>NC_053035.3:179163875-181698041 GCF_002575655.3 Aegilops tauschii subsp. strangulata | reverse complement strand
GGGTGTGGTATCATATCATGATACCGTATCATATTAAATGTTGTACTACTTTGTGTCATGCGTGGCAATTAATAAGGCAACCTAAGATACTAACTTATGATACTATGCATGCGCGCATTACGGAGGTATTACCGATCATATACTAGTATCATGCATATATACTCCCTCCTTTTCGGTTTATAGGCTTATCTCAAAATTTTAGTTTTTTCCATTTTATAAGGCTCAATTTGGTTGTTCCCCATCACATGTTTAGATTCCAAGGTGCATTAAATCATTGCATGCAAGTATATATTCAGAGAAAATTGACCAATGCATGTACTTTATGCATGCATGTATTGCAACTAATACATTGGTAAACATAATTTTTTGAGGAAAACAAAAGCATTAATTGGGTGTTTTTGCAAACTACAAAAAGTATTCCACCACTCACCATCTAACTTGGTTGGTGAGATTTTTGAATTGAGCCCTATAAATCGAAAAGGAGGGAGTATAATACTAGCTAGTCTATGATATACTAGCTACCTCACTAAGATCATGGTTAATAATACAACCAACGATCGGCTATAAGAAGTTGCCATGTCATATACAGCCGACCTCTTAGCCGGCATGTACTAGTTTATCAATAGTTGGCCCACCTTACATCCTCACAAAGTGTCTTGGGTCTCGTGTTGTAGCTGGCTCTACTAACCAAGAGCACGCTTTTCTTCTCTCTCCTCCTCTCTTTCCTCCAACTAATAAGCACACATATTATTCTATTCCTTATAGCCTGCTTATGTCACTCTATTGTACTTGCTCTAAGACTAGCCACAGTAGAGAGTAACATACACATATCCCTAGACTATGTTACTACCTTTCATAGTGGGTAGTAACATAAGTATGATAACATGCAAAGCCTCATTTATTAGGTTATAGACTCATATTGCATTGGGACATGTGATGTTACAGTAACTAGCTAAGTTACTCAAACTACCTCTCTCCTCATTAACTCATTGCCACATAAGCAAATTTGTTGAGTTGGACTCGATGTTATTGCTGAAGTTACTCCCACTGTGGCTAGTCTAATGCATAGTATCATAGAGTAGTATCATATGTAGTACTTTATTTATTGTCATGCATGACACATAGTAGCATAGCATTTATTATGATACGGTTTCATGATATGATACTTAACCCTCTCTTTCTTCATTTAATTCTATGACAGCTCGTCAAAATTGCCTAGTTGGCATGCATGATACTAGCTATGATACCCCCTTACTATCAGCCTAGCAAAGAAGGTGTACAGATCATTTGTGCGTCGCTTTGTGAGTTTTCATCCATTTGTTCGAGAAGCGGGGAGAAGTTTCAAACATTTCGGCCGCGAGGTGCGGCCACTGGCGTAGGCCTAGTTGGTATTTTAATTACAGGAAATTCAGATAGAGTTCGGACATCATCAAAATCGATGTGTGCCCGTGGCGTGCTCTCACGACCCCGGGAAAAAAATTGGTAAAGTTTGGCACAAGTTTTGATGACCGCTCATTCCAAACCGGAGCATCTCACATGAAGGATCATGGTTTCCAAAAGGAGACGTGTCAATTCAAACTCCTGTGGCCGGTGACTTCATCGTTTGGCCTCATAAAAATTTCCACGGTACACAATCACCATTATACCACGGGTTTGATTTTCTGGCGCATTTTAGGTATCGTTAGCTATATTTAAGACATTTTTTGAGATTAACGTGCATTTTGTGCATAAAAATAAAATTACAACCAGAACTGCATGTGCTGTCGAAAGGGATGAGGATCGCCGTTCGATCTGGGGGCATCCAGCGGTGCAGACGTACGATCCGTGGGGTTTGGGTTCTGGCCAATCAGAAAGCACGACTCAGATCGTGGGCGGGGTTTGGTCGGCACACGGCTTTCATCAACGAACCATGTGCTATTCGCAAACCAGATTGCATATTTTTGTTCACAAATACTGTAGTGAGATCAATTGAGTGTGCTACCTCTATAATATAATAATAATAACAATAATAATAATAATAATAATAATAATAATAACAAAAAACACCTCTATAATATAATAATAATAACAATAATAATAATAATAATAATAATAACAAAAAACAGTTCATATTCATTGCCTGAGCTGACAGCATATCAAGGTCAACATATTAATGGTTCTTACATCAACAGAAAACCGGGCATAATCACAAATTCAGTACACGCGACAGTTCTAAATTGAATGAATTAAGCTGCAGGGTAGGCATAAAGACTAGTCTTATGGCTTAATTCTCGTGTACATGGGGGAACTGGGATCATTACGTTGACCCCGAATGAACTTGGGTTTTTTGATGATTTTACGCTGCTCTGTTACACGGGTGCATGATCCCTTGGCTGGCAACTCATCAAATTCATCGTACTCGCCCTCATCGGCAACATCGTCGACACCCAGTACCCTTCTCTTCCCATGCATCGCTAAATGGAAGTTCTTATGCAAGGGGTCTTCCACAAAGAAAATCTGGGTAGCATCGCTGGCAAGAATGAATGGGTCCGCGTGATATGCCATCATTGTCCTGTTAACGTCTTCCTATACTCATCAATCCTTACCTGACCAAGAGGGATCCATGCGCACCTGAATAATGCCACCTTAACTATCACATAGCCAAGCTCCCAAATCTCTTTGATGGTTCCATAGTATACCCTTTTATTAGCTTCATTTACAGTTATGCATTCTATTCGAACAGAGTTGTTTTGATATGAGGTCTTCTGATCACGTTCCTCGGTGTAGAACGTGTATCCATTTATGTCATATGCTTGGTATGTCAACATCGTAGGTGATGGCTTTTGTGCCAACCACGTAGCAATGTCATCGATGGATCCTTGTGCCAAACGATTCTTCAGTCATTCGGCGTAGTTCTTAGTGTGCTCCTTCATCTCCACATCTGATGAAGGCACCATTGGTAAGAAGATTTGGCCAATCTCCGCCAAGTGTTCTTTGGCATAAGCGCTAAGAACTGGCCTGTTAAGCAGTACCGTCAAATGGGCTTTCTCTGCCAATTCTCTGGGTGTAGCCATTTGCGTGCCAGCAAGGACCATCTTACCTTTCAGCCTTCCCTCGTGGCGAGAGAGGGGCAAACCTATAGGTCTTTGTTTTATGTATTCGGTGCAAAACTCAACCACCTCCTCCGCGGTATGACCTTGTAGGATGCTTGCCTCTCGATGGTTTCGGTTCCGTCAAAAGCGCTTCAGTATTCCCATGAACCACTCGAAGGGATACATGTTGCGATGAAACACGAGACCACAATACTTTATCTCGTCGACAAGGTGCACAGTGAGATGGACCATGACATCAAAGAATGACGGTGGGAAAAACATCTCTAGGTTGGACAATATTCTTGAAATATCATCTTGCATATGATCCAACTCTTCAGGATCTACAACTTTCTGCATAGTTGGTTGAAGAAATCACAGAGGTCAATGAGTGTGTTTCTTCTATCTTTGTCCATCAGATTCCTGATGGCCACCAGGAGGATTTGTGTCAACATTACGTGGCAATCATGTGAATTCATGTGTCCCAACTTCATTTTACATGAGCTCACATCCATGAGACTTCTGATGTTTGCGCAGTAGGAAGAGGGTGTCTTAACTGACAACAAATAGGTGAAGGACTGTGTTGCTTCTTTTGTACTAAAATTGTCACTCTGGCGAGCTTTGATGAATTTGTCATCATCTTCTGCTTCACTCTTGCGTTTTGATTGCTCAGCAAGCATATCAAGCCATGAACCGTCACCATCCTTTCTTTTCCCGTTCTCTTGAGCAGAGCACCAAGGATGCTTTAACATACGTTCTTCTCTACGTGCATGACATCGATGCAGTGACGTACACGTAGAATCTCCCAGTAAGGTAATTTCCAGAAAACCGATTTCTTCTTAAACACTTGACCCTTGGGTGTTTGTTTCACCGTCAAAGGGTGGTTCTTGCCAACCACAACATTAAATTTTTTTAGCCATGTTGTGGACCACCTGATGAGGACATCAATACCATTGTTACACCCACAGCCCCTGCTGCTATACATACTGGACCAATTACTAGAGCTCGCGCACGCCAATTAAATTACCAGGTACTTTCGTTTCTTGGTAATGATTCTAATGTTCATGAGAATATGATGCTGCCTAAATTGGATACATTTGTTTTGCTTACAAATGAAGGGCCTAGCTTTGAGAAGGATGAACATTGGAGCAAGAACAAGCATGGACATGATGGCATGCGCATGGGGAACAAGAACGGAGTTACAAGTGATGATTTCAGGACGTTGAAGCCACCATAATGCGTGCATGAAGCCTTGGACGAAATATACAAGATGCTACTTCATAACTTTCGTCCAGAGGCTATTCTAGGTGCTGCGTCACCTTATTATTGGGCCAGGCCCATGTAATTTCGAAATACGTGAGTATAGGCTGTTTTTAGAGTCCGTATGTGTGGGGAAACAAGAGATAGGGTTGGTTTCGGACCCCTTCCCCAAGGGCCACGAAATTCCCCCCTCTTCCTCCAGATATACAGCCCTTAGGGCGTCGTTTAGACTTTGGGTTTTTGTTTAGATTAAAAGTTCGCCATAGCTGCAACTTCGCGTACTTCGTTTGTGTTCAACGACCAGACAAAGGCATCACAGAACCCCACCTTGATCAATAAAGCTTTCATCTTATATTCGCAATATCCAGATTGCAATCTCAGTTTCTTGCTTGTTCTTCGTTTGCTCGCAGGAAACAGACCCTCGTGGTCAGGTTGATCGTGCTCCGGCGTGGTCAATAACCTCTCGGAGTTGGTTTAGCGATTGCTAAGGCGCGACGTCATCGCACGTTCGTGGTCGGATCATCAAAGTCGACTTCCACCAAAGCGATATCCATCATCTCATCGAAAGACGGGACACCTTTGCCTCTATCAAGTGGTATCAGATTTCCAGGTTGCTCGGTGAAATTTTACAGTTTTTCGTAGTTTAGATCGAGTCTGTTCTTCATACCTACAGTCCACGAAAAAGCCACAAAAAAAATTAGGGTTATTTCATCATATCCGAACCAATCTGAGCCTTTGCATAATCTTTTTAGGGTTTTTGCTTTGTTGAATTTGCGGTTGCATCGTCGTGTCAAGTTGCTGGTCTTAGAGTCTAGTCTTTTAGAGTTTCGAGTTCTGGTCATAAGTTGTCACGCCGCCGCCGCACCATCATTATCGCCTTGCCATCTACCACCATTGCTTATCCGCCACCGCTTTGAATCTGTATCCATATACCACCACCAATCCGTATCCATATACCACCACCGATCCGTATCCATATACCACCACCGCTACCATATACCACCACCGCTGCCATATCCTACCACCATATATCCACAACCAATCCGAGTTCTTTTCATATTCGGTTTGTTTTAGAGATCCATCTATTTTCCGTTTCATGTTTCCTTGCCTGAGTAGGTCTCGGAAAAAAAAGTCTGGAGACCCCCGGGCAGTTTTTAGGCCAAAATTTCGGCGACCAAAAATATTTTTTCCCTATCCTATTTTTAGGTCCCGGGGAGTGTTTTGAGACACTCGCCATCATAGTGATTTTTTGTCGCACTTTTTCGTCGTCGCTGCCCTGATTTTCGAAAAAAAAATAGTCAAAAAAATTTGTGCCTATCCTGTCAGTTTGATCTGGGAAGAGTTTTGAGACACTCGCCATTATAGTGATTTTTTGCAAAAAAAAAAGAGCGCAAAAAGAAAGGGCGCGAAAAAAAAGAGCAAAAAAAATTCCAGAGTGTGCTTTTCCCTTGTTTACGTGCAGCGCCGTGATTTTGTTAGTGTTCTAGGCTCGCGTCTCTAGCACGGTCTAGCCTAGGACCAGCACAGTACCGTTGTTGAGCGTTTATTTAACTTTGCATCTCTGAATTGATTATTGCTGACCATTTTTGCTACCATATTATAAGCCTTCCCAGCTCCACATACATCTACATCGTGCGTTTGACTCTCCCTGGTAATCACTCTATCCAAGCTTTGAGAGTTTTGACTACAACGGTTGCCGATCACCACGTGCTGCTGGGTAAGAACTGGTAAGAATTTGAGATTCGCTTGAAGGATTTGTGACACATCACCATCACCACCACTTCCTAGTAGTCTGTAGGATCATATTCTTTTGTGTTTCTATTGCTGCTAACCATGGCAGGATGACAAGCCGATGAGACTGATTGGGAGAACATGACGAACAAGGAGTTGCATGATAAATTTTAGCAAATGATGAGTGGCCAGGTGGGAGATGTGCTAAACAGATTTGAAGAGGCTATGGAGAAGAGGAGATAGATGCCGTGGAGAAGTCGTTCGAGACAAAGCTGGATAACAAGTTTACTGAATTACTCAAGCGTCTTCCCCAACCACCACCGGCTGCATATGTCGCACCTCTACAACAACAACAACCACATCTCCAACGCCGCCTTCCAAATCAAGTGGGACGAGCACAGCGCGTTCCAATTGAGACTGGTCAAAATTCGGGTGCCGCTGCACCTACTGTTGATGCTTCTTTGGCTCCTACTACTACGGCGGCTGAGGAGGATGACGATTATGCGGGCGATTATGAGGATGAGGTTGATCAAAATCAGAACTACGTGCAGCCACCAGCACCACCACCAGCAGGTCGACCTCAGGTATATATTCGCAACGGTAGGCCGGCACCACCACCTCAGGTACGAGATCATGACCATCTCCCTAAACTGAAATTGAATATTCCACCATTTGAGGGTAGATTTGTTCCTGATATATATCTTACTTGGGAGTTAGAAACTGAACAACGATTTACATGTTTACAATATCCTGAGGAGAGACGTGTTCCTGCTGCTGTTTGTGCTTTCACTAGCTTTGCATGTGTTTGGTGGTCTGAACATTGTAGATTATATCCTGTTCCAGCTACTTGGGCTGCTTTGAAAACTGCTATGCGTACTCGTTGGGTTCCACCATATTATCAACGTGAATTACTTCAAAAATTGCAGCGCTAAAGACAAGGGAAAAATTCTGTAGAAGAATATTATCAGGAATTACAAACTGGCATGATTCGATGTGGTATTGTTGAGGAGAATGAAGCTATGCTTGCACGTTTTATGGGTGGATTAAATACAGAGATTCAGACCATTCTAGAGTATAAGGATTATAATAATATCACTCGTTTATTCCATCTTGCTTGTAAAGCTGAACGTGAAGTGTAGGATCGACAGCCATTGGCGCGAACTAACTTTTCTGCAGGTCGACCTTCATCATGGACACCGCGTGCATCTTCTACTTCCACTGCACCAGCACCTCCATCAGGTTCCACCTCTAGCCGTGATATAAGAAAGCAGGCACAACCACCACTATCTGCCAAGAGCGCACCTGGCGGGCCTGCACAGAGCTCTTCTTCTTCCATGGCATCGACAGGGCACACAAGTGATATTATTTGTCGTCGTTGTAAGGGAAGAGGACATTATGCGAGAGAATGCAAATCTCAGCGTGTAATGATTGCTACTGAGGATGGTGGGTATGAGTCCGCTAGTGACTATGATGAGGAGACTTTGGCTCTTATTACACGTGAAGAACATGGTGGAGATGATTCTGAAAATGAGACGCAATACATGGCTCCTGAAGACGCTGACAGGTATGAATGTTTAGTTGCTCAACGAGTTTTGAGTGTGCAGGTCACACAAGCTGAGCAAAATCAGAGGCATAATTTGTTCCATACAAAGGGAGTTGTGAAGGAACGTTCTGTTCGCGTCATCATAGATGGAGGGAGCTGTAACAACTTGGCTAGCATGGCGATGGTGGAGAAACTATCTCTCACCACAAGACCACATCCACATCCTTACTACATCCAATGGTTCAACAACAGCGGCAGGGTTAAGGTAACACGTACTGTTCGTGTGCATTTTAGTATCTCTACATATGCTGATTATGTTGATTGTGATGTGGTACCCATGCAAGCATGTTCCTTATTACTTGGTAGACCATGGCAATTTGATAAAAATTCTGTACACCATGGTAGAAACAATCAGTATACTCTTGTTCATAAGGATAAAAATATTACTTTGCTTCCTATGACTCCTGATTCCATTTTGAAAGATGACATTAATAGAGCTAATAAAGCAAAACAGGAGAAAAATAAGAGTGAAAATCAGATTGTGGCAAAAGAATTTGAGCAACAAATGAAACATAATAATAAACCATCTAGTGTTGTTTCTGAAATTAAATTGAAAAGTGCATGTTTACTTGCCACAAAATCTGATATTGATGAGCTAGATTTCAACAAATCTGTTTGGTATGCTTTTGTGTGCAAAGAGGCATTATTTTCATTCGAGGACGTGCCTTCCTCTTTGCCCCCTGCTGTCACTAACATTTTGCAGGAGTTCGCTGACGCCTTCATGGTATTGAAAGATAAGTTGACACATGCTCCTTTACTCCAACTTCCTGATTTTAATAAGACTTTTGAGCTTGAATGTGATGCTAGTGGAATTGGATTAGGAGGTGTGTTATTACAAGATGGTAAACCTGTTGCATACTTTTCTGAAAAATTGAGTGGGCCTAGTCTGAATTATTCTACTTATGATAAAGAACTATATGCTCTTGTTCGGACTTTAGAAACATGGCAACATTATTTATGGCCCAAAGAATTTGTTATACATTCTGATCATGAATCTTTGAAACATATTAAAAGTCAAGCTAAACTGAATCGTAGACATGCTAAATGGGTTGAATTCATTGAAACTTTCCCTTATGTCATTAAACACAAGAAGGGTAAAGAAAATGTTATTGCTGATGCATTGTCTCGTCGCTATACTATGCTTTCACAACTTGACTTCAAAATATTTGGTTTGGAGACCATCAAAGATCAATATGTGCATGATGCTGATTTTAAAGATGTATTGCAGAATTGTAAAGAAGGAAGAACCTGGAACAAGTTTGTCGTTAATGATGGATTTGTGTTCCGTGCTAACAAGCTATGCATTCCAGCTAGTTCTCTTCGTCTTTTGTTGTTGCAGGAGGCGCATGGAGGAGGATTAATGGGACACTTTGGCGTGAAGAAGACGGAGGACGTACTTGCTACACATTTCTTTTGGTCAAAGATGAGACGGGATGTTGAGCGTTTTGTTGCTCGCTGCACTACATGTCAAAAAGCTAAGTCACGACTAAATCCTCATGGTTTATATATGCCTTTGCCTGTACCTAGTGTTCCTTGGGAGGATATATCTATGGACTTTGTTTTAGGTTTACCTCGAACAAAGAAGGGGAGGGATAGCATATTTGTTGTCGTGGATAGATTCTCAAAAATGGCACACTTTATACCATGTCATAAAAGCGATGATGATGTTAATGTTGCTGATTTGTTCTTTCGTGAAATTATTCGTTTGCATGGTGTGCCAAATACTATTGTTTCAGATCGTGATACTAAATTTCTTAGCCACTTTTGGAGATGTTTATGGGCTAAGTTGGGGACTAAACTGCTTTTTAGTACTACTTGTCACCCCCAAACTGATGGACAAACTGAAGTAGTCAATAGAACATTGTCTACTATGCTTAGGGCTGTTTTGAAGAATAATAAGAAAATGTGGGAAGAATGCTTGCCTCATATTGAGTTTGCTTATAATCGTTCATTGCATTTTACTACTAAGATGTGCCCTTTTGAAATTGTGTATGGTTTCCTACCTCGTGCACCTATTGATTTGTTGCCTCTTCCATCTTCGGAGAAGGTTAATTTTGATGCTAAACAACGTGCTGAATTGATCTTAAAAATGCATGAGTTAACTAAGGAAAACATTGAGCGTATGAATGCTAAATATAAACTTGCTGGAGATAAGGGTAGAAAACATGTTGTGTTTGCACCTGGAGATCTTGTTTGGTTACATTTGCGTAAGGATAGATTTCCTGATTTGCGCAAATCAAAGCTAATGCCACGTGCTGATGGTCCTTTTAAGGTGTTAGAGAAAATAAATGATAATGCATATAAACTTGAGCTGCCTGCAGATTTTGGGGTTAGTCCCACTTTTAACATTGCAGATTTGAAGCCTTATTTGGGTGAGGGAGATGAGCTTCCGTCGAGGACGACTTCATTTCAAGAAGGGGAGGATGATGAGGACATCAATACCATTGTTACACCCACAGCCCCTGCTGCTATACATACTGGACCAATTACTAGAGCTCGCGCACGCCAATTAAATTACCAGGTACTTTCGTTTCTTGGTAATGATTCTAATGTTCATGAGAATATGATGCTGCCTAAATTGGATACATTTGTTTTGCTTACAAATGAAGGGCCTAGCTTTGAGAAGGATGAACATTGGAGCAAGAACAAGCATGGACATGATGGCATGCGCATGGGGAACAAGAACGGAGTTACAAGTGATGATTTCAGGACGTTGAAGCCACCATAATGCGTGCATGAAGCCTTGGACGAAATATACAAGATGCTACTTCATAACTTTCGTCCAGAGGCTATTCTAGGTGCTGCGTCACCTTATTATTGGGCCAGGCCCATGTAATTTCGAAATACGTGAGTATAGGCTGTTTTTAGAGTCCGTATGTGTGGGGAAACAAGAGATAGGGTTGGTTTCGGACCCCTTCCCCAAGGGCCACGAAATTCCCCCCCTCTTCCTCCAGATATACAGCCCTTAGGGCGTCGTTTAGACTTTGGGTTTTTGTTTAGATTAAAAGTTCGCCATAGCTGCAACTTCGCGTACTTCGTTTGTGTTCAACGACCAGACAAAGGCATCACAGAACCCCACCTTGATCAATAAAGCTTTCATCTTATATTCGCAATATCCAGATTGCAATCTCAGTTTCTTGCTTGTTCTTCGTTTGCTCGCAGGAAACAGACCCTCGTGGTCAGGTTGATCATGCTCCGGCGTGGTCAATAACCTCTCGGAGTTGGTTTAGCGATTGCTAAGGCGCGACGTCATCGCACGTTCGTAGTCGGATCGTCAAAGTCGACTTCCACCAAAGCGATATCCATCATCTCATCGAAAGACGGGACACCTTTGCCTCTATCACCACCTCCCCTTCATAGGGTCTTGGGCCCACACCTGCCTCTGTCGTACCATCAAATTCAGCTTTCATCTTTCTGTATGGGTGAGTTTTCCATAAGAACCTATGATGACGCAAATACACGGTTTTGTGCGAGTTGGGAAGTCTTCTGCTAGTTGTCCTATCCAGGCATGTGACACACCCTACATCTCCCTTTGTTTTCTGCCCCGATCTGTTGCCTAATGCCTGCATATCTTGAATGGTGTGCACCAGCATTGCATGTAGATCAAAAATCTCCTTTCTGTAAGCATCATAACATTTTACAGCAGGCACATCTATCCACACTGTCAGCAGTTCTTCTACCAGTAGCTGAAAGTAAATGTCGATGTCATTTCCAGGTTGCTTCGGGCCTTGGATAATCATTGACATCATAATGTATTTTTTCTTCATACACAACCAAGGATCTAGGTTAGATATGCACAGAAGCACCGGTCATGTGTTGTGATTGGTGCTCATATCGCCAAAAGGATTCATCCCGTCAGTACACTCCCCGACCCTTATACTTCTAGGATCCTTGGCAAAATTTTCTAACTTGTTGTCGATTAATTCCCACTGAGCCCCATCTTTTGGGTGCCTCATAAACCTATCCGCAATTCGGTCATCATGATGTCACCGCAACCTCTTTGCCTCTCTAGGGTTTGCAAACAAACGCCTCAACCTTGGAATTAAAGGCAAGTACCAAACAACCTTGAACGGGATTCCTGTCTTGATCTCGTCGTCCAATTTATACTTGTCCTTTGCTCTCCTACGCTTGTATCGTGCATGCTTGCATGTGGGACATGCACGCAAATCTTTGTACTCACCACGGTACAATATACAATCATTCACACAAGTGTGTATCTTCTGTACTTCAAGTTCCAATGGGCAAACAATTTTCTTCGCTTCATTCGTGCTTCTGGGGAGCACATTATCTTCTGAAAGAATTTCTTTGAAAGACCTAACATCTCTGTGAAGCCCTTGTTTCATAGACCGTTTGCTGCTTTAAATCTGAGAAGCACCGGGTGGCACTCAACTTGGAATATTTCATTTTGCAACCTGGATACAATTCTTTCTTGGAGTCCGCATCAATGGTTGGCATATCCTTGTACCCAATCATATCCTTTTTTGGGCCCTCAAAATCTGCAATCATAGCAGCAAAATCTGGCATATCAAGATCGTCGACGTCTTGGTTTTCCAGTGGGTGTTTCGGCTTTCTGGTGTTCCATTGGTAGCTTGACGCATCTGCCCCTATGTTAGATTCAACATCCATGTGACACTGATCGGGGTTTGGCATCTCGCTGCCCTGGGTATCTTCATCCATGACCTCCTCTTCACCATGTCTGGTCCAACGTGTATATCCATCCATGAATCCCCTAGAGACTAAGTGCAACTGGACATCTGCAACTTCATGTGACTCTGTATTGACACAATCAGTACATGGACACAGGATGTAATCCGCATCACCAATTCTCCTCTTTGTACTTTCAGCCAAATTCATGAACTCTGTCACGCCACTGATAAAATCTGCGGTTTTCCAATTCTTCATCCACCGAGATCGATCCATCTGCACCACACGAATGGTAATTAAAAACAAAACAATATCATTAATACATGGATTAACTGCTGCCCAAAGATGCGTGCATAAATCACAAGGTTTTATTTTTCATAATTACCGAGGGCACTCCATGTTGTTATCCAAACATGCAATGACAAAAATTAATGGCCAGTCAATTTACACGCAGAGTACTAGTACAACACTACCGTTAGGAATTGAATACCTTAATTAAGCCACTCACAAAAAGAATACCTTAATTAATTAGCCACGCGGCGACCTCCACCCAGCAGACAGAGAAGCGCGATGCGGCGGCACGCTGAGACAACAGGGTCGAGGAGCAAAGCTTAGTGCGGCTGCCACCTGAAGTTCGACCTCCACTATCCCGCCATCGACCGCGATGGATGTGCTCAAATCATGCCGCCGCTGACCTCGATGGTTGAGCTCCTCCTATCTCCAGCCGCAGACCGAGGATTGACCTCCTATGACGCCGCCACCGCCCACCGACCGAGGATTGACCTCTTCTCCGGTAGCCGCTGCCTAGGCCGCCGCCGCCATCTCCATATGCAGAGCGGCTTTTTTTACGGATACCGCAGAGCGGCTGTTTACACGGTATCACTGTAACTCAATTATATGGACAGGGTAGTACTTCACATACGGTTATGTAACGGCAACCGTGTCTAACCTACGTTGTCTTCTCACACGGTTTGGTGCGGAAATCGTGTGTGACGTTGTAATACCTAACACAAACGACATGTATAAACAGTGTGCCATATACAACATATAGTGCCATAAGTAGATCCCGACCGTTAGCTTATCCCCACAGTTTCCCCATTTCCCCCAAATCCCTACATAGCCTCCAAATTCCCTCGCGTGGTGCTGATATTGGGGGAATGCGGGCGAGTGGTGCTGATGGTTTCGGTGCGGCTGCTCCTGCTCGTATCGCCGCCACGACGGCGGTCACCGCCAAGCACTTGCCTGAGGTCATCAGAAGGCAGGTTTACTACGGATCCGAATCGTCCTGTCACGTTCCAATCTATCCCAATCTTTTTTAGCATGCCCAAAGTATAGCTCCTTGCTGAATCCATCCTGAATGACACCCCCTCCCCCCTGGAAAGCGATCTGCCGCCGGATCTGGAGCATGACTCCAGACTCCAGCAACACGAGTTCGACTCCGAGTTTTGCGCCACCAAGAAGTACCAAAAGCAGAGTTGTGTGCAGGGGCACACTCCCGCTCGACGTGTATGCACGGAGGGATTCGACATTGGCAGGCGGTTTCTTAGTTGCCCCTTAGAGGTTAGTGCTAAGTTCATCATTTTACTTCAGTTAATGCCACCGCTCATCCTGAATACTATTTAACATTGGCAGGGATATGAGGCTTGTGCCTTTGTTAACTGGTTGGATGAAGAATGGCATGGCAGGGCTCGGAGTGTTATCACCAAGCTCGCAGAAGATAACATAAAGCTGAAGAAGAAACTAGTTGATTTGGAATGTACAATCAGTACGATGAAGCAAGAAAGAATCAATCACAGGCAACAGATGAAAGCAAGAGACAAGAAGGAACTAGCATGTGTAGTTCTGGTTGTCGCATTAGCCATGTTCTATGCACTGTTTGCAATGATGATTAGGGGTTTTGTTTGACAGTATTGCTAAAGCACATCTAGATGTGCTCTAAGTAATGCACATCTAGGTCATATGCCATTGATGTTACGCGAAGATTCGTGCAGATATTTTCCTTTGTCTTTTTTTCTTTTCCTTTGTAGTTTGATTATTACTGGCTTTATCAATAAGAAGAGCTCAATGTATTGCTTGCCAACTGTCCTACTCCGTTCGTACCGGTACTGGTGCATAATCCCAAAACTCGTTCCTTCTTTTTGTCCTAAAAAAATAAACCAGCCAATAGGAGTCCCGCGCAACCCCGGGAATTAGGAGCGACTGGGTACAAATAATTGTGGTTGATTATATCAGCGGTTAGATAATACGTCAACCCCCGCTTCAATTGGCATTTCGTCTTCTCTGCATACCCCGCTTAAGTGTCCACCATCTTCATCGTCCCCGGCAGGCCGCGCTACACACTGGCACACACTCTGCAGCCATGTCGAGCGACAGCGAGGACGACAGTTCGGCCAGTAGTCTGGCGCCCGATGATAGGTCAACTTCAGAATCATCCTGCTCGTCTTCGATGAGTCCAGCGTCGAGCCCAGACCTTGATTATATCCGGTTCATGGAAGGAATGCCGCCTCCGGAGTCATCAGATGACAACCAGACGGATGAGGAGCCATCGGAGGACGAAGAAGAGCACGACGATGATGATGAGGAGGAATGGTCGAACAAGGAGGAGGACGACGATGACAGCAACGACGATGACGACAGCGGCGGCGATGAAAAGCCAACCGTCAGCGGCAAAAAGCGTCCTCGCCAAGACGATGTCGTGGGGCCATCCAACAACAACAACAAGAAGGACTAAATTAAGCAGACTGTACGTATCTCTGTTTCCGTTCGCTCATATTAATTTGTTATCTCTGTTTATCCTGTCAATCTCATCGCAGACGGTTAGTAATAAGTATTTGACAGAGATCTTCTACATTATCGCCCACAGGTTGGTTTGTTGAACTGTGTGCCCTGATGAGCACACAATTCACAAAAAAAATCCGTATTGGCTGTCTATAATGATCGCACACAATTCTGATTACCGACCTGTTTGCCGGGTATCACACACATCTTGTTACGCCGAATCGTTTGTGTTCACCTCGATCATCGCAAACAGTTCATCGGAGCGAATTGTATGCCATATATCGCACACACATTGATATGGCTGCCCATTTCTGTTGTTCTGTCTAATCGCAAATAGTTCGTATGGATCAACCATATGCCCTGCATCGCACACGCAACTAAAATCTGAACCGTGTTGATGCATCCTCCATAGCAAACAGTTTCTTTTTTGACAGTTATTTTACACCATCGTTTGCGATTATTGCATCGCACACAGTTTCGTTGAAGGGTCTCTGATCGTAGTGTCGCGTTAGCAGCATCCTGCAGTAGTGATCACATCAGTCACTCTAACTTTGTTCACTTGTACCCCACTTAACAGTACGGTGGTTCCTATGGCTCAACAAAGAAGAATAGGAAACTACGAAACAACTATGTCTTCGTACTCCATAGTCTTCAAGTGAATGTCTTCACATGTCATAATCTTCATCGTGAATATCTTCACGAACCACCATTGTCTTCAATGTCTTCACACATTTTTAGGGGTCATCTCTGGTAGGTAAACCAAATCAATAAGGGACTACTGCATGTGTTATCCTGCAATTCTCACAAACACATTAGTCCCTCAACCAAGTTTGTCGTCAATACTCCAAAACCAACTAGGGGTGGCACTAGATGCACTTACAATCTCCCCCTTTTTGGTGATTGATGACAAACTGGTTGAAGTTTTCAACGGGGATAAAAGTATGTGAAAGTTAAAGATTAAGGCATTGTCTTCATATGTTGCAAAAGGCTCCCCCTAAAGATGTGCATATAAGTAGTTTGCTTTTGAATGCAAATGCACATGGTAGGTTTTACTTTGTGGAGATCCTCGTCAACGTACGAAGACAATTCATCATGCATCTATAAGAATAACGAAGATAATGACATGCATAATGAGAAATGGGCGTCTGCAGAATGACTTCATGCGAAATTTATCATCGCATCACAAAGTAGCAGACGACCATCAAGTTTAAGTGTTACAACTCAAGAGCCAAATAGTTTCAACATGAGAGTTGTAAGAACTTAGCAAAAAATAATGCAACCACCCATATGGACCCACTTGAACAACCTCATATGCTTCTCCCCTTTTTGTCAGTAATGACCAAAAAGGTTTGAAGACATAGAGGATCTACTCGTTCCCAGTTGGACTAGAAGATGGAGCAGGGTCGACGTTGGAGTTTGGTGGTGCAGACGGGCCTAATGCAGAATCATGATGCAGTGCAGTCAAAGTTGGTGAAGTGGCGTCATCCTCTTCATCGACGACTCTCGCAACAATAGTTGCAGCCAAAGACGAATGTTCAGAATCTTCAATAGATGGAGTGCGACGCCAGCTTGCATTATGGGGAGGCCTGGAGTCAAACTTGAAGCTCTGTGTGAAGCCATCTTCGCGAAGATCATCTTCAGAGTAGAGCAATGTGAGGCTCTTCCAGGACCGCCGACAGGCTTCATGAGCAACAAATGAGTTCTTGGTGGCCAAGTTGCGAATGTGATTGACATCCACCAAGAGACTCTGCATCTGACGCTTCAGCCAGTCATGATGCCTATCCTGTTTTTGATGTAAAGCCACCAGAAGCTCACGGTCGTTGAGGACACGAGGATGCTTCTGAGGCCTTTGAGCTATGGTGCTGGCAGTGGCTTCAGTGTTGGCTCGGTGTGGCATACGCAAGTTGCCAGCCAGAGGATAAGCAGGAGTTGCCATATTGGGCACATGAATCCCTTCAATTGGCTGCGTGAAGCTCTAAAATTATGCATTCTGAAGGTGGAGTGGCTTCTTTGCTGGCTCGGGGTAGATGGCTTCAATGGACATATCAACATCAGGCAGAAATACAATGTGGTTGCGCGCTGAGGGTTGATAGTCGATGGTTGAATGAAGCTTGATCAAGTGCATCACCCATGGAGCATAAAATTTCAGGCCAAATAGATCAATCCCAGAAGCAGCAAGCTGTCGGATGAAGAAATCCTGAGTGTTGAATCTGATGCCATTGACTATATAGAAAACCAATGTCTTCATGGAACCTTCAAGTTTAGCTTCAGAGGAATTGTCTTTGATAGGCCAGAGAGTACGCCTCGGAATATGATATATTGTGCGTGGCAAGTACTCAAGGTCCTTAACAAAGAATTCCTTGGGGTATTCGGCGTCATGGGGCAATGGCTTCATCATGCTCAGCATTTGGCTCATGTTGGGCTCTGGCTTCTGGAAGATGCTTTGCAGCTCGTTCTGATGAAGCTGACAACCAGGTTCGTACAACTCACCTGGAGTGGGCAGGGAAGTAATCTCGATGGTATCCTGAGCTTTGGCTTCATGATGAACATCCCCTGTCATCCACTCAAGGACCCAAGTCTTCGGATCCCTGTTGTAGCCTCGAATGTGTAGTGTGGCATAGAACTGCAGCAGAAGCTCTTCATTCCAATGTCCCTTGTCAGTTACAAAAGGCAGAAGCCCAACATCCCTAAAGCAGTCAAGGGCCTCCTCAAAGCATGGCACCCCAGCCATAGCATCACAATCCAGACGCTTATGCGGAAAAATCCGGTCCTGGTTGTATAAGATGCATGAGTAATAGCTTCGTTGCTGATGGCTCCAAAACCTGTCAGAGGAGATCTTGGGCTACATGTATGGGTTCTTAGCGTTGTCAAAGAAGGTAGTGTGCTCTCTGAAGCTGAGTACGCTGAATGGGCCTTGTGTTGTTGTTGCACTTGGAAGCCTTGGCAATCTAGGCTTTGGCTTTTGAACTTGAGGCCTCTACTCCACATGATGATCATATTGTGGCCCGGGAGCAGTGGGTGAAACCATTATAGGCCATCTGACAGTCACCAACTCACCATGATTGAACGCGCGTTCCATAGTATGAGGCCTTGGAGGGGGAACGGCGTCATCAGAGATGATTGGTCACAATGGTGTTAGTAGTCACATTGGCTTCGGGCTCCACATTATCTTCGGCCATGACAGTGTCATTGGCTTCAGTGGCGTTGTTGGTGGCAGCCTCATTGTTTTCAACCTCCATCTGTTCAATAACTGGAGGGTCGGGCATGATTACATTCTCTTGAATGACTGGATCACTGGCAGGGGGTGTGGCTTCTCTTTCTTCTTCTTGCTCTTCTTCTTTGTCTTCGGCTGATGCAGCCGGAATGTCTTCAGCAGCTTTGGCTTCAGACTCAGAGGCAGACGCAGAAGGGGTGGCTTCAGGAAACACTTGACGTGCTACTGAGTCATTGTGTTGCACATCCTCTTCTGGAATGCTTGACATGGAGACCTGTGGCCTGAGGCCTTTGCGAAGCTGGCGGAATGTTGGCGACGCCTTTGGAGAGGGAGTGGTCTGCTCCATGTAGTTGTCATCATCAAGCACCGAAGTGGTGACTTGAGCAGGTGGAGTACGGGGTGTCTCATCTTGCATAGGGGTGTCTTGTTGTTGCTTCTCAACCCATGAGTCATCTTGAGCAATTGGCATCAATGGACGACCGATGCTAATAAGTTCACTGCTCGTGGGAGCAGGCGATGATACCGACTGGGGTTCGAGCTGAGAAAGGACTTGATCATCATTTACATTGTCTTCATGACCAATCTCTTCAGTTGCGATGGGGTCAACAGCTGGAACTTCTTCACTTTCTGGAGCCTCTGTGGAAGCAGGCTCATGAATCACCAGGCGGCGTTCTTGGTTGGTAGAGGCAGGGAAAGCAACTGAGATGGGTTCAACGATGAGGGGCTCTAGGGCAGCAGCACACTCTTTCTTTGAAGACTTTGGGGCCTTAGTCTTCAGCTTCTTTTTGGAGGGAGCGTCATCACAGGTGTCCTTGAGCTTCCAATTCCTGGCTTCGGCTTCGGCTTGCCTGGTCTTCTTCATTTCAGAAGCTGCTGAGGGGACCTTTGGCTTCGAGCCAGTCATGCTGGTAGGGAAGACAATGCTTCGTCGTTCTTGCCGTTGAGCTTCGGGTATGGCATCAGCAGACTTCTTCTTTTGCTTGGCAGCCATCCTGGGGTCGATGCCAGGACACTCAAGAGCCTTTCTCTTTTCAGCTTCATTGTGCACTTGCACACATTTCTGCGCATAGTACTTCATGCGCTCGCATGAGCCTTTGACTTCTTCACGCTTCTTGTTGAACTCTGCCTTGAGATCTTGCATCATCTTCTTGAAGATTTCCACATCAGCCACGCTAAGCTTGGCCATGTGCTTCTTGAAGTGTGCCTTCTCATAATCGATCTTATTCTTGAGCTCGACGATTTTTTGAGCCAAGGCCAGTTCATTGGCAATGGCTCTGTGAAACGTGACGCTGATGTCCACTAGCAGCTGCAGATCATCAATGTTGATGCTTTGGTCCTCAAACCATTCGTCAATGAAGTTGTTTAGAATATCAGCATTAAAGAGAGGCAGATCTTAGAAGATCTCTGCCTCTTGCTTGCTCTTGATCAGCATCTCTAGAGCTTCATCACCAAGATCTTCATCACTGGACAGATCAATGGTGTTCTCCTCGTTGCGCAGAACTGCAGGAGGAGTCAGGTCACGCCCTAAAATCTTCTTGGGCTTCTTGGTCTTCTCAGTCTTCTTGGAGACACGAGACAAGTCTTCAGACTACACACAGGGTTCAGGAGGTGCAGTCGTCAATGGCTTCACAGTCGAAGCAGTTGGTGCAGCAGAGGGCTTTGAAGATTTTGACTTCTTCTTCTACTTTGGTGGTGCAGGAACATCTTCAGATTCTGCATCATCAGCAGATTGTTCCACCGTGGCCCTTTGAGCAGCAATGTGGGAGAGGAGCCCATCGAAGCTGTTGAAGGGGCCGATAACATTAGGATTGCCATCACGTGTGCCATCCGGCCTTGGAGTGGACGGACCAGGGTTGAAGTGGAGTCCGAGCTCCTTCCTGTTCTTGGCAGCTGACTCCTTTGCAAACTGAAAGTTGCGCTTAAAGAGATTGTCTTCACGACACCATAGAAGAGACGATGGGTCGGCATTCTCTGGCTGAGGTCCTCGGACCATGCAAGAATAGAAGCCTTGGGCAATAGCTTCAGGCTTTGACTTGGGTTGCAGATTTCTGTAAACAATATCGCCCCACGGGCTTGATGGCATTCTTCTCAGCATATTCAGTAGTGACGAAGTTGTACTTGAACCATTGTTTAGCCCAATATCTTCAGATCCATTGGATCCTGGTCTTGCGTTGATTATAGTTCTCCTCAGGATCAGTCTTGTATAGTTCATATAGATCCGGGGCAGGTCTAGAGCGGTATTTCCACGGCGCTGCCTGCCACCCTTCCTTGCAGATTTCTCATAAGCCATAATATTCAGACAGATAGGCTTGAAGACAGTGAAAGGCTTCTGTCTACTTGTCAAACAAGAACTGGCTTCAGGGGAGTCAATGTGATGTTGTAAGAATTCTGCAAATGAATGCAGACTATGAGAACCAAAGGATTCTCCCACGGACATGTACCTGTGACAGCATTAGAGATGCGAGGGAAGGGGAAGAGGTCATATGCGTTCTCAGAAGATTTTGAAGATAAATCAGTTTAAAGACATTGACCTCACAGTGCGAAGACATTCACTTATTTGAAGTGAGTTGGTTCCAGATTTGTACGAATCCATGAATAAGTACAAGTGAGGAATCTAACCAGTTATGAAGCATAAGTGAATATACTTTGCAAGATATGAGATTCAGACAGAGACAGATCCAGATTTGGAAGTGTAGAAACCACTCTTGGTTGAAGTGGATGGATTTGAGAGATCAAAAAGGCTGTAAAAAGTGAGATTTATTTACCACAGACGAACTGCTAGACGAGGCAGAAGGGAGGCCGAGCAGTCCAATCTCCCGTGCCCTAACTTGGCAGCAGAAGCCACCTACGGCGGTGGCGGAGAAGACAAGGTCCGCGGCCGGCGTGAGGACGGCGTCGAAGAGGTTGCGGCAGCTAAGCGCTTCGTATCCGGCGTCGACGCGAGCTAGCGGTGGCGCTAGGGTTTGAGCGAGTTGGCGAGGTGGAAGAGGAGATAATGACCACGCTTGGCTGTGTATTTATAAGGTAGAGGGTTGCGCGGCGTAATTACACAGGTGCCCCTGGCGGTTCATATCTGATGGACACGTGGCATGCATGCAACTCATTGAGAGTTCTTCCATGTTCCCACACACGCCTGGTTTGTCGGGTGGTTGTTTCGGCTTCTCCGGTATTCAGGCAAAAGAGATATAGCATTTAAAAGCAGGTTTAAATGTGTGTCTCTGTATCTTCCGCTGACAAGGACGCGGTGAAGACATTTGACACATTTCAACAGAATGCATATGACTAGATAGACAGAATTTGAGGAAGAAGCACAGAAGGGGTTAGGGTCCGATCACATTCACTTAGTTCAGAAAATGACAAGTTTGAAGACATAGCTATAAGTAAATGTTGTAAAGGACAGAACATATATATATATAGCGGCACTATTCTAATCCTGGGATCAGAATAGTTATTTGGGTCACGATGCGTGCTATATAGGGCGACTAGAGGTCTTCCCGAACTCGTTGATGAAAAAAACAAAGCGCCACCACTTCCCCCGATTCAGCGCCGTTCCCCCACCCCCCCCCCCCCCCCCCCCCCCCCACACGCCCGGGGTATCCACCTCCTACTGGATCCCACCGGCGGAGCTAGCCACGGCAACCCCCGTGTTCCTCTTCTCGCTGCCGCCCTGAAGAGGACCCGCCCAAGTTCGCGCCACGGCGGATCTCCCCTGCCCTAGTACCTCTTCTCCACGCATGTTGATGCGGGCCGCCGCCTCACCCTGCTGGCCGAGATCCCCCACCCGCCCCCGCGCCGTCCTGGCCGACCACATTGACCTTCACGCGAGGGCCACCTTGACCTTCCCGGAGGTTCATCCATGGAGCGACCGCTTCCGCCCCTCCATCTCCGTCAAGGTGCGCCATCCCTCCTGCTGTGCCCTCTTTCAGTGAAGCTCCACGCCACCACTGTCGTCATGCCACTCCGGCCACCAGCACGCACGGGGTGTTCTTCTCGCGACGGACAACTTGAACTTGCTCAGGTAGTTTCTCCGCTTCGACAGCTCCCCACCGGAGCGACAATGCCCACTGTTATTAGAAAATCCCCATTTTGGGAGAAAATTATTGTCGTCTTGAACTGCTCTATTCAATTATTCTCTTATTTTTTTCATGATTTCTGGTGCTATTTGGGAGTAGTTAATCAATTTTGTTTTCGATTGGATGTATTTCCAGTAGAAATAGATGGTTTTTTACAATTGAAAGTCCACATGTTCGTTCATATGCTCTGGTAATTTGAATTTTGGAGATGCTCAAGTAAAATGTAACAAACGTCCTTCCCTTTTTCATTCCTTTGCTAACTTTTTTACGTGATGCAGGAAGTAGATGAACCTTGTACAATACAATATTTGAACTTCTGTTAACATCTGTGTTCCTTCTCGCGGCTTATTTCTCTGAATTTTTGCTACTACGACGCCCACAAAGGAAGAGTAGCACCTCTGAATCTGAAGTTCTACCTGAAACTGAACTTCTACCTCTTTGCTATAGGAGTGGTTGTCGAGTCCTTAATCGCTTGCACTACTTGCTTCTAGCATCTTGTCCATGGAGTCAAAGCGCTGCCTGGTGTGCCATCTTGTTTTTGGATGGGGCGCCGTCGCGACCCAGCGTCTCCCTGAGCTCCGCATCCCGTTCACCACCGCGGTTGTCCTGCGTCCTCACGACCTCCGCGGCTAGTCCACCAACGCCTTGCCAGTGCGCCCTGAGCAAAGCATGGGGTTCGTGCTAATGCGTTTGTTCGTGCACCGGTGTGTGCGTGCGTGCTGGCATTTGTGTGTGCGCTGGGTGTGTTGCTTGCATGCTGTGATGTATGATGTATAGATTTTGTTTGAAATTCATGTTGTGAATCCAACTAAGTTTGAACAAAAAAGATCAGATCACTGCTGCTTTGAATTTGCTCCTGTACCAGAAATCTCGCTTCCCAGTTGTTGTACTATGTCTACTAAATGTATCGTTTCTAAATGGCCTTTTGTCTGAAGTTCAGTAGTACCTTTGGGTGCAAAAAAGTTGATTCAGTTTCATGGGTCCTTCAAAACAGATGTTTTGTACAAAAAAACTTTCGTTTCATGTGAGAAGTTCGAATATAAAATAAGGACAAATTCGCATATAGTAAAATTAGTGCAAATAAGAAATGTAGTGAGCCACGTATTGTTGATATTTAAAAAAATAAAATTAAAACAACAAAGATGTTTGATGTTGTAACAAAGATATATTTTTCCAAAATCTAAAAAAACCAAGAAGGTCAAAATGAAATAACATAGTAGTTCAATTTTTTTAATAAGAAAACAAAATTTCCTCGTTTCTAAAAAACTAAACGCATTTTGTGCTTGTTTTGGGAGTATGTTCTTCAGCCTGGTCTCATAAAAAAACAAAAACAGTACGACATTTCTTAGGAACATCAAACGAGTTCAAAAATCTTTAGAAGTTCAGATAGAACAAAAAACAAGTTAACACAATTCCCGAGCTCCATCTCTCCCATCCTACTCTCTGTTTGTTGTGTTCTTCAGTGGCAACAGCGAAAAGTGAATGAAGATATCATCTCTCAAAAATGGATATGTAAAAAAATTGTATTACTGTGAAAATAATTGACTTCTAAATTTTTTGTTTATGCAAGGCTCAAAATGTTGTGTTCGGGAAGGTCAAATATGTTAACTGAAGGACGGGCGTGGTACTCTCTAGGGAGTAATACAAGAAAAAAATGTACAAAAAGAAGTTCATGTATCACTTCTGTGAGAGTTCTTGTATTACTACCTGGAGAGTTTGTGTGTTGCTATCCAATTTATGCACGCATAATTCTCTCTCCCGTGTGTGTCTATGCTTTTCGAAACTACAGTGATCCGAAACAAAAAATATCACATGTAACCAAACTGAAAACTTTTGCAATTGCTACTGTTTGTTTGTTGTGATGTCTAAAAAATAAATTTGAGCTGCTCTATGTTAAAATAAATAATTGAAAAAGACCCAAGAAGTCCAAATTAAAAAAGGAGCAGTTCGATATTTATACAAAATTCAGAATTTCCTTAATATTAAAGAACGAAAAAAAAGAAGTTCAAACATAAAAAAACTAGAAGTTCAAGTTTTTCTAGTTACTAAAGAATAAAACCAATAAGTCCAATTTCAAATAACGAAGAAGTTCGATGTTTCTAAAAAAACCTCCAATTTTGACATTTCTAAAAATACACAATGAAGTTCAAAAGTAAAAAAGGTATAGTGTTTCAATGTCTATAAAAAACTCAGATATTTTCATGTAACCGAGAGAAGTTCAGATTGATAAATGTCAAATGTTCACGCACTACACGGTGTACATTTTGTATTAAAAAAATAAATGTCTAGCAACAAATCTTTTAGCATTTTGCTTTGTCATTATTTTAAAGAAGTCCAAAATTGAAAAAAACCAAGAAGTTCAATTTTTAAAAATACAATAGTTCAATGTATATGAAAAACTCAGATTTTCCTCGATACTAAATAATAAACCAAGAAGTTCAATTTCAAAAAATGGAGCAGTTCAATATTTATCACAAAAACTTAAATTTTTCCCGTTGCTAACAAATAAATCAAGAAGTTCAGTTCGAAATAACGAAGAAGTTGTATAATTTTTATTACAAACAAGGAATTTTTTTCGTATAAAAATCGAATATAATTCTTTACTCAAAATATAAAAAGGTGAAGTTCAAATTGACATAACAGAGAAGTTCAGAGTTTATTAAAACCTAGGAATTACCTGTTCGAAAAATAAAAAACACAACACCATTTTTTGCACTTTTAGAAACAACTCATAAATGAAAAAATGGTTGCTAGAAGTTCAAGTGCTCGGCGAGGAAAAGTTCAAAAAATTCTTGTGAGAGAGGTTCACCGTGTATTTAGATGTCCAAAATACATAAAAAAATATGTTGTTTTTTGTGTTTTAAAATAATACTCTCAAACCAAAGGGAAGTTGAAAGTGATAACAACCGGAAGTTCACGTACTACATGGTGTGTATTTCATATAAGAAATATACAATAAAGTGAAACAGAGTGAAGTTCAAACAGACATGCCCCAGAAGTTCAACTACTTCACGCAGTGCAAAAAACAGCACGTCAAAAAACAACACGTCAAAAACAGAGTGAAGTTCAAACAGACATGCCCGAGAAGTTCAACTACTTCACGCAGTGCATTTCCATTCGTGATGAAGGCAGAAATCACAATCTCGTCATTTTCTAATTTACGTTAAAATGGCAGGAATATCATTTGTGTAAGTTCAAATCCTCGGTCGGAGAAAGTTAAAAAAATAATTGTGAGAGAGGTTTGTACAAAAAGAATATCATATGTGTAACACTGACGAAATGGATGAGAAAATTACAAACGAAAATATTTCACAGAAGTTCAACGTGAAAAAAGTTGGAAGTTCACCAACTACACTGAATGAATTTCAGATGAAAAACTTTTAAAATCGTCGCGAGAATGAAAACATGATCAACACGAAAAAGTTGCGTGTTTACAGCAGCTTTCCATCGGTATATCACTTGCGTCATTCCGGTGAGTGGATGGAGAGCTACGAGCAAAAAAAGCATGTGAAAAAACAGAGTGAAGTTCAAGTAGACATGCCGAGAAGTTCAAGTTCTTCACGCGGTGCATTTTCGAAGAATCTGTTTCGCGATAAAGGCAGAACGAATGATCTCGCCATTTTCAAAATTACTTGAAAAGGGCTAGGAATCACAGAAACCATCAACATGAAAAAGTTTTGCATTTTCCGTAGCTTTTTAGCGGTATATTATTTGCCGCATTCCGATAAAGTTTGTAGAAATTACGGTGAAAATACGTTTTTAGCCGTTTTCAAAATTGACTTAAAACCTTAAGTAATTTGGAGAAACAATGTATACCAAAAAGTTTCGCATTTCCTCAAGCTTTCCAACACCAAATCATTTGCTGCATTCGGACGTACGGTTAAAAAATTAGCTCAAAAATACGAACTCGATGGAACTTGTACCGTATTCTAAATTACTCTTAAACTGTTCAAAATTAGAAAAAACTTTCAACATGAAAAAGTAGCGCATTTTCATAAGCTTTCCAATGCCATATCATTTGCTTCAATTGGATTAGCCTTTTAGAAATGGCATCGAAAATACGAACTCGGCTGTTCGGTTTGCGAAATGTTACGATTTTCCAAATTACTCTTTAACCATAGGGAATTAGAGAAACTTTCAACATGTGAATGGAGCGGTTTTGCAGCAGCTTCCAAACGCCATATTATTTGCATCATTCCGATAAACGGTTTAGAAATGCAATCAAAAATATGTTTCATGTTTTTTGTATGAAGAAAAACGGTTTTCAAAACTGCTCTTAAACCGCTTACATCTCAGGCAGTAACATTGCAAAAACGCAAGTTCATCATGACCCGAGAGCAAAATCCGCTAACGAGCGAGATTCCTATTTAAAATGGGCATTTAGTTGCTAAAAACCGTTTCTAGATTACAGTTACATCATATAGAACACGACTAACCAGAATAATTCGCGCGGGGAGACATGGTTGCGAAGATAGCCCGAAGGTCGGGTGCCTACAGAGGGAAGTTTAGGCGTGTAACTCAGGAAGTTCAGGTTGTGATCAGAATAATATTCTGATCCCGTGATCAGAATAGTGTTTATGTATGTATGTGTGTGTGTGTGTATATATATCAGAAAAGACCAAATCAACATTGCGAAGATAAACCTTGAAGTCAAATCAATGTTGAAGACAAACCGAATGCGAAGATAATGCAATCATGACGCCAAATGAAAATCTTCGAGAAAGTTTTTGGTGGTGGCGTTACCCACCATATAGGAAGTATTAGACCCAGACACGGCGCACAATTATCGTGGCGCTCCGAAGTCAAATTCCGTGTTAATGTATTCACACTTAGAGGGTAAGTCTTCATTGATTGAAGATATACGTTACTTCGTGTGTTGCACATCTAAGTCATCAACATGCATAAGCGTTAGGATGTGTGTCCAATCACAGGACATTCGAGGATTCTAAGATATTTAGCTCACACGGCAGCTTCCAAAACCTTTTCTCATCCAAGGGCTCCGTGAAGATATCTGTCAATTGCTCTTCAGTGTTGACGTGAATGATATCAATGTCTTCCTTCATGACATGATCTCTGAGAAAGTGATGACGGATCTAAATGTGCTTTGTCTTCGAGTGCTGAACTAGCTTGGTTGCAATCTTGATGGCGCTTTCATTGTCGTAGTAGAGTGGCACATGCTTCAGGTGGATGCCATAGTCCTTGAGAGTTTTCTTCATCCATAGGAGTTGAGCGCAGCAAGATCCAGCAGCAATGTATTCGGATTCAGCAGTGGAGAGTGATACACAGTTCTGCTTCTTTGAAGACCAACAGACAACAAATCGTCCAAGAAAGTGACATGTGCTTGATGTGGACTTGCGATCAACCTTGTCACCAGCATAATCAGCATCTGAGAATCCAACTAGATCAAACTCTGAGCCCTTTGGATACCACAATCCTAGTGTTGGGGTGTATGCCAAATATCGAAGAATTCGCTTCACAGCTAAGTGATGCGATTCCTTTGGTGCCGCTTGGAATCGGGTACACATGCAAACGCTAAGCATTATATCAGGCCTAGATGCACATAAGTAGAGTAAAAAACTAATCATGCAGCGGTATACCTTTTGATCGAACTCTTTACCATTGTCGTCGGGGCCCAATTGGCATTTGGTTGGCATTGGCGTCGTGTACCCTTTGCAGTCTTGCATTCCAAACTTCTTCAGGCAATCTTTGAGGTATTTCTCTTGTGATATGAAGATGACATTACTCTGCTGAAGGATTTGAAGACCAAGGAAGAACTTCAGCTCACCCATCATGGACATTTGATATTGCTCTTGCATTGTATGCCCAAATTCATCATTGTATCTATTGTCTGTGTAGCCGAAGATAATGTCATCCACATAGATTTGGCATACAAACAGTTCACCATCATATGTCTTCGTGAAGAGAGTGGGATCTAGGGAACCAGGTTTGAAGCCTTTGCTATTCAGGAAGTCTTTGAGTGTGTCATACCAAGCGCGAGGGGCTTGTTTGAGGCCATACAATGCCTTGTTGAGCTTGTATACCATATCAGGATGCTTTGGGTCTTCAAAGCCAGGTGGTTGTGCAACATACATTCTTCTTCAATTTTACCGTTGAGGAAGGCACTCTGTACATCCATTTGGTACAGAAGAATGTTGTTGTGGTTGGCATAGGCTAGCAGTATGCGAATGGCTTCAAGCCTGGCCACAGGAGCAAAGGTTTCATCAAAGTCAATCCCTTCAGCTTGTGTGTAACCTTGAGCAACGAGACGAGCCTTGTTTCTGACAACTTGACCACGCTCATCTTGTTTGTTGCGACAGATCCATTTGGTGCCGATGATACTGTGCTTACGAGGATCGGGACGCTTTACCAGCTCCCATACATTGTTCAGCTCAAACTGTTGAAGCTATTCTTGCATAGCTTGAATCCATTCAGGTTCCATGAAGGCTTCATCAACTTTCTTGGATTCAGAAATAGAGACAAATGCGAAGTGCCCACGGAAATTTGCTAGTTGTGTTGCTCTTGAACGAGTGAGTGGACCAGGTGCATTGATGCTATCAATTATTTTCTCGATCTGGATTTCATTTGCAATGCAAGGATGAATTGGGCGAAGATTTTGCCCTTGCTAATCATTGTCTTCATCTTCAGCATTGGCTTCAGGCTGAGCAATGTCTTCATGCTGATTAGGTGCAGAAATGATGATTTTCTCTTCAGCCTGTTCCTCCGAAGGTATGATTTCTCCAGTACCCATAAGCTTGATAGATTCACTTGGTGTGGCTTCATCTAGCACATTTGGCAGGTGCTCTCAGTCAGGAGCTCGTATGATGTCTTCTTTAGGAACTTGTGAAGATAAACATGGTTGATGATGTGGCATGCTATATCAATAGCTTCGGGCCAGAATTTCCTTGGAGTTTCGTACTCATCAAGCATCGTTCGTGCCATCTCAATGAGGGTTCTGTTCTTGTGCTCCACGATGCCATTCTGCTGAGGTGTGTCTGGAGCAGAGAACTCATGCGTGATGCCCAATGTATCAAGATAAGTGTCGAGGCCGGTGTTCTTGAATTCAGTGCCGTTGTCACTTCTGATGTGCTTGATCTTGATGCCATAGTTGGTCATGGCACGATTGGCGAATCGTCTGAAGACATCCTGCACTTCAGTCTTGTAGAGAATTATGTGCACCCATGTATATCTTGAGTAATCATCAACAATGACGAAGCCATAGAGACATGCAGTGGTAGTAAGGGTAGAGCAGTGAGTAGGGCCAAATAAGTCCATGTGAAGCAGCTTGAAGGGATGTGTTGTTGTCATGATTGTCTTCGAGGGATGCTTGGCCCTAGTCATCTTTCGGCTTCGCAGGCACCACACAAATGATCCTTCTTGAACTTGACACCCTCGATGCCTATGACATGCTTCTTCTTCATGAGAGTGTGTAAGTTCCTCATGCCCCCATGCCCTAGCCTGCGATGCCAGAGCCAGCACTTTGAAGCTTTTGCTAGAAGGCATACGACCGGCTGTGGTCCTGCAGAGAAATCTACCATATATAGATCGTCTTTTCGATACCCTTCAAAGACTAGAGATTTGTCAGATTCCATAAGCACAAGGCAACGATATTTTCCAAATATCACAATCATGTTCAGATCACAAAGCATTGAGACAGACATTAAGTTGAAATCAAGGGATTCAACAAGCATCACTTTATCCATGTGCTGATCCTTTGAGATTGAAACTCTACCTAGGCCCAATACCTTGCTTTTACCTGTGTCAGCAAATGTGATGTGACTCTTGTCAAACGGACGTAGGGTTGAATCCATAAGAAGACTTCGATCACCAGTCATGTGGTTAGTGCATCCACTGTCCATAATCCACTCAGAAGCCTTCGGTGTCGTACCCTACAGTGCAGTTAGGGGGATAGGCTTCACAAAGAGAAGTGTGAAGCATAAACATTTGACTAACAAGCATACTATCAAAGTTCAGATCCTTGTTAGGGTAGATAGGATGATTGTCAAGAAATCCTGGGATGAAATACATAGTAAGACCATTTTGACATTTTATCTTGCGTCCCACAAGATGTTTTAGGTCCCCAGCATAAGCATCGGAAGCCTTTGATTTCCGGCTCGAGACCTTTCCCTGTAAAAGAGAGTTAATTTTTCTTAACCACCCACATTTTCTGGGGTGGCTTAGAAGCAATGAGTCTAAGTGCAGCATCTAAGAATTTAGGCTTTGGAGCCCTAGCAAATAGCCTTGCAGGAGGTGAATAATACTCATAAGAATAAGCAGAAAAGTTCTTGGTCTTATGAACATAGCGGTTTGATGAAACACGCTCATATTCATAAGTCTGAGTATGGTTTCCGATGAGGACATCAATACCATTTTTACACCCACAACCCCTGCTGCTATACATACTGGACCAATTACTAGAGCTCGCGCACGCCAATTAAATTACCAGGTACTTTCGTTTCTTGGTAATGATTCTAATGTTCATGAGAATATGATGCTGTCTAAATTGGATACATTTGTTTTGCTTACAAATGAAGGGCCTAGCTTTGTGAAGGATGAACATTGGAGCAAGAACAGGCATGGAGAAGATGGCATGCGCATGGGGAACAAGAACGGAGTTACAAGTGATGATTTCAGGACGTTGAAGCCACCATAATGCGTGCATGAAGCCTTGGATGAAATATACAAGATGCTACTTCATAACTTTCGCCAGAGGCTATTCTAGGTGTTGCGTCACCTTATTATTGAGCCAGGCCCATGTAATTTCGAAATACTTGAGTATAGGCTGTTTTTAGAGTCCGTATGTGTGGGAAACAAGAGATAGGGTTGGTTTCGGACCCCTTCCCCAAGGGCCACGAAATTCCCCCCTCTTCCTCCATATATACAGCCCTTAGGGCGTCGTTTAGACTTTGGGTTTTGTTTAGATTAAAAGTTCACCATAGCTGCAACTTCGCGTACTTCGTTTGTGTTCAACGACCAGACAAAGGCGTCACAAAACCCCACCTTGATCAATAAAGCTTTCATCTTATATTCGCAATATCCAGATTGCAATCTCAGTTTCTTGCTTGTTCTTCGATTGCTCGCAGGAAACAGACCCTCGTGGTCAGGTTGATCGTGCTCCGGCGTGGTCAATAACCTCTCGAAGTTGGTTTAGCGATTGCTAAGGCGCGACGTCATCGCACGTTCATAGTCGGATCGTCAAAGTCGACTTCCACCAAAGCGATATCCATCATCTCATCGAAAGACGGGACACCTTTGCCTCTATCAAGTGGTATCAGATTTCCAGGTTGCTCGGTGAGATTTTACAGTTTTTCGAAGTTTAGATCGAGTTTGTTCTTCATACCTATAGTCCACGAAAAAGCCAAAAAAAAATTAGGGTTAGTTCATCCTATCCGAACCAATCTGAGCCTTTGCATAATCTTTTCTGTGTTTGCTTTGTTGAATTTGCAGTTGCATCGTCGTGTCAAGTTGCTGGTCTTAGCGTCTAGTCCTTTAGAGTTTCGAGTTCTGTTCACAGGTTGTCACGTCGCCGCTTCCATATATCACCACCGCATCATCATCATCGCTGCTGCCATATACCACCACCGCACCAACTTCATCGCCACTGCCATATACCACCACCACATATTCACCGCCAATCCGAGTCCATATACGCCACCACATATCCGCCGCCATCACGCCAATCCGAGTACACCTGCAACATATATCCACCACCAGTCCGAGTTCCACCAGATTCATCTCCGCCACCAGTCCGAGTTCCACCAGATTCATCTCCGCCACCAGTCCTAGTCCAAGTCCAGTATTTTGTTACTCTGTTTTGGATTTCCAGATCACGCCATACTCCGAGTCGTGACAGAGAAGGACTCCCAAACTTTTGTGTTACCCACAGTAGAAAAATAGTTCCAGTTTCAAAAAAAAAACTAAGTCTGAAAAATTCTGGCTAGGCAGTTTTTAGACCATTTGTAGACTTTTTTGAAAAAAAATTGTTGTGGAGCAAAAAAAAAGAGGAAAAAAAAGTGCAAAAAAAAGTGAAAACAAATTTAGAGTGTGCTCCTCCCTTGTTTACGTGCAGCGCCGTGATTTTGTTAGTGTTCTAGGCTCGCGTCTCTAGCACGGTCTAGCCTAGGACCAGCATAGTACCGTCGTTGAGCGTTTCTTCAACTTTGCATCTCTGAATTGATTATTGCTGACCATTTTTGCTACCATATTATAAGCCTTCCCAGCTCCACATACATCTACGTCGTGCGTTTGACTCTCCCTGGTAATCGCAATATCCAAGCTTTGAGAGTTTTGACTACAACGGTTGCCGATCACCACCTGCTGCTGGGTAAGAACTGGTAAGAATTTGAGATTCGCTTGAAGGATTTGTGACACACCACCATCACCACCACTTCCTAGTAGTCTGCAGGACCATATTCTTTTGTGTTTCTATTGCTGCTAACTATGGCAGGATCACAAGCCGATGAGACTGATTGGGAGAACATGACGAACAAGGAGTTGCATGATAAATTTCAGCAAATGATGAGTGGCCAGGTGGGAGATGTGCTAAACAGATTTGAAGAGGCTATGGAGAAGATAGATGCCGTGGAGAAGTCGTTGGAGACAAAGCTGGATAACAGGTTTAATGAATTGCTCAAGCGCTTTCCCCAACCACCACCGGCTGCACCTGTCGCACCTCTACAACAACAACAACCACATCTCCAACGCCGCCTTCCAAATCAAGTGGGACGAGCACAGCGCGTTCCAATTGAGACTGGTCAAAATTCGGGTGCCGTTGCACCTACGGTTGATGCTTCTTTGGCTCCTGCTACTGCGGCGGCTGAGGAGGATGACGATTATGCGGGCAATTATCAGGATGAGGTTGATCAAAATCAGAACTACGTGCAGCCACCAGCACCACCTCCAGCAGGTCGACCTCAGGTATATATTCGCAACGGTAGGCCTGCACCACCACCTCAGGTACGAGATCATGACCATGTTCCTAAACTGAAATTGAATATTCCACCGTTTGAGGGTAGATACATTCCTGGTGTATATCTTACTTGGGAGTTAGAAACTGAACAACGTTTTACATGTTTACAATATCTCGAGGAGAGACGGGTTGCTGCTGCTGTTTGTGCTTTCACTAGTTTTGCATGTGTATGGTGGTCTGAACATTGTCGATTATATCCTATTCCAGCTACTTGGGCTGCTTTGAAAACTGCTATGCGTACTCGTTGGGTTCCACCATATTATCAACGTGAATTACTACAAAAATTGCAGCGCTAAAGACAAGGGAAAAATTCTGTAGAAGAATATTATCAGGAATTACAAACTGGCATGATTCGATGTGGTATTGTTGAGGAGAATGAAGCTATGCTTGCACGTTTTATGGGTGGATTAAATAGAGAGATTCAGACCATTCTAGAGTATAAGGAGTATACTAATATCACTCGTTTATTCCATCTTGCTTGTAAAGCTGAACGTAAAGTGCAGGATCGACAAGCATTCGCGCGAACTAACTTTTCTGCAGGTCGACCTTCATCATGGACACCGCGTGCATCTTCTACTTCCACTGCACCAGCACCTCCATCAGGTTCCACCTCCAGCCGTGATATAAGAAAGCAGGCACAACCACCACTATCTGCCAAGAGCGCACCTGCCGGGCCTGCACAGAGCTCTTCTTCTTCCATGGCATCGACAGGGCACACAAGTGATATTATTTGTCGTCGTTGCAAGGGAAGAGGACATTATGCGCGAGAATGCAAATCTCAGCGTGTAATGATTGCTACTGAGGATGGTGGGTATGAGTCCGCTAGTGACTATGATGAGGAGACTTTGGCTCTTATTACACATGAAGAACATGGTGGAGATGATTCTGAAAATGAGACGCGATACATGGCTCCTGAAGACGCTGACAGGTATGAATGTTTAGTTGCTCAACGTGTTTTGAGTGTGCAGGTCACACAAGCAGAGAAAAATCAGAGGCATAATTTGTTCCATACAAAGGGAGTTGTGAAGGAACGTTCTGTTCGCGTCATCATAGATGGAGGGAGCTGTAACAACTTGGCTAGCATGGAGATGGTGGAGAAGCTATCTCTCACCACAAGACCACATCCACATCCTTACTACATCCAATGGTTCAACAACAGCGGCAAGGTTAAGGTAACACGTATTGTTCGTGTGCATTTTAGTACCTCTACATATGTTGGTTATGTTGATTGTGATGTGGTACCCATGCAAGCATGTTCCTTATTACTTGGTAGACCATGGCAATTTGATAAAAATTCTGTACACCATGGTAGAAACAATCAGTATACTCTTGTTCATAAGGATAAAAATATTACTTTGCTTCCTATGACTCCTGATTCCATTTTGAAAGATGACATTAATAGAGCTAATAAAGCAAAACAGGAGAAAAATAAGAGTGAAAATCAGATTGTGGCAAAAGAATTTGAGCAACAAATGAAACCTAATAATAAACCATCTAGTGTTGTTTCTGAAATTAAATTGAAAAGTGCATGTTTACTTGCCACAAAATCTGATATTGATGAGCTTGATTTCAGCAAATCTGCTTGCTATGCTTTTGTGTGCAAAGAGGCATTATTTTCATTCGAGGACGTGCCTTCCTCTTTGCCCCCTATTGTCACTAACATTTTGCAGGAGTTCGCTGACGTCTTCCCACAAGACGTGCCACCGGGATTACCACCTATTCGAGGGATTGAGCATCAAATTGACTTAATTCCCGGTGCATCGCTACCCAACCGTGCACCATACCGTACCAATCCAGAGGAGACGAAGGAGATTATGCGTCAAGTACAGGAGCTGCTCGACAAAGGTTATATACGCGAATCTCTTAGTCCTTGTGCTGTTCCTATTATACTAGTGCCTAAAAAGGATGGTACGTCGCGTATGTGTGTTGATTGTAGAGGCATTAATAATATTACTATTCGTTATCGTCATCCTATTCCTAGGCTAGATGATATGCTTGATGAATTGAGTGGCTCTACAATATTCTCCAAAGTTGATTTGCGTAGTGGATACCATCAAATTCGTATGAAATTGGGAGATGAATGGAAAACTGCATTTAAAACTAAGTTTGGTTTATATGAGTGGTTAGTCATGCCTTTTGGGTTAGCTAATGCACCTAGTACTTTCATGAGACTAATGAACGAAGTTTTACGTGCTTTCATTGGACGATTTGTGGTAGTCTATTTTGATGATATACTGATTTATAGCAAATCTTTGGAAGAACATTTGGAACATTTACGTGCTGTTTTTGCTGCTCTACGTGATGCACGTTTGTTTGGTAACCTTGGGAAGTGCACCTTTTGCACCGACTGAGTATCTTTTCTTGGCTATGTTGTTACTCCACAGGGAATTGAAGTTGATAAACCCAAGATTGAAGCTATCGAGAGTTGGCCGCAGCCCAAAACGGTCACACAAGTGCGGAGTTTTCTTGGACTCGCTGGTTTCTATAGGCGTTTTGTGAGAGATTTTAGCACCATTGTTGCACCTCTCAACGAGCTTACAAAGAAGGATGTGCCTTTTGTTTGGGGTACCGCACAGGAAGAAGCCTTCACGGTATTGAAAGATAAGTTGACACATGCTCCTTTACTCCAACTTCCTCATTTTAATAAGACTTTTGAGCTTGAATGTGATGCTAGTGGAATTGGATTAGGAGGTGTGTTATTACAAGATGGTAAACCTGTTGCATACTTTTCTGAAAAATTGAGTGGGCCTAGTCTGAATTATTCTACTTATGATAAAGAACTATATGCTCTTGTTCGGACTTTAGAAACATGGCAACATTATTTATGGCCCAAAGAATTTGTTATACATTCTGATCATGAATCTTTGAAACATATTAAAAGTCAAGCTAAACTGAATCGTAGACATGCTAAATGGGTTGAATTCATTGAAACTTTCCCTTATGTCATTAAACACAATAAGGGTAAAGAAAATGTAATTGCTGATGCATTGTCTCGTCGCTATACTATGCTTTCACAACTTGACTTCAAAATATTTGGTTTGGAGACCATCAAAGATCAATATGTGCATGATGCTGATTTTAAAGATGTTTTGTAGAATTGTAAAGAAGGAAGAACCTGGAACAAGTTTGTCGTTAATGATGGATTTGTGTTCCGTGCTAACAAGCTATGCATTCCAGCTAGCTCTCTTCGTCTTTTGTTGTTGCAGGAGGCGCATGGAGGAGGATTAATGGGACACTTTGGCGTGAAGAAGACGGAGGACGTACTTGCTACACATTTCTTTTGGCCAAAGATGAGACGGGATGTTGAGCGTTTTGTTGCTCGCTGCACTACATGTCAAAAAGCTAAGTCACGACTCAATCCTCATGGTTTATATATGCCTTTGCCTGTACCTAGTGTTCCTTGGGAGGATATAGCTATGGACTTTGTTTTAGGTTTACCTCGAACAAAGAAGGGGAGGGATAGCATATTTGTTGTCGTGGATAGATTCTCAAAAATGGCACACTTTATACCATGTCATAAAAGCGATGATGCTGTTAATGTTGCTGATTTGTTCTTCCGTGAAATTATTCGTTTGCATGGTGTGCCAAATACTATTGTTTCAGATCGTGATACTAAATTTCTTAGCCACTTTTGGAGATGTTTATGGGCTAAGTTGGGGACTAAACTGCTTTTTAGTACTACTTGTCACCCCCAAACTGATGGACAAACTGAAGTAGTCAATAGAACATTGTCTACTATGCTTAGGGCTGTTTTGAAGAATAATAAGAAAATGTGGGAAGAATGCTTGCCTCATATTGAGTTTGCTTATAATCGTTCATTGCATTCTACTAGACGTGCCCTTTTGAAATTGTGTATGGTTTCCTACCTCGTGCACCTATTGATTTGTTGCCTCTTCCATCTTCGGAGAAGGTTAATTTTGATGCTAAACAACATGCTGAATTGATCTTAAAAATGCATGAGTTAACTAAGGAAAACATTGAGCGTATGAATGCTAAATATAAACTTGCTGGAGATAAGGGTAGAAAACATGTTGTGTTTGCACCTGGAGATCTTGTTTGGTTACATTTGCGTAAGGATAGATTTCCTGATTTGCGCAAATCAAAGCAAATGCCACGTGTTGATGGTCCTTTTAAGGTGTTAGAGAAAATAAATGATAATGCATATAAACTTGAGCTGCCTGCAGATTTTGGGGTTAGTCCCACTTCTAACATTGCAGATTTGAAGCCTTATTTGGGTGAGGGAGATGAGCTTCCGTCGAGGACGACTTCATTTCAAGAAGGGGAGGATGATGAGGACATCAATACCATTGTTACACCCACAGCCCCTGCTGCTATACATACTGGACCAATTACTAGAGCTCGCGCACGCCCATTAAATTACCAGGTACTTTCGTTTCTTGGTAATGATTCTAATGTTCATGAGAATATGATGCTGCCTAAATTGGATACATTTGTTTTGCTTACAAAATGAAGGGCCTAGTTTTGAGAAGGATGAACATTGGAGCAAGAACAAGCATGGAGATGATGGCATGCGCATGGGGGACAACAACGGAGTTACAAGTGATGATTTCAGGACGTTGAAGCCACCATAATGCATGCATGAAGCCTTGGACGAAATATACAAGATGCTACTTCATAACTTTCGTCCAGAGGCTATTCTAGGTGCTGCGTCACCTTATTATTGGGCCAAGCCCATGTAATTTCGAAATACTTGAGTATAGGCTATTTTTAGAGTCCGTATGTGTGGGGAAACAAGAGATAGGGTTGGTTTCGGACCCCTTCCCCAAGGGCCACGAAATTCCCCCCCCCTCTTCCTCTATATATACAGCCCTTAGGGCGTCGTTTAGACTTTGGGTTTTGTTTAGATTAAAAGTTCGCCATAGCTGCAACTTCGCGTACTTCGTTTGTGTTCAACGACCAGACAAAGGCGTCACAGAACCCCACCTTGATCAATAAAGCTTTCATCTTATATTCGCAATATCCAGATTGCAATCTCAGTTTCTTGCTTGTTCTTCGTTTGCTCGCAGGAAACAGACCCTCGTGGTCAGGTTGATCGTGCTCCGGCGTGGTCAATAACCTCTCGGAGTTGGTCTAGCGATTGCTAAGGCGCGACATCCTAGCACGTTCGTAGTCGGATCGTCAAAGTCGACTTCCATCAAAGCGATATCCATCATCTCATCGAAAGACGGGACACCTTTGCCTCTATCAACAACCGCATCGAGCTCGCCAATCTTCACAAAGGGAACTCCACTATGGCGGAGTATCTCGCCAAGATCAAGGCGCCGGCGGATGAGATCGCCACCATCAGCGCTCCTCTCACAGATCGGGAGATGACCTCCTATGTCCTGAAGGGACTTGACCTCGAGTACAACTCTGTGGTGTCAGCCCTGCAAGCCCGCGTCGAGCCCATCACCACCCCAGAACTCTACAGCCAGCTCCTTAGCTTCGAGGCGCGCGTCAATCTTCTGCAAGGTACACATCACCGCCAATCTTCTGTCAACGGTGCTTCTTGTGGGCGCGGCAACAGTGGTCGCGGCCGTGGTCACCAAGGTCGTGGCCGTGGCGGCGGTCATGGCGGGCGCGGCAACAATCAGGGTCCGCCCCGCTCTGGTGGTGGTGACTGTGGTGGTGACCGTGGTGGCGGCTACAGCAACAACAACACCTACGGCGCCTCCTCCAACTCTCGCCGCACTAGGTGTCAACTATGCAAGAAACCGGGCCACGAAGTCATCGACTGCTGGCACCGGTATGACGAGGATTTTGTACCTGATGCGCGCCATGCAGCCGCTGCCATCCGGGAGCAAGGAGGAGGTGATGGTGATACGGTCTGGTATGCGGACTCCGGCGCTACGGACCATGTCACAAACGAGCTAGAAAAGCTTGCTCTTCGCGAGAGTTATCATGGCAATGATCAGATTCACACCGCAAGCGGTGGAGGTATGGAAATCCAACACATTGGTCAAGCTTCTATTAATTCACCTAATCTTAGACGTGATCTAGTTCTCAAAGATGTCCTTCATGTTCCTGAAACCGACAAAAATCTAGCATCTATGTCTCATTTAACTCTCGACAATAATGTTTTCTTTGAGACTCATCCCACCTATTTTTTCATAAAGGATCGGGCAACAAGGGAGCTCATTCATCACGGTAGATGCATCGGAGGGCTTTACCCCATCACATCAAGAGTCTTTAGTCGCAAGCGTCGTCAAGTTTACTCCATCATCAAGCCCTCCTTGGCAAGGTGGCATCAAAGATTAGGACATCCTTCTTCAATAGTAGTCAAGCAAGTAGTCAATAAAGGCAATTTGTCATTGTCAAATAGTTCCAATAATGAGTCTGTGTGTGAAGCTTGTCAATGTGCCAAGAGTCACCAACTTCCCTACCCTGTGTCCAGTAGTGTGTCTCATGCTCCTTTAGAGCTTATTTTCAGTGATGTATGGGGTCATGCAAGAGATTCTTTTGGAAGGAAGAAATATTATGTTAGTTTCATTGATGATTATAGCAAGTTCACCTGGATATATTTGCTTAAGTTTAAGTCAGAAGTATATTCTGTCTTCCAAGAGTTTCAGAAACTTGTTGAGAGATATTTTGACAGGAAAATTCTTGCGGTCCAAAGTGACTGGGGAGGAGAGTATGAGAAACTCAATGCTTTCTTCCGTGACATAAGTATTATTCATCATGTGTCTTGCCCCCATGCTCATCAACAGAACGGCTCAGCTGAGAGAAAACACCGTCACATTGTTGAAGTTGGTCTCTCTTTATTAGCTCATGCTTCCATGCCACTTAAATATTGGGATGAAGCCTTCATCACAGCTACCTATCTCATTAATCGTCTCCCTAGTAGAGTTATTGGCAATACAACTCCATTGGAACGCCTGTTTCATCAAAAACCAGACTACAACTCTCTCAAAAAAATTGGGTGTGCCTGTTACCCAAATTTGCGTCCTTATAATCGCCACAAACTTGAGTTTCGTTCTACTTAGTGTGTTTTTCTTGGCTATAGTAATCTTCATAAAGGATATAAGTGTTTAGAAGTTGCAACAGGTCACATCTATATTTCTCGAGATGTTGTTTTTGATGAGACACTGTTTCCTTTTGCAAAACTTCATCCCAATGCCGGAGCTTTACTTCATTCTGAAATTTCCCTTCTTTCAAACTCTACACCTAATTCTGATCACGAGGGTGAATTGATTAGAATTGATCATGTGCAACAATCCATGGAAAATTTGGAGAATTTTGACACTTGTGCAGCAGCAGGACGTGATTTTGTGTGTGCAGAAACTGCCAAAACTGGCGATGGGTCCCAGGAGGATTTCTCTGCAGGAGCAGGATCCAAGGCGCAGCGATCCGAGGCAGATTTGCCTGCAGGCGCGCGATCCCAGGAGGGAATCGGTGGCGCTGCAGCTGATGCTGCATGCACACCGGGCGCGGGACCGCGTGCTTCTAGCGCTTCTGCGGGGCGGGTGGCCGACAACCGCTCAGGAGCGGACCCCACCAACGATTTCTCTGGCCGCGCGAGTTCCCCTGCGCCAGCGAGCGGCACGTCGGATCTGGAGCCTGGCGCGTTGGATCTGGAGCCTGATCTGGAGTTTGATTCGGCTGCATCTCCCGGGTCTTCTGTGGCAAGGTCTACAGCGGTGCAACAAACAGTACTACCGCGTCGCCATACAAGATCCCAGTCTGGGATTACAAAGGAGAAGGTTTATACTGATGGTACAATCAGGTATGATAAAACCAAGCGAGCATTTTTTACTAGTACTGGTGAGCCAACACATTTGCATGATGCCTTAGCTCACAAAGATTGGAAGAAGGCTATGGATAATGAATATGATGCACTCATGAAAAATAAAACTTGGCATTTAGTACCACCAAAAAAGGACAATAATGTGATTGATTATAAGTGGGTATACAAGATCAAAAGAAAAGCTGATGGGAGTATAGACAGATACAAGGCTAGGCTGGTTGCAAAGGGTTTCAAGCAAAGGTTTGGCATTGACTATGAGGATACTTTTAGTCCTGTTATTAAAGCAACTGCTATTCGACTTGTACTGTCTATTTCTATTTCCAGAGGATGGAGCCTACGGCAGCTAGATGTTCGGAACGCGTTTCTTCATGGTGTTCTTGAGGAAGAAGTGTTCATGCGACAACCACCAGGATATGGAAAAAAGAACACACCACACTATGTTTGTAAGTTGGATAAAGCTCTGTATGGTTTGAAACAGGCCCCAAGAGCTTGGTATTCAAGGTTGAGCACACAATTACAACGGCTTGGGTTTACACCATCAAAGGCAGCTACCTCATTATTCTTTTACAGTAAGAACGGGATTACCATGTTTGTTCTTGTTTATGTTGATGATATAATTGTTGCCAGCTCAAATTCAGATGCAACTACCTGTCTCCTTAAGGATTTGAAACTAGAGTTTGCTCTTAAGGACTTGGGAGATCTTCATTACTTTCTTGGGATTGAGGTCAAGAAGGTAAAAGATGGTATACTTCTTACACAGGAAAGATATGCTACTGACATTCTGAAAAGGGTACGTATGGAAAAGTGTAAGCCTGTGAGTACACCTATCTCCACATCGGAAAAACTTACTATTGAAACTGGAGAAGCACTTGGAAGAGAGGATGCAACAAACTATAGGAGTGTTGTAGGTGCTCTTTAGTATCCGACTCTTACACGCCCTGATATTTCTTATTCTGTGAACAAAGTTTGTCAGTATTTACATGCTCCTACTACAGCTCATTGGACTGCAGTAAAAAGGATTTTGAGGTATCTTTGATATACAGAGGGACTTGGTCTTCAGATTGTCAAGTCCTCATCTCTTCTTGTGTCTGCCTATTCTGATGCAGATTGGGCAGGGTGTGCTGATGACAGAAGGTCCACAGGTGGCTTTGCTGTGTTTCTGGAAACAAATCTTGTATCATGGAGTGTAAGAAAACAGGCTACTGTCTCAAGGTCAAGTACTAAGGCTGAGTATAAAGCTTTAGCAAATGCTACAACTGAAGTCATGTGGATTCAGACATTACTTCATGAACTTGGAATTAAAATTCCTCAAGCTGCAAGGTTATGGTGTGACAGCATTGGTGCAACCTATCTTTCAGCTAACCCTATTTTTCATGCACGTACAAAGCACATTGAAGTTGATTTTCATTTTGTAAGAGAACGAGTGGCTCGAAAGCTACTTGACATCAGGTTTATACCCACAGGGGATCAACTTGCTGATGGCTTCACAAAACCACTTACTATGAAGAGACTGGATGAGTTTAAGTACAATCTTAACCTTGGCAAGATTACCTGAGGTAGATTGAGGAGGAGTGTTAGGATAAGTTGTATAGGGAGAGGAAAGTAGTTTAAATTGTACTCTGTCTTCTATCCCTTCTTCTATTCCAACTCCTGTAATCTTGATCGGTACGATCGATCGTTCTCTTGTAAGCCACGACAATGTTTCTATATAATGCAATGCGGCCCAGACGAAGGGTTCTACGCTTCCCACAATACCTTACAGTACATGGTCGCTGCAGCCTGCACGGCGGCGGAGTCCTTATCCTCGCACGAAGACATCGTCGTCACTCCCTTCCTCTCTCTCTCTAACTGGCGACGCAAGCACCGGCGCCGCTCCTCGCTGCCCGCAACGCGACCACCCCCTGCCCTGCCCTAGGGTTGTGCGAGGTGGCGGCGGCGGCCCACGAGTAGGGCGCCTCGGAGATTGGTGGAGGAAGACGGTGCGGCGGCGGCTCCTCTCGGACCTCAACGTCGGCGATTGCGGACCTCGGTGATGACCTAGAGGAGACGGCTCCTCTTGGACCTCGGCGGCGGCGGCTCCTCTCGAATCTCGGCGGTGGCGAAGGGCTCTGGCGGCTGGGGCGTCCTGATGATGGACTTAGGAAATAGATCGAGGGACTGTTTTTTTTCTTTATGTGTGATGAAATGGACGAAGTAAAACCAGACATGATGGGAGGTGGGTGAAAAAAACATAGACAAAAACCTGAACGCAATCCTACAAACTGCTTCATTAAAAGTAGAGATAGGAACAAGGTCAAAAGGAATAAATACCCATTTATCGTAAGGTGTTTTTTTTAGCAAGACTTATCGTAAGGTGTGGAACGCCTTCGGCGGGCGTAGGTGGGCCGGTTTCCCAACATAAACTAGGGTCAAAACAGTGATTTGGCCCCGATTCCACATGAAAAAAAAGCTTCTTTCTTACCTAATCATCAATCGCCAAAATACGAGTCCCTAAAAAGCCAAACCGGTTCATCTTGTCTCGAACTTTCTCGCCTTCTTCCCCACCCTAACCCTTTCTCGCCGCCGCCGCCGCCGCCGACGACCCCTCTTCCGCTGTTACCGACCTCTGCCGCCTGCCGAGATGGATGACAGTTGCGCGGTGTGCGCGGACGCGCTCGAATGGGTGGCTTACGGGCCATGCGGGCACCGCGAGGTGTGTTCAACCTGCGTCGTCCGCCTTCGCTTCGTACTCGAGGATTCTCTATGCTGCATCTGTAAGACGGATTGCCCCTCCGTCTTCGTCACAAAGGTTCGCCGCTATGGTCTGCATCTGTTCGGTTGGTTATCGATCTGTGGCGTGGTTGGATCTTTGGGGTCTTTGATTGGGTAGTATACGAATTCGAGCTAGTTAATTAGATGGGCGCTGAGTTTTGTTCTACTGTTTGGATGGTGAAATTTCTGAGTAATAGCGCACCAGTATGATAGCTTTGATCTCATGTTTCTTGATGAGGTGAGCTCAGGTCACTGTATCGATTCTGGATTGGTTTGCCCAAAGTTGGAATTTCAGCGGATCTTCTGTTTCATTATGCAGGACCGGAAGCTGTTTTTATTATCGTACGCATGATTTATTCGAATTTTGATTTGTCCAATGATTAAGTGGTTTGAGATTTTCATGGTTCCTGTATTTTTTTGTTGATACATGGCATCTTCACTGCGTTGCCGATTAAGTGCATTTGTGCTTACAGTATAGCTAGTCAGGAAAAGAGAAATATGTGAGTTTTATATGTTTATGCTGATTCAGGTGACTAGTATTCTAGTTTGTGCATAGTGCCAGCCTAAAGGGGATGTGAGTATCTGGAAAGCCTCTTGGAACATGATCTGACGCCTTATTTTATGCATGCTTTCTTCATAACTCACAGGATTTCACCTTCTTCTATGAACATTTTATAGGCCATGGGAGATTACACAAAAGTGATCTCGGATTTCTCTGTTTTGCCCACTGAGGCAAATGAGGGAAATGTGGGGGAGTACTGGTACCATGAGGATACAAAGGCATACTTTGATGATGCTGATCATTATAAGATGATAAGGGCGATGTGCCGACTTTCTTGTAGTGTATGTGACAAAGCTGAGGACCAGGTTGGTCAGGCAGCACAAGCAAAGCGCCGAAGCAGGTTCAAGAGCATTGATCAGCTAAAGGGACATTTGTTCCATCAGCATAGGTTATACATGTGTAATCTCTGCTTGGAGGGGAGAAAGGTGAATATTTTGACCACATATACTCTCTTCTCCTTCCTATATTGCCATTCTTGTGTTTCAGAAGGACTAAATCTAGTTACTATTGTGACACCAACTTTGTTGTATTTGATGGTTTTCTCCCTTGTGAGCAAATTTAGGATGAAATCAGACCCTGTTGCAAATTATCTAGCTAGTTTAACTTAATGTCCAACCTTTTTCTTACCGTTTTCTCTGTGTGCCCCCTTCAGTTTCCGTATGTGGAATCCAGTTAAGGTCAGGAATTTATGGTAGATATTTGTTTATGATTGCTTTAACTAGGCGAGTAGACTCATGTAGTGTTGGTGCTTTTGTGCTATAATTCGTGGTTATAGAACATTAAAACTTGGTAATGGGTGCTTGCTCGGCAAGCTCATCGTGTAGGTAATTTGCCGTGACCTCATTAAATAGGTATTTATATATGGGTATCCATGTAGAATTGAAACCAGCATTTCATCCTATTAGGATAGTTAAACTAGATGAAGCAACAGCAGTTACCCCTGGTAAGGAATATGTAACAGCAGGCAGTAGCAGCCTGCAGCTATGTACAGAGGTGTGGCAGCAGCAACTTCTGGCGCAGAGATAAAGGATGTGAAACTACTGTACTGCTATTTCGAGTACTCACCTGGTTATGCCCCATCATCCTGAGCATTTGCCCAGTTATACCCATCATACCTATTAAGTACTCGGTTATGTATGCATGTTCTCGCTGACGCCACCTCTAATCAGTATTCAGCCCAGTAAACCTGCTTGAGTGAGACCTGTTTCTGTTTTCAAGTTATGTAGTTGAACTATGGGTAAATAGCGATGTAAGTTTTCTTTTCACGTAACAATGACAGTCCGTCTGAACCATTGAAAGTAGGTATAAAAACAATTAGAATTCTCTGTATATGTCTGATTATCCTTGTCCATATATGCTATCTTGCTATGTGAAAGTACTCGACCACACATATCCGTTTTCTTGTGAAATATTATTTATAAATTTGTGTGGACAAACATTTTGACTGACATGCAAGGCCTGCCTGAGAAGCATGTGGAACCTGTGTAACCAAATGTTATACTATAGAATTAGGCACCTTTTTCTGTTTTTGTTGTTGTTGAGGAAGTTCAGGTTGTTTCGATAGCATGCATTTTAACACACCTGGGCTACTGTTATATCCTTCAACTTGCTGACAATTGTGAGTTTTCAATTTTTCTATTTATTAGGGTGTGGTGTGACAGTTAATTTTTTTATCACTTTGTGCCTTTTTATACGAAGTAGGTGAATCTTGTGGGTTATTTGTATTATCCAACACTGAACAGAATCATTGTCTAATTTTTTTTCTGTGGCCCCTTTAGTAGATTTTACCTCTGTTTCTAAATGTAAGACGTTTTGGCAGTTTAAATTGAACTGCCAAAACGTCTTATATCTATTAGGAACAGAGGGTGTATATTTTAAATGTGATGCTAGAAAATGATTTCTCTTGGGATTATCATTTGCTGAACGAGTTACTATGTTGAGCAGGTATTCATTTGTGAACAGAAGCTTTATACAAGGGCACAGTTAGCTCAGCATACAAAAACTGGTGACTCTGAGGTGGATGGCTCTGAGATTGAACGCAGTGGTTTTGCAGGACACCCAGTGTGTGAATTTTGTAAATATCCATTATATGGAGATAATGAGCTTTACACACATATGTCCAGAGAACACTATTCGTGCCACATATGTCAAAGGTATTATGCAACTATGTCCTTAGCTAATTCGTTGTTGCAAACTTATGACATGTGCTGACATTGTAATTGCTTACAGGCAGCATCCTGGGCAGTATGATTATTTCCGAAACTATGATGATTTAGAGGTAATTCGTGACTCCTGTCCATATTTAGCAATCCATATCTTTAAGTCTTATTGATGTCTATGTTTTAGTGACCTTCCTTTGTTATCTGTGTCACTTTCTCATTCAATTGCTTGATGTTAATTCGATTCAGATGCATTTTCGTAAAGATCATTTCCTCTGTGAAGATGATGCATGTTTGGCCAAGAAATTTGTTGTCTTCCAGAGTGACGCAGAGATCAAGGTAAGCTTAGTTGAAGCTATTGTTTTAGTAGTCTTAAAGTGTATTACTACCAGGGGGCATGCCACTGGGCCTATGTACTGACCTACTAGTTTATTTCTACAGAGACATAATGCTATGGAGCATGGTGGGCGGATGTCTCGTGCCCAGAGGAATGCAGCACTTCAGGTTTGTTCATTCTCTTAAGACCTCTTTATTCCTTGCTTTCCTTTTTGTTTAGCTCCTCCATTTATGTAGCCATCAATTTAGTTCCAATATTGATTGGCTCATCTGTATCTGCTTTCTATTGCTTTGGGCTAAATACTCTATTCTGGCATTGTCAGATACCTACCAGTTTTATATACCAAAGGAATGAGCAAGATCAAAGGCGTGGCAGAGGTAGGGGTCGTAATGCTCACCATGACAGACCTGACAGGGATTTCTCATTACCTGTGCGGGATGGCAGTGCAACTGCAGACCATGGCCTTGGAAGTCGAGTTGATAGTGTTGCAGGGCCTTTCCAGTCATTAAGTGTCAGTTCCAGTTCTGGTCGAACAGAAACTGGTCGAAGCTTAGGGAATGGTCGCGTGCTCGAGCAGTTGTCTTTTCCTCCACTTCAAGACCAGGATATTCCTGATGCTAGGATGGATGCTGTTCCCTATGAAACCTCGTTTCCTCCCGTCTCAGAGCAGCAATCAAGGTATGCGCTGGCTCTTAATCAGAGCTCAAGGGGTTCTGCGAGACTTGGTGATGAATCATTATTCCCTCCATTGCCTGGGTCAAGTAACAAGGGTTCTGCTTCAACACAACAGGGGCTGCAAAGTCTTGCTAAGAACACACTTGCATCAAGGCTGCAACAACGTAGTAAGGGCACCGTGAAGGTACTATATTCTGCTCAGTCTCAAACAGCTGAAAATCCTGAGATAGTACCTCATGTTTCCACTTCCACCCAGACATGGCCTACACCTGACCAGGGGCTACATATCTCTGGTTCTTCTCAACTTCGGATTGCAACTCAATCAACAAGAGATAATGGGCTCATGCCATCTGTCTCCAGCGGTTCAGCATGGAATTCCAGAGCTTCAAACAAGATGAAGCACTCTATTTCGACCCCTAATTTTGTTTCTGGTGGGTCCTCTGCCCAGGCATCATCAAGTACAGCTTATGGCAATAAAAAGCAACTGCCACCGCAAAGCAGCCAACCTTTGCCTGTTGTGGAGGATGTTCGGCAAGCAAACAAATCCCTTGTGGAAAGAATGCGTGTTGCATTAGGAATGGATGAGGATAGGTTCTCTGCGTTCAAAGAAATTGCTAGTGAATACCGTCAAGGCGTCATTGATACTTCAGAGTATCTCTCGTATGTGGAGCAGTTTGGTATATCACATCTTGTTCCTGAAATGGCTAAGTTGTTGCCTGATCCTCTGAAGCAGATGGAACTTGCTGATGCCTATTACACCAACATGCGTTTTAAAAGTCTCCAAGAAAATGGCGGTTGTGAAACCATTACTGTGAAAGAGAACAAGCGTAAAAATAAGGGGAAGGGAAAAACACCTGATGCAGAAACAGCTACTGCTAAGGATGCAAGTGAATCGCTAGCAGATAGCTTTATGGACACTGTAAGGAAGCTTCAGTCGAACAACAAGGCTCAAGAAGGAGAGGCTGCAGTGCTTTCGAAGGATGGGTATCGATCTTCCAAGGAAAAAATCCCACTATCAGCTGGAGGGTCATCCTGTGGTACAAATATGGGTCTAGACGGTGATCCAGTTGCCATTTCAAAGGCGTCTGGCACTAGTAGGTATGTGGGCAAGGGTGGAGGAAGCACCGGTAGCAGCAGCAGCAGTAACAACAAACAATCGAAGAAGACGTCAAAGTTTCTCAGAGCTCGGTTGGGTGACAACTCATTGGCTACACTTGATTTTAGTCATCCTGATGTGAGCCCTGAACGACCTGAAAGGGAGACACAAGTCCTGCAAACTGGGTTGCCTGTGCGAAGTGTTTGGAAGAATGGTGCAGCACAGAAGCTCTTTTCCAGCAATGGAAAGAAATAGCATCATTTTGTGCAGACGTAATTTGATCCATTGAGCTGGTTGGCAGTAAATGTGCACATTTTGTGATGTGTGTTTTGCTGCTTGGAGAAGGCGCCGTCTATGTAGAAGGTCGCTTCGTTTGAGTCTAATTCGGTTTCGTACTGAATTTGCTGGTTGAAAACCTCAAAAAGTGAGGATGGAACTTGAATAGCCTGGCTAGCTATACCTTTGTCAAAGTGTAGACTGTATATTACATGAATTCTACCAATGATTTTGTGGCTTGCATGACTTCGATTTCTACCAGCCTACATGACTTTTGTTGCCAGCCTCTTGTATTTACCGTGTGGCAAGACAACTGTCAATAAGAGCATCTCCAACACATGATGTAAAACCGTCGCCCTGCTGTGCCCAAAAAACTGCCATTTGGGGCATTGGGAGACAAAAATATTGTTCCAACAGATGTATCTTTGTTACAAAACTGCCATCTGGGGAGTTTGGAGGCAAAACATTGTTCCAACAGATGATGTATCTCTATTTGGCGCCAATTTTTTCTTTTTTCCTGCAGTCCTGAAATTTTGTCTAAAGTGCTGCATATTTGCAACACCTATAGGTGGCCTCAAAAACCAAACACAACCATGTTAATGCCAACCACGCTGAAGTTAGCCATCTCACATTGATTTTGGCTGGTTCTCGCTGCTGCCCGCCACCGAGGTGTCTGTCGTCCACCCCTGGCCAAGCCCCTACCGAGGTGAGTCTGTCGTCCACCCCTGGCCAAGCCGTCACCCTGCCACCCGTTCTTGCTGCTTCGGAGCCTGCCACCACCCCCGATGTCGATTGGGGTTTTGTTGCTGTCTGATTTGCAATGAATCTGGCTGCCCGATATGGCCGTTGCAATGCCGGGGCTCGTTGTGGAAGTTGATTAGTTGCTGCCCTTGTCACTGCCGCGACCATCAACGAGTCGCTGCTCCTTCTGAGCTCTCGGCTATCGGCTGGTGAGGTGACCGCTGCTCTGGCTTCAACCCCCAACTGCCTGGCGGCAGCAAATACATTCCCATTTCATTCATAGTCGGCCTGGCGACCGCCTCGTTCATGGCGAGCTACACCGTTCTGAATTCACCTTCGTGCCCATTGTTGCTCGACGGGAAACCTTCAAGGTATTTGTTTTTATTTTTTGTTGTGATATAGGATTGGATTGTGTGTTGGGGAACGTAGTAATTTCAAAAAAATTCCTGCGCACACGCAAGATCATGGTGATGCATAGCAACGAGAGGGGAGAGTGTTGTCCACATACCCTCGTAGACCGATAGCGGAAGCGTTTAACACAACGCGGTTGATGTAGTCGTACGTCTTCACGATCCGACCGGTCAAGTACCGAACGCACGGCACCTCCGAGTTCAGCACACGTTCAGCTCGATGACGTCCCTCGGACTCCGATCCAGCCGAGTGTTGAGGGAGAGTTTCGTCAGCACGACGGCGTGGTGACGATGATGATGTTCTACCGACGCAGGGCTTCGCCTAAGCACCGCTACGATATTATCGAGGTGTAATATGGTGGAGGGGGGACCACACACGGCTAAAAGATCGTTGATCAATTGTGTGTAGAGAGGTGCCCCCCTGCCCCCGTATATAAAGGAGCAAGGGGGAGGCCGCCGGCCAAGGGAGGAGAGGCGCGCTAGGAGGAGTCCTACTCCTACCGGGAGTAGGACTCCCCCCTTTCCATGTTGGACTAGGAGAGGAAGGGGGAAAAGGTGGAGGGGAGGAAGGAAGGGGGGGCGCCGCCCCCCTCTCCTTGTCCTATTCGGACTGGGGGGGGGGGGGGGGGGGAGGGGCGCGCGGCCCTGCCCTGGCCTCCTCTCCTCTCTTCCACCTAGGCCCAATAAGGCCCATTAAGTTACCGGGGGGTTCCGGTAACCTCCCGGTACTCCGGAAAAATCCCGATTTCACCCGGAACACTTCCGATGTCCAAACATAGGCTTCCAATATATCAATCTTTATGTCTCGACCATTTCGAGACTCCTCGTCATGTCCGTGATCACATCCGGGACTCCGAACAACCTTCGGTACATCAAAACATATAAACTCATAATATAACTGTCATCGTAACGTTAAGCGTGCGGACCCTACGGGTTCGAGAACTATGTAGACATGACCGAGACACCTCTCTGGTCAATAACCAATAGCGGAACCTGGATGCTCATATTGGTTCCCACATATGCTACGAAGATCTTTATCGGTCAGACCGCATAACAACATACGTTGTTCCCTTTGTCATCGGTATGTTACTTGCCCGAGATTCGATCGTCGGTATCTCGATACCTAGTTCAATCTCGTTACCGGCAAGTCTCTTTACTCGTTCCGTAATACATCATCCCACAACTAACTCATTAGTCACAATGCTTGCAAGGCTTATAGTGATGTGTATTACTGAGTGGGCCCAGAGATACCTCTCCGACAATCGGAGTGACAAATCCTAATCTCGAAATACGCCAACCCAACAGGTACCTTTGGAGACACCTGTAGAGCACCTTTATAATCACCCAGTTACGTTGTGACGTTTGGTAGCACACAAAGTGTTCCTCCGGTAAACGGGAGTTGCATAATCTCATAGTCATAGGAACATGTATAAGTCATGAAGAAAGCAATAGCAACATACTAAACGATCGAGTGCTAAGCTAACGAAATGGGTCAAGTCAATCACATCATTCTCCTAATGATGTGATCCCGTTGATCAAATGACAACTCATGTCTATGGCTAGGAAACATAACCATCTTTGATCAACGAGCTAGTCAAGTAGAGGCATACTAGTGACACTCTGTTTGTCTATGTATTCACACATGTATTATGTTTCCGGTTAATACAATTCTAGCATGAATAATAAACATTTATCATGATATAAGGAAATAAATAATAACTTTATTATTGCCTCTAGGGCATATTTCCTTCAGTCTCCCACTTGCACTAGAGTCAATAATCTAGATTACACAGTAATGATTCTCACACCCATGGAGTCTTGGTGCTGATCATGTTTTGCTCGTGGAAGAGGCTTAGTCAATGGGTCTGCAACATTCAGATCCGTGTGTATCTTGCAAATTTCTATGTCTCCCACCTGAACTAAATCCCAGATGGAATTGAAGCGTCTTTTGATGTGCTTGGTTCTCTTGTGAAATCTGGATTCCTTTGCTAAGGCAATTGCACCAGTATTGTCACAAAAGATTTTCATTGGTCCCGATGCACTAGGTATGACACCTAGATCGGATATGAACTCCTTCATCCAGACTCCTTCATTTGCTGCTTCCGAAGCAGCTATGTACTCCGCTTCACACGTAGATCCCGCCACGACACTTTGCTTAGAACTGCACCAACTGACAGCTCCACCGTTCAATGTAAATACGTATCCGGTTTGTGATTTAGAATCGTCCGGATCAGTGTCAAAGCTTGCATCAACGTAACCATTTACGATGAGCTCTTTGTCACCTCCATAAACGAGAAACATATCCTTAGTCCTTTTCAGGTATTTCAGGATGTTCTTGACCGCTGTCCAGTGATCCACTCCTGGATTACTTTGGTACCTCCCTGCTAAACTTATAGCAAGGCACACATCAGGTCTGGTACACAACATTGCATACATGATAGAGCCTATGGCTGAAGCATAGGGAACATCTTTCATCTTCTCTCTATCTTCTGCAGTGGTCGGGCATTGAGTCTTACTCAATCTCACACCTTGTAGTACAGGCAAGAACCCTTTCTTTGCTTGATCCATTTTGAACTTCTTCAAAACTTTGTCAAGGTATGTGCTTTGTGAAAGTCCAATTAAGCGTCTTGATCTATCTCTATAGATCTTGATGCCTAATATATATGCAGCTTCACCGAGGTCTTTCATTGAAAAACTCTTATTCAAGTATCCCTTTATGCTACCCAGAAATTCTATATCATTTCCAATTAGCAATATGTCATCCACATATAATATCAAAAATGCTACTGAGCTCCCACTCATTTTCTTGTAAATACAGGCTTCTCCAAAAGTCTGTATAAAACCAAATGCTTTGATCACACTATCAAAGCGTTTATTCCAACTCCGAGAGGCTTGCACCAGTCCATAAATGGATCGCTGGAGCTTGCACACTTTGTTAGCTCCCTTTGGATCGACAAAACCTTCCGGTTGCATCATATACAACTCTTCTTCCAGAAATCCATTCAGGAATGCAGTTTTGACATCCATTTGCCAAATTCCATAATCATAAAATGCGGCAATTGCTAACATGATTCGGACAGACTTAAGCATCGCTACGGGTGAGAAGGTCTCATCGTAGTCAATCCCTTGAACTTGTCGAAAACCTTTCGCAACAAGTCGAGCTTTATAGACAGTAACATTACCGTCAGCGTCAGTCTTCTTCTTGAAGATCCATTTATTTTCAATGGCTTGCCGATCATCGGGCAAGTCAACCAAAGTCCATACTTTGTTCTCATACATGGATCCCATCTCGGATTTCATGGCCTCAAGCCATTTTGCGGAATCTGGGCTCACCATCTCTTCTTCATAGTTCGTAGGTTCGTCATGGTCTAGCAACATAACCTCCAGAACAAGATTACCGTACCACTCTGGCGCGGATCTTAATCTGGTTGACCTACGAGGTTCAGTAATAACTTGATCTGAAGTTTCATGATCATTATCATTAACTTCCTCACTAATTGGTGTAGGTGTCGCAGAAACTGATTTCTGTGATGATCTACTTTCCAATAAGGGAGCAGGTACAGTTACCTCATCAAGTTCTACTTTCCTCCCACTCACTTCTTTCGAGAGAAACTCCTTCTCTAGAAAGGATCCATTCTTAGCAACGAATGTCTTGCCTTCGGATCTGTGATAGAAGGTGTACCCAACAGTCTCCTTTGGGTATCCTATGAAGACACATTTCTCCGATTTAGGTTCGAGCTTATCAGGTTGAAGTTTCTTCACATAAGCATCGCAACCCCAAACTTTAAGATACGACAACTTTGGTTTCTTGCCAAACCATAGTTCATAAGGCGTCGTCTCAACGGATTTCGATGGTGTCCTATTTAGAGTGAATGCAGCCGTCTCTAAAGCATAACCCCAAAACGATAGCGGTAAATCAGTAAGAGACATCATAGATCGCACCATATCTAGTAAAGTACGATTACGACGTTCGGACACACCATTACGTTGTGGTGTTCCGGGTGGCGTGAGTTGCGAAACTATTCCGCATTGTTTCAAATGTAGGCCAAACTCGTAACTCAAATATTCTCCTCCACGATCTGATCGTAGAAACTTTATTTTCTTGTTACGATGATTTTCAACTTCGCTCTGAAATTCTTTGAACTTTTCAAATGTTTCAGACTTATGTTTCATTAAGTAGATATACCCATATCTGCTCAAATCATCTGTGAAGGTGAGAAAATAACGATATCCGCCACGAGCCTCAATATTCATCGGACCACATACATCTGTATGTATGATTTCCAACAAATCAGTTGCTCTGTCCATAGTTCCGGAGAACGGTGTTTTAGTCATCTTGCCCATGAGACACGGTTCGCAAGTACCAAGTGATTCATAATCAAGTGATTCCAAAAGTCCATCATTATGGAGTTTCTTCATGCGCTTTACACCGATATGACCTAAACGGCAGTGCCACAAATAAGTTGCACTATCATTATCAACTCTGCATCTTTTGGCTTCGACATTATGAATATGTGTGTCACTACTATCGAGATTTAATAAAAATAGACCACTCTTCAAGGGTGCATGACCATAAAAGATATTATTCATATAAATAGAACAACCATTATTCTCTGATTTAAATGAATAACCGTCTCGCATTAAACAAGATCCAGATATAATGTTCATGCTTAACGCTGGCACCAAATAACAATTATTTAGGTCTAAATCTAATCCCGAAGGTAGATGTAGAGGTAGCGTGCCGACCGCGATCACATCGACTTGGAACCATTTCCCACGCGCATCGTCACCTCGTCCTTAGCCAATCTTCGCTTAATCCGTAGCCCCTGTTTCGAGTTGCAAATATTAGCAACAGAACCAGTATCAAATACCCAGGTGCTACTGCGAGCATTAGTAAGGTACACATCAATAACATGTATATCACATATACCTTTGTTAACCTTGCCATCCTTCTTATCTGCCAAATACTTGGGGCAGTTCCGCTTCCAGTGACTAGTCTGCTTGCAGTAGAAGCACTCAGTTTCAGGCTTAGGTCCAGACTTGGGTTTCTTCTCCTGAACAGCAACTTGCTTGCTGTTCTTCTTGAAGTTCCCCTTCTTCTTCCCTTTGCCCTTTTTCTTGAAACTAGTGGTCTTATTGACCATCAACACTTGATGCTCCTTTTTGATTTCTACCTCCGCTGCCTTTAGCATTGCGAAGAGCTCGGGAATTGCCTTATTCATCCCTTGCATGTTATAGTTCATCACGAAGCTCTTGTAGCTTGGTGGCAGTGATTGGAGAATTCTGTCAATGACGCTATCATCGGGAAGATTAACTCCTAGTTGAATCAAGTGATTATTATACCCAGACATTTTGAGTATATGCTCACTGACAGAACTATTCTCTTCCATCTTGCAGCTGTAGAACTTATTGGAGACTTCATATCTCTCAATCCGGGCATTTGCTTGAAATATTAACTTCAACTCCTGAAACATCTCATATGCTCCATGACGTTCAAAACGTCGTTGAAGACCCGGTTCTAAGCCGTAAAGCATGGCACACTGAACTATTGAGTAGTCATCAGCTTTGCTCTGCCAGACGTTCATAACTTCTGGTGTTGCTCTTGCAAGAGGCCTAGCACCCAGCGGTGCTTCCAGGACGTAATTCTTCTGTGCAGCAATGAGGATAATCCTCAAGTTACGGACCCAGTCCGTGTAATTGCTACCATCATCATTCAACTTTGCTTTCTCAAGGAACGCATTAAAATTCAACGGAACAACAGCACGGGCCATTTATCTACAATTAACATAGACAAGCAAGATACTATCAGGTACTAAGTTCATGATAAATTTAAGTTCTATTAATCATATTACTTAAGAACTCCCACTTAGATAGACATCCCTCTAATCATCTAAGTGATTACGTGATCCAAATCAACTAAACCATGTCCGATCATCACGTGAGATGGAGTAGCTTCAATGGTGAACATCACTATGCTGATCATATCTACTATATGATTCACGCTCGACCTTTCGGTCTCCGTGTTCCGAGGCCATATCTGCATATGCTAGGCTCGTCAAGTTTAACCTGAGTATTCCGCGTGTGCAACTGTTTTGCACCCGTTGTATTTGAACGTAGAGCCTATCACACCCGATCATCACGTGGTGTCTCAGCACGAAGAACTTTCGCAACGGTGCATACTCAGGGAGAACACTTCTATCTTGAAATTTTAGTGAGAGATCATCTTATAATGCTACCATCAATCAAAGCAAGATAAGATGCATAAAAGATAAACATCACATGCAATCAATATAAGTGATATGATATGGCCATCATCATCTTGTGCTTGTGATCTCCATCTCCGAAGCACCGTCATGATCACCATCATCACCAGCGCGACACCTTGATCTCCATCGTAGTATCATTGTCGTCTCGCCAACTATTGCTTTTACGACTATCGCTACCGCTTAGTGATAAAGTAAAACAATTACATGGCGATTGCATTGCATACAATAAAGCGACAACCATATGGCTCCTGCCAGTTGCCGATAACTCGGTTACAAAACATGATCATCTCATACAATAAAATATAGCATCATGTCTTGACCATATCACATCACAACATGCCCTGCAAAAACAAGTTAGACGTCCTCTACTTTGTTGTTGCAAGTTTTACGTGGCTGCTACGGGCTTAGCAAGAACCGTTCTTACCTACGCATCAAAACCACAACGATAGTTTGTCAAGTTGGTGCTGTTTTAACCTTCGCAAGGACCGGGCGTAGCCACACTCGGTGCAACTAAAGTGAGAGAGACAGACACCCGCCAGTCACCTTTAAGCAACGAGTGCTCGCAACGGTGAAACCAGTCTCGCGTAAGCGTACGCGTAATGTCGGTCCGGGCCGCTTCATCTCACAATACCGCCGAACCAAAGTATGATATGCTGGTAAGCAGTATGACTTATATCGCCCACAACTCACTTGTGTTCTACTCGTGCATATAACATCAACGCATAAAACCAGGCTCGGATGCCACTGTTGGGGAACGTAGTAATTTCAAAAAATTTCCTACGCACACGCAAGATCATGGTGATGCATAGCAACGAGAGGGGAGAGTGTTGTCCACGTACCCTCGTAGACCGATAGCGGAAGCGTTTAACACAACGCGGTTGATGTAGTCGTACGTCTTCACGATCCGACCGATCAAGTACCAAACGCACGGCACCTCCGAGTTCAGCACACGTTCAGCTCGATGACGTCCCTCGAACTCCGATCCAGCCGAGTGTTGAGGGAGAGTTTCGTCAGCACGACGGCGTGGTGACGATGATGATGTTCTACCGACGCAGGGCTTTGCCTAAGCACCACTACGATATTATCGAGGTGTAATATGGTGGAGGGGGGCACCGCACACGGCTAAAAGATCGTTGATCAATTGTGTGTAGAGAGGTGCCCCCTGCCCCCGTATATAAAGGAGCAAGGGGGAGGCCGCCGGCCAAGGGAGGAGAGGCGCGCCAGGAGGAGTCCTACTCCTACCGGGAGTAGGACTCCCCCCTTTCCATGTTGGACTAGGAGAGGAAGGGGGAAAAGGTGGAGGGGAGGAAGGAAGGGGGGGCGCCACCCCCCTCTCCTTGTCCTATTCAGACTGGGGGGGAGGGGCGCGTGGCCCTACCCTGGCCTCCTCTCCTCTCTTCCACCTAGGCCCAATAAGGCCCATTAAGTTACCGGGGGGTTCCGGTAACCTCCCGGTACTCCGGAAAAATCCCGATTTCACCCGAAACACTTCCGATGTCCAAACATAGGCTTCCAATATATCAATCTTTATGTCTCGACCATTTTGAGACTCCTCGTCGTGTCCGTGATCACATCCGGGACTCCGAACAACCTTCGGTACATCAAAACATATAAACTCATAATATAACTGTCATCGTAACGTTAAGCGTGCGGACCCTACGGGTTCGAGAACTATGTAGACATGACCGAGACACCTCTCTGGTCAATAACCAATAGCGGAACCTGGATGCTCATATTGGTTCCCACATATTCTACGAAGATCTTTATCGGTCAGACCGCATAACAACATGATGAGGACATCAATACCATTGTTACACCCACAGTCCCTGCTGCTATACATACTGGACCAATTACTAGAGCTCGCGCACGCCAATTAAATTACCAGGTACTTTCGTTTCTTGGTAATGATTCTAATGTTCATGAGAATATGATGCTGCCTAAATTGGATACATTTGTTTTGCTTACAAAATGAAGGGCCTAGCTTTGAGAAGGATGAACATTGGAGCAAGAACAAGCATGGAGATGATGGCATGCGCATGGGGGACAAGAACGGAGTTACAAGTGATGATTTCAGGACGTTGAAGCCACCATAATGCGTGCATGAAGCCTTGGACGAAATATGCAAGATGCTACTTCATAACTTTCGTCCAGAGGCTATTCTAGGTGCTGCGTCACCTTATTATTGGGCCAGGCCCATGTAATTTCGAAATACTTGAGTATAGGCTATTTTTAGAGTCCGTATGTGTGGGGAAATAAGAGATAGGGTTGGTTTCGGACCCCTTCCCCAAGGGCCACGAAATTCCCCCCTCTTCCTCCATATATACAGCCCTTAGGGCGTCGTTTAGACTTTGGGTTTTGTTTAGATTAAAAGTTTGCCATAGCTGCAACTTCGCGTACTTCGTTTGTGTTCAACGACCAGACAAAGGCGTCACAGAACCCCACCTTGATCAATAAAGCTTTCATCTTATATTCGCAATATCCAGATTGCAATCTCAGTTTCTTGCTTGTTCTTCGTTTGCTCGCAGGAAACAGACCCTCGTGGTCAGGTTGATCGTGCTCCGGCGTGGTCAATAACCTCTCGGAGTTGGTTTAGCGTTTGCTAAGGCGCGACGTCATCGCACGTTCGTAGTCGGATCGTCAAAGTCGACTTCCACCAAAGCGATATCCATCATCTCATCGAAAGACGGGACACCTTTGCCTCTATCAAGTGGTATCAGATTTCCAGGTTGCTCGGTGAGATTTTACAGTTTTTCGTAGTTTAGATCGAGTCTGTTCTTCATACCTACAGTCCACGAAAAAGCCACAAAAAAAATTAGGGTTAGTTCATCATATCCGAACCAATCTGAGCCTTTGCATAATCTTTTTAGGGTTTTTGCTTTGTTGAATTTGCGGTTGCATAGTCGTGTCAAGTTGCTGGTCTTAGAGTCTAGTCTTTTAGAGTTTCGAGTTCTGGTCATAAGTTGTCACGCCGCCGCCGCACCATCATCATCGCCTTGCCATCTACCACCATTGCTTATCCGCCACCGCTTTGAATCCGTATCCATATACCACCACCAATCCGTATCCATATACCACCACCGATCCGTATCCATATACCACCACCGCTACCATATACCACCACCGCTGCCATATCCTACCAACATCTATCCACAACCAATCCGAGTTCTTTTCATATTCGGTTTGTTTTAGAGATCCATCTATTTTCCGTTTCGTGTTTCCTTGCCTGAGTTGGTCTCGGAAAAAAAAAAGTCTGGAGACCCCCGGGAAGTTTTTAGGCCAAAATTTTGGCGACCAAAAATATTTTTTCCCTATCCTATTTTTAGGTCCCGGGGAGTGTTTTGAGACACTCGCCATCATAGTGATTTTTTGTCGCACTTTTTCGTCGTCGCTGCCCTGATTTCCGGAAAAAAATAGTCAAATTTTTTTCTGCCTATCCTGTCAGTTTGACCTGGAAAGAGTTTTGAGACACTCGCCATTATAGTGATTTTTCGCAAAAAAAAGAGGAGCGCAAAAAAAAGAGCGCGAAAAAAAAGAGCAAAAAAAAATCCAGAGTGTGCTTTTTCCCTTGTTTACGTGCAGCGCCGTGATTTTGTTAGTGTTCTAGGCTCGCGTCTCTAGCACGGTCTAGCCTAGGACCAGCACAGTACCGTCGTTGAGCGTTTATTCAACTTTGCATCTCTAAATTGATTATTGCTGACCCTTTTTGCTACCATATTATAAGCCTTCCCAGCTCCACATACATCTACATCGTGCTTTTGACTCTCCCTGGTAATCGCTCTATCCAAGCTTTGAGAGTTTTGACTACAACGGTTGCCGATCACCACCTGTTGCTGGGTAAGAACTGGTAAGAATTTGAGATTCGCTTGAAGGATTTGTGACACACCACCATCACCACCACTTCCTAGTAGTCTGTAGGATCATATTCTTTTGTGTTTCTATTGCTACTAACCATGGCAGGATCACAAGCCGATGAGACTGATTGGGAGAACATGACGAACAAGGAGTTGCATGATAAATTTCAGCAAATGATGAGTGGCCAGGTGGGAGATGTGCTAAACAGATTTGAAGAGGCTGTGGAGAAGATAGATGCCGTGGAGAAGTCGTTCGAGACAAAGCTGGATAACAAGTTACTGAATTACTCAAGCGTCTTCCCCAACCACCACCGGCTGCATATGTCGCACCTCTACAACAACAACAACCACATCTCCAACGCCGCCTTCCAAATCAAGTGGGACGAGCACAGCGCGTTCCAATTGAGACTGGTCAAAATTCGGGTGCCGCTGCACCTACTGTTGATGCTTCCTTGGCTCCTGCTACTGCGGCGGCTAAGGAGGATGACGATTATGCGGGCGATTATGAGGATGAGGTTGATCAAAATCAGAACTACGTGCAGCCACCAGCACCACCACCAGCAGGTCGACCTCAGGTATATATTCGCAACGGTAGGCCGGCACCACCACCTCAGGTACGAGATCATGACCATCTCCCTAAACTGAAATTGAATATTCCACCATTTGAGGGTAGATATGTTCCTGATATATATCTTACTTGGGAGTTAGAAACTGAACAACGATTTACATGTTTACAATATCCTGAGGAGAGACGTGTTCCTGCTGCTGTTTGTGCTCTCACTAGCTTTGCATGTGTTTGGTGGTCTGAACATTGTAGATTATACCCTGTTCCAACTACTTGGGCTGCTTTGAAAACCGCTATGCGTACTCGTTGGGTTCCACCATATTATCTACGCGAATTGCTTCAAAAACTGCAGCGTTTACGACAAGGGAAAAATTCTGTAGAAGAATATTATCAGGAATTACAAACTGGCATGATTCGATGTGGTATTGTTGAGGAGAATGAAGCTATGCTTGCACGTTTTATGGGTGGTTTAAATAGAGAGATTCAGACCATTCTAGAGTATAAGGAGTATACTAATATCACTCGTTTATTCCATCTTGCTTGTAAAGCTGAACGTGAAGTGCAGGATCGACACGCATTGGCGCGAACTAACTTTTCTGCAGGTCGACCTTCATCATGGACACCACGTGCATCCTCTACTTCCACTTCACCATCACCTCCATCAGGTGCCACTTCCAGCCGTGATACAAGAAAGCAGGCACAACCACCACTCTCTGCCAAGAGCACTCCTGCCGGGCCTGCGCAGAGCTCTTCTTCTTCCATGGCGTCAACAGGGCACACAAGTGATATTATTTGTCGTCGTTGTAAGGGAAGAGGACATTATGCGAGAGAATGCAAATCTCAGCGTGTGATGATTGCTACTGAGGATGGTGGGTATGAGTCCGCTAGTGACTATGATGAGGAGACTTTGGCTCTTATTACACGTGAAGAGCATGGTGGAGATGATTCTGAAAATGAGACGCAATACATGGCTCCTGAAGACGCTGACAGGTATGAATGTTTAGTTGCTCAACGTGTTTTGAGTGTGCAGGTCACACAAGCAGAGCAAAATCAGAGGCATAATTTGTTCCATACAAAGGGAGTTGTGAAGGAACGTTCTGTTCGCGTCATCATAGATGGAGGGAGCTGTAACAACTTGGCTAGCATGGAGATGGTGGAGAAACTATCTCTCACCACAAGACCACATCCACATCCTTACTACATCCAATGGTTCAACAACAGCGGCAAGGTTAAGGTAACACGTACTGTTCGTGTGCATTTTAGTATCTCTACATATGCTGATTATGTTGATTGTGATGTGGTACCCATGCAAGCATGTTCCTTATTACTTGGTAGACCATGGCAATTTGATAAAAATTCTGTACACCATGGTAGAACCAATCAGTATACTCTTGTTCATAAGGATAAAAATATTACTTTGCTTCCTATGACTCCTGATTCCATTTTGAAAGATGACATTAATAGAGCTAATAAAGCAAAACAGGAGAAAAATAAGAGTGAAAATCAGATTGTGGCAAAAGAATTTGAGCAACAAATGAAACCTAATAATAAACCATCTAGTGTTGTTTCTGAAATTAAATTGAAAAGTGCATGTTTACTTGCCACAAAATCTGATATTGATGAGCTAGATTTCAACAAATCTGTTTGCTATGCTTTTGTGTGCAAAGAGGCATTATTTTCATTCGAGGACGTGCCTTCCTCTTTGCCCCCTGTTGTCACTAACATTTTGCAGGAGTTCGCTGACGTCTTCCCACAAGACGTGCCACCGGGATTACCACCTATTCGAGGGATTGAGCATCAAATTGATTTAATTCCCGGTGCATCGCTACCCAACCGTGCACCATACCGTACCAATCCAGAGGAGACGAAGGAGATTATGCGTCAAGTACAGGAGCTGCTCGACAAAGGTTATATACGCGAATCTCTTAGTCCTTGTGTCGTTCCTATTATACTAGTGCCTAAAAAGGATGGTACGTCGCGTATGTGTGTTGATTGTAGAGGCATTAATAATATTACTATTCGTTATCGTCATCCTATTCCTAGGCTAGATGATATGCTTGATGAATTGAGTGGCTCTACAATATTCTCCAAAGTTGATTTGCGTAGTGGATACCATCAAATTCGTATGAAATTGGGAGATGAATGGAAAACTGCATTTAAAACTAAGTTTGGTTTATATGAGTGGTTAGTCATGCCTTTTGGGTTAACTAATGCACCTAGTACTTTCATGAGACTAATGAACGAAGTTTTACGTGCTTTCATTGGACGATTTGTGGTAGTCTATTTTGATGATATACTGATTTATAGCAAATCTTTGGAAGAACATTTGGAACATTTAGGTGCTGTTTTTATTGCTCAACGTGATGCACGTTTGTTTGGTAACCTTGGGAAGTGCACCTTTTGCACCGACCGAGTATCTTTTCTTGGCTATGTTGTTACTCCACAGGGAATTGAAGTTGATAAAGCCAAGATTGAAGCTATTGAGAGTTGGCCGCAGCCCAAAACGGTCACACAAGTGTGGAGTTTTCTTGGACTCGCTGGTTTCTATAGGCGTTTTGCGAGAGATTTTAGCTCCATTGCTGCACCTCTCAATGAGCTTACAAAGAAGGATGTGCCTTTTGTTTGGGGTACCGCACATGAAGAAGCCTTCACGGTATTGAAAGATAAGTTGACACATGCTCCTTTACTCCAACTTCCTCATTTTAATAAGACTTTTGAGCTTGAATGTGATGCTAGTGGAATTGGATTAGGAGGTGTGTTATTACAAGATGGTAAACCTGTTGCATACTTTTCTGAAAAATTGAGTGGGCCTAGTCTGAATTATTCTACTTATGATAAAGAACTATATGCTCTTGTTCGGACTTTAGAAACATGGCAACATTATTTATGGCCCAAAGAATTTGTTATACATTCCGATCATGAATCTTTGAAACATATTAAAAGTCAAGCTAAACTGAATCGTAGACATGCTAAATGGGTTGAATTCATTGAAACTTTCCTTTATGTCATTAAACACAAGAAGGGTAAAGAAAATGTTATTGCTGATGCATTGTCTCGTCGCTATACTATGCTTTCACAACTTGACTTCAAAATATTTGGTTTGGAGACCATCAAAGATCAATATGTGCATGATGCTGATTTTAAAGATGTTTTGTAGAATTGTAAAGAAGGAAGAACCTGGAACAAGTTTGTCGTTAATGATGGATTTGTGTTCCGTGCTAACAAGCTATGCATTCCAGCTAGCTCTCTTCGTCTTTTGTTGTTGCAGGAGGCGCATGGAGGAGGATTAATGGGACACTTTGGCGTGAAGAAGACGGAGGACGTACTTGCTACACATTTCTTTTGGCCAAAGATGAGACGGGATGTTGAGCGTTTTGTTGCTCGCTGCACTACATGTCAAAAAGCTAAGTCACGACTCAATCCTCATGGTTTATATATGCCTTTGCCTGTACCTAGTGTTCCTTGGGAGGATATATCTATGGACTTTGTTTTAGGTTTACCTCGAACAAAGAAGGGGAGGGATAGCATATTTGTTGTCGTGGATAGATTCTCAAAAATGGCACACTTTATACCATGTCATAAAAGCGATGATGCTGTTAATATTGCTGATTTGTTCTTCCGTGAAATTATTCGTTTGCATGGTGTGCCAAATACTATTGTTTCAGATCGTGATACTAAATTTCTTAGCCACTTTTGGAGATGTTTATGGGCTATGTTGGGGACTAAACTGCTTTTTAGTACTACTTGTCACCCCCAAACTGATGGACAAACTGAAGTAGTCAATAGAACATTGTCTACTATGCTTAGGGCTGTTTTGAAGAATAATAAGAAAATGTGGGAAGAATGCTTGCCTCATATTGAGTTTGCTTATAATCGATCATTGCATTCTACTACTAAGATGTGCCCTTTTGAAATTGTGTATGGTTTCCTACCTCGTGCACCTATTGATTTGTTGCCTCTTCCATCTTCGGAGAAGGTTAATTTTGATGCTAAACAACGTGCTGAATTGATCTTAAAAATGCATGAGTTAACTAAGGAAAACATTGAGCGTATGAATGCTAAATATAAGCTTGCTGGAGATAAGGGTAGAAAACATGTTGTGTTTGCACCTGGAGATCTTGTTTGGTTACATTTGCGTAAGGATAGATTTCCTGATTTGCGCAAATCAAAGCTAATGCCACGTGCTGATGGTCCTTTTAAGGTGTTAGAGAAAATAAATGATAATGCATCTAAACTTGAGCTGCCTGCAGATTTTGGGGTTAGTCCCACTTTTAACATTGCAGATTTGAAGCCTTATTTGGGTGAGGGAGATGAGCTTCCGTCGAGGACGACTTCATTTCAAGAAGGGGAGGATGATGAGGACATCAATACCATTGTTACACCCACAGCCCCTGCTGCTATACATACTGGACCAATTACTAGAGCTCGCGCACGCCAATTAAATTACCAGGTACTTTCGTTTCTTGGTAATGATTCTAATGTTCATGAGAATATGATGCTGCCTAAATTGGATACATTTGTTTTGCTTACAAATGAAGGGCCTAGCTTTGAGAAGGATGAACATTGGAGCAAGAACAAGCATGGAGATGATGGCATGCGCATGGGGGACAAGAACGGAGTTACAAGTGATGATTTCAGGACATTGAAGCCACCATAATGCGTGCATGAAGCCTTGGACGAAATATACAAGATGCTACTTCATAACTTTCGTCCAGAGGCTATTCTAGGTGCTGCGTCACCTTATTATTGGGCCAGGCCCATGTAATTTCGAAATACTCGAGTATAGGCTATTTTTAGAGTCCGTATGTGTGGGGAAATAAGAGATAGGGTTGGTTTCGGACCCCTTCCCCAAGGGCCACGAAATTACCCCCTCTTCCTCCATATATACAGCCCTTAGGGCGTCGTTTAGACTTTGGGTTTTGTTTAGATTAAAAGTTCGCCATAGCTGCAACTTCGCGTACTTCGTTTGTGTTCAACGACCAGACAAAGGCGTCACAGAACCCCACCTTGATCAATAAAGCTTTCATCTTATATTCGCAATATCCAGATTGCAATCTCAGTTTCTTGCTTGTTCTTCGATTGCTCGCAGGAAACAGACCCTCGTGGTCAGGTTGATCGTGCTCCGGCGTGGTCAATAACCTCTCGGAGTTGGTTTAGCGATTGCTAAGGCGCGACATCATCGCACGTTCGTAGTCGGATCGTCAAAGTCGACTTCTACCAAAGCGATATCCATCATCTCATCGAAAGACGGGACACCTTTGCCTCTATCACAACATACGTTGTTCCCTTTGTCATCGGTATGTTACTTGCCCGAGATTCGATCGTCGGTATCTCGATACCTAGTTCAATCTCGTTACCGGCAAGTCTCTTTACTCGTTCCATAATACATCATCCCGCAACTAACTCATTAGTCACAATGCTTGCAAGGCTTATAGTGATGTGTATTACTGAGTGGGCCCAGAGATACCTCTCCGACAATCGGAGTGACAAATCCTAATCTCGAAATACGCCAACCCAACAAGTACCTTTGGAGACACCTGTAGAGCACGTTTATAATCACCCAGTTATGTTGTGACGTTTGGTAGCACACAAAGTGTTCCTCCGGTAAACGGGAGTTGCATAATCTCATAGTCATAGGAACATGTATAAGTCATGAAGAAAGCAATAGCAACATACTAAACGATCGAGTGCTAAGCTAACGGAATGGGTCAAGTCAATCACATCATTCTCCTAATGATGTGATCCCGTTAATCAAATGTCAACTCATGTCTATGGCTAGGAAACATAACCATCTTTGATCAACGAGCTAGTCAAGTAGAGGCATACTAGTGACACTCTGTTTGTCTATGTATTCACACATGTATTATGTTTCCGGTTAATACAATTCTAGCATGAATAATAAACATTTATCATGATATAAGGAAATAAATAATAACTTTATTATTGCCTCTAGGGCATATTTCCTTCATTGTGATGGGATTGTAGTGCAAAGTATTGTGTTAATATCTCCGTGGGATGACTTCTCCTTGGAGAGAGCACTTACATCAAGTGTGTGAAGCAATTTGCAAAGTTGGTGGTCGAAATGTTTGGGCCAAAATGTTTGAGAGCACCCAAAGCATATTTCCGGGAGGTGGCCTATGCTACTATCGGAGTGTAAAGTCAGGACACAAGGGATCAAGGATACCATGTATTTGTGAGTTTGGCAAGAGGCTAAAACGCTCCGTTTCACCTAAAAGAAATCCACAAGAGATACAAGGATTTTTATACAGGTTCAGGCTGCCATGGATAGTTCTTATTGATATCAAAGTGGGAAGTACAACTTCTAAAAAAAAGTGGGAAGTACAGGTGCTTGTTGTGTTATAGAAGAGGTGCTCGGGGTGTGACCGGTGGTGGCCGGGGTCCTAGCGTGAGTGCCCGAGCACTCCTATCTCTACTTCTCTAAGCTTGCTGATTGATCTCCTTGGGTAGTGCTTGACTATTGCAGTACTAACTATGGTGTGAGTGTGTTTGCGATCTTGTATCAGATGTCCCTCTAATTGACATCGCCCCCTATATAGCCCCCCCCCGGGGGGGGGGGTACCGCAATGGTCGATGCAAATGTGTGTGGCAAGGGCTACCTGCGTCGAGCTACGTTGAGCAGCCTGATCAAGCATTTAATGCATGGTTGGTGGAGTGTGCGGCAAGGACTACCTGTCCTCGTGACACATGTGTTGGATGCTCGGGGCTCTAGGCTCCGATGGCACCATGACTGACGTTTTTGACTTACATTAGGATCGTCTGTGGCCCGCAGTATGGTAGTAGCTGTGTACTTGAAGATTAATGCATGCCTCAGATGGCACCGATTTTTACTAATTTGGATAGTAAAAACCGTGGCTTTTTCCTTGTCAATTTATGTTTTTTTTTCGAACGAGCCCATTTGATAGGGGTTCCATGATACCCCTATATTGAATGTGTTGTAAGTAGCCCCTGGGCCCGCCCACAACGATTGTGGTTGCATAATTTGAAAGAGTACCTCCTTTTTCCTCACTATGGGTGGGGCCAAACCATTTAATGGGACGGTTCAAAAAAAGTGTTTATCCTTTTCCGTAAGTGGGAACACGATGCCGTTTCCTCTGAAACTAGGGAAGCGGTTTCTAGGTTCCATGCGGAGTGGTAACGCGTGGAGTTATGCGCCATGCGGAGCGAGGCATTAACTCCTCTACCTAGATCCCCATTTTGTCAAAAAGGAGGCGCCCCTCTTTCTCTTTCATCGCAGCGCCTCTCTATCCTCTTCCTCCTTGCATCTTCCCCATCCTTCTATCATCTCCCTCTTCATGTCATCATGGTACCAAGAAGAGAACCAAGAAGAGGGCGGCATATTCTACTCCGGCAGCCTCCCGACCTCCAAAAAGGACGACATGTCGCGTCACTTGTGCTGTGGCAGCGGCGTTGTCATCAGACGATTTGATGAGGAGCATCCTTCCATCATCCCCATGGACTCTACACCAACACATCAAGCACCACGTGGACCTATGACAAGAGCTCGAGCACGTGCCATCGAAACCGAGGTGAACTCACTCCTACTCGAGATCGATATGGATATAAATGGAACGTGGAGGCTACCTCACCAAAACATGCCATGTGTCATTAGGTACGAAGACCAACGCCACCAAGCAGCTAAGGGACACCCCAAAGGAGTTGGAGAAGCACCCCAAAGCCATGAGGAAGAAGGAGGAGCCAAACTGGAGAAGCACAACACCTCCCAGGTGACCCCGTGCCCACGGCCCCCCAAGACCCCGTGCGCACAGGCCTCCCTAGGAGCTTCTGTAACCGAGACGCGCACCTCCACACGCACGACCTCCAGACCCCGTGCGCACGGGCCTCTCCGCTTTAGCACCCCGTGCGCACGGACGTGTACCATGCACATGGGAACCCCTTCGCACGGGCCCAACTTACCCCGTACGCACGGGCCTCCCAGGTTTCGGCCGTGGGCGCCCTTCCTTGCCTCCCAAGTCATCACCTTCCTCCCTCTAGCTATATATTTCTATAAGTGCATCTAGTGCCACCCCTAGTTGGTTTTGGAGTATTGACGACAAACTTGGTTGAGGGACTAATGTGTTTGTGAGAATTGCAGGATAACACAGGCAGTAGTCCCTTATTGATTCGGTTTACCTACTAGAGATGACCCCTAAAAATGTGTGAAGACATTTAAGACAATGGTGGTTCGTGAAGATATTCACGATGAAGATTATGACATGTGAAGACATTCACTTGAAGACAATGAAGTACGAAGACATAGTTGTTTCGTAGTTTCCTTTTCTTCTTTGTTGAGCCATAGGAAGCACCGTACTATTAAGTGGGGTCCAAGTGAACAAAGTCAGAGTGACTGATGTGATGCTCAACCAAAATTCTATGTCTTCGAGCGAAGACAATGGGAGCAAATCTTATCCAGAGCTGGATGAGCCAGCTTTGCTTGTAGCTCAAGTAAAGCTGCCGCGTGTGTTTGAAATCCAACCGTTGGACACGTGTCGGTTCCTTAGTGACCCAGGGTCATCTCAAACAAATCAGGTCAGGTTGCCTCTTGGCTATAAATAGCTCACCCCTGGTGGCTGCTCAGAGTTAGTGCACGACTTTTTTGTCGTTTGAGAGCAACCCACCTCCGAAGCATTTGAGAGAGAGATCCTTGCGAGGACAAAGCCCAAAACACCCAGAGCCAAAGAGTGTTAGGCATCACTGAAGTCTTTTTGTCCGCGTGACCTGAAGACTTGTTACACTTGAGGACTCTGAATCCTCGAGCCGGTTAGGCGTCGCGTTCTGAGCATCCAAGAGTCATTGTGGATCGCCGGTGAACGAAGTCTGTGAAGGTTTGGAAGTCTACCTTGAAGACTTACCAGAGTGATTGGGCGAGGACTGGGTGTCCTTAGCTCAAGGGGAATAAGGTGAAGACACGGTCTTCTAAGTTAAGTCTCAGCATCCCTAACCAGACGTACAGTTGTCACAGCAACTGGAACTGGTCTACCAAATCCTTGTCTTCACCAAGCAACTGGTTCTATCCTCTCCTTCCCTTTACTTTACAGTTTGTCTTCATGAAGTCATTGCTTGCTTATCTGAACTATTTGACTTCACTGAGTGAATACTATTTCTTGTTTGGCAACATACTGTCTTCCATCCTGATCCATACTACCTAGCTGCTGATAGTCTTCGTGCTTTCACTATATTGCTTACTTGACTATGGCTTGTCTAGTGTAGTCTATCTTCCGTTGCATATCAATAGGTTCATTTCTTCTGTTTGTCTTCAGAGACCTCGTGTTTTGAAGACTTCCATAAAAATCGCCTATTCACCCCCCTCTACTCGATAACTAGCACTTTCAATTGGTATCAGAACAAGGTGCTCCCTTGTTCTGTGTGATTCGGTTTAACCACCTGGAGTTTTAGCTATGTCGACTGCAGGGATAATCAAGGTCTCCGCTGTGTGCCCCGTCTTTGATGGCAGTGATTAACCCTACTGGAAGAATAAGATGCGCATGCATCTTGAAGCCATTGATGTCGACCTCTAGTATGTCGTTAAGAATGGCGTTCCCAAGGTCGGTGAAGGTGTCACCGCTGCTGATGTCAAGAGGTTCATTCAACTGGATTCGACTGCCAAGAACATCATCTATGGTCATCTGACCAAAGGACAGTATGGCCGTGTGAGTGCACTGGAAACTGCGAAGCTGGTCTAGGACTGGCTCTCCAAGGTCAACGAATGCGTCTCAACTTAGAGAGATTCAAGGATTGATGTTCTTCACAACCTCTTCAACCGCTTCAAGAGAAACGACAATGAGAATGTCCAGCTCACATTTGATCGCCTCATTGATATCGCAAATGAGCTTCGCGCACTTGGCGCCACTGAGATCACGAAGCACGAAATCGTCAAGAAGCTCCTGAGATCACTTGACAGCTCATTCGACACCCTAGCCCTAATGATACAAGAACGTCCTGACTTCAAAGATCTCGATCCGTCTGACATACTTGAGAGGCTCAACACACATGAGTTCCAGTTATCTGAGAAGAGAGACATCTATGGTCCCAACTATGGCCGAACCCATGCTTTGAAGGAAAAAGTTGTCTCCTCATCTGAAGAAGAATCTGACTGCAATTTTGGGGATCCTGAAGACAACCCCTTTTTTCACTTTAAATTGGTCCAAATACGCAGAATTTCTGACTTTTCGCGGAGGACTAGATCCAGTAACCGGTGGTCTCTGGCTGACCGATATTGCGCACCATCATTTAGCTATTGCTATTCTTTTCCTAATCGCAGGTCATATGTATAGGACCAATTGGGGTATTGGCCATGGACTTAAAGATATTTTGGAGGCTCACAAGGGCCCATGTACAGGACAAGGCCATAAGGGCTTTATGAAATCTTAACAACGTCATGGCATGCTCAATTATCTCTTAACCTAGCTATGCTAGGCTCTACAACCATTGTTGGAAAGGAGCTAGCTATGCTCGTGAAGAAGTTCCAGAAGTTCTCCAAGAAGAATCGCTTCAGAAAGTCTTCAAGATCCAACTCAAGAAACGATGAAGCTTCCACTCGTCACCACAAGAAGAGAACATGCCAAAAATGCAAGAAACCTGGTCACTACATCTCTGAGTGTCCTCAATGGGACAATGAATCTAAGAAGAAGAGCAAGGAATATGATTCTGACGACAAGAAGAATCCAAACCTAGCTACAAAACACTTGCTAAAATTGCAACTGAACAACAAACTGCTATGGAACATATTCAAAAGTTGCTAGACAAAAGCGATGACCCGTTGGACGCGGAAATGAATCGAACTCAGTCCTTAATTGAATACATTAAAAATCTTCATGTTAAGTACGAGGAACTTAAAAGTTGTCATGAAACTCTCTCAGCTACTCATGAGAAGCTTTGCTATGATTATCTTCAAAGGAAGCAGGAACTTGAGAACCCGAGACCATCTCATGAAGATCTTCAAAAGGAGAACGATTCACTTCGCGCTCAACAGATCAGTTCCGCTCAGGAAGACTTTGAGCCACCATGTCTAAAATGTCTTGAGCGTGATAACGCTATCTCTGTTGCTGAATGTTCTACTGCTACTACTGTTGCAATATCTTCAACTGCTGATGTGGTAACTAACCCCTCTTCTGAGGATACCACTACTATTGCTGATGAGAATTCTAGGATGAAGACATTGCTTGAAACAGGGATGTACAAAGCCTCAAAGGGCATCAGAAACTATGTGATGTCCTCAAGAAACAGATTCTGAACCGAAACCCTAGGAAAGAGGGTGTTGGGTTCGAGAGGAAAATGAATGTTGATGGTTCATACTGGAAGCCTGAGCAGTACCCCAAAACCACATGGGTTGCTACAAAGGGACCTTTAATGGACCCATCCACCTTATCTGGCTTCACTTGTGCTAACCCTATTATTATTGATGAATCCTTTGATGCAAACTATAAGCTGTTCAAGAATCAGAATGGTGAAGTGTTTGCTAGGTATATTGGTAATAACTGCAGGAATGGACCACCCCTGAAGAAGATCTGGGTCCCCAAAAGCTGTCTTGAGAAGCTTCCTGTGAATGTCATCATGACACCACCTGGGAAGAATACAAACCCTAGACCAAAGGCTTCATATGGTCCAAAGGCTTCATACAGACAGAGCACCCACCAGGGTCACCCTAACGCCAATGTTTTGCAGGGAAACTGATAGAGGCAAAGGTGTCTCGTCTTTCGATGAGATGATGGATATCGCTTTGGTGGAAGTCGACTTTGACGATTCGACTACGAACGTGCGATGACGTCGCGCCTTAGCAATCGCTAAACCAACTTCGAGAGGTTATTGACCACGCCGGAGCACGATCAACCTGACCACAAGGGTCTGTTTCCTGCGAGCAATCGAAGAACAAGCAAGAAACTGAGATTGCAATCTGGATATTGCGAATATAAGATGAAAGCTTTATTGATCAAGGTGGGGTTCTGTGACGCCTTTGTCTGGTCGTTGAACACAAACGAAGCACGCGAAGTTGCAGCTATGGCGAACTTTTAATCTAAACAAAACCCAAAGTCTAAACGACGCCCTAAGGGCTGTATATATGGAGGAAGAGGGGGGAATTTCGTGGCCCTTGGGGAAGGGGTCCGAAACCAACCCTATCTCTTGTTTCCCACACATACGGACTCTAAAAACAGCCTATACTCAAGTATTTCGAAATTACATGGGCCTGGCCCAATAATAAGGTGACGCAGCACCTAGAATAGCCTCTGGACGAAAGTTATGAAGTAGCATCTTGTATATTTCGTCCAAGGCTTCATGCACGCATTATGGTGGCTTCAACGTCCTGAAATCATCACTTGTAACTCCGTTCTTGTTCCCCATGCCCATGCCATCATCTCCATGCATGTTCTTGCTCCAATGTTCATCCTTCTCAAAGCTAGGCCCTTCATTTGTAAGCAAAACAAATGTATCCAATTTAGGCAGCATCATATTCTCATGAACATTAGAATCATTACCAAGAAACGAAAGTACCTGGTAATTTAATTGGCGTGCGCGAGCTCTAGTAATTGGTCCAGTATGTATAGCAGCAGGGGCTGTGGGTGTAACAATGGTATTGATGTCCTCATCATCCTCCCCTTCTTGAAATGAAGTCGTCCTCGACGGAAGCTCATCTCCCTCACCCAAATAAGGCTTCAAATCTGCAATGTTAAAAGTGGGACTAACCCCAAAATCTGTAGGCAGCTCAAGTTTATATGCATTATCATTTATTTTCTCTAACACCTTAAAAGGACCATCAACACGTGGCATTAGCTTTGATTTGCGCAAATCAGGAAATCTATCCTTACACAAATGTAACCAAACAAGATCTCCAGGTGCAAACACAACATGTTTTCTACCCTTATCTCCAGCAAGTTTATATTTAGCATTCATACGCTCAATGTTTTCCTTAGTTAACTCATGCATTTTTAAGATCAATTCAGCACGTTGTTTAGCATCAAAATTAACCTTCTCCGAAGATGGAAGAGGCAACAAATCAATAGGTGCACGAGGTAGGAAACCATACACAATTTCAAAAGGGCACATCTTAGTAGTAGAATGCAATGAACGATTATAAGCAAACTCAATATGAGGCAAGCATTCTTCCCACATTTTCTTATCATTCTTCAAAACAGCCCTAAGCATAGTAGACAATGTTCTATTGACTACTTCAGTTTGTCCATCAGTTTGGGGGTGACAAGTAGTACTAAAAAAGCAGTTTAGTCCCCAAATTAGCCCATAAACATCTCCAAAAGTGGCTAAGAAATTTAGTATCACGATCTGAAACAATAGTATTTGGCACACCATGCAAACGAATAACTTCACGGAAGAACAAATCAGCAACATTAACAGCATCATCGCTTTTATGACATGGTATAAAGTGTGCCATTTTTGAGAATCTATCCACGACAACAAATATGCTATCCCTCCCCTTCTTTGTTCGAGGTAAACCTAAAACAAAGTCCATAGATATATCCTCCCAAGGAACACTAGGTACAGGCAAAGACATATATAAACCATGAGGATTGAGTCGTGACTTAGCTTTTTGACATGTAGTGCAGCAAGCAACAAAACGCTCAACATCCCGTCTCATCTTTGGCCAAAAGAAATGTGTAGCAAGTACGTCCTCCGTCTTCTTCACGCCAAAGTGTCCCATTAGTCCTCCTCCATGCGCCTCCTGCAACAACAAAAGACGAAGAGAGCTAGCTGGAATGCATAGCTTGTTAGCACGGAACACAAATCCATCATTAACGACAAACTTGTTCCAGGTTCTTCCTTCTTTACAATTCTGCAGAACATCTTTAAAATCAGCATCATGCACATATTGATCTTTGATGGTCTCCAAACCAAATATTTTGAAGTCAAGTTGTGACAGCATAGTATAGCGACGAGACAATGCATCAGCAATAACATTTTCTTTACCCTTCCTGTGTTTAATGACATAAGGGAAAGTTTCAATGAATTCAACCCATTTAGCATGTCTACGATTCAGTTTAGCTTGACTTTTAATATGTTTCAAAGATTCATGATCAGAATGTATATCAAATTCTTTGGGCCATAAATAATGTTGCCATTTCTAAAATCCGAACAAGAGCATATAGTTCTTTATCATAAGTAGAATAATTCAGACTAGGCCCACTCAATTTTTCAGAAAAGTATGCAAAAGGTTTACCATCTTGAAATAACACACCTCCTAATCCAATTCCAGTAGCATCACATTCAAGCTCAAAAGTCTTATTAAAATCAGGAAGTTGGAGTAAAGGAGCATGTGTCAACTTATCTTTCAATACCATGAAGGCTTCTTCCTGTGCGGTACCCCAAACAAAAGGCACATCCTTCCTTGTAAGCTCGTTGAGAGGTGCAGCAATGGTGCTGAAATCTCTCACAAAACGCCTATAGAAACCAGCGAGGGCAAGGAAACTCCTCACTTGTGTGACCATTTTGGGCTGCGGCCAACTCTCAATAGCTTCAATCTTGGCTTTATCAACTTCAATTCCCTGTGGAGTAACAACATAGCCAAGAAAAGATACTCGGTCGGTGCAAAAGGTGCACTTCCCAAGGTTACCAAACAAACGTGCATCACGTAGAGCAATAAAAACAACACATAAATGTTCCAAATGTTCTTCCAAAGATTTGCTATAAATCAGTATATCATCAAAATAGACTACCACAAATCATCCAATAAAAGCACGTAAAACTTCGTTCATTAGTCTCATGAAAGTACTAGGTGCATTAGTTAACCCAAAAGGCATGACTAACCACTCATATAAACCAAACTTAGTTTTAAATGTTGTTTTCCATTCATCTCCCAGTTTCATACGAATTTGATGGGATCCACTACGCAAATCAACTTTGGAAAATATTGTAGAGCCACTCAATTCATCAAGCATATCATCTAGCCTAGGAATAGGATGACGATAACGAATAGTAATGTTATTAATGCCTCTACAATCAACACACATACGCGATGTACCATCCTTTTTAGGCACAAGTATAATAGGAACAACACAAGGACTAAGAGATTCGCGTATATAACCTTTGTCGAGCAGCTCCTGTACTTGACGCATAATCTCCTTCGTCTCCTCTGGATTGGTACGGTATGGTACACGGTTGGGTAGCGATGCACCGGGAATTAAGTCAATTTGATGCTCAATCCCTCGAATAGGTGGTAATCCCGGTGGCACGTCTTGTGGAAAGACGTCAGCGAACTCCTGCAAAATGTTAGTGACAGCAGGGGGCAAAGAGGAAGGCACGTCCTCGAATGAAAATAATGCCTCTTTGCACACAAAGCATAGCAAACAGATTTGCTGAAATCTAGCTCATCAATATCAGATTTTGTGGCAAGTAAACATGCACTTTTCAATTTAATTTCAGAAACAACACTAGATGGTTTATTATTAGGTTTCATTTGTTGCTCAAATTCTTTTGCCACAATCTGATTTTCACTCTTATTTTTCTCCTGTTTTGCTTTATTAGCTCTATTAATGTCATCTTTCAAAATGGAATCAGGAGTCATAGGAAGCAAAGTAATATTTTTATCCTTATGAACAAGAGTATACTGATTGTTTCTACCATGGTGTACATAATTTTTATCAAATTGCCATGGTCTACCAAGTAATAAGGAACATGCTTGCATGGGTACCACATCACAATCAACATAATCAACATATGTAGAGATACTAAAATGCACACGAACAGTACGTGTTACCTTAACCTTGCCGCTGTTGTTGAAACATTGGATGTAGTAAGGATGTGGATGTGGTCTTGTGGTGAGAGATAGCTTCTCCACCATCTCCATGCTAGCCAAGTTGTTACAGCTCCCTCCATCTATGATGACGCGAACAGAACGTTCCTTCACAACTCCCTTTGTATGGAACAAATTATGCCTCTGATTTTTCTCTGCTTGTGTGACCTGCACACTCAAAACACGTTGAGCAACTAAACATTCATACCTGTCAGCGTCTTCAGGACCCATGTATTGCGTCTCATTTTCAGAATCATCTCCACCATGTTCTTCACGTGTAATAAGAGCCAAAGTCTCCTCATCATAGTCACTAGCGGACTCATACCCACCATCCTCAGTAGCAATCATTACACGCTGAGATTTGCATTCTCTCGCATAATGTCCTCTTCCCTTACAACGACGACAAATAATATCACTTGTGTGCCCTGTCGATGCCATGGAAGAAGAAGAGCTCTGTGCAGGCCCGGCAGGTGCGCTCTTGGCAGATAGTGGTGGTTGTGCCTGCTTTCTTATATCACGGCTGGAGGTGGAACCTGATGGAGGTGCTGGTGCAGTGGAAGTAGAAGATGCACGCGGTGTCCATGATGAAGGTCGACCTGCAGAAAAGTTAGTTCGCGCCAATGGCTGTCGATCCTGCACTTCACGTTCAGCTTTACAAGCAAGATGGAATAAACGAGTGATATTATTATAATCCTTATACTCTAGAATGGTCTGAATCTCTTTATTTAATCCACCCATAAAACGTGCAAGCATAGCTTCATTCTCCTCAACAATACCACATCGAATCATGCCAGTTTGTAATTCCTGATAATATTCTTCTACAGAATTTTTCCCTTGTCTTAAGCGCTGCAATTTTTGAAGTAATTCACGTTGATAATATGGTGGAACCCAACGAGTACGCATAGCAGTTTTCAAAGCAGCCCAAGTAGCTGGAACAGGATATAATCTACAATGTTCAGACCACCAAACACATGCAAAGCTAGTGAAAGCACAAACAGCAGCAGGAACACGTCTCTCCTCAGGATATTGTAAACATGTAAATCGTTGTTCAGTTTCTAACTCCCAAGTAAGATATATATCAGGAACATATCTACCCTCAAATGGTGGAATATTCAATTTCAGTTTAGGGAGATGGTCATGATCTTGTACCTGAGGTGGTGGTGCCGGCCTACCGTTGCGAATATATACCTGAGGTCGACCTGCTGGTGGTGGTGCTGGTGGCTGCACGTAGTTCTGATTTTGATCAACCTCATCCTCATAATCGCCCGCATAATCGTCATCCTCCTCATCCGCCGCAGTAGCAGGAGCCAAAGAAGCATCAACAGTAGGTGCAGCGGCACCCGAATTTTGACCAGTCTCAATTGGAACGCGTTGTGCTCGTCCCACTTGATTTGGAAGGCGGCGTTGGAGATGTGGTTGTTGTTGTTGTAGAGGTGCGACATGTGCAGCCGGTGGTGGTTGGGGAAGACGCTTGAGTAATTCAGTAAACTTGTTATCCAGCTTTGTCTCGAACGACTTCTCCACGACATCTATCTTCTCCATAGCCTCTTCAAATCTGTTTAGCACATCTCCCACCTGGCCACTCATCATTTGCTGAAATTTATCATGCAACTCCTTGTTCGTCATGTTCTCCCAATCAGTCTCATCGGCTTGTGATCCTGCCATAGTTAGCAGCAATAGAAACACAAAAGAATATGGTCCTGCAGACTACTAGGAAGTGGTGGTGATGGTGGTGTGTCACAAAACCTTCAAGCGAATCTCAAATTCTTACCAGTTCTTACCCAGCAGCAGGTGGTGATCGGCAACCGTTGTAGTCAAAACTCTCAAAGCTTGGATAGAGCGATTACCAGGGAGAGTCAAACGCACGATGTAGATGTATGTGGAGCTGGGAAGGCTTATAATATGGTAGCAAAAATGGTCTGCAATAATCAATTCAGAGATGCAAAGTTGAAGAAACGCTCAACGACGGTACTGTGCTGGTCCTAGGCTAGACCGTGCTAGAGACGCGAGCCTAGAACACTAACAAAATCACGGCGCTGCACGTAAACAAGGGAAAAGCACACTCTGGAATTTTTTTTCTCTTTTTTTTCGCTCTTTTTTTTTGCGCTCCACTTTTTTTTTGGTTGCGACAAATCACTATAATGGCGAGTGTCTCAAAACTCTTCCCAGGTCAAACTGACAGGATGGGCACAAAATTTTTTTGACTATTTTTTTCGGAAATCAGGCCAGCGACGACGAAAAAGTGCGACAAAAAATCACTATGATGGCGAGTGTCTCAAAACACTCCCCAGGACCTAAAAATAGGATAGGGAAAAAATATTTTTGGTTGCCGAAATTTTGGCCTAAAAACTGCCCGGGGGTCTCCAGACTTTTTTTTTTTCCGAGACCTACTCAGGCAAGGAAACACGAAACGGAAAATAGATGGATCTCTAAAACAAACCGAATATGAAAAGAACTCGGATTGGTGGTGGATATATGGTGGTAGGATATGGCAGCGGTGGTGGTATATGGTAGCGGTGGTGGTATATGGATATGGATCGATGGTGGTATATGGATACGGATTGGTGGTGGTATATGGATACGGATTCAGAGCGGTGGCGGATAAGCAATAGTGGTAGATGGCAAGGCGATGATGATGGTGCGGCGACAGCGTGACAACTTATGACCAGAACTCGAAACTCTAAAAGACTAGACTCTAAGACCAGCAACTTGACCCGACGATGCAACCGCAAATTCAACATAGCAAAAACCCTAAAAAGATTATGCAAAGGCTCAGATTGGTTCGGATATACTGAACTAACCCTAAATTTTTTTGTGGCTTTTTCGTGGACTGTAGGTATGAAGAACAGACTCGATCTAAACTACGAAAAACTGTAAAATCTCACCGAGCAACCTGGAAATCTGATACCACTTGATAGAGGCAAAGGTGTCCCGTCTTTCAATGAGATGATGGATATCGCTTTGATGGAAGTCGACTTTGACGATCCGACTACGAACGTGCTAGGACGTCGCGCCTTAGCAATCGCTAGACCAACTCCGAGAGGTTATTGACCACGCCGGAGCACGATCAACCTGACCACGAGGGTCTGTTTCCTGCGAGCAAACGAAGAACAAGCAAGAAACTGAGATTGCAATCTGGATATTGCGAATATAAGATGAAAGCTTTATTGATCAAGGTGGGGTTCTGTGACGCCTTTGTCTGGTCGTTGAACACAAATGAAGTACGCGAAGTTGCAGCTATGGCGAACTTTTAATCTAAACAAAACCCAAAGTCTAAACGACGCCCTAAGGGCTGTATATATGGAGGAAGAGGGGGGGGGGGGATTTTGTGGCCCTTGGGGAAGGGGTCCGAAACCAACCCTATCTCTTGTTTCCCCACACATACGGACTCTAAAAATAGCCTATACTCAAGTATTTCGAAATTACATGGGCCTGGCCCAATAATAAGGTGACGCAGCACCTAGAATAGCCTCTGGACGAAAGTTATGAAGTAGCATCTTGTATATTTCGTCCAAGGCTTCATGCACGCATTATGGTGGCTTCAACGTCCTGAAATCATCACTTGTAACTCCGTTCTTGTCCCCCATGCGCATGCCATCATCTCCATGCTTGTTCTTGCTCCAATGTTCATCCTTCTCAAAGCTAGGCCCTTCATTTGTAAGCAAAACAAATGTATCCAATTTAGGCAGCATCATATTCTCATGAACATTAGAATCATTACTAAGAAACGAAAGTACCTGGTAATTTAATTGGCGTGCGCGAGCTCTAGTAATTGGTCCAGTATGTATAGCAGCAGGGGCTGTGGGTGTAACAATGGTATTGATGTCCTCAATAGTTGTTGATCTCTTGCGCCTGGGTGTGAGCAGCAAAAGTGGCGTGGATCGCCGCCCACACTTCGGCCGGCATCTGGAGAGTCACCACCTGGGCAAGAACCTCGCGGGACAGAGACGCCATTAGATAACCTTGCAATTGTTGCTGTTGAGCGTACCAGATTGTGCGAGCGTAGTTGAAGATCTGCTCATCTTTCCCATCCTTGCTGATGGTGAGAGTGGGAGGGGGCGCCGGCGTTGCGGCGTCCAGGAAGTGTTCCATCTGTGCTCCCTTGATCTGGGGTAGCACGATGGCCTTCAAGAGGAGGAAGTTTGTCCTCATGAGCTTCTCCGTTGGAGGTGAACCGAGAGAGGTAGGGCTGCTGGAGGTGGAAGAAGACCCATAGGTGAGTCTGGCGGATTGGGTGGATAGGGCACTCATGGTGGATGTGGTCAGGGAGTTTGCGGTGGAAGCAGTGGTGCTAGCGGCGGTGCCTATCATAACTTTCTCTCGGCGATCCTCTTTTTCTCTCTTCTCGATTCAACTAGATCGATCTAATTGTCGTGGCTTGATGTATGAGAGGAAGGGGCTTTGATTACCATGTAAGGTATTGTGGGAAGCGTAGAACCCTTCGTCTGGGCCGCATTGCATTATATAGAAACATTGTCGTGGCTTACAAGAGAACGATCGATCGTACCGATCAAGATTACAGGAGTTGGAACAGAAGAAGGGATAGAAGACAGAGTATAATTTAAACTACTTTCCTCTCCCTATACAACTTATCCTAACATGGACGTGGAGCTACTGAAGCAGTTTTGGCACAATTAGAAGGCTGCGCTAGAGATCCTCCACTTAGACTCCGCCCTCGTCTCCCGTACCCTATGGCCATTGGTTCACTGGTACGCGTCGACGCTATACAAACGGTTTTTAACCCCTTTTCGCGACGGCATTTGGGACCGTCGTCAAGTGAGTGTGGGCGATAGGGTGTCCTTCCCACACGACCTAGAAACCGTCGGGGATATGGAGCAATGATCCAGAGGCCTTCCAAAATGTAATCGTGTGCGATGCAACACACACTAAGTTCTTTCACACGTGTGGTATCGGTGATTAAACGTTTTTAATGACGCAGTGAAACCATACGGTCTGTCATAATGAACCGTTTGGGAAATAGTATGTAAGGCACACGGGCCAACATATGAACTGTGTGCGATTTGTGCCCCATCACACACAAGTTTTCTGCGTAACCCGTCTGCCATGCAAGACTCCATCGCACACGTTCCCAACAATTACCGTCTGCGGTAATGTTCCATCACAAACGGTTCAGGAGCCCCTTCGCACACATACAAGTGCTGCAAACCGTTTGTGATTTGTTGGGTATCACCGACGGTTGCCGCAAGAGTGACGTGTGCCTTTCGTTTGGGATCCCACACGTTTCCTTAAAAAAATTACGACTTGGATTGTATTTTACATTGGGCACGGTTTACTCCGAGTTCTCGTGTGCGATAACGCGATATCACAAATGGTTCCGGAGACCCTACGCACACATAGTAGCGCTGCAAATCGTTTGCGATCTGCTCTGTACCACCGACGGTTCCGCTACGATTGACGTATGCTTTTCCGATGTGGATCACACACACTCATTTAGTTGAACCATGTGCGGAGCAATTATCAGGTTAAAACAAAAATATCCCATTTTGAATCGTCATGCAAAAAGCAAATTCGCCACAATATTCAATTAAACAAATAAACAAAAATATCACATTTTGAATCGGCAAAAAGCAAATTCGCCACAATATTCAATTGAATAAATAAACAAAAATATCTCATTTTGAATCGGCACACAAAAAGCAAATTCGCCACAATATTCAATTGAACAAATAGTGTCCACGGGAAGAACATTCATCAGATTTCGCAACAATTGCAATTGAACATATGGTAGCTAAATTCCAATGATTTGTCCACACATATATGCATTACATAATTAACATAGTGTATGAAATACGAAGACCTCATCAGATGGAAAACAATGGATCCATTCGTATATGTTTGGCGGCTAACTCTTACTCAATGTTTCAGGAGAAGGCATGTTGAAATCTTCATTATCACAAGTGGGATTGATGTAGTGATCCAGGAAGAAGTCGCTGATAAATCTTCGAACCATCAGCAATTCACCAGCCGGGAGCGGTTCAGGGGTCCTCGATTTTAAGACGAGCTGCAGTATTTTTAAGATCAGAATGTGCCATATGAGTGGAGTAGAAGATATTAATTAAGATAGACTTACTGGTACTAATTCGCGAGGATCGTCACAACTATCAGCAGATTTGCAGATGGAGATCATGTGTCTGCAAACATAGTATCCACAAAGGTTGGTCCCTGCTTCTTGTTGAGGACACTGAATTTTTTTGTACAAAACTAGTCATTTATTTGTCCTGTTAGGAACAACCTAACCGGTGTTAGATGTATTATTTTTTCTTTGGACAAAATAGAAGGAGGTTTATTTAGAAGCTTGAACATTTGACTAGCGTAAGGAAACGTATTTGCAGACTGTTGGATAAATTTTCCGAAAATAACAGATTTCGGTGTGTTACCGAAGAAACGATCTCGTGCTGCACAAGTAGTCCCCTCTTGAACAGGTTCCCTGGTTTAGTTTTCCACAATGCGAGCACACTGCAAATGATGATGAATTTTGACAACATCAATTATTGAACCAGATATGAATGCAAATTAATTTCAACATCATATAATTCAATACCTATCCATGAATTGTTGAAGATGCGTCAGATCCTGAGCGTTTGTTGACTCTCTGAGAGAATCGATGTAGTAAACTGTGTTCTTGTTTGGAACAATGAATACCAATATACAGTGATTGCTACATATTAAGAAAGCCATGAACTTACGAATTATGTCGAAATCTGAAAGACAATAAGTATATGTGTGGTTGTTTACTTGACTTACCGTTCATGATATGGCTAGAGAAATGATTCTGCATGGGACGTGTTTTCGAAGAGACGGACGACCGTGTTAACGGCCCAGTCCCGTAGGTCCTTACCACGCTAATTCAGGTCCACTATAATGTGTAAGCACGCCCTTCAGTCTGTCTTTCATTCCAGATAGATCAGATATAGCATCATCACGAGAAGTTGCAGTCTCAGTGTAGCTGGGGTCAGCTGATGCATAGCTACTCTTGTGCAGTGTTGTCGCGCAATAAGCAGCATCCTCCATGCCCGCCTCCCCTCCCATCTCCTGGCTATCTGTCAGTGTTAGAGTCTTCTGCACCGTCATTGAATCCTCAACATCCTTTTGAATAGCCGGATAAATCTCCTTCCTCAACCTTTCATACAACGCATTCTGCTTCATTTCACTCCTCGCTTTTTTCATGTTGAGTCTCTCTTCTTTGCTGAGTGTGAAAGCCCTCTTGTGCGGGACATTAACACCTATGCCCCTTGCACGGCCAGGGGCTCTTTTGTTTCCAGAGCAACGGACAGAATGTCACATGGCCCTGAGTTCCTGTAGAACCTTCCAGGGTTCTTGGAATCCTCTAACATCACTTGATACAGTTCGGCGTCACGTGAGTTTGTAAGTGCATCTAGTGCCCCTTAGTGATTTTGGTGTATTTGAAGACTTATAGGTTAAGGGACTAATGCGTTTATGAGTGTACACAGGTCTATAAGTCTATGAGGAGTTTGATATTACAGAGAAAGTCGACCCCTAAAAATGAAGTTCTTCGACTGAAGACTTTGAATTTCTGAAGACTTTCTGAAGACTTTGAAAGTGAAGAAATTGGTGTAACCTTGAAGACTTGGTATTCATTTGAGGAACATGAAGGGTGAAGACTTTTGTTTTTGTAGTTTCATTTTCTCTTTCTTGAGTCATAGGAAACACCGTACTGTTAAAGGGGGTCGAGGAAATACTAAGGAAAAATTTCTAAGTGATGCTCAACTCAAAATCCTACACCTACCAATCCCTTCGAGTGAAGCCATTGGAAATCTCATACAGTTCAGTCATATTCTTCAGTGACAGAGACGAAGTTCTTCTGGTCTCTGAGGAATTTGTTCTGACTGAGGAGTTAGGAATTCGCCAGTGCGGATTGCCTACACAGTGAGGAACATGATAGCCCTGAGGAATTTGATACTCAAATTTCCGACCGTTGCTGTGCCTTGTGCCAGCTGTCCCAAAATATCTACCCACCTAACGGTCATATCATTGAAGGGCATTTATGTCTTATCATGTCGGGCTGCTCCCTAGGCTATAAATAGCCGCCCCCTACAACCACTAGCTGGTTGGCTGCTCCGAGAGAAACTGACACTTGTCATTTGAGAGCATCCCATCCTCCAAGGACTTTGAGTGAAAATCATCAAGTGAGGAAAACCCAAACCCAAACACCTACAAACCCAAAGTGATTGAGCATCACTGAAGAGATTGATCCTGCGTGGATCCGACGCTTGTTACCTTTGAAGACTGTGCTTCTTCCAGATGGTTAGGCGTCATGGTCTATAGCATCCAAGAGGAATTGTGGATCACCGAGTGACCGAGTTTGTGAAGGTTCGGAAGTCACCTGAAGACTTACCACGAGTGATTGGACAAGGTCTGTGTGACCTTAGTTCAAGGAGAATACGGTGAGGACTGTGTGTCCTCAGGTTTAAATACCTAGCCGCTCCAACCAGATGTACAACTGAGACAGCAGTTGGAACTGGTCTACCAAATCATTGTCTTCACCAAGCTTACTGGTTCTATTTCCTCAACTCTTTCATTTCCTCATTACTGTGTTGTGTGCTTGTCATATCTGTGTTTGAAGACTTTGACTGAAGACTTTCTCAATTTCCTCAGTTCAATTTCTTCAGTCTGTTTATCTTCATCCTGTGTTATCCTGTGTTTACGCTTTCAGTACTCTGTGCTTGTTTTCATTTCATCATGATGACCATGCTTGTGTTCTGTTATGTTTACTTCTGAGTACTTATTCCGCTGCAAGTAGTTCTTCGCTAAGGAATTTCCTCACCCGCAAATTCCTCAGTGAAGAATTCATAAAAATCGCCTATTCACCCCCCTCTAGTCGATATAATGCACTTTCAGAGTTATCAAAGTAATAAGTTCCGTCATCACGCCTTTTTGCACGTGCCCGCAAGTAGTCTCTGGCGCGTTGGCCCCTGATTTCACTAAAGGCAGGATTCCCACCCGCCGCTACTACTTCTTTGTCCTCCTGGTTCCATATCAGTTTCATGCCGTAGTATCCTGCCACACCCATACGATGGGGGTTAATGTTCTTCTTCTGAAGTTCCGATTGCTTGAAACTCTTCTTAGCAAACTCTTTAGTTGCCCTGACCCTTTTGAATTCTGCCCAGTCTACCTTTGTAATTCGGGGGTATGCGGGGATTGGGTCCTTGCCTTCACTCAAGTACTTCTTGTACAACACGTGCTTCTAGTTTCTCCAAGAATCCCTAGCCTTCTTCAGTGCAGCGTGTTCCACCTGCATTCTCCACTGCTCTGGAATGTTGAAGTGATCCCTGATCTCCCGGACTATCCTTCGCCGTGTTTCTGTGTCAGCCTTCCGAAACCCCGGCAGATTAATGTTGAGCCTTGCCCTGCCAACAAATCCACACACACTCCTGAACCTCGTGTGTGCTTTATCTGTTGGGGAACATAGTAATAATTCAAAATTTTCCTACGTGTCACCAAGATCAATCTAGGAGATACTAGCAACGCGAGAGAAGGAGTGCATCTTCATACCCTTGAAGATCGCTAAGCAAAAGCGTTACAAGAACGCGGTTGATGGAGTCGTACTCGCGGCGATTCAAATCGCGGAAGATCCGATCAAGCGCCGAACGGACGGCGCCTCCGCATTCAACACACGTACAGCCCGGGGACGTCTCCTCCTTCTTGATCCAGCAAGGGGAGGGGAGAAGTTGAGGGAGAACTCCAACAGCACGACGGCGTGGTGGTGGTGGAGCTTGTGGTTCTCCGGCAGGGCTTCACCAAGCACTACGGAGGAGGAGGAGGTGTTGGAGAGGGGGAGGGCTGCGCCAGGGAAAGGGTGCAGCTGCCCCCACCCCCTCACTATATATAGGTGGAAGGGGAGAGGGGGAGGCACCCTAGGGTTTCCCCTAGGGGCGGCGGCCAAGGCAAATTGGATCTCCCTAGGGAAAACCCTAGGGAGACTTGCCCCCCAAGCCAAGCCAGGTGGAGGCTTGCCTCCCAAGTCAGGTGGAGGCGCCCGACCTCCCAAAGCAACGTGGGAAAAAGTGTGGGGGCGCACAACCCCTTAGTGGGCTGGTTTGCCCCCATCCCCTTGGCCCATGAGGCCCTGCAACACTTGCCGGGGCCCCCGAAACACCTTTCGGTCATGTTGGCCATAACCTGGTACCCCCAGAACAATTCCGGACTTCAATACCCTTAGTCCAATATATCGATCTTCACCTCCGGACCATTCCGGAACTCCTCGTCACATCCGGGATCTCATCCGGGACTCCGAACAACGTTCGGTAACCACATACAATTTCCCATAACAACTCTAGCATCACCGAACCTTAAGTGTGTAGACCCTACGGGTTCGGGAACCATGCAGACATGACTGAGACATCTCTCCGGTCAATAACCAATAGCGGGATCTGGATACCCATATTGGCTCCCACATGTTCCACGATGATCTCATCGGATGAAGCACGATGTCGGGGATTCAATCAATCCCGTATAGAATTCTCTTTGTCCATCGGTATGTTACTTGCCCGAGATTCGATTGTCGGTATCCCCATACCTTGTTCAATCTCGTTACCGGCAAGTCTCTTTACTCATTCCGTAACGCATGATCCCGTGGCTAACTCCTTAGTCACATTGAGCTCATTATGATGACGCATTACCGAGTGGGCCCAGAGATACTTCTCCATCATACGGAGTGACAAATCCCAGTCTCGGTTCGTGCCAACCCAACAGACACTTTCGGAGATACCTGTAGTGCACCTTTATAGCCACCCAGTTATGTTGTGACATTTGATACACCCAAAGCACTCCTACGGTATCCGGGAGTTGCACAATCTCATGGTCTAAGGAAATGATACTTGACAGTAGAAAAGCTCTAGCAAACGAACTACACGATCTTGTGCTATGCTTAGGATTGTGTCTTGTTCATCACATCATTCTCCTAATGATGTGATCCCGTTATCAACGACATCCAATGTCCATGGTCAGGAAACCATAACCATCTATTGGTCAACGAGCTAGTCAACTAGAGGCTTACTAGGGACATGTTGTGGTCTATGTATTCACACATGTATTACGGTTTCCGGTTAATACAATTATAGCATTAACAATAGACAATTATCATGAACAAGGAAATATAATAATAACCATTTTATTATTGCCTCTAGGGCATATTTCCAACAGTCTCCCAGTTGCACTAGAGTCAATAATCTAGTTCACATCGCCATGTGATTAACACTCATAGTTCACATCGCCATGTGACTAACACCCAAAGAGTTTACTAGAGTCAATAATCTAGTTCACATCGCCATGTGATTAACACTCATAGTTCACATCGCCATGTGATTAACACTCATAGTTCACATCGCCATGTGACTAACACCCAAAGAGTTTACTAGAGTCAATAATCTAGTTCACATCGCCATGTGATTAACACTCATAGTTCACGTCGCCATGTGACTAACACCCAAAGAGTTTACTAGAGTCAATAATCTAGTTCACATCGCCATGTGATTAACACTCAATGAGTTCTAGGGTTTGATCATGTTATGCTTGTGAGAGAGGTTTTAGTCAACGGGTCTGCAACATTCAGATCCGTGTGTACTTTGCAAATCTCTATGTCATATTGTAGATGTTGCTACCATGCTCCACTTGGAGCTATTCCAAATGGTTGCTCCACTATACGTATCGGTTTGCTACTCAGAGTCATCCGGATAGGTGTTAAAGCTTGCATCGACGTAACCCTTTACGCCGAACTCTTTATCACCTCCATAACCAAGAAACATTTCCTTATTCCTAAGGACAATTTTGACCGCTGTCCAATGATCCACTCCTGGACCACTCTTGTACCCCCTTGCCAGACATGTGGCAAGGCGCATATCAGGTGCGGTACATAGCATGGCATATTGTATAGAGCCTATGGCTAAGGCATAGGGGTCGAGCTTCAAGTCTTAACTTCACACCTTACAACTCAGGCAAGAACTCCTTCTTTGACTGATCCATCTTGAACTCCTTCAACATCATGTCAAGGTATGTGCTCTGTGAAAGTCTTATCAGGTGTCTTGATCTATCTCTATAGATCTTGATACCCAACATGTAAGCAGTTTTACACAGGTCTTCCTTTGAAAAACTCTATTCAAACAACCCTTTATGCTTTTCCAGAAATTCTACATCATTTCCGATCAACAATATGTCATCCACATATACTTATCAAAATGTTGTAGTGCTCCCACTCACTTTCGTGCAAAATACAAGTTTCTTGCAAACTTTGTATAAACCCAAAATCTTTGATCACCTTATCAAAGCGTATGCTCCAACTCCGAGATGCTTGCTCTAGTCCATAGAAGGATTGCTGGAGTTTGCATACCTTTTAGCATCCTCAGGATTGACAAAACCTTCTGATTGTATCACATACAACCTTTCCTCACGGAAACCATCAAGGAAACTTTGTTTTGACATCCATCTGCCTGATTTCGTAAATCAAAATGCAGCAACTGTTAACATAATTCTAATAGACTTTTGCATCGCTATGATTGAGAAAGTCTCGTCATAGTCAACTCCTTGAACTTGTCAAAAACTTCTTTGAGACAAGTCGAGCTTCATAAATGGTGACATTACCATCAGCGTCTGTCTTCATCTTAAAGATCCATTTATTCTCAATGGCTTGCCGATCATCGGGCAAGTCCACCAAAGTCCATACTTTGTTCTCATACATGGATCCTATTTTGGATTTCATGGCTTCTAGCCATTTGTTGGAATCTGGGCCCACCATCGCTTCTCCATAGCTCATAGGTTCATCGTTGTCCAACACATGACCTTTAAGACAGGGTTACCACTCAGAAGTTGTACACACCCTTGTCGACCTACGAGGTTCGATAGTAACTTGATTTGAAGCTCCATGATCATCATTAGCTTTCTCTTCAACTGAGGTAGGTGTCACAGAAACATCTTCCTGTGCTGCGCTACTCTCTGGTTGAAGTAAAGGTTCAACAACCTCATCAAGTTCTATCTTCCTCCCACTCAATTCTTTCAAGAGAAACTCTTTCTCGAGAAAGGACCTGTTCCTAGCGACAAACACTTTGCCCTCAGATCTGAGATAGAAGGTATACCCAATCGTCTTGTTTGGGTATTCTATGAAGACACAATTTTCCGCTTTGGGTTCGAGCTTTTCTGGCCGAAGCTTTTCGACATAAGCATCTCAGCCCCAAACCTTAATAAACGACAACTTAGGTTTCTTGCCAAACCATAGTTCATACGGTGTCGTTTCCACGGACCTTAGATGGTGCCCTATTTAAAGTGAATGTAGTTGTCTCTAATGCATAACCCCAAAATGATAGTGGTAGATCGGCAAGAGACATCATAGATCGCACCATATCCAATAAGGTTCGGTTACGACGTTCGGACACACCATTACGCTATGGTGTTCCAGGCGGCGTCAACTGTGAAACGATTCCACCTTGTCTTTAGTGATTGCCAAACTCATAACTCAGATACTCTCCCCTTGATTAGATCGTAGGAACTTGATCTTCTTGTTACGATGATTCTCAACTTCACTCTGAAATTGCTTGAACTTTTCAAACGTTTCAGACTTATGCTTCATTAAGTAAATATACCCATATCTACTCAATTCATCGGTGAAGGTGAGAAAATAACGATATCCACTGCGTGCGTCAACACTCATCGGACCACACACATCAACATGTGTGATTTCCAACAAGTCACTTGCCCGTTCCATTGTTACAAAGAAAACGGGGTTTTAGTCATCTCGCCAATGAGGCATGGTTCGCATGTGTCAAGTGGTTCAAAATCAAGTGACTCCAAAAGTCCATTAGCATGGAGGTTCTTCATGCGCTTTACACCAATATGACCTAAGCGGCAGTGCCACAAGAAAGTGGTACTATCATTATCAACTCTACATCTTTTGGCATCAATGTTATGAACATGTGTATCACTACGACCGTGATTCAATAAACCATTCACATTGGGTGCATGACCATAGAAGGTATTATTCATGTAAACAGAATAACCATTATTCTCTGACTTAAATGAATAACCGTATTGCAATAAACATGATCTAATCATGTTCATGCTCAACGCAGACACCAATGCAAACAACATTTATCTGGGTTCAACACTAATCCCAAAGGTAGATGGAGCGTGCGATGGTGATCATATCATCTTTGGACACACTTCCAACACACATAGTCACCTCGCCCTTAGCTAGTCTCCGTTTATTCCGTAGCTTTTGTTTCGAGTTACCAATATTAGCAACTGAACCGGTATCTAATACCCATGTGCTACTAGGAGTACTAGTAAGGTACACATCAATAACACATATATCAAATGTACTTTTGTTGAAGTTGCCAACCTTCTTATCTACCAAGTATTTGAGGCAGTTCCACTACCAGTAACCATTCCCCTAATAGAAGCACTTCGTCTCGGGTTTGGGTTCTTGGGTTTCTTCACTGGAGCGGCAACTGGCTTGCCATTCATGAAGTTTCCCTTCTTGCCCTTGCCCTTCTTTGAAACCAATGGTCTTGTTAACCATCAACACTTGATGCTCCTTCTTGATTTCTACCTTTACAGCCTTAAGCACGACGAACAGCTCCGGGATCAACTTCCCTTGCATGTTATAGTTCATTATGAAACTCTAGCAGCTTGGTGATAGTGACTGGAGAACTTTTGTCAATCACTGTCTTATCAGGAAGTTTAACTCCCACTTGATTCAAGTGATTGAAGTACCTAGACATTCTGAGCACATGCTCACTGGCTGAACTATTCTCCTCCATCTTGTAGGCAAAGATCTTGTCAGAAGTCTCAAACCTCTCAACACGGGCATGAGCCTAAAATACCAATTTCAGCTCTTGGAAGATCTCATATGTTCCATGGCGTTCAAAACGCTTTTGGAGCCCCGACTCTAAGCCGTAAAGCATGGTGCACTAAACTATCAGGTAGTCATCAGAACATGTCTGCCAGATGTTCACAACATCCACAGACGACGCCAGAGGGGTTGGCACACCGAGCGGTGCATCAAGGACAGAATCCTTCTATGTAGCAGTGAGGACAATCCTCAGACTACGGCCCTAGTCCGCACAATTGCTTACAATATCTTTCAACTTAGTCTTTCTCTAGGAACGTATTAAAACAAGGAGCTAAAGCGCGAGCTATTAATCCACAACATAATTTGCAAAGACAATTTAGACTAGGTTCATGTTAATTAAGTTCATCTAATCAAATTATTTAATGAACTCCCACTCAGATAGACATCCCTCTAGTCATCTAAGTGATACATGATCCAAATCGACTAGGCCGTGTCCGATCATCACGTGAGACGGACTAGTCATCAACGATGAACATCTCCATGTTGATCGCATCTACTATACGACTCATGTTCGACCTTTCGGTCTCTCGTGTTCCGAGGCCATGTCTGTACATGCTAGGCTCGTCAAGTCAACCTAAGTGTTTGGCATGTGTAAATCTAGCTTACACCCGTTGTATGCGAGTTAGAATCTATCACATCCGATCATCACGTGGTGCTTCGAAACAACGAACCTTCGCAACGGTGCACAGTTAGGGGAACACATTTCTTGAAATTTTTAGTGAGGCATCATCTTATTTTATGCTACCGTCGTTCTAAGCAAATAAGATGCAACCATGACAAACATCACATGCAAATCATAAAGTGACATGATATGGCCAATACCATCTTGCGCCTTTGATCTCCATCTTCGAGGCGCGGCATGATGACCTTCGTCACCGGCATGACACCATGATCTCCATCATCGTGTCTTCATGAAGTTGTCTCGCCAACTATTACTTCTACTACTATGGCTAACGGTTAGCAATAAAGTAAAGTAATTACATGGTGTTTTTCATTGACATGCAGGTCATACAATAAATTAAGACAACTCCTATGGCTCCTGCCGGTTGTCATACTTATCGACATGCAAGTCGTGATTCCTATTACAAGAACATGATCAATCTCATACATCGCATATATCATTCATCACATCCTTTTGGCCATATCACATCACATAGCATACCCTGCAAAAACAAGTTAGACGTCCTCTAATTGTTGTTTGCATGTTTTACGTGGCTGCTATGGGTTTTTAGCAAGAACGTTTTGCTATTTACCCTTCATAAGGACCCTCTTCATCGAATCCGGTCTGACTAAACTGGGAGAGACAGACACTCGCTAGCCACCTTATGCATCGAGTGCATGTCTGTCGGTGGAACCCGTCTCACGTAAGAGTACGTGTAAGGTCGGTCCGGGCCGCTTCATCCCATAATGCCGCCGAATCAAGATAATAGTAACGGTAAGCAAATTGAACAAATCATCGCCCACAACTACTTTGTATTCTACTCGTGCATAGAATCTACGCATAGGCATAGCTCTGATAGCACTGTTGGGGAACATAGTAATAATTCAAAATTTTCCTTCGTGTCACCAAGATCAATCTAGGAGATACTAGCAACGAGAGAGAAGGAGTGCATCTTCATACCATTGAAGATCGTTAGGCGGAAGCGTTACAAGAACGCGGTTGATGGAGTCGTACTCGCGACGATTCAAATCGTGGAAGATCCGATCAAGCGCCGAACGGACGGCGCCTCCGCGTTCAACACACGTACAACCCGGGGACGTCTCCTCCTTCTTGATCCAGCAAGGGGAGAGGATAAGTTGAGGGAGAACTCCAACAGCACAATGGCGTGGTGGTGGTGGAGCTCGTGGTTCTCCGGCAGGGCTTCGCCAAGCACTACGGAGGAGGAGGAGGCGTTGGAGAGGGGGAGGGTGTAACGCCCCGGATCCGATGCGCCAGGTGCCATCCAGTTATTCGTCGTTGTTGCCATGTCTTTTGCTTGCGTGTTGCATTTTGCCATGTCATCATCTGCATTGCATCATCATGTTTTTCAAAACTTGCATCCGTTCGGGTTCCGCCGGTTCTCTCTGTTGTCCGTTCTGAGCCCCGACACTCTCGCACGCGCCCGTCGCCCCTCTCAGACCTTGTTTCGTGAGCGGGATAAAAACGTTCTCGGAATGGGCCGAGATTTTCCGAGTGGCCTTGGTATAGCACTGACAGACCGCCCGTCAAATTTCGTTCCATTTGGTGGTCGTTTGATGCCCCAAAGGTTAACCGCGTAGCCCGAAACCCCTCTCTCTTTGCAGCCCAGCACCCCTCCACCACAGCCCACTAGCCCATCCAACTCCCCTCCATGCCCTCGGTCGTTCGATCACGATCGTGTGGGCGAAACCGCACCTCATTTGGACTCTCCTAGATCCCTCTACCTATAAATAGGTGCCCTCCCCCGAAATTCGCGGATGAATCCACCCTAACCCTAGATCCACCTCCCCTCGTCGCCGACCGCCGTCCGCGACCGCCCCCACGTCGCCGACCGGACCCCGCCGCCCGCACCTCCCTCCGCGGCGCCGCGCCTCGCCCGTCGCCTCCAGCTCCTGCCGCCCCGCGCCGCCCTCGTCTCCGCCGAGCTCGCCCGAGCTCCGGTCCCCTCCGCCGCGCCCCTCGTCCCCGCCGGCCAGATCCGGTCGGGCCGGACCGGATCCGGCCGTCCCCGAGCCCCGCCGGCCGTCCTCCTCCTCATCTCCGGCGAGTTACCCCGGCCAACCTCGGAATCCGTGCAAGATCCGGATCTAGCAGGTTGACCCCCGAAATTCTTCCAAGTCCCTGAATTTTTGTATTATGTTGCCCTATTCATCGCATCATAACTTCATGTGTGCTGATCCATTTTGTGCGTGTAATATATCAAAATGTTCATCATGAGATGATCTTCATTTTGTTCCATTGTGCCATGCTTGTTTGAGTCCATCTTGATGACCTAATCATCGTTGCAAGAGTGCCATATGATGTTAACCTGCTGAAACTGTTATAACTTGGTGATTTGTATTTTTCGTTACATTTTGTGTGTGCATTCTATGAGCAGGAGCTCTACATGTGTTTTGAACAACATCATGTAATCTTTACTGGGGTCTTGTCTTGTATTTTTGTGTTATATGTGGTGACTGGCACAAGCATGCAAAGTAGCCTCCGTGATGTTGCTGATTTCTGTGACTTAATCATTTCTGCCAGTCTGTAGCTGTAAAATTGTGATGCCATGTAAACCTGCTGTCACCATGAGTTCTATGCATAATCTGGAGATGTTCACTAAGGATGTTTTGTTATACATGTTATGCTCTATCCATCCATGCCCTTTTTTGCATTTATAACCTGCTGTAGCTTGTTGTGATCATGCTCCAAACTTGCTAAATAATGTTGCTGTCAGCCTGTTAACATGAAGTTCAGTTTTGACATGTGTTTTTCTAGTGATCCATGCACCCTATGAACTTGCTCTTGCCATGCTTAGCTTCATAATTATTCCATCTTACTGTTGGATGCCTTCACATGCCATGAAATGCTTTTTGATGAGTGATTTGAGCTCGCAAAGATGCCTTCATAATTCTGTTTATGCCATGCTCAGTTTTTCTGCCAAGTCTGAATCTGTTTATGAAACTTGCTATGTTTACATGGGTGCCATCATATCTTCTGTGCCTTTTTGGCTCGTGATCAGTAAGGGACTTTTGTTCTATGCAATTAGTAGATTCATGCCATGCCTTTGTTTGCTATGATATATTCCTGTAGCATGTTGTTTAATAGCTCTAAACCTTGCAACCTGATGTTATTCCTGCCATGTGCAGTGATTTCTGCTAAGTCTGTGAAACTGTTATCATTTGCAATCTTGCCATGTCCTTTTGAGCATGTTGTAGTGGTTTCTAGAGATAGCTCAGTGTTCATGTTTTGTCATGCTCTACCTGTACATCATGTCCATGTCTTTTGTTTTCATGTTCAGGTGGTGTAGCATATTGCTTTGATGCTTGCAAGATGCCTAGTTTCTGTTTTGGACAGATTGTTGTTATATCTTGTTTCATGTGTATGTGTTGCACCGTTGCTCCGTTTTGAGCATGCTCTATATGGAACTTGCTTAGTTTTGCATGTTATTTCATATTACCTTGTTGGATCTATGTTTTGAATGTGTTCTCTTGATGTTTGAATGCATTTTGCGTCAATGCCATGTTTAACTTGTTTTGCTCATATCTTCTAGGCCGTAGCTCCAAATTAAATGAACTTTATATGTAACTTGACTAGAATTTCGTGTAGATCATCTTGGTGCGTCTTAAATTGCTGTTTAACAACTTGAACATAAGGTTTATTCAGATCTGGAACAATTTCAAAATTTGCATATGGGGATATACCGGATTTGTTATATGTTAGTTCCGGCCTCATTTAAACTTGCTTTGATGTGTTGTTCTTGTATGCATCATCTCTTGCCATGAGTAGCTTCATGTAGCCTTGTCATGCATCATACTTGGTTGAGCATCATGCCTTGTTCATGTGTGGTGTGTTTATCATGTTGTGTGCTTCTTCTCGATAGTTCTCGTTTCGTTGCGATCGTGAGGATTCGTTCGTCTACGCTTGGTTCGTCTTCGTGGCTTCATCTTCTTCATGGACTCGTTCTTCTTCCTAGCGGGATTTCAGGAAAGGTGACCGTCACCTTGGATCTCACTACTATCATTGCTATGCTAGTTGCTTCGTTCTATCGCTATGCTGCGCTACCTATCACTTGCTCTTCAAGCCTCCCAAATTGCCATGAACCTCTAACCTTTGCCACCCTTCCTAGCAAACCGTTGTTTGGCTATGTTACCGCTTTGCTCAGCCCCTCTTATAGCGTTGCTAGTTGCAGGTGGAAGTTGAAGATTGCTCCATGTTGGATTATGTTTTGTTGGGATATCACAATATATCTGATCTTAATTAATGCATCTATATACTTGGTAAAGGGTGGAAGGCTCGGCCTTATGCCTGGTGTTTTGTTCCACTCTTGCCGCCCTAGTTTCCGTCATACCGGTGTTATGTTCCTTGATTTTGCGTCCCTTACACGGTTGGGTGATTTATGAGACCCCCTTGACAGTTCGCTTTGAATAAAACTCTTCCAGAAAGGCCCAACCTTGGTTTTACATTTGCCTCACCTAGCTTTTTTCCCTTTGGGAGTCGCGCATCCCGAGGGTCATCTTTATTTTACCCCCCGGGCTAGTGCTCCTCGGAGTGTTGGTCCAAACTAGAGCACCGTGCGGGACCATCCCTTGGCAACTTGGGTTACGTCAGTACCTGTACGCTTAGCTCATCCGGTGTGTCCTGAGAACGAGATACGTGCGACTCCTATCGGGATTGTCGACACATTGGGCGAATTTGCTGGTCTTGTTTTATCATTGTCGAAATGTCTTGTAAACCGGGATTCCGAGACTGATCGGGTCTTCCCGGGAGAAGGAATATCCTTCGTTGACCGTGAGAGCTTATAATGGGCTAAGTTGGGACACCCCTACAGGGTATTAACTTTCGAAAGCCGTGCCCGCGGTTATGTGGCAGATGGAAATTTGTTAATGTCCGGTTGTAGAGAACTTGACACTTGACTTAATTAAAACACATCAACCTCGTGTGTAACCATGATGGTCTCTTTTCGGCGGAGTCCGAGAAGTGAACACGGTTTCTGGGTTATGTTTGACGTAAGTAGGAGTTCAGGATCACTTCTTGATCATTACTAGTTAACGACCGTTCCGTTGCTTCTCTTCTCGCTCTTATTTGCGTATGTTAGCCACCATATATGCTTAGTCGCTGCTGCAACCTCACCACTTTACCCCTTCCTTACACATTAAGCTTTGCTAGTCTTGATACCCATGGTTATGGGATTGCTGAGTCCTCGTGGCTCACAGATTACTACCACACCAGTTGCAGGTACAGGTTTTGCGATGGTCATGGCGCGAGAGCGATGTTATTTGTTTTGGAGTTCTTCTTCTGCTTCTTCTTCGATCAGGGGATAGGTTCCAGGTCGGCAGCCTGGGCTAGCAGGGTGGATGTCGTTTGAGCTTCTGTTTGTGTTTCATCCGTAGTCAGATGTTGTTCTTATGTATGATGCATCGATGTATTCTTGCGGCAGTTGTATGCCTTGTATGTATCCCCATCTATTATGTAATGTTGATGTAATGATATCCACCTTGGAAAAGCGTTTCAATATGCGGGTCTATCCTTGGTGGGACCTTAGAGTTCCTCTTGGATAGGGTCGCGTATTGGGCGTGTCAGAGGGCTGCGCCAGGGAAAGGGTGCGGCTGCCCTCCCACCCCCTCACTATATATAGGTGGAAGGGGAGAGGGGGAGGCGCCCTAGGGTTTCCCCTAGGGGCGGCGACCAAGGCAGATTGGATCTCCCTAGGGAAAACCCTAGGGAGACTTGCCCCCAAGCCAAGCCAGGTGGATGCTTGCCTCCCAAGTCAGGTGGAGGCGCCCCACCTCCCAAAGCAACGTGGGAAAAGGTGTGGGGGCGCACAACCCCTTAGTGGGCTGGTTTGCCCCCCATCCCCTTGGCCCATGGGGCCCTGCAACACTTGCCGGGGCCCTCGAAACACCTTTCAGTCATGCTGGCCATAACTTGGTACCCCCAGAACAATTCCGAACTTCAATACCCTTCGTCCAATATATCGATCTTCACCTCCGGACCATTCCGGAACTCCTCGTCACATCCGTGATCTCATCTGGGACTCCGAACAACCTTCGGTAACCACATACAATTTCCCATAACAACTCTAGCATCACCGAACCTAAAGTGTGTAGACCCTACGGGTTCGGGAATCATGCAGACATGACCGAGACATCTCTCCGGCCAATGACCAATAGCGGGATCTGGATACCCATATTGGTCCCACATGTTCCACGATGATCTCATCGGATGAACCACGTTGTCGGGGATTCAATCAATCCCGTATTTCCCTTTGTCCATCGGTATGTTACTTGCCCGAGATTCGATCGTCGGTATCCCCATACCTCGTTCAATCTCGTTACCGGCAGGTCTCTTTACTCGTTCCGTAACGCATGATCCCGTGGCTAACTCCTTAGTCACATTGAGCTCATTATGATCATGCATTACCGAGTGGGCCCAGAGATACCTCACCGTCATACGGAGTGACAAATCCCAGTCTCGATTCGTGCCAACCCAACAGACACTTTCGGAGATACCCGTAGTGCACCTTTATAGCCACCCAGTTACGTTGTGACGTTTGATACACCCAAAGCACTCCTACGGTATCCGGGAGTTGCACAATCTCATGGTCTAAGGAAATGATACTTGACAGTAGAAAAGCTCTAGCAAACGAACTACACGATCTTGTGCTATGCTTAGGATTGGGTCTTGTCCATCACATCATTCTCCTAATGATGTGATCAACGACATCCAATGTCCATGGTCAGGAAACCATAACCATCTATTGATCAACGAGGTAGTCAACTAGAGGCTTACTAGGGACATGTCGTGGTCTATGTATTCACACATGTATTACGGTTTTCGGTTAATACAATTATAGCTTGAACAATAGACAATTATCATGAACAAGGAAAGATAATAATAACCATTTTATTATTGCCTCTAGGGCATATTTCCAACATTATCTCATTTAGTTGGAGCCCAAGACTTTAAATCAATCTCGGTTACTTCATATACACCTTTAGGCTGGTGTGTGGACTTCCTTGGAGCGTTCCTCCGTGTCCTGACCGGAAGGGTAATTGCTGCAGCTCTATCCCGTTCAAGATTACTTGATCCCTCACAATCTATTGAAGACCTAGGGTTGTCCGAATCAGATGAAGATACATCGCCTCAAGCATGAGTGTTGTCGCTGCTACTCGGCATCTACAGAGAACACATGCGAAACTCAGGAAAGGAGGATAAGCATAAAACTAACAGCTTGGTATCAAGCTTTCTAAACATGCCATGCAATAATTTAGAAAATGTACGGCTAAGTTTGTGTGACTCGGGCGCCCGCGATCTGTAAATAGGCAGTAACTTATTGGAACAAATACATCTTATATGTAGTGAGGAAGGTAGATAATGAACATACATACGCTCTCCGTTATTTTATAGCCAATTTGGGAACATACTGAACGAAATAGGAAGAGAAATTGTGAGGAAATATGCCTCACCGCAATGGAGAGCAGTAACTAACAGGCTTCTTAATGCAAACCCAGCCGGACCGTAGGAGTGGCGAGGGTTACTGCATCGATATGCTCGAGGGTGGCTGGCAAGCAAACGAAGACAGCAAGGCGCGAGGCGCCGCATGTTGGGAACGACAGTGGAGGTAGGCTTGACGCCGAAGAGCGGGCACACGGCTGCGGTGAGAATGGCGGCGGCGGAGAGGGTTCTGCTGTGGACCTGGGGGAGGGGAGAGCTGGCGATGGGGATTGGGTGGACTAGTTGAGTGAAACGCGGACGGACGGTGGGGGGGTGTTGGCGGCCTAGGTGAAAAGGGTGAAAAATATCCCCGGTCACCGCGCGAGCGGAAAGGCCTATGCAAACGGTTGCCTCTAAGCGCTCGTGTGCACAAACAGAATAATTTCGTTTGAAATGAAGACGTACTAATTTTGAAATAAAGACGTGAGTTCATCGTTTCGCCTCTAAATCTTTCCCATGTAAAGCAATCACAATTATACCACAGGTTTGATTTGCTGGCGCATTTCAAGTCTCGTGTGCTATATGTAAGACATTTTTTGGCATTTACCGTGCATTTTGGCATATAAATCAATTCCTAGCCGGACTGCATTTCCTGTCGAAAGGGATGAGGATTGTCGTTCGATCTGGGAGCATCCAACGGTCCAGACGTACGGTCTGTGGGGTTTGGGTTCTGGCTAATCAGAACGCACGACTCAGATCGCGCGCGCAGCAAAGGGGGGCATCGGCCACGGGTTGGTAGGCACACGGCTTTCATGAGTGAACCGTGTGCTATTTAAAAACATTATTTTTTGCGAGGGGCTATTTGAAAACATTTACATGTGTTCTCGAAAGGGATGAGGATCGCCGTTCGATCAAGGAGAATCCAACGGTGCAAACGTACGATCCGTGGGGTTTGGGTTCTGGCCAATCAGAACGCACGACTCAAATCGCGCGCGTGGTAGAGGGGAGGGGCATCGGCCACGGTTTAGTGGACACACGGCTTCCGTGAGTGAACCGTGTGCTATTTGAAAACATTTATATTACCTAACATCATATTTTTGTTTGAATGAAAACATGAGTTCATCGTTTCTCCTCCAATTTTTTCCACGGTAAGAAATCACGATTGTACCCTATGGTTTGATTTTCTGGTACATTTTACCAGGCGGCAGGCCTCGCTAGCAATCTCAAACTTTGAATATGCAAAAAAAAGAGAACTCGTTTGTATGTATGTATATATATATATTCACAACTACATGTGCGTGTTAGCAAGATTATTTGTGTGTCACTTTGCAAGTTTTCATCCATTGTGTGAGAAACGGGAAAAAACTTCAAATAGTTCGGCCGCAGGGTGCGGCCAGAGGCGTAGGCCTTGTTGGTATTTTAATTTCAGGAAATGCATATAGAGTCCAGAAAATAATGAAAATCATTGTGTCACTGTCGCGTGCTCTCATGATCGCATGGAAAAATTTTGGTAAAGTTTGGCACAAGTTTTGGTGCTCGCACCTTCCATACCGGAGCATCTCACAAGAAAGATCATAGTTTCGTAAAGGAGATGCGGCACTTCGAACTACAAATCGTCAGTTACTAGCTACATCGTTCCGGCTGATTTCAGGTCATCTGCTATGTTTAAGTCATTCTTTGCACTTACCTTGCATTGCATTTTAGTGCATATAATTAACTAAAGTCAAAAACCTACTACAACTACATGTGGGTATTTTAGTTAGGCTATATATACTTAGGCTACTCATAGTGGAGAGTGTCATATACTAGTATCATGCATATATATATATATATGATACTAGTGTATGATACTAACTTTAATTAATTATAGCGCATAGTATAATACAGAGAGTATAGTATCATAGATCATATTTATTGCCATGCATGACACAAATTAGCATCGCATTTAACATGATACAGTATCAACCTATATGTTACTCTAACCCTTCCTATATATATTTAATTCTTTGCCACATCAGCATACTTGCTATTTCCGAGTGCATGACATCGTCGGCTATGATACCACCACTATGGCCAGCCTTATATAGTGGGGAGTATCATATACTATATATAGTATCATGCATATGATAGTAGTGTATGATACTACGTACTTACCTTCATAGTGCATATATAGTATCATAGAGAAGTATATATCATAGATGACCGTATTTATGGCCATGCATGACACAAAGTGATGCGGAGCATCCTACGGTCATCCCCATGGACCTACCATCGTCTCATCAAGAGCCAAGAGAACCTATGACACGAGCACGAGCTAGAGCTCTCGATAACGAGGTGACTTCCTTCCTTAGTGATATCACATATGATTCACTCGAGACATGGCTACTACCTAAGTCCGATATGCTATGCATGATTAGGTGTCAAGAGGAGCCTCCCGAGGATGCACGTGAAGACGGACAAGCCACCAAGTTCACGGATGAAGAGAACCAACGGAAACGGGCAAGTTCACCTTCCAGGCCCCGGACATCCGGCCAAGTCCCCGGACATTCGGCCCCTGGAGCAACCACAGCAGCAGCAGCCCAGACGCACAAGCCTACAGGGCCCGGACATCCGGCGTCCAGCCCGGACATCCGGCCCCAGCCCGGAAATCCGGCCAAAAGCTCGTACATCCGACGCCACCCTACAGAACATCCAGAAGTTTTGCCCTCCAGCCCGGACATCCGGCCCCTCCTGAAGCCCCGGACATCCGGCCCGTCGCCCGGACATCCAGCCACCCCTGTCTGCGCACAGTAAGGGCCGAGGCCCGTGTACCCCTTCGACCCCCTAGACTATATATACTCCTTCTACTCCATCTTTCTAGGGTTAGCATTGGTTTAGCTCATATGTGAGATAGAGCATTGCTCATCCATACGGATCTCCTCCTCGAGAGAGACTGCGGCCCCTCTTCGGAGATGATCCACGTTGGATTCAAGACCCCCTCTTGGGTGGCCCCCATCAAGACCTCCTCACGGAGAAGAACCGGTTACCCTTTGTATCGTCCTTTGTTGATCATGGATCGTGTATCTCCCTTTGTATTCTTGGATCTAGCGCATGTGTAATCGAATCTTGTTGGTTTGAGTGATTCTCTTGTGTTTCCCCTCGTGTTTCCCCTCGTGTTCTTCGTGTTCTTAGTTGGGATTTGCTCCTTTCGTGAAAGATCGACCATCTAGGGTTCCACCCTACATCATCTTGGTATCAGAGCCAGGTTAATCATGATTTCGTAGCCCCCTCTCTTTGTTTTCTAGCTTGATTTTGTTGTTTTTCGTCCTAACCCGAAAATTGTCCCACAAAAATAGCCCCAATTTTTTTTTGTGATTTGTTGGTGTGATGATGTTTTGTTGGATTTGATCCGCGGATTTCGTGTGTTGCAGGTAGATCTAGCTTTTCCCCATCTTTTCCCCAATTTCCATCCACAAAATCTTCCGAATTTTTGCCCCGGATTTGACCTCTCCACGCGGTGTTCATCCACGGATCCCGAGCCCGGACATCCGGCCCGGCCCGGACATCCGGCCATCAGCCCAGACATCCGGCCCCTGACAGCATCAACTCCATCCTCCACTCCGTTTACCGCCTAACTTTCGTCCAATTTTGTTCCGGAGCCCACATACACTTCCGCATACCACCACCATTTCCGCATAGCACCACCATAGCCTTTCCCGCTACCAACTCCGACAATTTTGACCCATTTTGTTTTGAGAATTTGAGTTGTGGTTTCCGTATCCTATTGTGTTTCGACTATGTAGGTACGGTTCGGCAACAACATCACCACCGCTCATCTTCGCCAAGGACTACTACGAACGGCTACATTGGTATCACTTTCACCTTCATATCATCTTGGTATAGCGATATCATCATACTCTCTTGCATTTGCATTGATAAACCCATGGCCTTACTTTTGCGTAGCTTACCCATCGAGACTAGCCTTTGAGTATTGCCGGCAACGTGACTTGTGCACATTAGTGTTCATACTTCACATAGCATACATACCATCATTGAGTTGCATATCTTGGTATCATCTCTTGTGTCACAAAAGTTGTCTTCGCATACACAATTGCTATCTTGGTTCGTGAAGCATTGCATGAGAAAAGAGCTCAAACAACAAAGAGCCAAACAAGCTTTTAAGCAAAAGGAGAAAGATAAGCGAAGAGCTTAAGCAAGAACCATAGCATCATACAACATTAAGATTGTCATACTCGATCATCTTGGATCAAAGCATAGAAACATCATACATATAGCATACTTGGGATAGAAGTCGTTGCATTTTTGCTTAGTAGGTTGTGCACAAGTTCGTATCCGCCTATTGAGCAATCGTGCTAGCGTCTCTCTAGTGTTGTGCAACAAGAGCATCTTGGTGGATTCCACATTTTGGCTCACCCTTGGTTGCCCAACCCCACTTATCTATTTGCGTGTGTGTTTCCGTGTACCATATCTTGCTATTGGTCTACTTGTTGCATTTGCAAATTTGTGAATCTTTTCCAACATTATTGAGTCTCACTTACAATTGCATCAAATTTTGTGCCACCATCCTAACCAAGCTCCACCATAAGCTTTTATTTGTGTAGGTGTGAGAACCGACAAGAAACGGTACCAATTGTGCTATTTCCTTGCTACACATTGGAGTGATCTTTGATCCATTTTCAACATCGGTCAAGGTACATTTGGTATTGGTTCTTCTCTTTCTCCCACTCATATCTTTGTTTGAAATGATGGATAGGCCAAGTACTTCTACCAACCCAACGACATGTCATCCTACGTCACCAAGACTCAACTATTTGGTGCACACCGAGCTTTGCATCAAGAACAACTTGCTTTGGGCGATCGAATCGACAACCTCGCCACCGATCTACGACAATCTGAACAACGTACAAGAGACTACTTCGACACATCCATGAGTTCCCTCAAAGAAGATATCCGAACCATGATGGTCCGCTCTTCTATAACTTCGTCCTCGTCAAGACGGAGCCGCTCAAGTCGACACTACGACGACACCATCTCTGGTTCAAGTACACCGACATCGAATACTCTTCGTCGTGCCGCGCGTCAAGACCGTCAAGCTAACCGCAATCCTCTACACGACACCGACTCTCAAGAGCATCGACATCGTCACAACCAAGCTGCTTTCGCACAAGCACAAGAACGGCAACGCCAACGACAACAAGAACAAGAGGAGCGAGCGCGACAACATCAAGATGCACAAGACGCCGAGGCGCAACGTCAAGAACGACAACTACGTGAAGCTCAAGCACTTGGGGCGCAACGTGCTCTTCAAGACTCAAGTCGTGCCGTAGCCGATCGAGGCCGACAAGCTCGACTACATCAAGAAGCACTTCACGACGAAGCCCAAGAAAGGATTTACGAAGCACGTGTGCATCGACAAGCTCCTCGACATGATCGACAAGCTCCTCCTCATGCGAGACAAGAACGTCAAGTCCATCGAGAGAAAGAAGACAATGGACCACCTCCTCGCCAAGAGCATCATGAGGAAGACAACCCTCCTCACCAAGAGCAACATGAGGAAGACAACCCTCCTCGCCAAGAGCGACATGAGATTGCCAATCCTCACCGACATGGGCGTCATCATCCCCGACCCCAACACAATGAAGAGCAACGATATGGCAAGCTAAAGTTCACCATGCCCAAGTTTACCAGAAGCAATGACCCCGAAGAGTACATATCATGGGCATTGAAGGTTGACAAAATCTTCCGCTTGCACAACTACGAAGAAGAGAAGAAGATCGCAATGGCATCCCTCGAATTCCAAGACTACGTCCTCATTTGGTGGGAACAAGTCATTGAGCGCCATGCGGCAAGAGGTGAACCACCCATCACCACTTGGGCACAAATGAAGGATGTCATGAGAGCACGATTTGTGCCAAACTACTACAATCGCGACCTCTTCAAGAAACTCCAACAACTCAAGCAAGGAACCAAGAGCGTTGAAGAGTACTACAAGGAAATGGAGATTGCCATGATACGAGCCAATGTCAAAGAAGATGATGAACAAACTATGGCACGTTTCTTGAATGGACTCAATCACCCTATCAAGAAGATTGCCGACTTCCAACCATACTCGAACCTCATCGAGCTAGTGCATCAAGCTACCAAAGCGGAACGGCAAGTACAAGACGACTTCAAGTATGCCAAGTTCTCATCCAAGTCCTATGGCCTCTCCAACAATCAAGCTTCGACGACTCCCACCACGAGCAATGGCGACAAGTCAAGTTACAAGAAAGCTTCGACAAGCTCAAGTCGTCCTCCTACTACAAGCAACTTCAATCCGAAAGATTCATCATCATCTACTCCAACCGATGAGACCATCAAGACAAGTTCCATGAAATGTTTCACATGCGGAGGCCGAGACCACAAGTCCTTCGAGTGCACAAACAAGCGCACCATGATCCTCAACGACGACGGCACCTACGACTCCATGAGTGAAGGAGAAATGGAAGCTCTTGAGCAACATGCACCGACAAGTGAACAATGAAGAAGAAGATGATCACATCTTTTGTGACGAAGACTCAAGTCCCGCTCTTGTTGTCTCCAAGGTCTTGACTCTTCAACATCAACAAGACGAAGATCAAAGATGCCATATCTTCCACACAAAGGCCGACATCAATGGACGGTCCGTCAAGGTCATCATCGATGGAGGGAGTTGCCATAACTTGGCAAGTGAAGAACTATGCTCCAAACTCCAATTGGTCAAGATGAAGCACCCGCACCCCTACAAGGTTCAATGGCTAAGCGACACCGGCACCATACAAGTCGAGTAGAGAGTACAAGTCTCTTTCAAGATCGGCGCCTATGAAGACACTTTGGAGTGTGATGTCCTTCCGATGACCGTGTGCCACCTCCTTCTTGGACGGCCATGGCAATTTGACCGAGGTGTCATTCACAATGGGCGTACAAATCACTATAGCTTCAAGATGAAAGGGAAAGAGTTTGTGCTACGTCCTATGTCTCCAAGCCAAGTGCTCGCCGACAAGCAAAACACTCATCGTGGAGAGAATAGTGAGAGAGTGAACCACCAAAAAGAGAGTGAGCGCCACAAGCCCAAATTGAGTGCCTCCACGATGAGCGACAAGAAAAACATAGTCCTATTTGCCACCAAACGTGAGATGAGAGAAGTGTGTGAGAACCCATCAAGTGTCCTACACTATGTCCTATTGTGCAAGGATGAGGCACCAAAAACTAACAACTCTCACGATCTACCTTTGGTGTTATCTTCTTTATTGCAGGAATTCCAAGATGTTTTCCCCGATGAGCTACCTCCGGGTCTACCTCCACTACGAGGCATTGAGCACCGAATTGATCTCATCCCCGGAGTGCCGCTTCCAAACAAAGCGCCCTACCGCGTCAACCCCGAAGAAATCAAAGAAATTCAAAGGCAAGTAAAGCATCTCATAGACCATGGACATGTGCGTGAAAGTTTGAGTCCTTGTGCCGTACCCGGTCATTCTTGTGCCAAAACGAGACGGTAGCTTTCGCATGTGTTTCGATTGTAGACCTATCAATGCTATCACCGTTCGTTATAGGTATCCCATTCCACGCCTTGATGATATGCTTGATGAACTTTGCGGTGCCACTATCTTTTCCAAAACTGATCTTAAAAGTGGTTACTATCAAATCCGCATACAAGAGGGTGATGAATGGAAAACTGCTTTCAAAACAAAGTTTGGTCTATATGAGTGGTTAGTCATGCCTATGGGTCTATCGGAAGCACCCGGTACTTTCATGCGTCTTATGCATTACGTGTTTCGCCCTTACATTGGTGTTGTTGTCTACTTTGATGATATCCTTGTGTTTAGCAAATCTCTCAAAGAGCATGTCACCCACCTTCGAAAAGAGCAACTTTATGCTAATATGGAAAAATGCCTATTTGGTGTTGATAAGCTTGTTTTCTTGGGTTTCGTAGTATCTTCTAAGGGTGTTCATGTTGATAAATCTAAGATCAATGCTATTAAAACTTGGCCCCAACCAACCAATTTGCAACAAGTGCGTAGTTTTCTTGGTTTAGCCGGTTTCTATCGCAGATTTGTGAAGGATTTTAGCACCATTGCTTCACATTTGCATGCTTTGAGTAAGAAAAATGCACCGTTTGTTTGGGGAACATCTCAAGATATCGCTTTCAATGAGCTTAAGAATTTGCTTACTCATGCTCCCGTGTTTGCATTACCCAACTTTGATAAACCTTTCGAAATTCATTGCGATGCTAGTGGTAATGGCATAGGAGGTGTGTTAATGCAAGAGAAGCGCCCAATTGCTTATTTTAGTGAGAAACTCTCCGGAGCGCAACTCAATTACCCTATCTATGACAAAGAGCTATATGCTTTGGTGCGAGTTTTGCATGAATGGGAACATTACCTACGCCCTCATGAGTTCATCATCCATACCGACCATGAAACGCTTAAATACCTTAAGGGTCAAACTAAGTTGAACAAGCGTCATGCTAAATGGAGTGAGTTCATTGAGTCGTTTCCTTATGTCATCAAGTATATTAAAGGTAAGGAAAATGTTGTGGCGGATGCACTTTCCCGTATATGCATGCTTGTTAATCAACTTGAGTTAAATGTCATTGGCTTTGAGCATATAAAATACTTGTATGAGCATGATCCTACATTTTCTATTCCTTATGCCAAGTATTTGACGCATACTTCTTGGGATCAATACTACATCAAAGATGGATATCTTATGAGAGCTAACAAACTTTGCATCCCCGAGTCCTCTCTTCGCTTGTTGCTTTTGCAGGAATCTCATGGAGGCGGACTCATGGGACACTTTGGACGCGACATGACATTTGCTACGCTCTCCAAGAACTACTTTTGGCCCATGATGTTCCGCGACGTCAATCGCTTCACCAACCGATGCTCTACATGTTGCAAAGCTAAGTCCAAAGCTCAATCTCATGGCCTCTATATGCCACTTCCAATTCCATATCACCCATGGGAAGACATTAGCATGGACTTTGTGCTTGGTTTGCCTAGAACTCGATATGGCAAGGATTCCGTTTTTGTTGTTGTGGACCGATTCTCCAAAATGGCACATTTCATTCCTTGCAACAAGATAGACGATGCTTCACATGTTGCAAATTTGTTTTGTAGGGAAATCTTGCGCCTTCATGGAGTGCCAAAGACGATTGTCTCGGACCGCGACGTCAAGTTCTTGAGTTACTTTTGGAAGACATTGTGCGCCAAGCTCGGAATCAAGCTTTTGTTCTCTTCGGCATACCATCCACAAACCGACGGCCAAACGGAGGTGACCAACTGCACGCTCTCCACTCTACTACGCGTGTTGATAAAGAAGAACATCAAGGAGTGGGAGGAGTGCCTACCCATCGCCGAGTACGCCTACAATCGTGCAAGACATTCGACTACCGGCAAATCCCCCTTCGAGGTCGTCTATGGCGTCAACCCATTGTCTCCATTGGACATTCTACCTCTACCGCTACAAGAGCGCACAAACATGGACGCGAGATACAACGACTCAAGCAGATGCACAAAGATACAAGAAACACCATCGAGCGCCAAGTACAACGACTCGCGACCAAGCTCAATGTCAACAAGCAACCCATGATGTTCAATGTTGGAGATCTTGTGTGGCTACACCTTCGCAAGGATCGCTTCCCCAAGGAACGCAAGTCCAAGCTACTACCCCGAGCGGATGGACCCTTCAAGGTGCTTGCACGCTACAACAACAACGCATACAAGATCGACATCCCACGCGACAAGTACTCCATGAGCGACATCTTCAACATCAAAGATCTATCCCCGTACCATGGTGATGAGGATTTCGATCCGAGGTCGGATCTTTCCCAAGGGAGGGGAGATGATGCGGAGCATCCTACGGTCATCCCCATGGACCTACCATCGTCTCATCAAGAGCCAAGAGGACCTATGACACGAGCACGAGCTAGAGCTCTCGAGAACGAGGTGACTTCCTTCCTTAGTGATATCACATATGATCCACTCGAGACATGGATACTACCTAAGTTCGATATGCTATGCATGATTAGGTGTCAAGAGGAGCCTCCCGAGGATGCACGTGAAGACGGACAAGCCGCCAAGTTCACGGATGAAGAGAACCAACGGAAACGGGCAAGTTCTGATAGAGGCAAAGGTGTCCCGTCTTTCGATGAGATGATGAATATCGCTTTGATGGAAGTCGACTTTGACGATCCGACTACGAACGTGCGAGGACGTCGCGCCTTAGCAATCGCTAAACCAACTCCGAGAGGTTATCGACCACGCCGGAGCACGATCAACCTGACCACGAGGGTCTGTTTCCTGCGAGCAAACGAAGAACAGGCAAGAAACTGAGATTGCAATCTGGATATTGCGAATATAAGATGAAAGCTTTATTGATCAAGGTGGGGTTCTGTGACGCCTTTGTCTGGTCGCTGAACACAAACGAAGTACGCGAAGTTGCAGCTATGGCGAACTTTTAATCTAAACAAAACCCAAAGTCTAAACGACGCCCTAAGGGCTGTATATATGGAGGAAGAGGGGGGGAATTTCGTGGCCCTTGAGGAAGGGGTCCGAAACCAACCCTATCTCTTGTTTCCCCACACATACGGACTCTAAAAACAGCCTATACTTATGTATTTCGAAATTACATGGGCCTGGCCCAATAATAAGGTGACGCAGCACCTAGAATAGCCTCTGGACGAAAGTTATGAAGTAGCATCTTGTATATTTCGTCCAAGGCTTCATGCACGCATTATGGTGGCTTCAACGTCCTGAAATCATCACTTGTAACTCCGTTCTTGTTCCCCATGCGCATGCCATCATCTCCATGCTTGTTCTTGCTCCAATGTTCATCCTTCTCAAAGCAAGGCCCTTCATTTGTAAGCAAAACAAATGTATCCAATTTAGGCAGCATCATATTCTCATGAACATTAGAATCATTAGCAAGAAACGAAAGTACCTGGTAATTTAATTGGCGTGCGCGAGCTCTAGTAATTGGTCCAGTATGTATAGCAGCAGGGACTGTGGGTGTAATAATTGTATTGATGTCCTCATCAAGTTCACCTTCCAGGCCCCGGACATCCGGCCAAGTCCCCGGACATCCGGCCCCTGGAGCAACCACAGCAGCGGCAGCCCAGACGCACAAGCCTACAGGGCCCGGACATCCGGCCCCAGCCCGGAAATCCGGCCAAAAGCCGGGACATCCGGCGCCACCATACAGAACATCCAGAAGTTTTGCCCTCCAGCCTGGACATCCGGCTCCTCCTGAAGCCCCGGACATCCGGCCCGTCGCCCGGACATCCGGCCACCCCTGTCTGCACACAGTAAGGGCCGAGGCCCGTGTACCCCTTCGACCCCCTAGACTATATATACTCCTTCTCCTCCATCTTTCTAGGGTTAGCATTGGTTTAGCTCATATGTGAGATAGAGTATTGCTCATCCATACGGATCTCCTCCTCGAGAGAGATTGCGGCCCCTCTTCGGAGACGATCCACGTTGGATTCAAGACCCCCTCTTGGGTGGCCCCTATCAAGACCTCCTCACGGAGAAGAACCGGTTACCCTTTGTATCGTCCTTTGTTGATCGTGGATCATGTATCTCCCTTTGTATTCTTGGATCTAGCGCATGTGTAATCGAATCTTGTTGGTTTGAGTGATTCTCTTGTGTTTCCCCTCGTGTTCTTCGTGTTCTTAGTTGGGATCCGCTCCTTTCGTGAAAGATCGGCCATCTAGGGTTCCACCCTACATCACAAAGTAGTATAGCATTTATTATATATGTTACGGTATCTACCTATGTTACTGCCTCTTGCCACATCATCATATTTTCTATTCCCGAGTGCATGATACCGGCTATGATACCCCCACTATGGCCACCCTAAGGCTGGTCGTAATATGGGAGTATCAAGCGGTATCATGCATGCCAACTAGACTTTTTGGACGGTGTGGCACACAGTTAAATGAGGAAAGAGAGGGTGTGGTATCATATCATGATACCGTATCATGTTAAATGTTGTACTACTTTGTGTCATGCATGGCAATTAATAAGGCAACCTAAGATACTACTACCTCTCTCTCAGTTTACAGGGCGTGCGCGTACTCCTAGGTCGTCAATTTGACCAACCTAATACAAGTCATATATTACAAAAAATATACCAACATAAACTACGGAGTTTCTACTTTCAAAAGGTATAATTTTTGTGTTATATAGTTTATATTAGGGTGATAAAATTGGCAACCTAGGTATACGCGCAGGACTTGTAAACTGAAACGGAGGTAGTAACTAATGATACTATGCATGTGCGCATTACAGAGGTATTACCGATCATATACTAGCATCATGCATATATACTCCCTCCTTTCCGATATATAGGCTTATCTCAAAATTTTAGTTTTTCCATTTTATAAGGCTCAATTTGGTTGTTCCCCATCACATGTTCAGATTCGAAGGTGCATTAAATCATTGCTTGCAAGTTTTAAGAGAAAATTGACCACTGCATGTACTTTATGCATGCATGTATTGCAATTAATACATTGGTAAACATAATTTTTTGAGGAAAACAAATGCATTAATTGGGTGTTTTTGCAAACTACAAAAAGTATTCCACCACTCACCATCTACCTTGGTTGGTGAGATTTTTGAATTGAGCCCTATAACCGGAAAGGAGGGAGTATGATACTAGCTAGTCTATGATATACTAGCTACCTCACTAAGAGCATGGTTAATAATATAGCCAACGGTCGGCTATAAGAAGTTGCCATGTCATATACAGCCAACCTAGCCGGCATGTACAATAATAAGTTTTAAATACGTACTAGTTTATCAATAGTTGGCCCACCTTACATCCTCACAAAGTGTCTTGGGTCTCGTGTTGCAGCTGGCTCTACTAACCAAGAGCCCGCTTCTCTTCTCTCTCCTCTTCTCTTTCCTCCAACTAATAAGCACACATATATTATTCTATTCCTTATAGCCTGCTTATGTCACTCTATTGTACTTGCTCTAAGACTAGCCACAATGGAGAGTAACATACACATATCCCTAGACTATGTGACTACCTTTCATAGTGGGTAGTAACATAAGTATGGTAACATGCAAAGCCTCATTTATTAGGTTATAGACTCATATTGCATTGGGACATGTGATGTTACAGTAACTAGCTAAGTTACTCAAACTACCTCTCTCCTCATTAACTCATTGCCTGATACGCCTCCAACGTATCTACTTTTCCAAACACTTTTGCCCTTGTTTTGGACTCTAACTTGCATGATTTGAACGGAACTAACCCGGACTGACGTTGTTTTCATTAGAATTGCCATCGTGTTATTTTTGTGCAGAAATAGACCTGAAACTTCACAGAGAATATTTTTGGAATATATAAAAAATACTGGCGAAAGAATCAACACCAGGGGGCCCACACCCTGTCCACGAGGGTGGGGGGAGCGCCCACCCCCTGGGGCGCACCCCCTGCCTCGTGGGCCCCCTGAGGCTCCACCGACCTCAACTCCAACTCTATATATTCACGTTCGGGGAGAAAAAATCAGAGAGAAGGATTCATTGCGTTTTACGATACGGAGCCGCCGCCAAGCCCTAATCTCTCTCGGGAGGGCTGATCTGGAGTCCGTTCGGGGCTCCGGAGAGGGGAATCTGTCGCCATCGTCATCATCAACCTTCCTCCATCACCAATTTCATGATGCTCACCGCCGTGCGTGAGTAATTCCATCATAGGCTTGCTGGACGGTGATAGGTTGGATGAGATTTATCATGTAATCGAGTTAGTTTTGTTAGGGTTTGATCCCTATTATCCATTATGTTCTGAGATTGATGTTGCCATGACTTTGCTATGCTCAATGCTTGTCACTAGGGCCCGAGTGCCATGATTTCAGATCTGAACCTATTATTTTTTCATGAATATATGTGAGTTCTTGATCCTATCTTGCAAGTCAATAGTCACTTACTATATGTTATGATCCGGTAACCCCGAAGTGACAATAATCGGGACCACTCCCGGTGATGACCGTAGTTTGAGGAGTTCATGTATTCACTAAGTGTTAATGCTTTGGTTCGGTACTCTATTAAAAGGAGGCCTTAATATCCCTTAGTTTCCAATAGGACCCCGCTGCCACGGGAGGGTAGGACAAAAGATGTCATGCAAGTTCTTCTCCATAAGCACGTATGACTATATTCGGAATACATGCCTACATTACATTGATGAACTGGAGCTAGTTCTTTGTCACCCTATGTTATAACTGTTGCATGAGGAATCGCATCCGACATAATTCTCCATCACTGATCCAATGCGTACGAGCTTTTCACATATTGATCTTTGCTTAGTTACTTTACCGTTGCTACTGTTACAATTACTACAAAACTGCTACTGTTACTTTTGCCACCGTTACCGTTACTTCCATACTACTTTGCTACTAAATACTTTGCTGCAGGTATTAAGTTATCCAGGTGTGGTTGAATTGACAACTCAACTGCTAATACTTGAGAATATTCTTTGGCTCCCCTTGTGTCGAATCAATAAATTTGGGTTGAATTCTCTACCCTCGAAAACTGTTGCGATCCCCTATACTTGTGGGTTATCAAGACTATTTTCTGGCGCCATTGCCGGGGAGCATAGCTCTATTCTTTGAGTCACTTGGGATTTATATCTGCTGATCACTATGAGGAACTTAAAAGACGAAAAAACCAAGATTTAACCCTCAACTACGAGGGGAGGTGATAGAGGCAAAGGTGTCCCGTCTTTCGATGAGATGATGGATATCGCTTTGGTGGAAGTCGACTTTGACGATCCGACTACGAACGTGCGATGACGTCGCGCCTTAGCAATCGCTAAACCAACTCCGAGAGGTTATTGACCACGCCGGAGCACGATCAACCTGACCACGAGGGTCTGTTTCCTGCGAGCAAACGAAGAACAAGCAAGAAACTGAGATTGCAATCTGGATATTGCGAATATAAGATGAAAGCTTTATTGATCAAGGTGGGGTTCTGTGACGCCTTTGTCTGGTCGTTGAACACAAACGAAGTACGTGAAGTTGCAGCTATGGCGAACTTTTAATCTAAACAAAACCCAAAGTCTAAACGACGCCCTAAGGGCTGTATATATGGAGGAAGAGGGGGGAATCTCGTGGCCCTTGGGGAAGGGGTCCGAAACCAACCCTATCTCTTGTTTCCCCACACATACGGACTCTAAAAATAGCCCATACTCAAGTATTTCGAAATTACATGGGCCTGGCCAAATAATAAGGTGACGCAGCACCTAGAATAGCCTCTGGACGAAAGTTATGAAGTAGCATCTTGTATATTTCGTCCAAGGCTTCATGCACGCATTATGGTGGCTTCAATGTCCTGAAATCATCACTTGTAACGAACGATTATAAGCAAACTCAATATGAGGCAAGCATTCTTCCCACATTTTCTTATTATTCTTCAAAACAGCCCTAAGCATAGTAGACAATGTTCTATTGACTACTTCAGTTTGTCCATCAGTTTGGGGATGACAAGTAGTACTAAAAAGCAGTTTAGTCCCCAACTTAGCCCATAAACATCTCCAAAAGTGGCTAAGAAATTTAGTATCACGATCTGAAACAATAGTATTTGGCACACCATGCAAACAAATAATTTCACGGAAGAACAAATCAGCAACATTAACAGCATCATCGCTTTTATGACATGGTATAAAGTGTGCCATTTTTGAGAATCTATCCACGACAAAAAATATGCTATCCCTCCCCTTCTTTGTTCGAGGTAAACCTAAAACAAAGTCCATAGATATATCCTCCCAAGGAACACTAGGTACAGGCAAAGGCATATATAAACCATGAGGATTGAGTCGTGACTTAGCTTTTTGACATGTAGTGCAGCGAGCAACAAAATGCTCAACATCCCGTCTCATCTTTGGCCAAAAGAAATGTGTAGCAAGTACGTCCTCCGTCTTCTTCACGCCAAAGTGTCCCATTAATCCTCCTCCATGCGCCTCCTGCAACAACAAAAGACGAAGAGAGCTAGCTGGAATGCATAGCTTGTTAGCACGGAACACAAATCCATCATTAACGACAAACTTGTTCCAGGTTCTTCCTTCTTTACAATTCTACAAAACATCTTTAAAATCAGCATCATGCACATATTGATCTTTCATGGTCTCCAAACCAAATATTTTGAAGTCAAGTTGTGACAGCATAGTATAGCGACGAGACAATGCATCAGCAATAACATTTTCTTTACCCTTCTTGTGTTTAATGACATAAGGGAAAGTTTCAATGAATTCAACCCATTTAGCATGTCTACGATTCAGTTTAGCTTGACTTTTAATATGTTTCAAAGATTCATGATCAGAATGTATAACAAATTCTTTGGGCCATAAATAATGTTGCCATGTTTCTAAAGTCCGAACAAGAGCATATAGTTCTTTATCATAAGCAGAATAATTCAGACTAGGCCCACTCAATTTTTCAGAAAAGTATGCAACAGGTTTACCATCTTGTAATAACACACCTCCTAATATAATTCCACTAGCATCACATTCAAGCTCAAAAGTCTTACTAAAATCAGGAAGTTGGAGTAAAGGAGCATGTGTCAACTTATCTTTCAATACCGTGAAGGCTTCTTCCTGTGCGGTACCCCAAACAAAAGGCACATCCTTCTTTGTAAGCTCGTTGAGAGGTGCAGCAATGGTGCTAAAATCTCTCACAAAACGCCTATAGAAACCAGCGAGTCCAAGAAAACTCCGCACTTGTGTGACCGTTTTGGGTTGCGGCCAACTCTCAATAGCTTCAATCTTGGCTTTATCAACTTCAATTCCCTGTGGAGTAACAACATAGCCAAGAAAAGATACTCGGTCGGTGCAAAAGGTGCACTTCCCAAGGTTACCAAACAAACGTGCATCACGTAGAGCAATAAAAACAACACGTAAATGTTCCAAATGTTCTTCCAAAGATTTGCTATAAATCAGTATATCATCAAAATAGACTACCACAAATCGTCCAATGAAAGCATGTAAAACTTCGTTCATTAGTCTCATGAAAGTACTAGGTGCATTAGTTAACCCAAAAGGCATGACTAACCACTCATATAAACCAAACTTAGTTTTAAATGCAGTTTTCCATTCATCTCCCAATTTCATACGAATTTGATGGTATCCACTATGCAAATCAACTTTGGAGAATATTGTAGAGCCACTCAATTCATCAAGCATATCATCTAGCCTAGGAATAGGATGACGATAACGAATAGTAATATTATTAATGCCTCTACAATCAACACACATACGCGACGTACCATCCTTTTTAGGCACTAGTATAATAGGAACAGCACAAGGACTAAGAGATTCGCGTATATAACCTTTGTCGAGCAGCTCCTGTACTTGACGCATAATCTCCTTCGTCTCCTCTGGATTGGTACAGTATGGTGCACGGTTGGGTAGCGATGCACCGGGAATTAAATCAATTTGATGCTCAATCCCTCGAATAGGTGGTAATCCCGGTGGCACGTCTTGTGGGAAGACGTCAGCGAACTCCTGCAAAATGTTAGTGACAGCAGGGGGCAAAGAGGAAGGCACGTCCTCGAATGAAAATAATGCCTCTTTGCACACAAAAGCATAGCAAACAGATTTGCTGAAATCTAGCTCATCAATATCAGATTTTGTGGCAAGTAAACATGCACTTTTCAATTTAATTTCAGAAACAACACTAGATGGTTTATTATTAGGTTTCATTTGTTGCTCAAATTCTTTTGCCTCAATCTGATTTTCACTCTTATTTTTCTCCTGTTTTGCTTTATTAGCTCTATTAATGTCATCTTTCAAAATGGAATCAGGAGTCATAGGAAGCAAAGTAATATTTTTATCCTTATGAACAAGAGTATACTGATTGTTTCTACCATGGTGTACAGAATTTTTATCAAATTGCCATGTTCTACCAAGTAATAAGGAACATGCTTGCATGGGTACCACATCACAATCAACATAATCAGCATATGTAGAGATACTAAAATGCACACGAACAGTACGTGTTACCTTAACCTTGCCGCTGTTGTTGAACCATTGGATGTAGTAAGGATGTGGATGTGGTCTTGTGGTGAGAGATAGTTTCTCCACCATCTCCATGCTAGCCAAGTTGTTACAGCTCCCTCCATCTATGATGACGCGAACAGAACGTTCCTTCACAACTCCCTTTGTATGGAACAAATTATGCCTCTGATTTTGCTCTGCATGTGTGACCTGCACACTCAAAACACATTGAGCAACTAAACATTCATACCTGTCAGCGTCTTCAGGAGCCATGTATTGCGTCTCATTTTCAGAATCATCTCCACCATGTTCTTCACGTGTAATAAGAGCCAAAGTCTCCTCATCATAGTCACTAGCGAACTCATACCCACCATCCTCAGTAGCAATCATCACACGCTGAGATTTGCATTCTCTCGCATAATGTCCTCTTCCCTTACAACGACGACAAATAATATCACTTGTGTGCCCTGTTGACGCCATGGAAGAAGAAGAGCTCTGCGCAGGCCCGGCAGGTGTGCTCTTGGCAGAGAGTGGTGGTTGTGCCTGCTTTCTTGTATCACGGCTGGAAGTGGCACCTGATGGAGGTGATGGTGAAGTGGAAGTAGAGGATGCACGTGGTGTCCATGATGAAGGTCGACCTGCAGAAAAGTTAGTTCGCGCCAATGCATGTCGATCTTGCACTTCACGTTCAGCTTTATAAGCAAGATGGAATAAACGAGTGATATTAGTATACTCCTTATACTCTAGAATTGTCTGAATCTCTCTATTTAAACCACCCATAAAACGTGCAAGCATAGCTTCATTCTCCTCAACAATACCACATCTAATCATGCCAGTTTGTAATTCCTGATAATATTCTTCTACAGAATTTTTCCCTTGTCATAAACGCTGTAGTTTTTGAAGCAATTCACGTTGATAATACGGTGGAACCCAACGAGTACGCATAGCAGTTTTCAAAGCAGCCCAAGTAGCTGGAATAGGATATAATCTACAATGTTCAGACCACCATACACATGCAAAAGTAGTGAAAGCACAAACAGCAGCAGCAACCCGTCTCTCCTCGGGATATTGTAAACATGTAAAACGTTGTTCAGTTTCTAACTCCCAAGTAAGATATACATCAGGAATGTATCTACCCTCAAACGGTGGAATATTCAATTTCAGTTTCGGAACATGGTCATGATCTCGTACTGAGGTGGTGGTGCAGGCCTACCGTTGCGAATATATACCTGAGGTCGACCTGCTGGAGGTGGTGCTGGTGGCTGCACGTAGTTCTGATTTTGATCAACCTCATCCTCATAATCGCCCGCATAATCATCATCCTCCTCAGCCGCCGCAGTAGCAGGAGCCAAAGAAGCATCAACAGTAGGTGCAGCGGCACGCGGATTTTGACCAGTCTCAATTGGAACGCGCTGTGCTCGTCCCACTTGATTTGGAAGGCGGCGTTGGAGATGTGGTTGTTGTTGTTGTAGAGGTGCGACAGGTGCAGCCGGTGGTGGTTGGGGAAGACGCTTGAGCAATTCATTAAACCTGTTATCCAGCTTTGTCTCAAACGACTTCTCCACGGCATCTATCTTCTCCATAGCCTTTTCAAATCTGTTTAGCACATCTCCCACCTGGCCACTCATCATTTGCTGAAATTTATCATGCAACCCCTTGTTCGTCATGTTCTCCCAATCAGTCTCATCGGCTTGTGATCCTGCCATGGTTAGCAGCAATAGAAACACAAAAGAATATGATCCTACAGACTACTAGGAAGTGGTGGTGATGGTGGTGTGTCACAAATCCTTCAAGCGAATCTCAAATTCTTACCAGTTCTTACCCAACAGCAGGTGGTGATCGGCAACCGTTGTAGTCAAAACTCTCAAAGCTTGGATAGAGCGATTACCAGGGAGAGTCAAACGCACGGCGTAGATGTATGTGGAGCTGGGAAGGCTTATAATATGGTAGCAAAAAGGGTCAGCAATAATCAATTCAGATATGCAAAGTTGAATAAACGCTCAACGACGGTACTGTGCTGGTCCTAGGCTAGACCGTGCTAGAGACGCGAGCCTAGAACACTAACAAAATCACGGCGCTGCACGTAAACAAGGGAGGAGCACACTCTGAATTGTTTTTCGCTTTTTTTTTGCACTTTTTTTTGCTCCGCAACAATTTTTTTTCGAAAAAGTCTACAAATGGCCTAAAAACTGCCTAGCCAGAATTTTCCAGACTTAGTTTTTTTTTTTGAAACTGGAACTATTTTTCTACTGCGGGTAACACAAAAGTTTGGGAGTCCTTCTCTGTCACGACTCGGAGTATGGCGTGATCTGGAAATCCAAAACGGAGTAACAAAATACTGGACTTGGACTAGGACTGGTGGCGGAGATGAATCTGGTGGAACTCGGACTGGTGGCGGAGATGAATCTGGAGGAACTCGGACTGGTGGCGGATATATGTTGCAGGTGTACTCGGATTGGCGTGATGGCAGTGGATATGTGGTGGCGTATATGGACTCGGATTGGCGGTGAATATGTGGTGGTGGTATATGGCAGCGGCGATGAAGTTGGTGCGGTGGTGGTATATGGCAGCAGCGATGATGATGATGCGGTGGTGATATATGGCAGCGGCGACGTGACAACCTGTGAACAGAACTCGAAACTCTAAAGGACTAGACGCTAAGACCAGCAACTTGACACGACGATGCAACCGCAAATTCAACAAAGCAAACACCGAAAAGATTATGCAAAGGCTCAGATTGGTTCGGATAGGATGAACTAACCCTAAATTTTTTTTGGCTTTTTCGTGGACTATAGGTATGAAGAACAAACTCGATCTAAACTACGAAAAACTGTAAAATCTCACCGAGCAACGTGGAAATCTGATACCACTTGATAGAGGTGGAACCTGATGGAGGTGCTGGTGTAGTGGAAGTAGAAGATGCACGCGGTGTCCATGATGAAGGCCGACCTGCAGAAAAGTTAGTTCGCGCCAATGCTTGTCGATCCTGCACTTCACGTTCAGCTTTACAAGCTAGATGGAATAAACGAGTGATATTAGTATACTCCTCATACTCTAGAATGGTCTGAATCTCTCTATTTAAACCACCCATAAAACGTGCAAGCATAGCTTCATTCTCCTCAACAATACCACATCTAATCATGCCAGTTTGTAATTCCTGATAATATTCTTCTACAGAATTTTTCCCTTGTCGTAAACGCTGCAGTCTTTGAAGCAATTCACGTTGATAATATGGTGGAACCCAACGAGTACGCATAGCAGTTTTCAAAGCAGCCCAAGTAGCTGGAATAGGATATAATCTACAATGTTCAGACCACGAAACACATGCAAAGCTAGTGAAAGCACAAACAGCAGCAGGAACACGTCTCTCCTCAGGATATTGTAAACATGTAAATCGTTGTTCAGTTTCTAACTCCCAAGTAAGATATATATCAGGAACATATCTACCCTCAAATGGTGGAATATTCAATTTCAGTTTAGGGAGATGGTCATGATCTCGTACCTGAGGTGGTGGTGCCGGCCTACCGTTGCGAATATATACCTGAGGTCGACCTGCTGGTGGTGGTGCTGGTGGCTGCACGTAGTTCTGATTTTGATCAACCTCATCCTCATAATCCCCCGCATAATCGTCATCTTCCTCAGCCGCCGCAGTAGCAGGAGCCAAGGAAGCATCAACAGTAGGTGCAGCGGCACCCGAATTTTGACCAGTCTCAATTGGAACGCGTTGTGCTCGTCTCACTTGATTTGGAAGGCGGCGTTGGAGATGTGGTTGTTGTAGAGGTGCGACATATGCACCCGGTGGTGGTTGGGGAAGACGCTTGAGTAATTCAGTAAACTTGTTATCCAGCTTTGTCTCGAACGACTTCTCCATGGCATCTATCTTCTCCATAGCCTCTTCAAATCTGTTTAGCACATCTCCCACCTGGCCACTCATCATTTGCTGAAATTTATCATGCAACTCCTTGTTCGTCATGTTCTCCCAATCAGTCTCATCGGCTTGTGATCCTGCCATGGTTAGCAGCAATAGAAACACAAAAGAATATGATCCTACAGACTACTAGGAAGTGGTGGTGATGGTGGTGTGTCACAAATCCTTCAAGCGAATCTCAAATTCTTACCAGTTCTTACCCAGCAGCAGGTGGTGATCGGCAACCGTTGTAGTCAAAACTCTCAAAGCTTGGATAGAGCGATTACCAGGGAGAGTCAAACGCACGATGTAGATGTATGTGGAGCTGGGAAGGCTTATAATATGGTAGCAAAAAGGGTCAGCAATAATCAATTTAGAAATGCAAAGTTGAATAAACGCTCAACGACGGTACTGCACTGGTCCTAGGCTAGTCCGTGCTAGAGACGCGAGCCTAGAACACTAACAAAATCACGGCGCTGCACGTAAACAAGGGAAAAGCACACTCTGGATTTTTTTTGCTCTTTTTTTTTGCGCTCCTCTTTTTTTTTGCAAAAAATCACTATAATGGCGAGTGTCTCAAAACTCTTCCCAGGTCAAACTGACAGGATAGGCACAAAATTTTTTTTACTATTTTTTTTTCCGGAAATCAGGGCAGCGACGACGAAGAAGTTCGACAAAAAATCACTATGATGGCGAGTGCCTCAAAACACTCCCCGGGACCTAAAAATAGGATAGGGAAAAAATATTTTTGGTCGCCGAAATTTTGGCCTAAAAACTGCCCGGGGGTCTCCAGACTCCTTTTTTTTTCTGAGACCTACTCAGGCAAGGAAACACGAAACGGAAAATAGATGGATCTCTAAAACAAACCGAATATGAAAAGAGCTCGGATTGGTGGTGGATATATGGTGGTAGGATATGGTAGCGGTGGTGGTATATGGATACGGATCGGTGGTGGTATATGGATACGGATTCAGAGCGGTGGCGGATAAGCAATAGTGGTAGATGGCAAGGCGATGATGATGGTGCGGCGGCGGCGTGAGAACTTATGACCAGAACTCGAAACTCTAAAAGACTAGACTCTAAGACCAGCAACTTGACACGACGATGCAACCGCAAATTCAACAAAGCAAAAACCCTAAAAAGATTATGCAAAGGCTCAGATTGGTTCGGATATACTGAACTAACCCTAAATTTTTTTGTGGCTTTTTCGTGGACTGTAGGTATGAAGAACAGACTCGATCTAAACTACGAAAAACTATAAAATCTCACCGAGCAACCTGGATACCACTTGATAGAGGCAAAGGTGTCCCGTCTTTCGATGAGATGATGGATATCGCTTTGATGGAAGTCGACTTTGACGATCCGACTACGAACGTGCGAGGACGTCTCGCCTTAGCAATCGCTAAACCAACTCCGAGAGGTTATTGACCACGCCGGAGCACGATCAACCTGACCACGAGGGTCTGTTTCCTGCGAGCAAACGAAGAACAAGCAAGAAACTGAGATTGCAATCTGGATATTGCGAATATAAGATGAAAGCTTTATTGATCAAGGTGGGGTTCTGTGACGCCTTTGTCTGGTCGTTCAACACAAACGAAGTACGCGAAGTTGCAGCTATGGCGAACTTTTAATCTAAACAAAACCCAAAGTCTAAACGACGCCCTAAGGGCTGTATATATGGAGGAAGAGGGGGGAATTTCGTGGCCCTTGGGGAAGGGGTCCGAAACCAACCCTATCTCTTGTTTCCCCACACATACGGACTCTAAAAATAGCCTATACTCAAGTATTTCGAAATTACATGGGCCTGGCCCAATAATAAGGTGACGCAGCACCTAGAATAGCCTCTGGACGAAAGTTATGAAGTAGCATCTTGTATATTTCATCCAAGGCTTCATGCACGCATTATGGTGGCTTCAACGTCCTGAAATCATCACTTGTAACTCCGTTCTTGCCCCCCATGCGCATGCCATCATCTCCATGCTTGTTCTTGCTCCAATGTTCATCCTTCTCAAAGCTAGGCCCTTCATTTGTAAGCAAAACAAATGTATCCAATTTAGGCAGCATCATATTCTCATGAACATTAGAATCATTACCAAGAAACAAAAGTACCTGGTAATTTAATTGGCGTGCGCGAGCTCTAGTAATTGATCCAGTATGTATAGCAGCAGGGGCTATGGGTGTAACAATGGTATTGATGTCCTCATCAGGAGGTAAGGAACTGCCATCTAGCTCTGCACTTGATTCACCTTCTGTTATGAGTAAATTTGCGACACATACACCTGATTCTGATAGGTCGCATGTATTGATGGTGCCACTTCTGCTTTGCATGATACTTATGATGAAACTACTTCGATGCTTGATACTACTGTGCCATTAGGTGAATTTCTTGATGAACAACTTGCTAGGGTTAGAGAGAATGAAATTATTGAAACTGATAATATTGATGAAAATGATGATGAAGATTCCCCCTAGATATGAATTGCCTGATGTACCTAAGGGTTATGTTATGGATGAAGAAATTGCTAGAGACTTTTTTGCTTGCAAAGATAGAAATGATCTTAAGAAACTGTTAGCTAAGCTGAAAGAAAAGTCTTTGAATGCTAGAATGAATTATGACCCTGCTTTTGCTACTTCACCTATCTGTATTTCTGATAAGGATTATAATTTCCCTGTTGATCCTGAGATAATTACTTTGATTGAATCTGATCCTTTTTATGGCTATGAATCTGAAACTGTTGTGGCACATCTTACTAAATTAAATGATATAGCCACCCTATTCACTCATGAGGAAAAAATTCGTTACTACTATATCCTTAAATTATTTCCTTTCTCATTAAAGGGTGATGCTAAAATATGGTTTAATTCTCTTGATCCTGGTTGTGTGCGTAGTCCCCAGGATATGATATGATTTATTATTTCTCTGCTAAATATTTCCCCGCTCATAAGAAACAAGCTGCCTTAAGGGAAATATATAATTTTGTGCAAATTGAAGAAGAGAGTCTCCCACAAGCTTGGGGGAGGCTTCTCCAATTACTTAATGATTTGCCTGATCATCCTCTCAAGAAAAATGAAATACTTGATATCTTTTATAATGGACTAACCGATGCTTCCAGAGACTACCTGGATAGCCGTGCTGTTTGTGTTTTCATGGAAAGAACTGTTGATCAAGCTGAATTGCTATTGAATAATATGTTGAGTAATGAAAATGATTGGACACTTCCTGAACCAACTCCTAAGCCAACTCCGAAGAAAAGGGGTATTCTATTTCTCAGTCCTGAAGATATGCAAGAGGCAAACAAATCTATGAAAGAAAAGGGTATTAAAGCTGAAGATGTTAAGAATTTACCACCTATTGAAGAAATACATGGTCTTGATAACCCGACACAGGTAGTAAAGGTAAATTCTCTCTATAGATATGATAAGGGTGAAATCCCATCTACTAAGTTTGCTAGCCAATGCTTGGATGAGTTTGATGCTTTTATTGTTAAACAAGAAAACTTCAATGCTTATGTTGGTAGACAATTGAAACGTAATGCTTATATGATTGAACACTTGAGTGATTATATGTCTAGAGTTAAGGGTGAACTTAAACTTATTAGTAAACATGCTTCTATGGTTACCACTCAAGTAGAACAAGTGCTTAAAGCTCAGAATGATTTTCTCAATGAATTAAATAATAAGAAGAATGATAATGCTGTTAGAGTTGTGACTAGAGGGGGTAGAATGACTCAGGAACCTTTGTATCCCGAGGGCCACCCTAAGAGAATTGAGAGAGATTCTCAGAGAACTAATGTTGATGCACCTAGTCCTTCTAAAAAGAAGAAAAAGAAAAATGATAGGACTTTGCATGCTTCTAGTGAACCTGTTGTTGACACACCTGAGAATCCCAATGATATTTCTATTTCTGATGCTGAAACACAATCTGGTAATGAACATGAACCTAGTGATAATATTAATGATGATGTTCATGTTGATGCTCAACCTAGCAATAACAATGATGTAGAGATTGAACCTGTTTTGATCTTGATAACCCACAATCAAAGAATCAACGTTATGATAAGAGAGACCTTGTTGCTAAAGCACGGTAAAGAAAGAGAACCATGGGTTCAGAAACCCATGCCTTTTCCTCCTAAACCATCCAAGAAAAAGGATGATGAGGATTTTGAGCGCTTTGCTGAAATGATTAGACCTATCTTTTTGCGTATGCGTTTGACTGATATGCTTAAGATGAATACTTATGCTAAGTATATGAAAGAAATTGTTACAAACAAAACAAAGATACTGAAAGCTGAAATTTCCACCATGCTTGCTAATTATACTTTTAAGGGTGGAATACCAAAGAAACTTGGAGATCCAGGAGTACCAACTATACCATGCTCCATTAAAAGAAACTATGTTAAAACTGCTTTATGCGATCTTGGAGCCGGTGTTAGTGTTATGCCTCTCTCTTTGTATCGTAGACTTGATTTGAACAAGTTGACACCTACTGAAATATCTTTGCAAATGGCCGATAAATCAACTGCTATACCTGTCGGTATTTGTGACGATGTGCCTGTTGTGGTTGCAAACGTTACTATTTTAATGGACTTTGTTATTATTGATATTCCCGAGGACGATAGTATGTCGATTATCCTTGGTAGACCCTTTTTGAATACTGCAGGGGCTGTTATTGATTGCAACAAAGGCAATGTCACTTTTCATGTTAATGGTAATGAGCATACGATACACTTTCCGAGGAAACAACCTCAAGTCCACAGTATAAATTCTATTGAAAAAATTTCAACGATTACTATTGGAGGTTTTGAATTTCCTCTTCCTACTGTCAAGAAGAAATATGATATTCTTATTATTCGGGACGTGCATATCCCCATTGAGTTAACTTAGAGTTATTCGAAAATTCTCCGGTTTCATGCAATTCGGAAAGAGTTTGTTAACAAGACTTGATCAACCTTGTTAGTGGATTCCTTTTGATGAGCATGAGATGGATGAAGTTAGAAAGCACAACCCTCTGTACCCTCCTTTTACTTTTTGTTATTTAGATTAAATAAAGCAAAAATAGTATTTTCTGTCTGTTTTCTGAATTATCCTTGCAATAAAAAAATACCCCGAAAATAAAAGTTCTCCAAATGTCCCGAAATTGAAATATGCTTTTTTGTAGAATATTTAAGAATATCTGGCACTGAGAACACAGCAGAGGGAGCCACCACCTGGCCACGAGGGTCCACGGCGCGCCCACCCCCTGGGGCGCGCCCCCTGCCTCGTGTGATGCGGAGCATCCTACGGTCATCCCCACGGACCTACCATCGTCTCATCAAGAGCCAAGAGGACCTATGACACGAGCACGAGCTAGAGCTCTCGAGAACGAGGTGACTTCCTTCCTTAGTGATATCACATATGATCCACTCGAGACATGGCTACTACCTAAGTCCGATATGCTATGCATGATTAGGTGTCAAGAGGAGCCTCCCGAGGATGCACGTTAAGACGGACAAGCCGCCAAGTTCACGGATGAAGAGAACCAACGGAAACGGGCAAGTTCACCTTCCAGGCCCCGGACATCCGGCCAAGTCCCCGGACATCCGGCCCCTGGAGCAACCACAGCAGCAGCAGCCCAGACGCCCAAGCCTACAGGGCCCGGACATCCGGCGTCCAGCCTGGACATCCGGCCCCTGCCCGGAAATCCGGCCAAAAGCCCGGACATCCGGCACCACGCTATAGAACATCCAGAAGTTTTGCCCTCCAGCCCGGACATCCGGCCCCCCAGCCCGGACATCCGGCCCCTCCTGAAGCCCCGGACATCCGGTCCGTCGCCCGGACATCCGGCCACCCCTGTCTGCGCATAGTAAGGGCCGAGGCCCGTGTACCCCTTCGACCCCCAGACTATATATACTCTTTCTCCTCCATCTTTCTAGGGTTAGCATTGGTTTAGCTCATTTGTGAGATAGAGCATTGCTCATCCATTACGGATCTACTCCACGAGAGAGACCGCGGCCCCTCTACGGAGAAGATCCCCTTGGATTCAAGACCTCCTCACGGAGAAGACCCCCATCAAGACCTCCTCATGGAGAAGACCGGTTACCCTTTGTATCGTCCTTTGTTGATCGTGGATCGTGTATCTCCCTTTGTGTTCTTGGATCTAGCGCATGTGTAATCGAATCTTGTTGGTTTGAGTGATTCTCTTGTGTTTCCCTCGTGTTTCCCCTCGTGTTCTTCGTGTTCTTAGTTGGGATCCGCTCCTTTCGTGATAGATCGGCCATCTAGGGTTCCACCCTACATCATCTTGGATCAGAGCCAGCTTGTCTCATGATATCTTGGTATCATGTGCCACTTTGATCACGATTTCAGAGCCCCCTCTCTTTGTTTTCTAGCTTGATTTTGTTGTTTTTGTCCTAACCCGAAAATTGCCCCACAAAAATAGCCCCAATTTTTTTTGTGATGAAGTTTTGTTGGATTTGATCCGCGGATTTCGTGTGTTGCAGGTAGATCTAGCTTTTCCCTGTCTTTTTCCCCAATTTCCATCCACAAAATCTTCCGAATTTTGCCCCGGATTTGACCTCCCCACGCGGTGTTCATCCACGGATCCCGAGCCCGGACATCCGGCCCGACCAGCCCGGACATCCGGCCATCAGCTCGGACATCCGGCCCCTGACAGCATCAACTCCATCCTCCACTCCGTTTACCGCCTAACTTTCGTCCAATTTTGTTCCGGAGCCCACATACACTTCCGCATACCACCACCACTTCCGCATAGCACCACCATAGCCTTTCCCGTTACCAACTCCGACAATTTGGACCCGTTTTGTTTTGAGAATTTGAGTTGTGGTTTCCGTATCCTATTGTGTTTCGGCTATCTAGGTACGGTTCGGCAACAACATCACCACCGCTCATCTTCGCCAAGGACTACTACGAACGGCTACATTGGTATCACCTTCACCTTCATATCATCTTGGTATAGCGATATCATCATACTCTCTTGCATTTGCATTGATAAACCCATGGCCTTACTTTTGCGTAGCTTACCCATCGAGACTAGCCTTTGAGTATTGCCGGCAACGTGACTTGTGCACATTAGTGTTCATACTTCACATAGCATACATACCATCATTGAGTTGCATATCTTGGTATCATCTCTTGTGTCACAAAAGTTGTCTTCGCATACACAATTGCTATCTTGGTTCGTGAAGCATTGCATGAGAAAAGAGCTCAAACAACAAAGAGCCAAACAAGCTTTTAAGCAAAAGGAGAAAGATAAGCAAAGAGCTTAAGCAAGAACCATAGCATCATACACCATTAAGATTGTCATACTCGATCATCTTGGATCAAAGCATAGAAACATCATACATATATCATACTTGGGATAGAAGTCGTTGCATTTTTGCTTAGTAGGTTGTGCACAAGTTCGTATCCGCCTATTGTGCAATCGTGCTAGCGTCTCTCTAGTGTTGTGCAACAAGAGCATCTTGGTGGATTCCACATTTTGGCTCACCCTTGGTTGCCCAACCCCACTTATCTATTTGCGTGTGTGTTTCCGTGTACCATATCTTGCTATTGGTCTACTTGTTGCATTTGCAAATTTGTGAATCTTTTCCAACATTATTGAGTCTCACTTACAATTGCATCAAATTTTGTGCCACCATCCTAACCGAGCTCCACCATAAGCTTTTATTTGTGTAGGTGTGAGAACCGACAAGAAACGGTACCAATTGTGCTATTTCCTTGCTACACATTGGAGTGATCTTTGATCCATTTTCAACATCGGTCAAGGTACATTTGGTATTGGTTCTTCTCTTTCTCCCACTCACATATCTTTGTTTGGAATGATGGATAGGCCAAGTACTTCTACTAATCCACTCTTCTTGGAGCAAGACGACGACATGTCATCCTACGTCACCAAGACTCAACTATTTAGTGCACACCGAGCTTTGCATCAAGAACAACTTGCTTTGGGCGATCGCATCGACAACCTCGCCACCGATCTACGACAATCTGAGCAACGTACAAGAGACTACTTCGACACATCCATGAGTTCCCTCAAAGAAGATATCCGAACCATGATGGTCCGCTCTTCTACAACTTCGTCCTCGTCAAGACGGAGCCGCTCAAGTCGACACTACGACTACACCATCTCCGGTTCAAGTACACCGACATCGAACACTCTTCGTCGTGCCGCGCGTCAAGACCGTCAAGCTAACCGCAATCCTCTACACGACACCGACTCTCAAGAGCATCGACATCGTCACAACCAAGCTGCTTTCGCACAAGCACAAGTACGGCAACGCCAACGACAACAAGAACAAGAGGAGCGAGTGCGACAACATCAAGATGCACAAGACGCCGAGGCGCAACGTCAAGAACGACAACTACGTGAAGCTCAAGCACTTGAGGCGCAACATGCTCTTCAAGACTCAAGTCGTGCCGTAGCCAATCGAGGCTGACAAGCTCGACTACATCAAGAAGCACTTCGCGACGAAGCTCAAGAAAGGATTTACGAAGCACGTGTGCATCGTCAAGCCCCTCGTCAAGATCGACAAGTTCCTCGTCAAGATCGACAAGTTCCTCGTCAAGATTGACAAGCTCCTCCTCATGCGAGACAAGAACGTGAAGTCCATCGAGAGCAAGAAGACAATGGACCATCTCCTCGCCAAGAGCATCATGAGGAAGACAACCCTCCTCACCAAGAGCAACATGAGGAAGACAACCCTCCTCACCAAGAGCAACATGAGGAAGACAACCCTCCTCGCCAAGAGCAACATGAGGAAGACAACCCTCCTCGCCAAGAACAACATGAGGAAGACAACCCTCCTCACCAAGAGCAACATGAGGAAGACAACCCTCCTCGCCAAGAGCAACATGAGGAAGACAACCCTCCTCGCCAAGAACAACATGAGATTGTCAATCCTCAACGACATGGGCGTCATCATCCCCGACCCCAACACAATGAAGAGCAACGATATGGCAAGCTAAAGTTCACCATGCCCAAGTTTACCGGAAGCAATGACCCCAAAGAGTACATATCATGGGCATTGAAGGTCGACAAAATCTTCCGCTTGCACAACTACGAAGAAGAGAAGAAGATCGCAATGGCATCCCTCGAATTCCAAGACTACGTCCTCATTTGGTGGGAACAAGTCATTGAGCGCCATGCGGCAAGAGGTGAACCACCCATCACCACTTGGGCACAAATGAAGGATGTCATGAGAGCACGATTCGTGCCAAACTACTACAACCGCGACCTCTTCAAGAAACTCCAACAACTCAAGCAAGGAACCAAGAGCGTTGAAGAGTACTACAAGGAAATGGAGATTGCCATGATACGAGCCAATGTCAACGAAGATGATGAGCAAACTATGGCACGTTTCTTGAATGGACTCAATCACCCTATCAAGAAGATTGCCGACTTCCAACCATACTCGAACCTCATCGAGCTAGTGCATCAAGCTACCAAAGCGGAACGGCAAGTACAAGACGACTTCAAGTATGCCAAGTTCCAAGTCCTATGGCCTCTCCAACAATCAAGCTTCGACGACTCCCACCACGAGCAATGGCGACAAGTCAAGTTACAAGAAAGCTTCGACAAGCTCAAGTCGTCCTCCTACTACAAGCAACTTCAAGCCGAAAGCTTCATCATCATATACTCCAACCGATGAGACCATCAAGACAAGTTCCATCAAATGTTTCACATGCGGAGGCCGAGGCCACAAGTCCTTCGAGTGCACAAACAAGCGCACCATGATCCTCAACGACGACGGCACCTACGACTCCATGAGTGAAGGAGAAATGGAAGCTCTTGAGCATGTGGCCATGCACCGACAAGTGCACAAGGAAGAAGAAGATGATCACATCTTTTGTGACGAAGACTCAAGTCCCGTTCTTGTTGTCTCCAAGGTCTTGACTCTTCAACATCAACAAGACGAAGATCAAAGATGCCATATCTTCCACACAAAGGCCGGCATCAATGGACGGTCCGTCAAGGTCATCATCGATGGAGGGAGTTGCCATAACTTGGCAAGTGAAGAACTATGCTCCAAACTCCAATTGGTCAAGATGAAGCACCCGCACCCCTACAAGGTTCAATGGCTAAGAGACACCGGCAGCATACAAGTCGAGCAGAGAGTACAAGTCTCTTTCAAGATCGGCGCCTATGAAGACACTTTGGAGTGTGATGTACTTCCGATGACCGTGTGCCACCTCCTTCTTGGACGGCCATGGCAATTTGACCGAGGTGTCATTCACAATGGGCGTACAAATCACTATAGCTTCAAGATGAAAGGGAAAGAGTTTGTGCTACGTCCTATGTCTCCAAGCCAAGTGCTCGCCGACAAGCAAAACACCCATCGTGGAGAGAATAGTGAGAGAGTGAACCACCAAAAAGAGAGTGAGCGCCACAAGCCCAAATTGAGTGCCTCCACGATGAGCGACAAGAAAAACTTAGTCCTATTTGCCACCAAATGTGAGATGAGAGAAGTGTGTGAGAACCCATCAAGTGTCCTACACTATGTCCTATTGTGCAAGGATGAGGCACCAAAAACTAACAACTCTCACGATCTACCTTTGGTGTTATTTTCTTTATTGCAAGAATTCCAAGATGTTTTCCCCGATGAGCTACCTCCGGGTCTACCTCCACTACGAGGCATTGAGCACCGAATTGATCTCATCCCCGGAGCGCCGCTTCCAAACAAAGCGCCCTACCGTGTCAACCCCGAAGAAACCAAAGAAATTCAAAGGCAAGTAAAGCATCTCATAGACCATGGACATGTGCGTGAAAGTTTGAGTCCTTGTGCCGTACCGGTCATTCTTGTGCCAAAACGAGACGGTAGCTTTCGCATGTGTTCCGATTGTAGACCTATCAATGCTATCACCGTTCGTTATAGGTATCCCATTCCACGCCTTGATGATAGGCTTGATGAACTTTGCGGTGCCACTATCTTTTCCAAAATTGATCTTAAAAGTGGTTACTATCAAATCCGCATACAAGAGGGTGATGAATGGCAAACCGCTTTCAAAACAAAGTTTGGTCTATATGAGTGGTTAGTCATGCCTATGGGTTTATCGGAAGCACCCGGTACTTTCATGCGTCTTATGCATTACGTGTTTCGCCCTTACATTGGTGAATTTGTTGTTGTCTACTTTGATGATATCCTTGTGTTTAGCAAATCTCTCAAAGAGCATGTCACCCACCTTCACACCGTGCTACAAACTCTTCGAAAAGAACAACTTTATGCTAATATGGAAAAATGCCTATTTGGTGTTGATAAGCTTGTTTTCTTGGGTTTCGTAGTATCTTCTAAGGGTGTTCATGTTGATGAATCTAAGATCAATGCTATTAAAACTTGGCCCCAACCAACCAATTTGCAACAAGTGCGTAGTTTTCTTGGTTTAGCCGGTTTCTACCGCAGATTTGTGAAGGATTTTAGCACCATTGCTTCACCTTTGCATGCTTTGAGTAAGAAAAATGCACCATTTGTTTGGGGAACATCTCAAGATATCGCTTTCAATGAGCTTAAGAATTTGCTTACTCATGCTCCCGTGCTTGCATTACCTAACTTTGACAAACCTTTCGAAATTCATTGCGATGCTAGTGGTAATGGCATAGGAGGTGTGTTAACGCAAGAGAAGCGCCCAATTGCTTATTTTAGTGAGAAACTCTCCGGAGCGCAACTCAATTACCTCATCTATGACAAAGAGCTATATGCTTTAGTGCGAGTTTTGCATGAATGGGAACATTACCTACGCCCTCATGAGTTCATCATCCATACCGACCATGAAACGCTTAAATACCTTAAGGGTCAAACTAAGTTGAACAAGCGTCATGCTAAATGGAGTGAGTTCATTGAGTCGTTTCCTTATGTCATCAAGTATATTAAAGGTAAGGAAAATGTTGTGGCAGATGCACTTTCCCGTATATGCATGCTTGTTAATCAACTTGAGTTAAATGTCATTAGCTTTGAGCATATAAAAGACTTGTATGAGCATGATCCTACATTTTCTATTCCTTATGCCAAGTGTTTGACGCATACTTCTTGGGATCGATACTACATCAAAGATGGATATCTTATGAGAGCTAACAAACATTGCATCCCCGAGTCCTCTTTTTGCTTGTTGCTTTTGCAGGAATCTCATGGAGGCAGACTCATGGGACACTTTGGACGCTCTCCAAGAACTACTTTTGGCCCAAGAAAGTTCCGCGACGTCAATCGCTTCACCAACCGATGCTCTACATGTCGCAAAGCTAAGTCCAAAGCTCAATCTCATGGCCTCTATATGCCACTTCCAATTCCATATCACCCATGGGAAGACATTAGCATGGACTTTGTGCTTGGTTTGCCTAGAACTCGAAATGGCAAGGATTCCGTTTTTGTTGTTGTGGACCGATTCTCCAAAATGGCACATTTCATTCCTTGCAACAAGATAGACGATGCTTCACATGTTGCAAATTTGTTTTGTAGGGAAATCTTGCGCCTTCATGGACTACCAAAGACGATTGTCTCGGACCGCGACGTCAAGTTCTTGAGTTACTTTTGGAAGACATTGTGCGCCAAGCTCGGAATCAAGCTTTTGTTCTCTTCGGCATACCATCCACAAACCGACGGCCAAACGGAGGTGACCAACCGCACGCTCTCCACTCTACTACACGTGTTGATAAAGAAGAACATCAAGGAGTGGGAGGAGTGCCTACCCATCGCCGAGTACGCCTACAATCATGCAAGACATTCGACTACCGGCAAGTCCCCCTTCGAGGTCGTCTATGGCTTCAACCCATTGTCTCCATTGGACATTCTACCTCTACCGCTACAAGAGCGCACAAACATGGACGCGAGCGCCCGAGTCAACTTCCTCAAGCAGATGCACGAAGATACAAGAAACACCATCGAGCGCCAAGTACAACGACTCGCGACCAAGCTCAACGTCAACAAGCAACCCATGATGTTCAATGTTGGAGATCTTGTGTGGCTACACCTTCGCAAGGATCGCTTCCCCAAGGAACGCAAGTCCAAGCTACTACCCCGAGCGGATGGACCCTTCAAGGTGCTTGCACGCTACAACAACAACGCATACAAGATCGACATCCCACGCGACAAGTACTCCGTGAGCGACATCTTCAACATCAAAGATCTATCCCCGTACCATGGTGATGAGGATTTCGATCCGAGGTCGGATCTTTCCCAAGGGAGGGGAGATGATGCGGAGCATCCTACGGTCATCCCCATGGAAGAGGACCTATGACACGAGCACGAGCTAGAGCTCTCGAGAACGAGGTGACTTCCTTCCTTAGTGATATCACATATGATCCACTCGAGACATGGCTACTACCTAAGTCCGATATGCTATGCATGATTAGGTGTCAAGAGGAGCCTCCCGAGGATGCACGTGAAGACGGACAAGCCGCCAAGTTCAAGGATGAAGAGAACCAATGGAAACGGGCAAGTTCACCTTCCAGGCCCCGGACATCCGGCCAAGTCCCCGGACATCCGGCCCCTGGAGCAACCACAGCAGCAGCAGCCCAGACGCCCAAGCCTACAGGGCCCGGACATCCGGCCCCAGCCCGGAAATCCGGCCAAAGCTCGGACATCCGGCGCCAGGCTACAGAACATCCAGAAGTTTTGCCCTCCAGCCCGGACATCCGGCCCCCCAGCCCAGATATCCGGCCCCTCCTGAAGCCCCGGACATCCGGTCCGTCGCCCGGACATCCGGCCACCCCTGTCTGCGCACAGTAAGGGCCGAGGCCCGTGTACCCCTTCGACCCCCTAGACTATATATACTCTTTCTCCTCCATCTTTCTAGGGTTAGCATTGGTTTAGCTCATTTGTGAGATAGAGCATTGCTCATCCATTACGGATCTACTCCACGAGAGAGACCGCGGCCCCTCTACGGAGAAGATCCCCTTGGATTCAAGACCTCCTCACGGAGAAGACCCCCATCAAGACCTCCTCACGGAGAAGAACCGGTTACCCTTTGTATCATCCTTTTGTTGATCGTGGATCGTGTATCTCCCTTTGTGTTCTTGGATCTAGCGCATGTGTAATCGAATCTTGTTGGTTTGAGTGATTCTCTTGTGTTTCCCCTCGTGTTCTTCGTGTTCTTAGTTGGGATCTGCTCCTTTCGTGAAAGATCGGCCATCTAGGGTTCCACCCTACATGATCGTGGACCCCACCACTTATTCCAGCACCCACACACTTCTTCTTCCTCCATAAAAAATCCTCACCTAGCTCAAACCCGTGTTCTAGCTCATCTTGCTGCGATTTTCGATCTCCTTGCTCAAAGCTCCATTCATAAAACTGCTTTGGGGGATTGTTCTTCGGTATGTGACTCCTCCAATGGTCCAATTAGTTTTTGTTCTAGTGCTTTATTTATTGCAAATTTTTGCTGCTAAGGTGACCCTGTTCTTGAGCTTGCATGTCAAATTTATATGGTCCCAAGTAGTTCTAATGCATGATATAGTCTCTAGGCACTTGTGGAAGTAGTTGCTATCAATCTGGTTGAGTTTGGTTCACTTTTATTTTGAGTCACTAAAAATTTCAGCAATTTCCAGAGGGAGAAAATGTTGAAGAGATTGTGGAGAGGCTCTTCAAGTCGAAGCTCGAAGGATAAGAAAAGTGAAGAGAATAAGAAGCCCAAATGTAATCTTCCTCGCACTGCGGAGGTTCGACCGTGTGAATGGCCTTGTGATGAGTTCTTGCGAGCCGCCAGAATTTACGAAGATTTTTATTACTTGGCTGAGAATGCAGGCCTCACCGACTTCCTCCATGACCAGCTCGAACAGTATCTCCTACTCACTAATATTTTTGTGCAAAATTTTCATTTCCATGCTAGGAGATCACCACCTTCGGTAGATTTTTATTTATATGATGAGTTTAAGGAGATGTCACTCTATGATTTTTGTGTGGCTTGCAAGTTGCCCTTTGAGGGCAGCGTCGAGGAACCACATCCTAGTGATGTGGCCGAATTTATTGATGAAATTGCTGTAGGGGAAAAGAGAAAAGTGTCAGATGCAAGAACTACTAGTATACATTTTCCTGTTCTATGTTACTATGCAATATTTGCTAGTAGGTGTTTAATTGGTCGCGGGAATAGTGGGGGCCTCAGTGCTCCTGACCTCGCCATTTTGCGCCATGCTTTACTCCATGACAGAACTTTCAGTTTAGGCGCTATGGTTGCTAAACAGTTAAGTCTAAACCGTACAAAGGGCCCCATTTTTGGAGGTATCTTTGCTTCGCGTCTTGCTAAATATTTTGAGATACCTATTAGACACTATGAGAAAGAAGAAAAGGTGTTGCCCCCTATTTTCTTAGACTATAAAAGTATGGTAGCACATGATTTTATTTGCGATGATAAGGAGAAGAGACTTATTTATAACCTGGTATTCAGTGAAAAGACTTGTCAGATTATTACCTTGCCCGCACCTTCTTTGTTTAACATTTATTCAGGCACATACATCATCCTGCCCGATGACATTTATGCATATTGGGAGCGAACACGATCCCCAGAGCATGAGCCAGAGCCATCTCGTGATCCATATCAGGAGTCTATTTATCAGTGGGATCCGCAAGAGCTCGCTAACCACTGGCACCCCGAGGATCCCCCTCAGTATACTGGAGAGGACCACTTTGATCCATGGGCATAGACCAACTTAGGCTAAAAGCCTAAGCTTGGGGGAGTACGTATTTCTCACCGACATTACATTCATGTTCACACACGCATGCTAGTTGTCGGTGCTCATACTTTTTCATTATACTATCCATGCTAGTTTATTTTCTGTTTTAAGCCTTCTTCTTGTGTGTTTGAAAAGCCTTAAGAAAAACCAAAAAAAATTAGTTGTAGCTTTTAGCTAGTTTACTTTCCATGCTTGTAGTAGTAATAATTAAAAGAAAACCCAAAAAGATTTCTCGTTATTCTTTTGCTTGTTGGGAGCTTTCCCGTGTAAATAGTTTTATTTCCTTTATTTTCTTTGGGGGTCTAGAGGAGAAGACCATGATGAAAATGTTGAAGTGGCTCTTATATGCATTATTGTTGATTTAACCAAGAGCCCATATTACCTTGTATTAAATGCTTGCAGATTCTAGCTTAGTCCAATGCACGTGCACTATTATTATTATCCACACCGTTCGGTCGTGCAAGTGAAAGGCAATAATGACGACATATGATGGACTGGTTGAGATGAGAAAAGCTGGTATGAACTCGACCTATCTTGTTTTTGTAAATATGATTAGTTCATCGTTCCTGATTCAGCCTATTATGAATGAAACATGTTTGCAATGACAATTAGAGATTATAGTTGCTCATGACATGCTTAATTAGCTAGGAGTTTATAATGGTTTACCTTGCGTGCCAACATGCTATTAAAATGGTTGTGATGTTGTAGGATCGAAAGTATGTCTAGAGGGGGGGGGGTGATTAGACTACTTGACCAAATAAAAATCTAGCCTTTTCCCAATTTTAATTCTTGGCAGATTTTAGCAACATAGCACAAGTCAAGCAATCAACCTACACATGCAATTCTAAGAGTATAGCAGTGGAATGTAAAACAATTGCATATGAAGGTAAAGGGAGGAGTTTGAGGGAGCAAACGCAATGTTGACACAGAGATTTTTTATCCGTGGTTCCGATAGGTGGTGCTATCGTACATCCACATTGATGGAGACTTCAACCCACGAAGGGTAACGGTTGCGCGAGTCCACGGAGGGCTCCACCCACGAAGGGTCCACGAAGAAGCAACCTTGTCTATCCCACCATGGCCGTCGCCCACGAAGGACTTGCCTCACTAGGGTAGATCTTCACGAAGTAGGCGATCTCCTTGCCCTTACAAACTTCTTGGTTCAACTCCACAATCTTGACGGAGGCTCCCAAGTAACACCTAGCCAATCTAGGAGACACCACTCTCCAAGAAGTAACAAATGGTGTGTTGATGATGAACTCCTTGCTCTTGTGCTTCAAATGATAGTCTCCCCAACACTCAACTCTCTATCATAGGATTGGAATTGGTGGAAAGAAGATTTGAGTGGAGAGCAACTTGGGGAAGGCTAGAGATCAAGATTTATGTGGTTGGAATGGAATATCTTGACCTCAACATAAGTGTAGGTGGTTCTCTCTCAGAAAATATGTATTGGAAGTGTAGGCATGTTCTAATGGCTCTCTCCACGAATGAAGAGTGGGTGGAGGGGTATATATAGCCTCCACACAAAATCTAACCGTTACACATAAATCACCAAACTCAGTGGGACCGATTCAAAGAACTCGGTCAGACCGATTTGGTTCATAATGTGACCGTAAGGTGTTTCGGTGGGACCGACATGTCAACTCGGTGGGACCGATATCATTAGGGTTAGGGCATAACGTAATCTCGGTGAGACCGATTACACAAACTCGGTGAGACCGATTTTGGTAATAGACAAACAAAGAGTTGGTCAGGCAAACCCGGTGGGACCGATTCGCTCATCTCGGTTGGACCGAAACATTACGAAAGGGAAACAGAGAGTTTGCATTGCAATCTCGGTGGGACCGATCGCTCATCTCGGTTTGACCGAAACGTTACGAAGGGAAACAGAGAGCTTGGAATCCCATCTCGGTGAGACCGAGATCCCTATCGGTGATGAGGACATCAATACCATTGTTACACCCACAGCCCCTGCTGCTATACATACTGGACCAATTACTAGAGCTCGCGCACGCCAATTAAATTACCAGGTACTTTCGTTTCTTGGTAATGATTCTAATATTCATGAGAATATGATGCTGCCTAAATTGGATACATTTGTTTTGCTTACAAATGAAGGGCGTAGCTTTGAGAAGGATGAACATTGGAGCAAGAACAAGCATGGAGATGATGGCATGCGCATGGGGAACAAGAACGGAGTTACAAGTGATGATTTCAAGACGTTGAAGCCACCATAATGCGTGCATGAAACCTTGGACGAAATATACAAGATGCTACTTCATAACTTTCGTCCAGAGGCTATTCTAGGTGCTGCGTCACCTTATTATTGGGCCAGGCCCATGTAATTTCGAAATACATCAGTATAGGCTGTTTTTAGAGTCCGTATGTGTGGGGAAACAAGAGATAGGGTTGGTTTCGGACCCCTTCCTCAAGGGCCACGAAATTCCCCCCCTCTTCCTCCATATATACAGCCCTTAGGGCGTCGTTTAGACTTTGGGGTTTTGTTTAGATTAAAAGTTCGCCATAGCTGCAACTTCGCGTACTTCGTTTGTGTTCAGCGACCAGACAAAGGCGTCACAGAACTCCACCTTGATCAATAAAGCTTTCATCTTATATTCGCAATATCCAGATTGCAATCTCAGTTTCTTGCTTGTTCTTCGTTTGCTCGCAGGAAACAGACCCTCGTGGTCAGGTTGATCGTGCTCCGGCGTGGTCGATAACCTCTCGGAGTTGGTTTAGCGATTGCTAAGGCGCGACGTCCTCGCACGTTCGTAGTCGGATCGTCAAAGTCGACTTCCACCAAAGCGATATCCATCATCTCATCGAAAGACGGGACACCTTTGCCTCTATCAAGTGGTATCAGATTTCCAGGTTGCTCGGTGAGATTTTACAGTTTTTCATAGTTTAGATCGAGTCTGTTCTTCATACCTACAGTCCACGAAAAAGCCACAAAAAAAATTAGGGTTAGTTCATCATATCCGAACCAATCTGAGCCTTTGCATAATCTTTTTAGGGTTTTTGCTTTGTTGAATTTGCGGTTGCATCGTCGTGTCAAGTTGCTGGTCTTAGATCCTAGTCTTTTAGAGTTTCGAGTTCTGGTCATAAGTTGTCACGCCGCCGCCGCACCATCATCATCGCCTTGCCATCTACCACCATTGCTTATCCGCCACCGCTTTGCATCCGTATCCATATACCACCACCAATCCGTATCCATATACCACCACCGATCCGTATCCATATACCACTACCGCTACCATATACCACCACCGCTGCCATATCCTACCGCCATATATCCACCACCAATCCGAGTTCTTTTCATATTCGGTTGGTTTTAGAGATCCATATATTTTCCGTTTCGTGTTTCCTTGCCTGAGTAGGTCTCGGAAAAAAGAGTCTGGAGACCCCCGGGCAGTTTTTAGGCCAAAATTTCGGCAACCAAAAATATTTTTTCCCTATCCTATTTTTAGGCCCCGGGTAGTGTTTTGAGACACTCGCCATCATAGTGATTTTTTGTCGCACTTTTTCGTCGTCGCTGCCCTGATTGCCGAAAAAAAATAGTCAAAAATTTTTGTGCCCATCCTGTCAGTTTGACCTGGGAAGAGTTTTGAGACACTCGCCATTATAGTGATTTTTCGCAAAAAAAAGAGGAGCGCAAAAAAAAGCGAAAAAAAATTCCAGAGTGTGCTTTTCCCTTGTTTACGTGCAGCGCCGTGATTTTGTTAGTGTTCTAGGCTCGCGTCTCTAGCACGGTCTAGCCTAGGACCAGCACAGTACCGTCGTTGAGCGTTTATTCAACTTTGCATCTCTGAATTGATTATTGCTTACCATTTTGCTACCATATTATAAGCCTTCCCAGCTCCACATAAGTCTACATCGTGCGTTTGACTCTTCCTGGTAATCGCTATATCCAAGCTTTGAGAGTTTTTGACTACAACGGTTGCCGATCACCACCTGCTGCTGGGTAAGAACTGGTAAGAATTTGAGATTCGCTTGAAGGTTTTGTGACACACCACCATCACCACCACTTCTAGTAGTCTGCAGGATCATATTCTTTTGTGTTTCTTTTGCTGCTAACCATGGCAGGTTCACAAGCCGATGAGACTGATTGGGAGAACATGACGAACAAGGAGTTGCATGATAAATTTCAGCAAATGATGAGTGGCCAGGTGGGAGATGTGCTAAACAGATTTGAAGAGGCTATGGAGAAGATAGATGCCGTGGAGAAGTCGTTTGAGACAAAGCTGGATAACAAGTTTACTGAATTACTCAAGCGTCTTCCCCAACCACCACCGGCTGCACATGTCGCACCTCTACAACAACAACAACCACATCTCCAACGCCGCCTTCCAAATCAAGTGGGACGGGCACAGCGCGTTCCAATTGAGATTGGTCAAAATTCGGGTGCTGCTGCACCTACTGTTGATGCTTCTTTGGCTCCTGCTCCTGCGGCGGCTGAGGAGGATGACGATTATGCGGGCGATTATGAGGATGAGGTTGATCAAAATCAGAACTACGAGCAGCCACCAGCACCACCACCAGCAGGTCGACCTCAGGTATATATTCGCAACGGTAGGCCGGCACCACCACCTCAGGTACGAGATCATGACCATCTCCCTAAACTGAAATTGAATATTCCACCATTTGAGGGTAGATATGTTCCTGATATATATCTTACTTGGGAGTTAGAAACTGAACAACGATTTACATGTTTACAATATCCTGAGGAGAGACGTGTTCCTGCTGCTGTTTGTGCTTTCACTAGCTTTGCTTGTGTTTGGTGGTCTGAACATTGTAGATTATATCCTGTTCCAACTACTTGGGCTGCTTTGAAAACTGATTTGCGTACTCGCTGGGTTCCACCATATTATCAACGTGAATTACTTCAAAAATTGCAGCGTTTAAGACAAGGGAAAAATTCTGTAGAAGAATATTATCAGGAATTACAAACTGGCATGATTAGATGTGGTATTGTTGAGGAGAATGAAGCTATGCTTGCACGTTTTATGGGTGGATTAAATAAAGAGATTCAGACCATTCTAGAGTATAAGGATTATAATAATATCACTCGTTTATTCCATCTTGCTTGTAAAGCTGAACGTGAAGTGCAGGATCGACAGCCATTGGCGCGAACTAACTTTTCTGCAGGTCGACCTTCATCATGGACACCGCGTGCATCTTCTACTTCCACTTCACCATCACCTCCATCAGGTGCCACCTCCAGCCGTGATACAAGAAAGCAGGCACAACCACCACTCTTTGCCAAGAGCACGCCTGCCGGGCCTGCGCAGAGCTCTTCTTCTTCCATGGCATCGACAGGGCACACAAGTGATATTATTTGTCGTCGTTGTAAGGGAAGAGGACATTTTGCAAGAGAATGCAAATCTCAGCGTGTCATGATTGCTACTGAGGATGGTGGGTATGAGTCCGCTAGTGACTATGATGAGGAGACTTTGGCTCTTATTACACGTGAAGAACATGGTGGAGATGATTCTGAAAATGAGACGCAATACATGGCTCCTGAAGACGCTGACAGGTATGAATGTTTAGTTGCTCAACGTGTTTTGAGTGTGCAGGTCACACAAGCAGAGCAAAATCAGAGGCATAATTTGTTCCATACAAAGGGAGTTGTGAAGGAACGTTCTGTTCGCGTCATCATCGATGGAGGGAGCTGTAACAACTTGGCTAGCATGGAGATGGTGGAGAAGCTATCTCTCACCACAAGACCACATCCACATCCTTACTACATCCAATGGTTCAACAACAGCGGCAAGGTTAAGGTAACACGTACCGTTCGTGTGCATTTTAGTATCTCTACATATGCTGATTATGTTGATTGTGATGTGGTACCCATGCAAGCATGTTCCTTATTACTAGGTAGACCATGGCAATTTGATAAAAATTCTGTACACCATGGTAGAAACAATCAGTATACTCTTGTTCATAAGGATAAAAATATTACTTTGCTTCCTATGACTCCTGATTCCATTTTGAAAGATGACATTAATAGAGCTAATAAAGCAAAACAGGAGAAAAATAAGAGTGAAAATCAGATTGTGGCAAAGGAATTTGAGCAACAAATGAAACCTAATAATAAACCATCTAGTGTTGTTTCTGAAATTAAATTGAAAAGTGCATGTTTACTTGCCAGAAAATCTGATATTGATGAACTAGATTTCCACAAATCTGTTTGCTATGCTTTTGTGTGCAAAGAGGCATTATTTTCATTCGAGGACGTGCCTTCCTCTTTGCCCCCTGCTGTCACTAACATTTTGCAGGAGTTCGCTGACGTCTTCCCACAAGACGTGCCACCGGGATTACCACCTATTCGAGGGATTGAGCATCAAATTGACTTAATTCCCGGTGCATCGCTACCCAACCGTGCACCATACCGTACCAATCCAGAGGAGACGAAGGAGATTATGCGTCAAGTACAGGAGCTGCTTGACAAAGGTTATATACGCGAATCTCTTAGTCCTTGTGCTGTTCCTATTATACTCGTGCCTAAAAAGGATGGTACGTCGCGTATGTGTGTTGATTGTAGAGGCATTAATATATTACTATTCGTTATCGTCATCCTATTCCTAGGCTAGATGATATGCTTGATGAATTGAGTGGCTCTACAATATTCTCCAAAGTTGATTTGCGTAGTGGATACCATCAAATTCGTATGAAATTGGGAGATGAATGGAAAACTGCCTTTAAAACTAAGTTTGGTTTATATGAGTGGTTAGTCATGCCTTTTGGGTTAACTAATGCCCCTAGTACTTTCATGAGACTAATGAACGAAGTTTTACGTGCTTTCATTGGACGATTTGTGGTAGTCTATTTTGATGATATACTGATTTATAGCAAATCTTTGGAAGAACATTTGGAACATTTACGTGCTGTTTTTATTGCTCTACGTGATGCACGTTTGTTTGGTAACCTTGGGAAGTGCACCTTTTGCACCGACCGAGTATCTTTTCTTGGCTATGTTGTTACTCCACAGGGAATTGAAGTTGATAAAGCCAAGATTGAAGCTATTGAGAGTTGGCTGCAGCCCAAAACGGTCACACAAGTGCGGAGTTTTCTTAGACTCGCTGGTTTCTATAGGCATTTTGTGAGAGATTTTAGCACCATTGCTGCACCTCTCAACGAGCTTACAAAGAAGGTTGTGCCTTTTGTTTGGGGTACCGCACAGGAAGAAGCCTTCACGGTATTGAAAGATAAGTTGACACATGCTCCTTTACTCCAACTTCCTGATTTTAATAAGACTTTTGAGCTTGAATGTGATGCTAGTGGCATTGGATTAGGAGGTGTGTTATTACAAGATGGCAAACCTGTTGCATACTTTTCTGAAAAATTGAGTGGGCCTAGTCTGAATTATTCTACTTATGATAAAGAACTATATGCTCTTGTTCGGACTTTAGAAACATGGCAACATTATTTATGGCCCAAAGAATTTGTTATACATTCTGATCATGAATCTTTGAAACATATTAAAAGTCAAGCTAAACTGAATCGTAGACATGCTAAATGGGTTGAATTCATTGAAACTTTCCCTTATGTCATTAAACACAAGAAGGGTAAAGAAAATGTTATTGCTGATGCATTGTCTCGTCGCTATACTATGCTTTCACAACTTGACTTCAAAATATTTGGTTTGGAGACCATCAAAGATCAATATGTGCATGATGCTGATTTTAAAGATGTATTGCAGAATTGTAAAGAAGGAAGAACCTGGAACAAGTTTGTCGTTAATGATGGATTTGTGTTCCGTGCTAACAAGCTATGCATTCCAGCTAGCTCTCTTCGTCTTTTGTTGTTGCAGGAGGCGCATGGCGGAGGATTAATGGGACACTTTGGCGTGAAGAAGACAGAGGACGTACTTGCTACACATTTCTTTTGGCCAAAGATGAGACGGGATGTTGAGCGTTTTGTTGCTCGCTGCACTACATGTCAAAAAGCTAAGTCACGACTCAATCCTCATGGTTTATATATGCCTTTGCCTGTACCTAGTGTTCCTTGGGAGGATATATCTATGGACTTTGTTTTAGGTTTACCTCGAACAAAGAAGGGGAGGGATAGCATATTTGTTGTCGTGGATAGATTCTTGAAAATGGCACACTTTATACCATGTCATAAAAGCGATGATGCTGTTAATGTTGCTGATTTGTTCTTTCGTGAAATTATTCGCTTGCATGGTGTGCCAAATACTATTGTTTCCGATCGTGATACTAAATTTCTTAGCCACTTTTGGAGATGTTTATGGGCTAAGTTGGGGACTAAACTGCTTTTTAGTACTACTTGTCACCCCCAAACTGATGGACAAACTGAAGTAGTCAATAGAACATTGTCTACTATGCTTAGGGCTGTTTTGAAGAATAATAAGAAAATGTGGGAAGAATGCTTGCCTCATATTGAGTTTGCTTATAATCGTTCATTGCATTCTACTACTAAGATGTGCCCTTTTGAAATTGTGTATGGTTTCCTACCTCGTGCACCTATTGATTTGTTGCCTCTTCCATCTTCGGAGAAGGTTAATTTTGATGCTAAACAACGTGCTGAATTGATCTTAAAAATGCATGAGTTAACTAAGGAAAACATTGAGCGTATGAATGCTAAATATAAACTTGCTGGAGATAAGGGTAGAAAACATGTTGTGTTTGCACCTGGAGATCTTGTTTGGTTACATTTGCGTAAGGATAGATTTCCTGATTTGCGCAAATCAAAGCTAATGCCACGTGCTGATGGTCCTTTTAAGGTGTTAGAGAAAATAAATGATAATGCATATAAACTTGAGCTGCCTGCAGATTTTGGGGTTAGTCCCACTTTTAACATTGCAGATTTGACGCCTTATTTGGGTGAGGAAGATGAGCTTCCGTCGAGGACGACTTCATTTCAAGAAGGGGAGGATGATGAGGACATCAATACCATTGTTACACCCACAGCCCCTGCTGCTATACATACTGGACCAATTACTAGAGCTCGCGCACGCCAATTAAATTACCAGGTACTTTCGTTTCTTGGTAATGATTCTAATATTCATGAGAATATGATGCTGCCTAAATTGGATACATTTGTTTTGCTTACAAATGAAGGGCCTAGCTTTGAGAAGGATGAACATTGGAGCAAGAACAAGCATGGAGATGATGGCATGCACATGGGGAACAAGAACGGAGTTACAAGTGATGATTTCAAGACGTTGAAGCCACCATAATGCGTGCATGAAACCTTGGACGAAATATACAAGATGCTACTTCATAACTTTCATCCAGAGGCTATTCTAGGTGCTGCGTCACCTTATTATTGGGCCAGGCCCATGTAATTTCGAAATACATCAGTATAGGCTGTTTTTAGAGTCCGTATGTGTGGGGAAACAAGAGATAGGGTTGGTTTCGGACCCCTTCCTCAAGGGCCACGAAATTCCCCCCCTCTTCCTCCATATATACAGCCCTTAGGGCGTCGTTTAGACTTTGGGGTTTTGTTTAGATTAAAAGTTCGCCATAGCTGCAACTTCGCGTACTTCGTTTGTGTTCAGCGACCAGACAAAGGCGTCACAGAACTCCACCTTGATCAATAAAGCTTTCATCTTATATTCGCAATATCCAGATTGCAATCTCAGTTTCTTGCTTGTTCTTCGTTTGCTCGCAGGAAACAGACCCTCGTGGTCAGGTTGATCGTGCTCCGGCGTGGTCGATAACCTCTCGGAGTTGGTTTAGCGATTGCTAAGGCGCGACGTCCTCGCACGTTCGTAGTCGGATCGTCAAAGTCGACTTCCACCAAAGCGATATCCATCATCTCATCGAAAGACGGGACACCTTTGCCTCTATCAATCGGTGAGACCGAAAAGACTAGGGTTTCTGGCAGTGGCTATGTCAGCTGAACTCGGTGGCGCCGGATAGACAATTGCGGTGGGGCCGAGTTTTACTTTTAGGTTTGGGACATATGTGGATATGAGAAAGTAGTGGAGGGTTTTGGAGCATATCACTAAGCATTTTGAGCAAGCACCTCATTAAGCAACACCTCATCCCTTCTTAATAGTATTGGCTTTTCCTATAGACTCAATGTGATCTTGGATCACTAAAATAGAAAATGTAGAGTCTTGTGCTTTGAGCTTGAGCCAATCTTTTGTCCTTAGCATTTTGAAGGGTCCACTTTCTAATCCATGCCATGCCAACCATTGAGCTTTCCTGAAATATTCATCTTGGAATAGCATTAGCTCAATGAGCTATATGTTGTTAGGAATTACCAAAACCACCCAGGGATAGTTGCACTTTCAATCTCCCCCTTTTTGGTAATTGATGACAACATATAGATCAAATCTTCGACAAATGATAAGTAAGATTGAAAAACATCGTCGCTTTGAGAAGTATGTGATAAGCAAAATCTCCCCCTAAATTTGTGCATTATTTAAGATTTGCTTGTGAATGCAAATGCACAATCGATTAGGATCATGGGTTACTCTTCCATGTCACATACATCTTGGTGGAGCGCTCAAAATGATAGAAGTTAAAGCATGCACTCATCATCAAAACAAGTGAATGATCATCTAGGATATAAGAAATAATATCATCCAACAAGCATTAAGGGTAGCATATGATCAAACACATGATCAAACAAGTATATCACAAGTAGCTCACACAAGCACACAATAAAGTTTCAAACCAAACCAAATAAGTGCAAAGGGAGATAAAAACCAACACTCTCTCTCTCTCTCTCGAAGCCTATGATCTATACATTTTTCTCCCCCTTTGGCAACAAGTTACCAAAAAGTTCAAAAATGCATAGTGCTAGACGACTCTCAGGCTTGATCTTCGGTAGGAGGTGTCGAGAGAACTCCAAGAATGAAAGCTTCTGATGAAGTAGCTTGAGCTGGTGGAGTAGCTGCTGGAGGTGGAACTGGAGCTGTCGCTGCTGGTGCTGATGTTGTAGCTCTAGTGTCTGTCACTGGCACTGCAGCAGACCTCTGTCCTCTGGGCACTCTGGCAAAAGCATCTGTGGTAGACTTGCCCTTTTTCTCCTATGCTTCCTCCTGAAGTTGCTCAACTGCAGTTTGGATCTCTGTTACCTTGACATCAAGGTCATAGAATTTCTGCTCAATGATCCTCTCCAGACTCTCCTGGTTCTTGGTCAGGGTGGCCAAGCCCTTCTCAATCCTCAGGGTGGATTGATCAGATATCCAAGCTGGTCTTGCTTGCTCTTCAAGAATACCTGAGATGCCTCTTCCACAGTTGGCATCTTTGCAGCCTTCTCAGCTTTAGCCTTCTCTCTCTTTTCATGTGCTTGAGCTGAAGATGGTTCATTTTCATTCATCACTACTGTGTTATCTTCAAATTCAGGGTAGATGGGCAGGTGCTCCTTGTCCAAGAGATATGTGCCTGTGCCCATCTTTGAGTTGATGAGCTCCTGAATGTGTGGGGCATACCCACAACTTCTCTTCTGGTCAGCAGCAGTCCTCTTGATTGTCTCAACAATCAGGCTCATAACCTTGAATTTCTGTGGGACATCAAATATGTGCAACAAGTTGATGGCATGTCCTCTGATCATCTTGTGATCACCTGACTTGGGTAGCAGTGTGTGCCTTAAGATCCAGTTGATAGTTGGCAGACCAGACAACAGGTAATGGACAGATCCAAACTTATGTGTATCCAAGGCAGCATCTGGGATCTCTTTGTACATGTTGGCCATAGTGTTGTGGTCTCTCTTCTTCTCTGCATAAATGTCCAAGTCATCCTCATGTTCCTCATGAGCATTTATAAGCTTGGCCCATTCCTCAACTATAGATTGGTACCTAGTACCCTCAGACATCCACACTATCCTTCCATCTGGATAGAAGTGGGCACTGGAGTAAAACTGCATGATGAGCTCATCATTCCACTTGGTGAGCTTCTGGGCAACAAAAGTGTCCACTCCACATGCCTTGAAGCTATCAAGCACTCCAGGGAAGTGATCCTCATTCTTCTTGATGAATTCCCAGTCAACCCATCTCATATCACACACAACGGGCTTCTTGTCAAGCAGAATAGTCTCATAGAAGTCCTGTTGTTCCTTAGTGTGAAATCTGTAGTCCACAGCAGTCCTTCTCCTGATAGCATATGGATCAGACTGTCTCCATAGTCTCAATCCTGCATCCTTCCTGATCTTCATGTTCTCTGCAACTGGGTGTGTATCAATGTGGTCAGGGATCTTGAGTTTCAGCTTCCTCAACACAACAGAATCATCATCTTCTTCTTCAGCAGCTTGAGGCACTGGGGCCTTGTTCTTCTCTTCTGCAGGTATGTTTCTCGTGCTTCTCTTGGGTTTTGGCTTTGGAGCTAGAGCAGCAGCCTTAGGAGCAGCTTTGGGCTTAGATGGAGATGCCCGTGACTTGATTGCATCTCCCATAAGCTTCTGAGCTTTGGGTGCTGGTGCAGCATCCACTTCCTCTTCCTCTTCTGAATCTTTCCTCATCGAGGGCTTGCCAAGAACTCTGGCAGTAGTGGTTATGGCCCTCTTCTTCTTTTATCCTCACCAGCTGCTTCTTCTTTAGACTCAATGGTGAACTTCGTAGTTTCACCTGTGGCAACTTTTCTTGGCTTGGACATGGGCTGTCTTCTTGCTGGCATCTTTGTTTTCAGACCAGGCTTTGTTGCAGCAGCTGAGCCATATTCTTTCTTAAGCACCTTCTTCTTTGAAGTGGCTTCATCTTCAACAGCCACATAATCTTCATCCTTAGAGTCAGAAGTTCTCTTCTTCCTTGTCTTGGTAGCAGCCTTTGGCAGATTGCTTGGTGTGCTCCTGCTGCCTTCATCATAGCTGCTAGAGGGATCTGATCCCTCACTCATCTGCACCTGTTGCTCAGACCTGTTCTGGCTGTCACTCTGGTCAGACATCTCTGCAAATACTCTGACAGCAGACCCTGTGAATAGGTTATAGATGAGGTAGAGTAGATGAGCATCACAAAGTATAGGAGTTTTGCAAAAATGATGACTTAAAAACTTAGTTTTAGTTCTTCACAGAAAGCATTTCGGATCTACCGATTTGTAAACTGGGTGATACCGAAGCAGCTTTTGGAACCTAAACTAGTGAACTCGGTCAGACCGAGTCAAAGTTCGGTGGTGCCGAGACTGCTAGGGTTTCACAGAGAATCGAACTCGGTCACACCGATTTGCAATTTTCGGTCAGATCGAAAACGCATGTGCTCTGTCCTAAGCCAAAATCGGTGAGACCGATTTCTACAACTCGGTCGGTCCGAGATGAATTCGGCGGAGACCTAACCCTAAATTTTCAAATCAAAACTAATCTACATGACGATTTCACTGGACAGGATGATTTCAATCGTGGCAAGAATCATGGCAAAGCAATGTGCTAAGAATCGGAGTTAAGGATTAGCACAACATTCAAGTTCGTACCCTAGTTCGGCGACGAACTTGGTACGGCGGCAACGGCGGTAGAGATTTCTGTTGACAGCGGCGGAGACCAGCGGCGGGAGGTCGCTGGCGATGAGAGGACGATCCGGAGACCCGGGGAGGCAGAGTAGGTTACGCGCGGGCGAGGAGGTTCGGAAAATTTTCCAAAATTTGGCCCGTCGGTATATATAACCTGACCCTGTCGATGTGACCGAGTGGAACGACTCGGTGGCACCGAGATGCAAAACTGCAAGCAGTTGCTGCAACTCGGTGTGACCGAAAAGTTCTAATCGGTTGCACCGAGATTGAAAACCCTAGATCAACTTAGTGACTCGGTAGGACCGAAAAGGATGAATCGGTCAGACCGAGATGCACAAAGAGGTTTTGGAGGTTTAAGTCTATGACGAATCGGGAACTCCGAGTGCTCCTCACACAGAGTGGTTCGAATCTGACTTGATCAAACTTTGTGATGTAGCATGAATAGAGTTTGAGACGAGGAAAGCATAGATAGCTAGAGGGAGTTCTTAGGCATTCTTGTCCATCCATTCGGCAAAAGAGAAAGAGCCAAACAATCAAAACAACAAATGGATGTCCTCGAATGAGTAAAAGTATGCAACCAACATGCTCACACAATAAAATGGCAAATGAAATATGTGACAAAGCATGCACAAACACTCTAGCATCTATCAAGGAATTTTGGCGATGACTAGGTCATCTATAGATGAGTATATTGACTTAGGAGTCAAATGAGAACATTTGATCATAGGTCATACTTATCGTTTAAGCACAAGTGGGGTTACCACTTTTACATAAAGCATTGTTGTGTTCACACCATTAGAGTTGCTTTAGCTCAATTGATTAGAGTAAAGCTCCCCCTAGATGTGATATCCCCCCTAAAAGATGTAGATGCTCAATGTTGATGTAGATCATTTGGAGCAATCCTTTGGAGTGAGTTGTACTTTCAATACCTACACGGGTTAGTCCCACAAGGAACAAACAAGAATATCCATAGACATAGAGTGATGCATACACAAGATGATGTCCATGAAAGCATTAGGTTACCTTGTCCCTTGTCTTACCAACAAGAGAGTTTGTGACTCCTTGAACCTAGTGCAAGATATGGAAGTTGTTTGCACTTGTCCTTGCCAAAATGATAAGAGTGAAGTATGTTGGCGGAGTCACCCTCAAGAACTCTCTAGTTCTTCTTCTTGTGGATCCACACCATCTTGATGGGAATCCTTGGAGTTGTAGTTGTACTTGATGAAGTAGAACTTGATGTAGTCTTGGGAACCCACTTGACTAAGGCCTTAGGTGCTTCTTCAAATGCATCAATTTCCTCTTAAAGCTTGTCCTTGCCTTTTTGCTTGTGGTCTTGTGGTGGAAGATCATCTTGAGCTTGTGTCCCTTTGAAAGAAGTAGGATCATACTTCTCTTGTTGAGGAACAAACTTCGTCTTGGGGTATTGATCTTCTTCCCACTCAACTCCATTGGCATTGAACTTTCGTTCAAAACCAACACCTTGATTCTTCCGGTGTCTTCCTTGCTTGCGCACAATTTCCTCAAATTGCTTACTTCCGGCAAGGCTCTTGTAAACACCTTTCTCTATAATTCCCTTCAATAAGCTATTTTCTTGCTCAAGTGTAACTTGGCTAAGAGAATCATTAGTGGAATCAAGAGAACTACTAGAAGCAACAACATTTGATTTAGCATGATTGTTGTTACTACTAGATGAAGCATCTTTCTTGTTCTTGTTGCTAGATTTAACTTGTGGCATGTAAGTAGACAAGAGTAAACGCTTGGAAATGTAAGAACTTTTCTTGCGAAGATCATCATTGATTGCCTTTAAAAACTCATGCTCTTGCTCAAGGTTGAGCTTTTCAAAGCGTAGCTTATCATGAGTCAAAGTTCTCGATGATTTTCCAAGGTAGTTTCATGATCTAACTTAAGAGTGTTTAGTTCTTTAGTTAGATGCTCAATCTCCTTCTTATCATCATCATCCGTTTTATCTTGATTAGCATGTTTAATTGACGTTTCATCATAGTCTTCATCACTAGAGTTGTCAACAAGTAAATCATCATCACCTAGCAAATCATCTTCATCACTATTGAAATCAACATACTTGGGATGTGTTACCTTTGGACCTTTGGCCATGAAGCATCTTCCAATTCCTTCATTTGGTGAGTCAAATATGTCGTAGTTGGTTGACACAAGTGCTAGACCGGCAACACCTTCATCTTGAGTATATTCGGAGTCGGAGTGATAATTTCTTTCGGAGTGATGGTTGGAGTAGGAGCCGGATACCCATTCACCAACATGAGATTGATGTCTTCTTTTTGTGTAGCTCCTTGATGACTTTTCCTTCCTTTCCGAATCCTTGCTTCTCCGAGAGGGTCTTCGTTCATAACGATCATCTCTACTCCTCCTTTCTCTTGGTGGTGATTCTTCTCTTCTACTTCTTCTTTTGGGAGAATCTTCTCTTCTTTTGTAGGGGGTCGTACACTCATTGGAGTAGTGTCCGGGTCTTCCACAATTGTAGCAATTTCGCTCACGACTAGAAGATCTTTTGTCATTGTAGGACCTTGACTTGGAACTTCTTTCTTTGCTTCTACTCTTGTAGAACTTGTTGAAGTTATTTACCATTTGGCTCAATTCTTCATTGAAGGTCTGTTTCTCACTTGATGATGTGGGAGCATCACACGAGGCTTTGTAAGCACCACTTGACTTGTCGTGAAGCTCTTCCTTATCCTTGAGTGACATCTCATGAGCAACAATTCTTCCAATGACTTCCGTTGGCTTGAGATCTTTGTAATTGGGCATCATTTGGATCAATGTGCACACAGTATCATATTTTCCATCCAAGGCTCTTAAGATCTTATTGATGATGAATTTGTCGGTCATCTCTTCACTTCCTAAGCCGGCAATCTCATTTGTGATGAGAGCAAGCCTAGAGTACATTTCAGCGACACCTTCACCATCCTTCATTTTGAACTTGTCAAGTTCACTTTGAAGCACATCCAATTTGGATTCCTTGACGGAGTCGGTACCTTTGTGCATATCAATCAAAGTATCCCAAATTTTCTTTGCATTCTCAAGACGGCTGATTTTGTTGAATTCTTCGGGGCACAACCCGTTGAAGAGAATATCACAAGCTAGAGCATTGTATTGTAGCATCTTCAACTCTTCCGCGGTAGCTTCACGGTTAGGTTCTTTCCCATCGAAGAATTCACCTTGCAAGCCACTACACACAATAGCCCAAACGGCGGGGTTATGTCCAAGAATATGTATTTTCATCTTATGCTTCCAGCTAGCAAAATTTGTACCATCAATGATGAGGACATCAATACCATTGTTACACCCACAGCCCCTGCTGCTATACATACTGGACCAATTACTAGAGCTCACGCACGCCAATTAAATTACCAGGTACTTTCGTTTCTTGGTAATGATTCTAATGTTCATGAGAATATGATGCTGCCTAAATTGGATACTTTTGTTTTGCTTACAAATGAAGGGCCGGGCTTGGAGAAGGATGAACATTGGAGCAAGAACAAGCATGGAGTTGATGGCATGCGCAAGGGGAACAAGAACGGAGTTACCAGTGATGACTTCAGGACTTTGAAGCCACCATAAGGAGTGAATGAAGCCTTGGACGAAATATACAAGATGCCACTTCATAAATTTCGTCCAGAGGCTATTCTAGGTGCTGCGTCACCTTATTATTGGGCCAGGCCCATGTAATTTGGAAATACATAAGTATAGGCTGTTTTTAGAGTCCGTGTGTGTGGGGAAACAAGAGATAGGGTTGGTTTCAGACCCCTTCTCCAAGGGCCACGAAATTCCCCCCTCTTCCTCCATATATACAGCCCTTAGGGCACCGTTTAGACTTTGGGTTTTGTTTAGATTAAAAGTTCGCCATAGCTGCAACTTCGCGTACTTCGTTTGTGTTCAACGACCAGACAAAGGCGTCATAGAACCCCACCTTGATCAATAAAGTTTTCATCTTATATTCGCAATATCCAGATTGCAATCTCAGTTTCTTGCTTGTTCTTCGTTTGCTCGCAGGAAACAGACCCTCGTGGTCAGGTTGATCGTGCTCCGGCGTGGTCAATAACCTCTCGGAGTTGGTTTAGCGATTGCTAAGGCGCGACGTCATCGCACGTTCGTAGTCGGATCATCAAAGTTGACTTCCACCAAAGCGATATCCATCATCTCATCGAAAGACGGGACACCTTTGCCTCTATCAATCAAAGTAAGGACCTCTACGGTGGTAATTTCCCTCGCTCGACGCCATACTCTCCTAGGTTGTGAAACCAAGGCTATGACCACCAAAAGCTATGGAAATCAAAGCAAATGGAGACCAAAGCTCTGATACCACTTGTAGAATCGAAAGTATGTCTAGAGGGGGGGGGGGTGTGATTAGACTACTTGACCAAATAAAAATCTAGCCTTTTCCCAATTTTAATTCTTGGCAGATTTTAGCAACATATCACAAGTCAAGCAATCAACCTACACATGCAATTCTAAGAGTATAGCAGTGGAATGTAAAACAATTGCATATAAAGGTAAAGGGAGGAGTTTGAGGGAGCAAACGCAATGTTGACACGGAGATTTTTTATCCGTGGTTCCGATAGGTGGTGCTTTCGTACATCCACGTTGATGGAGACTTCAACCCATGAAGGGTAAAGGTTGCGCGAGTCCACGGAGGGCTCCACCCACGAAGGGTCCACGAAGAAGCAACCTTGTCTATCCCACCATGGCTGTCGCCCACGAAGGACTTGCCTCACTAGGGTAGATCTTCACGAAGTAGGCGATCTCCTTGCCCTTACAAACTCCTTGGTTCAACTCCACAATCTTGACGGAGGCTCCCAAGTAACACCTAGCCAATCTAGGAGACACCACTCTCCAAGAAGTAACAAATGGTGTGTTGATGATGAACTCCTTGCTCTTGTGCTTCAAATGATAGTCTCCCCAACACTCAACTCTCTCTCATAGGATTGGAATTGGTGGAAAGAAGATTTGAGTGGAAAGCAACTTGGGGAAGGCTAGAGATCAAGATTTATGTGGTTGGAATGGAATACCTTGACCTCAACACAAGTGTAGGTGGTTCTCTCTCAGAAAATATGTATTGGAAGTGTAGGCATGTTCTGATGGCTCTCTCCACGAATGAAGAGTGGGTGGAGGGGTTGATAGAGGCAAAGGTGTCCCGTCTTTCGATGAGATGATGAATATCGCTTTGATGGAAGTCGACTTTGACGATCCGACTACGAACGTGCGAGGACGTCGCGCCTTAGCAATCGCTAAACCAACTCCGAGAGGTTATCGACCACGCCGGAGCACGATCAACCTGACCACGAGGGTCTGTTTCCTGCGAGCAAACGAAGAACAGGCAAGAAACTGAGATTGCAATCTGGATATTGCGAATATAAGATGAAAGCTTTATTGATCAAGGTGGGGTTCTGTGACGCCTTTGTCTGGTCGCTGAACACAAACGAAGTACGCGAAGTTGCAGCTATGGCGAACTTTTAATCTAAACAAAACCCAAAGTCTAAACGACGCCCTAAGGGCTGTATATATGGAGGAAGAGGGGGGGGGGAATTTCGTGGCCCTTGAGGAAGGGGTCCGAAACCAACCCTATCTCTTGTTTCCCCACACATACGGACTCTAAAAACAGCCTATACTTATGTATTTCGAAATTACATGGGCCTGGCCCAATAATAAGGTGACGCAGCACCTAGAATAGCCTCTGGACGAAAGTTATGAAGTAGCATCTTGTATATTTCGTCCAAGGCTTCATGCACGCATTATGGTGGCTTCAACGTCCTGAAATCATCACTTGTAACTCCGTTCTTGTTCCCCATGCGCATGCCATCATCTCCATGCTTGTTCTTGCTCCAATGTTCATCCTTCTCAAAGCTAGGCCCTTCATTTGTAAGCAAAACAAATGTATCCAATTTAGGCAGCATCATATTCTCATGAACATTAGAATCATTAGCAAGAAACGAAAGTACCTGGTAATTTAATTGGCGTGCGCGAGCTCTAGTAATTGGTCCAGTATGTATAGCAGCAGGGACTGTGGGTGTAATAATTGTATTGATGTCCTCATCATCCTCCCCTTCTTGAAATGAAGTCGTCCTCGACGGAAGCTCATCTTCCTCACCCAAATAAGGCTTCAAATCTGCAATATTAAAAGTGGGACTAACCCCAAAATCTGCAGGCAGCTCAAGTTTATATGCATTATCATTTATTTTCTCTAACACCTTAAAAGGACCATCAGCACGTGGCATTAGCTTTGATTTGCGCAAATCAGGAAATCTATCCTTACGCAAATGTAACCAAACAAGATCTCCAGGTGCAAACACAACATGTTTTCTACCCTTATCTCCAGCAAGTTTATATTTAGCATTCATACGCTCAATGTTTTCCTTAGTTAACTCATGCATTTTTAAGATCAATTCAGCACGTTGTTTAGCATCAAAATTAACCTTCTCCGAAGATGGAAGAGGCAACAAATCAATAGGTGCACGAGGTAGGAAACCATACACAATTTCAAAAGGGCACATCTTAGTAGTAGAATGCAATGAACGATTATAAGCAAACTCAATATGAGGCAAGCAGTCTTCCCACATTTTCTTATTATTCTTCAAAACAGCCCTAAGCATAGTAGACAATGTTCTATTGACTACTTCAGTTTGTCCATCAGTTTGGGGGTGACAAGTAGTACTAAAAAGCAGTTTAGTCCCCAACTTAGCCCATAAACATCTCCAAAAGTGGCTAAGAAATTTAGTATCACGATCTGAAACAATAGTATTTGGCACACCATGCAAGCGAATAATTTCACGAAAGAACAAATCAGCAACATTAACAGCATCATCGCTTTTATGACATGGTATAAAGTGCGCTTCGAGAATCTATCCACGACAACAAATATGCTATCCCTCCCCTTCTTTGTTCGAGGTAAACCTAAAACAAAGTCCATAGATATATCCTCCCAAGGAACACTAGGTACAGGCAAAGGCATATATAAACCATGAGGATTGAGTCGTGACTTAGCTTTTTGACATGTAGTGCAGCGAGCAACAAAACGCTCAACATCCCGTCTCATCTTTGGCCAAAAGAAATGTGTAGCAAGTACGTCCTCCGTCTTCTTCACGCCAAAGTGTCCCATTAATCCTCCTCCATGCGCCTCCTGCAACAACAAAAGACGAAGAGAGCTAGCTGGAATGCATAGCTTGTTAGCACGGAACACAAATCCATCATTAACGACAAACTTGTTCCAGGTTCTTCCTTCTTTACAATTCTGCAATACATCTTTAAAATCAGCATCATGCACATATTGATCTTTGATGGTCTCCAAACCAAATATTTTGAAGTCAAGTTGTGAAAGCATAGTATAGCGACGAGACAATGCATCAGCAATAACATTTTCTTTACCCTTCTTGTGTTTAATGACATAAGGGAAAGTTTCAATGAATTCAACCCATTTAGCATGTCTACGATTCAGTTTAGCTTGACTTTTAATATGTTTCAAAGATTCATGATCAGAATGTATAACAAATTCTTTGGGCCATAAATAATGTTGCCATGTTTCTAAAGTCCGAACAAGAGCATATAGTTCTTTATCATAAGTAGAATAATTCAGACTAGGCCCACTCAATTTTTCAGAAAAGTATGCAACAGGTTTGCCATCTTGTAATAACACACCTCCTAATCCAATGCCACTAGCATCACATTCAAGCTCAAAAGTCTTATTAAAATCAGGAAGTTGGAGTAAAGGAGCATGTGTCAACTTATCTTTCAATACCGTGAAGGCTTCTTCCTGTGCGGTACCCCAAACAAAAGGCACATCCTTCTTTGTAAGCTCGTTGAGAGGTGCAGCAATGGTGCTAAAATCTCTCACAAAACGCCTATAGAAACCAGCGAGTCCAAGAAAACTCCGCACTTGTGTGACCGTTTTGGGCTGCGGCCAACTCTCAATAGCTTCAATCTTGGCTTTATCAACTTCAATTCCCTGTGGAGTAACAACATAGCCAAGAAAAGATACTCGGTCGGTGCAAAAGGTGCACTTCCCAAGGTTACCAAACAAACGTGCATCACGTAGAGCAATAAAAACAGCACGTAAATGTTCCAAATGTTCTTCCAAAGATTTGCTATAAATCAGTATATCATCAAAATAGACCACCACAAATCGTCCAATGAAAGCACGTAAAACTTCGTTCATTAGTCTCATGAAAGTACTAGGTGCATTAGTTAACCCAAAAGGCATGACTAACCACTCATATAAACCAAACTTAGTTTTAAATGCAGTTTTCCATTCATCTCCCAATTTCATACGAATTTGATGGTATCCACTACGCAAATCAACTTTGGAGAATATTGTAGAGCCACTCAATTCATCAAGCATATCATCGAGCCTAGGAATAGGATGACGATAACGAATAGTAATATTATTAATGCCTCTACAATCAACACACATACGCGACGTACCATCCTTTTTAGGCACGAGTATAATAGGAACAGCACAAGGACTAAGAGATTCGCGTATATAACCTTTGTCGAGCAGCTCCTGTACTTGACGCATAATCTCCTTCGTCTCCTCTGGATTGGTACGGTATGGTGCACGGTTGGGTAGCGATGCACCGGGAATTAAGTCAATTTGATGCTCAATCCCTCGAATAGGTGGTAATCCCGGTGGCACGTCTTGTGGGAAGACGTCAGCGAACTCCTGCAAAATGTGAGTGACAGCAGGGGGCAAAGAGGAAGGCACGTCCTCGAATGAAAATAATGCCTCTTTGCACACAAAAGCATAGCAAACAGATTTGCTGAAATCTAGTTCATCAATATCAGATTTTGTGGCAAGTAAACATGCACTTTTCAATTTAATTTCAGAAACAACACTAGATGGTTTATTATTAGGTTTCATTTGTTGCTCAAATTCCTTTGCCACAATCTGATTTTCACTCTTATTTTTCTCCTGTTTTGCTTTATTAGCTCTATTAATGTCATCTTTCAAAATGGAATCAGGAGTCATAGGAAGCAAAGTAATATTTTTATCCTTATGAACAAGAGTATACTGATTGTTTCGACCATGGTGTACAGAATTTTTATCAAATTGCCATGGTCTACCTAGTAATAAGGAACATGCTTGCATGGGTACCACATCACAATCAACATAATCAGCATATGTAGAGATACTAAAATGCACACGAACAGTACGTGTTACCTTAACCTTGCCGCTGTTGTTGAACCATTGGATGTAGTAAGGATGTGGATGTGGTCTTGTGGTGAGAGATAGCTTCTCCACCATCTCCATGCTAGCCAAGTTGTTACAGCTCCCTCCATCTATGATGACGCGAACAGAACGTTCCTTCACAACTCCCTTTGTATGGAACAAATTATGCCTCTGATTTTGCTCTGCTTGTGTGACCTGCACACTCAAAACACGTTGAGCAACTAAACATTCATACCTGTCAGCGTCTTCAGGAGCCATGTATTGCGTCTCATTTTCAGAATCATCTCCACCATGTTCGTCACGTGTAATAAGAGCCAAAGTCTCCTCATCATAGTCACTAGCGGACTCATACCCACCATCCTCAGTAGCAATCATGACACGCTGAGATTTGCATTCTCTCGCAAAATGTCCTCTTCCCTTACAACGACGACAAATAATATCACTTGTGTGCCCTGTCGATGCCATGGAAGAAGAAGAGCTCTGCACAGGCCCGGCAGGTGTGCTCTTGGCAGAGAGTGGTGGTTGTGCCTGCTTTCTTGTATCACGGCTGGAGGTGGCACCTGATGGAGGTGATGGTGAAGTGGAAGTAGAAGATGCACGCGGTGTCCATGATGAAGGTCGACCTGCAGAAAAGTTAGTTCGCGCCAATGGCTGTCGATCCTGCACTTCACGTTCAGCTTTACAAGCAAGATGGAATAAACGAGTGATATTATTATAATCCTTATACTCTAGAATGGTCTGAATCTCTTTATTTAATCCACCCATAAAACGTGCAAGCATAGCTTTATTCTCCTCAACAATACCACATCTAATCATGCCAGTTTGTAATTCCTGATAATATTCTTCTACAGAATTTTTTCCTTGTCTTAAACGCTGCAATTTTTGAAGTAATTCACGTTGATAATATGGTGGAACCCAACGAGTACGCATAGCAGTTTTCAAAGCAGCCCAAGTAGCTGGAACAGGATATAATCTACAATGTTCAGACCACCAAACACATGCAAAGCTAGTGAAAGCACAAACAGCAGCAGGAACACGTCTCTCCTCAGGATATTGTAAACATGTAAATCGTTGTTCAGTTTCTAACTCCCAAGTAAGATATATATCAGGAACATATCTACCCTCAAATGGTGGAATATTCAATTTCAGTTTAGGGAGATGGTCATGATCTCGTACCTGAGGTGGTGGTGCCGGCCTACCGTTGCGAATATATACCTGAGGTCGACCTGCTGGTGGTGGTGCTGGTGGCTGCACGTAGTTCTGATTTTGATCAACCTCATCCTCATAATCGCCCGCATAATCGTCATCCTCCTCAGCCGCCGCAGGAGCAGGAGCCAAAGAAGCATCAACAGTAGGGACAGCAGCACCCGAATTTTGACCAATCTCAATTGGAACGCGCTGTGCCCGTCCCACTTGATTTGGAAGGCGGCGTTGGAGATGTGGTTGTTGTTGTTGTAGAGGTGCGACATGTGCAGCCGGTGGTGGTTGGGGAAGACGCTTTAGTAATTCAGTAAACTTGTTATCCAGCTTTGTCTCAAACGACTTCTCCACGGCATCTATCTTCTCCATAGCCTCTTCAAATCTGTTTAGCACATCTCCCACCTGGCCACTCATCATTTGCTGAAATTTATCATGCAACTCCTTGTTCGTCATGTTCGCCCAATCAGTCTCATCGGCTTGTGAACCTGCCATGGTTAGCAGCAATAGAAACACAAAAGAATATGATCCTGCAGACTACTAGAAGTGGTGGGATGGTGGTGTGTCACAAAACCTTCAAGCGAATCTCAAATTCTTACCAGTTCTTACCCAGCAGCAGGTGGTGATCGGCAACCGTTGTAGTAAAAAACTCTCAAAGCTTGGATATAGCGATTACCAGGGAGAGTCAAACGCACGATGTAGACTTATGTGGAGCTGGGAAGGCTTATAATATGGTAGCAAAATGGTAAGCAATAATCAATTCAGAGATGCAAAGTTGAATAAACGCTCAACGACGGTACTGTGCTGGTCCTAGGCTAGACCGTGCTAGAGACGCGAGCCTAGAACACTAACAAAATCACGGCGCTGCACGTAAACAAGGGAAAAGCACACTCAGGATTTTTTTTCGCTCTTTTTTTTTTTTTGCGCTCTTTTTTTTTTTGCGCTCCTCTTTTTTTTTTTTTTTTTTTGCGAAAAAAATCACTATAATGGCGAGTGTCTCAAAACTCTTCCTAGGTCAAACTGACAGGATGGGCGCAAAATTTTTTGACTATTTTTTTTTTCGGAAATCAGGGCAGCGACGACGAAAAAGTGCGACAAAAAATCACTATGATGGCGAGTGTCTCAAAACACTACCCGGGGCCTAAAAATAGGATAGGGAAAAAATATTTTGGGTTGCCGAAATTTTGGCCTAAAAACTGCCCGGGGGTCTCCAGACTTTTTTTTTTTTTCCGAGACCTACTCAGGCAAGGAAACACGAAACGGAAAATATATGGATCTCTAAAACAAACCGACTATGAAAAGAACTCGGATTGGTGGTGGATATATGGCGGTAGTATAGGGCAGCGGTGGTGGTATATGGATACGGATTCAAAGCGGTGGCGGATAAGCAACGGTGGTAGATGGCAAGGCGATGATGATGGTGCGGCGGCGGCGTGACAACTTATGACCAGAACTCGAAACTCTAAAAGACTAGACTCTAAGACCAGCAACTTGACACGACGATGCAACCGCAAATTCAACAAAGCAAAAACCCTAAAAAGATTATGCAAAGGCTCAGATTGGTTCGGATATGATGAACTAACCCTAATTTTTTTTTGTGGCTTTTTCGTGGACTGTAGGTATGAAGAACAGACTCGATCTAAACTACGAAAAACTGTAAAATCTCACCGAGCAACCTGGAAATCTGATACCACTTGATAGAGGCAAAGGTGTCCCGTCTTTCGATGAGATGATGAATATCGCTTTGATGGAAGTCGACTTTGACGATCCGACTACGAACGTGCGAGGACGTCGCGCCTTAGCAATCGCTAAACCAACTCCGAGAGGTTATCGACCACGCCGGAGCACGATCAACCTGACCACGAGGGTCTGTTTCCTGCGAGCAAACGAAGAACAGGCAAGAAACTGAGATTGCAATCTGGATATTGCGAATATAAGATGAAAGCTTTATTGATCAAGGTGGGGTTCTGTGACGCCTTTGTCTGGTCGCTGAACACAAACGAAGTACGCGAAGTTGCAGCTATGGCGAACTTTTAATCTAAACAAAACCCAAAGTCTAAACGACGCCCTAAGGGCTGTATATATGGAGGAAGAGGGGGGGGGAATTTCGTGGCCCTTGAGGAAGGGGTCCGAAACCAACCCTATCTCTTGTTTCCCCACACATACGGACTCTAAAAACAGCCTATACTTATGTATTTCGAAATTACATGGGCCTGGCCCAATAATAAGGTGACGCAGCACCTAGAATAGCCTCTGGACGAAAGTTATGAAGTAGCATCTTGTATATTTCGTCCAAGGCTTCATGCACGCATTATGGTGGCTTCAACGTCCTGAAATCATCACTTGTAACTCCGTTCTTGTTCCCCATGCGCATGCCATCATCTCCATGCTTGTTCTTGCTCCAATGTTCATCCTTCTCAAAGCTAGGCCCTTCATTTGTAAGCAAAACAAATGTATCCAATTTAGGCAGCATCATATCTCATGAACATTAGAATCATTAGCAAGAAACGAAAGTACCTGGTAATTTAATTGGCGTGCGCGAGCTCTAGTAATTGGTCCAGTATGTATAGCAGCAGGGACTGTGGGTGTAATAATTGTATTGATGTCCTCATCAGGGGTATATAGAGCCTCCACACAAAATCTAACCGTTACACACAAATCACCAAACTCAGTGGGACCGATTCAAAGAACTCGGTCAGATCGATTTGGTTCATAATGTGGCCGTAAGGTGTTTCGATGGGACCGACATGTCAACTCGGTGGGACCGATATCATTAGGGTTAGGGCATAACGTAATCTCAGTGAGACCGATTACACAAACTCGGTGAGACCGATTTTGGTAATAGACAAACAGAGAGTTGGTCAGGCAAACTCGGTGGGACCGATTCGCTCATATCGGTTGGACCGAAACGTTACGAAAGAGAAACAGAGAGTTTGCATTGCAATCTCGGTGGGACCGATCGCTCATCTTGGTTTGACCGAAACGTTACGAAGGGAAACAGAGAGGTTGCAATCCCATCTTGGTGAGACCGAGATCCCTATCGGTTAGACCGAAAAGACTAGGGTTTCTGGCAGTGGCTATGTCAGCTGAACTCGATGGCGCCGGATAGACAATTGCGGTGGGGCCGAGTTTTACTTTTAGGTTTGGGACATATGTGGATATGAGAAAGTAGTGGAGGGTTTTGGAGCATATCACTAAGCATTTTGAGCAAGCACCTCATTAAGCAACACCTCATTCCTTCTTAATAGTATTGGCTTTTCCTATAGACTCAATGTGATCTTGGATCACTAAAATAGAAAATGTAGAATCTTGTGCTTTGAGCTTGAGCCAATCTTTTGTCCTTAGCATTTTGAAGGTTCCACTTTCTAATCCATGCCATGCCAACCATTGAGCTTTCCTGAAATATTCATCTTGGAATAGCATTAGCTCAATGAGCTATATGTTGTTAGGAATTACCAAAACCACCCAGGGATAGTTGCACTTTCAGATGTGGTACGATAGGGTGGTATCCTCCTTTGAACGATTCGAGTGGCTTGACTTGGCACATGTTCACGCATGTCGTCGAAACAAAATCAACATAGCCTCCACGATATTTATGTACATGGTGAATTATGTCCTACTCATGCTTGCATTCATTGTCTATTAATTTTAATGCATGTTCATGACTGTTGTCGCTCTCTAGTTGGTCGCTTCCCAGTCTTTTTCTAGCCTTCACTTCTACTAAGCAGGAATACTGCTTGTGCATCCACTTCCATAAACCCCAAAGTTATTCCATATGAGTCCACCATACCTTCCTATATGCGGTATCTACCTGCCGTTCAAAGTAAATTTGTATGTGCGAAACTCTAAACCTTCAAATGAAATTCTGTTTTGTATGCTCGAATAGCTCATGTATCAACTAGGGCTGTCTGTATCTTCCATGCTAGGTGGGTTATTGATACGTCTCCGTCATATCTACTTTTCCAAACACTTTTGCCCTTGTTTTGGACTCTAACTTGCATGATTTGAGTGGAACTAATCCGGACTGACGCTGTTTTCAGCAGAATTACCATGGTGTTATTATGTGTAGAAACAAAAGTTCCCGGAATGACCTGAAACTCCATGGAGATTATTTTTGGAAATAATAAAAAATACTGGTGAAAGAATCAAGGCCAGGGGGCCCACACCCTGTCCATGAGGGTGGGGGGCGCGCCTGCCCCCTGCCTCGTGGGTCCCCTGGTGCTCCACCGACCTCAACTCCAACTCCATATATTCGTGTTCGGGGAGAAAAAATTCAGAGGGAAAGATTCATCGCGTTTTACGATACGGAGCCGCTGCCAAGCCCTAAACTCTCTCGGGAGGGCTGATCTGGAGTTCATTCGGGGCTCCGGAGAGGGGAATCCGTCGCCGTCGTCATCATCAACCATCCTCCATCACCAATTTCATGATGCTCACCGCCGTGCGTGAGTAATTCCATCGTAGGCTTGCTGGACGGTGATGGGTTGGATGAGATTTATCATGTAATCGAGTTAGTTTTGTTAGGGTTTGATCCCTAGTATCCACTATGTTCTGAGATTGATGTTGCTATGACTTTGCTATGCTTAATGCTTGTCACTAGGGCCTGAGTGCCATGATTTCAGATCTGAACCTATTATGTTTTCATGAATATACGCGAGTTCTTGATCCTATCTTGCAAGTCTATAGTCACCTACAATGTGTTATGATCCAGCAACCCCGAAGTGATAATAATCGGGACCACTCCCGGTGATGACTGTAGTTTGAGGAGTTCATGTATTCACTATGTGTTAATGCTTTGGTCCGGTACTCTATTAAAAGGAGGCCTTAATATCCCTTAGTTTCCGCTAGGACCCCGCTGCCACGGGAGGGTAGGACAAAAGATGTCATGCAAGTTCTTTTCCATAAGCACGTATGACTATATTCGGAATACATGCCTACATTACATTGATGAATTGGAGCTAGTTCTGTGTCACCCTATGTTATTATTGTTACATGATGAACCGCATCCGGCATAATTCTCCATCACCGATCCAATGCCTACGAGCTTTTCACATATTGTTCTCGGTTTATTTACTTTTCCGTTGCTACTGTTACAATCACTACAAAACCCAAAAATATTACTTTTGCTATCGCTACCGTTACTTCCATACTACTTTGCTACTAAATACTTTGCTGCAGATATTAAGTTATCCAGGTGTGGTTGAATTGACAACTCAACTGCTAATACTTGAGAATATTCTTTGGGTCCCCTTGTGTCGAATCAATAAATTTGGGTTGAATACTCTACCCTCGAAAACTGTTGCGATCCCCTATACTTGTGGGTTATCAAGACTATTTTCTAGCGCCGTTGCCGGGGAGCATAGCTCTATTCTTTGAGTCACTTGGGATTTATATCTGCTGGTCACTATGAAGAACTTGAAAGACGCGGAAACAAAAATTTATCCCTCAACTATGAGGGGAGGTAAGGAACTGCCATCTAGCTCTGCACTTGATTCACCTTCTGTTTTGAGTAAGCTTGCGACACCTAAACCTGCTTCTGCTATTAATTCTGATATGTCGCATGTTATTGATGATGCCACTTCTGCTATGCATGATACTTATGATGAAACTACTTCTATGCTTGATACTACTGTGCCACTTGGTGAATATCTTGATGAACAACTTGCTAGGGCTAGAGAGAATGAAATTATTGAAACTGATAATATTGATGAAAGTGATGATGAAGGCTCTCCCAATAAATATGAATTGCCTGTTGTGCCTGAGGGCTATGTCATGGATGAAGAAACTGCTAGAGACTTTCTTGCTTGCAATGATAGAAGTGATCTTAAGAAATTATTAGCTAAGCTGAAACAAAAAACTCTGAATGCTAGAATGAAATATGATCCTGCTTATGCTACTTCACCTATCTTTGTTAATGATAAGGATTATGAATTCTCTATTGATCCTGATATAATTACTTTGGTTGAGTCTGATCCTTTTTATGGCTATGAATATGAAACTGTTGTGGCACATCTAACTAAATTAAATGATATAGCCACCCTGTTCACTAATGATGAGAGAACTCGCCACTTTTACATCCTTAAAATATTTCCATTCTCATTAAAGGGTGATGCTAAGATATGGTTTAATTCTCTTGATCCTGGTTGTGTGCGTAGTCCCCAGGATATGATTTATTACTTCTCTGCTAAATATTTTCCTGCTCATAAGAAACAAGCTGCTTTAAGGGATATATATAATTTTGTACAAAATGAAGAAGAGAGTCTCCCACAAGCTTGGGGGATGATGCGGAGCATCCTATGGACATCACCATGTCAAGAGTCCATTCGGCGAGTGACACGTGCGACATCTACTTCACATACACAAAGGTGAATCATCTCCTTTACACGTGCTCACTTGACCCCTTCGAGGATGGTATACTACTTGACACTCCACTCGTGTGCATGCATAGGTATTGTCGGAACACTACGGGCGACGAGGAGGAGTGCAAGCGCCAAGGTACAACTACACCATCCGCGAGGGAGGCCTGGAAGCGACGACGGAAGAAGACGGAGCTGCTGAAGCTACAACGGCCGGACATCTGGGCCAAAGGCCGGACATCCGGCGCCTGTGCAGCCGCCAAGGAGCTGCACCAACAGACGGCCAACAGCATCAGCGTCCGGACATCCCGCGCCAGCCCCGGACATCCGGCGCCTCGCCAAAGCCCGGACATCCGGCCCTTCCCCCAGAAATCCGGTGTCGATGACAGAAGACATCCAGAAGTTTTACCCTCCAGCCCGGACATCCGGCCCCTCCTGAAGCCCCGGACATCCGGCCCATCGTCCGGACATCCGGCCCATCGCCCGGACATCCGGCCCATCGCCCGGACATCCGACCCATTGCCCGGACATCCGCCCACCGCTGTTTGCGCACAATAAGGGCCGAGGCCCGTGTACCCCTTCGACCCCCTAGACTATATATACTCTTTCTCCTCCATCTTTCTAGGGTTAGCAAAGGATTAGCTCATTTAGAGATAGAGCTTTGCTCATCCATATCGGATCTACTCCACGAGAGAGACTGCAGCCCCTCTACGGAGAAGATCCACCTTGGATTCAAGACCCCTCACGGGAAGATCCCCTCGTGGATTCAAGACCTCCTCACGGAGAAGAACCGGTTACCGTTTGTATCGTCCGTTGTTGACTTTGGATCTTGTATCTTACCTTTGTGTTCATCGATCTAGCGCATGTGTGATCTATTCTTGTTGGTTGTGTGATTTCTCTCGTGTTCCTCTCGTGTTTCCCTCGTGTTTCCCCTCGTGTTCATCACGTTCCTCGTAGGGATCCGCTCCTTTCGTGAAAGATCGGCCATCTAGGGTTCCACCCTACATCATCTTGGATCAGAGCCAGCTTTTCTCATGATATCTTGGTATCATGAGCCACGTTGATCACGATTTCGGAGCCTCCCCGTTGTGTTTTCTAGCCTAGTTTTGTTGATTTCTTCCCCAATTTCAAAAATCCCCACCAAAAATAGCCCCAATTTTTTTTGTGATTTGTTGGTTTGATGATGTTTTGTTGAATTTGATCCGTGGATTTGCTTTGTTACTTGTGGATCTAGCTTTCGCCAAATTTTCCCCACTTTCCATCCACGAAATCTCTCCAATTTTGCCCTTGAAATCATCAATTTCCGCCCCCAAAATCGAGTTCCTCGAGTTCATCCTCGGATTTGGAGCCCGGACATCCGGCCCGTAGCCCCGGACATCCGGCTCCTGGAGCGCATTTTCGCGCGCGGTTCTGGACATCAGGTCCTGGAAATCCGGCCAAAGCCCCGGATGTCCGACCCCTGTACATCTCAGCTTTTCCGTTTCACCGTTTTGTGCATAACTTCCACATCCGGAGTCCGATTTTCGCGTTCTTTAGCTCGTTGAGTAGCTATTGACATCCTCTACCCCTCTAGATAAGTCCCATCACCATTTGACTCCATCAAATTTTGACAACTTTGGCATCTTTGCCTAGGGCTTCCACCACAACTTCCGCATTGCCACCACCGACTTCCGCAACCTAACCAATTTTGTTCCCCTTAGCATTTGAGTTTGTTTGAGTTGTGATTTGAGTCTCCTAAGGTGTTTCGGCTACTTAGGGATGATTGCTTCTTCATCAACTGCCACCATAACTTCCACATAGGCATACCCACCATACACTTCCACCAACCCAACTTAACCCAATTTTGTTTGTGTTGTGAGTTGTGTCTCCTAAGGTGTTTCGGCTACTTAGGGACCGTGTTTCGAACTCCGGCACCGTGTATAGTCCATCCGCCTTACCCTCGAGTTCCGCATTGCGTCTCAAAACCCATCATTGCATTCCCGCAATCCCATCGAGCTTCCGCAAAACCACCACCGCTTACACTACCACCGTTTGACTTTTGTCCTTGAGATTTTGAGTTGTGGTTTTTCCGTTTCCTAAGGTGTTTCGGCTACTTAGGGACGAGTCTCCATCATCTTGGTATCTACATCAAGAACACCGCCACTCATCATCGCCTTGGACGGTAACCTCCATATCATCTTGGTATCATGGTATCCCTCCATTGTATATTCCCTTGCACATTGCATTGTTAACCCCTAGCCCATTTTGCGTCACTTGCCTATCGAGACTAGCCATTTGAGTATTGCCGACAACGGTACTTGTGCACATTAGTGATCTACACTATACATTGCATACATACCATATCATATTGGTATCATATCATCTCTTGTGTCACAAGTTTGTTCCCGCATACACACTATTGCTATCTTGGTTTGTGCATTTTGCAAAGTGGCCATACATACAAAAAAAGAATAAGCTTTTAAGAAAAAGAGAAAGAGCAAATAACTTGTAAGCAAGTGCCATAGCATCATACCACATTGCATATAAGATTGTCATATCCGATCATCTTGGATCATCTTGAGAGGAACACCGGGAACCATACATACATAGCATACTTGGGATAGAAGTTTATCCATTTTGCATATCATAGGTTGTGCACAAGTGTCGTATCCGCCTATTGAGCAATCGTGCTAGCGTCTCTCTTGAGTTGTGCAACACGAGTGTTTTCCGTGGACTCCACATTTTGTGCTCATTCCTTGGTTGCACGACCCCATTTATCTATCCGTGTGTGTGTTTCCGTGTGCCATTCTTTGCTATTGGTCTATGATGAGGACATCAATACCATTGTTACACCCACAACCCCTGCTGCTATACATACTGGACCAATTACTAGAGCTCGCGCACGCCAATTAAATTACCAGGTACTTTCGTTTCTTGGTAATGATTCTAATGTTCATGAGAATATGATGCTGCCTAAATTGGATACATTTGTTTTGCTTACAAATGAAGGGCGTAGCTTTGAGAAGGATGAACATTGGAGCAAGAACAAGCATGGAGATGATGGCATGCGCATGGGGGACAAGAACGGAGTTACAAGTGATGATTTCTGGACATTGAAGCCACCATAATGCGCGCATGAAGCCTTGGATGAAATATACAAGATGCTACTTCATAACTTTCGTCCAGAGGCTATTCTAGGTGCTGCGTCACCTTATTATTGGGCCGGGCCCATGTAATTTCGAAATACTTGAGTATAGGCTATTTTTAGAGTCCGTATGTGTGGGGAAACAAGAGATAGGGTTGGTTTCGGACCCCTTCCCCAAGGGCCACGAAATTCCCCCCCTCTTCCTCCATATATACAGCCCTTAGGGCGTCGTTTAGACTTTGGGTTTTGCTTAGATTAAAAGTTCGCCATAGCTGCAACTTCGCGTACTTCGTTTGTGTTCAACGACCAGACAAAGGCGTCACAGAACCCCACCTTGATCAATAAAGCTTTCATCTTATATTCGCAATATCCAGATTGCAATCTCAGTTTCTTGCTTGTTCTTCGTTTGCTCGCAGGAAACAGACCCTCGTGGTCAGGTTGATCGTGCTCCGGCATGGTCAATAACCTCTCGGAGTTGGTTTAGCGATTGCTAAGGCGCGACGTCATCGCACGTTCGTAGTCGGATCATCAAAGTCGACTTCCATCAAAGCGGTATCCATCATCTCATCGAAAGACGGGACACCTTTGCCTCTATCAAGTGGTATCAGATTTCCAGGTTGCTCGGTGAGATTTTACAGTTTTTCGTAGTTTAGATCGAGTCTGTTCTTCATACCTACAGTCCACGAAAAAGCCACAAAAAAATTAGGGTTAGTTCATCATATCCGAACCAATCTGAGCCTTTGCATAATCTTTTTAGGGTTTTTGCTTTGTTGAATTTGCGATTGCATCGTCGTGTCAAGTTGCTGGTCTTAGAGTCTAGTCTTTTAGAGTTTCGAGTTCTGGTCATAAGTTATCACGCCGCCGCCGCACCATCATCATCGCCTTGCCATCTACCACCATTGCTTATCCGCCACCGCTTTGAATCCGTATCCATATACCACCACCAATCCGTATCCATATACCACCACCGATCCGTATCCATATACCACCACCGCTACCATATACCACCACCGCTGCCATATCCTACCACCATATATCCACAACCAATCCGAGTTCTTTTCATATTCAGTTTGTTTTAGAGATCCATCTATTTTTCTATTTTCCGTTTCGTGTTTCCTTGCCTGAGTAGGTCTCGGGAAAAAAAAGTCTGGAGACCCCCGGGCAGTTTTTAGGCCAAAATTTCGGCGACCAAAAATATTTTTTCCCTATCCTATTTTTAGGTCCCGGGGAGTGTTTGAGACACTCGCCATCATAGTGATTTTTTGTCGCACTTTTTTGTCGTCGCTGCCCTGATTTCCGAAAAAAATAGTCAAAAAATTTTGTGCCTATCCTGTCAGTTTGACCTGGGAAGAGTTTTGAGACACTCGCCATTATAGTGATTTTTCGCAAAAAAAAGAAAAAAAGAGGAGCGCAAAAAAAAAAAGAGCGCGAAAAAAGAGCAAAAAAAATTCCAGAGTGTGCTTTTCCCTTGTTTACGTGCAGCGCCGTGATTTTGTTAGTGTTCTAGGCTCGCGTCTCTAGCACGGTCTAGCCTAGGACCAGCACAGTACCGTCGTTGAGCGTTTATTCAACTTTGCATCTCTGAATTGATTATTGCAGACCATTTTTGCAACCATATTATAAGCCTTCCCAGCTCCACATACATCTACATCGTGCGTTTGACTCTCCCTGGTAATCGCTCTATCCAAGCTTTAAGAGTTTTGACTACAACGGTTGTCGATCACCACCTGCTGCTGGGTAAGAACTGGTAAGAAATTGAGATTCGCTTGAAGGATTTGTGACACACCACCATCACCACCACTTCCTAGTAGTCTGTAGGATCATATTCTTTTGTGTTTCTATGGCTGCTAACCATGGCAGGATCACAAGCCGATGAGACTGATTGGGAGAACATGACGAACAAGGAGTTGCATGATAAATTTCAGCAAATGATGAGTGGCCAGGTGGGAGATGTGCTAAACAGATTTGAAGAGGCTATGGAGAAGATAGATGCCGTGGAGAAGTCGTTCGAGACAAAGCTGGATAACAAGTTTACTGAATTACTCAAGCGTCTTCCCCAACCACCACCGGCTGCATATGTCGCACCTCTACAACAACAACAACCACATCTCCAACGCCGCCTTCCAAATCAAGTGGGACGAGCACAGCGCGTTCCAATTGAGACTGGTCAAAATTCGGGTGCCGCTGCACCTACTGTTGATGCTTCTTTGGCTCCTGCTACTGCGGCGGCTGAGGAGGATGACGATTATGCGGGCGATTATGAGGATGAGGTTGATCAAAATCAGAACTACGTGCAGCCACCAGCACCACCACCAGCAGGTCGACCTCAGGTATATATTCGCAACGGTAGGCCGGCACCACCACCTCAGGTACGAGATCATGACCATCTCCCTAAACTGAAATTGAATATTCCACCATTTGAGGGTAGATATGTTCCTGATATATATCTTACTTGGGAGTTAGAAACTGAGCAACGATTTACATGTTTACAATATCCTGAGGAGAGACGTGTTCCTGCTGCTGTTTGTGCTTTCACTGGCTTTGCATGTGTTTGGTGGTCTGAACATTGTAGATTATATCCTGTTCCAGCTACTTGGGCTGCTTTCAAAACTGCTATGCGTACTCGTTGGGTTCCACCATATTATCAACGTGAATTACTTCAAAAATTGCAGCGCTTAAGACAAGGGAAAAATTCTGTAGAAGAATATTATCAGGAATTACAAACTGGCATGATTAGATGTGGTATTGTTGAGGAGAATGAAGCTATGCTTGCACGTTTTATGGGTGGATTAAATAAAGAGATTCAGACCATTCTAGAGTATAAGGATTATAATAATATCACTCGTTTATTCCATCTTGCTTGTAAAGCTGAACGTGAAGTGCAGGATCGACAGGCATTGGCGCGAACTAACTTTTCTGCAGGTCGACCTTCATCATGGACACCACATGCATCCTCTACTTCCACTTCACCATCACCTCCATCAGGTGCCACCTCCAGCCGTGATACAAGAAAGCAGGCACAACCACCACTCTCTGCCAAGAGCACACCTGCCGGGCCTGCGCAGAGCTCTTCTTCTTCCATGGCATCAGCAGGGCACACAAGTGATATTATTTGTCGTCGTTGTAAGGGAAGAGGACATTATGCGAGAGAATGCAAATCTCAGCGTGTGATGATTGCTACTGAGGATGGTGGGTATGAGTCCGCTAGTGACTATGATGAGGAGACTTTGGCTCTTATTACACGTGAAGAACATGGTGGAGATGATTCTGAAAATGAGACGCAATACATGGCTCCTGAAGACGCTGACAGGTATGAATGTTTAGTTGCTCAACGTGTTTTGAGTGTGCAGGTCACACAAGCAGAGCAAAATCAGAGGCATAATTTGTTCCATACAAAGGGAGTTGTGAAGGAACGTTCTGTTCGCATCATCATAGATGGAGGGAGCTGTAACAACTTGGCTAGCATGGAGATGGTGGAGAAGCTATCTCTCACCACAAGACCACATCCACATCCTTACTACATCCAATGGTTCAACAACAGCGGCAAGGTTAAGGTAACACGTACTGTTCGTGTGCATTTTAGTATCTCTACATATGCTGATTATGTTGATTGTGATGTGGTACCCATGCAAGCATGTTCCTTATTACTTGGTAGACCATGGCAATTTGATAAAAATTATGTACACCATGGTAGAAACAATCAGTATACTCTTGTTCATAAGGATAAAAATATTACTTTGCTTCCTATGACTCCTGATTCCATTTTGAAAGATGACATTAATAGAGCTAATAAAGCAAAACAGGAGAAAAATAAGAGTGAAAATCAGATTGTGGCAAAAGAATTTGAGCAACAAATGAAACCTAATAATAAACCATCTAGTGTTGTTTCTGAAATTAAATTGAAAAGTGCATGTTTACTTGCCACAAAATCTGATATTGATGAGCTAGATTTCAGCAAATCTGTTTGCTACGCTTTTGTATGCAAAGAGGCATTATTTTCATTCGAGGACGTGCCTTCCTCTTTGCCCCCTGCTGTCACTAACATTTTGCAGGAGTTCGCTGACGTCTTCCCACAAGACGTGCCACCGGGATTACCACCTATTCGAGGGATTGAGCATCAAATTGACTTAATTCCTGGTGCATCGCTACCCAACCGTGCACCATACCGTACCAATCCAGAGGAGACGAAGGAGATTATGCGTCAAGTACAGGAGCTGCTCGACAAAGGTTATATACGCGAATCTCTTAGTCCTTGTGTTGTTCCTATTATACTAGTGCCTAAAAAGGATGGTACGTCGCGTATGTGTGTTGATTGTAGAGGCATTAATAATATTACTATTCGTTATCGTCATCCTATTCCTAGGCTATATGATATGCTAGATGAATTGAGTGGCTCTACAATATTCTCCAAAGTTGATTTGCGTAGTGGATACCATCAAATTCGTATGAAATTGGGAGATGAATGGAAAACTGCATTTAAAACTAAGTTTGGTTTATATGAGTGGTTAGTCATGCCTTTTGGGTTAACTAATGCACCTAGTACTTTCATGAGACTAATGAACGAAGTTTTACGTGCTTTCATTGGACGATTTGTGGTAGTCTATTTTGATGATATACTGATTTATAGCAAATCTTTGGAAGAACATTTGGAACATTTACGTGATGTTTTTATTGCTCTACGTGATGCACGTTTGTTTGGTAACCTTGGCAAGTGCACCTTTTGCACCGACCGAGTATCTTTTCTTTTCTATGTTGTTACTCCACAGGGAATTGAAGTTGATAAAGCCAAGATTGAAGCTATTGAGAGTTGGCCGCAGCCCAAAACGGTCACACAAGTGCGGAGTTTTCTTGGACTCGCTGGTTTCTATAGGCGTTTTATGAGAGATTTTAGCACCATTGCTGCACCTCTCAACGAGCTTACAAAGAAGGATGTGCCTTTTGTTTGGGGTACCGCACAGGAAGAAGCCTTCACGGTATTGAAAGATAAGTTGACACATGCTCCTTTACTCCAACTTCCTGATTTTAATAAGACTTTTGAGCTTGAATGTGATGCTGGTGGAATTGGATTAGGAGGTGTGTTATTACAAGATGGTAAACCTATTGCATACTTTTCTGAAAATTTGAGTGGGCCTAGTCTGAATTATTCTACTTATGATAAAGAACTATATGCTCTTGTTCAGACTTTAGAAACATGTCAACATTATTTATGGCCCAAAGAATTTGTTATACATTCTGATCATGAATCTTTGAAACATATTAAAAGTCAAGCTAAACTGAATCGTAGACATGCTAAATGGGTTGAATTCATTGAAACTTTCCCTTATGTCATTAAACACAAGAAGGGTAAAGAAAATGTTATTGCTGATGCATTGTCTCGTCGCTATACTATGCTTTCACAACTTGACTTCAAAATACTTGGTTTGGAGACCATCAAAGATCAATATGTGCATGATGCTGATTTTATAGATGTTTTGCAGAATTGTAAAGAAGGAAGAACCTGGAACAAGTTTGTCGTTAATGATGGATTTGTGTTCCGTGCTAAAAAGCTATGCATTCCAGCTAGCTCTCTTCGTCTTTTGTTGTTGCAGGAGGCGCATGGAGGAGGATTAATGGGACACTTTGGCGTGAAGAAGACGGAGGACGTACTTGCTACACATTTCTTTTGGCCAAAGATGAGACGGGATGTTGAGCGTTTTGTTGCTCGCTGCACTACATGTCAAAAAGCTAAGTCACGACTCAATCCTCATGGTTTATATATGCCTTTGCCTGTACCTAGTGTTCCTTGGGAGGATATATCTATGGACTTTGTTTTAGGTTTACCTCGAACAAAGAAGGGGAGGGATAGCATATTTGTTGTCGTGGATAGATTCTCAAAAATGGCACACTTTATACCATGTCATAAAAGCGATGATGCTGTTAATGTTGCTGATTTGTTCTTCCGTGAAATTATTCGTTTGCATGGTGTGCCAAATACTATTGTTTCATATCGTGATACTAAATTTCTTAGCCACTTTTGGAGATGTTTATGGGCTAAGTTGGGGACTAAACTGCTTTTTAGTACTACTTGTCACCCCCAAACTGATGGACAAACTGAAGTAGTCAATAGAACATTGTCTACTATGCTTAGGGCTGTTTTAAAGAATAATAAGAAAATGTGGGAAGAATGCTTGCCTCATATTGAGTTTGCTTATAATCGTTCCTTGCATTCTACTACTAAGATGTGCCCTTTTGAAATTGTGTATGGTTTCCTACCTCGTGCACCTATTGATTTGTTGCCTCTTCCATCTTCGGAGAAGGTTAATTTTGATGCTAAACAACGTGCTAAATTGATCTTAAAAATGCATGAGTTAACTAAGGAAAACATTGAGCATATGAATGCTAAATATAAACTTGCTGGAGATAAGGGTAGAAAACATGTTGTGTTTGCACCTGGAGATCTTGTTTGGTTACATTTGCGTAAGGATAGATTTCCTGATTTGCGCAAATCAAAGCTAATGCCACGTGCTGATGGTCCTTTTAAGGTGTTAGAGAAAATAAATGATAATGCATATAAACTTGAGCTGCTTGCAGATTTTGGGGTTAGTCCCACTTTTAACATTGCAGATTTGAAGCCTTATTTGGGCGAGGGAGATGAGCTTCCGTCGAGGACGACTTCATTTCAAGAAGGGGAGGATGATGAGGACATCAATACCATTGTTACACCCACAGCCCCTGCTGCTATACATACTGGACCAATTACTAGAGCTCGCGCACGCCAATTAAATTACCAGGTACTTTCGTTTCTTGGTAATGATTCTAATGTTCATGAGAATATGATGCTGCCTAAATTGGATAAATTTGTTTTGCTTACAAATGAAGGGCCTAGCTTTGAGAAGGATGAACATTGGAGCAAGAACAAGCATGGAGATGATGGCATGCGCATGGGGGACAAGAACGGAGTTACAAGTGATGATTTCAGGACATTGAAGCCACCATAATGCGTGCATGAAGCCTTGGACGAAATATACAAGATGCTACTTCATAACTTTCGTCCAGTGGCTATTCTAGGTGCTGCGTCACCTTATTATTGGGCCAGGCCCATGTAATTTCGAAATACTTGAGTATAGGCTATTTTTAGAGTCCGTATGTGTGGGGAAACAAGAGATAGGGTTTGTTTCGGACCCATTCCCCAAGGGCCACGAAATTCCCCCCTCTTCCTCCATATATACAGCCCTTAGGGCGTCGTTTAGACTTTGGGTTTTGTTTAGATTAAAAGTTCGCCATAGCTGCAACTTCGCGTACTTCGTTTATGTTCAACGACCAGACAAAGGTGTCACAGAACCCCACCTTGATCAATAAAGCTTTCATCTTATATTCGCAATATCCAGATTGCATTCTCAGTTTCTTGCTTGTTCTTCGTTTGCCCGCAGGAAACAGACCCTCGTGGTCAGGTTGATCGTGCTCCGACGTGGTCAATAACCTCTTGGAGTTGGTTTAGCGATTGCTAAGGGACGACGTCCTCGCACGTTCGTAGTCGGATCGTCAAAGTCGACTTCCATCAAAGCGATATCCATCATCTCATCGAAAGACGGGACACCTTTGCCTCTATCAGTCTACTTGTTTCACTTGCAAATTTGTGAATCTTTTTCAACATTATTGACTCTTGCTAACATTTTGCATCAAATTTTGTGTGCCACTATCCTCACCGAGCTCCACTATAAGCCTTACTTGTGTAGGTGTGAGAAACCGACAAGAATTGGTACCTGTGCTATTTCCTTGTTACACATTGAGTGATCATTGATCCATCTTCAACATCGGTCAAGGTACATTTGGTATCGTTCTTCTCTTTCTCCCACTAATATTTGCTCGAGTCTTGTGATGGATAGGCAAGGTATTTCACCTTCGGTCTACAACAACGACGAGTTCGATGCCACGAACAACTCCAACGACGCCAAGATGCAAGCTCAAATGGAGGAGATCAAATCCCTCATCAAGTCATACAAGCGATCTTCCTCATCTTCGAGAAGACGCTCAAGAGCACATGCCTCCGAGCTACCATCTCCGGCAAGGTCACATCGGCATCGACACCATCACCACCAAGAACGTGAAGGTCAAGAGCTCTACACCAACAACCGCTGAACGACTTCACCATCTCCCTTGGCATCTTCGCCAAGCGACTTCAAGGCATCTTCGCCTACGGATATACGACATCTTCGCCAACAAGCACCTCAAGACTACGCTCAAGAGAAGCTCCCCAAGCTCAAGTCCGCGTCTTCCACGAGCTACTACGACCTCGACACCGACCATGAGATTCCTTTCTATGGGACTCAAGAACCCGAGGAGTATCTCGAGTGGGAGCACCTAATGGACCACTACCTCAAGCTACATCAAGTTCCTCCCGAAGATCAAGTGAAGTGCGCCACACGAAACTTCCACGACTACGCCTCGACATGGTGGCTTCACACACCTTCGGCAACCTACGACATGAGTTGGCCCAAGACGAAGAAAGCTTTGCGGCGAGAATTTGTGCCTCCAACCTACACGGAACAACTTCTACGCCAATTGGAGAACACCAACCAAGGATCCAAGTCCATCGACGCGTACTTCAAGGAGATGAAGATTGCCTTGCGACGAGCCGGCGTGGACGACCCCATGTCAATGAAGTTCCACTTCATGATGGGATTGAACAATGCCATCTCCAAGACCATCTTCCTCGAGAACTACAAGTCCCTCGACGACAACTACATTGGTGCTCTCAAGGCGGAACAAGAACTCATGAAGACCAAGGCTTCTCCACCCCAAGCACACTTCTCGAAGACCAAGCTCAAAGACGACGAGCATGAGGCTAGTACCACCAAGATGGCGTAGTCGTGGTCTTCTCATTTGGTGCTAGGTCTCATTTATGATGACGCGCCGATTCACGACGACTTCGTCCTTCCTATGGACATGACGATGGCCATGGTGGAATATGATGCACCCCCCACATGGTTCCATCAAGATGAAGATGACCACCATTTGGTCTTTCCCACCTCACCTACACCACTTGATTGGAATGACAAAGGTAACATAGGTGACGGTGATGCTCTAGTCCCACTAGTGGACATTCTTGACATTGATTGCTTGCATGATGTTGATCCACCTATTACCTTGCTTCATGCTAGTGAGATTTCCCCATGGGATGATTTACCCATTTATGATGATGAGTATGATGATTGCCATGTGGAGTCTATTAGTTGTGATGCCATGTTACATAGGATTTCTTGTGACAATTCTTTAGGTCACATCATGTTTGACAATCCGCTTGACTTGTCATATGCTATGCATGAGATCAATCATATGTCATATTTGCAATCTCTTCGTAGTGACTATGCATATGCCATTAAAATTAACCCAATTTGCACATATGGCATAGATGACAAGCCCATGGTTATTGGCATTTGTTTTTCTTGTGATGATATTGACATGCTCCCTTTGCATCATTTATCTCATATGCCATGCCATGACCACCTAGCTTCGGATATGCATTGTTTTGGATGTTGTCCATTTTCTCCATATGATGTTTCCAATATTGCTCATGAGGAGACCCCCATAGTTTCCTCATACATTTTAGGAGATTTTGATTCATCCTATCCATTGCATGATCCCAATACTTGTGTGCACAACATGCTTCCCATGAATAAACATGCTATTGATGTGCCATATACTAGTATGCTCAATTTGCATCCCCATCGTGTTATACATAACAACTATTCTTTCATGATGGATGACATGTTCTTGTACCATGCATCAAATTTCTTTGAGCGATGCTTATTTTGTGCTAACTCACACGTGCACATACACATCATGATGGATGATGTGTACATTTAACACGCGCACAATTTCTTTGGATTGTGTCTCTTTTGTGTAGGTACCCATGAATACTTGTCAACCTCGCAATCCCACGAGTTGACAAAACGAGCTCTAGAGAGAAATGATGACTTGGGATCCCATGGATTGTCTTTCCCACCGCTCACGTAGCGCAAACACTTCGCGCATTTCTTTTACATGGCCCTCACATGGTTATGGGTTGTTGTCCATTATATATCCTTTGCCCATCTTGCTATGTTCACTTTGCATGATATGCCCATTACTATGCCTTTGCCATGCATTTGTGACCCATGCTTTGCATTACACATGATGATTGATTCTAGTACTTGTATGTGTATTTGCAAGCGTGGTGGAGATATTGTTTGTTATTGCCATGATTGCTTTGTGCCCCATGCCTATGATGATACTATGATCTTGATTTATGTTCGTGCTTGCGATATGTCATGTACATTGCCTATGCCTATTCTTTGCTCTCATGACATGATTGCCATGATTTCCTCTAGTGTGTTGCATCTTCGCTCCACTAGTTTGCACGACTTGATTACTATTGCTTGCCTTGTTGCATCACCAATGATTTATACTTGCTCACTTCATGCGGTTGATGACAACTATCTACATGCTTTGCACATGATTGTTATTGCTTCTTGTCACAACTCTCCATATGTTGCCTCCCTCATGCTAGATGATTTGCCATGTATTGAGTGCAACAATGCTATTAGTCTTGCTTATGAGTTTGCCCCCATAGCATTCTCACATATGATTGGAGATTTTGACATATTTCTTGTGAAGCATGCTTGTCTTACCTCTTTGCACCATATACCTCGTGCCATGAATATAGCCATTGTTGCATCATATTATTCATGCACTTGTGCTTCTAATGGTTATGTGCAAAAGAAGAGAACCATCATGATGGATGATGTGTTTATCTACCATGCGCATATGTTCTTTGTTTTGTTGTGTGCATGTGTAGGATACTTGGACTTTGTGTCGACTTCCGCTTCACGTGAGTTGACCATTCGAGCTCTTGAGAGCGAGCCTCATACATTCGACCACGACTCGTTTCTACGCCACCTATCCTACCACTTCGGCATTGTGAAGAATGCACAAGGACACGCCATCAAGGTGATATCTTTCTTGAGCATGGATATTGCGGATCATACTACTTGTGTTGCTTGCACCATGAGACTTATTGTTCATCTTGGACCACTTGATTGCACACTTGATAGAGATCTTGCTTCGACTTGTCATTTTCACCGTCCCATGCATCATGATATATATGCCTTGTGTGTTGCATCCAATTCTTGGATTACTTGCTCCTCTCATATGTTCGGTTGCAACAATGTCATCCCTTCACATATGCCATGTCCCATTGCTTGTCACATGATTGACTTGATTGCCTCACACATGATGAACAATTGCTCTTTCTATTGTGTTGAGTGCCACACTATGTTCACTACACCCTATGCACATTATGCTTGGATTGTCTTGCACTTAACCCATGTGTTTAGACATCTCATCTTCTTAGGTGTCGTGAATGATTCCTATGCCTACCATAGACCTTTCATTGAGCGCTTTGCCCATGCTTGCTATGAACCTGAGGTAGATGCTTATTCTCTTGACACACATATTTGCATCTCTACCTCCAATTTACATGCTTGCCCCCATGATATCTTTGCTTGTGCTCGATTGATATACTTACATGCCATGTCTCAATCCTTTGTCACACCATATGCCTTGCATGATGACGACACTTGTTTGGTGAATCACCTCTTGAATGCTTGGTTTTGCACTAATGCTAACCACATTTGTTTTTCCAAGTGTTTGTTGTCCTTGCTCCTTTTGAAGGAATCACAAGACGGTGCGACATTGGAGAGTGCCCATTTCGAGCTTCAAGATGACACGTACTTGGTGAACGTCCACTTCTACACGGCGAAGCCATCTCTTTTCCATGGTGATTTGGTTTTCGATCCGAGGTCGGATCTTTCCCAAGGGAGGGGAGATGATGCGGAGCATCCTATGGACATCACCATGTCAAGAGTCCATTCGGCGAGTGACACGTGCGACATCTACTTCACATACACAAAGGTGAATCATCTCCTTTACACGTGCTCACTTGGCCCCTTCGAGGATAGTATACTACTTGACACTCCACTCGTGTGCATGCATAGGTATTGTCGGAACACTACGGACGACGAGGAGGAGTGCAAGCGCCAAGGTACAACTACACCATACGCGAGGGAGGCTTGGAAGCGACGACGGAAGAAGACGGAGCTGCTGAAGCTACAGTGGCCGGACATCCGGGCCAAAGGCCGGACCTCCGGCGCCTGTGCAACCGCCAAGGAGCTGCACCAACAGACGGCCAACAACATCAGCGGCCAGACATCCGGCGCCAGCCCCGGACATCCGGCGCCTCGCCAAAGCCCGGACATCCGGCCCTTCCCCCGAAAATCCGGCATCGACGACAGAAGACATCTAGAAGTTTACCCTCCAGCCCGGACATCCGGCCCCTCCTGAAGCCCCGGACATCCGGCCCGTCGCCCGGACATCCGGCCACCCCTGTCTGCGCACAGTAAGGGCCGAGGCCCGTGTACCCCTTCGACCCCCTAGACTATATATACTCTTTCTCCTCCATCTTTCTAGGGTTAGCAAAGGATTAGCTCATTTAGAGATAGAACTTTGCTCATCCATATCGGATCTACTCCACGAGAGAGACTGCGGCCCCTCTACGGAGAAGATCCACCTTGGATTCAAGACCCCTCACGGGAAGATCCCCTCGTGGATTCAAGACCTCCTCACGGAGAAGAACCGGTTACCGTTTGTATCATCCGTTGTTGACTTTGGATCTTGTATCTTACCTTTGTGTTCATCGATCTAGCGCATGTGTGATCTATTCTTGTTGGTTGTGTGATTTCTCTCGTGTTCCTCTCGTGTTTCCCTCGTGTTTCCCCTCGTGTTCATCACGTTCCTCGTAGGGATCCGCTCCTTTCGTGAAAGATCGGCCATCTAGGGTTCCACCCTACATCAGGGGAGGCTTCTCCAATTACTTAATGCTTTGCCTGATCATCCTCTTAAGAAAAATGAATACTTGATATCTTTTATAACGGACTAACCGATGCTTCCAGAGACCACCTGGTAGTTGTGCCGGTTCTGTTTTCAGGGAAAGAACACCGGATGAAGCGGAAATTCTATTGAATAATATGTTGACAAATGAAAATAATTGGACACTTCCTGAGCCAACTCCTGAGCCTATTCCTAAACCAACTCCGAAGAAAAGGGGTGTTCTATTTCTCAGTCCTGAAGATATGCAAGAGGCAAAAAAATCTATGAAGGAAAAAGGTATTAAAGCTGAAGACGTTAAGAATTTACCTCCTATTGAAGAAATACATGGTCTTAATTTGCCGCCTGTTGAAGAAATATATGATCCTAATCCACTACCTATTGAAGAAGCTCATGGTCTTGATAACCCGACACAGGTAGTAAAGGTAAATTCTCTCTATAGATATGATAAAGCTGAATTCCCTCCTACTAAGTTTGGTAGCCAATGTTTGGATGAGTTTGATAACTTTATGGTTAAGCAAGAAGATTTCAATGCTTATTTTGGTAGACAATTAAAACAAAATGCTTATATGATTGAACACTTGGGTGATTATATGTCTAGAGTTAAGGGTGAACTTAAACTCATTAGTAAACATGCTTCTATGGTTACCACTCAAGTAGAACAAGTACTTAAAGCTCAGAATGATTTGCTCAATGAATTGAATAGTAAGAATAATGATTATGCTGTTAGAGTGGCTACTAGAACTGGTAAAATGACTCAGGAACCTTTGTATCCTGAAGGCCATCCTAAGAGAATTGAGCAGGATTCTCAGAGAAATAATATTGATGCACCTAGTCCTTCTAAAAAGAATAAAAAGAAAAATGATAGGACTTTGCATGCTTCTAGTGAACCTATTGCTGAACCACCTGAGAATCCTAATGATATTTCTATTTCTGATGCTGAAACACAATCTGGTGATGAACATGAACCTATTAATAATGTTAATGATGATGTTCATGTTGATGCTCAACCTAGCAATGATAATGATGTAGAAATTGAACCTGCTGTTGATCTTGATAACCCACAATCAAAGAATCAACGCTATGATAAGAGAGACTTTGTTGCTAGGAAGCACGGTAAGGAAAGGGAGCCATGGGTTCAGAAACCCATGCCTTTTCCTCCCAAACCATCCAAGAAAAAGGATGATGAGGTTTTGAGCGCTTTGCTGAAATGATTAGACCTATCTTTTTGCGTATGCGATTAACTGATATGCTCAAAATGAATCCTTATGCTAAGTACATGAAAGCTATTGTTACAAATAAAAGAAAGATACCGAAAGCTGAAATTTCCACCATGCTTGCTAATTATACTTTTAAAGGTGGAATACCAAAGAAACTTGGAGATCCAGGAGTACCCACTATACCATGCTCCATTAAAAGAAACTATGTTAGAACTGCTTTATGTGATCTTGGAGCCGGTGTTAGTGTTATGCCTCTCTCTTTGTATCGTAGACTTGATTTGAATAAGTTGACACCTACTGAAATATCTTTGCAAATGGCTGATAAATCAACTGCTATACCTGTCGGTATTTGTGATGATGTGCCTGTTGTGGTTGCAAACGTTACTATTTTAACGGACTTCGTTATTCTTGATATTCCTGAGGACGATAGTATGTCTATTATTCTTGGAAGACCCTTTTTGAATACTGCAGGGGCTGGTATTGATTGCAACAAAGGCAATGTCACTTTTCATGTTAATGGTAATGAGCATGCGGTACACTTTCTGAGGAAACAACCTCAAGTCCACAGTATCAATTCTATTGGAAAAATTCCATCGATTATTTTTGGAGGTTTTGAATTTCCTCTTCCTACTGTCAAGAAGAAATATGATATTCTTATTATTGGGGATGTGCATATCCCCGTTGAGGTAACATAGTGTTATTCAAAATTTCTCCGGTTCCATGTTATTCGGAGTGAGTTTGTTAACAAGACTTGATCAACCTTGTTAGTGGATTCCTTTTGATGAGCATGAGATGGGTGAAGTTAGAAAGCACAACCTTCTATACCCTTCTTTTACTTTCTGTTATTTAGTTGAAATAAAGTAAAAATAGTATTTTCCTGTCTGTTTTCTGAATTATTCGTGCAATATAAAAATACCCCGAAAATAAAAGTTCTCCAAATGCCCTGCCAATTTAATATGATTTTTTCTGGAATATTTGAGAATATCTGGCACTGAGAACACATCAGGGGGAGCTGGCACCTTGCCACGAGGGTCCAGGGCACGCCCACACCCTGGGCGCGCCCCCTGCCTCGTGGGCCCACGGTGGCCCCCTCCACTTATTCCTGCACCCACACACTTCTTCTTCCTCCCAAAAAAATCACCATCCAGCTCAAGCACGAGTTCTAGCTCATTTTGCTGCGATTTTCGATCTCCTTGCTCAAAGCACCTCTCACAAAACTGCTTTGGGGGATTGTTCCTTGGTATGTGACTCCTCCATTGGTCCAATTAGTTTTTGTTCTAGTGTGTTATTCATTGCAAACTTGTGCTGCCTAGGTGACCATGTTCTTGAGCTTGCATGTCAAATTTATATGGTTCCAAGTAGTTCTAATGCATGATATAGTCTCTAGGCACTTGTAGGAGTAGTTGCTATTAATTTTGTTGAGCTTGGTTCACTTTTATTTGAAGTTACTGAAAATTTAAGAAATTTTGCAGAGGAGGAAATATGTTTAGGAAAATGTACCAAGGTGGTCCTTCAAGGAAGCAAGGACCCAGGCTTGCTATGCGTGATGCTGATGATGAACCACAAAGGGACGCTCCCGTGCGGCCTCGTGAATGGCCTTCAAGGGACTTCATGGATCAAGCTGGAAATAAGGAAGAATTTAACGCATACTTGCGTAACGCTGATCTTGTGAGCTTCGAGGCAGAAAAGTGCCACCAGTACCACTATCTCACTAGTTCCTTTGTGAGGAGGTTTGAATTTTCATCTTCACGCAATTCTCAAACTGTCCTGTTTCATCTTTATGAAAATTCTTATACTATGGACTTAGAGGATTTTACCACTGCTTGCAAACTTCCACAATGGGGTAGTACCAGTGAACCTCGCAAATCTGAATTTAGAGATTTTCTTGCTAGTATAACTGTGGGGGAATCTAGACACATAGCACAAGCTACCATAGGGAGCATTCATTTTCCTGCTATACATTATTTTGCTCTCTTCATAGGTAGGTGCATAAATGGTAAGGATGAAGCATGCCACATGTGTGTCCCTGACCTTAGTATTCTTAGGAGTGCTGTGTGATAGAGGCAAAGGTGTCCCGTCTTTCGATGAGATGATGGATATCGCTTTGATGGAAGTCGACTTTGACGATCCGACTACGAACGTGCGAGGACGTCGTGCCTTAGCAATCGCTAAACCAACTCCGAGAGGTTATTGACCACGTCGGAGCACGATCAACCTGACCACGAGGGTCTGTTTCCTGCAGGCAAACGAAGAACAAGCAAGAAACTGAGAATGCAATCTGGATATTGCGAATATAAGATGAAAGCTTTATTGATCAAGGTGGGGTTCTGTGACACCTTTGTCTGGTTGTTGAACATAAACGAAGTACGCGAAGTTGCAGCTGATAGAGGCAAAGGTGTCCCGTCTTTCGATGAGATGATGGATATTGCTTTGGTGGAATTCGACTTTGACGATCCGACTACGAACGTGCGAGGACGTCGCGCCTTAGCAATCGCTAAACCAACTCGGAGAGGTTATCGACCACGCTGGAGCACGATCAACCTGACCACGAGGGTCTGTTTCCTGCGAGCAAACGAAGAACAAGCAAGAAACTGAGATTGCAATCTGGATATTGCTAATATAAGATGAAAGCTTTATTGATCAAGGTGGAGTTCTGTGACGCCTTTGTCTGGTCGCTGAACACAAACGAAGTACGCGAAGTTGCAGCTATGGCGAACTTTTAATCTAAACAAAACCCAAAGTCTAAACGACGCCCTAAGGGCTGTATATATGGAGGAAGAGGGGGGGAATTTCGTGGCCCTTGAGGAAGGGGTCCGAAACCAACCCTATCTCTTGTTTCCCCACACATACGGACTCTAAAAACAGCCTATACTCCGTTCGAAATTACATGGGCCTGGCCCAATAATAAGGTGACGCAGCACCTAGAATAGCCTCTGGACGAAAGTTATGAAGTAGCATCTTGTATATTTCGTCCAAGGCTTCATGCACGCATTATGGTGGCTTCAACGTCCTGAAATCATCACTTGTAACTCCGTTCTTGTTCCCCATGCGCATGCCATCATCTCCATGCTTGTTCTTGCTCCAATGTTCATCCTTCTCCAAGCTAGGCCCTTCATTTGTAAGCACAACAAATGTATCCAATTTAGGCAGCATCATATTCTCATGAACATTAGAATCATTACCAAGAAACGGAAGTACCTGGTAATTTAATTGGCGTGCGCGAGCTCTAGTAATTGGTCCAGTATGTATAGCAGCAGGGGCTGTGGGTGTAACAATGGTATTGATGTCCTCATCATCCTCCCCTTCTTGAAATGAAGTCGTCCTCGACGGAAGCTCATCCCCCTCACCCAAATAAGGCTTCAAATCTGCAATGTTAAAAGTGGGACTAACCCCAAAATCTGCAGGCAGCTCAAGTTTATATGCATTATCATTTATTTTCTCTAACACCTTAAAAGGACCATCAGCACGTGGCATTAGCTTTGATTTGCGCAAATCAGGAAATCTATCCTTACGCAAATGTAACCAAACAAGATCTCGAGGTGCAAACACAACATGTTTTCTACCCTTATCTCCAGCAAGTTTATATTTAGCATTCATACGCTCAATGTTTTCCTTAGTTAACTCATGCATTTTTAAGATCAATTCAGCACGTTGTTTAGCATCAAAATTAACCTTCTCCGAAGATGGAAGAGGCAACAAATCAATAGGTGCACGAGGTAGGAAACCATACACAATTTCAAAAGGGCACATCTTAGTAGTAGAATGCAATGAACGATTATAAGCAAACTCAATATGAGGCAAGCATTCTTCCCACATTTTCTTATTATTCTTCAAAACAGCCCTAAGCATAGTAGACAATGTTCTATTGACTACTTCAGTTTGTCCATCAGTTTGGGGGTGACAAGTAGTACTAAAAAGCAGTATAGTCCCCAACTTAGCCCATAAACATCTCCAAAAGTGGCTAAGAAATTTAGTATCACGATATGAAACAATAGTATTTGGCACACCATGCAAGCGAATAATTTCACGGAAGAACAAATCAGCAACATTAACAGCATCATCGCTTTTATGACATGGTATAAAGTGTGCCATTTTCGAGAATCTATCCACGACAACAAATATGCTATCCCTCCCCTTCTTTGTTCGAGGTAAACCTAAAACAAAGTCCATAGATATATCCTCCCAAGGAACACTAGGTACAGGCAAAGGCATATATAAACCATGAGGATTGAGTCGTGACTTAGCTTTTTGACATGTAGTGCAGCGAGCAACAAAACGCTCAACATCCCGTCTCATCTTTGGCCAAAAGAAATGTGTAGCAAGTACGTCCTCCGTCTTCTTCACGCCAAAGTGTCCCATTAATCCTCCTCCATGCGCCTCCTGCAACAACAAAAGACGAAGAGAGCTAGCTGGAATGCATAGCTTTTTAGCACGGAACACAAATCCATCATTAACGACAAACTTGTTCCAGGTTCTTCCTTCTTTACAATTCTGCAAAACATCTTTAAAATCAGCATCATGCACATATTGATCTTTGATGGTCTCCAAACCAAATATTTTGAAGTCAAGTTGTGAAAGCATAGTATAGCGACGAGACAATGCATCAGCAATAACATTTTCTTTACCCTTCTTGTGTTTAATAACATAAGGGAAAGTTTCAATGAATTCAACCCATTTAGCATGTCTACGATTCAGTTTAGCTTGACTTTTAATATGTTTCAAAGATTCATGATCAGAATGTATAACAAATTCTTTGGGCCATAAATAATGTTGACATGTTTCTAAAGTCCGAACAAGAGCATATAGTTCTTTATCATAAGTAGAATAATTCAGACTAGGCCCACTCAATTTTTCAGAAAAGTATGCAACAGGTTTACCATCTTGTAATAACACACCTCCTAATCCAATTCCACTAGCATCACATTCAAGCTCAAAAGTCTTATTAAAATCAGGAAGTTGGAGTAAAGGAGCATGTGTCAACTTATCTTTCAATACCGTGAAGGCTTCTTCCTGTGCGGTACCCCAAACAAAAGGCACATCCTTCTTTGTAAGCTCGTTGAGAGGTGCAGCAATGGTGCTAAAATCTCTCATAAAACGCCTATAGAAACCAGCGAGTCCAAGAAAACTCCGCACTTGTGTGACCGTTTTGGGCTGCGGCCAACTCTCAATAGCTTCAATCTTGGCTTTATCAACTTCAATTCCCTGTGGAGTAACAACATAGCCAAGAAAAGATACTCGGTCGGTGCAAAAGGTGCACTTGCCAAGGTTACCAAACAAACGTGCATCACGTAGAGCAATAAAAACATCACGTAAATGTTCCAAATGTTCTTCCAAAGATTTGCTATAAATCAGTATATCATCAAAATAGACTACCACAAATCGTCCAATGAAAGCACGTAAAACTTCGTTCATTAGTCTCATGAAAGTACTAGGTGCATTAGTTAACCCAAAAGGCATGACTAACCACTCATATAAACCAAACTTAGTTTTAAATGCAGTTTTCCATTCATCTCCCAATTTCATACGAATTTGATGGTATCCACTACGCAAATCAACTTTGGAGAATATTGTAGAGCCACTCAATTCATCTAGCATATCATCTAGCCTAGGAATAGGATGACGATAACGAATAGTAATATTATTAATGCCTCTACAATCAACACACATACGCGACGTACCATCCTTTTTAGGCACTAGTATAATAGGAACACCACAAGGACTAAGAGATTCGCGTATATAACCTTTGTCGAGCAGCTCCTGTACTTGACGCATAATCTCCTTCGTCTCCTCTGGATTGGTACGGTATGGTGCACGGTTGGGTAGCGATGCACCGGGAATTAAGTCAATTTGATGCTCAATCCCTCGAATAGGTGGTAATCCCGGTGGCTCGTCTTGTGGGAAGACGTCAGCGAACTCCTGCAAAATGTTAGTGACAGCAGGGGGCAAAGAGGAAGGCACGTCCTCGAATGAAAATAATGCCTCTTTGCACACAAAAGCGTAGCAAACAGATTTGCTGAAATCTAGCTCATCAATATCAGATTTTGTGGCAAGTAAACATGCACTTTTCAATTTAATTTCAGAAACAACACTAGATGGTTTATTATTAGGTTTCATTTGTTGCTCAAATTCTTTTGCCACAATCTGATTTTCACTCTTATTTTTCTCCTGTTTTGCTTTATTAGCTCTATTAATGTCATCTTTCAAAATGGAATCAGGAGTCATAGGAAGCAAAGTAATATTTTTATCCTTATGAACAAGAGTATACTGATTGTTTCTACCATGGTGTACATAATTTTTATCAAATTGCCATGGTCTACCAAGTAATAAGGAACATGCTTGCATGGGTACCACATCACAATCAACATAATCAGCATATGTAGAGATACTAAAATGCACACGAACAGTACGTGTTACCTTAACCTTGCCGCTGTTGTTGAACCATTGGATGTAGTAAGGATGTGGATGTGGTCTTGTGGTGAGAGATAGCTTCTCCACCATCTCCATGCTAGCCAAGTTGTTACAGCTCCCTCCATCTATGATGACGCGAACAGAACGTTCCTTCACAACTCCCTTTGTATGGAACAAATTATGCCTCTGATTTTGCTCTGCTTGTGTGACCTGCACACTCAAAACACGTTGAGCAACTAAACATTCATACCTGTCAGCGTCTTCAGGAGCCATGTATTGCGTCTCATTTTCAGAATCATCTCCACCATGTTCTTCATGTGTAATAAGAGCCAAAGTCTCCTCATCATAGTCACTAGCGGACTCATACCCACCATCCTGAGTAGCAATCATTACACGCTGAGATTTGCATTCTTTCGCATAATGTCCTCTTCCCTTACAACGACGATAAATAATATCACTTGTGTGCCCTGTCGATGCCATGGAAGAAGAAGAGCTCTGTGCAGGCCCGGCAGGTGCGCTCTTGGCAGATAGTGGTGGTTGTGCCTGCTTTCTTGTATCACGGCTGGAGGTGGAACCTGATGGAGGTGCTGGTGTAGTGGAAGTAGAAGATGCACGCGGTGTCCATGATGAAGGTCGACCTGCAGAAAAGTTAGTTCGCGCCAATGGCTGTCGATCCTGCACTTCACGTTCAGCTTTACAAGCAAGATGGAATAAACGAGTGATATTATTATAATCCTTATACTCTAGAATGGTCTGAATCTCTTTATTTAATCCACCCATAAAACGTGCAAGCATAGCTTCATTCTCCTCAACAATACCACATCTAATCATGCCAGTTTGTAATTCCTGATAATATTCTTCTACAGAATTTTTCCCTTGTCTTAAGCGCTGCAATTTTTGAAGTAATTCACGTTGATAATATGGTGGAACCCAACGAGTACGCATAGCAGTTTTCAAAGCAGCCCAAGTAGCTGGAACAGGATATAATCTACAATGTTCAGACCACCAAACACATGCAAAGCTAGTGAAAACACAAACAGCAGCAGGAACACATCTCTCCTCAGGATATTGTAAACCTGTAAATCGTTGTTCAGTTTCTAACACCCAAGTAAGATATATATCAGGAACAGATCTACCCTCAAATGGTGGAATATTCAATTTCAGTTTAGGGAGATGGTCATGATCTCGTACCTGAGGTGGTGGTGCCGGCCTACCGTTGCGAATATATACCTGAGGTCGACCTGCTGGTGGTGGTGCTGGTGGCTACACGTAGTTCTGATTTTGATCAACCTCATCCTCATAATCGCCCGCATAATCGTCATCCTCCTCAGCCGCCGCAGTAGCAGGAGCCAAAGAAGCATCAACAGTAGGTGCAGCGGCACCCGAATTTTGACCAGTCTCAATTGGAATGCGTTGTGCTCATCCCACTTGATTTGGAAGGCGGCGTTGGAGATGTGGTTGTTGTTGTTGTAGAGGTGCGACATGTGCAGGCGGTGGTGGTTGGGGAAGACGCTTGAGTAATTCAGTAAACTTGTTATCCAGCTTTGTCTCGAACGACTTCTCCACGGCATCTATCTTCTCCATAGCCTCTTCAAATCTGTTTAGCACATCTCCCAATCAGTCTCATCGGCTTGTGATCCTGCCATAGTTAGCAGCAATAGAAACACAAAAGAATATGATCCTGCAGACTACTAGGAAGTGGTGGTGATGGTGGTGTCACAAAACCTTCAAGCGAATCTCAAATTCTTACCAGTTCTTACCCAGCAGCAGGTGGTGATCGGCAACCGTTGTAGTCAAAACTCTCAAAGCTTGGATAGAGCGATTACCAGGGAGAGTCAAACGCACGATGTAGATGTATGTGGAGCTGGGAAGGCTTATAATATGGTAGCAAAAATGGTCTGCAATAATCAATTCAGAGATGCAAAGTTGAAGAAACGCTCAACGACGGTACTGTGCTGGTCCGAGGCTAGACCGTGCTAGAGACGCGAGCCTAGAACACTAACAAAATCACGGCGCTGCACGTAAACAAGGGAAAAGCACACTCTGGATTTTTTTGCTCTTTTTTTCGCTCTCTTTTTTTTGCGCTCCTTTTTTTTGCGAAAAATCACTATAATGGCGAGTGTCTCAAAACACTTCCCAGGTCAAACTGACAGGATGGGCACAAAATTTTTTTGACTATTTTTTCGGAAATCAGGGCAGCGACGACGAAAAAGTGCGACAAAAACTCACTATGATGTCGAGTGTCTCAAAACACTCCCCGGGACCTAAAAATAGGATAGGGAAAAAATATTTTTGGTTGCCGAAATTTTGGCCTAAAAACTGCCCGGGGGTCTCCAGACTCTTTTTTTTCCCGAGACCTACTCAGGCAAGGAAACACGAAACGGAAAATAGATGGATCTCTAAAATAAACCGAATATGAAAAGAACTCGGATTGGTGGTGGATATATGGTGGTAGGATATGGCAGCGGTGGTGGTATATGGTAGCGGTGGTGGTATATGGATACGGATCGGTGGTGGTATATGGATACGGATTGGTGGTGGTACATGGATACGGATTCAGAGCGGTGGCGGATAAGCAATAGTGGTAGATGGCAAGGCGATGATGATGGTGCGGCGGCGGCGTGACAACTTATGACCAGAACTCGAAACTCTAAAAGACTAGACTCTAAGACCAGCAACTTGACACGACGATGCAACCGCAAATTCAACAAAGCAAAAACCCTAAAAAGATTACGCAAAGGCTCAGATTGGTTCGGATATACTGAACTAACCCTAATTTTTTTTGTGGCTTTTTCGTGGACTGTAGGTATGAAGAACAGACTCGATCTAAACTACGAAAAACTGTAAAATCTCACCGAGCAACCTGGAAATCTGATACCACTTGATAGAGGCAAAGGTGTCCCGTCTTTCGATGAGATGATGGATATCGCTTTGATGGAAGTCGACTTTGACGATCTGACTACGAACGTGCGAGGACGTCGTGCCTTAGCAATCGCTAAACCAACTCCGAGAGGTTATTGACCACGCCGGAGCACGATCAACCTGACCACGAGGGTCTGTTTCCTGCGGGCAAACGAAGAACAAGCAAGAAACTGAGATTGCAATCTGGATATTGCGAATATAAGATGAAAGCTTTATTGATCAAGGTGGGGTTCTGTGAACACAAACGAAGTACGCGAAGTTGCAGCTATGGCGAACTTTTAATCTAAACAAAACCCAAAGTCTAAACGACGCCCTAAGGGCTGTATATATGGAGGAAGATGGGGGAATTTCGTGGCCCTTGGGGAAGGGGTCCGAAACCAACCCTATCTCTTGTTTCCCCACACATACGGACTCTAAAAATAGCCTATACTCAAGTATTTCGAAATTACATGGGCCTGGCCCAATAATAAGGTGACGCAGCACCTAGAATAGCCTCTGGACGAAAGTTATGAAGTAGCATCTTGTATATTTCGTCCAAGGCTTCATGCACGCATTATGGTGGCTTCAACGTCCTGAAATCATCACTTGTAACTCTTCTTGTCCCCCATGCGCATGCCATCATCTCCATGCTTGTTCTTGCTCCAATGTTCATCCTTCTCAAAGCTAGGCCCTTCATTTGTAAGCAAAACAAATGTATCCAATTTAGGCAGCATCATATTCTCATGAACATTAGAATCATTACCAAGAAACAAAAGTACCTGGTAATTTAATTGGCGTGCGCGAGCTCTAGTAATTGGTCCAGTATGTATAGCAGCAGGGGCTGTGGGTGTATCAATGGTATTGATGTCCTCATCACTGTGTTAGGAGATAAATCTTATAATTTAAGAACCATTGTTGCACGTAGGTTGCATCATAATAGATTTAATGGAGATTTCTTTGGTGGAATTTATGCAACCCGTATAGCTAATTTTCTTGGTATAACCATACGTGAGGATGATATTGAGTTGCCTCCTGCTTATTTGGATTATGAGGCTATGGTTCGTCATCATTTTGTTGAGAGGAAGATCAGTTCCTCCAGTACCGACTAATCTTTGACAGACGACGCACCTATCACGTCGCTCTCCCTGCTTGTACTTTCTTTGACTTTCAGGCAAAAGGGAGATATTTTCTAACCAGAGAGAAGGCGGAAGAGCATAAGAGGAGGGCTGAGATAGCTCGCCTCCAAGCTGCTGCCCACAATGCAATGACTGTTGCATCTCAGTACGACCCCAACTATAACTTTGGATATCCGCCAGGCCATCCGTGGCAATAAACCAACTTAGGCCAAAAGCCTAAGCTTGGGGGAGTACGTATCTCTCACCGACATTACATTCATGTTCACACACTCATTGCTAGATGTCGGTGCTCGTACTTTTTGATTGCAATATCCATGCTAGTTTATTTTCCTTTTTCTTGCTTTCTTCTTGTGTGTTTGAAAAAACCTGAAGAAAACAAAAAAAATTAGTTGTAGTGTTTAGCTAGTTACTTTTCTTGCTGTAGTATTTATAATTAAAAAGAAAACCCAAAAATATTTCCTGTTCTTCTTTTGCTTGTTGGGAGCTTTCCCGTGTAAATAGTTTTATTTATTTTCTTTTCTTTGGGGTCGATAGGAGAAGACCATAATAAATTTTTTGAAGTGGCTCTTATATGCATTATTGTTGATTTAACCAAGAGCCCATATTGCCTTGTCTTCTCCTATTTGAATGCTTGCAGATTCCAGCTTAGTCCAATGCACTTGCACTATTATTATTCACATCATTCGGTCGTGCAAGTGAAAGGCAATTATGACGATATATGATGGACTGATTGAGATGAGAGAAGCTGGTATAAACTCGACCTCTCTTGTTTTTGTAAATATGATTAGTTCATCGTTCCTGATTCAGCTTATTATGAATAAACATGTTTGCAATGACAAATAGAGATTATAGTTACTTATGCCATGCTTAATTAGCTAGGAGTTTATAATGGTTTACCTTGCGTGCCAACATGCTATTAAGATGGTTGTGATGTGGTATGATGGGGTGGTATCCTCCTTTGAATGATTTAAGTGACTTGACTTGGCACATGTTCACACGTGTAGTTGAAACAAATCAACATAGCCTTCACGATATTTATGTTCATGGTGGATTATATCCTACTCATGCTTGCACTCAATGTTCATTAATTTTAATGCATGTCCATGATTGTTGTCATTCTCTAGTTGGTCGCTTCCCAGTCTTTTGCTAGCCTTCACTTGTACTAAGCGGGAATACTGCTTGTGCATCCAATCCCCTAAACCCCAAAGTTATGCCATATGAGTCCACTATACCTTCCTATATGCGGTATCTACCTGCCGTTCCAAGTAAATTTGTATGTGCCAAACTCTAAACCTTCAAATGAAATTCTGTTTTGTATGCTCGAATAGCTCATGTATCACTACTGGAATTAGCTTATTTGCTGTATGCCAGTTCTTTGCCGTCTGCTAGCTGGCGGCAAAGAAGGTCTTTGCCTTCCGCTTACGAAAAACGGACGGCAAAGAACTGGCTGATGGCAAAGAAGGATTTTGCCATCAGCCAGTTCTTTGCCGTCCGCTAGCTGACGGCAAAGATTAGATAAAACTTAACGGCTCCCCTCTTACGAGCTGATTAGATAAAACTTAACGGCTCCCCTCTTTGTCGTCCGCTAGCGGACGGCAAAGACCTAACTTCACTAACCTAACTAACGGCCGAGCCCCCCACCCCCTTCCTCTCTGTTTCTCTCCACGACCAGATCGACCCCCCGCTGCCCCCCGCCTCCGCCCCCCACCCGCCGCCGCCCCCGGCACCGCCCCCGCCACCCGCCGCAGCCTGCCCCGTCGCCCCACCACCCCGCCGCCCCCCACCCGCCGACGCCCCGTCGCCCCACCATCCCGCCGCCCCGGCGCCCCACCACGTCGCCGCCCGACCGTCCCACTGCCCCGCCGCCCCCACCACCCGCCCACCACCCCGGTGCCACTGCGGCCCCATCGGCCCCGCCTCCCTGCCGGCTCCCCCTGAGCTCCACCGCCCCGGAGCCCTGCCACCCCCGTCGCCACCGCCACCCTGCCGCCCGCCGCCCCCGTCGCCACCGCCACCCCCCGAGCTCCGGTGAGTTATTTTTTTTTTCTGTTTTTTCTTTTTTTGCTGTTTAATTGTTTGTGTTAGATTTAGGTCTAGATATGTGTTAGTATTAGTGTTAGATTTAGTGCTAGATATGTGTTAGTGTTAGATTTAGTGCATGGGTTTTAGCTAATTAGTTATATTATTAAAAGAAGTAGAAAAAAGATGAAAAAAGAAGAAGAAAAAAGAAGAATATGTAGAAGGGGAAGAAGAAGAGAAGGAAAGAAGAAGAAGAAGAAGAAGAAAGGAAAGAAGAAGAAGGATAGAAGGAAACACCCCGACCCCGACACGACACCCTGACACCCCGACCCCCTGACCCCGACACCACACCCCGATACCCCGACCCCCTGACCCCGACCCCGACACCACACCCCGATACCCCGACCCCCTGACCCCCTGACCCCGACCCCGACACCACACCCCGACCCCGACACGACACCCCGACACCGAAACAGCACCCCGACCCCCTGACCCCGACACCACACCCTGACACCCCGACCCCCTGACCCCCTGACCCCGACACCACACCCCGACACCCCGACCCCGACACGACACCCCGACCCCGAAACAGCACCCCGACCCCGACACGGCACCCCGACACCGACATGACACCCCGACCCCCGACACTTCCCGAAAACGTGCTCTTTGGCCTTCTAGAGGCCGACGGGGTCATATATTTGTGAATTATGAGTTAGGTCATATATTTTTCGATTTTGTTATGAAAAACATCATATATAATTGTGTTGATCGGGTAGATTTAAATGTGCAGTTGTTTCATCGCTGCGAGTTTTGGTGTTCGACGACCTCCCCGTGCGTTTGACGAGCTCTGCCCTTCGTTCGTGGGTGAGCACAAATGACATGTCCTCCTCCCCCCTTAATTATTTGCTCTGTTCCGGTGTTCATGCAGATGAAACTTGATAGCTAGCTATATATCTGTCTTGAATCAACAGTATGCGTAACCAATATGGTCTCCCGTTCGAAAGCGTTATAGTTATAAATATGCATGCATTTGCATATTTATAACCGTGATTCTTTCGAATTGTCCAACGCTATCCATGGACAGCCCGAGTATGTGTAGATTGGGTTCATTTTCCCATATGCTTTCCTCCGGATCCGACGCATAAATTTTGTCAGTGCCTCCCCTGTTGTTCTCCGGGTACACATCCTCTCTGTTTATTGCAGAGACGTGTATCAGGAGAACAGCGGGGAGGTGCTGCCGAAATTTTGCGTCGGATCCGGAGCATAGCATGGGAAAATGAACCCAATCTACACATACTCGGGTGGGATTAGGACCTATCATTACCTATTAGAGTGTAGGTTGCATGGACGTAATAAAATTGACAAAGTAGATCAACTGATGAATATATACATGGTGAATTATATATATATATATATTTGTTGTGTGTCCAGTAGCTCTGAAAGTCAAGATGAGTGATCATGCGTGGATGTACTCCGGTCACACTGGTCAAAACAAATGGAGCACTGAATGGTTCACAAAAACCAAGGGGTTTGTGCAAGCCGCATTTGCAAATGGCCAAAGGAAAACCTGGTGCCCCTGTTTACGGTGCGACAATTGGGAAAAGAGGACAGAGGCTGAAATGGGCAAACACCTGCAGAAGAGTGGTTTTACGCCCGATTATACGATGTGGACATATCATGGTGAGTCTGCCCAATGTGACCGAGCTGAGGTGGATCGTCGTCGCACCGACGAGCATGGTACCGGGATGGAAAACATGGTGCAAGACTTCGATGATGCTCGGGATTCGGACGAGGAGATGGAGGAATCTGCAAAGGCCTTCAATGAAATGTTGGAGTCTTCAAAACGTCCGCTCCACGAGCACACTGAGCTTTGTCAGTTGGATGCCATCTCACAAGTAATGGCTCTGAAGGCTCAGTTCAACTTGGGCAGAGAATGCTACGACGCAATGATGACAGTATTTGGATGCTTTCTACCCAAAGGCCATGTAATGCCTGCAAACCTGTACCAGTCGGACAAAATCCTCCGTGCACTGAAGATGCCCTATGAGAAGATACATGCCTGTGAGAAAGGATGTGTCTTATTTAGGCTTGACTATGCGGACTTGAACTATTGTCCCATTTGCAAGTTTTCCAGGTATGTTGTGGTAGACAACGGTATGGGTGAGAAGACACAGACCAAAATCCCCGTTAGTGTTCTTCGGTATATGCCAATCATACCAAGACTTCAACATCTTTTCATGGTCGAAGAGACGACCACACAAATGACATGGCACAAAACGGGCAAAAGAACCGAACTAGATGCAGATGGGAATCTGATGATCGTACACACATCGGATGGTGTTGCGTGGAAAAAGTTTGATAAATTACATGCTGACAAAGCGGCAGATCCGAGGCATCCTTGAGTCGGCATCAGCATGGATGGGTTCAGTGTGTTTGGTCTGACGGCAGCCCAATACAGTTGTTGGCCCGTATTTGTCTTTCCACTCAATCTCCCCCCGGACAGATTATGCAAAGAAAGAACATTTTCCTGACGTTGATAATTCCAGGGCCCAACTGATGAGGACATCAATACCATTGTTACACTCACAGCCCCTGCTGCTCTACATACTGGACCAATTACTAGAGCTCGCGCACGCCAATTAAATTACCAGGTACTTTCGTTTCTTGGTAATGATTCTAATGTTCATGAGAATATGATGCTGCCTAAATTGGATACATTTGTTTTGCTTACAAATGAAGGGCCTAGCTTTGAGAAGGATGAACATTGGAGCAAGAACAAGCATGGAGATGATGGCATGCGCATGGGGAACAAGAACGGAGTTACAAGTGATGATTTCAAGACGTTGAAGCCACCATAATGCGTGCATGAAGCTTTGGACGAAATATACAAGATGCTACTTCATAACTTTCGTCCAGAGGCTATTCTAGGTGCTGCGTCACCTTATTATTGGGCCAGGCCCATGTAATTTCGAAATACATAAGTATAGGCTGTTTTTAGAGTCCGTATGTGTGGGGAAACAAGAGATAGGGTTGGTTTCGGACCCCTTCCTCAAGGGCCACGAAATTCCCCCCCTCTTCCTCCATATATACAGCCCTTAGGGCGTCGTTTAGACTTTGGAATTTGTTTAGTTAAAAGTTAGCCATTGCAACTTCGTGTACTTCGTTTGTGTCCAACGACCAGACCAAGACCGCTTACGGATTCCCACCACTATCAATACTTCATATATATTCGCAATATTCAGATTGCATTATCATATTCTTGCTCGTTCTTCGATTGCTTGCAGGAATAGACCTTCGTGGTCAGGCTGATCGTGCTTCCGGCATCGTCAGTAACCTCAGGAGATTGGTTTAGCGATTGATAAGGCGCAACGTCGTGCACGTTTGTAGTCGGATCGTCAAAGTCGTCTCCACCAAATCGATAGTTATCATCTCATCGAAAGATCGGGACACCTTTGCCTCTATCAAGTGGTATCAGATTTCCAGGTTGTTCGGTGAGATTTTACAGTTTTTCGTAGTTTAGATCGAGTCTGTTCTTCATACCTACAGTCCACGAAAAAGCCACAAAAAAAATTAGGGTTAGTTCATCATATCCGAACCAATCTGAGCCTTTGCATAATCTTTTTAGGGTTTTTGCTTTGTTGAATTTGCGGTTGCATCGTCGTGTCAAGTTGCTAGTCTTAGAGTCTAGTCTTTTAGAGTTTCGAGTTCTGGTCATAAGTTGTCACGCCGCCGCCGCCCCATCATCATCGCCTTGCCATCTACCACCATTGCTTATCCGCCACCGCTTTGAATCCGTATCCATATACCACCACCAATCCGTATCCATATACCACCACCGATCCGTATCCATATACCACTACCGCTACCATATACCACCACCGCTGCCATATCCTACCGCCATATATCCACCACCAATCCGAGTTCTTTTCATATTCAGTTGGTTTTAGAGATCTATATATTTTCCGTTTCGTGTTTCCTTGCCTGAGTAGGTCTCGGGAAAAAAAGGGAGTCTGGAGACCCCCGGGCAGTTTTTAGGCCTAAATTTCGGCAACCAAAAATATTTTTTCCCTATCCTATTTTTAGGTCCCGGGTAGTGTTTTGAGACACTCGCCATCATAGTGATTTTTTGTCGCACTTTTTCGTCGTCGCTGCCCTGATTTCTGAAAAAAAATAGTCAAAAAATTTTGTGCCCATCCTGTCAGTTTGACCTGGGAAGAGTTTTGAGACACTCACCATTATAGTGATTTTTTGCAAAAAAAAAAAGAGGAGCACAAAAAAAAGAGCGCAAAAAAAAAGAGCGAAAAAAATTCCAGAGTGTGCTTTTCCCTTGTTTACGTGCAGCGCCGTGATTTTGTTAGTGTTCTAGGCTCGCGTCTCTAGCACGGTCTACCCTAGGACTAGCACAGTACCGTCGTTGAGTGTTTATTCAACTTTGCATCTCTGAATTGATTATTGCTTACCATTTTGCTACCATATTATAAGCCTTCCCAGCTCCACATAAGTCTACATCGTGCGTTTGACTCTCCCTGGTAATCGCTATATCCAAGCTTTGAGAGTTTTTGCCTACAACGGTTGCCGATCACCACCTGCTGCTGGGTAAGAACTGGTAAGAATTTGAGATTCGCTTGAAGGTTTTGTGACACACCACCATCACCACCACTTCTAGTAGTCTGCAGGATCATATTCTTTTGTGTGTCTATTGCTGCTAACCATGGCAGGTTCACAAGCCGATGAGACTGATTGGGAGAACATGACGAACAAGGAGTTGCATGATAAATTTCAGCAAATGATGAGTGGCCAGGTGGGAGATCTGCTAAACAGATTTGAAGAGGCTATGGAGAAGATAGATGACGTGGAGAAGTCGTTTGAGACAAAGCTGGATAACAAGTTTACTGAATTACTCAAGCGTCTTCCCCAACCACCACCGGCTGCATATGTCGCACCTCTACAACAACAACAACCACATCTCCAACGCCGCCTTCCAAATCAAGTGGGACGGGCACAGCGCGTTCCAATTGAGATTGGTCAAAATTCGGGTGCTGCTGCACCTACTGTTGATGCTTCTTTGGCTCCTGCTCCTGCGACGGCTGAGGAGGATGACGATTATGCGGGCGATTATGAGGATGAGGTTGATCAAAATCAGAACTACGTGCAGCCACCAGCACCACCACCAGTAGGTCGACCTCAGGTATATATTCGCAACGGTAGGCCGGCACCACCACCTCAGGTACGAGATCATGACCATCTCCCTAAACTGAAATTGAATATTCCATCGTTTGAGGGTAGATATGTTCCTGATATATATCTTACTTGGGAGTTAGAAACTGAACAACGATTTACATGTTTACAATATCCTGAGGAGAGACGTGTTCCTGCTGCTGTTTGTGCTTTCACTAGCTTTGCATGTGTTTGGTGGTCTGAACATTGTAGATTATATCCTGTTCCAGCTACTTGGGCTGCTTTGAAAACTGCTATGCGTACTCGTTGGGTTCCACCATATTATCAACGTGAATTACTTCAAAAATTGCAGCGTTTAAGACAAGGGAAAAATTCTGTAGAAGAATATTATCAGGAATTACAAACTGGCATGATTAGATGTGGTATTGTTGAGGAGAATGAAGCTATGCTTGCACGTTTTATGGGTGGATTAAATAAAGAGATTCAGACCATTCTAGAGTATAAGGATTATAATAATATCACTCGTTTATTCCATCTTGCTTGTAAAGCTGAACGTGAAGTGCAGGATCGACAGCCTTTGGCGCGAACAAACTTTTCTGCAGGTCGACCTTCATCATGGACACCGCGTGCATCTTCTACTTCCACTTCACCATCACCTCCATCAGGTGCCACCTCCAGCCGTGATACAAGAAAGCAGGCACAACCACCACTCTCTGCCAAGAGCACACCTGCCGGGCCTGCGCAGAGCTCTTCTTCTTCCATGGCATCGACAGGGCACACAAGTGATATTATTTGTCGTCGTTGTAAGGGAAGAGGACATTTTGTGAGAGAATGCAAATCTTAGCGTGTCATGATTGCTACTGAGGATGGTGGGTATGAGTCCGCTAGTGACTATGATGAGGAGACTTTGGCTCTTATTACACGTGAAGAACATGGTGGAGATGATTCATAAAATGAGACGCAATACATGGCTCCTGAAGACGCTGACAAGTATGAATGTTTAGTTGCTCAACGTGTTTTGAGTGTGCAGGTCACACAAGCAGAGCAAAATCAGAGGCATAATTTGTTCCATACAAAGGGAGTTGTGAAGGAACGTTATGTTCGCGTCATCATAGATGGAGGGAGCTGTAACAACTTGGCTAGCATGGAGATGGTGGAGAAGCTATCTCTCACCACAAGACCACATCCACATCCTTACTACATCCAATGGTTCAACAACAGCGGCAAGGTTAAGGTAACACGTACTGTTCGTGTGCATTTTAGTATCTCTACATATGCTGATTATGTTGATTGTGATGTGGTACCCATGCAAGCATGTTCCTTATTACTAGGTAGACCATGGCAATTTGATAAAAATTCTGTACACCATGGTAGAAACAATCAGTATACTCTTGTTCATAAGGATAAAAATATTACTTTGCTTCCTATGACTCCTGATTCCATTTTGAAAGATGACATTATAGAGCTAATAAAGCAAAACAGGAGAAAAATAAGAGTGAAAATCAGATTGTGGCAAAGGAATTTGAGCAACAAATGAAACCTAATAATAAACCATCTAGTGTTGTTTCTGAAATTAAATTGAAAAGTGCATGTTTACTTGCCACAAAATCTGATATTGATGAACTAGATTTCAGCAAATCTGTTTGCTATGCTTTTGTGTGCAAAGAGGCATTATTTTCATTCGAGGACGTGCCTTCCTCTTTGCCCCCTGCTGTCACTAACATTTTGCAGGAGTTCGCTGACGTCTTCCCACAAGACGTGCCACCGGGATTACCACCTATTCGAGGGATTGAGCATCAAATTGACTTAATTCCCGGTGCATCGCTACACAACCGTGCACCATACCGTACCAATCCAGAGGAGACGAAGGAGATTATGCGTCAAGTACAGGAGCTGCTCGACAAAGGTTATATACGCGAATCTCTTAGTCCTTGTGCTGTTCCTATTATACTCGTGCCTAAAAAGGATGGTACGTCGCGTATGTGTGTTGATTGTAGAGGCATTAATAATATTACTATTCGTTATCGTCATCCTATTCCTAGGCTAGATGATATGCTTGATGAATTGAGTGGCTCTACAATATTCTCCAAAGTTGATTTGCGTAGTGGATACCATCAAATTCGTATGAAATTGGGAGATGAATGGAAAACTGCATTTAAAACTAAGTTTGGTTTATATGAGTGGTTAGTCATGCCTTTTGGGTTAACTAATGCACCTAGTACTTTCATGAGACTAATGAACGAAGTTTTACGTGCTTTCATTGGACGATTTGTGGTAGTCTATTTTGATGATATACTGATTTATAGCAAATCTTTGGATGAACATTTGGAACATTTACGTGCTGTTTTTATTGCTCTACGTGATGCACGTTTGTTTGGTAACCTTGGGAAGTGCACCTTTTGCACCGACCGAGTATCTTTCCTTGGCTATGTTGTTACTCCACAGGGAATTGAAGTTGATAAAGCCAAGATTGAAGCTATTGAGAGTTGGCCGCAGCCCAAAACGGTCACACAAGTGCGGAGTTTTCTTGGACTCGCTGGTTTCTATAGGCGTTTTGTGAGAGATTTTAGCACCATTGCTGCACCTCTCAACGAGCTTACAAAGAAGGATGTGACTTTTGTTTGGGGTACCGCACAGGAAGAAGCCTTCACGGTATTGAAAGATAAGTTGACACATGCTCCTTTACTCCAACTTCCTGATTTTAATAAGACTTTTGAGCTTGAATGTGATGCTAGTGGCATTGGATTAGGAGGTGTGTTATTACAAGATGGCAAACCTGTTGCATACTTTTCTGAAAAATTGAGTGGGCCTAGTCTGAATTATTCTACTTATGGTAAAGAACTATATGCTCTTGTTCGGACTTTAGAAACATGGCAACATTATTTATGGCCCAAAGAATTTGTTATACATTCTGATCATGAATCTTTGAAACATATTAAAAGTCAAGCTAAACTGAATCGTAGACAAGCTAAATGGGTTGAATTCATTGAAACTTTCCCTTATGTCATTAAACACAAGAAGGGTAAAGAAAATGTTATTGCTGATGCATTGTCTCGTCGCTATACTATGCTTTCACAACTTGACTTCAAAATATTTGGTTTGGAGACCATCAAAGATCAATATGTGCATGATGCTGATTTTAAAGATGTATTGCAGAATTGTAAAGAAGGAAGAACCTGGAACAAGTTTGTCGTTAATGATGGATTTGTGTTCCGTGCTAACAAGCTATGCATTCCAGCTAGCTCTCTTCGTCTTTTGTTGTTGCAGGAGGCGCATGGAGGAGGATTAATGGGACACTTTGGCGTGAAGAAGACAGAGGACGTACTTGCTACACATTTCTTTTGGCCAAAGATGAGACGGGATGTTGAGCATTTTGTTGCTCGCTGCACTACATGTCAAAAAGCTAAGTCACGACTCAATCCTCATGGTTTATATATGCCTTTGCCTGTACCTAGTGTTCCTTGGGAGGATATATCTATGGACTTTGTTTTAGGTTTACCTCGAACAAAGAAGGGGAGGGATAGCATATTTGTTGTCGTGGATAGATTCTCGAAAATGGCACACTTTATACCATGTCATAAAAGCGATGATGCTGTTAATGTTGTTGATTTGTTCTTTCGTGAAATTATTCGCTTGCATGGTGTGCCAAATACTATTGTTTCCGATCGTGATACAAAATTTCTTAGCCACTTTTGGAGATGTTTATGGGCTAAGTTGGGGACTAAACTGCTTTTTAGTACTACTTGTCACCCCCAAACTGATGGACAAACTGAAGTAGTCAATAGAACATTGTCTACTATGCTTAGGGCTGTTTTGAAGAATAATAAGAAAATGTGGGAAGAATGCTTGCCTCATATTGAGTTTGCTTATAATCGTTCATTGCATTCTACTACTAAGATGTGCCCTTTTGAAATTGTGTATGGTTTCCTACCTCGTGCACCTATTGATTTGTTGCCTCTTCCATCTTTGGAGAAGGTTAATTTTGATGCTAAACAACGTGCTGAATTGATCTTAAAAATGCATGAGTTAACTAAGGAAAACATTGAGCGTATGAATGCTAAATATAAACTTGCTGGAGATAAGGGTAGAAAACATGTTGTGTTTGCACGTGGAGATCTTGTTTGGTTACATTTGCGTAAGGATAGATTTCTTGATTTGCGCAAATCAAAGCTAATGCCACGTGCTGATGGTCCTTTTAAGGTGTTAGAGAAAATAAATGATAATGCATATAAACTTGAGCTGCCTGCAGATTTTGGGGTTAGTCCCACTTTTAGCATTGCAGATTTGAAGCCTTATTTGGGTGAGGAAGATGAGCTTCCGTCGAGGACGACTTCATTTCAAGAAGGGGAGGATGATGAGGACATCAATACCATTGTTACACCCACAGCCCCTGCTGCTATACATACTGGACCAATTACTAGAGCTCGCGCACGCCAATTAAATTACCAGGTACTTTCGTTTCTTGGTAATGATTCTAATGTTCATGAGAATATGATGCTGCCTAAATTGGATACATTTGTTTTGCTTACAAATGAAGGGCCTAGCTTTGAGAAGGATGAACATTGGAGCAAGAACAAGCATGGAGATGATGGCATGCGCATGGGGAACAAGAACGGAGTTACAAGTGATGATTTCAAGACGTTGAAGCCACCATAATGCGTGCATGAAGCTTTGGACGAAATATACAAGATGCTACTTCATAACTTTCGTCCAGAGGCTATTCTAGGTGCTGCGTCACCTTATTATTGGGCCAGGCCCATGTAATTTCGAAATACATAAGTATAGGCTGTTTTTAGAATCCGTATGTGTGGGGAAACAAGAGATAGGGTTGGTTTCGGACCCCTTCCTCAAGGGCCACGAAATTCCCCCGCTCTTCCTCCATATATACAGCCCTTAGGGCGTCGTTTAGACTTTGGAATTTGTTTAGTTAAAAGTTAGCCATGGCAACTTCGTGTACTTCGTTTGTGTCCAACGACCAGACCAAGACCGCTTACGGATTCCCACCACTATCAATACTTCATATATATTCGCAATATTCAGATTGCATTATCATATTCTTGCTCGTTCTTCGATTGCTTGCAGGAATAGACCTTCGTGGTCAGGCTGATCGTGCTTCCGGCATCGTCAGTAACCTCAGGAGATTGGTTTAGCGATTGATAAGGCGCAACGTCGTGCACGTTTGTAGTCGGATCGTCAAAGTCGTCTCCACCAAATCGATAGTTATCATCTCATCGAAAGATCGGGACACCTTTGCCTCTATCACCAACTATCCGGGGAAAATATGAATGTGTACATGCAGCCGCTTAAGGACGAATTGCAAGAAGCCTGGGATAATGGGTTTAAGACATACGCCGCCTATAGCAAACGGAACTTCATAATGCGTGTCTGGTACATGTACTCGACGCATGACTTGTCGGCGTATGCGCTATTCGTTGGCTGGTGTGTGCATGGAAGGTTCCTGTGCCCCACATGCAAGGGAGCTCTTGAGTTTCGTTGGCTTCAGGCCGGTCGCAAGTTTTCTTGCTTCGACATGCATAGACAGTTCCTGGATCCTCGCCATAAGTTCAGGAAAGATAAGAAGAACTTCATCAGAGGTAGAGTTGTCAAAAACTCTGCACCACCTGCGTTAACAGGCCAACAGACCCTGGATCAGTTAAACGCTCTCGAGCCAGATCGAGAGCGTCCAGGGTACTTCAAGGGGTATAATTCTAAGCACGCCTGGACTCACAAGACATGCTTATGGGATCTGCCTTACTTCAAAGACCTCCTTTGCCCACACAACATCGACGTGATGCACACTGAGAAGAATATCGCCGAGGCACTTTTTGGTACAATGTTCGGCATAGATGGGAAGTCAAAGGATAATACTAAGGCTAGAGTCGATCTGGAGGCGCTATGTGATAGGCCGTTACAAAACATGAAAGAACCGAAAGGAAAGCAGAACTGGACGAAGCCAAAGGCATGGTTCAATCTTGGAAGGCCAGCTATGAGGGAAATTATCTTGTGGATGAAAATGCAGTTGATGTTCCTCGATGGGTATGCAGCGAATCTAAAGAGGGGAGCGAGTCTTGATAAATTGAAGATATTTGGTCTCAAGAGCCATGATTGGCACATATGGATTGAGCGGGTAATGACGGTGATGTTGCGTGGCTTCATCCCTGAGGATGAATGGCTAGTACTGGCAGAACTCTGCTATTTCTTCCGTGTTCTTTGTGCGAAAGAACTATCGCCTGGCGTGCTAGAAGAAATGGAAGAGTTGGCGCCGGAGTTGATCTGCAAGTTAGAGAAGATCTTTCCACTGGGCTTCTTTAATCCAATGCAGCATTTGATTTTGCATCTCCCGACCGAGGCAAGATTGGGGGGGGGGCGTGCAAAATTGTTGGTGCTACCCAACTGAGAGGATGCAGAAGACGCTTCGACAAAAATGTAAAAATAAACGTAGAATTGAAGCATCGATGGCTGAGGCATTCATCACTGAGGAGGCGGCAAACTTCGTGACAGCACACTACGAAGCCAAAAATCGTCATTTGCATAATCCGAAGCCTCGGTACAATGCTGATGAACCTCAAAAGGGTGGATCCAACCTCAGCCTACTCAAAGGGAATCTCGCACCAGCCAGTGGTTCGAAACCAGTATCTTTGGATAACGAAGAATGGCGGATCATTACGTTGTATATCTTCAACAACCTGACAGAAGTGCGGCCGTACATCGAGTTAGTTCTCGGTACATTGTTTCGCAACTTCTATTTCCTTTGAACTGCTCTTATTCCTGGATATTTCATACAGTCGATACGTCGTCATATTCTCGTATGGAGCGGTAATCCAAAAGGATTCCGTCGAAGAGTATGAGCTTCTCGCAAAACAAGGAGGCGGCTATCCCGGTTTCATCTCTTGGTTCAAACAAACGGTAATTTCTATTAGACCATTTCATTACATTCGCTAATTTCTGCCTAATGCAACAATCCTTTCGTATTAAACTTGTAGGCTAATTCAGAGTCTATGGACGCCGAATTGAGACAAGTCGCTAATGGTTTTGACTATAAGGTCCGTTCATTTGACAAATACGACATCAACGGGTATCGCTTTCGTACCTATGGCAAAGAGCTATCTATGGCCGACCGAAAGTCTACAAATTGTTGTGTATCTGCTATCGGCGAAGGAGGTACCGAGTATTATGGGAGAGTTGAAGCAATTTATGAACTTCTATTCTATGGTGACAACCCACTGAATGTCGTACTCTTCAAATGTTATTGGTTTCAGCCGAAGGAGACTAGAAGGACTCATGAACATATAGGGCTAGTTGAAATCAAACAAAGCACCCATTTAGATGTTCCTGATGTCTATATTACGGCTCAACAGGCGACCCAAGTATTCTATCTACCGTGGGCCTGCCAAACTAATCCAAATCTAAAAGGTTGGAATGTCGTTTATGAAGTGCCGCCACGTGCTAGACTATCTCCCCCAAAGGAAGAGGATTATGAACCTCACATTAACCCAGACACATATGAAGGAGAATTCTTCCAAGAGACACGTCTTTCCAAAAAGCATTTCAAGAACCGCTATACTTCACCCCAAAACATTGAAGTAGACAGCGACAGTGAATCCGACATCAACCCAGAGGAGGAACAAGAAGAGCCGGAACAAGAAGAGGTTACTGCTGCGGATGACCTGTCAATTCTTGACCGATTACGTCAAGGTGGCCTTCCACATGTTGATGCCACTGAACCCTATGAGCCCGTCATTGATTATAGTGATGATGATGATTATGCATTTATTGATGATAGTGATCAAGATTATTAGTAGTGTCAGGTATTCAATTTTTTATGTTGTACTTGATGATGATCCATTTTACCCAAGTTAGCTGTAAAATGACCCATTTTACCTAGACTAGCTCCAAAATGATCCATTTTACCTATGTTAGCTCTAAAATGACCCATTTAACCTAGGTTAGCTCCAATATGACCCATCTTACCTAGGTTAGCTCCAAAATGATGCATTTTACCCAAGTTAGCTCTAAAATGACCCATTTTACCTAGATTAGCTCATTAACGATCCATTTCACCTAGGTTAGCTCACAAACGATCCATTTTACCTAGTTTAGCTCCAAAATGACCCATCACACCTAGGTTAGCTCTAAAATGATGCATTTTACCTAAGTTAGCTCATAAACGATCTATTTCACCTAGGTTAGCTCATAAACGATCCATTTCACCTAACTTAGCTAAAAAAAGATCCATTTCACCTAGGTTAGCTCCAAAATGACCCATCTTACCTAGGTTAGCTCTAAAATGATTCATTATACCTAAGTTAGCTCATAAACGATCTATTTCACCTAGGTTAGCTCATAAACGATCCATTTCAACTAAGTTAGCTCATAAATGATCCATTTCACCTAAGTTAGCTCATAAATGGCATATACTTCTTCTTCTAGTCACCTTTTTCTAACTTTCTTATTTGCCATTTTGCAGATTTCATTCACTTCACGGAAGCTAGCTTGCTATGATGGAGTGCTTGTTTTTTCTTTCATTGTCCTCTAGTATTCTTCTAGCTTGCTATGATGGAACTTGCTATCTTGATGAAACTTTGCATTGTAATATGTATGGATGGAACAATGTGTATGTGCAACTTGCTATGTATGAATGGATGGAACTATATATGTATGCACGATGAAACTTATGTGCTGGATATGTCATATGATTGCTGTTAAATAGCCCTGTGAAATATATATATATATGTCATATATTTGCTGTGAAAATTGCTGGATTAAAAAAACAGAAAAAGAGGCACCTTTACCGTCAGCCGCTGATGGCAAAGGCTCCTTTGCCGTCTGCTGCGGACGGCAAAGAAGCCACGCGGCGGCCACCTGTGCTCCCTGGGAGCCAACCCATTTGGTCAGTTTGCCTACAGCGGCGGACGGCAAAGAATGCCCACATTTGCCTACAGCAGCAGACGGCAAAGGCTTGTCCCGCAGTGACGTCCAGCTGGCGTCATTCGGCGGACGGCAAAGGCCGGATGCTCTTTGCCGTCAGCGGCGGACGACAAAGGCTACCGTTAGCCGCCTAACGGACTAACAGCGCATTTATTGCCGTCGGCTTTCTTTGCCGTCAGCCGCTGATAGCAAAGGCCCCTTTGCCGTCCGCTTCAAAAAGCAGACGGCAAAAAAGCTCTTTACCGATGCCTACTTTGCCGGAGCCTTTTGCCGTCCGCGGCAGACGGCAAAGGCCTTTGCCGTTTGCCATCCTTGCCTTTGCCGTCTGCCGTGGCAGACGGCAAAGTAGCTGATTCCTGTAGTGTATCAACTAGGGCTATCCGTATCTTCTATGCTAGGCGGGTTATTCTCAAGAGGAGTGGACTCCGCTCCTCACTCACGAGAAAATGGCTGGTCACCGGGATGCCCAGTCCCATGCTTTATGCAAACCAAATCAAAATAATTGCCAACAAAACTCCCCCTGGGACTGTTGTTAGTTGGAGGCACTCGTTGTTTCGAGCAAGCCATGGGTTGATGCTTGTTGGTGGAGGGGGAGTATAAACTTTACCATTCTGTTTGGGAACCGCCTATAATGTGTGTGGCATGGAAGATATCGCCATCTCTTGGTTGTTATGTTGCCAATGAAAGTATACCGCTCAAAATATTATTTATCTCTATTTCAAAACCGAGCTCTAGCACCTCTACAAATCCCTGCTTCCCTCTGCGAAGGGCCTATCTATTTACTTTCATGTTGAGTCATCACCCTCTTATTAAAAAGCACCAGCTGGAGAGCACCGCTGTCATTTGCATTCATTACTATTAATTTATATTGGGTATGACTATGATTGGATCTCTTTTACCATGAATTACAATGTTTAGTCAGTCCTTGATCTTTAAAGGTGCTCTGCATTTATGTTTTGCGGTCTCGGAAAGGGCTAGTGAGATACCATCTTGTTATATCATATCATGATTGTTTTGAGAAAGTGTTGTCATCCGAGATTTATTATTATTGCTCGCTAGTTGATTATGCCATTGATATGAGTAAACATGAGACCTAAGAGTTATTGTGAATGTGGTTAGTCATAATCTTTGCTAAAAACTTGAATGCTGGCTTTACATATTTACAACAACAAGAGCAAACAGAGTTTGTAAAAGTTTTTCTTTATCACTTTCAGTTTATCAACTGAATTGCTTGAGGACAAGCAAAGGTTCAAGCTTGGGGGAGTTGATACGTCTCCATCGTATCTACTTTTCCAAACACTTTTTCCCTTGTTTTGGACTCTAACTTGCATGATTTGAATGGAACTAACCCGGACTGACGCTGTTTTCAGCAGAATTGCCATGGTGTTATTTATGTGCAGAAACAAAAGTTCTCGGAATGACCTGAAACTCCACGGAGATTATTTTTGGAAATAATAAAAAATACTGGCGAAAGAATCAAGACCAGGGGGCCCACACCCTGTCCACGAGGGTGGGGGGCGCGCCTGCCCCCTGGCGCGCCCCCTGCCTCGTGGGCCCCCTGGTTGCTCCACCGACCTCAACTCCAACTCCATATATTCATGTTCGGGGAGAAAAAAATCAGAGAGAAAGATTCATCGCATTTTACGATACGGAGCCGCCGCCAAGCCCTAAACTCTCTCGGGAGGGATGATCTGGAGTCCATTCGGGGCTCCGAAGAGGGGAATCCGTCGCCGTCGTCATCATCAACCATCCTCCATCACCAATTTCATGATGCTCACCGCCGTGCGTGAGTAATTCCATCGTAGGCTTGCTGGACGGTGATGGGTTGGATGAGATTTATCATGTAATCGAGTTAGTTTTGTTAGGGTTTGATCCCTAGTATCCACTATGTTTTGAGATTGATGTTGCTATGACTTTGCTATGCTTAATGCTTGTCACTAGGGCCCGAGTGCCATGATTTCAGATCTGAACCTATTATGTTTTCATGAATATACGTGAGTTCTTGATCCTATCTTGCAAGTCTATAGTCACCTACTATGTGTTATGACCCCGAAGTGACAATAATCGGGACCACTCCCGGTGATGACCGTAGTTTGAGGAGTTCATGTATTCACTATGTGTTAATGCTTTGGTCCGGTACTCTATTAAAAGGAGGCCTTAATATCCCTTAGTTTCCGCTAGGACCCCGCTACCACGGGAGGGTAGGACAAAAGATGTCATGCAAGTTCTTTTCCATAAGCACGTATGACTATTTTCGGAATACATGCCTACATTACATTGATGAATTGGAGCTAGTTCTGTGTCACCCTATGCTATGATTGTTACATGATGAACCGCATCCGGCATAATTCTCCATCACCGATCCAATGCCTACGAGCTTTTCACATATTGTTCTCCGTTTATTTACGTTTCCGTTGCTACTGTTACAATCACTACAAAACCCAAAAATATTATTTTTGCTATCGCTACCGTTACTTCCATACTACTTTGCTACTAAATACTTTGCTACAGATATTAAGTTATCCAGGTGTGGTTGAATTGACAACTCAACTGCTAATACTTGAGAATATTCTTTGGCTCCCTTTGTGTCGAATCAATAAACTTGGGTTGAATACTCTATCCTCGAAAACTGTTGCGATCCCCTATACTTGTGGTTTATCAGTTATTCTCATGGGGAGTGGACTCCGCTCCTCACTCACGAGAAAATGGTCGGTAACCGGGATGCCCTGTCCCATGCCTAAACCAAATCAAAATAATTGCAAACAAAACTCCCCCAGGACTGTTGTTAGTTGGAGGCACCTGTTGTTTCGGGCAAGCCATGGATTGATGCTTGTTGGTGGTGGGGGAGTATAAACTTTACCATTCTGCTTGGGAACCGCCTATAATGTGTGTAGCATGGAAGATATCGAAATCTATCAGTTGTTATGCTGACAATGAAAGTATGCCACTCAAAATATTGTTTATCTCTATTTCAAAAATCGAGCCCTGGCACCTCTACAAATCCCTGCTTCCCTCTGCGAAGGGCCTATCTATTTACTTTTATGTTGAGTCATCACCCTCTTATTAAAAAGCACCAGTTGGAGAGCACTGCTGTCATTTGCATGCATTACTATTAGTTTACATTGAGTATGACTGGATCTCTTTTACCATGAATTACAATGTCTAGTCAGTCCTTGATCTTCAGAGGTGCTCTGCATTTATGTTTTGCGGTCTCAAAAAGGGCTAGCGAGATACCATCTTGTTATATCATATTATGATTGTTTTGAGAAAGTGTTGTCATCCGAGATTTACTATTATTGCTCGCTAGTTGATTATGCCATTGATATGAGTAAACATGAGACCTAAGTGTTATTGTGAATATGGTTAGTTCATAATCTTTGCTGAAAACTAGAATGCCGGCTTTACATATTTACAACAACAAGAGCAAACAGAGTTTGTAAATTTTTTTCTTTATCACTTTTAGTTTGTCAACTAAATTGCTTGAGGACAAGCATAGGTTTAAGCTTGGGGGAGTTGATACGTCTCCAACGTATCTACTTTTCCAAACACTTTTGCCCTTGTTTTGGACTCTAACTTGCATGATTTGAATGGAACTAACCCGGACTGACAATGTTTTCAGCAGAATTGCCATGGTGTTATTTTTGTGCAGAAAAAAAAATTCTCGGAGTGACCTGAAACTTCACGAAGAATATTTTTGGAATATATAAAAAATACTAGCGGAAGAATCAACACCAGGGGGCCCACACCCTGTCCACGAGGGTGGGGCCGCGCCCCCTGCCTCGTGGGCCCCCTAAGGCTCCACCAACCTCAACTTCAACTCTATATATTCACGTTCGGGGAGAAAAAAATCAGAGAGAAGGATTCGTCGCGTTTTACGATACGGAGCCGCCGCCAAGCCCTAATCTCTCTTGGGAGGGCTGATGTGGAGTCCGATCAGGGCTCCGGAGAGGGGAATCCGCCGCCATCGTCATCATCAACCTTCCTCCATCACCAATTTCATGATGCTCACCGCCGTGCGTGAGTAATTCCATCGTAGGCTTGCTGGACGGTGATGGGTTGGATGAGATTTATCATGTAATCGAGTTAGTTTTGTTAGGGTTTGATCCCTAGTATCCATTATGTTCTGAGATTGATGTTGCTATGACTTTGCTATGCTTAATGCTTGTCACTAGGGCCCGAGTGCCATGATTTCAGATCTGAACCTATTATGTTTTCATGAATATATGTGAGTTCTTGATCCTATCTTGCAGGTCAATAGTCACCTACTATGTGTTATGATCCGGTAACCCCAAAGTGACAATAATCGAGACCACTCCCGGTGATGACCGTAGTTTGAGGAGTTCATGCATTCACTAAGTGTTAATGCTTTGGTACGGTACTCTATTAAAAGGAGGCCTTAATATCCCTTAGTTTCCAATAGGACCCCGCTGCCACAGGAGGGTAGGACAAAAGATGTCATGCAAGTTCTTCTCCATAAGCACGTATGACTATATTCGGAATACATGCCTACATTACATTGATGAACTGGAGCTAGTTCTATGTCACCCTATGTTATAACTGTTGCATGAGGAATTGCATCCGACATAATTCTCCGTCACTTATCCAATGCCTACGAGCTTTTCATATATTGATCTTTGCTTAGTTACTTTACCGTTGCCACTGTTACAATTACTACAAAACTGCTACTGTTACTTTTGCCACCGTTACCGTTACTTCCATACTACTTTGCTACTAAATACTTTGCTGCAGATATTAAGTTATCCAGGTGTGGTTGAATTGACAATTCAACTACTAATACTTGAGAATATTCTTTGAGTCCCCTTGTGTCGAATCAATAAATTTGGGTTGAATAGTCTACCCTCGAAAACTGTTGTGATCCCCTATACTTGTGGGTTATCATTGCCACATAAGCAAATTTGTTCAGTTGGACTCGATGTTACTGCTGAAGTTACTCCCACTGTGGCTAGTCTAATGCATAGTATCATAGAGTAGTATTATATGTAGTACTTTATTTATTGTCATGCATGACACATAGTAGCATATCATTTATCACCATTATACCACGGGTTTGATTTTCGGGCGCATTTCAGGTATCGTTAGCTATATTTAAGACATTTTTTGAGATTAATGTGCATTTTGTGCATAAAAATAAAATTACAACCGGAACTGCATGTGCTGTCGAAAGGGATGAGGATCGCCGTCCAATCTGGGAGCATCCAACGGTGCAGACGTACGGTTCGTGGGGTTTGGGTTCTGGCTAATCAGAAAGCACGACTTAGATAATGGGCGGGGTTTGGTCGGTACACGACTTTCATCAACGAACCGTGTGCTATTCGAAAACCAGATTGCATATTTTTGTTCACACATACTGTAGTGAGATCAGTTGAGTGTGCGACCTCTATGATATAATAATAATAATAATAATAATAATAATAATAATAAGTTCATATTCATTGCCTGAGCTGATAGCATTTCAAGGTCAACATATTAACGGTTCTGACATCAACAGAAAACCGGGCATTACTCACAAATTCAGTACACGCGACAGTTCTAAATTGAACGAATTAAGTTGCACGGTAGGCATAAAGACTAGTCTTACGGCTTAATTCCCATGTACATGGGGGAATTTGGATCATTACATTGACCCCGAATGAACTTGGGTTTTATGATGATTTTACGCTTCTCTGTTACACGGGTGCGTGATCCCTTGGCTGGCAAGTCATCAAATTCATCGTACTCGTCCTCATCGGCAACATCGTCGACACCCAGTACCATTCTCTTCCCATGCATCACTACATGGAAGTTCTTATGCAAGGGGTCTTCCACAAAGAAAATCTGGGTAGCATCGCTGGCAAGAATGAATGGGTCCGCGTGATATGCCATCATTGTCCTGTTAACACAGGTCTTCCTGTACTCATCAATCCTTACCTGACCAAGAGGGATCCATGCACACCTGAATAATGCCACCTTAACTTTTCACATAGTCAAGCTCCCAAATCTCTTTGATGGTTCCATAGTATACCCTTTTATCAGCTTCATTTACAGTCATGCATTCTATTCGAACACAGCTATTCTGATATGAGGTCTTCTGATCATGTTCCTCAGTGTAGAACGTGTATCCGTTTATGTCATATGCTTGGTACGTCAACACCGTAGGTGGTGGCTTTTGTGCCAACCACATAGCAATGTCATCGATGGATCCTTGTGCCAAACGATCCTTCAGCCATTCGGCGTAGTTCTTAGTGTGCTCCTTCATCTCCACATCTGATGAAGGCACCATTGGTAAGAAGCTTTGGCGTATCTCTGCCAAGTGTTCTTCGGCATAAGCGCTGAGAACTGGGCTGTTAAGCAGAACCGTCAAATGGGCTTTCTCTGCCAATTCTCTGGGTGCAGCCATTTGCGTGCTAGCAAGGATCGGCTTACCTTTCAACCTTCCCTCGTGGAGAGAGAGGGGCAAACCTATAGGCCTTTGTTTCATTTATTCGGTGCAAAACTCAACCACCTCCTCCGCGGTATAACCTTGTAGGATGCTTGCCTCTGGATGGTTTCGGTTCCGACAAAAGCGCTTCAGTATTCCCATGGACCGCTCGAAGGGATACATGTTGCGAAGAAACACATGACCACAATACTTTATCTCGTCGCCAAGGTGCACAGTGAGATGGACCATGACATCAAAGAATGACGGTGGGAAAAACATCTCTAGATTGGATAATATTCTTGCAATATCATCTTGCATATGATCCAACTCTTCACGATCTACAACTTTCTGGCATAGTTGGTTGAAGAAATCACAGAGGTCAATGAGTGTGTTTCTTATATCTTTGTCCATCAGATTCCTGATGGCCACCGGGAGGATTTGTGTCAACATTACGTGGCAATCATGTGAATTCATGTGTCCCAATTGCATTTTACATGAGCTCACATCCACGAGACGTCTGATGTTTGCGCAGTAGGAAGAGGGTGTCTTAACTGACAACAAATAGGTGAAGAACTGTGTTGCTTCTTTTGTACTAAAATTGTAACTCTAGCGAGCTTTGATGAATTTGTCATCATTTTCTGCTTCACTCTTGTGTTTCGATTGATCAGGAAGCATATCGAGCCGTGAACCGTCACCATCCTTTCTTTTACCTTTAATCTTGAGCAGACTACCAAGGATGCTTTCACATACGTTCTTCTCTACGTGAATGACAATGATGCAGTGACGTACACGTAGAATCTCCCAGTAAGGTAATTTACAGAACACCGATTTCTTCTTAAAACTTGACCCTTGGGTGTTTGTTTCACCGTCAAAGGGTGGTTCTTGCCAAGCACAACATTAATTTTTTTAGCCATGTTGTGGACCACCTCCCCTTCATAGGGTCTTGGGCCCACACCTGCCTCTGCCGTACCATCAAATTCAGCTTTCATCTTTCGGTATGGGTGAGTTTTCCGTAAGAACCTACGATGACGCAATACACGGTTTTGTGCGAGTTGGGAAGTCTTCTGCTAGCTGTCCTATCGTTGCATGTGACAAACCCTACATCTCCCTTTGTTTTCTGCCCCGATGTGTTGGCTAATGCCGGCATAACTTGAATGGTGTGCACCAGCATCGCATGTAGGTCGAAAATCTCCTTTCTGTAAGCATCATAACATTTTACAGCAGGCGCATCTATCCACACTGTCAGCAGTTCTTCTACCGGTAGCTGAAAGTAAATGTCGATGTCATTTCCATGTTGCTTCAGGCCTTGGATAATCATTGACATCATAATGTATTTTTTTCTTCATACACAACCAAGGAGCTAGGGTATATATGCACAGAAGCACCGGCCATGTGCTGTGATTGGTGCTCATATCGCCAAAAGGATTCATCCCATCAGTACACTCCCCGAGCCTTATACTTCTAGGATCCTTGGCAAGTTTTTCAAACTTGTTGTCGATTAATTCCCATTGAGCCCCATCTTTCGGGTGCCTCATAAACCTATCCGCAATTCGCTCATCATGATGCCACCGCAATCGCTTTGCCTCTCTAGGGTTTGCAAACAAACGCCTCAACCTTGGAATTAAAGGCAAGTACGAAACAACCTTGAACGGGATTCCTGTCTTGATCTCGTCGTCCAATTTGTACTTGTCCTTTGCTCTCCTACGCTTGTATCATGCATGCTTGCATGTGGGACATGCACGCAAATCTTTGTACTCACCACAGTACAATATACAATCATTCACACAAGCGTGTATCTTCTATACTCCAAGTTCCAATGGGCAAACAATTTTCTTCGATTCATTCGTGCTTCTGGGGAGCACATTATCTTCCGGAAGAATTTCTTTGAAAAGACCTAACATATCTGTGAAGCCCTTGTTTGATAGACCGTTTGCTGCTTTAAATCAGAGAAGCGCCAGGGTGGCACTCAACTTGGAATATTTCTTTTTGCAACCTAGATACAATTCTTTCTTGGAGTCCGCATCAATGGTTGGCAGATCCTTGTACCCAATCATATCCTTTTTTGGGCCCTCGAAATATGCAATCATAGCAGCAAAATCTGGCATACCAAGATCGTCGTCATCTGCGTCGACGTCTTGGTTTTCCAGTGGGCGTTTTGGCTTTCCGGTGTTCCACTGGTAGCTTGATGCCTCTGCCCCGATGTTAGATTCAACATCCATGTGACACTGATCGGGGTTTGGCATCTCGCTGCCCTGGGTATCTTTATCCATGACCTCCTCTTCATCGTGTCTGGTCCAACGTGTATATCCATCCATGAATCCCCTAGAGACTAAGTGCAACTGGACATCTACAACTTCATGTGACTCTGTATTGGCACAATCAGTACATGGACACATGATGTAATCTGCATCACCAATTCTCCTCTGTGTACTTTCAGCCAAATTCATGAACTCTGTCACGCCACTGATAAAAAGTGTGGTTTTCTAATTCTTCATACATCGAGATCGTTCCATCTGCACCACACGAATGGTAATTAAAAACAAAACAACAACAACAATACACGGATTAATTGCTGCCCAAAGATGCGTGCATAAATCACAAGGTTTTATTTTCATAGTTACTGAGGGCAGTCCATGTTGTTATCCAGACGTGCAATGACAAAAATTAATGGCAAGTCAATTTACACGCAGAGTACTAGTACAACACTAACCTTAGGAATTGAATGCCTTAGTTAAGCCACTCATGAAAAGAATACCTTAATTAATTAGCCACGCGGCGACCTCCACCCAATAGATAGAGAAGCGCGATGCGGCGGCACGCCGAGACAGCACGGTCGAGGAGCCAAGCTTAGTGCGGCTGCCGCCTGAAGTTCGACCTCCACTATCCCGCCATCAACCACGATGGATGTGCTCGAATCACGCCGCCACCAACCTCGATGGTTGAGCTCCTCCTATCTCCCACCGTAGACCAAGGATTGACCTCCTATGACGCCGCCACCGCCCACCGACCGAGGATTGACCTCTTCTCCAGTAGCCGCGCCTAGGCCGCCGCCACCATCTCTATATGCAGAGCGTTTGTTTTTTTATGGATATCCGCAGAGTGGCTATTTACACGGTATCACAGTAACTCAATTATATGGACAGGGTAGTACATCACATACGGTTATGTAACATCAGTCGTGTCTAACGTACGTTGTCTTCTCACACGGTTTGGTGCGGAAATCGTGTGTGACGGTGTAATACCTAACACAAACGACATGTATGAACAATGTGCCGTATACAACATATAGTGCCATAAGTAGTTGTCGACCGTTAGCTTATCCCCATAGTTTCCCCATTTCCCCCAAATCCCTACATACCCTCCAAATTCCCTCGCGTGGCGCTGACATTGGGGGAATGTGGACGAGTGGTGCTGATGGTTTCGGTGCGGTTGCTCCTGCCTGTATCGCCGCCACAACGGCGGTCGCCGCCGAGCACTTGCCTAAGGTCATCAGAAGGCAGGTGTACTACGGACCCAAATCGTCCTGTCAGGTTCCAATCTATCCCTATCTTTTTTAGCATGTCTAAAGTATAGCTCCTTGCTGAATCCGTCCTGAATGACACCCCCTGCCCCTGGAAAGCGATCTACCGCCGGATCTGGAGCATGACTCCAGACTCCCGCAACACGAGTTCGACTCCAAGTTGTGCGCCACCGAGAAGTACCAAAAGCAGAGTTGTGTGCACGGGCACACTCCCGCTCGACGTGTATGCATGGAGGGATTCGACAATGGCAGGCGATTTCTCAGTTGACCCTTAGAGGTTAGTGCTAAGTTCATCATTTTACTTCAGTTAATGCCACCGCTCATCCTGAATACTATTTAACATTGGCAAGGATATGGGGCTTGTGCCTTTGTTAATTGGTTGGATGAAGAATGGCATGTTAGGGCTCGAAGTGTTATCACCAAGCTCGCAAAAGATAACGTAAAGCTAAAGAAGAAACTGGCTGATCTGGAATGTACAATCAATATGATGAAGCAAGAAATAATCAATCACAGGCAACAGATGAAAGCAAGAGACAAGAAGGAACTAGCATGTGTAGTTCTGGTTGTCGCATTAGCCATGTTCCATGCACTGTTTGCAATGATGATTAGGGGTTTTGTTTGACAGTATTGCTAAAGCACATCTAGATGTGCTCTAAATGATGCACATCTAGGTCCTATGCCATTGATGTTACACGAAGATTCGTGCAGATATTTTCCTTTGTCTTTTTTTCTTTTCCTTTGTAGTTTGATTATTACTGGCTTTATCAATAAGAAGAGCTCAATGTATTGCTTGCCAACTATCCTACTCCGTTCGTACCGTTACTGGTGCATAATCCCAAAACTCGTTCATTCTTTTTGTCCTGAAAAAATAAACCAGCCAATAGGATGATAAAGGCAAAGGTGTCCCGTCTTTCGATGAGATGATGGATATCGCTTTGGTGGAAGTCGACTTTGACGATCCGACTACAAACGTGCGATGACGTCGCGCCTTAGCAATCGCTAAACCAACTCCGAGAGGTTATTGACCACGCCGGAGCACGATCAACCTGACCACGAGGGTCTGTTTCCTGCGAGCAAACGAAGAACAAGCAAGAAACTGAGATTGCAATCTGGATATTGCGAATATAAGATCAAAGCTTTATTGATCAAGATTGGGTTCTGTGACGCCTTTGTCTGGTCAATGAACACAAACGAAGTATGCGATGTTGCAGCTATGGCAAACTTTTAATCTAAACAAAACCCAAAGTCTAAACGACGCCCTAAGGGCTGTATATATGGAGGAAGAGGGGGAATTTCGTGGCCCTTGGGGAAGAGGTCCGAAACCAACCCTATCTCTTGTTTCCCCACACATACGGACTCTAAAAACAGCCTATACTCAAGTATTTCGAAATTACATGGGCCTGGCCCAATAATAAGGTGACGCGGCACCTAGAATAGCCTCTGGACGAAAGTTATGAAGTAGCATCTTGTATATTTCGTCCAAGGCTTCATGCACGCATTATGGTGGCTTCAACGTCCTGAAATCATCACTTGTAACTCCGTTCTTGTTCCCCATGCGCATGCCATCATCTCCATGCTTGTTCTTGCTCCAATGTTCATCCTTCTCAAAGCTAGGCCCTTCATTTGTAAGCAAAACAAATATATCCAATTTAGGCAGCATCATATTCTCATGAACATTAGAATCATTACCAAGAAACGAAAGTACCTGGTAATTTAATTGGCGTGCGCGAGCTCTAGTAATTGGTCCAGTATGTATAGCAGCAGGGGCTGTGGGTGTAACAATGGTATTGATGTCCTCATCATCCTCCCCTTCTTGAAATGAAGTCGTCCTCGACGGAAGCTCATCTCCCTCACCCAAATGAGGCTTCAAATCTGCAATGTTAAAAGTGGGACTAACCCCAAAATCTGCAGGCAGCTCAAGTTTATATGCATTATCATTTATTTTCTCTAACACCTTAAAAGGACCATCAGCACGTGGCATTAGCTTTGATTTGCGCAAATCAGGAAATCTATCCTTACACAAATGTAACCAAACAAGATCTCCAGGTGCAAACACAACATGTTTTCTACCCTTATCTCCAGCAAGTTTATATTTAGCATTCATACGCTCAATGTTTTCCTTAGTTAACTCATGCATTTTTAAGATCAATTCAGCACGTTGTTTAGCATCAAAATTAACCTTCTCCGAAGATGGAAGAGGCAACAAATCAATAGGTGCACGAGGTAGGAAACCATACACAATTTCAAAAGGGCACATCTTAGTAGTAGAATGCAATGAACGATTATAAGCAAACTCAATATGAGGCAAGCATTCTTCCCACATTTTCTTATTATTCTTCAAAACAGCCCTAAGCATAGTAGACAATGTTCTATTGACTACTTCAGTTTGTCCATCCGTTTAGGGGTGACAAGTAGTACTAAAAAGTAGTTTAGTCCCCAACTTAGCCCATAAATATCTCCAAAAGTGGCTAAGAAATTTAGTATCACGATCTGAAACAATAGTATTTGGCACACCATGCAAACGAATAATTTCACGGAAGAACAAATCAGCAACATTAACAGCATCATCGCTTTTATGACATGGTATAAAGTGTGCCATTTTTGAGAATATATCCACGACAACAAATATGCTATCCCTCCCCTTCTTTGTTCGAGGTAAACCTAAAACAAAGTCCATAGATATATCCTCCCAAGGAACACTAGGTACAGGCAAAGGCATATATAAACCATGAGGATTGAGTCGTGACTTAGCTTTTTGACATTGATAGAGGCAAAGGTGTCCCGTCTTTCGATGAGATGATGGATATCGCTTTGGTGGAAGTCGACTTTGACGATCCGACTACGAACATGCGATGACGTCGCGCCTTAGCAATCGCTAAACCAACTCCGAGAGGTTATTGACCACGCCGGAGCACGATCAACCTGACCACAAGGGTCTGTTTCCTGCGAGCAAACGAATAACAAGCAAGAAACTGAGATTGAAATCTGGATATTGCGAATATAAGATGAAAGCTTTATTGATCAAGGAGGAGTTCTGTGACGCCTTTGTCTGGTCGTTGAACACAAAGAAGTACGCGAAGTTGCAGCTATGGCGAACTTTTAATCTAAACAAAACCCAAAGTCTAAACGACGCCCTAAGGGCTGTATATATGGAGGAAGAGGGGGGAATTTCGTGGCCCTTGGGGAAGGGGTCCGAAACCAACCCTATCTCTTGTTTCCCCACACATGCGGACTCTAAAAACAGCCTATCTCAAGTATTTCGAAATTACATGGGCCTGGCCCAATAATAAGGTGACGCGGCACCTAGAATAGCCTCTGGACGAAAGTTATGAAGTAGTCTTGTATATTTCGTCCAAGGCTTCATGCACGCATTATGGTGGCTTCAACGTCCTGAAATCATCACTTGTAACTCCGTTCTTGTTCTTGCTCCAATGTTCATCCTTCTCAAAGCTAGGCCCTTCATTTGTAAGCAAAACAAATGTATCCAATTTAGGCAGCATCATATTCTCATGAACATTAGAATCATTACCAAGAAACGAAAGTACCTGGTAATTTAATTGGCGTGCGCGAGCTCTAGTAATTGGTCCAATATGTATAGCAGCAGGGGCTGTGGGTGTAACAATGGTATTGATGTCCTCATCATAGGAGTCCCGCGCAATCCCGGGAATTTGGAGCGACTGGATACAAATAATTGCGGTTGATTATATCTTAGATAATACGTCAACCCCCACTTCAATTGGCATTTCCTCTTCTCTGCATACCGCGCTTAAGTGTCCACCATCTTCATCGTCCCCGGCAGGCCGCGCTACACATTGGCACACACTCTGCTGCCATGTCGAGCGACAGAGAGGACGATAGTTCAGCCAGCAGTCTGGCGCCCGATGATAGGTCAACATCGGAATCATCTCGCTCATCTTCCATGAGTCCCGCATCGATCCCAGGCCTTGATTATATCCGGATCATGGAAGGGACGCCGCCTCCGGAGTCGTCATACGACAACAAGAAGGACGAGGAGCCGTCGGAGGACGGAGAAGAGGACGACGATGATGATGAGGAGGAATGGTCGAACAAGGAGGAGGTCGACGGTGACAGCAACGACGATGACGACGGCGGCGATGATGAAAAGCCAACCGTCAGTGGCAAGAAGCGTCCTCGCCAAGACGATGTCGCGGGGCCATCCAACAACAACAACAAGAAGAAGGACTAAATTAAGCAGACTGTACATATCTCTGTTTCCATTCGCTCATATTAATTTGTTATCTCTGTTTATCCTGTCAATCTCATCGCAGACGGTTAGTAATAAGTATTAGACAGAGATCTTCTACATTATCGCCCACAGGATGGTTTGTTGAACTATGTGCCCTGACGAGCACACAATTCACGAAAAAAGTCTGTATGGGCTTCCTATAATGATCGCACACAATTCTGATTACCGACCTGTTTGTCGGGTATCACACACATCTTGTTATGCCAAATCGTTTGTGTTCACCTTGATCATCGCAAACAGTTCATCAGAGCAAACTGTATGCCATATCCCACACACATTGATATGGCTGCCCTTCTCTGTTGTTCTATCTAATCGCAAACAGTTCATATGGATCAACCGTATGCTCAGCATCACACACGCAACTAAAATCTGAACCGTGTTTGATGTTCCCGCCATCGCAAACATTTTGCACCTTTTTTTACGATTATTTTACACGACCGTTTGCGATTATTGCATCACACACAGTTTCGTCGAAGGGTCTCTAAGGGAGTCCTGGATTAAGGGGTCCTCGGGCGTCCGGGCTATGTGATGTGGGCCGGACTAATGGGCCGTGAAGATACAAGACAGAAGACTTCCTCCCGTGTCCGGATGGGACTCTCCTTTGCATGGAAGGCAAGCTTGGCGTTCGGATATGAAGAATCCTTTCTCTATAAACAGACTCTGTACAACCCTAGGTCCCTCCGGTGTCTATATAAACTGGAGGGTTTAGTCCGTAGAGGCAATCATAATCATACAGGCTAGACATCTAGGGTTTAGCCATTACGATCTCGAGGTACATCAACTCTTGTAAACCCCATATTCATTCAAGATAATCAAGCAGGAAGTAGGGTATTACCTCCATCAAGAGGGCCCGAACCTGGGTAAACATCGTGTCCCTGTCTCCTGTTACCTTCGATCCTCTTGACGCATAGTTCGGGACCCCCTACCCGAGATCTGCCGGTTTTGACACCGACATTGGTGCTTTCATTGAGAGTTCCTCTGTGGCGTGGACAACAGGATTGATGGCTCGCCTTGTTATCAAGGACAGTATCACTTCCGGAGAAGCCCTGGCCTCAGGCCAAACCCTCCGGCTGGGTAGCTTTACCATGGCCGCCCGTTCGGCCTTTAAGCCGATGATGACTTCCCAAGTCATCGAAAATCGCCTCCGTGTTGACCCCAAATACTCCAAACGGATGGATCCGGCGGATTTGTCGTCTTTGAACGAACTCCTGGATCGCATCGCCGCCTTGGGGGTCGCTTCAGACTATGATCGGATTGGGCTTAAACCCGATCAGAGAGAAATCAAATCTCCGCCGATCACCCATCAGATAGCGGTCGTAGAGGAGCAAAACAATGACTCTTCCCCTATGTTGAAAACAAGCTATGTTCGGATCTCCGAGCTCGGAGAGCCAGATACCCGTCTGCCGGGGGACACTCCCAGTCCTCCGAACTTAGAACCGGGCGTTGAGCCTAACGAATCATTGGACATCCCAAAGCCACTAATAAACTCGGAAGTTTTTCAAACTCCGGACTCCACATTGGGTCAGGGTTCAGATTTAACGCCCCCCACCCACCACAAGCAATATTCGCCAAGCAATTCCGGTCCCTCGGATATATGTGACCTCATGTACGTACGGCAGCAGTCTCAGCAAACAGTCCATCACTTCTGGGCCAGATTCCTCCTTGTCAAGGACAAGATTAAAGATTGCCGCGACAAGGACGCGATTTCAGTATTCGTCAATAATTGCACGGACGAAGGAATCCTCAACGCCCTCAACCGCTGTCGCGTACTACACTTCGCTGACTTGGCAACAATAGTATAGAAGTACTGCACAATGGAAAGCGCCTGGAAAACTCAGACCGCTCGCTAGGAACCACCGGCCTCCATGCCACCTCCCTGGCAGGGAAAAAGGATGCACCCTCTCGGGGCACCCGACCCCGTAGGCAAGAAAATTAAACCCATTACGGGACGTGGAACCGTTATTGAGGGATGGCTCGATAAGCCATGCAAGATACACACGACACTGGATTCCGAACCAACCCACAGCCTTAGAGCATGTTGGACACTCCGGCAAGTGGCCAAGAGCGGCGAGGATATCCTCACCAAAAATACCTCAGAGCAGTACTCTCCGAAAGACGACGACCTCAGAGTATTGACGGTCTTCGAGACATTCGCCTCAAACAATCGGCGCAAGAGGGCACTCCGTGACCTCGCCGAAGTCTGCCAAGTCGCAGCAATAAATCCTTGGAACGACACGGCCATAACTTTTAATGCCGATGACGAACCAAAATTCCGGTCAGTCCGGGCACCAGCTGCCTTAGTCCTCAATCCAATTGTGGATGGCTTTCGGCTCACTAAAGTGCTCATGGACGGCGACAGCGGGCTAAACCTTATCTATGAGGACATGCTCAATAAATGCAAATGGACAGAAGCCGCATCGAGCAAAGTAATACGACTTTTCGAGGAATCATTCCCAGTCGGGAAGCAAGATGCGCAGGAAAATTAAACTCGATGTGGTATTCGGCACGCCGGAGAACTATCGGTCCGAAGAGATAACCTTCCAAGTGGCCCCTTTCAACAGTGGGTATCACGCCCTGTTGGGGCGAGATGCATTCACGCGCTTTCAAGCCATACCTCATTACGGGTATATGAAGCTTAAGATGCCCGGGCCCAACGGTATTATCACTCTCGCCAGTGATCCGGACATAGCACTCCGCGCCGAAAACAAAACCGCATCCCTGGCGCTCGAGGCACTATCCGAGGCTCTTGCAGCTGAAGAATTAATCGCACTACGCTCCATGATGGATAGGGACGACGTAATCCTCGATAAACGGCCCAAATCCACCTCCTTCAAACCAGCAGACGAAATAGTCAAAATTCAAGTTTACCCGACGGACCCCAAGAAGACAGCCTCCATCGGGCTCAGCTGGACCCGACGGTCGACGCCGCATTACGCGCATTCCTACGCGAGAACTGGGACATATTTGCCTGGCACCCTTCTGATATGCCAGGAATCCCACGCAGATTGCCCGAACACAGCCTCAATATATTGAAGGGATACAAGCCGGTCAAGCACTGTGGCGTTTTTCTGAACCCAAACGACAAGCGATGGGGGAGGAGCTAGCCAAGTTAATTGAGGTCGGGTTCATCAGAGAAATAAAACACCTAGACTGGCTAGCAAACTTGGTGATGGTACCAAAGAAGGATAAATCCTGGCGCCTGTGTGTCGATTTCAAATACCTCAACAAGGCCTGCCCTAAAGATCCCTTCCCCCTCCCCCGCATCGATCAGATCATTGATGCTACTGCAGGACACGACTCACCGTGTTTCCTTGATGCATACTCTAGATACCATCAAATCAAAATGAAAGAGTCTGATCAAGCCGCAACGGCATTCATTACCCCATACGGGCCTTTTTGCTTCAACACTATGCCCTTCAGGCTAAAAAACGCCGGCGCCACCTACCAACGCATGATTCAAACATGCCTGGAGAAACAAATCGGCAAGACCGTCGGAGCATATGTGGATGACGTCGTCATCAAAACTAAGCACGTCGAGTCACTAGTAGACAACCTCCATACATATGACATCAAGCTCAATCCAGAAAAGTGTGTCTTCGGCGTCCCCACCGGAAAACTGCTGGGCTTCATCATTTCCAATAGAGGAATTGAGGCAAACCCAGCCAAAATCCGAGCTTTGTCACAATTGGCTACACCAAGAGACCTTAAACAGGTCCAAAAACTAGCCAGATGCGTGGCAGCTTTAAGCCGCTTTATCTCCAGATTAGGAGAAAAGGCATTGCCACTATATCGCCTGCTCCGACGCACCGACCACTTCGAGTGGACGGACGCTGGAACGGCCGGACCGGAAGAAATAAAAGCTCTTTTAGCGAGCAACCCAATCCTGGCCGCGCCGACCGTCGGCGAACCCATGTTATTATACATCTCCGCAACACACCAGGTGGTGAGTGCAGTGCTCATTGTCGAACGAGAGGAGGACGGACATAAATTCTCACTTCAGAAACCGGTATACTATGTATACACTGTCCTCACACCATGCAAATCCCGGTACCCTCATTTCCAAAAGATCGCATATGCGGTCTTCATGGCATCCCGGAAGCTACGGCACTACTTCCAAGAGTGCTCGATCATGGTGGCTTCCAAAGTACCACTCAATGACATAATAAACAACCGCGATGCTACAGGCCGGATTGCCAAGTGGGCCATTGAGCTATTTCCATTCGATATAACATACAAACCACGCCGAGCCATCAAATCCCAAGTATTGGCCGACTCCGTCGCCGAATGGACAAAGGCTGATAGAGGCAAAGGTGTCCCGTCTTTCGATGAGATGATGGATATCGCTTTGGTGGAAGTCGACTTTGACGATCCGACTACGAACGGGCGATGACATCGCGCCTTAGCAATCGCTAAACCAACTCCGAGAGGTTATTGACCACGCCGGAGCACGATCAACCTGACCACGAGGGTCTGTTTCCTGCGAGCAAACAAAGAACAAGCAAGAAACTGAGATTGCAATCTGGATATTGCGAATATAAGATGAAAGCTTTATTGATCAAGGTGGGGTTCTGTGACGCCTTTGTCTGGTCGTTGAACACAAACGAAGTACGCGAAGTTGCAGCTATGGCAAACTTTTAATCTAAACAAAACCCAAAGTCTAAACGGTGCCCTAAGGGCTGTATATATGGAGGAAGAGGGGGGAATTTCGTGGCCCTTGGAGAAGGGGTCCAAAACCAACCCTATCTCTTGTTTCCCCACACACACGGACTCTAAAAACAGCCTATACTTATGTATTTCGAAATTACATGGGCCTGGCCCAATAATAAGGTGACGCAGCACCTAGAATAGCCTCTGGACGAAATTTATGAAGTGGCATCTTGTATATTTCGTCCAAGGCTTCATTCACTCCTTATGGTGGCTTCAAAGTCCTGAAATCATCACTGGTAACTCCGTTCTTGTTCCCCTTGCGCATGCCATCAACTCCATGCTTGTTCTTGCTCCAATGTTCATCCTTCTCCAAGCCAGGCCCTTCATTTGTAAGCAAAACAAAAGAATCCAATTTAGGCAGCATCATATTCTCATGAACATTAGAATCATTACCAAGAAACGAAAGTACCTGGTAATTTAATTGGCATGCGCGAGCTCTAGTAATTGGTCCATTATATGTAACAGTAGGGGTTGTGGGTGTAACAATGGTATTGATGTCCTCATCATCCTCCCCTTCTTGAAATGAAGTCGTCCTCGACGGAAGCTCATCTTCCTCACCCAAATAAGGCTTCAAATCTGCAATGTTAAAAGTGGGACTAACCCCAAAATCTGCAGGGAGCTCAAGTTTATATGCATTATCATTTATTTTCTCTAACACCTTAAAAGGACCATCAACACGTGGCATTAGCTTTGATTTGCGCAAATTAGGAAATCTATCCTTACGCAAATGTAACAAAACAAGATCTCCAGGTGCAAACACAACATGTTTTCTACCCTTATCTCCAGCAAGTTTATATTTAGCATTTGATGAGGACATCAATACCATTGTTACACCCACAGCCCCTGCTGCTATACATACTGGACCAATTACTAGAGCTCGCGCACGCCAATTAAATTACCAGGTACTTTCGTTTCTTGGTAATGATTCTAATGTTCATGAGAATATGATGCTGCCTAAATTGGATACATTTGTTTTGCTTACAAATGAAGGGCCTAGCTTTGAGAAGGATGAACATTGGAGCAAGAACAAGCATGGAGATGATGGCATGCGCATGGGGAACAAGAACGGAGTTACAAGTGATGATTTCAAGACGTTGAAGCCACCATAATGCGTGCATGAAGCCTTGGACGAAATATACAAGATGCTACTTCATAACTTTCGTCCAGAGGCTATTCTAGGTGCTGCGTCACCTTATTATTGGGCCAGGCCCATGTAATTTCGAAATACATAAGTATAGGCTGTTTTTAGAGTCCGTATGTGTGGGGAAACAAGAGATAGGGTTGGTTTCGGACCCCTTCCTCAAGGGCCACGAAATTCCCCCCTCTTCTTCCATATATAAAGCCCTTAGGGCGTCGTTTAGACTTTGGGTTTTGTTTAGATTAAAAGTTCGCCATAGCTGCAACTTCGCGTACTTCGTTTGTGTTCAGCGACCAGACAAAGGCGTCACAGAACTCCACCTTGATCAATAAAGCTTTCATCTTATATTCGCAATATCCAGATTGCAATCTCAGTTTCTTGCTTGTTCTTCGTTTGCTCGCAGGAAACAGACCCTCGTGGTCAGGTTGATCGTGCTCCGGCGTGGTCGATAACCTCTCGGAGTTGGTTTACGATTGCTAAGGCGCGACGTCCTCGCACGTTCGTAGTCGGATCGTCAAAGTCGACTTCCACCAAAGCGATATCCATCATCTCATCGAAAGACGGGACACCTTTGCCTCTATCAAGTGGTATCAGATTTCCAGGTTGCTCGGTGAGATTTTACAGTTTTTCGTAGTTTAGATCGAGTCTGTTCTTCATACCTACAGTCCACGAAAAAGCCACAAAAAAAATTACGGTTAGTTCATCATATCCGAACCAATCTGAGCCTTTGCATAATCTTTTTAGGGTTTTTGCTTTGTTGAATTTGCGGTTGCATCGTCGTGTCAAGTTGCTGGTCTTAGAGTCTAGTCTTTTAGAGTTTCGAGTTCTGGTCATAAGTTGTCACGCCGCCGCCGCACCATCATCATCGCCTTGCCATCTACCACCATTGCTTATCCGCCACCGCTTTGAATCCGTATCCATATACCACCACCAATCCGTATCCATATACCACCACCGATCCGTATCCATATACCACTACCGCTACCATATACCACCACCGCTGCCATATCCTACCGCCATATATCCACAACCAATCCGAGTTCTTTTCATATTCGGTTGGTTTTAGAGATCCATATATTTTCCGTTTCGTGTTTCCTTGCCTGAGTAGGTCTCGGAAAAAAAATAATTCCCTATCCTATTTTTAGGCCCCGGGTAGTGTTTTGAGACACTCGCCATCATCGTGATTTTTTGTCGCACTTTTTCGTCGTCGCTGCCCTGATTTTCGAAAAAAAAATAGTCAAAAAATTTTGTGCCCGTCCTGTCAGTTTGACCTGGGAAGAGTTTTGAGACACTCGCCATTATAGTGATTTTTCGCAAAAAAAAAGAGGAGCGCAAAAAAAAAAGAGCGAAAAAAAATTCCAGAGTGTGCTTTTCCCTTGTTTACGTGCAGCGCCGTGATTTTGTTAGTGTTCTAGGCTCGCGTCTCTAGCACGGTCTAGCCTAGGACCAGCACAGTACCGTCGTTGAGCGTTTATTCAACTTTGCATCTCTGAATTGATTATTGCTTACCATTTTGCTACCATATTATAATCCTTCCCAGCTCCACATAAGTCTACATCGTGCGTTTGACTCTTCCTGGTAATCGCTATATCCAAGCTTTGAGAGTTTTTGACTACAACGGTTGCCGATCACCACCTGCTGCTGCGTAAGAACTGGTAAGAATTTGAGATTCGCTTGAAGGTTTTGTGACACACCACCATCACCACCACTTCTAGTAGTCTGCAGGATCATATTCTTTTGTGTTTCTTTTGCTGCTAACCATGGCAGGTTCACAAGCCGATGAGACTGATTGGGAGAACATGACGAACAAGGAGTTGCATGATAAATTTCAGCAAATGATGAGTGGCCAGGTGGGATATGTGCTAAACAGATTTGAAGAGGCTATGGAGAAGATAGATGCCGTGGAGAAGTCGTTTGAGACAAAGCTGGATAACAAGTTTACTGAATTACTCAAGCGTCTTCCCCAACCACCACCGGCTGCACATGTCGCACCTCTACAACAACAACAACCACATCTCCAACGCCGCCTTCCAAATCAAGTGGGACGGGCACAGCGCGTTCCAATTGAGATTGGTCAAAATTCGGGTGCTGCTGCACCTACTGTTGATGCTTCTTTGGCTCCTGCTCCTGCGGCGGCTGAGGAGGATGACGATTATGCGGGCGATTATGAGGATGAGGTTGATCAAAATCAGAACTACGTGCAGCCACCAGCACCACCACCAGCAGGTCGACCTCAGGTATATATTCGCAACGGTAGGCCGGCACCACCACCTCAGGTACGAGATCATGACCATCTCCCTAAACTGAAATTGAATATTCCACCATTTGAGGGTAGATATGTTCCTGATATATATCTTACTTGGGAGTTAGAAACTGAACAACGATTTACATGTTTACAATATCCTGAGGAGAGACGTGTTCCTGCTGCTGTTTGTGCTTTCACTAGCTTTGCATGTGTTTGGTGGTCTGAACATTGTAGATTATATCCTGTTCCAACTACTTGGGCTGCTTTGAAAACTGCTATGCGTACTCATTGGGTTCCACCATATTATCAACGTGAATTACTTCAAAAATTGCAGCGTTTAAGACAAGGGAAAAATTCTGTAGAAGAATATTATCAGGAATTACAAACTGGCATGATTAGATGTGGTATTGTTGAGGAGAATGAAGCTATGCTTGCACGTTTTATGGGTGGATTAAATAAAGAGATTCAGACCATTCTAGAGTATAAGGATTATCATAATATCACTCGTTTATTCCATCTTGCTTGTAAAGCTGAACGTGAAGTGCAGGATCGACAGCCATTGGCGCGAACTAACTTTTCTGCAGTTCGACCTTCATCATGGACACCGCGTGCATCTTCTACTTCCACTTCACCATCACCTCCATCAGGTGCCACCTCCAGCCGTGATACAAGAAAGCAGGCACAACCACCACTCTCTGCCAAGAGCACGCCTGCCGGGCCTACGCAGAGCTCTTCTTCTTCCATGGCATCGACAGGGCACACAAGTGATATTATTTGTCGTCGTTGTAAGGGAAGAGGACATTTTGCGAGAGAATGCAAATCTCAGCGTGTCATGATTGCTACTGAGGATGGTGGGTATGAGTCCGCTAGTGACTATGATGAGGAGACTTTGGCTCTTATTACACGTGAAGAACATGGTGGAGATGATTCTGAAAATGAGATGCAATACATGGCTCCTGAAGACGCTGACAGGTATGAATGTTTAGTTGCTCAACGTGTTTTGAGTGTGCAGGTCACACAAGCAGAGCAAAATCAGAGGCATAATTTGTTCCATACAAAGGGAGTTGTGAAGGAACGTTCTGTTCGCGTCATCATCGATGGAGGGAGCTGTAACAACTTGGCTAGCATGGAGATGGTGGAGAAGCTATCTCTCACCACAAGACCACATCCACATCCTTACTACATCCAATGGTTCAACAACAGCGGCAAGGTTAAGGTAACACGTACCGTTCGTGTGCATTTTAGTATCTCTACATATGCTGATTATGTTGATTGTGATGTGGTACCCATGCAAGCATGTTCCTTATTACTAGGTAGACCATGGCAATTTGATAAAAATTCTGTACACCATGGTAGAAACAATCAGTATACTCTTGTTCATAAGGATAAAAATATTACTTTGCTTCCTATGACTCCTGATTCCATTTTGAAAGATGACATTAATAGAGCTAATAAAGCAAAGCAGGAGAAAAATAAGAGTGAAAATCAGATTGTGGCAAAGGAATTTGAGCAACAAATGAAACCTAATAATAAACCATCTAGTGTTGTTTCTGAAATTAAATTGAAAAGTGCATGTTTACTTGCCACAAAATCTGATATTGATGAACTAGATTTCCACAAATCTGTTTGCTATGCTTTTGTGTGCAAAGAGGCATTATTTTCATTCGAGGACGTGCCTTCCTCTTTGCCCCCTGCTGTCACTAACATTTTGCAGGAGTTCGCTGACGTCTTCCCACAAGACGTGCCACCGGGATTACCACCTATTCGAGGGATTGAGCATCAAATTGACTTAATTCCCGGTGCATCGCTACCCAACCGTGCACCATACCGTACCAATCCAGAGGAGACGAAGGAGATTATGCGTCAAGTACAGGAGCTGCTTGACAAAGGTTATATACGCGAATCTCTTAGTCCTTGTGCTGTTCCTATTATACTCGTGCCTAAAAAGGATGGTACGTCGCGTATGTGTGTTGATTGTAGAGGCATTAATAATATTACTATTCGTTATCGTCATCCTATTCCTAGGCTAGATGATATGCTTGATGAATTGAGTCGCTCTACAATATTCTCCAAAGTTGATTTGCGTAGTGGATACCATCAAATTCGTATGAAATTGGGAGATGAATGGAAAACTGCCTTTAAAACTAAGTTTGGTTTATATGAATGGTTAGTCATGCCTTTTGGGTTAACTAATGCACCTAGTACTTTCATGAGACTAATGAACGAAGTTTTACGTGCTTTCATTGGACGATTTGTGGTAGTCTATTTTGATGATATACTGATTTATAGCAAATCTTTGGATGAACATTTGGAACATTTACGTGCTGTTTTTATTGCTCTACGTGATGCACGTTTGTTTGGTAACCTTGGGAAGTGCACCTTTTGCACCGACCGAGTATCTTTCCTTGGCTATGTTGTTACTCCACAGGGAATTGAAGTTGATAAAGCCAAGATTGAAGCTATTGAGAGTTGGCCGCAGCCCAAAACGGTCACACAAGTGCGGAGTTTTCTTGGACTCGCTGGTTTCTATAGGCGTTTTGTGAGAGATTTTAGCACCATTGCTGCACCTCTCAACGAGCTTACAAAGAAGGATGTGACTTTTGTTTGGGGTACCGCACAGGAAGAAGCCTTCACGGTATTGAAAGATAAGTTGACACATGCTCCTTTACTCCAACTTCCTGATTTTAATAAGACTTTTGAGCTTGAATGTGATGCTAGTGGCATTGGATTAGGAGGTGTGTTATTACAAGATGGCAAACCTGTTGCATACTTTTCTGAAAAATTGAGTGGGCCTAGTCTGAATTATTCTACTTATGATAAAGAACTATATGCTCTTGTTCGGACTTTAGAAACATGGCAACATTATTTATGGCCCAAAGAATTTGTTATACATTCTGATCATGAATCTTTGAAACATATTAAAAGTCAAGCTAAACTGAATCGTAGACATGCTAAATGGGTTGAATTCATTGAAACTTTCCCTTATGTCATTAAACACAAGAAGGGTAAAGAAAATGTTATTGCTGATGCATTGTCTCGTCACTATACTATGCTTTCACAACTTGACTTCAAAATATTTGGTTTGGAGACCATCAAAGATCAATATGTGCATGATGCTGATTTTAAAGATGTATTGCAGAATTGTAAAGAAGGAAGAACCTGGAACAAGTTTGTCGTTAATGATGGATTTGTGTTCCGTGCTAACAAGCTATGCATTCCAGCTAGCTCTCTTCGTCTTTTGTTGTTGCAGGAGGCGCATGGCGGAGGATTAATGGGACACTTTGGCGTGAAGAAGACAGAGGACGTACTTGCTACACATTTCTTTTGGCCAAAGATGAGACGGGATGTTGAGCGTTTTGTTGCTCGCTGCACTACATGTCAAAAAGCTAAGTCACGACTCAATCCTCATGGTTTATATATGCCTTTGCCTGTACCTAGTGTTCCTTGGGAGGATATATCTATGGACTTTGTTTTAGGTTTACCTCGAACAAAGAAGGGGAGGGATAGCATATTTGTTGTCGTGGATAGATTCTCGAAAATGGCACACTTTATACCATGTCATAAAAGCGATGATGCTGTTAATGTTGCTGATTTGTTCTTTCGTGAAATTATTCGCTTGCATGGTGTGCCAAATACTATTGTTTCCGATCGTGATACTAAATTTCTTAGCCACTTTTGGAGATGTTTATGGGCTAAGTTGGGGACTAAACTGCTTTTTAGTACTAGTCACCCCCAAACTGATGGACAAACTGAAGTAGTCAATAGAACATTGTCTACTATGCTTAGGGCTGTTTTGAAGAATAATAAGAAAATGTGGGAAGAATGCTTGCCTCATATTGAGTTTGCTTATAATCGTTCATTGCATTCTACTACTAAGATGTGCCCTTTTGAAATTGTGTATGGTTTCCTACCTCGTGCACCTATTGATTTGTTGCCTCTTCCATCTTCGGAGAAGGTTAATTTTGATGCTAAACAACGTGCTGAATTGATCTTAAAAATGCATGAGTTAACTAAGGAAAACATTGAGCGTATGAATGCTAAATATAAACTTGCTGGAGATAAGGGTAGAAAACATGTTGTGTTTGCACCTGGAGATCTTGTTTGGTTACATTTGCGTAAGGATAGATTTCCTGATTTGCGCAAATCAAAGCTAATGCCACGTGCTGATGGTCCTTTTAAGGTGTTAGAGAAAATAAATGATAATGCATATAAACTTGAGCTGCCTGCAGATTTTGGGGTTAGTCCCACTTTTAACATTGCAGATTTGAAGCCTTATTTGGGTGAGGAAGATGAGCTTCCGTCGAGGACGACTTCATTTCAAGAAGGGGAGGATGATGAGGACATCAATACCATTGTTACACCCACAGCCCCTGCTGCTATACATACTGGACCAATTACTAGAGCTCGCGCACGCCAATTAAATTACCAGGTACTTTCGTTTCTTGGTAATGATTCTAATATTCATGAGAATATGATGCTGCCTAAATTGGATACATTTGTTTTGCTTACAAATGAAGGGCCTAGCTTTGAGAAGGATGAACATTGGAGCAAGAACAAGCAGGGAGATGATGGCATGCGCATGGGGAACAAGAACGGAGTTACAAGTGATGATTTCAAGACGTTGAAGCCACCATAATGCGTGCATCAAACCTTGGACGAAATATACAAGATGCTACTTCATAACTTTCGTCCAGAGGCTATTCTAGGTGCTGCGTCACCTTATTATTGGGCCAGGCCCATGTAATTTCGAAATACATCAGTATAGGCTGTTTTTAGAGTCCGTATGTGTGGGGAAACAAGAGATAGGGTTGGTTTCGGACCCCTTCCTCAAGGGCCACGAAATTCCCCCCCTCTTCCTCCATATATACAGCCCTTAGGGCGTCGTTTAGACTTTGGGTTTTGTTTAGATTAAAAGTTCGCCATAGCTGCAACTTCGCGTACTTCGTTTGTGTTCAGCGACCAGACAAAGGCGTCACAGAACTCCACCTTGATCAATAAAGCTTTCATCTTATATTCGCAATATCCAGATTGCAATCTCAGTTTCTTGCTTGTTCTTCGTTTGCTCGCAGGAAACAGACCCTCGTGGTCAGGTTGATCGTGCTCCGGCGTGGTCGATAACCTCTCGGAGTTGGTTTAGCGATTGCTAAGGCGCGACGTCCTCGCACGTTCGTAGTCGGATCGTCAAAGTCGACTTCCACCAAAGCGATATCCATCATCTCATCGAAAGACGGGACACCTTTGCCTCTATCATGCATGAAGCCTTGGACGAAATATACAAGATGCTACTTCATAACTTTCGTCCAGAGGCTATTCTAGGTGCTGCGTCACCTTATTATTGGGCCAGGCCCATGTAATTTCGAAATACATAAGTATAGGCTGTTTTTAGAGTCCGTATGTGTGGGGAAACAAGAGATAGGGTTGGTTTCGGACCCCTTCCTCAAGGGCTACGAAATTCCCCCTCTTCCTCCATATATACAGCCCTTAGGGCGTCGTTTAGACTTTGGGTTTTGTTTAGATTAAAAGTTCGCCATAGCTGCAACTTCGCGTACTTCGTTTGTGTTCAGCGACCAGACAAAGGCGTCACAGAACTCCACCTTGATCAATAAAGCTTTCATCTTATATTCGCAATATCCAGATTGCAATCTCAGTTTCTTGCTTGTTCTTCGTTTGCTCGCAGGAAACAGACCCTCGTGGTCAGGTTGATCGTGCTCCGGGGTGGTCGATAACCTCTCGGAGTTGGTTTAGCGATTGCTAAGGCGCGACGTCCTCGCACGTTCTTAGTCGGATCGTCAAAGTCGACTTCCACCAAAGCGATATCCATCATCTCATCGAAAGACGGGACACCTTTGCCTCTATCAGCATTCATACGCTCAATGTTGTCCTTAGTTTACTCATGCATTTTTAAAATCAATTCAGCACGTTCTTTAGCATCAAAATTAACCTTCTCCGAAGATGGAAGAGGCAAGAAATCAATTGGTGCACGAGGTAGGAAACCATACACAATTTCAAAAGGGCACATCTTAGTAGTAGAATGCAATGAACGATTATAAGCAAATTCAATATGAGGCAAGCATTCTTCCCACATTTTCTTATTATTCTTCAAAACAGCCCTAAGCATAGTAGACAATGTTCTATTGACTACTTCAGTTTGTCCATCAGTTTGGGGGTGACAAGTAGTACTAAAAAGCAGTTTAGTCCCCAACTTAGCCCATAAACATCTCCAAAAGTGGCTATGAAATTTAGTATCACGATCTGAAACAATAGTATTTGGCACACCATGCAAGCGAATAATTTCACGAAAGAACAAATCAGCAACATTAACAGCATCATCACTTTTATGACATGGTATAAAGTGTGCCATTTTCGAGAATCTATCCACGACAACAAATATGCTATCCCGCCCCTTCTTTGTTCGAGGTAAACCTAAAACAAAGTCCATAGATATATCCTCCCAAGGAACACTAGGTACATGCAAAGGCATATATAAACCATGAGGATTGAGTCGTGACTTAGCTTTTTGACATGTAGTGTAGCGAGCAACAAAACGCTCAACATCCCGTCTCATCTTTGGCCAAAAGAAATGTGTAGCAAGTACATCCTCCGTCTTCTTCACGCCAAAGTGTCCCATTAATCCTCCTCCATGCGCCTCCTGCAACAACAAAAGACGAAGAGAGCTAGCTGGAATGCATAGCTTGTTAGCACGGAACACAAATCCATCATTAACGACAAACTTGTTCCAGGTTCTTCCTTCTTTACAATTCTGCAAAACATCTTTAAAATCAGCATCATGCACATATTGATCTTTGATGGTCTCCAAACCAAATATTTTGAAGTCAAGTTGTGACAGCATAGTATAGTGACGAGACAATGCATCAGCAATAACATTTTCTTTACACTTCTTGTGTTTAATGACATAAGGGAAAGTTTCAATGAATTCAACCCATTTAGCATGTCAACGATTCAGTTTAGCTTGACTTTTAATATGTTTCAAAGATTCATGATCTGAATGTATAACAAATTCTTTGGGCCATAAATAATGTTGCCATGTTTCTAAAGTCCGAACAAGAGCATATAGTTCTTTATCATAAGTAGAATAATTCAGACTAGGCCCACTCAATTTTTCAGAAAAGTATGCAACAGGTTTGCCATCTTGTAATAACACACCTCCTAATCCAATTCCACTAGCATCACATTCAAGCTCAAAAGTCTTATTAAAATCAGGAAGTTGGAGTAAAGGAGCATGTGTCAACTTATCTTTCAATACCGTGAAGGCTTCTTCCTGTGCGGTACCCCAAACAAAAGGCACAACCTTCTTTGTAAGCTCGTTGAGAGGTGCAGCAATGGTGCTAAAATCTCTCACAAAACGCCTATAGAAACCAGCGAGTCCAAGAAAACTCCGCACTTGTGTGACCGTTTTGGGCTGCGGCCAACTCTCAATAGCTTCAATCTTGGCTTTATCAACTTCAATTCCCTGTGGAGTAACAACATAGCCAAGAAAAGATACTCGGTCGGTGCAAAAGGTGCACTTCCCAAGGTTACCAAACAAACGTGCATCACGTAGAGCAATAAAAACAGCACGTAAATGTTCCAAATGTTCTTCCAAAGATTTGCTGTAAATCAGTATATCATCAAAATAGACTACCACAAATCGTCCAATGAAAGCACGTAAAACTTCGTTCATTAGTCTCATGAAAGTACTAGGTGCATTAGTTAACCCAAAAGGCATGACTGACCACTCATATAAATCAAACTTAGTTTTAAATGCAGTTTTCCATTCATCTCCTAATTTCATACGAATTTGATGGTATCCACTACGCAAATCAACTTTGGAGAATATTGTAGAGCCACTCAATTCATCAAGCATATCATCTAGCCTAGGAATAGGATGACGATAACGAATAGTAATATTATTAATGCCTCTACAATCAACACACATACGCGACGTACCATCCTTTTTAGGCACTAGTATAATAGGAACAGCACAAGGACTAAGAGATTCGTGTATATAACCTTTGTCGAGCAGCTCCTGTACTTGACGCATAATCTCCTTCGTCTCCTCTGGATTGGTACGGTATGGTGCACGGTTGGGTAGCGATGCACCGGGAATTAAGTCAATTTGATGCTCAATCCCTCGAATAGGTGGTAATCCCGGTGGCACGTCTTGTGGAAGACGTCAGCGAACTCCTGCAAAATGTTAGTGACAGCAGGGGGCAAAGAGGAAGGCACGTCCTCGAATGAAAATAATGCCTCTTTGCACTCAAATGCATAGCAAACAGATTTGCTAAAATCTAGCTCATCAATATCAGATTTTGGGGCAAGTAAACATGCACTTTTCAATTTAATTTCAGAAACAACACTAGATGGTTTATTATTAGGTTTCATTTGTTGCTCAAATTCTTTTGCCACAATCTGATTTTCACTCTTATTTTTCTCCTGTTTTGCTTTATTAGCTCTATTAATGTCATCTTTCAAAATGGAATCAGGAGTCATAGGAAGAAAAGTAATATTTTTATCCTTATGAACAAGAGTACACTGATTATTTCTACCATGGTGTACAGAATTTTTATCAAATTGCCATAGTCTACCAAGTAATAAGGAACATGCTTGCATGGGTACCACATCACAATCAACATAATCAGCATATGTAGAGACACTAAAATGCACACGAACAGTACGAGTTACATTAACCTTGCCGTTGTTGTTGAACCATTGGATGTAGTAAGGATGTGGATGTGGTCTTGTGGTGAGAGATAGCTTCTCCACCATCTCCATGCTAGCCAAGTTGTTACAGCTCCCTCCATCTATGATGACGCGAACAAAACGTTCCTTCACAACTCCCTTTGTATGGAACAAATTATGCCTCTGATTTTGCTCTGCTTGTGTGACCTGCACACTCAAAACACGTTGAGCAACTAAACATTCATACCTGTCAGCGTCTTCAGGAGCCATGTATTGCGTCTCATTTTCAGAATCATCACCACCATGTTCTTCACGTGTAATAAGAGCCAAAGTCTCCTCATCATAGTCACTAGCGGACTCATACCCACCATCCTCAGTAGCAATCATTACACGCTGAGATTTGCATTCTCTCGCATAATGTCCTCTTCCCTTACAACGACGACAAATAATATCACTTGTGTGCCCTGTCGATGCCATGGAAAAAGAAGAGCTCTGTGCAGGCCCGGCAGGTGCACTCTTGGCAGATAGTGGTGGTTGTGCCTGCTTTCTTGTATCACGGCTGGAGGTGGAACCTGATGGAGGTGCTGGTGCAGTGGAAGTAGAAGATGCACGCGGTGTCCATGATGAAAGTCGACCTGCAGAAAAGTTAGTTCGCGCCAATGGTTGTCGATCCTGCACTTCACGTTCAGCTTTACAAGCAAGATGGAATAAACGAGTGATATTATTATAATCCTTATACTCTAGAATGGTCTGAATCTCTTTATTTAATCCACCCATAAAACGTGCAAGCATAGCTTCATTCTCCTCAACAATACCACATCTAATCATGCCAGTTTGTAATTCCTGATAATATTCTTCTACAGAATTTTTCCCTTGTCTTAAGCGCTGCAAGTTTTGAAGTAATTCACGTTGATAATATGGTGGAACCCAACGAGTACGCATAGCAGTATTCAAAGCAGCCCAAGTAGCTGGAACAGGATATAATCTACAATGTTCAGACCACCAAACACATGCAAAGCTAGTGAAAGCACAAACAGCAGCAGGAACACGTCTCTCCTTAGGATATTGTAAACATGTAAATCGTTGTTCGGTTTCTAACTCCCAAGTAAGATATATATCAGGAACATATCTACCCTCAAATGGTGGAATATTCAATTTCAGTTTAGGGAGATGGTCATCTCGTACCTGAGGTGGTGGTGCCGGCCTACCGTTGCGAATATATACCTGAGGTCGAGCTACTGGTGGTGGTGCTGGTGGCTGCACGTAGTTCTGATTTTGATTAACCTCATCCTCATAATCGCCCGCATAATCGTCATCCTCCTCAGCCGCCGCAGTAGCAGGAGCCAAAGAAGCATCAACAGTAGGTGCAGCGGCACCCGAATTTTGACCAGTCTCAATTGGAACACGCTGTGCTCGTCCCACTTGATTTGGAAGGCGGCGTTGGAGATGTGGTTGTTGTTGTTGTAGAGGTGCCACATGTGCAGCCGGTGGTGGTTGGGGAAGACGCTTGAGTAATTCAGTAAACTTGTTATCCAGCTTTGTCTCGAACGACTTCTCCACGGCATCTATCTTCTCCATAGCCTCTTCAAATCTGTTTAGCACATCTCCCACCTGGCCACTCATTTGCTGAAATTTATCATGCAACTCCTTGTTCGTCATGTTCGCCCAATCAGTCTCATCGGCTTGTGATCCTGCCATGGTTAGCAGCAATAGAAACACAAAAGAATATGATCCTGCAGACTACTAGGAAGTGGTGGTGATGGTGGTGTGTCGCAAAACCTTCAAGCGAATCTCAAATTCTTACCAGTTCTTACCCAGCAGCAGGTGGTGATCGGCAACCGTTGTAGTCAAAACTCTCAAAGCTTGGATAGAGCGATTACCAGGGAGAGTCAAACGCACGATGTAGATGTATGTGGAGCTGGGAAGGCTTATAATATGGTAGCAAAAATGGTCAGCAATAATCAATTCAGAGATGCAAAGTTGAATAAACGCTCAACGACGGTACTGTGCTGGTCCTAGGCTAGGCCGTGCTAGAGACGCGAGCCTAGAACACTAACAAAATCATGGCGCTGCACGTAAACGAGGGAAAAGCACACTCTGGAAAATTTTTTTTTGCTCTCTTTTTTTCGCTCTTTTTTTGCGCTCCTCTTTTTTTTTGCGAAAAATGACTATAATGGCGAGTGTCTCAAAACTCTTCCCAGGTCAAACTGACAGGATGGGCACAAAAATTGTTTTGACTATTTTTTTCGGAAATCAGGGTAGCGACGAGGAAAAAGTGCGACATAAAATCACTATGATGGCGAGTGTCTCAAAACACTCCCCGGGACCTAAAAATAGGATAGGGAAAATAATATTTTTGGTTGCCGAAATTTTGGCCTAAAACTGCCCGGGGGTCTCCAGACTCTTTTTTTTTTCCGAGACCTACTCAGGCAAGGAAACACGAAACGGAATATAGATGGATCTCTAAAACAAACCGAATATGAAAAGAACTCGGATTGGTGGTGGATATATGGTGGTAGGATATGGGAGCGGTGGTGGTATATGGTAGCGGTGGTGGTATATGGATATGGATCGGTAGTGGTATATGGATACGGATTGGTGGTGGTATATGGATACGGATTCAGAGCGGTGGCGGATAAGCAATGGTGGTAGATTGCAAGGCGATGATGATGGTGCGGCGGCGGCGTGACAACTTATGACCAGAACTCGAAACTCTAAAAGACTAGACTCTAAGACCAGCAACTTGACACGACGATGCAACCGCAAATTCAACAAAGCAAAAACCCTAAAAAGATTATGCAAAGGCTCAGATTGGTTCGGATAGGATGAACTAACCCTATTTTTTTTGGCTTTTTCGTGGACTATAGGTATGAAGAACAAACTCGATCTAAACTACGAAAAACTGTAAAATCTCACCGAGCAACCTGGAAATCTGATACCACTTGATAGAGGCAAAGGTGTCCCGTCTTTCGATGAGATGATGGATATCGCTTTGGTGGAAGTCGACTTTGACGATCCGACTATGAACGTGCGATGACGTCGCGCCTTAGCAATCGCTAAACCAACTCCGAGAGGTTATTGACCACGCCGGAGCACGATCAACCTGACCACGAGGGTCTGTTTCCTGCGAGCAAACGAAGAACAAGCAAGAAACTGAGATTGCAATCTGGATATTGCGAATATAAGATGAAAGCTTTATTGATCAAGGTGGGGTTCTGTGACGCCTTTGTCTGGTCGTTGAACACAAACGAAGTACGCGAAGTTGCAGCTATGGCGAACTTTTAATCTAAACAAAACCCAAAGTCTAAACGGTGCCCTAAGGGCTGTATATATGGAGGAAGAGGGGGGAATTTTGTGGCCCTTGGAGAAGGGGTCCGAAACCAACCCTATCTCTTGTTTCCCCACACACACGGACTCTAAAAACAGCCTATACTTATGTATTTCGAAATTACATGGCCCTGGCCCAATAATAAGGTGACGCAGCACCTAGAATAGCCTCTGGACGAAATTTATGAAGTGGCATCTTGTATGTTTCGTCCAAGGCTTCATTCACTCCTTATGGTGGCTTCAAAGTCCTGAAATCATCACTGGTAACTCCGTTCTTGTTCCCCTTGCGCATGCCATCAACTCCATGCTTGTTCTTGCTCCAATGTTCATCCTTCTCCAAGCCAGGCCCTTCATTTGTAAGCAAAACAAAAGTATCCAATTTAGGCAGCATCATATTCTCATGAACATTAGAATCATTACCAAGAAACGAAAGTACCTGGTAATTTAATTGGCGTGCGCGAGCTCTAGTAATAGGTCCATTATATGTAACAGTAGGGGTTGTGGGTGTAATAATGGTATTGATGTCCTCATCAGAGGCCGAACTCCCTAAAGAGTACGACACATATTCCAACTGGGTCATGCACCTCGATGGCTCTAAAATGCTGGCCGGTTTAGGAGCGGGCGTTGTCTTAACGTCCCCCACAGGAGACACGGTCCAGTACGTACTCCAAATATTATACACAGACTCCAATAACGCAGCCGAATACGAGGCCTTATTGCACGGTCTTTTGATGGCTGTCTCCATGGGCATACAACGCCTGGAGGTGCGCGGGGATTCAAATCTCGCAATATCCCAAATAAACGGAGACTTCGACGCCAAAGATCCGAAGATGGCGGCTTATCGTAACGCCGTACTCAAAATATCAGCTCGGTTCGAGGGTCTCGAGTTTCATCATGTGGCTCGAGAAAGTAATCAAGCGGCGGATGTCCTTGCTCGCATGGGCGCCAAGTGTGACCCCGTCCCGTCTAACATCTTTTCTGAAAGGCTCTTCAAGCCATCCGTGGTATGGCAGGATGAGAGCGGCAACACTAGTCCGGATCCGATTATACCCCAGATTCCGAACACAATACCGATATCATCGAGGGGTCAGCCACCGAAATAAGACCATCAGCCCATCTAATAATGGCAGTAATTGCCCCATGGACCGAACCCTTCTTGGCCTACCTTAATAGGCGAGAGCTCCCCGAGGATCAGAATGAGGCTCGATGCATCGTTCGGCGTTCGAAAGCCTACAAGGTTCATGAAGGGGAGCTCTACAAGAAGAGCGCTACCGTAATACTTGAAAGATGTATCTCCGAAGAAGAAGGACGGCAACTCCTGGCCGAAATCCATGCTGGTCTCGGCGTCACCACGCCGCGGCTCGGGCTCTTGTAAGTAAAGCCTTCCGTACGAGTTTCTTCTGGACGATGGCCCGAGCAGATGCACATGACCTTGTCCAACGTTCTGTGGGATGCCAGCTTTTCGCCAATCAAAGCCATATGCTGCCTACCGCCCTACAAACAATCCCCATTACTTGGCCTTTCGCGGTCTGGGGGCTTGATATGGTCGGACCCCTTTAAGGGGGAAGCCATAAGAAAAAATATCTGCTGGTCATGGTAGATAAATTCACTAAGTGGATAGAGCCAAACTAGTTAAAACGGCCGAAGCCGGACCAGTGATAGACTTTATATCCGGTGCCGTACACCGTTACGGTCTCCCACACAGCATAATCACAGATAACGGCTCCAACTTTACAGCCGACAAAGTGAAAACCTGGTGTGCTAACCTGGGCATCAAGCTCGATTACGCCTCCGTCTATCACCCCCAAACAAACGGCCAAGTCGAATGAGCTAATGGTCTTATCATGAGCGGCATTAAGCCTAGACTAGTTTGGTCTTTAAAAGAATCAGACAAACACTGGGTCGAGGAGCTCGACTCCGTACTCTGGGGGCTGCGGACCACGCCCAATCGCACTACCGGTTACACACCATTCTTCATGGTGTACGACGCGGAGGCTGTTTTGCCCTGCGACATCATTCATGAGTCACCTCGAGTGCGCGTGTACGAAGAGAGAGAAGCCGAGCTGGATCGGCAGGACAGTCTAGATGCCCTGGAGGAGGAGTGTGACTTGCAAAAGCCCATTCCGCATTCTATCAACATCAAGCTCGTAGATACCAAAGCAGGGAAGTGTGGGCCAAGACTTATAATGTTGGTGAGCTCATTCTACGCTTGCCAGAAAAGAAAAAGGACAAACTCAAGCCCAAGTGGGAAGGTCCCTTCATTATAGATGAAGTTCTCACTTGAGGCGCGTACCGTCTACATGATGCATCGGATAATCGCTTAGAGCCGAACCCGTGGAATGCCGCCAGACTCCGAAGATTCTACGCCTAGAGCCGGACTCATTGTTCGTTTTCTTTTTCTCCTTTTTTCCATTTTCTCTCTCTTTAAGTTTTTATTTAGCTTTATAGCTCTTTTGCGGCTAGACCGCACACTTATGAGGTACACATCCTTAAATGTATACGCCCATAATACCTGGGGGCTTCTTTTACAGAAGCTTATTATCATTGTTCGAGCATCAAGCTCACCACATATGTGTCCTTTTCTCATATATACCTTTTCTTCGCCATTATATGCACCTTTATGACTTAAGTTTTTGCCAAGCTGGGTTGCCTGGCTCCTGTGCTTATGCCCTACGTTCCCGTTTGTTCGGCTAGGGCATAAAGGGAGCACCCCTGCGATTGTAACAGCCGGGTCATCCGGACTTGTACCTCAGACTAGGTGAAGCCGAAAGCTAGCGTTCTTAAGGGAATAATCGGTCGGCGGACTAAAGACGTTTTACCCTGGTTGCATTATGAACCCCCAGATATTATGTATACTCCGATTTTTCGAATCACAGTTCGGGCATGTATACTAATGCATGTTCACCCAGGGAAAGGAACCCTTAACGGAACTATTCTCTCTGGAAGATGTTTCTTACAATCAATAAGTAATATAACATAGCTAGCCGAATACAACTTGTCTGTTCAAGCAACTATGACCCCAACGCCTGGTTTCCACGCATTGCCCGGTATTTATCACCGGTCTGGTATTCGGAAACACTTCACACCTTCGGGTCCGGAGGTAGAAGCGAAAAGGTCTGCCATGACAATCGTTTTACAATTCGACTAGGGACAAATTTGTCAATTGAAGTACATAGTCACTTGGACTCAAAAACTTCTTCCTCTATACCATCTAACAGGCTGTCTAGCTTACAATCCTGTTGTGAAAACTTGGCGGCTATCTTTACTTGGTCATATACCAAGCTCACTGGAATCTCCTGTCCATCTAACCCTCGAGGTCCGACTCGGGCCATATGATTCGGATCGAGACCGGTGTACCGCGTTTTCACCATGGCCCAGGCCTCTCGCGCGCCTTCCCGGCAAGCTGATATCTTCCATAATCTAAAGCGGCGCCGAGTTCCCTTGAATAGCTTTACAAGCTCCTCCATACTTCTTGGAGGAGATGCGGATGGCCATAAAGCCTTGGCAACACTCCGCATTGCTTTTCGAGCTTGCTCGTACACTTGCGACAGCTCTTGCAGCAGATCACCTTGAGCCCCGGACATTTCCTCTTCGGGCCGACCAGTCAGCGTACCTGCATACATAAATCTGTTAACCCATTTCTTTACCGCACTACACGAGGGTAAGTTCACAAGCATACTGAATATGCCGCCCCGTAGCCTCCTTTTCTCTCTTACGGCGTCCGCTAGCTGGGCTCGCACGTCTTTCAGCTCTTTGCCCAGCAGGGTGTTGGAATCCTGCAGCTTGTTCTTATCATCCCTGGTCCGTGTCAGCACATGTTCGCCAGCGACTAGTTGCTTTTCGGCCTGATGTTTACCCACCTGCGCGACCTTCAGTTCCTCTTGCAGTTGAGCTAACGATCCTGCCATGGGAAATACAATAGTGTTAACATTACTCGTATATGATTATATTTTTCTGGATGGAGGAGATCATTACCAGACGGTGCCTCCTTGGATTTCTCCAGTTCGGCGGTAACAACAGTTAGTTGGGCCCGACACTCTTCCAGCTCACGAGACAACATGTTGTTCTTCTGTGTGAGTGCCTGATTACACGATGATCCTTAAATCAGTTGCTTCAACCGCTTCAAGTCTCGGGGGCTACTGGTATATGATTACCAGATCTGTACAATGCGTACTTACCCGCATATCTTTCAAATGCTGGTCAGTGGCTCTGGCAAGCCCATCCTGAGCAGCTCGGATGTACGCATCAGCCGAGCTGAAGGCATTGAACGCTTCTTTAGTAAGGCTGGGGTCGCGAAGAGCGGCCTTCCGTCGCCGATGATTCATGGCCCACTCTACTTCAGAGTTCGTGACGGATACATTATCCGAATCCTCTGAAGGAGGACAATCCGGCGTCGCTCCCGTGTCAGCCCCCGCCCTAGAGGCAGGGTCTGGAACCTGATTGGTGGAGGCGCGACCGGCAGGATCCCCGGACATTGTGATGATGACATCAATACCATTGTTACACCCACAGCCCCTGCTGCTATACATATTGGACCAATTACTAGAGCTCGCGCACGCCAATTAAATTACCAGGTACTTTCGTTTCTTGGTAATGATTCTGCCTAAATTGGATACATTTGTTTTGCTTACAAATGAAGGGCCTAGCTTTGAGAAGGATGAACATTGGAGCAAGAACAAGCATGAAGATGATGGCATGCGCATGGGGAACAAGAACGGAGTTACAAGTGATGACTTCAGGACATTGAAGCCACCATAAAGCGTGCATGAAGCCTTGGACGAAATATACAAGATGCTACTTCATAACTTTCGTCCAGAGGCTATTCTAGGTGCTGCGTCACCTTATTATTGGGCCAGGCCCTTATTATTAGGCTATTTTTAGAGTCCGTATGTGTGGGGAAACAAGAGATACGGTTGGTTTCGGACCCCTTCCCCAAGGGCCACGAAATTCCCCCCCTCTTCCTCCATATATACAGCCCTTAGGACGTCGTTTAGACTTTGGGTTTTGTTTAGATTAAAAGTTCGCCATAGCTGCAACTTCGCGTACTTCGTTTGTGTTCAACGACCAGACAAAGGCGTCACAGAACCCCACCTTGATCAATAAAGCTTTCATCTTATATTCGCAATATCCAGATTGCAATCTCAGTTTCTTGCTTGTTCTTCGTTTGCTCGCAGGAAACAGACCCTCGTGGTCAGGTTGATCGTGCTCCGGCGTGGTCAATAACCTCTCGGAGTTGGTTTAGCGATTGCTAAGGCGCGACGTCATCGCACGTTCGTAGTTGGATCGTCAAAGTCGACTTCCACCAAAGCGATATCCATCATCTCATCGAAAGACGGGACACCTTTGCCTCTATCAACTGGTTCATGTCAATCCTCAATACTTCAGAAAATTTCTTCTTCAACATCTTCACACAATCTTCTAAATCGCCGTGACATCATCTTCTAGGATCATGGTAAACCGCCGTGACGTCACCTGTTATTAACGAGCCTCCGACAATCGAGGCGACAGCTCCGCCTCATATCCAAAATTTAGGCTCCTTGATTTTCGCGCCTGACGCTTATCTTTCTACCCTTATAAATAGGGCCAGGGGGTCTTTCCATTCCCCCCCCCCCCGTATCTCTTCACCTCGTCCTCTTCCTTGCGCTGCCCGACCTTTGGAGCTTCGCTGCCACCGTCGACCTTTGCTTCTGCCTCAACTCCGGCCGCTGCATCACCCTGAACGCACCAGAGAACCGCGGCGCCTCTCCGCTCTTCCATCAGCATCGGTAAGCTTTCTTTCCTTCCGCCATAGATCTGTCCTTAGGGTTTTCAGTGTTCATCGGTGTTCGTCGGTGTTCGTCGTTGTGCAATAGCTCTTTGATTCAAACCTTGATGTTTATCCTGTACGGCGATAACCGTAGCCCTTCTTTTCCATCCATGCATCTCGTTTAAGTAGAAAACCCCATCTGAACCTTCATCAACTGCTTCGGTACTAATATTTAGGTCTGAATATATTTTCATTTTCTGACATGCGGTAGATCCAAAATTATAATGCCAACTTGTGAAACCTATTTTTCCCTTCACTTATACATCTTTAATACCAGATTGGGCGGTTTAACTTCATATACAAAATAATGACCCAGTAGATACCATTAGTCCCCTGTTGAACCGCCAACGCTTTCATCATTGTACTGTTTCTATTGTCAGATTCCGGTTTACGAATAACCAAATCCGGTTTAACAATATGCTTGTATCCTTATATCGCTGTATAGCTGTCCACTATGAATCTTAAACCGGCAATAATCATGTTTCAGACTTCCATTGCCATGGCCAAGCAAATCTATGAATGCAATTGGGCTCCCTCTCGAGTAACCGAGGAGCAGTTAAACAACCTTGTAAAAACGAGCGCTTTAGCCAAGAAAGATATCATCCACTGGAGGGTCCCTCGCCCGGAAAATCCTCCTACACCCAAGGATGGAGAGGTAGTCGTGTTTGCTGATCATCTCGGACGAGGTTTTAGCCCTCCCGGTTCAAAAAAATTCCGGGATGTACTGGCTAGTTTTCAACTGCGCCCTCAAGATATCGGTCCCAATTCTGTGACCAACATCTGCCACTTCCAAGTCTTTTGTGAGGTTAATCTGCAAGAGGAACCTTCAGTCGAACTGTTTAGGGATTTCTTTCACTTAAACCGTCGCACAGAGTTCTCAGATGGACCCAATACGGAACTGGGCGGAATGGCGGTTCAGAAAAGGAAGGAAGTCACCTTCCCTCATCCCAAACTCCACAATCACCCCAAAGAGTGGAACCAGACTTGGTTTTACTGCATGGATACATCTCCATCTGACGAAAACCCCCTGCCGGGTTACCGCCCTAAACGTCTTAGCAACACACATCCTTTTCCTCAGAGGTTGACAGCAAGAGAAAGGGCCAACTATGCTCCCCAATTATCAAAGCTTAGAGCCTTCATGGTGAACGGTTTGACTGGAGTTGATCTTGCTCGTTGCTGGATAAGCTGGAGTATTCTGCCCTTAAGCCGGCGCTCCGGTTTGATGTGTGAGTACACGGGGAGTTTGAAGGATGCTCAGCGGCACATTGACATTCAGCTTACAGATGCAGAAGTCACTGAGGCTGTAAAAAAGATACTGAATGAACCGGAGGCTGTCTATGCCCAAACCGGACTACTCCCTTTCTGCACCTTCAACAAACCACCAGCTGTAAGAATCATATAATCTTTTTATCTGAAGTTGCTTCTGTCCAAATATTCTCTGAAGGTGTGATTATTTTCTGACATGGCGATGATCCGTTCTGGAACAAGAAACCATCCCAAGACAAACCGGTGAAGCTGAAGGTGTGATTATTTTCTGACAGGGCGATGATCCGTTCTGGAACAAGAAACCATCCCAAGACAAACCGGTGAAGCCGCAAGATAAACCGGTCAAGCCAGTTCGTCCGAAGACCAAGGTTGTTAAAAAACCTGCCAAGAGAACGACCACTGCATCCTCCGATCCACCAGCTGACGATGATGTGGTAATCCGGAGCCAGAGGTAGAACTTGACTCTCTTGGTTCATTTTTCGTACATCTCATTGACAATGATTATTATCAGGACGACGCTGAAGGCAGTCATGCTGAGGACGTAGAGGTAACCATTCTTTCCTCCGATTCAGATCCTCTGCCAACATCAAAAATCCGCCAAGCAAACCGGAAAGGAAAATTTTCTCACCCTCTTGCTTATTTGGACCCAAACTTTCTTTTGAAGACGCAGCAGCACGAGGCTCGCCGTACAACCCGGCACAGCGGCCAGGTAGTTACCTTAGCTGGTTTACCGAACAGTCCGGTTCGGAAACGTCGATCAGAGGTCTCTTATCCTATTGATACTTCATGCCCAAAAGCAGGTTGTTTTCGCCAGCCTCTTAACCCGTCTGATTCAAATTATCAGGGTACCTCTCACTCATCCTCTGGCAAGTCATCGGCCACACAGCTTCCACCCCTCAAAACAGTTCCTGGGTGAGCTATGCACGTGTCTTTATTCTTGATTTGTTATCTATACATACTGTACTGATCCTTATTTCTATCTTTTGTCAGCACCAAGCCAAGACCCAGCAAGAAGGCTCGGTTAAGCAAACCGGCTGATGATAATGCAGCTGCTGAACCGGAAACAACTCCAGATCCGGAAGAAACCGAAGCTGACGACATGCTTAACGATCCGCCGCCTCAAGAACATGACTTCCTTGCCGAACAAGTGCAAGTTGACACTACAAGCCATGCAGACCGGCCAACCAGCCCTGTCCGAACTGATGACAAACCGGCCAGTCCAGTTAAGGGTACCGACAAACCGCCAACTCCGGCGAAGGCTGCCGATGACCAAGATGATGACATTATGATTACTGGCACTGGCCACACCACTCCTGGCAATCCTATAGCTTTGTCAAAGCATACTGCCAAGGATGATCTCTCTGCTATCGGCAAAGGCAAATGGAATGCCGATTTATCAAGCTACGCCCATCTCAATGCTCAAGACATTCACTCTGGCTTCTTGAACCGTCTGTATACCAGCCGTGACTATGAAGCTAGTTTGGTAAACTTGATGAAGGAGCGATATGAGGTAACTACTATTTTTCCTTTTGTCCAATTGCAGTTTATCAACTCCTAGTAGCCCCCAAGTGACGGTTTATGATACCAATCTAAACCGGGACTTTTGTGAAAACTTAACTTTGCATATTTAGCATCCAGGGACCGGATTACCTTTTAAAGATGTACCGGGTCCTTAAAATTTGCCATACTGCTCTTTCACCGGTATAGCCCCCAAGGGCCGGTTTAACTTTATAAAGATGAACCGGGACTGTAGAAGAATTCCCATACCAGCAGTTTTTGAGCAAACACACATTAGCCCCCAAGTGCCAAGATTAATACTTGTATTGTGCTTGGGACTTGTAGAAATTTCTGATAAGGAGCAAATATACATTAGCCCCCAAGTATCAAGGGGATAACTTGTTATGTGCTTGGTACTTCAAATATACACTGTCAACTCATTATGCATCTGTCTCTTTATAGGCTGAACTGAGCAAGAAGGAAAGCCAAACCGCTGATCTGCAAGAGAACATCAAGTCTCAACAGGCCGAAACTTCCAAAGCAAAAGATGAGCTGACGAGCGCCTTAGCCGCTATGGAAAAGCTAAAGGATAGCTTTGCCAAGGAGCGGGCGGATTGGAACACAGAGAAATCCGCTTTGCGGAAAAGAGCTGAAGACGCAGAAGCAGCTCTCAAACCGGTGGTAGACGAGCTGACTGGTATAAAGCGGCAAGTACATGCGATGACCGCTGCTGTGTTTGGTAAGCATCTTTTCCTTAATACTTTCAACATATCTTCCCATGCGTTGCCAGTTTACTGATGTTTGCAATGATGCAGGAACTCGCATTAGTCATCTGGTGATGAGGACATCAATACCATTGTTACACCCACAGCCCCTGCTGCTATACATACTGGACAAATTACTAGAGCTCGCGCATGCCAATTAAATTACCAGGTACTTTCGTTTCTTGGTAATGATTCTAATGTTCATGAGAATATGATGCTGCCTAAATTGGATACATTTGTTTTGCTTACAAATGAAGGGCCTAGCTTTGAGAAGGATGAACATTGGAGCAAGAACAAGCATGGAGATGATGGCATGCGCATGGGGAACAAGAACGGAGTTACAAGTGATGATTTCAGGACGTTGAAGCCACCATAATGCGTGCATGAAGCCTTGGACGAAATATACAAGATGCTACTTCATAACTTTCGTCCAGAGGTTATTCTAGGTGCTGCGTCACCTTATTATTGGGCCAGGCCCATGTAATTTCGAAATACTTGAGTATAGGCTGTTTTTAGAGTCCGTATGTGTGGGGAAACAAGAGATAGGGTTGGTTTCGGACCCCTTCCCCAAGGGCCACGAAATTCCCCCCTCTTCCTCCATATATACAGCCCTTAGGGCGTCGTTTAGACTTTGGGTTTTGTTTAGATTAAAAGTTCGCCATAGCTGCAACTTCGCGTACTTCGTTTGTGTTCAACGACCAGACAAAGGCATCATAGAACCCCACCTTGATCAATAAAGCTTTCATCTTATATTCGCAATATCCAGATTGCAATCTCAGTTTCTTGCTTGTTCTTCGTTTGCTCGCAGGAAACAGACCCTCGTGGTCAGGTTGATCATGCTCCGGTGTGGTCAATAACCTCTCAGAGTTGGTTTAGCGATTGCTAAGGCGCGACATCATCGCACGTTCGTTGTCGGATCGTCAAAGTAGACTTCCACCAAAGCGATATCCATCATCTCATCGAAAGACGGGACACCTTTGCCTCTATCATCTGGGCTCTGATGTTCAGAAGAAGCTGAAGGCCGCTTACACACTGGTAGAACAACTGTATACCGGCGCTCAACGAATTATCTGCACTGCTTCTCACAATAAGCCGCCCCCGACGTTAATCAAGGATACCTTAGACAGGCTATCTATGCTGCCTGCCCGGGTAGAAGAGCTAAAGAGGTCTGCTGCAAGGGCTGGCACTCTGACCGCTTTAACCCGGGCAAAGGCGTGGGTGCCTGATCTTGATCCGGTGGACGTGGCTAAAGGCTTCCCCAGCTTAAAAGAAGACTGATCAGAATTTGGCCAGGAGGATCTCCGCGCCATAAACCGGGAAGTACGTCCACTGGCTTGTCAATTGGCTGAAGAAGTTGATCTCTCACATTATCAGGCAAGTTATGATGATAAGAACAGACGGGTTGCGACGCCAATTCCAGAAGCGCAAAATCTGATCCCTCCAATCCGTAAGCACACTTATGCCCCTGATATTGAACCGTCAACCCTTATAAGCGACGAAGCTGTGTTCCAAGCTTTAACTGGGATCGACTGGACAACTGTTGACTTCCAGCCGCTGGGTAGAGACGGAGATGATGAAACGGTGCAAGATGATCCGCAGCCGTCAGGTCAAGCTGATAAGCAATCGTAATCCGGGGGCCGGTTTAGTCTTCCACGTGTTGTAATACTTGTTGAGAAACAATTATCCCTTTGGGCACTGAAACGCCTTGTAATAGGCTAGTTAAAACACTTGGTCTGTTATGCCTTCGTGCATATTTATCTGCAACTGATGCATGCTTAATTCGCCATGCTTAATATATGATGTTCATAATCCATAGCTATTTTTTCAAGTTGTTCCTGCAGATAAGAAGCTTAAAACGCCCTGGCGGTTTACCACCGGGCGGGTCATGAAACCCAAATATATATATATGACCAAGGCTTATAACCAAGGTTGTAAAAGATAACCAAATATGGAAACATAGGATACCTGTGACTTTTAGGCATAGTGTTGGCTGACCAACCTTGTAATGAGGGTAATAACCCTAATCCGGAGTAGAAGTAACTCCTGTTATATGATGCCGGTTTATCATAAAACCGTTCCGGGCTGTGATAAACACCGGTTTATTCCATACTGGTGACTTCGAGTCAAAACCAGACCGGGCTGATAGTCTCCGGATTATAACTTGATCATGTACTGATAACTTGTAGTTGACAGCCTAACCGGGTTGATAAACACCGGTTTTGAAAATATCACAAATCTTATCAAAAGAAAAAGAAACTTAGCAAAAGGCAAATAAAACCATTGTAGTCGAGGCTTTTCACGGGCTGCCAGACCCTAAATTCGACAGCAAAGAATCTCCAAAAATCATTGTGAGCTGTGCTTAGTGGGTGCCTATGTTTGAGCTGCTGTTTTACAACACTCTCTTTGGCCCCAGATTGATTTGGCTTTGAGTCTGATGAGGACATGACTACCTTGGATACGACCAAAAATATTGCATACATGCATATTTGTCAGGTGATTTCTAGTGCAAATTATTCAATAATCTATTTATGTTATCCAGAACAAAAATACTTCACACACTTTTGTGTTTTGTCTACTTGCAGGTGTATGGGACATTTGTACAATCCACATCTGAAGATAGGGGAAAAGGAGAAGTTTAGGTTCTGTTCAAAAAGTCCTCTCACGTCACTTTTGGGCCAAAGAGAAGATAGTCCAAGTCTCTCACGTTCTGGATTCAGATTCGGACTGCACAGACATACCTGACTCAAAACGCCAACAACTTTTTCATACGGACTCCGAATTGGGTGATTCTTTTTTCGTTGGAAAGTAGATTTCGTCCTCTTTCCAACCCAATTGGATTCACCTTTAAATTCGTCCGGAGCGTTGAGATATGGACGAAACAATCTGACGCTGCAGCAGAATCCGAGTCAAACAACAAGTCCAAAGGTGTTGCATCACCTCCACTTGGGCCCATGAGCCTTGTACGACCTAGGGTTGGTTTTAGGCTGCCTTGGGACGTCCTCCCACCTCCTTGGCCGCCACCCCTTGCTCCTATATAAGTAGATCCATCTAGTAGCTTTTTCCTTGGGATTTGTTTAGTTAAAAGTTAGCCATTGCAACTTCGTGTACTTCGTTTGTGTCCAACGACCAGACCAAGACCGCTTACGGATCCCCACCATTATCAATACTTCATATATATTCGCAATATTCAGATTGCTTTATCATATTCTTGCTCGTTCTTCGATTGCTTGCAGGAATAGACCTTCGTGGTCAGGCTGATCGTGCTTCCGGCATCGTCAGTAACCTCAGGAGATTGGTTTAGCGATTGCTAAGGCGCAACGTCGTGCACGTTTGTAGTCGGATCGTCTAAGTCGACTCCACCAAATCGATAGTTATCATCTCATCGAAAGATCGGGACACCCTCGCCTCTATCAAGTGGTATCAGTTTTCAGGTTGCTCGGTGAGAATTTCCAGTTTTTACTAGATTACATTTATTTTCTTACCTATTGTCCAAGAAAAAGCCACACAAAAATGTTAGATCTATTCATCTTTTGTCCAAGCCAGTCTGAGCCTTTGCAATTTTCTTTTCATTGCTTGCATAGTTGAATTATCGGTTGCATCGTCGTGTCGAGTTGCAGGTCTTAGTGTCTAGTTCGTTTAGACTTTTGAGTTCTGTGCACATTAGTCACGCCGCTGCTGCATCATTATCCTTTCCGCTATCCACCACCCATCCATCAATTTCCACCACGTGCTACCCATCATTAATTGTCATAATCATAGTTGAGATCGTTCACATCTTCACTTGATCCAATCTGCATCTTATCTAGTTTGTTTTGGAAATAGGGAGAGTGAGAAAAAAAGAGAATAAAAAAGAGAGAAAAAAGTAAAAAAAAAGTCAAAGAAAAAAAAGAGAGAAAGAAAAAGAAAAAGAAGAAGTGTGAGGAAAAAAAAGAGAAGAAAAAAACAAAATTCGGATCTATCTAGACTCAGTCTCGTAGTTGAATTCGGATTGGAATCTGTTTTATGCATTGTTTAGTAAAACAGGCATAACTTCCTCGTACGAAGTCCGTTTTGGCTCCGCCAGTACTCAAACGAAAGCTAGCAACGAGCCGCATCTAAATAGTTGCAAACGCTAGTTCAATATTTGGCACCTCAAAATCGGCTTCTAAATATGTCTTTTTGCCCTCCGAAGTTCGCGAACACAGCTTATTCCAGTTTTCAAGCGAGTTTTAGAATTTTTTGACTCGTCATATCAACTCGGAATTGAGTGATTCCTTTTGCGTTTGAAAGCTTGAGTCAGCGCCATTTTGAGAAAAAATATTAGAAAATTATCACAAACTTTTCCCGAGAAAAGTTGGGGAGAAAATTGTTGATATATCCTGCTTGGCTGTGGTTTCACATCATTATCTTTACTGCTATTGTGATCTTCACTTATATCTTGCTGTCCAGAGCTACTTCATATCCTTTATTGATGCTAGTTGTGCTACGCCGTGACCTTGTTAGTTTTCTAGGCTCGCGTCTCTAGTTCCGGTCTAGCCTAGGACCAGCACAGTACCGTCGTTGAGCGTTTATTCAACATTGCATCTTTGAATTGATTATTGCTAATATTTTGCTACCATATATAGCCAACCCAGCTCCACATATTTCTACACCGTGTATATGTACGCTCTCCTGGCAATCACCTTACACAATCTTCGGAGTTATTTGACACCGCTGCTTGCCTGTCACCACCTGCCGCATGGTAAGAACTTGTAAGATATTGATATTTGCTTTACTGTGAGCACTTTACAACCACATCCTAGTAGTTCATAGGAACATTATTCTCGAATTTCGTTTCTTGTATCTACTAATCATGGCAGGTTCCGGAGATAGAAGTTCTTGGACGACGGGCACATCTTCACCATCACGGGAGTTGGAACAACACACACAAGCACATGGCCAGGTTATCTCTTTACCATCATTTGAGGGTAGATTTAATCCTGCTATTTATCTAGCTTAGGAGCTTGAACTAGAACAAGATTTTAGTCACCATGACTTTTCTGAACTTGAGCGAGTACGAGCTGCCACTAGAGCATTTACTGGTTTTGCTTCTGTTTGGTGGAGTGTGCATTGTAAGAAAAACATTGATAACCAACCCACAACTTGGAAAGATTTGAAAGATGTAATGAGACAACAATTTTTCCCTTCTTACTATCGTCGTGAATTGCTTCACAAATTTGAACAATTTAAACAAGGCAACAACACTGTTCATGCTTACTACCAAGAGTTCAAATCTTATATGCATCATTGTGACATAGAAGAATCTGAGGATGATACAATGAATAGATTTTTTGGTGGTTTGAACCATGATATTCAGGCAAGATTTCAGTATATTCCTCGTTGCATTATTGGTATGTATGTTCGTGCTTGTACCTTTGAGAGACAGTTACAGGAGGATGCATTGGGTGACTACAACAACTACTATTCCAATTCATGCTCACTACCATCGGTTGATTCCTCCATCGTTGCACCTACTAGAGCAGCCACACCTCAGATTATGAGGGCGACATCATCTCAAGTGTATGGTACATTGTCATTGTCCATACCTACATCAGTTACGTCTTTGCGACAAGGTAACAGTAAAGGTATTGATGATATAACTTCACATGAGAATGATGCATGCCTAGTTAAATTGAATACATCATGTGTTGAGTTACCTGTTGATTTGAGCGCATCACCTATTTTAGAGAATCATGTTACTGTCATGAATGCGTCATGTGATCAAACAACTGAAATACCAACAATTTTGAGTGCACCCAATGAATTAACTGTTGATGCAAAAGAACCAATGTTTAATCATTTTGATATGACCTCTAATCTTGGTGATGATTCTGTGTCAAATGACTTATTGCATGTTTGCTTATTTAAGCATGTTGTAGCATGTAAATTTGATGCAAGTAAGGTTTATTCACCAATGTTGGGATGGTTTAATGATGAATATTGTCAATCTTTTCATATGAATAAGAGCTTCACTTATATGTGCAAACTGAGTTGCAATACTTTCATGCCTTCTACTTCTTGTGATAATATTTTGGCTTTATATTTTATTAACTATGAAACTTACTCATGTATACATGTGTCATATGTGCAAAATCCACGGGAAGTAAAAATGGATGACATATACATATACAACATGTACACCTTGTCTCTTTTGTTAGCCACATTTCAGATTAAGCAACGTCGAGGACGGCTTTATTTTCAAGAAGGGGAGGATGATGAGGACATGACTACCTTGGATACGACCAAAAATATTGCATACATGCATATTTGTCAGGTGATTTCTAGTGCAAATTATTCAATAATCTATTTATGTTATCCAGAACAAAAATACTTCACACACTTTTGTGTTTTGTCTAATTGCAGGTGTATGGGACATTTGTACAATCCACATATGAAGATAGGGGAAAAGGAGAAGTTTAGGTTCTGTTCAAAAAGTCCTCTCACGTCACTTTTGGGCCAAAGAGAAGATAGAGTCCAAGTCTCTCACGTTCTGGATTCAGATTCGGACTGCACAGACATACCTGACTCAAAACGCCAACAACTTTTTCATACGGCCTCCGAATTGGGTGATTCTTTTTTTGTTGGAAAGTAGATTTCGTCCTCTTTCCAACCCAATTGGATTCACCTTTAAATTCGTCCGGAGCGTTGAGATATGGACGAAACAATCTAACGCTCCAGCAGAATCCGAGTCAAACAACAAGTCCAAAGGTGTTGCATCACCTCCACTTGGGCCCATGAGCCTTATACGACCTAGGGTTGGTTTTAGGCTGCCTTGGGACGTCCTCCCACCTCCTTGGCCGCCACCCCTTGCTCCTATATAAGTAGATCCATCTAGTAGCTTTTTCCTTGGGATTTGTTTAGTTAAAAGTTAGCCATTGCAACTTCGTGTACTTCATTTGTGTCCAACGACCAGACCAAGACCGCTTACGGATCCCCACCATTATCAATACTTCATATATATTCGCAATATTCAGATTGCTTTATCATATTCTTGCTCGTTCTTCGATTGCTTGCAGGAATAGACCTTCGTGGTCAGGCTGATCGTGCTTCCGGCATCGTCAGTAACCTCAGGAGATTGGTTTAGCGATTGCTAAGGCGCAACGTCGTGCACGTTTGTAGTCAGATCGTCAAAGTTGACTCCACCAAATCGATAGGTATCATCTCATCGAAAGATCGGGACACCCTCGCCTCTATCGGAGCCGATCAAGAGGTGTGACTGTGGTTCGGATACGACCCAGCCCCCAAGTGATGCTGTGGCATTACGCCGATCAAGAGGCGTAGCTATGGTTCGGGTTCGACCATGCCCCCAAGTGATGATGTGGCATTGCGCCGATCAAGAGGTGTAGCTATGGTTCGGATACGACCGAGCCCCCAACTGATGCTGTGGCATTGCGCCGATCAAGAGGTGTAGCTATGGTTCGGATACGACCAAGCCCCCAACTGATGCTGTAGCATTGCGCCGATCAAGAGGTGTAGCTATGGTTCGGATATGACCAAGCCCCCAAGTGATCTGATATGAAGCATTGTGAAGCTAAATCAAGGGGTAAACCGGACGCCGCGTTGCAAGCTCCATGTAACCACACCTGATGTAAGAAAAACAACAGATACCCCGCTTTAGCTGAGGTTCCGGTGTATTATATTGATCATAATATATACACTATCATAATATGTACATAAGCAGAGCCTATAGCTCAAGTATAGTAAGGCCGAAGATGAGCATATTCCACGGCCGGTTGGTCTCCTCCTTCGATTTACGTGAGTCTTTGCGCTCTCGAACATCGATTAGGTAGTACGACCCGTTGTGTAGATTCTTGCTAACCACAAAGGGTCCTTCCCAAGGGGGGGATAGCTTCTGCATATCCGTCTGATCTTGGATGAGCCGAAGCACCAAATCACCTTCTTGAAAGGTTCTGGTTCTAACCCGGCGGCTATGATAACGACGCAGATCTTGCTGATAAATCGCCGAACGGGCTGCCGCCATGTCACGTTCCTCATCTAACAGGTCAAGAGCTTCCTGCCGTGCCTTCTCGTTGTCAGCTTCAACATATGCCGCTACACAAGGCGAGTCATGACGGATGTCACTAGGAAGAACTACTTCCGCTCCATAAACCATGAAGAATGGTGTGTACCCTGTCGACCTATTGGGTGTGGTATTGATGCTCCACAACACAGAAGGTAACTCCTCAACCCAACAACCCGGCATCCGTTGCAAAGGAACCATAAGCCGGGGTTTGATGCCTCTCAAGATCTCTTGATTAGCCCTCTCCGCTTGACCATTGGACTGGGGATGAGCCACTGATGACACGTCAAGCCGGATATGCTCACGTTGACAGAACTCCTTCATGGCACCTTTTGACAGATTGGTACCATTGTCTGTTATAATGCTGTGTGGAAAGCCAAACTGGAAGATCACCTTTTTGATGAATTGAACCGCCGCGGCTGCGTCACACTTACTAACTGGCTCTGCCTCCACCCACTTCGTAAACTTATCAACCGCCACCAAAAGGTGGGTCTTCTTGTCCTAGGACCTCTTGAAAGGCCCAACCATATCCAGCCCCCAAGTTGCAAACGGCCAGGTGATTGGAATCATCCTCAATTCTTGAGCCGGTACGTGGGCGCGCCTTGAGAATTTTTGACAGCCATCACATCTTTTGACCAAGTCCTCGGCATCAGCATGAGCTGTCAACCAATAGAAACCGTGACGAAACGCCTTGGCCACCAAAGATTTTGAACCGGCGTGGTGACCACAATCTCCTTCGTGGATCTCACGCAAAATTTCACGGCCTTCCTCAGGAGACACACAACGTTGAAACGCCCCTGTCACACTGCAATGATGTAACTCTCCATTGATAATAGTCATGGACTTGGACCGCCGGGTTATCTGCCTGGCCAAAGTTTCATCCTCTGGTAACTCGCCCCGGTTTATATACGCCAGATATGGAACCGTCCAATCCGGGATAACATGAAGAGCCGCCACCAACTGAGCCTCCGGATCAGGAACAGCCAAATCCTCTTCACCAGGAAGCTTGACGGACGGATTATGCAAAACATCCAGGAAGACATTAGGTGGAACCGGTTTACGTTGCGAACCCAGGCGGCTTAAAGCGTCCGCCGCTTCATTCTTCCGCCGGTCCACATGATCCACCTGATAACCTTTAAAGTGACCTGCAACAATATCCACCTCACGACGATATGCTGCCATTAGTGGGTCCTTGGAATCCCAAGTGCCGGACACTTGTTGAGCCACCAGATCCGAGTCACCGAAGCACTTAACTCGGCTGAGGTTCATCTCCTTAGCCATCCAAAGACCATGGAGTAAAGCCTCATATTCAGCTGCATTGTTAGTGCAAGGGAACATTAAACGGAGAACATAACAAAACTTATCACCTCGTGGGGAAGTTAATACGACCCCAGCCCCCAAGCCCTCCAATTGCCTGGACCCATCAAAATGAATAGTCCAATAAGTATGATCCGGCTTCTCCTCTGGCGCTTGTAGTTCTGTCCAATCATTGATGAAATCCACAAGTGCCTGAGATTTGATCGCCGTTCGGGGTATGTATTTAAACCCGTGAGGCCCGAGCTCGATAGCCCACTTAGCAATCCGGCCAGTTGCTTCCCTGTTCTGGATTATATCCCCCAAAGGAGCGGAGCTGACCACCGTGATGGGATGACCTTGGAAATACTGCTTAAGCTTCCGGCTTGCCATGAAAACCCCATACACCAATTTCTGCCAATGCGGGTACCTCTGCTTGGACTCAATAAGTACCTCACTGATATAATAAACCGGCCGCTGAACCGGATATTCCTTTCCTGCCTCCTTGCGCTCCACCACAATAGCCACACTAACAGCTCGAGCATTAGCTGCCACATATAGCAACAATGGTTCTTTGTCCACTGGAGCAGCAAGAATCTGCGGATTAGCTAGCTGCCGCTTTAAGTCATCAAATGCTTCATTAGCAGCGTCACTCCACACGAAGTTATTCGTTTTCTTCAGCATCTGATATAAAGGGATGGCCTTCTCGCCAAGGCGGCTGACAAACCGGCTCAATGCAGCAATCCGGCCTGCCAGGCGTTGAACATCGTTGATACACTTCGGTTTAGCCAAGGAGGTGATGGCTTTGATCTTTTCCGGATTAGCTTCAATGCCCCTGTTAGACACCAAAAAGCCCAAGAGCTTGCTTGCTGGTACACCAAAGACACACTTGGCCGGATTAAGCATCATTTTATAAACCCGCAGGTTATCAAAGGTTTCCTTCAAGTCATCAATCAATGTCTCCTTCTTCCTTGATTTTACCACAATATCATCCACATAGGCGTGAACATTGCGGCCGATCTGTTTATGCAGACAATTCTGCACACACCGTTGATAAGTCGCCTGGGCACTCTTGAGCCCAAAGGGCATGGACACATAGCAGAAGGCTCCAAAGGGAGTTATGAAGGATGTCTTCTCCTGGTCCTTAACTGCCATTTTGATCTGATGATAACCAGAATATGCATCCAAAAAGCTTAAACGCTCGCAACCCGCCGTAGCATCAATAATTTGATCAATACGGGGAAGGGCAAAAGGATCTACTGGACAATCTTTGTTGAGATCTGTGTAGTCCACACACATACGCCAAGTGCCATTCTTTTTAAGGACCAGCACCGGATTAGCCAACCACTCAGGATAGAATACTTTAACGATAAATCCGGCTGCCAAGAGCCTGGCTACTTCTTCTCCAATAGCTTTGCGTCTTTCTTCATTGAACCGGCGGAGAAACTGCTTGACCGGTTTATACTTGGGATCAACATTGAGAGTGTGCTCAGCGAGTTCTCTCGGTACACATGGCATGTCAGAAGGCTTCCATGCAAAGATGTCCCGATTCTCATGGATGAACTCGATGAGCGCGCTTTCCTATTTTGGATCCAAGTTAGCGCTGATGCTGAACTGCTTGGACGAATCGCCAGGCACGAAGTCAACAAGCTTAGTCTCATCAGCCGATTCAAACTTCAGGGTCGGATCATGCTCTGTAGTTGGTTTCTTCAACGAAGTCATATCTGCCGGATCAACATTGTCCTTGTAAAATTTCAACTCTTCTGTTGCACAAACCGACTCAGCATAAGCCGCATCACCTTCTTCACACTCCAGAGCAATCTTGCAGCTCCCATGCACGGTTATAGTTCCCTTGTGACCCGGCATCTTGAGCTGCAGATAGACATAACAAGGTCGTGCCATAAACTTAGCATAAGCTGGCCGTCCAAATAGGGCATGATACGGGCTGATAGAGGCAAAGGTGTCCCGTCTTTCGATGAGATGATGGATATCGCTTTGGTGGAAGTCGACTTTGACGATCCGACTACGAACGTGCGATGACGTCGCGCCTTAGCAATCGCTAAACCAACTTCGAGAGGTTATTGACCACGCCGGAGCAAGATCAACCTGACCACGAGGGTCTGTTTCCTGCGAGCAAACGAAGAACAAGCAAGAAACTGAGATTGCAATCTGGATATTGCGAATATAAGATGAAAGCTTTATTGATCAAGGTGGGGTTCTGTGACGCCTTTGTCTGGTCGTTGAACACAAACGAAGTACGCGAAGTTGCAGCTATGGCGAACTTTTAATCTAAACAAAACCCAAAGTCTAAACGACGCCCTAACGGCTGTATATATGGAGGAAGAGGGGGGAATTTCGTGGCCCTTGGGGAAGGGGTCCGAAACCAACCCTATCTCTTGTTTCCCCACACATACGGACTCTAAAAACAGCCTATACTCAAGTATTTAGAAATTACATGGGCCTGGCCCAATAATAAGGTGACGCAGCACCTAGAATAGCCTCTAGACGAAAGTTATGAAGTAGCATCTTGTATATTTCGTCCAAGGCTTCATGCACGCATTATGGTGGCTTCAACGTCCTGAAATCATCACTTGTAACTCCGCTCTTGTTCCCCATGCGCATGCCATCATCTCCATGCCTGTTCTCGCTCCAATGTTCATCCTTCTCAAAGCTAGGCCCTTCATTTGTAAGCAAAACAAATGTATCCAATTGATGAGGCCTAATTTTTTTGTGGCTTTTTCGTGGACTGTAGGTATGAAGAACAGACTCGATCTAAACTACGAAAAACTGTAAAATCTCACCGAGCAACCTGGAAATCTGATACCACTTGATAGAGGCCAAGGTGTCCCGTCTTTCGATGAGATGATGGATATCGCTTTGATGGAACTCGACTTTGACGATCCGACTACGAACGTGCGAGGACGTCGCGCCTTAGCAATCGCTAAACCAACTCCGAGAGGTTATTGACCATGCCGGAGCACGATCAACCTGACCACGAGGGTCTGTTTCCTGCGAGCAAACGAAGAACAAGCAACTGAGATTGCAATCTGGATATTGCGAATATAAGATGAAAGCTTTATTGATCAAGGTGGGGTTCTGTGACACCTTTGTGTGGTCGTTGAACACAGACGAAGTACGCGAAGTTGCAGCTATCGTGAACTTTTAATCTAAACAAAACCCAAAGTCTAAACGACGCCCTAAGGGCTGTATATATGGAAGAAGAGGGGGGAATTTCGTGGCTCTTGGGAAGGGGTCCGAAACCAACCCTATCTCTTGTTTCCCCACACATACGGACTCTAAAAATAGCCTATACTCAAGTATTTCGAAATTACATGGGCCTGGCCCAATAATAAGGTGACGCAGCACCTAGAATAGCCTCTGGACGAAAGTTATGAAGTAGCATCTTGTATATTTCGTCCAAGGCTTCATGCACGCATTATGGTGGCTTCAACGTCCTGAAATCATCACTTGTAACTCCGTTCTTGTCCCCCATGCGCATGCCATCATCTCCATGCTTGTTCTTGCTCCAATGTTCATACTTCTCAAAGCTAGGCCCTTTATTTGTAAGCAAAACAAATGTATCCAATTTAGGCAGCATCATATTCTCATGAACATTAGAATCATTACCAAGAAACGAAAGTACCTGGTAATTTAATTGGCGTGCGCGAGCTCTAGTAATTGGTCCAGTATGTATAGCAGCAAGGGTTGTGGGTGTAACAATGGTATTGATGTCCAACTTGACACGACGATGCAACCGCAAATTCAACAAAGCAAAAACCCTAAAAAGATTATGCAAAGGTTCAGATTGGTTCGGATATACTGAACTAACCCTAATTTTTTTGTGGCTTTTTCGTGGACTGTAGGTATGAAGAACAGACTCGATCTAAACTATGAAAAACTTCAAAATCTCACCGAGCAACCTGGAAATCTGATACCACTTGATGGAGGCAAAGGTGTCCTGTCTTTCGATGAGATGATGGATATCGCTTTGATGGAACTTGACTTTGACGATCCGACTATGAACGTGCGAGGACGTCGCGCCTTAGCAATCGCTAAACCAACTCCGAGAGGTTATTGACCACGCCGGAGCACGATCAACCTAACCACGAGGGTCTGTTTCCTGCGAGCAAACGAAGAACAAGCAAGAAACTGAGATTGCAATTTGGATATTGCGAATATAAGATGAAAGCTTTATTGATCAAGGTGGGGTTCTGTGACGCCTTTGTCTGGTCGTTGAACACAAATGAAGTACGCGAAGTTGCAGCTATGGCGAACTTTTAATCTAAATAAAACCCCAAAGTCTAAACGACGCCCTAAGGGCTGTATATATGGAGGAAGAGGGGGAATTTCGTGGCCCTTGGGGAAGGGGTCCGAAACCAACCCTATCTCTTGTTTCCCCACACATACGGAGTCTAAAAATAGCCTATACTCAAGTATTTCGAAATTACATGGCCTAGCCCAATAATAAGGTGACGCAGCACCTAGAATAGCCTCTGGACGAAAGTTATGAAGTAGCATCTTGTATATTTCGTCCAAGGCCTCATGCACGCATTATGGTGGCTTCAATGTCCTGAAATCATCACTTGTAACTCCGTTCTTGTCCCCCTTGCGCATGCCATCATCTCCATGCTTGTTCTTGCTCCAATGTTCATCCTTCTCAAAGCTAGGCCCTTCATTTGTAAGCAAAACAAATGTATCCAATTTAGGCAGCATCATATTCTCATGAACATTAGAATCATTAGCAAGAAACGAAAGTACCTGGTAATTTAATTGGCATGCGCGAGCTCTAATAATTGGTCCAGTATGTATAGCAGCAGGGGGTGTGGGTGTAACAATGGTATTGATGTCCTCATCAGCGATTGATCCCCCTTGCTTCGATTAACACTTCACTGCTTTGGCACCGCGGCCCAGAATACTCGGAATCTTACAGTAGCCAACATGATACCAAGTTTGATTTGCTCAAGGTTGTAATCTGCCAAGTGCCCACAAGATCTGCGAATTATAAAGACTTCAGGTTAATTGCGTTCTTCAACCGCGGTCTCGCCTATCTGACAGGTCACTGCGGTAAGTGGATAAATCTGCACGTCCATCGCAGGATCATACATCCTCCATGGTTCTCTGATGCCATTGAACACAAGGGCTTCATTTACACTGTCGACTCCTTCTATGGCTAGACGTATTGCTGGCCTACTCTAGTCATCGCTACAAACAGCTGTTACAGCAGTATGTTACTTTCCTATGATATCATGATGGCTTGCTTATATTACTGTCAACATTTGCTGATGAGGACATCAATACCATTGTTCACCCACAGCCCCTGCTGCTATACATACTGGACCAATTACTAGAGCTCGCGCACGCCAATTAAATTACCAGGTACTTTCGTTTCTTGGTAATGATTCTAATGTTCATGAGAATATGATGCTGCCTAAATTGGATACATTTATTTTGCTTACAAATGAAGGGCCTAGCTTTGAGAAGGATGAACATTGGAGCAAGAACAAGCATGGAGATGATGGCATGCGCATGGGGGACAAGAACGGAGTTACAAGTGATGATTTCAGGACATTGAAGCCACCATAATGCGTGCATGAAGCCTTGGACGAAATATACAAGATGCTACTTCATAACTTTCGTCCAGAGGCTATTCTAGGTGCTGCGTCACCTTATTATTGGGCCAGGCCCATGTAATTTCGAAATACTTGAGTATAGGCTATTTTTAGAGTCCGTATGTGTGGGGAAACAAGAGATAGGGTTGGTTTCGGACCCCTTCCCCAAGGGCCACGAAATTCCCCCCTCTTCCTCCATATATACAGCCCTTAGGGCGTCGTTTAGACTTTGGGTTTTGTTTAGATTAAAAGTTCGCCATAGCTGCAACTTCGCGTACTTCGTTTGTGTTCAACGACCAGACAAAGGCGTCACAGAACACCACCTTGATCAATAAAGCTTTCATCTTATATTCGCAATATCCAGATTGCAATCTCAGTTTCTTGCTTGTTCTTCGTTTGCTCGCAGGAAATAGACCCTCGTGGTCAGGTTGATCGTGCTCCGGCATGGTCAATAACCTCTCGGAGTTGGTTTAGCAATTGCTAAGGCGCGACGTCATCGCACGTTCGTAGTCGGATCGTCAAAGTCGTCTTCCACCAAAGCGATATCCATCATCTCATCGAAAGACGGGACACCTTTGCCTCTATCAAGTGGTATCAGATTTCCAGGTTGCTTGGTGAGATTTTACAGTTTTTCGTAGTTTAGATCGAGTCTGTTCTTCATACCTACAGTCCACGAAAAAGCCACAAAAAAATTAGGGTTAGTTCATCATATCCGAACCAATCTGAGCCTTTGCATAATCTTTTTAGGGTTTTTGCTTTGTTGAATTTGCGGTTGCATCGTCGTGTCAAGTTGCTGGTCTTAGAGTCTAGTCTTTTAAAGTTTCGAGTTCTGGTCATAAGTTGTCACGCCGCCGGCCCACCATCATCATCGCCTTGCCATCTACCACCATTGCTTATCCGCCACCGCTTTGAATCCGTATCCACATACCACCACCAATCCGTATCCATATACCACCACCGATCCGTATCCATATACCACCACCGCTACCATATACCACCACCATATATCCACAACCAATCCGAGTTCTTTTCATATTCGGTTTGTTTTAGAGATCCATCTATTTTCCGTTTCGTGTTTCCTTGCCTGAGTAGGTCTTGGAAAAAAAAATCGGCGACCAAAAAAATTTCGGCGACCAAAAATAGTTCATATCTGGAGACCCCCGGGCAGTTTTTAGGCCAAAATTTCGGCGACCAAAAATATTTTTTCCCTACCCTATTTTTAGGTCCCGGGGAGTGTTTTGAGACACTCGCCATCATAGTGATTTTTTGTCGCACTTTTTCGTCGTCGCTGCCCTGATTTCCGAAAAAAAATAGTCAAAAAAGTTTTGTGCCTATCCTGTCAGTTTGACCTGGGAAGAGTTTTGAGGCACTCGCCATTATAGTGATTTTTCGCAAAAAAAAAGAGGAGCGCAAAAAAAAGAAGAGCGCGAGAAAAAAGAGCAAAAAAAATTCCAGAGTGTGCTTTTCCCTTGTTTATGTGCAGCGCCGTGATTTTGTTAGTGTTCTAGGCTCGCGTCTCTAGCACGGTCTAGCCTAGGACCAGCACAGTACCCTCGTTGAGCGTTTATTCAACTTTGCATCTCTGAATTGATTATTGCTGACAATTTTTGCTACCATATTATAAGCCTTCCCAGCTCCACATACATCAACATCGTGCGTTTGACTCTCCCTGGTAATCGCCCTATCCAAGCTTTGAGAGTTTTGACTATAAAGGTTGCCGATCACCACCTGCTGCTGGGTAAGAACTGGTAAGAATTTGAGATTCGCTTGAAGGATTTGTGACACACCACCATCACCACCACTTCCTAGTAGTCTGTAGGATCATATTCTTTTGTGTTTCTATTGCTGCTAACCATGGCAGGATCACAAGCCGATGAGACTGATTGGGAGAACATGACGAACAAGGAGTTGCATGATAAATTTCAGCAAATGATGAGTGGCCAGGTGGGAGATGTGCTAAACAGATTTGAAGAGGCTATGGAGAAGATAGATGCCGTGGAGAAGTCGTTCGAGACAAAGCTGGATAACAAGTTTACTGAATTACTCAAGCGTCTTCCCCAACCACCACCGGCTGCATATGTCGCACCTCTACAACAACAACAACCACATCTCCAACGCCGCCTTCCAAATCAAGTGGGACGAGCACAGCGCGTTCCAATTGAGACTGGTCAAAATTCGGGTGCCGCTGCACCTACTGTTGATGCTTCTTTGGCTCCTGCTACCGCGGCGGCTGAGGAGGATGACGATTATGCGGGCGATTATGAGGATGAGGTTGATCAAAATCAGAACTACGTGCAGCCACTAGCACCACCACCAGCAGGTCAACCTCAGGTATATATTCGCAACGGTAGGCCGGCACCACCACCTCAGGTACGAGATCATGACCATCTCCCTAAACTGAAATTGAATATTCCACCATTTGAGGGTAGATATGTTCCTGATATATATCTTACTTGGGAGTTAGAAACTGAACAACGATTTACATGTTTACAATATCCTGAGGAGAGACGTGTTCCTGCTGCTGTTTGTGCTTTCACTTGCTTTGCATGTGTTTGGTGGTCTGAATGATAGAGGCAAAGGTGTCCCGTCTTTCGATGAGATGATGGATATCGCTTTGGTGGAAGTCGACTTTGACGATCCGACTACGAACGTGCGAGGACGTCGCGCCTTAGCAATCGCTAAACCAACTCCGAGAGGTTATCGACCACGCCGGAGCACGATCAACCTGACCACGAGGGTCTTTTTCCTGCGAGCAAACGAAGAACAAGCAAGAAACTGAGATTGCAATTTGGATATTGCGAATATAAGATGAAAGCTTTATTGATCAAGGTGGAGTTCTGTGACGCCTTTGTCTGGTCGCTGAACACAAACGAAGTACGCGAAGTTGCAGCTATGGCGAACTTTTAATCTAAACAAAACCCCAAAGTCTAAACGACGCCCTAAGGGCTGTATATATGGAGGAAGAGAGGGGAATTTCGTGGCCCTTGAGGAAGGGGTCCGAAATCAACCCTATCTCTTGTTTCCCCACACATACGAACTCTAAAAACAGCCTATACTTATGTATTTCGAAATTACATGGGTCTGGCCCAATAATAAGGTGACGCAGCACCTAGAATAGCCTCTGGACGAAAGTTATGAAGTAGCATCTTGTATATTTCGTCCAAGGCTTCATGAACGCATTATGGTGGCTTCAACGTCTTGAAATCATCACTTGTAACTCCGTTCTTGTTCCCCATGCGCATGCCATCATCTCCATGCTTGTTCTTGCTCCAATGTTCATCCTTCTCAAAGCTAGGCCCTTCATTTGTAAGCAAAACAAATGTATCCAATTTAGGCAGCATCATATTCTCATGAATATTAGAATCATTACCAAGAAACGAAAGTACCTGGTAATTTAATTGGCGTGCGCGAGCTCTAGTAATTGGTCCAGTATGTATAGCAGCAGGGGCTGTGGGTGTAACAATGGTATTGATGTCCTCATCATCCTCCCCTTCTTGAAATGAAGTCGTCCTCGACGGAAGCTCATCTTCCTCACCCAAATAAGGCTTCAAATCTGCAATGTTAAAAGTGGGACTAACCCCAAAATCTGCAGGCAGCTCAAGTTTATGTGCATTATCATTTATTTTCTCTAACACCTTAAAAGGACCATCAGCACGTGGCATTAGCTTTGATTTGCGCAAATCAGGAAATCTATCCTTACGCAAATGTAACCAAACAAGATCTCCAGGTGCAAACACAACATGTTTTCTACCCTTATCTCCAGCAAGTTTATATTTAGCATTCATACGCTCAATGTTTTCCTTAGTTAACTCATGCATTTTTAAGATCAATTCAGCACGTTGTTTAGCATCAAAATTAACCTTCTCCGAAGATGGATGAGGCAACAAATCAATAGGTGCACGAGGTAGGAAACCATACACAATTTCAAAAGGGCACATCTTAGTAGTAGAATGCAATGAACGATTATAAGCAAACTCAATATGAGGCAAGCATTCTTCCCACATTTTCTTATTATTCTTCAAAACAGCCCTAAGCATAGTAGACAATGTTCTATTGACTACTTCAGTTTGTCCATCAGTTTGGGGGTGACAAGTAGTACTAAAAAGCAGTTTAGTCCCCAACTTAGCCCATAAACATCTCCAAAAGTGGCTAAGAAATTTAGTATCACGATCTGAAACAATAGTATTTGGCACACCATGCAAGCGAATAATTTCACGAAACAACAAATCAGCAACATTAACAGCATCATCGCTTTTATGACATGGTATAAAGTGTGCCAAGAATCTATCCACGACAACAAATATGCTATCCCTCCCCTTCTTTGTTCGAGGTAAACCTAAAACAAAGTCCATAGATATATCCTCCCAAGGAACACTAGGTACAGGCAAAGGCATATATAAACCATGAGGATTGAGTCGTGACTTAGCTTTTTGACATGTAGTGCAGCGAGCAACAAAACGCTCAACATCCCGTCTCATCTTTGGCCAAAAGAAATGTGTAGCAAGTACGTCCTCTGTCTTCTTCACGCCAAAGTGTCCCATTAATCCTCCTCCATGCGCCTCCTGCAACAACAAAAGACGAAGAGAGCTAGCTGGAATGCATAGCTTGTTAGCACGGAACACAAATCCATCATTAACGACAAACTTGTTCCAGGTTCTTCCTTCTTTACAATTCTGCAATACATCTTTAAAATCAGCATCATGCACATATTGATCTTTGATGGTCTCCAAACCAAATATTTTGAAGTCAAGTTGTGAAAGCATAGTATAGCGACGAGACAATGCATAAGCAATAACATTTTCTTTACCCTTCTTGTGTTTAATGACATAAGGGAAAGTTTCAATGAAATCAACCCATTTAGCATGTCTACGATTCAGTTTAGCTTGACTTTTAATATGTTTCAAAGATTCATGATCAGAATGTATAACAAATTCTTTGGGCCATAAATAATGTTGCCATGTTTCTAAAGTCCGAACAAGAGCATATAGTTCTTTATCATAAGTAGAATAATTCAGACTAGGCCCACTCAATTTTTCAGAAAAGTATGCAACAGGTTTGCCATCTTGTAATAACACACCTCCTAATCCAATGCCACTAGCATCACATTCAAGCTCAAAAGTCTTATTAAAATCAGGAAGTTGGAGTAAAGGAGCATGTGTCAACTTATCTTTCAATACCGTGAAGGCTTCTTCCTGTGCGGTACCCCAAACAAAAGGCACATCCTTCTTTGTAAGCTCGTTGAGAGGTGCAGCAATGGTGCTAAAATCTCTCACAAAACGCACTTGTGTGACCGTTTTGGGCTGCGGCCAACTCTCAATAGCTTCAATCTTGGCTTTATCAACTTCAATTCCCTGTGGAGTAACAACATAGCCAAGAAAAGATACTCGGTCGGTGCAAAAGGTGCACTTCCCAAGGTTACCAAACAAACGTGCATCACGTAGAGCAATAAAAACAGCACGTAAATGTTCCAAATGTTCTTCCAAAGATTTGCTATAAATCAGTATATCATCAAAATAGACTACCACAAATCGTCCAATGAAAGCACGTAAAACTTCGTTCATTAGTCTCATGAAAGTACTAGGTGCATTAGTTAACCCAAAAGGCATGACTAACCACTCATATAAACCAAACTTAGTTTTAAATGCAGTTTTCCATTCATCTCCCAATTTCATACGAATTTGATGGTATCCACTACGCAAATCAACTTTGGAGAATATTGTAGAGCCACTCAATTCATCAAGCATATCATCTAGCCTAGGAATAGGATGACGATAACGAATAGTAATATTATTAATGCCTCTACAATCAACACACATACGCGACGTACCATCCTTTTTAGGCACGAGTATAATAGGAACAGCACAAGGACTAAGAGATTCGCGTATATAACCTTTGTCGAGCAGCTCCTATACTTGACGCATAATCTCCTTCGTCTCCTCTGGATTGGTACGGTATGGTGCACGGTTGGGTAGCGATGCACCGGGAATTAAGTCAATTTGATGCTCAATCCCTCGAATAGGTGGTAATCCCGGTGGCACGTCTTGTGGAAAGACGTCAGCGAACTCCTGCAAAATGTTAGTGACAGCAGGGGGCAAAGAGGAAGGCACGTCCTCGAATGAAAATAATGCCTCTTTGCACACAAAAGCATAGCAAACAGATTTGCTGAAATCTAGCTCATCAATATCAGATTTTGTGGCAAGTAAACATGCACTTTTCAATTTAATTTCAGAAACAACACTAGATGGTTTATTATTAGGTTTCATTTGTTGCTCAAATTCATTTGCCACAATCTGATTTTCACTCTTATTTTATTCCTGTTTTGCTTTATTAGCTCTATTAATGTCATCTTTCAAAATGGAATCAGGAGTCATAGGAAGCAAAGTAATATTTTTATCCTTATGAACAAGAGTATACTGATTGTTTCTACCATGGTGTACAGAATTTTTTATCAAATTGCCATGGTCTACCTAGTAATAAGGAACATGCTTGCATGGGTACCACATCACAATCAACATAATCAACATATGTAGAGATACTAAAATGCACACGAACGGTACGTGTTACCTTAACCTTGCCGCTGTTGTTGAACCATTGGATGTAATAAGGATGTGGATGTGGTCTTGTGGTGAGAGATAGCTTCTCCACCATCTCCATGCTAGCCAAGTTGTTACAGCTCCCTCCATCGATGATGACGCGAACAGAACGTTCCTTCACAACTCCCTTTGTATGGAACAAATTATGCCTCTGATTTTGCTCTGCTTGTGTGACCTGCACACTCAAAACACGTTGAGCAACTAAACATTCATACCTGTCAGCGTCTTCAGGAGCCATGTATTGCGTCTCATTTTCAGAATCATCTCCACCATGTTCTTCACGTGTAATAAGAGCCAAAGTCTCCTCATCATAGTCACTAGCGGACTCATACCCACCATCCTCAGTAGCAATCATGACACGCTGAGATTTGCATTCTCTCGCAAAATGTCCTCTTCCCTTACAACGACGACAAATAATATCACTTGTGTGCCCTGTCGATGCCATGGAAGAAGAAGAGCTCTGCGCAGGCCCGGCAGGTGTGCTCTTGGCAGAGAGTGGTGGTTGTGCCTGCTTTCTTGTATCACGGCTGGAGGTGGCACCTGATGGAGGTGATGGTGAAGTGGAAGTAGAAGATGCACGCGGTGTCCATGATGAAGGTCGACCTGCAGAAAAGTTAGTTCGCGCCAATGGCTGTCGATCCTGCACTTCACGTTCAGCTTTACAAGCAAGATGGAATAAACGAGTGATATTATTATAATCCTTATACTCTAGAATGGTCTGAATCTCTTTATTTAATCCACCCATAAAACGTGCAAGCATAGCTTCATTCTCCTCAACAATACCACATCTAATCATGCCAGTTTGTAATTCCTGATAATATTCTTCTACAGAATTTTTCCCTTGTCTTAAACGCTGCAATTTTTGAAGTAATTCACGTTGATAATATGGTGGAACCCAACGAGTACGCATAGCAGTTTTCAAAGCAGCCCAAGTAGCTGGAACAGGATATAATCTACAATGTTCAGACCACCAAACACATGCAAAGCTTGTGAAAGCACAAACAGCAGCAGGAACACGTCTCTCCTCAGGATATTGTAAACATGTAAATCGTTGTTCAGTTTCTAACTCCCAAGTAAGATATATATCAGGAACATATCTACCCTCAAATGGTGGAATATTCAATTTCAGTTTAGGGAGATGGTCATGATCTCGTACCTGAGGTGGTGGTGCCGGCCTACCGTTGCGAATATATACCTGAGGTCGACCTGCTGGTGGTGGTGCTGGTGGCTGCACGTAGTTCTGATTTTGATCAACCTCATCCTCATAATCACCCGCATAATCGTCATCCTCCTCAGCCGCCGCAGGAGCAGGAGCCAAAGAAGCATCAACAGTAGGTGCAGCAGCACCCGAATTTTGACCAATCTCAATTGGAACGCGCTGTGCCCGTCCCACTTGATTTGGAAGGCGGCGTTGGAGATGTGGTTGTTGTTGTTGTAGAGGTGCGACATGTGCAGCCGGTGGTGGTTGGGGAAGACGCTTGAGTAATTCAGTAAACTTGTTATCCAGCTTTGTCTCAAACGACTTCTCCACGGCATCTATCTTCTCCATAGCCTCTTCAAATCTGTTTAGCACATCTCCCACCTGGCCACTCATCATTTGCTGAAATTTATCATGCAACTCCTTGTTCGTCATGTTCTCCCAATCAGTCTCATCGGCTTGTGAACCTGCCATGGTTAACAGCAATAGAAACACAAAAGAATATGATCCTGCAGACTACTAGAAGTGGTGGTGATGGTGGTGTGTCACAAAACCTTCAAGCGAATCTCAAATTCTTACCAGTTCTTACCCAGCAGCAGGTGGTGATCGGCAACCGTTGTAGTCAAAAACTCTCAAAGCTTGGATATAGCGATTACCAGGGAGAGTCAAACACACGATGTAGACTTATGTGGAGCTGGGAAGGCTTATAATATGGTACCAAAATGGTAAGCAATAATCAATTCAGAGATGCAAAGTTGAATAAACGCTCAACGACGGTACTGTGCTGGTCCTAGGCTAGACCGTGCTAGAGACGCGAGCCTAGAACACTAACAAAATCACGGCGCTGCACGTAAACAAGGGAAAAGCACACTCTGGAATTTTTTTTCGCCCTTTTTTTTTGCGCTCTTTTTTTTTGCGCTCCTCTTTTTTTTTTTGCGAAAAATCACTATAATGGCGAGTGTCTCAAAACTCTTCCCAGGTCAAACTGACAGGATGGGCACAAAATTTTTTGACTATTTTTTTTCGGAAATCAGGGCAGCGACGACGAAAAAGTGCGACAAAAAATCACTATGATGGCGAGTGTCTCAAAACACTACCCGGGGCCTAAAAATAGGATAGGGAAAAAATATTTTTGGTGGCCGAAATTTTGGCCTAAAAACTGCCCGGGGGTCTCCAGACTCTTTTTTTTTTCGAGACCTACTCAGGCAAGGAAACACGAAACGGAAAATATATGGATCTCTAAAACCAACCGAATATGAAAAGAACTCGGATTGGTGGTGGATATATGGCGGTAGGATATGGCAGCGGTGGTGGTATCTGGTAGCGGTAGTGGTATATGGAAACGGATCGGTGGTGGTATATGGATACGGATTGGTGGTGGTATATGGATACGGATTCAAAGCGGTGGCGGATAAGCAATGGTGGTAGATGGCAAGGCGATGATGATGGTGCGGCGGCGGCGTGACAACTTATGACCAGAACTCGAAACTCTAAAAGACTAGACTCTAAGACCAGCAACTTGACACGACGATGCAACCGCAAATTCAACAAAGCAAAAACCCTAAAAAGATTATGCAAAGGCTCAGATTGGTTCGGATATGATGAACTAACCCTAATTTTTTTTGTGGCTTTTTCGTGGACTGTAGGTATGAAGAACAGACTCGATCTAAACTACGAAAAACTGTAAAATCTCACCGAGCAACCTGGAAATCTGATACCACTTGATAGAGGCAAAGGTGTCCCGTCTTTCGATGACATGATGGATATCGCTTTGGTGGAAGTCGACTTTGACGATCCGACTACGAACGTGCGAGGACGTCGCGCCTTGCAATCGCTAAACCAACTCCGAGAGGTTATCGACCACGCCGGAGCACGATCAACCTGACCACGAGGGTCTGTTTCCTGCGAGCAAACGAAGAACAAGCAAGAAACTGAGATTGCAATCTGGATATTGCGAATATAAGATGAAAGCTTTATTGATCAAGGTGGAGTTCTGTGACGCCTTTGTCTGGTCGCTGAACACAAACGAAGTACGCGAAGTTGCAGCTATGGCGAACTTTTAATCTAAACAAAACCCCAAAGTCTAAACGACGCCCTAAGGGCTGTATATATGGAGGAAGAGGGGGGAATTTCGTGGCCCTTGAGGAAGGGGTCCGAAACCAACCCTATCTCTTGTTTCCCCACACATACGGACTCTAAAAACAGCCTATACTTATGTATTTCGAAATTACATGGGCCTGGCCCAATAATAAGGTGACGCATCACCTAGAATAGCCTCTAGACGAAAGTTATGAAGTAGCATCTTGTATATTTCGTCCAAGGCTTCATGCACGCATTATGGTGGCTTCAACGTCTTGAAATCATCACTTGTAACTCCGTTCTTGTTCCCCATGCGCATGCCATCATCTCCATGCTTGTTCTTGCTCCAATGTTCATCCTTCTCAAAGCTAGGCCCTTCATTTGTAAGCAAAACAAATGTATCCAATTTAGGCAGCATCATATTCTCATGAATATTAGAATCATTACCAAGAAACGAAAGTACCTGGTAATTTAATTGGCGTGCGCGAGCTCTAGTAATTGGTCCAGTATGTATAGCAACAGGGGCTGTGGGTGTAACAATGGTATTGATGTCCTCATCACTGAACATTGTAGATTATATCCTGTTCCAGCTACTTGGGTTGCTTTGAAAACTACTATGCGTACTCGTTGGGTTCCACCATATTATCAACGTGAATTACTTCAAAAATTACAGTGCTTAAGACAAGGGAAAAATTCTGTAGAAGAATATTATCAGGAATTACAAACTGGCATGATTAGATGTGGTATTGTTGAGGAGATTGAAGCTATGCTTGCACGTTTTATGGGTGGATTAAATAAAGAGATTCAGACCATTCTAGAGTATAAGGATTACAATAATATCACTCGTTTATTCCATCTTGCTTGTAAAGCTGAACGTGAAGTGCAGGATCGACAGGCATTGGCGCGAACTAACTTTTCTGCAGGTCGACCTCCATCATGGACACCACGTGCATCCTCTACTTCCACTTCACCATCACCTCCATCAGGTGCCACCTCCAGCCGTGATACAAGAAAGCAGGCACAACCACCACTCTCTGCCAAGAGCACACCTGCCGGGCCTGCGCAGAGCTCTTCTTCTTCCATGGCGTCAACAGGGCACACAAGTGATATTATTTGTCGTCGTTGTAAGGGAAGAGGACATTATGCGAGAGAATGCAAATCTCAGCGTGTGATGATTGCTACTGAGGATGGTGGGTATGAGTCCGCTAGTGACTATGATGAGGAGACTTTGGCTCTTATTACACGTGAAGAACATGGTGGAGATGATTATGAAAATAAGACGCAATACATGGCTCCTGAAGACGCTGACAGGTATGAATGTTTAGTTGCTCAACGTGTTTTGAGTGTGCAGGTCACACAAGCAGAGCAAAATCAGAGGCATAATTTGTTCCATACAATGGGAGTTGTGAAGGAACGTTCTGTTCGCGTCATCATAGATGGAGGGAGCTGTAACAACTTGGCTAGCATGGAGATGGTGGAGAAACTATCTCTCACCACAAGACCACATCCACATACTTACTACATCCAATGGTTCAACAACAGCAGCAAGGTTAAGGTAACACGTACTGTTCGTGTGCATTTTAGTATCTCTACATATGCTGATTTTGTTGATTGTGATGTGGTACCCATGCAAGCATGTTCCTTATTACTTGGTAGACCATGGCAATTTGATAAAAATTCTGTACACCATGGTAGAAACAATCAGTATACTCTTGTTCATAAGGATAAAAATATTACTTTGCTTCCTATGACTCCTGATTCCATTTTGAAAGATGACATTAATAGAGCTAATAAAGCAAAACAGGAGAAAAATAAGAGTGAAAATCAGATTGTGGCAAAAGAATTTGAGCAACAAATGAAACCTAATAATAAACCATCTAGTGTTGTTTCTGAAATTAAATTGAAAAGTGCATGTTTACTTGCCACAAAATCTGATATTGATGAGCTAGATTTCTACAAATCTGTTTGCTATGCTTTTGTGTGCAAAGAGGCATTATTTTCATTCGAGGACGTGCCTTCCTCTTTGCCCCCTGCTGTCACTAACATTTTTGATGAGGACATGACTACCTTGGATACGACCAAAAATATTGCATACATGCATATTTGTCAGGTGATTTCTAGTGCAAACTATTCAATAATCTATTTATGTTATCCAGAACAAAAATACTTCACACACTTTTGTGTTTTGTCTAATTGCAGGTGTATGGGACATTTGTACAATCCACATATGAAGATAAGGCAAAAGGAGAAGTTTAGGTTCTGTTCAAAAAGTCCTCTCACGTCACTTTTGGGCCAAGAGAAGATAGAGTCCAAGTCTCTCACGTTCTGGATTCAGATTCGGACTGCACAGACATACCTGACTCAAAACGCCAACAGGTTTTTCATACGGACTCCAAATTGGGTGATTCTTTTTTTGTTGGAAACTAGATTTCGTGCTCTTTCCAACCCAATTGGATTCACCTTTAAATTCGTCAGGAGCATTGAGTTATGGTCGAAACAATCTGACGTTGCACCAGAATCCGAGTCAAACTACAAGTCCAAAGGTTGTTGCATTACCTCCACTTGGGCCCATGAGCCTTGTACGACCTAGGGTTGGTTTTAGGCTGCCTGGGACGTCCTCCCACCTCCTTGGCCGCCACCCCTTGCTCCTATATAAGTAGATCCATCTAGTAGCTTTTTCCTTGGGTTTTGTTTAGATTAAAAGTTCGCCATAGCTGCAACTTCGCGTACTTCGTTTGTGTTAAACGACCAGACAAAGGCGTCACAGAACCCCACCTTGATCAATAAAGCTTTCATCTTATATTCGCAATATCCAGATTGCAATCTCCGTTTCTTGCTTGTACTTCGTTTGCTCGCAGGAAACAGACCCTCGTTGTCAGGTTGATCGTGCTCCGGCGTGGTCAATAACCTCTCGGAGTTGGTTTAGCGATTGCTAAGGCGCGACGTCATCGCACGTTCGTAGTCGGATCGTCAAAGTCGACTTCCACCAAAGCGATATCCATCATCTCATCGAAAGACGGGACACCTTTGCCTCTATCATGTGGTATCAGTTTTCAGGTTGCTCGGTGAGAATTTCCAGTTTCCCCTAGATTAGATTTATTTTCTTACCTATTGTCCAAGAAAAAGCCACAAAAAAGTTAGATCTATTCATCCTTTTGTCCAAGCCAGTCTGAGCCTTTGCAATTTTCTATTCATTGTTTGCATTATTGAATTATCGGTTGCATCGTCGTGTCGAGTTGCTGGTCTTAGGGTCTAGTTCGTTTAGAGTTTCGAGTTCTGTTCACATTAGTCACGTCGCCGCTGCATCGTTATCCCTTCTGCTGTCCACCACACCATCCATCAAATTCCACCACGTGCTACCCATAGTTCATTGTCACAATCATAGTTGAGGTCGTTCACATCTTCGCTTGATCCAATCTGCATCTTATCTAATTTGTCTTGGAAGGAGGGAGAGAAAAAAAAGACAGAGAAAAAAAAGAGAGAAAAAAAAGAAAAAGAAGTCAGAAAAAAAAGAGAAAGAAAAAAAAAGTGTGAGGAAAAAAAAAGAGAGAAGAAAAAAAAAACAAAATTCGGATCTATCTAGACTCAATCTCGTAGTTGAATTCGGATTGGAATCTGTTTTGTGCACTGTTTAGTAAAACAGGCATAACTTCCTCATACGAAGTCCGTTTTGACTCCGCGAGTACTCAAATGAGAGCTAGCGACGAGCCACATCTAAATAGTTGCAGAGACTAGTTCAATATTTGACACCTCAAAATCGTCTTCTAAATAGGTCTTTTTTCCCTCCGAAGTTCGCGGACACAGCTTATTCCAGTTTTTCAAGCCAGTTTCAGAATTCTTTGACTCCTCATATCAACTCAGAATTGAGTGATTCTTTTTGCATTGGAAAGCTTGAGTTAGTAGCATTCTTTGAAAAAAATTATCAGAAAATTGGCACAAACTTTTCAAGAGGAAAGTTGGAGAGAGTTGTTGTATATCCTGCTTGGCAGTTGTTTTTCATCATTATCTTTACTGCCGTTGTGATCTTCACTTATATCTTGCTGTCCAGAGCTACTTAGTATCCTTCATTGATGCTAGTTGTGCTACGCCGTGACCTCATTAGTGTTCTAGGCTCGCGTCTCTAGTCCGGTCTAGCCTAGGACCAGCACAGTACCGTCGTTGAGCGTTTATTCAACATTGCATCTCTGAATTGATTATTGCTAATATTTTGCTACCATATATAGCCAACCCAGCTCCACATATTTCTACACCGTGTATACGTACGTTCCCCTGGCAATCGGTTTACTCAATCTTTGGAGTTATTTGACACCGCTGGTTGCCTGTCACCACCTGCTGCTTGGTAAGAACTTGTAAGATATTGATATTTGCTTTACTGTGAGCGCTTTACCACCACATCCTAGTAGTTCATAGGAACATTATTCTTGAATTTTGTTTCTTGTTTCTACTAATCATGACAGGATCTAGAGTCAATTCATGGGGTTTGTCGATCGTGGGAGATGTGCCATCACCTATGCAAATACCACAACCGTCACGAGAGGTGCACAAACATCCAAATGCACATGATCAGGTTAATGTTTCTATACCACCATTTAATGGCCGTTTTAGACCTGCTTTATATATTGAATGGGAGTTTGACCTAAATAATATATTTGCTTCCAATAATTTTGATGTACGTAAAAAAGTTAAGGTTGCGGTTGGTTCTTTCACTGGTTATGCTGTAGTTTGGTGGAGTGAATATTGTCGGTTACACCCTAATGATATACCTACTACTTGGGATGATTTGAAACTTGCCATGCGACATACATTCGTTCCCGCTTATTATACTCGTGACATGATTACAAAGTTGCAACATTTAAAACAAGGTAGTGACACCGTAACGAAATATTATGATACTTTACAAACTACCTTGCTGCATTCCTCTTTAGAAAAAAGTGAAGAAGATTTTATGGATAGATTTTGGGGAGGATTAAATCGTGACATTCAGGAGATACTAATTCATGAAGAGTGTTATCCTATGGACCATTTGTTTCATCTTGCTTGCAAAGCTGAACAGGAAATAAAACGACGTGTTGCGCACAAGGAGAACAAGCGCGAGATGCACATTCCAAGAGTTGATACGGTTGTCCCTTCAACTACTAAGCATACTATGACAACCACATCCGTTGTTGTGAGGACTACATCACCTCCACCATGTGACACATCATCACCGAGAGTGCCTACATCATCTGAGTTGATCATAAGAGGTAATGACAAAGGTACTAATCTTCGACTTCCACATGAGTATGATGAATGTCTTGTCAATTTAAGTGCACCATGCGGTGAGCTACCCACTACTTTGATCACACCAGCTACCTTAGAGGACTATGTTGATGATTTGACTTTGCCATGTGATCAAACAATTTTGAGTGAGCCCATTGAATTAACTATCGATGCAAAAGAATCAAGTGAATCAGGGAATAAATCAGATTTGGATCAAATATGTTTGAAAATAATTGTGGCAATGTTTCATCATTTTGATATGACCTCTAATCTTGGTGATGGTTCATCAATGTTGGGATGGTTTAATGATGAATATTGTCAATCTTTTCATATGAATAAGAGCTTCACTTATATGTGCAAACTGAGTTGCAATACTTTCATGCCTTCTACTTCTTGTGATAATATTTTGGCTTTATATTTTATTAACTATGAAAGTTACTCATGTATACATGTGTCATATGTGCAAAATCCACGGGAAGTAAAAATGGATGACATATACATATACAACATGTATACCTTGTCTCTTTTGTTAGCCACATTTCAGATTAAGCAACGCCGAGGACGGCTTTGTTTTCAAGAAGGGGAGGATGATGAGGACATGACTACCTTGGATACGACCAAAAATATTGCATACATGCATATTTGTCAGGTGATTTCTAGTGCAAACTATTCAATAATCTATTTATGTTATCCAGAACAAAAATACTTCACACACTTTTGTGTTTTGTCTAATTGCAGGTGTATGGGACATTTGTACAATCCACATATGAAGATAAGGCAAAAGGAGAAGTTTAGGTTCTGTTCAAAAAGTCCTCTCACGTCACTTTTGGGCCAAGAGAAGATAGAGTCCAAGTCTCTCACGTTCTGGATTCAGATTCGGACTGCACAGACATACCTGACTCAAAACGCCAACAGGTTTTTCATACGGACTCCAAATTGGGTGATTCTTTTTTTGTTGGAAACTAGATTTCGTGCTCTTTCCAACCCAATTGGATTCACCTTTAAATTCGTCAGGAGCATTGAGTTATGGTCGAAACAATCTGACGTTGCACCAGAATCCGAGTCAAACTACAAGTCCAAAGGTTGTTGCATTACCTCCACTTGGGCCCATGAGCCTTGTACGACCTAGGGTTGGTTTTAGGCTGCCTGGGACGTCCTCCCACCTCCTTGGCCGCCACCCCTTGCTCCTATATAAGTAGATCCATCTAGTAGCTTTTTCCTTGGGTTTTGTTTAGATTAAAAGTTCGCCATAGCTGCAACTTCGCGTACTTCGTTTGTGTTAAACGACCAGACAAAGGCGTCACAGAACCCCACCTTGATCAATAAAGCTTTCATCTTATATTCGCAATATCCAGATTGCAATCTCCGTTTCTTGCTTGTACTTCGTTTGCTCGCAGGAAACAGACCCTCGTTGTCAGGTTGATCGTGCTCCGGCGTGGTCAATAACCTCTCGGAGTTGGTTTAGCGATTGCTAAGGCGCGACGTCATCGCACGTTCGTAGTCGGATCGTCAAAGTCGACTTCCACCAAAGCGATATCCATCATCTCATCGAAAGACGGGACACCTTTGCCTCTATCAATTTTGCAGGAGTTCGCTGACGTCTTCCCATAAGACGTGCCACCGGGATTACCACCTATTCGAGGGATTAAGCATCAAATTGATTTAATTCCCGGTGCATCGCTATCCAACCGTGCACCATACCGTACCAATCCAGAGGAGACGAAGGAGATTATGCGTGAAGTATAGGAGCTGCTCGACAAAGGTTATATACGCGAATCTCTTAGTCCTTGTGTTGTTCCTATTATACTAGTGCCTAAAAAGGATGGTACGTCGCGTATGTGTATTGATTGTAGAGGCATTAATAATATTACTATTCGTTATCGTCATCCTATTCCTAGGCTAGATGATATGCTTGATGAATTGAGTGGCTCTACAATATTCTCCAAAGTTGATTTGCATAGTGGATACCATCAAATTCGTATGAAATTGGGAGATGAATGGAAAACTGCATTTAAAACTAAGTTTGGTTTATATGAGTGGTTAGTCATGCCTTTTGGGTTAACTAATGCACCTAGTACTTTCATGAGACTAATGAACGAAGTTTTACGTGCTTTCATTGGACGATTTGTGGTAGTCTATTTTGATGATATACTGATTTATAGCAAATCTTTGGAAGAACATTTGGAACATTTACGTGCTGTTTTTATTGCTCTACGTGATGCACGTTTGTTTGGTAACCTTGGGAAGTGCACCTTTTGCACCGACCGAGTATCTTTTCTTGGCTATGTTGTTACTCCACAGGGAATTGAAGTTGATAAAGACAAGATTGAAGCTATTGAGAGTTGGCCGCAGCCCAAAACGGTCACACAAATGCGGAGTTTTCTTGGACTCGCTGGTTTCTATAGGCGTTTTGTGAGAGATTTTAGCACCATTGCTGCACCTCTCAACGAGCTTAGAAAGAAGGATGTGCCTTTTGTTTGGGGTACCGCACAGGAAGAAGCCTTCACGGTATTGAAAGATAAGTTGACACATGCTCCTTTACTCCAACTTCCTGATTTTAATAAGACTTTTGAGCTTGAATGTGATGCTAATGGAATTGGATTAGGAGGTGTGTTATTACAAGATGGTAAACCTGTTGCATATTTTTCTGAAAAATTGTGAGGGCCTAGTCTGAATTATTCTACTTATGATAAAGAACTATATGCTCTTGTTCGGACTTTAGAAACATGGCAACATTATTTATGGCCCAAAGAATTTGTTATACATTCTGGTCATGAATCTTTGAAACATATTAAAAGTCAAGCTAAACTGAATCGTAGACATGCTAAATGGGTTGAAGTCATTGAAACTTTCCCTTATGTCATTAAACACAAGAAGGGTAAAGAAAATGTTATTGCTGATGCATTGTCTCGTCGCTATACTATGCTTTCACAACTTGACTTCAAAATATTTGGTTTGGAGACCATCAAAGATCAATATGTGCATGATGCTGATTTTAAAGATGTTTTGCAGAATTGTAAAGAAGGAAGAACCTGGAACAAGTTTGTCCTTAATGATGGATTTGTGTTCCGTGCTAACAAGCTATGCATTCCAGCTAGCTCTCTTCGTCTTTTGTTGTTGCAGGAGGCGCATGCAGGAGGATTAATGAGACACTTTGGCGTGAAGAAGACGGAGGACATACTTGCTACACATTTCTTTTGGCCAAAGATGAGACGGGATGTTGAGCGTTTTGTTGCTCGCTGCACTACATGTCAAAAAGCTAAGTCACGACTCAATCCTCATGGTTTATATATGCCTTTGCCTGTACCTAGTGTTCCTTGGGAGGATATATCTATAGACTTTGTTTTAGGTTTACCTCGAACAAAGAAGGGGAGGGATAGCATATTTGTTGTCATGGATAGATTCTCAAAAATGGCACACTTTATACCATGTCATAAAAGCGATGATGCTGTTAATGTTGCTGATTTGTTCTTCCGTGAAATTATTCGTTTGCATGGTGTGCCAAATACTATTGTTTCAGATCGTGATACTAAATTTCTTAGCCACTTTTGGAGATGTTTATGGGCTAAGTTGGGGACTAAACTGCTTTTTAGTACTACTTGTCACCCCCAAACTGATGGACAAACTGAAGTAGTCAATAGAACATTGTCTACTATGCTTAGGGCTGTTTTGAAGAATAATAAGAAAATGTGGGAAGAATGCTTGCCTCATATTGAGTTTGCTTATAATCGTTCATTGCATTCTACTACTAAGATGTGCCCTTTTGAAATTGTGTATGGTTTCCTACCTCGTGCACCTATTGATTTGTTGCCTCTTCCATCTTCAAGAAGGTTAATGTTGATGCTAAACAACGTGCTGAATTGATCTTAAAAATGCATGAGTTAACTAAGGAAAACATTGAGCGTATGAATGCTAAATATAAACTTGCTGGAGATAAGGGTAGAAAACATGTTGTGTTTGCACCTGGAGATCTTGTTTGGTTACATTTGCGTAAGGATATATTTCTTGATTTGCGCAAATCAAAGCTAATGCCACGTGCTGATGGTCCTTTTAAGGTGTTAGAGAAAATAAATGATAATGCATATAAACTTGAGCTGCCTGTAGATTTTGGGGTTAGTCCCACTTTTAACATTGCAGATTTGAAGCCTTATTTGGGTGAGGGAGATGAGCTTCCGTCGAGGTCGACTTCATTTCAAGAAGGGGAGGATGATCAGGACATCAATACCATTGTTACACCCACAGCCCCTGCTGCTATACATACTGGACCAATTACTAGAGCTCGCGCACGCCAATTAAATTACCAGGTACTTTTGTTTCTTGGTAATGATTCTAATGTTCATGAGAATATGATGCTGCCTAAATTGGATACATTTGTTTTGCTTACAAATGAAGGGCCTAGCTTTGAGAAGGATGAACATTGGAGCAAGAACAAGCATGGAGATGATGGCATGCGCATGGGGGACAAGAACGGAGTTACAAGTGATGATTTCAGGACATTGAAGCCACCATAATGTGTGCATGAAGCCTTGGACGAAATATACAAGATGCTACTTCATAACTTTCGTCCAGAGGCTATTCTAGGTGCTGCGTCACCTTATTATTGGGCCAGGCCCATGTAATTTCGAAATACTTGACTATAGGCTATTTTTATGTGTGGGGAAACAAGAGATAGGGTTGGTTTCGGACCCCTTCCCCAAGGGCCACGAAATTCCCCCCTCTTCCTCCATATATACAGCCCTTAGGGCGTCGTTTAGACTTTGGGTTTTGTTTAGATTAAAAGTTCGCCATAGCTGCAACTTCGCGTACTTCGTTTGTGTTCAACGACCAGACAAAGGCGTCACAGAACCCCACCTTGATCAATAAAGCTTTCATCTTATATTCGCAATATCCAGATTGCAATCTCAGTTTCTTGCTTGTTCGTCGTTTGCTCGCAGGAAATAGACCCTCGTGGTCAGGTTGATCGTGCTCCGGCGTGGTCAATAACCTCTCGGAGTTGGTTTAGCGATTGCTAAGGCGCGGCGTCATCACACGTTCGTAGTCGGATTATCAAAGTCAACTTCCACCAAAGCGATATCCATCATCTCATCAAAAGACGGGACACCTTTGCCTCTATCATTTGCTGAAAAAATATTCATGCTCATAACATGCTGTTCTTAAGATTGACTAAATCAAGAGCCCTTTTTTATTTGACTCCATCTTGATATGATGTTGTAGGCCGCCTGGTGTCCCTACCCTTCCTAATCCCAGAACCTTTCAAAGAAAAGCGGCATGGCAGTTGCAGGTGGTTCCTGACTCGATCAGACGACGACGAAAGATTGATGATCGTTCGCACGTACCGGACGTGTTGTTTCGCGGAATACAATCACAGTCACTGCAAGGTCTTTGAGCAGGATCCCAGCTTCTCTGGGCCTTCAGGAATTTTTGACTAGAGGCTGGTAAGTAGCCTTGGTACACGCTCTCTGTTTGTCGGACTGAATTATCCGATTAACCAGGAGATAACCGACGGCAAGGATCATGATGGCAGCGCGGTTTCGTTCATCAGGCAAAACTGTGTGTACACAGCATACCATGCGTCTCTGCATGCACCATACCCTGATATGTGCCGCCACGCTCTGCAGCCCAAAGTAGGAGAGAGGGTCGCAAGTATCAGACTTCGACCTGCTGGCTGGAGTTTCCCCTGTCAGGCACCCATCTGATTCAAGCCGTCAGCTAATCTCCACAGCTTAATAAATAGTAACGTCTAACTGAGCCAGTTAGTTAGATGCGTACACTTGGTGTAGTAGGATCTTTATTTAGTTTGATGCATACACTTGTTCTTTTTTGGTAGCCCTTTTGTAATGATGGCTGATGTTTGGTTTGGAAGAGAGAGTTGCATCTTCACTCTTCTGGCCTGCTTACTGCTTCTGTTGCACCCCCAGCCCTGGTTGCTGCTGCTGCTGTTTTCAATGTACAATCAGTAGTATATTTCGTCTGTTGGTTGAATAAATGTGTTGTTAGAACGACAAACACAATGTTTTGGAAGTCGTTGCACGGTTCGATCCTTTAGTGCCCCGTACCGTACGTAGCGCATACTATTTTTCGTACGGAACACATTTTCCACTTGTTGATAACATGCAGCCCACTGACGAAGGCCCAACAGAGAAGCCCATAATTAACTGGAATGGAGGCTCTCACATGAATCCGGCCCAGGTACATGCTCATGGTCCCCTAAACATAAACAAGTAAATAAATAAATAAATAAAGCTAAATGCTCATGCACCAGTTCTTTGGGAAAATAGGTAGCCCAATATTTCTTTTTGAAGAATACCCAAGCTAGGCCTATTTGTTTTCTCCGAATTACTGGGCTGCAAATCTTTCAAGACGAGGAGGGATGCATTCCGGCCTGGCTTAAGAGTATGGTCAATGTCTGTTAAAAGTAATATGAAAAGGGGTTGAAAATTCCAAAAAAATTATAGCAAATGGGATATAAGTTTCTTTTTTTGTTTTTGTTCTTCACTGATACGTATTTCATTGGATTTAACATGACATAGTACTAATTTATTTTTAAATTTGTTTTAGCATGGCTATTAATTTTTGGATTAAGAATATTTTGTTTCCCAGCAAAAATTTACGAATTTTCAAAATTTCCCACATATTTAGTTAATTTTTTGACCCTGGTACTGACCAGAAAATGGCCAGCAATTCTAAAAATGGAAAACGGGCTGCAATAAATTCCATATGAATTAGAAAATGAGTAAAAATTATAAAAATAATAGCAAATGGGCTGTACAGGCCACAGATTTCGAGGCTGACTTGTTTACGCAAGGCTTTGTCAGTGAACACATGATTCTAGCAGGAGTGGCTGTTGGATGTCCATCCAACGGCCGACATGCTTCTTCAATCTCTGATCTTCCTACTCCAGCCGCCTAAACTAGCGCCGGCGGGACTGCCTGCTCCCTCCTCTTGTGGCCCGCTGTGATGCCGCGCAGGCTTCCCCGGCCCACCCTACTCCCTCCGCTGGCCTGGCCACACGCAATCAACTGCCTCCTTATTACGCGAAAAAAATGATTCCTCCCACTGACATCTGGGGCGCACCGGTTGGGAGGCTGACCTGTGGGCCTACTAAGTTGACGCGTACGCATGGCTTGTCAACTTAGTCAACAAACGATTCTAGCAGCAGTAACCGTTGGATTTGAATCGAACGGTCCTGCTGCTTCTTCAATCGCTGCTCTTCTTGCACCAGCCGCCCAAACCAACGTCGGGGAGACCGCCTGCTCCTGCCTCCAGTGGCCGGCTGTGCTGCCGTTGAGGCCTCATTGCCCCCTACTACTCCCACCGCTAGCCAGGCCCTGCGGCCACGGCAGCCTCACACCGCAGCCGAACCAGTGAACCCTCGTACTCCTTTGCGCGTGGGCATCCACTGCCGCGTCTTTCCCGGCTCCCCGTCGTCCCCTTCCTAGGCCTCGCCGTCGTCCACCGCCCTGGTGCTCTCGGCGCGGCGTGGTCAACGTGGTCAAGGAACGACTTCCATCGGACGTGGAGTGGAGAGGCTGACAGCTGGGTCCACGGCCGCAACAAGGAAGTGCCTCCTTATTACGCGGAAAATAATTATTCCTCCACCTGACAGCTGGGACCCACCGGACGGGCCACTGTATTTCGCGAACAAAATGTTTCCCCCTGACTGCTGGGACCCACCAGCTACATCTTCGCACGCAAGGAAGTGCGTCCGGGCAAAAAAAATGATTCGCCCCCTGACTGTTGGGACCCACCAGCTACATCTTCACATGCAAGGAAGTGCCTGACAGTCGGGACCCACCTGGTCGAAGCGTACGTAGCGTTGTCATTCTGGTCGCGAACGTGTACGTACATATATACTGGTGGATGTAGAGGCGCGCATGTGTCGTAGTAGAGGCGCGTACGTGTCGTAGTAGAGGCGCGCACGTAGCATGTACACGTACGTACAGCGGCCAGGGTGCAAGAAAGAAAATACGGCCACGTATGTGTACATACGGGCGGGGTCTCGAACGCCTACTCGCGCATACGTACGGCCAGGGCTCGTGTACATGGCTGGGTCGGAACGGAGAAACAGCGTCGTCGTCGTGTTCATGGGGAGCCAACCGGCTGGGTCGGAACGGAATGCGTCGTCGTGTTCATCGGGAGGGCTTGGACGGAACAGCCGATGGAAACGAGGCCTGGCGTACCGCAGAACGGAGGAAACGGCCTTCTGTTCGACCAGCCACGTTTGAAACGGGATCCTGTTCATCCGGAGGGGTCTGGCGTACCACAAAATAGAGGAAACGGACCTCCTACGGTCGAAACGGAGGTCCTGTTGATCGGGAGGGGTGTGGCGTACCGCAAAACGGAGGAAACGGACTTGTGTTGGAGCGCTACGGTCGAAACGGGGGTCCTGTTCATCGGGAGGGGTGTGGCGTACCGCAAAACGGGACTCCACGGGATACTGTTCATCTACACCGTCGACCCCCTCCAGCCTCCACGGGCTACTGTTCATCCACCGTCGACCTCCTACAGCCTCCACCTGCGACTGTTCATCCACGGGCTCCTGTTCATCCAGCCTCCACCACGCGCTACTCCACCGGCTACTGTTCAACCAGCCCTCTCCACGGGCTCCTGTTCAACCACCCCTCCACGGGCTACTGTTCATCCAGCCCTCCACCGTCTACTGTTCATTCTGCCCTCCACGGGGTGGTCCTATTCATCCTGCCCTCCATGGGGTCCTGTTCATGCAGCCCCAACCGGCTCGATCGATCGGGGTCCTGTTCATCCAGAGGCAACACCACGGGGTCCTGTTCATCCACCCCCACCGGGAACTGTTCATCCAAACCCTCCCAGCAACACTCACTGTTCATCCAGAGGCAGCATCGATCGGCTTCAGTTAGCAGCAATAGCGAAGGAATCGCTCGATCGGGTTCAGTTAACATCCATCGATCAATCGCTCGGGTTCAGTAACGCGTAGCCTGTAGTGCAATCGCTCAGGTTCAGTTAGAGCCCAACGCCTCGCTCGGGTTCAGTTAGAGCCAACGCCTCGCACACACGCGCGTACGTGTATGAGAGAAACGCGCATCGCTTGGCCCCCGACCTCCCACCGTAACCGGGAACTCCCCGAAATTTTCCTCGCCCTCGCTTCTACCATGGTTTTTTCCGTCATGGACGGCCCAAAGAATGTCATGCAGCTGCGTCTCCGACCCGCCCAGGACGAAAAGCCCATTTTCTGTCATGATTTTTTGTCATAGAATTAGGAGCCCACCACATCTATGATGATACCGGGTTTAGTCACAATTATCGTCATAGAAGTGTCATATGTATGACAGAAAAAAATTTCGTTCGGCCCAAAATGTCACGGATGTGTCTTTTTTTGTAGTGAACCCTCCTTTCCCGGCGGTGGCGCCCCCTATGGAACTCCAGCCCTCTCGACCTCATCGACACCCACGAGCTCTGCCATGGCTACCGCAAAAGCTTGGATGCGTTCTCCAAGATCCTCGGCAGTCACCTTGGCCCAACCAAAGGCCTTAAAATGGACAAGTTCCATTCCAACGGAAAGGACCGAGCCAAGCTTGACGACTGGTTCCGATCCCCCGCCCTAGATCAGCTCGAGGAGCTCACTTTTGATGATGGGCATATGCGGTCGCTGCAAACGTCCGCACTCCGCCTCGCGCCCATGCTGCGTGTCGCCAAGTTCAGGAACTGCCATTTCCCGCCCCTTAATGACGTGCCCACTCTTATTCTACCATGACTGAAGCACCTCGAGCTCATCACCATCTCCCTCTCAAAGGGTGACAAGGAGCGCCTGCTCCGTGGCTGTACTGCACTCAAGTACCTTCGTCTTCAGGCGATCAATGGGTTGAGTACCTTCCACATCACCTCCATGACTCTCCGGACTATTTATGTGTGTTGCTGGTGCGGCAGGAAGACATCACAAGATGTGTACCACGGTATGGTCATTGAGGACACACCTGCACTTAAGAGATTACTTGTAGTTGATCAAGAAGGTCCAACAAGAATCAATGTCATTTCTGCACCGAAATTGATAGTGGTAGGCTACTCGTCTGACAAATACTCCGAACTTGTTATTGAATCCACACCCGTTCAGGTACAACGGCCGCCTTCTACCTCTCCTTCTACAAATTAACATTATTTCTAATTTTGAAGATGCTTGTTCGTCTGTAATTAAGAATATGATTCCGACAAGCTTGGGCCCGAAACTGCGCACAGTGAAGGTCTTGGCACTAGAATCTATCGGCCCCGACCTGGAGCAAGTTGAAGTTTCCTGAGATGCTTTCCGTGCCTAGAGAAGCTATATATCGAGGTGATGTTCCTTTCCTGTTAAATGCTAACCATAAGGGACTTCAATTTGTGACACCTTTTTCCAAGTTTACAATGACAATGTACTACGATTTCTAAAGGTTCTTTTGGAGGATTTCAGTACATACATGTGCCCCCCCCATATTGGTTGCTTGGTCCATATGGTTACAATCAATAAGCATTTCTCCTTTGGATTCATCTGTACTAGTTTTCTTAGGGAACTTTTCATCCACTCCAACCTCTTGTGAAGAAGGCTACATTTTTCTAGAATGTAATCAAATGCCCATGTTAATCATGTCAGATCAAAGATGGCATGTTAGTGCATTTTAGAAATCCTGCAAACCAAATAGCTAGGCCTGTAGTAATGTTCAAAACTGCATGTAGGTACTAACACGTTTTCTTCTTTTGCAGATAAGATTAGGCCCAGTGGTGGATAATGTGATACAATATAACAATCACGTCGAATGCCTAGATCTGCATCTCTTAGAAATTACTTTGAACTCCTACCGAGGGACCTTACCGGAGATTATATTTGCCAGGTTCTTTGTTCTCAGAGCAAGGGTGCTGAAGGAAATGAGGTTTTCCCTACATTTATTTCGTAAAAATGAATGGTTTGTTGATCAGCACCGGCGCTTGCGGCAGAATAGAGTAGGCTCCAAAAATGCTGAATTTCATTTTGGAACTTCAGATGACAGAGTAATCGAAAGTCATCGTGTCAACCCCATACATGACTTCTCAGTGGCTGACCCCTTTGCAAAAATTGTGAGGTTTCGAAACCAGACTTAGAAGCAGTGATATTAGTTTGAACCTCTCTGATATCCATGTTCAGCGGATCAGCGCGAGCGTTTGTAGCTGATGAGCTGAATTTCATTTCTAATATCAGGTTGAACCTTGTAATATTCAAATTTGAGCCATATAACTCTGGAATTTGAACCTTGTAACATTTCGAGCTTTTGTGGTACAATCGTTGAAATGGCATCGTATGAGACTCGTATATTGCTAGCACTATTTTGACCTTAATATGCCATGGTCTTAGATTTTATTAACCATTCTCAAATTTTAACTTGTCGATCTCACAGCACATGATCTATATAGCTAACTCGACTGCGATCTTCGACATTATTGCACACAGTTGGTTTCTTCCACCATGTCCACTGTAGAGTGCAGAATTAATTATCGCACTCGAGTGTCCATCATCACCGTTCTGTGTAACTTTGACCTCATCACCAAAGGGTAAACTTATGACCGAAGTCATTCCACACACTTCGTTTTTACAAAGCTTTTTGCCAATAAACGCCCACGATTTGTCGCTCTTCTAGCCGACGCGTGGCCAAACTAGCCGGGCGGGAAGCTTGCGCGGTAAACAGCGCGGTAGCGCGGGAACAGGCTCACTGACGATACATTTGGTGCCTCTTCGAGCCCACGCGTGCGATGCGGTGTTGTCAAGCATGCACTGGAATCCTCCGCTATGAACGCCGTGACAAGACGTGATGATTACAAGCCGGTCGGCCCCCATTTATTACAATGTCCATTTAACCTACCCTTGTGTGTCTTCAACCTTTCGATCGTGCCCCACCATTGCAAGAAGCACACCCACCATGAGAAATTCTTAGTAGGTATCCTGCGCGGCTCCAATGGCGCTCCGAGCGGCTGCCGACGATGAGCCGTGGTGGACACCCACAGAAGGTTCATGGACCTCTCCGTGGTGTACACCAACGACCCGGTCTGGGTGGAGCACTCGATCCACATCATGGAGCTGTTGCTTGCCGCGGAGAAGAACAAGGTGGTCGGGTTTGACCTCGAGTACACCCGCGTTCATGCCGGGTCTCGTCCCAAGGTCGCCGTCGCCCAGATGTGCGTGCGCCACCACGTCCTCGTCTACCACTACTGCCTGACCACAAGGCCTTGCGAGCGTTTCGCCAGGTTTTTCAACAGCCCCCACTACATGTTCGCTATGGTGGACATCACCAACAATGTAAAGGCGCTCGAGAATTTAGGCATCGCCTGCCAGAATCTTGTCGACATCCAGGGCGATTACAAGATCTGGGGCAGCAAGGAGCATGAGAAGGACTTACTGGTTCACCTCGCCGAGGCCATCATCGACCCCTACTCCAGAGACATGAAGGATTCATGCAACAAGGACAAGCGTGCCTGGCAATCGGCCTGGATGGAGAAACTTGACAAAGCTCACGTCGGGTACGCGGCCAAGGAGGTGTACACGAGCTACGACATGTACAGGTGGATCCTTGACATGAGGAGGTGCCTCCTTCCCCAAAACGGCCAGGGATTCAGCCGGAAGCAGAGCAATGGCAAGCGTCGTCGCAACAATAAGTGATAGAGGCAAAGGTGTCCCGTCTTTCGATGAGATGATGGATATCGCTTTGGTGGAAGTCGACTTTGACGATCCGACTACGAACGTGCGATGACGTCGCGCCTTAGCAATTGCTAAACCAACTCCGAGAGGTTATTAACCACGCCGGAGCACGATCAACCTGACCACGAGGGTCTCTTTCCTGCGAGCAAACGAAGAACAAGCAAGAAACTGAGATTGCAATCTGGATATTGCGAATATAAGATGAAAGCTTTATTGATCAAGGTGGGGTTCTGTGACGCCTTTTTTCTGGTCGTTGAACACAAACGAAGTACGCGAAGTTGCAGCTATGGTGAACTTTTAATCTAAACAAAACCCAAAGTCTAAACGACGCCCTAAGGGCTGTATATATGGAGGAAGATGGGGGAATTTCGTGGCCCTTGGGGACGGGGTCCGAAACCAACCCTATCTCTTGTTTCCCCACACATACGGACTCTAAAAACAACCTATACTCAAGTATTTCGAAATTACATGGGCCTGGCCCAATAATAAGGTGACGCAGCACCTAGAATAGCCTCTGGACAAAAGTTATGAAGTAGCATCTTGTATATTTCGTCCAAGGCTTCATGCACGCATTATGGTGGCTGCAACGTCCTGAAATCATCACTTGTAACTCCGTTCTTGTTCCCCATGCGCATGCCATCATCTCCATGCTTGTTCTTGCTCCAATGTTCATCCTTCTCAAAGCTAGGCCCTTCATTTGTAAGCAAAACAAATGTATCCAATTTAGGCAGCATCATATTCTCATGAACATTAGAATCATTACCAAGAAACGAAAGTACCTGGTAATTTAATTGGCGTGCGCGAGCTCTAGTAATTGGTCCAGTATGTATAGCAGCAGGGGCTGTGGGTGTAACAATGGTTTTGATGTCCTCATCATCCTCCCTTCTTGAAATGAAGTCGTCCTCGACGGAAGCTCATCTCCCTCACCCAAATAAGGCTTCAAATCTGCAATGTTAAAAGTGGGACTAACCCCAAAATCTGCAGGCAGCTCAAGTTTATATGCATTATCATTTATTTTCTCTAACACCTTAAAAGGACCATCAGCACGTGGCATTAGCTTTGATTTGCGCAAATCAGGAAATCTATCCTTACGCAAATATAACCAAACAAGATCTCCAGGTGCGAACACAACATGTTCTCTACCCTTATCTCCAGCAAGTTTATATTTAGCATTCATACGCTCAATGTTTTCCTTAGTTAACTCATGCATTTTTAAGATCAATTCAGCACGTTGTTTAGCATCAAAATTAACCTTCTCCGAAGATGGAAGAGGCAACAAATCAATAGGTGCACGAGGTAGGAAACCATACACAATTTCAAATGGGCACATCTTAGTAGTAGAATGCAATGAACGATTATAAGCAAACTCAATATGAGGCAAGCATTCTTCCCACATTTTCTTATTATTCTTCAAAACAGCCCTAAGCATAGTAGACAATGTTCTATTGACTACTTCAGTTTGTCCATCAGTTTGGGGGTGACAAGTAGTACTAAAAAGCAGTTTAGTCCCCAACTTAGCCCATAAACATCTCCAAAAGTGGCTAAGAAATTTAGTATCACGATCTGAAACAATAGTATTTGGCACACCATGCAAACGAATAATTTCATGGAAGAACAAATCAGCAACATTAACATCATCATCGCTTTTATGACATGGTATAAAGTGTGCCATTTTTGAGAATCTATCCACGACAACAAATATGCTATCCCTCCCCTTCTTTGTTCGAGGTAAACCTAAAACAAAGTCCATAGATAAATCCTCCCAAGGAACACTAGGTACAGGCAAAGGCATATATAAACCATGAGGATTGAGTCGTGACTTAGCTTTTTGACATGTAGTGCAGCGAGCAACAAAACGCTCAACATCCCGTCTCATCTTTGGCCAAAAGAAATGTGTAGCAAGTACGTCCTCCGTCTTCTTCACGCCAAAGTGTCCCATTAATCCTCCTCCATGAGCCTCCTGCAACAACAAAAGACGAAGAGAGCTAGCTGGAATGCATAGCTTGTTAGCACGGAACACAAATCCATCATTAACGACAAACTTGTTCCAGGTTCTTCCTTCTTTACAATTCTGCAAAACATCTTTAAAATCAGCATCATGCACATATTGATCTTTGATGGTCTCCAAACCAAATATTTTGAAGTCAAGTTGTGACAGCATAGTATAGCGACGAGACAATGCATCAGCAATAACATTTTCTTTACCCTTCTTGTGTTTAATGACATAAGGGAAAGTTTCAATGAATTCAACCCATTTAGCATGTCTACGATTCAGTTTAGATTGACTTTTAATATGTTTCAAAGATTCATGATCATAATGTATAACAAATTCTTTGGGCCATAAATAATGTTGCCATGTTTCTAAAGTCCGAACAAGAGCATATAGTTCTTTATCATAAGTAGAATAATTCAGACTAGGCCCACTCAATTTTTCGGAAAAGTATGCAACAGGTTTACCATCTTGTAATTTCGCACGGCTCCTAAGTGATAAAAGAAAGAAGAACTCGTCTTCTCTCTTTTTTGATTACCTTCCTCGCGTATGTATAAGACCGAATCCATTCTTTTTCGAAATCGATTTCGAAAAAGAACTACTAATCCTTAACTTTTCGAGGAATCCTTCATCAGTGGTTGTGAATGACTGACTTTTTCAATCCTTTCGACCTTGGTTCCGTAGGAGCAAGTCAGAAAGGTTGAGAAATAGAACCATCTGATTTGATTCGTTCCCAATAGCCATGAGATGATCATCTTAGGGTGATCCTTTTGTCAACAGATGCTCCTATTACACTCGTAGTCTCTGAAGGATGAGAACCCACTATGTAGCATCTACATCGATAATTCAAGCACCTCCTAATCCAATTCCACTAGCATCACATTCAAGCTCAAAAGTCTTATTAAAATCAGGAAGTTGGAGTAAAGGAGCATGTGTCAACTTATCTTTCAATACCGTGAAGGCTTCTTCCTGTGCGGTACCCCAAACAAAAGGCACATCCTTCTTTGTAAGCTCGTTGAGAGGTGCAGCAATGGTGCTGAAATCTCTCAGAAAACGCCTATAGAAACCAGCGAGGCCAAGGAAACTCCTCACTTGTGTGACCGTTTTGGGCTGCGGCCAACTCTCAATAGCTTCAATCTTGGCTTTATCAACTTCAATTCCCTGTGGAGTAACAACATAGCCAAGAAAAGATACTCGGTCGGTGCAAAAGGTGCACTTCCCAAGGTTACCAAACAAACGTGCATCACGTAGAGCAATAAAAACAGCACGTAAATGTTCCAAATTTTCTTCCAAAGATTTGCTATAAATCAGTATATCATCAAAATAGACTACCACAAATCGTCCAATAAAAGCACGTAAAACTTCGTTCATTAGTCTCATGAAAGTACTAGGTGCATTAGTTAACCCAAAAGGCATGACTAACCACTCATATAAACCAAACTTAGTTTTAAATGCTGTTTTCCATTCATCTCCCAGTTTCATACGAATTTGATGGTATCCACTACGCAAATCAACTTTGGAAAATATTGTAGAGCCACTCAATTCATCAAGCATATCATCTAGCCTAGGAATAGGATGACGATAACGAATAGTAATGTTATTAATGCCTCTACAATCAACACACATACGCGATGTACCATCCTTTTTAGGCACAAGTATAATAGGAACAGCACAAGGACTAAGTGATTCGCGTATATAACCTTTGTCGAGCAGCTCCTGTACTTGACGCATAATCTCCTTCGTCTCCTCTGGATTGGTACGGTATGGTGCATGGTTGGGTAGCGATGCACCGGGAATTAAGTCAATTTGATGCTCAATCCCTCGAATAGGTGGTAATCCCGGTGGCACGTCTTGTGGAAAGACGTCAGCGAACTCCTGCAAAATGTTAGTGACAGTAGGGGGCAAAGAGGAAGGCATGTCCTCGAATGAAAATAATGCCTCTTTGCACACAAAAGCATAGCAAACAGATTTGTTGAAATCTAGCTCATCAATATCAGATTTTGTGGCAAGTAAACATGCACTTTTCAATTTAATTTCAGAAACAACACTAGATGGTTTATTATTAGGTTTCATTTGTTGCTCAAATTCTTTTGCCACAATCTGATTTTCACTCTTATTTTTCTCCTGTTTTGCTTTATTAGCTCTATTAATGTCATCTTTCAAAATGGAATCAGGAATCATAGGAAGCAAAGTAATATTTTTATCCTTATGAACAAGAGTATACTGATTGTTTCTACCATGGTGTACAGAATTTTTATCAAATTGCCATGGTCTACCAAGTAATAAGGAACATGCTTGCATGGGTACCACATCACAATCAACATAATCAGCATATGTAGAGATACTAAAATGCACACGAACAGTACGTGTTACCTTAACCTTGCCGCTGTTGTTGAACCATTGGATGTAGTAAGGATGTGGATGTGGTCTTGTGGTGAGAGATAGTTTCTCCACCATCTCCATGCTAGCCAAGTTGTTACAGCTTCCTCCATCTATGATGACGCGAACAGAACGTTCCTTCACAACTCCCTTTGTATGGAACAAATTATGCCTCTGATTTTGCTCTGCTTGTGTGACCTGCACACTCAAAACACGTTGAGCAACTAAACATTCATACCTGTCAGCGTCTTCAGGAGCCATGTATTGCGTCTCATTTTCAGAATCATCTCCAGCATGTTCTTCACGTGTAATAAGAGCCAAAGTCTCCTCATCATAGTCACTAGCGGACTCATACCTACCATCCTCAGTAGCAATCATTAGACGCTGAGATTTGCATTCTCGCGCATAATGTCCTCTTCCCTTACAACGACGACAAATAATATCACTTGTGTGCCCTGTTGATGCCATGGAAGAAGAAGAGCTCTGTGCAGGCCCGGCAGGTGCGCTCTTGGCAGATAGTGGTGGTTGTGCCTGCTTTCTTGTATCACGGCTGGAGGTGGAACCTGATGGAGGTGCTAGTGCAGTGGAAGTAGAAGATGCACGCGGTGTCCATGATGAAGGTCGACCTGCAGAAAAGTTAGTTCGCGCCAATGCTTGTCGATCCTGCACTTCACGTTCAGCTTTACAAGCAAGATGGAATAAACGAGTGATATTAGTATACTCCTTATACTCTAGAATGGTCTGAATCTCTCTATTTAAACCACCCATAAAACGTGCAAGCATAGCTTCATTCTCCTCAACAATACCACATCTAATCATGCCAGTTTGTAATTCCTGATAATATTCTTCTACAGAATTTTTCCCTTGTCGTAAACGCTGCAGTTTTTGAAGCAATTCACGTTGATAATATGGTGGAACCCAACGAGTACGCATAGAAGTTTTCAAAGCAACCCAAGTAGCTGGAATAGGATATAATCTACAATGTTCAGACCACCATACACATGCAAAACTAGTGAAAGCACAAACAGCAGCAGCAACCCGTCTCTTCTCGGGATATTGTAAACATGTAAAACGTTGTTCAGTTTCTAACTCCCAAGTAAGATATACATCAGGAATGTATCTACCCTCAAACGGTGGAATATTCAATTTCAGTTTAGGAACATGGTCATGATCTCATACCTGAGGTGGTGGTGCAGGCCTACCGTTGCGAGTATATACCTGAGGTCGACCTGCTGGAGGTGGTGTTGGTGGCTGCACGTAGTTCTGATTTTGATCAACCTCATCCTCATAATCGCCCGCATAATCGTCATCCTCCTCAGCAGCCGCAGTACCAGGAGCCAAAGAAGCATCAACAGTAGGTGCAGCGGCACCCGAATTTTGACCAGTCTCAATTGGAACGCGCTGTGCTCGTCCCACTTGATTTGGAAGGCGGTGTTGGAGATGTGGTTGTTGTTGTTGTAGAGGTGCGACAGGTGTAGCCGGTGGTGGTTGGGGAAGACGCTTGAGCAATTCATTAAACCTGTTATCCAGCTTTGTCTCAAACGACTTCTCCACGGCATCTATCTTCTCCATAGCCTCTTCAAATCTGTTTAGCACATCTCCCACCTGGCCACTCATCATTTGCTGAAATTTATCATGCAACCCCTTGTTCGTCATGTTCTCCCAAACAGTCTCATCGGCTTGTGATCCTGCCATGGTTAGCAGCAATAGAAACACAAAAGAATATGATCCTACAGACTACTAGGAAGTGGTGGTGATGGTGGTGTGTCACAAATCCTTCAAGCGAATCTCAAATTCTTACCAGTTCTTACCCAGCAGCAGGTGGTGATCGGCAACCGTTGTAGTCAAAACTCTCAAAGCTTGGATAGAGCGATTACCAGGGAGAGTCAAACGCACGACGTAGATGTATGTGGAGCAAGGAAGGCTTATAATATGGTAGCAAAAAGGGTCAGCAATAATCAATTCAGATATGCAAAGTTGAATAAACGCTCAACGACGGTACTGTGCTGGTCCTAGGCTAGACCATGCTAGAGACGCGAGCCTAGAACACTAACAAAATCACGGCGCTGCACGTAAACAAGGGAGGAGCACACTCTGAAAAAAATTTCACTTTTTTTTGCACTTTTTTTCCTCTTTTTTTTGCTCCGCAACAATTTTTTTCGAAAAAGTCTACAAATGGTCTAAAAACTGCCTAGCCAGAATTTTCCAGACTTAGTTTTTTTTGAAACTGGAACTATTTTTCTACTGCGGGTAACACAAAAGTTTGGGAGTCCTTCTCTGTCACGACTCGGAGTATGGCGTGATCTGGAAATCCAAAACAGAGTAACAAAATACTGGACTTGGACTAGGACTGGTGGCGGAGATGAATCTGGTGGAACTCGGACTGGTGGCGGAGATGAATCTGGTGGAACTCGGACTGGTGGCGGATATATGTTGCAGGTGTACTCGGATTGGCGTGATGGCGGCGGATATGTGGTGGCGTATATGGACTCGGATTGGCGGTGAATATGTGGTGGTGGTATATGGCAGCGGCGATGAAGTTGGTGCGGTGGTGGTATATGGCAGCAGCGATGATGATGATGCGGTGGTGATATATGGCAGCGGGGACGTGACAACCTGTGAACAGAACTCGAAACTCTAAAGGACTAGATGCTAAGACCAGCAACTTGACACGACGATGCAACCGCAAATTCAACAAAGCAAACACAGAAAAGATTATGCAAAGGCTCAGATTGGTTCGGATAGGATGAACTAACCCTAAATTTTTTTTGGCTTTTTCGTGACTATAGGTATGAAGAACAAACTCGATCTAAACTACGAAAAACTGTAAAATCTCACCGAGCAACCTGGAAATCTGATACCACTTGATAGAGGCAAAGGTGTCCCGTCTTTCGATGAGATGATGGATATCGCTTTGGTGGAAGTCGACTTTGACGATCCGACTACGAACGTGGGATGACGTCGCGCCTTAGCAATCGCTAAACCAACTCCGAGAGGTTATTGACCACGCCGGAGCATGATCAACCTGACCACGCGGGTCTGTTTCCTGCGAGCAAACGAAGAACAAGCAAGAAACTGAGATTGCAATCTGGATATTGCGAATATAAGATGAAAGCTTTATTGATCAAGTTGGGGTTCTGTGACGCCTTTGTCTGGTCGTTGAACACAAACGAAGTACGCGAAGTTGCAGCTATGGCGAACTTTTAATCTAAACAAAACCCAAAGTCTAAACGACGCCCTAAGGGCTGTATACATGGAGGAAGAGGGGGGAATTTCGTGGCCCTTGGGGAAGGGGTCCGAAACCAACCCTATCTCTTGTTTCCCCACACATACGGACTCTAAAAACAGCCTATACCCAAGTATTTCGAAATTACATGGGCCTGGCCCAATAATAAGGTGACGCAGCACCTAGAATAGCCTCTGGACGAAAGTTATGAAGTAGCATCTTGTATATTTCGTCCAAGGCTTCATGCACGCATTATGGTGGCTTCAACGTCCTGAAATCATCACTTGTAACTCCGTTCTTGTTCCCCATGCGCATGCCATCATCTCCATGCTTGTTCTTGCTCCAATGTTCATCCTTCTCAAAACTAGGCCCTTCATTTGTAAGCAAAAGAAATGTATCCAATTTAGGCAGCATCATATTCTCATGAACACTAGAATCATTACCAAGAAACGAAAGTACCTGGTAATTTAATTGGCATGCGCGAGCTCTAGTAATTGGTCCAGTATGTATAGCAGCAGGGGTTGTGGGTGTAACAATGGTATTGATGTCCTCATCTATAAGTAGATGATTAGATCCTCGTTTCTCCTACTTTAGTATGCATGTAATTGCTTTCTTTGGTGTGTGGAAATGTTATGTATGTAGTCACTTGTGTAATTGTATGCTTAATTTGGTTATGCAATGCTGTCTTTTTAAGTATATATGTTGATGCTCTGTAGACAGAGCGTAGATGTTTCGCGGACAAAGAAAATCATATCGCACACGGACTAAACAATGGAACCCGTCGGTGATGTTTTCATTAATCACTCACAATTGTATACCAACAATCGTTTGCTCACAACACACACGACTTGTTAGCAGTAATCGTCTGTGTTGTTATCGGTCTTCACACACGTTTCCGATTACAGACCTGTTTGCCTCGTATCACACACATCTTGTTCATTTGAACCGTTTCTGTTCTCATGTCTCAACGCAAACAATTCATACGAGTGAACCGCATGCCGTATATCGCACACACCTTTGATCAGGCTGACTGTTTCTTTTGTGTTGCCTAATCACAAACAGTTCATCCGAGTGAACCGTATGTTGTACATCGCACACACCTTCATCTGGCTGCCCGTTCCTTTTGTTCCTCCTCATCGTAAACGGTTAATTGAGCTGAACCGTATGCCCTACATCGCACACGCAACTAAAATCTGAACCGTCTTGGATGCACCCTGCATCGCAAACGTTTTGCACCTTTTTTGACGGTTCTATTACACCACCGTTTGCGATTATGGCATCGCACACAGTTTCGTCGAAGGGTCTCTGATCGTAGTGTCATGTTAGCAGCATCCTGCAGTAGTGAGTAATCTTTGGAAAGGGTCCTGGCGGACAATCTGTTCCGAGTGACGCTGACAGACACGCACCCATGTGGAAGAATAAATCTATATTTTGGGACCTACCCTATTGGAAAGACATAGAGGTCCGCTTTGCGATCAACGTGATGCACGTGACGAAGAATCTTTGCGTGAACATGCTAGGCTTCTCGGGCATGTATGGGAAGACAAAAGATACACAGGAGGCACGGGAGGACCAGCAACGTATGCACGGAAAAGACGACATACATCAGGGTCATGCCAGCTACGCTCTTACCAAAGAAGAGAAGGAAATCTTCTTTGAATGCTTGCTTAGTATGAAGGTCCCGTCTGGCTTCTCATCGAATATAAAGGGAATAATAAATATGGCAGAGAAAAAGTTTCAGAACCTAAAGTCTCATGACTGCCACGTGATTATGAGGCAACTGCTTCCGGTTGCATTGAGGGGGCTTCTATCAGAAAACATTTGATTAGCCATTGTGAAGCTATGTGCATTCCTCAATGCAATCTCTCAGAAGGTAATCGATCCAGAAATCATACCAAGGTTAGAGAATGATTTGGTGCAACGTCTTTGTCAGTTTCAAGTTGTGATGAGGACATGGCTACCATAGTTACACCCATATCCCCTGTTGTTTTACCTCTTGGAACAGTTGCTAGAGCCCAGATACGCCAATTAAATTATCAGGTACTTTCGTTTCTTGGTAATGTTTCCAGTGTTCATGAGAATATGATGCTGCCTAACTTAGCTACATTTGTGTTGCTTGCAATTGAAGGGCCTAGCACGGACAAGAAGGATGAACATTGGAGCATGGTCAAGCACGGAGATGAAGGTGCGTGCGAAGAGAACAAGAACGGAGGTTCAAGTGGAGATTTCCGGACTTTGAAGCCACCATGATGACATACAAGAAGATGGACGAAACATACAAGATGGCCTTTCATAAATTTCGTCCATAGCTTATTATTGGTGTTGCGCCACCTTATTTTGGGCCAGGTCCATGTAATCTATTTCTGGAGTCCATATTGTAGGGGAAACGACTTAGGAGGTATTTTAGTCCCACCTTGCCAAGGGTGGACAAAATCCCCTCTCTTTTCCCTATAAATATAGCCCTTAAGGCTTCGTTTAGACTTGAGTTTTATTTAGTTAAAAGTTAGTCATTGCTGCAACTTCGTGTACTTTGTTTGTGTCCAACGACCAGACCAAGACCGCTTTTAGAACCCCACTGTTATCAATACTTCATCCATATTCACAATATTCATATTGCTTAATCATATTCTTGCTTGTTCTTCGATTGCTTGCAGGAATAGACCTTCGTGGTCAGGTTGATCATGCTCCGGCGTGGTCAATAACCTCTCGGAGTTGCTTTAGCGATTGATAAGGCGCAACGTCGTTGCACGTTTGTAGTCGGATCGTCAAAGTCGTCTCCACCAAATCGACAGTTATCATCTCATCGAAAGATCGGACACCCTCGCCTCTATCAAGTGGTATCAGTTTTCAGGTTGCTCGGTGAAATTTTTGAGTTTTTCATATTTTAGATCGCATCTGTTCTTCATACCTAGAGTCCAAAAAAAGCCACAAAAAAATTTAGACTAGTTCACCATGTCCCAGACAGTCTGAGCCTTTTTCACTATTATCCCTTAGTTTTTGCATTGTTGAATTGTCGGTTGCATCGTGTGTCGAGCTGCTGGTTTTTGGTGTCTAGTCTTTTAGAGTTTCGAGGTCTAGTTACATTTTGTTCACACTGCATCCGCATACACCATTGTCCACTTTATAGTCATCTTCCGCTGTCACATATTTTTGCCACCGCCGCTCGTCATCCATCCTCAGTTGTTGCCGCCCTACATCAGTATCGTTCGCGCTTTGCACTCACTGCTGCCATCGTGAGTCATTTGCTGCCGCCATCGTTTTCCGTTGCATCAACCTACGTAGAAAAAGAAGAGAGGAGTACATCAAATTTTGTTCTCACCTAACAAGGAAAGTCAGCCTTCGGATACTACTAGTATTGGTTCAATTGGAAAGTTATGATATACTAGTAGTTCTGCGGGGAACACGATAATTCAATCACGTCATCTTGATTCTGGTGTACTACTTGGGACGTTGTGAGCCAAGAAAAAAAAAGGCCAAGGGCTGGTCGGTTTGCTTTGGCATTAATTGATTCGTATATTGGTTGTAGTACTTGATTGGAAAGAGATAGAAGGAAAGAAGGGATTGGCCGCAACAAAAGAGGCAGGTGTTGCTGCGTTTTTGGAGATCAAGAAGGAAGGGAAATAATATATTTGTGTGAACGGTTGAAGTTAAAAGGAAAGCCACCAGCGCATCTTTCTATGTTTGGCAGGTTTGGATCGATTTAAAAGAAAAACACGTGCAGATCTGTTTTTGGTTGGAGGTTTCCAAGTCTGGACGTTTTCTTTGAAGAGAAAAACAGCAAAAAAAGGCTGTTCGGTTTGGAGTCCTTGCCATTCACGTTTTTGGAAACCAAGTAAAAAAGGTGCTAACCGATTTGTGTGTTTGGAAAGAGAAAAAAAAGGCAAGAGAGAGTTTGGAAAGTAATCGTACGTACTAAGTTTTTTGATTTTGGAAGGAGGTAATTTCGAAACAAATCTGCACGCAAATCAAGAGTTACCTTGTTGGGAAAAGATTCTGTTCGTTACTTTCCTTGTGCAGTTTACCCGGAGAGAAATATAAGGAAAGCATTGCGTGGAGAATTGTTTTGAGGAGATTGAGATCTGGTTCAGCTGCCAATATCATTCTAAAAATATTATTTGTTTCCTAGTTTGTCACGCTGGACTTTGGAAAGAAAAGATATTTTGGCTCGACCAGCGAAAAAAAAAGTGAGTTCGTTTGGAAAGACCGGATTAGTGGTTTTGAGAGTAAGATCCGTGGAGATTTATTGCAAAAAAAAATTGAGGCGCAGAATTTTGGAGTAGTACTCCACGTCAACTCTTTGGAGCCATTAAAAAAAAGAGGGCTGATTGTTTTTTTTGGAAAAGAGAGCAGATTCGTTTGGGAGAAGTGGAGCTAAAAAAACTGTTTCATTTGGAGTCTATTCACGTTTAAGGAAAGTGAGGAGGAAAAAAAAGGCAGGATTTGTTTCGGTTTTCCAAAAAGCATCATTATTGTTGAGCTTTTCCTAGTTTGTTGACTGAAGAATTCTTGTGGGCACGTTTGGATTTTGGAGAAAGAAAAAAAGCATAGCGATTTGTTGTGCTAGTACGTGGCTGTGAATAAAAAGGTGTGTTGAAGGAGACTTGTACTAACGTGTGGTGTTGGCAGCATCTATATATTATTGACAGAAGAATATGAGTGGTGATTGGTTCCATCAGCCAGAGTTGAGGGTTTGGTCCACGTGGAACAAGGCAACTTTTCTGATAAAAAAAGTGAGATGGTTTACTAGCACTGCCCATTTTGTGTGCCTATTCCTTTGATCCGGTGCTCAATAAAAGAAAATCCCCAGTTCGAGTCAGTGCGTGAATTTCGGTGTCTTAGGCTCGCGTCTCTAGTACAGTCTAGCCTAGGACCAGCACTCGACCACTTTGAGCGAATTTTCAGCTTGCATGAACTAACGTGGTTGTAGCATTTTTTTCCACATATATACAACCAACCCAGCTCCACATAATTCTACATCGTGCATACATACATTCACCTGGCAATCGCTTTACCCAACTTTTGGAGTTATTTGACACCGCTGGTTGCCGGTCACCACCTGCTGCATGGTAAGAACTTGTAAGACTTTGATATTTGCTATACTGTGAGCGTTTTACCCCCACTTCTCAGTAGTTCATAGGAACATTATTTTCGGATTTTGTTTCTTGTTTCTACTAATCATGACAGGATCCAGAGTCAATTCATGGGCTTTGTCGATCGCAGGAGACGTGCCACCACCTATGCAAAAACCACAACCATCACGAGGGGTGCACAAACATGCAAATGCACATGATTAGGTTAATGTTTCTATACCACCATTTAATGGCCGTTTTAGACCTGCTTTATATATTGAATGGGAGTTCGACATAAATCATTTATTTGCTTCCCATAATTTTGATGAACGTAAAAAAGTTAAGGTTGCGGTTGGTTCTTTCACTGGTTATGCTTTAGTTTGGTGGAGTGAATATTGTCGGTTACACCCTAATGATATACCTTCTACTTGGGATGATTTGAAACTTGCCATGCGACATACATTCATTCCCGCTTATTATACTCGTGACATGATTAAAAAGTTGCAACATTTAAAACAAGGTAGTGACACCGTAACGAAATATTATGATGCTTTACAAACTACCTTGTTGCATTCCTCTTTAGAAGAAAGTGAAGAAGATTCTATGGATAGATTTTGGGGAGGATTAAACCGTGATATTCAGGAGATACTAATTCATGAAGAGTGTTATCCTATGGATCGTTTGTTTCGTCTTGCTTGTAAAGCTGAACAGGAAATAAAACGACGTGTTGCCCTCAAGCAGAACAAGCACAAAGTGCACATTCCAAGAGATGATACGGCTGTTCCTTCAACTACTAGGCATACTATGACAACCACATCCGTTGTTTTGAGGACTACATCACCTACACCGTGTGACACATCACCACCGAGAGTGCCTACATCATCTGAGTTGATCATAAGAGGTAATGACAAAGGTACTAATCTTCTACCTCCACATGAGTATGATGAATGTCTTGTCAATTTAAATGCACCATGCGGTGAGCTACCTACTACTTTGATCACACCAACTATTTTAGAGGACTATGTTGATGATTTGACATTGCCATGTGATCAAACAATTTGGAGTGAACCCATTGAATTAACTATAGATGCAAAAGAATCAAGTGAATCAGGGAATAAATCAATTTTCGATCAAAAATGTTTGAAAATAATTGTGCCAATGTTTAATCATTTTGATATGACCTCTAATCTTGGTGATGGTTCATCAATGTTGGGATGGTTTAATGATAAGCATTGTCAATCTTTTGATATGAATAAGAGCTTCACTTATATGTGCAAACTGAGTTGCCATATTTTCATGCCTTTGACTTCTTGTGATAATATATTGGCTTTATATTTCACGACTTTTGAAGGGTGCTCTTGTATAACTGTGTCACATGTGCCCCAACTGAGATCAGTAAAAATGGATGACATATACATATCCAACGTGTACACCTTGTCTCTTTTGCTAGCCACATTTCAGTTTAAGCAACGCCGAGGACGGCTTTGTTTTCAAGAAGGGGAGGATGATGAGGACATGGCTACCACAGTTACACCCATATCCCCTGTTGTTTTACCTCTTGGAACAGTTGCTAGAGCCCAGATACGCCAATTAAATTATCAGGTACTTTCGTTTCTTGGTAATGTTTCCAGTGTTCATGAGAATATGATGCTGCCTAACTTAGCTACATTTGTGTTGCTTGCAATTGAAGGGCCTAGCACGGACAAGAAGGATGAACATTGGAGCATGGTCAAGCACGGAGATGAAGGTGCGTGCGAAGAGAACGAGAACGGAGGTTCAAGTGGAGATTTCCGGACTTTGAAGCCACCATGATGACATACAAGAAGATGGACGAAATATACAAGATGGCCTTTCATAAATTTCGTCCATAGCTTATTATTGGTGTTGCGCCACCTTATTTTGGGCCAGGTCCATGTAATCTATTTTTAGAGTCCATATTGTAGGGGAAACGACTTAGGAGGTGTTTTAGTCCCACCTTGCCAAGGGTGGACAAAATCCCCTCTCTTTTCCCTATAAATATAGCCCTTAAGGCTTCGTTTAGACTTGGGTTTTATTTAGTTAAAAGTTAGCCATTGCTGCAACTTTGTGTACTTTGTTTGTGTCCAACGACCAGACCAAGACCGCTTTTAGAACCCCACTTTTATCAATACTTCATCCATATTCGCAATATTCAGATTGCTTAATCATATTCTTGCTTGTTCTTCGATTGCTTGCAGGAATAGACCTTCGTGGTCAGGTTGATCATGCTCCGGCATGGTCAATAACCTCTCGGAGTTGGTTTAGCGATTGCTAAGGCGCAACGTCGTTGCACGTTTGTAGTCGGATCGTCAAAGTCGTCTCCACCAAATCGACAGTTATCATCTCATCGAAAGATTGGACACCCTCGCCTCTATCAAGTTGGTGTTCCCACCATCCTTCTTCAATATCATGATGCACGTCCTAGTTCACCTAGTCGAAGAGATTGCCATTGTGGGTCCTGTATTTCTACACAATATGTTCCCCTTCGAGAGGTTCATGGGAGTCTTAAAGAAATATGTTCATAACCATGCTAGGACAGAAGGAAGCATCTCCAAGGGCCATGAAAATGAGAAGGTCATTGAGTTTTGTGTTGACTTTATTCCCGACCTTAAGCCGATTGGTGTTCCTGAATCGCGGCATGAGGGCAGACTGGGTGGAAAAGGCACGCTAGGACCGAAAGCAATGATATGTATGGACGGGCATTCTTGGGCGCAAGCACACTACAGAGTTCTACAAAATTCCTCCTTGGTGGCTCCGTATATCGAGGGACACAAGAATATTCTACGCTCCAAACACCCGGAGCAGTCTGACGACTGGATTACACGTGAACAAATGGGGACTTTCGCCGGTTGGTTGCAGACACGTCTCATGCATGACGACGTTGTTGAAGATGAGATGTACTTGCTGTCCCAGTTACCATCTTCGAATATATTGACTTTCAAAGGGTACGAGATAAATGGGAATACATTTTACACGATCGCCCAAGAAAAAAGAGCACCAACCAAAACAGTGGTGTCCGCTTTAATGCAACAAACACCAATAGGCCAAAGGACACATATTATGGTTACACAGAGGAGATATGGGAACTTGACTATGGGCGTGGTTTGAAGGTCCCTTTGTTTTGGTGCAAATGGGGTAACGGAAGACCCGCAGTACGGAATGACAACAATGGATCTCAACAATCTTCTGTACGCTAACGAACCATTCGTCCTAGCCAATGATGTGGCGCAGATTTTCTATGTGAAGGACTGATGTCTACTATGCAACCTTCTTCTTGTAGACGTTGTTGGGCCTCCAAGTGCAGAGGTTTGTAGGACAATAGCAATTTTCCCTCAAGTGGATGACCTAAGGTTTATCAATCCGTGGGAGGCGTAGGATGAAGTGGTCTCTCTCAGACAACCCTGCAACCAAATAACAAAGAGTCTCTTTATGTCCCCAACACACCCAATACAATGGTAAATTGTATAGGTGCACTAGTTCGGTGAAGAGATGGTGATACAAGTGCAATATGGATAGTAGATATAGGTTTTTGTAATCTAAAAATATAAAAACAGCAAGGTAACGAGTGGTAAAAGTGAGCGAAAGTGGTATTGCAATACTTAGAAACAAGGCCTAGGGTTCATACTTTCACTAGTGAAAGTTCTCTCAACAATGATAACATAATTAGATCATATAACAATCCCTCAACGTGCAACAAAGGGTCACTCCAAAGTCACTAATAGCGGAGAATAAACGAAGAGATTATTGTAGGGTACGAAACCACCTCAAAGTTATTCTTTCTGATCGATCTATTGGGCTATTCCTATAAGTGTCACAAACAGCCCTAGAGTTCGTACTAAAATAACACCTTAAGACACACATCAATCAAAACCCTAATGTCACCTAGATACTCCAATGTCACCACAACTATCCGCGGGTTTGATTATACAATATATATCACACAATTTCAGATTCATCTATTCAAACCAACACAAAGAACTTCAACGAGTGCCTCAAAGTTTCTACCGGAGAGTCAAGACAAAAATGTGTGCCAACCCCTATGCAAAAGTTCACAAGGTCATAGAACCCGCAAGTTGATCACCAAAACATACATCAAGTAGATCACGTGAATATCCCATTGTCACCACAGATAAGCACATGCAAGACATACATCAAGTGTTCTCAAATCCTTAAAGACTCAATCCGATAAGATAACTTCAAAGGGAAAACTCAATCCATTACAAGAAGGTAGAGGGGGAGAAACATCATAAGATCCAACTATAATAGCAAAGCTCGCGGTACATCAAGATCGTGCCAAATCAAGAACACGAGAGAGAGAGAGAGATCAAACACATAGCTACTGGTACATACCCTCAGCCCCGAGGGTGAACTACTCCCTCCTCGTCATGGAGAGCGCCGGGATGATGAAGATGGCCACCAGTGACGATTTCCCCCTCCGGCAGGATGCCGGAACAGGGTCCCGATTGGTTTTTGGTGGCTATAGAGGCTTGCGGCGGCGGGACTCCCGATCTAGGTTTATTTTGGGGGGTTTCTATATTTATAGGAATTTTTGCTGTCGAGAACAAGTCAGGGGGTCCACGAGGAGCCCACAAGGACCGAGGGCGCGCCCTGGGGGGTAGGGGGCGCCCTCCACCCTTGTGAAGGCCCCATGGCTCTTCGGGCCCAACTCTTTTACTTCGGGGGCTTCTTCTGGTCCATAATGAATCACCGTAAGTTTTCAGGTCATTTGGACTCCGTTTGATATTCTTTTTCTGTAAAACTCAAAAACAAGGAAAAAACAGAAATTGTCACTGGGCTCTAGGTTAATAGGTTAGTCCCAAAAATCATATAAAATAGCAAATAAATGTATATAAAACATCCAAGATAGATAATATAATAGCATCAAACAATAAAAAATTATAGATACGTTGGAGACGTATCAAGCATCCCCAAGCTTAATTCCTGCTCGTCCTCGAGTAGGTAAATGATAAAAACAAAAAGTTTCATGTGGAATGCTACCTAACATATTTATCCATGTAATTTCTTTTATTGTGGCATGAATGTTCAGATCCGTATGATTCAAAACCAAAGTTTAATATTGACATAAAAACAATAATACTTCAAGCATACTAACAAGGCAATTATGTCTTCTCAAAATAACATGGCCAAAGAAAGCTTATCCCTACAAATTCATATAGTCTGGCTATACTCCATCTTCATCACACAAAATATTCAAATCATGCACAACCCCGGTGACAAGCCAAGCAATTGTTTCATACTTTTGATGTTCTCAAACCTTTTCAACTTTCACGCAATAGATGAGCGTGAGCCATGGACATAGCACTATAGGTGGAATAGAATATGGTGGTTGTGGAGAAGACAAAAAGAAGGAGATAGTCTCACATCAACTAGGCGTATCAACGGGCTACGGAGATGCCCATCAATAGATATCAATGTGAGTGAGTAGGGATTGCCATGCAACGGATGCACTAGAGCTATAAGTTTATGAAAGCTCAAAAAGAAACTAAGTGGGTGTGCATCCAACTTGCTTGCTCACGAAGACCTAGGGAAATTTGAGGAAGCACATCATTGGAATATACAAGCCAAGTTCTATAATGAAAAATTCCCACTTGTATATGAAAGTGACAACATAGGAGACTCTCTATCATGAAGATCATGGCGCTACTTTGAAGCACAAGTGTGGTAAAAGGATAGTAGCATTGCCCCTTCTCTCTTTTTTCTCATTTTTTTATTTGGGCCATCTCTCATTTTTTTGGCCTCTTTTTTCTGTCCGGAGTCTCATCCCGCCTTGTGGGGGAATCAGTCTCCACCCTCCTTTCCTCACATGGGAACAATGCTCTAATAATGAAGATCATCACACTTTTATTTACTTACAACTCAAGAATTACAACTCGATACTTAGAACAAAATATGACTCTATATGAATGCCTCTGACGGTGTACTGGGATGTGCAATGAATCAAGAGTGACATGTGTGGGAGAATTATGAACGGTGGCTTTACCACAAATACAATATCAACTACATGATCATGCAAAGCAATATGACAATGATGGAGCGTGTCATAATAAACGGAACGGTGGAAAGTTGCATGGCAATATATCTCGGAATGGCTATGGAAATACCATAATAGGTTGGTATGGTGGCTGTTTTGAGGAAGGATATATGGTGGGTATATGGTACCGGCGAAAGTTGCGCGGTACTAGAGAGGCTAGCAATGGTGAAGGGTGAGAGTGCGTATAATCCATGGACTCAACATTAGTCATAAAGAACTCACATACTTATTGCAAAAATCTATTAGTCATCAAAACAAAGTACTACGCGCATGCTCCTAGCGGGATAGATTGGTAGGAAAAGACCATCGCTCATCCTCGACCGCCACTCATAGGGAAGACAATCAATAAATAAATCATTCTCCGACTTCATCACATAACGGTTCACCATACGTGCATGCTACGGGAATCACAAACCTTAACACAAGTATTTCTCAAATTCACAACTACTCACTAGCACAACTCTAATATCACCATCCTCATATCCCAAAACAATCATAAGGAATCAAACATCTCATAGTATTCAATGCACTTTATATGAAAGTTTTTATTATATCCCTCTTGGATGCCCATCATATTAGGACTAAATTCATAACCTAAGCAAATTACCATGCTATTTAGAGACTCTCAAAATGATATGAGTGAAGAATGAGAGTTCATCAATTTCTCCAAAATAAAACTATCGCCGTGCTCTAAAAAGATATAAGTGAAGCACTAGAGCAAATGACAAACTACTCCAAAAGATGTAAGTGAAGCACAATGAGTAGTCGAATAATTATGTAACTATGTGAAGACTCCTTCTCATAAATAAGAGTTCAGATCTTAAGTACTTTATTCAAATAGCAAGCAAAAAAATGACATTGCAAGGATAGCACATATCATGTGAAGAAGCAAAAACTTAGGTTCAACCAAAACTGACCGATCATTGTGGGAGAAGAAAGGTGGGATGCCAACCGGGGCATCCCCAAGCTTAGATGCTTGAGACTTCTTGAAATATTAATTAGGGATGCCTTGGGCATCCCCAAGCTTGAGCTCTTGTGTCTCCTTAATTCCTCTCATATTACAGTTTCCCTAATTCTTAACTTCATCCACACAAAACTCAACAAGAACTCGTGAGATAAGTTAGTATAAATCAACGCAAAACCTTATCATCCTCTACTATAGAAAATCACTAAAATTATAATTTAACATTTCATACTAAATGCCTCTGCATATTTAATACTCCTATCCTCAAATAGAATCATTAAACGAGCAAACATATGCAAACAATGCAAACATAACAGCAACCTGTCTAAACAGAACAGTTTGTAAAGAATGCAAGAGAAATCATACTTCCCTAACTCCAAAAAATTTGAAAATTTACCACACTGTAGATAATTTGTTGTTACTCATTATGTAAATATTTCAAGATTTTATCATGTTCTGACTATTCACAAATATTCAAAACACAATAGCAACCTTTCTGTTTTCAAATAGCAACATATAGACTTGAAAAATAAGCATGGTAAAGGCTATACTTGACCCTTTTATTGAAATAAAAGATGAAAAACATTACCCTAAATAACAGCAAGCAAATCCTAATAAAAGAAAATGACGCTCCAAGCAAAACTCATATCATGTGGTGAATAAAAATATAGCTCCAACTAAGGTTACCGATGAACGAAGACGAAAGAGGGGATGCCATCCAGGGCATCCCCAAGCTTAGGCTCTTGGTTGTCCTTTAATATTACCTTGGGGTGCCTTGGGAATCCCCAAGCTTTGGCTCTTGCCACTCCTTATTCTGTAGTCCATCGAATCTTTAACCAAAACTTGAAACTTCACAACACAAAACTTAACAGAAAACTCGTGAGCTCCATTAGTATAATAAAACAAACCAATCACTTTGGTACTGTCAAGACATGATTCATAATTTTTCTCACATGATGCCTACTGTACCCTATCATTTCTACAATTTATATTAAGCAATATAAACCATAGAAACTAGAAAACAAGCAAACTATGCATCGAAAACAGAGTATGTCAAAAATAGAACAGTTTGTAAAGATCTGAATTGAAACCATACTTCTATAACTCCAAAAATTCTGAAACATTAGTTAATATAGACAATCTGTATATCAATCTTGTGTGAAAAATTCAGATCAAAAGCACGTTCCAGCGAATTTTCAAAATTCCTGGACTAGGAGCAAAAGTTTCTGTTTTTGAACAGAATTGAATCAACTATCATCCACGCTATCCCAAAGGCTTCACTTGGCACTTTATTGAAACAAAAGCTATAAAACATGATTACTACAGTAGCATAATCATGTGAACACACAAAAACAGTGCTGAGGACATCAATACCATTGTTACACCCACAGCCCCTGCTGCTATACATACTGGACCAATTACTAGAGCTCGCGCACGCCAATTAAATTACCAGGTACTTTCGTTTCTTGGTAATGATTCTAATGTTCATGAGAATATGATGCTGCCTAAATTGGATACATTTGTTTTGCTTACAAATGAAGGGCCTAGCTTTGAGAAGGATGAACATTGGAGCAAGAACAAGCATGGAGATGATGGCATGCGCATGGGGAACAAGAACGGAGTTACAAGTGATGATTTCAGGACGTTGAAGCCACCATAATGCGTGCATGAAGCCTTGGACGAAATATACAAGATGCTACTTCATAACTTTCGTCCAGAGGCTATTCTAGGTGCTGCGTCACCTAATTATTGGGCCAGGCCCATGTAATTTCGAAATACTTGAGTATAGGCTGTTTTTAGAGTCCGTATATGTGGGGAAACAAGAGATAGTGTTGGTTTCGGACCCCTTCCCCAAGGGCCACGAAATTCCCCCCTCTTCCTCCATATATACAGCCCTTAGGGCGTCGTTTAGACTTTGGGTTTTGTTTAGATTAAAAGTTCGCCATAGCTGCAACTTCGCGTACTTCGTTTGTGTTTAACGACCAGACAAAGGCGTCACAGAACCCCACCTTGATCAATAAAGCTTTCATCTTATATTCGCAATATCCAGATTGCAATATCAGTTTCTTGCTTGTTCTTCGTTTGCTCGCAGGAAACAGACCCTCGTGGTCAGGTTGATCGTGCTCCGGCGTGGTCAATATGATAGAGGCGGGGTGTCCCGGTCATTCGATGAGATGATAACTATCGATTTGGGTGGAGACAACTTTGACGATCCGACTACAAACGTGCACGACGTTGCGCCTTAGTGATGAGGACATCAATACCATTGTTACACCCAAAGCCCCTGCTGCTATACATACTGGACCAATTACTAGAGCTCGCGCACGCTAATTAAATTACCACGTACTTTCGTTTCTTGGTAATGATTCTAATGTTCATGAGAATATGATGCTGCCTAAATTGGATACATTTGTTTTGCTTACAAATGAAGGGCCTAGCTTTGAGAAGGATGAACATTGGAGCAAGAACAAGCATGGAGATGATGGCATGCGCATGGGGGAGAAGAACGGAGTTAGAAGTGATGATTTCAGGACATTGAAGCCACCATAATGCGTGCATGAAGCCTTGGACGAAATATACAAGACGCTACTTCATAACTTTCGTCCAGAGGCTATTCTAGGTGCTGCGTCACCTTATTATTGGGCCAGGCCCATGTAATTTCGAAATACTTGAGTATAGGCTATTTTTAGAGTCCGTATGTGTGGGGAAACAAGAGATAGGGTTGGTTTCGGACCCCTTCCCCAAGGGCCACGAAATTCCCCCCTCTTCCTCCATATATACAGCCCTTAGGGCGTCGTTTAGACTTTGGGTTTTGTTTAGATTAAAAGTTCGCCATAGCTGCAACTTCGCGTACTTCGTTTGTGTTCAACGACCAGACAAAGGCGTCACAGAACCCCACCTTGATCAATAAAGCTTCCATCTTATATTCGAATATCCAGATTGCAATCTCAGTTTCTTGCTTGTTCTTCGTTTGCTCGCAGGAAACAGACCCTCGTGGTCAGGTTGATCGTGCTCCGGCGTGGTCAATAACCTCTCGGAGTTGGTTTAGCGATTGCTAAGGCGCGACGTCATCGCACGTTCGTAGTCGGATCGTCAAAGTCGACTTCCACCAAAGCGATATCCATCATCTCATCGAAAGACGGGACACCTTTGCCTCTATCAAGTGGTATCAGATTTCCAGGTTGCTCGGTGAGATTTTACAGTTTTTCGTAGTTTAGATCGAGTCTGTTCTTCATACCTACAGTCCACGAAAAAGCCACAAAAAAATTAGGGTTAGTTCATCATATCTGAACCAATCTGAGCCTTTGCATAATCTTTTTAGGGTTTTTGCTTTGTTGAATTTGCGGTTGCATCGTCGTGTCAAGTTGCTGGTCTTAGAGTCTAGTCTTTTAGAGTTTCGAGTTCTGGTCATAAGTTTTCACGCCGCTGCCGCACCATCATCATCGCCTTGCCATCTACCACCATTGCTTATCCGCCACCGCTTTGAATCCGTATCCATATACCACCACCAATCCGTATCCATATACCACCACCGATCCGTATCCATATACCACCACCGCTACCATATACCACCACCGCTGCCATATCCTACCACCATATATCCACAACCAATCCGAGTTCTTTTCATATTCGGTTTGTTTTAGAGATCCATCTATTTTCCGTTTCGTGTTTCCTTGCCTGAGTAGGTCTCGGAAAAAAAACAAAAAAAAGTCTGGAGACCCCCGGCAGTTTTTAGGCCAAAATTTCGGCGACCAAAAATATTTTTTCCCTATCCTATTTTTAGGTCTCGGGGAGTGTTTTGAGACACTCGCCATCATAGTGATTTTTTGTCGCAAGCGCAAAAAAAAAGAGCAAAAAAATTCGAGAGTGTGCTTTTCCCCTTGTTTACGTGCAGCGCCGTGATTTTGTCAGTGTTCTAGACTCGCGTCTCTAGCACGGTCTAGCCTAGTACCAGCGCAGTATCGTCGTTGAGCGTTTATTGAACTTTGCATCTCTGAATTGATTATTGCTGACCATTTTTGCTACCATATTACAAGCCTTCCCAGCTCCACATACATCTACATCGTGCGTTTGACTCTCCCTGGTAATCGCTCTATCCAAGCTTTGAGAGTTTTGACTACAACGGTTGCCGATCACCACCTGCTGCTGGGTAAGAACTGGTAAGAATTTGAGATTCGCTTGCAGGATTTGTGACACACCACCATCACCACCACTTCTAGTAGTCTGTAGGATCATATTCTTTTGTGTTTCTATTGCTGCTAACCACGGCAGGATCACAAGCCGATGAGACTGATTGGGAGAACATGACGAACAAGGAGTTGCATGATAAATTTCAGCAAATGATGAGTGGCCAGGTGGGAGATGTGCTAAACAGATTTGAAGAGGCTATGGAGAAGATAGATGCCGTGGAGAAGTCGTTCGAGACAAAGATGGATAACAAGTTTACTGAATTACTCAAGCGTCTTCCCCAACCACCACCGGCTGCATATGTCGCACCTCTACAACAAAAACAACCACATCTCCAACGCCGCCTTCCAAATCAAGTGGGACGAGCACAGCGCGTTCCCATTGAGACTGGTCAAAATTCGGGTGCCGCTGCACCTACTGTTGATGCTTCTTTGGCTCCTGCTACTACGGCGGCTGAGGAGCATGACGATTATGCGGGCGATTATGAGGATGAGGTTGATCAAAATCAGAACTACGTGCAGCCACCAGCACCACCACCAGCAGGTCAACCTCAGGTATATATTCGCAATGGTAGGCCGGCACCACCACCTCAGGTACGAGATCATGACCATCTCCCTAAACTGAAATTGAATATTCCACCATTTGAGGGTAGATATGTTCCTGATATATATCTTACTTGGGAGTTAGAAACTGAACAACGATTTACATGTTTACAATATCCTGAGGACAGACGTGTTCCTGCTGCTGTTTGTGCTTTCACTAGCTTTGCATGTGTTTGGTGGTCTGAACATTGTAGATTATATCCTGTTCCAGCTATTTGGGCTGCTTTGAAAACTGCTATGCGTACTCGTTGGGTTCCACCATATTATCAACGTGAATTACTTCCAAAACTGCAGCGCTTAAGCCAAGGGAAAAATTCTGTAGAAGAATATTATCAGGAATTACAAACTGGCATGATTAGATGTGGTATTGTTGAGGAGAATGAAGCTATGCTGATGAGGACATCAATACCATTGTTACACCCACAGGCCCTGCTGTATACATACTGGACCAATTACTAGAACTCGCGCACGCTAATTAAATTACCAGGTACTTTCGTTTCTTGGTAATGATTCTAATGTTCATGAGAATATGATGCTGCCTAAATTGGATACATTTGTTTTGCTTACAAATGAAGGGCCTAGCTTGGAGAAGGATGAACATTGGAGCAAGAACAAGCATGGAGATGATGGCATGCGCATGGGGAACAAGAACGGAGTTACAAGTGATGATTTCAGGACGTTGAAGCCACCATAATGCGTGCATGAAGCCTTGGACGAAATATACAAGATGCTACTTCATAACTTTCGTCCAGAGGCTATTCTAGGTGTTGCGTCACCTTATTATTGGGCCAGGCCCATGTAATTTCGAAATACATAAGTATAGGCTGTTTTTAGAGTCCGTATGTGTGGGGAAACAAGAGATAGGGTTGGTTTCGGACCCCTTCCTCAAGGGCCACGAAATTCCCACCTCTTCCTCCATATATACAGCCCTTAGGGCGTCGTTTAGACTTTGGGTTTTGTTTAGATTAAAAGTTCGCCATAGCTGCAACTTCGCGTACTTCGTTTTTGTTCAACGACCAGACAAAGGCGTCACAGAACTGCACCTTGATCAATAAAGCTTTCATCTTATATTCGCAATATCCAGATTGCAATCTCAGTTTCTTGCTTGTTCATCGTTTCCTCGCAGGAAACAGACCCTCGTGGTCAGGTTGATCGTGCTCCGGCGTGGTCGATAACCTCTCGGAGTTGGTTTAGCGATTGCTAAGGCGCGACGTCCTCGCACGTTCGTAGTCGGATCGTCAAAGTCGACTTCCATCAAAGCGATATTCATCATCTCATCGAAAGACGGGACACCTTTGCCTCTATCAAGTGGTATCAGATTTCCAGGTTGCTCGGTGAGATTTTACAGTTTTTCGTAGTTTAGATCGAGTCTGTTCTTCATACCTACAGTCCACGAAAAAGCCACAAAAAAATTAGGGTTAGTTCATCATATCCGAACCAATCTGAGCCTTTGCATAATCTTTTTAGGGTTTTTGCTTTGTTGAATTTGCGGTTGCATCGTCGTGTCAAGTTGCTGGTCTTAGCGTCTAGTCTTTTAGAGTTTCGAGTTCTGGTCATAAGTTGTCACGCCGCCACTGCACCATCATCATCGCCTTGCCATCTACCCCCATTGCTTATCCGCCACCGCTCTGAATCCGTATCTATATACCACCACCAATCCGTATCCATATACCACCGATCCGTACCATATACCACCACCGCTGCCATATCCTACCGCCATATATCCACCACCAATCCGAGTTCTTTTCATATTCGGTTGGTTTTAGAGATCCATATATTTTCCGTTTCGTGTTTCCTTGCCTGAGTAGGTCTCGGAAAAAAAAAAGTCTGGAGACCCCCGGGCAGTTTTTAGGCCAAAATTTCGGCAACCAAAAATATTTTTTCCCTATCCTATTTTTAGGCCACGGGTAGTGTTTTGAGACACTCGCCATCATAGTGATTTTTTGTCGCATTTTTTCGTCGTCGCTGCCCTGATTTCCAAAAAAAAATAGTCAAAAAAATTTTGTGCCCATCCTGTCAGTTTGACCTGGGAAGAGTTTTGAGACACTCGCCATTATAGTGATTTTTCGCAAAAAAAAAAAAGAGGAGCGCAAAAAAAAAGAGCGAAAAACAAATTTCCAGAGTGTGCTTTTCCCTTGTTTACGTGCAGCGCCGTGATTTTGTTAGTGTTCTAGGCTCGCATCTCTAGCACGGTCTAGCCTAGGACCAGCACAGTACCGTCGTTGAGCGTTTATTCAACTTTGCATCTCTGAATTGATTATTGCAGACCATTTTTGCTACCATATTATAAGCCTTCCCAGCTCCACATAAGTCTACATCGTGCGTTTGACTCTCCCTGGTAATCGCTATATCCAAGCTTTGAGAATTTTTGACTACAACGGTTGCCGATCACCACTTGCTGCTGGGTAAGAACTGGTAAGAATTTGAGATTCGCTTGAAGGTTTTGTGACACACCACCATCACCACCACTTCTAGTAGTCTGCAGGATCATATTCTTTTGTGTTTCTATTGCTGCTAACCATGGCAGGTTCACAAGCCGATGAGACTGATTGGGAGAACATGACGAACAAGGAGTTGCATGATAAATTTCAGCAAATGATGAGTGGCCAGGTGGGAGATGTGCTAAACAGATTTGAAGAGGCTATGGAGAAGATAGATGCCGTGGAGAAGTCGTTCGAGACAAAGCTGGATAACAAGTTTACTGAATTACTCAAGCGTCTTCCCAAACCACCACCGGCTGCACATGTCGCACCTCTACAACAACAACAACCACATCTCCAACGCCGCCTTCCAAATCAAGTGGGACGGGCACAGCGCGTTCCAATTGAGACTGGTCAAAATTCGGGTGCTGCTGCACCTACTGTTGATGCTTCTTTGGCTCCTGCTCCTGCGGCGGCTGAGGAGGATGACGATTATGCGGGCGATTATGAGGATGAGGTTGATCAAAATCAGAACTACGTGCAGCCACCAGCATCACCACCAGCAGGTCGACCTCAGGTATATATTCGCAACGGTAGGCCGGCACCACCACCTCAGGTACGAGATCATGACCATCTCCCTAAACTGAAATTGAATATTCCACCATTTGAGGGTAGATATGTTCCTGATATATATCTTACTTGGGAGTTAGAAACTGAACAACGATTTACATGTTTACAATATCCTGAGGACAGACGTGTTGCTGCTGCTGTTTGTGCTTTCACTAGCTTTGCATGTGTTTGGTGGTCTGAACATTGTAGATTATATCCTGTTCCAGCTACTTGGGCTGCTTTGAAAACTGCTATGCGTACTCGTTGGGTTCCACCATATTATCAACGTGAATTACTTCAAAAATTGCAGCGTTTAAGACAAGGGAAAAATTCTGTAGAAGAATATTATCAGGAATTACAAACTGGCATGATTAGATGTGGTATTGTTGAGGAGAATGAAGCTATGCTTGCACGTTTTATGGGTGGATTAAATAAAGAGATTCAGACCATTCTAGAGTATAAGGATTATAATAATATCACTCGTTTATTCCATCTTGCTTGTAAAGCTGAACGTGAAGTGCAGGATCGACAGCCATTGGCGCGAACTAACTTTTCTGCAGGTCGACCTTCATCATGGACACCGCGTGCATCTTCTACTTCCACTTCACCATCACCTCCATCAGGTGCCACCTCCAGCCGTGATACAAGAAAGCAGGCACAACCACCACTCTCTGCCAAGAGCACACCTGTTGGGCCTGCGCAGAGCTCTTCTTCTTCCATGGCATCGACAGGGCACACAAGTGATATTATTTGTCGTCGTTGTAAGGGAAGAGGACATTTTGCGAGAGAATGCAAATCTCAGCGTGTTATGATTGCTACTGAGGATGGTGGGTATGAGTCCGCTAGTGACTATGATGAGGAGACTTTGGCTCTTATTACCCGTGAAGAACATGGTGGAGATGATTCTGAAAATGAGACGCAATACATGGCTCCTGAAGACGCTGACAGGTATGAATGTTTAGTTGCTCAACGTGTTTTGAGTGTGCAGGTCACACAAGCAGAGCAAAATCAGAGGCATAATTTGTTCCATACAAAGGGAGTTGTGAAGGAACGTTCTGTTCGCGTCATCATAGATGGAGGGAGCTGTAACAACTTGGCTAGCATGGAGATGGTGGAGAAGCTATCTCTCACCACAAGACCACATCCACATCCTTACTACATCCAATGGTTCAACAACAGCGGCAAGGTTAAGGTAACACGTACTGTTCGTGTGCATTTTAGTATCTCTATATATGCTGATTATGTTGATTGTGATGTGGTACCCATGCAAGCATGTTCCTTATTACTAGGTAGACCATGGCAATTTGATAAAAATTCTGTACACCATGGTAGAAACAATCAGTATACTCTTGTTCATAAGGATAAAAATATTACTTTGCTTCCTATGACTCCTGATTCCATTTTGAAAGATGACATTAATAGAGCTAATAAAGCAAAACAGGAGAAAAATAAGAGTGAAAATCAGATTGTGGCAAATGAATTTGAGCAACAAATGAAACCATCTAGTGTTGTTCCTGAAATTAAATTGAAAAGTGCATGTTTACTTGCCACAAAATCTGATATTGATGAGCTAGATTTCAGCAAATCTGTTTGCTATGCTTTTGTGTGCAAAGAGGCATTATTTTCATTCGAGGACGTGCCTTCCTCTTTGCCCCCTGCTGTCACTAACATTTTGCAGGAGTTCGCTGACGTCTTTCCACAAGACGTGCCACCGGGATTACCACCTATTCGAGGGATTGAGCATCAAATTGACTTAATTCCCGGTGCATCGCTACCCAACCGTGCACCATACCGTACCAATCCAGAGGAGACGAAGGAGATTATGCGTCAAGTACAGGAGCTGCTCGACAAAGGTTATATACGCGAATCTCTTAGTCCTTGTGCTGTTCCTATTATACTAGTGCCTAAAAAGGATGGTACGTCGCGTATGTGTGTTGATTGTCGAGGCATTAATAATATTACTATTCGTTATCGTCATCCTATTCCTAGGCTAGATGATATGCTTGATGAATTGAGTGGCTCTACAATATTCTCCAAAGTTGATTTGCGTAGTGGGTACCATCAAATTCGTATGAAATTGGGAGATGAATGGAAAACTGCATTTAAAACTAAGTTTGGTTTATATGAGTGGTTAGTCATGCCTTTTGGGTTAACTAATGCACCTAGTACTTTCATGAGACTAATGAACGAAGTTTTACGTGCTTTCATTGGACGATTTGTGGTAGTCTATTTTGATGATATACTGATTTATAGCAAATCTTTGGAAGAACATTTGGAACATTTACGTGCTGTTTTTATTGCTCTACGTGATGCACGTTTGTTTGGTAACCTTGGGAAGTGCACCTTTTGCACCGACCGAGTATCTTTTCTTGGCTATGTTGTTACTCCACAGGGAATTGAAGTTGATAAAGCCAAGATTGAAGCTATTGAGAGTTGGCCGCAGCCCAAAACGGTCACACCAGTGCGGAGTTTTCTTGGACTCGCTGGTTTCTATAGGCGTTTTGTGAGAGATTTTAGCACCATTGCTGCACCTCTCAACGAGCTTACAAAGAAGGATGTGCCTTTTGTTTGGGGTACCGCACAGGAAGAAGCCTTCATGGTATTGAAAGATAAGTTGACACATGCTCCTTTACTCCAACTTCCTGATTTTAATAAGACTTTTGAGCTTGAATGTGATGCTAGTGGAATTGGATTAGGAGGTGTGTTATTACAAGATGGCAAACCTGTTGCATACTTTTCTGAAAAATTGAGTGGGCCTAGTCTGAATTATTCTACTTATGATAAAGAACTAGCTCTTGTTCGGACTTTAGAAACATGGCAACATTATTTATGGCCCAAAGAATTTGTTATACATTCTGATCATGAATCTTTGAAACATATTAAAAGTCAAGCTAAACTGAATCGTAGACATGCTAAATGGGTTGAATTCATTGAAACTTTCCCTTATGTCATTAAACACAAGAAGGGTAAAGAAAATGTTATTGCTGATGCATTGTCTCGTCGCTATACTATGCTTTCACAACTTGACTTCAAAATATTTGGTTTGGAGACCATCAAAGATCAATATGTGCATGATGCTGATTTTAAAGATGTATTGCAGAATTGTAAAGAAGGAAGAACCTGGAACAAGTTTGTCGTTAATGATGGATTTGTGTTCCGTGCTAACAAGCTATGCATTCCAGCTAGCTCTCTTCGTCTTCTGTTGTTGCAGGAGGTGCATGGAGGAGGATTAATGGGACACTTTGGCGTGAAGAAGACGGAGGACGTACTTGCTACACATTTCTTTTGGCCAAAGATGAGACGGGATGTTGAGCGTTTTGTTGCTCGCTGCACTACATGTCAAAAAGCTAAGTCACGACTCAATCCTCATGGTTTATATATGCCTTTGCCTGTACCTAGTGTTCCTTGGGAGGATATATCTATGGACTTTGTTTTAGGTTTACCTCGAACAAAGAAGGGGAGGGATAGCATATTTGTTGTCGTGGATAGATTCTCGAAAATGGCACACTTTATACCATGTCATAAAAGCGATGATGCTGTTAATGTTGCTGATTTGTTCTTTCGTGAAATTATTCGCTTGCATGGTGTGCCAACTACTATTGTTTCAGATCGTGATACTAAATTTCTTAGCCACTTTTGGAGATGTTTATGGGCTAAGTTGGGGACTAAACTGCTTTTTAGTACTACTTGTCACCCCCAAACTGATGGACAAACCGAAGTAGTCAATAGAACATTGTCTACTGTGCTTAGGGCTGTTTTGAAGAATAATAAGAAAATGTGGGAAGAATGCTTGCCTCATATTGAGTTTGCTTATAATCGTTCATTGCATTCTACTACTAAGATGTGCCCTTTTGAAATTGTGTATGGTTTCCTACCTCGTGCACCTATTGATTTGTTGCCTCTTCCATCTTCGGAGAAGGTTAATTTTGATGCTAAACAACGTGCTGAATTGATCTTAAAAATGCATGAGTTAACTAAGGAAAACATTGAGCGTATGAATGCTAAATATAAACTTGCTGGAGATAAGGGTAGAAAACATGTTGTGTTTGCACCTGGAGATCTTGTTTGGTTACATTTGCGTAAGGATAGATTTCCTGATTTGCGCAAATCAAAGCTAATGCCACGTGCTGATGGTCCTTTTAAGGTGTTAGAGAAAATAAATGATAATGCATATAAACTTGAGCTGCCTGCAGATTTTGGGGTTAGTCCCACTTTTAACATTGCAGATTTGAAGCCTTATTTGGGTGAGGGAGATGAGCTTCCGTCGAGGACGACTTCATTTCAAGAAGGGGAGGATGATGAGGACATCAATACCATTGTTACACCCACAGCCCCTGCTGCTATACATACTGGACCAATTACTAGAGCTCGCGCACGCCAATTAAATTACCAGGTACTTTCGTTTCTTGGTAATGATTCTAATGTTCATGAGAATATGATGCTGCCTAAATTGGATACATTTGTTTTGCTTACAAATGAAGGGCCTAGCTTGGAGAAGGATGAACATTCGAGCAAGAACAAGCATGGAGATGATGGCATGCGCATGGGGAACAAGAACGGAGTTAGAAGTGATGATTTCAGGACATTGAAGCCACCATAATGCGTGCATGAAGCCTTGGACGAAATATACAAGATGCTACTTCATAACTTTTGTCCAGAGGCTATTCTAGGTGCTGCGTCACCTTATTATTGGGCCAGGCCCATGTAATTTCGAAATATATAAGTATAGGCTGTTTTTAGAGTCCGTATGTGTGGGGAAACAAGAGATAGGGTTGGTTTCGGACCCCTTCCTCAAGGGCCACGAAATTCCCACCTCTTCCTCCATATATACAGCCCTTAGGGCGTCGTTTAGACTTTGGGTTTTGTTTAGATTAAAAGTTCGCCATAGCTGCAACTTCGCGTACTTCGTTTGTGTGCAGCGACCAGACAAAGGCGTCACAGAACTCCACCTTGATCAATAAAGCTTTCATCTTATATTCGCAATATCCAGATTGCAATCTCAGTTTCTTGCTTGTTCTTCGTTTCCTCGCAGGAAACAGACCCTCGTGGTCAGGTTGATCGTGCTCCGGCGTGGTCGATAACCTCTCGGAGTTGGTTTAGCGATTGCTAAGGCGCGACGTCCTCGCACGTTCGTAGTCGGATCGTCAAAGTCGACTTCCATCAAAGCGATATTCATCATCTCATCGAAAGACGGGACACCTTTGCCTCTATCATATGCTTGCACGTTTTATGGGTGGATTAAATAAAGAGATTCAGACCATTCTAGAGTATAAGGATTATAATAATATCACTCGTTTATTCCATCTTGCTTGTAAAGCTGAACGTGAAGTGCAGGATCGACACGCATTGGCGCGAACTAACTTTTCTGCAGGTCGCCCTTCATCATGGACACCACGTGCATCCTCTACTTCCACTTCACCATCACCTCCATCAGGTGCCACCTCCAGCCGTGATACAAGAAAGCAGGCACAACCACCACTCTCTGCCAAGAGCACACCTGCCGGGCCTGCGCAGAGCTCTTCTTCTTCCATGGCGTCAACAGGGCACACAAGTGATATTATTTGTCGTCGTTGTAAGGGAGGAGGACATTATGCGAGAGAATGCAAATCTCAGCGTGTGATGATTGCTACTAAGTATGGTGGGTATGAGTCTGCTAGTGACTATGATGAGGAGACTTTGGCTCTTATTACACGTGAAGAACATGGTGGAGATGATTCTGAAAATGAGACGCAATACATGGCTCCTGAAGACGCTGACAGGTATGAATGTTTAGTTGCTCAACGTGTTTTGAGTGTGCAGGTCACACAAGCAGAGCAAAATCAGTGGCATAATTTGTTCCATACAAAGGGAGTTGTGAAGGAACGTTCTGTTCGTGTCATCATAGATGGAGGGAGCTGTAACAACTTGGCTAGCATGGAGATGGTGGAGAAACTATCTCTCACCACAAGACCACATCCACATCCTTACTACATCCAATGGTTCAACAACAGCGGCAAGGTTAAGGTAACACGTACTGTTCGTGTGCATTTTAGTATCTCTACATATGCTGATTATGTTGATTGTGATGTGGTACCATGCAAGCATGTTCCTTATTACTTGGTAGACCATGGCAATTTGATAAAAATTCTGTACACCATGGTAGAAACAATCAGTATACTCTTGTTCATAAGGATAAAAATATTACTTTGCTTCCTATGACTCCTGATTCCATTTTGAAAGATGACATTAATAGAGCTAATAAAGCAAAACAGGAGAAAAATAAGAGTGAAAATCAGATTGTGGCAAACGAATTTGAGCAACAAATGAAACCTAATAATAAACCATCTAGAGTTGTTTCTGAAATTAAATTGAAAAGTGCATGTTTACTTTCCACAAAATCTGATATTAATGAGCTAGATTTCAACAAATCTATTTGCTATGCTTTTGTGTGCAAAGAGGCATTATTTTCATTCAAGGACGTGCCTTCCTCTTTGCCCCCTGTTGTCACTAACATTTTGCAGGAGTTCGCTGACGTCTTTCCACAAGACGTGCCACCGGGATTACCACCTATTCGAGGGATTGAGCATCAAATTGACTTAATTCCCGGTGCATCGCTACCCAACCGTGCACCATACCGTATCAATCCAGAGGAGACGAAGGAGATTATGCGTCAAGTACAGGAGCTGCTCGACAAAGGTTATATACGCGAATCTCTTAGTCCTTGTGCTGTTCCTATTATACTTGTGCCTAAAAAGGATGGTACATCGCGTATGTGTGTTGATTGTAGAGGCATTAATAACATTACTATTCGTTATCGTCATCCTATTCCTAGGCTAGATGATATGCTTGATGAATTGAGTGGCTCTACAATATTTTCCAAAGTTGATTTGCGTAGTGGATACCATCAATTTCGTATGAAACTGGGAGATGAATGGAAAACAGCATTTAAAACTAAGTTTGGTTTATATGAGTGGTTAGTCATGCCTTTTGGGTTAACTAATGCACCTAGTACTTTCATGAGACTAATGAACAAAGTTTTACGTGCTTTTATTGGACGATTTGTGGTAGTCTATTTTGATGATATACTGATTTATAGCAAATCTTTGGAAGAACATTTAGAACATTTACGTGTTGTTTTTATTGCTCTACGTGATGCACGTTTGTTTGGTAACCTTGGGAAGTGCACCTTTTGCACCGATCGAGTATCTTTTCTTGGCTATGTTGTTACTCCACAGGGAATTGAAGTTGATAAAGCCAAGATTGAAGCTATTGAGAGTTGGCCGCAGCCCAAAACGGTCACACAAGTGAGGAGTTTCCTTGGCCTCGCTGGTTTCTATAGGCGTTTTGTGAGAGATTTCAGCACCATTGCTGCACCTCTCAACGAGCTTTCAAAGAAGGATGTGCCTTTTGTTTGGGGTACCGCACAGGAAGAAGCCTTCACGGTATTGAAAGATAAGTTGACACATGCTCCTTTACTCCAACTTCCTGATTTTAATAAGACTTTTGAGCTTGAATGTGATGCTAGTGGAATTGGATTAGGAGGTGTGTTATTACAAGATGGTAAACCTGTTGCATATTTTTCTGAAAAATTGAGTGGGCCTAGTCTGAATTATTCTACTTATGATAAAGAACTATATGCTCTTGTTCGGACTTTAGAAACATGGCAACATTATTTATGGCCCAAAGAATTTGTTATATATTCTGATCATGAATCTTTGAAACATATTAAAAGTCAAGCTAAACTGAATCGTAGACATGCTAAATGGGTTGAATTCATTGAAACTTTCCCTTATGTCATTAAACACAAGAAGGGTAAAGAAAATGTTATTGCTGATGCATTGTCTCGTCGCTATACTATGCTGTCACAACTTGACTTCAAAATATTTGGTTTGGAGACCATCAAAGATCAATATGTGCATGATGCTGATTTTAAAGATGTTTTGCAGAATTGTAAAGAAGGAAGAACCTGGAACAAGTTTGTCGTTAATGATGGATTTGTGTTCCGTGCTAACAAGCTATGCATTCCAGCTAGCTCTCTTCGTCTTTTGTTGTTGCAGGAGGCGCATGGAGGAGGATTAATGGGACACTTTGGCATGAAGAAGAGGGAGGACGTACTTGCTACACATTTCTTTTGGCCAAAGATGAGACGGGATGTTGAGCGTTTTGTTGCTCGCTGCACTACATGTCAAAAAGCTAAGTCACGACTCAATCCTCATGGTTTATATATGTGTTTGCCTGTACCTAGTGTTCCTTAGGAGGATATATCTATGGACTTTGTTTTAGGTTTACCTCGAACAAAGAAGGGGAGGGATAGCATATTTGTTGTCGTGGATAGATTCTCAAAAATGGCACACTTTATACCATGTCATAAAAGCGATGATGCTGTTAATGTTGCTGATTTGTTCTTTCGTGAAATTATTCGTTTGCATGGTGTGCCAAATACTATTGTTTCAGATCATGATACTAAATTTCTTAGCCACTTTTGGAGATGTTTATGGGCTAAGTTGGGGACTAAACTGCTTTTTAGTACTACTTGTCACCCCCAAACTGATGGACAAACTGAAGTAGTCAATAGAACATTGTCTACTATGCTTAGGGCTGTTTTGAAGAATAATAAGAAAATGTGGGAAGAATGCTTGCCTCATATTGAGTTTGCTTATAATCGTTCATTGCATTTTACTACTAGATGTGCCCTTTTGAAATTGTGTATGGTTTCCTACCTCGTGCACCTATTGATTTGTTGCCTCTTCCATCTTCGAAGAAGGTTAATTTTGATGCTAAACAACGTGCTGAATTGATCTTAAAAATGCATGAGTTAACTAAGGAAAACATTGAGCGTATGAATGCTAAATATAAACTTGCTGGAGATAAGGGTAGAAAACATGTTGTGTTTGCACCTGGAGATCTTGTTTGGTTACATTTGCGTAAGGATAGATTTCCTGATTTCCGCAAATCAAAGCTAATGCCACGTGCTGATGGTCCTTTTAAGGTGTTAGAGAAAATAAATGATAATGCATATAAACTTGAGCTGCCTGCAGATTTTGGGGTTAGTCCCACTTTTAACATTGCAGATTTGAAGCCTTATTTGGGTGAGGGAGATGAGCTTCCGTCGAGGACGACTTCATTTCAAGAAGGGGAGGATGATGAGGACATCAATACCATTGTTACACCCACAGCCCCTGCTGCTATACATACTGGACCAATTACTAGAGCTCGCGCACGCCAATTAAATTACCAGGTACTTTCGTTTCTTGGTAATGATTCTAATGTTCATGAGAATATGATGCTGCCTAAATTGGATACATTTGTTTTGCTTACAAATTAAGGGCCTAAATTTGAGAAGGATGAACATTGGAGCAAGAACAAGCATGGAGATGATGGCATGCGCATGGGGGACAAGAACGGAGTTAGAAGTGATGATTTCAGGACATTGAAGCCACCATAATGCGTGCATGAAGCCTTGGACGAAATATACAAGATGCTACTTCATAACTTTCGTCCAGAGGCTATTCTAGGTGCTGCGTCACCTTATTATTGGGCCAGGCCCATGTAATTTCGAAATACTTGAGTATAGGCTATTTTTAGAGTCCGTATGTGTGGGGAAACAAGAGATAGGGTTGGTTTCAGACCCCTTCCCCAAGGGCCACGAAATTCCCCCCTCTTCCTCCATATATACAACCCTTAGGGCGTCGTTTAGACTTTGGGTTTTGTTTAGATTAAAAGTTCGCCATAGCTGCAACTTCGCGTACTTCGTTTGTGTTCAACGACCAGACAAAGGTGTGACAGAACCCCACCTTGATCAATAAAGCTTCCATCTTATATTCGCAATATCCAGATTGCAATCTCAGTTTCTTGCTTGTTCTTCGTTTGCTCACAGGAAACAGACCCTCGTGGTCAGGTTGATCGTGCTCCGGCGTGGTCAATAACCTCTCGGAGTTGGTTTAACGATTGCTAAGGCGCGACGTCATCACACGTTCGTAGTCGGATCGTCAAAGTCGACTTCCACCAAAGCGATATCCATCATCTCATCGAAAGATGGGACACCTTTGCCTCTATCACTTAGCAATCGCTAAACCAACTCCGAGAGGTTACTGACGATGCTGGAAGCACGATCAGCCTGACCACGAAGGTCTATTCCTGCAAGCAATCGAAGAACAAGCAAGAATATCATAAAACAATCTGAATATTGCGAGTATATATGAAGTATTGATGAAAGTGGGGTTTCATAAGCGGTCTTGGTCTGGTCGTTGGACACAAACGAAGTACACGAAGTTGCAACGATGGCTAACTTTTAAGTAAATAAAACCCAAGTCTAAACGGTGCCTTAAGGGCTGTATTTATAGGGGAAAAGAGAGGGAATTTCGTCCACCCTTGGCAAGGTGGGACTAAAACACCTCCTGAGTCGTTTCCCCTACAATATGGACTCTAAAAATAGCCTAATAAGAGGTATTTCGAAATTACATGGGCCTGGCCCAAAAATAAGGTTGCGTATCACCTATAATAAGCTATGGACGAATTTTATGAACGGGCATCTTGTATATTTCATCCATCTTCTTGTGTGTCATCATGGTGGCTTCAAAGTGCGGAAATCTTCACTGGAAACTCCGTTCGTGTGCCCTTCGCGTGTGCCATCATCTCCATGCTTGATCATGCTCCAGTGTTCATCCTTCTTATCCATGCTAGGCCCTTCAACTATAATCAACACAAATGTATCCGAGTTAGGCAGCATCACATTCTCATGAACAGTAGAAACATTACCAAGAAACGAAAGTACCTGATAATTTAACTGGCGTGCGCGAACTCTAGTAATTGGTCCAATAGGTATAACAGCAGAGGTTGTGGGTGTAACTTTGGTAGCCATGTCCTCATCATCCTCCCCTTCTTGAAAACAAAGCCGTCCTCGGCGTTGCTTAATCTGAAATGTGGTTAACAAAAGAGACAAGGTGTACACATTGTATATGTATATGTCATCCATTTTTACTGATCTCAGTTGTGGCACATGTGACACAGTTATACAAGGGCACCCTTCAAAAGTCGTGAAATATAAAGCCAATATATTATCACAAGAAGTAGAAGGCATGGAAATATTGCAACTCAGTTTGCACGTATAAGTGAAGCTCTTATTCATATCACAAGATTGACAATGCTTATTATTAAACCATCCCAACATTGGTGAACCATCACCAAGATTAGAGGTCATACCAAAATGATTAAACATTGGCATAATTATTTTCAAATGTATTTGATCCAAATCTAATTTATTCCCTGATTCACATGGTTCTTTCGCATCAATAGTTAATTCAGTGGGTTCACTCAAAATTGTTTGATCACATGGCAAAGTCAAATCATTGACAGAGTCCTCTAAAATAGCTGGTGTGATCAAAGTAGTAGGTAGCTCATCGCATGGTGCATTTAAATTGACAAGGCATTCATCATACTCATGTGGAGATGGAAGATTAATACCTTTGTCATTACCTATTATGGTTAACTCAGATGATGTAGGCACTCTAGGTGGTGACAGGTCACGTGGTGGAGGTGATGTAGTGTTCACAACAATGGATGTTGTTGTCATAGTAGGCGCAGTGGTGGAAGGAACAACCGTCGCAACTCTTGGGATTTGCACCTTCCGCTTGTTTGTCTTCTGGGCAACACGTCTTGTTATCTCCTGTTCAGCTTTGCAAGTAAGACGAAACAAACGGTCTATAGGATAACATTGTTCATGAATTAGTATCTCCTGAATGTCACGGTTTAATCCTCCCCAAAATCTATCCATAAAATCATCTTCAGTTTCTTCTAAAGAGGAATGCAACGAGGTAGTTTGTAAATCATCATAATATTTCGTTACAGTGTCACTACCTTGTTTTAAATGTTGCAACTTTTTAATCATGTCACGAGTATAATAAGCGGGGACGAATGTATGTCGCATGGCAAGTTTCAAATCATCCCAAGTAATAGGTATATAATCAGGGTGTAACCGACAATATTCACTCCACCAAACTAAAGCATAACTAGTGAAAGAACCAACCGCAACCTTAACTTTTTACGTTCATCAAAATTATGGGAAGCAAATATATTATTTATGTCGAACTCCCATTCAATATATAAAGTAGGTCTAAAACGGCCATTAAATGATGGTATAGAAACATTAACCTGATCATGTGCATTTGGATGTTTATGCACCTCTCGTGACCGTTGTGGAATTTGCATAGGTGGTGGCACGTCTCCCGCGATCGACAAAGCCCATGAATTGACTCTAGATCCTGTCAAGATTAGTAGAAACAAGAAACAAAATCCAAAAATAATGTTCCTATAACTACTAGGATTTGGTGGTAAAACGCTCACACTAAAGCAAATATCAATGTCTTACAAGTTCTTACCATGCAGCAGGCGGTGATCGGCAACCAGCGGTGTCAAGCAACTCCAAAAGTTGGGTAAAGCGATTGCCAGGTGAACGCATGTATGCACGGTGTAGAAATATATGGAGCTGGGTTGGCTTTATATATGTGGGAAAAATGCTACAACCACGTTAATTAATGCAAGCTAAAAATTCGTTCAAAGTGGTCGAGTGCTGGTCCTAGGCTAGACTGTGCTAGAGACGCGAGCCTAAGACACAAACAAGTTCATAAAAAAACTGAGCGGCGGAATGGTGGTGTGAAAATGGACAACTTCCTGATCTCTCTCGAGAGCACACTTGTACATGCAAAAGAATAGGTGAAGGGCCCGCGGCAACAATATATATGTCTCTGAAACAACAAGTCACCAATCTGCAATGTACGGTCCAACGAAACAGATTCCCAAAAGCTCTCACGTAAAGAATTGATGTGGCCACCTTTTTTGCAAAACTATCACTCCAAAAATACACGGTTCAACGTGTACCACTTGGCCCCTAAAAAAACGTGTACCACTTGGCAGGTGAACCAAACTGCCCACCATGCAATCAGAAATCCTGAGCTTATTTTTTTTTCTCTCTCCCTACAACTGATCCAAAGAATCTTGTATCAAAGGACGTGACCAACTTTCTTTTTTTTTCAAGAGAAAACGTGCTAGACTAGTACGTACATGCTGGGACTTTCCTTGGAGAGATAAACAAGGCAAGAAACTTATCCAAACCTGCCTTTTTTAATTGATCAAATCTTCTAATCGAAGCACCTTCTCTTTTTTTAATCAATCAAAAACCTTCCAAATTTGTCACGTTGTCTCCTTCTATACTTTCTTGTAATACACAAACGAATTTGTGTATAGTTTCCTTCCCCACTCACGGGATTTCTTTCCAGAAGCAAACAACTCACGTGGGTGCCCTTCCAAAAATGCCTACCGACCTGTTTTTTTTTCACGTTTTTCTTTTACTTTTTTTTTTTCCTTCTTTTTCCGGCCGATCCAATGTCTTTCCTTTTCAAACTCCAACGTGGATGGCTAGAACAGTTTCTAAAAAAAACTATGGAGTGCTGATTTCGTGGGAGCCAATATAAGGATGGATCTGGACTCTTTCTTTACTTCCTCTTTCTCGCTCTTCTTTTTTTTTGCTCTATCCTTACTTTCCAAGTATTAGAACGCAACCGAATCTCACCTTGTGTGTAACTTTTTTTTTGTTGCCTTTTAGTTGGACGAATCTAACATACCAAAATAGCAGCAGATTTTTTTTTTGCTGATCACTTTCCAAAGGTAAGGCCGAACCCTTTATATACTCCTTCCTTTTTTTTCTCTTTCCTTCTCTCTTTTTACTTTCCTTCTTTTTTCTTCTCTCCCGAACATATCTCACTTTCCAAAACAACAAAAATACTAATCCGCAGCAAACCTTCCAAATAAAGGACCACACAGATCTTGCGTACAGATTTTTGTTGATGCAAACGGTGGGTGGAGCAAATCTGATTCCTTTCCCAAACTCTCTCTCTCTTCTTGCCTTTTCTTTCTCTCTTTCCAAGAAAACAAAACCGACTAGCACTTTCCAAACCAAAACTGCCAAACGAAATCTGCCACTAATCAGCACTTGCAATCTTTATATATACTTTTCCTTCTTTCCTTCATTGGCCGAACAGAACTAGCCAAAATTGTTACGAGTACACGCGGAGATCAAGTATCAGATCCGATCACCCTTTGAATTTCTCCCTCTTTTTTTTACTTTCCTGGCCGATGCAAACTTCCTCCCGTTTTCTCTCTTTTCACAAGAGCAACGTATCAACTACGTTCTTGGCAAGCGAACCAAATCTCGGAGCTCTCTGAAATAAGTTGTGATCCCACACATGATTCTGTCTCTCTTTCTTTTTTTATATCTTGTTCAGATTTTTTCTCTCTCCAATATGAATCAAGATGGCGACGAACGACACGAGTGGATAGATAGTGGTGATGACGACGAATAAAACAAGTAGCAGCGGAAGATGACTATGAAGTGGATGATGGCGTATGCAGCGTGAAGTAAACGTGACTAGAACTCGAAACTCTAAAAGACTAGACACTAAAAACCAGCAACTAGACTCACGATGCAATCGAGAATTCGATAATGCAAAAACTAAGTGATAATAGCGAAAGGCTCAGACTGTCTGGACACGGATGACTAATCTAACTTTTTTTTTGGCTTTTTGTGGACTGTAGGTATGAAGAATAAATGCAATCTAGACTATGTAAAACTGGAAAATCTCACCGAACAACCTGAAAACTGATACCACTTGATAGAGGCGGGGTGTCCCGATCATTCGATGAGATGATAACTATCGATTTGGGTGGAGACAACTTTGACGATCCGACTACAAACGTGCACGACGTTGCGCCTTAGCAATCGCTAAACCAACTCCGAGAGGTTACTGACGATGCTGGAAGCACGATCAGCCTGACCACGAAGGTCTATTCCTGCAAGCAATCGAAGAACAAGCAAGAATATGATAAAACAATCTGAATATTGCGAGTATATATGAAGTATTGATGAAAGTGGGGTTTCATAAGCGGTCTTGGTCTGGTCGTTGGACACAAACGAAGTACACGAAGTTGCAACGATGGCTAACTTTTAACCAAATAAAACCCAAGTCTAAATGGTGCCTTAAGGCTGTATTTATAGGGAAAAAGAGAGGGAATTTCGTCCATCCTTGGCAAGGTGGGACTAAAACACCTCCTGAGTCGTTTCCCTACAATATGGACTCTAAAAATAGCCTAATAAGAGGTATTTCGAAATTACATGGGCCTGGCCCAAAAATAAGCTTGCGCATCACCTATAATAAGCTATGGACGAATTTTATGAACGGGCATCTTGTATATTTCGTCCATCTTCTTATGTGTCATCATGATGGCTTCAAAGTGCGGAAATCTTCACTGGAAACTCCGTTCTTGTGCCCTTCGCGTGTGCCATCATCTCCATGCTTGATCATGCTCCAATGTTCATCCTTCTTATCCATGCTAGGCCCTTCAACTATAATCAACACAAATGTATCCAAGTTAGGCAGCATCACATTCTCATGAACATTAGAAACATTACCAAGAAACGAAAGTACCTGATAATTTAACTGGCGTGCGCGAACTCTAGTAATTGGTCCAATAGGTATAACAGCAGAGGTTGTGGGTGTAACTTTGGTAGCCATGTCCTCATCACAATAACCTCTCGGAATTGGTTTAGCGATTGCTAAGGCGCGACGTCATCGCACGTTCGTAGTCGGATCGTCAAAGTCGACTTCCACCAAAGTGATATCCATCATCTCATCGAAAGACGGGACACCTTTGCCTCTATCAAGTGGTATCAGATTTCCAGGTTGCTCGGTGAGATTTTACAGTTTTTCGTAGTTTAGATCGAGTTTGTTCTTCAGACCTATAGTCCACGAAAAAGCCAAAAAAAATTTAGGGTTAGTTCATCCTATCCGAACCAATCTGAGCCTTTGCATAATCTTTTCTGTGTTTGCTTTGTTGAATTTGCGGTTCCATCGTCGTGTCAAGTTGCTGGTCTTAGCGTCTAGTCCTTTAGAGTTTCGAGTTCTGTTCACAGGTTGTCACGTCGCCGCTGCCATATATCACCACCGCATCATCATCATCGCTGCTGCCATATACCACCACCGCACCAACTTCATCGCCGCTGCCATATACCACCACCACATATTCACCGCCAATCCGAGTCCATATACGCCACCACATATCCGCCGCCATCACGCCAATCCGAGTACACCTGCAACATATATCTGCCACCAGTCCGAGTTCCACCAGATTCATCTCCGCCACCAGTCCGAGTACCACCAGATTCATCTCCGCCACTAGTCCTAGTCCAAGTCCAGTATTTTGTTACTCTGTTTTGGATTTCCAGATCACGCCATACTCCGAGTCGTGACAGAGAAGGACTCCCAAACTTTTGTGTTACCCGCAGTAGAAAAATAGTTCCAGTTTAAAAAAAAAACAAAGTCTGGAAAATTCTGGCTAGGCAGTTTTTAGACCATTTGTAGACTTTTTCGAAAAAAATTGTTGCGGAGCAAAAAAAGAGAGGAAAAAAGTGCAAAAAAAGTGAAAAAAATTCAGAGTGTGCTCCTCCCTTGTTTACATGCAGCGCCGTGATTTTGTTAGTGTTCTAGGCTCGCGTCTCTAGCATGGTCTAGCCTAGGACCAGCACAGTACCGTCGTTGAGCGTTTATTCAACTTTGCATATCTGAATTGATTATTGCCGACCCTTTTTGCTACCATATTATAAGCCTTCCCAGCTCCACATACATCTACGTCGTGCGTTTGACTCTCCCTGGTAATCGCTCTATCCAAGCTTTGAGAGTTTTGACTACAACGGTTGCCGATCACCACCTGCTGCTGGGTAAGAACTGGTAAGAATTTGAGATTCGCTTGAAGGATTTGTGACACACCACCATCACCACCACTTCCTAGTAGTCTATAGGATCATATTCTTTTGTGTTTCTATTGCTGCTAACCATGGCAGGATCACAAGCCGATGAGACTGTTTGGGAGAACATGACGAACAAGGGGTTGCATGATAAATTTCAGCAAATGATGAGCGGCCAGGTGGGAGATGTGCTAAACAGATTTGAAGAGGCTATGGAGAAGATAGATGCCGTGGAGAAGTCGTTTGAGACAAAGCTGGATAACAGGTTTAATGAATTGCTCAAGCGTCCTCCCCAACCACCACCGGCTGCACCTGTCGCACCTCTACAACAACAACAACCACATCTCCAACGCCGCCTTCCAAATCAAGTGGGACGAGCACAGCGCGTTCCAATTGAGACTGGTCAAAATTCGGGTGCCGCTGCACCTACTGTTGATGCTTCTTTGGCTCCTGCTACTGCGGCGGCTGAGGAGGATGACGATTATGCGGGCGATTATGAGGATGAGGTTGATCAAAATCAGAACTACGTGCAGCCACCAGCACCACCTCCAGCAGGTCGACCTTAGGTATATATTCGCAATGGTAGGCCTGCACCACCACCTCAGGTACGAGATCATGACCATGTTCCTAAACTGAAATTGAATATTCCACCGTTTGAGGGTAGATACATTCCTGATGTATATCTTACTTGGGAGTTAGAAACTGAACAACGTTTTACATGTTTACAATATCCCGAGGAGAGACGGGTTGCTGTTGCTGTTTGTGCTTTCACTAGTTTTGCATGTGTATGGTGGTCTGAACATTGTAGATTATATCCTATTCCAGCTACTTGGGCTGCTTTGAAAACTGCTATGCGTACTCGTTGGGTTCCACCATATTATCAACGTGAATTGCTTCAAAAACTGCAGCGTTTACGACAAGGGAAAAATTATGTAGAAGAATATTATCAGGAATTACAAACTGGCATGATTAGATGTGGTATTGTTGAGGAGAATGAAGCTATGCTTGCACGTTTTATGGGTGGTTTAAATAGAGAGATTCAGACCATTCTAGAGTATAAGGAGTATACTAATATCACTCGTTTATTCCATCTTGCTTGTAAAGCTGAACGTGAAGTGCAGGATCGACAAGCATTGGCGCGAACTAACTTTTCTGCAGGTCGACCTTCATCATGGACACCGCGTGCATCTTCTACTTCCACTGCACCAGCACCTCCATCAGGTTCCACCTCCAGCCGTGATACAAGAAAGCAGGCACAACCACCACTATCTGCCAAGAGCGCACCTGCCGGGCCTGCACAGAGCTCTTCTTCTTCCATGGCATCAACAGGGCACACAAGTGATATTATTTGTCGTCGTTGTGAGGGAAGAGGACATTATGGGCGAGAATGCAAATCTCAGCGTGTAATGATTGCTACTGAGGATGGTGGGTATGAGTCCGCTAGTGACTATGATGAGGAGACTTTAGCTCTTATTACACGTGAAGAACATGGTGGAGATGATTCTGAAAATGAGACGCAATACATGGCTCCTGAAGACGCTGACAGGTATGAATGTTTAGTTGCTCAACGTGTTTTGAGTGTGCAGGTCACACAAGTAGAGCAAAATCAGTGGCATAATTTGTTCCATACAAAGGGAGTTGTGAAGGAACGTTCTGTTCGCGTCATCATAGATGGAGGGAGCTGTAACAACTTGGCTAGCATGGAGATGGTGGAGAAACTATCTCTCACCACAAGACCACATCCACATCCTTACTACATCCAATGGTTCAACAACAGCGGCAAGGTTAAGGTAACACGTACTGTTCGTGTGCATTTTAGTATCTCTACATATGCTGATTATGTTGATTGTGATGTGGTACCCATGCAAGCATGTTCCTTATTACTTGGTAGACCATGGCAATTTGATAAAAATTCTGTACACCATGGTAGAAACAATCAGTATACTCTTGTTCATAAGGATAAAAATATTACTTTGCTTTCTATGACTCTTGATTCCATTTTGAAAGATGACATTAATAGAGCTAATAAAGCAAAACAGGAGAAAAATAAGAGTGAAAATCAGATTGTGGCAAACGAATTTGAGCAACAAATGAAACCTAATAATAAACCATCTAGTGTTGTTTCTGAAATTAAATTGAAAAGTGCATGTTTACTTGCCACAAAATCTGATATTGATGAGCTAGATTTCAACAAATCTGTTTGCTATGCTTTTGTGTGCAAAGAGGCATTATTTTCATTCGAGGACGTGCCTTCCTCTTTGCCCCCTGCTGTCACTAACATTTTGCAGGAGTTCGCTGACGTCTTTCCACAAGACGTGCCACCGGGATTACCACCTATTCGAGGGATTGAGCATCAAATTGCCTTAATTCCCGGTGCATCGCTACCCAACCGTGCACCATACCGTACCAATCCAGAGGAGACGAAGGAGATTATGCGTCAAGTACAGGAGCTGCTCGACAAAGGTTATATACGCGAATCTCTTAGTCCTTGTGCTGTTCCTATTATACTTGTGCCTAAAAAGGATGGTACATCGCGTATGTGTGTTGATTGTAGAGGCATTAATAACATTACTATTCGTTATCGTCATCCTATTCCTAGGCTAGATGATATGCTTGATGAATTGAGTGGCTCTACAATATTTTCCAAAGTTGATTTGCGTAGTGGATACCATCAAATTTGTATGAAACTGGGAGATGAATGGAAAACAGCATTTAAAACTAAGTTTGGTTTATATGAGTGGTTAGTCATGCCTTTTGGGTTAACTAATGCACCTAGTACTTTCATGAGACTAATGAACGAAGTTTTACGTGCTTTTATTGGACGATTTGTGGTAGTCTATTTTGATGATATACTGATTTATAGCAAATCTTTGGAAGAACATTTAGAACATTTACGTGCTGTTTTTATTGCTCTACGTGATGCACGTTTGTTTGGTAACCTTGGGAAGTGCACCTTTTGCACCGACCGAGTATCTTTTCTTGGCTATGTTGTTACTCCACAGGGAATTGAAGTTGATAAAGCCAAGATTGAAGCTATTGAGAGTTGGCCGCAGCCCAAAACGGTCACACAAGTGAGGAGTTTCCTTGGCCTCGCTGGTTTCTATAGGCATTTTGTGAGAGATTTCAGCACCATTGATGCACCTCTCAACGAGTTTACAAAGAAGGATGTGCCTTTTGTTTGGGGTACCGCACAAGAAGAAGCCTTCACGGTATTGAAAGATAAGTTGACACATGCTCCTTTACTCCAACTTCCTGATTTTAATAAGACTTTTGAGCTTGAATGTGATGCTAGTGGAATTGGATTAGGAGGTGTGTTATTACAAGATGGTAAACCTGTTGCATACTTTTCTGAAAAATTGAGTGGGCCTAGTCTGAATTATTCTACTTATGATAAAGAACTATATGCTCTTGTTCGGACTTTAGAAACATGGCAACATTATTTATGGCCCAAAGAATTTGTTATACATTCTGATCATGAATCTTTGAAACATATTAAAAGTCAAGCTAAACTGAATCGTAGACATGCTAAATGGGTTGAATTCATTGAAACTTTCCCTTATGTCATTAAACACAAGAAGGGTAAAGAAAATGTTATTGCTGATGCATTGTCTCCTCGCTATACTATGCTGTCACAACTTGACTTCAAAATATTTGGTTTGGAGACCATCAAAGATCAATATGTGCATGATGCTGATTTTAAAGATGTTTTGCAGAATTGTAAAGAAGGAAGAACCTGGAACAAGTTTGTCGTTAATGATGGATTTGTGTTCCGTGCTAACAAGCTATGCATTCCAGCTAGCTCTCTTCGTCTTTTGTTGTTGCAGGAGGCACATGGAGGAGGATTAATGGGACACTTTGGCATGAAGAAGGGGAGGGATAGCATATTTGTTGTCGTGGATAGATTCTCAAAAATGGCACACTTTATACCATGTCATAAAAGCGATGATGCTGTTAATGTTGCTGATTTGTTCTTCCGTGAAATTATTCGTTTGCATGGTGTGCCAAATACTATTGTTTCAGATCGTGATACTAAATTTCTTAGCCACTTTTGGAGATGTTTATGGGCTAAGTTGGGGACTAACTGCTTTTTAGTACTACTTGTCACCCCCAAACTGATGGACAAACTGAAGTAGTCAATAGAACATTGTCTACTATGCTTAGGGCTGTTTTGAAGAATAATAAGAAAATGTGGGAAGAATGCTTGCCTCATATTGAGTTTGCTTATAATCGTTCATTGCATTTTACTACTAGATGTGCCCTTTTAAAATTGTGTATGGTTTCCTACCTCGTGCACCTATTGGTTTGTTGCCTCTTCCATCTTCGGAGAAGGTTAATTTTGATGCTAAACAATGTGCTGAATTGATTTTAAAAATGCATGAGTTAACTAAGGAAAACATTGAGCATATGAATACTAAATATAAACTTGCTGGAGATAAGGGTAGAAAACATGTTGTGTTTGCACCTGGAGATCTTGTTTGGTTACATTTGCGTAAGCATAGATTTCCTGATTTGCGCAAATCAAAGCTAATGCCACGTGCTGATGGTCCTTTTAAGGTGTTAGAGAAAATAAATGATAATGCATATAAACTTGAGCTGCCTGGGGTTAGTCCCACTTTTAACATTGCAGATTTGAAGCCTTATTTGGGTGAGGGAGATGAGCTTCCGTCGAGGACGACTTCATTTCAAGAAGGGGAGGATGATGAGGACATCAATACCATTGTTACACCCACAACCCCTGCTGTTATACATACTGGACCAATTACTAGAGCTCGCGCACGCCAATTAAATTACCAGGTACTTTCGTTTCTTGGTAATGATTCTAATGTTCATGAGAATATGATGCTGCCTAAATTGGATACATTTGTTTTGCTTACAAATGAAGGGCCTAGCTTTGAGAAGGATGAACATTAGAGCAAGAACAAGCATGGAGATGATGGCATGCGCATGGGGAATAAGAACGGAGTTAGAAGTGATGATTTCAGGACGTTGAAGCCACCATAATGCGTGCATGAAGCCTTGGACGAAATATACAAGATGCTACTTCATAACTTTCGTCCAGAGGCTATTCTAGGTGCTGCGTCACCTTATTATTGGGCCAGGCCCATGTAATTTCGAAATACTTGAGTATAGGCTGTTTTTAGAGTCTGTATGTGTGGGGAAACAAGAGATAGGGTTGGTTTCGGACCCCTTCCCCAAGGGCCACGAAATTCCCCCCTCTTCCTCCATATATACAGCCCTTAGGGCGTCGTTTAGACTTTGGGTTTTGTTTAGATTAAAAGTTCGCCATAGCTGCAACTTCGCGTACTTCGTTTGTGTTCAACGACCAGACAAAGGCGTCACAGAACCCCACCTTGATCAATAAAGCTTTCATCTTATATTCGCAATATCCAGATTGCAATCTCAGTTTCTTGCTTGTTCTTCGTTTGCTCGCAGGAAACAGACCCTCGTGGTCAGGTTGATCGTGCTCCGGCGTGGTCAATAACCTCTCGGAGTTGGTTTAGCGATTGCTAAGGCACGACGTCATCGCACGTTCGTAGTCGGATCGTCAAAGTCGACTTCCACCAAAGCGATATCCATCATCTCATCGAAAGACGGGACACCTTTGCCTCTATCAAACAGTAGGGGTAAATGTTGGGTTGCCTTTTTAGTCAGGCATGATGATTTCAATGATGCTCACATAAATGATAAGAATTGAATCAAAAGAGAGCATCATGAAGCATATGACTAGCACATTTAAGTCTAACCCATTTCCTACGCATATGGATTTTGTGAGCAAATAATTCATGGGACAAGAATCAACTAGCATAGGAAGGCAAAACAAGTATAACTTCAAGATTTTCAACACATAGAGAGGAAATGTGATATTATTGCAATATGTAGAAGCATATGTTCCTCCCTCATAATAATTTTCAGTGGCATCATGAATGAATTCAACAATATAACCATCACATAAAGCATTACTTTCATGATCCACAAGCATAGAAATTTTACTACTCACCACATAAGCAAATTTATTCTCATGAATAGTAGTGGGAGCAAACTCAAGAAAATAACTATCATGTGAGGCATAATCCAATTGAAAATTAAAATCACGATGACAAGTTTCATGGTTATCATTATTCTTTATAGCATACATGTCATCACAGTAATCATCATAGATAGCAACTTTGTTCTCATAGTCAATTGGAACCTCTTCCGAAATAGTGGATTCATCACTAAATAAAGTCATGACCTCTCCAAGTCAACTTTCATCAACATAATCATCATAAATAGGAGGCATGCTATCATCATAATCCTTTCCATCATTTTCACGAAAGACATTAAAAAGATGAAGCAACCTCAATTCCATTTTTTGTAGTTTTTTTATAGACTAAACTAGTGATAAAACAAGAAACTAAAAGATTCGATTGCAAGATCTAAAGATATACCTTCAAGCACTCACCTCCCCGGCAATGGCGCCAGAAAAGAGCTTAGTTGACGGGGTGTGAGTGCCGCTTACCTAGCCTCCCCGGCAATGGCGCCAGAAAAGACTTGATGTCTACTACGCAACTTTCTTCTTGTAGACATTGTTGGGCCTCCAAGTGCAGAGGTTTGTAGGACAGTAGCAATTTTCCATCAAGTGGATGACCTAATGTTTATCAATCCGTGGGAGACATAGGATGAAGATGGTCTCTCAGACAACCCTGCAACCAAATAACAAAGAGTCTCTTGTGTCGCCAACACACCCAATACAATGGTAAATTGTATAGGTGCACTAGTTTGGTGAAGAGATGGTGTGGTGTAGGGTGGAACCCTAGATGGCCGATCTTTCACGAAAGGAGCGGATCCCTATGAGGAACGCGATGAACACGAGGGGAAACACGAGGGAAAACACGAGGGGAACACGAGAGAAATCACTCAACCAACAAGAATAGATCACACATGCGCTAGATCGATGAACACAAAGGTAAGATACAAGATCCAAAGTCAACAAAGGACGATACAAAGGGTAACCGGTTCTTCTCCGTGAGGAGGTCTTGATGGGGGCCACCCAAGAGGGGGTCTTGAATCCAACGTGGATCGTCTCCGAAGAGGGGCCGCAGTCTCTCTCGAGGAGGAGATCCGTATGGATGAGCAATGCTCTATCTCACATATGAGCTAAACCAATGCTAACCCTAACTAGGAGGAGGTGGGGGAGTATATATAGTCTAAGGGATGAAGGGGTACATGGGCCTCGGCCCAGATGCGCTGCACGCAGGCAGAGAGGGCCAGATGTCCGGGCGACGGGCCGGATGTCCGGGCCTTCCCGAGACGCCGGATGTCCGGGCGCTGGGGCCGGATGTCCGGGCTGGCAGGGTCCAGCTTCTGTGATGGGGCGCCCGATTTTCGGGAGCTGGGCCGGATGTCCGGCGGCTCGCGACGAGCCGGATGTCCGGGACTGGGGGCCGGATGTCCGGGCTGACTTGGTTCAGCTTCGGGTGTCTTCTGTGATGGGCGCCGGATTTCCGGGGGTCGGGCCGGATGTCCGGGCTGGGGCCGGATGTCCGAGGCCTGTAGCAGCCGTCTCTTCTTCCTTCTCCTTCCTTCGCTCTCGCGCACACTTGGCCTTGGTCCTTGGGCTCTCCATGGTCTACACGGGTGTACCTGAGTATGCACAAGGTCCGCGCTTGAAGTAGCATCCATGTCTTACATGCGAAAAGGGAAGATTCGGAAAGGAGCGAATTCACCTTAGTAATGGCGTAGGCTCGAGTGTACATGGGGATGATCGTCGGATGCTCCGCATTATCTCCCCTCCCTTGGGAAAGATCCGACCTCGGATCATAATCCTCATCACCATGGAAACGATTGTCGTGGACGGACTTGAAGTTGGACGGAGTTGAAGACATTGCGCAAGCCAAGTACTCCAAGATGTCTCCGAAGTGGTATACATGCAAAAATAGCAAACACAAACGACACTCGGAAATACAATGGTTAGCGCACACAAGGTGTCCATCAAGTAAGTATGAGTTCGTCCGAAGGAATTGTTCATGAAAAGGCATGAGATGCTTATCCAAACGATGTAAAATGACATGTAAAGCATTCATGGGAGCAAGAGCATTCATTGTGCACACAAATGTATTGTGAATGTGATCAATGCAACCACGGTGCAAAATGATGTCATAGTGCGACGGTTTATCAATAGCATGAATATGGCAATGGATGCTCAATATGATTATGTTATCATGCAATTGATGGTAGGCAATATGATCATGATGCATGAATATGCCATCAAGAAAGATCACAACAAATTTGCTAAGAAAATGCACAAGCTCATATATCATGGATGACATGGGAATAGGTGCAACGAGACAAGCATAATGTGTGTCAATCCATGCATAGGGTGCAAACTTGTTATGGGTGGTGTTGTACCATAGCTCGATGTCGTGGTAGAAGTGTTGGTCCGGTGGTGCATCCACTAAGTCCGAGCACTCCTCAACTTGAAGGTCCATAGGGTCCATCTCCAATGTCGGTCCCCCGTTCACGAGATGTATCATGTAGAAAACAAGAAGGAAACAACAATGAAAGAATGACCCATCCAACATGCGTATTTGAGAATGGCTCAAAGGGAAGGAGTTCACCTTGAGTAGTTTCTCAAGGGTGATGGAGTTGCGCATCATGTATGCCTTCTCATAACCAAAATGTTTCGTGATCGTACCGCCTTGTGAATCCTTCAAAACGAAAGAACATGACAAACACTCGGAAAAACAAATGAGGTTAGCGGAAATGCAAAACCTAGGATTCGTGTGGTAAGATACCCAACAAGTGTATGCATCATGCTCATCATAAGAAAGTACAACGGTGTAGTTCATGGTATGGAGGCGTATGATGCGAGAACAACCAAATACAATAGGCTCAATCAACCAAGCATGCATCACAAGTGAAGTGTCCAAGTCTCCAAGATCATTAAGCATAGAGGCCACTATTGGAGGCATGAGCATATATGTCATCAACCCAAGAAAGCGAGTAATGGAACATGGGTGATGCAACCAAGCAAGTAATCATAGTGATCAAGTCAAGCAAGCTAGTAGTGCGAAGATGCAACGTACTAGAAGGAATCATGGCAAGCATGTCATGTGTGCAAATAGTGGGCATATATAATGCACATGACATTTCACAAGCATAAAGGCAAGATATGAGCAAAATAGCATCAATAGCATGGGGCACATGATAAACATGGCAATAGCAACAAGGATCTCCACCAAGCATGCAAATACACATAGGAGTATCATAATGGTGAATCATGGGTAAGTGCAAGCAAGGGTCACAATTGCATGGCAAAGTCATGAAAAGGGGTGTAACATGCAAAGTGAAGCCGATAGAATGGGCATAAGGTAACAAGTGATATATAGCCCAAAGCCGTGTGAGAACCAAGTAGAAAAGATGCGTGTAGTCCTTGCGCGAAGGGAATGTGGTAAGGATAGTCCACGGGATCCCAAATCGTCGTTGCTCTCAAGAGCTCGTTTCGTCAACTCTTGGGATTGAGAGGTTGACGAGTATATGTGAGTACCTACACAAAACAAAGACAAAGGAAAAATTGTGTGTGCGTGGTATATGTACACATCATCCATCATGATGCATACGTGCTTGTGTCGGTTAGCACCAAATATCCAATGCTCAAAGAAATGGGATGCGTGATATAGAAACATGTCATCCATTATGAGAGGTTTGTTATTATGTATAGCACAATGGAGACTCAAATGATGTAATGCATCATGGGAAATATGTAGAGCATTCTTATTCATGGAATGCATATGGAATCATGCAAAGTATGGAATGCATCAAGATCTCCTAATATGTATGAGGAAACTATGGGGGTCTCCTCATGAGCATTTGTAGAAACATCACATGGAGAATATTGACAACATCCAAAACAAAGCATATTTGGAACAATGTGATCATGACATGGCATAGTAGATGAATTGCGCAAATCATGTGAAGGAAGCATAGCAATATCATCACATGAAAAACAAAAGCCAATGACCATCATTTCGTTAGCTATGCCATAAGTGCAAATGGGATTTATTTTAATGGGGCATGCATAGTTACTATGTTGAGATTGAAATGAAACAATATGGGAGATCTCACTCATAGCATATGACAAGTTCAAAGGATTGTCAAACATGAAGTGACCAATAGAATTTTCACATGATATCCTATGGAGCATAGCATCACAACTAAGCAACTCAACATGCTCATCATCATATTCATCATAAATGGGTAAGTCATGACATGAAGAAGTCGCACTAGCATGAAGCATGGTAATAGGTGTGTCATCATCATGCAAACAATCATTGGTGAGATAGTCCACTAGTGGGACAAGAGAAGCACCATCACCTATGTTACCTTTGGAGCGTAGCTCATGTGTTGTAGGTGAGGTTGCAACTTGATGGTACCATGTGGGGGGTTCATCATTGTCCACCATGGCCATCGTCGTCTCCATTGGAGGTATGGACTCGTCGAGGATAGGCACGTCGTCATGTCGGAGACCTAGCACCAAAGAAAACACACCCGGAGTAGAAGTCGTTAGAAATCATAGTGGTCTCACGTGCCGTGTCAACTACCTCACTCACTAAGTGTTGTGGCTCACTCACTCCGGTAAGATGCTCTCACTCATATGGTTGGTGGAGTCACTCAAATGGCACTCAACCTCACATAGGATGTGTGGCATGCTCTCATGTGTGGGGCTAGTGGTGGTCACACTCATCCTCTCATAGGAAATGCACTCAATGTCATATATGGTGGAGTCACTCATGTCACTCATGGTTGGGTGGCTCTCCTCACATGGGAATTGGGTCATCTCTTGATATGTGGGTGTCGGAGAGATGTTGGTGCAAACGTCTCCATGTTCAACTCCTATCGCCGCCTTGGTTGAAGGGATAGTCCATGCTCAACCTTCTTGTCGCCGTCTTGTTGTCGGAGGCCCATATGATGTGGCACCTCGTAGCCCGTCTCCATGACCGAAGGGAAATTCCCATGCTCGGCCATCTTCCTTGAGGGGCTTTCGAAGATGGAAGTGTCGCCCTCGCGCGTAGGTGGTCGCCTTGTTGTTGAAGATGTCGATGTAGGCGAACTCATGGGAAGTAGGCGAAGATTCCGTAAGTCCAAAGGCGAAGATGCCTTGATAGCACTTGGCGAAGATGCCGAAGTGGTTGGTGTAGCCGTAGCTCCGTTTTGGTGGTGCTCGTCTCGCGGTATTCTCTTTTGCTCATGAAGCTTGGACTTGGCGTGAAGTAGAGCTTGTGTAGGTTTGCGCTTGTGGAGCATCATCATGATAATGGTGTCGTTGTCGTGCTTGAGCTCGTAGTAGATGTCGTTCGTCGTCGTCGTGCACATGTTTCTTGGAGGTGTCTTGCCCTTCATGACGATGTTGGCGATGGTCGCCATGGAGATGTGGACGTGGACGACTTGCGCTTGCATCGTGTTTGCGCTCCGAAGATGATCGACTTGCTCGCTGCCACCTTGAGGATGATGAAGGGGAACAAGACATGTAGTCGGCCACCATGTCGCGTAGTTGATCCTTTAGCTCGCCCAACTTGGTGTCGATGTAGTCCCTTTTCCTTGCTTCGGAGTGGTGTATGTCGATGGCGAGGTTGTCGAGGCGCTCTCGCAAGGTAAATTGTGTGCCTTGCATTTGTCGTTGTAGATCGAAGATGGACTCATTGGTGATGTAGTTGTTCACGCCGTCGTTGTTGTCGAAGACCGGAGATGAAATGCCTTGCCTATCCATCACAAGACTCGAGCAAATATGAGTGGGAGAAAGAGAAGAACTTATACCAAATGTACCTTGACCGATGTTGAAAATGGATCAATGATCACTCAATGTGTAACAAGAAAATAGCACAATTGGTACCAATTCTTGTCGGTTTCTCACACCTACACAAGTAAGGCTTATAGTGGAGCTCGGTGAGGATAGTGGCACAAAAATTTGATGCAAAATGTTAGCAAGAGTCAATAATGTTGAAAAAGATTCACAAATTCGCAAGTGAAACAAGTAGACCAATAGCAATATGTGTCACACGGAAACACACACACACGGATAGATAAATGGGGTCGTGCAACCAAGGAATGAGCACAAAATGTGGAGTCCACGGAAAACGCTCGTGTTGCACAACTCAAGAGAGACGCTAGCACGATTGCTCAATAGGCGGATACGACACTTGTGCACAACCTATGATATGAAAAATGGATAAACTTTCTATCCCAAGTATGCTATGTATGTATGGTTCCCGGTGTTTCTTTCAAGATGATCCAAGATGATCGGATATGACAATCTTATATGCAATGTGGTATGATGCTATGGCACTTGCTTACAAGCTTCTTTGCTCTTCTCTTTTGCTTAAAAGCTTATTCTTCTTCTTTTTGTATGTATGGCCACTTTGCGAAATGCACAAACCAAGATAGCAATTGTGTATATGCGGGAACAAACTTGTGACACAAGGGATGATATGATACCAATATGATATGGTATGTATGCAATGGGAGGTGTCGATCACTAATGTGCACAAGTAACGTTGCCGGCAATACTCAAATGGCTCGTCTCGATAGGCAAGTGACGCAAAATGGGCTAGGGGTTAACAATGCAATTGCAAGGGGAATATACAATGGTGTCGTCGAGATTACCGTCCTTGGCGATGATGAGTGGCGGTGTTCTTGATGTAGATACCAAGATGATGGAGACTCGTCCCTAAGTAGCCAAAACACCTTAGGAAACGGAAAAACCACAACTCAAAATCTCAAGGACAAAAGTCAAACGGTGGTAGTGTAAGCGGTGGTGGTTTTGCGGAAGCTCAATGGGATTGCGGAAATGCAATGATGGGTTTTGAGACGCAATGCGGAAGTCGAGGGTAAGGTGGATGGACTATACACGGTGTCGGAGTTCGAAACACGGTCCCTAAGTAGCCGAAACACCTTAGGAGACACAACTCACAACACAAACAAAATTGGGTTAAGTTGGGTTGGTGGATGATAGAGGCAAAGGTGTCCCGTCTTTCGGTGAGATGATGAATATCGCTTTGATGGAAGTCGACTTTGACGATCCGACTACGAACGTGCGAGGACGTCGCGCCTTAGCAATCGCTAAACCAACTCCGAGAGGTTATCGACCACGCCGGAGCACGATCAACCTGACCACGAGGGTCTGTTTCCTGCGAGCAAACGAAGAACATGCAAGAAACTGAGATTGCAATCTGGATATTGCGAATATAAGATGAAAGCTTTATTGATCAAGGTGGGGTTCTGTGACGCCTTTGTCTGGTCGCTGAACACAAACGAAGTACGCGAAGTTGCAGCTATGGCGAACTTTTAATCTAAACAAAACCCAAAGTCTAAACGACGCCCTAAGGGCTGTATATATGGAGGAAGAAGGGGGGAATTTCGTGGCCCTTGAGGAAGGGATCCGAAACCAACCCTATCTCTTGTTTCCCCACACATACGGACTCTAAAAACAGCCTATACTTATGTATTTCGAAATTACATGGGCCTGGCCCAATAATAAGGTGACGCAGCACCTAGAATAGCCTCTGGACGAAAGTTATGAAGTAGCATCTTGTATATTTCGTCCAAGGCTTCATGCACGCATTATGGTGGCTTCAACGTCCTGAAATCATCACTTGTAACTCCGTTCTTGTTCCCCATGCGCATGCCATCATCTCCATGCTTGTTCTTGCTCCAATGTTCATCCTTCTCAAAGCTAGGCCCTTCATTTGTAAGCAAAACAAATGTATCCAATTTAGGCAGCATCATATTCTCATGAACATTAGAATCATTAGCAAGAAACGAAAGTACCTGGTAATTTAATTGGCGTGCGCGAGCTCTAGTAATTGGTCCAGTATGTATAGCAGCAGGGCCTGTGGGTGTAATAATTGTAGTGATGTCCTCATCATCCTCCCCTTCTTGAAATGAAGTCGTCCTCGACGGAAGCTCATCTTCCTCACCCAAATAAGGCTTCAAATCTGCAATATTAAAAGTGGGACTAACCCCAAAATCTGCAGGCAGCTCAAGTTTATATGCATTATCATTTATTTTCTCTAACACCTTAAAAGGACCATCAGCACGTGGCATTAGCTTTGATTTGCGCAAATCAGGAAATCTATCCTTACGCAAATGTAACCAAACAAGATCTCCAGGTGCAAACACAACATGTTTTCTACCCTTATCTCCAGCAAGTTTATATTTAGCATTCATACGCTCAATGTTTTCCTTAGTTAACTCATGCATTTTTAAGATCAATTCAGCACGTTGTTTAGCATCAAAATTAACCTTCTCCGAAGATGGAAGAGGCAACAAATCAATAGGTGCACGAGGTAGGAAACCATACACAATTTCAAAAGGGCACATCTTAGTAGTAGAATGCAATGAACGATTATAAGCAAACTCAATATGAGGCAAGCATTCTTCCCACATTTTCTTATTATTCTTCAAAACAGCCCTAAGCATAGTAGACAATGTTCTATTGACTACTTCAGTTTGTCCATCAGTTTGGGGGTGACAAGTAGTACTAAAAAGCAGTTTAGTCCCCAACTTAGCCCATAAACATCTCCAAAAGTGGCTAAGAAATTTAGTATCACGATCTGAAACAATAGTATTTGGCACACCATGCAAGCGAATAATTTCACGAAAGAACAAATCAGCAACATTAACAGCATCATCGCTTTTATGACATGGTATAAAGTGCGCCATTTTCGAGAATCTATCCACGACAACAAATATGCTATCCCTCCCCTTCTTTGTTCGAGGTAAACCTAAAACAAAGTCCATAGATATATCCTCCCAAGGAACACTAGGTACAGGCAAAGGCATATATAAACCATGAGGATTGAGTCGTGACTTAGCTTTTTGACATGTAGTGCAGCGAGCAACAAAACGCTCAACATCCCGTCTCATCTTTGGCCAAAAGAAATGTGTAGCAAGTACGTCCTCCGTCTTCTTCACGCCAAAGTGTCCCATTAATCCTCCTCCATGCGCCTCCTGCAACAACAAAAGACGAAGAGAGCTAGCTGGAATGCATAGCTTGTGAGCACGGAACACAAATCCATCATTAACGACAAACTTGTTCCAGGTTCTTCCTTCTTTACAATTCTGCAATACATCTTTAAAATCAGCATCATGCACATATTGATCTTTGATGGTCTCCAAACCAAATATTTTGAAGTCAAGTTGTGAAAGCATAGTATAGCGACGAGACAATGCATCAGCAATAACATTTTCTTTACCCTTCTTGTGTTTAATGACATAAGGGAAAGTTTCAATGAATTCAACCCATTTAGCATGTCTACGATTCAGTTTAGCTTGACTTTTAATATGTTTCAAAGATTCATGATCAGAATGTATAACAAATTCTTTGGGCCATAAATAATGTTGCCATGTTTCTAAAGTCCGAACAAGAGCATATAGTTCTTTATCATAAGTAGAATAATTCAGACTAGGCCCACTCAATTTTTCAGAAAAGTATGCAACAGGTTTGCCATCTTGTAATAACACACCTCCTAATCCAATGCCACTAGCATCACATTCAAGCTCAAAAGTCTTATTAAAATCAGGAAGTTGGAGTAAAGGAGCATGTGTCAACTTATCTTTCAATACCGTGAAGGCTTCTTCCTGTGCGGTACCCCAAACAAAAGGCACATCCTTCTTTGTAAGCTCGTTGAGAGGTGCAGCAATGGTGCTAAAATCTCTCACAAAACGCCTATAGAAACCAGCGAGTCCAAGAAAACTCCGCACTTGTGTGACCGTTTTGGGCTGCGGCCAACTCTCAATAGCTTCAATCTTGGCTTTATCAACTTCAATTCCCTGTGGAGTAACAACATAGCCAAGAAAAGATACTCGGTCGGTGCAAAAGGTGCACTTCCCAAGGTTACCAAACAAACGTGCATCACGTAGAGCAATAAAAACAACACGTAAATGTTCCAAATGTTCTTCCAAAGATTTGCTATAAATTAGTATATCATCAAAATAGACCACCACAAATCGTCCAATGAAAGCACGTAAAACTTCGTTCATTAGTCTCATGAAAGTACTAGGTGCATTAGTTAACCCAAAAGGCATGACTAACCACTCATATAAACCAAACTTAGTTTTAAATGCAGTTTTCCATTCATCTCCCAATTTCATACGAATTTGATGGTATCCACTACGCAAATCAACTTTGGAGAATATTGTAGAGCCACTCAATTCATCAAGCATATCATCGAGCCTAGGAATAGGATGACGATAACGAATAGTAATATTATTAATGCCTCTACAATCAACACACATACGCGACGTACCATCCTTTTTAGGCACGAGTATAATAGGAACAGCACAAGGACTAAGAGATTCGCGTATATAACCTTTGTCGAGCAGCTCCTGTACTTGACGCATAATCTCCTTCGTCTCCTCTGGATTGGTACGGTATGGTGCACGGTTGGGTAGCGATGCACCGGGAATTAAGTCAATTTGATGCTCAATCCCTCGAATAGGTGGTAATCCCGGTGGCACGTCTTGTGGGAAGACGTCAGCAAACTCCTGCAAAATGTGAGTGACAGCAGGGGGCAAAGAGGAAGGCACGTCCTCGAATGAAAATAATGCCTCTTTGCACACAAAAGCATAGCAAACAGATTTGCTGAAATCTAGTTCATCAATATCAGATTTTGTGGCAAGTAAACATGCACTTTTCAATTTAATTTCAGAAACAACACTAGATGGTTTATTATTAGGTTTCATTTGTTGCTCAAATTCCTTTGCCACAATCTGATTTTCACTCTTATTTTTCTCCTGTTTTGCTTTATTAGCTCTATTAATGTCATCTTTCAAAATGGAATCAGGAGTCATAGGAAGCAAAGTAATATTTTTATCCTTATGAACAAGAGTATACTGATTATTTCTACCATGGTGTACAGAATTTTTATCAAATTGCCATGGTCTACCTAGTAATAAGGAACATGCTTGCATGGGTACCACATCACAATCAACATAATCAGCATATGTAGAGATACTAAAATGCACACGAACAGTACGTGTTACCTTAACCTTGCCGCTGTTGTTGAACCATTGGATGTAGTAAGGATGTGGATGTGGTCTTGTGGTGAGAGATAGCTTCTCCACCATCTCCATGCTAGCCAAGTTGTTACAGCTCCCTCCATCTATGATGACGCGAACAGAACGTTCCTTCACAACTCCCTTTGTATGGAACAAATTATGCCTCTGATTTTGCTCTGCTTGTGTGACCTGCACACTCAAAACACGTTGAGCAACTAAACATTCATACCTGTCAGCGTCTTCAGGAGCCATGTATTGCGTCTCATTTTCAGAATCATCTCCACCATGTTCTTCACGTGTAATAAGAGCCAAAGTCTCCTCATCATAGTCACTAGCGGACTCATACCCACCATCCTCAGTAGCAATCATGACACGCTGAGATTTGCATTCTCTCGCAAAATGTCCTCTTCCCTTACAACGACGACAAATAATATCACTTGTGTGCCCTGTCGATGCCATGGAAGAAGAAGAGCTCTGCACAGGCCCGGCAGGTGTGCTCTTGGCAGAGAGTGGTGGTTGTGCCTGCTTTCTTGTATCACGGCTGGAGGTGGCACCTGATGGAGGTGATGGTGAAGTGGAAGTAGAAGATGCACGCGGTGTCCATGATGAAGGTCGACCTGCAGAAAAGTTAGTTCGCGCCAATGGCTGTCGATCCTGCACTTCACGTTCAGCTTTACAAGCAAGATGGAATAAACGAGTGATATTATTATAATCCTTATACTCTAGAATGGTCTGAATCTCTTTATTTAATCCACCCATAAAACGTGCAAGCATAGCTTCATTCTCCTCAACAATACCACATCTAATCATGCCAGTTTGTAATTCCTGATAATATTCTTCTACAGAATTTTTTCCTTGTCTTAAACGCTGCAATTTTTGAAGTAATTCACGTTGATAATATGGTGGAACCCAACGAGTACGCATAGCAGTTTTCAAAGCAGCCCAAGTAGCTGGAACAGGATATAATCTACAATGTTCAGACCACCAAACACATGCAAAGCTAGTGAAAGCACAAACAGCAGCAGGAACACGTCTCTCCTCAGGATATTGTAAACATGTAAATCGTTGTTCAGTTTCTAACTCCCAAGTAAGATATATATCAGGAACATATCTACCCTCAAATGGTGGAATATTCAATTTCAGTTTAGGGAGATGGTCATGATCTCGTACCTGAGGTGGTGGTGCCGGCCTACCGTTGCGAATATATACCTGAGGTCGACCTGCTGGTGGTGGTGCTGGTGGCTGCACGTAGTTCTGATTTTGATCAACCTCATCCTCATAATCGCCCGCATAATCGTCATCCTCCTCAGCCGCCGCAGGAGCAGGAGCCAAAGAAGCATCAACAGTAGGGACAGCAGCACCCGAATTTTGACCAATCTCAATTGGAACGCGCTGTGCCCGTCCCACTTGATTTGGAAGGCGGCGTTGGAGATGTGGTTGTTGTTGTTGTAGAGGTGCGACATGTGCAGCCGGTGGTGGTTGGGGAAGACGCTTTAGTAATTCAGTAAACTTGTTATCCAGCTTTGTCTCAAACGACTTCTCCACGGCATCTATCTTCTCCATAGCCTCTTCAAATCTGTTTAGCACATCTCCCACCTGGCCACTCATCATTTGCTGAAATTTATCATGCAACTCCTTGTTCGTCATGTTCGCCCAATCAGTCTCATCAGCTTGTGAACCTGCCATGGTTAGCAGCAATAGAAACACAAAAGAATATGATCCTGCAGACTACTAGAAGTGGTGGGATGGTGGTGTGTCACAAAACCTTCAAGCGAATCTCAAATTCTTACCAGTTCTTACCCAGCAGCAGGTGGTGATCGACAACCGTTGTAGTCAAAAACTCTCAAAGCTTGGATATAGCGATTACCAGGGAGAGTCAAACGCACGATGTAGACTTATGTGGAGCTGGGAAGGCTTATAATATGGTAGCAAAATGGTAAGCAATAATCAATTCAGAGATGCAAAGTTGAATAAACGCTCAACGACGGTACTGTGCTGGTCCTAGGCTAGACCGTGCTAGAGACGCGAGCCTAGAACACTAACAAAATCACGGCGCTGCACGTAAACAAGGGAAAACCACACTCAGGAATTTTTTTTTTCGCTCTTTTTTTTTTTTTTTTTTGCGCTCTTTTTTTTTGCGCTCCTCTTTTTTTTTTTTTTTTTTGCGAAAAAATCACTATAATGGCGAGTGTCTCAAAACTCTTCCCAGGTCAAACTGACAGGATGGGCACAAAATTTTTTGACTATTTTTTTTTTTCGGAAATCAGGGCAGCGACGACGAAAAAGTGCGACAAAAAATCACTATGATGGCGAGTGTCTCAAAACACTACCCGGGGCCTAAAAATAGGATAGGGAAAAAATATTTTGGGTTGCCGAAATTTTGGCCTAAAAACTGCCCGGGGGTCTCCAGACTTTTTTTTTTTTCCGAGACCTACTCAGGCAAGGAAACACGAAACGGAAAATATATGGATCTCTAAAACAAACCGACTATGAAAAGAACTCGGATTGGTGGTGGATATATGGCGGTAGTATATGGCAGCGGTGGTGGTATATGGATACGGATTCAAAGCGGTGGCGGATAAGCAATGGTGGTAGATGGCAAGGCGATGATGATGGTGCGGCGGCGGCGTGACAACTTATGACCAGAACTCGAAACTCTAAAAGACTAGACTCTAAGACCAGCAACTTGACACGACGATGCAACCGCAAATTCAACAAAGCAAAAACCCTAAAAAGATTATGCAAAGGCTCAGATTGGTTCGGATATGATGAACTAACCCTAATTTTTTTTTTGTGGCTGTTTCGTGGACTGTAGGTATGAAGAACAGACTCGATCTAAACTACGAAAAACTGTAAAATCTCACCGAGCAACCTGGAAATCTGATACCACTTGATAGAGGCAAAGGTGTCCCGTCTTTCGGTGAGATGATGAATATCGCTTTGATGGAAGTCGACTTTGACGATCCGACTACGAACGTGCGAGGACGTCGCGCCTTAGCAATCGCTAAACCAACTCCGAGAGGTTATCGACCACGCCGGAGCACGATCAACCTGACCACGAGGGTCTGTTTCCTGCGAGCAAACGAAGAACAGGCAAGAAACTGAGATTGCAATCTGGATATTGCGAATATAAGATGAAAGCTTTATTGATCAAGGTGGGGTTCTGTGACGCCTTTGTCTGGTCGCTGAACACAAACGAAGTACGCGAAGTTGCAGCTATGGCGAACTTTTAATCTAAACAAAACCCAAAGTCTAAACGACGCCCTAAGGGCTGTATATATGGAGGAAGAAGGGGGGAATTTCGTGGCCCTTGAGGAAGGGATCCGAAACCAACCCTATCTCTTGTTTCCCCACACATACGGACTCTAAAAACAGCCTATACTTATGTATTTCGAAATTACATGGGCCTGGCCCAATAATAAGGTGACGCAGCACCTAGAATAGCCTCTGGACGAAAGTTATGAAGTAGCATCTTGTATATTTCGTCCAAGGCTTCATGCACGCATTATGGTGGCTTCAACGTCCTGAAATCATCACTTGTAACTCCGTTCTTGTTCCCCATGCGCATGCCATCATCTCCATGCTTGTTCTTGCTCCAATGTTCATCCTTCTCAAAGCTAGGCCCTTCATTTGTAAGCAAAACAAATGTATCCAATTTAGGCAGCATCATATTCTCATGAACATTAGAATCATTAGCAAGAAACGAAAGTACCTGGTAATTTAATTGGCGTGCGCGAGCTCTAGTAATTGGTCCAGTATGTATAGCAGCAGGGCCTGTGGGTGTAATAATTGTAGTGATGTCCTCATCAGTGGAAGTGTATGGTGGGTAAGCCTATGCGGAAGTTATGGTGGCGGTTGATGAAGAAGCAATCATCCCTAAGTAGCCGAAACACCTTAGGAGACTCAAATCACAACTCAAACAACCTCAAATGCTATGGGGAACAAAATTGGTTAGGTTGCGGAAGTCGGTGGTGGTTATGCGGAAGTTATGGTGGAAGCCCTTGGCAAAGATGCCAAAGTTTCAAAATTTGATGGAGTCAAATGGTGATGGGACCTATCTAGAGGGATAGAGGATGTCAATAGCTACTCAACGAGCTAAAGAACGCGAAAATCGGACTCCGGATGTGGAAGTTATGCACAAAACGGTGAAACGGAAAAGCTGAAATGTACAGGGGTCGGACATCCGGGGCTTTGGCCGGATTTCCGGGACCTGATGTCCAGAACTTTGCGCGAAAATGCGCTCCAAGAGCCGGATGTCCGGGGCACGGGCCGGATGTCCGGGTGGCCAGACATCCGGGGCTACGGGCCGGATGTCCGGGCTCCAAATCCGAGGATGAACTCGAGGAACTCGATTTTGGGGGCAGAAATTGATGATTTCGGGGGCAAAATTGGAGAGATTTCGTGGATGGAAAGTGGGGAAAATTGGGGAAAGCTATATCCACAAGTAACAAAGCAAATCCACGGATCAAATTCAACAAAACATCATCAAACCAACAAATCACAAAAAAAATTGGGGGCTATTTTTTGGTGGGGATTTTCGAATTTGGGACAAAATCACAAAATAGGCTAGAAAACACAACGGGGAGGCTCCAAATTCGTGATAAACCTAAGCTCTGATCCAAGATGATGTAGGGTGGAACCCTAGATGGCCGATCTTTCACGAAAGGAGCGGATCCCTACGAGGAACGCGATGAACACGAGGGGAAACACGAGGGAAAACATGCTGGGAACACGAGAGAATCACTCAACCAACAAGAATAGATCACACATGCGCTAGATTGATGAACACAAAGGTAAGATACAAGATCCAAAGTCAACAAAGGACGATAGAAAGGGTAACCGGTTCTTCTCCGTGAGGAGGTCTTGATGGGGGCCACCCAAGAGGGGGTCTTGAATCCAACGTGGATCGTCTCCGAAGAGGGGCCGCAGTCTCTCTCGAGGAGGAGATCCGTATGGATGAGCAATGCTCTATCTCACATATGAGCTAAACCAATGCTAACCCTAACTAGGAGGAGGTGGGGGAGTATATATAGTCTAAGGGACGAAGGGGCACATGGGCCTCGGCCCAGATGCGCTGCACACAGGCAGAGGGGGCCGGATGTCCGGGCGACGGGCCGGATGTCCGGGCCTTCCCGAGAAGCCGGATGTCCGGGCTGGCAGGGTCCAGCTTCTGTGATGGGGCGCCAGATTTCCGGGAGCTGGGTCGGATGTCCGGCGGCTCGCGACGGGCCGGATGTCCGGGACTGGGGGCCGGATGTCCCGGCTGACATGGTTCAGCTTCGGGTGTCTTCTGTGATGGGCGCCGGATTTCCGGGGGTCGGGCCGGATGTCCGGGCTGGTCCGGATGTCCGGGCTGGGGCCGGATGTCCGGGGCCTGTAGCAGCCGTCTCTTCTTCCTTCTCCTTCCTTCGCTCTCACGCACACTTGGCCTTGGTCCTTGGGCTCTCCATGGTCTACACGGGTGTACCTGAGTATGCACAAGGTCCGTGCTTGAAGTAGCATCCATGTCTTACATGCGGAAAGGGAAGATTCGGAAAGGAGTGAATTCACCTTAATAATGGCGTAGGCTCGAGTGTACATGGGGATGATCGTCGGATGCTCCGCATCATGGTGATACAAGTGCAATATGGATAGTAGATATAGGTTTTTGTAATCTGAAATATAAAAACAGCAAGGTAACGAGTGGTAAAAGTGAGCGAAAACGATATTGCAATGCTTATAAACAAGGCCTAGGGTTCATACTTTCACTAGTGCAAGTTCTTTCAACAATGATAAGATAATTAGATCATATAACAATGCTCAACATGCAACAAAGAGTCACTCCAAAGTCACTAATAGCGGAGAATAAACGAAGAGAAACCACCTCATAGTTATTCTTTCTGATCGATCTATTGGGCTATTCCTATAAGTGTCACAAACAGCCCTAGAGTTCGTACTAAAATAACACCTTAAGACACACATCAATCAAAACCCTAATGTCACCTAAATACTCCAATGTCACCACAAGTATCCGCGGTTTGATTATACGATATGCATCACACAATCTCAGATTCATCTATTGAAACCAACACATAGAACTTCATAGAGTGGCCCAAAGTTTCTACCGGAGAGTCAAGACGAAAACGTGTGCCAACCCCTATGCATAAGTTCGCAAGGTCATAGAACCCGCAAGTTGATCACTGTCATCACTTTCTTCTCTAGTGAGTTTCTGGACATATATATCTGGAAAGTCCCACTTTGGACAAACCGGAGGGAATCTTTGTAATAGTTAGGGTACTTATGTGTTTTGGCATTTGAAACACGAAGAAATATTATGTAAAAACAAATTATTTCATGCATTATGTAGGACTTCATTTGCTGATTTTCTTTGAGCTAAATGACGTGGAAATTGAGAAGCACTACAAATGATATCTGAAAAGGTTGAAAGTTGCCATGGTATCATCATTTCATCCGCATAGCATGTGGTAAAAAGTTGAGAGGGTTACAGCAAAAACTGGATGCACTTCATGTACAAAATGGACAATCTCTTTCGAAGTATCAGGGTTTCGGACGAAAACTCATCTAATACAAAGGCATCTCATTTTTTAATATAACCTAAGAATTAAAAAATTTAATATAATGATAAAAACACTAATATTAAACAGCAGAAAAAAGAATCACTGCAAAATCTATTTTTAAAGTAAAGTTATTCACAAACTAGTGATTCACACAAATTTCAAATAATTCAAATTTCAACTATCCAAATTTGAAAACTACTGGCACTAACAAGAAGTATATAATTTTTGTGACCTGAAGCAAAAGGATTCACAAAGAAACTCGAAATAAGCAAAAAAAACAACTCAGAAACAAAAGAAAATAAATAAAGCACAAAAAACAGAAAAATAAATAAATTAAAAAAGCCCGCCTACTAGGCCGCCATGGCCTGCATACGACTAGAAACCCAACCTCTAGTTGGGCTAGGATGCAGGCCCATACGGCCCAGTAGGCCAAACAGGGCAGCATAGGTTCAATAGGCCCACAAAGGCCTCCTTAGATAGGAGCTCGATGGAGAGGCTGCGACGGGGCTTATAAACTGGTGTTGGCGCCTCTCGCCAAGCAAGGTGGGACTAAACTTAGCCTGCACCACGCCTGCGCGAGCACCATCCTTTAGTCGCGGTTGGTGGCTCCAACTACGACTAAAGGGGGGGCATTAGTCGCGGTTGGAGCCACCAACCGGGACTAAACGTCTGGCTTCCCGCCGCTTGTCCTGGCTAAAATTCACCTTTAGTCCCGGTTCGTGGCTCCAACCGGGACTACAGGTCTCCGCATATATATACAACACTTGAAATTTTTGTGCAGTTCTCTGCTTCTTCGACCACTACAAAGGAGATCGTCGCGCCGCCAGGCTGCCGCCGTACGCGCCTCCCCCGACACCGGAGATCGTTGCCGCCCCCGACGTCGCCCACCCGCACCTCCTCACCAATCCCCGACACCGGACGCGCCCTCCTCCCCGAGCCCCGACGCCGCCCGTGCCCGCTCCTTCCGGATCTCCTCGCCGCGCCGCCTGCCCCGATGCCGTCGCCGCCCCCGCCTCGCCTCGCCTCGTCGTCGCCACACTGTGAGCTCCTTTCCTCCCTCTCCCGTTCTCCCTCGCCCCATGCCGCCATGGCCGCCCCTCCCCGAGAGCCCCCACACACACATGCATGAACACACACACAAACACATTTTCTTAAATTAGATGATTTATATGTATTTTTGTATGTTTTAGTATATATGTATAGCAATTTTGACATTTTTCAGAAGAATTTCGACATTTTTTCCACTAGATGATTAGATGTATAGAAGAAAGTTGAGGAATTTTGACATTTGAGGAATTAATTAGTTTAATGTATGTATAGAAATTTTGAGGAATTTTGACATTTTGATCCAATGTATAGAAATTAGTATATATATATATATATATATATTTATGTATACATTGTATACAAAAAAGTGGAGGAATTTTGACATTTGATCCAATGTATAGCAATTAGTATATGTATGCATACAATGTATAGAAAACATTTTAGGAACTTTGACCAGGCATAGAAAAAATTTGCATATGAAAAAGTTGCATATTTTAATGTTGTATTTGCAAAAGTTTGTTATGTATTTGCAAAATCAAGTGAAAAAGAATGACAAAAATCACAATCAGGCATTTAAAAAATGTTAAATTTGCATAGAATTTGTTCTCGACGTCAACGATGCCCGGCCCGCATGCTCGTCGTCGACTCGTTCACGACGGCATCCTACTTCAAAGGCGCTATGCCCGAGACTGGGCTCCGCCGGGCTGGCACTGGGAGGTGCTACCTTCCGGGGCGCGCATCTTGGTGAGGAACCCGCCTCCCGTCGTCGACCCGGAGCTTCTTTGGTGGTGGGCGCGTGGGCGACATTCGGTGCGGAGGCTGGCATCCCCCGCAGGGGTGGTACGGCACCGCGTCAGGGAGGAGGTCGAGCACGTCCGTCGCTACATGGTTGCGTTGGACGTCAGGTTCTCCAATACCTCGCAGGTCCTTCAGGGATCTCACCCGCGCTATGATCCGATCGTTTCTTCTCTTTAGGTGTCCACCACGAGTGATGTTAGCTAGTGATGTTATATATATGATAATATTCCAGATGTATTAGTGATAATACTCAAGATGTATTCGAGATTATATTCGATAATATTCGAGATGGTGTATTCGAGATTATATTATTCGATAATATTCGAGACGATGTATTCGAGATTATATTTGATGATGCATATTATCTGGATTATTCGAGTGTATATATTAGTGATATTATTCGAGATGGATATATTATCCACTATGATTCAATTTTTCCTTATTGATTGCATGCATTCTAATTTGAATACTAAATTGTTTTATCTTTCTTCTAGATTTGTTAAATAAAAGCTATGGAGAACTAGTCATCAACCCGTGCATTCGCACGAGCTAGTGTATATTTTCTGTGGCTTTTTGTCTTGTTTGAAAGAAAAATTGTATTTATTTTGTACTTGGTGCTTTTTCATATTTTCATTCATGAATTCTACTTGTTCACACATACAAATTTGAATACCTATATGCATATACTATATTGCAAAAATATATGTGCAAATTCAGCAATATACAACATTTGATTAATTGAACTGATTTGCTATATTATATTTATAACACATGTGCATATCATACTATCTTTTTCTACGAAGAGTGGAAAATAAATATTTTACTTTGGGTTCGTAGAGCTATAAATATATGCATTGGGAGTAGCATTTTAGTGAGCCATATATCTTGGAAACCATTATCCAAGCTATTGAAAGGCAAACACGTATAGTTACATGCCTTAGCATTTGGATCAATAGTAATTTTCTCATATAAAAGAAGCCCAGCTAGGACTATATTTTGTTTACGTTGTGGTACAAATTTCTTCAGTACTTAAAGACTTCACTTACAATTCATATTGATTATAGTTTATAAATTTTAAATCATCATTTTTCTGAATAACTATTTTTGATGGAGATATGTGTAGGCCACTCGATTGAATACAAATTGCATATAACTGTTTGTGATATAGCTACACCTAACTCTAGACGAATTACTTCTACTCGTATAAATAAGAGACTGAGGAAATTGCATATACCAATCAAGCCCACTGAAAATCGCTAACTAACTTGATTAATCGTAATGTATAACATATAGTGGTTAATTTGTATTGTGGTCTTCATATAAACATTGTCAGATTCAAAGAGCTTTAGATAGAACAGGGGAAACTATACGTATATAAGTATCCTTATGTGCTTCCTCTGAATGTATTTACCTCATGAACAGTGATTGCCTAAAAGGAGAGAGCTTCCAGACAATAATAAATAAGGAAAATCCGCTCTGCAATCAACTTGAAAATAAAATATAACATATTTTATGGGCTGCCGCAACTATCCATACAATATTTCATATAAAGCTCTTCTTCTTGTTTATGGGTAGTCGTCCCCACAAATTCCATAGTTCAGTTGTTTGTGAATATAAAAGCAAATGGAGTTGAGATACTGATATGAATATTCATACTACAAACAACATATAAACATATATATCTATATGGCTCCATAAGAAAACGAAAAAAATATCACCTACCATACTGAACTTCCAATTGTTCTGATGTGGATTCGACACCATTTCATCTAGCAGAATAAATATGTTAATGCCAGTAGTAGCCCCTCAATGCTCAAGGCACAAACATTGGAATCCTTCCCACGCCTTCTTGTTTCCCTGTGAAACCAAGAACCAATTGGAGTAGTAAGAATAGTTCAGTATGTTTTATCTGTGAAGCCATGGCAATAGATACCACATACTCTTTTCATCTATCATATGTGAAGGTCACGTATACTACTTTCATTTGCACACAGTTCTCTCCCTCGAACAAATTTAACACATGATTGTGTAATTACAATTTTATTTGCTCTGCATTCTCAAAAAATAGCATGCAATTCAATGGTAGGAATTTACAACCACAGGAACTTATTCGAGCGCCTAGCGAGCAAATTGGAATAGAACCTGAGAACATTCAATTAGGTAGTAGAGATTATAAACCGAAAGAAGGAACAATGGATTAGCAACAAATTTTATCCAACAGTAAGAAATTAATAGCCCTGACAGAAATAATTAATCACAATCCTTATATATGTGAGCGAACGACCATGAATATGAGCACAAACATTAAACAACCAAGGGGGCAAAAGGACCAGCAAAAAGAAAACGTATTTACGTGATGTACATGCTATGCTGATTGCATTATCTAGTACACCCAGGTCCACAAAAAATTGTTGATATAATTGCTAACAGAATAATTGCATAGTAAAAATATCCAATCAGTAAGGAGGCAGTAGAACATTGTCTTCAGGGGTAAGGCAAGGAGAGCAGCGATTATCTGTGCTAGCAGTTGGAGCGATGACAATGACAACACCGTCGGCAAGATCTTGCGTCCTTAGCTTCTTGGCCTGGAAGTGGTTCAGTTTCGTCAAACAACAAAAGAACCACACAAATGGAAACCCGTACAACTCAACCATTCCCTTCAGCTAGCTTAAATACTGTGTACTACCATTTCAAAATTTAACCACCAGATCAACCAAGAAAAGATATAGTCTATTAGGTGTTGCTTTTTGAGAAAGTTAGAAACTTATATTGCTCAGATAAGAAGTAGCAGAGTTGAAACTTGTCCCCTTTTTAGGCCAAAATATTAACGGACACATGACTGTCAGGACGTGACTAATAACAAAATTAACAACTAAAGAGACAAAAAGATACCAGGAGTGCTATGGACCCATCGTTTATCATTAGCTGCTGGATGTACGCGATCATGCATCATTAGCTGCGTGATGTACGTCATGTGATGCTACACATCATATGGCGTAGGCCGGCCCCTGTGCATATCTTATCCTCCTCGCTGTAATGCCCTTCCCTACTTTTCCAGTAAAAAGATAAATAGGATGCTAGTAAATAATTCTAGCTAAAATATTAAGCCATAAGTGACACATATAGCAAAATACGTGGGCATAGTTTGTATGGGTCACATTAGGGAAGATCACAAAGCAACTTAGCTAGTTATCATGGAATAAAATCTGGAAAATATAGCCATGTTAAAAACAAACTATTAGGCACAGTATCCTTTTTTAGAACAATACAGTGATGAACAAAACTGCAATTAGCAATAGGTAAGGGACTTCAAGACAAATCTAACCTGAATGTTATCTCTTGCAAAAGAATGCCTTTGATTTGTCTATGAGATAATTACTTCTCTCAGTTTCTCTAAGAACACGTGATTTCTGTGTAGTATGATATAATTCCCTTTCTCAGTTTCTCTAAGAATACGTGTTTTAGGAGCATATGCATAGCTGCTTGTACGAAGGTAGTAGAAAAAAGGCACCTAGAGCACACTGAAATTGATACGTATATGGGTATATCGCCCTGCACACCATGATTTTATTGCAAGTTGATTGAACCACAAACTTGATAATTGTTCCAAAGAAAGCTCAATACACCCTTTCACTTCCGTAGAAAATTCAGAAACTTAACAGTTCGTCAAACACCAAGACTCCATGGGCTCACACCAAGACACGGGGAGGAAATAGACTGGTTAGCGAATCATTTGACCAATTATAAATAAGATGCATAGGGGCTTATATTACCACATGCTTGTGCTGACCATGTCCATGCTTGAAGAAGTCGTTGTCAGTGGATGAGGTCAAAATTCTGATGTTTGTGGGATGCCCACATGCTAGATGTCTCCTTGCTGCCTTGTTCGATCTTCATGCTGACCCTGACCTTCCCTTCGCGGCCATGGCTCCTACTTGTTGGCTTTCTCGTCATCCGCGGTCCAGATGGCAGCGTGGGAGACAGTTGACGCCGTGTCGTAGTGGGCGGAAGCAAAGAGTGATGGCTTCAGCATTCTGGCTAGATCGCGGAGGGTCTGATCCCGGAGCATACAGTCTCAACGGTGGAGGCTTGAAGCTGGAGAGGCGGCAGCAGCGCCAGAGTCAGGTAAGGAGTGTGCTGGGGAGGAGAGGAGGAGGTAAGCTATCAGCCAAAAATTATTTTCTATCTACAACGTGGGCAAGGAAATATTTTCTACCACGCGAGGACTCTAGAGTCACGCAGAATTACGATAGGATAAACTTCAATGACGTATTGCACGGTTAGATTAGTACTAAAACACGCTGAATCAGATGCATTATAACCTATTTTAAACTTAGAAAAAAATTAGGGTGAAAGAAGTCATTTGGGTTAATCTCCACCGTAATAAATCGGTCCCACCAAATAAAAGGTTTCTAATTTCTCATTAACGTGGGAATTTTTAGGGAGTTTGTGATTAGTAGAAAGTATGGATATAGATATAGATATAGAAGTATAGATACCGGCAGAGAAGGTGAAGAGACTATATTCGACATCATACGCTCCCCGAGCCCAGATGAGAATGAAGAAGATGAGGGCTCGCAATATCTGAACAATACCGGTGAGGGTATGATATTTGATGAAGACGAACGAATAGATGAAGTTCAGAACAATGATGATGAAGGAAATGTTGTTCTTTAAATAACTAAGACCGGCGAGGTATATCTATATAAGGCATCTGGTGATCATCACATGTTTTAATCGATTTGTATATATATTAACGAATCGATCTTTCTTCTTTTAGCCCTTCGGATCGAGCAAATCTTCTACAAGCAGCAAGGCAGTTCGAGGCCCGGCCAAAAATTTGCAGGCTGGCGTAAAGTACAACATTGATGCCATCAAACGTAATGGCGAACCGCTTGAACCTAAGAAGAATGTGAACAAGTTCATTCGTTAATGCAGAGTTATTGTCAGGGACCAAATCTCGATCTCCATTCAAGAATGGAAAAGCCAGCAAAGGGAGATTCAGATGTTACTTTTGTCGATCAAAGAGCAAAAGATCTGCTTTGGGAAGCGCTCATGTCACATTTCACCCTACCAAATCATTTGACAGATGCAGATCTGGAGAAAGTCCAGAACAGTGCTCTTAGGAAGACGGCGATTGCATTCAACAACCACAAGAAAAATATATGGGCCGCATACGTCAAAGTAGGAAAGCAGACTCCAGAATTCAAGGGAACACTGGAGAAGGAAAGAGATCACTGGGACGCTTTCGTGAATTTCAAGGAATCGGAAACAGCTCACGAACGGTCGAGAATAAACATGATTAATGCTGCAAAAAAGCAGCGGGACCATAATCTGGGGCCAGGTGGCTACGAGGTGCCCCATCCTAAGTGGGATATCGCTAAGCAAGAGATGATTGCTACAGGGGTCACTCCAGTTACATTGAGCTGGCCCGAAAGGTGCATGACTTGGTTTTATGCGCATGGGGGGAAGTTGGACCCAAAGATAGGGCTGGTTTTGGAGCGGGTGTGTCTTAAAGGAGCCAATGAAATTTTACTTGGTGCAATAGAAGAGGCTCGAACGGGGTTGCTCATGCCCAACAGAGAGAACGACGAGCTTACGCGCGCCCTGAAGAATCCTGAACACCCGGGATGAACACGGCAAAGGCATTATTCCATGGTTTGAGGGGTTCGTGGATTGGAAAGACACTTACAGAAGCCGTGCGAGAAAGACGCAGCAGTAGGAGGAGAAGAGGAAGTTGGAGGAAGAGAAGAGGAAGGAGGAAGCAGACCGTGTTCAGCTGGTAGAATCAAAGCACGTGGAGTTGGAATGCGCTTTTTGGCGGCAGCAGGAGCAGATCGACTCACTTACCAGGAAAGGGCATCTCAGCTGCAACAGCAAGCGGATCCATCATTGGATAGCACCGTCCATGAAGGTGGGTTCCGCGTAGGCCGATGATGCACTGCTGGCTAGATAGCCTATGGATGATATCAAAGATAGGACTACTTGTGAGCTACACATGAAAGTAAAGAAAATATCCATGAAGTTGGCGGACGGCTATGCTTTAACAAATCCCCCTGAAGCAACCTTCCATTGCAATCCGATTCCAGCTGGCTATGCTCGTGTCGGGTTGATGAAGTGATGATATGATATGTTGAGCTAGAGCTTGACATTGCTGGAGGTGACGAGGAGCACACACACTAGTAGAAAAAGGGCCTATTGTCCCGGTTGGTAAGGGCCTTTTGTCCTGGTTTTTGAACCGGGACTAAAGGGTCCTTACTAATGCCCTAACCCTTTAGTCCCGGTTCTTACACGAACCGGGACAGATGGGCCTCCACGTGGCCGGTGCGGCGAGCCCAGGCAGGAGGGCCTTTGGTCCCGGTTGGTGGCACTAACCGGGACCAATAGGCATCCACGCGTCAGCATTTCAGTGGCTGGGGTTTTTGTTTTTTTTGAATGGGGGGGGGGGTTGGGGTTTTTGGGGGGTTAATTGAGGTGTTTCATATATTGTGTTAGCTAGCTAATTAATAGAGAGAAGTGTCCTCTCTTATCTCCGTGCTTGGTCGACGCTACGTACTATATACATATGGAGAGGACTAGACACGCTAGCTAGTAATCAAATGAAGGAAACAGAAGATCGTCATGAACATATGCATACAGAGAGAAGGGATATCGACCACCTCTCTTTCTCCGAGAGATTGGTCGAACAACTAGTTCTCGTATATCTATCCGACACTACCGGCTACATATATACAATAATTATCTCTTACAATATAATCTCCTAATTAAATTGTAAGAACACAGGGTCCACATAGTATTCTCCGTTTTCAGCGATCACGTGGTCAAGGGAGAATGCCGCCAATTCCTCTTGAATTGCTCGCATACGATCTGGTGCTAGGAGTTCATCCCGCTTTCGAAACATCTAATTTGAAGAAGGGGGTCAATACACATATATATGAATAAATAAAACTCAACACAAATGATGGTAATAAAAAAATTGTGAATATTATTGCTTACGCACTTCATATTGTTCGTCAGAGTAGCCCCGCTCACAGGTCGTGTAGCGAATGGACTCGCAAACGTAGTATCCACAGTAATTATTCCCGGGTTCTGCCACAACCACTTTACAAGAAATAGAGGTCAGTCAAACTGATAAGCAAGCATGCTAAATGGTATTGATGAAACTAGCGCTTGAATCACTAGGAGATGCGCGGAACATTCTACTATAGTACTTACTTTCGGGTGTTTAAATTGCAGCTTCTTTGGCAGTCCCGGAGCTTTTTTGGTGAATTTTCTCCAAACCCTGCCAGACAAAGAAAACAATTACTTAATATCAGGAAATGAACAAAGTTGCTGATATGGTGGATAATGATCGATTTAACTTACTTCTCGAGCATTTGAGTCATGTCCGCATAGTCCTGGGGATCTTTTCGTCTCGAGTCTAAGACGGTTACTACTCCCTGCTCAAGCTTAATCTCTAGGAGAATATAGTGGAAGCTGCGCACGCATGCATAAGTCATCAATTACATTACTATAACCTGGACTAATAAGGGAAACCGAATATGCACAAGACAGTAACACTCACTTGAAGTTGTAAGGAAAGAGTATTATATCTTTGTTTTCATTTATTACCAACGAGCGTAGCAAGTTGGCCTCGGTATTTTTGGCATGATATTTAACCTCAGTTGCATCTATGAGATTTGTGTTAATGAACCCAATATCACCAATTTGTCTCTTCTTCAATTCGGCGATCTTCAATCTGCATAATATAGTGAGGATAATTATAAATACATGCAATGAAAGAGCTTACCTATATAGAGAGACTTAATAACAGAAGTAGTACTACTTACAGACAGTAGCAAGTTCCGTTGATTTATCGAGGGCCTTTTGATTGGAAAACTAGAAGAACTCCTCAAATGGAACATTCAACAGTTCAATTCCAACGAGGTCATGCTCCGGTTTAACTCTCAGCGTCACAGTATCCCTCCCCCGAGACTCTCTGCAGGTTTTCATGTACCAATCATGTAATCTTCGCATCATCGTTGTTAGAGATCTTTCATCTTTGATGAGAGGCTTCCCGTAATGGTATTTGTGTTCGTCCACCTCCAAGATATCATAATGTACATCGTCAGGCAGGTAATCTCCAAGATTGCTATAACCGGGCACCATCCTCAGATCATTAGCGACGATGTCGCTAGACACCTCGAGCGGGAGGCACGATTGGTTCGCTTGTTCGCCGAGCTGGGCAATTTTTTTCCCAGCTCGTCGTTCTTTTAACCTTTGATCACTGACAGTACTTCCCGACCGCTCCGCTTCGGCAAATGTCTTTGTAATAATGCGCTCATAGTTGCCTTTCGCCGGAGACTTTGGTGGTTTTGTCAGGGCAGCCAGAGTGCGCTTTGCTTTCACCGGATCTACCTTCTCCTCCGGAGGTGGATGTTTATTTGCTTTCACCCCTTCAAAGAAGTTTTTCACTTCGGCTCGCACGATCTTCCTGGTTTCCTCCTCGGTCCTCTCGTATGGTAACTTCTCTGGAGTCTTCAGAGAAGGACCAAATCTGTATTGCCTCCCGCCTCTGACTGTACTGCTAGACGCCGGCAGAGCAGACGGAGCGGCTGCGTCTGTCTTCTTTCCTTGCTTACGAGGCGGAGGAGAAGGACTACGACGCGCCGGAGCAGCCGGAGCGGCGGCGGATCTCTTCCGCCCTTGCTGACGAGGCGGAGAAGGAGGAGGCTGGCTGCTCTGGCACGCCGGCGCAGGCGGAGAAGGAGGCGGAGTGCCGCCACGCGCCGGAGAAGGAGGCTGAGTGCCCTGATCACTCGCCGGAGGAGGAGGCGGAGTGCCGCCACGCGCCGGAGAAGGAGGCTGAGTGCCCTGATCACTCGCCGGAGGAGGAGGTGGAGTGCCCTTACTCGCCGGAGGCGTCCAGTTCGGAAGGTTGATGAGCTCCTTCCGCCATAGGCATGGAGTCTTCAGAGCAGAACCTAGCCGAGTCTCCCCTTCACCGGTAGGGTGGTCAAGCCGGAGGTCCTCAAATCCCTCCATTATTTCATCCACCATCACCCTAGCATGTCCTTCTTGAATCGGCCGGCAGTGGTAGGTTGCGCCGGGTTCAGGAGGTAAAACAGAGCCAACAGCCGCCTTGACTTTGAAGTTCTGCCATTGCGTCATAAGGTGGCAATGTTGAGACTCCGTGATAGCATCCACAGGGTAGCTAGCAGGAGTCGTCAAGACATGCTCCGGCTGAAGCAGCCCGGTGGAAGCCACGCTGCTTCTCCGCCGAGATGGCGGGGTAGCTTCGGGGGTAGTTTCGGCATGTCGATTGGCGTCTCATTCCTCTAGCGCTTGAACCCTTTCGTGGAGCTTCTGAATTTGGGTCTGCTCCACTTTTTTCCTCCTCTCCTGGCTTTTGTAACCGCCTGCGTCCGGAAAACCAGCCTTCCACGGAACGGAGCCTGGCGTGCCTCGTGTCCGTCCAGGGTGCTCAGGATTCCCGAGGGCCATTGTGAGCTCGTCGTTCTCTCTGTCTGGAACGAACGTCCCTTGCTGCGCTGTATCGATATAGTGCTGAAGCCTCTTGACTGGTATTCTCATTTGCTCGTCCGTCCAAATGCACCTCCCTGATACAGGGTCCAATTTTCCGCCAGCCCCGAAGAACCAAGTCCGGCAACGGTCTGGCCAGTTCATTGTCTCTAGTTCGATCCCTTTATCAAGTAGATCATTCTCAGCCTTGGCCCACTTAGGCCGGGCTTTGAGGTAGCCACCTGACCCCGTGCGATGGTGAAGCTTCTTCTTCGCAGCATTCTTCTTGTTTGTCGCTGACATCTTCTTACTCTTTTCCGATGTCTTGTGGGCCACAAATGCGGGCCAGTGATCTCTGATCTTCTCATACCGGCCGATGAATTCTGGTGTCTCTTCTTTGTCGACAAACGTTTTCAGCTCATTCTTCCACCTCCTGAATAGGTCTGCCATCTTCTTAAGAGCATGAGACTTGATTAATTGCTCTTTAACTGGCTTCTCCGGATCCTCCTCTGGCGGTAGGGTGAAATTTGCCTTCAGCTCAGTCCAAAGATCATCTTTCTGCATATCATTGACATAAGACACCTCAGGGTCTTCTTTCTTAGGCTATACCATTGGTGGATGCTGATCGGGATCTTGTCCCTAACAAGAACCCCGCACTGAGCAGCAAATACTTCCTTTGTCCGGATGGGTTCAATCGGTTGGCCGTTGCGCGCGATTGCTGTGATCTCAAACCTTTCATCCGAGCGCAACTTTCTCTTCGGGCCTCGTCTCTTTACCGAAGTTGTGCTCGATCCGGAGGGCTAGAAAAAAGAAGAAAGACGAGAGTTAATTAATATGTGTACATACCAAAACAATGAATGCATCAATTAGCTAGTCAGCACAAGCTTAACTAATATATTTACCTGGCCGGACTCTGTTCGGTCACCGGAGCCGTCACCACGGGCTCCTTCTTGCACCAGCATTGGGTCACCGGAGCCATCATAATCATGTCTTTCCTCCTCCACTCTTCGATCACCGTAGCCTGCTTCTTCACCCTGTTCTTCCAGACCATCATTGTCGTTAAGATACGACAAGATATCACCTCCGGCTAAGATTATGTCCCCCAACACCTCTTCTGCTTCCTCGTCTCGTCTGTGCTCCATTGTTTCTGCAAATATTACAACATGGCAATTATTACACAAACATGACAGCAGGAGGATATATTAGTGCAAACGTAGACCTAGCTTATTCCGGGTTTAGGGTGACCTCGGCAACGCTTCAAGGGTAGGGGCGCGGCGGGAGGGGGTAGGAGACCGACATCTTTTTTTCTAGGGTTTGGGTGTCCTCGAGAGTTTTGGTCGAGCGAGAGGGCCGGGGGGTGCTCCCGTGGTATAAGTTATCACGGTCGAAGTTATCCGGGAGGGGGTTATATCGACAACGACGACATACATACATGGGAAAATAATGTTATTGGGGAGGGGGTAGGTCGAACCCCCCCCCCCTCGTGTTGAAGTTATCGGGACATGGGGTATATCGACAACGACATATCCAATAAAAAATAAGAAGACGAAGAAGAAATAAAAAGAGGAGAAGAAGATATTAATAGAGGAGAAGATTGAAGAAAAAAAGAAGAAATAAAAAGAGAAGAAGAAAGGAATAGAGGAGAAGATCGAAGAAAAAAAGAAGAAAAAAAGAAGAAAAAAAAGAGGAGAAGAAGAAAGGAATAGAGGAGAAGAAGAAAAAATAGTCTATTTTTTCTTCTTCTCCTCTATTCCTTTCTTCTTCTCCTCTTCTTTTTCTTCTTTTTTCCTCTTCTTTTTTATTTCTCCTCTTCTTCCTCTCCTCTTCTTCTCCTTTCTTCCTCTTCTTATTTTCGTTTTTCCTCTCCTTCTTTTTCTTCTTCCTTTCCTAGCTAGATATATAAAACTTTTCTAAAAATGTAACTTTTGCATATATAAAACTTTTCCATGGATCATCATTTCTCATATATATCCATCTATAGCCACATACATATATAAATGGAAAAAAATGCTATGAACAAAAATACATATATACTTGGTAAATATTCTATGAACATCGTTTCTCATATATATCAATGCATACATCCATGGATCATCATTGCTCATATATCCATAGTCATATATAAAAACTTTCTGTATATGAACAAAAAACATTTTTTGACATATTTAGCACATTCTAAATTTTCCTACTCTTTTACAACCACAAAAATTAGTCCAACTTGATGACAGTACCCACACTCCATTTCACCAAAAACCATCTGATCCATAGTTCAAAATTTTCAAATTTCATTCAAATGAAATTTGAACCAGATTCAAATTCCTTGCTGAAAACCTATTCTAAACCAATCCAAAAATTCTGAAATTTTGCCATCACCTTTGTCTTGCATCAGTACCTCACCACAAAAAATATCATAAATTCTAAAAATGCCCAAAGCCATCTAGCATTTGATCAAACACCCTCTATATGCACTGTTCATATCTGTAAAAAAATTTCAGAAATTTCAGAAAATTGGAGGGCGTCTTGCTGCTGCTCCACTCCTTCTCCTCTCCTCTCCTTCTCCTCTCCTTCTGCTCTTCAATGTGTCGGGGCCGGCGGTGACCATGGAGCAGGGGCAGAGAGCAAGGGGCACTCGGGCGCAAGAGCGGCGCTCGATCGGGACCATGGGAAAGGGGGGCTCACTTCGAGGGGGGCGGCGATGGCAGGAGTCCGGCGACGAGGACGGCGGGCTCGGGGCGGCACGCGGTGATGGGGAAGGCGGTCTCGGGACGGCAGGCGGCGACAGGGACGAGGAGGGGTGGGCTCGGGGAGGCACGCGCCGACGGGGACGACGAGGACGGCGGGCTCAGGGATGTCGGCGACGAGGACGGCGCGGGCTCGGGGAGGCGGTGGCGTTGGCGACGGCGTAGACGGCGAGGTAAGGTGGAGCAGCCTGACGGCGAGGGGGGGGGAGGCAACTGGCGATGAAAACTGAAATTTTTCACAAGTGTTTGTTATATAGTCCAAGCATTAGTCTGGGTTGGTGCCACCAACCGGGACTAATGCCCCCTTTAATCCCGGTTGGTGCCACCAACCGGGACTAAAGGGGGGGCATTGGTCCCGGTTGGTGCCACGAACCGGGACCAAAGGGTGGCATTGGTCCCGGTTCGTGCCACCAACCGGGACCAATGGCCTTGCACAGCAGCGTGGTGGTGGGAGTTTAGTCCCACCTCGCTAGCTCAGAGAGAGCCGCACCTGTTTATAAGGTGCGGTGCACCTGAGCTGTCGAGCTCCTCTCTAAAGCAGGCTTACGGGCCTAACCTCTCTGTACATGCCTGTGGGCCTACTGGGCCTTCTGCGAGCCTGAATCCTGGCCCATGGATGGGTTTCTAGCCGTATTCAGGCCATGGTGGCCCACTAGGTGGCATAATTTTTATTTTTTGCCTGTTTTTTGTTTTCTTTTTGCTTTATTTTTTTGTTTCTACTTACAACAAAAAACTTATTTATTTTATTTTATTTTGTTTCTAATTACTTATTTATTTTACTTTATGATAATTCTTTTTGCTATTAAAGTTTCTAACAAAAAAAGTTCTTTATGAAAATTATTTTTGCTTTCAATGATTTTGAACAGAAAATACTTCGATAATTTTAGTTGCATCAATTTTATATAATTTTAGTTTCAATAATACTAGAGGTTGCTTATAATGTTTTGAACAGAAAATACTTTGATAATTTTAGTCTCATAAATTTTATTTATGTTATTAAAGTTTATTTGATTTTGTTTCTACTTATATATTTTATTAAAGTTTATATTATTTTGTTTCTAATTACTTATTTATTTTATTTGTTATTTTTCATGCATTTACTGATTATTTTGAGCTATAAGACCCTAAAATTGAAAAGCATTTCAAATGAACTCTGAAAATGTTGAAAGTTGGCATGGTATCATCATTTCATCCACATAGCATGTGCAAGAAAGTTGAGAGGGTTACAGCAAAAACTGGATGCACTTCGTGTACAAAACGGACAATCTCTTTCGAAGTATCAGGATTTCATACGAAAACTCGTCTGTTACAAAGGGATTTCATTTTTTTTAACTTATTTGAACTCCTGACTTTTTGTGTGTTCAAAATGCACCATTCAAAGCCACATCATCAATTTTCAACCCTTTCTGACTTCATTTGTTATTTTTCATGCATTTACTAATTATTTTGAGCTATAAGACCCTAAAATTGAAAAGCATTTCAAATGAACTCTGAAAAGGTTGAAAGTTGGCATGGTATCATCATTTCATCCACATAGCATGTGCAAGAAAGTTGAGAGGGTTACGGCAAAAACTAGATGCACTTCGTGTACGAAACGGACGATGGTATCATACTCGTCTGTTACAAAGTTGGCATGGTATCATCATAATAGTTGTGGGAGAAAGTCTTCACTTTTTCTTCGCTTGTGTCATTTGCTTATTGCGCCGTAACCATGGATAATCTTCATCGTTTATCAGGATGCTTGGGTCAGCCTTGACTTTGAAGGGAGGAATTTCATGAAACTTTTCATAATCTTCAGACATGTCTGTCTTGCCCTCCACTCCCACAATGTCCCTTTTTCCTGAAAGAACTATGTGGCGCTTTGGCTCATCGTATGATGTATTCGCTTCCTTATATTTTCTTTTTCTCGGTCTGGTAGATATGTCCTTCACATAGATAACCTGTGCCACATCATTGGCTAGGACGAACGGTTCGTCAGTGTACCCAAGATTGTTCAGATCCACTGTTGTCATTCCGTACTGTGGGTCTACCTGTACCCCGCCTCCAGACAGATTGACCCATTTGCACTTAAACAAAGGGACCTTAAAATCATGTCCGTAGTCAAGTTCCCATATGTCCATTATGTAACTATAATATGTGTCCTTCCCCTCTCGGTTGCTGCATCAAAGCGGACACCGCTGTTTTGGTTGGTGCTCTTTTGATCTTGGGCTATCGTGTAAAATGTATTCCCATTTATCTCGTATCCTTTGTAAGTCAATACAGTCGAAGATGGTCCCCTGGACAACGAGTACAACTCATCACAAACAGTGGTGTCACCTCTGAGACGTGTTTCCAACCAACTGCTGAAAGTCCTGATGTGTTCACATGTAATCCAGTCGTCACACTGCTCCGGATATTTGGAGCGCAGACTGTTCTTGTGTTCATCGACATACGGGGTCACCAAGGTAGAGTTCTGTAGAACTTTGTAGTGTGCTTGAGACCAAGAATGCCCGTCCCTGCATATTATTGAGTCCGCTCCTAGCGTGCCTTTTCCAGTCAGTCTCCCCTCATACCACGATTTAGGGAGACCTATCTTCTTAAGGCCAGGAATGAAGTCAACACAAAACCCAATGACATCCTCTGTTTGATGGCCCATGGAGATGCTTCCTTCTAGCCTAGCGCGGTTACGAACATATTTCTTTAGGACTCCCATGAACCTCTCAAAGGGGAACATATTGTGTAGAAATACGGGCCCCAGAATGACAATCTCGTCGACTAGATGAACTAGGACGTGCGTCATGATATTGAAGAAGGATGGTGGGAACACCAGCTCGAAACTGACAAGACATTGCGCCACATCACTCCTTAGCCTTGGTATGATTTCTGGATCGACCACCTTCTGAGAGATTGCATTGAGGAATGCACATAGCTTCACAATGGCTAATCGGACGTTTTTCGGTAGAAGCCCCCTCAATGCAACCGGAAGCAGTTGCGTCATAATCACGTGGCAGTCATGAGACTTTAGGTTCTGGAACTTTTTCTCTGGCATATTTATTATTCCCTTTATATTCGACGAGAAGCCAGTCGGGACCTTCATACTGAGCAGGCATTCAAAGAAGATTTCTTTCTCTTCTTTCGTAAGAGCGTAGCTGGCAGGACCGTCATACTGCTTCGGAGGCATGCCGTCTTTTTCGTGCAAACGTTGCAGGTCCTCCCGTGCCTCAGGTGTATCTTTTGTCTTCCTATACACGCCCAAGAAGCCTAGCAGGTTCACGCAAAGGTTCTTCGTCACGTGCATCACGTCGATTGAAGAGCGGACCTCTAGGTCTTTCCAGTAGGGTAGGTCCCAAAATATAGATTTCTTCTTCCACATGGGTGCGTGTCCCTCAGCGTCATTCAGAACAGCTAGTCCGCCGGGACCCTTTCCAAAGATTACGTGTAAATCATTGACCATAGCAAGTACGTGATCACCGGTACGCATGGCGGGCTTCTTCCGGTGATCTGCCTCGCCTTTGAAATGCTTGCCATTCTTTCGACATTGATGGTTGGTCGGAAGAAATCGACGATGGCCCAGGTACACATTCTTCCTGCATTTGTCCAGGTATATACTTTCAGTGTCATCTAAACAGTGCGTGCATGCGTGGTATCCCTTGTTTGTCTGTCCTGAAAGGTTACTAAGAGCGGGCCAATCATTGATGGTTACAAACAGCAACGCGTGCAGGTTAAATTCCTCCTGTTTGTGCTCATCCCACGTACGTACACCGTTTCCATTCCACAGCTGTAAAAGTTCTTCAACTAATGGCCTTAGGTACACATCAATGTCGTTGCCGGGTTGCTTAGGGCCTTGGATGAGAACTGGCATCATAATGAACTTCCGCTTCATGCACATCCAAGGAGGAAGGTTATACATACATAGAGTCACGGGCCAGGTGCTGTGATTGCTGCTCTGCTCCCCGAAAGGATTAATGCCATCCGCGCTTAAACCAAACCATACGTTCCTTGGGTCAGCTGCAAACTCAGCCCAGTACTTTCTCTCGATTTTTCTCCACTGCGACCCGTCAGCGGGTGCTCTCAACTTCCCGTCTTTCTTACGGTCCTCACTGTGCCATCGCATCAACTTGGCATGCTCTTCATTTCTGAACAGACGTTTCAACCGTGGTATTATAGGAGCATACCACATCACCTTCGCAGGAACCCTCTTCCTGGGGGGCTCGCTGTCAACATCACCAGGGTCATCTCGTCTGATCTTATACCGCAATGCACCGCATACCGGGCATGCGTTCAGATCCTTGTACGCACCGCGGTAGAGGATGCAGTCATTAGGGCATGCATGTATCTTCTGCACCTCCAATCCTAGAGGGCATACGACCTTCTTTGCTGCGTATGTACTGTCGGGCAATTCTTATCCTTTGGAAGCTTCTTCTTCAATACTTTGAATAGCTTCTCAAATCCTTTGTCAGGCACAGCATTCTCTGCCTTCCACTGCAGCAATTCCAGTACGGTACCGAGCTTTGTGTTGCCATCTTCGCAATTGGGGTACAACCCTTTTTTGTGATCCTCTAACATGCGATCGAACTTCAGCTTCTCCTTTTGACTTTCGCATTGCGTCCTTGCATCGACAATGACCCGCGGAGATCATCATCATCGGGCACTGGTTCCTCTTGATCTTCAGCAGCTTCCCCCGTTGCAGCATCATTGGGCACATCGTCTGGTTCCTCTTGATCTTCAGCAGCTTCCACCGTTGCAGCATCACCGTATTCAGGGAGCACATAGTTGTCATCGTCCTCTTCTTCTTCGTTGATGGAGGCAAAGGTGTCCTGTCTTTCGATGAGATGATGGATATCTCTTTGGTGGAAGTCGACTTTGACGATCCGACTACGAATGTGCGAGGACGTCGCGCCTTAGCAATCGCTAAACCAACTCCGAGAGGTTATTGACCACACCGGAGCACGATCAACCTGACCACGAGGGTCTATTTCCTGCGAGCAAACGAAGAACAAGCAAGAAACTGAGATTGCAATCTAGATATTGCGAATATAAGATGAAAGCTTTATTGATCAAGATGGGGTTCTGTGACGCCTTTGTCTGGTCCTTGAACACAAACGAAGTACGCGAAGTTGCAGCTATGGCGAACTTTAATCTAAACAAAACCCAAAGTCTAAACGACGCCCTAAGGGCTGTATATATGGAGGAAGAGGGGGGGGGGGATTTCGTGGCCCTTGGGGAAGGGGTCCGAAACCAACCCTATCTCTTGTTTGCCCACACATACGGACTCTAAAAACAGCCTATACTGAAGTATTTCGAAATTACATGGGCCGGGCCCAATAATAAGGTGACGCAGCACCTAGAATAGCCTCTGGACGAAAGTTATGAAGTAGCATCTTGTATATTTCGTCCGAGGCTTCATGCACGCATTATGATGGCTTCAACGTCCTGAAATCATCACTTGTAACTCCGTTCTTGTTCCCCTTGCGCATGCCATCATCTCCATGCTTGTTCTTGCTCCAATGTTCATCCTTCTCCAAGCTAGGCCCTTCATTTGTAAGCAAAACAAATGTATCCAATTTAGGCAGCATCATATTCTCATGAACATTAGAATCATTACCAAGAAACGAAAGTACCTGGTAATTTAATTGGCGTGCGCGAGCTTTAGTAATTGGTCCAGTATGTATAGCAGCAGGGGCTGTGGGTGTAACAATTGTATTGATGTCCTCATCATTCGTCGTCTTCCATCATAACCCCTATTTCTCCGTGCCTCGTCCAAACATTATAGTGTGGCATGAAACCCTTGTAAAGCAGGTGGGTGTGAAGGATTTTCCGGTCAGAGTAAGACTTCGTATTCCCACATGTAGGGCATGGACAACACATAAAACCATTCTGCTTGTTTGCCTCAGCCACTTCGAGAAAATCATGCACGCCCTTAATGTACTCGGAGGTGTGTCTGTCACCGTACATCCATTGCCGGTTCATCTGTGTGCATTATATATAATTAAGTGTGTCAAAAACCATTACAGAACATCATGAATAGATAATTAAGTGACCAAATTAATAGAAGTTCATCATCACATTAAAACCAAAGTACATACATAGTTCTCATCTAACAACATATAGCTCTCCAGAGCATCTAATTAATTAAACCATACATTGAAACTATGTAAAACATTTCAATGCGAAAAATAAATGCAATCATAATCGCAACCAAGGTAACAATTGATCCAACGGCATAATGATACCAAGCCTCGGTATGAATGGCATATTTTCTAATCTTTCTAATCTTAAAGCGCATTGCATCCATCTTGATCTTGTGATCATCGACGACATCCGCAACATGCAACTCCAATATCATCTTCTCCTCCTCAATTTTTTTATTTTTTCCTTTAAGAAATTGTTTTCTTCTTCAACCAAATTTAACCTCTCGACAATAGGGTCGGTTGGAATTTCCGGTTCACATACCTCCTAGATAAATAAAATCTATGTCACGTTGGTCGGCATAATTTTCATAAACAATAAATGAACCAATAGTTATAAAGATAATATATACCACATCCGAATCATAGACAGGACTAGGGCCGACGGGGGCGGATACCAAAACCATCGCACTATATAATAACAAGCAATAAAATAGTAAGAAAATTAGACAAGTATCTATCTAAAGTAAGAATTTTTTTTCTTTCAGAAAGAAGATAAGAATAAGAGGCTCACCACGGTGGTGCCGGCGACGAGATCGGCGCAGGCGGTCGACGGCGATGAAGACGGGAATGGGACGTGACGGGCCGCTAAACCTAGACAAATCTCGAGGAAAATGGAGCTTTGAGGTCGAGCTTCGAGAGGAGAAAGCTTAACTAGTGTGGCTCGGGCATTCCATCGAACACCTCATGTGCATAGGAGGTGAGCTAGAGCACCACAAAGCCCTCCCCGCGCCGGCCAGAGAAAAACAGAGCACTGGAGTGCTCTGCTCGCGGGCAAGGGGTATATATAGGCACCTCATTGGTCCCGGTTCGTGGCATGAACCGGTACTAAATCTGGGCCTTCTGTCCCGGTTCATGCCAAGAACCGGGACCAATGGTTGTGGGCCAGGAGCGAGGCCCATTAGTCCCGGTTCGTGCCTCGAACCGGGGCATATGGTTCCATACGAACCGGGACCAATGCCCACGAGGCCCCGGCCGACCCCCTGGGCTCACGAACCGGGACGAATGCCCCCATGGGTCCCGGTTCGTGACTGAACCGGGAGTAATGGGCTTGCCATGCCCGAACGAAAGCCTTGTTTTCTACTAGTGACACTGGGAGAGGCCATACATCGTATCATTCCATGGAGAAAGGATTTCATCGTCTTTCCAAGACCACCGACTCCTGCTCCACCAAGTCCGCCGCGTCAGTCGACTCCTGCTCCTCCAAGTCCGGCGTCGCGTCAGTCGACTCCTCCTCCTCCAAGTCCGGCACCGCGTCAGCCGACTCCTCCTCCTTCAAGTATGGCACCGCGCGTCAGCCTCCTCCTCCTCCTCCGGCACCGCATCAGTCGTCTCCGCCGCCTCAACAACAGTGGACGAGAGGTGTCGCAGCTACGGCGGCTAGCGGTACAACAGGCATGAAATTCAAATATGGTCTAGGCCTCAAGCATCTTTCGAAGTTGCCTTACCACATGACTGACGAGGAAAACAATGCCGAAGTGGCTGCCCAAGTGAAGGCCCATTTTGCACCGAACCCCCCTCCCCCCGGCCGCCAAAGGAAAAAGTACCTGAGAAAATCATACAACACTTTATTGATAATGCTCAACCGGCTGTGAAGCAAACGGACTCAGACTATGAGCAATCTATCAAGAAGTTATATCATGCACAAAAAACAGAAGGAGTCGAGCTCGAGCTCGAGCCAAGTAGTTGCCAAAAAAGTGGGAAAACTGTTCCCCGGCTGGGAGAAAAGGCAGTGCAGTCGATCTCCCCGCTCACTGTATAACCACATAGGAGGACCGCCGATCAGCTGGTAATAACCGACGATCTTAGAAGGCAGGCTAAAGAGGCCGGTGTCACTCTTCAACAACTCCTAGGGATCAAGGACTTCCAAATGTTTACAGAGGAGGAATTAAGATGCAAATTTGTCCTCAGGCAACCTCTGGTCAAGCCTGAGGAGATCCCGCTTCTATTAACGAGAATGCGCACATTGCATGAGTGGTACGTGAGAGAAGTAAACAACGGGCGATAGTCCCTCATGGTGAAAGTCAAGGAAGAGCATTACTACCATGCAAAAGATTTGTGGGTTGAGTTTCAAGAAATTTTTCAGTTATTCAATGAAGACGCACTCGACAAAGCTATCATCAGTTGCTATTGTCTGTAAGTGATTTCTTTATGTAATTTAAGTCTCTAGCTAGTTGTGCTCGTTCATTATCTGTAATTATCGTCTCTATATTCTTTTCTATGGTATTATGCAGAATGAAGATGTATGAAATGAAAAGAGCTGGACGCTATGGCATTGGGTTCATTGACCCAAATACCTTTAACCAAGAGACATGGACAATTGAATGGTCGAGAAAAATACACAGAGGGAAGCTTGCTACAGTTCTTGAAGCGACTAAATACCCAACCAGAAATACTACTTCCTTACAACTTCGGGTGAGTGACACTGTCTTGCACTACAAATTCTGTTTTTGCTTACTAGATGTTAATAAGTGTAGTTGATGAGTTATGCACATGCCCGCCTAATTATACAAACGTGTGCGCATGCAGTTTTCACTGGATCCTGATAATCATTGAAGTAGACGAGGGAAAAGTTCAAGTACTGGACTCACTACTTAAAGACATTAATGACCACGTAATCGTGAGGGGGATGGTCGACACGTAATTTCAATCATTATCGCACTATGTCGGCCTCTTTAGTTCATTTCCTGATATCAACTAATTAATAACTCCTTTGTTCATTTTCTTTGCCGGCGGGCAGGGCTTGAGAAAAGTTCATCAAACAGGTTGAAGGCCCATGGAAACAAAAGCTGAAATGGGTGCGACCCAAGGTAATTAATTACGTAGTACTAACTAGCTACCATCTCTTTAATTCTAGTTTCAATACCATTATCATGCTTGATTAATTATTATCTGATTGAATTCTATTCTTGTAAAGACGATGAGGCAGGCACAGGGAAATAATTTATGTGCATATTACGTTTGTGAGAACATTCGCATTATGACGTCCGAAAGGACCAAACATGATAAACAACTTTGGGTACGTTTGCCAGAACACTATTAACAATTTTTATATAATTATCTCATATATATACATACACCACAACTAATACATTCATATTGATCTCCTTCTTTAAAGATGTCGGAGCTGCGGGATAAGCTCCTACCAACGGCTGTGTGTGTATGTGTGAATGGTCGTGCGAGAAATTGGATGATATATATATATATGATCGGTTCTACGAGAAATTCTGTTTAACGTGTACAATATGTAGTAGCATAAAATATGTTTGAAATGAAAAAGAATTAAATGGAAAACACAAAATTAAAAGGAAATACAAAACATAAACCCATAAACCCCTAAACCTTTTAGTCCCGGTTGGTGTTGATTACTCCTTGTAGTTGATGCTAGTTGGTTTATTCGGTGGAAGATCATATGTTCAAATCCTTTATGCATATTAGTACCCCTCTGATTATGAACATGAATATGATTTGTGAGTAGTTACGTTTGTTCCTGAGGACATGGGAGAAGTCTTGTTATAAGTAGTCATGTGAATTTGGTATTTGTTTGACATTTTGATGAGATGTATGTTGTCTTCCCTCTAGTGGTGTTATGTGAACGTCGACTACATGACACTTCACCATTATTTGGGCCTAGGGGAAGGCATTGGGAAGTAATAAGTAGATGATGGGTTGCTAGAGTGATGCGGAGCATCCTATGGACATCGCCATGTCAAGAGTCCATTCGGCGAGTGACACGTGGGACATCTACTTCACATACGCAAAGGTGAATCATCTCCTTTACACGTGCTCACTTGATGAGGACATCAATACCATTGTTACACCCACAACCCCTGCTGCTATACATACCAGACCAATTACTAGAGCTCGCGCACGCCAATTAAATTACCAGGTACTTTCGTTTCTTGGTAATGATTCTAATGTTCATGAGAATATGATGCTGCCTAAATTGGATACATTTGTTTTGCTTACAAATGAAGGGCCTAGCTTTGAGAAGGATGAACATTGGAGCAAGAACAAGCATGGAGATGATGGCATGCGCATGGGTAACAAGAACGGAGTTACAAGTGATGATTTCAGGACGTTGAAGCCACCATAATGCGTGCATGAAGCCTTGGACGAAATATACAAGATGCTACTTCATAACTTTCATCCAGAGGCTATTCTAGGTGCTGCGTCACCTTATTATTGGGCCAGACCCATGTAATTTCGAAATACTTGAGTATAGGCTGTTTTTAGAGTCCGTATATGTGGGGAAACAAGAGATAGGGTTGGTTTCGGACCCCTTCCCCAAGGGCCACGAAATTCCCCCCTCTTCTTCCATATATACAGCCCTTAGGGCGTCGTTTAGACTTTGGGTTTTGTTTAGATTAAAAGTTCGCCATAGCTGCAACTTCGCGTACTTCGTTTGTGTTCAACGACCAGACAAAGGCGTCACAGAACCCCACCTTGATCAATAAAGCTTTCATCTTATATTCGCAATATCCAGATTGCAATCTCAGTTTCTTGCTTGTTCTTCGTTTGCTCGCAGGAAACAGACCCTCGTGGTCAGGTTGATCGTGCTCCGGCGTGGTTAATAACCTCTCGGAGTTGGTTTAGCGATTGCTAAGGCGCGACGTCATCGCACGTTCGTAGTCGGATCGTCAAAGTCGACTTCCAACAAAGCGATATCCATCATCTCATCGAAAGACGGGACACCTTTGCCTCTATCAAGTGGTATCAGATTTCCAGGTTGCTCGGTGAGATTTTACAGTTTTTCGTAGTTTAGATCGAGTCTGTTCTTCATACCTACAGTCCACGAAAAAGCCACAAAAAATTTAGGGTTAGTTCAGTATATCCGAACCAATCTGAGCCTTTGCATAATCTTTTTAGGGTTTTTGCTTTGTTGAATTTGCGGTTGCATCGTCATGTCAAGTTGCTGGTCTTAGAGTCTAGTCTTTTAGAGTTTCGAGTTCTGGTCATAAGTTGTCACGCCGTCGCCGCACCATCATCATCGCCTTGCCATCTACCACTATTGCTTATCCGCCACCGCTCTGAATCCGTATCCATATACCACCACCAATCCGTATCCATATACCACCACCGATCTGTATCCATATACCACCACCGCTACCATATACCACCACCGCTGCCATATCCTACCACCATATATCCACCACCAATCCGAGTTCTTTTCATATTCGGTTTGTTTTAGAGATCCATCTATTTCCCGTTTCGTGTTTCCTTGCCTGAGTAGGTCTCAGAAAAAAAAAATTCTCAAGTCTGGAGACCCCCGGGCAGTTTTTAGGCCAAAATTTCGGCAACCAAAAATATTTTTCCCTATCCTATTTTTAGGTCCCGGGAAGTGTTTTGAGACACTCGCCATCATAGTGATTTTTTGTCGCACTTTTTCGTCGTCGCTGCCCTGATTTCCGAAAAAAAATAGTCAAAAAAAATTTGTGCCCATCCTGTCAGTTTGACCTGGGAAGAGTTTTGAGACACTCGCCATTATAGTGATTTTTCGCAAAAAAAAAGAGCAAAAAAAAATCCAAAGTGCTTTTCCCTTGTTTACGTGCAGCGCCGTGATTTTGTTAGTGTTCTAGCTCGCGTCTCTAGCACGGTCTAGCCTAGGACCAGCACAGTACCGTCGTTGAGCGTTTCTTCAACTTTGCATCTCTGAATTGATTATTGCAGACCATTTTTGCTACCATATTATAAGCCTTCCCAGCTCCACATACATGTACATCGTGCTTTGGACTCTCCCTGGTAATCGCTCTATCCAAGCTTTGAGAGTTTTGACTACAACGGTTGCCGATCACCACCTGCTGCTGGGTAAGAACTGGTAAGAATTTGAGATTCGCTTGAAGGTTTTGTGACACACCACCATCACCACCACTTCCTAGTAGTCTGCAGGATCATATTCTTTTGTGTTTCTATTGCTGCTAACTATGGCAGGATCACAAGCCGATGAGACTGATTGGGAGAACATGACGAAAAAGGGGTTGCATGATAAATTTCAGCAAATGATGAGTGGCCAGGTGGGAGATGTGCTAAACAGATTTGAAGAGGCTATGGAGAAGATACATGCCGTGGAGAAGTCGTTCGAGACAAAGCTGGATAACAAGTTTACTGAATTACTCAAGCGTCTTCCGCGACCACCACCGGCTGCACATGTCGCACCTCTACAACAACAACAACCACATCTCCAACGCCGCCTTCCAAATCAAGTGGGACGAGCACAGCGCGTTCCAATTGAGACTGGTCAAAATTCGGGTGCCGCTGCACCTACTGTTGATGCTTCTTTGGCTCCTGCTACTGCGGCGGCTAAGGAGGATGACGATTATGCGGGCGATTATGAGGATGAGGTTGATCAAAATCAAAACTACGTGCAGCCACCAGCACCACCACCAGCAGGTCGACCTCAGGTATATATTCGCAACGGTAGGCCGGCACCACCACCTCAGGTACGAGATCATGACCATCTCCCTAAACTGAAATTGAATATTCCACCATTTGAGGGTAGATATGTTCCTGATATATATCTTACTTGAGAGTTAGAAACTGAACAACGATTTACATGTTTACAATATCCTGAGGAGAGACGTGTTCCTGCTGCTGTTTGTGCTTTCACTAGCTTTGCATGTGTTTGGTGGTCTGAACATTGTAGATTATATCCTGTTCCAGCTACTTGGCCTGCTTTGAAAACTGCTATGCGTACTCGTTGGGTTCCACCATATTATCAACGTGAATTACTTCAAAAATTGCAGCGCTTAAGACAAGGGAAAAATTCTGTAGAAGAATATTATCAGGAATTACAAACTGGCATGATTAGATGTGGTATTGTTGAGGAGAATGAAGCTATGCTTGCACTTTTTATGGGTGGATTAAATAAAGAGATTCAGACCATCCTCGAGTATAAGGATTATAATAATATCACTCGTTTATTCCATCTTGCTTGTAAAGCTGAACGTGAAGTGCAGGATCGACAGCCATTGGCGCGAACTAACTTTTCTACAGGCCGACCTTCATCATGGACACCGCGTGCATCTTCTACTTCCACTGCACCAGCACCTCCATCAGGTTCCACCTCCAGCCGTGATACAAGAAAGCAGGCACAACCACCAGTATCTGCCAAGAGCGCACCTGTCGGGCCTGCACAGAGCTCTTCTTCTTCCATGGCATCGACAGGGCACACAAGTGATATTATTTGTCATCGTTGTAAGGGAAGAGGACATTATGCGAGAGAATGCAAATCTCAGCGTGTAATGATTGCTACTGAGGATGGTGGGTATGAGTCCGCTAGTGACTATGATGAGGAGACTTTGGCTCTTATTACACGTGAAGAACATGGTGGAGATGATTCTGAAAATGAGACGCAATACATGGCTCCTGAAGACGCTGACAGGTATGAATGTTTAGTTGCTCAACGTGTTTTGAGTGTGCAGCTCACACAAGCAGAGCAAAATCAGAGGCATAATTTGTTCCATACAAAGGGAGTTGTGAAGGAACGTTCTGTTCGCGTCATCATAGATGGAGGGAGCTGTAACAACTTGGCTAGCTTGGAGATGGTGGAGAAACTATCTCTCACCACAAGACCACATCCACATCCTTACTACATCCAATGGTTCAACAACAGCGGCAAGGTTAAGGTAACACGTACTATTCGTGTGCATTTTAGTATCTCTACATATGCTGATTATGTTGATTGTGATGTGCTACCCATGCAAGCATGTTCCTTATTACTTGGTAGACCATGGCAATTTGATAAAAACTCTGTACACCATGGTAGAAACAATCAGTATACTCTTGTTCATAAGGATAAAAATATTACTTTGCTTCCTATGACTCCTGATTCCATTTTGAAAGATGACATTAATAGAGCTAATAAAGCAAAACAGGAGAAAAATAAGAGTGAAAATCAGATTGTGGCAAAAGAATTTGAGCAACAAATGAAACCTCATAATAAACCATCTAGTGTTGTTTCTGAAATTAAATTGAAAAGTGCATGTTTACTTGCCACAAAATCTGATATTGATGAGCTAGATTTCAACAAATCTGTTTGCTATGCTTTTGTGTGCAAAGAGGCATTATTTTCATTCGAGGCCGTGCCTTCCTCTTTGCCCCCTGCTGTCACTAACATTTTGCAGGAGTTCGCTGACGTCTTTCCACAAGACGTGCCACCGGGATTACCACCTATTCGAGGGATTGAGCATCAAATTGACTTAATTCCCGGTGCATCGCTACCCAACCGTGCACCATACCGTACCAATCCAGAGGAGATGAAGGAGATTATGCCTCAAGTACAGGAGCTGCTCGACAAAGGTTATATACGCGAATCTCTTAGTCCTTGTGCTGTTCCTATTATACTTGTGCCTAAAAAGCATGGTACATCGCGTATGTGTGTTGATTGTAGAGGCATTAATAACATTATTATTCGTTATCGTCATCCTATTCCTAGGCTAGATGATATGCTTGATGAATTGAGTGGCTCTACAATATTTTCCAAAGTTGTTTTGCGTAGTGGATACCATCAAATTCGTATGAAACTGGGAGATGAATGGAAAACAGCATTTAAAACTAAGTTTGGTTTATATGAGTGGTTAGTCATGCCTTTTGGGTTAACTAATGCACCTAGTACTTTCATGAGACTAATGAACGAAGTTTTACGTGCTTTTATTGGACGATTTGTGGTAGCCTATTTTGATGATATACTGATTTATAGCAAATCTTTGGAAGAACATTTAGAACATTTACGTGCTGTTTTTATTGCTCTACGTGATGCACGTTTGTTTGGTAACCTTGGGAAGTGCACCTTTTGCACCGACCGAGTATCTTTTCTTGGCTATGTTGTTACTCCACAGGGAATTGAAGTTGATAAAGCCAAGATTGAAGCTATTGAGAGTTGGCCGCAGCCCAAAACGGTCACACAAGTGAGGAGTTTCCTTGGCCTCGCTGGTTTCTATAGGCATTTTGTGAGAGATTTCAGCACCATTGATGCACCTCTCAACGAGCTTACAAAGAAGGATGTGCCTTTTGTTTGGGGTACCGCACAAGAAGAAGCCTTCACGGTATTGAAAGATAAGTTGACACATGCTCCTTTACTCCAACTTCCTGATTGCCATGTTTCTTGGGAGGATATATATATGTGTTCACAGGTTGTCACGTCGCCGCTGCCATATATCACCACCGCATCATCATCATCGCTGCTGCCATATACCACCACCGCACCAACTTCATCGCCGCTGCCATATACCACCACCACATATTCACCGCCAATCCGAGTCCATATACGCCACCACATATCCGCCGCCATCACGCCAATCCGAGGACACCTGCAACATATATCCGCCACCAGTCCGAGTTCCACCAGATTCATCTTCGCCACCAGTCCGAGTTCCACCAGATTCATCTCCGCCACCAGTCCTAGTCCAAGTCCAGTATTTTGTTACTCTGTTTTGGATTTCCAGATCACGCCATACTCCGAGTCATGACGGAGGACTCCAAAACTTTTGTGTTACCCGCAGTAGAAAAATAGTTCCAGTTTCAAAAAAAAAAGAGGAAAAAAAGTGCAAAAAAAAAAGTGAAAAAAATTCAGAGTGTGCTCCTCCCTTGTTTACGTGCAGCGCCGTGATTTTTTTAGTGTTCTAGGCTCGCGTCTCTAGCACGGTCTAGCCTAGGACCAACACAGTACCGTCGTTGAGCGTTTATTCAACTTTGCATATCTGAATTGATTATTGCTAACCCTTTTTGCTACCATATTATAAGCCTTCCCAGCTCCACATACATCTACGTCGTGCGGTTGACTCTCCCTGGTAATCGCTCTATCCAAGCTTTGAGAGTTTTGACTACAACGGTTGCCGATCACCACCTGCTGCTGGGTAAGAACTGGAAAGAATTTGAGATTCGCTTGCAGGATTTGTGACACACCACCATCACCACCACTTCCTAGTAGTCTGTAGGATCATATTCTTTTGTGTTTCTATTGCTGCTAACCATGGCAGGATCACAAGCCGATGAGATTGATTGGGAGAACATGACGAACAAGGGGTTGCATGATAAATTTCAGCAAATGATGAGTTGCCAGGTGGGAGATGTGCTAAACAGATTTGAAGAGGCTATGGAGAAGATAGATGCCGTGGAGAAGTCGTTTGAGACAAAGCTGGATAACAGGTTTACTGAATTGCTCAAGCGTCTTCCCCAACCACCACCGGCTGCACCTGTCGCACCTCTACAACAACAACAACCACATCTCCAACGCCACCTTCCAAATCAAGTGGGACGAGCACAACGCGTTCCAATTGAGACTGGTCAAAATTCGGGTGCCGCTGCACCTACTGTTGATGCTTCTTTGGCTCCTGCTACTGCGGCGGCTGAGGAGGATGACGATTATGCGGGCGATTATGAGGATGAGGTTGATCAAAATAAGAACTATGTGCAGCCACCAGCACCACCTCCAGCAGGTCGACCTCAGGTATATATTCGCAACGGTAGGCCTGCACCACCACCTCAGGTACGAGATCATGACCATGTTCCTAAACTGAAATTGAATATTCCATCGTTTGAGGGTAGATACATTCCTGATGTATATCTTACTTGGGAGTTAGAAATTGAACAACGTTTTACATGTTTACAATATCCCGAGGAGAGACGGGTTGCTGCTGCTGTTTGTGCTTTCACTAGTTTTGCATGTGTATGGTGGTCTGAACATTGTAGATTATATCCTGGTCCAGCTACTTGGGCTGCTTTGAAAACTGCTATGCGTACTCGTTGGGTTCCACCATATTATCAACGTGAATTGCTTCAAAAATTGCAGCACTTAAGACAAGGTAAAAATTCTGTAGAAGAATATTATCAGGAATTACAAACTGGCATGATTAGATGTGGTATTGTTGAGGAGAATGAAGCTATGCTTGCACGTTTTATGGGTGGATTAAATAAAGAGATTCAGACCATTCTAGAGTATAAGGATTATAATAATATCACTCGTTTATTCCATCTTGCTTGTAAAGCTGAACGTGAAGTGCAGGATCGACATGCATTGGCGCGAACTAACTTTTCTGCAGGTCGACCTTCATCATGGACACCACGTGCATCCTCTACTTCCACTTCACCATCACCTCCATCAGGTGCCACCTCCAGCCGTGATACAAGAAAGCAGGCACAACCACCACTCTCTGCCAAGAGCACACCTGCCGGGCCTGCGCAGAGCTCTTCTTCTTCTTCCATGGCGTCAACAGGGCACACAAGTGATATTATTTGTCGTCGTTGTAAGGGAAGAGGACATTATGCGAGAGAATGCAAATCTCAGCGTGTGATGATTGCTACTGAGGATGGTGGGTATGAGTCCGCTAGTGACTATGATGAGGAGACTTTGGCTCTTATTACACGTGAAGAACATGGTGGAGATGATTCTGAAAATGAGACGCAATACATGGCTCCTGAAGACGCTGACAGGTATGAATGTTTAGTTGCTCAACGTGTTTTGAGTGTGCACGTCACACAAGCAGAGCAAAATCAGAGGCATAATTTGTTCCATACAAAGGGGGTTGTGAAGGAACGTTCTGTTCGTGTCATCATAGATGGAGGGAGCTGTAACAACTTGGCTAGCATGGAGATGGTGGAGAAACTATCTCTCACCACAAGACCACATCCGCATCCTTACTACATCCAATGGTTCAACAACAGCGGCAAGGTTAAGGTAACACGTACTGTTCGTGTGCATTTTAGTATCTCTACATATGCTAATTATGTTGATTGTGATGTGGTACCCATGCAAGCATGTTCCTTATTACTTGGTAGACCATGGCAATTTGATAAAAACTCTGTACACCATGGTAGAAACAATCAGTATACTCTTGTTCATAAGGATAAAAATATTACTTTGCTTCCTATGACTCCTGATTCCATTTTGAAAGATGACATTAATAGAGCTAATAAAGCAAAACAGGGGAAAAATAAGAGTGAAAATCAGATTGTGGCAAAAGAATTTGAGCAACAAATGAAACCTAATAATAAATCATCTAGTGTTGTTTCTGAAATTAAATTGAAAAGTGCATGTTTACTTGCCACAAAATCTGATATTGATGAGCTAGATTTCAACAAATCTGTTTGCTATGCTTTTGTGTGCAAAGAGGCATTATTTTCATTCGAGGTCGTGCCTTCCTCTGTGCCCCCTGCTGTCACTAACATTTTGCAGGAGTTCGCTGACGTCTTTCCACAAGACGTGCTACCGGGATTACCACCTATTCGAGGGATTGAGCATCAAATTGACTTAATTCCCGGTGCATCGCTACCCAACCGTGCACCATACCGTACCAATCCAGAGGAGACGAAGGAGATTATGCGTCAAGTACAGGAGCTGCTCGACAAAGGTTATATACGCGAATCTCTTAGTCCTTGTGCTGTTCCTATTATACTTGTGCCTAAAAAGGATGGTACATCGCGTATGTGTGTTGATTGTAGAGGCATTAATAACATTACTATTCGTTATCGTCATCCTATTCCTAGGCTAGATGATATGCTTGAAGAATTGAGTGGCTCTACAATATTTTCCAAAGTTGATTTGCGTAGTGGATACCATCAAATTCGTATGAAACTGGGAGATGAATGGAAAACACCATTTAAAACTAAGTTTGGTTTATATGAGTGGTTAATCATGCCATTTGGGTTAACTAATGCACCTAGTACTTTCATGAGACTAATGAACGAAGTTTTACGTGCTTTTATTGGACGATTTGTGGTAGTCTATTTTGATGATATACTGATTTATAGCAAATCTTTGGAAGAACATTTGGAACATTTACGTGCTGTTTTTATTGCTCTACGTGATGCACGTTTGTTTGGTAACCTTGGGAAGTGCACCTTTTGCACCGACCGAGTACTTTTCTTGGCTATGTTGTTACTCCACAGGGAATTGAAGTTGATAAACCAAGATTGAAGCTATTGAGAGTTGGCCGCAGCCCAAAACGGTCACACAAGTCAGGAGTTTCCTTGGCCTCACTGGTTTCTATAGGCGTTTTGTGAAAGATTTCAGCACCATTGCTGCACCTCTCAATGAGCTTACAAAGAAGGATGTGCCTTTTGTTTGGGGTACCGCATAGGAAGAATCCTTCACAGTATTGAAAGATAAGTTGACACATGCTCCTTTACTCCAACTTCCTGATTTTAATAAGACTTTTGAGCTTGAATGTGATGCTAGTGGAATTGGATTAGGAGGTGTGTTATTACAAGATGGTAAACTTGTTGCATACTTTTCTGAAAAATTGAGTGGGCCTAGTCTGAATTATTCTACTTATGATAAAGAACTATATGCTCTTGTTCGGACTTTAGAAACATGGCAACATTATTTATGGCCCAAAGAATTTGTTATACATTCTGATAATGAATCTTTGAAACATATTAAAAGTCAAGCTAAACTGAATCGTAGACATGCTAAATGGGTTGAATTCATTGAAACTTTCCTTTATGTCATTAAACACAAGAAGGGTAAAGAAAATGTTATTGCTGATGCATTGTCTCGTCACTATACTATGCTGTCACAACTTGACTTCAAAATATTTGGTTTGGAGACCATCAAAGATCAATATGTGCATGATGCTGATTTTAAAGATGTTTTGCAGAATTGTAAAGAAGGAAGAACCTGGAACAAGTTTGTCGTTAATGATGGATTTGTGTTCCGTGCTAACAAGCTATGCATTCCAGCTAGCTCTCTTCGTCTTTTGTTGTTGCAGGAGGCGCATGGAGGAGGATTAATGGGACACTGTGGCGTGAAGAAGACGGAGGACGTACTTGCTACACATTTCTTTTGGCCAAAGATGAGACGGGATGTTGAGCGTTTTGTTGCTCGCGGCACTACATGTCAAAAAGCTAAGTCACGACTCAATCCTCATGGTTTATATATGCCTTTGCTTGTACCTAGTGTTCCTTGGGAGGATATATCTATGGACTTTGTTTTAGGTTTACCTCGAACAAAGAAGGGGAGGGATATGATATTTGTTGTCGTGGATAGATTCTCAAAAATGGCACACTTTATACCATGTCATAAAAGCGATGATGCTGTTAATGTTGCTAATTTGTTCTTCCGTAAAATTATTCGTTTGCATGGTGTGCCAAATACTATTGTTTCAGATCGTGATACTAAATTTCTTAGCCACTTTTGGAGATGTTTATGGGCTAAGTTGGGGACTAAACTGCTTTTTAGTACTACTTGTCACCCCCAAACTGATGGACAAACTGAAATAGTCAATAGAACATTGTCTACTATGCTTAGGGCTGTTTTGAAGAATAATAAGAAAATGTGGGAAGAATGCTTGCCTCATATTGAGTTTGCTTATAATCGTTCATTGCATTCTACTACTAAGATGTGCCCTTTTGAAATTGTGTATGGTTTCCTACCTCGTGCACCTATTGATTTGTTGCCTCTTCCATCTTCGGAGAAGGTTAATTTTGATGCTAAACAACGTGCTGAATTGATAAAAATGCATGAGTTAACTAAGGAAAACATTGAGCGTATGAATGCTAAATATAAACTTGCTGGAGATAAGGGTAGAAAACATGTTGTGTTTGCACCTGGAGATCTTGTTTGGTTACATTTGCGTAAGGATAGATTTCCTGATTTGCGCAAATCAAAGCTAATGCCACGTGTTGATGGTCCTTTTAAGGTGTTAGAGAAAATAAATGATAATGCATATAAACTTGAGCTGCCTGCAGATTTTGGGGTTAGTCCCACTTTTAACATTGCAGATTTGAAGCCTTATTTGGGTGAGGGAGATGAGCTTCCGTCGAGGACGACTTCATTTCAAGAAGGGGAGGATGATGAGGACATCAATACCATTGTTACACCCACAGCCCCTGCTGCTATACATACTGGACCAATTACTAGAGCTCGCGCACGCCAATTAAATTACCAGGTACTTTCGTTTCTTGGTAATGATTCTAATGTTCATGAGAATATGATGCTGCCTAAATTGGATACATTTGTGTTGCTTACAAATGAAGGGCCTAGCTTTGAGAAGGATGAACATTGGAGCAAGAACAAGCATGGAGATGATGACATGCGCATGGGGGACAAGAACGGAGTTACAAGTGATGATTTCAGGACGTTGAAGCCACCATAATGCGTGCATGAAGCCTTGGACGAAATATACAAGATGCTACTTCATAACTTTCGTCCAGAGGCTATTCTAGGTGCTGCGTCACCTTATTATTGGGCCAGGCCCATGTAATTTCGAAATACTTGAGTATAGGCTATTTTTAGAGTCCGTATGTGTGGGGAAACAAGAGATAGGGTTGGTTTCGGACCCCTTCCTCAAGGGCCACGAAATTACCCCCTCTTCCTCCATATATACAGCCCTTAGGGCGTCGTTTAGACTTTGGGGTTTTGTTTAGATTAAAAGTTCGCCATAGCTGCAACTTCGCGTACTTCGTTTGTGTTCAGCGACCAGACAAAGGCGTCACAGAACTCCACCTTGATCAATAAAGCTTTCATCTTATATTCGCAATATCCAGATTGCAATCTCAGTTTCTTGCTTGTTCTTCGTTTGCTCGCAGGAAACAGACCCTCGTGGTCAGGTTGATCGTGCTCCGGCGTGGTCGATAACCTCTCGGAGTTGGTTTAGCGATTGCTAAGGCGCGACGTCCTCGCACGCTCGTAGTCGGATCGTCAAAGTCGACTTCCATCAAAGCGATATTCATCATCTCATCGAAAGACGGGACACCTTTGCCTCTATCAGTGGACTACTCCCTACTCATCGTGGTGGCTGCCGGAATGATGAAGATGGCCACCGAAGATGATTCCCCACTCCGGCATGGTGCCGGAAAGGGTCTAGATTGGTTTTCGATGGCTACAGAGCCTTGCAGCGGCGGAACTTCTGATCTAGGTTAACCCCGAAGGGTTTTGGAATATTTGTGAATTTATAGGGTAAAGAGGGGGTGCGGGAGGCCACCGAGGTGGGCACAACCCACCTGGTTGCGCCTGGGCCCCCAGGCGCGCCCTGGTGGGTTGTGCCCCCTTCGGGGCACCCCCTGGTGCTGCTCTGGCCCAATGGATGTCTTCTGGTCCATAAAAAATCTCCAAAAAGTTTCGCGGTGTTTGGACTCTGTTTGATATTGATTTCCTGTGATGTAAAAAACAGGCAAAAAAACAGCAACTGGCACTGGGCACTGGGTCAATAGGTTAGTCCCAAAAAATGATATAAAGTTGCTATAAAATGATTGTAAAACATCCAAGAATGATAAAATAACAGCATGAATACTTCATAAATTATAGATACATTGGAGACGTATCAGCATCCCCAAGCTGAATTCCTACTCGTCCTCAAGTAGGTAAATGATAAAAGAAATAAGTTATGAAGTGTGAATGCTAGCAAAATGCATAAGTTTGATCAATGATAATTTCAATCACTTTTCCTAGCATCATAACAGCAATTCTTTCTCATAAAATTTCTCATGTTATCGTAGCAGCCAATTCACATGTTAAGGTTTAAATAATGAATTCTCTTGAAACTCAACAACCTATGTTCTTAGTCACCAAGCAATTGGAATTCAACTTATTCAACAGAGTTTAAGTAAGAGCTCCACATACTCAACCATCTTATAGTGTTCTATGATTGATAGTACTCACCGCATACACATGAGTAAAACGTTTCAACCGGACACATAGAAAGATAGGGGCTTATTGTTTTGCCTCCCAACGTATTCACCTCAAGGGTGATGTCAACAATAATAACTCATGCTATCCATATTCAACTGGATATACGTGCCTAGATCATTCCTCACCACATGATGCTTGCCAAAATAGAAAAATAAAAAGGAATAGAGAGAAAAACTTTGACTCTTTGCATAAAAGTAAAAACTGAAAAGTAAAAGATAGGTCCTCCGCAGAGGGAAGCAGAGGTTGCCATGCGCTTATTAGTTTGTATGCTCAACCCCTTAGTGCAAAAGAACGTCACGTTATATTGTCCGTTATGGTAGCAACCTTTATTATGTAGTCTGTCACTTTTATTCTTTGCCATCACAAGTTTGTACAATGCTCAATTTTCTCTTATACTAAATGATCTAACACTTTTAGAAGCAATTTTTACTGCCTTATTGCACCGATGACAACTTACTTGAAGGATCTTGCTCAATCCTTAGGTAGGTATGGTGGACTCTTGAAGATAAGATTTGGGTTTAAGGGTTTTTGGATGCACATGTAGTATCTCTACTTGGTGTGGAATTTTTGGCTAGCAAAGATGGGGGGCAAGCACCACATGTTGAAAAATCTATGACAATATAACTTGTATGTGAATATGAACAAATATAAACCATTACGTTGTCTTCCTTGTCCAACGTCAACAATTTTGGCATATAATTATGTGATGGGGGCTCACAATCACAAAAGATTTCAAGGATAGTATATTTGCATGTGAAAGTTCTCTTCCTTCTACTAATTATTCGTGAATTGCTTGTATGACCAATATTGTGATTGTCAGGCCTCAAAAGATTTCACTTTCTAAACCCAATGTGAAGCTACCACTAGGCATGATATGATTTCAACTTCATGACATTCAATTTATTCAACAATTTACTCATAGGATATAAGGGAAGCACAAGAGTAAATGACAAACAACTCCAAAAAGATATAAGTGAAGATCATGAGCATAATATTTCTTTCTCTCAAATTAATTTAAGTGAAGCAAGAGAGAATTTCTTCAAAAATAACATCGTGCTCAAAAAGATATAAGTGAAGCACTAAAGCAATTCCATAGAAAAGAGCTTCGTTGACGGGATGTGAATGCCGCTTACTTAGCCTCCCTGGAAACTATTTGAGGATTCTATTTTATTTTAAAAAATTCAGATCTAAGTATTTTATTAAAAAATCAAGCAAACACAAAATAAAATGACATTCTAATAATACCACACATCATGTGAAGAAGCAAAAATTTAGGCTCAACCGATACTAACCGATAATTGTTGTTGAAGAAAGGTGGGATGCCTACCGGGGCATCCCCAAGCTTAGATGCTTTGAGACTTCTTGAAATATTATCTTGGGATGCCTTGGGCATCCCCAATCTTGAGCTTTTGTGTTTCCTTAATTCTTCTCATATCACGGTTTTCCTAAACCTCAAAAGCTTCATCGACACAAAACTCAACAAGAACTCGTGAGATAAGTTAGTATAAACCAATGCAAAAACCTTATCATTCTCTACTCTAGCAAATAAATAAAATTATTATTGAACATTGCATACTAAATGCCTATGTGCATATTTAATACACACCTATCCTCGAATAGGATCATTAAACAAGCAAACATATGCAAACAATGCAAACATAACAGCAATATGCCAAAATAGTACAGTCTGTAAAGAATGCAAGAGTATCAATACTTATTCAACTCCAAACATTATGAAATTCTAGCACCCTGTAGAAACTTTATCAGAGCTTATTTTGCCAAAAGTTTCAACATTTTATCACATACTGACTTTTCTAGGGAATTTTTGCAACATCGATAAACTTTCTGTTTTGAAACAGCAACATGTAGACTTGTAAAATAAGCAAGGTGAAGGCTATCCTTGACATTTTTCTTGAAAATAAAGATGCAAAACATTACTCTAAATAATAGAAAGCAAATGCAATTAAAATAAAATGACGCTCCAAGCAAAACTCATATCATGTGACGAACGAAAACATAGCTCCAAGTGAGGTTACCGATAATGTTGGAGACGAAAGAGGGGATGCCTTCCGGGGCATCCCCAAGCTTAGTTGCTTGGATCTTCCTTGAATATTACCTTGGGGTGACTTGGGCATCCCCAAGCTTAGGGTCTTGTCACTCCTTATTCTCCTCATATCGACATCTCACCCAAAACTTGAAAACTTCAATCACACAAAACTTAACAAAACTTCGTGAGATAGGTTAGTATGATAAAGAGCAAGCCATTTCACTTTGGTATTGTAAAAGACAATATTAATAATTGTTTCAACACAACTACTACTATGTCATATCATTTCCACAATTTATATTGAGCAATATAAGCCATAGAAACTAGGAAACAAGCAAACGATGCATTGAAAACAGAATCTGTCAAAAACAGAACAGTCTGTAGTAATCTGTACTCAAACCATACTTATGATACTACAAAAATTATGGAAAAATTTGGACCACATGAGAAATTTGTATATTAAACTTCTGCAAAAAGAATCAACCCAAAATCACTCTTCTGTTAAAAATAAGAACTATTTTTGTGAGCGCAAAAGTTTCCATTTTTCAGCAAGATCAAATCAACTATCACCCAACATGATCCCAATGGCTTTACTTGGCACTTTATTGAAACAAAAGCTATAAAACATGATTACTACAGTAGCATAATCATGTGAACACACAAAAATAGTAGGTAAAAGTGTTGGGTTGTCTCCCAACAAGTGCTTTTCTTTAATGCCTTTTAGCTAGGCATGATGATTTCAATGATGCTCGCATAAAAGATAAGAATTGAAACACAAAGAGAGCATCATGAAGCACATGGCTATCACATTTAAGTCTAACCCACTACCTATGCATAGGTATTTTGTGAGCAAACAACTTATGGGTACAAGAATCAACTAGCATAGGAAGGCAAAACAAGCATAACTTCAAAACTTTCAACACATGGAGAGGAAACTTGATATTATTGCAATTCCTACAATCATAATTTCCTCCCTCATAATAATTTTCAGTAGCATCATGAAGAAATTCAAAAATATAATCATCACATAAGGCACTCTTTTCATGATGCATAATCATAGAAATTCTGTTACTCTCCACATAAGCAAATTTATTCTCATGAATAGTAGTGGGAGCAAACTCAACAAAATAACTATCATGGGATTGAAAATTAAAATCATGATGACAAGTTTCATGGTTTTCATTATTCAATATAGCATACATGTCATCACCATAATCATCATAGATAGCAATTTTGTTGTCATAATCAATTGCAACCTCTTCCAAAATAGTGGATTCATCATCAAATAAAGTCATGACATCTCCGAATCCACTTTCATCAATATAATCATCATAAATAGGAGGTGTGCAATCATCATAATAAATTTTCTCATCAAAACTTGGGGGACTAAGAATATCATCTTCATCAAATATAGCCTCCCCAAGCTTCTATCTTTGCATATCATTAGCATCATGGATATTCAAAGAATTCATACTAACAACATTGCAATCATGCTCATCATTTTCAACAAAGATATTATAAAGATGATCAATAATGTGATGCAACCTCAATTCCATTTTTTAATGTAGTTTTGTTTTATAAACCAAACTAGTGATAAAACAAGAAACTGAAAGATTCAATTGCAAGAACTAAAGATATACCTTCATGCACTCACCTCCCCGGCAACGGCGCCAGAAAAGAGCTTGATGTCTACTATGCAACTTTATTCTTGTAGACACGTGTTGGGCCTCCAAGCGCAGAGTTTTGTAGGACAGTAGCAATTTTCCCTCATGTGGATGACCTAAGGTTTATCAATCCATGAGAGGTGTAGGATGAAGAGGTCTCTCTCAAATGACCCTGCAATCAAATACAAGAAATCTCTTGTGTCCCCAACACACCCAATACAATGGTAATTTGTATAGGTGCACTAGTTTGGCAAAGAGATGGTGATAAAAGTGTAATATGGATGGTAGAAATATATTTTCGTAATCTGAATAAATAAAAACAACAAGGTAGCAAATAGTAAACGGGCACAAAAACGGTATTGCAATGCTTGAAAATGAGGCCTAGGGTCCGTACTTTCGCTAGTGCAATCTCTCAACAGTGCTAATATAATTGCATCATATAACCACCCCTCGAAGTGCAATGAAGATTCACTCCAAATTTCCTATCTAGCGGATAACATAAGAATAAATTGTTTGTAGGGTACGGAACAACCTCAAAGCTATTATTTTCGTTTGATCTATTCAAGAGTTCATACTAAAATAACACAAAGCTATTCTTTCCGTTTGATCTATCCTAGAGTTCGTAGTAAAATAACACCAAAGCGAATTCATATTCATAATACTCAATCCAACACAAAGAAATTCAAAGAGTGCCCCAAGATTTCTATCAAAGAAACAAAGACAAGAACGTGCATCAACCCCTATGCATAGATTACCCCAATGTCACCTCGGGAATCCGCGAGTTGAGTGCCAAAAACATATATCAAGTGACAATGCATCAGCAATAACATTTTCTTGACCCTTCTTGTGTTTAATGACATAAGGGAAAGTTACAATGAATTCAACCCATTTAGCATGTCTACGATTTAGTTTAGCTTGACTTTTAATATGTTTCAAAGATTCATGATCAGAATGTATAACAAATTCTTTGGGCCATAAATAATGTTGTCATGTTTCTAAAGTCCGAACAAGAGCATATAGTTCTTTATCATAAGTAGAATAATTCAGACTAGGCCCACTCAATTTTTCAGAAAAGTATGCAACAGGTTTGCCATCTTGTAATAACACACCTCCTAATCCAATGCCACTAGCATCACATTCAAGCTCAAAAGTCTTATTAAAATCAGGAAGTTGGAGTAAAGGAGCATGTGTCAACTTATCTTTCAATACCGTGAAGGCTTCTTCCTGTGCGGTAACCCAAACAAAAGGCACTTCCTTCTTTGTAAGCTCGTTGAGAGGTGCAGCAATGGTGCTAAAATCTCTCACAAAACGCCTATAGAAACCAGCGAGTCCAAGAAAACTCCGCACTTGTGTGACCGTTTTGGGCTGCGGCCAACTCTCAATAGCTTCAATCTTGGCTTTATCAACTTCAATTCCCTGTGGAGTAACAACATAGCCAAGAAAAGATACTCGGTCGGTGCAAAAGGTGCACTTCCCAAGGTTACCAAACAAACGTGCATCACGTAGAGCAATAAAAACAGCACGTAAATGTTCCAAATGTTCTTCCAAAGATTTGCTATAAATCAGTATATCATCAAAATAGACTACCACAAATCGTCCAATGAAAGCACGTAAAACTTCGTTCATTAGTCTCATGAAAGTACTAGGTGCATTAGTTAACCCAAAAGGCATGACTAACCACTCATATAAACCAAACTTAGTTTTAAATGCAGTTTTCCATTCATCTCCCAATTTCATACGAATTTGATGGTATCCACTACGCAAATCAACTTTGGAGAATATTGTAGAGCCACTCAATTCATCAAGCATATCATCTAGCCTAGGAATAGGATGACGATAACGAATAGTAATATTATTAATGCCTCTACAATCAACACACATACGCGACGTACCATCCTTTTTAGGCACGAGTATAATAGGAACAGCACAAGGACTAAGAGATTCGCGTATATAACCTTTGTCGAGCAGCTCCTGTACTTGACGCATAATCTCCTTCGTCTCCTCTGGATTGGTACGGTATGGTGCACGGTTGGGTAGCGATGCACCGGGAATTAAGTCAATTTGATGCTCAATCCCTCGAATAGGTGGTAATCCCGGTGGCACGTCTTGTGGGAAGACGTCAGCGAACTCCTGCAAAATGTTAGTGACAGCAGGGGGCAAAGAGGAAGGCACGTCCTCGAATGAAAATAATGCCTCTTTGCACACAAAAGCATAGCAAACAGATTTGCTGAAATCTAGTTCATCAATATCAGATTTTGTGGCAAGTAAACATGCACTTTTCAATGTAATTTCAGAAACAACACTAGATGGTTTATTATTAGGTTTCATTTGTTGCTCAAATTCCTTTGCCACAATCTGATTTTCACTCTTATTTTTCTCCTGTTTTGCTTTATTAGCTCTATTAATGTCATCTTTCAAAATGGAATCAGGAGTCATAGGAAGCAAAGTAATATTTTTATCCTTATGAACAAGAGTATACTGATTGTTTCTACCATGATGTACAGAATTTTTATCAAATTGCCATGGTCTACCTAGTAATAAGGAACATGCTTGCATGGGTACCACATCACAATCAACATAATCAGCATATGTAGAGATACTAAAATGCACACAAACAGTACGTGTTACCTTAACCTTGCCGCTGTTGTTGAACCATTGGATGTAGTAAGGATGTGGATGTGGTCTTGTGGTGAGAGATAGCTTCTCCACCATCTCCATGCTAGCCAAGGTTTTACAGCTCCCTCCATCTATGATGACGCGAACAGAACGTTCCTTCACAACTCCCTTTGTATGGAACAAATTATGCCTCTGATTTTGCTCTGCTTGTGTGACCTGCACACTCAAAACACGTTGAGCAACTAAACATTCATACCTGTCAGCGTCTTCAGGAGCCATGTATTGCGTCTCATTTTCAGAATCATCTCCACCATGTTCTTCACGTGTAATAAGAGCCAAAGTCTCCTCATCATAGTCACTAGCGGACTCATACCCACCATCCTCAGTAGCAATCATGACACGCTGAGATTTGCATTCTCTCGCAAAATGTCCTCTTCCCTTACAACGACGACAAATAATATCACTTGTGTGCCCTGTCGATGCCATGGAAGAAGAAGAGCTCTGCGCAGGCCCGACAGGTGTGCTCTTGGCAGAGAGTGGTGGTTGTGCCTGCTTTCTTGTATCACGGCTGGAGGTGGCACCTGATGGAGGTGATGGTGAAGTGGAAGTAGAAGATGCACGCGGTGTCCATGATGAAGGTCGACCTGCAGAAAAGTTAGTTCGCGCCAATGGCTGTCGATCCTGCACTTCACGTTCAGCTTTACAAGCAAGATGGAATAAACGAGTGATAGTATTATAATCCTTATACTCTAGAATGGTCTGAATCTCTTTATTTAATCCACCCATAAAACGTGCAAGCATAGCTTCATTCTCCTCAACAATACCACATCTAATCATGCCAGTTTGTAATTCCTGATAATATTCTTCTACAGAATTTTTCCCTTGTCTTAAACGCTGCAATTTTTGAAGTAATTCACGTTGATAATATGGTGGAACCCAACGAGTACGCATAGCAGTTTTCAAAGCAGCCCAAGTAGCTGGAACAGGATATAATCTACAATGTTCAGACCACCAAACACATGCAAAGCTAGTGAAAGCACAAACAGCAGTAGGAACACGTCTCTCCTCAGGATATTGTAAACATGTAAATCGTTGTTCAGTTTCTAACTCCCAAGTAAGATATATATCAGGAACATATCTACACTCAAATGGTGGAATATTCAATTTCAGTTTAGGGAGATGGTCATGATCTCGTACCTGAGGTGGTGGTGCCGGCCTATCGTTGCGAATATATACCTGAGGTCGACCTGCTGGTGGTGGTGCTGGTGGCTGCACGTAGTTCTGAGTTTGATCAACCTCATCCTCATAATCGCCCGCATAATCGTCATGCTCCTCAGCCGCCGCAGGAGCAGGAGCCAAAGAAGCATCAACAGTAGGTGCAGCAGCACCCGAATTTTGACCAATCTCAATTGGAACGCGCTGTGCCCGTCCCACTTGATTTGGAAGGCGGCGTTGGAGATGTGGTTGTTGTTGTTGTAGAGGTGCGACATGTGCAGCCGGTGGTGGTTGGGGAAGACGCTTGAGTAATTCAGTAAACTTGTTATCTAGCTTTGTCTCAAACGGCTTCTCCAGGGCATCTATCTTCTCCATAGCCTCTTCAAATCTGTTTAGCACATCTCCCACCTGGCCACTCATCATTTGCTGAAATTTATCATGCAACTCCTTGTTCGTCATGTTCTCCCAATCAGTCTCATCGGCTTGTGAACCTGCCATGGTTAGCAGCAAGAGAAACACAAAAGAATATGATCCTGCAGACTACTAGAAGTGGTGGTGATGGTGGTGTGTCACAAAACCTTCAAGCGAATCTCAAATTCTTACCAGTTCTTACCCAGCAGTAGGTGGTGATCGGCAACCGTTGGAGTCAAAAACTCTCAAAGCTTGGATATAGCGATTACCAGGGAGAGTCAAACGCATGATGTAGACTTATGTGGAGCTGGGAAGGCTTATAATATGGTAGTAAAATGGTAAGCAATAATCAATTCAGAGATGCAAAGTTGAATAAACGCTCAACGACGGTACTGTGCTGGTCCTAGGCTAGACCGTGCTAGAGACGCGAGCCTAGAACACTAACAAAATCACGGCGCTGCACGTAAACAAGGGAAAAGCACACTGGAATTTTTTTTTCGCTCTTTTTTTTGCGCTCCTCTTTTTTTTTTGCGAAAAATCACTATAATGGCGAGTGTCTCAAAACTCTTCCCAGGTCAAACTGACAGGATGGGCACAAAATTTTTTGAGTATTTTTTTTCGGAAATCAGGGCAGTGACGACGAAAAAGTGCGACAAAAAATCACTATGATGGCGAGTGTCTCAAAACACTACCCGGGGCCTAAAAATAGGATAGGGAAAAAATATTTTTGGTTGCCAAAATTTTGGCCTAAAAACTGCCGAATTTTGGCCTAAAAACTGCCGAAATTTTGGCCTAAAAACGCGATCCTAGAATCTTTTTTTTTCCGAGACCTACTCAGGCAAGGAAACACGAAACGGAAAATATATGGATCTCTAAAACCAACCGAATATGAAAAGAACTCGGATTGGTGGTGGATATATGGCGGTAGGATATGGCAGCGGTGGTGGTATATGGTAGCGGTAGTGGTATATGGATACGGATCGGTGGTGGTATATGGATACGGATTGGTGGTGGTATATGGATACGGATTCAAAGCGGTGGCGGATAAGCAATGGTGGTAGATGGCAAGGCGATGATGATGGTGCGGCAGCGGCGTGACAACTTATGACCAGAACTCGTAACTCTAAAAGACTAGACTCTAAGACCAGCAACTTGACACGACGATGCAACCGCAAATTCAACAAAGCAAAAACCCTAAAAAGATTATGCAAAGGCTCAGATTGGTTCGGATATGATGAACTAACCCTAATGTTTTTTTGTGGCTTTTTCGTGGACTGTAGGTATGAAGAACAGACTCGATCTAAACTACGAAAAACTGTAAAATCTCACCGAGCAACCTGGAAATTTGATACCACTTGATAGAGGCAAAGGTGTCCCGTCTTTCGATGAGATGATGAATATCGCTTTGATGGAAGTCGACTTTGACGATCCGACTACGAGCGTGCGAGGACGTCGCGCCTTAGCAATCGCTAAACCAACTCCGAGAGGTTATCGACCACGCCGGAGCACGATCAACCTGACCACGAGGGTCTGTTTCCTGCGAGCAAACGAAGAACAAGCAAGAAACTGAGATTGCAATCTGGATATTGCGAATATAAGATGAAAGCTTTATTGATCAAGGTGGAGTTCTGTGACGCCTTTGTCTAGTCGCTGAACACAAACGAAGTACGCGAAGTTGCAGCTATGGCGAACTTTTAATCTAAACAAAACCCCAAAGTCTAAACGACGCCCTAAGGGCTGTATATATGGAGGAAGAGGGGGGAATTTGGTGGCCCTTGAGGAAGGGGTCCGAAACCAACCCTATCTCTTGTTTCCCCACACATACGGACTCTAAAAATAGCCTATAATCAAGTATTTCGAAATTACATGGGCCTGGCCCAATAATAAGGTGACGCAGCACCTAGAATAGCCTCTGGACGAAAGTTATGAAGTAGCATCTTGTATATTTCGTCCAAGGCTTCATGCACGCATTATGGTGGCTTCAACGTCCTGAAATCATCACTTGTAACTCCGTTCTTGTCCCCCATGCGCATGTCATCATCTCCATGCTTGTTCTTGCTCCAATGTTCATCCTTCTCAAAGCTAGGCCCTTCATTTGTAAGCAACACAAATGTATCCAATTTAGGCAGCATCATATTCTCATGAACATTAGAATCATTACCAAGAAACGAAAGTACCTGGTAATTTAATTGGCGTGCGCGAGCTCTAGTAATTGGTCCAGTATGTATAGCAGCAGGGGCTGTGGGTGTAACAATGGTATTGATGTCCTCATCATCCACCCTCGGGGCTGAGGGTTTGTACCAGTAGCTATGTGTTTAATCTCTCTCTCTCGTGTTCTTGAGATGTCACGATGTTGATGTATCGCGGGCTTTGTTAATATAGCGAATCATATGGTGTTTTCCCCTCTTTATCTTGTTGTGATGAATTGAGTTTTTCCGTTTGAGATTTCGTTGTTATCAGATTGAATACTTTTATGGATTTGAGAACACTTGATATATGTCTTGCAATTGAATACTCGCGGTGACAATGGGGTATCGTATTGATTCACTTGATATATGTTTTGACACTCAACTCGCGGATTCTCGAGGTGACATTGGGGTAATCTATGCATAGGGGTTGATGCATGTTCTTGTCTTCGTTTCTTCGATAGAAATCTTGGGGCACTCTTTGAAGTTCTTTGTGTTGGATTGAGTATTATGAATATGAATTTGCCTTGGTGTTATTTTAGTACGAACTCTAGGATAGATCAAACGGAAAGAATATCTTTGTGTTATTTTAGTACGAACTCTTGAATAGATCGAACGGAAAGAATAGCTTTGAGGTGATCTCGTGCTACAGAGGTAGTTCCCTCTTGAATAGATTCCCTAGTTTAGTTTTCCACAATGCAAGCACACTGCAAATGAAGATGAATTTCGACAACATCAATTATTGAACTAGATATAAATGCAAATTAATTTCAACATCATAGAATTCAATACCCATTAATGAATTGCTGAAGATGCATCACATCCTGAGTGCTCATTGACTCTCTGAGAGAATCCATGTAGTAAACTATGATCTTGTTTGGAACGATGAATACCAAGATCCAGTGATTGCTACATATTAAGAATGCCATGAACTTACGAATTATTTCGAAATCTGGAAGACAATCAATGTAAGTGTGGTTGTTTATTTGACTTACCATTCATGATATGGCGAGAGAAATGATTTTGCATGGGACGTGTTTTCGAAGATACGGGCGACCGTGTTAATGGCCCACTCCGGTTGATCCTTACCATGTAATGTTGTGCCATTTGCTAATGCAGGATCTATGAAATACACACTCTCCCTTTTTCTTCTCTGCATATTCAATCCCTTGAGAGGAATAAAATGTAGTTAGTTGTTTATCATTTACAACCTTGTAGGGAGAAGTTGATTAGAGTTTGTTAAGTACTTACAAAATCAGGCATCTAACAAGAGTGGCATCGAGCTTGTTGAAGTTGAAGAAGAGATGTAAGTCCTCTAAATTCACACTGATGGAACCAGGATCGTGTCGGAAATGACCTCTGTTATAGCAGACTAGCAGAACATGATGACCTGCTAACATTTTATCCATGCAATATTTATGTAACTCGCGGCAACTGGAGCTGCACTCATGAAAGTATTGGCCAACAAGAAATGGCTGGCCATCGACGTAATTGTGTGCTTCAAGTACGTCTGCTTTATTTTTAGCAAGCACTAAATCTATTTCTGCATCATTCATGCCATGAGAAATAATATTACTCTCCGATTCGAACAACTTGCTGTTAATTTGGTTCTAGGCGATGAGTGCTTTAAGTAAGAGGCAATTGTAGGATCGGAAGTATGTCTAGAGGGGGGTGATTAGACTACTTGACCAAATAAAAATCTAACCTTTTCCTAATTTTAGTCGTGGGAAGATTTTAGCAATTAGCACAAGTCAAGCAATCAACCTACACAGGCAATTCTAAGAGTGTAGTAGTGAAAAGTGAAACATTGCATATGAAGGTAAAGGGAAGGGTTTGGAGAGTGCAAACGCAATGAGGACAAGGAGATTTTTGGCATGGTTCCGATAGGTGGTGCTATTGTACATCCACGTTGATGGAGAGTTCAACCCACGAAGGGTAACGGTTGTGCGAGTCCACGGAGGGATCCACCCACGAAGGGTGCACGAAGAAGCAACCTTGTCTATTCCACCATGGCCATGGCCCACGAAGGACTTGCCTCACTCGGGTAGATCTTCGCGAATAGGCAATCTCCTTGACCTTACGAACTTCTTGGTTCAACTCCACAACTTGACGGAGGCTCCCAAGCGACACCTAACCAATCTAGGAGACACCATTCTCCAAAAGGTAATAGATGTTGTGTTGATGATGAACTCCTTGCTCTTGTGCTTCAAATGATAGTGTGCCCAACACTCAACTCTCTCTCATACTTTGGAGTGATTCTTCATTGCACTTTGAGGGGTGGTTATATGATCCAATTATATTAGCACTGTTGAGAGATTGCACTAGCGAAAGTATGGACCCTAGGCCTCTTTTTCAAGCATTGTAATACCGTTTTTGTGCCCATTTTCTATTTGCTACCTTGCTGTTTTTATTTATTCAGAGTATAAAAATATATTTCTACCATCCATATTACACTTTTATCACCATCACTTCGCCGAACTAGTGCACCTATGCAAATTACCATTGTATTGGGTGTGTTGGGGACATCCGAGATTTCTTGTATTTGATTGCAGGGTCGTTTGAGAGGGACCATCTTCATCCTACACCTCTCACGGATTGATAAACCTTAGGTCATCCACTTGAGGGAAAATTGCTACTGTCCTACAAAACTCTGCGCTTGGAGGCCCAACAGGTGTCTACAAGAATAAAGTTGTGTAGTAGACATCAACAACCTAACCAGTGTTAGATGTATTTTTTTCTTTGGACATAAATAAAAATAGGTTTATTTAGAAGCTTGAAAATTTGACTAGCGTAAGAAAATGTATTTGCATACTATTGGATACATTTTCTGAAAATAACATATTTCGGTGTGTTACAGAAAAACGATCTCGTGCTGCAGAGGTAGTTCCCTCTTGAATAGATTCCCTAGTTTAGTTTTCCACAATGCAAGCACACTGCAAATGAAGATGAATTTCGACAACATCAATTATTGAACTAGATATAAATGCAAATTAATTTCAACATCATAGAATTCAATACCTATTAATGAATTGCTGAAGATGCATCACATCCTGAGTGCTCGTTGACTCTCTGAGAGAATCCATGTAGTAAACTATGATCTTGTTTGGAACGATGAATACCAAGATCCAGTGATTGCTACATATTAAGAATGCCATGAACTTACGAATTATTTCGAAATCTGGAAGACAATCAATGTAAGTGTGGTTGTTTATTTGACTTACCGTTCATGATATGGCGAGAGAAATGATTTTGCATGGGACGTGTTTTCGAAGATACGGGCGACCGTGTTAATGGCCCACTCCGGTTGATCCTTACCATGTAATGTTGTGCCATTTGCTAATGCAGGATCTATGAAATACACACTCTCCCTTTTTCTTCTCTGCATATTCAATCCCTTGAGAGGAATAAAATGCAGTTAGTTGTTTATCATTTACAACCTTGTATGGAGAAGTTGATTAGAGTTTGTTAAGTACTTACAAAATCAGGCATCTAACAAGAGTGGCATCGAGCTTGTTGAAGTTGAAGAAGAGATGTAAGCCCTCTAAATTCACACTGATGGAACCAGGATCGTGTCGGAAATGACCTCTGTTGTAGCAGACTAGCAGAACATGATGACCTGCTAACATTTTATCCATGCAATATTTATGTAACTCGCGGCAACTGGAGCTGCACTCATGAAAGTATTGGCCAACAAGAAATGGCTGGCCATCGACGTAATTGTGTGCTTCAAGTACGTCTGCTTTATTTTTAGCAAGCACTAAATCTATTTCTGCATCATTCATGCCGTGAGAAATAATATTACTCTCTGATTCGAACAACTTGCTGTTAATTTGGTTCTAGGCGATGAGTGCTTTAAGTAAGAGGCAATTGTAGGATCGGAAGTATGTCTAGAGGGGGGTGATTAGACTACTTGACCAAATAAAAATCCAACCTTTTCCTAATTTTAGTCGTGGGAAGATTTTAGCAATTAGCACAAGTCAAGCAATCAACCTACACATGCAATTCTAAGAGTGTAGTAGTGAAAAGTGAAACATTGCATATGAAGGTAAAGGGAAGGGTTTGGAGAGTGCAAACGCAATGAGGACAACGAGATTTTTGGCATGGTTCCGATAGGTGGTGCTATTGTACTGTGACGCCCGGATAATTATACTACAGTAAACCTACGCTAGTGATGACACGTCACCTCTGTTAGTGTTGATAATCTTGCGTTAGTTCAAAACCGGATCAAAATTCAAAGTTCAAAATCAAGCAAACAATAAAAGTTTTCAAATACTAAAACTAAAATGTTCAATAAATAGTAGATAAATCAGAGGCTATGATAAAATTGTAAAGAACATTATTGAAATTTGATAGGTGACTTAAACATCCTCAAACAGTGGCTGAAAACATTAATTAATAACCTTTTTATTAATACAAAATAAATATGAAATGATATTTACCCCAAACTAGTTTTTGGTGGTAAGGTATATTGTGCTGTGATTTGTGGGCCAGCTATCATATTTTACAAAACTCACTTGGTGCCCAGACAATTAGCCAAAACAGAAAAGGAAAAAATAAGACAAAGTAAAACAAAAGGAAAAGAAAATGACCCCCCTGGACCAGACGGCCCAGCTCGCAGCCAGGCCGGCCCACCTGGCCCATCCGCCGAACCGGCCCGTCCCCCCCCCCCCCCCGGTCGCTCTCTCCCCTTCCCTGTTCCCCCGACCAGGGTCGGAACAGGCGCGCGTCCCCGCCGGACCCCCCTCGCCGGCGTCGAGGAGGGGATAAGATCGCCAGCGCCCCCGCCTCCACTGACCCCTCCCCTCGACGCCTCGGCCTCCTCCCCACCTACCTCCACCAACTCCCCTCTGCATCTCGGCCGCTCTCTCTCTCTGGTCCTCCCCTCGCCCGAGCGAGATCGCCGCCGAAGCCTCGTAGGCGTGGCCCCGACCACCGTTCGTCGAGCCGCCGATGTCCCCGAGCTCCCTCTACGTCGTCCTCGTCGACCCCGCGCTTCAGGACGAGCTGGGGTGCCCTACAGCGGCCGGGTCAAGCTTTTCCCCTACCTCGGTCGCCGCCGCCCGCCGCGATTCATCCCGCCTCCCCTCTGCGCTCCCGTTCACTCGAGGGCCTCCGTGTGCCGCGCCGTAAGCCTCCACCCCCTCCTCCTTCCTCTGGTTCCTCCTCATACACCGTAGAAGGCTCGCGGTGCCGCCGTCGCCATTGCCGCATGCGGCCTCGTCCGCGAGCTCGTTGCGCTCACCCCGTCCATCTCCGAGCCAAGCGGTGGCCTCCGTCGAGTTGCCGGAGGTCCGTAGAGCCCGCTAGCGTCGTTTGTTAGCTAGAACGCACCCCGTAGCGTGGTTTTCGGAGATGCCCGTAGTCCGGCGCCGCCCGCGGTCGTCGTTGAGCTCCACTCCGGCCACCCCCGCTCCTGGGATCACTCTAGATCAACGCGGGACGATCTACTCGTTCGAACGCCACCGAAAACGCGCGGAATGGTGCCCTGTGCTGGAGATCCGAGCAACTCCGGCGAACTTCCGCCGCTGGAATGGTCGCCAGCGTGATTCCGGCGACGTCACCGACGTGGCACCCACGTGGCACCGCCTGGGCCACTGACTGGTGGACCCAGGTCCCCCATTGACTTGTTGACCGCAGTCAACGAGCTGACTGGGCGGCCCCCAGCCACTGACATGCGGGCCCCCCCTTCTGTTAATTAGTCTAACAATTGTTTTATAAATAAAAATAATTAGATTAACTAATCACTCACTGACATATGGGGCCCACCCCTCTAATTAGACTGTTAGTTTAGTTTAAATTACTGTTAGACTAACAGAGGCTGACATGTGGGTCCCACTGGACCCACCTGTCTGGTTTGACCGGTCAGCCGACCTGTTGACCTCGGATGAAAATAATTCATATCTTTTAAACCGTAACTCGGATGAAAATGTTTTCTATATGAAAGTTGCTCAGAACGACGAGACGAATCCGAATATGCAGTCCGTTCGTCCACACACCTCCCTAACCTATCAAACTCGCAACATTCCCCCTCCGTTTCATCTGTCCAAAAATGCCTAACTCCGGGAAAACTTTCCGGATATTATCCCCCTTCGCCAGTATCGTGTAGCACTGCGTTAGAACACTCCTATCGCTGCGCTTTGCCATGTTATGTCTCGTCGTGCTTATGTTTGCATTATATTTACTGTTTCTTCCACCTCTTCTCTCCGGTAGACTACGAGACTGACGCTGCTGCTGCCCAGTTCGACTACGGAGTCGACGATCCCTCCTACTTGCCAGAGCAATCAGGCAAGCCCCCCCCCCTTGATCACCAGATATCGCCTATTCTTCTCTATACTGCTTGCATTAGAGTAGTGTAGCATGTTACTGCTTTCGGTTAATCCTATTCTGTTGCATAGCCTGTCATTGTTGCTACAGCTGTTTCCCTTACCTGCTATCCTACTGCTTAGTATAGGATGCTAGTTTCCCATCAGTGGCCCTACACTCTTGTCCGTCTGCCATGCTATACTACTGGGCCGTGATCACTTCGGGAGGTGATCACGGGTATATCCTATATACATTATATACATGACACATGTGGTGACTAAAGTCGGGTCGGCTCGAGGAGTACCCGCAAGTGATGCTGATGAGGGGGCTGAAAGGATAGGTGGCTCCACCCCGGTAGAGGTGGGCCTGGGTTCCTGACGGCCCCCACTGTTACTTGTGGCGGAGCGACAGGGCAGGTTGAGACCACCTAGGAGAGAGGTGGGCCTGGCCCTGGTCGGCGTTCGCGGATACTTAACACGCTTAACGAGATCTTGGTATTTGATCTGAGTCCGGCCATTTGGTCTATACGCACTAACCATCTACGCGGGAGTAGTTATGGGTATCCCGGCGTCGTGGTATCAGCCGAAGCCTTCTTGACGTCAGCGACTGAGTGGCGCGCGCCGGATTGGACTGGAACGCCACTAGGCTAGGTCTGCTTCCGGCCGCGTACGCAACGTGCAGGTGTGCATAGGGCGATGGGCCCAGACCCCTGCGCGCTTAGGATTAGACCGGCGTGCTGACCGCTCTGTTGTGCTTAGGTGGGGCTGCGACGCGTTGATCTTACGAGGCCGGGCATGACCCAGAAAAGTGTGTCCGGCCAAATGGGATCGAGCGTGTTGGGTTATGTGGTGCACCCCTGCAGGGAAGTTTATCTATTCGAATAGCCGTGTCCCTCGGTAAAAGGACGACCCGGAGTTGTACCTTGACCTTATGACAACTAGAACTGGATACTGAATAAAATACACCCTTCCAAGTGCCAGATATAACCCGGTGATCGCTCTCTAACAGGGCGACGAGGAGGGGATCGCCGGGTAGGATTATGCTATGCGATGCTACTTGGAGGACTTCAATCTACTCTCTCCTACATGCTGCAAGATGGAGATGGCCAGAAGCGTAGTCTTCGATAGGACTAGCTATCCCCCTCTTATTCTGGCATTCTGCAGTTCAGTCCATTGATATGCCCCTTTACACATATACCCATGCATATGTAGTGTAGCTCCTTGCTTGCGAGTACTTTGGATGAGTACTCACGGTTGCTTTTCTCCCTCTTTTCCCCTTTCTATACCTGATTGTCGCAACCAGATGCTGGAGTTCAGGAGCTAGAGATCCCGAGGATGATGCTACATGGAGTTCGGCTTCGAGGAGTAGTTAGGAGGTCCCAGGCAGGAGGCCTTGCCTCTTCGATCGTTGCTACTTTTGTACTAGCCTTCTTAAGGCAAACTTGTTTAACTTATGTCTGTACTCAGATATTGTTGTTTCCGCTGACTCGTCTGTGATCGAGCACTTGTATTCGAGCCCTCGAGGCCCCTGGCTTGTATTATGATGCTTGTATGACTTATTTATGTGTTAGAGTTGTGTTGTGGTATCTTCCCGTGAGTCCCTGATCTTGATCGTACACATTTGCGTGCATGATTAGTGTACGGTCAAATCGGGGGCGTCACAAGTTGGTATCAGAGCCGACTGCCTGTAGGAATCCCCCTTTCCAACTCCTTGGCCGAAGTCGAGTCTAGTCATTGAAAAACTTTTAATAACATGACTGTGTGGCTTACGGGCCCACGTCACCATTGGGTGGTATTAGGATCTTTTACTCCTTGTCTATACTCTGGGACTCTGATCTCTCTTCTATTCGGGGTAAGTGAATTTTACTAAATCTAACATTAGGATCTCGTTATCACTTTCACCCGGAGAGCCCTTTATTACTGATGATCGTCTGCTGCACGTGAAGACCCTGAAGATACTCTCCGCTGATAACCCGAGAACTTGTGTTCATTGCTTTTGCAATTCTCTTTCATCGATAAACTCCTATGGATAACCACGTATACTCGCCATTCATACAATGTTTCCCAGTTGATCTTGTTATTACAAGATACCCCGAAATTCTCTCTGTTGTTCCAAGAATCCTTTGAGCTTACTGCCTTGCTGTTCTTTATCACCTGAATACCCCTACGAATAATTCTCGCACGTACCGAGTATCCGGTCATCCCCAGTTGATTCAAGTATTCCACACTAGTCTTCAAAATACTATTCGATCTTCCGAAAATCCTCAGGAGCCTATTGCTCTCGAAATTCTTGTTTGCTTGCATTATGGTTAATCCCATAAGTCTCATAATCTTATTGGCATCTCTTGTCATTATCATTTTGAGTCCGTTGATTCAATTTGTTGCGAATGCTCGCAATCCTCAATCATATCCTAGAATTCATTCTTCCGGCTCAGACGTCATTCTAAACGTGAGCTGGATCTCGACTTATCAAATTGCCATCGATTGTACCCCTAAGCCTACTCAACTTATCCATCCTTGATCAGAGCGTTGCTTCTGACCCCCCTGAGTTGGAAATCATAATTCTTTTCAATTTGAACTTTGAGTTAGTCAGTTGTTTCTATAATCAGATCTCCTGGCATTCTTCTTCCTCTGGTTGAGTACTGATGCTCACATCAGATCCTTTGTGGACCATCGGTTCCTTTGTTGGATTTTATCCGACAATGTCCTTCCTATTGAATAACCTTGTGAGCCTTTCCATGGGTATATAATGCCTTTGGTAAATTGTATCATCTGATTTTGAACAATGCTCTTCTTTCGAGCTTGTAATATTTACTCCGAAGTTTGTGGTATATGTTCCTAAGATGCCTTGATGGGTTGAACCTATGCCTTTCATAATACGTGTGAACTCGAAAGTTTTCATGAGTCATACTCTTCTGGTATTTTGCCAGATAAAATTTTTCCACACTGCAACTTCATCAAACGCGAGAAGTGAATGAAAGGTTATGCATTGAAGAAGTGGGAGTCGACCTTGAACTTTGTGTTCATGCCCATGGACACGATGTATACCTTATCATGGAAGCTTCTCTTAAAATAATTGTCCCCTTGTAATAAGTTCATCTGGTATCCGTGGACGTCGTTCCGACCATGTTCTCCTTTAAATACCATTTCTCGTACAAGTTTAAGCACTTGTCTTCTGTAAGAGCAATACCCCAGTCCAACCTCTACTTTGGTTTGTCGTCGAGTATTACCCCCTGGTATCTCGAGATTATCACGGAACTGCATAACTTCTTATGAGTTCTCCATCAAGTATTACATTCTCATGGATTCCAATTTTTCACGGGCTCCGAGTTATTAAACACTCAAGGACATCGATAACTGAATCGAGTCCGCATCATGATTAAACAACTCTTAATATTCTCCTTTGTTTACGAGTTCGTACTCGATCACGTCATCCCTAGCCTGCTCGGCTGTTATTATCGTGCCGATTTTAACTGTGCTACCTGGTCTTTATTCCCGGAGCGCCACCTTCGACGCTGAGCTAAACTTACGTCGATTTTCCTCGTCATATCATTTCGCCTTGAACAGCAAGCTTGATTTCGAGTTTGTGTCATACCCCTGGTTCCAATAACTTTTCGCTTCATCATTCCTTTGGCTTGATGTCATCGCCGATCGATTACCTCTTCATAAATTCTCGCTACAAATGTGTCGTGAACATCATCAACATTCTGAGCTCTTCCAAGATATCTATCGAATTCTGGATGAGAAATACCAGCCTTGCCCTCGATGATTTGTTTTATCATCGACCATTTTATCGCCTTCCATTCAACACAAACTTGTTCGTGTTTTGTGTTGTACCTTGATTTCCTTGCTATCTAGCTTATGATATGTTCTACCTTGGAGTATTACCATCTTTTATGTCAAGTATGTCGTAAGAATTTCACCACCTCGTATGACATCTTGGTACAGTGATACTTCTCCCCATCACCATTCTTTCTTGGTCCCCGTGTTGTTTCTAAAAGGAATACCGACCAATGGTCTGTGATGTGTAAATTCTAAACTTCTAGCAACCCTATTGCTTTGAAGTTATTGGTCTATAGTTTCATTCTACGCCTATGGCTTAATGAATCATCATTCGGACATTGATTGTGCTACCTAGCCCATATTTCGGGTGCACATTTCAACCAATGTTTAACTGTGTATGTTTTCCTCGAGCATACATCATTAAGTCATTCGATCTAGCTAATGTTATCTCCTTGTTCACATAGTGATGGAATCTTTTGGAAATCTCAATGGATTGTCGCTGAGTCAATCAGTCACCTCCTCACCTCTCCTTGATGTAATGATGAACCCTTGTCCGGAACTCGCTTCCATAGTTCATCTCCCGAGAATCTCCGATGTCGTTTCGACAATTTGTGTTGCACCTTTCTTCTCAGGCATCCTGAGTCTGAGTTATCCTGACACCAATCAGATCTGAATCTCGGTCAGATATGATGGTTGGAACATATTTCCAAGAGTTATAACATTGGCCTAATTATGACCCGGTAAGGTGATGATACCCAGCACACCTGGCGGGAGGACCTATTGTTATAAGTTTTCCCTTTTAGCAAGGTTAGCTATTCTTCCATGAGGAAATTGTAAGACTTATTCTATAAGTTGTTCCTGATGGATCCTTTTTGTTTCCAAAGTCTGATCTTCACCTGTTGACCATGTCAATGCTATCTCGAAGCATGTCTATGGTACTCTGATTTCAACGGGAACATTTGAAGCACAATGCTAAATGTTTCCTGCGCAATTATCCAAACACCGTTGTATGGGTAATGTCATGAAAATTCTCTCCCGTACCTAAAGAGTTTTCTACATTATATCATGTCATGTGATGAGGACATCAATACAATTATTACACCCACAGTCCCTGCTGCTATACATACTGGACCAATTACTAGAGCTCGCGCACGCCAATTAAATTACCAGGTACTTTCGTTTCTTGCTAATGATTCTAATGTTCATGAGAATATGATGCTGCCTAAATTGGATACATTTGTTTTGCTTACAAATGAAGGGCCTAGCTTTGAGAAGGATGAACATTGGAGCAAGAACAAGCATGGAGATGATGGCATGCGCATGGGGAACAAGAACGGAGTTACAAGTGATGATTTCAGGACGTTGAAGCCACCATAATGCGTGCATGAAGCCTTGGACGAAATATACAAGATGCTACTTCATAACTTTCGTCCAGAGGCTATTCTAGGTGCTGCGTCACCTTATTATTGGGCCAGGCCCATGTAATTTCGAAATACATAAGTATAGGCTGTTTTTAGAGTCCGTATGTGTGGGGAAACAAGAGATAGGGTTGGTTTCGGACCCCTTCCTCAAGGGCCACGAAATTCCCCCCCTCTTCCTCCATATATACAGCCCTTAGGGCGTCGTTTAGACTTTGGGTTTTGTTTAGATTAAAAGTTCGCCATAGCTGCAACTTCGCGTACTTCGTTTGTGTTCAGCGACCAGACAAAGGCGTCACAGAACCCCACCTTGATCAATAAAGCTTTCATCTTATATTCGCAATATCCAGATTGCAATCTCAGTTTCTTGCCTGTTCTTCGTTTGCTCGCAGGAAACAGACCCTCGTGGTCAGGTTGATCGTGCTCCGGCGTGGTCGATAACCTCTCGGAGTTGGTTTAGCGATTGCTAAGGCGCGACGTCCTCGCACGTTCGTAGTCGGATCGTCAAAGTCGACTTCCATCAAAGCGATATTCATCATCTCACCGAAAGACGGGACACCTTTGCCTCTATCAAGTGGTATCAGATTTCCAGGTTGCTCGGTGAGATTTTACAGTTTTTCGTAGTTTAGATCGAGTCTGTTCTTCATACCTACAGTCCACGAAAAAGCCACAAAAAAAATTAGGGTTAGTTCATCATATCCGAACCAATCTGAGCCTTTGCATAATCTTTTTAGGGTTTTTGCTTTGTTGAATTTGCGGTTGCATCGTCGTGTCAAGTTGCTGGTCTTAGAGTCTAGTCTTTTAGAGTTTCGAGTTCTGGTCATAAGTTGTCACGCCGCCGCCGCACCATCATCATCGCCTTGCCATCTACCACCATTGCTTATCCGCCACCGCTTTGAATCCGTATCCATATACCACCACCGCTGCCATATACTACCGCCATATATCCACCACCAATCCGAGTTCTTTTCATAGTCGGTTTGTTTTAGAGGTCCATATATTTTCCGTTTCGTGTTTCCTTGCCTGAGTAGGTCTCGGAAAAAAAAAAAAAAAAAAAAAAAGTCTGGAGACCCCCGGGCAGTTTTTAGGCCAAAATTTCGGCAACCATAAATATTTTTTCCCTATCCTATTTTTAGGCCCCGGGAAGTGTTTTGAGACACTCGCCATCATAGTGATTTTTTGTCGCACTTTTTCGTCGTCGCTGCCCTGATTTCCGAAAAAAAAATTAGTCAAAAAATTTTGTGCCCATCCTGTCAGTTTGACCTGGGAAGAGTTTTGAGACACTCGCCATTATAGTGATTTTTTCGCAAAAAAAAAAAAAAAGAGGAGCGCAAAAAAAAAAAAAAAAAAAAAGAGCGAAAAAAAAAATTCCTGAGTGTGCTCTTCCCTTGTTTACGTGCAGCGCCGTGATTTTGTTAGTGTTCTAGGCTCGCGTCTCTAGCACGGTCTAGCCTAGGACCAGCACAGTACCGTCGTTGAGCGTTTATTCAACTTTGCATCTCTGAATTGATTATTGCTTACCATTTTGCTACCATATTATAAGCCTTCCCAGCTCCACATAAGTCTACATCGTGCGTTTGACTCTCCCTGGTAATCGCTATATCCAAGCTTTGAGAGTTTTTGACTACAACGGTTGCCGATCACCACCTGCTGCTGGGTAAGAACTGGTAAGAATTTGAGATTCGCTTGAAGGTTTTGTGACACACCACCATCCCACCACTTCTAGTAGTCTGCAGGATCATATTCTTTTGTGTTTCTATTGCTGCTAACCATGGCAGGTTCACAAGCCGATGAGACTGATTGGGCGAACATGACGAACAAGGAGTTGCATGATAAATTTCAGCAAATGATGAGTGGCCAGGTGGGAGATGTGCTAAACAGATTTGAAGAGGCTATGGAGAAGATAGATGCCGTGGAGAAGTCGTTTGAGACAAAGCTGGATAACAAGTTTACTGAATTACTAAAGCGTCTTCCCCAACCACCACCGGCTGCACATGTCGCACCTCTACAACAACAACAACCACATCTCCAACGCCGCCTTCCAAATCAAGTGGGACGGGCACAGCGCGTTCCAATTGAGATTGGTCCAAATTCGGGTGCTGCTGTCCCTACTGTTGATGCTTCTTTGGCTCCTGCTCCTGCGGCGGCTGAGGAGGATGACGATTATGCGGGCGATTATGAGGATGAGGTTGATCAAAATCAGAACTACGTGCAGCCACCAGCACCACCACCAGCAGGTCGACCTCAGGTATATATTCGCAACGGTAGGCCGGCACCACCACCTCAGGTACGAGATCATGACCATCTCCCTAAACTGAAATTGAATATTCCACCATTTGAGGGTAGATATGTTCCTGATATATATCTTACTTGGGAGTTAGAAACTGAACAACGATTTACATGTTTACAATATCCTGAGGAGAGACGTGTTCCTGCTGCTGTTTGTGCTTTCACTAGCTTTGCATGTGTTTGGTGGTCTGAACATTGTAGATTATATCCTGTTCCAGCTACTTGGGCTGCTTTGAAAACTGCTATGCGTACTCGTTGGGTTCCACCATATTATCAACGTGAATTACTTCAAAAATTGCAGCGTTTAAGACAAGGAAAAAATTCTGTAGAAGAATATTATCAGGAATTACAAACTGGCATGATTAGATGTGGTATTGTTGAGGAGAATGAAGCTATGCTTGCACGTTTTATGGGTGGATTAAATAAAGAGATTCAGACCATTCTAGAGTATAAGGATTATAATAATATCACTCGTTTATTCCATCTTGCTTGTAAAGCTGAACGTGAAGTGCAGGATCGACAGCCATTGGCGCGAACTAACTTTTCTGCAGGTCGACCTTCATCATGGACACCGCGTGCATCTTCTACTTCCACTTCACCATCACCTCCATCAGGTGCCACCTCCAGCCGTGATACAAGAAAGCAGGCACAACCACCACTCTCTGGCAAGAGCACACCTGCCGGGCCTGTGCAGAGCTCTTCTTCTTCCATGGCATCGACAGGGCACACAAGTGATATTATTTGTCGTCGTTGTAAGGGAAGAGGACATTTTGCGAGAGAATGCAAATCTCAGCGTGTCATGATTGCTACTGAGGATGGTGGGTATGAGTCCGCTAGTGACTATGATGAGGAGACTTTGGCTCTTATTACACGTGAAGAACATGGTGGAGATGATTCTGAAAATGAGACGCAATACATGGCTCCTGAAGACGCTGACAGGTATGAATGTTTAGTTGCTCAACGTGTTTTGAGTGTGCAGGTCACACAAGCAGAGCAAAATCAGAGGCATAATTTGTTCCATACAAAGGGAGTTGTGAAGGAACGTTCTGTTCGCGTCATCATAGATGGAGGGAGCTGTAACAACTTGGCTAGCATGGAGATGGTGGAGAAGCTTTCTCTCACCACAAGACCACATCCACATCCTTACTACATCCAATGGTTCAACAACAGCGGCAAGGTTAAGGTAACACGTACTGTTCGTGTGCATTTTAGTATCTCTACATATGCTGATTATGTTGATTGTGATGTGGTACCCATGCAAGCATGTTCCTTATTACTAGGTAGACCATGGCAATTTGATAAAAATTCTGTACACCATGGTAGAAACAATCAGTATACTCTTGTTCATAAGGATAAAAATATTACTTTGCTTCCTATGACTCCTGATTCCATTTTGAAAGATGACATTAATAGAGCTAATAAAGCAAAACAGGAGAAAAATAAGAGTGAAAATCAGATTGTGGCAAAGGAATTTGAGCAACAAATGAAACCTAATAATAAACCATCTAGTGTTGTTTCTGAAATTAAATTGAAAAATGCATGTTTACTTGCCACAAAATCTGATATTGATGAACTAGATTTCAGCAAATCTGTTTGCTATGCTTTTGTGTGCAAAGAGGCATTATTTTCATTCGAGGACGTGCCTTCCTCTTTGCCCCCTGCTGTCACTCACATTTTGCAGGAGTTCGCTGACGTCTTCCCACAAGACGTGCCACCGGGATTACCACCTATTCGAGGGATTGAGCATCAAATTGACTTAATTCCCGGTGCATCGCTACCCAACCGTGCACCATACCGTACCAATCCAGAGGAGACGAAGGAGATTATGCGTCAAGTACAGGAGCTGCTCGACAAAGGTTATATACGCGAATCTCTTAGTCCTTGTGCTGTTCCTATTATACTCGTGCCTAAAAAGGATGGTACGTCGCGTATGTGTGTTGATTGTAGAGGCATTAATAATATTACTATTCGTTATCGTCATCCTATTCCTAGGCTCGATGATATGCTTGATGAATTGAGTGGCTCTACAATATTCTCCAAAGTTGATTTGCGTAGTGGATACCATCAAATTCGTATGAAATTGGGAGATGAATGGAAAACTGCATTTAAAACTAAGTTTGGTTTATATGAGTGGTTAGTCATGCCTTTTGGGTTAACTAATGCACCTAGTACTTTCATGAGACTAATGAACGAAGTTTTACGTGCTTTCATTGGACGATTTGTGGTGGTCTATTTTGATGATATACTGATTTATAGCAAATCTTTGGAAGAACATTTGGAACATTTACGTGCTGTTTTTATTGCTCTACGTGATGCACGTTTGTTTGGTAACCTTGGGAAGTGCACCTTTTGCACCGACCGAGTATCTTTTCTTGGCTATGTTGTTACTCCCCAGGGAATTGAAGTTGATAAAGCCAAGATTGAAGCTATTGAGAGTTGGCCGCAGCCCAAAACGGTCACACAAGTGCGGAGTTTTCTTGGACTCGCTGGTTTCTATAGGCGTTTTGTGAGAGATTTTAGCACCATTGCTGCACCTCTCAACGAGCTTACAAAGAAGGATGTGCCTTTTGTTTGGGGTACCGCACAGGAAGAAGCCTTCACGGTATTGAAAGATAAGTTGACACATGCTCCTTTACTCCAACTTCCTGATTTTGATAAGACTTTTGAGCTTGAATGTGATGCTAGTGGCATTGGATTAGGAGGTGTGTTATTACAAGATGGCAAACCTGTTGCATACTTTTCTGAAAAATTGAGTGGGCCTAGTCTGAATTATTCTACTTATGATAAAGAACTATATGCTCTTGTTCGGACTTTAGAAACATGGCAACATTATTTATGGCCCAAAGAATTTGTTATACATTCTGATCATGAATCTTTGAAACATATTAAAAGTCAAGCTAAACTGAATCGTAGACATGCTAAATGGGTTGAATTCATTGAAACTTTCCCTTATGTCATTAAACACAAGAAGGGTAAAGAAAATGTTATTGCTGATGCATTGTCTCGTCGCTATACTATGCTTTCACAACTTGACTTCAAAATATTTGGTTTGGAGACCATCAAAGATCAATATGTGCATGATGCTGATTTTAAAGATGTATTGCAGAATTGTAAAGAAGGAAGAACCTGGAACAAGTTTGTCGTTAATGATGGATTTGTGTTCCGTGCTAACAAGCTATGCATTCCAGCTAGCTCTCTTCGTCTTTTGTTGTTGCAGGAGGCGCATGGAGGAGGATTAATGGGACACTTTGGCGTGAAGAAGACGGAGGACGTACTTGCTACACATTTCTTTTGGCCAAAGATGAGACGGGATGTTGAGCGTTTTGTTGCTCGCTGCACTACATGTCAAAAAGCTAAGTCACGACTCAATCCTCATGGTTTATATATGCCTTTGCCTGTACCTAGTGTTCCTTGGGAGGATATATCTATGGACTTTGTTTTAGGTTTACCTCGAACAAAGAAGGGGAGGGATAGCATATTTGTTGTCGTGGATAGATTCTCGAAAATGGCGCACTTTATACCATGTCATAAAAGCGATGATGCTGTTAATGTTGCTAATTTGTTCTTTCGTGAAATTATTCGCTTGCATGGTGTGCCAAATACTATTGTTTCAGATCGTGATACTAAATTTCTTAGCCACTTTTGGAGATGTTTATGGGCTAAGTTGGGGACTAAACTGCTTTTTAGTACTACTTGTCACCCCCAAACTGATGGACAAACTGAAGTAGTCAATAGAACATTGTCTACTATGCTTAGGGCTGTTTTGAAGAATAATAAGAAAATGTGGGAAGACTGCTTGCCTCATATTGAGTTTGCTTATAATCGTTCATTGCATTCTACTACTAAGATGTGCCCTTTTGAAATTGTGTATGGTTTCCTACCTCGTGCACCTATTGATTTGTTGCCTCTTCCATCTTCGGAGAAGGTTAATTTTGATGCTAAACAACGTGCTGAATTGATCTTAAAAATGCATGAGTTAACTAAGGAAAACATTGAGCGTATGAATGCTAAATATAAACTTGCTGGAGATAAGGGTAGAAAACATGTTGTGTTTGCACCTGGAGATCTTGTTTGGTTACATTTGCGTAAGGATAGATTTCCTGATTTGCGCAAATCAAAGCTAATGCCACGTGCTGATGGTCCTTTTAAGGTGTTAGAGAAAATAAATGATAATGCATATAAACTTGAGCTGCCTGCAGCTTTTGGGGTTAGTCCCACTTTTAATATTGCAGATTTGAAGCCTTATTTGGGTGAGGAAGATGAGCTTCCGTCGAGGACGACTTCATTTCAAGAAGGGGAGGATGATGAGGACATCAATACAATTATTACACCCACAGTCCCTGCTGCTATACATACTGGACCAATTACTAGAGCTCGCGCACGCCAATTAAATTACCAGGTACTTTCGTTTCTTGCTAATGATTCTAATGTTCATGAGAATATGATGCTGCCTAAATTGGATACATTTGTTTTGCTTACAAATGAAGGGCCTAGCTTTGAGAAGGATGAACATTGGAGCAAGAACAAGCATGGAGATGATGGCATGCGCATGGGGAACAAGAACGGAGTTACAAGTGATGATTTCAGGACGTTGAAGCCACCATAATGCGTGCATGAAGCCTTGGACGAAATATACAAGATGCTACTTCATAACTTTCGTCCAGAGGCTATTCTAGGTGCTGCGTCACCTTATTATTGGGCCAGGCCCATGTAATTTCGAAATACATAAGTATAGGCTGTTTTTAGAGTCCGTATGTGTGGGGAAACAAGAGATAGGGTTGGTTTCGGACCCCTTCCTCAAGGGCCACGAAATTCCCCCCCTCTTCCTCCATATATACAGCCCTTAGGGCGTCGTTTAGACTTTGGGTTTTGTTTAGATTAAAAGTTCGCCATAGCTGCAACTTCGCGTACTTCGTTTGTGTTCAGCGACCAGACAAAGGCGTCACAGAACCCCACCTTGATCAATAAAGCTTTCATCTTATATTCGCAATATCCAGATTGCAATCTCAGTTTCTTGCCTGTTCTTCGTTTGCTCGCAGGAAACAGACCCTCGTGGTCAGGTTGATCGTGCTCCGGCGTGGTCGATAACCTCTCGGAGTTGGTTTAGCGATTGCTAAGGCGCGACGTCCTCGCACGTTCGTAGTCGGATCGTCAAAGTCGACTTCCATCAAAGCGATATTCATCATCTCACCGAAAGACGGGACACCTTTGCCTCTATCATCATGGATATCATGCTCTGCTTGTCCTTGGGAAGGATATACCCTTGAAATATGTGTTTAAACACATTTTTCCTTTCCATTCTTCTGTTTAATCCGATAATCATATTTTCCTTTCCATTGTTTGGTTTAACCTTTCTGGTGATCTATATGATCTAAGCAGTAATATTCTCCTGCTTATGTAAACACCTCGGTGTACAACTCTGTCAGTAAGACCCTGTTACTAGTGTTGGTGACATTTCGGTAACCACCGATGGACGAGAACTTTGCCTAAGGGTCCGCCTCGTTTTAACGAGCAGGAAAATGGTTCTCTTCGTCCCTCGCCCTTGGTACCAACGTGTTGCCGACATAACTGACAGGGTATTCTCTGACATGCCTTGCTATCATGACCGTGCAAGATGTCACTGCTCCTATAAAGAAAAACCACATGGTGGGCCCATAACCCACAGTTCCACAAGATCGAAACCTGACTCTCCTGTACACCCCTTGTTCCCAAAGTTATTCCTCGCGCGTGGCCTCGTATGTAATTCACGGGCCACCGTCCCAAGTGATCAATTCTGGTATCGGACACAATACTTATTCCCGTTGCTCTGAACCCCTTTTCACTCTGTTTCAGGCTTCGAACGATAGCCTACCCGTTTGAAACTTCTCATGGTACTTTCTTACTTGCTCTCGGCTTTTCTTAAGATTTAGTTCGAGAGTTACTTTCCGCCACCTTCCCCGATGATATTGACCAGATAGTAAACCTTGCAGAGGTCCGTTCTTCTAGATTACCCCCCTTACTCTGTTGTAAGTACGATGGAGTTCCCGAAGAAAGGACGACAACTTTATCATGATGACCTGAAACAGCAGAATGAAGACATCAATGTAATGGATCAACCTCTTCGAGAAGGACAACCAAGACCAAGAACACTCCCTAGAATTTCGTAACCCGAACCTTCCCCCTTACTTCCCTCTTAAATCTCGGGACGAGATTTCTTGTAGTGGAGGAGAATTGTGACGCCCGGATAATTATACTACAGTAAACCTACGCTAGTGATGACACGTCACCTCTGTTAGTGTTGATAATCTTGCGTTAGTTCAAAACCGGATCAAAATTCAAAGTTCAAAATCAAGCAAACAATAAAAGTTTTCAAATACTAAAACTAAAATGTTCAATAAATAGTAGATAAATCAGAGGCTATGATAAAATAGTAAAGAACATTATTGAAATTTGATAGGTGACTTAAACATCCTCAAACAGTGGCTGAAAACATTAATTAATAACCTTTTTATTAATACAAAATAAATATGAAATGATATTTACCCCAAACTAGTTTTTGGTGGTAAGGTATATTGTGCTGTGATTTGTGGGCCAGCTATCATATTTTACAAAACTCACTTGGTGCCCAGACAATTAGCCAAAACAGAAAAGGAAAAAATAAGACAAAGTAAAACAAAAAGAAAAGAAAATGACCCCCCTGGACCAGACGGCCCAGCTCGCAGCCAGGCCGGCCCACCTGGCCCATCCGCCGAACCGGCCCGTTCCCCCCCCCCCTCCCCGGTCGCTCTCTCCCCTTCCCTGTTCCCCCGACCAGGGTCGGAACAGGCGCGCGTCCCCGGCGGACCCCCCTCGCCGGCGTCGAGGAGGGGATAAGATCGCCAGCGCCCCCGCCTCCACTGACCCCTCCCCTCGACGCCTCGACCTCCTCCCCACCTACCTCCACCAACTCCCCTCTGCATCTCGGCCGCTCTCTCTCTCTGGTCCTCCCCTCGCCCGAGCGAGATCGCCGCCGAAGCCTCGTAGGCGTGGCCCCGACCACCGTTCGTCGAGCCGTCGATGTCCCCGAGCTCCCTCTACGTCGTCCTCGTCGACCCCGCGCTTCAGGACGAGCTGGGGTGCCCTACAGCGGCCGGGTCAAGCTTTTCCCCAACCTCGGTCGCCGCCGCCCGCCGCGATTCATCCCGCCTCCCCTCTGCGCTCCCGTTCACTCGAGGGCCTCCATGTGCCGCGCCGTAAGCCTCCACCCCCTCCTCCTTCCTCTGGTTCCTCCTCATACACCGTAGAAGGCTCGCGGTGCCGCCGTCGCCATTGCCACATGCGGCCTCGTCCGCGAGCTCGTTGCGCTCACCCCGTCCATCTCCGAGCCAAGCGGTGGCCTCCGTTGAGTTGCCGGAGGTCCGTAGAGCCCGCTAGCGTCGTTTGTTAGCTAGAACGCACCCCGTAGCGTGGTTTTCGGAGATGCCCGTAGTCCGGCGCCGCCCGCGGTCGTCGTTGAGCTCCACTCCGGGCATCCCCGCTCCTGGGATCACTCTAGATCGACGCGGGACGATCTACTCGTTCGAACGCCACCGAAAACGCGCGGAATGGTGCCCTGTGCTGGAGATCCGAGCAACTCCGGCGAACTTCCGCCGCTGGAATGGTCGCCGGCGTGATTCCGGCGACGTCACCGACATGGCACCCACGTGGCACCGCCTGGGCCACTGACTGGTGGACCCAGGTCCCCCATTGACTTGTTGACCGCAGTCAACGAGCTGACTGGGCGGCCCCCAGCCACTGACATGCGGGCCCCCCTTCTGTTAATTAGTCTAACAATTGTTTTATAAATAAAAATAATTAGATTAACTAATCACTCACTGACATATGGGGCCCACCCCTCTAATTAGACTGTTAGTTTAGTTTAAATTACTGTTAGACTAACAGAGGCTGACATGTGGGTCCCACTGGACCCACCTGTCTGGTTTGACCGGTCAGCCGACCTGTTGACCTGCTGATGTCAGCATTACCTCATGCTGACGTCATAATTCATTTTTGCTAAATTCAAATAATTCCAGAAATTCAAATAAAACTTTGAAAATTCATATCTTTTAAACCGTAACTCGGATGAAAATGTTTTCTATATGAAAGTTGCTCAGAACGACGAGACGAATCCGAATACGCAGTCCGTTCGTCCACCACACCTCCCTAACCTATCGAACTCGCAACATTCCCCCTCCGTTTCATCTGTCCAAAAATGCCTAACTCCGGGAAAACTTTCCGGATATTATCCCCCTTCGCCAGTATCGTGTAGCACTGCGTTAGAACACTCCTATTGCTGCGCTTTGCCATGTTATGTCTCGTCGTGCTTATGTTTGCATTATATTTACTGTTTCTTCCCCCTCTTCTCTCCGGTAGACTACGAGACTGACGCTGTTGCTGCCCAGTTCGACTACGGAGTCGACGATCCCTCCTACTTGCCAGAGCAATCAGGCAAGCCCCCCCTTGATCACCAGATATCGCCTATTCTTCTCTATACTGCTTGCATTAGAGTAGTGTAGCATGTTACTGCTTTCGGTTAATCCTATTCTGTTGCATAGCCTGTCATTGTTGCTACAGCTGTTTCCCTTACCTGCTATCCTACTCCTTAGTATAGGATGCTAGTTTCCCATCAGTGGCCCTACACTCTTGTCCGTCTGCCATGCTATACTACTGGGCCGTGATCACTTCGGGAGGTGATCACGGGTATATCCTATATACATTATATACATGACACATGTGGTGACTAAAGTCGGGTCGGCTCGAGGAGTACCCGCAAGTGATGCTGATGAGGGGGCTGAAAGGACAGGTGGCTCCACCCCGGTAGAGGTGGGCCTGGGTTCCTGACGGCCCCCGACTGTTACTTGTGGCGGAGCGACAGGGCAGGTTGAGACCACCTAGGAGAGAGGTGGGCCTGGCCCTGGTCGGCGTTCGCGGATGCTTAACACGCTTAACGAGATCTTGGTATTTGATCTGAGTCCGGCCATTTGGTCTATACGCACTAACCATCTACGCGGGAGTAGTTATGGGTATCCCGGCGTCGTGGTATCAGCCGAAGCCTTCTTGACGTCAGCGACTGAGTGGCGCGCCGGATTGGACTGGAACGCCACTAGGCTAGGTCTGCTTCCGGCCGCGTACGCAACGTGCAGGTGTGCATAGGGCGATGGGCCCAGACCCCTGCGCGCTTAGGATTAGACCGGCGTGCTGACCGCTCTGTTGTGCTTAGGTGGGGCTGCGACGCGTTGATCTTACGAGGCCGGGCATGGCCCAGAAAAGTGTGTCCGGCCAAATGGGATCGAGCGTGTTGGGTTATGTGGTGCACCCCTGCAGGGAAGTTTATCTATTCGAATAGCCGTGTCCCTCGGTAAAAGGACGACCCGGAGTTGTACCTTGACCTTATGACAACTAGAACTAGATACTGAATAAAATACACCCTTCCAAGTGCCAGATATAACCCGGTGATCGCTCTCTAACAGGGCGACGAGGAGGGGATCGCCGGGTAGGATTATGTTATGCGATGCTACTTGGAGGACTTCAATCTACTCTCTCCTACATGCTGCAAGATGGAGATGGCCAGAAGCGTAGTCTTCGATAGGACTAGCTATCCCCCTCTTATTCTGGCATTCTGCAGTTCAGTCCATTGATATGCCCCTTTACACATATACCCATGCATATGTAGTGTAGCTCCTTGCTTGCGAGTACTTTGGATGAGTACTCACGGTTGCTTTTCTCCCTCTTTTCCCCTTTCTATACCTGATTGTCGCAACCAGATGCTGGAGTTCAGGAGCTAGAGATCCCGAGGATGATGCTACATGGAGTTCGGCTTCGAGGAGTAGTTAGGAGGTCCCAGGCAGGAGGCCTTGCCTCTTCGATCGTTGCTACTTTTGTACTAGCCTTCTTAAGGCAAACTTGTTTAACTTATGTCTGTACTCAGATATTGTTGCTTCCGCTGACTCGTCTGTGATCGAGCACTTGTATTCGAGCCCTCGAGGCCCCTGGCTTGTATTATGATGCTTGTACACATTTGCGTGCATGATTAGTGTATGGTCAAATCGGGGGCGTCACATGTACATCCACGTTGATGGAGACTTCAACCCACGAAGGGTAACGGTTGTGCGAGTCCACGGAGGGATCCACCCACGAAGGGTGCATGAAGAAGCAACCTTGTCTATTCCACCATGGCCATGGCCCACGAAGGACTTGCCTCACTCGGGTAGATCTTCGCGAAGTAGGCAATCTCCTTGACCTTACGAACTTCTTGGTTCAACTCCACAACTTGACGGAGGCTCCCAAGCGACACCTAACCAATCTAGGAGACACCATTCTCCAAAAGGTAATAGATTTTGTGTTGATGATGAACTCCTTGCTCTTGTGCTTCAAATGATAGTGTCCCCAACACTCAACTCTCTCTCATAGATTTGGATATGGTGGAAAGATGATTCGAGTGGAAAGCAACTTGGGGAAGGCTAGAAATCAAGATTCTTGTGGTAGGATTGGTATATCTTGATCTCAACACATGAGTAGGTGGTTCTCTCTCAGAAAATGTATGCTGGAAGTGTAGGCACGTTCTGATGGCTCTCTCACATATGGAGAAGGGGTGGAGGGGTATATATAGCCTCCACACAAAATCCAACTATTATACACATTTGGCCCAACTCGGTCAGAGCGAATAGACGAACTCGGTGAGACCGATTTAGTTCAAAATGTGAACGTTAGGAATCTCGGTGGGACCGACTGGAACAACTCGGTGGGACTGATGTGCTAGGGCTTAGGGCAAACCTCATCTCGATGGCGCCGATTGCATCAACTCGGTGAGAGTGAGGTGAAGCAATAGGGCAATAGAGAATTGGTCAAGCCATCTCGGTGAGACCGATCACTATTTCGGTGAGACTGAAATAATTGCAATAGGTAACAGAGAATTGGCAAGTCCATCTCGGTGAGACTGAGATCCATATCAGTGTGACCGAACTGTTAGGGTTTCTGGCAGTAGCTATGTCATATGAACTCGGTGGCGCCGGATAGAAAGAATTGGTGGGGCCGAGTTGGAGTTTAGGGTTTTGACATATTTGGAATGGGAAAGTGGTTGAGGGATTTGGAGAAATACACTAAGCATTTGAGCAAGAAGCCATTAAGAAACACCTCATCCCCTTTTAGTAGTATTGGCTTTCCTATGGACTCAATGTGATCTTGGATCACTAAAATACAAATGAAGAGTCTTGAGCTTTTGCCAATATGTGTCCTTAGCATTTTGAGGGGTCCACATCTCTAGTCCATGCCATGCCATTCATTGAACTTTCTGAAATATTAAACTTGAATGGATATTAGTTCAATCAGCTATATGTTGTTATAAATTACCAAAACCACCTGGGGATTAGTTGCACTTGCAATCTCCCCCTTTTGGGTAATTGATGACAACATATAGATCAAAGCTTCGACAAATGATAATATGAATGAAATACATCGTTGCTTTGAGAAGTATGTGATAAGCAAGAGCTCCCCCTAAATTTGTGCATTATATAAAGTTTGCGTTTGAATGCAAATGCACAATTGATTAGGATCATGGGTCACTCTTCCATTTCACATACATCTTGGTGGAGCGCAGAAAATGATAAGAATTAAATAACATGCACTCATCACCAAAGATACAGGTGATTGATCATACACAAACATTCATAGAGATAATCATGCAAGCACACATTAAGCGTAGTATGATCAAACGCATGATCACATAAGGACTTGGCGGCTTGTCCGTCTTCACGTGCATCCTCGGGAGGCTCCTCTTGACACCTAATCATGCATAGCATATCGGACTTAGGTAGTAGCCATGTCTCGAGTGGATCATATGTGATATCACTAAGGAAGGAAGTCACCTCGTTCTCGAGAGCTCTAGCTCGTGCTCGTGTCATAGGTCCTCTTGGCTCTTGATGAGACGATGGTAGGTCCATGGGGATGACCGTAGGATGCTCCGCATCATCTCCCCTCCCTTGGGAAAGATCCAACCTCGGATCGAAATCCTCATCACCATGGTACGGGGATAGATCTTTGATGTTGAAGATGTCGCTCACGGAGTACTTGTCGCGTGGGATGTCGATCTTGTATGCGTTGTTGTTGTAGCATGCAAGCACCTTGAAGGGTCCATCCACTCGGGGTAGTAGCTTGGACTTGCGTTCCTTGGGGAAGTGATCCTTGCGAAGGTGTAGCCACACAAGATCTCCAACATTGAACATCATGGGTTGCTTGTTGACGTTGAGCTTGGTCGCGAGTCGTTGTACTTGGCGCTCGATGGTGTTTCTTGTATCTTCGTGCATCTTCTTGAGGAAGTTGACTCGGGCACTCGCGTCCATGTTTGTGCGCTCTTGTAGCGGTAGAGGTAGAATGTCCAATGGAGACAATGGGTTGAAGCCATAGACGACCTCGAAGGGGGACTTGCCGGTAGTCGAATGTCTTGCACGATTGTAGGCGTACTCGGCGATGGGTAGGCACTCCTCCCACTCCTTGATGTTCTTCTTTATCAACATGCGTAGTAGAGTGGAGAGCGTGCGGTTGGTCACCTCCGTTTGGCCGTCGGTTTGTGGATGGTATGCCGAAGAGAACAAAAGCTTGATTCCGAGCTTGGCGCACAATGTCTTCCAAAAGTAACTCAAGAACTTGACGTCGCGGTCCGAGACAATCGTCTTTGGCACTCCATGAAGGCTCAAGATTTCCCTACAAAACAAATTTGCAACATGTGAAGCATCGTCTATCTTGTTGCAAGGAATGAAATGTGCCATTTTGGAGAATCGGTCCACAACAACAAAAACAGAATCCTTGCCATTTCGAGTTCTAGGCAAACCAAGCACAAAGTCCATGCTAATGTCTTCCCATGGATGATATGGAATTGGAAGTGGCATATAGAGGCCATGAGATTGAGCTTTGGACTTAGCTTTGCGACATGTAGAGCATCAGTTAGTGAAGCGATTGACGTCGCGGAACATCTTGGGCCAAAAGTAGTTCTTGGAGAGTGTAGCAAATGTCTTGTCGCGTCCAAAGTGTCCCATGAGTCCGCCTCCATGAGATTCCTGCAAAAGCAACAAGCGAAGAGAGGACTCGGGGATGCAAAGTTTGTTAGCTCTCATAAGATATCCATCTTTGATGTAGTATCGATCCCAAGAAGTATGCGTCAAACACTCGGCATAAGGAATAGAAAATGTAGGATCATGCTCATACAAGTCTTTTATATGCTCAAAGCCAATGACATTTAACTCAAGTTGATTAACAAGCATGCATATACGGGAAAGTGCATCCGCCACAACATTTTCCTTACCTTTAATATACTTGATGACATAAGGAAACGACTCAATGAACTCACTCCATTTAGCATGACGCTTGTTCAACTTAGTTTGACCATTAAGGTATTTAAGCGTTTCATGGTCGGTATGGATGATGAACTCATGAGGGCGTAGGTAATGTTCCCATTCATGCAAAACTCGCACCAAAGCATATAGCTCTTTGTCATAGATAGGGTAATTGAGTTGCGCTTCGGAGAGTTTCTCACTAAAATAAGCAATTGGGCGCTTCTCTTGCGTTAACACACCTCCTATGCCATTACCACTAGCATCGCAATGAATTTCGAAAGGTTTGTCAAAGTTGGGTAATGCAAGCAAGGGAGCATGAGTAAGCAAATTCTTAAGCTCATTGAAAGCGATATCTTGAGATGTTCCCCAAACAAACGGTGCATTTTTCTTACTCAAAGCATGCAAAGGTGAAGCAATGGTGCTAAAATCCTTCACAAATCTGCGATAGAAACCGGCTAAACCAAGAAAACTATGCACTTGTTGCAAATTGGTTGGTTGGGGCCAAGTTTTAATAGCATTGATCTTAGATTCATCAACATGAACACCCTTAGAAGATACTACGAAACCCAAGAAAACAAGCTTATCAACACCAAATAGGCATTTTTCCATATTAGCATAAAGTTGCTCTTTTCGAAGAGTTTGTAGCACGGTGCGAAGGTGGGTGACATGCTCTTTGAGAGATTTGCTAAACACAAGGATATCATCAAAGTAGACAACAACAAATTCACCAATGTAAGGGCGAAACACGTAATGCATAAGACGCATGAAAGTACCGGGTGCTTCCGATAAACCCATAGGCATGACTAACCACTCATATAGACCAAACTTTGTTTTGAAAGCGGTTTTCCATTCATCACCCTCTTGTATGCGGATTTGATAGTAACCACTTTTAAGATCAATTTTGGAAAAGATAGTAGCACCGCAAAGTTCATCAAGCATATCATCAAGGCGTGGAATGGGGTACCTATAACGAACGGTGATAGCATTGATAGGTCTACAATCGGAACACATGCGAAAGCTACCGTCTCGTTTTGGCACAAGAATGACCGGTACGGCACAAGGACTCAAACTTTCACGCACATGTCCATGGTCTATGAGATGCTTTACTTGCCTTTGAATTTCTTTGGTTTCCTCGGGGTTGACGCGGTAGGGCGCTTTGTTTGGAAGCGGCGCTCCGGGGATGAGATCAATTCGGTGCTCAATGCCTCGTAGTGGAGGTAGACCCGGAGGTAGCTCATCGGGGAAAACATCTTGGAATTCCTGCAATAAAGAAGATAACACCAAAGGTAGATTGTGAGAGTTGTTAGTTTTTGGTGCCTCATCCTTGCACAATAGGACATAGTGTAGGACACTTGATGGGTTCTCACACACTTCTCTCATCTCACGTTTGGTGGCAAATAGGACTAAGTTTTTCTTGTCGCTCATCGTGGAGGCACTCAATTTGGGCTTGTGGCGCTCACTCTCTTTTTGGTGGTTCACTCTCTCACTATTCTCTCCACGATGGGTGTTTTGCTTGTCGGCGAGCACTTGGCTTGGAGACATAGGACGTAGCACAAACTCTTTCCCTTTCATCTTGAAGCTATAGTGATTTTTACGCCCATTGTGAATGACACCTCGGTCAAATTGCCATGGCCGTCCAAGGAGGTGGCACACGGTCATCGGAAGGACTTCACACTCCAAAGTGTCTTCATAGGCGCCGATCTTGAAAGAGACTTGTACTCTCTGCTCGACTTGTATGGTGCCGGTGTCGCTTAGCCATTGAACCTTGTAGGGGTGCGGGTGCTTCATCTTGACCAATTGGAGTTTGGAGCATAGTTCTTCACTTGCCAAGTTATGGCAACTCCCTCCATCGATGATGACCTTGACGGACCGTCCATTGATGCCGGCCTTTGTGTGGAAGATATGGCATCTTTGATCTTCGTCTTGTTGATGTTGAAGATTCAAGACCTTGGAGACAACAAGAGCGGGACTTGAGTCTTCATCACAAAAGATGTGATCATCTTCTTCTTCATTGTTCACTTGTCGGTGCATTGCCACTTGCTCAAGAGCTTCCATTTCTCCTTCACTCATGGAGTCGTAGGTGCCGTCGTCGTTGAGGATCATGGTGCGCTTGTTTGTGCACTCGAAGGACTTGTGGCCTCGGCCTCCGCATGTGAAATATTTGTTGGAACTTGTCTTGATGGTCTCATCGGTTGGAGTAGATGATGATGAAGCTTTCGGCTTGAAGTTGCTTGTAGTAGGAGGACGACTTGAGCTTGTCGAAGCTTTCTTGTAACTTGACTTGTCGCCATTGCTCGTGGTGGGAGTCGTTGAAGCTTGATTGTTGGAGAGGCCATAGGACTTGGATGAGAACTTGGCATACTTGAAGTCGTCTTGCACTTGCCGTTCTGCTTTGGTAGCTCGATGCACTAGCTCGATGAGGTTCGAGTATGGTTGGAAGTCGGCAATCTTCTTGATAGGGTGATTGAGTCCATTCAAGGAACGTGCCATAGTTTGCTCATCATCTTCTTTGACATTGGCTCGTATCATGGCAATCTCCATTTCCTTGTAGTACTCTTCAACGCTCTTGGTTCCTTGCTTGAGTTGTTGGAGTTTCTTGAAGAGGTCGCGGTTGTAGTAGTTTGGCACGAATCGTGCTCTCATGACATTCTTCATTTGTGCCCAAGTGGTGATGGGTGGTTCACCTCTTGCCGCATGTTTCTCAATGACTTGTTCCCACCAAATGAGGACGTAGTCTTGGAATTTGAGGGATGCCATTGCGATCTTCTTCTCTTCTTCATAGTTGTGCAAGCAGAAGATTTTGTCAACCTTCAATGCCCATGATATGTACTCTTCGGGGTCATTGGTTCCGGTAAACTTGGGCATGGTGAACTTTAGCTTGCCATATCGTTGCTCTTCATTGTGTTGGGGTCGGGGATGATGACGCCCATGTCGTTGAGGATTGACAATCTCATGTTGTGCTTGGCGAGGAGGGTTGTCTTCCTCATGTTGCTCTTGGCGAGGAGGGTTGTCGATCTCATGTTGCTCTTGGCGAGGAGGGGGTCCATTGTCTTCTTGCTCTCGATGGACTTGACGTTCTTGTCTCGCGTGAGGAGAAACTTGTCTATCTTGACGAGGGGCTTGACGATGCACACGTGCTTGGTAAATCCTTTCTTGAGCTTCGTCGCGAAGTGCTTCTTGATGTAGGTGAGCTTGTCGGCCTCGATTGGCTACGACACGACTTGAGTCTTGAAGAGCACGCTGCGCCTCAAGTGCTTGAGCTTCACGTAGTTGTCGTTCTTGACGTTGCGCCTCGGCGTCTTGTGCATCTTGATGTTGTCGCGCTCGCTCCTCTTGTTCTTGTTGTCGTTGGCGTTGCCGTTCTTGTGCTTGTGCGAAAGCAGCTTGGTTGTGACGATGTCGATGCTCTTGAGAGTCGGTGTCGTGTAGAGGATTGCGGTTAGCTTGACGGTCTTGACGCGCGGCACGACGAAGAGTGTTCAATGTCGGTGTACTTAAACCGGAGATGGTGTCGTCGTAGTGTCGACTTGAGCGGCTCCGTCTTTACGAGGACGAAGTTGTAGAAGAGCGGACCATCATGGTTCGGATATCTTCTTTGAGGGAACTCATGGATGTGTCGAAGTAGTCTCTTGTACGTTGCTCAGATTGTCGTAGATGGGTGGCGAGGTTGTCGATGTGATCTCCCAAAGCAAGTTGTTCTTGATGCAAAGCTCGGTGTGCACCAAATAGTTGAGTCTTGGTGACGTAGGATGACATGTCGTCGTCTTGCTCCAAGAAGAGTGGATTGGTAGAAGTACTTGGCCTATCCATCATTCCAAACAAAGATATGTGAGTGGGAGAAAGAGGAGAACCAATACCAAAGTTACCTTGACCGATGTTGAAAATGGATCAAAGATCACTCCAATGTGTATCAAGGGAATAGCACAATTGGTACTGTTTCTTGTCGGTTCTCACACCTACACAAGTAAAAGCTTATGGTGGAGCTTGGTTAGGATGGTGGCACAAAATTTGATGCAATTGTAAGTGAGACTCAATAATGTTGGAAAAGATTCACAAATTTGCAAATGCAACAAGTAGACCAATAGCAAGATATGGTACACGGAAACACACACGCAAATAGATAAGTGGGGTTGGGCAACCAAGGGTGAGCCAAAATGTGGAATCCACCAAGATGCTCTTGTTGCACAACACTAGAGAGACGCTAGCACGATTGCACAATAGGCGGATACGAACTTGTGCACAACCTACTAAGCAAAAATGCAACTACTTCTATCCCAAGTATGCTATATGTATGATGTTTCTATGCTTTGATCCAAGATGATCGAGTATGACAATCTTAATGTTGTATGATGCTATGGTTCTTGCTTATAAGCTCTTTGCTTATCGTTCCCTTTTGCTTAAAAGCTTGTTTGGCTCTTTGTTGTTTGGGCTCTTTTCTCATGCAATGCTTCACGAACCAAGATGGCAATTGTGTATGCGAAGACAACTTTTGTGACACAAGAGATGATACCAAGATATGCAACTCAATGATGGTATGTATGCTATGTGAAGTATGAACACTAATGTGCACAAGTTACATTGCCGGCAATACTCAAAGGCTAGTCTCGATGGGTAAGCTACGCGAAAGTGAGGCTATGGGGTTATCAATGCAAATGCAAGAGAGTATGATTATATCACGATACCAAGATGATATGAAGGTGAAGGTGATACCAATGTAGCCGTTCGTAGTAGTCCTTGGCGAAGATGAGCGGTGGTGATGTTGTTGCCGAACCGTACCTAGATAGCCGAAACACAATAGGATACGGAAACCACAACTCAAATTCTCAAAACAAAATGGGTCAAAATTGTCGGAGTTGGTAACGGGAAAGGCTATGGTGGTGCTATGCGGAAATGGTGGTGGTATGTGGAAGTGTATGTGGGCTCCGGAACAAAATTGGACGAAAGTTAGGCGGTAAACGGAGTGGAGGATGGACTTGATGCTGTCAGGGACCGGATGTCCGGGCTGGTCGGGCCGGATATCCGGGCTCGGGATCCGAAGAACACCGCGTGGAGAGGTCAAATCCGGGGCAAAAATTCGGAGGAATTTGTGGATGGAAATTGGGGAAAAGACGGGGAAAAGCTAGATCTACCTGCAACACATGAAATCCGCGGATCAAATCCAACAAAACTTCATCACACCAACAAATCACAAAAAAAAAATTGGGGCTATTTTTTGTGGGGCAATTTTCGGGTTAGGACGAAAAACAACAAAATCAAGCTAGAAAACAAAGAGAGGGGGCTCCGAAATCGTGATCAACGTGGCTCATGATAGCAAGATGATGTAGGGTGGAACCCTAGATGGCCGATCTTTCATGAAAGGAGCGGATCCCAACTAAGAACACGAAGAACACGAGGGGAAACACGAGGGGAAAGACACGAGAGAATCACTCAAACCAACAAGAACAATCACACATGTGCTAGATCCTCGAAACACAAAGAGATACACGATCCAAATCCAACAAGGGACGATACATAGGTAACCGGTTCTTCTCCGAAAGGATGTCTTGAGGGGGGCCACCCAAGAGGGGGTCTTGAATCCAATGTGGATCGTCTCCGAAGAGGGGCCGCAGTCTCTCTCGAGGAGGAGATCTGTATGGATGAGCAATACTCTATCTCACATATGAGCTAAACCAATGCTAACCCTAGAAAGATGGAGGAGAAGGAGTATATATATTCTAGGGGGTCGAAGGGGTACACGGGCCTTGGCCCTTACTGTGCACAGACAGGGGTGGCTGGATGTCCGGGCGACGGGCAGGATGTCCGGGGCTTCAGGAGAGGCCGGATGTCCGGGCTGGGGGCCGGATGTCCGGGCTGGAGGGCAAAACTTCTGGATGTTCTGTAGCGTGGCGCCGGATTTCCGGGCTTTGGCCGGATGTCCGGGCTGGACGCCGGATGTCCGGGCCCTGTAGGCTTGGGCGTCTGGGCTGCTGCTGCTGTGGATGCTACAGGGGCCGGATGTCCGGGGTCATGGCCGGATGTCCGGGGCCTGGAAGGTGAACTTGCCCGTTTTCGTTGGTTCTCTTCATCCATGGACTTGGCGGCCTGTCCGTCTTCACGTGCATCCTCGGGAGGCTCCTCTTGACACCTAATCATGCATAGCATATCGGACTTAGGTAGTAGCCATGTCTCGAGTGGATCATATGTGATATCACTAAGGAAGGAAGTCACCTCGTTCTCGAGAGCTCTAGCTCGTGCTCGTGTCATAGGTCCTCTTGGCTCTTGATGAGACGATGGTAGGTCCATGGGGATGACCGTAGGATGCTCCGCATCAGGTAGGTTATGGTACAAGCTTCTCACAAGAAGCCTCATGGTTCCAGTAGGAAAACATATCACCTTTGTGGGCGAAACGATATCCGTTGCCTCTTCTTGCTTTCAAAATTTTTCTAGTGTCAATGTAGAACAACAGGAGTGTTGTGTCATTTTTTGGGATTTCTCGTGGTTCGCTTGGACATTTTTATACATTAATTGTGTTTTCTATGCATTTATGTGCATAATTCAAATTTGAACTACATGCACATGCTCCAGTGCATATAAACGGATTGAAAAATCAAATTATGTGCTTGGTTGCAAGCTTAGGTCCCATACAAGAAATGGGAATGAATGTCAAACACCTTTGCCACCGTCGCTCGGCCGCTAACATTGAGATACATGGTTTTAAAATTCTAGTAAATTGAAAAATCGTCTGAAATTCATGGAACTTGACATGATATCATGGAACGACATCAACATGCCCTGGTAAAAATATTGTCCCATTTGGGGGCAGGTTTGGGTATAAGCTTCTCGCAAACCAGAGCTTCTCACAACAAGCCTAATGGTTCCGGTAGGGAACGTGCCACCCTTGGGGATGAAATGATATCCGTTGCCTCTTCTTGCTTTCAAAATTTTCTAGTATTAACATAGAACAATAGGAGTGTTGTCTCAATTTTTGGGAATTTTCGGGGTCCGCTTGGACATTTTTACACATTAATTGAGTTTTCTATGCATTTATGTGCATAATTCAAATTTGAACTACATGCACATGCTCCAGTGCATATAAATGGGTTAAAAATTCAAATGTGTCCTTGGTTGCATCCTTAAGTCCCATGCAAGAAATGGGAATGAATGTCAAACACCTTGCCATCGTCGCTCGGCCGCTAACATTGAGATACATGGTTTTTAAATTCTAGTAAATCAAAAACGCGTCTGAAATTCATGAAACTTGCCATGCTATCATGGAGCAGCATCAACATGCCGTGGAATTTTTTTGTCCCATTTGGGGCAGGTTTGGGTATAAGCTTCTCACAAACCAGAGTTTCTCACAACCAGCCTGATGGTTTTGATAGGAAAAGTGCCACCTTTGGGGACGAAACGATATCCATTGCCTCTTCTTACTTTCAAATTTTTTCTAGTGTCAACATAGGACAACAGGAATGTTGTGTTAAATTTTGGAATTTTTCGGGGTTCGTTTGGACATTTTTATACATTAACTGAGTTTTCTAGGCATTTTATGTGCATAATTCAAATTTGAACTACATGCACATGCTTCAGTGCATATAAATTGGTTGAAAAATCAAATTTGTGTCCTTGGGTGCATGCTTAGGTCCGATGCAAGAAATGGGAATGAATGTCAAACACCTTGCCACCGTTGCTCGGCCGCAAACTTTGAGATACTTTGTTTTTAAATTCTAGTAAATCCAAAACTCGTCTGAAATTCATGAAACTTGGCATGCTATCATGGAGCGGCATCAACATGGTATGGTAATTTTTCCCATTTGGGGCAGGTTTGGGCATAAGGTTCTTGCAAAACAGAGCTTCTCACAACAAGCCTGATGGTTTCGGTAGGGAAAATGCCACCTTTGGTGATGAAACGATATCCGTTGCCTCTTCTTGCTTTCAATTTTTTTCTAGTGTCAACATAGAACAATAGGAGTGTTGTGTCAATTTTTGGATTTTTGGTGTTCGCTATGACATTGTTATACATTCACTGGGTTTTCTATGCATTATATGTGCATATTTCACATTTGAACTACATTCACCTGCTCCAGTGCAGAAAAATGGGTTGGCATATCAAATGTGTGTCATTGGGTGCATGCTTAGGTCCCATGCAAGAAATGGGAATGAATTTCAAACACCAGGGCACTATTGATTGCCGACAGAACGTTGAGATACTTTGTTTTAAAATTCTAGTAAATCGAAAACTCGTCTGAAATTCATGAAACTTGGCATGCTATCATGGAATGGCACCCGACATGCTATGGCATTTTTCGTGTCCATTTTGAGAGAAGGCGCACTTGAATAACAGCCAACAAAGGCATTTTGTAACAAATAGGTACACTTTAACATCTCAAATGTTTTGTATAATTTAAATCATGTGTGTTCTATTAACCATTCACGTGACACCATGTGTCACTCTTAAATGGTTAGGAGGCACCGTGCGGACAGCTACTTAACTAAACGGGAGGCGTGTGAGCGCAGTACGCTGCGCAGGCTGACGGAGAGGCGTGCAAGCTATCCTCCAATGCGCTGGCTCACCGAGAAGCATGCGAGCTATACCCTGCGCATGCAGCATTGGGAAGTGATAGAGGCAAAGGTGTCCCGATCTTTCGATGAGATGATAACTATCGATTTGGTGGAGTCGACTTTGACGATCCGACTACAAACGTGCACGACGTTGCGCCTTAGCAATCGCTAAACCAATCTCCTGAGGTTACTGACGATGCCGGAAGCACGATCAGCCTGACCACGAAGGTCTATTCCTGCAAGCAATCGAAGAACGAGCAAGAATATGATAAAGCAATCTGAATATTGCGAATATATATGAAGTATTGATAATGATGGGGATCCGTAAGCGGTCTTGGTTTGGTCGTTGGACACGAACGAAGTACACGAAGTTGCAATGGCTAACTTTTAACTAAACAAATCCCAAGCAAAAAGCTACTAGATGGATCTACTTATATAGGAGCAAGGGGTGGCGGCCAAGGAGGTGGGAGGACGTCCCAAGACAGCCTAAAACCAACCCTAGGTCGTACAAGGCTCATGGGCCCAAGTGGAGGTGATGCAACACCTTTGGACTTGTAGTTTGACTCGGATTCTGGTGCAACGTCAGATTGTTTCGACCATAACTCAATGCTCCGGACGAATTTAAAGGTGAATCCAATTGGGTTGGAAAGAGCACGAAATCTAGTTTCCAAAAAAAAAAGAATCACCCAATTCGGAGTCCGTATGAAAAAGTTGTTGGCGTTTTGAGTCAGGTATGTCTGTGCAGTCCGAATCTGAATCCAGAACGTGAGAGACTTGGACTCTATCTTCTCTTGGCCCAAAAGTGACGTGAGAGGACTTTTTGAACAGAACTAAACTTCTCCTTTTGCCTTATCTTCATATGTGGATTATACAAATGTCCCATACACCTGCAATTAGACAAAACACAAAAGTGTGTGAAGTATTTTTGTTCTGGATAACATAAATAGATTATTGAATAGTTTGCACTAGAAATCACCTGACAAATATGCATGTATGCAATATTTTTGGTCGTATCCAAGGTAGTCATGTCCTCATCATCCTCCCCTTCTTGAAAACAAAGCCGTCCTCGGCGTTGCTTAATCTGAAATGTGGCTAACAAAAGAGACAAGGTGTACATGTTGTATATGTATATGTCATCCATTTTTACTTCCCGTGGATTTTGCACATATGACACATGTATACATGAGTAACTTTCATAGTTAATAAAATATAAAGCCAAAATATTATCACAAGAAGTAGAAGGCATGAAAGTATTGCAACTCAGTTTGCACATATAAGTGAAGCTCTTATTCATATGAAAAGATGGACAATATTCATCATTAAACCATCCCAACATTGATGAACCATCACCAAGATTAGAGGTCATATCAAAATGATTAAACATTGGCACAATTATTTTCAAACATATTTGATCCAAATCTGATTTATTCCCTGATTCACTTGATTCTTTTGCATCGATAGTTAATTCAATGGGCTCACTCAAAATTGTTTGATCACATGGCAAAGTCAAATCATCAACATAGTCCTCTAAGGTAGCTGGTGTGATCAAAGTAGTGGGTAGCTCACCGCATGGTGCACTTAAATTGACAAGACATTCATCATACTCATGTGGAAGTGGAAGATTAGTACCTTTGTCATTACCTCTTATGATCAACTCAGATGAGGTAGGCACTCTCGGTGATGATGTGTCACATGGTGGAGGTGATGTAGTCCTCACAACAACGGATGTGGTTGTCATAGTATGCTTAGTAGTTGAAGGGACAACCGTATCAACTCTTGGAATGTGCATCTCGCGCTTGTTCTCCTTGTGCGCAACACGTCGTTTTATTTCCTGTTCAGCTTTGCAAGCAAGATGAAACAAATGGTCCATAGGATAACACTCTTCATGTATTAGTATCTCCTGAATGTCACGATTTAATCCTCCCCAAAATCTATCCATAAAATCTTCTTCACTTTCTTCTAAAGAGGAATGCAGCAAGGTAGTTTGTAAAGTATCATAATATTTCGTTACGGTGTCACTACCTTGTTTTAAATGTTGCAACTTTGTAATCATGTCACGTGTATAATAAGCGGGAACGAATGTATGTCGCATGGCAAGTTTCAAATCATCCCAAGTAGTAGGTATATCATTAGGGTGTAACCGACAATATTCACTCCACCAAACTACAGCATAACCAGTGAAAGAACCAACCGCAACCTTAACTTTTTTACGTACATCAAAATTATTGGAAGCAAATATATTATTTAGGTCAAACTCCCATTCAATATATAAAGCAGGTCTAAAACGGCCATTAAATGGTGGTATAGAAACATTAACCTGATCATGTGCATTTGGATGTTTGTGCACCTCTCGTGACGGTTGTGGTATTTGCATAGGTGATGGCACATCTCCCACGATCGACAAACCCCATGAATTGACTCTAGATCCTGTCATGATTAGTAGAAACAAGAAACAAAATTCAAGAATAATGTTCCTATGAACTACTAGGATGTGGTGGTAAAGCGCTCACAGTAAAGCAAATATCAATATCTTACAAGTTCTTACCAAGCAGCAGGTGGTGACAGGCAACCAGCGGTGTCAAATAACTCCAAAGATTGAGTAAAGCGATTGCCAGGGGAACGTACGTATACACGGTGTAGAAATATGTGGAGCTGGGTTGGCTATATATGGTAGCAAAATATTAGCAATAATCAATTCAGAGATGCAATGTTGAATAAACGCTCAACGACGGTACTGTGCTGGTCCTAGGCTAGACCGGACTAGAGACGCGAACCTAGAACACTAATGAGGTCACGGCGTAGCACAACTAGCATCAATGAAGGATACTAAGTAGCTCTGGACAGCAAGATATAAGTGAAGATCACAACGGCAGTAAAGATAATGATGAAAAACAACTGCCAAGCAGGATATACAACAACTCTCTCCAACTTTCCTCTTGAAAAGTTTGTGCCAATTTTCTGATAATTTTTTTCAAAGAATGCTACTAACTCAAGCTTTCCAATGCAAAAAGAATCACTCAATTCCGAGTTGATATGAGGAGTGAAAGAATTCTGAAACTGGCTTGAAAAACTGGAATAAGCTGTGTCCGCGAACTTCGGAGGGCAAAAAGACCTATTTAGAAGACGATTTTGAGGTGTCAAATATTGAACTAGTCTCTGCAACTATTTAGATGCGGCTCGTCGCTAGCTTTCATTTGAGTACTCGTGGAGTCAAAACGGACTTCGTATGAGGAAGGTATGCCTGTTTTACTAAATAGTGCACAAAACAGATTCCAATCCGAATTCAACTACGAGATTGAGTCTAGATAGATCCGAATTTTGTTTTTTTTTTCTTCTCTCTTTTTTTTTCTCACACTTTTTTTTCTTTCTCTTTTTTTTCTGACTTCTTTTTCTTTCTTTTTTCTCTTTTTTTTTCTCTATTTTTTTTTCTCTCCCTCTTTCCAAGACAAACTAGATAAGATGCAGATTGGATCAAGCGAAGATGTGAACGACCTCAACTATGATTGTGACAATGAACTATGGGTAGCACGTGGTGGAATTTGATGGATGGTGTGGTGGACAGCAGAGGGATAACGATGCAGCGGCGACGTGACTAATGTGAACAGAACTCGAAACTCTAAACGAACTAGACCCTAAGACCAGCAACTCGACACGACGATGCAACCGATAATTCAATAATGCAAACAATGAATAGAAAATTGCAAAGGCTCAGACTGGCTTGGACAAAAGGATGAATAGATCTAACTTTTTTGTGGCTTTTTCTAGGACAATAGGTAAGAAAATAAATCTAATCTAGGGGAAACTGGAAATTCTCACCGAGCAACCTGAAAACTGATACCACTTGATAGAGGCAAAGGTGTCCCGATCTTTCGATGAGATGATAACTATCGATTTGGTGGAGTCGACTTTGACGATCCGACTACAAACGTGCACGACGTTGCGCCTTAGCAATCGCTAAACCAATCTCCTGAGGTTACTGACGATGCCGGAAGCACGATCAGCCTGACCACGAAGGTCTATTCCTGCAAGCAATTGAAGAACGAGCAAGAATATGATAAAGCAATCTGAATATTGCGAATATATATGAAGTATTGATAATGGTGGGGATCCGTAAGCGGTCTTGGTCTGGTCGTTGGACACGAACGAAGTACACGAAGTTGCAATGGCTAACTTTTAACTAAACAAATCCCAAGCAAAAAGCTACTAGATGGATCTACTTATATAGGAGCAAGGGGTGGCGGCCAAGGAGGTGGGAGGACGTCCCAAGGCAGCCTAAAACCAACCCTAGGTCGTACAAGGCTCATGGGCCCAAGTGGAGGTGATGCAACACCTTTGAACTTGTAGTTTGACTCGGATTCTGGTGCAACGTCAGATTGTTTCGACCATAACTCAATGCTCCGGACGAATTTAAAGGTGAATCCAATTGGGTTGGAAAGAGCACGAAATCTAGTTTCCAACAAAAAAACAATCACCCAATTCGGAGTCCGTATGAAAAAGTTGTTGGCGTTTTGAGTCAGGTATGTCTGTGCAGTCCGAATCTGAATCCAGAACGTGAGAGACTTGGACTCTATCTTCTCTTGGCCCAAAAGTGACGTGAGAGGACTTTTTGAACAGAACCTAAACTTCTCCTTTTGCCTTATCTTCATATGTGGATTGTACAAATGTCCCATACACCTGCAATTAGACAAAACACAAAAGTGTGTGAAGTATTTTTGTTCTGGATAACATAAATAGATTATTGAATAGTTTGCACTAGAAATCACCTGACAAATATGCATGTATGCAATATTTTTGGTCGTATCCAAGGTAGTCATGTCCTCATCAGGAAGCGAGCCCTTTGACTCCCATGGCCGCCCGCCTTGCTCGCATCCTCTCCATTGATGGCGCCCAAGCCGCTATTTAATACGGGCGGCCTTACTATTCGCCTCCCATTCCCCTCAGACCTCCACCAACGCAAGGCGCACGAGGATCATCTGCCACTAGTGTTCTAGTTTGGTTTAATACGGTATCTCGATCATATGAATATAAATTCTCAGTGTGACTGAATGAAATATATGGTTTGAACAAACATGCATTTTTCTCTCTGAATGTACAGACTTATCAAACGATTTTCTTAAAAAAGCGTTAATGGTCTTCAAATATAAAACACTCATCGCAAACGTTTTAGTTAGAACACCCGTATGCAAACTGTCAGCTTCCCCAGGAAGCCAAGGGAAAATGTGCCGAGCAGGACTTGTGCAGCTCTTCATCGCAAACGTTTTAGATAGAACACACGTATGCAAAGTGAGAGCTATGGTCTTCCCCAGTAAGCCAAGGGAAAATTCGCCACGTGAGATTTGTGCATCTCTTGAACGCAAACAGATCAGATTGAATACAGTATGCAAAGCGAGACTTCGGCGCTAAGCCAAGAGAAAATCTGGCAAGCAGGATTTGTACCTCCGTGCAACGCAAACCATTTTTTCGGATGACCTGTGTGCAACCACGTACAAACAACTTGGTAAGATTTGCATCTGTCATATTGGGTATATTCCCATTTGTCAAACTGGAAAGATTGACATTTGTTGATCTAGTAACATTGCCATTTGTCAACTAACACTGCCATTTGTCAAAATATGCAGCTAAAAATCACTAGCTCTATCTTATTTTTGCAACTAAAATTCAGTAATTAAGCATAGATTTCATTCGTAGATTAAGCAGTCGTTCTTTATACATACAGTTCAACTCAACAGCTGAACCAAGCAAACTTTTCCCCAATTGTTGCCAACCAAGTACTGAAATAGCTAGTTCAACTATATATACTAGCTAATTTTAAGTACGTTGTATAGTTCGACCACATCTATAGTGAAATGAACTGAACAAAATAGCCCCTAAATACTACTACTACGAAGAGGCTTTGTACTACTTCCGATAGCCTCTCCTCTTTCGAGCGCGCTCAGTAAGAGGCAGAGGAGGAGGAGCCTACCGACGAGCTAGACAACTGCAATACAGTGCCTGCCGCTGCTGCACCTTCAGCGACGCTCACCTCGAACGCCCTCTGCCGCTCCAGACGACCCCTCTTGAAGCGACGGGACTCCTCGTAGATCTCTTGAGTCCTCACCTCTACATCGCCGTGTGCTGCAGCCACGGCGGCGATAAGGCTCCTTGCGTGCTCGACGAGGCGCTCCTCCTCCTCCCGTAGGAACTCGATGTAGCGCGCAAGGTTGCTGACGCATGTGTGGGCCTCCACCTCCGCCTCCCGCCTTCGGGCGACGGTGGTGGAGCGGGTCATGACCCCGGCGGTCCACGGTGGGCTGGCGGCCACGATGGTCGATGAAGGGGTGGCGGCCATGACCACCACTTCCCACCTTTGGGCCGCGGTGGCGGAGCGGCTGATGGGCACGGTGGCCAACGGTGGGGTGGCGGCCACGACTGCCACCTTCCGCCTTTGGGCCCCGGCGACGGAGCGGGCGATGGCCCTGTCTTTCGATGGTGGTGTGGCAGCCATCGCGGCAGATGGTGGGGTGGCGGCAACAGCGGCCAGCAATAGCTGCCGATGGGCAGCAGCAGCGGAGTGTGTGGTGGGTGTTCCGCGCACACCCAACAGGGACGCCACGCGTACTACACTACGCCCGGGACTGAGCCGCCGCCGCGATGTGGCCTCCCAACTGGAGATGTCCTCTGATGACGGCGGAGTGGCTAAGCGACGACGATGGACCAGTGCCATTGGCAATTGTGGAGAAGCAGACGAGATAAGCTACATGGACGGAGGGGAAAATGCGCCGCATGACTTGCCGGCCATGAGGGTTTCTATAGCAGGCTGGTAAGCATTGGGATTTGGGGGGATTTCACCGAGTCGGGCGGGAAGCTTCCGCCGGAACCTGCCAGGTTGCGTGCGTGGGAATGGGCTCACCACCGTTTGTGATAGAGGCAAAGGTGTCCCGTCTTTCGATGAGATGATGGATATCGCTTTGGTGGAAGTCGACTTTGACGATCCGACTACGAACGTGCGATGACGTCGCGCCTTAGCAATCGCTAAACCAACTCCGAGAGGTTATTGACCACGCCGGAGCACGATCAACCTGACCACAAGGGTCTGTTTCCTGTGAGCAAACGAAGAACAAGCAAGAAACTGAGATTGCAATCTGGATATTGCGAATATAAGATGAAAGCTTTATTGATCAAGGTGGGGTTCTGTGACGCCTTTGTCTGGTCGTTGAACACAAACGAAATACGCAAAGTTGCAGCTATGGAATCTAAACAAAACCCAAAGTCTAAACGACGCTCTAAGGGCTGTATATATGGAGGAAGAGGGGGGAATTTCGTGGCCCTTGGGGAAGGGGTCCGAAACCAACCCTATCTCTTGTTTCCCCACACATACGGACTCTAAAAACAGCCTATACTCAAGTATTTCGAAATTACATGGGCCTGGCCCAATAATAAGGTGACGCAGCACCTAGAATAGCCTCTGGACGAAAGTTATGAAGTAGCATCTTGTATATTTCGTCCAAGGCTTCATGCACGCATTATGGTGGCTTCAACGTCCTGAAATCATCACTTGTAACTCCGTTCTTGTTCCCCATGCGCATGCCATCATCTCCATGCTTGTTCTTGCTCCAATGTTCATCCTTCTCAAAGCTAGGCCCTTCATTTGTAAGCAAAACAAATGTATCCAATTTAGGCAGCATCATATTCTCATGAACATTAGAATCATTACCAAGAAACCAAAGTACCTGGTAATTTAATTGGCGTGCGCGAGCTCTAGTAATTGGTCTAGTATGTATAGCAGCAGGGGCTGTGGGTGTAACAATGGTATTGATGTCCTTATCATCCTCCCCTTCTTGAAATGAAGTCGTCCTCGACGGAAGCTCATCTCCCTCACCCAAATAAGGCTTCAAATCTGCAATGTTAAAAGTGGGACTAACCCCAAAATCTGTAGGCAGCTCAAGTTTATATGCATTATCATTTATTTTCTCTAACACCTTCAAAGGACCATCAACACGTGGCATTAGCTTTGATTTGCGCAAATCAGGAAATCTATCCTTACGCAAATGTAACCAAACAAGATCTCCAAGTGCAAACACACCATGTTTTCTACCCTTATCTCCAGCAAGTTTATATTTAGCATTCATACGCTCAATGTTTTCCTTAGTTAACTCATGCATTTTTAAGATCAATTCAGCACATTGTTTAGCATCAAAATTAACCTTCTCCGAAGATGGAAGAGGCAACAAATCAATAGGTGCACGAGGTAGGAAACCATACACAATTTCAAAAGGGCACATCTTAGTAGTAGAATGCAATGAACGATTATAAGCAAACTCAATATGAGGCAAGCATTCTTCCCACATTTTCTTATTATTCTTCAAAACAGCCCTAAGCATAGTAGAAAATGTTCTATTGACTACTTCAGTTTGTCCATCAGTTTGGGGGTGACAAGTAGTACTAAAAAGCAGTTTAGTCCCCAACTTAGCCCATAAACATCTCCAAGAGTGGCTAAGAAATTTAGTATCACGATCTGAAACAATAGTATTTGGCACGGCAAACGAATAATTTCACGAAAGAACAAATCAGCAACATTAACAGCATCATCGCTTTTATGACATGGTATAAAGTGTGCCATTTTTGAGAATCTATCCACGACAACAAATATGCTATCCCTCCCCTTCTTTGTTCGAGGTAAACCTAAAACAAAGTCCATAGATATATCCTCCCAAGGAACACTATGTACAGGCAAAGGCATATATAAACCATGAGGATTGAGTCGTGACTTAGCTTTTTGACATGTAGTGCAGCGAGCAACAAAACGCTCAACATCCCGTCTCATCTTTGGCCAAAAGAAATGTGTAGCAAGTACGTCCTCCGTCTTCTTCACGCCAAAGTGTCCCATTAATCCTCCTCCATGCGCCTCCTGCAACAACAAAAGACGAAGAGAGCTAGCTGGAATGCATAGCTTGTTAGCACGGAACACAAATCCATCATTAACGACAAACTTGTTCCAGGTTCTTCCTTATTTACAATTCTGCAAAACATCTTTAAAATCAGCATCATGCACATATTGATCTTTGATGGTCTCCAAACCAAATATTTTGAAGTCAAGTTGTGACAGCATAGTATTGCGACGAGACAATGCATCAACAATAACATTTTCTTTACCCTTCTTGTGTTTACTGACATAAGGGAAAGTTTCAATGAATTCAACCCATTTAGCATGTCTACGATTCAGTTTAGCTTGACATTTAATATGTTTCAAAGATTCATGATCAGAATGTATAACAAATTCTTTGGGCCATAAATAATGTTGCCATGTTTCTAAAGTCCGAACAAGAGCATATAGTTCTTTATCATAAGTAGAATAATTAATACTAGGCCCACTCAATTTTTCAGAAAAGTATGCAATAGGTTTACCATCTTGTAATAACACACCTCCTAATCCAATTCCACTAGTATCACATTCAAGCTCAAAAGTCTTATTAAAATCAGGAAGTTGGAGTAAAGGAGCATGTGTCAACTTATCTTTCAATACCGTGAAGGCTTCTTCCTGTGCGGTACCCCAAACAAAAGGCACATCCTTCTTTGTAAGCTCGTTGAGAGGTGCAGCAATGGTGCTAAAATCTCTCACAAAACGCCTATAGAAACCAGCGAGTCCAAGAAAACTCCGCACTTGTGTGACCGTTTTGGGCTGCGGCCAACTCTCAATAGCTTCAATCTTAGCTTTATCAACTTCAATTCCCTGTGGAGTAACAACATAGCCAAGAAAAGATACTCGGTCGGTGCAAAAGGTGCACTTCCCAAGGTTACCAAACAAACGTGCATCACGTAGAGCAATAAAAACAGCACGTAAATGTTCCAATTGTTCTTCCAAAGATTTGCTATAAATCACTATATCATCAAAATAGACTACCACAAATCGTCCAATGAAAGCACGTAAAACTTTGTTCATTAGTCTCATGAAAGTACTAGGTGGATTAGTTAACCCAAAAGGCATGACTAACCACTGATATAAACCAAACTTAGTTTTAAATGTAGTTTTCCATTCATCTCCCAATTTCATACGAATTTGATGGTATCCACTACGCAAATCAACTTTGGAGAATATTGTAGAGCCACTCAATTCATCAAGCATATCATCTAGCCTAGGAATAGGATGACGATAATGAATAGTAATATTATTAATGCCTCTACAATCAACACACATACGCGACGTACCATCCTTTTTAGGCACTAGTATAATAGGAACAGCACAAGGACTAAGAGATTCGCGTATATAACCTTTGTCGAGCAGCTCCTGTACTTGACGCATAATCTCCTTCGTCTCCTCTGGATTGGTACGGTATGGTGCACGTTTGGGTAGCGATGCACCGGGAATTAAGTCAATTTGATGCTCAATCCCTCGAATAGGTGGTAATCCCGGTGGCACGTCTTGTGGGAAGACGTCAGCGAACTCCTGCAAAATGTTATAGACAGTAGGGGGCAAAGAGGAAGGCACGTCCTCGAATGAAAATAATGCCTCTTTGCACACAAAAGCATAGCAAACAGATTTGCTGAAATATAGCTCATCAATATCAGATTTTGTGGCAAGTAAACATTCACTTTTCAATTTAATTTCAGAAACAACACTAGATGGTTTATTATTAGGTTTCATTTGTTGCTCAAATTCTTTTGCCACAATCTGATTTTCACTCTTATTTTTCTCCTGTTTTGCTTTATTAGCTCTATTAATGTCATCTTTCAAAATGGAATCAGGAGTCATAGGAAGCAAAGTAATATTTTTATCCTTATGAACAAGAGTATACTTATTGTTTCTACCATGGTGTACATAATTTTTATCAAATTGCCATGGTCTACCAAGTAATAAGGAACATGCTTGCATGGGTACCACATCACAATCAACATAATCAGCATATGTAGAGATACTAAAATGCACACGAACAGTACGTGTTACCTTAACCTTGCCGCTGTTGTTGAACCATTGGATGTAGTAAGGATGTGGATGTGGTCTTGTAGTGAGAGATAGCTTCTCCACCATCTCCATGCTAGCCAAGTTGTTACAGCTCCCTCCATCTATGATGACGCGAACAGAACGTTCCTTCACAACTCCCTTTGTATGGAACAAATTATGCCTCTGATTTTGCTCTGCTTGTGTGACCTGCACACTCAAAACACGTTGAGCAACTAAACATTCATACCTGTCAGCGTCTTCAGGAGCCATGTATTGCGTCTCATTTTCAGAATCATCTCCACCATGTTCTTCACGTGTAATAAGAGCCAAAGTCTCCTCATCATAGTCACTAGCGGACTCATACCCACCATCCTCAGTAGCAATCATTACACGCTGAGATTTGCATTCTCTCGCATAATATCCTCTTCCCTTACAACGACGACAAATAATATCACTTGTGTGCCCTGTCGATGCCATGGAAGAAGAAGAGCTCTGTGCAGGCCCGGCAGGTGCGCTCTTGGCAGATAGTGGTGGTTGTGCCTGCTTTCTTGTATCACGGCTGGAGGTGGAACCTGATCGAGGTGCTGGTGTAGTGGAAGTAGAAGATGCACGCGGTGTCCATGATGAAGGTCGACCTGCAGAAATGTTAGTTCGCGCCAATGGTGTCGATCCTGCACTTCACGTTCAGCTTTACAAGCAAGATGGAATAAACGAGTGATATTATTATAATCCTTATACTCTAGAATGGTCTGAATCTCTTTATTTAATCCACCCATAAAACGTGCAAGCATAGCTTCATTCTCCTCAACAATACCACATCTAATCATGCCAGTTTGTAATTCCTGATAATATTCTTCTACAGAATTATTCCCTTGTCTTAAGCGCTGCAATTTTTGAAGAAATTCACGTTGATAATATGGTGGAACCCAACGAGTATGCATAGCAGTTTTCAAAGGAGCCCAAGTAGCTGGAACAGGATATAATCTACAATGTTCAGACCACCAAATACATGCAAAGCTAGTGAAAGCACAAACAGCAGCAGGAACACGTCTCTCCTCAGGATATTGTAAACATGTAAATCGTTGTTCAGTTTCTAACTCCCAAGGAAGATATATATCAGGAACATATCTACCCTCAAATGGTGGAATATTCAATTTCAGTTTAGGGAGATGGTCATGATCTCGTACCTGAGGTGGTGGTGCCGGCCTACCGTTGCGAATATATACCTGAGGTCGACCTGCTGGTGGTGGTGCTGGTGGCTGCACGTAGTTCTGATTTTGATCAACCTCATCCTCATAATCGCCCGCATAATCGTCATCCTCCTCAGCCGCCGCAGTAGCAGGAGCCAAAGAAGCATCAACAGTAGGTGCAGCGGCACCCGAATTTTGACCAGTCTCAATTGGAACGCGCTGTGCTCGTCCCACTTGATTTCGAAGGCGGCGTTGGAGATGTGGTTGTTGTTGTTGTAGAGGTGCGACAGGTGCAGCCGGTGGTGGTTGGGGAAGACGCTTGAGCAATTCATTAAACCTGTTATCCATCTTTGTCTCAAACGACTTCTCCACAGCATCTATCTTCTCCATAGCCTCTTCAAATCTGTTTAGCACATCTCCCACCTGGCCACTCATCATTAGCTGAAATTTATCATGCAACCCCTTGTTCGTCATGTTCTCCCAATCAGTCTCATCGGCTTGTGATCCTGCCATGGTTAGCAGCAATAGAAACACAAAAGAATATGATCCTACAGACTACTAGGAAGTGGTGGTGATGGTGGTGTGTCACAAATCCTTCAAGCGAATCTCAAATTCTTACCAGTTCTTACCCAGCAGCAGGTGGTGATCGGCAACCGTTGTAGTCAAAACTCTCAAAGCTTGGATAGAGCGATTACCAGGGAGAGTCAAACGCACGACGTAGATGTATGTGGAGCTGGAAAGGCTTATAATATGGTAGCAAAAAGGGTCAGCAATAATCAGATATGCAAAGTTGAATAAACGCTCAACGACGGTACTGTGCTGGTCCTAGGCTAGACCGTACCAGAGACGCGAGCCTAGAACACTAACAAAATTACGGCGCTACACGTAAACAAGGGAGGAGCACACTCTGAATTTTTTTTCACTTGTTTTTTTGCACTTTTTTCCTCTTTTTTTTGCTCCGCAACAAATTGTTTTTGAAAAAGTCTACAAATGGTCTAAAAACTGCCTAGCCAGAATTTTCCATACTTAGTTTTTTTTGAAACTGGAACTATTTTTCTACTGCGGGTAACACAAAAGTTTGGGAGTCCTTCTCTGTCACGACTCGGAGTATGGCGTGATCTGGAAATCCAAAACAGAGTAACAAAATACTGGACTTGGACTAGGACTGGTGGCGAAGATGAATCTGGTGGAACTCGTACTGGTGGCGGAGATGAATCTGGTGGAACTCGGACTGGTGGCGGATATATGTTGCAGGTGTACTCGGATTGGCGTGATGGCGGTGGATATGTGGTGGCGTAGATGGACTCGGATTGGCGGTGAATATGTGGTGGTGGTATATGGCAGCGGCGATGAAGTTGGTGCGGTGGTGGTATATGGCAGCAGCGATGATGATGATGCGGTGGTGATATATGGCAGCGGCGACGTGACAACCTGTGAACAGAACTCGAAACTCTAAAGGACTAGACGCTAAGACCAGCAACTTGACACGACGATGCAACCGCAAATTCAACAAAGCAAACACAGAAAAGATTATGCAAAGGCTCAGATTGGTTCGGATAGGATGAACTAACGCTAATTTTTTTGGCTTTTTCGTGGACTGTAGGTATGAAGAACAAACTCGATCTAAACTACGAAAAACTGTAAAATCTCACCGAGCAACCTGAAATCTGATACCACTTGATAGAGGCAAAGGTGTCCCGTCTTTCGATGAGATGATGGATATCGCTTTGGTGGAAGTCGACTTTGACGATCCGACTACGAACGTGCGATGACGTCGCGCCTTAGCAATCGCTAAACCAACTCCGAGAGGTTATTGACCACGCCGGAGCACGATCAACCTGACCACGAGGGTCTGTTTCCTGCGAGCAAACGAAGAACAAGCAAGAAACTGAGATTGCAATCTGGATATTGCGGATATAAGATGAAAGCTTTATTGATCAAGGTGGGGTTCTGTGACGCCTTTGTCTAGTCGTTGAACACAAACGAAGTACGCGAAGTTGCAGCTATGGCGAACTTTTAATCTAAAGAAAATCCAAAGTCTAAACGACGCTCTAAGGGCTGTATATATGTAGGAAGAGGGGGGAATTTCGTGGCCCTTGGGGAAGGGGTCCGAAACCAACCCTATCTCTTGTTTCCCCACACATACGGACTCTAAAAACATTCTATACTCAAGTATTTCGAAATTACATGGGCCTGGCCCAATAATAAGGTGACGCAGCACCTAGAATAGCCTCTGGACGAAAGTTATGAAGTAGCATCTTGTATATTTCGTCCAAGGCTTCATGCACGCATTATGGTGGCTTCAACGTCCTGAAATCATCACTTGTAACTCCGTTCTTGTTCCCCATGCGCATGCCATCATCTCCATGCTTGTTCTTGCTCCAATGTTCATCCTTCTCAAAGCTAGGCCCTTCATTTGTAAGCAAAACAAATGTATCCAATTTAGGCAGCATCATATTCTCATGAACATTAGAATCATTACCAAGAAACGAATGCACCTGGTAATTTAATTGGCGTGCGCGAGCTCTAGTAATTGGTCTAGTATGTATAGCGGCAGGGGCTGTGGGTGTAACAATGGTATTGATGTCCTCATCAGTTTGGCCAAAAGAACGCCGCCGCGCACTCCTCAAGCTTGCGCTCGAAGTCGTCTGCGGCAACTGATGAGGACATATATCCACCACTACCGCTACCATATAGCACCACCGCTGCCATATCCTACCGCCATATATCCACCACCAATCCGAGTTCTTTTCATATTCGGTTGGTTTTAGAGATCCATATATTTTCCGTTTCGTGTTTCCTTGCCTGAGTAGGTCTCGAAAAAAAAAAGAGTCTGGAGACCCCCGGGCAGTTTTTAGGCCAAAATTTCGGCAACCAAAAATATTTTTTCCCTATCCTATTTTTAGGCCCCGGGTAGTGTTTTGAGACACTCGCCATCATAGTGATTTTTTGTCGCACTTTTTCGTCGTCGCTGCCCTGATTTCCGAAAAAAAAAAATAGTCAAAAAATTTTGTGCCCATCCTGTCAGTTTGACCTGGGAAGAGTTTTGAGACACTCGCCATTATAGTGATTTTTTCGCAAAAAAAAAAAAAAACAAGAGGAGCGCAAAAAAAAAAAAAAAGAGGAGCGCAAAAAAAAAAAAAAAAGAGCGAAAAAAAAAATTCCTGAGTGTGCTTTTCCCTTGTTTACGTGCAGCGCCGTGATTTTGTTAGTGTTCTAGGCTCGCGTCTCTAGCACGGTCTAGCCTAGGACCAGCACAGTACCGTCGTTGAGCGTTTATTCAACTTTGCATATCTGAATTGATTATTGCTAACCCTTTTTGCTACCATATTATAAGCCTTCCCAGCTCCACATACATCTACGTCGTGCGGTTGACTCTCCCTGGTAATCGCTCTATCCAAGCTTTGAGAGTTTTGACTACAACGGTTGCCGATCACCACCTGCTGCTGGGTAAGAACTGGAAAGAATTTGAGATTCGCTTGCAGGATTTGTGACACACCACCATCACCACCACTTCCTAGTAGTCTGTAGGATCATATTCTTTTGTGTTTCTATTGCTGCTAACCATGGCAGGATCACAAGCCGATGAGATTGATTGGGAGAACATGACGAACAAGGGGTTGCATGATAAATTTCAGCAAATGATGAGTTGCCAGGTGGGAGATGTGCTAAACAGATTTGAAGAGGCTATGGAGAAGATAGATGCCGTGGAGAAGTCGTTTGAGACAAAGCTGGATAACAGGTTTACTGAATTGCTCAAGCGTCTTCCCCAACCACCACCGGCTGCACCTGTCGCACCTCTACAACAACAACAACCACATCTCCAACGCCGCCTTCCAAATCAAGTGGGACGGGCACAGCGCGTTCCAATTGAGATTGGTCAAAATTCGGGTGCTGCTGTCCCTACTGTTGATGCTTCTTTGGCTCCTGCTCCTGCGGCGGCTGAGGAGGATGACGATTATGCGGGCGATTATGAGGATGAGGTTGATCAAAATCAGAACTACGTGCAGCCACCAGCACCACCACCAGCAGGTCGACCTCAGGTATATATTCGCAACGGTAGGCCGGCACCACCACCTCAGGTACGAGATCATGACCATCTCCCTAAACTGAAATTGAATATTCCACCATTTGAGGGTAGATATGTTCCTGATATATATCTTACTTGGGAGTTAGAAACTGAACAACGATTTACATGTTTACAATATCCTGAGGAGAGACGTGTTCCTGCTGCTGTTTGTGCTTTCACTAGCTTTGCATGTGTTTGGTGGTCTGAACATTGTAGATTATATCCTGTTCCAGCTACTTGGGCTGCTTTGAAAACTGCTATGCGTACTCGTTGGGTTCCACCATATTATCAACGTGAATTACTTCAAAAATTGCAGCGTTTAAGACAAGGAAAAAATTCTGTAGAAGAATATTATCAGGAATTACAAACTGGCATGATTAGATGTGGTATTGTTGAGGAGAATGAAGCTATGCTTGCACGTTTTATGGGTGGATTAAATAAAGAGATTCAGACCATTCTAGAGTATAAGGATTATAATAATATCACTCGTTTATTCCATCTTGCTTGTAAAGCTGAACGTGAAGTGCAGGATCGACAGCCATTGGCGCGAACTAACTTTTCTGCAGGTCGACCTTCATCATGGACACCGCGTGCATCTTCTACTTCCACTTCACCATCACCTCCATCAGGTGCCACCTCCAGCCGTGATACAAGAAAGCAGGCACAACCACCACTCTCTGCCAAGAGCACACCTGCCGGGCCTGTGCAGAGCTCTTCTTCTTCCATGGCATCGACAGGGCACACAAGTGATATTATTTGTCGTCGTTGTAAGGGAAGAGGACATTTTGCGAGAGAATGCAAATCTCAGCGTGTCATGATTGCTACTGAGGATGGTGGGTATGAGTCCGCTAGTGACTATGATGAGGAGACTTTGGCTCTTATTACACGTGAAGAACATGGTGGAGATGATTCTGAAAATGAGACGCAATACATGGCTCCTGAAGACGCTGACAGGTATGAATGTTTAGTTGCTCAACGTGTTTTGAGTGTGCAGGTCACACAAGCAGAGCAAAATCAGAGGCATAATTTGTTCCATACAAAGGGAGTTGTGAAGGAACGTTCTGTTCGCGTCATCATAGATGGAGGGAGCTGTAACAACTTGGCTAGCATGGAGATGGTGGAGAAGCTATCTCTCACCACAAGACCACATCCACATCCTTACTACATCCAATGGTTCAACAACAGCGGCAAGGTTAAGGTAACACGTACTGTTCGTGTGCATTTTAGTATCTCTACATATGCTGATTATGTTGATTGTGATGTGGTACCCATGCAAGCATGTTCCTTATTACTAGGTAGACCATGGCAATTTGATAAAAATTCTGTACACCATGGTAGAAACAATCAGTATACTCTTGTTCATAAGGATAAAAATATTACTTTGCTTCCTATGACTCCTGATTCCATTTTGAAAGATGACATTAATAGAGCTAATAAAGCAAAACAGGAGAAAAATAAGAGTGAAAATCAGATTGTGGCAAAGGAATTTGAGCAACAAATGAAACCTAATAATAAACCATCTAGTGTTGTTTCTGAAATTAAATTGAAAAGTGCATGTTTACTTGCCACAAAATCTGATATTGATGAACTAGATTTCAGCAAATCTGTTTGCTATGCTTTTGTGTGCAAAGAGGCATTATTTTCATTCGAGGACGTGCCTTCCTCTTTGCCCCCTGTTGTCACTCACATTTTGCAGGAGTTCGCTGACGTCTTCCCACAAGACGTGCCACCGGGATTACCACCTATTCGAGGGATTGAGCATCAAATTGACTTAATTCCCGGTGCATCGCTACCCAACCGTGCACCATACCATACCAATCCAGAGGAGACGAAGGAGATTATGCGTCAAGTACAGGAGCTGCTCGACAAAGGTTATATACGCGAATCTCTTAGTCCTTGTGCTGTTCCTATTATACTCGTGCCTAAAAAGGATGGTACGTCGCGTATGTGTGTTGATTGTAGAGGCATTAATAATATTACTATTCGTTATCGTCATCCTATTCCTAGGCTCGATGATATGCTTGATGAATTGAGTGGCTCTACAATATTCTCCAAAGTTGATTTGCGTAGTGGATACCATCAAATTCGTATGAAATTGGGAGATGAATGGAAAACTGCATTTAAAACTAAGTTTGGTTTATATGAGTGGTTAGTCATGCCTTTTGGGTTAACTAATGCACCTAGTACTTTCATGAGACTAATGAACGAAGTTTTACGTGCTTTCATTGGACGATTTGTGGTGGTCTATTTTGATGATATACTGATTTATAGCAAATCTTTGGAAGAACATTTGGAACATTTACGTGCTGTTTTTATTGCTCTACGTGATGCACGTTTGTTTGGTAACCTTGGGAAGTGCACCTTTTGCACCGACCGAGTATCTTTTCTTGGCTATGTTGTTACTCCACAGGGAATTGAAGTTGATAAAGCCAAGATTGAAGCTATTGAGAGTTGGCCGCAGCCCAAAACGGTCACACAAGTGCGGAGTTTTCTTGGACTCGCTGGTTTCTATAGGCGTTTTGTGAGAGATTTTAGCACCATTGCTGCACCTCTCAACGAGCTTACAAAGAAGGATGTGCCTTTTGTTTGGGGTACCGCACAGGAAGAAGCCTTCACGGTATTGAAAGATAAGTTGACACATGCTCCTTTACTCCAACTTCCTGATTTTAATAAGACTTTTGAGCTTGAATGTGATGCTAGTGGCATTGGATTAGGAGGTGTGTTATTACAAGATGGCAAACCTGTTGCATACTTTTCTGAAAAATTGAGTGGGCCTAGTCTGAATTATTCTACTTATGATAAAGAACTATATGCTCTTGTTCGGACTTTAGAAACATGGCAACATTATTTATGGCCCAAAGAATTTGTTATACATTCTGATCATGAATCTTTGAAACATATTAAAAGTCAAGCTAAACTGAATCGTAGACATGCTAAATGGGTTGAATTCATTGAAACTTTCCCTTATGTCATTAAACACAAGAAGGGTAAAGAAAATGTTATTGCTGATGCATTGTCTCGTCGCTATACTATGCTTTCACACCTTGACTTCAAAATATTTGGTTTGGAGACCATCAAAGATCAATATGTGCATGATGCTGATTTTAAAGATGTATTGCAGAATTGTAAAGAAGGAAGAACCTGGAACAAGTTTGTCGTTAATGATGGATTTGTGTTCCGTGCTAACAAGCTATGCATTCCAGCTAGCTCTCTTCGTCTTTTGTTGTTGCAGGAGGCGCATGGAGGAGGATTAATGGGACACTTTGGCGTGAAGAAGACGGAGGACGTACTTGCTACACATTTCTTTTGGCCAAAGATGAGACGGGATGTTGAGCGTTTTGTTGCTCGCTGCACTACATGTCAAAAAGCTAAGTCACGACTCAATCCTCATGGTTTATATATGCCTTTGCCTGTACCTAGTGTTCCTTGGGAGGATATATCTATGGACTTTGTTTTAGGTTTACCTCGAACAAAGAAGGGGAGGGATAGCATATTTGTTGTCGTGGATAGATTCTCGAAAATGGCGCACTTTATACCATGTCATAAAAGCGATGATGCTGTTAATGTTGCTGATTTGTTCTTTCGTGAAATTATTCGCTTGCATGGTGTGCCAAATACTATTGTTTCAGATCGTGATACTAAATTTCTTAGCCACTTTTGGAGATGTTTATGGGCTAAGTTGGGGACTAAACTGCTTTTTAGTACTACTTGTCACCCCCAAACTGATGGACAAACTGAAGTAGTCAATAGAACATTGTCTACTATGCTTAGGGCTGTTTTGAAGAATAATAAGAAAATGTGGGAAGACTGCTTGCCTCATATTGAGTTTGCTTATAATCGTTCATTGCATTCTACTACTAAGATGTGCCCTTTTGAAATTGTGTATGGTTTCCTACCTCGTGCACCTATTGATTTGTTGCCTCTTCCATCTTCGGAGAAGGTTAATTTTGATGCTAAACAACGTGCTGAATTGATCTTAAAAATGCATGAGTTAACTAAGGAAAACATTGAGCGTATGAATGCTAAATATAAACTTGCTGGAGATAAGGGTAGAAAACATGTTGTGTTTGCACCTGGAGATCTTGTTTGGTTACATTTGCGTAAGGATAGATTTCCTGATTTGCGCAAATCAAAGCTAATGCCACGTGCTGATGGTCCTTTTAAGGTGTTAGAGAAAATAAATGATAATGCATATAAACTTGAGCTGCCTGCAGATTTTGGGGTTAGTCCCACTTTTAATATTGCAGATTTGAAGCCTTATTTGGGTGAGGAAGATGAGCTTCCGTCGAGGACGACTTCATTTCAAGAAGGGGAGGATGATGAGGACATCAATACAATTATTACACCCACAGTCCCTGCTGCTATACATACTGGACCAATTACTAGAGCTCGCGCACGCCAATTAAATTACCAGGTACTTTCGTTTCTTGCTAATGATTCTAATGTTCATGAGAATATGATGCTGCCTAAATTGGATACATTTGTTTTGCTTACAAATGAAGGGCCTAGCTTTGAGAAGGATGAACATTGGAGCAAGAACAAGCATGGAGATGATGGCATGCGCATGGGGAACAAGAACGGAGTTACAAGTGATGATTTCAGGACGTTGAAGCCACCATAATGCGTGCATGAAGCCTTGGACGAAATATACAAGATGCTACTTCATAACTTTCGTCCAGAGGCTATTCTAGGTGCTGCGTCACCTTATTATTGGGCCAGGCCCATGTAATTTCGAAATACATAAGTATAGGCTGTTTTTAGAGTCCGTATGTGTGGGGAAACAAGAGATAGGGTTGGTTTCGGACCCCTTCCTCAAGGGCCACGAAATTCCCCCCTCTTCCTCCATATATACAGCCCTTAGGGCGTCGTTTAGACTTTGGGTTTTGTTTAGATTAAAAGTTCGCCATAGCTGCAAATTCGCGTACTTCGTTTGTGTTCAGCGACCAGACAAAGGCGTCACAGAACCCCACCTTGATCAATAAAGCTTTCATCTTATATTCGCAATATCCAGATTGCAATCTCAGTTTCTTGCCTGTTCTTCGTTTGCTCGCAGGAAACAGACCCTCGTGGTCAGGTTGATCGTGCTCCGGCGTGGTCGATAACCTCTCGGAGTTGGTTTAGCGATTGCTAAGGCGCGACGTCCTCGCACGTTCGTAGTCGGATCGTCAAAGTCGACTTCCATCAAAGCGATATTCATCATCTCATCGAAAGACGGGACACCTTTGCCTCTATCAGCAACGGGGTGACAAGATGTGCGAGAGGAGGATGAAAGGACACGCACACATACAGTTAATAAAAAAAGTTTGTGATTTAATTACCTACTACCCCCATCCTGGTTTATAAGTAGGATTCAACTAATAAAATACGAATGCATGTTACCAAAGATTATATCACTGGATTCATATTTGAACATAGTTTCCAATTATATAATTTTTATAACATGCATTAACATTTTGTTGGTTAAATTTAAGGTCAAAATATGGCACAGAATATAAAGGGGACTAATAGACCAAGACGAAGGTAGTAGCACACGACCGCTCTCTACGCAGCGAAGCAGCTGCCGGCCGGCTTGTAGACGATCATTCCCTACATGTTCAACTGCTCTATGCGTGTGGTTGTTTGCGATTGAGGCGGCCGCGGCGTGCTCTGCTCGTGTCCCGTCGTGCGTGCTCTGCTCTCGCGTCCCGCCGGGTGCTCTGCCCTCGTCCCTCCACGTGCGCTGCCAGTTCTTGGGGCTGGCACACGATCACGTATGTTCGTGCTGCCATTATGCATGCAGTTGCACCGGGCGCGGCGCCACGATGCAGTTACCCACTACAAAAACTGCCATGCGGACGCGCCAAGAATCCAGGCCACCCGGGCCCCATTTATTCCTGCGGCCATTTACCTTCATCTCTCACACCACAGGACACAATAAGCACACACACGACGACACATACAGGGAGGACATCCAGCGGTTCCAATGGCGCTCCCGTCGCTCCGATGGTGCTCCCAGCGGCCGACGACGACTATGGGAGGCAATTCACCATGCATCACATAGTGGACACCCACGTGAGGGGGAAGGCCCTCTCGGTGGTTTACACGAATGAGCCGGTGTTGGTGGAGAGCTCCATCCAAACTATGGAACAGTTGCGTGCTGAGGATAAGTACCAAGTGGTCGGCTTCGACCTCAAGTTCACCAGCGGTCGTCCTGGGCACGATCAGAAGGTTGCCATGGCCTAGTTGTGTGTGCGACATGACGTCCTCATCTACCACTACCAGCTTGGCCACAAGGCCTTGCGAGAGTTTCTCCAGGTTTACCAACAGCTCCGACTACAGTTTTGCTATGGTGGTGATGAGGACATCAATACCATTGTTACACCCACAGCCCCTGCTGCTATACATACTGGACCAATTACTAGAGCTCGCGCACGCCAATTAAATTACCAGGTACTTTCATTTCTTGGTAATGATTCTAATATTCATGAGAATATGATGCTGCCTAAATTGGATACATTTGTTTTGCTTACAAATGAAGGGCCTAGCTTTGAGAAGGATGAACATTGGAGCAAGAACAAGCATGGAGATGATGGCATGCGCATGGGGAACAAGAACGGAGTTACAAGTGATGATTTCAAGACGTTGAAGCCACCATAATGCGTGCATGAAACCTTGGACGAAATATACAAGATGCTACTTCATAACTTTCGTCCAGAGGCTATTCTAGGTGCTGCGTCACCTTATTATTGGGCCAGGCCCATGTAATTTCGAAATACATCAGTATAGGCTGTTTTTAGAGTCCGTATGTGTGGGGAAACAAGAGATAGGATTGGTTTCGGACCCCTTCCTCAAGGGCCACGAAATTCCCCCCCTCTTCCTCCATATATACAGCCCTTAGGGCGTCGTTTAGACTTTGGAATTTGTTTAGTTAAAAGTTAGCCATTGCAACTTCGTGTACTTCGTTTGTGTCCAACGACCAGACCAAGACCGCTTACGGATTCCCACCACTATCAATACTTCATATATATTCGCAATATTCAAATTGCATTATCATATTCTTGCTCGTTCTTCGATTGCTTGCAGGAATAGACCTTCGTGGTCAGGCTGATCGTGCTTCCGGCATCGTCAGTAACCTCAGGAGATTGGTTTAGCGATTGATAAGGCGCAACGTCGTGCACGTTTGTAGTCGGATCGTCAAAGTCGTCTCCACCAAATCGATAGTTATCATCTCATCGAAAGATCGGGACACCTTTGCCTCTATCAAGTGGTATCAGATTTCCAGGTTGCTCGGTGAGATTTTACAGTTTTTCATAGTTTAGATCGAGTCTGTTCTTCATACCTACAGTCCACGAAAAAGCCACAAAAAAAATTAGGGTTAGTTCATCATATCCGAACCAATCTGAGCCTTTGCATAATCTTTTTAGGGTTTTTGCTTTGTTGAATTTGCGGTTGCATCGTCGTGTCAAGTTGCTGGTCTTAGAGCCTAGTCTTTTAGAGTTTCGAGTTCTGGTCATAAGTTGTCACGCCGCCGCCGCACCATCATCATCGCCTTGCCATCTACCACCATTGCTTATCCGCCACCGCTTTGTATCCGTATCCATATACCACCACCAGTCCGTATCCATATACCACCACCGATCCGTATCCATATACCACTACCGCTACCATATAGCACCACCGCTGCCATATCCTACCGCCATATATCCACCACCAATCCGAGTTCTTTTCATATTCGGTTGGTTTTAGAGATCCATATATTTTCCGTTTCGTGTTTCCTTGCCTGAGTAGGTCTCGAAAAAAAAAAGAGTCTGGAGACCCCCGGGCAGTTTTTAGGCCAAAATTTCGGCAACCAAAAATATTTTTTCCCTATCCTATTTTTAGGCCCCGGGTAGTGTTTTGAGACACTCGCCATCATAGTGATTTTTTGTCGCACTTTTTCGTCGTCGCTGCCCTGATTTCCGAAAAAAAATAGTCAAAAAATTTTGTGCCCATCCTGTCAGTTTGACCTGGGAAGAGTTTTGAGACACTCGCCATTATAGTGATTTTTCGCAAAAAAAAAAAAAAAGAGGAGCGCAAAAAAAAAAGAGCGCAAAAAAAAAATTCCAGAGTGTGCTTTTCCCTTGTTTACGTGCAGCGCCGTGATTTTGTTAGTGTTCTAGGCTCGCGTCTCTAGCACGGTCTAGCCTAGGACCAGCACAGTACCGTCGTTGAGCGTTTATTCAACTTTGCATCTCTGAATTGATTATTGCTTACCATTTTGCTACCATATTATAAGCCTTCCCAGCTCCACATAAGTCTACATCATGCGTTTGACTCTTCCTGGTAATCGCTATATCCAAGCTTTGAGAGTTTTTGACTACAACGGTTGCCGATCACCACCTGCTGCTGGGTAAGAACTGGTAAGAATTTGAGATTCGCTTGAAGGTTTTGTGACACACCACCATCACCACCACTTCTAGTAGTCTGCAGGATCATATTCTTTTGTGTTTCTTTTGCTGCTAACCATGGCAGGTTCACAAGCCGATGAGACTGATTGGGAGAACATGACGAACAAGGAGTTGCATGATAAATTTCAGCAAATGATGAGTGGCCAGGTGGGGGATGTGCTAAACAGATTTGAAGAGGCTATGGAGAAGATAGATGCCGTGGAGAAGTCGTTTGAGACAAAGCTGGATAACAAGTTTACTGAATTACTCAAGCGTCTTCCCCAACCACCACCGGCTGCACATGTCGCACCTCTACAACAACAACAACCACATCTCCAACGCCGCCTTCCAAATCAAGTGGGACGGGCACAGCGCGTTCCAATTGAGATTGGTCAAAATTCGGGTGCTGCTGCACCTACTGTTGATGCTTCTTTGGCTCCTGCTCCTGCGGCGGCTGAGGAGGATGACGATTATGCGGGCGATTATGAGGATGAGGTTGATCAAAATCAGAACTACGTGCAGCCACCAGCACCACCACCAGCAGGTCGACCTCAGGTATATATTCGCAACGGTAGGCCGGCACCACCACCTCAGGTACGCGATCATGACCATCTCCCTAAACTGAAATTGAATATTCCACCATTTGAGGGTAGATATGTTCCTGATATATATCTTACTTGGGAGTTAGAAACTGAACAACGATTTACATGTTTACAATATCCTGAGGAGAGACGTGTTCCTGCTGCTGTTTGTGCTTTCACTAGCTTTGCATGTGTTTGGTGGTCTGAACATTGTAGATTATATCCTGTTCCAACTACTTGGGCTGCTTTGAAAACTGCTATGCGTACTCGTTGGGTTCCACCATATTATCAACGTGAATTACTTCAAAAATTGCAGCGTTTAAGACAAGGGAAAAATTCTGTAGAAGAATATTATCAGGAATTACAAACTGGCATGATTAGATGTGGTATTGTTGAGGAGAATGAAGCTATGCTTGCACGTTTTATGGGTGGATTAAATAAAGAGATTCAGACCATTCTAGAGTATAAGGATTATAATAATATCACTCGTTTATTCCATCTTGCTTGTAAAGCTGAACGTGAAGTGCAGGATCGACAGCCATTGGCGCGAACTAACTTTTCTGCAGGTCGACCTTCATCATGGACACCGCGTGCATCTTCTACTTCCACTTCACCATCACCTCCATCAGGTGCCACCTCCAGCCGTGATACAAGAAAGCAGGCACAACCACCACTCTCTGCCAAGAGCACGCCTGCCGGGCCTGCGCAGAGCTCTTCCTCTTCCATGGCATCGACAGGGCACACAAGTGATATTATTTGTCGTCGTTGTAAGGGAAGAGGACATTTTGCGAGAGAATGCAAATCTCAGCGTGTCATGATTGCTACTGAGGATGGTGGGTATGAGTCCGCTAGTGACTATGATGAGGAGACTTTGGCTCTTATTACACGTGAAGAACATGGTGGAGATGATTCTGAAAATGAGACGCAATACATGGCTCCTGAAGACGCTGACAGGTATGAATGTTTAGTTGCTCAACGTGTTTTGAGTGTGCAGGTCACACAAGCAGAGCAAAATCAGAGGCATAATTTGTTCCATACAAAGGGAGTTGTGAAGGAACGTTCTGTTCGCGTCATCATCGATGGAGGGAGCTGTAGCAACTTGGCTAGCATGGAGATGGTGGAGAAGCTATCTCTCACCACAAGACCACATCCACATCCTTACTACATCCAATGGTTCAACAACAGCGGCAAGGTTAAGGTAACACGTACCGTTCGTGTGCATTTTAGTATCTCTACATATACTGATTATGTTGATTGTGATGTGGTACCCATGCAAGCATGTTCCTTATTACTAGGTAGACCATGGCAATTTGATAAAAATTCTGTACACCATGGTAGAAACAATCAGTATACTCTTGTTCATAAGGATAAAAATATTACTTTGCTTCCTATGACTCCTGATTCCATTTTGAAAGATGACATTAATAGAGCTAATAAAGCAAAACAGGAGAAAAATAAGAGTGAAAATCAGATTGTGGCAAAGGAATTTGAGCAACAAATGAAACCTAACAATAAACCATCTAGTGTTGTTTCTGAAATTAAATTGAAAAGTGCATGTTTACTTGCCACAAAATCTGATATTGATGAACTAGATTTCCACAAATCTGTTTGCTATGCTTTTGTGTGCAAAGAGGCATTATTTTCATTCGAGGACGTGCCTTCCTCTTTGCCCCCTGCTGTCACTAACATTTTGCAGGAGTTCGCTGACGTCTTCCCACAAGACGTGCCACCGGGATTACCACCTATTCGAGGGATTGAGCATCAAATTGACTTAATTCCCGGTGCATCGCTACCCAACCGTGCACCATACCGTACCAATCCAGAGGAGACGAAGGAGATTATGCGTCAAGTACAGGAGCTGCTTGACAAAGGTTATATACGCGAATCTCTTAGTCCTTGTACTGTTCCTATTATACTCGTGCCTAAAAAGGATGGTACGTCGCGTATGTGTGTTGATTGTAGAGGCATTAATAATATTACTATTCGTTATCGTCATCCTATTCCTAGGCTAGATGATATGCTTGATGAATTGAGTGGCTCTACAATATTCTCCAAAGTTGATTTGCGTAGTGGATACCATCAAATTCGTATGAAATTGGGAGATGAATGGAAAACTGCCTTTAAAACTAAGTTTGGTTTATATGAGTGGTTAGTCATGCCTTTTGGGTTAACTAATGCACCTAGTACTTTCATGAGACTAATGAACGAAGTTTTACGTGCTTTCATTGGACGATTTGTGGTAGTCTATTTTGATGATATACTGATTTATAGCAAATCTTTGGAAGAACATTTGGAACATTTACGTGCTGTTTTTATTGCTCTACGTGATGCACGTTTGTTTGGTAACCTTGGGAAGTGCACCTTTTGCACCGACCGAGTATCTTTTCTTGGCTATGTTGTTACTCCACAGGGAATTGAAGTTGATAAAGCCAAGATTGAAGCTATTGAGAGTTGGCCGCAGCCCAAAACGGTCACACAAGTGCGGAGTTTTCTTGGACTCGCTGGTTTCTATAGGCGTTTTGTGAGAGATTTTAGCACCATTGCTGCACCTCTCAACGAGCTTACAAAGAAGGATGTGCCTTTTGTTTGGGGTACCGCACAGGAAGAAGCCTTCACGGTATTGAAAGATAAGTTGACACATGCTCCTTTACTCCAACTTCCTGATTTTAATAAGACTTTTGAGCTTGAATGTGATGCTAGTGGCATTGGATTAGGAGGTGTGTTATTACAAGATGGCAAACTGTTGCATACTTTTCTGAAAAATTGAGTGGGCCTAGTCTGAATTATTCTACTTATGATAAAGAACTATATGCTCTTGTTCGGACTTTAGAAACATGGCAACATTATTTATGGCCCAAAGAATTTGTTATACATTCTGATCATGAATCTTTGAAACATATTAAAAGTCAAGCTAAACTGAATCGTAGACATGCTAAATGGGTTGAATTCATTGAAACTTTCCCTTATGTCATTAAACACAAGAAGGGTAAAGAAAATGTTATTACTGATGCATTGTCTCGTCGCTATACTATGCTTTCACAGCTTGACTTCAAAATATTTGGTTTGGAGACCATCAAAGATCAATATGTGCATGATGCTGATTTTAAAGATGTATTGCAGAATTGTAAAGAAGGAAGAACCTGGAACAAGTTTGTCGTTAATGATGGATTTGTGTTCCGTGCTAACAAGCTATGCATTCCAGCTAGCTCTCTTCGTCTTTTGTTGTTGCAGGAGGCGCATGGCGGAGGATTAACGGGACACTTTGGCGTGAAGAAGACAGAGGACGTACTTGCTACACATTTCTTTTGGCCAAAGATGAGACGGGATGTTGAGCGTTTTGTTGCTCGCTGCACTACATGTCAAAAAGCTAAGTCACGACTCAATCCTCATGGTTTATATATGCCTTTGCCTGTACCTAGTGTTCCTTGGGAGGATATATCTATGGACTTTGTTTTAGGTTTACCTCGAACAAAGAAGGGGAGGGATAGCATATTTGTTGTCGTGGATAGATTCTCGAAAATGGCACACTTTATACCATGTCATAAAAGCGATGATGCTGTTAATGTTGCTGATTTGTTCTTTCGTGAAATTATTCGCTTGCATGGTGTGCCAAATACTATTGTTTCCGATCGTGATACTAAATTTCTTAGCCACTTTTGGAGATGTTTATGGGCTAAGTTGGGGACTAAACTGCTTTTTAGTACTACTTGTCACCCCCAAACTGATGGACAAACTGAAGTAGTCAATAGAACATTGTCTACTATGCTTAGGGCTGTTTTGAAGAATAATAAGAAAATGTGGGAAGAATGCTTGCCTCATATTGAGTTTGCTTATAATCGTTCATTGCATTCTACTACTAAGATGTGCCCTTTTGAAATTGTGTATGGTTTCCTACCTCGTGCACCTATTGATTTGTTGCCTCTTCCATCTTCGGAGAAGGTTAATTTTGATGCTAAACAACGTGCTGAATTGATCTTAAAAATGCATGAGTTAACTAAGGAAAACATTGAGCGTATGAATGCTAAATATAAACTTGCTGGAGATAAGGGTAGAAAACATGTTGTGTTTGCACCTGGAGATCTTGTTTGGTTACATTTGCGTAAGGATAGATTTCCTGATTTGCGCAAATCAAAGATAATGCCACGTGCTGATGGTCCTTTTAAGGTGTTAGAGAAAATAAATGATAATGCATATAAACTTGAGCTGCCTGCAGATTTTGGGGTTAGTCCCACTTTTAACATTGCAGATTTGAAGCCTTATTTGGGTGAGGAAGATGAGCTTCCGTCGAGGACGACTTCATTTCAAGAAGGGGAGGATGATGAGGACATCAATACCATTGTTACACCCACAGCCCCTGCTGCTATACATACTGGACCAATTACTAGAGCTCGCGCACGCCAATTAAATTACCAGGTACTTTCGTTTCTTGGTAATGATTCTAATATTCATGAGAATATGATGCTGCCTAAATTGGATACATTTGTTTTGCTTACAAATGAAGGGCCTAGCTTTGAGAAGGATGAACATTGGAGCAAGAACAAGCATGGAGATGATGGCATGCGCATGGGGAACAAGAACGGAGTTACAAGTGATGATTTCAAGACGTTGAAGCCACCATAATGCGTGCATGAAACCTTGGACGAAATATACAAGATGCTACTTCATAACTTTCGTCCAGAGGCTATTCTAGGTGCTGCGTCACCTTATTATTGGGCCAGGCCCATGTAATTTCGAAATACATCAGTATAGGCTGTTTTTAGAGTCCGTATGTGTGGGGAAACAAGAGATAGGGTTGGTTTCGGACCCCTTCCTCAAGGGCCACGAAATTCCCCCCCTCTTCCTCCATATATACAGCCCTTAGGGCGTCGTTTAGACTTTGGAATTTGTTTAGTTAAAAGTTAGCCATTGCAACTTCGTGTACTTCGTTTGTGTCCAACGACCAGACCAAGACCGCTTACGGATTCCCACCACTATCAATACTTCATATATATTCGCAATATTCAGATTGCATTATCATATTCTTGCTCGTTCTTCGATTGCTTGCAGGAATAGACCTTCGTGGTCAGGCTGATCGTGCTTCCGGCATCGTCAGTAACCTCAGGAGATTGGTTTAGCGATTGATAAGGCGCAACGTCGTGCACGTTTGTAGTCGGATCGTCAAAGTCGTCTCCACCAAATCGATAGTTATCATCACATCGAAAGATCGGGACACCTTTGCCTCTATCAGGTGGACACCACCAATAATCTAAAAGCGCTCAAGGTTTCGGGTTTGAAATGCCAGAATCGTGTCAACATCCAGGACCACTATAAGGTCCGGGGCAGTGACAACAACAAACAGAACTCCCTTGTTGACCTCGCCTCGGCCATCATCGACCCCTACTACATGAAGATGAAGGATGAGAGCAAAAAGGACAAGAACGCCTGGCACAATGTCTGGCACAGAGACAGGGTGAACAACACGTCAAGTACGCGACCAAGTATGCGTACACAAGCTACAAGATGTACATGAGGATCGTTGACATGAGGAAGTGTCTTCTTCCTGCCCCAGACAAGGGTGATAAAACTGCATTCTATCACCAGCAACTTGTCTAAAAGGGTGATAAAATGATGGAGACAAGGTCGCATACATTAATAAGGCACAGTTCAAAGTTTCTGATGGACATAATTTTAAAAGCATACAACATAAGCAAAGCATTAGAAATATGCCACAAATGGCTTGCTTCATCTTAGACAGCCTACAGTGCAAATATTGTAAACTTCAGGGAGTCTTCTTCTTTGTAGAAAAACACCATGGCCACTTCTCCGACCTCAAAGCCATTTTGGGAGACAAAATCTTTCCAACCAGTAGTTATGTTGATGCAGTCTTCAGAGTTAATGTGGTAGTCACCTTGCATATCTGCATACCCATTCTTGTGTTGTGTCTCCAAAGTAACCTTGATTGAACTCGGAGCAGGAAACTTTACTGTGAATGGCAGTTTCTGTATTTTGGCATTGATGGAAAAAGTATTTTTATAAGTAAACACCAAATGTTTTTCTTTATACTTAGGATGATCTGTTTATGTTAACTCAAATATGTACATATATATGACTACTATTTTATAAAGTAGTTGCAATGTATGAACAGACTTATATACGGAATTGACCTCTAGTTTTAGTAGGATATATATTATACTATAACATGTTTGTACTGCATGGTCATTTACAGTGTACTTCACTAGCGTGTTAAGAGAACTACAACACTGATCTATTGAACCTCTTTTTCTTCGTGTGCTGGGGTTCTGATCTAACTAGTGTCGATACCTGGTGTGGTACTGAAGAATAATAGGTGGAACTATCTGGTCTTAATAGCAAACAAATCTGAAGAACAATACAAATTCTTTCTATTGTTCATACTACTGAACAAATTGATGGAAATATACATTCAGATGTGGGTTTGCAGCTTAGATTGTGTCAAAAATTGTGAGGGAAAACATACCCAACTTTCCTGCAGGTCTGCGGATGTGAGGCGATGAAGAAATGGTGCCAGAAACCCCCTGTTGGGTATCATCAGGCACCAGAGCATGCTGCACCACTCGGCGTTGGTGAGGTCCAGACCATCGGCGTACACGAATGTGCGGGGTACCGGCGCCATCCTTGCCAAGCACCCGCACGAACAGTCCATAGCGGGTTGAGTTGAATTTCAGATAATAGTTGGGGATGGGAGGAACCCTAGATCTACGATTTGAAGGAAAAGAGGAATGAGGCAAGGAGTTGTGTCAGTCTGGAGCACAAATGGATAGGTTTTTATGTAGCCAATTGAGTAACGAAGGTAATAAATGTTGTGGTTGGTGTTAGGTTGTGGATTGATTCTGATTCAGTCTACGCGAATGCATTTGATAAGCAACAGCACTGCTTACTTGAACCTAGCGAGCTGCATTATTGTATTACAACGAACTGCAGAATGCGTGGATTGTGTTTGTTTTTTTATTTTTCTAGTTATTTTTTATATTTTTATTGGGTCGTTGTTTTTCGTGGTATGTGGGAATTTATTTTAGGTGCGAGGGAACTAGAGTTGCGTGCTAGTTGTGGCTCGTGTGGCTTGTTGGTTTTGGGTTGTGAGAATGTGTTGGGTCTGTTGGGGTGTAAGACGCATTCGGCCCAAGTCGGCCTATACGGGTGGTTTGCTATTGCGTTGTGTGTGAGCGGTAACGTTTAGTCCCACCTTGCCCGCGGAGAGTGCGCCCGACCTATTTATAAGTGCTGGCGAGGCGCGGTATCGAACTCCTCTGGTTACTTATTTTGGCGCTTATACACGACGCTCGCTGCTCTATCCTCTCTGACCTGTGGGCCCATGTGTGCCAGGCCCCATGCATCGTGGCTTAGAACATACTCGCCTACTGTGGGCACAGACCTACTACTAGACTGGCTGGGGCCGGTAGCACCTGGGTGGTCACTTTTTTTAATATTTTTCCCTCTCACGTATTTTTTCAAATATAGGGCATGCACTTCTTAGTAAATCATGTTGCACTGCATTCATCAGGTTTGTGTACTACATGTGCACACATTCCGCACTACACATTTTTGCACTACATTTTTGTGCACTGCATGCTGGTCGCATTTTTTTGATTGTTTTTCCTCTTACGTATTCTTTTTCTAGTGTACGGGTGCGCACTGCTTGGTTGGGTATGTGGGCACTGCGTTCGTCATAGTCTTGTACTGCAGGTGTATTTTTCCTCTTACGTATTTTCTCTAATACAGGGCGTGCACTGTTTAGTAAATCATTTTTGCACTGCATTCATCAGGTTTGTGTACTGCATGTGCATACATTCCGCACTACATGTGCATGTGCATTTTTGTGCACTGCATGTTGGTCGCATTTTCTTTTCGTGTTTTTCCTCTTATGTATTCTTTTTCTAGTGTACGGATGTGCACTGCTTTGTTGGGTATGTGTGCACTGCATTCATCAGAGTCTTGTACTAGGTGTACACATTTTTTACTGCATGCGTCCAATTTGCGCACTGCATCTTTGTTCGTTTTGTGCACTGCTCGAATCACATACTTTATGTGCACTACGTTAGGTTCTAATGTTGAACTCTAGTTTTGTAATTGAAACAAAGTTCTTCATAACATAATCAAAGTTCATCATTACAAGCCATTCTGTATGACAAGCAAACTAAGTTCAGCAAAAGCAAATGATCACAAGCAAACTAACAATACATAAGCAAACAATCGAAAGCAAATTTGATGATAAATCTAAAACGACACGAGCTATGTTTGCTCTTGGCCTGTACCTTCTGCTTCTTCACCAGGTAGCGTCTCCCCAGCTGCTCCTGGCACACTTCCTGGGGGCTCCTCCTTCTCCAGCTTTGCATGGCGAAGCCCGTCCTGGGTGAAGGTGATGCGGTTCCATATCTCGTATGCTGCGTAGGCGTCCTTTGCCGCATACTCGAAGTGCCTCATGGACAGAGGCAGGGAGGCCCAGCGCGCGTGTTCTTCATTGGTGATCTTCTTCTTCATGTTGTTGTCGTAGTCGTCGATGAGCATGCCGGCGACGTCTGCAAGGGAGTCCAACTCCTTGGTGGCCTCGAGCACCCTCCATTCCTTCTGGATGTCGACGAAGTTGGCGACCTCCAGATTGACGCACTCTAGCCTGGTTTTGTCGCTGTCGATGGAGAAGCAGCAAACGTGTACCTGGGGTCGGTGAGGAAGTTGGCGAAGACGGTGTACCTTTCAGCGGCACTCAGTTGGAAGACCAGCACTGGCCGGGTCTTGTCGACGGAGAGTTGGACGAGGGAGGATTTCTGCGTCGCGTCAGGCTTGTTGTTGTACTCGAGATCAATCCCGATGATCTTTTCGCGCTGGAGCCTGAGGTGGCGCTCGTACTGCTCGAGGGAGGCCGCCATCTGCTTCTTGTCGTTGGTGTGGATGACGTGCAACATGGTCTTGCCGTGGGCCTCCATGTCCCTATACGCGTCAGAGAATGCCATCGCCGACAGTAGGGCTTGGTGTGTTCTGTGGATATTGGTGTGATGGAGAGATTTGGTGGCAGCGCAATGGATGCTTGTGTTGTTGTGGATGAGAAAGCGTTCGTAGGGGTCTCAATTTAAAGGGGGATGGCTGCAGCGGATGAACTGCACGATCTCGCTGATGATGCGGTTGTGCAGATCATGGGATGGGGTTGCGTCTATGATCGTGGGTTTGTGGCGATGGAACCACTCGGATTGGGCAGTTGTCTCCGAGCGTGGTTTTTTTAGCGTGGTTTTATTTTATTTTTCATCAGTAAAATTTGTTAACCACCACGTTCTCTGCGAACAAGCATTTGTCACGTTTATATGTATGGTACGTGTTCCCAAAACTACCTTGCTTATGATATTGCACTGCTTCGTCTGTACTGCACCTGTTTTGCGTGTACTTGCTGCAGCCCCTGGAAAATAGTGTAGTATATTACGCAATTTACAAGTATTTTCGCTGTGAATTAGACCATGTATGTATTCCGAAACTGCATTGCTTATGATACCGCACTGCTTCATCTAACCAAATGCACTTCATTGTCTAAAGTTGCGTCCTGCATCTGTTTTTTTGCGTGTACTTGCTATAGCTCCTGTCACGGGAGGGGGGGGGGGGGGGTTCGGGGGGCCCCCTTTTTTGCGGTGGCACTTATTTGAAGGTAGAGTTATTTTTCAGATGCGTATTTTACCACGCACGTTGTTTTTTCTAATTTAACTTTTTTGAACTGCATTTATTTATTTGTTTGACTGTCCGACCTTCATTGTTCTTCAAAGCGAACTGCATCTGGTATTAACTTATTCGTTTTGTTCTGGTCCGTCTTATTTAGCCGGGCCGACCTGTTTTATGTAACTCTTTTTCACACGGGCCTCGGACGTGGCCCTCCCAGGCGATCCCACCACTCCGCTCATAGGGAGAGACCGAGAAGAAATCTCTGTCCGCTCTTGCAGCCGCTCCCCAAGAATCTCTCCCTCGAGAAAAACCTCCGTCGCCTGCGGAACAGCCGTCCTCAAGAGGTTCTTATTGCTGCATTCCGCGTCCCCGTCTGCTCCGCCAGCCCTCACTACTACAGAATGCTGCTAACGCGACACTACGATCAGAGACCCTTCGACGAAACTGTGTGCGATGCAATAATCGCAAACAGTGGTGTAGAAAAACCGTAAAAAAAATGCAAAATGTTTGCGATGGAGGATGCATCAAACATGGTTCAAAATTTAGTTTTGTGTGCGATGCAGGGCATATGGTTCAATTCAATTAACTGTTTGCGATGAGGAGTAACAAAAGAAACGGGCATCCAGATGGAGGTGTGTGCGATATACAGCATACGGTTCACTCGGATGAACTGTTTGCGATTAGGAACACAAAAGAAACGGTCAGCCAGATCAAGGTGTGTGCGATATACGGCATGCGGTTCACTCAGGTGAACTGTTTGCGTTGAGACAAGAGAACAGAAATGGCTCAATATATCAAGATGTGTGTGATACGCGACAAACATGTCTATAATCAGAAATGTGTGCGAAGACCGATAATAACACAGACGATTCCTTCTAATAAGACGTATGTGATATGCTCTGTCTACACAACATCTATTGGCCATTGGAGGACGGGTGGTCATCTGGATACGCCATAAGGATGCGAAGAGGCATCCTATATCAGCAAAGACTAGTTGTTCCACCAGTAGATCATGTAAGAGAACTCTCAAGTTAAGTGTGCTCATGCTGGAGCAGCCATCCGATGGGTGACTGGATGGGAAGTTGTGTCGATGTTAAATTAACTGATAGGATTGGTCGTATTTGTCAAATTAAATGACTGATACGACCTATCCCATGAGTTAATTTAACCTCGAGGTCCTTGTTTTTAATTTTTTAATTTTTTAACACATGTTAAAGAAGGTCTACCGCATTACTTTTTGACAGTGTGCGATACGTGGCATACAGTTGATCCATCCGACCTGTTTGTGATGGAATAAGTCGTGTGCGTTGTGGGCAAACACTTGCTAATATTCAAATGTTTGTGATTGATGAATTCATCACCGACGGGTTCCCTAGTGTGGTCCGTGTTCATCTGATCATCATCTACTTCTTGTGCTAGCTCGATGTTCCTTCTATGCTATGTTTCCATTAATTTGATGGCGTTTTACGAAAATGTCACCGTTTCTCGCCATTTCCTCACCTGTTTCTTGCCACCCAGCGATATTGCGCATAAACCTAGGATGTGTGCGACGCATGGGGGCGACAAGTGCAGCCTGTAGCACATCCAACTTTTCCAAGCATGCCAACCCACCAAAGTGCCACCTCTGCCATCAACTTCGTCGACGAGGAAAACAAGCAGGCGCAACGGCCCGTCGAGGCCGAGGCGGTCCCCGGCAACGCGATGGACGATGCCGTGATGCGCGTCATCGCCAGGGTTGAGCAGACCTTTGGCGCATGGCGCTTGAGCACCGCGGATCAAGATAGGCATGTCAGCGCCGACAGGCTGCAGCTCGCCGCACAACATGATCGATGGCACGCCGCAGAGCAAGCTAGGCGCATCCACGCCGATAGGCTGCGGCTCGCCGCACAGCGAGACCGTTGAAGCGCCGCAGAGCGAGAGGTGCGGTGCGCCACACATCAAGAGTGGATCCATCGCCGCTTGCCTGCTGTCGACACGGCATCGCAGCTAGGTACACGTCCCGTCAGTACCCCCATTCCTCGCCAGGAGTGGGCAGAGGCCCTCTACGCCGTACCTGCACCAGAGGCCGGCCGCGCCGAACTTGCACTAGACGCCCGCCGCGCTGTTCACATGAGTTGCGCCATTCGCCTTGTCCGCGGCCCGCTCAATGCCAACACGCTGGTCGGTAGGCTCGACCGCCTCCTTGGCCCAGGGGTCCACCTGGGCGTAGTAGAGGAACATGGTCGTCGCATCCTCGAGCTAGTGATCTCCGATGAAATAGCCAACGTGGAGCTCGAGATCGCGCTCCAGAGGTACCACGAGCGTGTCGACCACTTGGACGAACTCCTGCACGAGTTCAGGCAGAGCCAAGAGCTACCGTAAACAAGGGCTGCTGGTCATGGTGTCATGGACGCGTTTTATTTTGTTGAGTCGTTTTGACGTGGAGAGCTATGTATTCACAACAATAATAGTATTGCTCTGTTTATTCCTCCGTTTCACTGTGTGTACTCTGTTTTCCATTCTTATATGTTCTGCTTCAATGTGTGTATATACGCTTTCCCTTCTGTATATGTGGATGATAACAGCTAGAATCAAATTTGTGTACAAAAACAGATAGAAAATGGAATTCATAATATATATATATATATATATATATATTAATTATGCATTAGTTCATCACGGAATATATGTATATACACTAGTACGCGTCGGTCCTAAACAAACGGTTTTTAACCCCTTTCCGCGACGGCATTCAGAACCATCGCCAAGTGAGTGTGGGCGATAGGGGGGTCCTTCCCACACACCCAGAAACCGTTGGGGATATGCCCTCCTGGCACACACGCTCGGCAAAATGAGGTCGGGTGCGACCGGCGAGCACTCAAATACAGAAATACGTACAGTAGTCCTAAAAAAATACAATTATACAGGCGAAATCATTTCCGGTCGTAAGTACATCCCACACAGTCAGTCACCACTAAATGTTTCCGTTCGTATATACATGCCACACAGTCACTACAAGGAAAACGTTTGCGCAAGGTGGCGTAACGCAAAAAGTTTTGAAGAGAATGTTGTGTGTGATTGTTCATTGATCCAACACGGTTTATTCCTAGAAACTGTGTGCGTTGCCTGAGGTCATTGCCCACGATGTTTTCTCATTAACCGTTTGCAATAGGAAAACCCAATTAGCAAGTTAATTGGCCAATTAGCGGGCTAATTTCCCTATTATTAATAATCCATTTACTAATCTAATTGACATTCATATTAAGCACATAATATATTCCATTTCCATATTAAAGAAGCAGGATTTCATAATTGAAATACATCGGAGTACAACATGATATAGCTTCAGCACTCAGCTACCCCATTACACAACTGCACTAGCAGCAAGTTTCACATGCAACATCTAGAACCTTTCGAAATTAGCATCATAGACGGTACATAGAGAGATGCATCTCATCTGGAAAACTGCTGAAGCGGAAGGCGAATATTGAGCCTTCATTCATGTTCAAGGTCTTTGCAACTTTAGGCCAGTGCATGTGGATGATTGACCGTCCATCCTTCGACCTCTTCAGGAACACTTCAATATTGAACCGTGGGTGTTGTATGAAAACTTTCCTCGCCTCCTGACCACACAGGTGCTTTGAGAGGTAATCATCAATGAACCCTGAAAACAAGGATGTGCATAAATATCTTCTCTATATTGAAAACGGGGCAAAGGAATAAAAAAAGGCAGGTATAATAGTTAGTACCATCTTGTAATCCTCAGTGCTTTCCATTGTTTCCCTGCAACACATATAAGGTAGTTAGCCACCAGGTTAAGTAAGGGTTCGCATGCTATCAGTAAAATATGTTGATGAAAAATAAGCACATTGCAGATTCATCAGATTAATTCAAGCCACATGGAAAACCCATTTATCCAAACCAAGCATGATTAAGAACTAGTAAATATAGCACTTGTATATGTTTCTCATGTATTAAGTGCAACCAAATTCGATTCATTCCTCACATGGTATACAATAACAGAATGCAGCCACAACAATTGAACATCGCATTGGAAAATTGAACAAAGCAGTTAACTAAACACCACAACAAATGAACAAACGTTAACTGAGCACCACATTGCACAATATAACATACTCCTAATAGAAGGTCAGACAGTTAACCAAACCAAGCATGCTTAACAACTTGGAAATATAGCAATTGTATTTGTTTCTCATGTATTTAGTACAGCCAAATTCGATTTATTCCTCACATGGTATACAATAACAGAATGCAGCCACAACAATTGAACATCGCATTGCAGAATTGAACCAAGCAGTTAACTAAACACCACAACAAGTGAACCAAGCCACAACAAATGAACCAAGGAGTTAAATAAACACCAATTGAATAATATAACATACTCCTAATAGAAGATCAGACAGTTAACCAAACCAAGCATGCTTAACAACTTGGAAATATTGCACCCTGAAGAATTGAACATCACATTTGCAGAATTGAACCAAGCAGTTAATTGAACACCACATTGCACGACATATAGAACATATACACTATAGCAGAAGATTGCATGGTAAAAGTAGATAGCACAATTCACTAGAATTTGTTAAGGAAAGGCAGTAGCTAGCAAACTGAATATGGGTCCTTATAGTGAGCTAATAAGACAAGCTACTCCTCATTGTCGGAGATATCGATGACGATTAGCTCCTTGGACATGGAAGAGGGCGAGGCCTCCGCATCGTGGGTGCCCTCGTTGTAGTGGTGAGTTGCCTGAGCCGCTCCAGGCACCAACCTGCTGGCTCTCGAGATGAGGTAAGCACGTGCACGCTGAGAAAACACCTCGTAGTCGTTTAAGACAGCCAACCGCGGCGTGGCGTCGGTGCGCTAGGCGTCAACGGTGGCCTCGACGGCGAGGTGCTCCTCCAAGATCTGGGGGTCGGCACGAATGGCAGCCATCGCGACCTCATCCGTGCGTGCGTCCATGATTTGCTTCTCCGCTGCCAAATGCTCCTTGAGGTCCTGGCTATACTACGTGCACCATGGCTTAGGCCGGCACTTATTTAATGGAGTGGTCGATGATTTGGGTGGAAGGTGTCGCGCTCGCGCCAGCGGTCGGGGCATGTGGGATGTGGAAGGAGTAGGAGGATGGGGGTCGGGTGTGGATTACCTGCCTGGATAGGCGAGGCCGAGGAGCGTGAAGGAGGGTCGCCGGCGAGGAGGCGGCGGCACTGCAAGCAAGAAGTGAAGGTTTCAACGTGGAAAGGAAGGAAGAAAGGGGGGAATGTGGCTTCTCGTAAGGGGCAGGGGGTGGGGAGGTAGATATTTCCGAGGAAGCCGAAAATTTGGAATCACTTCAGTCAAAAAACTGGCGCGCAAAGTGTCATTAGACACGGTCGGAAGATATTTTGTGATGCATCTGACACGGTTGGTTATAATAAACTTTGTGGGATCTACTTGATTTTTTGTCTTGATTTGAATTACATAATGGGGTCACAGCGGCCATGGACAGTTTTTGAATTGCTAGACCCTTTATCTGCAGTGATCATAAAAGAATTGGAATTATTCAGGGTTCGTTTGGACATTTTTATGCATTAAGTGAGTTTTCCATGCATTTATGTGCATAATTCAAATTTGAACTACATGCACATGCTCATGTGCATATAAATTCATTGAAAAAACAAATCTTTGTCCTTGGGTGCATGCTTAGGTCCCATGCAAGAAATGGGAATAAATTTCAATCACCATGGCACCGTTGATTGCCGGCAAAACATTGAGATGCCTGGTTTTTAAATTCTAGTAAATCCAAAACTTGTCTGGAATTCATGAAACTTGGCATGCTATCATGGAGCGGCGTCAACAAGCCGTGGTAAAAGTTTTGTCCCATTTGGGGCAGGTTTGGGTATATGCTTCTCACAAACCAGAGCTTCTCACAACAAACATGATGGTTAAGGTAGGGAACGCCCCACCTTTGGAGATGAAACGATATCCATTGCCTCTTATTGCTTTCAAAAAATTTCTCGTGTCAACATAGAACAACAGGAGTGTTGTGTTGTTTTTTGTGATTTTTTCGGGGTTCGTTTGGACAGTTTTATGTGTTAAGTGAGTTTTCAATGCATTTATGTGCATAATTCAAATTTGAACTACATGCACATGCTCCAGTGCATATAAATTGGTTGAAAAATCAAATATGTGTCCTTGGGTGCATGCTAAGGTCCCATGCAAAAAATGGGAATGAATTTCAAACACCCTGCCACTGTCACTCGGTCGCAAACATTGAGACACCTGGTTTTTAAATCCTAGTAAAGCCAAAACTCGTCTGAAATTCATGAAACTTGGCATGCTATCATGGAGCGGCATCAACATGCCGTGGTAAATTTTTTGTCCCATTTGGGGCAGATTTGGGTATATGCTTCTCACAATCCAGAGCTTCTCACAACAAGCATGATGTTTTCGGTAGGGAACGCCCCAACTTTGCGGGCGAAACGATATCCATTGCCTCTTATTGCTTTCAAATATTTTCTCGTGTCAACATAGAACAACAGGAGTGTTGTGTTATTTTTTGTGATTTTTCGTGGTTCGTTTGGACATTTTTATGCATTAAGTGAGTTTTCAATGCATTTATGTGTATAACTCAAATTTAAACTACATGCACATGCTCCAGTGGATATAAATTGGTTGAAAAATCAAATCTTTGTCCTTGGGTGCATGCTTAGGTCCCATGCAAGAAATGGAAATGAATGTCAAACACCCTACCACCGTCACTCGCCCGCAAACATTGAGATACCTGGTTTTTAAATTCTAGTAAATCCAAAACTCGTCTGAAATTCATGAAACTTGGCATGCTATCATGGAGCGGCATCAACATGTCGTGGTAAATTTTTGTCCCATTTGGGGCAGGTTTGAGTATATGCTTCTCACAATCCAGAGCTTCTCACAACAAGCACGATGGTTTCGGTAGGGAACGCCCCAACTTTGGGGGCGAAACGATATCCATTGCCCCTTATTGCTTTCAAATATTTTGTCATGTCAACATAGAACAACAGGAGTGTTGTGTTTTTTTTTTGTGATTTTCGGGGTTCGTTTGGACATTTTTATGCATTAAGTGAGTTTTCAATGCATTTATGTGCATAATTCAAATTTGAACTACGTGCACATGCTCCAGTGCTTATAAATTCATTGAAAAATGAAATCTTTGTCCTTGTGTGCATGCTTAGGTTCCATCCAAGAAATGGGAATGAATGTCAAACCCCCTGCCACCGTCACTCGGCCGCAAACATTGAGATACCTGGTTTTTAAATTCTAGTAAAGCCAAAACTCGTCTGAAATTCATGAAACTTGGCATGCTATCATGGATAGGCATCAACATGCCGTGGTAAATTTTTTGTCCCATTTGGGGCAGGTTTGTGTATATGCTTCTCACAGTCCAGAGCTTCTCACAACAAGCATGATGGTTTCGGTAGAGAACACCCGTATGCAAAGTGAGAGCAGTATTTGTGCATCTCTTGAACACATACGGTTCTTTTGGATGACCCATGTGAACCACTTACAAACAATTTGGTTCGATTTGTATCTGTCATATCGGGTATGTTGCCATTTGTCAAACTAGAAAGATTGACATTTGTTGATCTAGTAACATTACCATTTGCCAACCTTGTAACACTGCGATTTGTCAAAATATGAAGCTAAAAATCACTAGCAGTATCTAATTTTTGCAACTAAAATTCAGTAATTAAGCATAGATGGAGCCAAGGAGGCATGTTCAGCCAGGCGTGCAGCGGGCGGTGCAGTACTATTTGATTTGACAGCAGGCGGCGCAGTTCCCGGTACGGCTTTAAAGCAGACGAGGGAGAGGGTAGCTGTTCCCGAAATGTTGAACGGCCAATGAAGCATCCTGCTTCAATTAGCATCATGTGAATGCATGAGGGAAGTAATGGGACGACCGGGAAAAGAGGCAGCATGATGTGAATGCAACGCAGTTTGCACTCATACAAAGGCGCCCCTCCATTCCAGTGCATCTACCACATCGTACGCACCTAAGCATTTTCCTAAGCACCTACACTAATAAGCGCAAAAGTGCCCACTCTAGACCCATTGCGGCGATGCGCTCGAGCAGCCAGCGGCTGTGCCACATGGTCGACGATGCCGGCCTGTGGCATGGCACCGTGGATCGTCTCCATACGGTGTTGGCGACCGGCTGGTGGATGGCCGCCGTCGACGCCAACTACGACTAGCAGTTGGACCAGATGATCGTTTGCACCACCAACAGGTTCACCGTCGTCAAGAAGCTCGTGGACGACATCGCCGTACTCCTCCAGCCCGCGCGCCTGGGCTCCTCATTGCCTGCCACCCTAATCGGCCTCCATGGCCGGAACCTCTTTCAAGCATTGGTGGCCCTGCGACTGCCCGCCGACGCCACGAAGAATGTCCACCTGGAGGTCACGCTCGCCGCAAGGCGCCTCGCCCTGCAAGAAACCGTCGACCTACACATCCATGTGTACGAGCGAATCATGTACATAGGTATCTACAAGGCCAGTGAGGATGCTACGGCGTTGGCCTTCTTCAGCCGGCTGGAAGCCTTGGATGCCTTTGTTGAGAAGCACCCTGACCTCGCCACAAAAGCCGCAGCTCCTTAGCCGCCGGTCGGTGGCCCGGCCGGCGCACTGAGTTGAGGAGGAGGAGGTCGTACGTTGATGGATGCATCTTTCTTCTTGCCTCCTGTAACCACCACTTCGATCGCATCATCGTGGCCTTAATTCTTTTTTTGCTATTGCATTCTCGTTCCAGTCAATACAGACATGTGGTATCCCTTTGCTCAATATAGACATGTCGTTTCCAATTTTATTTTGATTGGCTTGAATGAAGGTCTATCCCGCCGTTAGGCGCCGCGACGCGCTTTGCTCATGTCTGTTGGCACGCTCTGCTCGCGTCCGTCGGCGCGCTCGGCTTGTGGACCGCTTTTCCTTGCGTGTTCAACTGCTATATGCATATATATAGGGTGGGTCTATTCTAATAAAACCCTAAGTGTCTTATTCTGCTAACAAACTCTTATTCTGCATCCACTCCGTCCACCTGAACCGGACCGCATCTCGGCCCCCACCACCCGCGCGCCGCGAAGCACCTTCTTCCACCCACGCACCCCATGCTCTCTCCTCTCCTGATCTGGATCAGGACCCCCACGCTCTCTTATCCTCCCACTCACCGTCGGTCCACCGCCTCCCTTCCTCACTCCCGGCTCCTATCCTCACCATTGCCGTGCTCCTTCACCCAGGGGATCAATGGTGCCGGTCGCTCCCCTTCTTCCCCCGCCTCATTCATGCACAGATCGACACGGGAGGGAGCTGATAGAGGCAAAGGTGTCCCGTCTTTCGATGAGATGGTGGCTATCGTTTTGGAGGAAGTCGACTTTGGCGATCCGACAACGAACGTGCGAGGACGTCGCGCCTTAGCAATCGCTAAACCAACTCCGAGAGGTTATTGACCACGCCGGGGCACGATCAACCTGACCAAGAAGGTCTATTTCCTGCAGGCAAACGAAGAACAAGCAAGAAACTAAGATTGCAATCTGGATACTGCGAATATAAGAGGAAAGCTTTATTGATCAAGGTGGGGTTCTGTGACGCCTTTGTCTGGTCGTTGAACACAAACGAAGTACGCGAAGTTGCAGCTATGGCGAACTTTTAATCTAAACAAAACCCAAAGTCTAAACGGTGCCCTAAGGGCTGTATATCTGGAGGAAGAGGGGGGGGGGAATTCCGTGGCCCTTGGGGAAGGGGTCCGAAACCAACCCTATCTCTTGTTTCCCCACACATACGGACTCTAAAAACAGCCTATACTTATGTATTTCGAAATTACATGGGCCTGGCCCAATACTAAGGTGACGCAGCACCTAGAATAGCCTCTGGACGAAATTTATGAAGTGGCATCTTGTATATTTCGTCCAAGGCTTCATTCACTCCTTATGGTGGCTTCAAAGTCCTGAAATCATCACTTGTAACTCCGTTCTTGTTCCCCTTGCGCATGACATCAACTCCATGCTTGTTCTTGCTCCAATGTTCATCCTTCTCCAAGCTAGGCCCTTCATTTGTAAGCAAATCAAAAGTATCCAATTTAGGCAGCATCATATTCACATGAACATTAGAATCATTACCAAGAAACGAAAGTACCTGGTAATTTAATTGGCGTGCGCGAGCTCTAGTAATTGGTCCATTATATCTAACAGTAGGGGCTGTGGGTGTAACAATGGTATTGATGTCCTCGTCATCCTCCCCTTCTTGAAATGAAGTCGTCCTCGACGGAAGCTCATCTTCCTCACCCAAATAAGGCTTCAAATCTGCAATGTTAAAAGCGGGACTAACCCCAAAATCTGCAGGTAGCTCAAGTTTATATGCATTATCATTTATTTTCTCTAACACCTTAAAAGGACCATCAGCACATGCATTAGCTTTGATTTGCGCAAATTAGGAAATCTATCCTTACACAAATGTAACCAAACAAGATCTCCAGGTGCAAACACAACAATGTTTTCTACCCTTATCTCCAGCAAGTTTATATTTAGCATTCATACGCTCAATGTTTTCCTTAGTTAACTCATGCATTTTTAAAATCAATTCAGCACGTTCTTTAGCATCAAAATTAACCTTCTCCGAAGATGGAAGAGGCAACAAATCAATTGGTGCACGAGGTAGGAAACCATACACAATTTCAAAAGGGCACATCTTAGTAGTAGAATGCAATGAACGATTATAAGCAAATTCAATATGAGGCAAGCATTCTTCCCACATTTTCTTATTATTCTTCAAAACAGCCCTAAGCATAGTAGACAATGTTCTATTGACTACTTCAGTTTGTCCATCAGTTTGGGGGTGACAAGTAGTACTAAAAAGCAGTTTAGTCCCCAACTTAGCCCATAAACATCTCCAAAAGTGGCTAAGAAATTTAGTATCACGATCTGAAACAATAGTATTTGGCACACCATGCAAGCGAATAATTTCACGAAAGAACAAATCAGCAACATTAACAGCATCATCGCTTTTATGACATGGTATAAAGTGTGCCATTTTCGAGAATCTATCCACGACAACAAATATGCTATCCCTCCCCTTCTTTGTTCGAGGTAAACCTAAAACAAAGTCCATAGATATATCCTCCCAAGGAACACTAGGTACAGGCAAAGGCATATATAAACCATGAGGATTGAGTCGTGACTTAGCTTTTTGACATGTAGTGCAGCGAGCAACAAAACGCTCAACATCCCGTCTCATCGTTGGCCAAAAGAAATGTGTAGCAAGTATATCCTCCGTCTTCTTCACGCCAAAGTGTCCCATTAGTCCTCCTCCATGCGCCTCCTGCAACAATAAAAGACGAACGGAGCTAGCTGGAATGCATAGCTTGTTAGCACGAAGCACAAAGCCATCATTAACGACGAACTTGTTCCATGTTCTACCTTCTTTACAATTCTGCATTACATCTTTAAATTCAGCATCATGCACATATTGATCTTTGATGGTCTCCAAACCAAATATTTTAAAGTCAAGTTGTGAAAGCATAGTATAACGACGAGACAATGCATCAGCAATAACATTTTCTTTACCCCTTCTTGTGTTTAATGACATAAGGGAAAGTTTCAATGAATTCAACCCATTTAGCATGTCTACGATTCAGTTTAGCTTGACTTTTAATATGTTTCAAAGATTCATGATCAGAATGTAGAACAGATTCTTTGGGCCATAAATAATGTTGCCATGTTTCTAAAGTCCGAACAAGAGCATATAGTTCTTTATCATAAGTAGAATAATTCAGACTAGGCCCACTCAATTTTTCAGAAAAGTATGCAACAGGTTTGCCATCTTCTAATAACACACCTCCTAATCCAATTCCACTAGCATCACATTCAAGCTCAAAAGTCTTATTAAAATCAGGAAGTTGGAGTAAAGGAGCATGTGTCAACTTATCTTTCAATACCGTGAAGGGCTTCTTCCTGTGCGGTACCCCAAACAAAAGGCACATCCTTCTTTGTAAGCTCGTTGAGAGGTGCAGCAATGGTGCTAAAATCTCTCACAAAACGCCTATAGAAACCAGCGAGTCCAATAAAACTCCGCACTTGTGTGACCGTTTTGGGCTGCGGCCAACTCTCAATAGCTTCAATCTTGGCTTTATCAACTTCAATTCCCTGTGGAGTAACAACATAGCCAAGAAAAGATACTCGGTCAGTGCAAAAGGTGCACTTCCCAAGGTTACCTAACAAACGTGCATCACGTAGAGCAATAAAAACAGCACGTAAATGTTCCAAATGTTCTTCCAAAGATTTGCTATAAATCAGTATGTCATCAAAATAGACTACCACAAATCGTCCAATGAAAGCACGTAAAACTTCGTTCATTAGTCTCATGAAAGTACTAGGTGCATTAGTTAACCCAGAAGGCATGACTAACCACTCATAGAAACCAAACTTAGTTTTAAATGCTGTTTTCCATTCATCTCCCAATTTCATACGAATTTGATGCTATCCACTACGCAAATCAACTTTGGAGAATATTGTAGAGCTACTCAATTCATCAAGCATATCATCTAGCCTAGGAATAGGATGACGATAACGAATAGTAATATTATTAATGCCTCTACAATCAACACACATACGCGACGTACCATCCTTTTTTGGCACTAGAATAATAGGAACAACACAAGGACTAAGGGATTCGCGAATATAACCTTTGTCGAGCAGCTCATGTACTTGACGCATAATCTCCTTCGTCTCCTCTGGATTGGTACGGTATGGTGCATGGTTGGGTAGCGATGCACCAGGAATTAAGTCAATTTGATGCTCAATCCCTCGAATAGGTGGTAATCCCGGTGGCACGTCTTGTGGGGAGACGTCAGCGAACTCCTGCAAAATGTTAGTGACTGCAGGGGGCAAAGAGGAAGGCACGTCCTCGAATGAAAATAATGCCTCTTTGCACACAAAAGCATAGCAAACAGATTTGCTAAAAACTAGCTCATCAATATCAGATTTGGTGGCAAGTAAACATGCAGTTGTCAATTTAATTTCAGAAGCAACACTAGATGGTTTATTATTAGGCTTCATTTGTTGCTCAAATTCTTTTGCCACAATCTGATTTTCACTCTTATTTTTCTCCTGTTTTGCTTTATTAGCTCTATGAATATCTTTCAAAATGGAATCCGGAGTCATAGGAAGCAAAGTAATATTTGTATCCTTATGAAGAAGAGTATACTGATTGTTTCTACCATGGTGTACAGAATTTTTTATCAAATTGCCATGGTCTACCAAGTAATAAGGAACATGCTTGCATAGGTACCACATCACAATCAACATAATCAGCATATGTAGAGATACTAAAATGCACCCGAACTGATAGAGGCAAAGGTGTCCCGTCTTTCGATGAGATGATGAATATCGCTTTGATGGAAGTCGACTTTGACGATCCGACTACGAACGTGCGAGGACGTCGCGCCTTAGCAATCGCTAAACCAACTCCGAGAGGTTATCGACCACGCCGGAGCACGATCAACCTGACCACGAGGGTCTGTTTCCTGCGAGCAAACGAAGAACAAGCAAGAAACTGAGATTGCAATCTGGATATTGCGAATATAAGATGAAAGCTTTATTGATCAAGGTGGAGTTCTGTGACGCCTTTGTCTGGTCGCTGAACACAAACGAAGTACGCGAAGTTGCAGCTATGGCGAACTTTTAATCTAAACAAAACCCCCCAAAGTCTAAACGACGCCCTAAGGGCTGTATATATGGAGGAAGAGGGGGGGAATTTCGTGGCCCTTGAGGAAGGGGTCCGAAACCAACCCTATCTCTTGGTTCCCCACACATACGGACTCTAAAAACAGCCTATACTTATGTATTTCGAAATTACATGGGCCTGGCCCAATAATAAGGTGACGCAGCACCTAGAATAGCCTCTGGACGAAAGTTATGAAGTAGCATCTTGTATATTTCGTCCAAGGCTTCATGCACGCATTATGGTGGCTTCAACGTCCTGAAATCATCACTTGTAACTCCGTTCTTGTTCCCCATGCGCATGCCATCATCTCCATGCTTGTTCTTGCTCCAATGTTCATCCTTCTCAAAGCTAGGCCCTTCATTTGTAAGCAAAACAAATGTATCCAATTTAGGCAGCATCATATTCTCATGAACATTAGAATCATTAGCAAGAAACGAAAGTACCTGGTAATTTAATTGGCGTGCGCGAGCTCTAGTAATTGGTCCAGTATGTATAGCAGCAGGGACTGTGGGTGTAATAATTGTATTGATGTCCTCATCACGAACAGTACGTGTTACCTGAACCATTGGTTGTACTAAGGATGTGGATGTGGTCTTGTGGTGAGAGATAGCTTCTCCACCATCTCCATGCTAGCCAAGTTGTTGCAACTCCCTCCATCTATGATGACGCGAATAGAACGTTCCTTCACAACTCCCTTTGTATGGAACAAATTATGCCTCTGATTTTGCTCAGCTTGTGTAACCTGCACACTCAAAACACGTTGAGCAACTAAACATTCATACCTGTCATCATCTTCAGCAGCCATGTATTGCGTCTCATGACCAGAATCATCTCCACCGTGTTCTTCATGTGTAATAAGAGCCAAAGTCTCCTCATCATAGTCACTAGCGGACTCATACCCACCATCCTCAGTAGCAATCATCACACGCTGAGATTTGCATTCTCTCGCAAAATGTCCTCTTCCCTTACAACGACGAAAAATAATATCACTTGTGTGCCCTGTGGACGCCATGGAAGAAGAAGAGCTCTATGCAGGCCCGGCAGGTGCGCTCTTGGCAGATAGTGGTGGTTGTGCCTGCTTTCTTGTATCACGGCTGGAGGTGGAACCTGATGGAGGTGCTGGTGTAGTGGAAGTAAAAGATGCACGCGGTGTCCATGATGAAGGTCGACCTGCAGAAAAGTTAGTTCGCGCCAATGCTTGTCGATCCTGCACTTCACGTTCAGCTTTACAAGCAAGATGGAATAAACGAGTGATATTATTATAATCCTTATACTCTAGAATGGTCTGAATCTCTCTATTTAATCCACCCATAAAACATGCAAGCATAGCTTCATTCTCCTCAACAATACCACATCTAATCATGCCAATTTGTAATTCCTGATAATATTCTTCTACAGAATTTTTCCCTTGTCGTAAACGCTGCAGTTTTTGAAGCAATTCACGTTGATAATATGGTGGAACCCAGCGAGTACGCATAGCAGTTTTCAAAGCAGCCCAAGTAGCTGGATAGGATATAATCTACAATGTTCAAACCACCATACACATGCAAAACTAGTGAAAGCACAAACAGCAGCAACAACCCGTCTCTCCTGGGGATATTGTAAACATGTAAAACGTTGTTCAGTTTCTAACTCCCAAGTAAGATATACATCAGGAATGTATCTACCCTCAAACGGTGGAATATTCAATTTCAGTTTAGGGACATGGTCATGATCTCGTACCTGAGGTGGTGGTGCAGGCCTACCGTTGCGAATATATACCTGAGGTCGACCTGCTGGTGGTGCTGCTGGTGGCTGCACGTAGTTCTGATTTTGATCAACCTCATCCTCATAATCGCCCGCATAATCGTCATCCTCCTCACCCGCCGCAGTTGCAGGAGCCAAAGAAGCATCAACAGTAGGTGCAGCGGCACCCGAATTTTGACCAGTCTCAATTGGAACGCGCTGTGCTCGTCCCACTTGATTTGGAAGGCGGCGTTGGAGATGTGGTTGTTGTTGTTGTAGAGGTGCGACAAGTGCAGCCGGTGGTGGTTGGGGAAGACGCTTGAGCAATTCATTAAACTTGTTATCCAGCTTTGTCTCGAATGACTTCTCCACGGCATCTATCCTCTCCATAGTCTCTTCAAATCTGTTTAGCACATCTCCCACCTGGCCACTCATCATTTGCTGAAATTTATCATGCAACTCCTTGTTCGTCATGTTCTCCCAATCAGTCTCATCGGCTTGTGATCCTGCCATGGTTAGCAGCAATTGAAACACAAAAGAATATGATCCTACAGAATACTAGGAAGTGGTGGTGATGGTGGTGTGTCACAAATCCTTCAAGCGAATCTCAAATTCTTACCAGTTCTTACCCAGCAGCAGGTGGTGATCGGCAATCGTTGTAGTCAAAACTCTCAAAGCTTGGATAGAGCGATTACCAGGGAGAGTCAAACTCACGACGTAGATGTATGTGGAGCTGGGAAGGCTTATAATATGGTAGCAAAAAGGGTCGGCAATAATCAATTCAGATATGCAAAGTTGAATAAACGCTCCATGACGGTACTGTGCTGGTCCTAGGCTAGACCGTGCTAGGGACGCGAGCCTAGAACACTAACAAAATCACGGCGCTGCACGTAAACAAGGGAGGAGCACACTCAGAATTTTTTTTCTCTTTTTTTTCACTTTTTTTGCACTTTTTTCCTCTTTTTTTTTGCTCCGCAACAATTTTTTTTCAAAAAAGTCTACAAATGGTCTAAGAACTGCCTAGCCAGAATTTTCCAGACTTAGTTTTTTTAAACTGGAACTATTTTTCTACTGCGGGTAACACAGAAGTTTGGGAGTCCTCTGTCACGACTCGGAGTATGGCGTGATCTGGAAATCCAAAACAGAGTAGCAAAATACTGGATTTGGACTAGGACTGGTGGCGCAGATGAATCTGGTGGAACTCGGATTGGTGGTGGAGATGAATCTTGTGGAACTCGGACTGGTGGCGGTTATATGTTGCAGGTGTACTCGGATTGGCGTGATGGCGGCGGTATGTGGTGGCGTATATGGACTCGGATGGGCGGTGAATATGTGGTGGTGGTATATGGCAGCGGCGATGAAGTTGGTGCGGTGGTGGTATATGGCAGCAGCGATGATGATGATGCAGTGGTGATATATGGCAGCGGCGACGTGACAATCTGTGAACAGAACTCAAAACTCTAAAGGACTAGACGCTAAGACCAGCAACTTGACACCAACAGCAAATTCAACAAAGCAAACACAGAAAAGATTATGCAAAGGCTCAGATTGGTTCGGATAGGATGAACTAACCCTAAATTTTTTTTGGCTTTTTCGTGGACTATAGGTATGAAGAACAGACGCGATCTAAACTACGAAAAACTGTAAAATCTCACCGAGCAACCTGGAATCTGATACCACTTGATAGAGGCAAAGGTGTCCCGTCTTTCGATGAGATGGTGGCTATCGTTTTGGAGGAAGTCGACTTTGACGATCCGACTACGAACGTGCGAGGACGTCGCGCCTTAGCAATCGCTAAACCAACTCCGAGAGGTTATTGACCACGCCGGAGCACGATCAACCTGACCACGAAGGTCTGTTTCCTGCAGGGAAATGAAGAACAAGCAAGAAACTAAGATTGCAATCTGGATATTGCGAATATAAGAGGAAAGCTTTATTGATCAAGGTGGGGTTCTGATAGAGGCAAAGGTGTCCCGTCTTTCGATGAGATGATGGATATCGCTTTGGTGGAAGTCGACTTTGACGATCCGACTACGAACCTGCGATGACGTCGCGCCTTAGCAATCGCTAAACCTACTCCGAGAGGTTATTGACCACGTCGGAGCACGATCAACCTGACCACGAGGGTTTGTTTCCTGCGAGCAAACGAAGAACAAGCAAGAAACTGAGATTGCAATCTGGATATTGCAAATATAAGCTGAAAGCTTTATTGATCAAGGTGGGGTTCTGTGACGCCTTTGTCTGGTCGTTGAACACAAACGAAGTACGCGAAGTTGCAGCTATGGCGAACTTTTAATCTAAACGAAACCCAAAGTCTAAACGACGCCCTAAGGGCTGTATATATGGAGGAAGAGGGGGGGGGGATTTCGTGGCCCTTGGGGAAGGGGTCCGAAACCAACCCTATCTCTTGTTTCCCCACACATACGGACTCTAAAAATAGCCTATACTCAAGTATTTCAAAATTACATGGGCCTGGCCCAATAATAAGGTGACGCAGCACCTAGAATAGCCTCTGGACGAAAGTTATGAAGTAGCATCTTGTATATTTCGTCCAAGGCTTCATGCACGCATTATGGTGGCTTCAATGTCCTGAAATCATCACTTGTAACTCCGTTCTTGTCCCCCATGCGCATGCCATCATCTCCATGCTTGTTCTTGCTCCAATGTTCATCCTTCTCAAAGCTAGGCCCTTCATTTGTAAGCAAAACAAATGTATCCAATTTAGGCAGCATCATATTCTCATGAACATTAGAATCATTACCAAGAAACGAAAGTACCTGGTAATTTAATTGGCGTGCGCGAGCTCTAGTAATTGGTCCAGTATGTATAGCAGCAGGGGCTGTGGGTGTAACAATGGTATTGATGTCCTCATTATCCTCCCCTTCTTGAAATGAAGTCATCCTCGACGGAAGCTCATCTCCCTCACCCAAATAAGGCTTCAAATCTGCAATGTTGAAAGTGGGACTAACCCCAAAATCTGCAGGCAGCTCAAGTTTATATGCATTATCATTTATTTTCTCTAACACCTTAAAAGGACCATCAGCACGTGGCATTAGCTTTGATTTGCGCAAATCAGGAAATCTATCCTTACGCAAATGTAACCAAACAAGATCTCCAGGTGCAAACACAACATGTTTCTACCCTTATCTCTAGCAAGTTTATATTTAGCATTCACACGCTCAATGTTTTCCTTAGTTAACTCATGCATTTTTAAGATCAATTCAGCACGTTGTTTAGCATCAAAATTAACCTTCTCCGAAGATGGAAGATGCAACAAATCAATAGGTGCACGAGGTTGGAAACCATACACAATTTCAAAAGGGCACATCTTAGTAGTAGAATGCAATGAACGATTATAAGCAAACTCAATATGAGGCAAGCATTCTTCCCACATTTTCTTATTATTCTTCAAAACAGCCCTAAGCATAGTAGACAATGTTCTATTGACTACTTCAGTTTGTCCATAAGTTTGGGGGTGACAAGTAGTACTAAAAAGCAGTTTAGTCCCCAACTTAGCCCATAAACATCTCCAAAAGTGGCTAAGAAATTTAGTATCACGATCTGAAACAATAGTATTTGGCACACCATGCAAACGAATAATTTCACGGAAGAACAAATCAGCAACATTAACAGCATCATCGCTTTTATGACATGGTATAAAGTGTGCCATTTTTGAGAATCTATCCACGACAACAAATATGCTATCCCTCCCCTTCTTTGTTCGAGGTAAACCTAAAACAAAGTCCATAGATATATCCTCCCAAGGAACACTAGGTACAGGCAAAGGCATATATAAACCATGAGGATTGAGTCGTGACTTAGCTTTTTGACATGTAGTGCAGCGAGCAACAAAATGCTCAACATCCCGTCTCATCTTTGGCTAAAAGAAATGTGTAGCAAGTACGTCCTCCGTCTTCTTCACGCCAAAGTGTCCCATTAATCCTCCTCCATGCGGCCCCTGCAACAACAAAAGACGAAGAGAGCTAGCTGGAATGCATAGCTTGTTAGCACGGAACACAAATCCATCATTAACGATAAACTTGTTCCAGGTTCTTCCTTCTTTACAATTCTGCAAAACATCTTTAAAATCAGCATCATGCACATATTGATCTTTGATGGTCTCCAAACCAAATATTTTGAAGTCAAGTTGTGAAAGCATAGTATAGCGACGAGACAATGCATCAGCAATAACATTTTCTTTACCCTTCTTGTGTTTAATGTCAATAAGGGAAAGTTTCAATGAATTCAACCCATTTAACATGTCTACGATTCAGTTTAGCTTGACTTTTAATATGTTTCAAAGATTCATGATCAGAATGTATAACAAATTCTTTGGGCCATAAATAATGTTGCCATGTTTCTAAAGTCCGAACAAGAGCATATAGTTCTTTATCATAAGTAGAATAATTCAGACTAGGCCCACTCAATTTTTTAGAAAAGTATGCAACAGGTTTACCATCTTGTAATAACACACCTCCTAATCCAATTCCACTAGCATCACATTCAAGCTCAAAAGTCTTATTAAAATCAGGAAGTTGGAGTAAAGGAGCATGTGTCAACTTATCTTTCAATACCGTGAAGGCTTCTTCCTGTGCGGTACCCCAAACAAAAGGCACATCCTTCTTTGTAAGCTCGTTGAGAGGTGCAGCAATGGTGCTAAAAAATCTCTCACAAAACGCCTATAGAAACCAGCGAGTCCAAGAAAACTCCGCACTTGTGTGACCGTTTTCGGCTGCGGCCAACTCTCAATAGCTTCAATCTTGCCTGTATCAACTTCAATTCCCTGTGGAGTAACAACATAGCCAAGAAAAGATACTCGGTCGGTGCAAAAGGTGCACTTCCCAAGGTTACCAAACAAACGTGCATCACGTAGAGCAATAAAAACAGCACGTAAATGTTCCAAATGTTCTTCCAAAGATTTGCTATAAATCAGTATATCATCAAAATAGACTACCAAAATCGTCCAATGTAAGCACATAAAACTTCGTTCATTAGTCTCATGAAAGTACTAGGTGCATTAGTTAACCCAAAAGGCATGAGTAACCACTCATATAAACCAAACTTAGTTTTAAATGCAGTTTTCCATTCATCTCCCAATTTCATACGAATTTGATGGTATCCACTACGCAAATCAACTTTGGAGAAGATTGTAGAGCCACTCAATTCATCAAGCGTATCATCTAGCCTAGGAATAGGATGACGATAACGAATAGTAATATTATTAATGCCTCTACAATCAACACACATACGCGACGTACCATCCTTTTTAGGCACTAGTATAATAGGAACAGCACAAGGACTAAGAGATTCGCGTATATAACCTTTGTCGAGCAGCTCCTGTACTTGACGCATAATCTCCTTCGTCTCCTCTGGATTGGTACTGTATGGTGCACGGTTGGGTAGCGATGCACCGGGAATTAAATCAATTTGATGCTCAATCCCTCGAATAGGTGGTAATCCCGGTGGCACGTCTTGTGGGAAGACGTCAGCGAACTCCTGCAAAATGTTAGTGACAGCAGGGGGCAAAGAGGAAGGCACGTCCTCGAATGAAAATAATGCCTCTTTGCACACAAAAGCATAGCAAACAGATTTGTTGAAATCTAGCTCATCAATATCAGATTTTGTGGCAAGTAAACATGCACTTTTCAATTTAATTTCAGAAACAACACTAGATGGTTTATTATTAGGTTTCATTTGTTGCTCAAATTCTTTTGCCACAATCTGATTTTCACTCTTATTTTTCTCCTGTTTTGTTTTATTAGCTCTATTAATGTCATCTTTCAAAATGGAATCAGGAGTCATAGGAAGCAAAGTAATATTTTTATCCTTATGAACAAGAGTATACTGATTGTTTCTACCATGGTGTACAGAATTTTTATCAAATTGCCATGGTCTACCAAGTAATAAGGAACATGCTTGCATGGGTACCACATCACAATCAACATAATCAGCATATGTAGAGATAATAAAATGCACACGAACAGTACGTGTTACCTTAACCTTGCCGCTGTTGTTGAACCATTGGATGTAGTAAGGATGTGGATGTGGTCTTGTGGTGAGAGATAGTTTCTCCACCATCTCCATGCTAGCCAAGTTGTTAGAGCTCCCTCCATCTATGATGACGCGAACAGAACGTTCCTTCACAACTCCCTTTGTATGGAACAAATTATGCCTCTGATTTTGCTCTGCTTGTGTGACCTGCACACTCAAAACACGTTGAGCAACTAAACATTCATACCTGTCAGCGTCTTCAGGAGCCATGTATTGCGTCTCATTTTCAGAATCATCTCCACCATGTTCTTCACGTGTAATAAGAGCCAAAGTCTCCTCATCATAGTCACTAGCGGACTCATACCCACCATCCTCAGTAGCAATCATCACACGCTGAGATTTGCATTCTCTCGCATAATGTCCTCTTCCCTTACAACGACGACAAATAATATCACTTGTGTGCCCTGTTGACGCCATGGAAGAAGAAGAGCTCTGCGCAGGCCCGGCAGGTGTGCTCTTGGCAGAGAGTGGTGGTTGTGCCTGCTTTCTTGTATCACGGCTGGAGGTGGCACCTGATGGAGGTGATGGTGAACTGGAAGTAGAGGATGCACGTGGTGTCCATGATGAAGGTCGACCTGCAGAAAAGTTAGTTCGCGCCAATGCCTGTCGATCCTGCACTTCACGTTCAGCTTTACAAGCAAGATGGAATAAACGAGTGATATTATTACAATCCTTATACTCTAGAATGGTCTAAATCTCTTTATTTAATCCACCCATAAAACGTGCAAGCATAGCTTCATTCTCCTCAACAATACCACATCTAATCATGCCAGTTTGTAATTCCTGATAATATTCTTCTACAGAATTTTTCCCTTGTCTTAAGCGCTGCAATTTTTGAAGTAATTCACGTCGATAATATGGTGGAACCCAACGAGTACGCATAGCAGTTTTCAAAGCAGCCCAAGTAGCTGGAACAGGATATAATCTACAATGTTCAGACCACCAAACACATGCAAAGCTAGTGAAAGCACAAACAGCAGCAGGAACACGTCTCTCCTCAGGATATTGTAAACATGTAAATCGTTGTTCAGTTTCTAACTCCCAAGTAAGATATACATCAGGAATGTATCTACCCTCAAACGGTGGAATATTCAATTTCAGTTTAGGGACATGGTCATGATCTCGTACCTGAGGTGGTGGTGCAGGCCTACCGTTGCGAATATATACCTGAGGTCGACCTGCTGGTGGTGGTGCTGGTGGCTGCACGTAGTTCTGATTTTGATCAACCTCATCCTCATAATCGCCCGCATAATCGTCATCCTCCTCACCCGCCGCAGTTGCAGGAGCCAAAGAAGCATCAACAGTAGGTGCAGCGGCACCCGAATTTTGACCAGTCTCAATTGGAACGCGCTGTGCTCGTCCCACTTGATTTGGAAGGCGGCGTTGGAGATGTGGTTGTTGTTGTAGAGGTGCGAGATATGCAGCCGGTGGTGGTTGGGGAAGACGCTTGAGTAATTCAGTAAACTTGTTATCCAGCTTTGTCTCGAACGACTTCTCCACGTCATCTATCTTCTCCATAGCCTCTTCAAATCTGTTTAGCACATCTCCCACCTGGCCACTCATCATTTGCTGAAATTTATCATGCAACTCCTTGTTCGTCATGTTCTCCCAATCAGTCTCATCGGCTTGTGATCCTGCCATGGTTAGCAGCAATAGAAACACAAAAGAATATGATCCTACAGACTACTAGGAAGTGGTGGTGATGGTGGTGTGTCACAAATCCTTCAAGCGAATCTCAAATTCTTACCAGTTCTTACCCAGCAGCAGGTGGTGATCGACAACCGTTGTAGTCAAAACTCTCAAAGCTTGGATAGAGCGATTACCAGGGAGAGTCAAACGCACGATGTAGATGTATGTGGAGCTGGGAAGGCTTATAATATGGTAGCAAAAATGGTCAGCAATAATCAATTCAGAGATGCAAAGTTGAATAAACGCTCAACAACGGTACTGTGCTGGTCCTAGGCTAGACCGTGCTAGAGACGCGAGCCTAGAACACTAACAAAATCACGGCGCTGCACGTAAACAAGGGAAAAGCACACTCTGGAATTTATTTTCCTCTTTTTTTTTCGCGCTCTTTTTTTTTGCGCTCTTTTTTTTGCAGAAAATCACTATAATGGCGAGTGTCTCAAAACTCTTCCCAGGTCAAACTGACAGGATAGGCACAAAAATTTTTTGACTATTTTTTTCGGAAATCAGGGCAGCGACGACGAAAAAGTGCGACAAAAAATCACTATGATGGTGAGTGTCTCAAAACACTCCCCGGGACCTGAAAATAGGATAGGGAAAAATATTTTTGGTCGCCGAAATTTTGGCCTAAAAACTGTCCGGGGGTCTCCAGACTTTTTTTTTCGAGACCTACTCAGGCAAGGAAACACGAAACGGAAAATGGATGGATCTCTAAAACAAACCGAATATGAAAAGAACTCGGATTGGTTGTGGATATATGGTGGTAGGATATGGCAGCGGTGGTGGTACATGGTAGCGGTGGTGGTATATGGATACGGATTGGTGGTGGTATATGGATACGGATTCAAAGCGGTGGCGGATAAGCAATGGTGGTAGATGGCAAGGCGATGATGATGGTGCGGCGGCGGCGGCGGTGTGACAACTTATGACCAGAACTCGAAACTCTAAAAGACTAGACTCTAAGACCAGCAACTTGACACGACGATGCAACCGCAAATTCAACAAAGCAAAAACCCTAAAAAGATTATGCAAAGGCTCAGATTGGTTCGGATATGATGAACTAACCCTAATTTTTTGTGTGGCTTTTTCGTGGACTGTAGGTATGAAGAACAGACTCGATCTAAACTACGAAAAACTGTAAAATCTCACCGAGCAACCTGGAAATCTGATACCACTTGATAGAGGCAAAGGTGTCCCGTCTTTCGATGAGATGATGGATATCGCTTTGGTGGAAGTCGACTTTGACGATCCGACTACGAACGTGCGATGACGTTGCGCCTTAGCAATCGCTAAACCAACTCCGAGAGGTTATTGACCACGCCGGAGCACGATCAACCTGACCACGAGGGTCTGTTTCCTGCGAGCAAACGAAGAACAAGCAAGAAACTAAGATTGCAATCTGGATATTGCGAATATAAGATGAAAGCTTTATTGATCAAGGTGGGGTTCTGTGACACCTTTGTCTGGTCGTTGAACACAAACGAAGTACGCGAAGTTGCAGCTATGGCGAACTTTTAATCTAAACAAAACCCGAAGTCTAAACGACGCCCTAAGGGCTGTATATATGGAGGAAGAGGGGGGGGATTTCATGGCCCTTGGGGAAGGGGTCCGAAACCAACCCTATCTCTTGTTTCCCCACACATACGGACTCTAAAAATAGCCTATACTCGAGTATTTCGAAATTACATGGGCCTGACCCAATAATAAGGTAACGCAGCACCTAGAATAGCCTCTGGACGAAAGTTATGAAGTAGCATCTTGTATATTTCGTCCAAGGCTTCATGCACGCATTATGGTGGCTTCAATGTCCTGAAATCATCACTTGTAACTCCTTTCTTGTCCCCCATGCGCATGCCATCATCTCCATGCTTGTTCTTGCTCCAATGTTCATCCTTCTCAAAGCTAGGCCCTTCATTTGTAAGCAAAACAAATGTATCCAATTTAGGCAGCATCATATTCTCATGAACATTAGAATCATTACCAAGAAACCAAAGTACCTGGTAATTTAATTGGCGTGCGCGAGCTCTAGTAATTGGTCCAGTATGTATAGCAGTAGGGGCTGTGGGTGTAACAATGGTATTGATGTCCTCATCAGGTTCTGTGACGCCTTTGTCTGGTCGTTGAACACAAACGAAGTACGCGAAGTTGCAGCTATGGCAAACTTTTAATCTAAACAAAACCCAAAGTCTAAACGGTGCCCTAAGGGCTGTATATATGGAGGAAGAGGGGGGGGAATTTCGTGGCCCTTGGGGAAGCGGTCCGAAACCAACCCTATCTCTTGTTTCCCCACACATACGGACTCTAAAAACAGCCTATACTTATGTATTTCGAAATTACATGGGCCTGGCCCAATAATAAGGTGACGCAGCACCTAGAATAGCGTCTGGACGAAATTTATGAAGTGGCATCTTGTATATTTCGTCCAAGGCTTCATTCACTCCTTATGGTGGCTTCAAAGTCCTGAAATCATCACTTGTAACTCCGTTCTTGTTCCCCTTGCGCATGCCATCAACTCCATGCTTGTTCTTGCTCCAATGTTCATCCTTCTCCAAGCTAGGCCCTTCATTTGTAAGCAAAACAAAAGTATCCAATTTAGGCAGCATCATATTCTCATGAACATTAGAATCATTACCAAGAAACGAAAGTACCTGGTAATTTAATTGGCGTGCGCGAGCTCTAGTAATTGGTCCATTATATGTAACAGTAGGGGCTGTGGGTGTAACAATGGTATTGATGTCCTCATCAGGAGCTCTGCCACTGGATCCGGCTGCCACTGGCCCCCATCGCGTTTCCGCCACCGCTCATCCATGACACCTCCCCGACCATCGGGTTGCCCGGATCGAGCAGGCTGCCCTGCATCGGCGCCTCTCCCCGCCTCTCGTCGACATGGATCCCGGCGACCCTGCCTTCCCTGTGGCCGGCTGGCACCCAGCCCCTTTCCTCCCTAGACACGCATCCTCGGTCGCCATGCTGGATCCCTCGAGCAGTACGCCGAGCGCCCTCGTGCGGTTCATCCTCGGTCGCCATGGCACCCCGGCATGGCCATCGGCACTGCATCCAGCCGCTGCCACCGTTCTGCTCCTCCCCTAGTTCGCGTGCTTCTCTGCGTCATCCCCCACCTGAATCACGTGCCACAATCGGCTGCTCCACCCAGTCACTTCCATCCATCCATCCACCGACCAGAGCCGGCTCCCTCCTGCCCGAGCGCTACCCCCGCGCCCGACCCAGCCGCTGCGTCGCGCCGGCAACTGGAGCCACCGCTGGCGACCACCACCTCTCCCGACCCCGGCTGCCTCCTGTGTAACCGCGCCCCTGCCTCGCGCCCGAGGAGAGCGAGAGCTCGTCCCCGAGCGTCCTGTGGCACCCAAGGTGCCCGTCGCCCGAGCCCCGCCTCAGTTCGGCCGACCAGATCACCGGAAACCCCCTGCAATTCCAGCCGCTGCCCCGCTGACCTTCTCCCTCTCCACTGATGCAGTTTGTGGCATGTATGATGCAGTGCAGGAGGCGCATGCGTGCAGTCCGCCAGCGCGACAGCCTGATGGATGATGGACCCACTCCATGGTGGATGTGGTCAACCCCCTTGCAGTACACGTCACGAGAATTGTGGTTCAGAAAAGTTAGGGAGTTAAGGTTCGGAGTTGTAGGCTTGCAGTGTAGTCTGTGTGCACGCACTGGTTCGCCGGCGTGTCCTCTCCCTCACCGCCGGGCCCTTCTCCAATCCAGTGCCTTCCACCGCACGGAGAAGGAGGACTCCAGGACCAGCCTGCTCCTGTGCAATTCACACGGTGCGGGCCTCCCCTGCAACTTGCGGCATTTATTCTTGCAGTACAACAAGCGCATTGGTGCAGTGCATGAGTGCAAATGAAGGATGCTTTGTGTTGAAATGCAAAAATACTTGATTTTAATTCTTTTTAATTTTGCCTTTCTACGGTGTAAATTGCTAAAAAAACATGCATTTCATAAAAAATGTGTCGTTGTGTTTTTGTTTTTCGAGAGGTTCGCTCCTCTGTCCTATGTAGTTCTTTTTTGATTTAAAGAAAATAACATGCGAAATAAATGCAGTTCCAGAAAAAATAAAACATTGCAAGAAGTTCACCTCCTTTTATTTCTGCCTCGCGGTTCTGAAAAATGTAGTTCTCTAGCCTCGTTCATGTAGTCCTGCATGCAATTTTAAAAAGATACAGAAAGACAAAAAATGTCATACTGTTCACTTAGACTCATGTCACGGTTCACTTTTCCCTTAATGTGGTCCACTTCCCTCGTATCTGCGGTCCACTCTCCTTCATTCAAAAGTTAGAAAAAATAACAAAAAACAAATTAGAAAAAAAAAATCATGCAGTTCGCTTGTCCGTCTAATGCAGTGCGGTTTTCGGTCTAAAGCAGTGAGTTATTCTATCCGATGCGGTTCACTCGTGGATTTTGATGTCGCAAAAAATAGAGTGTTCGCATTGCGGTTCATTTTTTGTATTGATGCGGTTCACTTGCTCGTCTTGGAAAATTTATGTCCGACAAAAAAAACCATGAAGTTCACTTGCCCGTCTGCTGCAGTGCGGTTAGCAGTGCGGTTTTCTGTCTGATGAAGTTCACTTGTCAATTTGGGTGTCGCAAAAAACAGAGTACCCGCATTTCGGTAATTTCAAAACTCCTTTTAAACCGTGAAGAATTAGTGAGAGTGTTCTACATGAAAAAGTTGTGCCTCGTCGATATCTTTCCAACGGCGTATAATTTGAATTATTCCAATTAGCGCTTTGTAAAAAATTCATGAAAAACGGCCGCTGCCTCTTGTCGTTAACCACACGATTTTCAAAATTAACTAAAAACCGTAAGAAATCTCAAAAACATTTGAACATATGGAATTTGCGCCTCGTTCATAGATTTTGAATGGTATATTACACGCCTCTTTTGGACAAACGGTTAGAAAATTTGAGCGAAAACTGTACCGAAAATTTGAAAAAAAAAACTGAAAAACAGAATTCCGTGATTTACTAACTTTGAAACTGCTCTTAAACCGTAACAAATTAGAGAAAATAATAGATATGAAAAAGGTGCGCCTCGACGATATCTTTCCAACGATGTATCATTTGCTTTGTTCCGATGAGCAGTTTAGAAAAAAAGCAAAAACAATGCTCGCCGCCACTCGTCGTGGGCCGCACCATTTTTAAAACTGTTCTTAAACCGTGAGGAATCTCGAAAAGTGTTCAACATGGCGAAGTAGCGCCTAATCCATAGCTTTCAACAGTATATTACACGCCTCGTTCCGACAAACGGTTGAAAAATAGAGCAAAAAAGGTACCAAAAAACACACCATGCAGTTTTTTGTGACGGGAAGTTCACTCGCGTGAGTACTACAGCACACTTGGTTCAAACAATGACGTGCACTTGCGTTGAGCGTGCAATGCGGAAGTGTTATCAAAATAGTTATTCTGCTAATATTAGCATAATAGACCGGCTGTATATATACCTCGCCGTTGAGGCGACCGCGTACCGCTCTGCTCGCGTCCCTCCGCACGCGCTCTGCCAACGGTTGGGCGTCGATCACGTCGGGGGCCCCGTATGCATGTGGTTGCGCCGCGCGCGTTGCCACGTGATGCAGTTACGTGCGGCACGATGGAGTTACACGCTGCAAATTAGAATAGCCATCAGGGCCTGCCGATATTCCTGGCCGTCCAGCTTCCCCTTTAATTCCCGCGGCCATTATAACCTTAGTCTCTTCAACCTTTCGATCGCGCCCCACAACACAACAAGCACACCCACGACGACACATAGAGAGGGGATGTCCAGCGGCGCTCCAATGGAGTTCGGCGAGCATAGAGTGGAAACCCACGCGAGGGAGACGGATCTCTCGGTGTTGTACACCATCGACCCGGCCGTGGTGAACGACTACATCAACAGCGTTGAGCAGTTGCTTGCTCGAGACAAGTACAAGGTGGTCGGCATCGACCTCCAGTACACCGCCGACCGTCCCGGGATAGATCAGAAGGTGTCATCGCCCAGTTGTGCATGCGCCATCATGTCCTCATCTACCACTACTACATGGCCACAGAGCCTTACGACCGTTTCAACAGGTTTGTCAACAGCACCGACTACAAGTTCGCTATGGTGGAAACCAAAGACGATGTAAATACGCTCAGTGTTATGGGCTTGGCCTGCAAGAACCTTGCCGAAATCCGTGACCACTACAGGGTGTGGGGCAACACGAAGGACTCCCCGGTCGAACTCGCCTCGGCCATCATCGACCCCTACTATGAAAAGATGAAGCAGGATGCCCAGAGAACATGTCCCGTATCCTGGCACGGGGACTGGATGCGGCAACTGGATGAACCTCACCTCAGGTTTGCGGCCAAGAGCGTGTACACATGCTACGAGATGTACATGCGGATCGTTGACATGAGGAAGTGCCTCGTTACCCAAATCGACGAGTCCGGATCAAGCCACAAGCAGAGCAAACATCACAAGAAGTAGATGATGATCAGATGATCATTTATGCTAGTTAATCATGCGTGTAATATATAGTTTACTTTATTGGTGTGTGGAAATGTCATGTGTGTAGTAGCCACCTATGTAATTATGCATGTAATAGTTTTCTTTGTTGTGTGCAAATGCCATGGTTCTAGTAGCCACCTATGTAAGTGGATGTTTAATTTGGTTATGCAAGCATGTCCTTATAAGTGTGTGTGTGTGTCTCTCTATATATATACATATATATATATATACAAAAATATATATATATATATGTTGTTGTTCTGTATGCAATCCCATCGCACAACACACACGTCTTATTAGCAGCAACCGTATGTGTTATTATCGATATTCACACACATTTCTGATTACAGGCCTGTTTGCCGCGTATCACACACATCTTGTTCATTTGAACCGTTTCTCTTCTCGTGTGTCAACACAAACAGTTCATCCGAGTGAACCGTATGCTGTATATCGCACACACCTTCATCTGGCTGCCCGTTTCTTTTGTGTTGCCTAATCACAAATAGTTCATCCGAGTGAACTGTATGTTGTACATCGCACACGCCTTCATCTGGCTGCCCGTTTCTTTTGTTCCTCCTCATCGAAAACGGTTAATTGAACTAAACCGTATGCCTGAATCACACACGCAACTAAAATCTGAACCGTGTTTGATGCATCCTCCATCGCAAACGTTTTGCACCTTTTTTGACGGTTTTTTACACCACCGTTTGCGATTCTGGCATCGCACACAGTTTCGTCGAAGGGTCTCTGATCATAGTGTCGCGTTAGCAGCATCCTGCAGTAGTGATATATATATATATATATATATATATATATATATATATATATATATATATATATAATATCATCACATATACGTGATGATACTTAACTACTAGGTACAATGCATAAAATTGAAAACGAAAAATACTAAACTAATAATCCCTCCTGGGGCCAGTATTCCGGCAGCCCCTCGCTAGCAGCTCCCTGGTGCGCGGCGTCTTCCCAGTGCGGAGGCAGTACTCCGCCTCCTCCGCCTCGCAACGCTTCACGTACCGATTTGCCTCTTGCTAGCGGACGAGCGCGAACGATCTTGCCATTTCGTTGGGCTCCCACCGGAGCTCCTCGTCGGTGGCACGCTGGAGCTTATCGGCCCACCTCCACGCAGCGACGAGGCGCCCGACGCCTTTGACCTTCCTGCGAAGCACCAGTCTTCGTACACCTCCTCCGCACGACGACGCGCCCACCCCCAAAGCTCCGCCGCCTCCTTTTTCCAGGCGGCATCACGGGCTTCACAGGCTTCACAGGCCGCATGGTACCTGGCTTCCTCCTCTGCCATCTCCTTCTTGAATGCAACTTGCCTGGCTTTCTCAGCCGGCGGCAGCGACTTCCACAGACAAAGATTGTACTGGCCCCAAAACCAATCCAAAGTTGGCGGGTCCGGCGCAACCTCGTCCGGCAGCGCGTAGGGGGTCCTCGTCGTAGCTATTCGAGTGAGCGTCCTCATGGGGCGGTGACTCCTCGTCGGCGCGTGGGCAAACCGGCGGTGCCTTGGCAGAGATTTGAGAGAGAGAGGGCGAGCAAGGGGAGGATGTAGATGAGAATGTAGGTGGGATGACGTGAGCAAGGTAGTATTTATTGGCGGCCGGAATCTAGATCAACGGAAATAGTACACATGCCGGTCGCCAAAATTTACGAGTACTGTAGTTTGAATTACACATGATTCCCGCAGCAAATTCCGTGTGTGAACATAATAGCTGACAGTTTCCAATACAGAACCGTGTGTGACTAATGAACCCCGCCACTCACCTACCAAACCTCGAGCCACGAGATAGTGTCAATCGTGTGGGGGCCAGTTGTCTTGCCAGATGTTTACATTTTCTTTTTTGAACACCAGATATTTACATCATCTGATGATTTTTTAACTCGCACACAATTACACAAAAATATGATTTTTCAAACCGTTATGGTTAACCGTTGCATGCAGATGTAGTTCAAATTTGAAGGTCATTAAATGGCTAGAATATCACTTAAATGTCTTTAAAAGGTCAAATGACCCCTGAAATTTTCCAATTTTTCACATGACAGTTGTATTAGTGCACATTAAACATAGAAAAAAATTGAAGGCCGTAAGAGGAAGCTATCTCCCGTTCATCATCAAACATGCATTGTTCCCTCTCGGAACCACGAACCTTCTAGTAAGTTGCTCCGGTTTATGAGGGGGTGTATCCAAACTTTCATCAAACAAGCCAATTTTTTTACCACATCATCTTGGTGGCATGACATTACATCAAGCAAGGTTTCATGTTTTTCTGATCATTTTTTAATTTTTTGGAATTAAAATGCCATGGCACTCCATGCATGTGCCCATGCCGTGAGACCAATATATTTGAAAATTCCTTCTATTTTACTGCACATGGAATTAACTCGCACACAAGTACACAAATATGATTTTTCAACCCGTATGGTTAGCCGTTGCATGTAGATGTAGTTCAAATTTGAATTACGGTCATTAAATGGCTAGAAAATCACTTAAATGTCTTTAAAGGGTCAAATGACCGCTAGACTTTTCCAAATTTTCATAGTATAGTTTTAGTAGTGCACGTTAAACGTAGAAACAAATTGAAGGCCGTATCAGGAAGCTATCTACTGTTCATCAACAAACATGCATTGTTCCCTCTCGGAACCACGAGCCTTCTAGTGAGTTGCACCGATTTGTGAGGGGTGTGTGTCCAAACTTTTGTCAAACATGCCAATTTTTTACAACATCATCTTGGTGGCAGGACATTACATCAAGCAAGGTTTCATGTGTTTCTGATATTTTTTTAATTTTTTGGAATTAAAATGCCATGGCACTCCATGCATACATATGCATGTGTCCATGTCGTGACACCAATATGTTTGAAAATTCCTTCTAATTTACTAAACATGGAATTAACTCGCACACAAGTACACAAATATGATTTTGCAAACCATTATGGTTAGGCGTTGCATGTAGATGCAGTTCAAATTTGAATTACGGTCATCAAATGGCTAGAAAATTACTTAAATGTCTTTAAAAGGTCAAATGATAGAATTTTCCTAATTTTCACATTACAGTTGTAGTAGTGCACTTTAAACGTAGAAAAAATTTGACGGCCGTAAGAGGAAGCTATCTCCCGTTCGTCATAAAACATGCATTGTTCCCTCTCGGAACCACGAGCCTTCTAGTGAGTTGCTCCGGTTTGTGAGGGGTGTGTGTCCAAACTTTCGTCAAACATGCCAATTTTTTTACCACATCATCTTGGTGGCATGACATTACATCAAGTAAGGTTTCATGTGTTTCTAATTTTTTGGAATTAAAATGCCATGTCACTCCATGCATACATATGCATGTGTCCATGTCGTGAGACAAATATGTTTGAAAATTCCTTCTAATTTACTGCACATGGAATTAACTCACACACAAGTACACAAATATGATTTTTCAAACCGTTATGGTTAGGCGTTGCTTGTAGATGTAGTTCAAATTTGAATTACGGTCATTAAATGGCTAGAAATTCACTTAAATGTCTTTTAAAAGGTCAAATGACCCCTAGAATTTTCCAAATTTCACATTACAGTTGTATTAGTGCACGTTAAACGTAAAAAAAAATTGAAGGCCGCAGGAGGAAGCTATCTCCCATTCGTCATCAAACATACATTGTTCCCTCTCGGAACCATGAGCCTTCTAGTGAGTTGCTCCGGTTTGTGAGGGGTGTGTGTCCAAACTTTCGTCAAACATGCCAATTTTTTACCACATCATCTTGGTGGCATGACATTACATCAACCAAGGTTTCATGTGATTTTGATATTTTTAAATTTTTTGGAATTGAAATGCCATGGCACTCCATGCATACATATGCATGTGTCCATGTCGTGAGACAAATATGTTTGAAAATTCCTTCTATTTTACTGCACATGGAATTAACTCGCACACAAGTACACAAATATGATTTTTCAAACCGTTATGGTTAGCCGTTGCATGTAGATGTAGTTCAAATTTGAATTACGGTCATTAAATGGCTAGAAAATCACTTAAATGTCTTCAAAAGGTCAAATGACCCCTGAAATTTTCCAAATTTTCACATGAAATTTGTATTAGTGCTCGTTACACGTAGAAATTTCGAATGCTGTAAGAGGAAGCTATCTCCCATTCGTCATCAAACATCCATTGTTCCCTCTCAGAACCAAGAGCCTTGTAGTGAGTTGCTCCGGTTCGTTAGGGGTGTGTGTCCAAACTTTTGTCACAGATTCCAAATTTTTTACCACATCATCTTGGTGGCATGACATTACATCAACCAAGGTTTCATGTGTTTCTGATTTTTTTTAATATTTTGGAATTTAAATTCCCTGGCACTCCATGCTTAATTGTGTCATAGCCGTTAGCCAATATGTTTCAAAAATCATTCCAATTTACTGCACATGGAATTAAATCACACACAAGTACACAAAATATGACTTTTCAAACTGTTATGATTAGCTGTTGCATGTACATGTAGTTCAAATTTCAATTATGGTCATTAAATATCTAGAAAATCACTTAAATGTCTTAAAAGTTCAAATGACCCCTGAAATTTTCCAAAATTTGATATGACAGTTGTATTAGTACTACAAAATTTCTCGTTCATTTAAAACACCATCCATTGCCACTTTACTCCAAATTCGTCTTTCACAGCTAATAAAAAATATCTACAACATCACAGACAGTTGTTTTCTAGGAATCGTTTGCGATGAAAATATCTTGGTATATTTAAGTATCCCTCCTTAAGCATCGCTAGCATGTTTGCTGCCGTGCCGGCAACCCCCGAATCCATGAATCACGATCCCCATTCCCGCACCCCCTTCTTGCAAAGATGACGCCATGGAAACGCTTCATGAAGGCTTGTACGATGGTCGCGTCCCCCCGAGCGCCGCCGCCTGCGCCGAGAGCGTGGCCGCCTACGCCGAGAGTGCCACCGCATCCGCATTGAGCGTGGCCGCTTCTGCCGAGAGGGCGTCTGCGGCAGCCGACAGGGCAGCTGCAGCAGCCGAGACGGCTGCAGCTGCTGCTACGACAGTGGCTGCAAACGCCGAGAGCGCTCGAGCTGCCGTCCGTGCCGCCGATGTCGCCCTGGGCTGGGTCGAGGCCATCCACGCCAAGATCGAGGATGCACACGCAAAGATATTCCAGGCCACCTCGGGCTCCAGCATGCAACCCATGTCCGAAAAGGCGGTGGTGGCCATGGAGCACCTGCTTCCTCATGAGGTCGCCGAGCAGGAGCTGGAGATGCAGGAGGCGGCGGAGATCGAGGAGCGCCAGGAGGAGGAGTGGCGCGTGGCCGAGGTCGAGGTTGAGAAGAGTCTGTCCGTCGAGGAATCGGCGATGGAGTACCAACGCGAGCTCTAGCAGAGTCACTACTACGAGTACTACAACCTTGAGGGTGGCGCCGAGGACGAGGACGAGGACGTGGTCGACTTCAGCAGGGGGGACGCAGAGTCCACCAACGGCGACATGTCGCCAGGAGAAGTCATCAACGTCTCATCTCACGCCGGCGATGCATAGGCCGGCGCGGCGGCGGATTTGTTAAAATTATGCGTAATTAGGCTTTGTGTTTAATGCTGGTCTTTTGTTAGAGCAATGTTTAGGTCAACTGGCTCTGTTTAATTACTAAAATTGCTCGATTCGGTAAGTGTGGTCTGTCTGCTGTACGCTCTTTTGTGTGCCCAAATTAGCAAGCGATCTTAAATTATGCAATGACGTACCCGGGGAAATTTCCACCAAAATTTGAATTATCAAACTCATCCCATGGGCGTAAAGCAGAAGAATCATTTGCGATGCACACAATCGTTCAAAGTGAATGGTCCGGCGGCAACGCGTGCAAAGTTTCCCTCCACATTTGCAAAATTTTGGCCTACCGCCAAAATATCTACGCCCGCCCCCTCCCCCCTTCCCCACCCCCTTTTCTCCCCGACCACAATTCACATTTCCCTGTTTCCTCCTTCCTTCCTTCCTTCCTTCCTAAGCTATAGCCGCTTCCTCGCTCTCGCCATCTCGCATCCAACCGCCGGGGTCGCCATGGTCTTCTTCAAAGACCTCTCCAGCGGTTCCTCCTCCGGCGACGACTCCTTCACCACCCGGGTATGCCTCTCTTCTCTCTCTCTCTCGGGCCATGACTTGGAATGAAGGATTTTTACCCAACGGTCGATTTGAGTCATTTCTTCCTCTTGTAGCTCCCTAGGACCATCAGTGGCAACGAATGGAGCAGGGTGGCTGAAGATCTATCTGCTCATTGTCACCATCAATCTCCATGCGTGAAGGTAGTTGCGTTTGAATCTGTGGATAGTGGGAGGAAGTTTCTGGCATGTGCAGAGAAGGTTAGACCCTCTTTCGTTGTTACAAATCATTTGTTAGATGTGATTCAGACACTGTCACGGTCCCAACCCATTCATACCACACCTTTAACCAAACGCATCCTACGACAGTGTCACAGTTTGTACCTAGTATCTAAAATTGTTGCTATCTCATCAGCGGTGCCATTAGAAAATTATTTGGCACCGCTTCAGCAGTTTGTGCAGCCAACTTGGGTCCACACATCCGAGCAGCCAAGCGGTAAAATACTAAATCTTTATGGCACGAAGGAACTGGGTATCGGAGCAACTAGGTGATCTGGAGTCCGGGTCCCTGATTTTTTTCCGCTGCACTGGCTCGCCGGTGCAGGGCACCGGTGCGAGATGTAGGAACAGTTGTCTTTATACCAATTTTGGCATACATAGTGGACGACCTTAGTGCTATTAGTTCTATGTTACTAAATTTGTGCATGTACACACCTGTTAGTATCAATTTGTTGTCATCCAAACACTATCGCTATGCTGTTGCAGTTATATTTACCTTGCTCATAAAATGTTCAATTTGTTATTTATTGTACATGAGTAAGAACTTGTAGCGTTGTCGTAGTTAATTATAGCTTCTGATGTTCCAGAATTTGGTTGTTGTCTCAGTAGCAATTAATTCATTTGCACATTGATCTTTTTGAGAAGATATGTCATAATTAACATGTTTCTTCTGTTTTTCAATATAAGCATTGCTGATTTTCTATGTTGCTATAAACCCATTTCCCCTACAATTGTTACTGATCTAGTTTTAAATATTATAGGATGAAGGAAGTGTTCTTACTTGGAGTGGGTTGATCAAGAGTGGCCACAGTCTTTGAAGATATGCCTAGTGAAGCTCTGGAGCATGTATGAGGAAGAGAACAGAGAAAGTGTTGTCAACACTGAAGAATATTTGAAGATGCGGGATAAAAAGAGGAAGGTGGAGAATGAGCTCAGTTTTTTTAAATCAGACTTTGCTAAGATGGTGTTGGCGAAGGAGGATGCACTTTCCCAGTTGGCCAGTGCAAAACAGGTTCTTACTGAACTGAAAGGAGAGGTGGATAAGATGAGCCTGGATGATCTCGATTAGGGAAATGAACATATTGTTCTTATGAATTTGAACTAGCTATATGTTGTACTGTGCTGTTTTCATGTAGCTATCATACTGTGATGTTATAATATATTTATGTGCCTTATATGAAATTGGCAAATAGCTGTTCGATATGAAATGTGAATTTGCGTAATGCTGGAATTATAAATTGTAAACTAATAAACCTGTTAAATGTGTCATGGAACTTTGCAAACGGTTCTAGCAGTAAAAGCGCTTGTGATGGATAGCCCAATGCCACACAGTTTTCTTCATCATATCGTGTGTGATGTAGTTGATAAAAGCAAACAGTTAACCAAGGCAGAGCGTGTGTGATAGTTACACCTTTCACACATGAGCCTACACATAAAACTGTGTGGGATGTACATACGAACAGAAACGTTTTCCCTGGATTGACTATGTGGGATGTACATAAGACGGAAACGTTTTCCCTGGATTGACTATGTGGGATGTACATAAGAACGGAAACATATTCCTTGGATTGATTGTGTGTGATATACATACCTACGGGAATGTTTTTTTCTGGGATTCACCGCGTGGGATGTACATACCTACGGAAATGATTGGGTTTCGATGCCTCACCCGATCACACACGGCCCCAGCCTGTGACCCAGGAGGGCCTATCCCCGACGATTTCTGGGTCGTGTGGGAAGGACCCCCCTATCGCCCACACTCACTTGGCGACGGTTCCAAATGCCGTCACGGAAAGGGGTTAAAAACCATTTGTATAGCACCGACGCATACCAGTGCCTTCCCGCTGCGCTCCCGTGGCCCTTTTCCGTCCGTTCCGCTCCCGCCCCGCCCGCCGCCGTTTATCCCCTTTTTTGTGGTACATTTCCCGTCCCCTCGGTCTTGATCGTTCCCTCATCTAGTTTTGTGATTCTCGTAGTGACTGCTGCGTTTTTTGCTTTTGTATCTTTTCTGTAGCAGAGATTTTGATCTCGATTTGAAATCTGTACTCGTGTGTGCTCTGTAAGCAAAGCAAGGTGCACCTAGGGTTTCATCAGATTTCATCAATTTTTGTTGCTGATATCTATCACTTCGTCCTTGTGTTGCAGGCAAACGCCATGTCTTCGCCAAGCAGAGCAGAAGGAGGAGTTCAAGGTATTTGGACAACTTACATTGGCCTTGTTTATTTTCTGTGATGTTTATCTAGTTTACTAATTCATCCTGCAGATTTGTTTATGATGTGTTAGTTGTCGTCGTTGCTTTGCATTTTTTGTCATGTGATGTTTTGTAATTTTTTACTCTAGTTTTTATTGAATCCAATAGGTGATTGCAATGGTCATAACGATACACCAACTCGCTCTCATTGTCATGGTGGTAAGGATCATGGTGGTGATGCGGGACATCAATTGAATTCACAAATTGAGTCTTTTCCCATAAGTGTGGCCCCTCCTTCTGGTATGTGTTTGTTTTATTTTTCTTATTTTTAATTTGCCAATTTGGTTGTATCCCTATTTTTGTTTGTGAATTCGATATGTGTCCTGTGAGTTTTGAAATTGATTGTTATAAATATCTGCTATTTTTTGATGTTTATGCTTTGTTTGTTTTGTGTATGGTGCTTACTTTATGTTGTACAAATTGGTGTTGCCTTGTTGTATCTAGTCCGACATTTTTTTGGAAACAAACTGTGAAGTTATTGTATGCAGCACTGCATTTATATGTATATGTGAACTCCACTTTATGTACGTGTGAATTGCATTGTTGTTTTTTCAAGTTTTTTGTACATATGTGTGTACTCCATTACATTGATATATGAACTGCATTAATTTTTATTTGGCTTATGATTGCAGCATTGCATTTATATGTATAAGTGTACTGCATTTATTCTTTTTGTGCTCTTTCTAGTGACCGTAGTTAAACTTCATTTTGATGCAGTGTGGTTTTCATGCTGGGGCGCTTGGGTTTGAGGAGGTTACTCAATTGATTGACCATTATTTTGCAAAGGGTGAAGTTTTTGTGAGCATTGACCAGAGACACCCCGTCTTGTCTGAAACACAATCATAGTGTGTTGATTGTACAGAGGAACTTACACAGGAGTGGATGGTCTCGGAACAGCTTCGTGCATATGAATTGAAGCAAAGCAAGAAGAAGTTGAGGTTTGAAAATGAGTCAAAAGAGTATGCGGAGAAGGAGAATCAGAGGAGAGCTATAGATGGTGCCAACAAGGGTGCCAAATTTGTCAAAGTCAAGCAGCCTGCTTTGTAGAAGAAGAAACTGAGTTCTATTGCCGAGGAAGGTGGTACTCCTCGGCGGAGTCCACGTGTTGCTTGCATGAACAAAAATCTTGGAAAGAGAACTGCTGAAGCTGGTGCAAATGATCCTCAGCGGAAGCGACCACATGTCAGTGAAGGTCCCAACTCTAACGATGACGACTTTGTGCTTGCTGATTTTGTGAGGGATGCTCAGACTGGTAGACGCAAAGACTGTGGTTCATCTAAGAGATAACCCAAGCGTCCCCGTGATGATGGTGATGAAGGTGTTGGTGCTGACTCTGGTGGGGAGGCGGATGTTGTTCCAATGGTTTGTTGAAGTGGACTGCATTTGTTTCCTTCATTGTTATTCTATCTGTGTTTTTATCTCTTTTTATGGCTAATCTTCTAATGTGGACTGCATTTCCCTTTACACAGAGGAAGAAGTCTAGTAAGAGCAATGCAACTGAAGATGATGCTGAGGGAGATGATGCTCGATTTGACAAGACCGTACATTTGTCGCTCCCCACTATTTGCAAAGCTACTGCTTTATTGAAAGAAGCACACTGTAGTCGTGTTCGGGATGCTGGATTTGGTGTTGTCTTTGAACTGACAACAACAACAACAACAAAGCCTTTAGTCCCAAACAAGTTGGGGTAGGCTAGAGGTGAAACCCATAAGATCTCGCAACCAACTCATGGCTCTGGCACATGGATAGCAAGCTTCCACGCACCCCTGTCCATAGCTAGCTCTTTGGTGATACTCCAATCCTTCAGGTCTCTCTTAACGGACTCCTCCCATGTCAAATTCGGTCCACCCCGCCCTCTCTTGACATTTTCCGCACGCTTTAGCCGTCCGCTATGCACTGGAGATTCTGGAGGCCTGCGCTGAATATGCCCAAACCATCTCAGACGATGTTGGACAAGCTTCTCTTCAATTGGTGCTACCCCAACTCTATCTCGTATATCATCATTCCAGACTCGATCCTTCCTCGTGTGGCCACACATCCATCTCAACATACGCATCTCCGCCACACCGAACTATTGAACATGTCGCCTTTTAGTCGGCCAACACTCAGCGCCATACAACATTGCGGGTCGAACCGCCGTCCTGTAGAACTTGCCTTTTAGCTTTTGTGGCACTCTCTTGTCACAGAGAATGCCAGAATCTTGGCGCCACTTCATCCATCCGGCTTTGATTTGATGGTTCACATCTTCATCAATACCCCCATCCTCCTGTAGCATTGACCCCAAATACTGAAAGGTGTCCTTCTGAGGTACCACCTGGCCATCAAGGCTCACCTCCTCCTCCTCACACCTAGTAGTACTGAAACCGCACAACATGTACTTGGTTTTAGTCCTACTAAGCCTAAACCCTTTCGATTCCAAGGTTTGTCTCCATAACTCTAACTTCCTATTTACCCCCGTCCGACTATCGTCAACTAGCACCACATCATCCGCAAAGAGCATACACCATGGGATATCTCTTTGTATATCCCTTGTGACCTCATCCATCACCAATGCAAAAAGATAAGGGCTCAAAGCTGACCCCTGATGCAGTCCTATCTTAATCGGGAAGTCATCAATGTCGACATCACTTGTTCGAACACTTGTCACAACATTATCGTACATGTCCTCGATGAGGGTAATGTACTTCGCTGGGACTTTGTGTTTCTCCAAGGCCCACCACATGACATTCTGCGGTATCTTATCATAGGCCTTCTCTAAGTCAATGAACACCATATGCAAGTCCTTCTTTTGCTCCCTATATCTCTCCATAAGTTGTCGTACCAAGAAAATGGCTTCCATTGTCGACCTCCCAGGCATGAAACCTAACTAATTTTTGGTCACGCTTGTCATTCTTCTTAAGCGGTGCTCAATGACTCTCTCCCATAGCTTCATTGTATGGCTCATCAGCTTAATTCCACGGTAATTTGTACAACTCTGAACATCCCCCTTGTTCTTGAAGATTGGTACTAATATACTCCGTCTCCATTCTTCTGGCATCTTGTTTTCCCGAAAAATGAGGTTGAAAAGCTTGGTTAGCCATACTATCGCTATGTCCCCGAGACCTTTCCACACCTCAATGGGGATACAACCTGGGCCCATCGCCTTGACTCCCTTCATCCTTTTTAAACCTCCTTGACCTCATACAATGTTGTCTTTGAACTGACAGTGAAGAAAAATGTGTTGCGCATTCTTATGTACTATCTGATGGGAGTGATTGACCCTGCCATGATGATAATGGACTTTGGGAATGGTAGGGTTCTTCGAATCAATCGTGATGCAGTTCATCACATTTTTGATTTACCTATGTGAAGTCACACTACACCAATGCCTGCAACCAGCGGCCATGATGACTCATTTACTGCCCTCAAGGACTTGCTTCAGAAGCGAGAGGTGTTGGTGCAGGAAGATGATCATGTGACGGCTGACCTTGCTGTCAAGGTGTTCTTCCTGATACTTTATCAGAATTTGTTGTGCCCTGGGCCTGTAGTTCATATGGGCATGGTTGATGCCATGGTTGAGAACATGGATTATGCAGCTATGGCACGGATGGACTTTTGTCAGCTTGTTGTTGATGAGCTGTAGGCAGCTATGGTGAGGTGGCAGACAGAAGGCAACAAGCAGAATTGTGCAGAGAGTTGTGCCATTGTCCCCTTGATTATGTATCTTGATTGCTCGAAGCTTCGCAAATTTTCAGTTATGCACACGTTGACACCACGCGCGTCATACGTGACAACCAAGGACCCGATGAAGTTATACAACGAGGATATGCTTGTCAAGGGAAAGATTTATTTGGAATCTTACAATTTTGGGAAGTTGGCGGTTAGTGCATCTAAGTTTTTAAGATCAGAGTTTTTTTAAAGTGCAGTCATTATAAATCTGAACTTTATAGTATTCACATGTGTACTTCTCTTCCCCTTTTGTCTTTTTTAGTGGAAGGCGTCAGGTGATATTGTGTACAACCGTGCTGCTGCAGTGCTATGTCGCGGCTCTCATGCGGGGCCTAGCACTGATGCTAGGTTTTATGAGCCTATCTGTAGCCAGCTTCCTGCCTGTGATGATGAGGCGCCGCCTACTCTTGCTTTCACGACTCGTCGGATGTTTGATAATAGAAGCTCTCCTAAAGAGAAATTTGTTGGTGGCAAAAAACACGAGGAGATTGATGAGCTTCTTCTGAAGGTTTTGAAGTTAACTGAAGATTTGCCAACCTCTGGTGAAAGGTTGAGGACAGTTGCCGTTTTTTCCCTGCTGGCAATGGCCCACGAGATGAAGCTATTGTTGGTGCTCACAATTTTGATTGTGGCGTGGTTCAAAGTCTAAAGATTGCAGTGACGAATATTCGGTCTTCATATGCCCAGTTGAAACATTCATAGGAAGAAAACTGCGCTAGCTATGAGAAGGATGATGAGCACATTTTGGATGAAATGAACCGTCAGGATGTTGGCACCGGTGCTGATAATGTACGTTCCAGGTTTTTTGTGCTTTTGAACCTCTTTTGTGTATTATGTGGACTGCTCCTCACTATTTGTTTTTTGTCATAGGCTGGAGTAGAATCTTCTGGTGTCCATGCATCTAGGGACGATGGAATTGGTCAGGTACAAGTACTTCTGCCATGCCTGTTCTGCCATGTGCCTCTCTTCTTGAACTTGCATTTTTTGCTTTCCATTTTATTGTATTTTTGTGTACCTCACGATTGTAAAATGTTTACTGCTTGTGCATAGTTGAAGTTTTTTTCTTTTTTGGTCGTTACCATCTTATTTACATTTTGGTTTGTTCTATGCTTGTAGACCGGAGTTGCTGCTTGTGATGTGGAGAAAGACTCATACGATGGCTCTGAGAAGGATGAGGACTTGGCTCATGCATCGTCCCCTCCAGATGTTGTAGCTGATAAGGTTTAGTGGAATTACTTTTTCTGTTAGTGGGTTGTAATCTAATTTTTTGTTGTTGTTATAAGTTTGACGTACGCTGTTCTGTTCACTCATATGCATTTCTTTTACATATGTGAGCTGCATAGTTTTACATGTGTGAGCTTCAGTATTTGACAGAAGTGAACTGCAGTTCTTTTCGCATATGTGGTCTGCAGTCTTTTACATATGTAAGCTTCAGTATTTTAACAGAACTGAACTGCAGTTCTTTTTTGCCTATGTGGGCTGCAGTGTTTGATGTAAGTGAACTGCATTTCTTTTTACATATATGGAAGTGTTTGACATAAGTGAACAATAGTTGTTTTACATATGTGGACTGCAGTCTTTGACATAAGTTAACTAGTGTTGTTGTGTTAATTATCCCCTCGCTCATTTGTGTCATTGTGTCTTTTTTTAAACTTTTTACAGACTGGGGATGAAAACGTAGAAGTTCATGTTGATGTGAACCAGGGTGATTGTGCTGTTGCTGGTGGTGGCAGTGTTGATGCTTCTCTATCGGTTGCCGTCGACAGTGCAGAACTTCCTGTAGCTGAGGAATCCCATGATGCTGCCTCCCCTAGTCGGCATGAAGATTATGATGTTGGCATTGAAAAGCCGCCGGAGAATGTCGTTCCTGCTGGTAGAGTTGCTGCTTCTCCTGTTTGTCTGACGCCCAACGATGATCCTGACATATTCAGAGTGGAGCCTCATGAAGCTGAGGTATCTAAAGACGTTGCGGTTGACCAGACTGTTGTAAACCCACAGAATACAGATGTTGCTACAGTTGGGCAGTCCAGTGAGGCTGTGGTGGTTTCGTCGCACCCTAGCCAAGTAAATGTTTTGTCCAACTCTGAAGAACAACAACATGAAGACTCTAACACTGAAGGCAAGAGTTACGTTTTGAACATTGAAGTTGAAGTTTTTCTCATTCATTTTTTTAATTAATCTAGTTGCATTATGTCGCGGGATATCTGCGGCCACCTATGGGACCGGGTGGCCCCTTGCTGGTTCGGCGGGGCGACGACGCGTTGTACAAAGAACAGAACAACGTGTGACAGCACGACAGAGAGCACATAAACAATTTACCCAGGTTTGGGCCGCCGTGAGGTGTAAGACCCTACTCCTGCTTTGGTGGATTGATGGTGGAATGAGTGTGGTAGCGTGTAGTACACTTGCCCGGCAGGGTTTGCCTAGGGGCCACAGCGACTACGCGTGTATGGTCGCTTGGGGTTGTCAACTTTCTAACCTTCTAACCCCTCCTACGAGTGCCATGGGCATCCTTTTATAGATTAAGGGGTCACCACAGTGGCAAAGTGGTCATTATCCACTGATATGATAGCGATCAGTGCTATCATACCTAACTCTGTGGGCTGACAGGGTGCATTAAATGCGCCGCTTAGTGTCACATCACCGGTTGCCCGGCAAGGCCTGTCGGGCTATCTTTGCCAGCTCCGCACCTGTTCTCTTGACACGTCACAGGACGAGTGTCATTTGCGGGCTTCTTCTATAGGAAATGGCTGCCATGTGGCGAATGCCTGCCACTTAGTCACCTTGCGGCTTGACACCGCACTGATCGACGACGTGGGTCATGTTAGAGTGGTTGGTGGGGTGGTCCTTCCCCCGCGAGCCCCGGCAGGCTCTGCCGGGGAGTCTTGATTGCTTGCTCCTGGTGGTGGCCTCGCCCCTTGCTGGGCTCTCCTGCCTGGCAAGGGAGACCCATCTCTTGCCGATATCTTGCTCCTCAGGCTCGATCTTGGTCCTTCTGGGCTGCATGTTGGTTCTTCAAATCTCTTGGTCCTCCAATCTCTGACTCAAGCTGGTGCTTCAATCTTGATCTTGTGCCTGTGCACAGTTGGGCAACAGACCCAGGGTTTGTTGCACCGACAGAAGCCCCCGGGCCTGCCCCGAACGCACTACTGAGCGTCGTCGGGGCAGGGCCTAATAAGTGCACATGCAGGTTTGCTTAAGGGGTTGGCCCCTTGAGCTTTCCTTTGATGCCTCATTAGTCTTGATTTCGGGCCAGTTTCCAGTTTCCTCGCGCGTTGTGCGCAACGTCGTGGAAGAACTTGGATCGTGGCCCGCAGATTCTCCTTGCACCAAGGTCACGGGGTGGAAACTGCCACCCCACTCGCCCCCGTCTTGCACGCACTCCACCACGTGTCCTGCATGCATTCGGCATGATAGGTGGTGGATGCAGAGGACATAGGGGAGAGTGCCATGGCTGAAATCCGAGCGTCGTCGGTTGGAGCAGGGGGGCGGCCTTGACCTTCGGAGTCACAGTGGGTGCAGAGAGGCCGTATTGGAGGAGAGGGGTGGCTGTTTCCCATAGGAGGAACCAGCCCCCTGCCCCGTTTCCCTATAAAAAGGGCCGGGGCAGCGTTCTCCTGCACACACTTCTCCTTCTCCTTCTCCTTCTCCTTCGTGGTCATTCTTATCTGGCCATGGCACGAGGGCGAGGGAGTTGTGGAGTTCCGATGGCGGCGATGAGGGCTTTTTCTCGATAGCGCGGACCTCCTCCTCCGGACCCTGAAGCGGCGGAATCATCCGCAAGGAGAGGATGAAGGGGGCGCGGTCGTGGTCACCGTGGCGCTCGAGGAGGAGGAAGGCGGGGTGGTGCCTTGTTGGCGCCCCCGCCGGCGGTGTCACAACCATAGAATAGTTTCCTATAATAGTTGCATCTGCATCCATGCATCATGTTTAAATTCAAAGGAAATTTGAATTCGGGATGACCAACCCCTAGCACCAAATGAATCCAAATAGGTTCAACTAAAATCTTTTTCAATGATTTCAAAATGCCCTTTAGAAATGTTCATCATTTCTGGCAAGGTGGAAGCCTCTACCAATAATGGTTCACATTTTTGCAGGACATATTTGGACTTTGAATTAATTCAATCATATTTGAATTGGAGCTATTTGAATGCTATATATATTTTAGATGCTCCAAAAATGTTGGGAATTGTTAAGAGTCACTGGAATAATTCAAAAAGCACCCATAATTATTTCCAGGATTTTATGAAATGGTTTAGTAGTATTACTAAATCAAAGCAGAGCAAAATAAATAGAAAAAGAAAATAATAAGGGAAACAGAAACCTAACGGGCACTTACCTCGGCTGGTTACTGTACAGCCCAGCCAGCCCACCTGGCCCTCCTGCCAGTCATCTTCCTCCTGTGCCAGTAGGGAGAGGCAGGACAAAGAGCGCACGCGCCCGAGCGTGCCACGCCTCCACCTGCTTGCCTGCCTCCCCGCCAGCGCAACACCACGAGTCCTCTCCCGGTGACATCTGGATCGAACCCTCCCTCTCTTTCGCTCCCTCTCCGTCTCTCTCCCTCGAGCGCCCTCTCTCTCTCGCGCGTCCACACGAACGCGCCTGTCGCCGCTCGCCACCATCGCAGCCACTGCCTCCCCCTCGACCTTTTGAGCTGACCACGAGCTCCGTCGCTCCGTCCTCGACCTCCTCACCAAGCTAAGCATCGCCGGACGCCCTGCATCACTGGCATCTTCCTCGTCTTCAAGCTTCGGCAACGCCGACAATCGCCGTCGATCCACAGCAGCTGGAGCGTGATGAGGACATCAATACCATTGTTACACCCACAGCCCCTGCTGCTATACATACTGGACCAATTACTAGAGCTCGCGCACGCCAATTAAATTACCAGGTACTTTCGTTTCTTGGTAATGATTCTAATGTTCATGAGAATATGATGCTGCCTAAATTGGATACATTTGTTTTGCTTACAAATGAAGGGCCTAGCTTTGAGAAGGATGAACATTGGAGCAAGAACAAGCATGGAGATGATGGCATGCGCATGGGGGACAAGAATGGAGCTACAAGCGATGATTTCAGGACGTTGAAGCCACCATAATGCGTGCATGAAGCCTTGGACGAAATATACAAGATGCTACTTCATAACTTTCGTCCAGAGGCTATTCTAGGTGCTGTGTCACCTTATTATTGGGCCAGGCCCATGTAATTTCGAAATACTTGAGTATAGGCTATTTTTAGAGTCCGTATGTGTGGGGAAACATGAGATAGGGTTGGTTTCGGACCCCTTCCCCAAGGGCCACGAAATTCCCCCCTCTTCCTCCATATATACAGCCCTTAGGGCGACGTTTAGACTTTGGGTTTTGTTTAAATTAAAAGTTCGCCATAGCCGCAACTTCACGTACTTCGTTTGTGTTCAACGACCAGACAAAGGCGTGACAGAACCCCACCTTGATCAATAAAGCTTTCATCTTATATTCGCAATATCCAGATTGCAATCTCAGTTTCTTGCTTGTTCTTCATTTGCTCGCAGGAAACAGACCCTCGTGGTCAGGTTGATCGTGCTCCGACGTGGTCAATAACCTCTCGGAGTTGGTTTAGCGATTGCTAAGGCGCGACGTCATCGCACGTTCATAGTCGGATCGTCAAAGTCGACTTCCACCAAAGCGATATCCATCATCTCATCGAAAGACGGGACACCTTTGCCTCTATCAAGTGGTATCAGATTTCCAGGTTGCTCGGTGAGATTTTACAGTTTTTCGTAGTTTAGATCGAGTCTGTTCTTCATACCTACAGTCCACGAAAAAGCCACAAAAAAATTAGGGTTGTTCAGTATATCCGAACCTATCTGAGCCTTTGCATAATCTTTTTAGGGTTTTTGCTTTGTTGAATTTGCGGTTGCATCGTCGTGTCAAGTTGCTGGTCTTAGAGTCTAGTCTTTTAGAGTTTCAAGTTCTGGTCATAACTTGTCACGCCGCCGCCGCACCATCATCATCGCCTTGCCATCTACCACCATCGCTTATCCGCCACCGCTCTGAATCCGTATCCATATACCACCACCAATCCGTATCCATATACCACCACCGATCCGTATCCATATACCACCACCGCTACCATATACCTCCACCGCTGCCATATCCTACCACCATATATCCACCACCAATCCGAGTTCTTTTCATATTCGGTTTGTTTTAGAGATCCATCTATTTTCCGTTTCATGTTTCCTTGCCTGAGTAGGTCTCGGAAAAAAGAACAAAAAATTCGGCAACCAAAAATATTTTTCCCTATCCTATTTTTAGGTCCCGGGAAGTGTTTTGAGACACTCGCCATCATAGTGATTTTTTGTCGCACTTTTTCATCATCGCTGCGCTGATTTCCGAAAAAAATAGTCAAAAAATTTTGTGCCCATCCTGTCAGTTTGACCTGGGAAGAGTTTTGAGACACTCGCCATTATAGTGATTTTTCGCAAAAAAAAGGAGCGCAAAAAAAAAGAGCGGAAAAAAAAGAGCAATTTTTTTTTCTACAGTGTGCTTTTCCCTTGTTTACGTGCAGCGCCGTGATTTTGTTAGTGTTCTAGGCTCGCGTCTCTAGCACGGTCTAGCCTAGGACCAGCACAGTACCGTCGTTGAGCGTTTATTCAACTTTGCATCTCTGAATTGATTATTGCTGACCATTTTTGCTACCATATTATAAGCCTTCCCAGCTCCACATACATCTACATCGTGCGTTTGACTCTCCCTGGTAATCGCTCTATCCAAGCTTTGAGAGTTTTGACTACAACGGTTGCCGATCACCACCTGCTGCTGGGTAAGAACTGGTAAGAATTTGAGATTCGCTTGAAGGTTTTGTGACACACCACCATCACCACCACTTCCTAGTAGTCTGCAGGATCATATTCTTTTGTGTTTCTATTGCTGCTAACCATGGCAGGATCACAAGCCGATGAGACTGATTGGGAGAACATGACGAACAAGGAGTTGCATGATAAATTTCAGCAAATGATGAGTGGCCAGGTGGGAGATGTGCTAAACAGATTTGAAGAGGCTATGGAGAAGATAGATGCCGTGGAGAAGTCGTTCGAGACAAAGCTGGATAACAAGTTTACTGAATTACTCAAGCGTCTTCCCCAACCACCACCGGCTGCACATGTCGCACCTCTACAACAACAACAACCACATCTCCAATGCCGCCTTCCAAATCAAGTGGGAAGAGCACAACGCGTTCCAATTGAGACTGGTCAAAATTCGGGTGCCGCTGCACCTACTGTTGATGCTTCTTTGGCTCCTACTACTGCGGCGGCTGAGGAGGATGACGATTATGCGGGCGATTATGAGGATGAGGTTGATCAAAATCAGAACTACGTGCAGTCACCAGCACCACCACCAGCAGGTCGACCTTAGGTATATATTCGCAACGGTAGGCCGGCACCACCACCTCAGGTACGAGATCATGACCATCTCCCTAAACTGAAATTGAATATTCCACCATTTGAGGGTAGATATGTTCCTGATATATATCTTACTTGGGAGTTAGAAACTGAACAACGATTTACATGTTTACAATATCCTGAGGAGAGACGTGTTCCTGATGTTGTTCGTGCTTTCACTAGCTTTGCATGCGTTTGGTGGTCTGAACATTGTAGATTATATCCTATTCCAGCTACTTGGGCTGCTTTGAAAACTGCTATGCGTACTCGTTGGGTTCCACCATATTATCAACGTGAATTGCTTCAAAAACTACAGCGTTTACGACAAGGGAAAAATTCTGTAGAAGAATATTATCAGGAATTACAAACTGGCATGATTAGATGTGGTATTGTTGAGGAGAATGAAGCTATGCTTGCACGTTTTATGGGTGGTTTAAATAGAGAGATTCAGACCATTCTAGAGTATAAGGAGTATACTAATATCACTCGTTTATTCCATCTTGCTTGTAAAGCTGAACGTGAAGTGCAGGATCGACAAGCATTGGCGCGAACTAACTTTTCTGCAGGTCGACCTTCATCATGGACACCGCGTGCATCTTCTACTTCCACTGCACCAGCACCTCCATCAGGTTCCACCTCCAGCCGTGATACAAGAAAGCAGGCACAACCACCACTATCTGCCAAGAGCGCACCTGCCGGGCCTGCACAGAGCTCTTCTTCTTCTATGGCATCAACAGGGCACACAAGTGATATTATTTGTCGTCGTTGTAAGGGAAGAAGACATTATGCGCGAGAATGCAAATCTCAGCGTGTAATGATTGCTACTGAGGATGGTGGGTATGAGTCCGCTAGTGACTATGATGAGGAGACTTTGGCTCTTATTACACGTGAAGAACATGGTGGAGATGATTCTGAAAATGGCTCCTGAAGACGCTGACAGGTATGAATGTTTAGTTGCTCAACGTGTTTTGAGTGTGCATGCGCATGCCATCATCTCCATCCTTGTTCTTGCTCCAATGTTCATTCTTCTCAAAGCTAGGCCCTTCATTTGTAAGCAAAACAAATGTATCCAATTTAGGCAGCATCATATTCTCATGAACATTAGAATCATTACCAAGAAACGAAAGTACCTAGTAATTTAATTGGCGTGCGCGAGCTCTAGTAATTGGTCCAGTATGTATAGCAGCAGGGGCTGTGGGTGTAACAATGGTATTGATGTCCTCATCAGGTACTGTCCTTTCTTGGACAAGCATCCCACTTATGATTAATCCCTATTGCAAGCATCGACAACTACAAAAGAAGTATTAAGGTAAACCTAGCCATAGCATGAAACATATGGATCCAAATCAGCCCCTTACGAAGCAACTCATAAACTAGGGTTTAAGCTTCTGTCACTCTAGCAACCCATCATCTACTTATTACTTCCCAATGCCTTCCTCTAGGCCCAAACAATGGTGAAGTGTCATGTAGTCGACGTTCACATAACACCACTAGTGGAGAGACAACATACATCTCATCAAAATATCGAACGAATACCAAATTCACATGACTACTTATAGCAAGACTTCTCCCATGTCCTCAGGAACAAACGTAACTACTCACTAATCATATTCATGTTCATAATCAGAGGGGTATTAATATGCATAAAGGATCTGAACATATGATCTTCCACCAAATAAACCAACTAGCATCAACTACAAGGAGTAATCAACACTACTAGTAACCCACAGGTACCAATCTGAGGCTTTGGGACAAAGATTGGATACAAGAGATGAACTAGGGTTTGAGAGGAGATGGTGTTGGTGAAGATGTTGATGGAGATTGGCCCCCTCCCGATGAGAGGATTGTTGGTGCTGACGATGGCGATGTTTTCCCCCTCCCGGAGGGATGTTTCCCCGGCAGAACAGCTCCGCCGGAGCCCTAGATTGGTTCCGCCAAAGTTCCGCCTCGTGGCGGCGGAGTTTCTTCCCCAAAGCTTGCTTATGATTTTTTCCAGGGTAAAAGACTTCATATAGCAGAAGATGGGCACCGGAGGCCTGCCAGGTGGCCCACGAGGCAAGGGGGCGCACCCCCACCCTCGTGGCCAGGGTGTGGGCCCCCTCTGGTGGATTCTTTCGCCACTATTTTTTATTAATTCCAAAAATAACTTCCGTGAAGTTTCAGGACCTTTGGAGCTATGCAGAATAGGTCTATAATATTTGCTCCTTTTCCAGCCCAGAATTCCAGCTGCCGGCATTCTCCCTCTTCATGTAAACCTCGTAAAATAAGAGAGAATAGGCATAAGTATTGTGACATAACATGTAATAACAGCCCATAATGCAATAAATGTCGATATAAAACGATGATGCAAAATGGACGTATCAAGTATTTATATGGTGAATATGTGGGTTGTGTGCGCCACCTCAAAGAGTTATCAGCAGTGGTAGTACACGATAGCCACCGAGTCAAAGATGGCTTGCTGCAGTTAAACTCCACCACCCCCTTAGTTGATACTGATGCATATGTAGATAGTTCTGATGTAAGTCTTGCTGGGTACATTTGTACTCACGTTTGCTTAATTTATGTTTTTGCAGAGAGACTTCAGTCTCACTACTAGTTCCGCGTGGACTTCAACGTTTAGCTTGTTACCTCAGCTACAATCTTGTACCCTTGGGAGGGTCTTATAGATAGTCAGGCTCTAAAGCCTTCTTCCTTTTCAGATGTTTGTACCCAGACATGTTTATGCTTCCGTTGTCTCTATGCTCTGTATGTTGGGTCATGTGACCCATGATTGTAACTCTTACTATGTATGACTCTTCGGAGACTTATGAATAAATACTTTGAGTCGTAGAGTTTCGTTGTGATGCCATGTTGTATTTGCACATATCGAGCATATTGTGTGTATGATTTTGAAATGATTGGTATGTGTGGATCCTACAACCTAGTTGTTTATTCTTGGTAGCCTTTCTTATGGGGAAATGTCTCCTAGTGCTCCCACTGAGCCATGGTAGCTTGCTACTGCTCCGGAACACTTAGGCTGGCCGGCATGTGTCCTTCTTCGTTCCTATGCCCTTTAAGTCCTTGTAGCTTGCTACGACTTGGGTTCATACGTTGATGATCGACACGTTCGTTCCTGGGTCACATATGCCTGTCCCTGTAAGTTAGTGCCACTTTGGATTCACGACTAGTCATGTCGGCCTGGGTTCTCTGTCATATGGATGCTAGCAACACTATCATATACGTGAGCCAAAAGGCGCAAACGGTCCCGGGCCAGGTAAGGTGGCACCTGCTACCTCTTGAGCACTGCGTTGGTTTTCCCTTGAAGAGGAAAGGGTGATGCAGCAAAGTAGCGTAAGTATTTCCCTCAGTTTTTGAGAACCAAGGTATCAATCCAGTAGGAGGCTACGCGCGAGTCCCTCGCACCTACACAAACAAATAAATCCTCGCAACCAACGCGATAAGGGGTTGTCAATCCCTACACGGTCACTTACGAGAGTGAGATCTGATAGATATGATAGGATAATATTTTTGGTATTTTTGTGATAAAGATGCAAAGAAAATAAAAAGCAAAATAAAAAAACGGAAATAACTAAGTGTTGGAAGATTAATATGATGGAAGATAGACCCGGGGGCCATAGGTTTCACTAGTGGCTTCTCTAAGAGCATAAGTATTTCACGGTGGGTGAACAAATTACTATTGAGAAATTGACAGAACTGAGCATAGTTATGAGAATATCTAGGTATGATCATGTATATAGGCATCACGTCCGAGACAAGTAGACCGACTCCTGCCTGCATCTACTACTATTACTCCACACATCGACCGCTATCCAGCATGCATTTAGAGTATTAAGTTCATAAGAACAGAGTAACGCTTTAAGCAAGATGACATGATGTAGAGGGATAAATTCATGCAATATGATAAAAACCCCATCTTGTTATCCTCGATGGCAACAATACAATACATGCCTTGCTGCCCCTACTGTCACTGGGAAAGGACACCGCAAGATTGAACCCAAGGCTAAGCACTTCTCCCATTGCAAGAAAGATCAATCTAGTAGGCCAAACCAAACTGATAATTCGAAGAGACTTGCAAAGATAACCAATCACACATAAAAGAATTCAGAAGATTCAAATATTGTTTATAGATAAACTTGATCATAAACCCACAATTCATCGGTCTCAACAAACACACCGCAAAAGAAGATTACATCGAATAAATCTCCACAAAAGAGGGGGAGAACATTGTATTGAGATCCAAAAAGAGAGAGGAAGCCATCTAGCTAATAACTATGGACCCGAAGGTCTGAGGTAAACTACTCACACTTCATCGGAGAGGCTATGGTGTTGATGTAGAAGCCCTCCGTGATCGATGCCCCCTCCGGCGGAGCTCCGGAACAGGCCCCAAGATGGGATCTCGTGGGTACAGAATGTTGCGGCGGTGGAATTAGGTTTTTGGCTCCGTATCTGATCGTTTGGGGGTACGTAGGTATATATAGGAGGAAGGAGTACGTCGGTGGAGCAACGTGGGGCCCAGGAGGGTGGAGGGCGCGCCTGGGGGGGAGGGGGGTAGGCGCGCCCCCTACCTCGTGGCTTCCTGCTTGATTTCTTGACGTAGGGTCCAAGTCCTCTGGATCATGTTCGTTCCGAAAATCACGTTCCCGAAGGTTTCATTCCGTTTGGACTCCGTTTGATATTCTTTTTCTGCGAAACTCTAAAATCGGCAAAAAACAGCAATTCTGGGCTGGGCCTCCAGTTAATAGGTTAGTCCCAAAAATAATATAAAAGTGAATAATAAAGCCCAATAATGTCCAAAACAGAAGATAATATAGCATGGAGCAATCAAAAATTATAGATACGTTGGAGACGTATCAAGCATCCCCAAGCTTAATTCCTGCTCGTCCTCGAGTAGGTAAATGATAAAAACAGAATTTTTGATGTGGAATGCTACTTGGCATAATTTCAATGTAATTCTTCTTAATTGTGGTATGAATATTCAGATCCGAAAGATTCAAGATAAAAGTTCAATATTGACATAAAAATAATAATACTTCAAGCATACTAACTAAGAAATTATGTCCTCTCAAAATAACATGGCCAAAGAAAGTTCATCCCTACAAAATAATATAGTTTAGTCATGCTCCATTTTCGTCACACAAGAATGCTCTCAGCATGCACAACCCCGATGACAAGCCAAGCAATTGTTTCATACTTTAGTAATCTCAAACTTTTTCAACCTTCACGCAATACATGAGCGTGAGCCATGGATATACACTATGGGTGGAATAGAATATGATGATGGGGGTTATGTGGAGAAGACAAAAAAGGAGAAAGTCTCACATCAACGAGGCTAATCAATGAGCTATGGAGATGCCCATAGATTGATGTTAATGCAAGGAGTAGGGATTGCCATGCAACGGATGCACTAGATCTATAAATATATGAAAGCTCAACAAAAGAAACTAAGTGGGTGTGCATCCAACTTGCTCACGAAGGCCTAGGGCACTTGAGGAGGCCCATTGTTGGAATATACAAGCCAAGTTCCATAATGAAAAATTCCCACTAGTATATGAAAGTGACAAAACAAGAGACTCTCTATCATGAAGATTATGGTGCTACTTTGAAGCACAAGTGTGGTAAAAGGATAGTAACATTGTCCCTTCTCTCTTTTTCTCTCATTTTTTGGGCCTTCTCTTTTTTTATGGCCTTTCTCTCTTTTTTTTATTCCTCACTTGGGACAATGCTCTAGAAAATGATGATCATCACACTTCTATTTATTTACAACTCAATGATTACAACTCGATACTAGAACAAAGTATGACTCTATATGAATGCCTCCGGCGGTGTACCGGGATATGCAATGAACCAAGAGTGACATGTATGAAAGAATTATGAACGGTGGCTTTGCCACAAATACTATGTCAATGATCATGCAAAGCAATATGACAATGATGAACGTGTCATGATAAACGGAATGGTTGATAGAGGCAAAGGTGTCCCGTCTTTCGGTGAGATGATGAATATCGCTTTGATGGAAGTCGACTTTGACGATCCGACTACGAACGTGCGAGGACGTCGCGCCTTAGCAATCGCTAAACCAACTCCGAGAGGTTATCGACCACGCCGGAGCACGATCAACCTGACCACGAGGGTCTGTTTCCTGCGAGCAAACGAAGAACAGGCAAGAAACTGAGATTGCAATCTGGATATTGCGAATATAAGATGAAAGCTTTATTGATCAAGGTGGGGTTCTGTGACGCCTTTGTCTGGTCGCTGAACACAAACGAAGTACGCGAAGTTGCAGCTATGGCGAACTTTTAATCTAAACAAAACCCAAAGTCTAAACGACGCCCTAAGGGCTGTATATATGGAGGAAGAAGGGGGGAATTTCGTGGCCCTTGAGGAAGGGGTCCGAAACCAACCCTATCTCTTGTTTCCCCACACATACGGACTCTAAAAACAGCCTATACTTATGTATTTCGAAATTACATGGGCCTGGCCCAATAATAAGGTGACGCAGCACCTAGAATAGCCTCTGGACGAAAGTTATGAAGTAGCATCTTGTATATTTCGTCCAAGACTTCATGCACGCATTATGGTGGCTTCAACGTCCTGAAATCATCACTTGTAACTCCGTTCTTGTTCCCCATGCGCATGCCATCATCTTCATGCTTGTTCTTGCTCCAATGTTCATCCTTCTCAAAGCTAGGCCCTTCATTTGTAAGCAAAACAAATGTATCCAATTTAGGCAGCATCATATTCTCACGAACATTAGAATCATTAGCAAGAAACGAAAGTACCTGGTAATTTAATTGGCGTGCGCGAGCTCTAGTAATTGGTCCAGTATGTATAGCAGCAGGGCCTGTGGGTGTAATAATTGTAGTGATGTCCTCATCATCCTCCCCTTCTTGAAATGAAGTCGTCCTCGACGGAAGCTCATCTTCCTCACCCAAATAAGGCTTCAAATCTGCAATATTAAAAGTGGGACTAACCCCAAAATCTGCAGGCAGCTCAAGTTTATATGCATTATCATTTATTTTCTCTAACACCTTAAAAGGACCACCAGCACGTGGCATTAGCTTTGATTTGCGCAAATCAGGAAATCTATCCTTACGCAAATGTAACCAAACAAGATCTCCAGGTGCAAACACAACATGTTTTCTACCCTTATCTCCAGCAAGTTTATATTTAGCATTCATACGCTCAGTGTTGTCCTTAGTTAACTCATGCATTTTTAAGATCAATTCAGCACGTTGTTTAGCATCAAAATTAACCTTCTCCGAAGATGGAAGAGGCAACAAATCAATAGGTGCACGAGGTAGGAAACCATACACAATTTCAAAAGGGCACATCTTAGTAGTAGAATGCAATGAACGATTATAAGCAAACTCAATATGAGGCAAGCATTCTTCCCACATTTTCTTATTATTCTTCAAAATAGCCCTAAGCATAGTAGACAATGTTCTATTGACTACTTCAGTTTGTCCATCAGTTTGGGGGTGACAAGTAGTACTAAAAAGCAGTTTAGTCCCCAACTTAGCCCATAAACATCTCCAAAAGTGGCTAAGAAATTTAGTATCACGATCTGAAACAATAGTATTTGGCACACCATGCAAGCGAATAATTTCACGAAAGAACAAATCAGCAACATTAACAGCATCATCGCTTTTATGACATGGTATAAAGTGCGCCATTTTCGAGAATCTATCCACGACAACAAATATGCTATCCCTCCCCTTCTTTGTTCGAGGTAAACCTAAAACAAAGTCCATAGATATATCCTCCCAAGGAACACTAGGTACAGGCAAAGGCATATATAAACCATGAGGATTGAGTCGTGACTTAGCTTTTTGACATCTAGTGCAGCGAGCAACAAAACGCTCAACATCCCGTCTCATCTTTGGCCAAAAGAAATGTGTAGCAATTACGTCCTCCGTCTTCTTCACGCCAAAGTGTCCCATTAATCCTCCTCCATGCGCCTCCTGCAACAACAGAAGACGAAGAGAGCTAGCTGGAATGCATAGCTTGTGAGCACGGAACACAAATCCATCATTAACGACAAACTTGTTCCAGGTTCTTCCTTCTTTACAATTCTGCATTACATCTTTAAAATCAGCATCATGCACATATTGATCTTTGATGGTCTCCAAACCAAATATTTTGAAGTCAAGTTGTGAAAGCATAGTATAGCGACGAGACAATGCATCAGCAATAACATTTTCTTTACCCTTCTTGTGTTTAATGACATAAGGGAAAGTTTCAATGAATTCAACCCATTTAGCATGTCTACGATTCAGTTTAGCTTGACTTTTAATATGTTTCAAAGATTCATGATCAGAATGTATAACAAATTCTTTGGGCCATAAATAATGTTGCCATGTTTCTAAAGTCCGAACAAGAGCATATAGTTCTTTATCATAAGTAGAATAATTCAGACTAGGCCCACTCAATTTTTCAGAAAAGTATGCAACAGGTTTGCCATCTTGTAATAACACACCTCCTAATCCAATGCCACTAGCATCACATTCAAGCTCAAAAGTCTTATTAAAATCAGGAAGTTGGAGTAAAGGAGCATGTGTCAACTTATCTTTCAATACCGTGAAGGCTTCTTCCTGTGCGGTACCCCAAACAAAAGGCACATCCTTCTTTGTAAGCTCGTTGAGAGGTGCAGCAATGGTGCTAAAATCTCTCACAAAACGCCTATAGAAACCAGCGAGTCCAAGAAAACTCCGCACTTGTGTGACCGTTTTGGGCTGCGGCCAACTCTCAATAGCTTCAATCTTGGCTTTATCAACTTCAATTCCCTGTGGAGTAACAACATAGCCAAGAAAAGATACTCGGTCGGTGCAAAAGGTGCACTTCCCAAGGTTACCAAACAAACGTGCATCACGTAGAGCAATAAAAACAGCACGTAAATGTTCCAAATGTTCTTCCAAAGATTTGCTATAAATCAGTATATCATCAAAATAGACCACCACAAATCGTCCAATGAAAGCACGTAAAACTTCGTTCATTAGTCTCATGAAAGTACTAGGTGCATTAGTTAACCCAAAAGGCATGACTAACCACTCATATAAACCAAACTTAGTTTTAAATGCAGTTTTCCATTCATCTCCCAATTTCATACGAATTTGATGGTATCCACTACGCAAATCAACTTTGGAGAATATTGTAGAGCCACTCAATTCATCAAGCATATCATCGAGCCTAGGAATAGGATGACGATAACGAATAGTAATATTATTAATGCCTCTACAATCAACACACATACGCGACGTACCATCCTTTTTAGGCACGAGTATAATAGGAACAGCACAAGGACTAAGAGATTCGCGTATATAACCTTTGTCGAGCAGCTCCTGTACTTGACGCATAATCTCCTTCGTCTCCTCTGGATTGGTACGGTATGGTGCACGGTTGGGTAGCGATGCACCGGGAATTAAGTCAATTTGATGCTCAATCCCTCGAATAGGTGGTAATCCCGGTGGCACGTCTTGTGGGAAGACGTCAGCAAACTCCTGCAAAATGTGAGTGACAGCAGGGGGCAAAGAGGAAGGCACGTCCTCGAATGAAAATAATGCCTCTTTGCACACAAAAGCATAGCAAACAGATTTGCTGAAATCTAGTTCATCAATATCAGATTTTGTGGCAAGTAAACATGCACTTTTCAATTTAATTTCAGAAACAACACTAGATGGTTTATTATTAGGTTTCATTTGTTGCTCAAATTCCTTTGCCACAATCTGATTTTCACTCTTATTTTTCTCCTGTTTTGCTTTATTAGCTCTATTAATGTCATCTTTCAAAATGGAATCAGGAGTCATAGGAAGCAAAGTAATATTTTTATCCTTATGAACAAGAGTATACTGATTGTTTCTACCATGGTGTACAGAATTTTTATCAAATTGCCATGGTCTACCTAGTAATAAGGAACATGCTTGCATGGGTACCACATCACAATCAACATAATCAGCATATGTAGAGATACTAAAATGCACACGAACAGTACGTGTTACCTTAACCTTGCCGCTGTTGTTGAACCATTGGATGTAGTAAGGATGTGGATGTGGTCTTGTGGTGAGAGATAGCTTCTCCACCATCTCCATGCTAGCCAAGTTGTTACAGCTCCCTCCATCTATGATGACGCGAACAGAACGTTCCTTCACAACTCCCTTTGTATGGAACAAATTATGCCTCTGATTTTGCTCTGCTTGTGTGACCTGCACACTCAAAACACGTTGAGCAACTAAACATTCATACCTGTCAGCGTCTTCAGGAGCCATGTATTGCGTCTCATTTTCAGAATCATCTCCACCATGTTCTTCACGTGTAATAAGAGCCAAAGTCTCCTCATCATAGTCACTAGCGGACTCATACCCACCATCCTCAGTAGCAATCATGACACGCTGAGATTTGCATTCTCTCGCAAAATGTCCTCTTCCCTTACAACGACGACAAATAATATCACTTGTGTGCCCTGTCGATGCCATGGAAGAAGAAGAGCTCTGCACAGGCCCGGCAGGTGTGCTCTTGGCAGAGAGTGGTGGTTGTGCCTGCTTTCTTGTATCACGGCTGGAGGTGGCACCTGATGGAGGTGATGGTGAAGTGGAAGTAGAAGATGCACGCGGTGTCCATGATGAAGGTCGACCTGCAGAAAAGTTAGTTCGCGCCAATGGCTGTCGATCCTGCACTTCACGTTCAGCTTTACAAGCAAGATGGAATAAACGAGTGATATTATTATAATCCTTATACTCTAGAATGGTCTGAATCTCTTTATTTAATCCACCCATAAAACGTGCAAGCATAGCTTCATTCTCCTCAACAATACCACATCTAATCATGCCAGTTTGTAATTCCTGATAATATTCTTCTACAGAATTTTTCCCTTGTCTTAAACGCTGCAATTTTTGAAGTAATTCACGTTGATAATATGGTGGAACCCAATGAGTACGCATAGCAGTTTTCAAAGCAGCCCAAGTAGTTGGAACAGGATATAATCTACAATGTTCAGACCACCAAACACATGCAAAGCTAGTGAAAGCACAAACAGCAGCAGGAACACGTCTCTCCTCAGGATATTGTAAACATGTAAATCGTTGTTCAGTTTCTAACTCCCAAGTAAGATATATATCAGGAACATATCTACCCTCAAATGGTGGAATATTCAATTTCAGTTTAGGGAGATGGTCATGATCTCGTACCTGAGGTGGTGGTGCCGGCCTACCGTTGCGAATATATACCTGAGGTCGACCTGCTGGTGGTGGTGCTGGTGGCTGCACGTAGTTCTGATTTTGATCAACCTCATCCTCATAATCGCCCGCATAATCGTCATCCTCCTCAGCCGCCGCAGGAGCAGGAGCCAAAGAAGCATCAACAGTAGGTGCAGCAGCACCCGAATTTTGACCAATCTCAATTGGAACGCGTTGTGCCCGTCCCACTTGATTTGGAAGGCGGCGTTGGAGATGTGGTTGTTGTTGTTGTAGAGGTGCGACATGTGCAGCCGGTGGTGGTTGGGGAAGACGCTTGAGTAATTCAGTAAACTTGTTATCCAGCTTTGTCTCAAACGACTTCTCCACGGCATCTATCTTCTCCATAGCCTCTTCAAATCTGTTTAGCACATATCCCACCTGGCCACTCATCATTTGCTGAAATTTATCATGCAACTCCTTGTTCGTCATGTTCTCCCAATCAGTCTCATCGGCTTGTGAACCTGCCATGGTTAGCAGCAAAAGAAACACAAAAGAATATGATCCTGCAGACTACTAGAAGTGGTGGTGATGGTGGTGTGTCACAAAACCTTCAAGCGAATCTCAAATTCTTACCAGTTCTTACGCAGCAGCAGGTGGTGATCGGCAACCGTTGTAGTCAAAAACTCTCAAAGCTTGGATATAGCGATTACCAGGAAGAGTCAAACGCACGATGTAGACTTATGTGGAGCTGGGAAGGATTATAATATGGTAGCAAAATTGTAAGCAATAATCAATTCAGAGATGCAAAGTTGAATAAACGCTCAACGACGGTACTGTGCTGGTCCTAGGCTAGACCGTGCTAGAGACGCGAGCCTAGAACACTAACAAAATCACGGCGCTGCACGTAAACAAGGGAAAAGCACACTCAGGAATTTTTTTTTTCGCTCTTTTTTTTTTTTGCGCTCTTTTTTTTTGCGCTCCTCTTTTTTTTTTTTTTTTTTTGCGAAAAAATCACTATAAGGGCGAGTGTCTCAAAACTCTTCCCAGGTCAAACTGACAGGATGGGCACAAAATTTTTTGACTATTTTTTTTTTCGGAAATCAGGGCAGCGACGACGAAAAAGTGCGACAAAAAATCACTATGATGGCGAGTGTCTCAAAACACTACCCGGGGCCTAAAAATAGGACAGGGAAAAAATATTTTGGGTTGCCGAAATTTTGGCCTAAAAACTGCCCGGGGGTCTCCAGACTCTTTTTTTTTTTCGAGACCTACTCAGGCAAGGAAACACGAAACGGAAAATATATGGATCTCTAAAACAAACCGACTATGAAAAGAACTCGGATTGGTGGTGGATATATGGCGGTAGTATATGGCAGCGGTGGTGGTATATGGATACGGATTCAAAGCGGTGGCGGATAAGCAATGGTGGTAGATGGCAAGGCGATGATGATGGTGCGGCGGCGGCGTGACAACTTATGACCAGAACTCGAAACTCTAAAAGACTAGACTCTAAGACCAGCAACTTGACACGACGATGCAACCGCAAATTCAACAAAGCAAAAACCCTAAAAAGATTATGCAAAGGCTCAGATTGGTTCGGATATGATGAACTAACCCTAATTTTTTTTTGTGGCTTTTTCGTGGACTGTAGGTATGAAGAACAGACTCGATCTAAACTACAAAAAACTGTAAAATCTCACCGAGCAACCTGGAAATCTGATACCACTTGATAGAGGCAAAGGTGTCCCGTCTTTCGGTGAGATGATGAATATCGCTTTGATGGAAGTCGACTTTGACGATCCGACTACGAACGTGCGAGGACGTCGCGCCTTAGCAATCGCTAAACCAACTCCGAGAGGTTATCGACCACGCCGGAGCACGATCAACCTGACCACGAGGGTCTGTTTCCTGCGAGCAAACGAAGAACAGGCAAGAAACTGAGATTGCAATCTGGATATTGCGAATATATGATGAAAGCTTTATTGATCAAGGTGGGGTTCTGTGACGCCTTTGTCTGGTCGCTGAACACAAACGAAGTACGCGAAGTTGCAGCTATGGCGAACTTTTAATCTAAACAAAACCCAAAGTCTAAACGACGCCCTAAGGGCTGTATATATGGAGGAAGAAGGGGGGAATTTCGTGGCCCTTGAGGAAGGGGTCCGAAACCAACCCTATCTCTTGTTTCCCCACACATACGGACTCTAAAAACAGCCTATACTTATGTATTTCGAAATTACATGGGCCTGGCCCAATAATAAGGTGACGCAGCACCTAGAATAGCCTCTGGACGAAAGTTATGAAGTAGCATCTTGTATATTTCGTCCAAGGCTTCATGCACGCATTATGGTGGCTTCAACGTCCTGAAATCATCACTTGTAACTCCGTTCTTGTTCCCCATGCGCATGCCATCATCTCCATGCTTGTTCTTGCTCCAATGTTCATCCTTCTCAAAGCTAGGCCCTTCATTTGTAAGCAAAACAAATGTATCCAATTTAGGCAGCATCATATTCTCATGAACATTAGAATCATTAGCAAGAAACGAAAGTACCTGGTAATTTAATTGGCGTGCGCGAGCTCTAGTAATTGGTCCAGTATGTATAGCAGCAGGGCCTGTGGGTGTAATAATTGTAGTGATGTCCTCATCAATGGTGGAAAGTTGCATGGCAATATATCTCGAAATGGCTATGGAAATGCCATAATAGGTAGGTATGGTGGCTGTTTTGAGGAAGATATAAGGAGGTTTATGTGTGAAAGAGCGTATCATATCACGGGGTTTGGATGCACCGGCGAAGTTTGCACCAACTCTCAATGTGAGAAAGGGCAATGCACGGTACCGAAGAGGCTAGCAATGATGTAAAGGTGGTGCGTATAATCCATGGACTCAACATTAGTCATAAAGAACTCACATACTTATTGCAAAAATCTACAAGTCATCAAAAACCAAGCACTACGCGCATGCTCCTAGGGGGATAGATTGGTAGGAAAAGACCATCGCTCGTCCCCGACCGCCACTCATAAGGAGGACAATCAAAGAACACCTCATGTTTCAAATTTGTTACATAACGTTTTACCATACGTGCATGTTACGGGACTTGCAAACTTCAACACAAGTATTTCTCAAATTCACAACTACTCAACAAGCACAACTTTAATATCACTACCTCCATATCTCAAAACAATCATCAAGCATCAAACTTCTCTTAGTATTCAACACACTCATAAGAAAGTTTTTACTAATCTTGAATACCTAGCATATTAGGATTATTTAAGCAAATTACCATGCTATTTAAGACTCTCAAAATAATCTAAGTGAAGCATGAGAGATCAATAGTTTCTATAGAACAAATCCACCACCGTGCTCTAAAAGATATAAGTGAAGTACTAGAGCAAAACTATATAACTCAAAAGATATAAGTGAAGCACATGGAGTATTCTAATAATTTCCGAATCATGTGTCTCTCTCTCAAAAGGTGTGTACAACAAGGATGATTGTGGTAAACTAAAAAGCAAAGACTCAAATCATACAAGACGCTCCAAGCAAAACACATATTATGTGGTGAATAAAAATATAGCTCCAAGTTTAGTTACCGATGGAAGTAGACGAAAGAGGGGATGCCTTCCGGGGCATCCCCAAGCTTTGGCTTTTAGGTGTCCTTAGATTATCTTGGGGGTGCCATGGGCATCCCCAAGCTTAGGTTGTTGCCACTCCTTGTTCCATAATCCATCAAATCTTTTACCCAAAACTTGAAAACTTCACAACAACTTAACAGAAAATCTCGTGAGCTCCGTTAGCGAAAGAAAACAAAAGACCACTTCAAGGTACTGTAATGAACTCATTCTTTATTTATATTGGTGTTAAACCTACTGTATTCCAACTTCTCTATGGTTTATAAACTATTTTACTAGCCATAGATTCATCAAAATAAGCAAACAACACACGAAAAACAGAATCTGTCAAAAATAGAACAGTCTGTAGTAATCTGTAACTAACGCAAACTTCTGGAACTCCAAAAAATCAGCAAAAATAGGACGACCTAGACAATTTCTTTATTGATCAGCAGCAATTGGAATCAATATTTTATCACGTTCTGGTTATTTTTAACAATTATTTTCGTGAACAGAAAGTTTCTAGAATTTTCTGCAAGATCAAATAACTATCATCCAAGAAGATCCTATAGGTTTAACTTGGCACAAACACTAATTAAAACATAAAAACACATCTAACCAGAGGCTAGATCAAATATTTATTCCTAAACAGAAGCAAAAAGCAAAAAACTAAAAATAAAATTGGGTTGCCTCCCAACAAGCGCTATCGTTTAACACCCCTAGCTAGGCATAAAAGCAAAGGATAGATCTAGGTATTGCCATCTTTGGTTTTCAACTTTTTAGCGGAATCAAGCTCAAATCCGAGAGGTTCTTTACGTTCCCCTTCATATTCTGAAATTTTTAGATCTAAAGAATCCAACCGCTTATTGCAAAGAGTAATTAACATATTCATGCGGTGAATATTTCCGCTAACGTTCTTAAGAGGTTCAAGATACTTCTGTAAAATCTTAGTTACTTCGCAAATTTTTTCAAAAACTTGTGTCTCTTCCTAGGTATGATGAGGCCCCTTTTGTTGAGGTAGTGTTCCCACTATACCTTCTATAACTTCATGCGCAATATGGGGATCAATTTCAATAAAATTGCCTTTGGCAACGCAATCCAAGAGTTGTCTATGGGACATATTTAATCAAACATAAAAATTGCGAAGCAAAATTCTCAGGTTCACTTCAAAGGTACAATTACGGTAAGACTCCATTATTCTCAACCAGGCATCTTTTAAGTTTTCTTCTTGTCTTTGTTTGAAGTGAAAAACTTCAAACTCAGGGGACAACGGAGTAGATAAGGGACTAGCCATAACGACAAGCAAACGGAAAAGAGGCGAACGAATAAGCGAGGGCGAATAAAATGGCAAGGGTGAAGTGGGGGAGAGGAAAACGAGAGGCAAATGGCAAAACGGCAAGGGTTTGTGATGGGTACTTGGTATTTTGACTTTTGCGTAGACCTCCACGGCAACGGCGGCAGAAATCTTTCGTGCTACCTCTTGAGCACTGCGTTGGTTTTCCCTTGAAGAGGAAAGGGTGATGCAGCAAAGTAGCATAAGTATTTCCCTCAGTTTTTGAGAACCAAGGTATCAATCCAGTAGGAGGCTACGCGCGAGTCCCTCGCACCTACACAAACAAATAAATCCTCGCAACCAACGCGATAAGGGGTTGTCAATCCCTACACGGTCACTTACGAGAGTGAGATCTGATAGATATGATAGGATAACATTTTTGGTATTTTTGTGATAAAGATGCAAAGTAAAATAAAAGCAAAATAAAAAGCAATGGAAATAACTAAGTGTTGGAAGATTAATATGATGGAAGATAGACCCGGGGGCCATAGGTTTCACTAGTGGATTCTCTCAAGAGCATAAGTATTTTACGGTGGGTGAACAAATTACTGTTGAGCAATTGACAGAATTGAGCATAGTTATGAGAATATCTAGGTATGATCATGTATATAGGCATCACGTCCGAGACAAGTAGACCGACTCCTGCCTGCATCTACTACTATTACTCCACACATCGACCGCTATCCAGCATGCATCTAGAGTATTAAGTTCATAAGAACAGAGTAACGCTTTAAGCAAGATGACATGATGTAGAGGGATAAAATTCATGCAATATGATAAAAACACCATCTTGTTATCCTCGATGGCAACAATACAATACGTGCCTTGCTGCCCCTACTGTCACTGGGAAAGGACACCGCAAGATTGAACCCAAGGCTAAGCACTTCTCCCATTGCAAGAAATATCAATCTAGTAGGCCAAACCAAACTGATAATTCGAAGAGACTTGCAAAGATAACCAATCATACATAAAAGAATTCAGAAGATTCAAATATTGTTCATAGATAAACTTGATCATAAACCCACAATTCATCGGTCTCAACAAACACACCGCAAAAGAAGATTACATCGAATAGATCTCCACAAAAGAGGGGGAGAACATTGTATTAAGATCCAAAAAGAAAGAGGAAGCCATCTAGCTAATAACTATGGACCCGAAGGTCTGAGGTAAACTAGTCACACTTCATCGGAGAGGCTATGGTGTTGATGTAGAAGCCCTCCGTGATCGATGCCCCCTCCGGCGGAGCTCCGGAATAGGCCCCAAGATGGGATCTCGTGGGTACAGAAGGTTGCGGCGGTGGAATTAGGTTTTTGGCTCCGTATCTGATCGTTTGGGGGTACGTAGGTATATATAGGAGGAAGGAGTACATCGGTGGAGCAACGTGGGGCCCACGAGGGTGGAGGGCGTTCATAGAGGCAAAGGTGTCCCGTCTTTCGATGAGATGATGGATATCGCTTTGATGGAAGTCGACTTTGACGATCCGACTACGAACGTGCGAGGACGTCGCGCCTTAGCAATCGCTAAACCAACTCCGAGAGGTTATTGACCACGCCGGAGCACGATCAACCTGACCACGAGGGTCTGTTTCCTGCGAGCAAACGAAGAACAAGCAAGAAACTGAGATTGCAATCTGGATATTGCGAATATAAGATGAAAGCTTTATTGATCAAGGTGGGGTTCTGTGACGCCTTTGTCTGGTCGTTGAACACAAACAAAGTACGCGAAGTTGCAGCTATGGCGAACTTTTAATCTAAACAAAACCCAAAGTCTAAACGACGCCCTAAGGGCTGTATATATGGAGGAAGAGGGGGAATTTCGTGGCCCTTGGGGAAGGGGTCCGAAACCAACCCTATCTCTTGTTTCCCCACACACACGGACTCTAAAAATAGCCTATACTCAAGTATTTCGAAATTACATGGGCCTGGCCCAATAATAAGGTGACGCAGCACCTAGAATAGCCTCTGGACGAAAGTTATGAAGTAGCATCTTGTATATTTCGTCCAAGGCTTCATGCACCCATTATGGTGGCTTCAACGTCCTGAAATCATCACTTGTAACTCCGTTCTTGTCCCCCATGCGCATGCCATCATCTCCATGCTTGTTCTTGCTCCAATGTTCATCCTTCTCAAAGCTAGGCCCCTCATTTGTAAGCAAAGCAAATGTATCCAATTTAGGCAGCATCATATTCTCATGAACATTAGAATCATTACCAAGAAACGAAAGTACCTGGTAATTTAATTGGCGTGCGCGAGCTCTAGTAATTGGTCCAGTATGTATAGCAGCAGGGGCTGTGGGTGTAACAATGGTATTGATGTCCTCATCATCCTCCCCTTCTTGAAATGAAGTCGTCCTCGACGGAAGCTCATCTCCCTCACCCAAATAAGGGTTCAAATCTGCAATGTTAAAAGTGGGACTAACCCCAAAATCTGCAGGCAGCTCAAGTTTATATGCATTATCATTTATTTTCTCTAACACCTTAAAAGGACCATCAGCACGTGGCATTAGCTTTGATTTGCGCAAATCAGGAAATCTATCCTTACGCAAATGTAACCAAACAAGATCTCCAGGTGCAAACACAACATGTTTTCTACCCTTATCTCCAGCAAGTTTATATTTAGCATTCATACGCTCAATGTTTTCCTTAGTTAACTCATGCATTTTTAAGATCAATTCAGCACGTTGTTTAGCATCAAAATTAACCTTCTCCGAAGATGGAAGAGGCAACAAATCAATAGGTGCACGAGGTAGGAAACCATACACAATTTCAAAAGGGCACATCTTAGTAGTAGAATGCAATGTACGATTATAAGCAAACTCAATATGAGGCAAGCATTCTTCCCACATTTTCTTATTATTCTTCAAAACAGCCCTAAGCATAGTAGACAATGTTCTATTGACTACTTCAGTTTGTCCATCAGTTTGGGGGTGACAAGTAGTACTAAAAAGCAGTTTAGTCCCCAACTTAGCCCATAAACATCTCCAAAAGTGGCTAAGAAATTTAGTATCACGATCTGAAACAATAGTATTTGGCACACCATGCAAACGAATAATTTCACGGAAGAACAAATCAGCAACATTAACATCATCATCGTTTTTATGACATGGTATAAAGTGTGCCATTTTTGAGAATCTATCCACGACAACAAATATGCTATCCCTCCCCTTCTTTGTTCGAGGTAAACCTAAAACAAAGTCCATAGATATATTCTCCCAAGGAACACTAGGTACAGGCAAAGGCATATATAAACCATGAGGATTGAGTCGTGGCTTAGCTTTTTGACATGTAGTGCAGCGAGCAACAAAACGCTCAACATCCCGTCTCATCTTTGGCCAAAAGAAATGTGTAGCAAGTACGTCCTCCGTCTTCTTCACGCCAAAGTGTCCCATTAATCCTCCTCCATGTGCCTCCTGCAACAACAAAAGACGAAGAGAGCTAGCTGGAATGCATAGCTTGTTAGCACGGAACACAAATCCATCATTAACGACAAACTTGTTCCAGGTTCTTCCTTCTTTACAATTCTGCAAAACAACTTTAAAATCAGCATCATGCACATATTGATCTTTGATGATCTCCAAACCAAATATTTTGAAGTCAAGTTGTGAAAGCATAGTATAGCGACGAGACAATGCATCAGCAATAGCATTTTCTTTACCCTTCTTGTGTTTAATGACATAAGGGAAAGTTTCAATGAATTCAACCCATTTAGCATGTCTACGATTCAGTTTAGCTTGACTTTTAATATGTTTCAAAGATTCATGATCAGAATGTATAACAAATTCTTTGGGCCATAAATAATGTTGCCATGTTTCTAAAGTCCGAACAAGAGCATATAGTTCTTTATCATAAGTAGAATAATTCAGACTAGGCCCACTCAATTTTTCAGAAAAGTATGCAACAGGTTTACCATCTTGTAATAACACACCTCCTAATCCAATTCCACTAGCATCACATTCAAGCTCAAAAGTCTTATTAAAATCAGGAAGTTGGAGTAAAGGAGCATGTGTCAACTTATCTTTCAATACCGTGAAGGCTTCTTCCTGTGCGGTACCCCAAACAAAAGGCACATCCTTCTTTGTAAGCTCGTTGAGAGGTGTAGCAATGGTGCTAAAATCTCTCAAAAACGCCTATAGAAACCAGCGAGTCCAAGAAAACCCCGCACTTGTGTGACCGTTTTGGGCTGCGGCCAACTCTCAATAGCTTCAATCTTGGCTTTATCAACTTCAATTCCCTGTGGAGTAACAACATAGCCAAGAAAAGATACTCGGTCGGTGCAAAAGGTGCACTTCCCAAGGTTACCAAACAAACGTGCATCACGTAGAGCAACAAAAACAGCACGTAAATGTTCCAAATGTTCTTCCAAAGATTTGCTATAAATCAGGATATCATCAAAATAGACTACCACAAATCGTCCAATGAAAGCACGTAAAACTTCGTTCATTAGTCTCATGAAAGTACTAGGTGCATTAGTTAACCCAAAAGGCATGACTAACCACTCATATAAACCAAACTTAGTTTTAAATGCAGGTTTCCATTCATCTCCCAATTTCATACAAATTTGATGGTATCCACTACGCAAATCTACTTTGGAGAATATTGTAGAGCCACTCAATTCATCAAGCATATCATCTAGCCTAGGAATAGGATGACGATAACGAATAGTAATATTATTAATGCCTCTACAATCAACACACATACGCGACGTACCATCCTTTTTAGGCACTAGTATAATAGGAACAGCACAAGGACTAAGAGATTCGCATATATAAGCTTTGTCGAGCAGCTCCTGTACTTGACGCATAATCTCCTTCGTCTCCTCTGGATTGGTACGGTATGGTGCACGGTTGGGTAGCGATGCACCGGGAACTAAGTCAATTTGATGCTCAATCCCTCGAATAGGTGGTAATCCCGGTGGCACGTCTTGTGGGAAGACGTCAGCGAACTCCTGCAAAATGTTAGTGACAGCAGGGGGCAAAGAGGAAAGCACGTCCTCGAATGAAAATAATGCCTCTTTGCACACAAAAGCATAGCAAACAGATTTGCTGAAATCTAGCTCATCAATATCAGATTTTGTGGCAAGTAAACATGCACTTTTCAATTTAATTTCAGAAACAACACTAGATGGTTTATTATTAGGTTTCATTTGTTGCTCAAATTCTTTTGCCACAATCTGATTTTCACTCTTATTTTTCTCCTGTTTTGCTTTATTAGCTCTATTAATGTCATCTTTCAAAATGGAATCAGGAGTCATAGGAAGCAAAGTAATATTTTTATCCATATGAACAAGAGTATACTGATTGTTTCTACCATGGTGTACAGAATTTTTATCAAATTGCCATGGTCTACCAAGTAATAAGGAACATGCTTGCATGGGTACCACATCACAATCAACATAATCAGCATATGTAGAGATACTAAAATGCACACGAACAGTACGTGTTACCTTAACCTTGCCGCTGTTGTTGAACCATTGGATGTAGTAAGGATGTGGATGTGGTCTTGTGGTGAGAGATAGCTTCTCCACCATCTCCATGCTAGCCAAGTTGTTACAGCTCCCTCCATCTATGATGACGCGAACAGAACATTCCTTCACAACTCCCTTTGTATGGAACAAATTATGCCTCTGATTTTGCTCTGCTTGTGTGACCTGCACACTCAAAACACGTTGAGCAACTAAACATTCATACCTCTCAGCGTCTTCAGGAGCCATGTATTGCGTCTCATTTTCAGAATCATCTCCACCATGTTCTTCACATGTAATAAGAGCCAAAGTCTCCTCATCATAGTCACTAGCGGACTCATACCCACCATCCTCAGTAGCAATCATTACACGCTGAGATTTGTATTCTCTCACATAATGTCCTCTTCCCTTACAACGACGACAAATAATATCACTTGTGTGCCCTGTCGATGCCATGGAAGAAGAAGAGCTCTGTGCAGGCCCGACAGGTGCGCTCTTGGCAGATAGTGGTGGTTGTGCCTGCTTTCTTGTATCACGGCTGGAGGTGGAACCTGATGGAGGTGCTGGTGCAGTGGAAGTAGAAGATGCACGCGGTGTCCATGATGAAGGTCGACCTGCAGAAAAGTTAGTTCGCGCCAATGGCTGTCGATCCTGCACTTCACGTTCAGCTTTACAAGCAAGATGGAATAAACGAGTGATATTATTATAATCCTTATACTCTAGAATGGTCTGAATCTCTTTATTTAATCCACCCATAAAACATGCAAGCATAGCTTCATTCTCCTCAACAATACCACATCTAATCATGCCAGTTTGTAATTCCTGATAATATTCTTCTACAGAATTTTTCCCTTGTCGTAAACGCTGCAGTTTTTGAAGTAATTCACGTTGATAATATGGTGGAACCCAACGAGTACGCATAGCAGTTTTCAAAGCAGCCCAAGTAGCTGGAACAGGATATAATCTACAATGTTCAGACCACCAAACACATGCAAAGCTTGTGAAAGCACAAACAGCAGCAGGAACACGTCTCTCCTCAGGATATTGTAAACATGTAAATCGTTGTTCAGTTTCTAACTCCCAAGTAAGATATATATCAGGAACATATCTACCCTCAAATGGTGGAATATTCAATTTCAGTTTAGGGAGATGGTCATGATCTCGTACCTGAGGTGGTGGTGCCGGCCTACCGTTGCGAATATATACCTGAGGTCGACCATCTGGTGGTGGTGCTGGTGGCTGCACGTAGTTCTGATTTTTATCAACCTCATCCTCATAATCGCCCGCATAATCGTCATCCTCCTCAGCCGCCGCAGTAGCAAGAGCCAAAGAAGCATCAACAGTAGGTGCAGCGGCACCCGAATTTTGACCAGTCTCAATTGGAACGCGCTGTGCTCGTCCCACTTGATTTGGAAGGCGGCGTTGGAGATGTGGCTGTTGTTGTTGTAGAGGTGCGACAGGTGCAGCCGGTGGTGGTTGGGGAAGACGCTTGAGCAATTCATTAAACCTGTTATCCAGCTTTGTCTCAAACGACTTCTCCACGGCATCTATCTTCTCCATAGCCTCTTCAAATCTGTTTAGCACATCTCTCACCTGGCCACTCATCATTTGCTGAAATTTATCATGCAACCCCTTGTTCGTCATGTTCTCCCAATCAGTCTCATCGGCTTGTGATCCTGCCATGGTTAGCAGCAATAGAAACACAGAAGAATATGATCCTACAGACTACTAGGAAGTGGTGGTGATGGTGGTGTGTCGCAAATCCTTCAAGCGAATCTCAAATTCTTACCAGTTCTTACCCAGCAGCAGGTGGTGATCGGCAGCCGTTGTAGTCAAAACTCTCAAAGCTTGGATAGAGCGATTACCAGGGAGAGTCAAACGCACGATGTAGATGTATGTGGAGCTGGGAAGGCTTATAATATGGTAGCAAAAAGGGTCAGCAATAATCAATTCAGATATGCAAAGTTGAATAAACGCTCAACGACGGTACTGTGCTGGTCCTAGGCTAGACCGTGCTAGAGACGCGAGCCTAGAACACTAACAAAATCACGGCGCTGCACGTAAACAAGGAAATAGCACACTCTGGAAAAAAAAATTGCTCTTTTTTTTGCGCTTTTTTTTTGCGAAAAATCACTATAATGGCGAGTGTCTCAAAACTCTTCCCAGGTCAAACTGACAGGATGGGCACACAATTTTTTTCGGAAATCAGGGCAGCGACGACGAAAAAGTGCGACAAAAAATCACTATGATGGCGAGTGTCTCAAAACACACCCCGGGACCTAAAAATAGGATAGGGAAAAAATATTTTTGGTTGCCGAAATTTTGGCCTAAAAACTGCCCGGGGGTCTCCAGACTCTTTTTTTTTTCGAGACCTACTCAGGCAAGGAAACACGAAACGGAAAATAGATGGATCTCTAAAACAAACCGAATATGAAGAAAACTCGGATTGGTGGTGGTAGGATATGGCAGCGGTGGTGGTATATGGTAGCGGTGGTGGTATATGGATACGGATCGGTGGTGGTATATGGATACGGATTGGTGGTGGTATATGGATACGGATTCAGAGCGGTGGCGGATAAGCAATAGTGGTAGATGGCAAGGCGATGATGATGATGCGGCGGCGGCGTGACAACTTATGACCAGAACTCGAAACTCTAAAAGACTAGACTCTAAGACCAGCAACTTGACACGACGATGCAACCGCAAATTCAACAAAGCAAAAACCCTAAAAAGATTATGCAAAGGCTCAGATTGGTTCGGATATACTGAACTAACCCTAATTTTTTGTGGCTTTTTCGTGGACTGTAGGTATGAACAACAGACTCGATCTAAACTACGAAAAACTGTAAAATCTCACCGAGCAACCTGGAAATCTGATACCACTTGATAGAGGCAAAGGTGCCCCGTCTTTCGATGAGATGATGGATATCGCTTTGATGGAAGTCGACTTTGACGATCCGACTACGAAGGTGCGAGGATGTCGCGCCTTAGCAATCGCTAAACCAACTCCGAGAGGTTATTGACCACACCGGAGCACGATCAACCTGACCACGAGGGTCTGTTTCCTGCGAGCAAACGAAGAACAAGCAAGAAACTGAGATTGCAATCTGGATATTGCGAATATAAGATGAAAGCTTTATTGATCAGGGTGGGGTTCTGTGACGCCTTTGTCTGGTCGTTGAACACAAACGAAGTACGCGAAGTTGCAGCTATGGCGAACTTTTAATCTAAACAAAACCCAAAGTCTAAACGACGCCCTAAGGGCTGTATATATGGAGGAAGAGGGGGAATTTCGTGGCCCTTGGGGAAGGGGTCCGAAACCAACCCTATCTCTTGTTTCCCCACACATACGGACTCTAAAAATAGCCTATACTCAAGTATTTCGAAATTACATGGGCCTGGCCCAATAATAAGGTGACGCAGCACCTAGAATAGCCTCTGGACGAAAGTTATGAAGTAGCATCTTGTATATTTCGTCCAAGGCTTCATGCACGCATTATGGTGGCTTCAACGTCCTGAAATCATCACTTGTAACTCCGTTCTTGTCCCCCATGCGCATGCCATCATCTCCATGCTTGTTCTTGCTCCAATGTTCATCCTTCTCAAAGCTAGGCCCCTCATTTGTAAGGAAAACAAATGTATCCAATTTAGGCAGCATCATATTCTCATGAACATTAGAATCATTACCAAGAAACGAAAGTACCTGGTAATTTAATTGGCGTGCGCGAGCTCTTGTAATTGGTCCAGTATGTATAGCAGCAGGGGCTGTGGGTGTAACAATGGTATTGATGTCCTCATCAGGCGTGCCTGGGGGGGGGGGGTAGGCGCGCCCCCCTACCTCGTGGCTTCCTGCTTGATTTCTTGACGTAGGGTCCAAGTCCTCTGGATCATGTTCGTTCTGAAAATCACATCCCGAAGGTTTCATTCCGTTTGGACTCCGTTTGATATTCTTTTTCTGTGAAACTCTGAAATAGGCAAAAAAACAGCAATTCTGGGCTGGGCCTCTGGTTAATAGGTTAGTCCCAAAAATAAAAGTGAATAATAAAGCCCAATAATTTCCAAAACGAAAGATAATGTAGCATGGAGCAATCAAAAATTATAGATACGTTGGAGACGTATCAGCACCCGTGGGGATACCGTGCTTGAGTGATAGAGGCGAGGGTGTCCCGATCTTTCGATGAGATGATAACTATCGATTTGGTGGAGTCGACTTTGATTATCCGACTACAAACATGCACGACGTTGCGCCTTAGCAATCGCTAAACCAATCTCCTGAGGTTACTGACGATGCCGGAAGCACGATCAGCCTGACCACGAAGGTCTATTCCTGCAAGCAATCGAAGAACGAGCAAGAATATGATAAAGCAATCTGAATATTGCGAATATATATGAAGTATTGATAATGGTGGGGATCCGTAAGCTGTCTTGGTCTGATCGTTGGACACAAACGAAGTACACGAAGTTGCAATGGCTAACTTTTAACTAAACAAATCCCAAGGAAAAAGCTACTAGATTGATCTACTTATATAGGAGCAAGGGGTGGCGGCCAAGGAGGTGGGAGGACGTCCCAAGGCAGCCTAAAACCAACCCTAGGTCGTACAAGGCTCATGGGCCCAAGTGGAGGTGATGCAGCACCTTTGGACTTGTTGTTTGACTCGGATTCTGCTGCAGCGTCAGATTGTTTCGTCCATATCTCAACGCTCCGGACGAATTTAAAGGTGAATCCAATTGGGTTGGAAAGAGGACGAAATCTACTTTCCAACAAAAAAGAATCACCCAATTCGGAGTCGGTATGAAAAAGTTGTTGGCATTTTGAGTCAGGTATGTCTGTGTAGTCCGAATCTGAATCCAGAACGTGAGAGACTTGGACTCTATCTTCTCTTGGCCCAAAAGTGACGTGAGAGGACTTTTTGAACAGAACCTAAACTTCTCCTTTTGCCTTATCTTCATATGTGGATTGTACAAATGTCCCATACACCTGCAATTAGACAAAACACAAAAGTGTGTGAAATATTTTTGTTCTGGATAACATAAATAGATTATTGAATAGTTTGCACTAGAGATCACCTGACAAATATGCATGTATGCAATATTTTTGGTCGTATCCAAGGTAGTCATGTCCTCATCATCCTCCCCTTCTTGAAAACAACGCCGTCCTCGGCGTTGCTTAATCTAAAATCTGGCTAACAAAAGAGACAAGGTGTACACGTTGTATATGTATATGTCATCCGTTTTTGCTGATCTCATTTGGTGCACATGTGACACAATTATACAAGAGCACCCTTCAAAAGTCGTGAAATGTAAAGCCAATATATTTTCACAAGAAGTCAAAGGCATGAAAATATTGCAACTCAGTTTGCACATACAAGTGAAGCTCTTATTCATATCAAAAGATTGACAATGCTTATCATTAAACCATCCCAACATTGATGAACCATCACCAAGATTAGAGGTCATATCAAAATGAGTAAACATTGGCACAATTATTTTCAAACATATTTGATCCAAATCTGATTTATTCCCCGATTCACATGATTCTTTTGCATCGATAGTTAATTCAATGGGTTCACTCAAAATTGTTTGATCACATGGCAAAGTCAAATATCAACATAGTCCTCTAAAGTAGCTGGTGTGATCAAAGTAGTGGGTAGCTCACCGCATGGTGTACTTAAATTGACAAGACATTCATCATACTCATGTGGAGGTGGAAGATTAGTACCTTTGTCATTACCTCTTATGATCAACTCAGATGATGTAGGCACTCTCGGTGATAATGTGTCACATGGTGAAGGTGATGTAGTCATCACAACAACGGATGTGGTTGTCATAGTATGCCTAGTAGTTGAAGGGACAACCATATCAACTCTTGGAATGTGCATCTCGCGCTTGTTCTCCTTGTGGCAACACGTCGTTTTATTTCCTGTTCAGCTTTGCAAGCAAGATGAAACAAATGGTCCATAGGATAACACTCTTCATGAATTAGTATCTCCTGAATGTCATGATTTAATCCTCCCCAAAATCTATCCATAAAATCTTCTTCACTTTCTTCTAAAGAGGAATGCAGCAAGGTAGTTTGTAAAGTATCATAATATTTCGTTACGGTGTCACTACCTTGTTTTAAATGTTGCAACTTTGTAATCATGTCATGAGTATAATAAGCGGGAACGAATGTATGTCGCATGGCAAGTTTCAAATCATCCCAAGTAGTAGGTATATCATTAGGGTGTAACCGACAATATTCACTCCACCAAACTATAGCATAACCAGTGAAAGAACCAACCGCAACCTTAACTTTTTTACGTACATCAAAATTATTGGAAGCAAATATATTATTTATGTCAAACTCCCATTCAATATATAAAGCAGGTCTAAAACGGCCATTAAATGGTGGTATAGAAACATTAACCTGATCATGTGCATTTGGATGTTTGTGCACCTCTCGTGACGGTTGTGGTATTTGCATAGTTGATGGCACGTCTCCCACGATCGACAAACCCCATGAATTGACTCTAGATCCTGTCATGATTAGTAGAAACAAGAAACAAAATTCAAGAATAATGTTCCTATGAACTACTAGGATGTGGTGGTAAAGCGCTCATAGTAAAGCAAATATCAATATCTTACAAGTTCTTACCAAGCAGCAGGTGGTGACAGGCAACCAGCGGTGTCAAATAACTCTGAAGATTGTGTAAAAGCGATTGCCAGGGGAACGTATGTATACACGGTGTAGAAATATGTGGAGCTGGGTTGGCTATATATGGTAGCAAAATATTATCAATAATCTATTCAGAGATGCAATGTTGAATAAACGCTCAACGACGGTACTGTGCTGGTCCTAGGCTAGACCGGACTAGAGACGCGAGCCTAGAACACTAATGAGGACACGGCGTTGCACAACTAGCATCAATGAAGGATACTAAGTAGCTCTGGACAACAAGATATTAGTGAAGATCACAACGGCAGTAAAGATAATGATGAAAAACAACTGCCAAGCAGGATATACAACAACTTTCTCCTCAACTTTTCTCGGGAAAAGTTTGTGCTAATTTTCTAATAATTTTTCTCAAAATGGCACTGACTCAAGCTTTCAAACACAAAAAGAATCACTCAATTCCGAGTTGATATGAGGAGTCAAAAAATTCTAAAACTGGCTTGAAAAACTGGAATAAGCTGTGTTCGCGAACTTCGGAGGGCAAAAAGACCTATTTAGAAAGCCGAGTTTCAGGTGCCAACTAGTGAACTTGCCTCTGCAACTATATAGATACGGCTCGTCGCTAGCTTTCATTTGAGTAATCGCGGAGCCAAAACGGACTTCGTATGAGGAAGTTATGCCTGTTTTACTAAACAGTGCACAAAACAGATTCCAATCCGAATTCAACTACGAGATTGAGTCTAGATAGATCCGAATTTTGTTTTTTTTTCTTCTCTTTTTTTTCTCACACTTTTTCTTTTCTTTTTCTTTCTCTCTTTTTTTTCTCTGACTTTTTTTTTCTTTTTTTCTCTTTTTTTCGGTCTTTTTCTCTCTCTGATAGAGGCAAAGGTGTCCCGTCTTTCGATGAGATGATGGATATCGCTTTGGTGGAAGTCGACTTTGACGATCCGACTACGAACGTGCGATGACGTCGCGCCTTAGCAATCGCTAAACCAACTCCGAGAGGTTATTGACCACGCCGGAGCACGATCAACCTGACCACGAGGGTCTATTTCCTGCGAGCAAACGAAGAACAAGCAAGAAACTGAGATTGCAATCTGGATATTGCGAATATAAGATGAAAGCTTTATTGATCAAGGTGGGGTTCTGGGACGCCTTTGTCTGGTCGTTGAACACAAACGAAGTACGCAAAGTTGCAGCTATGGCGAACTTTTAATCTAAACAAAACCCAAAGTCTAAACGACGCCCTAAGGGCTGTATATATGGAGGAAGAGGGGGGAATTTCGTGGCCCTTGGGGAAGGGGTCCGAAACCAACCGTATCTCTTGTTTCCCCACACATACGGACTCTAAAAACAGCCTATACTCAAGTATTTCGAAATTACATGGGCCTGGCCCAATAATAAGCTGACGCAGCACCTAGAATAGCCTCTGGACGAAAGTTATGAAGTAGCATCTTGTATATTTCGTCCAAGGCTTCATGCACGCATTATGGTGGCTTCAATGTCCTGAAATCATCACTTGTAACTCCGTTCTTGTTCCCCATGCGCATGCCATCATCTCCATGCTTGTTCTTGCTCCAATGTTCATCCTTCTCAAAGCTAGGCCCTTCATTTGTAAGCAAAACAAATGTATCCAATTTAGGCAACATCATATTCTCATGAACATTAGAATCATTACCAAGAAACGAAAGTACCTGGTAATTTAATTGGCGTGCACGAGCTCTAGTAATTGGTCCAGTATGTATAGCAGCAGGGGCTGTGGGTGTAACAATGGTATTGATGTCCTCATCACTCTCCCTCTTTCCAAGACAAACTAGATAAGATGCAAATTGAATCAAGCGAAGATGTGAACGACCTCAACTATGATTGTGACAATGAACTATGGGTAGCACGTGGTGGAAATTGATGGATGGTGTGGTGGACAGCGGAAGGGATAACGATGCAGCGGCGACGTGACTAATGTGAATAGAACTCGAAACTCTAAACGAACTAGACACTAAGACCAGCAACTCGACACGATGATGCAACCGATAATTCAATAATGCAAACAATGAAAAGAAAATTGCAAAGACTCAGACTGGCTTGGACAAAAGGATGAATAGATCTAACTTTTTTGTGGCTTTTTCTTGGACAATAGGTAAGAAAATAAATCTAATCTAGGGGAAACTGGAAATTCTCACCGAGCTACCTGAAAACTGATACCACTTGATAGAGGTGAAGGTGTCCCGATCTTTCGATGAGATGATAACTATCGATTTGGTGGAGTCGACTTTGACGATCCGACTACAAACGTGCACGACGTTGCGCCTTAGCAATCGCTAAACCAATCTCCTGAGGTTACTGACGATGCTGGAAGCACGATCAGCCTGACCACGAAGGTCTATTCCTGCAAACAATCGAAGAACGAGCAAGAATATGATAAAGCAATCTGAATATTGCGAATATATATGAAGTATTGATAATGGTGGGGATCCGTAAGCGGTCTTGGTCTGGTCGTTGGACACAAACGAAGTACACGAAGTTGCAATGGCTAACTTTTAACTAAACAAATCCCAAGGAAAAAGCTACTAGATGGATCTACTTATATAGGAGCAAGGGGTGGCGGCCAAGGAGGTGGGAGGACGTCCCAAGGCAGCCTAAAACCAACCCTACGTTGTACAAGGCTTATGGGCCCAAGTGGAGGTGATGCAGCACCTTTGGACTTGTTGTTTGACTCGGATTCTGCTGCAGCGTCAGATTGTTTCGTCCATATCTCAACGCTCCGGACGAATTTAAAGGTGAATCCAATTGGGTTGGAAAGAGGACGAAATCTACTTTCCAACAAAAAAAGAATCACCCAATTCGGAGTCTGTATGAAAATGTTGTTGGCGTTTTGAGTCAGGTATGTCTGTGCAGTCCGAATCTGAATCCAGAACGTGAGAGACTTGGACTCTATCTTCTCTTGGCCCAAAAGTGACGTGAGAGGATTTATTGAACAAAACCTAAACTTCTCCTTTTGCCTTATCTTCATATGTGGATTGTACAAATGTCCCATACACCTGCAATTAGACAAAACACAAAAGTGTGTGAAATATTTTTGTTCTGGATAACATAAATAGATTATTGAATAGTTTGCATTAGAGATCACCTGACAAATATGCATGTATGCAATATTTTTGGTCGTATCCAAGGTAGTCATGTCCTCATCATTGAGGCCGCAAAGCGATATGATTTGTTACTTGCTCGATCGGTGTGACTTAGGATCGGGGTCCCGACAGCTTTGGTATCAGAGCCTGACTGCCTGTAGGGTTACCAAGCCAAACTGGTCAAAGTTGTGTCTAGAAATGCTTTAGTTATGTAAGAGGATTGATTGTGGAAGGGAACGCAAGGCTCTTTTTATTCCTTATACCTTATGTCCTTCTGATCCGAGTCATCCTATCTTTCCTACAGGGTTAAGAACTAGGCTTCTCATCTTTCTATCAGGTTCACGTGTTACTAATCCGTAGACTCATAGGATGATGGATTCGAGTCTCAGTTCAGTTCCTACTACTTTTGTTGGTTAACAGTTGGTCTCGGAACATTGATATTGTGATAATCGAGTGGTTATGCCACCATTTTTGCAGGATTTCTCAAATCTTTGAGCATTTACAGTTGTATGCTGTCTGAGTCAATCCAGGTTTCTAAACAATCTGATGCATTTGCAAATCTTTATCCTTGTTCCCGATGTCCTTTTGGGTCAGATTAAGCACATTAATCAGTGTGTTGAGGTACTCCGTTTCCCCGACATATATGTTGAAGCTATTATTATGACGCTAGGGTATCTTAGAGAATCACCTTGTAATCTAGCCATGTTTTGTGTTCCCAGTGTGATGATTCTGGCCGTCATTCCCAAAAGCATCCCATGGTGCCATTTAGTTCGTAGGTATTCCATCTATGGGTTCTTGAACCCAAGATTTTACTCCACTTACTTCGTGTTGATAGTGTTTGCTCGTTCCTTTAGGACATTAGTAACTTTTGTGATAGTCCTCAAGGTTCGTGGTTTATCATTCTTCCAACACCATGAGCCATCCTCGGTGGAAGTTCTTTGAACCAAAAGATCACAATAAGGGTGTTCTTGATTAGTTCTCCATTGTATATTATGACTCTGCCAGATCAACCTTTCTGCATGGGTTATCCGGAAGAAATATGCTGAGCTTTGTTTGACATACTAATATATGCATCCACAACTCAGAAAGTAATATGTTCCTTTGAGTTGTCCCTTTCCAGTTGTATTCTGACCCTCGTGTATCAGTTGATAGTCGGGAGTATGTGTGCATTCGTGTTCATCAATGCCTTTTACTCTCGTGGTCCGTCAAGTCATTCCATTTCAGAGTAGCTTAGGAGAAACAAACTCCAGAACCTCACCCATTTCTTGGATTGGGTCAAAGCAGTTGTATTCAGCAGATCAAAATGCCAATCCAGCTTTTGTTCTGTTCTACCCTGGAGTATTATCCCTTTTATGTCAGGATTGTCATGAGAATTGCACCACCTCTCATGAATTCTTGACGCAGTGATACTTTTTGCCATCATTATTCATTCTTCGGTTCCCCTGTCATTCTAACCGGAATGCCGGCAAGTGAATCGTGATGCAAGAAATCAATACTCCTAGCAACTCCGTTGCTTGGCAGTTAATGGACAATAATCTCATTCTTAGTGTGTTGGTTATTGAATCATCATCCTAAGATTGATCGTGCGACCTAGTCCATTTTCATGGTGCACACTTCGATCAATGAGTTAGGATTTTGTAAATCCATGCTTATTTGATCACATCATCTTGCCTCGAAAGCAAGATTGTTCTCGAGCTTAATAACATAGCGGTGGTTCGTGATTTTCTGAATATCTTCTCGGAAGTATCATCAGGGTGTCCCGTGACTGTTATGTTGAGCTCGTGATGAAGTTGGTTTCTTGTAAGCCACCCTTTCTCCAAGGATCTGTGTTGGATACCCTGAATAAGTTGGTTAAGTTAAACAACAACTTGGAGAGTTGGAAGATGAAAGCTTGTCTTACTAAGGGATATCTTCTGTGTATGCGTGTTGAAGAAAGATGATATTTTCATCGGTTGGACCTCGTGATCAGTTGTCGGATCTATCGTCTTATCCAATCTTGATTTGATTATGGGCTATCATCAAATCAAATCAGATCCAATGATGTTCGTAATGTTGTCTTACCCGTGGTTGATTCCTCGAGCATGCACAAGTATATCTTTTGGTCTGACTAGTGCTATCACTTTGTTCACATAATCATGGAATTCCTACTTCATTGGAATTTAGATGAATTGGTGTGGAGCCCATCGGCAACATTTCTATCTTCTCCATAATTCATGATGAACATTAAGCTAGTGTTGGAAACTTGTGTAAGCATTCTCTTCGTGTCCCGTTCATGAAGTATATGTTTTATGAAAGAAGTGACTTCCTCGAATTCACGTGCATCCGATGTAAGTTGCCGCCATGAATTCGAGAAAACTTGTTTTTGTTTCCTAGGGAATCATCCCAAGTGAGGCATGCATGTGCGAAGTATTCTATCGTCTGATAGACTAATCATCTTCATCCCATATGTATTTCCTAGCACACCAAGCCATTGATTGATTTGTTCAAGGAGAAGAAGTTCCTTCTTAAGAGCATGCCTTATGCAAGGACTTCAATATCCTCGATTATGGTTCCCCGCTTGAACTCGGTAGTGTTTTATTATAATACTACGATGTGGTCATGATTGTCTGGGACAACGTATTCACATGTGTGTAGCAGAACCAGCTCATGTTTTGGAGCTTACTACCGTAGTTCATTTCCTGAGAATCTCGCAACGTTATCTCGTCGATTTGTGTTGCAACTTTTCTTTTCAGACATGTTGAGTCTAAAGTATCCTATTACTAACCAGATCTGAATCTCGGGCAGATATGATGGTTGGAACATTCCCAAAATTTGCATTTTGTTCCCAGCTTGCACCGCCATTGTGCCCATTTCCCATGGGCTGCCCTTCTCAATAGTTGATGTCCAGGATCATCTTCAAAAGTGGTCCTACCATGGGTCCCATCCATTTTCGATGATAAGCAAAAATCATCCATTACGTTGTCTGCAACAAGGTAGTCCACATCATCCATTCTAGTCCAAGTATGTCATTCTCTCGAATTCTTTCAAATGCTCAACTGTGAATTGCCTCATGCTGGTATGAAGAGTTTCAATGATCTATATATGATAAGTAATTCTTTTTTCCACATAAAAGAATAACTCTACGCGTCACCTCCTGATAGAGGCAAAGGTGTCCCGTCTTTCGATGAGATGATGGATATCGCTTTGGTGGAAGTCGACTTTGACGATCCGACTACGAACGTGCGATGACGTCGCGCCTTAGCATTCGCTAAACCAACTCCGAGAGGTTATTGACCACGCCGGAGCACGATCAACCTGACCACGAGGGTCTGTTTCCTGCGAGCAAACGAAGAACAAGCAAGAAACAGAGATTGCAATCTGGATATTGCGAATATAAGATGAAAGCCTTATTGATCAAGGTGGGGTTCTGTGACGCCTTTGTCTGGTCGTTGAACACAAACGAAGTACGCGAAGTTGCAGCTATGGCGAACTTTTAATCTAAACAAAACCCAAAGTCCAAACGACGCCGTAAGGGCTGTATATATGGAGGAAGAGGGGGGGGGGGAATTTCGTGGCCCTTGGGGAAGGGGTCCGAAACCAACCCTATCTCTTGTTTCCCCACACATACGGACTCTAAAAATAGCCTATACTCAAGTATTTCGAAATTACATGGGCCTGGCCCAATAATAAGGTGACGCAGCACCTAGAATAGCCTCTGGACGAAAGTTATGAAGTAGCATCTTGTATATTTCGTCCAAGGCTTCATGCACGCATTATGGTGGCTTCAATGTCCTGAAATCATCACTGGTAACTCCGTTCTTGTCCCCCATGCGCATGCCATCATCTCCATGCTTGTTCTTGCTCCAATGTTCATCCTTCTCAAAGCTAGGCCCTTCATTTGTAAGCAAAACAAATGTATCCAATTTAGGCAGTATCATATTCTCATGAACATTAGAATCATTACCAAGAAACGAAAGTACCTGGTAATTTAATTGGCGTGCGCGAGCTCTAGTAATTGGTCCAGTATGTATAGCAGCAGGGGCTGTGGGTGTAACAATGGTATTGATGTCCTCATCATCCTCCCCTTCTTGAAATGAAGTCGTCCTCGACGGAAGCTCATCTCCCTCACCCAAATAAGGCTTCAAATCTGCAATATTAAAAGTGGGACTAACCCCAAAATCTACAGGCAGCTCAAGTTTATATGCATTATCATTTATTTTCTCTAACACCTTAAAAGGACCATCAGCACGTGGCATTAGCTTTGATTTGCGCAAATCAGGAAATCTATCCTTACGCAAATGTAACCAAACAAGATCTCCAGGTGCAAACACGACATGTTTTCTACCCTTATCTCCAGCAAGTTTATATTTAGCATTCATCCGCTCAATGTTTTCCTTAGTTAACTCATGCATTTTTAAGATCAATTCAGCACGTTGTTTAGCATCAAAATTAACCTTCTCCGAAGATGGAAGAGGCAACAAATCAATAGGTGCACGAGGTAGGAAACCATACACAATTTCAAAAGGGCACATCTTAGTAGTAGAATGCAATGAACGATTATAAGCAAACTCAATATGAGGCAAGCATTCTTCCCACATTTTCTTATTATTCTTCAAAACAGCCCTAAGCATAGTAGACAATGTTCTATTGACTACTTCAGTTTGTCCATCAGTTTGGGGGTGATAAGTAGTACTAAAAAGTAGTTTAGTCCCCAACTTAGCCCATGAACATCTCCAAAAGTGGCTAAGAAATTTAGTATCACGATCTGAAACAATAGTATTTGGCACACCATGCAAACGAATAATTTCACGGAAGAACAAATCAGCAACAGTAACAGCATCATCGCTTTTATGACATGGTATAAAGTGTGCCATTTTTGAGAATCTATCCACGACAACAAATATGCTATCCCTCCCCTTCTTTGTTCGAGGTAAACCTAAAACAAAGTCCATAGATATATCCTCCCAAGGAACACTAGGTACAGGCAAAGGCATATATAAACCATGAGGATTGAGTCGTGACTTAGCTTTTTGACATGTAGTGCAGCGAGCAACAAAACGCTCAACATCCCGTCTCATCTTTGGCCAAAAGAAATGTGTAGCAAGTACGTCCTCCGTCTTCTTCACGCCAAAGTGTCCCATTAATCCTCCTCCATGCGCCTCCTGCAACAACAAAAGACGAAGAGAGCTAGCTGGAATGCATAGCTTGTTAGCACGGAACACAAATCCATCATTAACGACAAACTTGTTCCAGGTTCTTCCTTCTTTACAATTCTGCAAAACATCTTTAAAATCAGCATCATGCACATATTGATCTTTGATGGTCTCCAAACCAAATATTTTGAAGTCAAGTTATGAAAGCATAGTATAGCGACGAGACAATGCATCAGCAATAACATTTTCTTTACCCTTCTTGTGCTTAATGAGATAAGGGAAAGTTTCAATGAATTCAACCCATTTAGCATGTCTACGATTCAGTTTAGCTTGACTTTTAATATGTTTCGAAGATTCATGATCAAAATGTATAACAAATTCTTTGGGCCATAAATAATGTTGCCATGTTTCTAAAGTACGAACAAGAGCATATAGTTCTTTATCATAAGTAGAATAATTCAGACTAGGCCCACTCAATTTTTCAGAAAAGTATGCAACAGGTTTACCATCTTGTAATAACACACCTCCTAATCCAATTCCACTAGCATCACATTCAAGCTCAAAAGTCTTACTAAAATCAGGAAGTTGGAGTAAAGGAGCATGTGTCAACTTATCTTTCAATACCGTGAAGGCTTCTTCCTGTGCGGTACCCCAAACAAAAGGCACTTCCTTCTTTGTGAGCTCGTTGAGAGGTGCAGCAATGGTGCTAAAATCTCTCACAAAATGCCTACAGAAACTAGTGAGTCCAAGAAAACTCCGCACTTGTGTGACTGTTTTGGGCTGTGGCCAACTCTCAATAGCTTCAATCTTGGCTTTATCAACTTCAATTCCCTGTGGAGTAACAACATAGCCAAGAAAAGATACTCGGTCGGTGCAAAAGGTGCACTTCCCAAGGTTACCAAACAAACGTGCATCACGTAGAGCAATAAAAACAGCACGTAAATGTTCCAAATGTTCTTCCAAAGATTTGCTATAAATCACTATATCATCAAAATAGACTACCACAAATCGTCCAATGAAAGCACGTAAAACTTTGTTCATTAGTCTCATGAAAGTACTATGTGTATTAGTTAACCCAAAAGGCATGACTAACCACTCATATAAACCAAACTTAGTTTTAAATGCAGTTTTCCATTCATCTCCCAATTTCATACGAATTTGATGGTATCCACTACGCAAATCAACTTTGGAGAATATTGTAGAGCCACTCAATTCATCAAGCATATCATCTAGCCTAGGAATAGGATGACGATAACGAATAGTAATATTATTAATGCCTCTACAATCAACACACATACGCGACGTACCATCCTTTTTAGGCACTAGTATAATAGGAACAGCACAAGGACTAAGAGACTCACGTATATAACCTTTGTCGAGCAGCTCCTGTACTTGACGCATAATCTCCTTCGTCTCCTCTGGATTGGTACGGTATGGTGCACGGTTGGGTAGCGATGCACCGGGAATTAAATCAATTTGATGCTCAATCCCTCGAATAGGTGGTAATCCCGGTGGCCCGTCTTGTGGGAAGACGTCAGCGAACTCCTGCAAAATGTTAGTGACAGCAGGGGGCAAAGAGGAAGGCACGTCCTCGAATGAAAATAATGCCTCTTTGCACACAAAAGCATAGCAAACAGATTTGTTGAAATCTAGCTCATCAATATCAGATTTTGTGGCAAGTAAAAATGCACTTTTCAATTTAATTTCAGAAACAACACTAGATGGTTTATTATTAGGTTTCATTTGTTGCTCAAATTCTTTTGCCACAATCTGATTTTCACTCTTATTTTTCTCCTGTTTTGCTTTATTAGCTCTATTAATGTCATCTTTCAAAATGGAATCAGGAGTCATAGGAAGCAAAGTAATATTTTTATCCTTATGAACAAGAGTATACTGATTGTTTCTACCATGGTGTACAGAATTTTTATCAAATTGCCATGGTCTACCAAGTAATAAGGAACATGCTTGCATGGGTACCACATCACAATCAACATAATCAGCATATGTAGAGATACTAAAATGCACACGAACAGTACGTGTTACCTTAACCTTGCCGCTGTTGTTGAACCATTGGATGTAGTAAGGATGTGGATGTGGTCTTGTGGTGAGAGATAGTTTCTCCACCATCTCCATGCTAGCCAAGTTGTTACAGCTCCCTCCATCTATGATGACGCGAACAGAACGTTCCTTCACAACTCCCTTTGTATGGAACAAATTTGCATTCTCTCGCATAATGTCCTCTTCCCTTACAACGACGACAAATAATATCACTTGTGTGCCCTGTTGACGCCATGGAAGAAGAAGAGCTCTGCGCAGGCCCGGCAGGTGTGCTCTTGGCAGAGAGTGGTGGTTGTGCCTACTTTCTTGTATCACGGCTGGAGGTGGCACCTGATGGAGGTGATGGTGAAGTGGAAGTAGAGGATGCACGTGGTGTCCATGATGAAGGTCGACCTGCAGAAAAGTTAGTTCGCGCCAATGCCTGTCGATCCGGCACTTCAAGTTCAGCTTTACAAGCAAGATGGAATAAACGAGTGATATTATTATAATCCTTATACTCTAGAATGGTCTGAATCTCTTTATTTAATCCACCCATAAAACATGCAAGCATAGCTTCATTCTCCTCAACAATACCACATCTAATCATGCCAGTTTGTAATTCCTGATAATATTCTTCTACAGAATTTTTCCCTTGTCTTAAGCGCTGCAATTTTTGAAGTAATTCACGTTGATAATATGGTGGAACCCAACGAGTACGCATAGTAGTTTTCAAAGCAGCCCAAGTAGTTGGAACAGGATATAATCTACAATGTTCAGACCACCAAACACATGCAAAGCTAGTGAAAGCACAAACAGCAGCAGGAACATGTCTCTCCTCAGGATATTGTAAACATGTAAATCGTTGTTCAGTTTCTAACTCCCAAGTAAGATATATATCAGGAACATATGTACCCTCAAATGGTGGAATATTCAATTTCAGTTTAGGGAGATGGTCATGATCTCGTACCTGAGGTGGTGGTGCCGGCCTACCGTTGCGAATCAAAACTCTCAAAGCTTGGATAGAGCGATTACCAGGGAGAGTCAAACGCACGATGTAGATGTATGTGGAGCTGGGAAGGCTTATAATATGGTAGCAAAAATGGTCAGCAATAATCAATTCAGAGATGCAAAGTTGAATAAACGCTCAACGACGGTACTGTGCTGGTCCTAGGCTAGACCGTGCTAGAGACGCGAGCCTAGAACGTGCTAGAGACGCGAGCCTAGAACGTGCTAGAGACGCGAGCCTAGAACACTAACAAAATCACGGCGCTGCACGTAAACCAGGGGAAAGCACACTCTGGAAATTTTTTTTTGCTCTTTTTTTTCGCGCTCTTTTTTTTTGCGCTCCACTTTTTTTTTGCGAAAAATCACTATAATGGCGAGTGTCTCAAAACTCTTCCCAGGTCAAACTGACAGGATAGGCACAAATTTTTTTTGACTATTTTTTTCGGAAATCAGGGCAGCGACGACGAAAAAGTGCGACAAAAAATCACTATGATGGCGAGTGTCTCAAAACACTCCCCGGGACCTAAAAATAGGATAGGAAAAAAATATTTTTGGTCGCCAAAATTTTGGCCTAAAAACTGCCCGGGGGTCTCCAGACTCTTTTTTTTTCCGAGACCTACTCAGGCAAGGAAACACGAAACGGAAAATAGATGGATCTCTAAAACAAACCGAATATGAAAAGAACTCGGATTGGTGGTGGATATATGGTGGTAGGATATGGCAGCGGTGGTGGTATTTGGTAGCGGTGGTGGTATATGGATACGGATCGGTGGTGGTATATGGATACGGATTCAAAGCGGTGGCGGATAAGCAATGGTGGTAGATGGCAAGGCGATGATGATGGTGCGGCGGCGGCATGACAACTTATGACTAGAACCCGAAACTCTAAAAGACTAGACTCTAAGACCAGCAACTTGACACGACGATGCAACCGCAAATTCAACAAAGCACAAACCATAAAAAGATTATGCAAAGGCTCAGATTGGTTCGGATATGATGAACTAACCCTAATTTTTTTTGTGGCTTTTTCGTGGACTGTAGGTATGAAGAACAGACTCGATCTAAACTACGAAAAACTGTAAAATCTCACCGAGCAACCTGGAAATCTGATACCACTTGATAGAGGCAAAGGTGTCCCGTCTTTCGATGAGATGATGGATATCGCTTTGGTGGAAGTCGACTTTGACGATCCGACTACGAACGTGCGATGACGTCGCGCCTTAGCATTCGCTAAACCAACTCCGAGAGGTTATTGACCACGCTGGAGCACGATCAACCTGACCACGAGGGTCTGTTTCCTGCGAGCAAACGAAGAACAAGCATGAAACTGAGATTGCAATCTGGATATTGCGAATATAAGATGAAAGCCTTATTGATCAAGGTGGGGTTCTGTGACGCCTTTGTCTGGTTGTTGAACACAAACGAAGTACGCGAAGTTGCAGCTATGGCGAGCTTTTAATCTAAACAAAACCCAAAGTCTAAATGACGCCCTAAGGGCTGTATATATGGAGGAAGAGGGGGGGGGGGGATTTCGTGGCCCTTGGGGAAGGGGTCCGAAACCAACCCTATCTCTTGTTTCCCCACACATACGGACTCTAAAAATAGCCTATACTCAAGTATTTCGAAATTACATGGGCCTGGCCCAATAAAAAGGTGACGCAACACCTAGAATAGCCTCTGGACGAAAGTTATGAAGTAGCATCTTGTATATTTCGTCCAAGGCTTCATGCACGCATTATGGTGGCTTCAATGTCCTGAAATCATCACTGGTAACTCCGTTCTTGTCCCCCATGCGCATGCCATCATCTCCATGCTTGTTCTTGCTCCAATGTTCATCCTTCTCAAAGCTAGGCCCTTCATTTGTAAGCAAAACAAATGTATCCAATTTAGGCAGTATCATATTCTCATGAACATTAGAATCATTACCAAGAAACGAAAGTACCTGGTAATTTAATTAGCGTGCGCGAGCTCTAGTAATTGGTCCAGTATGTATAGCAGCAGGGGTTGTGGGTGTAACAATGGTATTGATGTCCTCATCACCACCCTTAAGGTGCCTCGTTATGGTATCATGGGCAACTTAACTCCTCGATACTTTGAAACCCCCTCACCATCTATTTAAGCGTGGAATTGTTGCCTACCGAATCGAACTATCACCATATGTTTCTTCCATCCCTCTCGATGTGTGTTTTGTGTCTCAACTCGAGAGATGTTACTATGTCTCATCCCGTGAGTCGATCGTGAGTTGCTCGATCTTCGAGGAGATCATTTCCTGTAGAATCTCTTTTCGTCATCATCGAGTTGAATGAAGATCTCAAGAGCAAGGATATCAAGATCAACATGAAGCAAGGAATCAACGTTCCTATGAAGGGTAATTGGATCGAGAAGATTGTGTTAGCTTTGTGCCCCCTCTATCTTCTTACCTCACATCTTGAATCTCGGGACGAGATTCTTGTTAGTGGGGGTGAGTTGTCACAGCCCTAGAATAGTTGCCTACAATAGTTGCATCTGCATCCATGCATCATGTTTAAATTCAAAGGAAATTTGAATTCGGGATGACCAAGCCCTAGAACCAAATGAATCCAAATAGGTTCAACTAAAATCTTTTTCAATGATTTCAAAATGCCCTTTAAAATGTTCATCATTTCTAGATCAAGGTGGAAGCATCTACCAAAAATGGTTCACATTTTTGCAAGACATATTTGGACTTTGAATTAATTCAATCATATTTGAATTGGAGATATTTGAATGATATATATATTTTAGATGTTCCAAAGATGTTGGAAATTGTTAAGGGTCACTGGAATAATTCAGACAACACCCATAATTATTTCCAGTATTTTATGAAATGGTTAGTATTATTACTAAATCAAAACAGAAACCTACCTGGCACTTACCTCGGCCGGTTACTGTACAGCCCAGCCAGCCCACCTGGCCCTCCTGCCGGTCATCTTCCTCCTGTGCCAGTAGGCAGAGGCAGGAACAAAGCGCGCACGCGCCCGAGCACGCCACGCTCCACCTGCTTTCCTGCCTCCCCGCCAGCGCAACACCGCGATTCCTCTCCGTGGTGCTGTCCGAATTGAACCCTCCCACTCTTTCGCTCCCTCGAGCGCCCTCCCTCTCGCGCGCGTCGACCCGAATGCGCCCGTCGCCGGCGTTCGCCACCACCGCAACCACTGCCTCCTCCTCGACCTTTTGAGCTGACCACGAGCTCCGCCACTCCGTCCTCGACCTCCTCACCAAGCGAAGCATCGCTGGACGCCCTGCATCACCGGCATCTTCCTCTTCTTCAAGCTTCGGCAACGCCGACCATCGCCGTAGATCCGCAGCAACTAGAGCGTCCACGAGCCCGTGAGCTACCCTGCCGCCTCCCTGTGAGCGCCCGCTTCGACTCCCCCTCTTCCACGGCCTCTCCGCGTCCTCTAGGCTGTAGTTGCATAGACACTGAAGCTCCGCCGCTGCATATGCTCGCCGCCGCTACACGCCCTCCCCGGCATCCCCACGACCACTGGATGCCCCGCACCACGGGCCCTCCAACGCACCTAACCGCGCACCAGCCATGGTCGGAAACGGCCGGCCGACGATCGCCGCCGCGTCGGGTCATCACCGGCGTAACCGCGCCGACTTGGCACGACCATTAGGGGCTAATTAGTCGCCCTTCAGCCATTGACAGTGGGCCGCGCGGAGGGTCAAAGTATGAGTCAACGCGGGATTAGCACCCGTGTCACTGACCAGTGGACCCCACTGTTCAGGTTTGACCCAGTTGACCGTTGACCTAGTGCTGATGACATGCTGATGTAATAAACTATTTATGGATTATTTCTATTTAAGAAACGATTAAGAAATTCCATAAAATGTTATAAACTTCTAAAAATCATATAAAATCAACCATAACTCCAAATGAAATAATTTATATATGAAAAATGATCGGAAAAATATGAGGAATCTGTTTATGGCATTGTAATGCATGTTTGAATAACTTAAAGTTGCTGTATAAGACAATTTGAATTAATGGCATTTGAAATGCCTTGTATGGAGTTTGAATTTGAATCTAGTGTTCAAACCAACTCCATTTAAATCGTTGCTAGGTGCATTAGCTCAAATCACAGCATATTGCCATGTCACATTCATGCATCATATTGCTGCATTGCATTGATTGTGTTCCTTCTCTGTTTGCCGGTGTTGTTCCCTCTCAGTGGACGTTGTTCCGACGTTGTGATAGTTGACACCGATGAAGAGCTATACTATCTTCAGAAGTGCCAGGCAAGCAAACCCCCATTGAACATTCCGATACAATCCCACTCTCTCGCTCTTGCTCTCTTTTACTGCATTAGGACAACAACATTTCAACTGCTACATGCTGCGGTAGCTGAACCCCTTTCCTCTGCATGACCTGTCTTTGCCACAGTAAATAGTTGAAACCCACTAGCATGAGTAGGAGTGGTTTGAGCCATGATGTGCCATTCATGCTTGCTTGTTATGCCTGCTATGCTTAGAGTTGTGTTAGGTTTTATTCATCTGGGATGGATTGGAATGGTGTGAACATGTCCTACTGTGTGAGAGCTAAGTGTGTGAACACGATTTAGTAAAGGTAGCGATGAGAGGCCATGTAGGAGTACATGGTGGGTTGTCTCATTGGGACCATCCTCAGGAACTGAGTTCTGTGTCCGTGATCCAAGACAGTTACTACCATACATTGCATTCCGGTAACTCGATCCCTCTCGGCTTATTAATCGCCTCGATATCTGTCCAGGAGTTGCAACTAGTTTCTTGTGTTTGTAGGTAGTGCTAGTAGTCTACCAAGTGGCACCCGGTACAGGTGGGCTTGGGACAGACTAGGTGTAGTGGCACGGTGTACCAACTGGCACCCGGATGGTATGCTTGGGAACCCTGCTCACATCGTTTGGGGCCGTGATGGAAACCTCAGCCGGACTCCCTTGCGGATGGAACCTGAATAGGCGATAAACCTGGACAAGACTCTTGCGTGGTTAGTCAGGTCATGGCTGACACCCTCGCCAGGCTTCCACTTGAAGGTTGCCGAGATACATGACGTGTACATGGCGGTAAGTGGCGAGAGCATGTGTGAACAAGTACACCCCTGCAGGGTTAACATGATCTATTCGAATAGCCACGTCCGCGGTAAAGGACTACTTGGTTGCTTATGCAGTTCATAGACAAATGAAAGTGGATACTCTAAAATGCGCAACATAAGCGTAAGTGCTATGGATGGCCTTCTCGTAGGGAGACGGGAGCGGATCCATAGTGGTGTATTGATATGGTGAATATGTGGACTCGTGTGCGCCACCTCAAAAGAGTTATCGGCAGTCGTAGTACAGGATAGCCACCGAGTCAAAGCTAGCTTGCTGTAGTTAAACTCCACCACCCCCTTTGTTGATACTGATGCATATGTAGATAGTTCTGATGTAAGTCTGGTTGGGTACATTTGTACTCACGTTTGCTTAATTTATGTTTTTGCAGAGAGACTTCAGTCTCACTAGTAGTTCCGCGTGGACTTCGACATTTAGCTTGTTACCTCAGCTACGATCTTGTACCCTTGGGAGGGTCTTGTAGATAGTCAGGCTCTAAAGCCTTCTTCCTTTTAAGATGTCTGTACCCAGACATGTTTATGCTTCCGTTGCCTGTATGCTCTGTATGTTGGGTCATGTGACCCATGATTGTAACTCTTACTATGTACGACTCTTCGGAGACTTATGAATAAATACTTTGAGTCGTAGAGTTTCGTTGTGATGCCATGTTGTATTTGCACATATCGAGCATATTGTGTGTATGATTTTGAAATGCTTGGTATCTGTGGGATCCGACAACCTAGTTGTTTATTCTTGGTAGCTCTCTTATGGGGAAATGTCTCCTAGTGCTTCCACTGAGCCATGGTAGCTTGCTACTACTCCAGAACACTTAGGCTGGCAGGCATGTGTCCTTCTTCCTTCCTGTGTCTGTCCCTTCGAGGAAATGTCATGCTTTGTTCCTTTAAGTCCTTGTAGCTTGCTATGACTTGGGTTCATACGTTGATGATCGACACGTTCGTTGTTGGGTCATGTATGCCTGTCCCTGTAAGTTAGTGCCACTTTGGATTCATGACTAGTCATGTCGGCCCGGGTTCTCTGTCATATGGATGCTAGCGACACTATCATATACGTGAGCCAAAAGGCACAAACGGTCCCGGGCCAGGTAAGGTGGCACCCGTGGGGATACCGTGCGTGAGGCCGCAAAGCGATATGATGTGTTACATGCTAGATCAGTGTGACTTAGGATCGGGGTCCCGACAGGCGGCTCTTCCTCCGATGGAAGGCCACGTTGGGGATCAACCTCGAGAATTCATCATCAGGTTGTACAAGCCCTTGCGCGGTCACCTTCGTCTTCCAACCGCGCGCCCTGAGGCTACACATGAGGGTTGTGGGGATGGAAGCATGAGGGTTGATGTCGATTTCCCCGCTCCTCATGTAATGTATCTCCGTCGTGGCTGGAAGACCTTCGCCCGTGCCCACAGCTTCTCGGAGGGGCACATTCTCCATTTCAAATTAACGGAGAGTGGCCTGCTCTCCGTCAAGATCTTTGGGCGCTCGGGAGGCCGCTTAGGGTGCTGCATGGAGAGCTCGACCGATGGTGAAAGCTCCTCCTCGAGCGAAAGCGACGAGGAGGACAGTGACGGCGACGACGACGACAGCGGGCGGAGGAGCGATGACTCTGACTCCGGCTGATCGTCGCCCGCACCATCTTCATCAGGTGGCAGCACCATGATCTGCATCCGCATCTCCTCCCTGGCAGTGGATTTGCCGGGGAGTTGGATGCAGAGGTGCGGATGGTGCTGCCGGGCTCCTCTAGGAGCCTCCCAACTGGACCCCGGTAGGCTTCCTCTCGGGTTGCAGCTTCGTTAGCCCTGCCGAGTCCTGCTGGCCCTGGTGACGGTGGTTGACGGGGCTGCCTTCCGCCATGCTCTCCATCGAGGTGTCCCCTTACACCCCCGTTCCTACTGGGCTACCTCTCCTGGACCCCGACGGAGCGGACTGGAATCCTGCCCTAGCGCTCCTTTTGCCCTCCTCGCCTTCGACGGCTGCACCTAGGAGGAGAGGGAGAAGAAAGGGCATTACGGAGCACTTATCTTTTTTAATCTTAAATCTGCCGGCAATTGCCAAATTTTAATTCAAATAATGTGATCTCTCGAGTCCATCTTTGTGTTCTGTAATGCTTGTACTTGTGTTAGCATATAAATGAAAAAGAAGAACCTTGCCGGGAGCTCGTGCATGTATATGTCCATGCACAAGCAGAATGCCTCTTTAATAAAAATAAATGAGTTTTCCCCCGGTAGGATATCCTGCCGGCACCCTCTTTGTCTGCCAGAGAGCTCCGTCTGCCGGGGAACAGATAGAGGGGCCAGCCCCCCGCCAAATCCTTCTTACCAAAGGCTACTGCGACCATCCTAACTGAAGCAACGTTCGAGTCATAGATGGGAGCTCCTAAGTATCAAAAGAGAGGCGAGGGTTTCTTATGCAAAATTATAGCCTTACAGAACACTAATGGACAAGAGGTAAACTTATCTGTTTGGCTTGCCGGGGATCGCCGTGCCGTGCAATCTTCTCATCCTTTGTCGAGGTCAAGTTCATGGCAGGGACCTGAAACTCCATGTAGATGTGAATGAATGCAGGATGCAATCCTATCTATATGCGTAAGAAAATGCTCATGAAATGCTTATGTAGTGATCTGGGTGTGCTCGTGCATGCATGAAATCTTAGTTGGGGCCCCCCTACAACGCTTCTTTATTTTCTCTTGCACGGGGTCATCGCCCTGGCTTTGGAGAAGGGGTTATATGCAGATGAGGCAAGGCCTGTACAAAAGGGTGGCTGCCGGGTAGTGCCCGGCAGCCTCGCGCCTTACGGGTAGTACTTATGGAGATGCTCAATATTCCATGAGTTTTGCAACCGAGTGCCATCCCCGGTCTCCAGACAGACTACGCTAGGTCTGGTGACTCGTACTACCCGGTAAGGGCCTTCCCACTTCGGTGACAGCTTGTTTGTACCCTTGGCGGACTGAACGTGCCTAAGGACAAGGTCACCTTCCTCAAAACACCGGGCATGAACCCTGCGGCTATGATAGCGACGCAGGGCTTGCTGGTAGCGTGCAGCACGCGTAGCAGCCCGAAGACGGTTCTCCTCGAGTAGCATAGCGTCGTCACGCCGGTGCTGATCTTGCGCTACTTCATCGTAGGCAAGCACTCGAGGGGACCCGTAAATGAGTTCCGTGGGGATAACTTCTTCTGCCCCGTAGACCAGGGAGAAGGGAGTCCGCCCGGTAGCTCGGTTAGGTGTCATTCTGAGGGAGCTGAGAACTACAGGCAGCTCCTCGGTCCACCGCCTGCCGTGCTTCTGCAGCGTATCGAAAGTTCTTGTCTTGAGTCCACGAAGCACTTCCGAGTTCACCCTCTCAGCTTGTCCATTGCTCTAGGGGTGAGCCACAGAAGCGAACGAGATCTTGCATCCGAGGGCATGAACATATTGCATGAAGGTGTGGCTCGTGAACTGGGTGCCATTGTCAGTGATGATCCTTGCCGGAACTCCGAAACGACACACCATTTCTTTCAAGAACTTGATAGCTGACTGAGCAGTCACCTTTCTCACGGCAGTCACTTCCGGCCACTTTGTAAAATTGTCGATGGTGACGAACAAGAATTCAAAGACACTGATTGCTCGGGGGAAGGGGCCGAGGATATCGAGCCCCCAGGTAGAGGGAAATGTCCATGATATAGGGATTGTCTGAAGGGCTTGGGCAGGCAGGTGTGTTCTCTTGGAATGGAACTGACATGCTTCACATGTCGTGACAAACTCAATTGCATCTTGGAGGGCTGTGGGCCAATAGAATCCTTGCCAGAATGCTTTCCCAACTAATTCCCTTGATCCAATGTGTGAGCCGCACATTCCTCGGTGAATCTCAGCCAACAGTTACTTTCCATCCTCCCGGCAGACACACTTCAATTTCACACCGTTGGGCCTCCTTCTTTACTGTGACGCCCCCGATTTGACCATACACTAATCATGCACGCAAATGTGTACGATCAAGGTCAGGGACTCACGGGAAGATATCACAACACAACTCTAAAACATAAATAAGTCATACAAGCATCATAATACAAGCCAGGGGCCTCGAGGGCTCGAATACAAGTGCTCGATCACAGACGAGTCAGCGGAAGCAACAATATCTGAGTACAGACATAAGTTAAACAAGTTTGCCTTAAGAAGGCTAGCACAAACTGGGATACACATCGAACGAGGCGCAGGCCTCCTGCCTGGGATCCTCCTAACTACTCCTGGTCGTCGCCAGCGGGCTGCACGTACTAGTAGGCACCTCCAGTGTCGTAGGTGTCGTCGTCGACGGTGGCGTCTGGCTCCTGGACTCCAACATCTGGTTGCGACAACCAGATAGAAAGGAAAGGGGGAAAAGAGGGAGAGAAGCAACCGTGAGTACTCATCCAAAGTACTCGCAAGCAAGGAGCTACACTACATATGCATGGGTATATGTGTAAAGGGGCATATCAGTGGACTGAACTGCAGAATGCCAGAATAAAAGGGGGATAGCTAGTCCTGTCGAAGACTACGCTTCTGGTCATATCCATCTTGCAGCATGAAGAAGAGAGTAGATTGAAGTCCTCCAAGTAGCATCGCATACCATAATCCTATCCGGCGATCCCCTCCTCGTCGCCCTGTTAGAGAGCGATCACCGGGTTGTATCTGGCACTTGGAAGGGTGTATTTTATTCAGTATCCAGTTCTAGTTGTCATAAGGTCAAGGTACAACTCCGGGTCGTCCTTTTACCGAGGGACACGGCTATTCGAATAGATAAACTTCCCTGCAGGGGTGCACCACATAACCCAACACGCTCGATCCCATTTGGCCGGACACACTTTTCTGGGTCATGCCCGGCCTCGTAAGATCAACGCGTCGCAGCCCTACCTAAGCACAACAGAGCGGTCAGCACGCCGGTCTAATCCTAAGCGCGCAGGGGTCTGGGCCCATCGCCCTATGCACACCTGCACATTGCGAACGCGGCCGCGAGCAGACCTAGCAACCCACACGATCACGGCGGTTACGTCAAAGCGGTCCAACACGGCGCGCGCCACTCAGTCGCTGACGTCACGAAGGCTTCGGCTGATACCACGACGCCGGGATACCCATAACTACTCCCGCGTAGATGGCTAGTGCGTATAGACCAAATGGCCAGACTCAGATCAAATACCAAGATCTCGTTAAGCGTGTTAAGTATCCGCAAACGCCGACCAGGGCCAGGCCCACCTCTCACCTAGGCGGTCTCAACCTGCCCTGTCGATCCGCCACAAAGATCCACTTGCGGGTACTCCTACGAGCCGACCCGACTTTAGTCATCACATGTGTCATGTATATAGTATATAAGCATATACTCGTGATCACCGCCCAGGTGATCACGGCCCGATAGTATAGCACAGCAGACGGACAAGAATGTAGGGCCACTGATGGAAAACTAGCATCCTATACTAAGCATGTAGGGTTGCAGGTAAAGGTAACAACAGTAGTAGCAAGGATAGGCTATGCAACAGGATAGGATATCGGAAAGCAGTAACATGCTACACTACTCTAATGCAAGCAGTATAGAGAAGAATAGGCGATATCTGGTGATCAAGGGGGGGGCTTGCCTGGAAGGTCAGCCGAGAAGGAGGGGTCGTCAACACCGTAGTCGTACTGGGTAGCGGCAGCGTCGGCCTCGTAGTCTACCGGAGAGAAGAGGGGGGAAGAAACAGTAAATACAATGCAAACATAAGCATGACGATGCGTGACATGACAATGAACAGTGCGAGGTGTGTCCTAACGCGACAGTAGGTGGTACCGGCGAAGGGGGGGAACATCCGGGAAGTATTCCCGATGTTTTGCGTTTTCGGACAGATGGACCGGAGGGGAAAAGTGATGAGGACATCAATACAATTATTACACCCACAGTCCCTGCTGCTATACATACTGGACCAATTACTAGAGCTCGCGCACGCCAATTAAATTACCAGGTACTTTCGTTTCTTGCTAATGATTCTAATGTTCATGAGAATATGATGCTGCCTAAATTGGATACATTTGTTTTGCTTACAAATGAAGGGCCTAGCTTTGAGAAGGATGAACATTGGAGCAAGAACAAGCATGGAGATGATGGCATGCGCATGGGGAACAAGAACGGAGTTACAAGTGATGATTTCAGGACGTTGAAGCCACCATAATGCGTGCATGAAGCCTTGGACGAAATATACAAGATGCTACTTCATAACTTTCGTCCAGAGGCTATTCTAGGTGCTGCGTCACCTTATTATTGGGCCAGGCCCATGTAATTTCGAAATACATAAGTATAGGCTGTTTTTAGAGTCCGTATGTGTGGGGAAACAAGAGATAGGGTTGGTTTCGGACCCCTTCCTCAAGGGCCACGAAATTCCCCCCCTCTTCCTCCATATATACAGCCCTTAGGGCGTCGTTTAGACTTTGGGTTTTGTTTAGATTAAAAGTTCGCCATAGCTGCAACTTCGCGTACTTCGTTTGTGTTCAGCGACCAGACAAAGGCGTCACAGAACCCCACCTTGATCAATAAAGCTTTCATCTTATATTCGCAATATCCAGATTGCAATCTCAGTTTCTTGCCTGTTCTTCGTTGCTCGCAGGAAACAGACCTTCGTGGTCAGGTTGATCGTGCTCCGGCGTGGTCGATAACCTCTCGGAGTTGGTTTACGATTGCTAAGGCGCGACGTCCTCGCACGTTCGTAGTCGGATCGTCAAAGTCGACTTCCATCAAAGCGATATTCATCATCTCATCGAAAGACGGGACACCTTTGCCTCTATCAAAAAGTTGCGAGTTCGATAGGTTAGGGAGGTGTGGTGGACGAACGGACTGCGTATCCGGATTCGTCTCGTCGTTCTGAGCAACTTTATGTTGAAAATATTTTAATCCGAGTTACGGATTAAAAGATATGATTTTCTAAAGATTTTATTAATTTCTGGAATTTAATTAATTATTTAATTTAATTCGAATTTGGATTTATGACATCAGCATGATGTCATGCTGACATCAGCAGTCAACTGGGGTTGACTAAGTCAAACTGACATGTGGGTCCAGTGGGACCCACCTGTCATTCTCTGTTTAGGTTAATTTAATTAACTAATTAGATTAGTTTAAACAGGATTAATTAACTTAATTAATTTAGTTAATTAATTAATTAATTAAAATTATTTTTATTTTTATTTTCTTTATTTATTTATTAATTTTTATTAATTAATTTACTATTATTATTATTATTTATTATTTTCTTTTAAATCATTCATTTTTTTCCTTTTCCTTTTTGTTCTGTGCGTGGGCCCCGGCTGTCATTGGGCCAGGGGGGTTCGGGCCCAGGGGGCAGTGGCTCAAGGGGGGGGCGAGGCCCACCTGGCAGTGGTCCAGGGGGCACTGCGGGTTTGGCCCACGGGTGCGGGCGCACCCGAGCGAGCGCTCGCCCGCAGGGCGGGACGAGGACGCCGGGGCACCGATGGCGGGGCTCGCTGGCGCGGCCATCTCCAGCGACGGCTGGCGGAGGCGAGGGGTGGCGCCGGTGCGGTCGGAGCAGCGCGGAGGGGCAGGCGCGGTGGCGCGGCCACGGGACAGAGGGAGAGACGGGGGAGGGCGAGGCCATGGCCGAGCCACTCGGGCACGGCCCCGACGCTCTGGTCGCGGCGGTGGCGGACGGGCGTGGTGCGGGCGCGGGCACGGCGAGCAGGGGCCCGAGGCGACGGCGGGGGTTAGCGCGACGAGGCGGCCAGGCGGGGCCTGGCCGACGCGGTGGCGGACGGGCATGGTGCGGGCGCGGGCACGGCAGGGGGGTGGGGCTGCGGGAGCGCGAGCTCGCGCGCAGCCACGGGCGCGAGGCAACGGCGCGGGCCGCGCGGCGGGGCGAGGGAAGGAGAGGGGGGCGTGGAGGCTGTGGCCTCACCGGGGGTGTAGGGACGGGGCAGCGGGGCACGTGGAGGGGGTTGGGGACGACGCGACGCAGGGGAGGAGGGGAAGCAGGCCGGCGGGGGGGGGGGGGGGGGGGGGCTCCGGCGAGGGCGAGCTCCGGGCGGCGACGGCAACGGGGCGGTCGGCGACGGTGGCCTCCTCTCGATCCCGTTCTGGATCGGGGGAGGGAGGAGGAGATATTTCGGGGGGGGAGTGGGTGCTGTCGGCGAGTGGGTGGGGGTGAGGGGATAAGGTGAGAGGGGTGGGCCGGCCGGCTGGGCCTGGGGGTCGGCCCAGTTGGGCCAGGGTCCAGTGGGGGGAGGGGGGTTCCTCCCTCTCTTTTTTTGTTTCCTCTGTTGCATTTTATTTTCTTTTTAGTAGTTTTCTATTTTGTTTTCTATTTGTCTTAGTTTTATAAATTAGGAAAATAGTTTCTAAATTAGTGTTATGGTTTAACCCACTGCCACAAAAAGTTTCACTCCTAACTAAAATAGTTTGATATTTTATAAATGGTAAAAGGCATTTAATTAATTATTTTGCCACTGTTTTATTTATGTTAGGACATTCAAACATTTTTAAGGATGTTGGTTTCTCCACCATTATTATCTAGGTATTATTTGTCACACCTGGAATATTTTAGTTTTGACTTTTGAAAACTTTAATTGTTTGACTTGTTTTTGAATTTTGAATTTTGAATCGGTTTTGAACTAACGCGAGATTAGCAACAGTAATCGACGTGACGTGGCATCATTAGCAGATGTTACTGTAGCTTGATTATCCGGGCGTCACAATTCTCCTCCACTACAAGAAATCTCGTCCCGAGATTTAGGAGCGGGAGTAAGGGGGAAGGGATTTGATTACGAAATTCTAACGAATTTTTCTCGGTCTCAGTTGCTCTTATCGAAGAGGTCGATCCATAGCGTTGATGTCTTCATTCCTATGCATCAATGCATCACAATGAAGTTGTCGTCCTTCTTTCAGGATCTTCTCCGTACTTATGAAAGGGTAAGAGGGGAAAAACTGTATAAGGACGGATTCTAACAAAATTGGGCACCGAAAGGTTAACTCAGGGGAAGAAGCATAAGTACCTCTTGAATTGAAACCTAAGAAGATATCGAGAGCAAAGTAAGGAGGTACCATGAGAAGTTTCAAACGGGCAGGCAATCGTTCGTTGCCTAAAACGAAGTGTGGAAGGGGTTCAGAGCAACGAGAATAAGTATTGCGTCTCATACCCGAATAGATCACTTGGCAGGTGGCCCGTGAGTTACATAAGAAGTCAAGCGCGAGGAATAACTTTGGAAACCGGGGGTGTACAGGAGAGTCAGGTTTCGATCCTGTGGAACTGTGGGTTATGGGCCCACCATGTAGGTTAAAGTAGGAAGGGTGGTGAAGTCTTGCACGTTCATGTAAGCAAGGCATGTCAGAGCATAACCTGTCAGTTATGTCTGCAACAATGTCGGTACCAAGGGCGAGGGAAGTTCTCATCCATCGGTGGTTACCGGAATGTCATTAACAATAGTAACAGGGTCTTACTGACAGAATTGTACACCGAGGTGTTTACATAAGCAGGAGAATATTACTGCTTAGATCACATAGATCACCAGAAAGGTTAAACCAAACAATGGAAAGGAAATTTGATTATCAGATTAAACAGAAGAATGGAAAGGAAAATGTGTTTAAACACTTATTTCAATGGTATATCCTTCCCAAGGACAAGCAGAGCATGATATCTGTGACAATATATAATGTAGAGAACCCTTTAGGTAAGGGGAGAGAAACTTCATGACATTACCCATACAACGGTGTTTGGATAATTGAGCAGGAAACAATTAGCTTTGGGCTTCAAATGTTCCTGTTGAAAATCAGAGTACCATAGACATGCTTCGAGATAGCATTGACATGGTCAATAGGTAAGATCAGGCCATGGATTCACAAAGGATCCATCAGGAACAACTTATGGAATAAGTCTTACAATTTCCTCATGGAAGAATGGCTAACCTTGGTAAGGAGGATACTATATCAATAGGTCATCCGGCCATGTGTGCTAGGCATGACATCATCTTACCGGGTTATAAAAAGACTAATGTTATAACTCTTGGAATTACGTTCCAACCATCATTTCTGACCAAGATTCAGATCAGATTGGTGTCAGGTTACCTCAGACTTAGGATGTCTGAGAAGAAAGGTGCAACACAAATTGATGGGATGACATTGTAAGATTCTCGGGAAATGAACCATGAAAGCAAGTTCCGAAACAAGAGTTCATCATTAAACCAAGGAGAGGTGAGGAGGTGACTGATTGACTCAGCGACAATCCATTGAGACTTCCAAAAGGTGGATTCCCACAACTATGTGAACAAGGAGATAACATTAGCCAGATCGAATGACTTAATGATGTATGCTCGAGGAAAACATACACAGTTAAACATTGGCTGAAATGTGCACCCGAAATATGGGCTAGGTAGCACGATCAATGTTCGAATGATGATTCATTAAGCCATAGACGTAGAATGAAACTATAGACCAATAACTTCAAAGCAATAGGGTTGCTAGAAGTTTAGAATCTACACATCACAGACCATTTGTCGGTATTTCGTTTAGAAACTACACGGGGACCAAGAAAGAATGGTGATGGTGAGAAGTATCATTGTACCAAGAATTCTTAAGAGGTGGAGTAATGTTCACGACATTCTTGACATCAAAAATGGTAATACTCCACGGTAGAACATAACATAAGTTGGATAGCAGGGGAAATCAAGATACATCACAAAATATGAACAAGTTCGTGTTGGGGGGAAGGTAAGAATATTGTCGATGATAACATAATTCATCGAGGGGCAAGGATGGTATTTCTCATCCTGAATTTCGACACACAACTTGGAAGAAGTCAAATTGTTGACAATGATCACGACAAATTTGTCGAGAGGTTTTTAAGAAGATGTAATTGATCGGCGATGACATCAAGTCAAAGGAATGACGAAAGCGAAAGGTTATTGGAACCGCGGGTAGCACACAAACTCGGGGTCAAGTTTGTTGTTCGAGGTGAAACGATATGACGAGGAAAATCGACGTAAGCTTAGCTCATCGTCGAAAGTGGTGCTCCGGGAATAAAGACCAGGTAGCACAGTTAAAATCATCAAGATAATGATATAGCCAAACATGCTAGGAATGACGCGATCGGGTACAAACTCGTAAGAAAGGAACATTACTAAAAGTTGTTGAACCATAGTGCGGACTCGATTCGCTTATCGGTGTTCTCGAGTGACTAATAACTCAGAGCCCGTGGAAAATCGGGATCAGTGAGAATGTAGCACTTGATGAAGAACTCATAAGAAGTTATGCAGTTCCATGATAATCTCGAGATACCAGGGGGTAATACTCGACGACAGATCAAGGTAAAGGTTGGACTAGGGTATTGCCCTGCAGAAGACAAGTGCTCAAACTTGCGCGAGAAACGGAATCAAGGAGAAACATGGTCGGATCCACGATTGCAAAGGATTAATTCACCAATACTAGATGATATTATACCAGGGAAATAGTTATTATTATAAGAAGCTTCCATGATAGGATCTACATCGTGTCCATGGGCATGAACACAAAGGTTCAAGGTCGACTCCCACTTCTCCAATGCATAACCTTTCATTCACTTCTCATTCTTCAAAGAAGTTGTAGTGCTGAAATTTTATCTGGCAAAATACCAGAAGAGTATGACTCATGAAAACTTCCGAGTTCACACATATTATGGAAGGCATAGGTTCAACCCATCAGGGCATCTTAGGAACATATACCACAAACTTCGGAGTAAATAATACAAGCTCGAAAGTAGAGCATGGTTCACAAAGCAGAGGATACAATTTACCAAAGGCATCATGTATCCGAGGAAAAGCTCACAAGCTTATTTAATATGGAGGACATTGTCGGATAAAATCCAACAAAGGAACCGATGGTCCACAAGGGATCTGATGTGAGCATCGGTACTCAACCAGAGGAAGAAGAATGCAAGGAGATCTGATTATAGAAGCAACTGACTAACTCAAAGTTCAAATGCAAAAGAATTATGATTTCCAAATCAGGGGGTCAGAAGCAACGCTCTGATCAAGGATGGATAAGTTGAGTAGGCTTAGGGGTACAATCGATGGCAATTTGATAGGGCGAGATCCAGCTCACGTTTAAAACGATGTCTGAGCCGGAAGGACGAATTCTAGGATATGATTGAGGATTGCGAGCATTCGCAACAAATTGAATCAACGGACTCAAAATGATAATGACAAGAGATGCCAATAAGATTACGAGACTTATGGGATTAACCATAATGCAAGCAAACAAGAATTTCAAGAGCAATAGGCTCCTGAGGATTTTCAGAAGATCGAATAGTATTTTGAAGACTATTGTGAAATACTTGAATCAACTGGGAAAGACCGGATACTCGGTAAGTGCGAGAATTATCCGTATGGGTATTCAGGTGACAAGGAACAACAAGGCAGTAAGCTCAAAGGATTTTCGGAACAACAGAGAGAATTTCAGGGTATCTTGTAATAACAAGATCAACTGGGAAACATTGTATGAGTGGCGAGTATACGTGGTTATCCATAGGATTTTATCGATGAAAGGGAATTGCAAAAGCGATGAACACAAGTTCTCGGGTTATCAGTGGAGAGTATCTTCAGGGTCTTCACGTGCAACAGACGATCATCAGTAATAAGGGGCTCTCCGGGTGAAAGTGATAACGAGATCCTAATGTTAGATTTAGTAAAATCATTTAACCCGAATAGAAGAGAGATCAGAGTCCCAGAGTATAGGTCGAGGAGTAAAAGATCCTAGTACCACCCAATGGCGACGTGGGCCCGTAAGACACACAGCCATGTTAGTAAAAGTTTTGTAATGTCTAGACTCGACTTCGGCCAAGGAGTGTGGAAGGGGGATTCCTACAGGCAGTCGGCTCTGATACCAACTTGTGACGCCCTCGATTTGACCGTACACTAATCATGCACGCAAATGTGTACGATCAAGGTCAGGGACTCACGGGAAGATATCACAACACAACTCTAAAACATAAATAAGTTATACAAGCATCATAGTACAAGCCAGGGGCCTCGAGGGCTCGAATACAAGTGCTCGATCACAGACGAGTCAGCGGAAGCAACAATATCTGAGTACAGACATAAGTTAAACAAGTTTGCCTTAAGAAGGCTAGCACAAACTGGGATACAGATCGAACGAGGCGCAGGCCTCCTGCCTGGGATCCTCCTAACTACTCCCGGTCGTCGTCAGCGGGCTGCACGTAGTACTAGGCACCTCCAGTGTCGTAGGTGTCGTCGTCGACGGTGGCGTCTGGCTCCTGGACTCCAACATCTGGTTGCGACAACCAGATAGAAAGGAAAGGGGGAAAAGAGGGAGAGAAGCAACCGTGAGTACTCATCCAAAGTACTCGCAAGCAAGGAGCTACACTACATATGCATGGGTATATGTGTAAAGGGGCATATCAGTGGACTGAACTGCAGAATGCCAGAATAAAAGGGGGATAGCTAGTCCTGTCGAAGACTACGCTTCTGGTCATATCCATCTTGCAGCATGAAGAAGAGAGTAGATTGAAGTCCTCCAAGTAGCATCGCATACCATAATCCTATCTGGCGATCCCCTCCTCGTCGCCCTGTTAGAGAGCGATCACCGGGTTGTATCTGGCACTTGGAAGGGTGTATTTTATTCAGTATCCAGTTCTAGTTGTCATAAGGTCAAGGTACAACTCCGGGTCGTCCTTTTACCGAGGGACACGGCTATTCGAATAGATAAACTTCCCTGCAGGGGTGCACCACATAACCCAACACGCTCGATCCCATTTGGCCGGACACACTTTTCTGGGTCATGCCCGGCCTCGTAAGATCAACGCGTCGCAGCCCTACCTAAGCACAACAGAGCGGTCAGCACGCCGGTCTAATCCTAAGCGCGCAGGGGTCTGGGCCCATCGCCCTATGCACACCTGCACATTGCGAACGCGGCCGCGAGCAGACCTAGCAACCCACACGATCACGGCGGTTACGTCAAAGCGGTCCAACACGGCGCGCGCCACTCAGTCGCTGACGTCACGAAGGCTTCGGCTGATACCACGACGCCGGGATACCCATAACTACTCCCGCGTAGATGGCTAGTGCGTATAGACCAAATGGCCAGACTCAGATCAAATACCAAGATCTCGTTAAGCGTGTTAAGTATCCGCAAACGCCGACCAGGGCCAGGCCCACCTCTCACCTAGGCGGTCTCAACCTGCCCTGTCGCTCCGCCACAAAGATCCACTTGCGGGTACTCCTACGAGCCGACCCGACTTTAGTCATCACATGTGTCATGTATATAGTATATAAGCATATACTCGTGATCACCGCCCAGGTGATCACGGCCCGATAGTATAGCACAGCAGACGGACAAGAATGTAGGGCCACTGATGGAAAACTAGCATCCTATACTAAGCATGTAGGGTTGCAGGTAAAGGTAACAACAGTAGTAGCAAGGATAGGCTATGCAACAGGATAGGATATCGGAAAGCAGTAACATGCTACACTACTCTAATGCAAGCAGTATAGAGAAGAATAGGCGATATCTGGTGATCAAGGGGGGGGGGGCTTGCCTGGAAGGTCAGCCGAGAAGGAGGGGTCGTCAACACCGTAGTCGTACTGGGTAGCGGCAGCGTCGGCCTCGTAGTCTACCGGAGAGAAGAGGGGGGAAGAAACAGTAAATACAATGCAAACATAAGCATGACGATGCGTGACATGACAATGAACAGTGCGAGGTGTGTCCTAACGCGACAGTAGGTGGTACCGGCGAAGGGGGGAACATCCGGGAAGTATTCCCGATGTTTTGCGTTTTCGGACAGATGGACCGGAGGGGAAAAGTTGCGAGTTCGATAGGTTAGGGAGGTGTGGTGGACGAACGGACTGCGTATCCGGATTCGTCTCGTCGTTCTGAGCAACTTTCATGTTGAAAATATTTTAATCCGAGTTACGGATTAAAAGATATGATTTTCTAAAGATTTTATTAATTTCTGGAATTTAATTAATTATTTAATTTAATTCGAATTTGGATTTATGACATCAGCATGATGTCATGCTGACATCAGCAGTCAACTCGGGTTGACTAAGTCAAACTGACATGTGGGTCCAGTGGGACCCACCTGTCATTCTCTGTTTAGGTTAATTTAATTAACTAATTAGATTAGTTTAAACAGGATTAATTTACTTAATTAATTAATTAAAATTATTTTTATTTTTATTTTCTTTCTTTATTTATTTATTAATTTTTATTAATTAATTTATTATTATTATTATTATTTTCTTTTAAATCATTCATTTTGTTCCTTTTCCTTTTTGTTCTGTGCGTGGGCCCCGGCTGTCATTGGGCCAGGGGGTTCGGGCCCGGGGGCAGTGGCTCAGGGGGGGGGGGCGAGGCCCACCTGGCAGTGGCCCAGGGGGCACTGCGGGTTTGGCCCACGGGTGCGGGCGCACCCGAGCGAGCGCTCGCCCGTAGGGCGGGACGAGGACGCCGGGGCACCGATGGCGGGGCTCGCCGGCGCGGCCATCTCCGGCGACGGCTGGCGGAGGCGAGGGGTGGCGCCGGTGGGGTCGGAGCAGCGCGGAGGGGCAGGCGCGGTGGCGCGGCCACGGGACAGAGGGAGAGACGGGGGAGGGCGAGGCCATGGCCGAGCCACTCGAGGACGGCCCCGACGCTCTGGTCGCGTCGGTGGCGGACGGGCGTGGTGCGGGCGCGGGCACGGCGAGCAGGGGCCCAAGGCGACGGCGGGGGTTAGCGCGACAAGGGGGCCAGACGGGGCGTGGCCGACGCGGTGGCGGACGGGCGTGGTGCGGGCGCGGGCACGGCGGGGGGGGGGGGCTGCGGGAGCGCGAGCTCGCGCGCAGCCACGGGCGCGAGGCAACGGCGCGGGCCGCGCGGCGGGGCGAGGGAAGGAGGGGGGGCGTGGAGGCCGTGGCCTCACCGGGGGTGTAGGGACGGGGCAGCGGGGCTCGTGGAGGGGGTTGGGGACGACGCGACGCAGGGGAGGAGGGGAAGCAGGCCAGCGGGGGGGGGGGGGGGGGGTGCTCCGGCGAGGGCGAGCTCCGGGCGGCGACGGCAAAGGGGCGGTCGGCGACGGTGGCCTCCTCTCGATCCCGTTCTGGATCGGGGGAGGGAGGAGGAGATATTTCGGGGGGGGGGGAGTGGGTGCTGTCGGCGAGTGGGTGGGGGTGAGGGGATAAGGTGAGAGGGGTGGGCCGGCCAGCTGGGCCTGGGGGTCGGCCCAGTTGGGCCAGGGTCTAGTGGGGGGAGGGGGGTTCCTCCCTCTCTTTTTTTTGTTTCCTCTGTTGCATTTTCTTTTCTTTTTAGTAGTTTTCTATTTTGTTTTCTATTTATCTTAGTTTTATAAATTAGGAAAATAGTTTCTAAATTAGTGTTATGGTTTAACCCACTACCACAAAAAGTTTCACTCCTAACTAAAATAGTTTGATATTTTATAAATGGTAAAAGGCATTTAATTAATTGTTTTGCCCCTGTTTTATTTATGTTAGGACATTCAAACATTTTTAAGGATGTTGGTTTCTCCACCATTATTATCTAGGTATTATTTGTCACACCTGGAATATTTTAATTTTGACTTTTGAAAACTTTAATTGTTTGACTTGTTTTTGAATTTTGAATTTTGAATCGGTTTTGAACTAACGCGAGATTAGCAACAGTAATCGACGTGACGTGGCATCATTAGCAGAGGTTACTGTAGCTTGATTATCCGGGCGTCACATGTACAGAGTGTCATCGACAAACTGACACATACTGGCCCTCCGGGCTACTTTCTCAGCTTCATCTTGGTCGCCAGGAAGTTTTCCTGTTTGGAGGAAGCGGACAATGTGCCTTGTCCAAGTTGGATCCTGGGGCTCGGCAATGAGGACTAGTGGCACCTCCTTTGCTGCGGGAGCACCAGCCTCGTTCGCGGGGTCCGTAGGCCCGGCTGGAGGGGGTGGTCCGGCAGGCTGTGAGGAGTTGTTTCCGGCAGGGTCTCTGCCGGGAGTGGAGCGCTCGACCGGGAGAGGCTTACCTTAGTCCAACTTTCTCCTTTTCTGGGACATTATGGCAGGTGATACGGAGGGCTGAGAGAGATGGAGAACAAAAGTGCCTGGTTCCACAGGAAGATTGATAGAGGCAAAGGTGTCCCGTCTTTCGATGAGATGATGGATATCGCTTTGGTGGAAGTCGACTTTGACGATCCGACTACGAACGTGCGATGGCGTCACGCCTTAGCAATCGCTAAACCAACTCCAAGAGGTTATTGACCACGCCGGAGCACGATCAACCTGACCACGAGGGTCTGTTTCCTGCGAGCAAACGAAGAACAAGCAAGAAACTGAGATTGCAATCTGGATATTGCGAATATAAGATGAAAGCTTTATTGATCAAGGTGGGGTTCTGTGACGCCTTTGTCTGGTCGTTGAACACAACCGAAGTACGCGAAGTTGCAGCTATGGCGAACTCTTAATCTAAACAAAACCCAAAGTCTAAACGACGCCCTAAGGGCTGTATATATGGAGGAAGAGGGGGGGGGGGATTTCGTGGCCCTTGGGGAAGGGGTCCGAAACCAACCCTATCTCTTGTTTCCCCACACATACGGACTCTAAAAACAGCCTATACTCAAGTATTTCGAAATTACATGGGCCTGGCCCAATAATAAGGTGACGCAGCACCTAGAATAGCCTCTGGACGAAAGTTATGAAGTAGCATCTTGTATATTTCGTCCAAGGCTTCATGCACGCATTATGGTGGCTTCAACGTCCTGAAATCATCACTTGTAACTCCGTTCTTGTTCCCCATGCGCATGCCATCATCTCCATGCTTGTTCTTGCTCCAATGTTCATCCTTCTCAAAGCTAGGCCCTTCATTTGTAAGCAAAACAAATGTATCCAATTTAGGCAGCATCATATTCTCATGAACATTAGAATCATTACCAAGAATCGAAAGTACCTGGTAATTTAATTGGCGTGCGCGAGCTCTAGTAATTGGTCCAGTATGTATACCAGCAGGGGCTGTGGGTGTAACAATGGTATTGATGTCCTCATCATCCTCCCCTTCTAGAAATGAAGTCGTCCTCGACGGAAGCTTATCTCCCTCACCCAAATAAGGCTTCAAATCTGCAATGTTAAAAGTGGGACTAACCCCAAAATCTACAGGCAGCTCAAGTTTATATGCATTATCATTTATTTTCTCTAACACCTTAAAAGGACCATTAGCATGTGGCATTAGCTTTGATTTGCGCAAATCAGGAAATCTATCCTTACGCAAATGTAACCAAACAAGATCTCCAGGTGCAAACACAACATGTTTTCTACCCTTATCTCCAGCAAGTTTATATTTAGCATTCATACGCTCAATGTTTTCCTTAGTTAACTCATGCATTTTTAATATCAATTCAGCACGTTGTTTAGCATCAAATTTAACCTTCTCCGAAGATGGAAGAGGCAACAAATCAATAGGTGCACAAGGTAGGAAACCATACACAATTTCAAAAGGGCACATCTTAGTAGTAGAATGCAATGAACGATTATAAGCAAACTCAATATGAGGCAAGAATTTTTCCCACATTTTCTTATTATTCTTCAAAACAGCCCTAAGCATAGTAGACAATGTTCTATTGACTACTTCAGTTTGGGGGTGACAAGTAGTACTAAAAGCAGTTTAGTCCCCAACTTAGCCCATAAACATCTCCAAAAGTGGCTAAGAAATTTAGTATCACGATCTGAAACAATAGTATTTGGCACACCATGCAAACGAATAATTTCACGGAAGAACAAATCAGCAACATTAACAGCATCATCGCTTTGATGACATGGTATAAAGTGTGCCATTTTTGAGAATCTATCCACGACAACAAATATGCTATCCCTCCCCTTCTTTGTTCGAGGTAAACCTAAAACAAAGTCCATAGATATATCCTCCCAAGGAACACTAGGTACAGGCAAAGGCATATATAAACCATGAGGATTGAGTCGTGACTTAGCTTTTTGACATGTAGTGCAGCGAGCAACAAAACGCTCAACATCCCGTCTCATCTTTGGCCAAAAGAAATGTGTAGCAAGTACGTCCTCCGTCTTCTTCACGCCAAAGTGTCCCATTAATCCTCCTCCATGCGCCTCCTGCAACAACAAAAGACGAAGAGAGCTAGCTGGAATGCATAGCTTGTTAGCACGGAACACAAATCCATCATTAACGACAAACTTGTTCCAGGTTCTTCCTTCTTTACAATTATGCAAAACATCTTTAAAATCAGCATCATGCACATATTGATCTTTGATGGTCTCCAAACCAAATATTTTGAAGTCAAGTTGTGACAGCATAGTATAGCAACGAGACAATGCATCAGCAATAACATTTTCTTTACCCTTCTTGTGTTTAATGACATAAGGGAAAGTTTCAATGAATTCAACCCATTTAGCATGTCTACGATTCAGTTTAGCTTGACTTTTAATATGTTTCAAAGATTCATGATCAGAATGTATAACAAATTCTTTGGGCCATAAATAATGTTGCCATGTTTCTAAAGTCCGAACAAGAGCATATAGTTCTTTATCATAAGTAGAATAATTCAGACTAGGCCCACTCAATTTTTCAGAAAAGTATGCAACAGGTTTACCATCTTGTAATAACACACCTCCTAATCCAGTTCCACTAGCATCACATTCAAGCTCAAAAGTCTTATTAAAATCAGGAAGTTGGAGTTAAGGAGCATGTGTCAACTTATCTTTCAATACCGTGAAGGCTTCTTCCTGTGCGGTACCCCAAACAAAAGGCACATCCTTCTTTGTAAGCTCGTTGAGAGGTGCAGCAATGGTGCTGAAATCTCTCACAAAACGCCTATAGAAACCAGCGAGGCCAAGGAAACTCCTCACTTGTGTGACCGTTTTGGGCTGCGGCCAACTCTCAATAGCTTCAATCTTGGCTTTATCAACTTCAATTCCCTGTGGAGTAACAACATAGCCAAGAAAAGATACTCGGTCGGTGCAAAAGGTGCACTTCCCAAGGTTACCAAACAAACGTGCATCACGTAGAGCAATAAAAACAGCACGTAAATGTTCCAAATGTTCTTCCAAGGATTTGCTATAAATCAGTATATCATCAAAATAGACTACCACAAATCGTCCAATAAAAGCACGTAAAACTTCGTTCATTAGTCTCATGAAAGTACTAGGTGCATTAGTTAACCCAAAAGGCATGACTAACCACTCATATAAACAAAACTTAGTTTTAAATGCTGTTTTCCATTCATCTCCTAGTTTCATACGAATTTGATGGTATCCACTACGCAAATCAACTTTGGAAAATATTGTAGAGCCACTCAATTCATCAAGCATATCATCTAGCCTAGGAATAGGATGACGATAACGAATAGTAATGTTATTAATGCCTCTACAATCAATACACATACGCGATGTACCATCCTTTTTAGGCACAAGTATAATAGGAACAACACAAGGACTCAGAGATTCGCGTATATAACCTTTGTCGAGCAGCTCCTGTACTTGACGCATAATCTCCTTCGTCTCCTCTGGATTGGTACGGTATGGTGCACGGTTGGGTAGCGATGCACCGGGAATTAAGTCAATTTGATGCTAAATCCCTCGAATAGGTGGTAATCCCGGTGGCACGTCTTGTGGAAAGACGTCAGCGAACTCCTGCAAAATGTTAGTGACAGCAGGGGGCAAAGAGGAAGGCACGTCCTCGAATGAAAATAATGCATCTTTGCACACAAAAGCATAGCAAACAGATTTGTTGAAATCTAGCTCATCAATATCAGATTTTGTGGCAAGTAAACATGCACTTTTCAATTTAATTTCAGAAACAACACTAGATGGTTTATTATTAGGTTTCATTTGTTGCTCAAATTCTTTTGCCACAATCTGATTTTCACTCTTATTTTTCTCCTGTTTTGCTTTATTAGCTCTATTAATGTCATCTTTCAAAATGGAATCAGGAGTCATAGGAAGCAAAGTAATATTTTATCCTTATGAACAAGAGTATACTGATTGTTTCTACCATGGTGTACAGAGTTTTTATCAAATTGCCATGGTCTACCAAGTAATAAGGAACATGCTTGCATGGGTACCACATCACAATCAACATAATCAACATATGTAGAGATACTAAAATGCACACGAACAGTACATGTTTCCTTAACCTTGCCGCTGTTGTTGAACCATTGGATGTAGTAAGGATGTGGATGTGGTCTTGTGGTGAGAGATAGTTTCTCCACCATCTCCATGCTAGCCAAGTTGTTACAGCTCCCTTCATCTATGATTACGCGAACAGAACGTTCCTTCACAACTCCCTTTGTATGGAACAAATTATGCCTCTGATTTTGCTCTGCTTGTGTGACCTGCACACTCAAAACATGTTGAGCAACTAAACATTCATACCTGTCAGCGTCTTCAGGAGCCATGTATTGCGTCTCATTTTCAAAATCATCTCCACCATGTTCTTCACGTGTAATAAGAGCCAAAGTCTCCTCATCATAGTCACTAGCGGACTCATACCCACCATCCTCAGTAGCAATCATTACACGCTGAAATTTGCATTCTCGCGCATAATGTCCTCTTCCCTTACAACGACGACAAATAATATCACTTGTGTGCCCTGTTGACGCCATGGAAGAAGAAGAGCTCTACGCAGGCCCGGCAGGTGTGCTCTTGGCAGAGAGTGGTGGTTGTGCCTGCTTTCTTGTATCACGGCTGGAGGTGGCACCTGATGGAGGTGATGGTGAAGTGGAAGTAGAGGATGCACGTGGTGTCCATGATGAAGGTCGACCTGCAGAAAAGTTAGTTCGCGCCAATGCCTGTCGATCCTGCACTTCACGTTCAGCTTTACAAGCAAGATGGAATAAACGAGTGATATTAGTATACTCCTTATACTCTAGAATGGTCTGAATCTCTCTATTTAAACCACCCATAAAACGTGCAAGCATAGCTTCATTCTCCTCAACAATACCACATCTAATCATGCCAGTTTGTAATTCCTGATAATATTCTTCTACAGAACTTTTCCCTTGTCGTAAACGCTGCAGTTTTTGAAGCAATTCACGTTGATAATATGGTGGAACCCAACGAGTACGCATAGCAGTTTTCAAAGCAGCCCAAGTAGCTGGAATAGAGTATAATCTACAATGTTCAGACCACCATACACATGCAAAACTAGTGAAAGCACAAACAGCAGCAGCAACCCGTCTCTCCTCGGGATATTGTAAACATGTAAAACGTTGTTCAGTTTCTAACTCCCAAGTAAGATATACATCAGGAATGTATCTACCCTCAAACGATGGAATATTCAATTTCAGTTTAGGAACATGGTCATGATCTCGTACCTGAGGTGGTGCGGGCCTACCGTTGCGAACATATACCTGAGGTCGATCTGCTGGTGGTGGTGCTGGTGGCTGCACGTAGTTCTGATTTTGATCAACCTCATCCTCATAATCGCCCGCATAATCGTCATCCTCCTCAGCCGCCGCAGTAGCAGGAGCCAAAGAAGCATCAACAGTAGGTGCAGCGGCACCCGAATTTTGACCAGTCTCAATTGGACCGCGCTGTGCTCGTCCCACTTGATTTGGAAGGCGGCGTTGGAGATGTGGTTGTTGTTGTTGTAGAGGTGCGACAGGTGCAGCCGGTGGCGGTTGGGGAAGACGCTTGAGCAATTCATTAAACTTGTTATCCAGCTTTGTCTCGAACGACTTCTCCATGGCATCTATCCTCTCCATAGCCTCTTCAAATCTGTTTAGCACATCTCCCACCTGGCCACTCATCATTTGCTGAAATTTATCATGCAACTCCTTGTTCGTCATGTTCTCCCAATCAGTCTCATCGGCTTGTGATCTTGCCATGGTTAGCAGCAATAGAAACACAAAAGAATATGATCCTACAGACTACTAGGAAGTGGTGGTGATGGTGGTGTGTCACAAATCCTTCAAGCGAATCTCAAATTCTTACCAGTTCTTACCCAGCAGCAGGTGGTGATCGGCAACCGTTGTAGTCAAAACTCTCAAAGCTTGGATAGAGCGATTACCAGGGAGAGTCAAACGCACGACGTAGATGTATGTGGAGCTGGGAAGGCTTATAATATGGTAGCAAAAAGGGTCAGCAATAATCAATTCAGATATGCAAAGTTGAATAAACGCTCAACGACGGTACTGTGCTGGTCCTAGGCTAGACTGTGCTAGAGACGCGAGCCTAGAACACTAACAAAATCACGGCGCTGCACGTAAACAAGGGAGGAGCACACTTTGATTTTTTTTTCACTTTTTTTGCACCTTTTTTTTGCTCCGCAACATTTTTTTTTCGAAAAAGTCTACAAATGGTCTAAAAACTGCCTAGCAGGAGCCAAAGAAGCATCAATAGTAGGTGTAGCGGCACCCGAATTTTGACTAGTCTCAATTGGAACGCGCTGTGCTCGTCCCACTTGATTTGGAAGGCGGCGTTGGAGATGTGGTTGTTGTTGTTGTAGAGGTGCGACAGGTGCAGCCGGTGGCGGTTGGGGAAGACGCTTGAGCAATTCATTAAACTTGTTATCCAGCTTTGTCTCGAACGACTTCTCCACGGCATCTATCCTCTCCATAGCCTCTTCAAATCTGTTTAGCACATCTCCCACCTGGCCACTCATCATTTGCTGAAATTTATCATGCAACTCCTTGTTCGTCATGTTCTCCCAATCAGTCTCATCGGCTTGTGATCCTGCCATGGTTAGCAGCAATAGAAACACAAAAGAATATGATCCTACAGACTACTAGGAAGTGGCGGTGATGGTGGTGTGTCACAAATCCTTCAAGCGAATCTCCAATTCTTACCAGTTCTTACCCAGCAGCAGGTGGTGATCGGCAACCGTTGTAGTCAAAACTCTCAAAGCTTGGATAGAGCGATTACCAGGGAGAGTCAAACGCACGACGTAGATGTATGTGGAGCTGGGAAGGCTTATAATATGGTAGCAAAAAGGGTCAGCAATAATCAATTCAGATATGCAAAGTTGAATAAACGCTCAACGACAGTACTGTGCTGGTCCTAGGCTAGACCGTGCTAGAGACGCGAGCCTAGAACACTAACAAAATCACTGCGCTGCACGTAAACAAGGGAGGAGCACACTCTGAATTTTTTTTCACTTGTTTTTTTGCACTTTTTTTCCTCTTTTTTTTTGCTCCGCAACAATTTTTTTTCGAAAAAGTCTACAAATGGTCTAAAAACTTCCTAGCCAGAATTTTCCAAACTTAGTTTTTTTTTGAAACTGGAACTATTTTTCTACTGTGGGTAACACAAAAGTTTGGGAGTCCTTCTCTATCACGACTCGGAGTATGGCGTGATCTGGAAATCCAAAACAGAGTACAAAATACTGGACTTGGACTGGTGGCGGAGATGAATCTGGTGGAACTCGGACTGGTGGCGGATATATGTTGCAGGTGTACTCGGATTGGCGTGATGGCGGCGGATATGTGGTGGCGTATATGGACTCAGATTGGCGGTGAATATGTGGTGGTGGTATATGGCAGCGGCGATGAAGTTGGTGCGGTGGTGGTATATGGCAGCAGCGATGATGATGATGCGGTGGTGATATATGGCAGCGGCGACGTGGACCTGTGAACAGAACTCGAAACTCTAAAGGACTAGACGCTAAGACCAGCAACTTGACACGACGATGCAACCGCAAATTCAACAAAGCAAACACAGAAAAGATTATGCAAAGGCTCAGATAGGTTCGGATAGGATGAACTGACCCTAATTTTTTTTTGGCTTTTTCGTGGACTATAGGTATGAAGAACAAACTCGATCTAAACTACGAAAAACTGTAAAGTCTCACCGCGCAACCTGGAAATCTGATACCACTTGATAGAGGCAAAGGTGTCCCGTCTTTCGATGAGATGATGGATATCGCTTTGGTTGAAGTCGACTTTGACGATCCGACTACGAACATGCGATGACGTCGCGCCTTAGCAATCGCTAAACCAACTCCGAGAGGTTATTGACCACGCCGGAGCACGATCAACCTGACCACGAGGGTCTGTTTCCTGCGAGCAAACGAAGAACAAGCAAGAAACTAAGATTGCAATTTGGATATTGCGAATATAAGATGAAAGCTTTATTGATCAAGGTGGGGTTCTGTGACGCCTTTGTCTGGTCGTTGAACACAAACGAAGTACGCGAAGTTGCAGCTATGGCGAACTTTTAATCTAAACAAAACCCAAAGTCTAAACGACGCCCTAAGGGCTGTATATATGGAGGAAGAGGGGGGAATTTCGTGGCCCTTGGGGAAGGGGTCCGAAACCAACCCTATCTCTTGTTTCCCCACACATACGGACTCTAAAAACAGCCTATACTCAAGTATTTCGAAATTACATGGGCCTGGCCCAATAATAAGGTGACGCAGCACCTAGAATAGCCTCTGGACGAAAGTTATGAAGTAGCATCTTGTATATTTCGTCCAAGGCTTCATGCACGCATTATGGTGGCTTCAACGTCCTGAAATCATCACTTGTGACTCTGTTCTTGTTCCCCATGCGCATGCCATCATCTCCATGCTTGTTCTTGCTCCAATGTTCTCAAAAAAAAATGTTCATCCTTCTCAAAGCTAGGCCCTTCATTTGTAAGCAAAATAAATATATCCAATTTAGGCAGCATCATATTCTCATGAACATTAGAATCATTACCAAGAAACGAAAGTACCTGGTAATTTAATTGGCGTGCGCAATCTCTAGTAATTGGTCTAGTATGTATAGCAGCAGGGGTTGTGGGTGTAACAATGGTATTGATGTCCTCATCAAAGCTTCTGCGCAGCACACTTTGAAAGGTGATCAGCTATGCTGTTTTCCGCACGGGGTACGTGCTCTGTTTGCAACCCATCAAAGTGCTCCTCCAGTCTCCTCATTTCCTCGACGTATGCTTCCATCAATGGGCTTTGATAATCCTTGTTGACTTGTCTCACCACAAGCTATGAATCTCCTCGAATGGTCAATTTCTTAATTCCCAATTCTGCTGTAATCCTGAGCCCGGCAAGGAGCCCTTCATACTCACACTACGGGAAACAGCTAATTTGCCGTCAGGAGGCGTCTTTGCCGTCTGCTTTTCGTTGGGCAGACGGCAAAGAAAGTGTTTGCCGTCAATAGATGACGACAAAGAAAAACAGCAGCAAAATATACTTTATCGTGTGCGAAAAAAACACAGACGGCAAAGAGCTCACTTTGCCATCTACAAAAATAAATACAAACGGCAAAGATCTTTATCATCTGCGTTTTGTATTACCGACGGCATAGTGCATACTTTGCCGTCTGTATTAGAAAACGTAGACGGCAAATATCTTTGCCGTCTGTAGTAGTAGAGGAAGACGGCAAAGCAAAGAAACATATCTCGCGGATCGATCTCCTGGATCGATGAGGTGGCACGATCCGCTCCACACACTCCTGGATCACTCTCCCACGCCGCCACGTCCTCTCTCTCCACCCACCGATGCAAGGGGCCCCACCCACCACACACGTCCCACCCACCAACCACCCACCATTGAGATGCCCCGTGCCCCCGCCCGTGCTTCCCCTGCCACCGCACCACCACTCCACAAGCCACCGCTGCCTCGCTGGACACCGTCGCTGCTGGCCTCCTCCCGTGTCCGCGCGACTACGCATGCCGCCGGCCTCCGCCGGCCTCTGCGCGCCTCCTCCGCCCTCCGCCCGGCCGCCCGCCTCCGCACGCCTCCGACAGCCTCCGCCCGGCCGGCCGCCTCCGCTGGCCTCCTCCCTGCTCCGCACGCCACCGACGTCCGCCTCATGCAGCCATCCAAGATGGAGGCCTCTCGGCATCGTCCCTGCCCCGAGCACTCGCTTCTGGACCATCTCTCCTCTCCGGACCCCTCGCTGGACTTTGCTTCTCCGCCCCTCGCCGGACTCCGCCGCGGCCGCTCCTCTTCGTTCCCCGCTGCGGCCTCCCCTCGCACGACCCAACTGCGGCCAAGCCTCCCCGACCTCCTCCTTTCCGCCCCTCACCGGACTCCGCCGCAGCCGCTCCTCTCCGTTCCCCTCCGCGGCCTCCCCTCACACGACCCCACCGCGGCCGGGCCTCCCGAACCTCCTCCCAGCCCCTCGCCGGACTACGCCGCGACCGTCACTCACCGGACCCACCGCAGCCATCCCTCGCTGGATCCCGCCGCGCCTGAGCCGCACCTCGCCGGACCCCGCCGCACCTAAGCCTCCACAACCTCCTCCTCTCTTCCCCGAGCACTAGAGCTCCCCCGGCAATGGCAGCGGTTGCAGGATTTGGCTACTCCGGCGACCACCGAACGCTTCAACTAACGCATTTAAAAAAATAAAAAACAATCTTTGCCGTCTGTAGTTTAGTCTTGATGACGGCAAAGGACACGTTTCGACTGACGGCAAATACTGCATTCTTTGCCGTCTATTATTTATAAGGCTAACGGCAAAGCAGATTTGACCGATGGCAAAGTCTTTGCTGTCTTCACGATAATAAGCTGACGGCAAAGTATTCTTTGCCGATTATACTTTGCCGTCTGAGTTTGCCGTCTGGTTCCTGACGGCAAACTCTTTGCCGTCTGGATTTAGGTCTTTGCCGTCTGTAATCCACAGACGGCAAATTACCTGTTTCCTGTAGTGTCAGCAGTATTATTGGTGGCTTCTTCCCGGGCAAAGTGCATTTGGATGACGTACTTCAAGTGCTCCCCAGAGGGGGCAACTAGAAGCACGCCAGCCCCCGCACCTTGTAGGGAAAAAGCACCATCAAAATACATAATCCATTCTTGGGGTGATTCCTTGCCGGGAAGAGTTGTTTCTGTCACTTCCTCATCAGGGTTGGCGTCCATTCTGCAATAAACTCTGCCAGTGCCCTTCTCTAAATAGTTGATGTGCTCTCAAATTTCAAACCAAAGCTGGATAACTCCAAAGCCCACTCCACTATTCTGCCAGTGGCTTCAAGGTTTTGAAGTATCCTTTGCAACGGGAAACGAGTGACAACCGTGACCTCATGGGCTTGGAAGTAGTGGCGCAGTTTCCTTGAGGCCATGATGAGGCCAAATATCAACTTTTGCACGCCAGAGTTCCTCGATCTAGCTGCTTGTAACAAGGAGCTGACGAAGTAAACTGGGTGCTGCACCACTTTCTTCCTTGCCGCATCCTTGGGGTTGCTCTTGTTGCCTCTAATTAGCTGCCTCTAATTTCTTGATTTCCTCGGCAATGAACGGCTACCGCTCTAAGGCCAGCTTCCGAACTTTCTGCTTGACAGGTCGGGCGTGTGGGCAGACAGCAAGGTGGTGCTCGATTACCTCCCTGGGAACACCGGTGATATCAGATGGTTGCCAGGAAAACACATCGGTTTGCCGGGGCGATTTGCTTCACCCCCTCGGCCCTTACCGCCAGCAGCACTCTGACCTTTTCCCTTATCACGCTTATCATACTCTGCCCTCTGCTTCTTGGCAGGATGCTCAACCTAATAACACTCCTGAAAGTCGTGGCCTTTGGTCTGCTGGATCTTGCAGTACGGCCCATCACCTTTCCCAACTTTTTCCGCGGCAGCGGCTTCCCGGCAGGTAGCGCACGCAGCAACTTCCTTGCCGGGGGCCTCAATCTTGGCCTTCTTGCCAGTACTAGGTGTGCCCGAACCTTCTACAGTCATCACCGCCTTATCTCTTGGCTTCTTACTGCGCTTCTTGCCCTTTCTCTGACTGGTTGATTCATCTTCATCCTCTGAATCAACATTGATGTAATCCTCCTCTCCAGGCAACTTCGTTCATTCCTCCATCCGAGCACACTTATCCACCAGAGGGTATAGCTCCTTCACAGTCTTGGGCAACCGCACATTCATCTTAGAACGAATGCGACGGTTGCGCACATTGGACTGGAAGGCTGCTATAACACCTGCCGAATGGATATTTGGAACATTTCTATGAACTTTACTGAATCTCTGTAAATACTTACGGAGGGTCTCTCCTTCCTTCTGCTGGAGAAGCTGCAGGTCGCTGAGCCTGCCGGGCTCTTGGTGGCTACCGGTGAAGGCACTGATGAACTCGTGGCACAGATCCGCCCATGACGAAATGGAGTTCTCTGGCAGGTGCATCAGCCAAGATCTCACATTGGACTTGAGGGCTGAAGGGAAGTAGTTGGCGAACAGCTTCTCATCTCTTCCCTCGGCAGCCTGAACAACAATGGTGTAAATGCTCAAGAACTCTGCCGGGTTCAGCCCACTGTCGTACTTCTCAGGTATCTCCAGCTTGAACGTGCGAACGGACGGCCAACGGACTTGCCGCGGGTCTCGTGTAAAGGTAGGGCAGTTGACCTCGAAAGGTTGGCACCCGCCAACACCGAGCGCAGGCTTGTCGACGTTGAGGCCGCCGCACCCGTCGGTCTGGCGGTGGTCGTTGCGGCGCCGATCGATGATGACGCACGCGTCTCCCCGCCGCCTATCCTCCGGGGCTCGATGTTGGCCTGGACGTGCTCGAGGGTCGGAAGAGGACATCGAGACATCTTCAGGGTCCTAATTCAGCTGCGCCCGTGTCGGCTGCCGTGGTGGGGACTGCATGGTGGGGACGCCCCCCTCCATTCGGCCAGCAGTACATGCGGTTTGCTGTCGCTTCGGGAGGTCGTGGCGGGCCAGCTTGCTATGAGCCCCCAGCCTTGGCAAAACCGAGCAGGCTCTAGATAGTGGCACGCCATTCATCCATCTACTCGGCTGCCGGCGGAAACCTCAGCAGCAATTGAGCTCGAGCCATAGCCTCCGTGGCTGTGCTTGGCATAGATGTTGATGACGTCGACCGCACCGTCGCCCGGTTCTTGATGGTGCCCGCGGCGGCAACGGCGGGGGTGCCGCGTCCATGTAGCTGTGGGTCGACCACCTGGGCAGCGGGGTCGTGCGGCGGCGGTGCTCGAGGGTCAGCGGCTCCGTCGAGTGCAGCAGTCTGGTTGACTCGTCCGGAGGAGGCAGGGCCGCGGTCGCTCCCGCGGTGGGTGCGGCCGGAGGGTGATGGTTCACCCCGGACTGAGTGCCGTTGCTGTGGCTGTGCTCGTCGATGGGGGGAGAGGGTGCAGACGGAGTGACCCCCTCGCCCGCAGCTTGTGGAGCATGACCGCCAAGGCGTTGCTGATGCTGCCCTTTGGCCCATCCGTGTAGGCCGCAGGGGGAGTTGTGATGGTGCCACCCCCTCCAACCACACCCCTAGCAATGTTCACATCCTCGCTCATCCCCGCATCGTCCGAGGCACCAGAGGACGCGGGCAGCGGAGCCTTCGAGGTGGACGGATGGGCCAAAGGGCTGGGCTTCTTCTTCTTAGGCGCCATGGTCGATGGCGTCGTCAAAGATGAAGATGGCGGTGAAGATGACGTGCTACGCATGCTTTCAGGTTCGCGCAAGCACTCCCCCTACCTAGCTTTCAGGTTCGCGGGATATCCACGGCCACCTATGGGACCAGGTGGCCCCTTGCTGGTTCGGCGGGGGGACGGCGCGTTGCACAAAGAGCAGAACAGCGTGCGACAGCACGACAGAGAGCACACAAACAATTTACCCAAGTTCGGGCTGCCGCGAGGCATAAGACCCTACTCCTGCTTTCGTGGATTGATAGTGGAATGAGTGTGGTAGCGTGTAGTACACTTGCCCGGCAGGGTTTGCCAAGGGGCCGCAGCGACTATGCACGTCTGGTCGCTTGGGGTTGGCAACTTTCTAACCTTCTAACCACTCCTATGAGTGCCATGGGCCTCCTTTTATAGATTAAGGGGTCACCACAGTGGCAAAGTGGTCATTATCCACTGATATGATAGCGAATAGTGCTATCATACCTAACTCTGCGGGCTGACGGGGTGCATTAAATGCGCCGCTTAGTGTCACATCACCGGTTGCCCAGCAAGGCCTGCCAGGCTATCTTTGCCAGCTCCACACATGTTCTCTTGACACGTCGCAGGACGGGTGTCATCTGCAGGCTTCTTCTATAGAAAATGGCTGCCATGTGGCAAATGGCTGCACTTAATCACCTTGCGGCTTGACACCGCACTGATCGACGACGTGAGTCGTGTTAGAGTGGTTGGTGGGGTGGTCCTGCCCCCGCGAGCCCCGGCAAGCTCTGCCGGGGAGTCTTGATTGCTTGCTCCTGGTGGTGGCCTCGCCCCTTGTCGGGCTCGCCTGCCCGGCAAGGGAGGCCCATCTCTTGCCGATATCTTGCTCCTCAGGCTCAATCTTGGTCCTTTTGGGCTGCATGTTGGTTCTTCAAATCTCTTGGTCCTCCAATCTCTGACTCAAGCTGGTGCTTCAATCTTGATTTGTGCCTGTGCACAGTTGGGGAACAGACCCAGGGTTTGTTGCACCGACACATTAGATGTTTAATGATAAGTGAAACTTCATCTTTTGTTTGTGATTTTCAAAATAGCTAGCATAATTTCCTTATCTTAATATTGAACTTCATTTTTTGGATAAGTGAACTTCATCTTTTTTTATTACAGATGACGAACTTCCTGTTGTGACACCGTCGAGCATTGATCCATCTCTTCTGAAAAGATACAATGAGTTGTACACTGTTGTTACGAGGACTCGGAGGGACAAAAATAAGAAGTATGGATTTTTAAAAATTGTTTTGTTCATATGTATTTTCTAATTTCAATATTTACCCTTTCTCCTTCTTGTTGTTTTTGTAGTATCTTATGTTTCAGTTTTTCATAAAAAATTCTGGGACATGATTGCTTTTAAAACTGAGGTCGCTGATATTACCATTGGCGAAGTTGGTCAATCTTTTTGGGATAAAGGGATGCTCACTACAGCCCTTGTAGATCTCAGGGTTTCTTTGCTGGTAGATAAGTTTAAGGGATGTCCGAGGATGGTTGTCCCGTACCATATTTGTGTACGCATGCATAAATTTTTGTTTTGTTTTTTGATTCTCTTTTCTGATTTTTGTGTGATCGCCTGTTTGCTTGAACACTATTTTCTTGTTTGTTTTTGTTTTGGCAGACAAGTATTTGGCATGGTGGTAGTGTAGGCAGGAGTCTAAAATTGATGTTCTCTTCAAAAGCCGAGGAGCGTGTCGATAAAAAAGATATGTTGAGTAATGTTTTTATGTGTTGAAGACCATTTTTTGTGTGTTGGTTTTTATAGTGTTCTTTTTCTTGTTCTTGTAATACTTTTTTTTACTTCCAACAAGTCCTGTTTGCAACATTTGATCCGCCAGAGACGAGGGATGGCGTTGCTCATTGTTGTGTAGTTGCCTTGAATTTGAAGGAAAGACAGTTTGAATTTCTTGACTCACTCAATAAACCTGGCAGCGCTGATGCGAACAGGATTTTTAGGAGGATGGCTAAAAATATTAAGCGTGCATGGAAAGAAGGTAGCTCAAGTTCTGATGAGCCATTAAATCCTCCTAGACTTGATGGATTTGTGTTGAAACATGCTATTGTCCCATTTCAGCCAAATGGGTATGTTCCTTGTAGCTCCTCTCTACCATACTGCTGAACTTTTCTTTTATATTTCATTATGTGACACTGATGTTTTTTCCTTTTATTGCTGGCATGATTGTGGATTCTATATGTTTCAATTCTTGCAGACTTGGGATGGTGCTCGAGTTGCTAAGTTTGGAGTGGAGCACATTGGCTACATCAGAAAGGCCATGCTCTATAGTTGGCTGACATCGATAAAGTGTTGCCTTTGAGTTACCGTCACTTCTAATTTTTGCAGATAAAGGTTGTTTTAGTGAACTTCTTTTATTTCTCTTACTTTTTGTCTATTGCTTGCTTCCGCTTCTTAAGGTCTTTTTTACTAGTGTGTTTAGTGAGATGCGTGATTTACAATGGATGGCTATATATTTTGTTGTGTAAGTGAGCTGCATTTGCTGTAGAAAAGTGAGCTGCATTTGCTGTATACAAGTGAGCTGCATTGTTCTAGACAAATGAGGTGCATTGTTCTATATAAGTGGGCTGCATTGTTCTAGACAAGTGAGCTGTATTCTCTTCTTTAGTGAACTGCATTTTTTTATTATTGAGATGCATTTAATTTTTTTGTTTTTGTATTTGGGCTGAGTGTTCCCATGTTTTTTCTCCTCGTTATCAGGTTTTGATGGGGGTCTTCATGGAGGCTGTACATCATCGTTTGAGTCGCAGGGTTCTAAGGTAGTTATGGAGGATTGTGCCATTGAAATGTTTCCAGAGAATTCTGGTACTTCTGCTGGAGATCTTTTGAACACAGATGCGGTAGCTGGACCTGGACCTGACTATGAAAAGGTTGCTCACTCCGGCTCTCCTCATGAGGTAGTTTATGTTGATGATGATGATTTTGTTACGCCGGTGCCACGCGTCACTAGGACTAGGAGTGCAGCAATCAATCGTCCTCCTGCGGATGAGGTTGAAGTATTTTCGAACAAGAGGGCAGGTGAGAGGGCTTTTAAGTTGAGAGGCTCTTTAGAGAAATTGAAGCCCTCGAGGTTCAAATATATTGATGAGGCGAGGATAATAAAGGATCTCATTCTCAGCCAAGATTTGTAACCAAATACCATGAGTAAGTTTTATGTGTGTGCCCTTCATCCTTTTCGTGTGTTTTGTTTTTAATTTTATTTTATTGATCCCATATGTGCATGTTTACTGCAGGAACGAGTTCTTGATGGTGAGTAATTCTTTTCGTGATGTCGAAAATTACAAAGTTGACTATATCTATAATACATTTGGCAAAGGAGCTTGCATGGACTCGTATCTCATGGATTTAGTCATCAAGTACTGGATGCAAGACCCTGAAATGAGTTTAGTTTATCGTTCTGGTGAACGTGTTCTACTTTCACCTTTATTTATCATGGTAAATGTGTCTGTTGTCATGTTTTTTTTTGCTTTGGTGCATTTTTTCTCTTGTACTGATTTTTTCATGTCCATGCGTGCATGCATGTTTTATTTTTTTTCATGTCCTATTTTGTTATTTTTCTATGCAGTATGTTCTTCAAATGGAAACCTTTGTGAAAAAATAATGAAGGATACCCTTTGTTGCCATTTGCAAATGAGCCATTTGTTTTAGAAGCTGCAGTTAAGCAGTTCAAGGTTTTTGTTGGTGACAAAAACCTGTTGGACGCAAAACTGGTAAGGCCATTGTTTTCCGTCATTTATTTTCTTGTTTGTTGCATTTCTTTTATAGTTATTTTTGGAACAGTGGTCCTAGTGCTACATGTCAAAGGAACTTTCATTTTCATTTTGTTTTTTGATGTGACAGATTATGATGCCGCGCTCCAACGATGGTCATTATTCCTTATACACGATGAACCAGCATTGCCAAACGATTGATATCCATGACACTAGGAAGTACACTGGTTACACTGGCCATCCTGATTTCACGACAAAGTGGCACAGGACTAACTACCACTCAGATTGCACTCAAGTGGTATGTCATTTTTTTAGCCAAGTGCAAAGCTTTTTTTGTTTCTCCTACTGCACATTTTTTAAAACTCCACATGCATTGTTAGTACACATAGAACCACACTTGTTAATATAGTGCACTGCAACATATGCATCACAGAATTGCATTTTTCGCACACACACACCCAATCTGTGTAAAAAAGTGATAAAAGGAAATGACCTCACATGCATTTAAAAGAGGGACTGTCTAGACGTTGAGAAGAACTTTGTATTTTTCGGTTCGTCTGATAGTTATTGATCGGTGATGTGTGTTATTTACTTTGTGCTGCCTTTTTGTCAGATGAGGAGGCTGACTCAGCTGCTGAAGGCGATTTATGGTGAAAAATTGTATAAATCTAAGAACCACCCTGACTGGGTTAAATTGGCAGAGAAGCCCTCTTACCCGGTCGTGCCAGCGCGTGGAACAAACGAGGGTGGAATCTATGTTCTGAGGTTGACGCAGTTTTATGGCGGCCAACGTCTAGTCGAAAAAATTGTCAAAGTCGACGTAATACCATCTCTGTTTCATCTTTTTTGTTACTGTTTTTCTTTTTTGTTTTTTTCACTTTTTGTTCTGACTACAACCTTTTTTTTAATCAGTACTGGTCTGCATTTTTTTAATTTTTTTAGCCTGATGTTGAAGATTGGAAGGCGGAGTACATTTTCTAGCTGCTGTTCAATCCTTTGAACATGTATTATGAAGACATGCCCCTTGAGCTACAAGATCTGATTGCAAGCCTCGGGCTTACTTCCGTGTCGCAGTCGCAGTAACAGTCAGTCGGCATATTTTTCTGCTTAAAAGCCTGTGTATGGACAAGAACTAGGGTTCATGTTGTGTACTGCGTGCTGTCTAAGGTAGATAATGTATGAAAAGACTATTTTTCTATTATTGTGTATCATTTGCTTTTTGCAGCAGCGTATATGGATGAGTTTGTGTGTGTTTTATTTTATATAAATAATACAGTATATATATATATATTCTTTTTGTTCTTACGTGTGCTATTTCTGTTTTTTTGCTCCTCTGCCGTTTTTCGTAGGTGTGCGTTTTTCACCTCTTTTTTCCATCTGTACCAAAACTTTTTTTGCAGAATGGCACTGCATTCATGTGTATAACTGAACTGCATCATGGCTAAGTTCTTTTTTCAGCACAACTTTCCTCTTTTAAAAAGAATCAGGCTCCGTGGGGTCGTCACGCTCCGTCACCCCCTGTCTATCTTAGGGGTGTGGCTCTGGAGTTGCGTGCGTCCTAGGGTTTGGAGAAACAGAATAGCCGCACTACGCCTTTCAACCAAGCGCACTGTGTGCGTTAGCGCGAGGCCGAGCAGGGGGTGGGAGGGGGTATCGTGATCCCCTCCCCACCTCCTTGCGAGGCCGATCCTGAAACAAGCCGGAGCAGGCGGCGACGCGGCGTGCCGCGGAGCCGCATGCGTAGGCGAGTCCGTCACACCCCATCGCCCCTGTCTATCTTAGGGGTGTGGCTCTGGGGTTGCCTGTGTCCTAGGGTATGGAAAAACAGAATAGACGCACTGTGCGTGTCAACCAAGCGCACTGCATGCGTTAGCGTGTGGCCGAGCAGGGGGTGGGGAGGGGTGTCGTGAGCCCCATCCCACCCCCTGCGAGGCTGAGCCTGGAATGAGCCGAAGCAGGCGGCGACGCGGCGTGCCGTGGCGCCGCATGCGTAGGGGAGTCCATCACACCCCGTAGCCCCTATCTATCTTAGGGGTGTGGATCTAGGGTTGCGTGCATCCTAGGGTTTCGAAAACAAAATAGCCGCATTGTGCCTGTCAACCAAGCGCACTGCGTGCGTTAGCGCGAGGCCGAACAAGGGGTGGGGAGGGGGGTCGTGACCCCCTCCCCCCCACCTGTGAGGCCGAACCTCGAACGAGCCGGAGGAGGCGGCGACGCGGCATGTCTTGGCGCGGCATGCATAGGCGAGTCCATCACACCCCGTCGTCCGATGTCTATCTTAGGGGTGTGGCTCTGGGGTTGCGTGCGTCCTAGGGTATGGAAAAACAGAATAGCCAAACTGCGCCTGTCAACCAAGCGCATTTCTTGCTTTAGCGTGAGGCCGAGCAGGTGGTGGGAGGGGGGGTGCTGACCCCCCTCCCCACCCCCTGGGAGGCCAAGCCTGGAACGAGCCGGAGCAGGCGGCGATGCGGCGTGCCGCGGCGCCGCATGCATAGGCGAGTCCATCACACCCTGTCGCCCCATGTCTATCTCAGGGGTGTGGCTCTGGGGTTGCCTGCATCCTAGGGTTTGAAAAAAAGAATAGCCGCACTACGCCTGTCAACCAAGCGCACTGTGTGCGTTAGCGCGTGGCCGAGCAGGGGGTGGGGAGGGGGTTGTGACTCGGCGCCGCATGCATAGGCAAGTCTGTCACACCCCGTCGCCCCTGTCTATCTTAGGGGTGTGGCTCTAGGGTTGCGCCCGTCCTGGGTTTTTAAAAACAGAATAGCTGCACTGCGCCTGTCAACCAAGCGCACTGCATGCGTAAGCGCGAGGCCGGTCAGGGGGTGGGGAGGGGGGTTGTGACCCACCCTCGCCACCCCCTACGAGGCTAAGCCTGGAATGAGCAGGAGCAGGCGGCAACGCGTCGTGCCGCGGCGCCGCATTCGTAGGCGAGTCCGTCACACCCCGTCACCCTGTCTATCTTTGTGGTGCGGCTCTAGGGTTGCGTGCGTCCTAGGGTTTGAAAAACAGAATAGCCGCACTGCGCCTGTTGACCAAGTGCACTTCGTGCGTTAGCGCGAGGCCGAGCCTGGAACGAGCCGGAGGAGGGGGCGACGCGGCGTGCCGCGGCGCCGCATGCGTAGGCGAGTCCGTCACACCCCGTCGCACTATCTTAGGGGTGTGGCTCTGGGGCTGCGTGTGTCCTACGGTTTGGAAAAACTGAATAGCCGCACTGCGCCTGTCAACCAAGCGCATTCCGTGCGTTAGCGCGAGGCTGAGTAGGGGGTGGGGAGGGGGTCGTGACCCCCTTCCCACCTCCCTGCGAGGCCGGGCCTGGAATGAGCCGGAGCAGGCAGCGACGCGGTGTGCCGTGGCGCTGCATGCGTAGGCGAATCCGTCACACCCCGTTGCCCCGTGTCTACCTTAGGGTTGTGGCTCTGGGGTTGTGTGCGTCCTAGGGTTTGGAAAAGCAGAATATCTGCACTACGCCTGTCAACCAAGCGCACTGCGTGCGTTAGCGCGAGGCCGAGCAGGGGTGGGGGGTCGTGACCCCCCTCCCCACCCCCTGCGAGGCCTAGCCTGGAATGAGACGGAGCAGGCGGCGACGCGGCATGCCGCCGCGCCGCATGCAGAGGCGAGTACATCACACACCATCGCCCCCTGTCTATCTTTGGGGTGTGGCTCTGGGGTTGTGTGCGTCCTAGGGTTTGGAAAAACAGAAAAGCCGCACTGCGCCTGTCAACCAAGCGCACTGCGTGCGTTAGTGCGTGATAGAGGCAAAGGTGTCCCGTCTTTCGATGAGATGATGGATATCGCTTTGGTGGAAGTCGACTTTGACGATCCGACTACGAACGTGCGATGACGTCGCGCCTTAGCAATCGCTAAACCAACTCCGAGAGGTTATTGACCACGCCGGAGCACGATCAACCTGACCACGAGGGTCTGTTTCCTGCGAGGAAACAAAGAACAAGCAAGAAACTGAGATTGCAAAACCCAAAGTCTAAACGACGCCCTAAGGGCTGTATATATGGAGGAAGAGGGGGGGGTAAATTTCGTGGCCCTTGGGGAGGGGTCCGAAACCAACCCTATCTCTTGTTTCCCCACACATACGGACTCTAAAAATAGCCTATACTCAAGTATTTCGAAATTACATGGGCCTGGCCCAATAATAAGGTGACGCAGCACCTAGAATAGCCTCTGGACGAAAGTTATGAAGTAGCATCTTGTATATTTCGTCCAAGGCTTCATGCACGCATTATGGTGGCTTCAGTGTCCTGAAATCATCACTTGTAACTCCGTTCTTGTCCCCCATGCGCATGCCATCATCTCCATGCTTGTTCTTGCTCCAATGTTCATCCTTCTCAAAGCTTGGCCCTTCATTTGTAAGCAAAACAAATGTATCCAATTTGGGCAGCATCATATTCTCATGAACATTAGAATCATTACCAAGAAACGAAAGTACCTGGTAATTTAATTGGCGTGCGCGAGCTCTAGTAATTGGTCCAGTATGTATAGCAGCAGGGGTTGTGGGTGTAACAATGGTATTGATGTCCTCATCATCCTCCCCTTCTTGAAATGAAGTCGTCCTCGACGGAAGCTCATCTCCCTCAACCAAATAAGGCTTCAAATCTGCAATGTTAAAAGTGGGACTAACTACAAAATCTGCAGGTAGCTCAAGTTTATATGCATTATCATTTATTTTCTCTAACACCTTAAAAGGACCATCAGCACGTGGCATTAGCTTTGATTTGCGCAAATCAGGAAATCTATCCTTACGCAAATGTAACCAAATAAGATCTCCAGGTGCAAACACAACATGTTTTCTACCCTTATCTCTAGCAAGTTTATATTTAGCATTCATATGCTCAATGTTTTCCTTAGTTAACTCATGCATTTTTAATATCAATTCAGCACGTTGTTTAGCATCAAAATTAACCTTCTCCGAAGATGGAAGAGGCAACAAATCAATAGGTGCACGAGGTAGGAAACCATACACAATTTCAAAAGGGCACATCTTAGTAGTAGAATGCATTGAACGATTATAAGCAAACTCAATATGAGGCAAGCATTCTTCCCACATTTTCTTATTATTCTTCAAAACAGCCCTAAGCATAGTAGACAATGTTCTATTGACTACTTCAGTTTGTCCATCAGTTTGGGGGTGACAAGTAGTACTAAGAAGCAGTTTAGTCCCCAACTTAGCCCATAAACATCTCCAAAAGTGGCTAAGAAATTTAGTATCACGATCTGAAACAATAGTATTTGGCACACCATGCAAACGAATAATTTCACGGAAGAACAAATCAGCAACATTAACAGCATCATCGCTTTGATGACATGGTATAAAGTGTGCCATTTTTGAGAATCTATCCACGACAACAAATATGCTATCCCTCCCCTTCTTTGTTCGAGGTAAACCTAAAACAAAGTCCATAGATATATCCTCCCAAGGAACACTAGGTACAGGCAAAGGCATATATAAACCATGAGGATTGAGTCGTGACTTAGCTTTTTGACATGTAGTGCAGCGAACAACAAAACGCTCAACATCCCGTCTCATCTTTGGCCAAAAGAAATGTGTAGCAAGTACGTCCTCCGTCCTCTTCACGCCAAAGTGTCCCATTAATCCTCCTCCATGCGCCTCCTGCAACAACAAAAGACGAAGAGAGCTAGCTGGAATGCATAGCTTGTTAGCACGGAACACAAATCCATCATTAACGACAAACTTGTTCCAGGTTCTTCCTTCTTTACAATTCTGCAAAACATCTTTAAAATCAGCATCATGCACATATTGATCTTTGATGGTCTCCAAACCAAATATTTTGAAGTCAAGTTGTGACAGCATAGTATAGCGACGAGACAATGCATCAGCAATAACATTTTCTTTACCCTTCTTGTGCTTAATGACATAAGGGAAAGTTTTAATGAATTCAACCCATTTAGCATGTCTATGATTCAGTTTAGCTTGACTTTTAATATGTTTCAAAGATTCATGATCAAAATGTATAACAAATTCTTTGGGCCATAAATAATGTTGCCATGTTTCTAAAGTCCGAACAAGAGCATATAGTTCTTTATCATAAGTAGAATAATTCAGACTAGGCCCACTCAATTTTTCAGAAAAGTATGCAACAGGTTTACCATCTTGTAATAAGACACCTCCTAATCCAATTCCACTAGCATCACATTCAAGCTCTAAAGTCTTATTAAAATCAGGAAGTTGGAGTAAAGGAGCATGTGTCAACTTATCTTTCAATACCGTGAAGGCTTCTTCCTGTGCGGTACCCCAAACAAAAGGCACATCCTTCTTTGTAAGCTCGTTGAGAGGTGCAACAATGGTGCTAAAATCTCACACAAAACGCCTATAGAAACCAGCGAGTCCAAGAAAACTCCGCACTTGTGTGACCGTTTTGGGCTGCGGCCAACTCTCAATAGCTTCAATCTTGGCTTTATCAACTTCAATTCCCTGTGGAGTAACAACATAGCCAAGAAAAGATAGTCGGTCGGTGCAAAAGGTGCACTTCCCAAGGTTACCAAACAAACGTGCATCACATAGAGCAATAAAAACAGCACGTAAGTGTTCCAAATGTTCTTCCAAAGATTTGCTATAAATCAGTATATCATCAAAATAGACTACCACAAATCGTCCAATGAAAGCACGTAAAACTTCGTTCATTAGTCTCATTAAAGTACTAGGTGCATTAGTTAACCCAAAAGGCATGACTAACCACTCATATAAACCAAACTTAGTTTTAAATGCAGTTTTCCATTCATCTCCCAGTTTCATACGAATTTGATGGTATCCACTACGCAAATCAACTTTGGAGAATATTGTAGAGCCACTCAATTCATCAAGCATATCATCTAGCCTAGGAATAGGATGACGATAACGAATAGTAATATTATTAATGCCTCTACAATCAACACACATACGCGACGTACCATCCTTTTTAGGCACTAGTATAATAGGAACAGCACAAGGACTAAGAGATTCGCGTATATAACCTTTGTCGAGCAGCTCCTGTACTTGACGCATAATCTCCTTCGTCTCCTCTGGATTGGTACGGTATGGTGCACGGTTGGGTAGCGATGCACCGGGAATTAAATCAATTTGATGCTCAATCCCTCGAATAGGTGGTAATCCCGGTGGCACGTCTTGTGGGAAGACGTCAGCGAACTCCTGCAAAATGTTAGTGACAGCAGGGGGCAAAGAGGAAGGCACGTCCTCGAATGAAAATAATGCCTCTTTGCACACAAAAGCATAGCAAACAGATTTGCTGAAATCTAGCTCATCAATATCAGATTTTGTGGCAAGTAAACATGCACTTTTCAATTTAATTTCAGAAACAACACTAGATGGTTTATTATTAGGTTTCATTTGTTGCTCAAATTCTTTTGCCACAATCTGATTTTCACTCTTACTTTTCTCCTGTTTTGCTTTATTAGCTCTATTAATGTCATCTTTCAAAATGGAATCAGGTGTCATAGGAAGCAAAGTAATATTTTTATCCTTATGAACAAGAGTATACTGATTGTTTCTACCATGGTGTACAGAATTTTTATCAAATTGCCATGGTCTACCAAGTAATAAGGAACATGCTTGCATGGGTACCACATCACAATCAACATAATCAACATATGTAGAGATACTAAAATGCACACGAACAGTACGTGTTACCTTAACCTTGCCGCTGTTGTTGAACCATTGGATGTAGTAAGGATGTGGATGTGGTCTTGTGGTGAGAGATAGTTTCTCCACCATCTCCATGCTAGCCAAGTTGTTACAGCTCCCTCCATCTATGATGACGCGAACAGAACGTTCCTTCACAACACCCTTTGTATGGAACAAATTATGCCTCTGATTTTGCTCTGCTTGTGTGACCTGCACACTCAAAACACGTTGAGCAACTAAACATTCATACCTGTCAGCGTCTTCAGGAGCCATGTATTGCGTCTCATTTTCAGAATCATCTCCACCATGTTCTTCACGTGTAATAAGAGCCAAAGTCTCCTCATCATAGTCACTAGCGGACTCATACCCACCATTCTCAGTAGCAATCATCACACGCTGAGATTTGCATTCTCTCGCATAATGTCCTCTTCCCTTACAACGACGACAAATAATATCACTTGTGTGCCCTGTTGACGCCATGGAAGAAGAAGAGCTCTGCGCAGGCCCGGCAGGTGTGCTCTTGGCAGAGAGTGGTGGTTGTGCCTACTTTCTTGTATCACGGCTGGAGGTGGCACCTGATGGAGGTGATGGTGAAGTGGAAGTAGAGGATGCACGTTGTGTCCATGATGAAGGTCGACCTGCAGAAAAGTTAGTTCGCGCCAATGCCTGTCGATCCTGCACTTCACGTTCAGCTTTACAAGCAAGATGGAATAAACGAGTGATATTATTATAATCCTTATACTCTAGAATGGTCTGAATCTCTTTATTTAATCCACCCATAAAACGTGCAAGCATAGCTTCATTCTCCTCAACAATACCACATCTAATCATGCCAGTTTGTAATTCCTGATAATATTCTTCTACAGAATTTTTCCCTTGTCGTAAACGCTGCAGTTTTTGAAGCAATTCACGTTGATAATATGGTGGAACCCAACGAGTACGCATAGCAGTTTTCAAAGCAGCCCAAGTAGCTGGAACAGGATATAATCTACAATGTTCAGACCACCAAACACATGCAAAGCTAGTGAAAGCACAAACAGCAGCAGGAACACGTCTCTCCTCAGGATATTGTAAACATGTAAATCGTTGTTCAGTTTCTAACTCCCAAGTAAGATATATATCAGGAACATATCTACCCTCAAATGGTGGAATATTCAATTTCAGTTTAGGGAGATGGTCATGATCTCGTACCTGAGGTGGTGGTGCGGGCCTACCGTTGCGAATATATACCTGAGGTCGACCTGCTGGTGGTGGTGCTGGTGGCTGCACGTAGTTCTGATTTTGATCAACCTCATCCTCATAATCGCCCGCATAATCGTCATCCTCCTCAGCCACCGCAGTAGCAGGAGCCAAAGAAGCATCAACAGTAGGTGCAGCGGCACCCGAATTTTGACCACTCTCAATTGGCGCGCTGTGCTCGTCCCACTTGATTTTGAAGGCGGCGTTGGAGATGTGGTTGTTGTTGTTGTAGAGGTGCGACATGTGCAGCCGGTGGTGGTTGGGGAAGACGCTTGAGTAATTCAGTAAACTTGTTATCCAGCTTTGTCTCGAACGACTTCTCCACGGCATCTATCTTCTCCATAGCCTCTTCAAATCTGTTTAGCACATCTCCCACCTGGCCACTCATCATTTGCTGAAATTTATCATGCAACTCCTTGTTCGTCATGTTCTCCCAATCAGTCTCATCGGCTTGTGATCCTGCCATGCTTAGCAGCAATAGAAGCACAAAAGAATATGATCCTACAGACTACTAGGAAGTGGTGGTGATGGTGGTGTGTCACAAATCCTTCAAGCGAATCTCAAATTCTTACCAGTTCTTACCCAGCAGCAGGTGGTGATAGGCAACCGTTGTAGTCAAAACTCTCAAAGCTTGGATAGAGCGATTACCAGGGAGAGTCAAACGCACGATGTAGATGTATGTGCAGCTAGGAAGGCTTATAATATGGTATCAAAAATGGTCAGCAATAATCAATTCAGAGATGCAAAGTTGAATAAATGCTCAACGACGGTACTGTGCTGGTCCTAGGCTAGACCGTGCTAGAGACGCGAGCCTAGAACACTAACAAAATCACGGCGCTGCACGTAAACAAGGGAAAAGCACACTCTGGAATTTTTTTTTGCTCTTTTTTTTCGCGCTCTTTTTTTTGCGCTCCTCTTATTTTTGCGAAAAATCACTATAATGGCGAGTGTCTCAAAACTCTTCCCAGGTCAAACTGACAGGATAGGCACAAAATTTTTTTGACTATTTTTTTTGGAAATCAGGGCAGCGACGACGAAAAAGTGCGACAAAAAAATCACTATGATGGCGAGTGTCTCAAAACACTCCCCGGGACCTAAAAATAGGATAGGGAAAAATATTTTTGGTCGCCGAAATTTTGGCCTAAAAACTGCCCGGGGGTCTCCAGACTCTTTTTTTTCGAGACCTACTCAGGCAAGGAAACACGAAACGGAAAATAGATGGATCTCTAAAACAAACCGAATATGAAAAGAACTCGGATTGGTGGTGGATATATGGTGGTAGGATATGGCAGCGGTGGTGGTATATGGTAGCGGTGGGGGTATATGGATACGGATCGGTGTTGGTATATGGATACGGATTGGTGGTGGTATATGGATACGGATTCAGAGCGGTGGCGGATAAGCAATGGTGGTAGATGGCAAGGCGATGATGATGGTGCGGCGGCGGCGTGACAACTTATGACCAGAACTCGAAACTCTAAAAGACTAGACTCTAAGACCAGCAACTTGACACGACGATGCAACCGCAAATCAACAAAGCAAAAACCCTAAAAAGATTATGCAAAGGCTCAGATTGGTTCGGATATGATGAACTAACCCTAATTTTTTGTGTGGCTTTTTCGTGGACTATGGGTATGAAGAACAGACTCGATCTAAACTACGAAAAACTGTAAAATCTCACCGAGCAACCGACTTTGACGGATATCACTTTGGTGGAAGTCGACTTTGACGATCCGACTACGAACGTGCGATGGCGTCACGCCTTAGCAATCGCTAAACCAACTCCGAGAGGTTATTGACCACGCCGGAGCACGATCAACCTGACCACGAGGGTCTGTTTCCTGCGAGCAAACGAAGAACAAGCAAGAAACTGAGATTGCAATCTGGATACTGCGAATATAAGATGAAAGCTTTATTGATCAAGGTGGGGTTCTGTGACGCCTTTGTCTGGTCGTTGAACACAAACGAAGTACGCGAAGTTGCAGCTATGGCGAACTTTTCATCTAAACAAAACCCAAAGTCTAAACGACGCCCTAAGGGCTGTATATATATGGAGGAAGAGGGGGGGAATTTCGAGGCCCTTGGGGAAGGGGTCCGAAACCAACCCTATCTCTTGTTTCCCCACACATACGGACTCTAAAAATAGCCTATACTCAAGTATTTCGAAATTACATGGGCCTGGCCCAATAATAAGGTGACGCAGGACCTAGAATAGCCTCTGGGCGAAAGTTATGAAGTAGCATCTTGTATATTTCGTCCAAGGCTTCATGCACGCATTATGGTGTCTTCAATGTCCTGAAATCATCACTTGTAACTCCGTTCTTGTCCCCCATGCGCATGCCATCATCTCCATGCTTGTTCTTCCTCCAATGTTCATCCTTCTCAAAGCTTGGCCCTTCATTTGTAAGCAAAACAAATGTATCCAATTTGGGCAGCATCATATTCTCATGAACATTAGAATCATTACCAAGAAACGAAAGTACCTGTTAATTTAATTGGCGTGCGCGAGCTCTAGTAATTGGTCCAGTATGTATAGCAGCATGGGCTATGGGTGTAACAATGGTATTGATGTCCTCATCAGTGCGAGGCCGAGAATGGGGTGGGGAGGGGGGTCGTGACTCCCCCTCCCCACCCCCCTACAAGGCCGAGCCTGGAACGAGCCGGAGTAGGCGGTGACGCGGCGTGCCACGGCGCCGCATGCGTAGGCGACTCTGTCACACCCCGTCGCCCCCTGTCTATCTTAGGGGTGTGGCTCTGGGTTACGTGCGTCCTAGGGTTTCAAAAAACATAATAGCCGCACTGCGCCTATCAACCAAGCGCACTGCATGCGTTAGCGCGAGGCCAAGCAGGGGGTGGGGAGGGGGGTCTTGAACGCCCTCCCCACCACCCTGCGAGGCCGAGCCTGGAATGAGCCGGAGCAGGCGGCGACGTAGCGTGCCCCAGCGCCGCATCCGTAGGTGATTCCGTCAAACCCCGTCGCCCCCTGTCTATCTTAGGGGTGTGGCTCTGGGGTTGCGTGCGTCCTAGGGTTTGGAAAAATTGAATAGCCGCACTATGGCTGTCAACCAAGCGCACTGCGTGCGTTAGCGCGATGACGAGCATGGGGAGGAAGGGGGTGTCGTGACCCCTCTCCCCACGACCCTGCGAGGCCGAGCCTACAACGAGCCGGAGCGGCTGGTGACGTGGCGTGCCGCGGCGCCACATGCGGAGGCCAGTCTATCACACCCCGTCGCCCCTGTCTATCTAAGGGGTGTGGCTATGGGATTGCGTGCGTCCTAGGGTTTGGAAAAACAGAATAGCCGCACTGCACCTGTCAACCAAGCACCCTCCCTCCCCACCCTGCTGCAAGGCCGAGCCTGGAACGAGCCGGAGCAGGCGGCGCCGCGGCTTGCCGCGGCGCCGCATGTGTAGGCGAGTCCGTCACACCCCGTCGCCCCTGTCTATCTTAGGGGTGTGGCTCTGGGGTTGCTGCGTCCTAGGGTTTGGAAAAATAGAATAGCCGCACTACCCCTGTCAACCAAGCGCACTTCATGGGTTAGCACGACGCCGAGAAAGGGGGGGGGGAGGGGGGGTCATGACCCCCCTCCCCACCCCCTGCGAGGCCAAGGCTGGAACGAGCCGGAGCAGGCGGCGACGTGGCATGCCTCGGCGCCGCATGCATAGGCGAGTCTGTCACACCCCGTCGCCCCATGTATATCTTAGGGGTGTGGCTCTGGGGTTGCGTGCGTCCTGGGTTTTTTAAAACAGAATAGCTGCACTGCGCCTGTCGACCACGCGAACTGCTTGCGTTAGCGCGAGGCTGAGCCTGGAACGAGCCGGAGGAGGCGGCGACGCAGCGTGCCGCGGCGCCGCATGGGTAGGCGAGTCCATCACACCCCGTCGCACTATCTTAGGGGTGTGGCTCTGGGGCTGCTTGGTCCTACGGTTTGGAAAAACTGAATAGCCGCACTGCGCCTGTCAACCAAGCGCAATCCGTGCATTAGCGCGAGGCTGAGCAAGGGGTGGGGAGGGGTCGTGACCCCCTCCCCACCTCCCTACGAAGCCGGGCCTGGAACGAGCCGGAGCAAGCCGCGACGCGGTGTGTCGTGGCACCGCATGCGTAGGCGAGTCCGTCACACCCCGTCGCCCCCTGCCTATCTTTGGGGTGTGGCTCTGAGGGTTCTGTGCGTCCTAGGGTTTGGAAAAGCAGAATATCCGCACTACGCCTGTCAACCAAGCGCATTGTGTGCGTTAGCGCAATGCTGAGCAGGAGTGGGGGTCGTGACCCCCCTCCCACCCCCTGCGAGGCCTAGCCTGGAACGAGCCGGAGCAGGCGGCGACGCGGCATGCCGCCGCGCCGCATGCAGAGGCGAGTACGTCACACACCATCGCCCCCTGTCTATCTTTGGGGTGTGGCTCTGGGGTTGCGTGCGTCCTAGGCTATGGAAAAGCAGAATAGCCGCACTGCGCGTGTCAACCAAACGCACTGCGTGCGTTAGTGCGAGGCCGAGAATGGGGTGGGGAGGGGGGTCGTGACTCCCCCTCCCCACCCCCCTACAAGGCCGAGACTGGAACGAGTCCGAGCAGGCGGTGACGCGGCGTGCGAAGGCGCCGCATGCATAGGCGAGTCCTTCACACCCCGTCGCCCCCTGTCTATCTTAGGGGTGTGGCTCTAGGGTCAACCAAGCGCACTGCGCGCGTTAGCGCGAGGACGAGCAGGTGGTGGACCCCCTCTCCACCCCCTGCCAGGGCGAGCCTGGAACGAGCCGGAGAAGGCGGCGACGGGGCATGTCGCGGCGCCGCATGCGTAGGCAATCCGTCACACCCCGCCGTCCCCTATCTATTTTAGGGGTGTGAATCTAGGGTTGCGTGCGTCCTAGGGTTTGGAAAAACAGAATAGCCGCACTGCGCCTGTCAACCAGGCGCACTGCATGCGTTAGCGCGAGGCCGAGCAGGGGGTGGGAGGGGGTGTCGTGACCCCCCTCCTCACCCCCCCTGCGAGGCTGAGCCTGGAACGAGCCGGAGCAGGCGGCGACGTGGTGTGCCGCGGTTCCGTCTGCGTAGGCGAGTCCGTCGCACCCGTCGCCCCCTGTCTATCTTAGGGGTGTAGTTCTGGGTTGCGTTCGTCCTAGGGTTTCAAAAAACAAAATAGCCGCACTGCGCCTATCAACCAAACGCACTGCGTGTGTTAGCGCGAGGCCGAGCAGGGTGTGGGGTCGGGGTCGTGACCCCTCTCCAGACCCCATGCGAGGCTGCGCCTGGAATTAGCCAGAGCAGGCGGCGACGTAGTGTGCCGCAGCGCCGCATGCGTAGGCGAGTCCGTCAAACCGCGTCACCCCCTGTCTACCTTAGGGGTGTGGTTCTAGGGTTGCGTGCGTCCTAGGGTTTGGAAAAACAGAATAGCCGCACTGCGCCTGTCAACCAAGGGCGCTGCGTGCGTTAGCGCGAGGCCGAGCAGGGGGTGGGAGGGGGTGTCGTGACCGCTCTCCCCACGACCCTGCGGTGACGTGGCGTGCTGCGGCGCAACATGCGGAGGCGAGTCCGTCACACCCCGTCGCTCCTGTCTATCTAAGGGGTATGGCTCTGGGATTGCGTGCGTCCTAGGGTTTGGAAAAACAGAATATCCGCACTGCGTCTGTCAACCAAGCGCCCTGCATGCGTTAGTGCGAGACCGAGAAGGGGGTGGGGAGGGGGGTCGTGACTCCCCGTCCCCACCCCGCTGCAAGGCCGAGCCTGGAACGAGGCACCCCGCTGCATGGCCGAGCCTGGAACGAGCCGGAGCAGGCGGCGCCGCATGCGTAGGCGAGTCCGTCACACCCCGTCGGCCCTGTCTATCTTAGGGGTGTGGCTCTGGGGTTGTTGCGTCCTAGGGTTTGGAAAAACAGAATAGCCGCAACACCCCTGTCAACCAAGCGCACTGCATGTATTAGCGCGAGGCTGAGAAAGGGGTGGGGAGTGGGGTCATGACCCCCCTCCCCACCCCCCTGCGAGGCCAAGGCTAGAACGAGCCGGAGCAGGCGGCGACGTGGCGTGCCGCGGCGCCGCTTGCGTAGGCGAGTCTGTCACACCCCGTCTCCCCCTGTCTATCTTAGGGGTGTGGCTTTGGGGTTGCGTGCGTCCTGGGTTTGGAAAAACAGAATAGCTGCACTACGCCTGTCGACCAAGCGCACTGCGTGCGTAAGCGTGAGGCCGGGCAGGGGGTGGGTAGGGGGGTCGTGACCCACCCTCCCCACCCCTTGCGAGGCTAAGCCTGGAATGAGCAGGAGCAAGCGGCGACGCGTCGTGCCGTGGCGCCGCATTTGTAGGCGAGTCCGTCACACCCCGTTGCCCTGTCTATCTTAGGGGTGTGGCTCTAGGGTTGCGTGCGTCCTAGGGTTTGGAAAAACAGAATAGCCGCACTGCGCCTGTCGACCAAGCGCACTTCGTGCGTTAGCGCGATGCCGAGCCTGGAACAAGCCGGAATAGGCGGTGACGCGGCGTGCCACGACGCCGCATGCGTAGGCGAGTCCGTCACACCACATCGCACTATCTTAGGGTGTGGCTCTGGGGCTGCGTGTGTCCTAGGGTTTGGAAAAACTGAATAGCCGCACTGTGCCTGTCAACCAAGCGCACTCCGTGCGTTAGCGCGAGGCTGAGCAGGCAACGACGCTGTGTGCCGTGGCGCCGCATGCGTAGGCAAGTCCGTCACACCCCGTCGCCCCTGTCTGTCTTAGGGGTGTGGCTCTAGGGTTGCGTGCGTCCTAGGGTTTGGAAAAGCAGAAAATCCGCACTACGCCTGTCAACCAAGCGCACTGTGTGCGTTAGCGCGAGCCCGGGCAGGTGTGGGGGGGTCCTGACCTCCCTCCCCACCGCCTGCGAGGCCTAGCCTGGAACGAGCCGGAGCAGGCGGTGATGCGGCTTGCTGCCATGCCGCATGCAGAGGCGAGTACGTCACACCCCGTCGCCCCCTGTCTATCTTTGGGGTGTGGCTCTGGGGTTGCGTGCATCCGAGGGTTTGGAAAAATAGAATAGCCGCACAGCGCCTGTCAACCAAGTGCACTGCGTGCGTTAGTGCAAGGCCGAGAATGGGGTGGAGAGGGGGCTCGTGACTCCCCCTCCCCACACCCTACAAGGCCGAGCCTGGAACGAGCCGGAGCAGGCGGCGACGCGGCGTGCCACGCTGCCGCATGCGTAGGCGGGTCCGTCAAACCCCGTTGCCCCTGTCTATCTTAGGGGTGTGGCTCAAGGGTTGCGTGCGTCCTAGGTTTGGAAAAACATAATAGCCGCACTGCGCCTCTCAACCAAGCGCATTGCGTGCGTTAGCGCGAGTCCAAGCAGGGGATGGGGAGGGGGGTCTTGAACCCCCTGCCCACCACCCTGCGAGGCCAAGCCTGGAACGAGCCAGAGCAGGCGGCGACGCGGCGTGATGCGGCGCCTCATGCGTAGGCGAGTCTATCACACCCCGTCGCCCCTGTCTATCTTAGAGGTGTGGCTCTGGTGTTGCGTGCATCCTAGGGTTTGGAAAAACAGAATAGCCGCACTGCGCCTGTCAACCAAGCGCACTACATGCGTTAGCGCGAGGCTGAGCAGGGGTTGGGGAGGGGGTCGTGACCCCCTCCCCACCCCCCTGCGAGGCCGGCCCTGGAACGAGCCGGAGCAGGGAGCGACGCGGTGTGCCGCGGCGCCGTATCCGTAGGCGAGTCCGTCACACCCCGTCACCCCCTGTCTATCTTAGGGGTGTGGCTCTGGGGTTCTGTGCGTCCTAGGGTTTGGAAAAGCAAAATATCCGCACTATGCCTGTCAACCAAGCGCATTGTGTGCGTTAGCGCAAGGCTCGGCAGGACTGGGGGTCGTGACCCCCATCCCCACCCCCTGCGAGGCCTAGCCTGGAACGAGCCGGAGCAGGCGGCGACGCGGCATGCCGCCGCGCCGCATGCAGAGGCGAGTACGTCACACACCATCGCCCCCGCGCTATCTTATGGGTGTGGCTCTAGGGGTGCGTGCGTCCTAGGATTTGGAAAAACCGAATAGCCGCACTGCGCCCGTCAACCAAGCGCACAGCATGCGTTAGCGCGAGGCCGAGCAGAGGGTGGGAAGGGGTGTCGTGACCCCCTCGCCACCCTCCTGCGAGGCTGAGCCTCGAATGAGCAGGAGCAGGTGGCAACATGGCATGCCGCGGTGCCGCCTGCGTAGGCGAGTCCATCGCACCCGTCGCCCCCTGTCTATCTTAGGGGTGTGGCTCTGGGTTGCGTGCGTCCTTGGGTTTCAAAAAACAGAATAGCCGCACTGCGCCTATCAACCAAGCGCACTGCATGTGTTAGCACGAGGCCGAGCAGGAGGTGGGGTGCGGGGTCGTGACCCCCGTCCAGACCCCATGCGAGGCTGAGCCTGGAATTAGCCGGAGCAGGCGGCGACGTAGCGTGCCGCAGCGCCGCATGCGTAGGCGAGTCCATCAAACCCCGTCACCCCTGTGTATGTTAGGGGTGTGGCTCTAGGGTTGCGTGCGTCCTAGGGTTTGGAAAAACAGAATAGCTGCACTGCACCTGTCAACCAAGCGCACTGCGTGCGTTAGCGCGAGGCCGAGCAGGCGGTTGGGAGGGGGTGTCGTGACCGCTCTCCCCACGACCCTGCGAGGCCGAGCCTGGAACGAGCCGGAGCAGGCGGTGACATGGCGTGCTGCCGCGCCAGATGCGGAGGCGAGTCCGTCACACCCCGTCTCCCCTGTCTATCTAAGGGGTATGGCTCTGGGATTGCGTGCGTCCTAGGGTTGGGAAAAACAGAATAGCCGCACTTCGCCTGTCAACCAAGCGCCCTGCGTGCGTTAGTGCGAGACCGAGAAGGGGGTGGGGAGGGGGGTCGTGACACCCCCTCCCCACGCTGCTGCAAGGACGAGCCTGGAACGAGCCACCCCACTTCAAGGCCGAGCCTGGAACGAGCCGGAGCAGGCGGCGCCGCATGCGTAGGCGAGTCCGTCACACCCCGTCGCCCCTGTCTATCTTAGGGGTGTGGCTCTGGGGTTGCTGCCTCCTAGGGTTTGGAAAAACAGAATAGCCGCACTACCCCTGTCAACCAAGCGCACTACGTGCATTAGCGCGAGGCCGAGAAAGGGGTGGGGAGGGGGTCATGACCGCCCTCCCCACCCCCCTACGAGGCCAAGCATGGAACAAGCCGGAGCAGGCGGCGACATGGCGTGCCGCGGCGCCTCATGCGCAGGCGAGTCTATGACACCCTGTCGCCCCCTGTCTATCTTAGGGGTATGGCTCTGGGGTTGCGTGCGTCCTGGGGTTGGAAAAACAGAATAGCTGCACTGCGCCTGTCGACCACGCGCACTGCGTGCGTAAGCGCCAGGCCGGACAGGGGGTGGGGAGGGGGCTCGTGACCCACCCTCCCCACCCCCTGCGAGGCTAAGCCTGGAATGATCAGGAGCAAGCGGCGACGCGTCGTGCCATGGCGCCGCATTTATAGGCGAGTCCGTCACACCCCGTCGCCCTGTCTATCTTAGGGGTGTGGCTCTGGGGTTGTGTGCGCCCTAGGGTCTGGAAAAACAGAATAGCCGCACTACGCCTGTCGACCAAGGGCACTTCATGCGTTAGCGCGAGGCCGAGCCTGGAACGAGCCGGAACAGCCTGCGAGGCCTAGCCTGGAATGAGCCGGAGCAGGCGGCGACGCGGCGTGCCGCGACGCCGCTTGCATAGGCGAGTCCGTCACACCCCGTCGCCCCTGTCTATCTTAAGGGTGTGGCTCTGGGGGTGCGTGCGCCCTAGGATTTGGAAAAACCGAATAGCCGCACTGCGCCCGTCAACCAAGCACAGCATGCGTTAGCGCGAGGCCGAGCAGAGGGTGGGAAGGGGTGTCGTGACCCCCTCGCCACCCTCCTGCGAGGCTGAGCCTCGAATGAGCAGGAGCAGGCGGCAACATGGCATGCCGCGGTGCCGCCTGCGTAGGCGAGTCCGTCGCACCCGTCGCCCCCTATCTATCTTAGGGGTGTGGCTCTGGGTTGCGTGCGTCCTTGGGTTTCAAAAAACAGAATAGCCGCACTGCGCCTATCAACCAAGCGCACTGCGTGTGTTAGCACGAGGCCGAGCAGGAGGTGGGGTGCGGGGTCGTGACTCCCCTCCAGACCCCATGCGAGGCTGAACCTGGAATTAGCCGGAGCAGGCGGCGACGTAGCGTGCCGCAGCGCCACATGCGTAGGCGAGTCCATCAAACCCCGTCACCCCCTGTGTATGTTAGGGGTGTGGCTCTAGGGTTGCGTGCGTCCTAGGGTTTGGAAAAACAGAATAGCTGCACTGCACCTGTCAACCAAGCGCACTGCGTGCGTTATCGCGAGGCCGAGCAGGCGGTTGGGAGGGGGTGTCGTGACCGCTCTCCCCACGACCCTGCGAGGCCGAGCCTGGAACGAGCCGGAGCAGGCGGTGACATGGCATGCTGCCGCACCAGATGCGGAGGCGAGTCCGTCACACCCCGTCGCCCCTGTCTATCTAAGGGGTATGGCTCTGGGATTGCGTGCGTCCTAGGGTTGGGAAAAACATAATAGCCGCACTTCGCCTGTCAACCAAGCGCCCTGCGTGCGTTAGTGCGAGACCGAGAAGGGGGTGGGGAGGGGGGTCGTGACACCCCCTCCCCACGCTGCTGCAAGGACGAGCCTAGAACGAGCCACCCCACTTCAAGGCCGAGCCTGGAACGAGCCGGAGCAGGCGGTGACATGGCGTGCTGCCGCGCCAGATGCGGAGGCGAGTCCGACACACCCCGTCGCCCCTGTCTATCTAAGGGGTATGGCTCTGGGATTGCGTGCGTCCTAGGGTTGGGAAAAACAGAATAGCCGCACTTCCCCTGTCAACCAAGCGCCCTGCGTGCGTTAGTGCGAGAGCGAGAAGGGGGTGGGGAGGGGGGTCGTGACACCCCCTCCCCACGCTGCTGCAAGGACGAGCCTGGAACGAGCCACCCCACTGCAAGGCCGAGCCTGGAACGAGCCGGAGCAGGCGGCGCCGCATGCGTAGGCGAGTCCGTCACACCCCGTCGCCCCTGTCTATCTTAGTTGTGTGGCTCTGGGGTTGCTGCGTCCTAGGGTTTGGAAAAACAGAATAGCCGCACTACCCCTGTCAACCAAGCGCACTACGTGCATTAGCGCGAGGCCGAGAAAGGGGTGGGGAGGGGGTCATGACCGCCCTCCCCACCCCCCTACGAGGCCAAGCATGGAACAAGCCGGAGCAGGCGGCGACATGGCGTGCCGCGGCGCCGCATGCGCAGGCGAGTCTATGACACCCTGTCGCCCCCTGTCTATCTTAGGGGTATGGCTCTGGGGTTGCGTGCGTCCTGGGGTTGGAAAAACAGAATAGCTGCACTGCGCCTGTCGACCACGCGCACTGCGTGCGTAAGCGCCAGGCCGGACAGGGGGTGGGGAGGGGGCTCGTGACCCACCCTCCCCACCCCCTGCGAGGCTAAGCCTGGAATGATCAGGAGCAAGTGGCGACGCGTCGTGCCATGGCGCCGCATTTGTAGGCGAGTCCGTCACACCCCGTCGCCCTGTCTATCTTAGGGGTGTGGCTCTGGGGTTGTGTGCGCCCTAGGGTCTGGAAAAACAGAATAGCCGCACTGCACCTGTCGACCAAGCGCACTTCGTGCGTTAGCGCGAGGCCGAGCCTGGAACGAGCCGGAACAGCCTGCGAGGCCAAGCCTGGAATGAGCCGGAGCAGGCGGCGACGCGGCGTGCCGCGACGCCGCTTGCGTAGGCGAGTCCGTCACACCCCGTCGCCCCTGTCTATCTTAAGGGTGTGGCTCTAGGGGTGCGTGCGCCCTAGGATTTGGAAAAACCGAATAGCCGCACTGCGCCCGTCAACCAAGCGCACTGCATGCGTTAGCGCGAGGCCGAGTAGAGGGTGGGAAGGGGTGTCGTGACCCCCTCGCCACCCTCCTGCGAGGCTGGGCCTCGAATGAGCAGGAGCAGGCGGCAACATGGCATGCCGCGGTGCCGCCTGCGTAGGCGAGTCCGTCGCACCCGTCGCCCCCTATCTATCTTAGGGGTGTGGCTCTGGGTTGCGTGCGTCCTTGGGTTTCAAAAAACAGAATAGCCGCACTGCGCCTATCAACCAAGCGCACTGCGTGTGTTAGCACGAGGCCGAGCAGGAGGTGGGGTGCGGGGTCGTGACTCCCCTCCAGACCCCATGCGAGGCTGAGCCTGGAATTAGCCGGAGCAGGCGGCGACGTAGCGTGCCGCAGCGCCACATGCGTAGACGAGTCCATCAAACCCCGTCACCCCCTGTGTATGTTAGGGGTGTGGCTCTAGGGTTGCGTGCGTCCTAGGGTTTGGAAAAACAGAATAGCTGCACTGCACCTGTCAACCAAGCGCACTGCGTGCGTTAGCGCGAGGCCGAGCAGGGGGTTGGGAGGGGGTGTCGTGACCGCTCTCCCCACGACCCTGCGAGGCCGAGCCTGGAACGAGCCGGAGCAGGCGGTGACATGGCGTGCTGCCGCGCCAGATGCGGAGGCGAGTCCGACACACCCCGTCGCCCCTGTCTATCTAAGGGGTATGGCTCTGGGATTGCGTGCGTCCTAGGGTTCGGAAAAACAGAATAGCCGCACTTCGCCTGTCAACCAAGCGCCCTGCGTGCGTTAGTGCGAGAGCGAGAAGGGGGTGGGGAGGGGGGTCGTGACACCCTCTCCCCACGCTGCTGCAAGGACGAGCCTGGAACGAGCCACCCCACTGCAAGGCCGAGCCTGGAACGAGCCGGAGCAGGCGGCGCCGCACGCGTAGGCGAGTCCGTCACACCCCGTCGCCCCTGTCTATCTTAGTTGTGTGGCTCTGGGGTTGCTGCGTCCTAGGGTTTGGAAAAACAGAATAGCCGCACTACCCCTGTCAACCAAGCACACTACGTGCATTAGCGCGAGGCCGAGAAAGGGGTGGGGAGGGGGTCATGACCGCCCTCCCCACCCCCCTACGAGGCCAAGCGTGGAACAAGCCGGAGCAGGCGGCGACATGGCGTGCCGCGGCGCCGCATGCGCAGGCGAGTTTATGACACCCTGTCGCCCCCTGTCTATCTTACGGGTATGGCTCTGGGGTTGCGTGCGTCCTGGGGTTGGAAAAACAGAATAGCTGCACTGCGCCTGTCGACCACGCGCACTGCGTGCGTAAGCGCCAGGCCGGACAGGGGGTGGGGAGGGGGCTCGTGACCCACCCTCCCCACCCCCTGCGAGGCTAAGCCTGGAATGATCAGGAGCAAGCGGCGACGCGTCGTGCCATGGCGCCGCATTTGTAGGCGAGTCCGTCACACCCCGTCGCCCTGTCTATCTTAGGGGTGTGGCTCTGGGGTTGTGTGCGCCCTAGGGTCTGGAAAAACAGAATAGCCGCACTGCGCCTGTCGATCAAGCGCACTTCGTGCGTTAGCGCGAGGCCGAGCCTGGAACGAGCCGGAACAGCCTGTGATGCCTAGCCTGGAATGAGCCGGAGCAGGCGGCGACGCGGCGTGCCGCGACGCCGCTTGCGTAGGCGAGTCCGTCACACCCCGTCGCCCCAGTCTATCTTAAGGGTGTGGCTCTGGGGGTGCGTGCGTCCTAGGATTTGGAAAAACCGAATAGCCGCACTGCGCCTGTCAACCAAGCGCACTGCATGCGTTAGCGCGAGGCCGAGCAGAGGGTGGGAAGGGGTGTCGTGACCCCCTCACCACCCTCCTGCGAGGCTGAGCCTCGAATGAGCAGGAGCAGGCGGCAACATGGCATGCCGCGGTGCCGCATGCGTAGGCGAGTCCGTCACACCCCGTCGCCCCCTGTCTATCTTAGGGGTGTGACCCTTGGGTTGCATGCGTCCTAGGGTTTGGAAAGACAGAATAGCCGCACTGCGCCTATCAACCAAGCGCACTGCATGCGTTAGCGCGAGGCCGAGCAGAGGGTGGGGTTGGTGTCGTGACCCCCACTCTCCATCCCCTTCGACGCTGAGCCTGGAATGAGCAGGAGCAGGCGGCGACGCGGTGTGCCGCGGCGCCGCATGCGTAGGCGAGTCCGTCACACCCCGTCGCCCCCTGTCTATCTTACGGGTGTGGCTCTGGGGTTCCGTGCGTCCTAGTGTTTGGAAAAACAGAATAGCCGCACTGCGCTTGTCAACCAAGCGCACTACATGCGTTTGCGCGAGGCCGAGCCTGGAACGAGCCGGCGCAGGTGGCGACACGGCATGCCGCGACGCTGGATGCGTAGGCGAGTCCATCACACCCCGTCGCCCTGTCTATCTTAGGGGTGTGGCTCCGGGGTTGCGTGTGTCCTAGGGTTTGAAAAAACAGAATAGCCGCACTATGCCTGTCAACCAAGCGCATGGCGTCCGTTAGCGCGAGGCCGAGCAGGGGGTGGGGAGGGGGATCGTGACCCCTCCCCACCCGCCTGCGAGGCCGAGCCTGGCATGAGCCGGAGCAGGCAGCGACGCGGTGTGCTGCGGCGCCAAATGCGTAGTCGAGTCCGTCACACCCCGTCGCACTATCTTAGGGGTGTGGATCTGGGGTTGCGTGTGTCCTAGGGTTTGGAAAAACAGAATAGCCGCACTGCGCCTGTCAACCAAGCGCATTGCGTGCGTTATCGCGAGGCTGAGAAGGGGGTGGGAAGACGGGTCGTGACCCCCACTCTCCACCCCCTGCGAGGTTGAGCCTGGAATGAGCTGGAGCAGGCGGCGACGCAGCGTGCCGCGGCGCTGCATGCGTAGGCGAGTCTGCCACACCCCGTCGCCCCTGTCTATCTTAGGGGTGTGGCTCTGGGTTGCGTGCATCCTAGTGTTTGGAAAAACAGAATAGCTACACTGCGCCTGTCAACTAAGCGCACTGCGTGCGTTTGCGCGAGGCCGAGCCTGGAACGAGCCGGAGCAGGCGGCGACGCGGCGTGCCGCGGCGCCGGATTCGTAGGCGAGTCCGTCACACCCCGTCGCCCCCGGTCTATCTTAGGGGTGTTGCTCTGCGGTTGCGTGTGTCCTAGGGTTTGGAAAAACCGAATAGCCGCACAGCGCCTGTCAACGAAGCGCACTGCATGCGTTAGCGCGAGGCCGAGCAGGGGGTGGGTGACCTCCCTCCCAACCCCCCTGCGAGGCTGAGCCTGAATGTGCAGGAGCAGGCGACAACACACACTACAAAAAAAATACACTTCCGTGATGATACGTGTTTGTCACAGTAGGTCGCGTTTTCTGTCATGCATGTACATCCATGACAAATTTATGACAGAATCAAGATAGTCATACCTGTGTTGTCGTAGAAGTGTTCCATGACATTGCCAAAATTATCATCACGGAAGTGTCCAATTCCATGACGATAAATCGCGCGTCACAGAAGTGCTTTCGTCAAGGGTGACCGACACGTGGCATCCACCATAACGGGACGCCGTTAAGCTATCGGGTCGGGTTTTGGATCCGATAACCCGATAACAGCCGCGACCAATGGGGATTTTGCACGTGTAAAATCATCATTGGCTGGACGAAACACGTGTCGGCTCATCTTTGGGACAGATGTCATCCACTCATTGGACAGAAGGCGCCTATGATACATCGACACGTGGCACGGCCCATCAAGTTTAAATGGGCCGGCCCAACTAAAGGCCCACAAGATTTTGCGGACCATAATGGGCCGGCCCAGCTAAAGGCCCATGAGATTTTGCGGACCATAATGGGCTGGCCCAGCTAAAGGCCCACAAGATTTCACGGGCCATAATGGGCCGGCCCAGGTAAAGGCCCACAAAATTCTTGCGGATCATAATGTGCCGGCCCAGCTAAAGGCCCACGAGATTTCGCCGACACTAATGGGCCGGCCTAGCTGTAGGCCCACAAGATTTGGAGGACCCTAGTAGGCCGGCCCATTAACTGGCTGCCATGTTTTGGGCCAAATGTCGGCCCATATTTGATCCGGTCCATTAATGGCCTGCCACGTTTCGGGCCTAATAATGGCCCATATGAGATCCGGCCCGTTAAAAGCCTCCCACGTTCTGGGCAAATCACGGCCCAGATCAGGTCCGGCCCATTAAGAGGCTTTGGCCTCAATTATGGCCCATATCAGATTGGGCCCGTTAACTGGACGCTGTGCTTTTGGGCCCACTTGCTAAAGGCCCATTTAGTAATTCGGCCTGATATTAGTTTCGGCCTGTTAAGGGTTCGTTTAACATTTCGGCCTGTTAAAAGCCCGTCATATAGTTGGGCCTAACTACGGCCCGGTTTGCATCCGGCCTGCTCGCAGCCGATTTCTAATTGGGCCAAACAAGGACCGAGACAATTTTGGCCTGTTAAAAGCCCGTGATTTGATTCGCACAATCATGGGCCGGGGTCCATTTCGGGCTGCTGCCGGCCCGTGAGCTGTTCGGCACGTTTCAGGCCCAACCTACTTCTCAGCCTCCTAAAAGCCCATTGAGTTTTGTTGCGAAAAGAGGGCCGGGGGTTACTCGGCCTATTAAAGGCCCGAATCTACTAGTGGGCCAGTTTGATGAGGCCCATGATGCGGATCATACATCGTGATTGCATGACGGCCCGATTATGTACTGTAATTTTACGGTTTACTGCGAAGACAGGATATATATACAGTAAAATAACTACAACATCGTGAATAAGAAAAAACCTAGACTATACAATAAAGAAATTACGGCATATTACATCCACTGGGCATCAAAGTTCGCCACTATGATAATAAAGCACAAGCAGACAGCAGATTACATACACTGGGCATCAAAGATCGCCACCAGTGCAAATAAACACGCCGACAAAATAATATACAAAACCGACAGCACTTCAATAGAGTTCAAGAAAGGTTAGCCCTGCTGGCGAGCTGCAGCGCAACCACCTGAGCAAGATGATGAGACTGCGCTTGTTCAACACTTATATCTTCCTCACTCTGAAAGATAAACAAGCAGACAAATGACAGGTTTTGCACATAAAAGTATCAGTGCTGACAATTCATCACATTTCTTACTGACGAATAAAGTGACACGGTTTAAAATTGCATTAACACAATATGGTATTGTTCAGGTCAAGACATGGCAGGAAATGACATTGTGAAGGAGTTGGCAGCTTCACGACACCACTGGATTACAGATCAAGAACTCATAAGTATCAATGGTTAGTGTGCTGTCAATTTATCCCATTTCAGATTGGCAAATAAAGAGACGGTTTAAATAATAGTAGAATGATATGACATTGTTCATAGTTAAGACATTGCAGAATATGACATTGTGTTGTAGTGGGTAGGTTCACCACACCACTGGATTACGGGTGAAGAACAGAAGCATACATGCAGTGCAAAAGAAGATCACTTGGTCTGTATAGTTTAATTTACATGGTATGAAGAAGGAACTTGGTTGTACAACTGAAAACATAAATTCAGAAGGACAAACTTTTGTTTATGAACTACATAATAAACTTTAAACATGCAATTTGATGCAAACACCAAAAATAAATAGCTGTTGCAGTCATGCCTAACCAAATATACACAACAAAGTTTGAAGGCTTGAGAAGGACCAACTTACATTACTGGTGAAGACAGGCTCTATAAAGCCCTTGTCCATGCTGATGGGGGGGGGGCAATTCAAGAAGTTTACCACAGAATCTTCTTCATAAGCATTGCCTTTATTCTACATTTTGTTAAGAGTAAATATAGATGTGATAATATACGAAAAAATGGAGAATATTTAAGATAAGATGAAGAGTGATGCTACATAACCAAGTAGCTATAAATGTATGTGCAACGATACAGGCAAAAGGCACAGCCAAGAGCAATGCACAGCTAAACTTCTTCAGTACCAACCTTATGGTAAGAGTAAATATAGATCTGATGTGTAGAAAATGGAGGGCAAAGGAAAATAAGCTGCAGAGTGATGGTACATGAACAACTACCTGTCAATATAAGTACACTGATAAAGGACAGCATGTACTTACAAGAACAATGCAGAGCTAAAAAAATCATTGGCATTGGATATATTCTACACTAATGTAACCATTCATACAGATCAGATAATTTGGAGCGAACAATTGATAAGCAAGCTATCATGCATACTGCTGTCACATAATGAACAAGGTATGTATGCAAGTACAGTGATACAGGACAATAGGTACTAACAGGAGCAAAGCAGCGGGCAGCATATTTGCGATATCCTATCGTTCTTTTCAAACCGGAATTCTTCTTCGAGCAGATTTCCTGCAAAAAAGATCCGTAAGGCACATGCGGAAAAGTAGAAGTTCAAATTGTCATTTGATTTCATAGACAGTACCTCATCCTGGGAATGAGACCAGTGCATAACAAGGTTTTTCCATTCAATGTCTTCTAAATTTAGCACAGGAGACTTCACCGGAAATTCGTTTATAGACTTGCCATCAAAGTGTGATTTCCTCAGGTAACACCGATACTGCTGCAATGCTTCCTTGAAAAGCACAAGCAATCTTTGCTCGTCATGACTATCCAGATTGACCCTCGCCTAGTTACAACAATGTAATGTAAATCATTGATGTGTTCGATCAGCAGAAAACAGGAAAATAATAACCATGAATAATAGCACTTACACGTAAGTTGGACAGGAAGATGTGAAAATGGTGTTTGTCTTCACTATAATCTTCCCATGATGGGAATATATGCACGTAGTCCCTAACAACATTGAAAGCATTGTCTTTTAAACTGGGAATAAATGGAATGGGGTTCCAATCTGCAGGAATTGGTCGTCTCTGCAGTTGGGATAGGTCTTCGGCCGGTGGAGTTGCTGTACTTTTTGCTGGAGTGGGATTTTTCTGTGGTACAGCTGGTGCTATGGCAAATGAAATCGGTATACCTTTTGCTGGAGTGTAGGTCGTGTGTGGTGGGACTAGTGGTGTGGCCAGTGAAGTATGGGTACAGTCTGCTGGAGTCGGTCCTACGTTTAGTGTCACTGGTTGTACAGCCAATATAAGTGTGGCGCTGTCTGATTTCTCCGGCACCACCACGTTTTTCAAGGACTTTGCTGGTGCTCCTTCAGGTTCGGCAATCACCCTCTTCTTTTTTGATGTCTGATGCACAAGAACATCATTTGAGTGGAAAAACATGGTATGATGACAGATGGAATATGTATTGATAATGGATGGGCATGGCATCTCGAGTTATATGATGAGTAAACTAAGCAGATGGCGGTGCAACAAAGTAGAAGAAATGCAAGACAACATATGCAAGATACGCGCAATCAATAAAACCTTGCCAAATTAGAACAGACACCTTGATGGGTGAACAGGACAGGCCATCTGCCTTTGACTCCTCGAGGTTAGAATAGTCATTAGGATGATATTCTGAACAAGAATCAACAGGTGGGGAGCATATGAGTTTCGTTGCTTCCAGAATGGCACTCAATGCCTTGGTGCTAATTTTGTAAGTCATTGCACCGTTCCACAATATTCTTCTAATGCGCGGATTCTGATATTCACTGTAATTGCGTATAATATCTGAGAACCATGAAAACATAAATAGTTGTGAAATTATCTTTGTAATGCAGATGATATTCTAATATAGGGGCGCCCCTGTAAACACTTGTGTGCTATCACTGGATTCTGATGAGAGAGCTCATGTGTGCTGTAATATGGTGTGTGCATTTATATAATCTGGCACAACTACACAAAAAATAGGCTCCAGAAGTAAGGATAGCTGGCAGATGATAGGTTCATAATATACTATATAGAGAGTTTATTGCCAAACCATGATAACAAGGGCACACAACAACTAGGCAGATCATAGTGTACATAACAGGGGTACACCATAACCACGATATATAAATCGGGAAAGTGGGAACTGGCTTGAAAATACGATGTTGTATTGCCGCTAGTAATTGAAAGCCTATCGATCACGTACAGGCCAGCTCTATCAGCTCTTGACTGCAGATGTCCCTGCGCCCCTTCCTGACAAGGAACATACTGTACGTACTAAATACAGAATAAACAAAGAGGAACATGTTAAAGAACAGAAGAGGAAGCATATTCTTGAGGTTCCGCTTCATTGCATACAATGTTGGTTGCCCACTCATGATGAATCACAGCGCCCAAAGAAATGCAATTCCATGATGTCTCTCTATATGTGGCAATTTTGAACAAGAGTCATTAGGATCATATTCTGAACAAGAATCAACAGGTGGGGAGCGTATGAGTTTGATTGCATCCAGAATGGCACTCAATGCCTTGGTGCCAATTTTGTAAGTCATTGCAGTGTTTAGCTTCAAGAGTGGACTGCTGCTAGTGCGACACAAAGCAGCTACACAGATCATAGTGTAGATATAACGGGGAAAACCGTAAGCATCAGAGTAAAATCAGCAAAGTGGGACTTGCTGGAATATATGTGCTAGTATTGCCGGTACGGCTAGAAAGGCTTCGGATACCAGCTCTCTTCAAGTGAAGGTGCGGTACTGTTAATATCAGTGTTACTCTCAAAGGCGACATAGCTCCCCGCATTTCTTTGCTATTCTTATAGGATTCAAGTGGGCAGGTGACTACAAATCCTATTCCTATGTTTACAAGATCCTACGAATCAAAGAGGCTCAAAGTGTCCATCACAACCGACCGTATAGACCTCTACACTGCAAAAGTCCCTGCTCATCTTCAGTACAAGGAACATACTACCACTATCATACTCCCTCCATTCCAAAATATAAGTCTTGGTAGAGATTTCCACTATGGATCACATACAGATGTATCCAGATACATTTTAGAGTGTAGATTCACTCATTTTGCTCCATATGTAGTCCATGGTGGAATCTATACAAAGACTTGTATTTAGGAACGGAGAGAGTACATATTAAAGAAGAACGGAAGAGGAACATGGTAAAGAAGAGCAAGCAGATTTTGGATAATAAAATGTTGGTTGCGCAGTGCCCACACATGATGAACCAGAGCGCATTAAGAATGCAACTCCCAGCTGTCTCTCGACCATTTCAGGCGGTTGGATGAAGATCCTACGTCTCCTAACCCATCTTCTTCCTCGTCTCTGATTCTTCCCATACAGAACACCGCACGGGCTGTCGGCCGGACCACCGGCCCCCGCCGCCTGTGTTCCTCCGCCACCCCCACCCCCCACCCACGCCCCAACCCCCACCCGCGTCGAGTTTTCTTCGTTCGGCGAGGCCCCACAACCACCCGAGCCCCTTCGTTCGCACCGGCGAACTCCGGTGAGCTCTGAAAAATCGACTGACCCAATTTTGAAATTTAGTCTACTATGATTTAACTAGTGTGGAATATAAAAGGGGAAACCATAAGCATTGGGAGTATAGTGTTGAGCGTGCCATGGCGGATCTGAAGGTGCAAACCGGACAAAGGCAACTTCGCAACCAAGACAAGAAATCAGAGTAAAGCAGTGGCGATCTATTTTCTTGCTGAGATAAATAAGTTGAGCAGATACGAAAGAGTACCCCCTCTGGTGCGGCGTCGTGTACGCATCTGCTGAGAATTTGACGGTGCTGCGGTAGCGATGGTTGTCGGCAGCGTGGAAGCAGATCTAGGAGGGTAGACGGTGGCGGCGGGGCGCGGTGGACGAGACGGTCGTAGGAGCGGCGCCGGCAAGGTGGACGACGGTGGGGATGAAGCGAGAGGACGGGATGCAAGGATCCCGGTCCGAAGCCGTGGATGAGAGAGGTCGATCTCTTGTAATGGACGGCGGCGTCGGGGTATCAGCTCCGGCATGGTGGAGGAGGACGGCGGTGGATGGGGTGGCGGACGGAGGAGGGTGGGGTGGAGAGGGTGTTTTGGCGCCCACGGAGTACGAATGGGGAAAAGGGAGGTAGAGAGGAAGGGGGAACCATGTATTCAGGGCGCGCTTGTCTCAAATGCGAGGAAATTTACAAACTTAGCCCCCGTTTCAAATTTCTACTACATCACAACAACATTAGTCGGTTGGGGATAAGACGGTAATCTCGCATACACCGAATATTTGCCGGCGAGAGTTTGTTTTTGGCGCCCACCGTGTATGAATATGAATCGGGGAGGGAGTCGATTTTGGCCGAGGACACACTGTGTTTTGGCGCTCACCGGGTATGAATCCGGGTGAGAGGCGGTTACGTCACGTTTGGGTGAAATTACAAACCTACCCCTATCGAAACCTATAGAAATCCAGCAGATAGGCTTTGCGTGGCAGGGATAGGCAGTAATGATTTCCATCTCGCAGATTTTGGTTTCGGGCGGTTACTGCGACTTTCCCCGCTTCGTTCAAATTTTGCAGAGTGCACGTTTACCGTGCCAACTCAATTCGAATCCCGTTTGTGTTCTATTTTTTCGGGCGGGATCCATTTTCAATTGGAATTACATTCTATATACATCATTTTTTATATATACTTTCAAAAGCACAACACCATTTATACATAAATATGGTTTACAAATGGCATGATCTCAGAATCATAAGGTTGTATCCATCAATTTGGATTTTCAAATATTTGAAACCACTTTATGTTGAAATCCAATGTATGCATTCCTCGCTAACTGTCTCCAATTAATGTGTGTTTCATGCGGGTTTTTTTTTTACTTCTCAAACATGTATAATGTGTTTCACACACGCAACATATAGTGTAATCCCGTTTAGACATTAATGGCATATAAACCATGCATTGTTTGTAATTGAAGAATCTATGGATCACCAATATTGATAAACTATATAACATTACACGTGTGCCCAAATTCAAATGAATATGCATGTTTGATACACCAATTTGCGTTATTATATTATCGATGTCGTGATCTCCAGTTTAAATATTTGAATCCCCTTTAACCTAGATATTCGTCTCATATAGCTATCACTCATGCTTATATAGGACTATCTCTCTGGACCTATACGCGTTCATCGTCTCTCAGGTATCTCTCGTGCTACCTGTATGTCGACAATGATCTTTTATCTTCGTAACACACTGACGGTACTCTCTCCCTCGACCTTCATCACTCTATCTCTCTCTAAGTATATCTCGCTCCCTGCTATGTGTCTCTAACTATGATTCTCCATGTGGAATCTCTCTCACACAAACACAAAACTTTGTCTCCCGGGGTCTCATTTCTCTCTACTATTCCCATGTGTGCCACTCGCACACCCCTCATACAGAGATGTCTTTCGCTCCTTAGATATGAGAACCTACGACTCTTCCTCTTCAATGTCTCTTTCTCACACACAAACACAAACTCTGTCTCCCAGGGTCTCATATTTCTCCATTGTTCTCTTGTATGTCGCTCACACACACCCTCTCTCCCTAGAGATATCTTGCGTTCCCTCGTATGTCTCTCTAGCTATCACTCTCGTTGTGAAATATCTTTCTCTCTCGCAGACACAAAACTCCGTCTCTCTGGATCTCATTTCTCTCTGATATCTGTTTGTATGTGACTCACATGCACCCTCTCTCTATCTCTCTCACACCCACACACATAACCCAGCCTTCTGATCCACTCGACTCCTATCTCTAATGCACACTAGCTAGCATCTTTATCTTTCTATTTATCTGTTTCTCCATCAACCTTCTTTCTCGCCCTCACTCTTGATTCCTATCACGCACACTACATATGTTTCTCTCTACATGCAGTCAAGTGCCCTCTCACACACATATATAACTTCACCCTTTGAACCACCCGACGGTCATCTCCAACACCCAAACTAGCGGATGTCCCTCTAGCTAGCATCTCCATCTCTGTATCTATCTGTAGTTTCTCCGTCAACATTTCTTTCTCGCACGGAGTCTTGCTTCCTATCACCCACACTATATATGTCTCTCCATACATATGCATTTATAGGTTGGTCTCTTTTGCACAATCGTTGCGCCTCACTCCCTCTGCTCGCCATAGATGCATGCTCCAGCCCACGCCACTATCTCTTAAAGACAAAAACACATGCTCAATTGTCGGGCCTTCTTCCCTGCATTCTCACATGCATGCATATTGTCATACCGATCCATCTCTCCCATGTCGTTGATCTTATGACTTATGTCTTCTTTCTTTTATCTCGATCATGCGCGCGCGCACACACACACATCCCACGTATACATGTATACCTCTCACACATGCACGTTCAAGGTCTCTATGTCTCGATACGTAGTTAATTACCCTCAATCCTAACGCCACATTGAATCGTTATCCTCTTTTGTGCACATAACTTCCGCCTGGATGGGTAAAACACACACTCACACTTAACAATCTCCTTCTAGCCACCCCCCCGCCTCTCACTCTTCCCCTATATCCCCGAAACCAATAAGACCATCCCTTTGTTTAATTCTCGCCTACATGCACCATCGATATATAGTAGTCTTCCTCGTTGTCTCTCGAACAAACATGTTCTCTCGATGTCGACTCCTCTCACGCGCACACACCTTCTCTTCCCTCTCTACGGGCATTTTCTCTCTCGCACCCCATCGTTGGTGGCCTCTGCCATACACATCACCTCTCTATGATGAAGCCATGCACACTTAAATTACATCCGCCACAGAGGACCCCGCGACACACACACACACGCGCACACACATGCACACATGCACGCATGCACCCCCCCCCCCACACACACAAACATTAAGACTCCATCTCTCTCTCTCACACACACACACACAAACACACACACGCACGCACACCCCCCCCCACACACACACTAAGACTCCATCTCTCTCTCACACACACACACAAACAAACTAAGACTCCATCTCTCTCTCTCCTCTCTCTCTCTCTCTCTCACACACACACACACACACACTAAGACTCCATCTCACACACACATTGATGAGGACATCAATACCATTGTTACACCCACAGCCCCTGCTGCTATACATACTGGACCAATTACTAGAGCTCGCGCACGCCAATTAAATTACCAGGTACTTTCGTTTCTTGGTAATGATTCTAATGTGCATGAGAATATGATGCTGCCTAAATTGGATACATTTGTTTTGCTTACAAATGAAGGGCCTAGCTTTGAGAAGGATGAACATTGGAGCAAGAACAAGCATGGAGATGATGGCATGCGCATGGGGAACAAGAACGGAGTTACAAGTGATGATTTCAGGACGTTGAAGCCACCATAATGCGTGCCTGAAGCCTTGGACGAAATATACAAGATGCTACTTCATAACTTTCGTCTAGAGGCTATTCTAGGTGCTGCGTCACCTTATTATTGGGCCAGGCCCATGTAATTTCGAAATACTTGAGTATAGGCTGTTTTTAGAGTCCGTATGTGTGGGGAAACAAGAGATAGGGTTGGTTTCGGACCCGTTCCCCAAGGGCCACGAATTCCCCCCTCTTCCTCCATATATACAGCCCTTAGGGCGTCGTTTAGACTTTGGGAGTTTTGTTTAGATTAAAAGTTCGCCATAGCTGCAACTTCGCGTACTTCGTTTGTGTTCAACGACCAGACAAAGGCGTCACAGAACCCCACCTTGATCAATAAAGCTTTCATCTTATATTCGCAATATCCATATTGCAATCTCAGTTTCTTGCTTGTTCTTCGTTTGCTCGCAGGAAACAGACCCTCGTGGTCAGGTTGATCGTGCTCCGGCGTGGTCAATAACCTCTCGGAGTTGGTTTAGTGATTGCTAAGGCGCGACGTCATCGCACGTTCGTAGTCGGATCGTCAAAGTCGACTTCCACCAAAGCGATATCCATCATCTCATTGAAAGACGGGACACCTTTGCCTCTATCAAGACGGGACATCATTCCTAGGCTAGATGATATGCTTGATGAATTGAGTGGCTCTACAATATTCTCCAAAGTTGATTTGCGTAGTGGATACCATCAAATTCGTATGAAACTGGGAGATGAATGGAAAACAGCATTTAAAACTAAGTTTGGTTTATATGAGTGGTTAGTCATGCCTTTTGGGTTAACTAATGCACCTAGTACTTTCATGAGACTAATGAACGAAGTTTTACGTGCTTTTATTGGACGATTTGTGGTAGTCTATTTTGATGATATACTGATTTATAGCAAATCTTTGGAAGAACATTTGGAACATTTACGTGCTGTTTTTATTGCTTTACGTGATGCACGTTTGTTTGGTAACCTTGGGAAGTGCACCTTTTGCACCGACCGAGTATCTTTTCTTGGCTATGTTGTTACTCCACAGGGAATTGAGGTTGATAAAGCCAAGATTGAAGCTATTGAGAGTTGGCCGCAGCCCAAAACGGTCACACAAGTGAGGAGTTTCCTTGGCCTCGCTGGTTTCTATAGGCATTTTGTGAGAGATTTCAGCACCATTGATGCACCTCTTAACGAGCTTACAAAGAAGGATGTGCCTTTTGTTTGGGGTACCGCACAGGAAGAAGCCTTCATGGTATTGAAAGATAAGTTGACACATGCTCCTTTACTCCAACTTCCTGATTTTAATAAGACTTTTGAGCTTGAATGTGATGCTAGTGGAATTGGATTAGGAGGTGTGTTATTACAAGATGGTAAACCTGTTGCATACTTTTCTGAAAAATTGAGTGGGCCTAGTCTGAATTATTCTACTTATGATAGAGAATTATATGCTCTTGTTCGGACTTTAGAAACATGGCAACATAATTTATGGCCCAAAGAATTTGTTATACATTCTGATCATGAATCTTTGAAACATATTAAAAGTCAAGCTAAACTGAATCGTAGACATGCTAAATGGGTTGAATTCATTGAAACTTTCCCTTATGTCATTAAACACAAGAAGGGTAAAGAAAATGTTATTACTGATGCATTGTCTCGTCGCTATACTACGCTGTCACAACTTGACTTCAAAATATTTGGTTTGGAGACCATCAAAGATCAATATGTGCATGATGCTGATTTTAAAGATGTTTTGCAGAATTGTAAAGAAGGAAGAACCTGGAACAAGTTTGTCGTTAATGATGGATTTGTGTTCCGTGCTAACAAGCTATGCATTCCAGCTAGCTCTCTTCGTCTTTTGTTGTTGCAGGAGGCGCATGGAGGAGGATTAATGGGACACTTTGGCGTGAAGAAGACGGAGGACGTACTTGCTACACATTTCTTTTGGCCAAAGATGAGACAGGATGTTGAGCGTTTTGTTGCTCGCTGCACTACATGTCAAAAAGCTGGGTCACGACTCAATCCTCATGGTTTATATATGCCTTTGCCTGTACCTAGTGTTCCTTGGGAGGATATATCTATGGACTTTGTTTTAGGTTTACCTCAAACAAAGAAGGGGAGGGATAGCATATTTGTTGTCGTGGATAGATTCTCAAAAATGGCACACTTTATACCATGTCATAAAAGCGATGATGCTGTTAATGTTGCTGATTTGTTCTTCCGTGAAATTATTCGTTTGCATGGTGTGCCAAATACTATTGTTTCAGATCGTGATACTAAATTTCTTAGCCACTTTTGGAGATGTTTATGGGCTAAGTTGGGGACTAAACTGCTTTTTAGTACTACTTGTCACCCCCAAACTGATGGACAAACTGAAGTAGACAATAGAACATTGTCTACTATGCTTAGGGCTGTTTTGAAGAATAATAAGAAAATGTGGGAAGAATGCTTGCCTCATATTGAGTTTGCTTATAATCGTTCATTGCATTCTACTACTAAGATGTGCCCTTTTGAAATTGTGTATGGTTTCCTACCTCGTGAACCTATTGATTTGTTGCCTCTTCCATCTTCGGAGAAGGTTAATTTTGATGCTAAACAACGTGCTGAATTGATCTTAAAAATGCATGAGTTAACTAAGGAATGAATGCTAAATATAAACTTGCTGGAGATAATGGTAGAAAACATGTTGTGTTTGCACCTGGAGATCTTGTTTGGTTACATTTGCGTAAGGATAGATTTCCTGATTTGCGCAAATCAAAGCTAATGCCACGTGCTGATGGTCCTTTTAAGGTGTTAGAGAAAATAAATGATAATGCATATAAACTTGAGCTGCCTGCAGATTTTGGGGTTAGTCCCACTTTTAACATTGCAGATTTGAAGCCTTATTTGGGTGAGGGAGATGAGCTTCCGTCGAGGACGACTTCATTTCAAGAAGGGGAGGATGATGAGGACATCAATACCATTGTTACACCCACAACCCCTGCTGCTATACATACTGGACCAATTACTAGAGCTCGCGCACGCCAATTAAAAACCAGGTACTTTCGTTTCTTGGTAATGATTCTAATGTTCATGAGAATATGATGCTGCCTAAATTGGATACATTTGTTTTGCTTACAAATGAAGGGCCTAGCTTTGAGAAGGATGAACATTGGAGCAAGAACAAGCATGGAGATGATGGCATGCGCATGGGGAACAAGAACGGAGTTACAGGTGATGATTTCAGGACGTTGAAGCCACCATAATGCATGCATGAAGCCTTGGACGAAATATACAAGATGCTACTTCATAACTTTCGTCCAGAGGCTATTCTAGGTGCTGCGTCACCTTATTATTGGGCCAAGCCCATGTAATTTCGAAATACTTGAGTATAGGCTGTTTTTAGAGTCCGTATGTGTGGGGAAACAAGAGATAGGGTTGGTTTCGGACCCCTTCCCCAAGGGCCACGAAATTCCCCCCTCTTCCTCCATATATATAGCCCTTAGGGCGTCGTTTGGACTTTGGGTTTTGTTTAGATTAAAAGTTCGCCATAGCTGCAACTTCGCGTACTTCGTTTGTGTTCAACGACCAGACAAAGGCGTCACAGAATCCCACCTTGATCAATAAAGCTTTCATCTTATATTCGCAATATCCATATTGCAATCTCAGTTTCTTGCTTGTTCTTCGTTTGCTCGCAGGAAACAGACCCTCGTGGTCAGGTTGATCGTGCTCCGGCGTGGTCAATAACCTCTCGGAGTTGGTTTAGTGATTGCTAAGGCGCGACGTCATCGCATGTTCGTAGTCGGATCGTCAAAGTCGACTTCCACCAAAGCGATATCCATCATCTCATCGAAAGACGGGACACCTTTGCCTCTATCACACATGCTCTAGGCGGAGCATTTGTTCCTACCACCCTTCATCCAACCTTACCCGTATGATAAACAATCACCTTTATTTACTCGCATAACATGGACAAATTCCACTTTACTTTAGTAGTCAGCAAACTTATCATCTGTACCCTTATAAAAAAACGAGTTGGCGGTGATGGTGTGCCTGCCATCTTGTAATACAGACCGTATGATCTATATCTGAGGATAGAAAGCAAACTATGATTATTTTACAAAAGATACCCGCACCTCTCTCCACATCATTTTCTCCCGCAACCTCATTGCTCAGCAATTAAAAAAGGAATAAGTCTCTGGAACAATCTAGCATGCATGGAGGCCGCTGCCGCCTGCCGGCGCCGTCCATCCCCATGCCTCCGCCCATTCCGACCACCAGTCACCACCACGCTCCACTCCTCCTCGCCTTATCTCTCATCTTTCATTTTTTCGATGACATTCTCGAGATACCAGTTTTCCGATAAAATTCTCGAGATATCATTAGTTTTTACACATGGGATTACTCCTGCATGGGTCAATCACAACAGGTGTTCTGTAAAAAAAATGCATATTGATGTTCCATGCAATGCACGAGAATCTTGCTTGTAATTATATAACGCAAATCACGAGCAGGAAGTGACATTTTTTTGACACAACCACGTAAATCACTAGCTAAAGTAAATACCATTATACTTATATCCCGATGCAAAAGGTTGAGTACATGTCCGAAGAGTAGAGTCGCACACACGCACTCTGTCTCTCAGAATCTCTCTCACACACACACCAGTTACGTGACGCCCACTTAAGCAGACACATATGTTACAATTTGTGCACCCGCGGGTACACGTGATGCTGCGCATTTATTTAAGCCGGAAGGCGAACCCAAACAGTAGCTGCATTCATTCCCCTCTCGTCGCCTCTTCTCTGGTCGCCGTCGCCCGGTAGCCATGGGCCGGCCGAAGGTAACAACATACGCCATACTCCCGCGGGAGCGGCGCTTTAATATGGAAATTTTAGTGGTCATGCATGCATCTTTTTGTGCTAGCACTCCTATATAAGGGTTGACCGGTCGCTTCCCGCGGACGTGCGCGGGCGATGGAAGAGGAAGGAGAAGGGAAGCGGGCTGTGGAGTAACGTTTTTACCATAATTTCTTAGGAAACTGGGTGCAATAATTGAGTAGTTTTGCAAACTACCAGTACTACACCTGAAACGGTTCAAAACCTATACTCCCTTGCCGACGCGCGCTTCCCGCGTGAAACAGTCAGCGTCGCCCTGGAGCGTCAGTGCCGCATTAATGCCCGGCCAGAGCGGAGGCGACCTCTCACTGGCGCCGGCTTTGAAGTGGCGTGACGGCCGAGAGAGCGCCGCTTCCCGGTGCACGCGACTGCTCCGCGTCGAGACTGGCCATAGGCCCTGTTTGGATCCATGGGTTAGAGTTAGTTTGAGCTAGTTGGGGCTCAAATAGCCCTAAAGTATCCAAGCATGAGGGTTTAAATTGGAGCAAGTTGCACCGAACCCACAAAAAGAAACTATCCCACCCAAGAGGTGCTAACTGGAGATAGTTCTCATTGGGACCACTGAAAAATCACTTTTCTCTCTCCATGAAGTGCATTTATTGTCAATCTAACCCTGTCACCCAAACACCTCTTTGGCTATAGTTAGTTCAGGGTTAGTCATGAGTTAGTCTAACCTCTAGCTAAGTTAGAGTATCAAACAGGAGCAGTATAGGACATGCAAGTTGCTCAAAGCATACAGGCAAATTCGTACGTGAAAGGATTTTTTCTTTTTGAAAACGGAACGTGAAAGGAAAATTTTTTAGAATGCTCTTGGCATGTCGCTAACATGTGATAGTTAACCGACCTCAATAGACGGCAGAAACGCCAGCCCGCCACACTTTGATAGAGACAGGAGGGAGAAGCGATACAGGCTGCTGGATTACTAGAGATAGGTGTCGCACGGAAGCCAAGAAATATGGTGATAGTGTGGGTTAGCCATGTACTAGTATGATGTAACTACACTGGGATGCCGTGTTTCGTACTCTTCCAGTCCACTCTGGAGATGATTGGTTAATTTTATATCGCTGAATAATATTAAATATTATGAGTGCAGACGCTCCACCATGAGGTTCCTTACTCCTTCTCGGTCGTCCGGAATCTATGTTCTTCCACTCTATTTTTTTTACGTGAGCTTTGTTCATCCTTTTGCCAACACGCGAGACATCTAGCATCAAGGTGCACGTGTTATGCAAGGATCGTTCCATCTATATGAAGAACACGTGGGACTGGAACTACGAGACGGACATGTACCCAAGAGTGGACGTACGAACCTGAGTAATGTAGCGCAGTAAGTGAAGTAGAAAGGCACAAATGGTATGAACACGCGTGGCATATAGGGTGTGTTTGGTTGCGTTCTCGTCTCAGCATAGTTGTTCCCTCTTCATGCATGCACAACTCAACACCCCTCTTCATGCATGCTTCTAGTGTATTTGTGCTAAACTAGTGTGGACTCATGCACCCTCCATACACTCTACCAAACACCCAAAAGTATGTCGAGAAGGGAACTCTTGGGCGGCATTTGTCTCTTACTACGTACTACCACTAAATGGTGTACGTGCAATGCACGGTGATGTTATGGAGTACATGCCTAAGTACTCTACTACTACTATATTAGTTGGAGGCATATATTAACTTTTATATTTGTTTACGTGTATGCCCCGAGACCTTCCAACTAGACGTGTCTTTCTCTCCAGGTCGCACTTTGTATCGTTCATACCACTAAGTACTACTACGTGTGGTCTCCGACCCAGAAGTGGAGACGCTCTACCACGCTGTTTTTTTTACGCTGGGCTCTACCACGCTGTTCATGTCCCACTCCTTCCGCTGATGTGTGGGACATCCAGCACGTGCCGTGTTTGGCACCCTTCATCTTAAGAGTTGAAACGCTAGCATTCACCAGAAATAAAAAATAATTATAAATCGGCAGTGATACTATTTTTTTGCGAACCAATCAGCAGTGATACTATACCACGCGGCTTCCTTGCTCCTCGATATCGGAAAGAATACTTCCGTTCGCCAACATGTGGGACGTCGACCATCCTGGTCCACTTGCCATGCACGCAGAACTCCAAGGGAGAGTCACCCAAGTCGTCGCGTCGCAGTAACAATGACTAATGAGCCATCAAATCACAGGCCCACTTCCCACTTTGAAGTTGCTCGGACGAAGGAACCATCATGACTTCGTTGAATTCCGCTTCTTGAAGAAAACTACTGTACTAGCAGTACTGCTAGCTACAGTAGTTACTCCAACAGAGGCCTCCTTTCGTTCATAGGATAGGAATATGAAAATCATGCATCTCAATTCCTATAGAGAAAGAGATGCCATTTGATGCTTAGGATAGGAATTTTTCCATTTAGTCTAGGCTAATGTACTGGTAATTTGCTCTAAAAACTACAGTAGTAACTAGTAGTATTGGTACATGCTCGTACTCAGACACAGACACACACACTAACTACTAGTACTACTACTTCTCACATGCTGGCCAGACGCCTTCGTTCTCCTTCCCGGCTTTGTCGGCGACACCCCACCGTGCTTGGATCTCCGTCGACCTCTCCGCAGCAGCGCGTGCGTCCTTTTCTTTCTTGCAGCGACGGGCCTCTCTTTTCTTGAGTGCTTTCTGACTTTTCCGCTCCCTCTGTGCGGCTTTGGCCGCCTCTTGCTCTACCGCCCATTCGGCCTTGGCATCTTCAAATTCCTCCCACATAGTTGTGAGGTCGCGAGCGATGATGAACTTGGCACGGCGGGATGCCATCGCTTCCCTACCATTTTGTGTGCGGTCGTGGGCGGCGAGGAACTCGGCGCGGCGGGATGCCATCGCTGCCTTACCGGTTAGTGTGCGGCGCGGTGGCATGAACGACGCTTGGTGAGAGCTCTGGGGTGGAGTGGCCGGACAACCGGATAGTGCATTGGTTTGTCAAGAGCTCAAGGACAGAAGACGAAGCAAATTTGGATTCCCCTTCAATCCTGGTCATTTATTACCGAGTAAAATGCATTGGCGGTCATCGAACTTGTCTTGATAGCTCACTTTGATCATTGTATATGAGATATGGTGATTATACGGTCACTGGCTCAGCGTATAGCTCCGTATTTGTCTGGTTGACCAGTCAAACAGTCCGCATGCGCCTCATCGCTCGTGTTCTTTATCTATCTACGTGGGCCTACCTGTCAATGGAGAAAGAAATACTGTAAAAACCAAAATTATGCTTATGTGGGGAATCAAACCACGGACTCGTCGCTGCAATGCACCCTCGTCAGCCAAATGAAAATGAAATACTTCGCGTCAGACACTCACGCTCACGCTGTCAAAGCATGCTAATGCATGCACGTTGCCCTCTAAATCAAAGTCCTGCTCATGGCGCAACGCAAACGGCGAGCCCATCACTTGCGCGCCCCGGCGGTGCCTGACATTACTGTTTAGACGTTTGATGGAGGCCTACGCGAACGCCGAGCATGTATTCACCTGGCTCAACACCAACGGTCATACTCGGACCACCTTGCTCCTGTATATCGTCCATCACAACGACAATCTATAAAACAGCCTAAGCTAGAGAGGGTACTATGGTAGTATGGTATGGAGTATGTACTATCGTGAGCGACCAATCTTAGTGCCACTGCACACCGAAACCCCTTCCATCGCTAGCGCGCGCTTCCCGCCTGAAACGGTCACCGTCTCTCCAGAATGTCAATGCCGCATTCACCGGACTTAACTGCAGGTGCAATTGGTGTGTCAGTGACATGCGGGCCAGATGCCCGTTGGGCCCATATGTCAGTAACCCAAATGCATCTGTAGTTAAGTCACTGAAGCAGCATCCGCATTCACGCCCGACGAACCTACTCCGGCGCCAGTTGTCCATCCGTCTGTCGCGGCTCATTGCCATTCGCCCGCTATATTAACTTGAGCCCCAGCTCCCAGCCATAGCCAAAGACCCACACTTATTCTCCTCCGGTCCCTTCCCTCTGTCGGCACCACTTCAACCATGGCCTCCTGGCGCTCCGAAGCTCTCTTGGACGTACTGTCGCAGGAGCAGACGAGGGACATCGGCGGCTCCGCTCCGGGCGCGCTCCAAAGCTCTCTTCGACGTACTGTCGCAGGAGCAAACAAAGGAGATCGCCGGCACCCCCCCGGCCGCCCTCCGCCGCCATGACCACGAAATTGGCGCGCGTGCGCGGGCGCAGCCGGCAGCGAGGAAGAGTAGTACACGGCAGGTCGCCGCCGCTCTGGAGGAGGAGGCTATCGAGGCGGATGAGGAGGAGGCAAAGGCAATGGCCGGCTTTCTCGGGTTCATGGCCGGACATGGTGGTCGGGCGCCGGCGATCGTTTAGATTAGGTTTACAGTAGGTTTTAGTATGGTTTGTGCGAAATATGTAATGAATTTCGTCCAGTTTGTAGGAAAAGTTTTCGAAATGTAATGAATTTCATCCGGTTAATTTGAAATTTGCTTTGTTTGCACGAATTTCGTCCGGTTAGTTCATATAGTTGTCGAAAGGTATGCGGGCAGCATCGGATGGCATCCATTAGTGTCCTCGGACAGATGCCGGTGTAAATTTGTGGGCCAGCGCTGGAGATGCCCTAACTATCATGCTATAATCGCTAACAATCCTCCATTATTTGGCAGGGAACAGTTATCCCTCGATCAAAATCAGATCCGCGGTGTTTCGCACTCCTCCCGCGTAAGAGTGTAAACTCTTGCTTACGTAAAACTGGAGCAAGTGGACGGCACTGTAGCACGTCATATCACTCGAACTAGCTCGCCTAACGAGCGGGAAATCACCGCCCTTGTCATTTTGTTCTGGATTTCTATTGATCGATCGCGCGAAAATGTAACGCTTCGCAAGTTCTAAAGGAAAAGGCGGCACACTTACGACTCGTACGCGTCGCAACCCCGACAGTCCGGCTCGCACGCCGCTCACCAGAGGGGACACGCGTTGTCTTGCAATTTCACTGACATGTGGGACCGTAATTGAATAAACCGTCGATAGCCGAAATCTAATCGTTCGGCGGGGGTCGACTGAGAAGAGAGAAACGGGGGAGGGAGAAGAGATCGCCCGCCCGCCGCGCACGGACTCCAAGAAATATATGGTGATAATGTGAGGTGGGCCATGCTGGAGTCCGGACCACTTCCGGAGCCCGCTCTCACCGTCCTGGCCCCTCAAGACACCAGCTGCCCGCCGCATGCATGCATAGCAAGTAGTACTCCTTATGTGGAGGAGAGAGAGGCATTGACAAAGTCAAGGAGTGGGCTCTGCAAGAGCCCGTCTCTACACGTGCTCCTAGGTATAAAAATAATAATTCTAAAAAAGCATAAAAAACAATTGTGTCTTAAAAAAAGAAAGGTAAAAAACATTTGAGAGGAAATAGATAGAGAGAACGTGAGAAAAAGTTGTAACCTGGGCATTACATGAGGAAGGAGGGAGTGGTGCACATGCCAAGTTCACTGGGCTGCCGTGTTTCACACTCCTCCGTCGTAACAATGGAGACAATAGCTTTCATCAAAAATAAACAATGAATACTCGTTGCTCGTCCTCTATATCGGAAAGAATACTTTCATTCGCCGACATGTGGGACGTCGACCATCCTGGTCCACCTGCCATGCACAAAATTATCCTGGTCTACCCCGGTCGTATCACAGGCCCAACCTTTCCCACTGTAAGTTGTTCGGACGAAGGAACCATCATGACTTCGTTGAATTCCGCTTCTTCAAGAAAACTTACTGTACCCGCAATACTGCTACCACATGCGAAGACTGGACGGCACTGTACCACGTCATATCACTGAAACCCACTACGCCAAACTAGCCCGCCTAGGTCATCTATTTTGGAACGGAGGGAGTACGTCTCTGCACTGCTATGATTTTGTGTTGCACGTTCTCTGTACTTTTGCTACGATTTTCCTACCCTATGAACCAAATGAGGCCTGGATGTATGTCGACTATTGTCTGATCGATCGCTAAGCCAATTTTAGGAGCTAGGGCTATTGTTCGATCGACGAGGGATAAGTATAAGCGTACCACGAGCTCATCAGCCCCAACATTTCTCTTCGGTGAGTGTTTTGCAAGTACTATAGCTCGCACAGTTGCTAGCCTACTAACACCAAGAATCATCAAACAAGCCCTGCTGATATGATAAACAGTTCAAACTTACATCTAAGCATGCCATATATTGCATCAAAAGCTGGTGAGGATACATCTGTTTCCATAACTCGGAGAGGGTTCGAATGATTCATCGCATGATTCACTATCAAACAAAAGTAGCAAGATCCGCCCACACAAGACAGTGCACTAGCCCTAAGATGGTTTGATAACACGCATTGTTCTGGTAATTAAACACAGGGCAATGCAAACTACCCTGAAGGATTAGCGCGACCAACTATTTCTTGTCATCGATCTCTCGGGCAATGACCATAGCACGGACAGCGGCATGGGAATCGATTTCTGGGGCGATGTCCATAGGACTGACCGCGACATCGGAATCGATCTCTGGGGCGATGTCCACAGGATGGACAACGGCATCGGAATCGATCTCCGGGACGATGCCAACAGGACGGGCCACGACATCGGAATCATCAAGGATGTCCACCGGCACCTGCACAACCCTAACATATTAGCAAGCACATTGCAAATAATCAAAAACCACAACTATGGTAATAAGCCATTATTTTTTACCTTGTGCAGCTCAGCGGGGGATCTCATCCCTCCGGGGGCCATCTCCTCGTCCTCGATGGGGGCCATCACCTTGCCAGGGGAATACTGCTTCTCAACGGCGACTATCTCCTCAAACTCGGTCTTGAGCCTCACATAGGTGGCAATCAGAGTTCCTGGGGTAGGCACGGTGGGGCCCTTGCTGTTCTTCCAACTTTCTTTGAGGAGTTCGTCCGCCAACGTCCTCAACTCTTTGGCCGGTGCTTGTTTCTTGGAGTTCTTCGTCTCCATGGGTTAGCCCGCCAACATGGTCAACTCGTTGGTCGGTGCTCGCTTCCTGGAGATCGCTGTCTCCAGTGGGTTGTCCGCCGGCAACTCTTTGCCTAGTGCTCCAGGATCCATCAATGTACTGACAAACAAAAAGCAATCGAAAGGAAACCACAATCGCAATGAAAACGGGAAAAGAATAGGATGTGACAATCGGTCGGTGCTTCGCAAAAAGAAGATTCTTGGAATGAAAATATAGCAGCATAACTGATTCGCCCACCTTTCCTTCGTCGGTACAGAAGAAAAATGGCAGAAGTGAGTAGCCTGGAGTAAGGTTTTCTTCAAGAAAGGGAAGAAAGGGCTTGAACGAGCGTTCCAGTGAAATGATGGTTGCTTCGTCCAGTCCAACTTGGAGGCCACCTTACCACTTCTGGTAAAGGTGTGGGTTTTGTGATATGACGGGTCATGACGACCACACCGGGGTGATATGATGAGGACATCAATACCATTGTTACACCCACAGCCCCTGCTGCTATACATACTGGACCAATTACTAGAGCTCGCGCACGCCAATTAAATTACCAGGTACTTTCGTTTCTTGGTAATGATTCTAATGTTCATGAGAATATGATGCTGCCTAAATTGGATACATTTGTTTTGCTTACAAATGAAGGGCCTAGCTTTGAGAAGGATGAACATTGGAGCAAGAACAAGCATGGAGATGATGGCATGCGCATGGGGGACAAGAACGGAGTTACAAGTGATGATTTCAGGACATTGAAGCCACCATAATGCGTGCATGAAGCCTTGGACGAAATATACAAGATGCTACTTCATAACTTTCGTCCAGAGGCTATTCTAGGTGCTGCGTCACCTTATTATTGGGCCAGGCCCATGTAATTTCGAAATACTTGAGTATAGGCTATTTTTACAGTCCGTATGTGTGGGGAAACAAGAGATAGGGTTGGTTTCGGACCCCTTCCCCAAGGGCCACGAAATTCCCCCCTCTTCCTCCATATATACAGCCCTTAGGGCGTCGTTTAGACTTTGGGTTTTGTTTAGATTAAAAGTTCGCCATAGCTGCAACTTCGCGTACTTCGTTTGTGTTCAACGACCAGACAAAGGCGTCACAGAACCCCGCCTTGATCAATAAAGCTTTCATCTTATATTCGCAATATCCAGATTGCAATCTCAGTTTCTTGCTTGTTCTTTCATTGGACGATTTGCGGTAGTCTATTTTGATGATATACTGATTATAGCAAATCTTTGGAAGAACATTTAGAACATTTACGTGCTGTTTTTATTGCTCTACGTGATGCACGTTTGTTTGGTAACCTTGGGAAGTGCACCTTTTGCACCGACCGAGTATCTTTTCTTGGCTATGTTGTTACTCCACAGGGAATTGATGTTGATAAAGCCAAGATTGAAGCTATTGAGAGTTGGCCGCAGCCCAAAACGGTCACACAAGTGCGGAGTTTTCTTGGACTCGCTGGTTTCTATAGGCGTTTTGTGAGAGATTTTAGCACCGTTGCTGCACCTCTCAACGAGCTTACAAAGAAGGATGTGCCTTTTGTTTGGGGTACCGCACAGGAAGAAGCCTTCACAGTATTGAAAGATAAGTTGACACATGCTCCTTTACTCCAACTTCCTGATTTTAATAAGACTTTTGAGCTTGAATGTGATGCTAGTGGAATTGGATTAGGAGGTGTGTTATTACAAGATGGTAAACCTGTTGCATACTTTTCTGAAAAATTGAGTGGGCCTAGTCTGAATTACTCTACTTATGATAAAGAACTATATGCTCTTGTGCGGACTTTAGAAACATGACAACATTATTTATGGCCCAAAGAATTTGTTATACATTCTGATCATGAATCTTTGAAACATATTAAAAGTCAAGCTAAACTGAATCGTAGACATGCTAAATGGGTTGAATTCATTGAAACTTTCCCTTATGTCATTAAACACAAGAAGGGTAAAGAAAATGTTATTGCTGATGCATTGTCTCGTCGCTATACTATGCTGTCACAACTTGACTTCAAAATATTTGGTTTGGAGACCATCAAAGATCAATATGTGCATGATGCTGATTTTAAAGATGTTTTGCAGAATTGTAAAGAAGGAAGAACCTGGAACAAGTTTGTCGTTAATGATGGATTTGTGTTCCGTGCTAACAAGCTATGCATTCCATCTAGCTCTCTTCGTCTTTTGTTGTTGCAGGAGGCACATGGAGGAGGATTAATGGGACACTTTGGCGTGAAGAAGACGGAGGACGTACTTGCTACACATTTCTTTTGGCCAAAGATGAGACAGGATGTTGAGCGTTTTGTTGCTCGCTGCACTACATGTCAAAAAGCTAAGCCACGACTCAATCCTCATGGTTTATATATGCCTTTGCCTGTACCTAGTGTTCCTTGGGAGGATATATCTATGGACTTTGTTTTAGGTTTACCTCAAACAAAGAAGGGGAGGGATAGCATATTTGTTGTCGTGGATAGATTCTAAAAAATGGCACACTTTATACCATGTCATAAAAGCGATGATGCTGTTAATGTTGCTGATTTGTTCTTCCGTGAAATTATTCGTTTGCATGGTGTGCCAAAATACTATTGTTTCAGATCATGATACTAAATTTCTTAGCCACTTTTGGAGATGTTTATGGGCTAAGTTGGGGACTAAACTGCTTTTTAGTACTACTTGTCACCCCCAAACTGATGGACAAACTGAAGTAGTCAATAGAACATTGTCTACTATGCTTAGGGCTGTTTTGAAGAATAATAAGAAAATGTGGGAAGAATGCTTGCCTCATATTGAGTTTGCTTATAATCGTTCATTGCATTCTACTACTAAGATGTGCCCTTTTGAAATTGTGTATGGTTTCCTACCTCGTGCACCTATTGATTTGTTGCCTCTTCCATCTTCGGAGAAGGTTAATTTTGATGCTAAACAACATGCTGAATTGATCTTAAAAATGCATGAGTTAACTAAGGAAAACATTGAGCGTATGAATGCTAAATATAAATTTGCTGGAGATAAGGGTAGAAAACATGTTGTGTTTGCACCTGGAGATCTTGTTTGGTTACATTTGCGTAAGGATAGATTTCCTGATTTGCGCAAATCAAAGCTAATGCCACGTGCTGATGGTCCTTTTAAGGTGTTAGAGAAAATAAATGATAATGCATATAAACTTGAGCTGCCTGCAGATTTTGGGGTTAGTCCCACTTTTAACATTGCAGATTTGAAGCCTTATTTGGGTGAGTGAGATGAGCTTCCGTCGAGGACGACTTCATTTCAAGAAGGGGAGGATGATGAGGACATCAATACCATTGTTACACCCACAGCCCCTGCTGCTATACATACTGGACCAATTACTAGAGCTCGCGCACGCCAATTAAATTACCAGGTACTTACGTTTCTTGGTAATGATTCTAATGTTCATGAGAATATGATGCTGCCTAAATTGGATACATTTGTTTTGCTTACAAATGAAGGGCTTAGCTTTGAGAAGGATGAACATTGGAGCAAGAACAAGCATGGAGATGATGGCATGCGCATGGGGGACAAGAACGGAGTTACAAGTGATGATTTCAGGACATTGAAGCCACCATAATGCGTGCATGAAGCCTTGGACGAAATATACAAGATGCTACTTCATAACTTTCGTCCAGAGGCTATTTTAGGTGCTGCGTCACCTTATTATTGGGTCAGGCCCATGTAATTTCGAAATACTTGAGTATAGGCTATTTCTAGAGTCCGTATGTGTGGGGAAACAAGAGATAGGGTTGGTTTCGGACCCCTTCCCCAAGGGCCACGAAATTCCCCCCTCTTCCTCCATATATACAGCCCTTAGGGCGTCGTTTAGACTTTGGGTTTTGTTTAGATTAAAAGTTCGCCATAGCTGCAACTTCACGTACTTCGTTTGTGTTCAACGACCAGAGAAAGGCGTCACAGAACCCCGCCTTGATCAATAAAGTTTTCATCTTATATTCGCAATATCCAGATTGCAATCTTAGTTTCTTGCTTGTTCTTCGTTTGCTCGCAGGAAACAGACCCTCGTGGTCAGGTTGATCGTGCTCCGACGTGGTCAATAACCTCTCGGAGTTGGTTTAGCAATTGCTAAGGCGCGACGTCATCACACGTTCGTAGTCGGATCGTCAAAGTCGACTTCCACCAAAGCGATATCCATCATCTCATCGAAACACGGGACACCTTTGCCTCTATCATGATAGGTGAGTCTCGACTGTAGCACCTCGCTGTGATTTGGTGGATGGCACGCGGGCCCGGATGCTTTGAAATGTCCCGCATGTAGATAGAGAGGCTAGTCATGTAGGAGTGCTCAATATTGTGCACCGCGACCAAGGCGGAGAGGAAAATGAGAGAACTATGTAATTAATGCATGAGTTTAATTAGGGTAGTTTTGTAAAGTACGAGATACATTCCTCCAATCGCAAAATGCCTTGGTTCATTTGATTTGAGATTTGAGCCCTATAAACTGGAAGGGAGGGAGTACTGCACACGGTGTAGTCTAGTCACTCGTTGAAATCTCTAGAAAGGCAAATACTCCTTTCCGGTTTACAGGGCTATACTACTCCCTCCGTCTAGGTGTGTAAGTCATCTTATGAAAACCAAATAGTCCCAAAACACTTAGGCGTGGTGCATTAACTTCTACCTTGTTTCTTGTTTCTTGACATATCAACCAATAAGAAATGGGAGGTGTGCATGCTTTTAATGACTTGCAATGGCTAGTTCATTGCATGCAATGCTATTAATTAGCAAATAAACATTGGTGACCCCAGGAGGAAACGGTGCTAAGCGCGTGGACCTATGCAGAATGAGTATCAACCAATGGATAATGGAGTTTAATTGTTAAACAATAGCAATTTTGTCTCATGCAACAGCCTGGCTAGTACTCCAAGGAACCGCACCACGCGAGCGTTCGCAACTGCCACGTTCGGGTTGCGCTTGGCTCTTCGCCTCTTTGAGAAGACGAACAATGATGCTACTCCTACTTCTACAGTATCGAATCCACTGTTGCATGTCCGTCCACCTCGTGCGGGAGGGATAGCGTGTAGCGAAAGCTTCTACTTACTGCTCCTGCATTTGCGTCTATGATAGGTGGGCCCAACAGGTGGTTGGCCCTCCTGTCATGCAGCCAAAGGCAGGTGCAGTTAAGGCACCGGAGCTCAGTCCACGAGGGAGAGGGCGTTGTAGTAATCAAATTTCTCGGTCTTGTACGAGTTGACGCGACACATCAAAGCACTGCACTCGATATAAGTCTTTTTACACATTTAAAATGGGCTACTTCGTATGTAGGAGTAGACATATTCTGCTTCGTATGTAGTCACTTGTTGCAATCTCTAAAAAGACTTATATTTGGAAACGGAGGGAGTACAACGCATGCATGCATGCCGTGACTTTCCTTTTGATACTTGCATGTGTTGATTTGATGCACCTTGCCAAATTTTGACTACAAATTTAACTAACCAAATTTTCATGCATGTCACAAAAAATTACGGGGCTGTTTGGATTGTGACTATGTTTGTCTTATGTTGCCACATTATTTTTCCCACACTTGCCACACTTGCCTAACCTGAGTTGCTCAAATTGTTAGACACACTTTGGCTTGCCTAAGGGAATCTTGCCACAATTTTTGTGTCTATGACATGTGGGGTTCACTGCTAATAAAAAATTCTTGTCTTAGGTGTGGCTTATAAAAAAGACTTATATTTAGGAACGGAGGGAGTAGAAAATATAAATAATAATGCATGTTGGGGCGACCCACGTTTCCGCTAATTTTAGCCGTGGGCTTGTTCACAATTTTTACGAGGGGTTGGTTGTTCATTTAATGGAGGGACTTGTAGTACCAGACTTGAACGATACAAAGTGCGACCTGGCACACCGTAACACCACTTGGAACAAGCGGGTAGCTATCTCAAAAAACAATCAACAACTAAAAAAACCGCGACCTGGCATGTAGTAGTACACAATTTTAAACGATTGTTTTGATGGAGAGAAAAAGGAAAACTACCCCACTACGTATATATAGGCCGGAGCCTCTGCGCTTGCTTGCTAGGGTTGCTCTATTCACACACTCTCATCCTCTCTAGATCTAAACAAGATAGGGGTAGTAACACTGTCTTTCTCCCTTCAAAAAACACTGGCTTTCTATCCTCACCGCTGGTTACAGATCCGGACGTATCCCCCTCCGCCGGTGAAGGGGAGGAGGGGCAGCGTTTAGGCCGTCGTCGACAGCGAGGGAGGAGACCCACTGCCGGCCGCACCGTTATCTCTGGCCGAGCGCCGGCGCGGGAGGTCCTCCGATCCCTTTGTCGTTGCCTGTGGGCGGATCCGGCCTCCCGCCGCCCACCTATCCACATCCCGACGACCTTCAGGTATATCTTCGTTCGAAACCGCCTTAGCTCTACTTCCCCAGCTCACTACGTCGCTGCATGTGCGTCATTTTCTACCTCTCAGCCCCTCTCGATCGGATGGTCCAACGTCACATTTTTTCTTCTATTGTTAGAGGTAAAGCTACTTCATGGAGTCGAATCTTGTACTCCCTCCGTCCGAAAATACTTGTCATTGAAATGGATGTATCTAGATGTATTTTAGTTCTAGACACATCCATTTTGATGACAAGTAATTCCAGACGGAGGGAGTACTTGGTTCAAACAAGAAATAAAGTGGGGGTGGGGGAATTTAGTATGTACTCCCTCCGTTCAGAATTACTTGTCTCGGAAATGGATGTATCTAGAACTAAAATACATCTAGATACATCCATTTCTGCGACAAGTAATTCCGAACGGAGGGAGTACATCGGACTTGGTACAAACAGGAAGGAAAGGGAGTGAAAGTAGTACAGACTGGTCATCCAACCGGTCTCTTGGTCGAAAAGGGAAATATAGGGGTAACGCTGTACACAGTGGTATGACCAGGACTAGATTTGCTATCCACACATAGGAGTAGGTTGCTAGACTGAACAAAATGGGACCAACCCAGATATGTTTCTTGGATGTTTGTTTCTCGGGGCAACAAACTATGAATCACCACTTTATGCCCCTGTTTACGTACATGGTGCTGGACTGCTGGACTGCCGGTGCACCCTCCGTTCAGAAGTGACTTTTGTGCTGTTTAACTGGAATGTCAGAATGGAACAGTTGGTTCATTTTGGTGGAACTGCACAAAGGGAGATCTATGTTCCAATCCTCATCATCCATATTGGTGCCATAACCTTCCTTTAGGTAAGAATGATATTTAATGCATGTGTTCATCTCTATTTTCCGACTGCCATGAGAAAATAATGCTGTTTTTTACTAGTACACTTGTACTCCCTCACTGACAAAACCAATTCTGAATTAGAAGGCCAATCATGTACTTGGTTTCACCAACTGGTGAGGAGAAAGGGAAACAGAGCATGAAGAGGAAGAAGAGGAAGAAGAAGAATAAACAGTGCCAAGGCGATCTTGCTGAAGCCAGAGGCCTCAATCGAGGCCATTCAAGGGCTCCGGCAACGACTACCTTACATGTGAGACGATCCTCCAGGGAGCCCTTCCACTTCTGCTGTCTCACTTAATTGATTAGGAGTACTTAAGTACCACTAATTTATTACTGCCTAATTTTCCTGTTGGAGTTAAACAAATCTTTAGTAGGACCCTATGCTGAATCATGTACGTGTGTATGTTTGTCTATGGAGGTGAATCATGTGGTGGAGAAGGGAGGGAATATTATTAGTGTCATGACATAATAGTGCTATTGTTTTGCATGTCAATTTATTGCCATTGGTTCAATGAGGCAATGTTTTGCGTATTGTCCATCATGAATTTGATGCTACTGTTTGAGTAATATGCTAATGTATTCCTATCCTTTCTCACTAAGCTAATGAAGGTTTCACCTTGTTCCTACTTGTGCAAACAGGGATCATGTTGTGCCAATCATACATTTTAGTGGAACTACACAAGACAATACAATGAACTGTATCCCAGCCAGTGCTTTAACTCTGCTGGAAGTTCTTGATAATCTTTCGATATAATCTCAGCACTGCTAAACAAGAGTGATTTCAACAATACATTTGAAGTGCACAAAAATATATACTATTGTGTGATTCCAGTGAGTGCTTTATCATCTCTTATGGGACTACATGAATAAGCTATTTTTCTCAGGTTGGTACGGGCCTAAGGCCTTCATCCATATTAGTTTGCTGTCATCTCTATTTGTATCATGCTACTATCATGAGAAACTCCTTTATCTTTGCACGTTAAAGTTTTGCAACCTATGATAAATGGCAATGCTTTGAGTTTTGAGTTGAGCTAATTGGCAATGATTAAATAAACTAATACCTCTCTTTAAGCAAGACTACTATGTAGCTAACTTCACACATTAAGATAATGAGGGTGCTTGATGAGGACATCAATACCATTATTACACCCACAGCCCCTGCTGCTATACATACTGGACCAATTACTAGAGCTCGCGCACGCCAATTAAATTACCAGGTACTTTCGTTTCTTGGTAACGATTCTAATGTTCATGAGAATATGATGCTGCCTAAATTGGATACATTTGTTTTGCTTACAAATGAAGGGCCTAGCTTTGAGAAGGATGAACATTGGAGCAAGACCAAGCATGGAGATGATGGCATGCGCATGGGGGACAAGAACGGAGTTACAAGTAATGATTTCAGGATGTTGAAGCCACCATAATGCGTGCATGAAGCCTTGGACGAAATATACAAGATGCTACTTCATAACTTTCGTCCAGAGGCTATTCTAGGTGCTGCGTCACCTTATTATTGGGCCAGGCCCATGTAATTTCGAAATACTTGAGTATAGGCTATTTTTAGAGTCCGTATGTGTGGGGAAACAAGAGATAGGGTTGGTTTCGGACCCCTTCCCCAAGGGCCACGAAATTCCCCCCTCTTCCTCCATATATACAGCCCTTAGGGTGTCGTTTAGACTTTGGGGGTTTTGTTTAGATTAAAAGTTCGCCATAGCTGCAACTTCGCGTACTTCGTTTGTGTTCAACGACCAGACAAAGGCGTCACAGAACCCCACCTTGAACAATAAAGCTTTCATCTTATATTCGCAATATCCAGATTGCAATCTCAGTTTCTTGCTTGTTCTTCGTTTGCTCGCAGGAAACAAACCCTCGTGGTCAGGTTGATCGTGCTCCGGCGTGGTCAATAACCTCTCGGAGTTGGTTTAGCGATTGCTAAGGCGCGACGTCCTCGCACGTTCGTAGTCGGATTGTCAAAGTCGACTTCCATCAAAGCGATATCCATCATCTCATCGAAAGATGGGACACCTTTGCCTCTATCAAGTGGTATCAGATTTCCAGGTTGCTCGGTGAGATTTTACAGTTTTTCGTAGTTTAGATCGAGTCTGTTCTTCATACCTACAGTCCACGAAAAAGCCACAAAAAAATTAGGGTTAGTTCAGTATATCCGAACCAATCTGAGCCTTTGCATAATCTTTTTTCTGTATTTGCTTTGTTGAATTTGCGGTTGCATCATCGTGTCAAGTTGCTGGTCTTAGAGTCTAGTCTTTTAGAGTTTCGAGTTCTGGTCATAAGTTGTCACGCCGCCGCCGCACCATCATCATCGCCTTGCCATCTACCACTATTGCTTATCCGCCCCCGCTCTGAATCCGTATCCATATACCACCACCAATCCGTATCCATATACCACCACCGATCCGTATCCATATACCACCACCGCTACCATATACCACCACCGCTGCCATATCCTACCACCATATATCCACCACCAATCCGAGTTCTTTTCATATTCGGTTTGTTTTAGAGATCCATCTATTTTTCGTTTCGTGTTTCCTTGCCTGAGTAGGTCTCGAAAAAAAACGAGTCTGGAGACCCCCGGGCAGTTTTTAGGCCAATATTTCGGCAACCAAAAATATTTTTTCCCTATCTTATTTTTAGGTCCCGGGGAGTGTTTTGACACTCGCCATCATAGTGATTTTTTGTCATCGCTGCCCTGATTTCCGAAAAAATAGTCAAAAAAAAATTTTGTGCTCATCCTGTCAGTTTGACCTAGGAAGAGTTTTGAGACACTCGCCATTATAGTGATTTTTCGCAAAAAAAAGGAGCGCAAAAAAAAGAGAGCAATTTTTTTTTCCAGAGTGTGCTTTTCCCTTGTTTACGTGCAGCGCCGTGATTTTGTTAGTGTTCTAGGCTCGCGTCTCTAGCACGGTCTAGCCTAGGACCAGCACAGTACCGTCGTTGAGCGTTTCTTCAACTTTGCATCTCTGAATTGATTATTGCAGACCATTTTTGCTACCATATTATAAGCCTTCCCAGCTCCACGTACATCTACATCGTGCGTTTGACTCTCCCTGGTAATCGCTCTATCCAAGCTTTGAGAGTTTTGACTACAACGGTTGCCGATCACCACCTGCTGCTGGGTAAGAACTGGTAAGAATTTGAGATTCGCTTGAAGGTTTTGTGACACACCACCATCACCACCACTTCCTAGTAGTCTGCGGGATCATATTCTTTTGTGTTTCTATTGCTGCTAACTATGGCAGGATCACAAGCCGATGAGACTGGTTGGGAGAACATGACGAACAAGGAGTTGCATGATAAATTTCAGCAAATGATGAGTGGCCAGGTGGGAGATGTGCTAAACAGATTTGAAGAGGCTATGGAGAAGAGGAGATAGATGCCGTGGAGAAGTCGTTCGAGACAAAGCTGGATAACAAGTTTACTGAATTACTCAAGCGTCTTCCCCAACCACCACCGGCTGCATATGTCGCATCTCTACAACAACAACAACCACATCTCCAACGCCGCCTTCCAAATCAAGTGGGACGAGCACAGCGCGTTCCAATTGAGACTGGTCAAAATTCGGGTGCCGCTGCACCTACTGTTGATGCTTCTTTGCCTCCTGCTACTGCGGCGGCTGAGGAGGATGACGATTATGCGGGCGATTATGAGGATGAGGTTGATCAAAATCAGAACTACGTGCAGCCACCAGCACCACCTCCAGCAGGTCGACCTCAGGTATATATTCGCAACGGTAGGCCGGCACCACCACCTCAGGTACGAGATCATGACCATCTCCCTAAACTGAAATTGAATATTCCACCATTTGAGGGTAGATATGTTCCTGATATATATCTTACTTGGGAGTTAGAAACTGAACAACGATTTACATGTTTACAATATCCTGAGGAGGGACTGTTCCTGCTGCTGTTTTTGCTTTCACTAGCTTTGCATGTGTTTGGTGGTCTGAACATTGTAGATTATAACCTGTTCCAGCTACTTGGGCTGCTTTGAAAACTGCTATGCGTACTCGTTGGGTTCCACCATATTATCAACGTGAATTGCTTCAAAAATTGCAGCGCTTAAGACAAGGGAAAAATTCTGTAGAAGAATATTATCAGGAATTACAAACTGGCATGATTAGATGTGGTATTGTTGAGGAGAATGAAGCTATGCTTGCACGTTTTATGGGTGGATTAAATAAAGAGATTCTGACCATTCTAGAGTATAAGGATTATAATAATATCACTCGTTTATTCCATCTTGCTTGTAAAGCTGAACGTGAAGTGCAGGATCGACAGCCATTGGCGCGAACTAACTTTTCTGCAGGTCGACCTTCATCATGGACACCGCGTGCATCTTCTACTTCCACTGCACCAGCACCTCCTTCAGGTTCCACCTCCAGCCGTGATACAAGAAAGCAGACACAACCACCACTATCTGCCAAGAGCGCACCTGCCGGGCCTGCACAGAGTTCTTCTTCTTCCATGGCATCGACAGGGCACACACGTGATATTATTTGTCGCCGTTGTAAGGGAAGAGGACATTATGCGAGAGAATGCAAATCTCAGCATGTAATGATTGCTACTGAGGATGGTGGGTATGAGTGATAGACATCAATACCATTGTTACACCCACAGCCCCTGCTGCTATACATACTGGACCAATTACTAGAGCTCGCGCACGCCAATTAAATTACCAGGTACTTTCGTTTCTTGGTAATGATTCTAATGTTCATGAGAATATGATGCTGCCTAAATTGGATACATTTGTTTTGCTTACAAATGAAGGGCCTAGCTTTGAGAAGGATGAACATTGGAGCAAGAACAAGCATGGAGATGATGGCATGCGCATGGGGGACAAGAACGGAGTTACAAGTGATGATTTCAGGACGTTGAAGCCACCATAATGCGTGCATGAAGCCTTGGACGAAATATACAAGATGCTACTTCATAACTTTCGTCCAGAGGCTATTCTAGGTGCTGCGTCACCTTATTATTGGGCCAGGCCCATGTAATTTCGAAATACTTGAGTATAGGCTATTTTTAGAGTCCGTATGTGTGGGGAAACAAGAGATAGGGTTGGTTTCGGACCCCTTCCCCAAGGGCCACGAAATTCCCCCCTCTTCCTCCATATATACAGCCCTTAGGGCGTCGTTTAGACTTTGGGGGTTTTGTTTAGATTAAAAGTTCGCCATAGCTGCAACTTCGCGTACTTCGTTCGTGTTCAACGACCAGACAAAGGCGTCAGAGAACCCCACCTTGATCAATAAAGCTTTCATCTTATATTCGCAATATCTAGATTGCAATCTCAGTTTCTTGCTTGTTCTTCGTTTGCTGCCAGGAAACAGACCCTCGTGGTCAGGTTGATCGTGCTCCGGCGTGGTCAATAACCTCTCAGAGTTGGTTTAGCGATTGCTAAGGCGCGATGTCCTCGCACGTTCGTAGTCGGATCGTCAAAGTCGACTTCTATCAAAGCGATATCCATCATCTCATCGAAAGATGGGACACCTTTGCCTCTATCAGTGCTTCTATTTGTTAGTGTATGTTTCATCAACTAGTCCCACTATTACAGTAATCTCACTCTCTCAATATATGTGCCAACAGGGATGCTCGATTTTGGTGGAACTGCACAAAAACTTTGGGTGCTTCATTGCCTCGACAGCTTCCGTCCTTTCCTGTCAGTCACTAATCTCCGCTTGCTTTCTTCCTTTGCTGTCAGTCGCTTGGCTTATCTCGGCTTCCAGTCAAAGGAAATAGTAATTGATATGCTACCTCACACAGGTTGGTACTGGTCTTTATCCTGATTATTGTGCCTGTCATATGTATTGGTAATTTGGTATTGTGCTACTGTTTGCCGATTTCATAAAGGAGTAATTTGGAGCCTGAACTCGCAGGCAAATCATTACATCGGGTGATTTCAGTAGAACTGCACAAAATGATCAGATGGACACGTACTTATGCTGCTGCTATGTACTCCAAAGTTCACTCAGACAAGCATCGATGTTGACAAGAAGTGCCTATATTCATTCGAGTATCAACCGGCGTCAACCAGTTGTCAAACTCCAAGTATTAGGAGAGTGAACGCCAAAAATATTGCTTGGTGCATAGCCCAGAAAAACACAGTCCAGTCTTTGGTCCCAACTTGTGCCTTTTGGTTATCGGCACATATGGTAGCGAACTATATGGCATGGAGTCTAAAGATTCCAGACAAGTTGGTTGACGCGTATATTCATCTGGCACTTAATCAGTCTGCACGCCAAGGATGCTCCATTTCAGTTGAACAGCACAAAAATTTGGGTGGTTCATTTTCTCAACCGCCTCCTTTCCCGTCTGCAATGTAGAATTTTGGCGAGATACAGGACCAAGATGAGCCAGTAAACTAGTTGGATGAAAGTAGTGGCCAAGTTGCTCAAACCTCCCTCGGCACGAGGCCACTATTTGAGGATAAACCTACAAGCAAAGTTCAGATTGTCTGTGTTGCCTCTTATGTACTCGAAAGTTTACTCGTACAAGAACTAATTTTAGCAAGAAGTACCTCCGATTGAACACCATTTACCAGTCTGTACCCTAGGTAATTAAAGTTCGTCCATGGATCATATTGGCTGTGATCTCAATCATTTGGATGCATAAACATACTGAACATGTGTATATCTGAATCTTTTTGTGAATTATGTATGAATATTGTCGTGTGATCTATCAATCATTTCGATGCATAGATATGCTGAGCTTGTGTATATATGAATCTTTTGAGTTGTTGATAGTGAATGTTGGCTATGAATATGAACGTGTCCTGTGAACCTGAGTTTGATATGAATGTTTACCTTTTCTGTTGTATTTGTGTGTGAACTTGTTAGTATGCCTACTGTGGGGTATAAAATGCAGGTCTCTTATAAAAGTAATGTTGTGTCCAATTTATGTTTTCCCTTCTAACCACATTATATATATTTATATTATTACTATTATCGTATATTTTATAGAGACTTATATATACATTATAAAAACATCCCACGTGTTATTAACTTATAAGATTAAATGTTTAACGGAAGTTGGCAAGGAAAATCCTGGTTGTTTTTGACTCACAGGCAAGGAAAATCCTGGTGATTGCGTACAAAAGCTTGCGAAGATTTTAAGGACCAATTTAATAATAACGTGCTCATTTTTATTTTGAGCAATAACTCGCTAATTTCTTAATTATATATATAAAAAATGTGCTTCTCCGGTTTATTCTTTGATATTAATTGCTCCTTCTAACATAACATTATATATATAATGAGCCCACCTAATACGTGTATTTCAAGGAAGTGCAAATGGGCGGGGTTTTCTTAGAAAATATAAATGGGCCTGATTGATGCGAAATTATTTGTTCACCCAGCCCAGCAAATGGACTGTACATTCTAGAAAACATGGGTTAAATATATTCCACATTTTTGCAGGCTGACATGTGGGCCAATAGGTCGAAGCCTACGCAGGGCGTTGTCAACTTGGTCAACAAACGATTGTTTCATCCACAGCCATTGGATTTATATCCAACGGCCGGCATGCACCTTCAATCTCTCGTCTTCTTCCTCCAGCGTCGCCGGGACCGCCTGGTCCGGCCTCCGGCAGCTAGCGGCTCTGCTTAGCACACATCGCTGCGAAGCGCTACCCCACCGCCGGCCAGGCTATCCCTCCACCCCTCGACAACTCATGTTATTCTCCACAGACTACAGCCCCACGCCGCAACAGAACCAGTTATAACCCTTTCCTCCTCTCAATCTGCGACTCCACTGCTGCGTTTTCCCATCTCCGAGTCGTTCCCGTCCGGGGCCTCGCTGCGTTCGGTGCGGCGTGGTCAACAAACGAGAGTCATCGGAAGAGGATTGTGCGTGGAGAGCATGGCGGCTGGGACCCACGAGGTCCATGGTCGCACGCAAGGAAAGTTCCTCCTTATTAAGATGAAAAAAAATGTTTCCTCCACCTGACAGCTGGGACCCACCGGCTGTATCTTCGCACGGAAGGAAGTGCCTCCTTGTTTTGTGAAAAAAATTATTCATCCCGTTGACAGCTGGGACCCGTCAGATTTGGTGACTGACTTGTGGGCCTACTAAGCGGACGTGTACGCACGGCTTTGTCAACTTAATCAACAAATGATTCTAGCAGCTGGACCGTTGGATGTTAATCCAACAGCCGTGCTCCTTCTTCAACATCTGTTCTTGCTCCTGTCTCCCGTGGGCGGCACCGCGGCTGTGCTGCCGCGCACCCGAACCAGTGAAGTTTCCCACTCCTCTCCATCTGCGACTCCACTGCCCCGTCTTCCCCATCTCCGGGTCGTTCTAGTCTGGGTGCGCTCGACACGGTGTGGTCAACGTGGTCAACAACCGAGAGTCATCGGAAGATGACTGTACGTGAGAGGCTGACAGTGGGGACGCACCACGCCCATGGACGCATGCATGCAACGGAACGCGGCGAGGTCAACGTGGTCAAGGAACGACTTCCATCGGAAGTATACTATACGTGGAGAGTCTCAGCTGGGTCCACGGCCGTAGCAAGTAAGTGCCTCCTTATTACGCGGAAAATAAGGATTCCTCCAACTGACCGCAGGGACCCACTGGACGGGCCACCGTATTTCGCAAAAAAAGCGTTTGCCCCCTGACTGCTGGGACCCACCTGACGGGCCACCGTATTTCGCGAAAAAACGTTCCCCCCACTGTCAGCTCGGACCCACCTGAAGTGCCTCCTTATTACGCACACAAAAATGAATACTCCCCTGGCTAGCTGGGACCCGCCTTGGTGGGAGGCTGACTTGTGGGCCTACTAAGTTGACGGGGATGAAGGGCTTTGTCAACTTAGTCAATATGAACGATTCTAGCTCCAGTGACCGTACGATGTCCATCCAACGGCCGTAGTGCTTCTTCAACCTCTGGTCTTCTTGCTCCAGCCGCCCAAAGCAGCGCCGGTCGTGCCGCATGCTCCTGCCTCCCGTGGCCGGCTGTGCTGCCGCAGAGGCCTCACCGCCCCCTATTATTCCCACCGCTAGCCAGGCCCTGCGGCGACGGCAGCCTCACACCGCAGCCCAACCAGTGAACCCTCGTACTCCTCTCCGCGCGGGCTTCCACTTCCGCGTCTTCCCCGGCTCCGCATCGTCCCCTTCCTAGGCCTCGCCGTCGTCCACCGCCGTGGTGCTCTCCGTGCGGCGTGGTCAACGTGGTCAAGGAACGACTTCCATCGGAAGAGTACTGTACGTGGAGAGGCTGACAGCTGGGTCCACGGCCACAGCCCATTTTTTTTTTGATTTGCCAAGTAAGTCGCTTTGTCAGGCCTGTTGGGCTGCAAATCTTTCAAGACGAGGAGAGCTTTCATTCGGCTGGCCGAGAAAATGGCCCATCAGTAATGAGAAATGGGTTGTACATTTTTAAAACACATCAAACCGGCAATTAGTTTCAAATATCTTTTTTTTCATTTCAAGATTTTAAATTACATTAATTTTTATGCGTGGAGAATTTGTTGGATTTTATATTGATATACATTTATTTTTAAAATCAGTTTGAATGTGAGTCGAAATTTCGGGATTAAAAACAGTTCGGACCGCACCGAAATATGCAAAATTTCGTATAATTTTTTAACCGTGGCCACAATATGGGCTGTAATGCTAACAAAAAGAATATGGGCTCCAAAAAAACCTTAATAATTAGCAAATGGGCTGTAAATTATTAGAAATAATGGCAGATGGTTTGTATGCTGTTTTCCACAGATTTGAGGCTTTCCTAAAAAAAAAGGTTGACGCACAAGCAGTGACTGTTGGATGGCCATCCAACGGGCCGTCGTGCTTCTTCAATCTCTGCTCTTCCTGCTCCAGCCGCTCAAACAAGCGCCGGCGGGACTACCTGCTCCCTCCTCCCCGCGGCCGGCTTTGCTGCCGCGCAGGCCTCACCGCCCCACCATACTCCCATCGCTGGCTTAGCCATCCCTCTACTCACCCACACTTGCTGTTATTCTCCGGCGACGGCAGACGAACCAGTAAACCCTCGTACAGTCGTACTCCCCTCCGCGTGGGAAACAACTGCCGAGTCTTCCCTGCCTCCGTGTCGTTCCCTTCCTAGGCCTCGCCGTCGTCCACCGCCTTGGTGCTCTCGGCGCGGCCTGGTCAACGTGGTCAACGACCGACATGCATCTGAAGTGGACTGTACGTGGAGAGGCCGACAACTGGGTTCACGGCCGCACGCAAGGAAATGCCTCCTTATTACGCGCAAAATAATGATTCCTCCACCTGACATCAGGGACCCACCGAAAGGGCCTCTGTATTTCGCGAAAAAAATGTTACCGCCGCTGACAGCTCGGACCCACCAGCTATATCTTCGCACGCAAGGAAGTGCCTCCTTATTACGCACAAAAAAAATGAATACTCCCCCTGGTAGCTGGGACCCACCATGGTGGGAGGCTGACATGTGGGCCTACTAAGTTGACTGGGACGGGGGCCTTTGTCAACTTTAGTCAATATGAATGATTCTAGCTCCAGTGACCGTACGATGTCCATCCAACGGCCGTACTGCTTCTTCAACCTCTGGTCTTCTTGCTCCAGCCGCCCAAAGCAGCGCCGGTCGTGCCGCATGCTCCTGCCTCCAGTGGCCGGCTGTGCTGTCGTGGAGGCCTCACCGCCCCCTACTATTCCCACCGCTGGCCAGGCCCTGCGGCGACGGCAGCCTCACACCGCAGCCGAACCAGTGAACCGTCGTACTCCTCTCCGCGCGGGCTTCCACTGCCGCGTCTTCCCCGGCTTCGCGTCGTCCCCTTCCTAGGCCTCGCCGTCGTCCACCGCCGTGGTGCTCTCCGCGCGGCGTGGTCAACGTGGTCAAGGAATGACTTCCATCAGAAGAGTATTGTACGTGGAGAGGCTGACAGCTGGGTCCACGGCCACAGCCCAGTTTTTTTGTGATTTGCCAAGTAAGTCGCTTTGTCAGGCCTGTTGGGCTGCAAATCTTTCAAGACGAGGAGAGCTTTCATTCGGCTGGCCGAGAAAATGGCCCATCAGTAATGAGAAATGGGCTGTACATTTTTAAAACACATCAAACCGGCAATCAGTTCCAAATATCTTTTTTTTTCATTTCGAGATTTTAAATTACATTAATTTTTATGCATGGAGAATTTATTGGATTTTATATTGATATACATTTATTTTTCAAATCAGTTTGAATGTGAGTCGAAATTTCGGGATTAAAAACAGTTCGGACGGCACCGAAATATGCAAAATTTCGTATAATTTTTTAACCGTGGCCACAATATGGGCTGTAATGCTAGCAAAAAGAATATGGGCTCCAAAAAAAACCTTAATACTTAGCAAATGAGCTGTAAATTATTAGAAATAATGGCAGATGGGTTGTATGCTGTTTTCCACAGATTTGAGGCTTTCCTAAAAAAAAGGTTGACGCACAAGCAGTGACTGTTGGATGGCCATCCAACGGCTGTCGTGCTTCTTCAATCTCTGCTCTTCCTACTCCAGCCGCTCAAACAAGCGCCGACGGGACTGCCTGCTCCCTCCTCCCCGCGGCCGGCTCTGCTGCCGCGCAGGCCTCACCGCCCCACCGTACTCCCATCGCTGGCCTAGCCATCCCTCTACTCACACACACCTACTGTTATTCTCCGGCGACGGCAGACGAACCAGTAAACCCTCGTACAGTTGTACTCCCCTCCGCGTGGGAAACAACTGCCGAGTCTTCCCTCGCTCCGTGTCGTTCCCTTCCTAGGCCTCGCCGTCGTCCACCGCCCTGGTGCTCTCGGCGCGGCCTGGTCAACGTGGTCAATGACCGACATGCATCTGAAGTGGACTGTACGTGGAGAGGCCGACAGTTGGGTCCACGGCCGCACGCAAGGAAATGCCTCCTTATTACGCGCAAAATAATGATTCCTCCACCTGACATCAGGGACCCACCGAAAGGGCCTCTGTATTTCATGAAAAAAACGTTACCGCCGCTGACAGCTCGGACCCACCAGCTATATCTTCGCACGCAAGGAAGTGCCTCCTTATTACGCACAAAAAAATGAATACTCCCCCTGGTAGCTGGGACCCACCATGGTGGGAGGCTGACTTGTGGGCCTACTGAGTTGACTGGGACGGGGGCCTTTGTCAACTTTAGTCAATATGAATGATTCTAGCTCCAGTGACCGTACGATGTCCATCCAACGGCCGTAGTGCTTCTTCAACCCCTGGTCTTCTTGCTCCAGCCGCCCAAAGCAGCGCCGGTCGTGCCGCATGCTCCTGCCTCCCGTGCCCGGCTGTGCTGCCGCGGAGGCCTCACCGCCCCCTACTATTCCCATCGCTGGCCAGGCCCTGCGGCGACGGCAGCCTCACACCGCAGCCGAACCAGTGAACCCTCGTACTCCTCTCCGCGCGGGCTTCCACTGCCGCGTCTTCCCCGGCTCCCCGTCGTCCCCTTCCTAGGCCTCGCCGTCGTCCACCGCCCTGGTGCTCTCGGCGCGGCGTGGCCAACGTGGTCAAGGAACGACTTCCATCGGACGTGGACTGTACGTGGAGAGGCTGACAGCTGGGTCCACGGCCGCAGCAAGGAAGTGCCTCCTTCTTACGCGGAAAATAATGATTCCTCCACCTGACAGCTGGGTCCCACCGGACGGGCCACTGTATTTCGCGGAAAAAACGTTTCCCCCTGACTGCTGGGACCCACCAGCTACATCTTCGCACGCAAGGAAGTGCGCTCGGGCAAAAAAAAACGATTCGCCCCCTGACTGTCGGGACCCACCAGCTACATCTTCGCAGGCAAGGAAGTGCCTGACAGTCGGGACCCACCTGGTCGAAGCGTACGTAGCATTGTCATTCTGGTCGCGAACATGTACGTACATACTGGTCGATGTAGAGGCCCGCACGTGTCTTAGTAGAGGCGCGCACGTAGCATGTACACGTACGTACAGCGGCCAGTGTGCAAGAAAGAAAATACGGCCACGTACGTACATACGGGCAGGGTCTCGAACGCCTACTCGCGCATACGTACGGCCAGGGCTCGTGTACATGGCTGGGTCGGAACGGAGAAACAGCGTCGTCGTCATGTTCATGGGGAGCCAGCCGGCTGGGTCAGAACGGAATTCGTCGTCGTGTTCATCGGGAGGGCTTGGACGGAACAGCCGATGGAAACGAGGCCTAGCGTACCGCAGAACGGAGGAAACGGCCTTGTGTTCGACCAGCCATGTTTGAAACGGGATCCTGTTCATCGGGAGGGGTCTGGCGTACCGCAAAACGGAGGAAACAGACCTCCTACGGTCGAAACGGGGGTCCTGTTGATCGGGAGGGGTTTGGCGTACCGCAAAACGGAGGAAACGGACTTGTGTTGGAGCGCTACGGTCGAAACGGGGGTCCTGTTCATCAGGAGGGGTGTGGCGTACCGCAAAACGGGACTCCACGGGACACTGTTCATCTCCACCGTCGACCCCCTCCCGCCTCCACGGGCTACTGTTCATCCACCGTCGACCTCCTCCAGCCTCCACCTGCGACTGTTCATCCACGGGCTCCTGTTCATCCAGCCTCCACCACGCGCTACTCCACCGGCTACTGTTCAACCAGCCCTGTCCACGGGCTCCTGTTCAACCACCCCTCCACGGGCTACTGTTCATCCAGCCCTCCACCGTCTACTATTCATTCTGCCCTCCACGGGGTGGTCCTGTTCATCCTGCCCTCCACGGGGTCCTGTTCATCCAGCCCCAACCGGCTCGATCGATCGGCGTCCTGTTCATCCAGAGGCAACACCACGGGGTCCTGTTCATCCACCCCCCACCGGGAACTGTTCATCCAAACCCCTCCAGCAACGCTCACTGTTCATCCAGAGGCAGCATCGATCGGCTTCAGTTAGCAGCAGTAGCGAAGGAATCGCTCGATCGGGTTCAGTTAACAGCCATCGATCGATCGCTCGGGTTCAGTAACGCGTAGCCTGCAGTGCAATCACTCGGGTTCAGTTAGAGCCCAACGCCTCGCTCGGGTTCAGTTAGAGCCAACGCCTCGCACACACGCGCGTACGTGTACGAGAAGAAACGCGCATCGCTCGGCCCCCGACCTTCCACCGTAACTGGGAACTCCCCGAAATTTTCCTCGCCCTCGCTTCTACCACGGTTTTTTCCGTCATGGACGGCCCAAAGAATGTCATGCAGCTGCGTCTCCGGCCCGCCCAGGAAGAAAAGCCCATTTTCTGTCATGATTTTTTGTCATAGAACTAGGAGCCCACCACATCTATGATGATACCGGGTTTTGTCACAATTATCGTCATATGTATGACAGAAAAAAAATTCGTTCGACCCAAAATGTGAAGGATGTGTCTTTTTTTTGTAGTGACGGCTTGCTGCAGCGCCGCATGCGTAGGCGAGTCCTTCACACGCCGTCGCCCCTGTTAATCTTAGGGGTGTGGCTCTGGGGTTGCGTGCGTCCTAGTGTTTGGAAAAACAGAATAGTCGCACTGCTCCTGTAAACAAAGCGCACTGCGTGCGTTAGCGCGAGGCCGAGCAGGGGTTGGGGAGGGGGGTTGTGACCCTCCCTCTCGACCCCTTGCGAGGCTGAGCTTGGAATGAGCAGGAGCAGGCGGCGACGCGGCATGCCGCGGTGCCGCATGCGTAGGCGAGTTCGTCACTCCCCGTCGCCCCCTGTCTATCTTAGGGTTGTGGCTCTTGGGTTGCGTGCGTCCTAGGGTTTGGAAAAACAAAATAGCCGCACTGCGCCTGTCAACCAAGCGCACTGCGTGCGTTTGCGCGATGCCGAGCCTGGAACGAGCCGGAGCAGGCGGCGATGCGTCGTGCCGCGGCGCCGCATGCGTAGGCTGGTCCGTCACACCCCATCGCCCCTTGTCTATCTTAGGGGTGTGGCTCTTGGGCTGCGTGCGTCCTAGGGTTTGGAAAAATAGAATAGCCGCACTGCGCCAGTCAACCAAGCGCACTGCGTGCATTAGCGCGAGGCCGAGCAGGGGGTGGGGAGGGGGGTTGTGACCCCCCTCCCTCCCCCCTACGAGGCCGAGCCTGGAAAGAGCCGGAGTAGGCGGCGGCGCAGCGTGCCGCGGCGCCGCATGCGGAGGCGAGTCCGTCACACCCCGTCGACCCCTGTCACACCCCGTGCGCCTGTCAACCAAGCCAGGGTGTGACGGGGGGTTGTGCCGTGGTAGCCAAGAAAAAACAATCGCTAAGTGGAGGAGGCGGTTTGACGCGGGGTAGCTGTGGTAGTGTGGGTCGTGGACGTGCACCAGCCGTTTTAGTTTGTCGTGGCAACCGCCAAGTGGTAGTGTTCGTGGTTGCTTGGAAAAAGAAAACGCCTAAGCGAACTGCAATGCTTAATTGATAGCACGTCTTCCTTCCCATATCGAACTTCACAGCAGACTGCATTTTTTCGTGTACGAGGGAACTAGAGTTGCGTGCCAGTTGTGCGTCGTGGGGCTTCCTGGTTTTGGGCTGTGAGAATATGTGTTGGGTCCGTTGGGGTGTAAGACGGATTCGGCCCAAGTCGGCCTGTACGGGTGGTTTGCTCTTGCGCTGTGTGTGAGCGGTAACGTTTATTCCCACCTTGCCCACGGAGAGCGCCCTCGACCAGTTTATAAGCGCCGGCGAGGCAGTCGTGTGGAACTCCTCGGGTTACTTATTTGGGCGCTTATACACGGCGCTCGCTTCTCTATCCTCTCTGACCTATGGGCCCATGTGTGCCAGGCCCCATGCATCGTGGCTCAGAACGGACTCGCCTACTGTGGGCACAGACCTACTACGAGACTGGCTTGGGCTGGTTGCACCTGGGTGGTCAATTATTTTTGTATTTCAAGCATTTTTTCTTTTGTAGTACACGTATTCGTGGTAGTACAAATGATGTCATTTGTACTGCTTGTACCAACGTTGTGCGCTGCATTGCATGTACTAAGTATGCGTGTTTTGCACTGCACTAAAGTGGTTGCGGCCCCTCTTGTGCTTCGTTTAAGGATGTACTGCACTTCATGTACACACTTTGTGAACTGCTTGATATTACTTTGAGGAACTGCATTCACCTTTCTTTAGAATGGTCTGCGGATTATAATTTCTTAGAAATATTAATATTGATGTTCTTTTTGTATAATACCTCTTGTGGACTGCATGTGGACACAGGGGTACTGCTCATGTTTACCATTGTGAACTGCATTCGTCTTTTTTTGGTATGAGTTGCAGTCAAAGTACTTAATTTTTTTGTTTAACGTTGTTTTTGAATACGTTTTGTATGTGTGTAGTATGTTTTGGTATCACACATCAGATTTTTTAAAGTTGTCTGGATACTTGTTCTAATACAAACTCAACAATCATTACCTAGTGCAACGACATTGTTTTTACAAAGAAACGTTCGATATGAAGCAACGGACATAAGCAAAACCTACCAGACAGGAAACAAGGAACAACACAACCACTAAAGTAAAATGAAACAAACATTGCCCTATTCATTTCTAGTTGCTGTATGGGATTACAACCTTGTTCTTCTTCTTTGCTTATTTTTCTCTTTTTGCCCTGTCTAGTCCCATTACGGCCACTGGTACGCGTCGGTGCTATACAAACAGTTTTTAACCCCTTTCCGCGATGGCGTTCGGAACCGTCACCTAGTGAGTGTGGGGGATAGGGGGTCCTTCCCAGACGACCCAGAAACCGTCGAGGATATGCCCTCCTGCACACACGCTGATAGAGGCAAAGGTGTCCCGATCTTTCGATGAGATGATAACTACCAATTTGGTGGAGACGACTTTGACGATCCGACTACAAACGTGCACGACGTTGCGCCTTATCAATCGCTAAACCAATCTCCTGAGGTTACTGACGATGCCGGAAGCACGATCAGCCTGACCACGAAGGTCTATTCCTGCAAGCAATCGAAGAACGAGCAAGAATATGATAATGCAATCTGAATATTGCGAATATATATGAAGTATTGATAGTGGTGGGAATCCGTAAGCGGTCTTGGTCTGGTCGTTGGACACAAACGAAGTACACGAAGTTGCAATGGCTAACTTTTAACTAAACAAATTCCAAGGAAAAAGCTACTAGATGGATCTACTTATATAGGAGCAAGGGGTGGCGGCCAAGGAGGTGGGAGGACGTCCCAAGGCAGCCTAAAACCAACCCTAGGTCGTACAAGGCTCATGGGCCCAAGTGGAGGTGATGCAACACCTTTGGACTTGTAGTTTGACTCGGATTCTGGTGCAACGTCAGATTGTTTCGACCATAACTCAATGCTCCGGACGAATTTAAAGGTGAATCCAATTGGGTTGGAAAGAGCACGAAATCTAGTTTCCAACAAAAAAAGAATCACCCAATTCGGAGTCCGTATGAAAAAGTTGTTGGCGTTTTGAGTCAGGTTTGTCTGTGCAGTCCGAATCTGAATCCAGAACGTGAGACTTGGACTCTTTCTTCTCTTGGCCCAAAAGTGACGTGAGAGGACTTTTTGAACAGAACCTAAACTTCTCCTTTTCCCCTATCTTCATATGTGGATCGTACAAATGTCCCATACACCTGCAATTAGACAAAACACAAAAGTGTGTGAAGTATTTTTGTTCTGGATAACATAAATAGATTATTGAATAGTTTGCACTAGAAATCACCTGACAAATATGCATCTATGCAATATTTTTGGTCGTATCCAAGGTAATCATGTCCTCATCATCCTCCCCTTCTTGAAAACAAAGCCGTCCTCGGCGTTGCTTAATTTGAAATCTGGCTAACAAAAGAGACAAGGTGTACACGTTGTATATGTACATGTCATCTGTTTTTACTGATCTCATTTGGTGCACATGTGACTCAGTTATACAAGAGCACCCTTCAAAAGTCGTGAAATGTAAAGTCAATATATTATCACAAGAAGTCAAAGGCATGAAAATATTGCAACTCAGTTTGCACATATAAGTGAAGCTCTTATTCATATCAAAAGATTGACAATGCTTATCATTAAACCATCCCAACATTGATGAACCATCACCAAGATTAGAGGTCATATCAAAATGATTAAACATTGGCACAATTATTTTCAAACATATTTGATCCAAATCTGATTTATTCCCTGATTCACTTGATTCTTTTGCATCGATAGTTAATTCAATGGGCTCACTCAAAATTGTTTGATCACATGGCAAAGTCAAATCATCAACATAGTCCTCTAAGGTAGCTGGTGTGATCAAAGTAGTGGGTAGCTCACCGCATGGTGCACTTAAATTGACAAGACATTCATCATACTCATGTGGAAGTGGAAGATTAGTACCTTTGTCATTACCTCTTATGATCAACTCAGATGAGGTAGGCACTCTCGGTGATGATGTGTCACATGGTGGAGGTGATGTAGTCCTCACAACAACGGATGTGGTTGTCATAGTATGCTTAGTAGTTGAAGGGACAACCGTATCAACTCTTGGAATGTGCATCTCGCGCTTGTTCTCCTTGTGCGCAACACGTCGTTTTATTTCCTGTTCAGCTTTGCAAGCAAGATGAAACAAATGGTCCATAGGATAACACTCTTCATGTATTAGTATCTCCTGAATGTCACGATTTAATCCTCCCCCAAATCTATCCATAAAATCTTCTTCAATTTCTTCTAAAGAGGAATGCAGCAAGGTAGTTTGTAAAGTATCATAATATTTCGTTACGGTGTCACTACCTTGTTTTAAATGTTGCAACTTTGTAACCATGTCACGAGTATAATAAGCGGGAACGAATGTATGTCGCATGGCAAGTTTCAAATCATCCCAAGTAGTAGGTATATCATTAGGGTGTAACCGACAATATTCACTCCACCAAACTACAGCATAACCAGTGAAAGAACCAACCGCAACCTTAACTTTTTTACGTACATCAAAATTATTGGAAGCAAATATATTATTTAGGTCAAACTCCCATTCAATATATAAAGCAGGTCTAAAACGGCCATTAAATGGTGGTATAGAAACATTAACCTGATCATGTGCATTTGGATGTTTGTGCACCTCTCGTGACGGTTGTGGTATTTGCATAGGTGATGGCACATCTCCCACGATCGACAAACCCCATGAATTGACTCTAGATCCTGTCATGATTAGTAGAAACAAGAAACAAAATTCAAGAATAATGTTCCTATGAACTACTAGGATGTGATGGTAAAGCGCTCACAGTAAAGCAAATATCAATATCTTACAAGTTCTTACCAAGCAGCAGGTGGTGACAGGCAACCAGCGGTGTCAAATAACTCCAAAGATTGAGTAAAGCGATTGCCAGGGGAACATACGTATACACGGTGTAGAAATATGTGGAGCTGGGTTGGCTATATATGGTAGCAAAATATTAGCAATAATCAATTCAGAGATGCAATGTTGAATAAACGCTCAACGACGGTACTGTGCTGGTCCTAGGCTAGACCGGACTAGAGACGCGAGCCTAGAACACTAATGAGGTCACGGCGTAGCACAACTAGCATCAATCAAGGATACTAAGTAGCTCTGGACAGCAAGATATAAGTGAAGATCACAACGGCAGTAAAGATAATGATGAAAAACAACTGCCAAGCAGGATATACAACAACTCTCGCCAACTTTCCTCTTGAAAAGTTTGTGCCAATTTTCTGATAATTTTTTTCAAAGAATGCTACTAACTCAAGCTTTCCAATGCAAAAAGAATCACTCAATTCCGAGTTGATATGAGGAGTGAAAGAATTCTGAAACTGGCTTGAAAAACTGGAATAAGCTGTGTCCGTGAACTTCGGAGGGCAAAAAGACCTATTTAGAAGACGATTTTGAGGTGTCAAATATTGAACTAGTCTCTGCAACTATTTAGATGCGGCTCGTCGCTAGCTTTCATTTGAGTACTCGCGGAGTCAAAACGGACTTCGTATGAGGAAGGTATGCCTGTTTTACTAAACAGTGCACAAAACAGATTCCAATCCGAATTCAACTACGAGATTGAGTCTAGATAGATCCGAATTTTGTTTTTTTTCTTCTCTCTTTTTTTTCCTCACACTTTTTTTTATTTCTCTTTTTTTCTGACTTCTTTTTCTTTTTTTTCTCTCTTTTTTTTTCTCTGTCTTTTTTTTCTCTCCCTCTTTCCAAGACAAACTAGATAAGATGCAGATTGGATCAAGCGAAGATGTGAACGACCTCAACTATGATTGTGACAATGAACTATGGGTAGCACATGGTGGAATTTGATGGATGGTGTGTAGTGGTATATGGATACGGATCGGTGGTGGTATATGGATACGGATTGGTGGTGGTATATGGATACGGATTCAAAGCGGTGGCGGAGAAGCAATGGTGGTAGATGGCAAGGCGATGATGATGGTGCGGCGGCGGCGTGACAACTTATGACCAGAACTCGAAACTCTAAAAGACTAGACTCTAAGAGCAGCAACTTGACACGACGATGCAACCGCAAATTCAACAAAGCAAAAACCCTAAAAAGATTATGCAAAGGCTCAGATTGGTTCGGATATGATGAACTAACCCTAATTTTTTTGTGGCTTTTTCGTGGACGGTAGGTATGAAGAACAGACTCGATCTAAACTACGAAAAACTATAAAGTCTCACCGAGCAACCTGGAAATCTGATACCACTTGATAGAGGCAAAGGTGTCCCGTCTTTCGATGAGATGATGGATATCGCTTTGGTGGAAGTCGACTTTGACGATCCGACTACGAACGTGCGAGGACGTCGCGCCTTAGCAATCGCTAAACCAACTCTGAGAGGTTATCGACCACGCCGGAGCACGATCAACCTGACCACGAGGGTCTGTTTCCTGCGAGCAAACGAAGAACAAGCAAGAAACTGAGATTGCAATTTGGATATTGCGAATATAAGATGAAAGCTTTATTGATCAAGGTGGAGTTCTGTGACGCCTTTGTCTGGCGAACTTTTAATCTAAACAAAACCCAAGGAAAAAGCTACTAGATGGATCTACTTATATAGGAGCAAGGGGTGGCGGCCAAGGAGGTGGGAGGACGTCCCAAGTCAGCCTAAAACCAACCCTAGGTCGTACAAGGCTCATGGGCCCAAGTGGAGGTGATGCAACACCTTTGGACTTGTAGTTTGACTCGGATTCTGGGGCAACGTCAGATTGTTTCGACCATAACTCAATGCTCCGGACGAATTTAAAGGTGAATCCAATTGGGTTGGAAAAAGCACGAAATCTAGTTTCCAACAAAAAAAGAATCACCCAATTCGGAGTCCGTATGAAAAAGTTGTTAGCGTTTTGAGTCAGGTTTGTCTGTGCAGTCCGAATCTGAATCCAGAACGTGAGAGACTTGGACTCTTTCTTCTCTTGGCCCAAAAGTGACGTGAGAGGACTTTTTGAACAGAACCTAAACTTCTCCTTTTCCCCTATCTTCATATGTGGATCGTACAAATGTCCCATACACCTGCAATTAGACAAAACACAAAAGTGTGTGAAGTATTTTTGTTCTGGATAACATAAATAGATTATTGAATAGTTTGCACTAGAAATCACCTGACAAATATGCATCTATGCATTATTTTTGGTCGTATCCAAGGTAATCATGTCCTCATCATCCTCCCCTTCTTGAAAACAAAGCCGTCCTCGGCGTTGCTTAATCTGAAATCTGGCTAACAAAAGAGACAAGGTGTACACGTTGTATATGTACATGTCATCCGTTTTTACTGATCTCATTTGGTGCACATGTGACTCAGTTATACAAGAGCACCCTTCAAAAGTCGTGAAATGTAAAGTCAATATATTATCACAAGAAGTCAAAGGCATGAAAATATATTATCACAACAAGCCGGAGCACGATCAACCTGACCACGAGGGTCTGTTTCCTGCGAGCAAACGAAGAACAAGCAAGAAACTGAGATTGCAATCTGGATATTGCGAATATAAGATGAAAGCTTTATTGATCAAGGTGGAGTTCTGTGACGCCTTTGTCTGGTCGCTGAACACAAACGAAGTACGCGAAGTTGCAGCTATGGCGAACTTTTAATCTAAACAAAACCCAAAGTCTAAACGACGCCCTAAGGGCTGTATATATGGAGGAAGAGGGGGGGGATTTCGTGGCCCTTGAGGAAGGGATACGAAACCAACCCTATCTCTTGTTTCCCCACACATACGGACTCTAAAAACAGCCTATACTGATGTATTTCGAAATTACATGGGCCTGGCCCAATAATAAGGTGACGCAGCACGTAGAATAGCCTCTGGACGAAAGTTATGAAGTAGCATCTTGTATATTTCGTCCAAGGCTTCATGCACGCATTATGGTGGCTTCAACGTCTTGAAATCATCACTTGTAACTCCGTTCTTGTTCCCCATGCGCATGCCATCATCTCCATGCTTGTTCTTGCTCCAATGTTCATCCTTCTCAAAGCTAGGCCCTTCATTTGTAAGCAAAACAAATGTATCCAATTTAGGCAGCATCATATTCTCATGAATATTAGAATCATTACCAAGAAACGAAAGTACCTGGTAATTTAATTGGCGTGCGCGAGCTCTAGTAATTGGTCCAGTATGTATAGCAGCAGGGGCTGTGGGTGTAACAATGGTATTGATGTCCTCATCATCCTCCCCTTCTTGAAATGAAGTCGTCCTCGACGGAAGCTCATCTTCCTCACCCAAATAAGGCTTCAAATCTGCAATATTAAAAGTGGGACTAACCCCAAAATCTGCAGGCAGCTCAAGTTTATATGCATTATCATTTATTTTCTCTAACACCTTAAAAGGACCATCAGCACGTGGCATTAGCTTTGATTTGCGCAAATCAGGAAATCTATCCTTACGCAAATGTAACCAAACAAGATCTCCAGGTGCAAACACAACATGTTTTCTATCCTTACGCAAATGTAACCAAACAAGATCTCCAGCAAGTTTATATTTAGCATTCATACGCTCAATGTTTTCCTTAGTTAACTCATGCATTTTTAAGATCAATTCAGCACGTTGTTTAGCATCAAAATTAACCTTCTCCGAAGATGGAAAAGGCAACAAATCAATAGGTGCACGAGGTAGGAAACCATACACAATTTCAAAAGGGCACATCTTAGTAGTAGAATGCAATGGACGATTATAAGCAAACTCAATATGAGGCAAGCATTCTTCCCACACTTTCTTATTATTCTTCAAAACAGCCCTAAGCATAGTAGACAATGTTCTATTGACTACTTCAGTTTGTCCATCAGTTTGGGGGTGACAAGTAGTACTAAAAAGCAGTTTAGTCCCCAACTTAGCCCATAAACATCTCCAAAAGTGGCTAAGAAATTTAGTATCACGATCGGAAACAATAGTATTTGGCACACCATGCAAGCGAATAATTTCACGAAAGAACAAATCAGCAACATTAACAGCATCATCGCTTTTATGACATGGTATAAAGTGTGCCATTTTCGAGAATCTATCCACGACAACAAATATGCTATCCCTCCCCTTCTTTGTTCGAGGTAAACCTAAAACAAAGTCCATAGATATATCCTCCCAAGGAACACTAGGTACAGGCAAAGGCATATATAAACCATGACGATTGAGTCGTGACTTAGCTTTTTGACATGTAGTGCAGCGAGCAACAAAACGCTCAACATCCCGTCTCATCTTTGGCCAAAAGAAATGTGTAGCAAGTACGTCCTCTGTCTTCTTCACGCCAAAGTGTCCCATTAATCCTCCGCCATGCGCCTCCTGCAACAACAAAAGACGAAGAGAGCTAGCTGGAATGCATAGCTTGTTAGCACGGAACACAAATCCATCATTAACGACAAACTTGTTCCAGGTTCTTCCTTCTTTACAATTCTGCAATACATCTTTAAAATCAGCATCATGCACATATTGATCTTTGATGGTCTCCAAACCAAATATTTTGAAGTCAAGTTGTGAAAGCATAGTATAGCGACGAGACAATGCATCAGCAATAACATTTTCTTTACCCTTCTTGTGTTTAATGACATAAGGGAAAGTTTCAATGAATTCAACCCATTTAGCATGTCTACGATTCAGTTTAGCTTGACTTTTAATATGTTTCAAAGATTCATGATCAGAATGTATAACAAATTCTTTGGGCCATAAATAATGTTGCCATGTTTCTAAAGTCCGAACAAGAGCATATAGTTCTTTATCATAAGTAGAACAATTCAGACTAGGCCCACTCAATTTTTCAGAAAAGTATGCAACAGGTTTGCCATCTTGTAATAACACACCTCCTAATCCAATGCCACTAGCTTCACATTCAAGCTCAAAAGTCTTATTTAAATCAGGAAGTTGGAGTAAAGGAGCATGTGTCAACTTATCTTTCAATACCGTGAAGGCTTCTTCCTGTGCGGTACCCCAAACAAAAGGCACATCCTTCTTTGTAAGCTCGTTGAGAGGTGCAACAATGGTGCTAAAATCTCTCACAAAACGCCTATAGAAACCAGCGAGTCCAAGAAAACTCCGCACTTGTGTGACCGTTTTGGGCTGCGGCCAACTCTCAATAGCTTCAATCTTGGCTTTATCAACTTCAATTCCCTGTGGAGTAACAACATAGCCAAGAAAAGATACTCGGTCGGTGCAAAAGGTGCACTTCCCAAGGTTACCAAACAAACGTGCATCACGTAGAGCAATAAAAACAGCACGTAAATGTTCCAAATGTTCTTCGAAAGATTTGCTATAAATCAGTATATCATCAAAATAGACTACCACAAATCGTCCAATGAAAGCACGTAAAACTTCGTCATTAGTCTCATGAAAGTACTAGGTGCATTAGTTAACCCAAAAGGCATGACTAACCACTCATATAAACCAAACTTAGTTTTAAATGCAGTTTTCCATTCATCTCCCAATTTCATACGAATTTGATGGTATCCACTACGCAAATCAACTTTGGAGAATATTGTAGAGCCACTCAATTCATCAAGCATATCATCTAGCCTAGGAATAGGATGACGATAACGAATAGTAATATTATTAATGCCTCTACAATCAACACACATACGCGACGTACCATCCTTTTTAGGCACGAGTATAATAGGAACAGCACAAGGACTAAGAGATTCGCGTATATAACCTTTGTCGAGCAGCTCCTGTACTTGACGCATAATCTCCTTCGTCTCCTCTGGATTGGTACGGTATGGTGCACGGTTGGGTAGCGATGCACCGGGAATTAAGTTAATTTGATGCTCAATCCCTCGAATAGGTGGTAATCCCGGTGGCACGTCTTGTGGGAAGACGTCAGCGAACTCCTGCAAAATGTTAGTGACAGCAGGGGGCAAAGAGGAAGGCACGTCCTCGAATGAAAATAATGCCTCTTTGCACACAAAAGCATAGCAAACAGATTTGTGGAAATCTAGTTCATCAATATCAGATTTTGTGGCAAGTAAACATGCACTTTTCAATTTAATTTTAGAAACAACACTAGATGGTTTATTATTAGGTTTCATTTGTTGCTCAAATTCCTTTGCCACAATCTGATTTTCACTCTTATTTTTCTCCTGTTTTGCTTTATTAGCTCTATTAATGTCATCTTTCAAAATGGAATCAGGAGTCATAGGAAGCAAAGTAATATTTTTATCCTTATGAACAAGAGTATACTGATTGTTTCTACCATGGTGTACAGAATTTTTATCAAATTGCCATGGTCTACCTAGTAATAAGGAACATGCTTGCATGGGTACCACATCACAATCAACATAATCAGCATATGTAGAGATACTAAAATGCACACGAACGGTACGTGTTACCTTAACCTTGCCGCTGTTGTTGAACCATTGGATGTAGTAAGGATGTGGATGTGGTCTTGTGGTGAGAGATAGCTTCTCCACCATCTCCATGCTAGCCAAGTTGTTACAGCTCCCTCCATCGATGATGACGCGAACAGAACGTTCCTTCACAACTCCCTTTGTATGGAACAAATTATGCCTCTGATTTTGCTCTGCTTGTGTGACCCGCACACTCAAAACACGTTGAGCAACTAAACATTCATACCTGTCAGCGTCTTCAGGAGCCATGTATTGCGTCTCATTTTCAGAATCATCTCCACCATGTTCTTCACGTGTAATAAGAGCCAAAGTCTCCTCATCATAGTCACTAGCGGACTCATACCCACCATCCTCAGTAGCAATCATGACACGCTGAGATTTGCATTCTCTCGCAAAATGTCCTCTTCCCTTACAACGACGACAAATAATATCACTTGTGTGCCCTGTCGATGCCATGGAAGAAGAAGAGCTCTGCGCAGGCCCGGCAGGTGTGCTCTTGGCAGAGAGTGGTGGTTGTGCCTGCTTTCTTGTATCACGGCTGGAGGTGGCACCTGATGGAGGTGATGGTGAAGTGGAAGTAGAAGATGCACGCGGTGTCCATGATGAAGGTCGACCTGCAGAAAAGTTAGTTCGCGCCAATGGCTGTCGATCCTGCACTTCACGTTCAGCTTTACAAGCAAGATGGAATAAACGAGTGATATTATTATAATCCTTATACTCTAGAATGGTCAGAATCTCTTTATTTAATCCACCCATAAAACGTGCAAGCATAGCTTCATTCTCCTCAACAATACCACATCTAATCATGCCAGTTTGTAATTCCTGATAATATTCTTCTACGGAATTTTTCCCTTGTCTTAAACGCTGCAATTTTTGAAGTAATTCACCTTGATAATATGGTGGAACCCAACGAGTACGCATAGCAGTTTTCAAAGCAGCCCAAGTAGTTGGAACAGGATATAATCTACAATGTTCAGACCACCAAACACATGCAAAGCTAGTGAAAGCACAAACAGCAGCAGGAACACGTCTCTCCTCAGGATATTGTAAACATGTAAATCGTTGTTCAGTTTCTAACTCCCAAGTAAGATATATATCAGGAACATATCTACCCTCAAATGGTGGAATATTCAATTTCAGTTTAGGGAGATGGTCATGATCTCGTACCTGAGGTGGTGGTGCCGGCCTACCGTTGCGAATATATACCTGAGGTCGACCTGCTGGTGGTGGTGCTGGTGGCTGCACGTAGTTCTGATTTTGATCAACCTCATCCTCATAATCGCCCGCATAATCGTCATCCTCCTCAGCCGCCGCAGGAGCAGGAGCCAAAGAAGCATCAACAGTAGGTGCAGCAGCACCCGAATTTTGACCAATCTCAATTGGAACGCGATGTGCCCGTCCCACTTGATTTGGAAGGCGGCGTTGGAGATGTGGTTGTTGTTGTTGTAGAGGTGCGACATGTGCAGCCGGTGGTGGTTGGGGAAGACGCTTGAGTAATTCAGTAAACTTGTTATCCAGCTTTGTCTCAAACGTGATGAGGACATCAATACCATTGTTACACCCACAGCCCCTGCTGCTATACATACTGGACCAATTACTAGAGCTCGCGCACGCCAATTAAATTACCAGGTACTTTCGTTTCTTGGTAATGATTCTAATATTCATGAGAATATGATGCTGCCTAAATTGGATACATTTGTTTTGCTTACAAATGAAGGGCCTAGCTTTGAGAAGGATGAACATTGGAGCAAGAACAAGCATGGAGATGATGGCATGCGCATGGGGAACAAGAACGGAGTTACAAGTGATGATTTCAAGACGTTGAAGCCACCATAATGCGTGCATGAAACCTTGGACGAAATATACAAGATGCTACTTCATAACTTTCGTCCAGAGGCTATTCTAGGTGCTGCGTCACCTTATTATTGGGCCAGGCCCATGTAATTTCGAAATACATCAGTATAGGCTGTTTTTAGAGTCCGTATGTGTGGGGAAACAAGAGATAGGGTTGGTTTCGGACCCCTTCCTCAAGGGCCACGAAATTCCCCCCCTCTTCCTCCATATATACAGCCCTTAGGGCGTCGTTTAGACTTCGGACCCCTTCCTCAAGGGCCACGAAATTCCCCCCCTCTTCCTCCATATATACAGCCCTTAGGGCGTCGTTTAGACTTTGGGTTTTGTTTAGACTTTTTTTGGAGGAAGAGGGGGGGAATTTCGTGGCCCTTGAGGAAGGGGTCCGAAACCAACCCTATCTCTTGTTTCCCCACACATACGGACTCTAAAAACAGCCTATACTGATGTATTTCGAAATTACATGGGCCTGGCCCAATAATAAGGTGACGCAGCACCTAGAATAGCCTCTGGACGAAAGTTATGAAGTAGCATCTTGTATATTTCGTCCAAGGCTTCATGCACGCATTATGGTGGCTTCAACGTCTTGAAATCATCACTTGTAACTCCGTTCTTGTTCCCCATGCGCATGCCATCATCTCCATGCTTGTTCTTGCTCCAATGTTCATCCTTCTCAAAGCTAGGCCCTTCATTTGTAAGCAAAACAAATGTATCCAATTTAGGCAGCATCATATTCTCATGAATATTAGAATCATTACCAAGAAACGAAAGTACCTGGTAATTTAATTGGCGTGCGCGAGCTCTAGTAATTGGTCCAGTATGTATAGCAGCAGGGGTTGTGGGTGTAACAATGGTATTGATGTCCTCATCACCTTCAATGATATGACCATTAGGTGGGTAGATATTTTGGGACAGCTGGCGCATAGCACAGCAACGGTCAGAAATTTGAGTATCAAATTCCTCAGGGCTATCATGTTCCTCACTGTGTAGGCAATCCGCACTGGCAAATTCCTAACTCCTCAGTCAGAACAAATGCCTCAGAGACCAGAAGAACTTCATCTCTGTCACTGAAGAATATGACTGAACTATATGAGATTTCCAATGTCTTCACTCGAAGGGATTGGTAGGTGTAGGATTTTGAGTTGAGCATCACATGGAAATTTTTCCTTAGTATTTCCTCGACCCCCTTTAACAGTACGATGTTTCCTATGACTCAAGAAAGAGAAAATGAAACTACGAAAACAAAAGTCTTCACGCTTCATATTCCTCAAATGAATACCAAGTCTTCAAGGTCACACCAATTTCTTCATCTTCAAAGTCTTCAGAAAGTCTTCAGTAATCCAAAGTCTTCAGTCGAAGAACTTCATTTTTAGGGGTCGACTTTCACTGTAAATATCAAACTCCTCATAGACTTATAGACCTGTGTACACTCATAAACACATTAGTCCCTTAACCTATAAGTCTTCAATACACCAAAATCACTAAGGGGCACTAGATGCACTTACAATCTCCCCCTTTTTGGTGATTGATGACAATATAGGTTAAGTTTTCAATGGGGATAAACATATGAAGTGTAAATACTGATATTGAGGAATTTGATTGCAAGATATAGAAGAACTCCCCCTGAAGATGTGCATAGTGAGGAATTTGCTTTTGAAGCAATGCACACTTGAAGAGTTGAATCATGGAGATCTCCCCCTATATCTTGTAATTCATACACGCATTTGACATAATATATGAAGAATTTGAAATGCATGATGAAATATGGTGACTGATGTAATTCAGCAAGCGTGCAATAACATTAACGAGGAATGCAGAAGAGACAGGAAAAGTATCAGGTCAGCATAGAGTTTAAGTTTACAACTCGATCCAGCAAAGTCTTCAAAAGAACGAGAGTTGCAACTTAAAAAAAACGCCCATTTAAGATAGACCCGCTTGAAGACTAACTCAAATTTCTCCCCCTTTGTCATCAAATGACCAAAAGGGTCGAAAATGAGGACTAACGCCCCTGAAGAATATCAAGGTGATGAAGGAGCGTCAGCGTTGTTGGGGTCGGTTGTTGGAGTTGGGCCTGCCGCAGTGTCGTCCAAATCTTCATGTTCATCAGTGTCGCGTGATGAAGAATAGGAGCTGGCCACCAAGGAAGGAACCTTGACCTTCTTGTACTTCTTCGGAGGAGGTGCAGCCCAGTCAAGATCGTCCTTGAGACCCATTGTCTTCAGATCTTCTTCACTATAGACTTGAGACAGAACAGCCCAGGTGCGGTTGAGGATTTCATGAACGTAGTAGTGGTTTTTCTTCACTGCATTGTGGGTAGCAGTCATGTTGTGAAGAATTGAAACAAACTGACGCTTGACCCATTTATGATTGCGATTAACCTTCTCGTGAAGACTGAGGAGAAGCTCACGGTCAGTCATCACCCTGGGTGCTGTGCCTTGAGGATTTTGCTTGGGTGCATTGGCGGCAGAGTCATGGGTGGCAGAGTCATCATTGGTGGAGTAGGATGCAACCTTGCGAAGTTGTCCATCCAATGGACGAATGCCTTCATCAATTACAGCAGTAGCCTTGCCCTTTTCATCAGCTGAGGAAAATGTCCGTTTGAGGACTTCAATTGGGGGCAAGTAGCTGCAATGGTTCAGTGTATCAGCTTTATAGTTGAGTGAAGACCTTGTCCTGATGAATCTCATAATCCAAGGTGCATAAGGCTTCAACTCAAATGGTGACATGGCGACATTAGCCAGAGTCCTCATGAAGAAATCATGGAAGTTGATGGGAATGCCATGAATGATATTGAAAAGCAGATTCTTCATGATGCCAACGACTTCTTCATTTGAGTTGTGGCCCTTGATTGGACTCAATGTCTTTGTCAGAATGCGATAGACAGTCCGAGGCACATACAGCAATTCCTTCACAAGGAATTTTTTTTCTTGAGGTCTGACCTGGCTTCAAAGGCTTCATCAGCACTTGCATGTAGTGATCGGTTAGCTCAGGTTCATTGTAGACGCAACAAGCACCTTCAAGGGGCGGACTAAGAGGTAAGGCACGAAGCAATTCAGTAGCTGGTGCCTTGTAGTGAGTGTTTTCAGACATCCAGTCCAGCACCCATGAATTCACATCTTCAGAGTTGCCGGTGATGTGCAGTGTTGCATAGAATTGAAGAATAAGTTCTTCATTCCAATCACAGATGTCAGTGCAGAAGTTTAACAGTCCAGCGTCGTGAAGAACACTGAGGACTGGCACGAAGCACGGCAGAGATTCCATGTCCACGTGAGGAATGTGCTCATGATCGAAGACTTTGTGTTTGTCGAACAGCACTGAGGAATAGAAATTTGCCTGGCTGGCATTCCAGAAACGCCTCTTCCTTATGCGAGCAGAGTCATAAGGGTTGTAATCAGTGAAGAATACATGCTTGCCAAAGAAGGCATCAGTCTTGAATTTTTGCTTCCTGGAGAATGGATCCTTTGGTTTGGGCAGAGGAGTGTCAGTGAGTTGCATCACAACCTCAGGAATCGCAATCTCAGGTTCTTCAGGCTGAGGAATTTCTGGTTCCTCTTCAGTGGCAGCCTGGTTCTTGAATTCTTCATTTTCAGTTTCTTCAGCACTAGCAGCTGGAATGTCTTCATGAGCTTCATCAGATCCCATATGAACTGTAGTGACTGGGGACTGAGGAATTTGCTACAGTGGAGTGAAGAGTGGAGAATTGGGGTGCTGACTTTCCCAAAAGTCATCATTCATCACAGGCGTGGTACAGCCAATGTCCACATCTTCATCTTCAATTTCTTCAACGCTGGCCTCTTCAGCAGTAAACTGAGGCACAGGCGAGGAAACAACTGGGGTTGAAGGGATTTCATCCACTTCAATTTCTTCATCCATCTGCTCTGACGTAGCAGCAGAAGGAGTTTCTTCATCAGATCCGCTAGGAATCACATATTCTTCACCAAAAGGAACAAGGTCCTTTGATGGTATGGTTGAGATTGGAACAACATCAATCGGGTTTGCAAAAGAGCTGGTCATAGGCTTCATTTTCTTCGGAGCAGAAGAATCTGGAGAAGCTGATGCTTTCCTTTTCTTCACTGTTGCACGCTTTGCAGCCTTGGTCTTCATCACATCGGATGCAGATGGAAGGATTCGAGTTGGAGTAGGCACAAGTGGAGCAGAGGAATTTGGTGCAGTTTCTTCAGGCACAACTGATGCAGTTGCCCTGACCTCTTCATTTTCTTCAGGCGCACCACAAGTGGGTGCCCTGGGAATTTCATCAGCGGCTGGAATGCAGTCATCAGCCCTGGAACTCACATTATCTTCAGCAGCCTGATTGTCATTAGCGGTGCTGGCATGTTCTTCAGTTTGCTGAGCAGATGCTTCAGCCGGAGTGAGTTCAATATGCACAGGGGCAGCGGCACTTGAAGTGAGTGTCTTCATCAGATTGACGAACCTGACATTGGCTCCTTTCCAATCAGCATAGTAAGCGTTGAAATCATCGCTGAGGACTTTGATTTCAGACTGGAGCTTTACAAGTTCATCAGTTGTCATAGAGACAACGTTGTTTGTCAGGAACTTCTCCTTCCTGTACTGTGCTTTCTTGAGTTGCCTGGCCTTCTCATCTTTCCATTTTTCTTCACTGATGAAATGGGTCAGCATGTGACTTTGGCCAGGTGTCAACTTGAAATCAGGCATAGGAGTGTTTGGGTCCTTGTGCCAGAGATCAATATAGTCGAGGATCAGCTTTGGATCCAAAAGCAGTGGCACTTCTGTGCCCTTGGATCTAGCGGCCCTGACTTGCCTGTCTCTGATGATTTCAGCAAGTTCTTCATCATCAGCTTCGTCATCTTCAGACGGTACTTGGAAGCCGACCTGCTTCTTCTGAGGACTTGGGCGAGAGCCTCGTCCTGCAGTGGTCTTAGTCTTCAACAAAGAGGGTCCTGTTGAAGAATATGGTGCAGCTGAGGAACTAGCTGAAGCTCCTGAGGCAATGGAGATGCCTGTAGTCCTTTGGCACGTGGCAAGATGCACAGGTGCTGAGGATTTTGTAGGAGCAGCTGAGGACTTTGGAGGAGCAGGAGCGGCTTGAGGAATTGGCCGTGAGGGCTTAGCTGAGGAAATTTGCCGTGAGGACATTGAAGAAGAGGCACTTGGCTTGTGCGCGGGCTTCTTTGCCATGGATTTCTTCGGCCTTACAGAGGCCTCAGCAGCAGCAGCAGTGGAATCTTCGTTGAATTTCCTCACTGCATCTTTTGCCTGTTTGGCCAACTTGGCCTGGCGCTTGGCCCATTCTTCAGGAAAATCCTCACCGCACTTGATGCTAGTGGGATGATAGAGGCAAAGGTGTCCCGTCTTTCGATGAGATGATGAATATCGCTTTGATGGAAGTCGACTTTGACGATCCGACTACGAACGTGCGAGGACGTCGCGCCTTAGTAATCGCTAAACCAACTCCGAGAGGTTATCGACCACGCCGGAGCACGATCAACCTGACCACGAGGGTCTGTTTCCTGCGAGCAAACGAAGAACAGGCAAGAAACTGAGATTGCAATCTGGATATTGCGAATATAAGATGAAAGCTTTATTGATCAAGGTGGGGTTCTGTGACGCCTTTGTCTGGTCGCTGAACACAAACGAAGTACGCGAAGTTGCAGCTATGGCGAACTTTTAATCTAAACAAAACCCAAAGTCTAAACGACGCCCTAAGGGCTGTATATATGGAGGAAGAGGGGGGGAATTTCGTGGCCCTTGAGGAAGGGGTCCGAAACCAACCCTATCTCTTGTTTCCCCACACATACGGACTCTAAAAACAGCCTATACTTATGTATTTCGAAATTACATGGGCCTGGCCCAATAATAAGGTGACGCAGCACCTAGAATAGCCTCTGGACGAAAGTTATGAAGTAGCATCTTGTATATTTCGTCCAAGGCTTCATGCACGCATTATGGTGGCTTCAACGTCCTGAAATCATCACTTGTAACTCCGTTCTTGTTCCCCATGCGCATGCCATCATCTCCATGCTTGTTCTTGCTCCAATGTTCATCCTTCTCAAAGCTAGGCCCTTCATTTGTAAGCAAAACAAATGTATCCAATTTAGGCAGCATCATATTCTCATGAACATTAGAATCATTAGCAAGAAACGAAAGTACCTGGTAATTTAATTGGCGTGCGCGAGCTCTAGTAATTGGTCCAGTATGTATAGCAGCAGGGACTGTGGGTGTAATAATTGTATTGATGTCCTCATCATCCTCCCCTTCTTGAAATGAAGTCGTCCTCGACGGAAGCTCATCTTCCTCACCCAAATAAGGCTTCAAATCTGCAATATTAAAAGTGGGACTAACCCCAAAATCTGCAGGCAGCTCAAGTTTATATGCATTATCATTTATTTTCTCTAACACCTTAAAAGGACCATCAGCACGTGGCATTAGCTTTGATTTGCGCAAATCAGGAAATCTATCCTTACGCAAATGTAACCAAACAAGATCTCCAGGTGCAAACACAACATGTTTTCTACCCTTATCTCCAGCAAGTTTATATTTAGCATTCATACGCTCAATGTTTTCCTTAGTTAACTCATGCATTTTTAAGATCAATTCAGCACGTTGTTTAGCATCAAAATTAACCTTCTCCGAAGATGGAAGAGGCAACAAATCAATAGGTGCACGAGGTAGGAAACCATACACAATTTCAAAAGGGCACATCTTAGTAGTAGAATGCAATGAACGATTATAAGCAAACTCAATATGAGGCAAGCAGTCTTCCCACATTTTCTTATTATTCTTCAAAACAGCCCTAAGCATAGTAGACAATGTTCTATTGACTACTTCAGTTTGTCCATCAGTTTGGGGGTGACAAGTAGTACTAAAAAGCAGTTTAGTCCCCAACTTAGCCCATAAACATCTCCAAAAGTGGCTAAGAAATTTAGTATCACGATCTGAAACAATAGTATTTGGCACACCATGCAAGCGAATAATTTCACGAAAGAACAAATCAGCAACATTAACAGCATCATCGCTTTTATGACATGGTATAAAGTGCGCCATTTTCGAGAATCTATCCACGACAACAAATATGCTATCCCTCCCCTTCTTTGTTCGAGGTAAACCTAAAACAAAGTCCATAGATATATCCTCCCAAGGAACACTAGGTACAGGCAAAGGCATATATAAACCATGAGGATTGAGTCGTGACTTAGCTTTTTGACATGTAGTGCAGCGAGCAACAAAACGCTCAACATCCCGTCTCATCTTTGGCCAAAAGAAATGTGTAGCAAGTACGTCCTCCGTCTTCTTCACGCCAAAGTGTCCCATTAATCCTCCTCCATGCGCCTCCTGCAACAACAAAAGACGAAGAGAGCTAGCTGGAATGCATAGCTTGTTAGCACGGAACACAAATCCATCATTAACGACAAACTTGTTCCAGGTTCTTCCTTCTTTACAATTCTGCAATACATCTTTAAAATCAGCATCATGCACATATTGATCTTTGATGGTCTCCAAACCAAATATTTTGAAGTCAAGTTGTGAAAGCATAGTATAGCGACGAGACAATGCATCAGCAATAACATTTTCTTTACCCTTCTTGTGTTTAATGACATAAGGGAAAGTTTCAATGAATTCAACCCATTTAGCATGTCTACGATTCAGTTTAGCTTGACTTTTAATATGTTTCAAAGATTCATGATCAGAATGTATAACAAATTCTTTGGGCCATAAATAATGTTGCCATGTTTCTAAAGTCCGAACAAGAGCATATAGTTCTTTATCATAAGTAGAATAATTCAGACTAGGCCCACTCAATTTTTCAGAAAAGTATGCAACAGGTTTGCCATCTTGTAATAACACACCTCCTAATCCAATGCCACTAGCATCACATTCAAGCTCAAAAGTCTTATTAAAATCAGGAAGTTGGAGTAAAGGAGCATGTGTCAACTTATCTTTCAATACCGTGAAGGCTTCTTCCTGTGCGGTACCCCAAACAAAAGGCACATCCTTCTTTGTAAGCTCGTTGAGAGGTGCAGCAATGGTGCTAAAATCTCTCACAAAACGCCTATAGAAACCAGCGAGTCCAAGAAAACTCCGCACTTGTGTGACCGTTTTGGGCCGCGGCCAACTCTCAATAGCTTCAATCTTGGCTTTATCAACTTCAATTCCCTGTGGAGTAACAACATAGCCAAGAAAAGATACTCGGTCGGTGCAAAAGGTGCACTTCCCAAGGTTACCAAACAAACGTGCATCACGTAGAGCAATAAAAACAGCACGTAAATGTTCCAAATGTTCTTCCAAAGATTTGCTATAAATCAGTATATCATCAAAATAGACCACCACAAATCGTCCAATGAAAGCACGTAAAACTTCGTTCATTAGTCTCATGAAAGTACTAGGTGCATTAGTTAACCCAAAAGGCATGACTAACCACTCATATAAACCAAACTTAGTTTTAAATGCAGTTTTCCATTCATCTCCCAATTTCATACGAATTTGATGGTATCCACTACGCAAATCAACTTTGGAGAATATTGTAGAGCCACTCAATTCATCAAGCATATCATCGAGCCTAGGAATAGGATGACGATAACGAATAGTAATATTATTAATGCCTCTACAATCAACACACATACGCGACGTACCATCCTTTTTAGGCACGAGTATAATAGGAACAGCACAAGGACTAAGAGATTCGCGTATATAACCTTTGTCGAGCAGCTCCTGTACTTGACGCATAATCTCCTTCGTCTCCTCTGGATTGGTACGGTATGGTGCACGGTTGGGTAGCGATGCACCGGGAATTAAGTCAATTTGATGCTCAATCCCTCGAATAGGTGGTAATCCCGGTGGCACGTCTTGTGGGAAGACGTCAGCGAACTCCTGCAAAATGTGAGTGACAGCAGGGGGCAAAGAGGAAGGCACGTCCTCGAATGAAAATAATGCCTCTTTGCACACAAAAGCATAGCAAACAGATTTGCTGAAATCTAGTTCATCAATATCAGATTTTGTGGCAAGTAAACATGCACTTTTCAATTTAATTTCAGAAACAACACTAGATGGTTTATTATTAGGTTTCATTTGTTGCTCAAATTCCTTTGCCACATTCTGATTTTCACTCTTATTTTTCTCCTGTTTTGCTTTATTAGCTCTATTAATGTCATCTTTCAAAATGGAATCAGGAGTCATAGGAAGCAAAGTAATATTTTTATCCTTATGAACAAGAGTATACTGATTGTTTCTACCATGGTGTACAGAATTTTTATCAAATTGCCATGGTCTACCTAGTAATAAGGAACATGCTTGCATGGGTACCACATCACAATCAACATAATCAGCATATGTAGAGATACTAAAATGCACACGAACAGTACGTGTTACCTTAACCTTGCCGCTGTTGTTGAACCATTGGATGTAGTAAGGATGTGGATGTGGTCTTGTGGTGAGAGATAGCTTCTCCACCATCTCCATGCTAGCCAAGTTGTTACAGCTCCCTCCATCTATGATGACGCGAACAGAACGTTCCTTCACAACTCCCTTTGTATGGAACAAATTATGCCTCTGATTTTGCTCTGCTTGTGTGACCTGCACACTCAAAACACGTTGAGCAACTAAACATTCATACCTGTCAGCGTCTTCAGGAGCCATGTATTGCGTCTCATTTTCAGAATCATCTCCACCATGTTCTTCACGTGTAATAAGAGCCAAAGTCTCCTCATCATAGTCACTAGCGGACTCATACCCACCATCCTCAGTAGCAATCATGACACGCTGAGATTTGCATTCTCTCGCAAAATGTCCTCTTCCCTTACAACGACGACAAATAATATCACTTGTGTGCCCTGTCGATGCCATGGAAGAAGAAGAGCTCTGCACAGGCCCGGCAGGTGTGCTCTTGGCAGAGAGTGGTGGTTGTGCCTGCTTTCTTGTATCACGGCTGGAGGTGGCACCTGATGGAGGTGATGGTGAAGTGGAAGTAGAAGATGCACGCGGTGTCCATGATGAAGGTCGACCTGCAGAAAAGTTAGTTCGCGCCAATGGCTGTCGATCCTGCACTTCACGTTCAGCTTTACAAGCAAGATGGAATAAACGAGTGATATTATTATAATCCTTATACTCTAGAATGGTCTGAATCTCTTTATTTAATCCACCCATAAAACGTGCAAGCATAGCTTCATTCTCCTCAACAATACCACATCTAATCATGCCAGTTTGTAATTCCTGATAATATTCTTCTACAGAATTTTTTCCTTGTCTTAAACGCTGCAATTTTTGAAGTAATTCACGTTGATAATATGGTGGAACCCAACGAGTACGCATAGCAGTTTTCAAAGCAGCCCAAGTAGCTGGAACAGGATATAATCTACAATGTTCAGACCACCAAACACATGCAAAGCTAGTGAAAGCACAAACAGCAGCAGGAACACGTCTCTCCTCAGGATATTGTAAACATGTAAATCGTTGTTCAGTTTCTAACTCCCAAGTAAGATATATATCAGGAACATATCTACCCTCAAATGGTGGAATATTCAATTTCAGTTTAGGGAGATGGTCATGATCTCGTACCTGAGGTGGTGGTGCCGGCCTACCGTTGCGAATATATACCTGAGGTCGACCTGCTGGTGGTGGTGCTGGTGGCTGCACGTAGTTCTGATTTTGATCAACCTCATCCTCATAATCGCCCGCATAATCGTCATCCTCCTCAGCCGCCGCAGGAGCAGGAGCCAAAGAAGCATCAACAGTAGGGACAGCAGCACCCGAATTTTGACCAATCTCAATTGGAACGCGCTGTGCCCGTCCCACTTGATTTGGAAGGCGGCGTTGGAGATGTGGTTGTTGTTGTTGTAGAGGTGCGACATGTGCAGCCGGTGGTGGTTGGGGAAGACGCTTTAGTAATTCAGTAAACTTGTTGTCCAGCTTTGTCTCAAACGACTTCTCCACGGCATCTATCTTCTCCATAGCCTCTTCAAATCTGTTTAGCACATCTCCCACCTGGCCACTCATCATTTGCTGAAATTTATCATGCAACTCCTTGTTCGTCATGTTCGCCCAATCAGTCTCATCGGCTTGTGAACCTGCCATGGTTAGCAGCAATAGAAACACAAAAGAATATGATCCTGCAGACTACTAGAAGTGGTGGGATGGTGGTGTGTCACAAAACCTTCAAGCGAATCTCAAATTCTTACCAGTTCTTACCCAGCAGCAGGTGGTGATCGGCAACCGTTGTAGTCAAAAACTCTCAAAGCTTGGATATAGCGATTACCAGGGAGAGTCAAACGCACGATGTAGACTTATGTGGAGCTGGGAAGGCTTATAATATGGTAGCAAAATGGTAAGCAATAATCAATTCAGAGATGCAAAGTTGAATAAACGCTCAACGACGGTACTGTGCTGGTCCTAGGCTAGACCGTGCTAGAGACGCGAGCCTAGAACACTAACAAAATCACGGCGCTGCACGTAAACAAGGGAAAAGCACACTCAGGAATTTTTTTTTTTTCGCTCTTTTTTTTTTTTTTTTTTTTTTGCGCTCTTTTTTTTTTTTGCGCTCCTCCTTTTTTTTTTTTTTTGCGAAAAAATCACTATAATGGCGAGTGTCTCAAAACTCTTCCCAGGTCAAACTGACAGGATGGGCACAAAATTTTTTGACTATTTTTTTTTCGGAAATCAGGGCAGCGACGACGAAAAAGTGCGACAAAAAATCACTATGATGGCGAGTGTCTCAAAACACTACCCGGGGCCTAAAAATAGGATAGGGAAAAATTATTTTGGGATGCCGAAATTTTGGCCTAAAAACTGCCCGGGGGTCTCCAGACTTTTTTTTTTTTTTTTTTTTTTTTTCGAGACCTACTCAGGCAAGGAAACACGAAACGGAAAATATATGGACCTCTAAAACAAACAAAGCGGTGGCGGATAAGCAATGGTGGTAGATGGCAAGGCGATGATGATGGTGCGGCGGCGGCGTGACAACTTATGACCAGAACTCGAAACTCTAAAAGACTAGACTCTAAGACCAGCAACTTGACACGACGATGCAACCGCAAATTCAACAAAGCAAAAACCCTAAAAAGATTATGCAAAGGCTCAGATTGGTTCGGATATGATGAACTAACCCTAATTTTTTTTTTGTGGCTTTTTCGTGGACTGTAGGTATGAAGAACAGACTCGATCTAAACTACGAAAAATTGTAAAATCTCACCGAGCAACCTGGAAATCTGATACCACTTGATAGAGGCAAAGGTGTCCCGTCTTTCGATGAGATGATGAATATCGCTTTGATGGAAGTCGACTTTGACGATCCGACTACGAACGTGCGAGGACGTCGCGCCTTAGCAATCGCTAAACCAACTCCGAGAGGTTATCGACCACGCCGGAGCACGATCAACCTGACCACGAGGGTCTGTTTCCTGCGAGCAAACGAAGAACAGGCAAGAAACTGAGATTGCAATCTGGATATTGCGAATATAAGATGAAAGCTTTATTGATCAAGGTGGGGTTCTGTGACGCCTTTGTCTGGTCGCTGAACACAAACGAAGTACGCGAAGTTGCAGCTATGGCGAACTTTTAATCTAAACAAAACCCAAAGTCTAAACGACGCCCTAAGGGCTGTATATATGGAGGAAGAGGGGGGGAATTTCGTGGCCCTTGAGGAAGGGGTCCGAAACCAACCCTATCTCTTGTTTCCCCACACATACGGACTCTAAAAACAGCCTATACTTATGTATTTCGAAATTACATGGGCCTGGCCCAATAATAAGGTGACGCAGCACCTAGAATAGCCTCTGGACGAAAGTTATGAAGTAGCATCTTGTATATTTCGTCCAAGGCTTCATGCACGCATTATGGTGGCTTCAACGTCCTGAAATCATCACTTGTAACTCCGTTCTTGTTCCCCATGCGCATGCCATCATCTCCATGCTTGTTCTTGCTCCAATGTTCATCCTTCTCAAAGCTAGGCCCTTCATTTGTAAGCAAAACAAATGTATCCAATTTAGGCAGCATCATATTCTCATGAACATTAGAATCATTAGCAAGAAACGAAAGTACCTGGTAATTTAATTGGCGTGCGCGAGCTCTAGTAATTGGTCCAGTATGTATAGCAGCAGGGACTGTGGGTGTAATAATTGTATTGATGTCCTCATCATGGGATCTGCCTCTTGGCCAGGTGCCAATGGAGGTCTTGAGCATGCAGGAGTAACTGCGAATTTCTTCATGTATTTTGGAGTCACATACCTGTACTCCGTCCACTCTTTTGCCCATCTCCTTTCTATCCTCTGAATGCGCACCTTGCGCTGATTTTTATCTTCCTCAGGGGGTGTTCAGTACCCAGCATAAATGTCCTTAGGGCAGTATTGACCTCAGGCTTCTTTCCTCCTTTCTGTGGCCTCTTTTCATTAGCCATTTTCTTTAGTTGAGGAATTTGAAAAATTGAACTCTCTGAAGAAGTATGCAACTTTTCTTCAAGGAACGCTGCAAATGAGTTAAGTTGATGAGAACCAAGTGATTCAGCAGCGGACATGAGTACCTGTGAACAGAGTATAGTTGCGAGGAATTTGGAGAGGTCATATGCGTTCTCAGAAGGTTTTTCAATAAGAACAAGTTTGAGGAATTTGACCAGATGAGTCTTGAAGAATTTCACTAAGCGTTCTTTGTCTTAGGTTCCAGAGTTGTATAGATCGAAGATCCACACAAGTGAGGAATCTTGAAGAAAAGTGATGCTTAGAGAAACGAATCAAGAGCAGATGACATGTGAGGTGTTTAGTGTGTGAGGATTTGAAAAAAAACACCTTTGAAGATTTTGTAGTAAACATTTGAATCAAAGTGGGCAGTAAAAGTAACTTTTAATTACCCTGAACGAAGAACACGACGAACTGGGATGTGGAGAAGTGAAGCTCATCTGTGCATATCTTCCACGCCCTAACTTGGCGGAGGAAGACGGCTACGGCGGCGGCGGAGTGAAGATTTCCGCGGTCGGCGTGAATACGGCGGCGACGAGGTCGAGGCAGTGAAGCTCTTCCTCACCGGCGACGATGATGTAGCGGCGGCGCTAGGGTTTGAGAAGCTCGAGCTTGGAGAGAGGTCGAGCGGAGTAAACGAAGTGAGGCAGGGGAGAGGGGGTATTTATAGCCACGGTGAAAAATGGTTCGCCCGAAGAAATTGGACGAACGTGCCCCTGACCCTTCTCATTCGCATGACATGTGTCACCCACGTACTGAGAAGTGTTGATCGTGTTAGATCGTGGGTGAATAGATAAGTATATCGTGGGAAGCGGAACGGTTTGAGCGGTATATATATATATATATATATATCCAATGAAGAGAAACGACGGAAACAGTGAAAATTTTGCAAAGTTGAAGAATATGACCAACTAAGGAATTTCAAAACTGAGGAAAACTCAAATTGAAGATTTTCAACTTTTGTGGTGGCGTGACCCACCGTATAAGAATGATGATTTCAGACACCGCGTACAATTGTCGTAGGGTTCCGAGAATCAAATTCTTCATTAATTTCTTCACACTTAGAGTGTTATTCTTCATTGATTGAAGAAAAACGTTTCTTCATGTGTTGCACATCTAAGTCATCAATTTTGCATAAGTGTTAGGATGAGTGTCCTTTTCAAAGAACATTCGAAGATTCTAAGATATTTAGCTCACACCGCAACTTGCTAAATCTCTTCTCATCCAAGGGCTTTGTGAAGATATCGGCTAGCTGTTCTTCAGTCTTCACATGCTCAATAGAAATGTCGCCTTCAACACATGATCGCGAAGAAAATGATGACGAATCTGAATGTGCTTTGTCTTTGAGTGCTGAACTGGGTTGTGAGCAATCTTGATGGCACTCTCATTGTCACAGAAGAGAGGCACATTCTTCACGTTGACGCCGTAGTCCTTGAGAGTTTGCTTCATCCACAGCAATTGAGCACAGCAAAAACCAGCAGCAATGTACTCAGCTTCAGCAGTAGACAGTGATACGCAGTTCTGTTTCTTCGAGGACGACCAGACCAAAGATCGTCCGAGGAAATGACATGTATCAGATGTTGACTTGCGATCCACACAATCACCAGCATAGTCAGAGTCAGAATATCCAACGAGATCAAAAGCCGAGCCCTTGGGGTACCATAATCCTAGTGTTGGTGTGTGAGCTGGATATCGAAGAATATGCTTCACAGCCTTATGGTGTGATTCCTTCGGTGTAGCTTGAAATCGGGCACACATGCAAACACTAAGCATAATATCTGGCCTAGATGCACATAAGTACAATAAAGAACCAATCATGGAGCGGTATACCTTTTGATTGAAGTCAATACCATTTTCATCACTGCACAGATGGCCATTTGTGGGCATAGGAATTTTGACGCCTTTGCACTCTTGCATGCCGAATTTCCTCAGTACATCCTTGAGGTATTTCTCCTGAGATATGAATATCTTGAGGTATTTCTCCTGAGATATGAATATGCCATTGCGCTATCGACGAATTTGAAGACCTAAGAAGAATTTCAACTCTCCCATCATAGACATTTGATATTCTTCACTCATCATATAGGCAAATTCATCACTATAACGTTGGTCAGTACAGCCAAAGATGATGTCATCAACATATATTTGGCATACAAGCAATTCATCATCATATGATTTAGTGAAAAGAGTAGGGTCGAGTGAACCGGGTTTGAAGCCTTTCTTCATGAGGAATTCCTTCAAAGTATCATACCACGCCCGAGGGGCCTGCTTGAGGCCATAGAGGGCCTTATTTAGTCTGAAGACTTTGTCAGGATGCTTAGGATCTTCAAAACCTGGGGGTTGAGCAACATATACTTCTTCCTCAAGCTTACCATTGAGGAATGCACTTTTCACATCCATTTGATATAAGGTGATATCATGATGTTTGGCATAAGCAAGTAATATGCGAATAGCTTCAAGTCTAGCAACAGGTGCAAAAGTTTCATCGAAATCAATTCCTTCAACCTGTGTGTAGCCTTGAGCTACAAGTCGTGCCTTATTCCTCACCACAAGGCCATTTTCATATTGCTTGTTGCGGTAGATCCACTTTGTTCCAATGATATTGTGCTTGCTAGGATCTGGACATTTAACCAGTTCCCAGACGTTGCTGAGTTCGAACTGATGTATTTCTTCTTGCATGGCCTGAATCCACTCAGGCTCCAGAAATGCTTCATCTACCTTAGTGGGCTCTGTGATAGAGACAAAGGCATAGTGCCCACAAAAGTTAGATAAATGTGAAGCTTTTGAGCGTGTGAGAGGACCTGGTGCTTCAATGTCATCGATGATCTTTTCAACTTGCACTTATTTTGCAACGCGAGGATGAGTTGGTTGTCGTCGAGGAATTTGATCAGCATTTTCTTCAGCACCATTTTCTTCAGCATTCTCTTCAGGTGCATTAGCTCGATGTTCTTCACGTTCTGAAATGAATTCTTCAGCAGATTCTTTGGTAGGAATGACATCCTCAGTAGCCTTGAACTTGATAGATTCCTCAGGTGCTCGTTCATCTATCACAGAAGGTAGGTGCTCTCTTTGCGAGCCATTAGTTTCATCGAACTGCACATCTACAGTTTCAACAACCTTGTGAAGAACGTTGTTGAAGACTCTGTAGGTGTGCGAGTCCTTTCCGTAACCAAGCATAAAACCTTCATGTGCTTTCGGTGCAAATTTAGCATTGTGATGAGGATCTCTAATCCAACATTTAGCACCGAAGACTTTGAAATAACTCACATTGGGTTTCTTGTCAGTGAGGAGTTCATAGGCAGTCTTCTTGAAGAATTTGTGAAGATATACCCTGTTGATGATGTGGCACGCAGTATAAATTGCCTCAATCCAGGAGTGACGAGGCGTCTTGTACTCATCAAGCATAGTGCGAGCCATCTCAACAAGAGTTCTGTTCTTGCGCTCCACGACGCCATTTTGCTGAGGAGTGTAAGGAGCAGATAACTCATGAGTAATACCAAGTTCATCAAGATAGTCATCAAGACCAGAATTCTTCAACTCAGTTCCATTGTCACTTCTGATGTGCTTGATCTTCACACCAAAGTTGGTTGAAGCCCTCGAGGAAAATCGTTTGAAGACTTCCTGCACTTCATGTTTGTAAGTAACAATGTGTACCCATGTGTAACGAGAGTAATCATCAACAATAACAAGCCCATAGAGAGATGCGTCATTTGTGACAGCTGAGTAATGGTTAGGACCAAAGAGGTCCATGTGAAGCAATTCGAATGGTCAAGTAGTGGTCATGATAGTCTTCGCTGGATGCTTAGCCTTGGTCATCTTTCCAGCTTCACAAGCTCCACATAGGTGATCCTTGAGGAATTTGACATTCTCAATGCCAATGACATGCTTCTTCTTCGCAAGCGTGTGCAAATTCCTCATGCCTGCATGACCAAGTCGTCGATGCCATAGCCATCCTTCTGAAGCTTTTGCAAGTAGGCACACGGCTGGTTGCGGTCCTGTAGAGAAATCAACAATATACAAGTCTCCTCTCCTAAAGCCTTCGAAGACTTTGGAATTGTCAGCTTCCATAACCACAACACAACGATACTTGCCAAAGGCAACTACCATATCAAGATCACAAAGCATTGAGACAGACATGAGGTTGTATCCTAAGGACTCGACGAGCATGACTTGTCCATGTGTCGATCCTTTGTGATCGCAACCTTACCTAGACCCAATACCCGACTTTTGCCTTTGTCAGCGAAGATGATATGCTTCAGATGCGATGGTGATAAGGGAGCCTCAATCAATAGATTCTTGTCACCAGTCATGTGATTTGTACATCCACTATCGAGGACCCACTCAGTGGCTTTGGGTTGATCATCCTGCAAATGAATCAGTGCAGCTTACGAACTTCATATACTTCATCAGTGAAGAATATGACATCAATTCATCAGATCAATTTCATCAAGCAATAGAACAGATAAAGCAGTATGAGGACGTGAGAAATGAAAGTTCATTTCTTCATGATTAGCCTGCGTCCTTTCAGGCAGTTTGTCAGGTCCCCAGCAAATTCTTCAGACGTTCAAGTACATCTGGAGACCTGACCCTGCAGAAGAGATTAGTTCTTTTTCTTCACCACCCACATCTGAAGGGGTGGCAAAGAGTTCATCACTCTGCGAGCTCCATATGAGAAAGGTGGCATAGAAGCCAATCCGTTTCGTTTCACATAAGAGAAGTTAGGGTAAGCATATGAATAAGCAGAGAAATTCTTCGAGGACTTATGAACATAATGATTAGAAGAATAATGCTCATATTCATAGCCCTTGGCTCTTCCCTGCGAAACAGAGTTGTTAGCACAATGATGTTCATATGAGGACTTTGATCCTTTTGAGGAATTTGATCCACGTGAGGAATTTGGTCCGTATGAGGACTTGGATCCATATGAAGAATTTGGTCCATATGCAGAATTTGATCTGGGGTTCCTATTCTTCACAGGTGGTGTCATGAGGACATTCACCTGAAGACATTCAAGGCACCTTTTGGGAACCCAGATTTTCTTCATAGGGGAACCGTTCCTGCAGTTAGTGCCAACATATCTAGCAAATACTTCACCATTCTGATTTTTGAACAGTTTATAGTTGGAGTCAAATGACTCATCAGAAGAATGAGAAGATTCACATGTAAAGCCAGATAAATTAGATGGATCAACTGGAGGTCCTTTTGCAGCAACCCATGAGGTTTTGGGGTACTGTTCAGGCTTCCAATATGTACCATCAGCATTGAGTTTTCTCTCAAAGGCAATACCCTCTTTCCTAGGGTTTCTATTGAGGTTCTACTTTTTAAGCACATCACAAAGAGTCTGATGCCCTTTGAGACTTTTGTACATGCATGCCATGTACAATTCCTTCAGCCCTGCATCGTTAGTGATACTAGCAATGTCCTCAGATGAGGAATTAATGATTGCAGAGACAGTTGAGGAATTTGTAGCATTAGGAGCATTTGCACATTCAGGTGAAGAATTACCAGATTCACGTTCAATGAATTTCAAACATGGAGGAACAAATTCTTCCTGAGCAGCGCTGATTTGTTAAGCAAGTAATGAATCACGCTCCTTCTGAAGATCTTCATAACTCACTTTTAGCTTCTCTAGATCTTGCTTTCTTTGAATAAATTCATAAGAAAGCTTCTCATGATCAGACAAAAGAGTGTTATGATGACCTTGAAGGTTGTCATACCTAGTCTGAAGTCTCTGAAGATTTTCAGTCAAGGTTTTAGTGCGATCCATTTCTTCACCCAACATATCATCACTCTTATCTAGCATGTTTTGAACCTTTTCAAGGGCCCTTTGTTGTTTCACAGCAATCTTAGCAAGTTTAGAATAGCTAGGCTTAAGGTTTTCATCATATTCATTTTCACTTGATTCAGATGAGGCATATTTGAGTACCTTGGCACCCTTTGCCATGAAGCAATAGGTGGGAGCGTAGTCATCATTGCCTTCATCAGCCTTGTTGGTGAGGTCATTTTCTTCAGAGTTGAAGATAGACTTGCTGACGAATGCAGTAGCGAGGGCTAGGCTCGCCACACCGGATTCGGAATCCTCAGATGCCTCCTCTTCCTCATTTTCTTCAGATTCAGCCTCAGAGTCCATTTCCTTGCCAATGAATGCCCGAGCCTTCTTGGAGCTACTCTTCTTGTGAGATGAAGACTTTGAGGATTTTGATGATGAAGATTTTGAGGATTTCTTCTTTTTCTTCGTATCATCAGAACTGTAATCCTTATATTTCTTCTTCTTTGATTCCTTTTCCCACTGAGGACAATCTGGAATGTAGTGTCCTGGTTTCTTGCATTTGTGACAAAGCCTCTTCTTGTAGTCACTGGATGAGGAATCATTGCTCCTTGAGGGTCTTCCAAAGCGACCACGTCTTGAGAGCTTCTGGAATTTCTTCACAAGCAGTGCTAGATCATGGCTCAGTTCTTCAGGATCACCAAGACTGCTTTCAGAGTCTTCATCTTCAGACTCAGAAACTGCCTTGGCCTTCAGTGCACGTGATCTGCCATAGCTCGAACCATAGACATCTCTCTTTTCAGCAAGCTGGAACTCATGTGATAGAGGCAAAGGTGTCCCGTCTTTCGATGAGATGATGAATATCGCTTTGATGGAAGTCGACTTTGACGATCCGACTACGAACGTGCGAGGACGTCGCGCCTTAGCAATCGCTAAACCAACTCCGAGAGGTTATCGACCACGCCGGAGCACGATCAACCTGACCACGAGGGTCTGTTTCCTGCGAGCAAACGAAGAACAGGCAAGAAACTGAGATTGCAATCTGGATATTGCGAATATAAGATGAAAGCTTTATTGATCAAGGTGGGGTTCTGTGACGCCTTTGTCTGGTCGCTGAACACAAACGAAGTACGCGAAGTTGCAGCTATGGCGAACTTTTAATCTAAACAAAACCCAAAGTCTAAACGACGCCCTAAGGGCTGTATATATGGAGGAAGAGGGGGGGAATTTCGTGGCCCTTGAGGAAGGGGTCCGAAACCAACCCTATCTCTTGTTTCCCCACACATACGGACTCTAAAAACAGCCTATACTTATGTATTTCGAAATTACATGGGCCTGGCCCAATAATAAGGTGACGCAGCACCTAGAATAGCCTCTGGACGAAAGTTATGAAGTAGCATCTTGTATATTTCGTCCAAGGCTTCATGCACGCATTATGGTGGCTTCAACGTCCTGAAATCATCACTTGTAACTCCGTTCTTGTTCCCCATGCGCATGCCATCATCTCCATGCTTGTTCTTGCTCCAATGTTCATCCTTCTCAAAGCTAGGCCCTTCATTTGTAAGCAAAACAAATGTATCCAATTTAGGCAGCATCATATTCTCATGAACATTAGAATCATTAGCAAGAAACGAAAGTACCTGGTAATTTAATTGGCGTGCGCGAGCTCTAGTAATTGGTCCAGTATGTATAGCAGCAGGGACTGTGGGTGTAATAATTGTATTGATGTCCTCATCATCATGAGTGTTTAGCCTTTCGAGGATATCAGCGGGATCAAGTGACTTGTAATCAGCACGCTCTTGTATCATCAAGGCCAGAGTATCAAATGAGGAATCAAGCGATCTCAGCAGTTTCTTCACCACCTCGTGGTCGGTGATGTCAGTGGCACCAAGTGCTTGAAGCTCATTTGAGATGTCAGTGAGGCGATCGAAGGTTTGTTGAACATTCTCATTGTCGAGTCTTTTGAAGCGGTTGAAGAGATTGCGCAGAACATCAACTCGAGAGTCACGCTGTGTTGAGACTCCTTCATTTACTTTGAACAGCCTATCCCAGATAAGCTTAGCAGTTTCCAAAGCACTCACTCTTCCATACTGTCCTTTGCTCAGATGGCCACATATGATATTCTTCGCTTGAGAATCGAGTTGCTTGAATCTCTTCACATCGGCAGCGTTCAGTGAGGGTGAGACAGAGGGAACACCTTTTTCCACAACATACCAGAGATCGTTATCAATTGCCTCAAGATGCATTCGCATCTTATTCTTCCAGTAGGGGTAGTCCATCCATCGAAGGTAGGACACCCAGCAGAGACCTTGATCATACCTGCGGTCGACATAACTAAAACTCCAGGTTGTTAAACCAAAATCACACAGGACAAGGGAGTACCTTGCTCTGATACCAATTGAAAGTGTGTTATATCGACTAGAGGGGGAGTGAATAGGCGATTTTTATAAATTCTTCACTGAGGAATTTGTGGGTGAGGAAATTCCTTAGCGAAGAACTACTTGCGGCGGAATAAGTACTCAAAAGTATGCATAGCAGAACACAAGCATAGTCATCATGATGAAATGAAAACAAGCACAGAGTACAGAAAGCGTAAACATAGGATAACACAGGATGAAGACAAACAGACTGAGGAAATTGAACTGAGGAAATTGAGAAAGTCTTCAGTCAAAGTCTTCAAACACAGATATGAACAAGTGCACAACACAGTTATGAGGAAATGAAAGAGTTGAGGAAATAGAACCAGTAGGCTTGGTGAAGACAATGATTTGGTAGACCAGTTCCAACTGCTGTCTCAGTTGTACGTCTGGTTGGAGCGGCTAGGTATTTAAACCTGAGGACACCCAGTCCCGGACACACAGTCCTCACCGTATTCTCCTTGAACTAAGGTCACACAGACCTCATCCAATCACTCGTGGTAAGTCTTCAGGTGACTTCCGAGACTTCACAAACTCTGTCACTCGGCGATCCACAATTTCCTCTTGGATGCTCTAGACCATGACGGCTAACCGTCTGGAAGAAGCACAGTCTTCAAAGAAAACAAGCATCGGATCCACGCAGGATCAATCTCTTCAGTGATGCTCAATCACTTTGGGTTTGTAGGTGTTTGGGTTTGGGGTTTTTCCTCACTTGATGATTTTCCCTCAAAGTCCTCGGAGGATGGGATGCTCTCAAATGACAAGTGTTAGTTTCTCTCGGAGCAGCCAACCAGCTAGTGGTTGTAGGGGGCGTCTATTTGTAGCCTAGGGAGCAGCCCGCATGAAAAGACATAAATGCCCTTCAATGATACGACCATTAGGTGGGTAGATATTTTGGGACAGCTGGCGCATAGCACAGCAACGGTTGGAAATTTGAGTATCAAATTCCCCAGGGCTATCATGTTCCTCACTGTGTAGGCAATCCGCACTGGCGAATTCCTAACTCCTCAGTGAGAACAAATTCCTCAGAGACCAGAAGAACTTCGTCTCTGTCACTGAAGAATATGACTGAACTGTATGAGATTTCCAATGTCTTCACTCGAAGGGATTGGTAGGTGTAGGATTTTGAGTTGAGCATCACATGGAAATTTTTCCTTAGTATTTCCTCGACCCCCTTTAACAGTAGGGTGTTTCCTATGACTCAAGAAAGAGAAAATGAAACTACGAAAACAAAAGTCTTCACGCTTCATATTCCTCAAATGAATACCAAGTCTTCAAGGTCACACCAATTTCTTCATCTTCAAAGTCTTCAGAAAGTCTTCAGTAATCCAAAGTCTTCAGTCGAAGAACTTCATTTTTAGGGGTCGACTTTCACTGTATATATGAAACTCCTCATAGACTTATAGACCTGTGTACACTCATAAACACATTAGTCCCTTAACCTATAAGTCTTCAATACACCAAAATCACTAAGGGGCACTAGATGCACTTACAGTGTTTTCTCAATAACCATTTGCAATAGGAAAACCCAATTAGCAGGCTAATTGCCCTATTATTAATAATCCATTTACTAATCTAATTGACATTCATATTAAGCACATAATATATTCCATTGCCATATTGAGGAAGCAGGATTTCATAACTGAAATACATCGAAGTACAACATGATATAGCTTGAGCACTCAACTAGTGATGTAGGGTGGAACCCTATATAGCCGATCTTTCACGAAAGGAGCGGATCCCAACTAAGAACACGAAGAACACGAGGGGAAACACGAGGGGAAGACACGAGAGAATCACTCAAACCAACAAGAACAATCACACATGTGCTAGATCCTCGAAACACAAAGAGATACACGATCCAAATCCAACAAGGGATGATACATAGGTAACCGGTTCTTCTCCGAAAGGAGGTCTTGAGGGGGGCCACCCAAGAGGGTGTCTTGAATCCAACGTGGATCGTCTCCGAAGAGGGGCCGCAGTCTATCTCGAGGAGGAGATCCGTATGGATGAGCAATGCTCTATCTCACATATGAGCTAAACCAATGCTAACCCTAGAAAGATGGAGGAGAAAGAGTATATATAGTCTAGGGGGTCGAAGGGGTACACGGGCCTCGGCCCTTACTGTGCGCAGACAGGGGTGGCCGGATGTCCGGGCGACGGGTCGGATGTCCGGGGCTTCAGGAGGGGCCGGATGTCCGGGCTGGGGGGCCGGATGTCCGGGCTGGAGGGCAAAAGTTCTGGATGTTCTGTAGCGTGGCGCCGGATGTCCGGGCTTTTGGCCGGATTTCCGGGCTGGGGCCGGATGTCTGGGCCCTGTAGGCTTGGGCGTCTGGGCTGCTGCTGCTGTGGTTGCTCCAGGGGCCGGATGTCCGGGGACTTGGCCGGATGTCCGGGGCCTGGAAGGTGAACTTGCCCGTTTCCGTTGGTTCTCTTCATCCGTGAACTTGGCGGCTTGTCCGTCTTCACGTGCATCCTCGGGAGGCTCCTCTTGACACCTAATCATGCATAGCATATCGGACTTAGGTAGTAGCCATGTCTCGAGTGGATCATATGTGATATCACTAAGGAAGGAAGTCACCTCGTTCTCGAGAGCTCTAGCTCGTGCTCGTGTCATAGGTCCTCTTGGCTCTTGATGAGACGATGGTAGGTCCATGGGGATGACCGTAGGATGCTCCGCATCATCTCCCCTCCCTTGGGAAAGATCCGACCTCGGATCGAAATCCTCATCACCATGGTACGGGGATAGATCTTTGATGTTGAAGATGTCGCTCACGGAGTACTTGTCGCGTGGGATGTCGATCTTGTATGCGTTGTTGTTGTTGTAGCGTGCAAGCACCTTGAAGGGTCCATCCGCTCGGGGTAGTAGCTTGGACTTGCGTTCTTTGGGGAAGCGATCCTTGCGAAGGTGTAGCCACACAAGATCTCCAACATTGAACATCATGGGTTGCTTGTTGACGTTGAGCTTGGTCGCGAGTCGTTGTACTTGGCGCTCGATGGTGTTTCTTGTATCTTCGTGCATCTGCTTGAGGAAGTTGACTCGGGCACTCGCGTCCATGTTTGTGCGCTCTTGTAGCGGTAGAGGTAGAATGTCCAATGGAGACAATGGGTTGAAGCCATAGACGACCTCGAAGGGGGACTTGCCGATAGTCGAATGTCTTGCACGATTGTAGGCGTACTCGGCGATGGGTAGGCACGCCTCCCACTCCTTGATGTTCTTCTTTATCAACACGCGTAGTAGAATGGAGAGCGTGCGGTTGGTCACCTCCGTTTGGCCGTCGGTTTGTGGATGGTATGCCGAAGAGAGCAAAAGCTTGATTCCGAGCTTGGCGCACAATGTCTTCCAAAAGCAACTCAAGAACTTGACGTCGCGGTCCGAGACAATCGTCTTTGGTACTCCATGAAGGCGCAAGATTTCCCTACAAAATAAATTTGCAACATGTGAAGCATCGTCTATCTTGTTGCAAGGAATGAAATGTGCCATTTTGGAGAATCGGTCCACAACAACAAAAACGGAATCCTTGCCATTTCGAGTTCTAGGCAAACCAAGCACAAAGTCCATGCTAATGTCTTCCCATGGGTGATATGGAATTGGAAGTGGCATATAGAGGCCATGAGATTGAGCTTTGGACTTAGCTTTGCGACATGTAGAGCATCGGTTGGTGAAGCGATTGACATCGCGGAACATCTTGGGCCAAAAGTAGTTCTTGGAGAGCGTAGCAAATGTCTTGTCGCGTCCAAAGTGTCCCATGAGTCCGCCTCCATGAGATTCCTGCAAAAGCAACAAGCGAAAAGAGGACTCGGGGATGCAAAGTTTGTTAGCTCTCATAAGATATCCATCTTTGATGTAGTATCGATCCCAAGAAGTATGCGTCAAACACTTGGCATAAGGAATAGAAAATGTAGGATCATGCTCATACAAGTCTTTTATATGCTCAAAGCCAATGACATTTAACTCAAGTTGATTAACAAGCATGCATATACGGGAAAGTGCATCCGCCACAACATTTTCCTTACCTTTAATATACTTGATGACATAAGGAAACGACTCAATGAACTCACTCCATTTAGCATGACGCTTGTTCAACTTAGTTTGACCCTTAAGGTATTTAAGCGTTTCATGGTCGGTATGGATGATGAACTCATGAGGGCGTAGGTAATGTTCCCATTCATGCAAAACTCGCACTAAAGCATATAGCTCTTTGTCATAGATGGGGTAATTGAGTTGCGCTCCAGAGAGTTTCTCACTAAAATAAGCAATTGGGCGCTTCTCTTGCGTTAACACACCTCCTATGCCATTACCACTAGCATCGCAATGAATTTCGAAAGGTTTGTCAAAGTTGGGTAATGCAAGCACGGGAGCATGAGTAAGCAAATTCTTAAGCTCATTGAAAGCGATATCTTGAGATGTTCCCCAAACAAACGGTGCATTTTTCTTACTCAAAGCATGCAAAGGTGAAGCAATGGTGCTAAAATCCTTCACTAATCTGCGGTAGAAACCGGCTAAACCAAGAAATCTACGCACTTGTTGCAAATTGGTTGGTTGGGGCCAAGTTTTAATAGCATTGATCTTAGATTCATCAACATGAACACCCTTAGAAGATACTGCGAAACCCAAGAAAACAAGCTTATCAACACCAAATAGGCATTTTTCCATATTAGCATAAGTTGCTCTTTTCGAAGAGTTTGTAGCACGGTGCGAAGGTGGGTGACATGCTCTTTGAGAGATTTGCTAAACACAAGGATATTATCAAAGTAGACAACAACAAATTCACCAATGTAAGGGCGAAACACGTAATGCATAAGACGCATGAAAGTACCGGGTGCTTCCGATAAACCCATAGGCATGACTAACCACTCATATAGACCAAACTTTGTTTTGAAAGCGGTTTTCCATTCATCACCCTCTTGTATGCGGATTTGATGGTAACCACTTTTAAGATCAATTTTGGAAAAGATAGTGGCACCGCAAAGTTCATCAAGCATATCATCAAGGCGTGGAATGGGATACCTATAACGAATGGTGATAGCATTGATAGGTCTACAATCGGAACACATGCGAAAGCTACCGTCTCGTTTTGGCACAAGAATGACCGGTACGGCACAAGGACTCAAACTTTCACGCACATGTCCATGGTCTATGAGATGCTTTACTTTCCTTTGAATTTCTTTGGTTTCTTCGGGGTTGACGCGGTAGGGCGCTTTGTTTGGAAGCGACGCTCCGGGGATGAGATCAATTCGGTGCTCAATGCCTCGTAGTGGAGGTAGACCCGGAGGTAGCTCGTCGGGGAAAACATCTTGGAATTCCTGCAATAAAGAAAATAACACCAAAGGTAGATCGTGAGAGTTGTTAGTTTTTGGTGCCTCATCCTTGCACAATAGGACATAGTGTAGGACACTTGATGGGTTCTCACACACTTCTCTCATCTCACGTTTGGTGGCAAATAGGACTAAGTTTTTCTTGTCGCTCATCATGGAGGCACTCAATTTGGGCTTGTGGCGCTCACTCTCTTTTTGGTGGTTCACTCTCTCACTATTCTCTCCACGATGGGTGTTTTGCTTGTCGGCGAGCACTTGGCTTGGAGACATAGGACGTAGCACAAACTCTTTCCCTTTCATCTTGAAGCTATAGCGATTTGTACGCCCATTGTGAATGACACCTCGGTCAAATTGCCATGGCCGTCCAAGAAGGAGGTGGCACACGGTCATCGGAAGGACATCACACTCGAAAGTGTCTTCATAGGCGCCGATCTTGAAAGAGACTTGTACTCTCTGCTCGACTTGTATGGTGCCGGTGTCGCTTAGCCATTGAACCTTGTAGGGGTGCGGGTGCTTCATCTTGACCAATTGGAGTTTGGAGCATAGTTCTTCACTTGCCAAGTTATGGCAACTCCCTCCATCGATGATGACCTTGACGGACCGTCCATTGATGCCGGCCTTTGTGTGGAAGATATGGCATCTTTGATCTTCGTCTTGTTGATGTTGAAGAGTCAAGACCTTGGAGACAACAAGAGCGGGACTTGAGTCTTCGTCACAAAAGATGTGATCATCTTCTTCTTCATTGTTCACTTGTCGGTGCGTGGCCACTTGCTCAAGAGCTTCCATTTCTCCTTCACTCATGGAGTCGTAGGTGTCGTCGTCGTTGAGGATCATGGTGCGCTTGTTTGTGCACTCGAAGGACTTGTGGCCTCGGCCTCCGCATGTGAAACATTTGATGGAACTTGTCTTGATGGTCTCATCGGTTGGAGCAGATGATGATGAAGCTTTCGGCTTGAAGTTGCTTGTAGTAGGAGGACGACTTGAGCTTGTCGAAGGTTTCTTGTAACTTGACTTGTCGCCATTGCTCGTGGTGGGAGTCGTCGAAGCTTGATTGTTGGAGAGGCCATAGGACTTGGATGAGAACTTGGCATACTTGAAGTCATCTTGTACTTGCCGTTCCGCTTTGGTAGCTTGATGCACTAGCTCGATGAGGTTCGAGTATGGTTGGAAGTCGGCAATATTCTTGATAGGGTGATTGAGTCCATTCAAGAAACGTGCCATAGTTTGCTCATCATCTTCTTTGGCATTGCCTCGTGATAGAGGCAAAGGTGTCCCGTCTTTCGATGAGATGATGGATATCGCTTTGATGAAAGTCGACTTTGACGATCCGACTACGAACGTGCGAGGACGTCGCGCCTTAGCAATCGCTAAACCAACTCTGAGAGGTTATTGACCACGCCGGAGCACGATCAACCTGACCACGAGGGTCTGTTTCCAGCGAGCAAACGAAGAACAAGCAAGAAACTGAGATTGCAATCTGGATATTGCGAATATAAGATGAAAGCTTTATTGATCAAGGTGGGGTTCTGTGATGCCTTTGTCTGGTCGTTGAACAAAAACGAAGTACGCGAAGTTGCAGCTATGGCGAACTTTTAATCTAAACAAAACCCAAAGTCTAAACGACGCCCTAAGGGCTGTATATATGGAGGAAGAGGGGGGAATTTCGTGGCCCTTGGGGAAGGGGTCCGAAACCAACCCTATCTCTTGTTTCCCCACACATACGGACTCTAAAAATAGCCTATACTCAAGTATTTCGAAATTACATGGGCCTGGCCCAATAATAAGGTGACGCAACACCTAAAATAGCCTCTGGACGAAAGTTATGAAGTAGCATCTTGTATATTTCGTCCAAGGCTTCATGCACGCATTATGGTGGCTTCAACGTCCTGAAATCATCACTTGTAACTCCGTTCTTGTCCCCCATGCGCATGCCATCATCTCCATGCTTGTTCTTGCTCCAATGTTCATCCTTCTCAAAGCTAGGCCCTTCATTTGTAAGCAAAACAAATGTATCCAATTTAGGCAGCATCATATTCTCATGAACATTAGAATCATTACCAAGAAACGAAAGTACCTGGTAATTTAATTGGCGTGCGCGAGCTCTAGTAATTGGTCCAGTATGTATAGCAGCAGGGGCTGTGGGTGTAACAATGGTTTTGATGTCCTCATCATCCTCCCCTTCTTGAAATGAAGTCGTCCTCGACGGAAGCTCATCTCCCTCACCAAAATAAGGCTTCAAATCTGCAATGTTAAAAGTGGGACTAACCCCAAAATCTGCAGGCAGCTCAAGTTTATATGCATTATAATTTATTTTCTCTAACACCTTAAAAGGACCATCAGCACGTGGCATTAGCTTTGATTTGCGCAAATCAGGAAATCTATCCTTACGCAAATGTAACCAAACAAGATCTCCAGGTGCAAACACAACATGTTTTCGACCCTTATCTCCAGCAAGTTTATATTTAGCATTCATACGCTCAATGTTTTCCTTAGTTAACTCATGCATTTTTAAGATCAATTCAGCACGTTGTTTAGCATCAAAATTAACTTTCTCCGAAGATGGAAGAGGCAACAAATCAATAGGTGCACGAGGTAGGAAACCATACACAATTTCAAAAGGGCACATCTTAGTAGTAGAATGCAATGAACGATTATAAGCAAACTCAATATGAGGCAAGCATTCTTCCCACATTTTCTTATTATTCTTCAAAACAGCCCTAAGCATAGTAGACAATGTTCTATTGACTACTTCAGTTTGTCCATCAGTTTGGGGGTGACAAGTAGTACTAAAAAGCAGTTTAGTCCCCAACTTAGCCCATAAACATCTCCAAAAGTGGCTAAGAAATTTAGGATCACGATCTGAAACAATAGTATTTGGCACACCATGCAAACGAATAATTTCACGGAAGAACAACTCAGCAACATTAACAGCATCATCGCTTTTATGACATGGTATAAAGTGTGCCATTTTTGAGAATCTATCCACGACAACAAATATGCTATCCCTCCCCTTCTTTGTTCGAGGTAAAACTAAAACAAGGTCCATAGATATATTGATAGAGGCAAAGGTGTCCCGTCTTTCGATGAGATGATGGATATCGCTTTGGTGGAAGTCGACTTTGACGATCCGACTACGAACGTGCGATGATGTCGCGCCTTAGCAATCGCTAAACCAACTCCGAGAGGTTATTGACCACGCCGGAGCACGATCAACCTGACCACAAGGGTCTGTTTCCTGCGAGCAAACGAAGAACAAGCAAGAAACTGAGATTGCAATCTGGATATTGCGAATATAAGATGAAAGCTTTATTGATCAAGGTGGGGTTCTGTGACGCCTTTGTCTGGTCGTTGAACACAAACGAAGTACGCGAAGTTGCAGCTATGGCGAACTTTTAATCTAAACAAAACCCAAAGTCTAAACGACGCCTTAAGGGCTGTATATATGGAGGAAGAGGGGGGAATTTCGTGGCCCTTGGGGAAGGGGTCCGAAACCAACCCTATCTCTTGTTTCCCCACACATACGGACTCTAAAAATAGCCTATACTCAAGTATTTCGAAATTACATGGGCCTGGCCCAATAATAAGGTGACGCGGCACCTAGAATAGCCTCTGGACGAAAGTTATGAAGTAGCATCTTGTATATTTCGTCCAAGGCTTCATGCACGCATTATGGTGGCTTCAATGTCCTGAAATCATCACTTGTAACTCCGTTCTTGTCCCCCATGCGCATGCCATCATCTCCGTGCTTGTTCTTGCTCCAATATTCATCCTTCTCAAAGCTAGGCCCTTCATTTGTAAGCAAAACAAATGTATCCAATTTAGGCAGCATCATATTCTCATGAACATTAGAATCATTACCAAAAACGAAAGTACCTGGTAATTTAATTGGCGTGCATGAGCTCTATTAATTGGTCCAGTATGTATAGCAGCAGGGGCTGTGGGTGTAACAATGGTATTGATGTCCTCATCATCCTCCCCTTCTTGAAATGAAGTCGTCCTCGACGGAAGCTCATCTCCCTCACCCAAATAAGGCTTCAAATCTGCAATGTTAAAAGTGGGACTAACCCCAAAATCTGCAGGCAGCTCAAGTTTATATGCATTATCATTTATTTTCTCTAACACCTTAAAAGGACCATCAGCACGTGGCATTAGCTTTGATTTGCGCAAATCAGGAAATCTATCCTTACGCAAATGTAACCAAACAAGATCTCCAGGTGCAAACACAACATGTTTTCTACCCTTATCTCCAGCAAGTTTATATTTAGCATTCATACGCTCAATGTTTTCCTTAGTTAACTCATGCATTTTTAAGATCAATTCAGCACGTTGTTTAGCATCAAAATTAACCTTCTCCGAAGATGGAAGAGGCAACAAATCAATAGGTGCACGAGGTAGGAAACCATACACAATTTTAAAAGGGCACATCTTAGTAGTAGAATGCAATGAAGGATTATAAGCAAACTCAATATGAGGCAAGCATTCTTCCCACATTTTCTTATTATTCTTCAAAACAGCCCTAAGCATAGTAGACAATGTTCTATTGACTACTTCAGTTTGTCCATCAGTTTGGGGGTAACAAGTAGTACTAAAAAGCAGTTTAGTCCCCAACTTAGCCCATAAACATCTCCAAAAGTGGCTAAGAAATTTAGTATCACGATCTGAAACAATAGTATTTGGCACACCATGCAAACGAATAATTTCACGGAAGAACAAATCAGCAACACAAACAGCATCATCGCTTTTATGACATGGTATAAAGTGTGCCATTTTTGAGAATCTATCCACGACAACAAATATGCTATCCCTCCCCTTCTTTGTTCGAGGTAAACCTAAAACAAAGTCCATAGATATATCCTCCCAAGGAACACTAGGTACAGGCAAAGGCATATATAAACCATGAGGATTGAGTCGTGACTTAGCTTTTTGACATGTAGTGCAGCGAGCAACAAAACGCTCAACATCCCGTCTCATCTTTGGCCAAAAGAAATGTGTAGCAAGTACGTCCTCCGTCTTCTTCACGCCAAAGTGTCCCATTAATCCTCCTCCATGCGCCTCCTGCAACAACAAAAGACGAAGAGAGCTAGCTGGAATACATAGCTTGTTAGCACGGAACACAAATCCATCATTAACGACAAACTTGTTCCAGGTTCTTCCTTCTTTACAATTCTGCAAAACATCTTTAAAATCAGCATCATGCACATATTGATCTTTGATGGTCTCCAAACCAAATATTTTGAAGTCAAGTTGTGACAGCATAGTATAGCGACGAGACAATGCATCAACAATAACATTTTCTTTACCCTTCTTGTGTTTAATGACATAAGGGAAGTTTCAATGAATTCAACCCATTTAGCATGTCTACCATTCAGTTTAGCTTGACTTTTAATATGTTTCAAAGATTCATGATCAGAATGTATAACAAATTCTTTGGGCCATAAATAATGTTGCCATGTTTCTAAAGTCCGAACAAGAGCATATAGTTCTTTATCATAAGTAGAATAATTCAGACTAGGCCCACTCAATTTTTCAGAAAAGTACGCAACAGGTTTACCATCTTGTAATAACACACCTCCTAATCCAATTCCACTAGCATCACATTCAAGCTCAAAAGTCTTATTAAAATCAGGAAGTTGGAGTAAAGGAGCATGTGTCAACTTATCTTTCAATACCCTGAAGGCTTCTTCCTGTGCGGTACCCCAAACAAAAGGCACATCCTTCTTTGTAAGCGCGCGGAGAGGTGCAGCAATGGTGCTAAAATCTCTCACAAAACGCCTATAGAAACCAGCGAGTCCAAGAAAACTCCGCACTTGTGTGACCGTTTTGGGCTGCGGCCAACTCTCAATAGCTTCAATCTTGGCTTTATCAACTTCAATTCCCTGTGGAGTAACAACATAGCCAAGAAAAGATACTCGGTCGGTGCAAAAGGTGGACTTCCAAGGTTACCAAACAAACGTGCATCACGTAGAGCAATAAAAACAGCACGTAAATGTTCCAAATGTTCGTCCAAAGATTTGCTATAAATCAGTATATCATCAAAATAGACTACCACAAATCGTCCAATGAAAGCACGTAAAACTTCGTTCATTAGTCTCATGAAAGTACTAGGTGCATTAGTTAACCCAAAAGGCATGACTAACCACTCATATAAACCAAACTTAGTTTTAAATGCAGTTTTCCATTCATCTCCCAATTTCATACGAATTTGATGGTATCCACTACGCAAATCAACTTTGGAGAATATTGTAGAGCCACTCAATTCATCAAGCATATCATCTAGCCTAGGAATAGGATGACGATAACGAATAGTAATATTATTAATGCCTCTACAGTCAACACACATACGCGACGTACCATACTTTTTAGGCACTAGTATAATAGGAACAACACAAGGACTAAGAGATTCGCGTATATAACCTTTGTCGAGCAGCTCCTGTACTTGACGCATAATCTCCTTCGTCTCCTCTAGATTGGTACGGTATGGTGCACGGTTGGGTAGCGATGCACCGGGAATTAAATCAATTTGATGCTCAATCCCTCGAATAGGTGGTAATCCTGGCGGCACGTCTTGTGGGAAGACGTTAGCGAACTCCTGCAAAATGTTAGTGACAGCAGGGGGCAAAGAGGAAGGCACGTCGTCGAATTAAAATAATGCCTCTTTGCTCACAAAAGCATAGCAAACAGATTTGAAGTAATTCACGTTGATAATATGGTGGAACCCAACGAGTACGCATAGCAGTTTTCAAAGCAGCCCAAGTAGCTGGAACAGGATATAATCTACAATGTTTAGACCACCAAACACATGCAAAGCTAGTGAAAGCACAAAGAGCAGCAGGAACACGTCTCTCCTCAGGATATTGTAAACATGTAAATCGTTGTTCAGTTTCTAACTCCCAAGTAAGATATATATCAGGAACATATCTACCCTCAAATGGACGAATATTCAATTTCAGTTTAGGGAGATGGTCATGATCTCGTACCTGAGGTGGTGGTGCCGGCCTACCGTTGCGAATATATACCTGAGGTCGACCTGCTGGTGGTGGTGCTGGTGGCTGCACGTAGTTCTGATTTTGATCAACCTCATCCTCATAATCGCCCGCATAATCGTCATCCTCCTCAGCCGCCGCAGTAGCAGGAGCCAAAGAAGCATGAAGAGTAGGTGCAGCGGCACCCGAATTTTGACCAGTCTCAATTGGAACGCTCTGTGCTCGTCCCACTTGATTTGGAAGGCAGCGTTGGAGATGTGGTTGTTGTTGTTGTAGAGGTGCGACATATGCAGCCAGTGGTGGTTGGGGAAGACGCTTGAGTAATTCAGTAAACTTGTTATCCAGCTTTGTCTCGAACGACTTCTCCACGGCATCTATCTTCTCCATAGCCTCTTCAAATCTGTTTAGCACATCTCCCACCTGGCCACTCATCATTTGCTGAAATTTATCATGCAACTCCTTGTTCGTCATGTTCTCCCAATCAGTCTCATCGGCTTGTGATCCTGCCATGGTTAGCAGCAATAGAAACACAAAAGAATATGATCCTACAGACTACTAGGAAGTGGTGGTGATGGTGGTGTGTCACAAATCCTTCAAGCGAATCTCAAATTCTTACCGGTTCTTACCCAGCTGCAGGTGGTGATCGGCAACCGTTGTAGTCAAAACTCACAAAGCTTGGATAGAGCGATTACCAGGGAGAGTCAAACGCACGATGTCGATGTATGTGGAGCTGGGAAGGCTTATAATATGGTAGCAAAAATGGTCAGCAATAATCAATTCAGAGATGCAAAGTTGAATAAACGCTCAACGACGGTACTGTGCTGGTCCTAGGCTAGACCGTGCTAGAGACGCGAGCCTAGAACACTAACAAAATCACGGCGCTGCACGTAAACAAGGGAAAAGCACACTCTGGATTTTTTTTGCTCTTTTTTTTCGCGCTCTTTTTTTTGCGCTCCTCTTTTTTTTTGCGAAAAATCACTATAATGGCGAGTGTCTCAAAACGCTTCCCAGGTCAAACTGACAGGATAGGCACAAATTTTTTTTGACTATTTTTTTGGAAATCAGGGCAGCGACGACGAAAAAGTGCGACAAAAAATCACTATGATGGCGAGTGTCTCAAAACACTCCCCGGGACCTAAAAATAGGATAGGGAAAAAATATTTTTGGTCGCCGAAATTTTGGGCTAAAAACTGCCCGGGGGTCTCCAGACTTCTTTTTTTTTCGAGACCTACTCAGGCAAGGAAACACGAAACGGAAAATAGATGGATCTCTAAAACAAACCGAATATGAAAAGAACTCGGATTGGTTGTGGATATATGGTGGTAGGATATGGCAGCGGTGGTGGTATATGGTAGCGGTGGTGGTATATGGATACGGATCGGTGGTGGTATATGGATACGGATTGGTGGTGGTATATGGATACGGATTCAAAGCGGTGGCGGATAAGCAATGGTGGTAGATGGCAAGGCGATGATGATGGTGTGGCGGCGGCGTGACAACTGATGACCAGAACTCGAAACTCTAAAAGACTAGACTCTAAGACCAGCAACTTGACACGACGATGCAACCGCAAATTCAACAAAGCAAAAACCCTAAAAAGATTATGCAAAGGCTCAGATTGGTTCGGATATGATGAACTAACCCTAATTTTTTTTTGTGGCTTTTTCGTGACCTGTAGGTATGAAGAAAAGACTCGATCTAAACTACGAAAAACTGTAAAATCTCACCGAGCAACCTGGAACTTTGATACCACTTGATAGAGGCAAAGGTGTCCCGTCTTTCGATGAGATGAGGGATATCGCTTTGGTGGAAGTCGACTTTGACGATCCGACTACGAACGTGTGATGACGTCGCGCCTTAGCAATCGCTAAACCAACTCCGAGAGGTTATTGACCACGCCGGAGCACGATCAACCTGACCACAAGGGTCTGTTTCCTGCGAGCAAACGAAGAACAAGCAAGAAACTGAGATTGCAATCTGGATATTGCAAATATAAGATGAAAGCTTTATTGATCAAGGTGGGGTTCTGTGACGCCTTTGTCTGGTCGTTGAACACAAACGAAGTGCGCGAAGTTGCAGCTATGGCGAACTTTTAATCTGAACAAAAACCCAAACTCTAAACGACGCCCTAAGGGCTGTATATATGGAGGAAGAGGGGGGAATTTCGTGGCCCTTGGGGAAGGGGTCCGAAACCAACCCTATCTCTTGTTTCCCCACACATACGGACTCTAAAAATAGCCTATACTCAAGTATTTCGAAATTACATGGGCCTGGCCCAATAATAAGGTGACGCAGCACCTAGAATAGCCTCTGGACGAAAGTTATGAAGTAGCATCTTGTATATTTCGTCCAAGGATTCATGCACGCATTATGGTGGCTTCAATGTCCTGAAATCATCACTTGTAACTCCGTTCTTGTCCCCCATACGCATGCCATCATCTCCATGCTTGTTCTTGCTCCAATGTTCATCCTTCTCAAAGCTAGGCCCTTCATTTGTAAGCAAAACAAATGTATCCAATTTAGGCAGCATCATATTCTCATGAACATTAGAATCATTACCAACAAATGAAAGTACCTGGTAATTTAATTGGCGTGCGCGAGCTCTAGTAATTGGTCCAGTCTGTATAGCAGCAGGGGCTGTGGGTGTAACAATGGTATTGATGTCCTCATCATATATCCTCCCAAGGAACACTAGGTACAGGCAAAGGCATATATAAACCATGAGGATTGATTCGTGACTTAGCTTTTTGACATGTAGTGCACGAGCAACAAAACGCTCAACATCCCGTCTCATCTTTGGCCAAAAGAAATGTGTAGCAAGTACGTCCTCCGTCTTCTTCACGCCAAAGTGTCCCATTAATCCTCCTCCATGCGCCTCCTGCAACAACAAAAGACGAAGAGAGCTAGCTGGAATGCATAGCTTGTTAGCACGGAACACAAATCCATCATTAACGACAAACTTGTTCCAGGTTCGTCCTTCTTTACAATTCTGCAAAACATCTTTAAAGTCAGCATCATGCATATATTGATCTTTGATGGTCTCCAAACCAAATATTTTCAAGTCAAGTTGTGAAAGCATAGTATAGCGACGAGACAATGCATCAGCAATAACATTTTCTTTACCCTTCTTGTGTTTAATGACATAAGGGAAAGTTTCAATGAATTCAACCCATTTAGCATGTCTACCATTCAGTTTAGCTTGACTTTTAATATGTTTCAAAAATTCATGATCAGAATGTATAACAAATTCTTTGGGCCATAAATAATGTTGCCATGTTTCTAAAGTCCGAACAAGAGCATATAGTTCTTTATCATAAGTAGAATAATTCAGACTAGGCCCACTCAATTTTTCAGAAAAGTATGCAACAGGTTTACCATCTTGTAATAACACACCTCCTAATCCAATTCCACTAGCATCACATTCAAGCTCAAAAGTCTTATTAAAATCAGGAAGTTGGAGTAAAGGAGCATGTGTCAACTTATCTTTCAATACCGTGAAGGCTTCTTCCTGTGCGGTACCCCAAACAAAAGGCACATCCTTCTTTGTAAGCTCGTTGAGAGGTGCAGCAATGGTGCTAAAATCTCTCACAAAACGCCTATAGAAACCAGCGAGTCCAAGAAAACTCCGCACTTGTGTGACCGTTTTGGGCTGCGGCCAACTCTCAATAGCTTCAATCTTGGCTTTATCAACTTCAATTCCCTGTGGAGTAACAACATAGCCAAGAAAAGATACTCGATCGGTGCAAAAGGTGCACTTCCCAAGGTTACCAAACAAACGTGCATCACGTAGAGCTATAAAAACAGCACGTAAATGTTCCAATGTTCTTCCAAAGATTTGCTATAAATCAGTATATCATCAAAATAGACTACCACAAATCGTCCAATGAAAGCACGTAAAACTTCGTTCATTAGTCTCATGAAAGTACTAGGTGCATTAGTTAACCCAAAAGGCATGACTAACCACTCATATAAACCAAACTTAGTTTTAAATGCAGTTTTCCATTCATCTCCCAATTTCATACGAATTTGATGGTATCCACTACAAAAATCAACTTTGGAGAATATTGTAGAGCCACTCAATTCATCAAGCATATCATCTAGCCTAGGAATAGGATGACGATAACGAATAGTAATATTATTAATGCCTCTACAATCAACACACATACGCGACGTACCATCCTTTTTAGGCACTAGTATAATAGGAACAGCACAAGGACTAAGAGATTCGCGTATATAACCTTTGTCGAGCAGCTCCTGTACTTGACGCATAATCTCCTTCGCATCCTCTGGATTGGTACGGTATGGTGCATGGTTGGGTAGCGATGCACCGGGAATTAAGTCAATTTGATGCTCAACCCCTCGAATAGGTGGTAATCCCGGTGGCACGTCTTGTGGAAAGACGTCAGCGAACTCTTGCAAAATGTTAGTGACAGCAGGGGGCAAAGAGGAAGGCACGTCCTCGAATGAAAATAATGCCTCTTTGTACACAAAAGCATAGCAAACAGATTTGCTGAAATCTAGCTCATCAATATCAGATTTTGTGGCAAGTAAACATGCACTTTTCAATTTAATTTCAGAAACAACACTAGATGGTTTATTATTAGGTTTCATTTGTTGCTCAAATTCTTTTGCCACAATCTGATTTTCACTCTTATTTTTCTCCTGTTTTGCTTTATTAGCTCTATTAATGTCATCTTTCAAAATGGAATCAGGAGTCATAGGAAGCAAAGTAATATTTTTATCCTTATGAACAAGAGTATGCTGATTGTTTCTACCATGGTGTACAGAATTTTTATCAAATTGCCATGGTCTACCAAGTAATAAGGAACATGCTTGCATGGGTACCACATCACAATCAACATAATCAGCATATGTAGAGGTACTAAAATGCACACGAACAGTACGTGTTACCTTAACCTTGCCGCTGTTGTTGAACCATTGGATGTAGTAAGGATGTGGATGTGGTCTTGTGGTGAGAGATAGCTTCTCCACCATCTCCATGCTAGCCAAGTTGTTACAGCTCCCTCCATCTATGATGACGCGAACAGAACGTTCCTTCACAACTCCCTTTTTATGGAACAAATTATGCCTCTGATTTTGCTCTGCTTGTGTGACCTGCACACTCAAAACACGTTGAGCAACTAAACATTCATACCTGTCAGCGTCTTCAGGAGCCATGTATTGCGTCTCATTTTCAGAATCATCTCCACCATGTTCTTCACGTGTAATAAGAGCCAAAGTCTCCTCATCATAGTCACTAGCGAACTCATACCCACCATCCTCAGTAGCAATCATTACACGCTGAGATTTGCATTCTCTCGCATAATGTCCTCTTCCCTTACAACGACGACAAATAATATCACTTGTGTGCCCTGTCGATGCCATGGAAGAAGAAGAGCTCTGTGTAGGCCCGACAGGTGCGCTCTTGGAAGATAGTGGTGGTTGTGCCTGCTTTCTTGTATCACGGCTGGAGGTGGAACCTGATGGAGGTGCTGGTGCAATGGAAGTAGAAGATGCACGCGGTGTCCATGATGAAGGTCGACCTGCAGAAAAGTTAGTTCGCGCCAATGCATGTCGATCCTGCACTTCACGTTCAGCTTTACAAGCAAGATGGAATAAACGAGTGATATTATTATAATCCTTATACTCTAGAATGGTCTGAGTCTCTTTTAATCCACCCATAAAACGTGCAAGCATAGCTTCATTCTCCTCAACAATACCACATCTAATCATGCTAGTTTGTAATTCCTGATAATATTCTTCTACAGAATTTTTCCCTTCTCTTAAGCGCTGCAATTTTTGAAGTAATTCACGTTGATAATATGGTGGAACCCAACGAGTACGCATTGCAGTTTTCAAAGCAGCCCAAGTAGCTGGAACAGGATATAATCTACAATGTTCAAACCACCAAACACATGCAAACCTAGTGAAAGCACAAACAGCAGCAGGAACTCGTCTCTCCTTAGGATATTGTAAACATGTAAAGCGTTGTTCAGTTTCCAACTCCCAAGTAAGATATATATCAGGAACATATCTACCCTCAAATGGTGGAATATTCAATTTCAGTTTAGGGAGATGGTCATGATCTCGTACCTGAGGTGGTGGTGCCGTCCTACCGTTGCGAATATATACCTGAGGTTGACCTGCTGGTGGTGGTGCTGGTGGCTGCACGTAGTTCTGATTTTGATCAACCTCATCCTCATAATCGCCCGCATAATCGTCATCCTCCTCAGCCGCCGCAGTAGCAGGAGCCAAAGAAGCATCAACAGTAGGTGCAGCGGCACCCGAATTTTGACCAGTCTCAATTGGAACGCGCTGTGCTCGTCCCACTTGATTTGGAAGGCGGCGTTGGAGATGTGGTTGTTGTTGTTGTAGAGGTGCGACATATGCAGCCGGTGGTGGTTGGGGAAGACGCTTGAGTAATTCAGTAAACTTGTTATCCAGCTTTGTCTCGAACGACTTCTCCACGGCATCTATCTTCTCCATAGCCTCTTCAAATCTGTTTAGCACATCTCCCACCTGGCCACTCATCATTTGCTGAAATTTATCATGCAACTCCTTGTTCGTCATGTTCTCCCAATCAGTCTCATCGGCTTGTGATCCTGCCATGGTTAGCAGCAATAGAAACACAAAAGAATATGATCCTACAGACTACTAGGAAGTGGTGGTGATGGTGGTGTGTCACAAATCCTTCAAGCGAATCTCAAATTCTTACCAGTTCTTACCCAGCAGCAGGTGGTGATCGGCAACCGTTGTAGTCAAAACTCTCAAAGCTTGGATAGAGCGATTACCAGGGAGAGTCAAACGCACGATGTAGATGTATGTGGAGCTGGGAAGTCTTATAATATCGTAGCAAAAATGGTCAGCAATAATCAATTCAGAGATGCAAAGTTGAAGAAACGCTCAACGACGGTACTGTGCTGGTCCTAGGCTAGACCGTGCTAGAGACGCGAGCCTAGAACACTAAAAAAATCATGGCGCTGCACGTAAACAAGGGAAAAGCACACTCTGGAATTTTTTTTCGCTCTCTTTTTTTGCGCTCCTTTTTTTTTTGCGAAAAATCACTATAATGGCGAGTGTCTCAAAACTCTTCCCAGGTCAAACTGACACGATGGGCACAAAATTTTTTTGACTATTTTTTTCGGAAATCAGGGCAGCGACGACGAAAAAGTGCGACAAAAAATCACTATGATGGCGAGTGTCTCAAAACACTCCCCGGGACCTAAAAATAGGATAGGGAAAAAATTTGGTTGCCAAAATTTTGGCCTAAAAACTGCCCGGGGGTCTCCAGACTCGTTTTTTTTCCGAGACCTACTCTGGCAAGGAAACACGAAACGGAAAATAGATGGATCTCTAAAACAAACCGAATATGAAAAGAACTCGGATTGGTGGTGGATATATGGAGGTAGGATATGGCAGCGGTGGTGGTATATGGATACGGATCGGTGGTGGTATATGGATACAGATTGGTGGTGGTACATGGATACGGATTCAGAGCGGTGGCGGATAAGTAATAGTGGTAGATGGCAAGGCGATGATGATGGTGCGGCGGCAGCGTGACAACTGATGACCAGAACTCCAAACTCTAAAAGACTAGACTCTAAGACCAGCAACTTGACACGACGATGCAACCGCAAATTCAACAAAGCAAAAACCCTAAAAAGATTATGCAAAGGCTCAGATTGGTTCGGATATGATGAACTAACCCTAATTTTTTTTGTGTGGCGTTTTCCTGGACTGTAGGTATGAAGACAAGACTCGATCTAAACTACGAAAAACTGTAAAATCTCACCGAGCAACCTGGAACTCTGATACCACTTGATAGAGGCAAAGGTGTCCCGTCTTTCGATGAGATGAGGGATATCGCTTTGGTGGAAGTCGACTTTGACGATCCGACTACGAACGTGTGATGACGTCGCGCCTTAGCAATCGCTAAACCAACTCCGAGAGGTTATTGACCACGCCGGAGCACGATCAACCTGACCACAAGGGTCTGTTTCCTGCGAGCAAACGAAGAACAAGCAAGAAACTGAGATTGCAATCTGGATATTGCGAATATAAGATGAAAGCTTTATTGATCAAGGTGGGGTTCTGTGACGCCTTTGTCTGGTCGTTGAACACAAACGAAGTACGCGAAGTTGCAGCTATGGCGAACTTTTAATCTAAACAAAAACCCAAACTCTAAACGACGCCCTAAGGGCTGTATATATGGAGGAAGAGGGGGGAATTTCGTGGCCCTTGGGGAAGGGGTCCGAAACCAACCCTATCCCTTGTTTCCCCACACATACGGACTCTAAAAATAGCCTATACTCAAGTATTTCGAAATTACATGGGCCTGGCCCAATAATAAGGTGACGCAGCACCTAGAAGCCTCTGGACGAAAGTTATGAAGTAGCATCTTGTATATTTCGTCCAAGGCTTCATGCACGCATTATGGTGGCTTCAACGTCCTGAAATCATCACTTGTAGCTCCGTTCTTGTCCCCCATGCGCATGCCATCATCTCCATGCTTGTTCTTGCTCCAATGTTCATCCTTCTCAAAGCTAGGCCCTTCATTTGTAAGCAAAACAAATGTATCCAATATAGGCAGCATCATATTCTCATGAACATTAGAATCATTACCAAGAAACGAAAGTACCTGGTAATTTAATTGGCGTGCGCGAGCTCTAGTAATTGGTCCAGTATGTATAGCAGCAGGGGTTGTGGGTGTAACAATGGTATTGATGTCCTCATCACCTCGTATCATGGCAATCTCCATTTCCTTGTAGTACTCTTCAACGCTCTTGGTTCCTTGCTTGAGTTGTTGGAGTTTCTTGAAGAGGTCGCGGTTGTAGTAATTTGGCACGAATCGTGCTCTCACGACATCCTTCATTTGTGCCCAAGTGGTGATGGGTGGTTCACCTCTTGCCGCATGGCGCTCAATGACTTGTTCCCACCAAATGAGGACGTAGTCTTGGAATTCGAGGGATGCCATTGCGATCTTCTTCTCTTCTTCGTAGTTGTGCAAGCGGAAGATTTTGTCAACCTTCAATGCCCATGATATGTACTCTTCGTGGTCATTGCTTCCAGTAAACTTGGGCCTGGTGAACTTTAGCTTGCCATATCGTTGCTCCTCATTGTGTTGGGGTCGGGGATGATGACGCCCATGTCGTTGAGGATAGACAATCTCATGTTGTGCTTGGCGAGGAGGGTTGTCTTCCTCATGTTGCTCTTGGCGAGGAGGGTTGTCTTCCTCATGTTGCTCTTGGTGAGGAGGGTTGTCTTCCTCATGTTGCTCTTGGTGAGGAGGGTTGTCTTCCTCATGATGCTCTTGGCGAGGAGGTGGTCCATTGTCTTCTTGCTCTCGATGGACTTGACGTTCTTGTCTCTCATGAGGAGGAGCTTGTCGATCTTGACGAGGAACTTGTCGATCTTGACGAGGGGCTTGACGATGCACACGTGCTTCGTAAATCCTTTCTTGAGCTTCGTCGCGAAGTGCTTCTTGATGTAGTCGAGCTTGTCGGCCTCGATTGGCTACAACACGACTTGAGTCTTGAAGAGCACGTTGCGCCTCAAGTGCTTGAGCTTCACGTAGTTGTCGTTCTTGACGTTGCGCCTCGGCGTCTTGTGCATCTTGATGTTGTCGCGCTCGCTCCTCTTGTTCTTGTTGTCGTTGGTGTTGCCGTTCTTGTGCTTGTGCGAAAGCAGCTTGGTTGTGACGATGTCGATGCTCTTGAGAGTCGGTGTCGTGAAGAGGATTGCGGTTAGCTTGACGGTCTTGACTCGCGGCACGACGAAGAGTGTTCGATGTCGGTGTACTTGAACCGGAGATGGTGTCGTGGTAGTGTTGACTTGAGCGGCTCCGTCTTGACGAGGACGAAGTTGTAGAAGAGCGGACCATCATGGTTCGGATATCTTCTTTGAGGGAACTCATGGATGTGTCAAAGTAGTCTCTTGTACGTTGCTCAGATTGTCGTAGATCGGTGGCGAGGTTGTCGATGCGATCGCCCAAAGCAAGTTGTTCTTGATGCAAAGCTCGGTGTGCACCAAATAGTTGAGTCTTGGTGACGTAGGATGACATGTCGTCGTCTTGCTCCAAGAAGAGTGGATTGGTAGAAGTACTTGGCCTATCCATCATTCCAAACAAAGATATGTGAGTGGGAGAAAGAGAAGAACCAATACCAAATGTACCTTGACCGATGTTGAAAATGGATCAAAGATCACTCCAATGTGTAGCAAGGAAATAGCACAATTGGTACCGTTTCTTGTCGGTTCTCACACCTACACAAATAAAAGCTTATGGCGGAGCTTGGTTAGGATGGTGGCACAAAATTTGATGCAATTGTAAGTGAGACTCAATAATGTTGGAAAAGATTCACAAATTTGCAAATGCAACAAGTAGACCAATAGCAAGATATGGTACACGGAAACACACACGCAAATAGATAAGTGGGGTTGGGCAACCAAGGGTGAGCCAAAATGTGGAATCCACCAAGATGCTCTTGTTGCACAACACTAGAGAGACGCTAGCACGATTGCACAATAGGCGGATACGAACTTGTGCACAACCTACTAAGCAAAAATGCAACGACTTCTATCCCAAGTATGCTATATGTATGATGTTTCTATGCTTTGATCCAAGATGATCGAGTATGACAATCTTAATGTTGTATGATGCTATGGTTCTTGCTTAAGCTCTTTGCTTATCTTTCTCCTTTTGCTTAAAAGCTTGTTTGGCTCTTTGTTGTTTGAGCTCTTTTCTCATGCAATGCTTCACGAACCAAGATAGCAATTGTGTATGCGAAGACAACTTTTGTGACACAAGAGATGATACCAAGATATGCAACTCAATGATGGTATGTATGCTATGTGAAGTATGAACACTAATGTGCACAAGTCACGTTGCCGGCAATACTCAAAGGCTAGTCTCGATGGGTAAGCTACGCAAAAGTAAGGCCATGGGTTTATCAATGCAAATGCAAGAGAGTATGATGATATCGCTATACCAAGATGATATGAAGGTGAAGGTGATACCAATGTAGCCGTTCGTAGTAGTCCTTGGCGAAGATGAGCGGTGGTGATGTTGATGCCGAACCGTACCTAGATAGCCGAAACACAATAGGACACGGAAACCACAACTCAAATTCTCAAAACAAAACGGGTCAAAATTGTCGGAGTTGGTAACGGGAAAGGCTATGGTGGTGGTATGCGGAAGTGGTGGTGGTATGCGGAAGTGTATGTGGGCTCCGAAACAAAATTGGACGAAAGTTAGGCGGTAAACGAAGTGGAGGATGGAGTTGATGATGTCAGGGGCCGGATGTCCGGGCTGATGGCCGGATGTCCGGGCCGGGCCGGATCCGTGGATGAACACCGCGTGGGGAGGTCAAATCCGGGGCAAAATTTGGAAGATTTTGTGGATGGAAATTGGGGAAAAGATGGGGAAAAGCTAGATCAACCTGCAACACACGAAATCCGCGGATCAAATCCAACAAAACTTCATCACACCAACAAATCACAAAAAAAAATTGGGGCTATTTTTGTGGGGCAATTTTCGGGTTAGGACAAAAACAACAAAATCAAGCTAGAAAACAAAGAGAGGGGGCTCCAAAATCGTGATCAACGTGGCTCATGATACCAAGATGATGTAGGGTGGAACCTTATATAGCCGATCTTTCACGAAAGGAGCGGATCCCAACTAAGAACACGAAGAACACGAGGGGAAACATGAGGGGAAGACACGAGAGAATCACTCAAACCAACAAGAACAATCACACATGTGCTAGATCCTCGAAACACAAAGAGATACACGATCCAAATCCAACAAGGGACGATACATAGGTAACCGGTTCTTCTCCGAAAGGAGGTCTTGAGGGGGGCCACCCAAGAGGGGGTCTTGAATCCAACGTGGATCGTCTCCGAAGAGGGGCCGCAGTCTCTCTCGAGGAGGAGATCCGTATGGATGAGCAATGCTCTATCTCACATATGAGCTAAACCAATGCTAACCCTAGAAAGATGGAGGAGAAAGAGTATATATAGTCTAGGGGGTCGAAGGGGTACACGGGCCTCGGCCCTTACTGTGCGCAGACAGGGGTGGCCGGATGTCCGGGGCTTCATGAGGGGCCGGATGTCCGGGCTGGGGGGGCGGATGTCCGGGCTGCAGGGCAAAACTTCTGGATGTTTTGTAGCGTGGCGCCGGATGTCCGGGCTTTTGGCCGGATTTCCGGGCTGGGGCCGGATGTCCGGGCCCTGTAGGCTTGGGCGTCTGGGCTGCTGCTGCTGTGGTTGCTCCAGGGGCCGGATGTTCGGGGACTTGGCCGTTTTCCGGGGCCTAGAAGGTGAACTTGCCCGTTTCCGTTGGTTCTCTTCATCCGTGAACTTGGCGGCTTGTCCGTCTTCACGTGCATCCTCGGGAGGCTGCTCTTGACACCTAATCATGCATAGCATATCGGACTTAGGTAGTAGCCATGTCTCGAGTGGATCATATGTGATATCACTAAGGAAGGAAGTCACCTCGTTCTCGAGAGCTCTAGCTTGTGCTCGTGTCATAGGTCCTCTTGGCTCTTGATGAGACGATGGTAGGTCCATGGGGATGACAGTAGGATGCTCCGCATCAGCTAGCCCATTACACAACTACACCAGCAGCAAGTTTCACATGCAACATCTAGAACCTTTCGAAATTAGCATCATAGACGGTACATAGAGAGATGCATCTCATCTGGAAAACTACTGAAGCGGAAGACGGATATTGAGCCTTCATTCATGTTGAAGGTCTTTGCAACTTTAGGCCAGTGCCTGTGGATGATTGACCGTCCATCCTTCGACCTCTTCAGGAACACTTCAATATTGAACCATGGGTGTTGTATGAAAACTTTCCTCGCCTCCTGACCATAGAGGTGGTTTGAGAGGTAATCATCAGTGAAGCCTGAAAACAAGGATGTGCATAAATATCTTCTCTATATTGGGAATGCGGCAAAGGAATAATAAAAGGCAAGGTATAATAGTTAGTACCATCTTGTAAACCTCAGTGCTTCCCATTGTTTCCCTGCAACACATATAATGTAGTTAGTCATCAGGTTAAGTAAGGGTTCGCATGCTATTAGTAAAAATATGTTGATGATAGATAAGCACATTGCAGATTCATCAGATTAATTCAAGCCACATGGAAAACCCATTTATCCAAACCAAGTATGATTAAGAACTAGGAAATATAGTACTTGTATATGTTTCTCATGTATTAAGTGCAGCCAAATTCGATTTATTCCTAACATTGTATACAATAACAGAATGCAGCCACAACAATTGAACATCGCGTTGCAGAATTGAACCAAGCAGTTAACTAAACACCACAACAAATGAACCAAACGTTAACTGAGCACCACATTGCACAATATAACATACTCCTAATAGAAGATCATACAGTAAACCAAACCAATCATGCTTAACAACTTGGAAATATAGCAATTGTATTTGTTTCTCATGTATTTAGTACAGCTAAATTCGATTTATTCCTCACATGGTATACAATAACAGAATGCAGCCACAACAATTGAACATCGCATTGCAGAATTGAACCAAGCAGTTAACTGAACACCACAACAAATGAACCAAATGTTAACTGAGCACCACATTGCACAATATAACATACTCGTAATAGAAGATCAGACAGTTAACCAAACAAAGCATGCTTAACAACTTGGAAATATTGCACCCTGAATAATTGAACATCACATTTGTAGAATTGAACCAAGCAGTTAACTGAACACTACATTGCACGACATATAGAACATATACACTATAGAAGAAGATTGCATGGTAAAAGTAGATAACACAATTCACTAGAATTTGTTAAGGAAAGGCAGTAGCTAGCAAACTGAACATGGGTCCTTATAGTGAGCTAATAAGACAAGCTACTCCTCATTGTCGGAGATATCGATGACGATTGGCTCCTTGGACATGGAAGAGGGCGAGGCCTCCGCATCGTGGGTGCCCTCATTGTAGTGGTGAGTTGCTTGAGCCGCTCCGGGCACCAACCTGCTGGCTCTCGAGATGAGGTAAGCACGTGCACGGTGAGAAAACACCTCGTAGTCTTCGTCGAAGGCACCGACGGTGGCCTCAAGAAAATGCCATGAAGTGTCGATTAAAGTAGCCAACCGTGTCGCGGCATCGGCGCGCGAGGCGTCAACGGTGGCCTCGACGGTGAGGTGCTCCTCCAAGATCTGGGGTCGGCACGAATGGCAGCCATCGCGACCTCATCCGCGCGTGCAGCCGTGGTTTGCTTCTCCGCTGTCAAATGCTCCTTGAGGTCCTGGCTATACTGCGTGCACCATGGCTTAGGCCGGCGCTTTGTGGAGGGGTCGGTGATTTCGGTGGAAGGTGTCGCGCTCGCGCCAGCGGTCGGGGCATGTGGGATGTGGAAGGAGGAGGAGGATGGGGGTCAGGTGTGGATTACCTGCCTGGATAGGCGAGTCCGAGCAGCGTGAAGGAGGGTCATCGGCGAGGAGGCGACGCTGCAAGCAAGGAGTGAAAGTTTCAACTTGGAAAGGAAGGCGGAACTAGGGAAAATGTGGCTTTTGGTAAGGGGGAGGGGGCGGGGAGGTAGATATTTCCGCAGAAGCCGAAAATTTGGAATCGCTTCAGCGAAAAAACTGGCGCGCAAATTGTTATCAGACACGGTCCGTTATTTAGAGCGGGTTGTGGACTATAGCCTTCACACCTTCTCGCGTAAGCCGTATACGTACTATACTCCGAGGGTGCTCCAAGATTTTTTGTGATGTATCTCACACGGTTGGTTATAATAAACTGTGCGGGATCTACTTGATTTTTTGTCTTGATTTGAATTACATAATGGGGTCACAGCAGCCATAGACGGTGTTTGAATTGCTAGAACTTTTATCTGCAGTGAACATGCACCTATATGTGTGTCATAAACGAATTGGAATTATTCAGTGTACGTTTGGACATTTTTATGCATTAACTGAGTTTTCAATGCATTTATGTGCATAATTCAAATTTGAACTACATGCACATGCTCCAGTGCATATAAATTGGATGAAAAATCAAATCTTTGTCCTTGGGTGCATGCTTAGGTCCCATGCAAGAAATGGGAATGAATGTCAAACACCCTGCCACCGTCACTCGGCCGCAAACATTGAGATACCTTGTTTTTAAATTCTAGTAAATCCAAAACTCGTCTGAAACTCATGAAACTTGGCATGCTATCATGGAGCGGCATCAACATGCTGTGGTAAATTTTTTGTCCCATTTGGGGCAGCTTTGGGTATATGCTTCTCACAAACCAGAGCTTCTCACAACAAGCATGACGGTTTCGGTAGGGAACGCCCCACCTTTGGGGACGAAACGATATCCATTGCCTCTTATTGCTTTCAAATTTTTTCTCGTGTCAACATAGAACAACAGGAGTGTCGTGTCGATTTTTGGGATTTTTCGGGGTTCGTTTGGACATTTTCATGAATTAATTGAGTTTTCAATGCATTTATGTGCATAATTCAAATTTTGAACTACTGCACGTCCTTTAATGCATATAAATTGGTTGAAAATCAAATATGTGTCCTTGGGTGCATGCTTAGGTCCCATGCAAGAAATGGGAATGAATGTCAAACACCAGGGCACGATCACTCGGCCGGAAACATTGAGATACCTGGTTTTTAAATTCTAGTAAATCCAAAACTCGTCTGAAATTCATGAAACTCGGCATGCTATCATGGAGCGGCATGAACATGCCGGGGTAAATTTTTGTCCCATTTGGCGCAGGTTTGGGGATATGCTTCTCACAAACCAGAGCTTCTCACAACAAGCGTGATGGTTTTGGTAGGGAACGTCCCACCTTTGGGGGCGAAATGATATCCATTGCCTCTTATTGCTTTCAAATTTTTTTCTCGTGTCAACATAGAACAACAGGAGTGTTGTGTCAATTTTTTGAGATTTTTCGGGGTTCGTTTGGACATTTTTATGCATTAATTGAGTTTTCAATGCATTTATGTGCATAATTCAAATTTGCACTACATGCACATGCTCTAATGCATATAAATTGGTTGAAAATTCAAATTTGTGTCCTTGGGTGCATGCTTAGGTCTCATGCAAAATGTTGAGATACTTTGTTTTTAAATTCTAGTAAATCCAAAACTCGTCTGAAATTCATGAAACTTGGCATGCTTTCATGGAATGGCATCAACATGCTGTGGTAAATTTTTTGTCCCATTTGGGCAGGTTTGGGTATATGCTTCTCACAAACCAGAGCTTCTCACAACAAGCATGACGGTTTCGGTAGGGAACGCCCCTCCTTTGGGGACGAAACGATATCCATTGCCTCTTATTGCTTTCAAAAAATTTCTCGTGTCAACATAGATCAACAAGAGTGTTGTGTTGTTTTTTGTGATTTTTCGGGGTTCGTTTGGACATTTTTATGCATTAAGCGAGTTTTCAGTGCATTTATGTGCATAATTCCAATTTGAACTACATGCACATGCTCCAGTGCATATAAATTGGTTGAAAAATCAAATCTTTGTCCTTGGGTGCATGCTTAGGTCCCATGCAAGAAATGGGAATGAATGTCAAACACCCTGCCACTGTCACTCCGCCACAAACATTGAGATACCTGGTTTTTAAATTCTAGTAAATCCAAAACTCGTCTTAAATTCATGAAACTTGGCATGCTTTCATGGAATGGCATCAACATGCCATGGTAAATTTTTTGTCCCATTTGGGGCAGGTTTGGGTATATGCTTCTCACAAGCCAGAGCCTCTCACAACAACCATGATGGTTTCGGTAGGGAGCCCCACCTTTGGGGACGAAACGATATCCATTGCCTCTTATTGCTTTCAAAAAAATTCTCGTGTCAACATAGAACAACATGAGTGTTATGTTATTTTTTGTGATTTTTCGGGGTTCGTTTGGACATTTTTATGCATTGAATGAGTTCTCAGTGCATTTATGTGCATAATTCAAATTTGAACTACATGCACATGCTCCGGTGCATATAAATTGGTTGAAAAATCTAATTTGTGTCCTTGGGTGCATGCTTAGGTCCAATGCAAGAAATGGAAATGAATTTCAAACACCAGGGCACCGTTGATTGCCGACAAAACGTTGAGATACTTTGTTTTTAAATTCTAGTAAATCCAAAACTCGTCTGCAATTCATTAAACTTGGCATGCTATAATGGAATGGCAGCCGACATGCTGTGGTATTTTTCATGTCCATTTTGGGAGAAGGCGCACTCGAATAACAACCAACAAAGGCATTTTGAAAAAATAGCTGCCACTTTAATATCTCAAACGTTTGTATAATTCAAACCATGTGCATTATGTTAACCATTCACGTGACGCCACGTGTCTTGGTTTCAATGGCTATAGGTTTTTATGGCTCTTGATCGCAAACGTTTTAGATAGAACACCCGTATGCAAAGTGAGAGAAGGATTTGTGCATCTCTTGAACACAAACGGTTCTTTTGGATGACCCGTGTGAACCACTTACAAACAATTTGGTGCGATTTGCATCTATCATATTGGGTATGTTGCCATTTGTCAAACTAGAAAGATTGACATTTGTTGATCTAGTAACATTGCCATTTGCCAACCTTGTAACACTGCGATTTGTCAAAATATGAAGCTAAAATTTCTAGCAGTATCTAATTTTACCAACAAAAATTTAGTAATTAAGCATAGATGGAGGCGAGGAGGCGTGTTTAGCCGGGCGTGCAGCGGGCGGCGCGGTACTATTCGATTTGACAGCGGGCGGCGTAGTTCCCGATACGGCTTTAATGCAGACGAGGGAGAGGGTAGCGGCTCCCGAAATATTGAACGGCCAATGATGCATCCTCCTTCAATTAGCATCGTGTGAATGCATGAGGGAGGTAATGGGAGGAGGACCGGGAAAAGACGCAGCACGATGTGAATGCAACGCAGTTTGCACTCATATAAAGGCGCCCCTCCATTCCAAGGCATCTACTACATCGTACGCACCTAAGCATTTGCCTAAGCACCTACACTAATAAGCGCAAAAGTGCTCACTCCGGACCCATGGCGGCGATGCGCGTGAGCGGCCAGCGGCTATGCCAGATGGTCCACGACGCCGGCCTGCGGCATGGCACCGTGGATCATCTCCACACGGTGTTGGTGAACGGCTGGTGGATGGCCACCGTCGACGCCAGCTACGAATCTCAGTACGACCGGATGATCGTTCACACCACCAACAGGTTCACCATCGTCAAGAAGCTCGTGAACGACATCGCCGTACTCCTCCAGCCCGCGCGCCCTGGCTCCTCATTGCCTGCCACCCTAATCGGCCTCCATGGCCGGAACCTCTTTCAAGGACTTGTTGCCTTGCGACTGCCCGCCGACGCAACGAAGAATGTCCACCTGGAGGTCGCGCTCGCCGCGAGGCTCCTCGCCCTGCAAGAAACAATAGACCTACACATCCATGTGTATGAGCGAATCGTGTGCATAGGTATCTACAAGGCCAGTGAGGACGTGATGCGGAGCATCCTATGGACATCACCATGTCAAGAGTCCATTCGGCGAGTGACACGTGCGACATCTACTTCACATACGCAAAGGTGAATCATGTCCTTTACACGTGCTCACTTGACCCCTTCGAGGATGGTATACTACTTGACACTCCACTCTTGTGCATGCATAGGTATTGTCGGAACACTACGGGCGACGAGGAGGAGTGCAAGCGCCAAGGTACAACTACACCATCCACGAGGGAGGCCTGGAAGCGACGACGGAAGAAGACGGAGCTGCTGAAGCTACAGCGGCCGGACATCCGGGCCAAAGGCCGGACATCTGGCGCCTGTGCAGCCGCCAAGGAGCTGCACCAACAGACGGCCAACAGCATCAGCGGCCGGACATCCGGCGCCAGCCCCGGACATCCGGCGCCTCGCCAAAGCCCGAACATCCGGCCCTTCCCCCGGAAATCCGGCATCGACGACAGAACGCACCCGAAGTTTGGCCACTTCAGCCCAGACATCCGGCCTGAGCCCCGGACATCCGGCGCCTGCCTGCGCGCAGCCACGGGCCAGAGGCCCATGTATCCCTTTCCCACTTACCCTTTCGTGACTTAGACTATAAATAGACCACCCCCTCCTCCATTCTAGGGTCAGCAAAGGATTAGCTCATTTAGAGATAGAGCTTTGCTCATCCATATTGGATCTACTCCACGAGAGAGACTGCGGCCCCTCTACTGAGAAGATCCACCTTGGATTCAAGACCCCTCACGGGAAGATCCCCTCGTGGATTCAAGACCTCCTCACGGAGAAGAACCGGTTACCGTTTGTATCATCCGTTGTTGACTTTGGATCTTGTATCTTACCTTTGTGTTCATCGATCTAGCGCATGTGTGATCTATTCTTGTTGGTTGAGTGATTTCTCTCGTGTTCCCCTCATGTTTCCCTCGTGTTTCCCCTCATGTTCATCACGTTCTTCGTAGGGATCCGCTCCTTTCGCGAAAGATCGGCCATCTAGGGTTCCACCCTACATCATCTTGGTATCATGAGCCACATTGATCACGATTTCAGAGCCTCCCTGTTGTGTTTTCTAGCCTAGTTTTGTTGATTTCTTCCCCAATTTCAAAAATCCCCACCAAAAATAGCCCCAATTGTTTTTGTGATTTGTTGGTTTGATGATGTTTTGTTGAATTTGATCCGTGGATTTGCTTTGTTACTTGTGGATCTAGCTTTCCCCCAATTTTCCCCACTTCCCATCCACGAAATCTCCGCAATTTTGCCCCCGAAATCATCAATTTCTGCCCCCAAAATCGAGTTCATCCTCGGATTTGGAGCCCGGACATCCGGCCCGTAGCCCCAGACATCCGGCCCGTGGCCCGGACATCCGGCTCCTGGAGCGCATTTTCGCGTGCGGTTCTGGACATCAGGTCCCGGAAATCCGGCCCGAGCCCCGGATGTCCGGCCCCTGGCATTTCAACTTTTCCGTTTCACCGTTTTGTGCATAACTTCCACATCCGGAGTCCGATTTTCGCGTTCTAGATACATCGTGGAGTAGCTATTGACATCCTCTATCCCTCTAGATAGGTCCCATCCCCATTTGACTCCATCAAATTTTGACAACTTTGGAATCTTTGCCTAGGGCTTACACCACAACTTCCGCATTACCACCACCGACTTCCGCAACCTAACCAATTTTGTCCCCCTTAGCATTTGAGGTTGTTTGAGTTGTGATTTGAGTCTCCTAAGGTGTTTCGGCTACTTAGGGATGATTGCTTCTTCATCAACCGCCACCATAACTTCCGCATAGGCTTACCCACCATACACTTCCACCAACCCAACTTAACCCAATTTTGTTTGTGTTGTGAGTTGTGTCTCCTAAGGTGTTTCGGCTACTTAGGGACCGTGTTTCGAACTCCGACACCGTGTATAGTCCATCCACCTTACCCTCGACTTCCGCATTGCGTCTCAAAACCCATCATTGCATTTCCGCAATGCCATTGAGCTTCCGCAAAACCACCACCGCTTACACTACCACCGTTTGACTTTTGTCCTTGACATTTTGAGTTGTGGTTTTTCCATTTCCTAAGGTGTTTCGGCTACTTAGGGACGAGTCTCCATCATCTTGGTATCTACATCAAGAACACCGCCACTCATCATCGCCAAGGACGGTAACCTCGACGACACCATTGTATATTCCCCTTGCAATTGCATTGATAACCCCTAGCCCATTTTGCTTCACTTGCCTATCGAGACTAGCCATTTGAGTATTGTCGGCAACGTTTGATGAGGACATCAATACAATTATTACACCCACAGTCCCTGCTGCTATACATACTGGACCAATTACTAGAGCTCGCGCACGCCAATTAAATTACCAGGTACTTTCGTTTCTTGCTAATGATTCTAATGTTCATGAGAATATGATGCTGCCTAAATTGGATACATTTGTTTTGCTTACAAATGAAGGGCCTAGCTTTGAGAAGGATGAACATTGGAGCAAGAACAAGCATGGAGATGATGGCATGCGCATGGGGAACAAGAACGGAGTTACAAGTGATGATTTCAGGACGTTGAAGCCACCATAATGCGTGCATGAAGCCTTGGACGAAATATACAAGATGCTACTTCATAACTTTCGTCCAGAGGCTATTCTAGGTGCTGCGTCACCTTATTATTGGGCCAGGCCCATGTAATTTCGAAATACATAAGTATAGGCTGTTTTTAGAGTCCGTATGTGTGGGGAAACAAGAGATAGGGTTGGTTTCGGACCCCTTCCTCAAGGGCCACGAAATTCCCCCCCTCTTCCTCCATATATACAGCCCTTAGGGCGTCGTTTAGACTTTGGGTTTTGTTTAGATTAAAAGTTCGCCATAGCTGCAACTTCGCGTACTTCGTTTGTGTTCAGCGACCAGACAAAGGCGTCACAGAACCCCACCTTGATCAATAAAGCTTTCATCTTATATTCGCAATATCCAGATTGCAATCTCAGTTTCTTGCCTGTTCTTCGTTTGCTCGCAGGAAACAGACCCTCGTGGTCAGGTTGATCGTGCTCCGGCGTGGTCGATAACCTCTCGGAGTTGGTTTAGCGATTGCTAAGGCGCGACGTCCTCGCACGTTCGTAGTCGGATCGTCAAAGTCGACTTCCATCAAAGCGATATTCATCATCTCATCGAAAGACGGGACACCTTTGCCTCTATCAAGTGGTATCAGATTTCCAGGTTGCTCGGTGAGATTTTACAGTTTTTCGTAGGTTAGATCGAGTCTGTTCTTCATACCTACAGTCCACGAAAAAGCCACAAAAAAAAATTAGGGTTAGTTCATCATATCCGAACCAATCTGAGCCTTTGCATAATCTTTTTAGGGTTTTTGCTTTGTTGAATTTGCGGTTGCATCGTCGTGTCAAGTTGCTGGTCTTAGAGTCTAGTCTTTTAGAGTTTCGAGTTCTGGTCATAAGTTGTCACGCCGCCGCCGCACCATCATCATCGCCTTGCCATCTACCACCATTGCTTATCCGCCACCGCTTTGAATCCGTATCCATATACCACCACCGCTGCCATATACTACCGCCATATATCCACCACCAATCCGAGTTCTTTTCATAGTCGGTTTGTTTTAGAGAGCCATATATTTTCCGTTTCGTGTTTCCTTGCCTGAGTAGGTCTCGGAAAAAAAAAAAATAGTCAAAAAATTTTGTGCCCATCCTGTCAGTTTGACCTGGGAAGAGTTTTGAGACACTCGCCATTATAGTGATTTTTTCGCAAAAAAAAAAAAAAAAAAGAGGAGCGCAAAAAAAAAAAAAGAGCGCAAAAAAAAAAAAAAGAGCGAAAAAAAAAATCCCTGAGTGTGCTTTTCCCTTGTTTACGTGCAGCGCCGTGATTTTGTTAGTGTTCTAGGCTCGTGTCTCTAGCACGGTCTAGCCTAGGACCAGCACAGTACCGTCGTTGAGCGTTTATTCAACTTTGCATCTCTGAATTGATTATTGCTTACCATTTTGCTACCATATTATAAGCCTTCCCAGCTCCACATAAGTCTACATCGTGCGTTTGACTCTCCCTGGTAATCGCTATATCCAAGCTTTGAGAGTTTTTGACTACAACGGTTGCCGATCACCACCTGCTGCTGGGTAAGAACTGGTAAGAATTTGAGATTCGCTTGAAGGTTTTGTGACACACCACCATCCCACCACTTCTAGTAGTCTGCAGGATCATATTCTTTTGTGTTTCTATTGCTGCTAACCATGGCAGGTTCACAAGCCGATGAGACTGATTGGGCGAACATGACGAACAAGGAGTTGCATGATAAATTTCAGCAAATGATGAGTGGCCAGGTGGGAGATGTGCTAAACAGATTTGAAGAGGCTATGGAGAAGATAGATGCCGTGGAGAAGTCGTTTGAGACAAAGCTGGATAACAAGTTTACTGAATTACTAAAGCGTCTTCCCCAACCACCACCGGCTGCACATGTCGCACCTCTACAACAACAACAACCACATCTCCAACGCCGCCTTCCAAATCAAGTGGGACGGGCACAGCGCGTTCCAATTGAGATTGGTCAAAATTCGGGTGCTGCTGTCCCTACTGTTGATGCTTCTTTGGCTCCTGCTCCTGCGGCGGCTGAGGAGGATGACGATTATGCGGGCGATTATGAGGATGAGGTTGATCAAAATCAGAACTACGTGCAGCCACCAGCACCACCACCAGCAGGTCGACCTCAGGTATATATTCGCCACGGTAGGCCGGCACCACCACCTCAGGTACGAGATCATGACCATCTCCCTAAACTGAAATTGAATATTCCACCATTTGAGGGTAGATATGTTCCTGATATATATCTTACTTGGGAGTTAGAAACTGAACAACGATTTACATGTTTACAATATCCTGAGGAGAGACGTGTTCCTGCTGCTGTTTGTGCTTTCACTAGCTTTGCATGTGTTTGGTGGTCTGAACATTGTAGATTATATCCTGTTCCAGCTACTTGGGCTGCTTTGAAAACTGCTATGCGTACTCGTTGGGTTCCACCATATTATCAACGTGAATTACTTCAAAAATTGCAGCGTTTAAGACAAGGAAAAAATTCTGTAGAAGAATATTATCAGGAATTACAAACTGGCATGATTAGATGTGGTATTGTTGAGGAGAATGAAGCTATGCTTGCACGTTTTATGGGTGGATTAAATAAAGAGATTCAGACCATTCTAGAGTATAAGGATTATAATAATATCACTCGTTTATTCCATCTTGCTTGTAAAGCTGAACGTGAAGTGCAGGATCGACAGCCATTGGCGCGAACTAACTTTTCTGCAGGTCGACCTTCATCATGGACACCGCGTGCATCTTCTACTTCCACTTCACCATCACCTCCATCAGGTGCCACCTCCAGCCGTGATACAAGAAAGCAGGCACAACCACCACTCTCTGCCAAGAGCACACCTGCCGGGCCTGTGCAGAGCTCTTCTTCTTCCATGGCATCGACAGGGCACACAAGTGATATTATTTGTCGTCGTTGTAAGGGAAGAGGACATTTTGCGAGAGAATGCAAATCTCCGCGTGTCATGATTGCTACTGAGGATGGTGGGTATGAGTCCGCTAGTGACTATGATGAGGAGACTTTGGCTCTTATTACACGTGAAGAACATGGTGGAGATGATTCTGAAAATGAGACGCAATACATGGCTCCTGAAGACGCTGACAGGTATGAATGTTTAGTTGCTCAACGTGTTTTGAGTGTGCAGGTCACACAAGCAGAGCAAAATCAGAGGCATAATTTGTTCCATACAAAGGGAGTTGTGAAGGAACGTTCTGTTCGCGTCATCATAGATGGAGGGAGCTGTAACAACTTGGCTAGCATGGAGATGGTGGAGAAGCTATCTCTCACCACAAGACCACATCCACATCCTTACTACATCCAATGGTTCAACAACAGCGGCAAGGTTAAGGTAACACGTACTGTTCGTGTGCATTTTAGTATCTCTACATATGCTGATTATGTTGATTGTGATGTGGTACCCATGCAAGCATGTTCCTTATTACTAGGTAGACCATGGCAATTTGATAAAAATTCTGTACACCATGGTAGAAACAATCAGTATACTCTTGTTCATAAGGATAAAAATATTACTTTGCTTCCTATGACTCCTGATTCCATTTTGAAAGATGACATTAATAGAGCTAATAAAGCAAAACAGGCGAAACATAAGAGTGAAAATCAGATTGTGGCAAAGGAATTTGAGCAACAAATGAAACCTAATAATAAACCATCTAGTGTTGTTTCTGAAATTAAATTGAAAAGTGCATGTTTACTTGCCACAAAATCTGATATTGATGAACTAGATTTCAGCAAATCTGTTTGCTATGCTTTTGTGTGCAAAGAGGCATTATTTTCATTCGAGGACGTGCCTTCCTCTTTGCCCCCTGCTGTCACTCACATTTTGCAGGAGTTCGCTGACGTCTTCCCACAAGACGTGCCACCGGGATTACCACCTATTCGAGGGATTGAGCATCAAATTGACTTAATTCCCGGTGCATCGCTACCCAACCGTGCACCATACCGTACCAATCCAGAGGAGACGAAGGAGATTATGCGTCAAGTACAGGAGCTGCTCGACAAAGGTTATATACGCGAATCTCTTAGTCCTTGTGCTGTTCCTATTATACTCGTGCCTAAAAAGGATGGTACGTCGCGTATGTGTGTTGATTGTAGAGGCATTAATAATATTACTATTCGTTATCGTCATCCTATTCCTAGGCTCGATGATATGCTTGATGAATTGAGTGGCTCTACAATATTCTCCAAAGTTGATTTGCGTAGTGGATACCATCAAATTCGTATGAAATTGGGAGATGAATGGAAAACTGCATTTAAAACTAAGTTTGGTTTATATGAGTGGTTAGTCATGCCTTTTGGGTTAACTAATGCACCTAGTACTTTCATGAGACTAATGAACGAAGTTTTACGTGCTTTCATTGGACGATTTGTGGTGGTCTATTTTGATGATATACTGATTTATAGCAAATCTTTGGAAGAACATTTGGAACATTTACGTGCTGTTTTTATTGCTCTACGTGATGCACGTTTGTTTGGTAACCTTGGGAAGTGCACCTTTTGCACCGACCGAGTATCTTTTCTTGGCTATGTTGTTACTCCACAGGGAATTGAAGTTGATAAAGCCAAGATTGAAGCTATTGAGAGTTGGCCGCAGCCCAAAACGGTCACACAAGTGCGGAGTTTTCTTGGACTCGCTGGTTTCTATAGGCGTTTTGTGAGAGATTTTAGCACCATTGCTGCACCTCTCAACGAGCTTACAAAGAAGGATGTGCCTTTTGTTTGGGGTACCGCACAGGAAGAAGCCTTCACGGTATTGAAAGATAAGTTGACACATGCTCCTTTACTCCAACTTCCTGATTTTAATAAGACTTTTGAGCTTGAATGTGATGCTAGTGGCATTGGATTAGGAGGTGTGTTATTACAAGATGGCAAACCTGTTGCATACTTTTCTGAAAAATTGAGTGGGCCTAGTCTGAATTATTCTACTTATGATAAAGAACTATATGCTCTTGTTCGGACTTTAGAAACATGGCAACATTATTTATGGCCCAAAGAATTTGTTATACATTCTGATCATGAATCTTTGAAACATATTAAAAGTCAAGCTAAACTGAATCGTAGACATGCTAAATGGGTTGAATTCATTGAAACTTTCCCTTATGTCATTAAACACAAGAAGGGTAAAGAAAATGTTATTGCTGATGCATTGTCTCGTCGCTATACTATGCTTTCACAACTTGACTTCAAAATATTTGGTTTGGAGACCATCAAAGATCAATATGTGCATGATGCTGATTTTAAAGATGTATTGCAGAATTGTAAAGAAGGAAGAACCTGGAACAAGTTTGTCGTTAATGATGGATTTGTGTTCCGTGCTAACAAGCTATGCATTCCAGCTAGCTCTCTTCGTCTTTTGTTGTTGCAGGAGGCGCATGGAGGAGGATTAATGGGACACTTTGGCGTGAAGAAGACGGAGGACGTACTTGCTACACATTTCTTTTGGCCAAAGATGAGACGGGATGTTGAGCGTTTTGTTGCTCGCTGCACTACATGTCAAAAAGCTAAGTCACGCCTCAATCCTCATGGTTTATATATGCCTTTGCCTGTACCTAGTGTTCCTTGGGAGGATATATCTATGGACTTTGTTTTAGGTTTACCTCGAACAAAGAAGGGGAGGGATAGCATATTTGTTGTCGTGGATAGATTCTCGAAAATGGCGCACTTTATACCATGTCATAAAAGCGATGATGCTGTTAATGTTGCTGATTTGTTCTTTCGTGAAATTATTCGCTTGCATGGTGTGCCAAATACTATTGTTTCAGATCGTGATACTAAATTTCTTAGCCACTTTTGGAGATGTTTATGGGCTAAGTTGGGGACTAAACTGCTTTTTAGTACTACTTGTCACCCCCAAACTGATGGACAAACTGAAGTAGTCAATAGAACATTGTCTACTATGCTTAGGGCTGTTTTGAAGAATAATAAGAAAATGTGGGAAGACTGCTTGCCTCATATTGAGTTTGCTTATAATCGTTCATTGCATTCTACTACTAAGATGTGCCCTTTTGAAATTGTGTATGGTTTCCTACCTCGTGCACCTATTGATTTGTTGCCTCTTCCATCTTCGGAGAAGGTTAATTTTGATGCTAAACAACGTGCTGAATTGATCTTAAAAATGCATGAGTTAACTAAGGAAAACATTGAGCGTATGAATGCTAAATATAAACTTGCTGGAGATAAGGGTAGAAAACATGTTGTGTTTGCACCTGGAGATCTTGTTTGGTTACATTTGCGTAAGGATAGATTTCCTGATTTGCGCAAATCAAAGCTAATGCCACGTGCTGATGGTCCTTTTAAGGTGTTAGAGAAAATAAATGATAATGCATATAAACTTGAGCTGCCTGCAGATTTTGGGGTTAGTCCCACTTTTAATATTGCAGATTTGAAGCCTTATTTGGGTGAGGAAGATGAGCTTCCGTCGAGGACGACTTCATTTCAAGAAGGGGAGGATGATGAGGACATCAATACAATTATTACACCCACAGTCCCTGCTGCTATACATACAGGACCAATTACTAGAGCTCGCGCACGCCAATTAAATTACCAGGTACTTTCGTTTCTTGCTAATGATTCTAATGTTCATGAGAATATGATGCTGCCTAAATTGGATACATTTGTTTTGCTTACAAATGAAGGGCCTAGCTTTGAGAAGGATGAACATTGGAGCAAGAACAAGCATGGAGATGATGGCATGCGCATGGGGAACAAGAACGGAGTTACAAGTGATGATTTCAGGACGTTGAAGCCACCATAATGCGTGCATGAAGCCTTGGACGAAATATACAAGATGCTACTTCATAACTTTCGTCCAGAGGCTATTCTAGGTGCTGCGTCACCTTATTATTGGGCCAGGCCCATGTAATTTCGAAATACATAAGTATAGGCTGTTTTTAGAGTCCGTATGTGTGGGGAAACAAGAGATAGGGTTGGTTTCGGACCCCTTCCTCAAGGGCCACGAAATTCCCCCCCTCTTCCTCCATATATACAGCCCTTAGGGCGTCGTTTAGACTTTGGGTTTTGTTTAGATTAAAAGTTCGCCATAGCTGCAACTTCGTGTACTTCGTTTGTGTTCAGCGACCAGACAAAGGCGTCACAGAACCCACCTTGATCAATAAAGCTTTCATCTTATATTCGCAAAATTAGTGGTCTACAACTTCCATTACATACATACCATATCATATTGGTATCATATCATCTCGTGTGCCTCAAGTTTGTTCCCTGATAGAGGCAAAGGTGTCCCGTCTTTCGATGAGATGATGGATATCGCTTTGGTGGAAGTCGACTTTGACGATCCGACTACGAACGTGCGATGACGTCGCGCCTTAGAAATCGCTAAACCAACTCCGAGAGGTTATTGACCACGCCGGAGCACGATCAACCTGACCACGAGGGTCTGTTTCCTGCGAGCAAAGGAAGAACAAGCAAGAAACAGAGATTGCAATCTGGATATTGTGAATATAAGATGAAAGCTTTATTGATCAAGGTGGGGTTCTGTGACGCCTTTGTCTGGTCATTGAACACAAACGAAGTACGCGAAGTTGCAGCTATGGCGAACTTTTAATCTAAACAAAACCCAAAGTTTAAACGACACCCTAAGGGCTGTATATATGGAGGAAGAGGGGGGGAATTCCGTGGCCCTTGGGGAAGGGGTCCGAAACCAACCCTATCTCTTGTTTCCCCACACATACAGACTCTAAAAACAGCCTATACTCAAGTATTTCGAAATTACATGGGCCTGGCCCAATAATAAGGTGACGCGGCACCTAGAATAGCCTCTGGACGAAAGTTATGAAGTAGCACCTTGTATATTTCGTCCAAGGATTCATGCACGCATTATGGTGGCTTCAATGTCCTGAAATCATCACTTGTAACTCCGTTCTTGTTCCCCATGCGCATGCCATCATCTCCATGCTTGTTCTTGCTCCAATGTTCATCCTTCTCAAAGCTAGGCCCTTCATTTGTAAGCAAAACAAATGTATCCAATTTAGGCAGCATCATATTCTCATGAACATTAGAATCATTACCAAGAAACGAAAGTACCTGGTAATTTAATTGGCATGCGCGAGCTCTAGTAATTGGTCCAGTATGTATAGCAGCAGGGGCTGTGGGTGTAACAATGGTATTGATGTCCTCATCATCCTCCCCTTCTTGAAATGAAGTCGTCCTCGACGGAAGCTCATCTCCCTCACCCAAATAAGGCTTCAAATCTGCAATGTTAAAAGTGGGACTAACCCCAAAATCTGCAGGCAGCTCAAGTTTATATGCATTATCATTTATTTTCTCTAACACCTTAAAAGGACCATCAGCACGGGCATTAGCTTTGATTTGCGCAAATCAGGAAATCTATCCTTACGCAAATGTAACCAAACAAGATCGCCAGGTGCAAACACAACATGTTTTCTACCCTTATCTCCAGCAAGTTTATATTTAGCATTCATACGCTCAATGTTTTCCTTAGTTAACTCATGCATTTTTAAGATCAATTCAGCACGTTGTTTAGCATCAAAATTAACCTTCTCCGAAGATGGAAGAGGCAACAAATCAATAGGTGCACGAGGTAGGAAACCATACACAATTTCAAAAGGGCACATCTTAGTAGTAGAATGCAATGAACGATTATAAGCAAACTCAATATGAGGCAAGCATTCTTCCCACATTTTCTTATTATTCTTCAAAACAGCCCTAAGCATAGTAGACAATGTTCTATTGACTACTTCAGTTTGTCCATCAGTTTGGGGGTGACAAGTAGTACTAAAAAGCAATTTAGTCCCCAACTTAGCCAGTAAACATCTCCAAAAGTGGCTAAGAAATTTAGTATCACGATCTGAAACAATAGTATTTGGCACACCATGCAAACGAATAATTTCACTGAAGAACAAATCAGCAACATTAACAGCATCATCGCTTTTATGACATGGTATAAAGTGTGCCATTTTTGAGAATCTATCCACGACAACAAATATGCTATCCCTCCCCTTCTTTGTTCGAGGTAAACCTAAAACAAAGTCCATAGATATATCCTCCCAAGGAACACTAGGTACAGGCAAAGGCATATATAAACCATGAGGATTGAGTCGTGACTTAGCTTTTTGACATGTAGTGCAGCGAGCAACAAAACGCTCAACATCCCGTCTCATCTTTGGCCAAAAGAAATGTGTAGCAAGTACGTCCTCCGTCTTCTTCACGCCAAAGTGTCCCATTAATCCTCCTCCATGCGCCTCCTGCAACAACAAAAGACGAAGAGAGCTAGCTGGAATGCATAGCTTGTTAGCACGGAACACAAATCCATCATTAACGACAAACTTGTTCCAGGTTCTTCCTTCTTTACAATTCTGCAAAACATCTTTAAAATCAGCATCATGCACATATTCATCTTTGATGGTCTCCAAACCAAATATTTTGAAGTCAAGTTGTGAAAGCATAGTATAGCGACGAGACAATGCATCAGCAATAACATTTTCTTTACCCTTCTTGTGTTTAATGACATAGGGAAAGTTTCAATGAATTCAACCCATTTAGCATGTCTACGATTCAGTTTAGCTTGACTTTAATATGTTTCAAAGATTCATGATCAGAATGTATAACAAATTCTTTGGGCCATAAATAATGTTGCCATGTTTCCAAAGTCCGAACAAGAGCATATAGTTCTTTATCATAAGTAGAATAATTCAGACTAGGCCCACTCAATTTTTCAGAAAAGTATGCAACAGGTTTACCATCTTGTAATAACACACCTCCTAATCCAATTCCACTAGCATCACATTCAAGCTCAAAAGTCTTATTAAAATCAGGAAGTTGGAGTAAAGGAGCATGTGTCAACTTATCTTTCAATACCATGAAGGCTTCTTCCTGTGCGGTACCCCAAACAAAAGGCACATCCTTCTTTGTAAGCTCGTTGAGAGGCGCAGCAATGGTGCTGAAATCTCTCACAAAACGCCTATACAAACCAGCGAGGCCAAGGAAACTCCTCACTTGTGTGACCGTTTTGGGCTGCGGCCAACTCTCAATAGCTTCAATCTTGGCTTTATCAACTTCAATTCCCTGTGGAGTAACAACATAGCCAAGAAAAGATACTCGGTCGGTGCAAAAGGTGCACTTCCCAAGGTTACCAAACAAACGTGCATCACGTAGAGCAATAAAAACAGCACATAAATGTTCCAAATGTTCTTCCAAAGATTTGCTATAAATCAGTATATCATCAAAATAGACTACCACAAATCGTCCAATAAAAGCACGTAAAACTTCGTTCATTAGTCTCATGAAAGTACTAGGTGCATTAGTTAACCCAAAACGCATGACTAACCACTCATATAAACCAAACTTAGTTTTAAATGCTGTTTTCCATTCATCTCCCAGTTTCATACGAATTTGATGGTATCCACTACGCAAATCAACTTTGGAAAATATTGTAGAGCCACTCAATTCATCAAGCATATCATCTAGCCTAGGAATAGGATGACGATAACGAATAGTAATGTTATTAATGCCTCTACAATCAACACACATACACGATGTACCATCCTTTTTAGGCACAAGTATAATAGGAACAGCACAAGGACTAAGAGATTCGCGTATATAACCTTTGTCAAGCAGCTCCTGTACTTGACGCATAATCTCCTTCGTCTCCTCTGGATTGGTATGGTATGGTGCACGGTTGGGTATCTATGCACCGGGAATTAAGTCAATTTGATGCTCAATCCCTCGAATAGGTGGTAATCCCGGTGGCATGTCTTGTGGAAAGACGTCAGCGAACTCCAGCAAAATGTTAGTGACAGCAGGGGGCAAAGAGGAAGGCACGTCCTCGAATGAAAATAATGCCTCTTTGCACACAAAAGCATAGCCAACAGATTTGCTGAAATCTAGCTCATCAATATCAGATTTTGTGGCAAGTAAACATGCACTTTTCAATTTAATTTCAGAAACAACACTAGATGGTTTATTATTAGGTTTCATTTGTTGCTCAAATTCTTTTGCCACAATCTGATTTTCACTCTTATTTTTCTCCTATTTTGCTTTATTAGCTCTATTAATGTCATCTTTCAAAATGGAATCAGGAGTCATAGGAAGCAAAGTAATATTTTTATCCTTATGAACAAGAGTATACTGATTGTTTCTACCATGGTGTACAGAATTTTTATCAAATTGCCATGGTCTACCAAGTAATAAGGAACATGCTTGCTTGGGTACCACATCACAATCAACATAATCAGCATATGCAGAGATACTAAAATGCACACGAACAGTACGGGTTACCTTAACCTTGCCGCTGTTGTTGAACCATTGGATGTAGTAAGGATGTGGATGTGGTCTTGTGGTGAGAGATAGGTTCTCCACCATCTCCATGCTAGCCAAGTTGTTACAGCTCCCTCCATCTATGATGACGCGAACAGAACGTTCCTTCACAACTCCCTTTGTATGGAACAAATTATGCCTCTGATTTTGCTCTGCCTGTGTGACCTGCACACTCAAAACACGTTGAGCAACTAAACATTCATACCTGTCAGCGTCTTCAGGAGCCATGTATTGCGTCTCATTTTCAGAATCATCTCCACCATGTTCTTCACGTGTAATAAGAGCCAAAGTCTCCTCATCATAGTCACTAGCGGACTCATACCCACCATCCTCAGTAGCAATCATTACACGCTGAGATTTGCATTCTCGCGCATAATGTCCTCTTCCCTTACAACGACGACAAATAATATCACTTGTGTGCCCTGTTGATGCCATGGAAGAAGAAGAGCTCTGTGCAGGCCCGGCATGATAGAGGCAAAGGTGTCCCGTCTTTCGATGAGATGATGGATATCGCTTTGGTGGAAGTCGACTTTCACGATCCGACTACGAACGTGCGAGGACGTCGCGCCTTAGCAATCGCTAAACCAACTCCGAGAGGTTATCGACCACGCCGGAGCACGATCAACCTGACCACGAGGGTCTGTTTCCTGCGAGCAAACGAAGAACAAGCAAGAAACTGAGATTGCAATCTGGATATTGCGAATATAAGATGAAAGCTTTATTGATCAAGGTGGAGTTCTGTGACGCCTTTGTCTGGTCGCTGAACACAAACGAAGTACGCGAAGTTGCAGCTATGGCGAACTTTTAATCTAAACAAAACCCAAAGTCTAAACGACGCCCTAAGGGCTGTATATATGGAGGAAGAGGGGGGAATTTCGTGGCCCTTGAGGAAGGGGTCCGAAACCAACCCTATCTCTTGTTTCCCCACACATACGGACTCTAAAAACAGCCTATACTTATGTATTTCGAAATTACATGGGCCTGGCCCAATAATAAGGTGACGCAGCACCTAGAATAGCCTCTGGACGAAAGTTATGAAGTAGCATCTTGTATATTTCGTCCAAGGCTTGATGCACGCATTATGGTGGCTTCAACGTCTTGAAATCATCACTTGTAACTCCGTTCTTGTTCCCCATGCGCATGCCATCATCTCCATGCTTGTTCTTGCTCCAATGTTCATCCTTCTCAAAGCTAGGCCCTTCATTTGTAAGCAAAACAAATGTATCCAATTTAGGCAGCATCATATTCTCATGAACATTAGAATCATTACCAAGAAACGAAAGTACCTGGTAATTTAATTGGCGTGCGCGAGCTCTAGTAATTGGTCCAGTATGTATAGCAGCAGGGGCTGTGGGTGTAACAATGGTATTGATGTCCTCATCATCCTCCCCTTCTTGAAATGAAGTCGTCCTCGACGGAAGCTCATCTTCCTCACCCAAATAAGGCTTCAAATCTGCAATGTTAAAAGTGGGACTAACCCCAAAATCTGCAGGCAGCTCAAGTTTATATGCATTATCATTTATTTTCTCTAACACCTTAAAAGGACCATCAGCACGTGGCATTAGCTTTGATTTGCGCAAATCAGGAAATCTATCCTTACGCAAATGTAACCAAACAAGATCTCCAGGTGCAAACACAACATGTTTTCTACCCTTATCTCCAGCAAGTTTATATTTAGCATTCATACGCTCAATGTTTTCCTTAGTTAACTCATGCATTTTTAAGATCAATTCAGCACGTTGTTTAGCATCAAAATTAACCTTCTCCGAAGATGGAAGAGGCAACAAATCAATAGGTGCACGAGGTAGGAAACCATACACAATTTCAAAAGGGCACATTTTAGTAGTAGAATGCAATGAACGATTATAAGCAAACTCAATATGAGGCAAGCATTCTTCCCACATTTTCTTATTATTCTTCAAAACAGCCCTAAGCATAGTAGACAATGTTCTATTGACTACTTCAGTTTGTCCATCAGTTTGGGGGTGACAAGTAGTACTAAAAAGCAGTTTAGTCCCCAACTTAGCCCATAAACATCTCCAAAAGTGGCTAAGAAATTTAGTATCACGATCGGAAACAATAGTATTTGGCACACCATGCAAGCGAATAATTTCACGAAAGAACAAATCAGCAACATTAACAGCATCATCGCTTTTCTGACATGGTATAAAGTGTGCCATTTTCGAGAATCTATCCACGACAACAAATATGCTATCCCTCCCCTTCTTTGTTCGAGGTAAACCTAAAACAAAGTCCATAGATATATCCTCCCAAGGAACACTAGGTACAGGCAAAGGCATATATAAACCATGAGGATTGAGTCGTGACTTAGCTTTTTGACATGTAGTGCAGCGAGCAACAAAACGCTCAACATCCCGTCTCATCTTTGGCCAAAAGAAATGTGTAGCAAGTACGTCCTCTGTCTTCTTCACGCCAAAGTGTCCCATTAATCCTCCTCCATGCGCCTCCTGCAACAACAAAAGACGAAGAGAGCTAGCTGGAATGCATAGCTTGTTAGCACGGAACACAAATCCATCATTAACGACAAACTTGTTCCAGGTTCTTCCTTCTTTACAATTCTGCAATACATCTTTAAAATTAGCATCGTGCACATATTGATCTTTGATGGTCTCCAAACCAAATATTTTGAAGTCAAGTTGTGAAAGCATAGTATAGCGACGAGACAATGCATCAGCAATAACATTTTCTTTACCCTTCTTGTGTTTAATGACATAAGGGAAAGTTTCAATGAATTCAACCCATTTAGCATGTCTACGATTCAGTTTAGCTTGACTTTTAATATGTTTCAAAGATTCATGATCAGAATGTATAACAAATTCTTTGGGCCATAAATAATGTTGCCATGTTTCTAAAGTCCGAACAAGAGCATATAGTTCTTTATCATAAGTAGAATAATTCAGACTAGGCCCACTCAATTTTTCAGAAAAGTATGCAACAGGTTTGCCATCTTGTAATAACACATCTCCTAATCCAATTCCACTAGCATCACATTCAAGCTCAAAAGTCTTATTAAAATCAGGAAGTTGGACTAAAGGAGCATGTGTCAACTTATCTTTCAATACCGTGAAGGCTTCTTCCTGTGCGGTACCCCAAACAAAAGGCACATCCTTCTTTGTAAGCTCGTTGAGAGGTGCAGCATTGGTGCTAAAATCTCTCACAAAACGCCTATAGAAACCAGCGAGTCCAAGAAAACTCCGCACTTGTGTGACCGTTTTGGGCTGCGGCCAACTCTCAATAGCTTCAATCTTGGCTTTATCAACTTCAATTCCCTGTGGAGTAACAACATAGCCAAGAAAAGATACTCGGTCGGTCCAAAAGGTGCACTTCCCAAGGTTACCAAACAAACGTGCATCACGTAGAGCAATAAAAACAGCACGTAAATGTTCCAAATGTTCTTCCAAAGATTTGCTATAAATCAGTATATCATCAAAATAGACTACCACAAATCGTCCAATGAAAGCACGTAAAACTTCGTTCATTAGTCTCATGAAAGTACTAGGTGCATTAGTTAACCCAAAAGGCATGACTAACCACTCATATAAACCAAACTTAGTTTTAAATGCAGTTTTCCATTCATCTCCCAATTTCATACGAATTTGATGGTATCCACTACGCAAATCAACTTTGGAGAATATTGTAGAGCCACTCAATTCATCAAGCATATCATCTAGCCTAGGAATAGGATGACGATAACGAATAGTAATATTATTAATGCCTCTACAATCAACACACATACGCGACGTACCATCCTTTTTAGGCACGAGTATAATAGGAACAGCACAAGGACTAAGAGATTCGCGTATATAACCTTTGTCGAGCAGCTCCTGTACTTGACGCATAATCTCCTTCGTCTCCTCTGGATTGGTACGGTATGGTGCACGGTTGGGTAGCGATGCACCGGGAATTAAGTCAATTTGATGCACAATCCCTCGAATAGGTGGTAATCCCGGTGGCACGTCTTGTGGGAAGACGTCAGCGAACTCCTGCAAAATGTTAGTGACAGCAGGGGGCAAAGAGGAAGGCACGTCCTCGAATGAAAATAATGCCTCTTTGCACACAAAAGCATAGCAAACAGATTTGCTGAAATCTAGTTCATCAATATCAGATTTTGTGGCAAGTAAACATGCACTTTTCAATTTAATTTCAGAAACAACACTAGATGGTTTATTATTAGGTTTCATTTGTTGCTCAAATTCCTTTGCCACAATCTGATTTTCACTCTTATTTTTCTCCTGCTTTGCTTTATTAGCTCTATTAATGTCATCTTTCAAAATGGAATCAGGAGTCATAGGAAGCAAAGTAATATTTTTATCCTTATGAACAAGAGTATACTGATTGTTTCTACCATGGTGTACAGAATTTTTATCAAATTGCCATGGTCTACCTAGTAATAAGGAACATGCTTGCATGGGTACCACATCACAATCAACATAATCAGCATATGTAGAGATACCAAAATGCACACGAACAGTACGTGTTACCTTAACCTTGCCGCTGTTGTTGAACCATTGGATGTAGTAAGGATGTGGATGTGGTCTTGTGGTGAGAGATAGCTTCTCCACCATCTCCATGCTAGCCAAGTTGTTACAGCTCCCTCCATCTATGATGACGCGAACAGAACGTTCCTTCACAACTCCCTTTGTATGGAACAAATTATGCCTCTGATTTTGCTCTGCTTGTGTGACCTGCACACTCAAAACACGTTGAGCAACTAAACATTCATACCTGTCAGCGTCTTCAGGAGCCATGTATTGCGTCTCATTTTCAGAATCATCTCCACCATGTTCTTCACGTGTAATAAGAGCCAAAGTCTCCTCATCATAGTCACTAGCGGACTCATACCCACCATCCTCAGTAGCAATCATGACACGCTGAGATTTGCATTCTCTCGCAAAATGTCCTCTTCCCTTACAACGACGACAAATAATATCACTTGTGTGCCCTGTCGATGCCATGGAAGAAGAAGAGCTCTGCGCAGGCCCGGCAGGTGTGCTCTTGGCAGAGAGTGGTGGTTGTGCCTGCTTTCTTGTATCACGGCTGGAGGTGGCACCTGATGGAGGTGATGGTGAAGTGGAAGTAGAGGATGCACGTGGTGTCCATGATGAAGGTCGACCTGCAGAAAAGTTAGTTCGCGCCAATGCCTGTCGATCCTGCACTTCACGTTCAGCTTTATAAGCAAGATGGAATAAACGAGTGATATTATTATAATCCTTATACTCTAGAATGGTCTGAATCTCTTTATTTAATCCACCCATAAAACGTGCAAGCATAGCTTCATTCTGCTCAACAATACCACATCTAATCATGCCAGTTTGTAATTCCTGATAGTATTCTTCTACAGAATTTTTCCCTTGTCATAAACGCTGCAGTTTTTGAAGCAATTCACGTTGATAATATGGTGGAACCCAACGAGTACGCATAGCAGTTTTCAAAGCAGCCCAAGTAGCTGGAACAGGATATAATCTACAATGTTCAGACCACCAAACACATGCAAAGCTAGTGAAAGCACAAACAGCAGCAGGAACACGTCTCTCCTCAGGATATTGTAAACATGTAAATCGTTGTTCAGTTTCTAACTCCCAAGTAAGATATATATCAGGAACATATCTACCCTCAAATGGTGGAATATTCAATTTCAGTTTAGGGAGATGGTCATGATCTCGTACCTGAGGTGGTGGTGCCGGCCTACCGTTGCGAATATATACCTGAGGTCGACCTGCTGGTGGTGGTGCTGGTGGCTGCACGTAGTTCTGATTTTGATCAACCTCATCCTCATAATCGCCCGCATAATCGTCATCCTCCTCAGCCGCCGCAGGAGCAGGAGCCAAAGAAGCATCAACAGTAGGTGCAGCGGCACCCGAATTTTGGCCAGTCTCAATTGGAACGCGCTGTGCTCGTCCCACTTGATTTGGAAGGCGGCGTTGGAGATGTGGTTGTTGTTGTTGTAGAGGTGCGACATATGCAGCCGGTGGTGGTTGGGGAAGACGCTTGAGCAATTCAGTAAACCTGTTATCCAGCTTTGTCTCAAACGACTTCTCCACGGCATCTATCTTCTCCATAGCCTCTTCAAATCTGTTTAGCACATCTCCCACCTGGCCACTCATCATTTGCTGAAATTTATCATGCAACCCCTTGTTCGTCATGTTCTCCCAATCAGTCTCATCGGCTTGTGATCCTGCCATGGTTAGCAGCAATAGAAACACAAAAGAATATGATCCTACAGACTACTAGGAAGTGGTGGTGATGGTGGTGTGTCACAAATCCTTCAAGCGAATCTCAAATTCTTACCAGTTCTTACCCAGCAGCAGGTGGTGATCGGCAACCGTTGTAGTCAAAACTCTCAAAGCTTGGATAGAGCGATTACCAGGGAGAGTGAAACGCACGACGTAGATGTATGTGGAGCTGGGAAGGCTTATAATATGGTAGCAAAAAGGGTCAGCAATAATCAATTCAGATATGCAAAGTTGAATAAACGCTCAACGACGGTACTGTGCTGGTCCTAGGCTAGACCATGCTAGAGACACGAGCCTAGAACACTAACAAAATCACGGCGCTACACGTAAACAAGGGAGGAGCACACTCTGGATTTTTTTCTCTTTTTTTCACTTTTTTTTTGCACTTTTTTCCTCTCTTTTTTTTGCTTCGCAACAATTTTTTTTCGAAAAAGTCTACAAATGGTCTAAAAACTGCCTAGCCAGAATTTTCCAGACTATTTTTCTACTGCGGGTAACACAAAAGTTTGGGCGTCCTTCTCTGTCACGACTCGGAGTATGGCGTGATCTGGAAATTCAAAACAGAGTAACAAAATACTGGACTTGGACTAGGACTGGTGGCGGAGATGAATCTAGTGGAACTCGGACTGGTGGCGGAGATGAATCTGGTGGAACTCGGACTGGTGGCGGATATATGTTGCAGGTGTACTCGGATTGGCGTGATGGCGGTGGATATGTGGTGGCGAATATGGACTCGGATTGGCGGTGAATATGTGGTTGTGGTATATGGCAGCGGCGATGAAGTTGGTGCGGTGGTGGTATATGGCAGTAGCGATAATGATGATGCGGTGGTGATATATGGCAGCGGCGACGTGACAACCTGTGAACAGAACTCGAAATTCTAAAGGACTAGACGCTAAGACCAGCAACTTGACACGACGATGCAACCGCAAATTCAACAAAGCAAACACAGAAAAGATTATGCAAAGGCTCAGATTGGTTCGGATAGGATGAACTAACCGTAATTTTTTTTTGGCTTTTTCGTGGACTATAGGTATGAAGAACAAACTCGATCTAAACTACGAAAAACTGTAAAATCTCACCGAGCAACCTGGAAATCTGATACCACTTGATAGAGGCAAAGGTGTCCCGTCTTTCGATGAGATGATGGATATCGCTTTGGTGGAAGTCGACTTTGACGATCCGACTATGAACGTGCGATGACGTCGCGCCTTAGCAATCGCTAAACCAACTCCGAGAGGTTATTGACCACGCCGGAGCACGATCAACCTGACCACGAGGGTCTGTTTCCTGCGAGCAAACGAGGAACAAGCAAGAACCTGAGATTGCAATCTGGATATTGCGAATATAAGATGAAAGCTTTATTGATCAAGGTGGGGTTCTGTGACGCCTTTGTCTGGTCGTTGAACAAAACCGAAGTACGTGAAGTTGCAGCTATGGCGAACTTTTAATCTAAACAAAACCCAAAGTCTAAACGACGCCCTAAGGGCTGTATATATGGAGGAAGAGGGGGGAATTTCGTGGCCCTTGGGGAAGGGGTCCGAAACCAACCCTATTTCTTGTTTCCCCACACATACGGACTCTAAAAACAGCCTATACTCAAGTATTTCGAAATTACATGGGCCTGGCCCAATAATAAGGTGACACAGCACCTAGAATAGCCTCTGGACGAAAGTTATGAAGTAGCATCTTGTATATTTCGTCCAAGGCTTCATGCATGCATTATGGTGGCTTCAACGTCCTGAAATCATCACTTGTAACTCCGTTCTTGTTCCCCATGCGCATGCCATCATCTCCATGCTTGTTCTTGCTCCAATGTTCATCCTTCTCAAAGCTAGGCCCTTCATTTGTAAGCAAATGTATCCAATTTAGGCAGCATCATATTCTCATGAACATTAGAATCATTACCAAGAAACGAAAGTACCTGGTAATTTAATTGGCGTGCGCGAGCTCTAGTAATTGGTCCAGTATGTATAGCAGCAGGGGATGTGGGTGTAACAATGGTATTGATGTCCTCATCAATGCACCCCCCACATGGTTCCATCAAGATGAAGATGACCAGCATTTGGTCTTTCCCACCTCACCTACACCACTTGATTGGAATGACAAAGGTAACATAGGTGACAGTGATGCTCTAGTCCCACTAGTGGACATTCTTGACATTGATTGCTTGCATGATGTTGATCCACCTATTACCTTGCTTCATGCTAGTGAGATTTCCCCATGGGATGATTTACCCATTTATGATGAGTATGATGATTGCCATGTGGAGTCTATTAGTTGTGATGCCATGTTACATAGGATTTCTTGTGACAATTCTTTAGGTCACATCATGTTTGACAATCCGCTTGACTTGTCATATGCTATGCATGAGATCAATCATATGTCATATTTGCAATCTCTTCGTAGTGACTATGCATATGCCATTAAAATTAACCCAATTTGCACATATGGCATAAGATGACAAGCCCATGGTTATTGGCATTTGTTTTTCTTGTTATGATATTGACATGCTCCCTTTGCATCATTTATCTCATATGCCATGCCATGACCACCTAGCTTCGGATATGCATTGTTGTGGATGTTGTCCATTTTCTCCATACGATTACAATATTGCTCATGAGGAGACCCCCATAGTTTCCTCATACATTTTAGGAGATTTTGATCCATCCTACCCATTGCATGATCCCAATAATTATGTGCACAATATGCTCCCCATGAATCATAATGATATTGTTGTGCCATATACTAGTATGCTCAATTTGCATCCCCATCGTGTCATACATAACAACTATTCTTTCACAATGGATGACATGTTCTTATACCATGCATCAAATTTCTTTGAGCGATGCTTATCTTGTGCTAACACTCACTTGCACATACACATCATGATGGATGATGTGTACATTTACCACGCGCACAATTTCTTTGGTTTGTGTCTCTTTTGTGTAGGTACCCATGAATACTTGTCAACCTCGCAATCCCACGAGTTGACAAACGAGCTCTAGAGAGCAATGATGACTTGGGATCCCATGGATTGCCTTTCCCACTGCTCACTTCGCGCAAACACTTCGCGCATTTCTTTTACATGGCCCTCACATGGTTATGGGTTGTTGTCCCTTATATATCCTTTGCCCATCTTGCCATGTTCACTTTGCATGATATGCCCATTACTATGCCTTTGCCATGCATTTGTGACCCATGCTTTGTATTACACATGATGATTGATTCTAGTACTTGTATGTGTATTTGCAAGCGTGGTGGAGATATTGTTTGTTATTGCCATGATTGCTTTGTGTCCCATGCCTATGATGATACTATGATCTTTATTTGTGTTCGTGCTTGCGATATGTCATGTCCATTGCCTATGCCTATTCTTTACTCACATGACATGATTGCCATGATTCCCTCTAGTGTGTTGCATCTTCGCTCCACTAGTTTGCACGACTTGATTACTATTGCTTGCCTTGTTGCATCACCAATGATTGATACTTGCTCATTTCATTCGGTTGATGACAACCACCTACATGCTTTGCACATGATTGTTATTGCTTCTTGTCATATCTCTCCATATATTGCCTCTATCATGATAGATGATTTGACATGTATTGAGTGCACCAATGCCCTTCGTCTTGATAATGAGTTTGCCCCCATAACATTCTCACATATGATTGGAGATTTTGACATATTTCTTGTGAAGCATGCTTGTCTTACCTCTTTGCACCATATACCTAGTGCCATGAATATTGCCATTGTTGCATCATATTATTCATGCACTTGTGCTTCTAATGGTTATGTGCAAGAGAAGAGAACCATCATGATGGATGATGTGTTTATCTACCATGCGCATACGTTCTTTGTTTTGTTGTGTGCATGTGTAGGATACTTGGACTTTGTGTCGACTTCCGCTTCACGTGAGTTGACCATTCGAGCTCTTGAGAGCGAGCCTCATACATTCGACCACGACTCGTTTCTACGCCACCTTTCCTACCACTTCGGCATTGTGAAGAATGCACAAGGACACGCCACCAAGGTGATATCTTTCTTGAGCATGGATATTGCGGATCATACTACTTGTGTTGCTTGCACCATGAGACTTATTGTTCATCTTGGACCACTTGATTGCACACTTGATAGAGATCTTGCTTCGACTTGTCATTTTTACCGTCCCATACATCATGATATATATGCCTTGTGTGTTGCATCCAATTCTTGGATTACTTGCTCCTCTCATATGTTTGGTTGCAACAATGTCATCCCTTCACATATGCCATGTCCCATTGCTTGTCACATGATTGAGTTGATTGCCTCACACATGATGAACAATTGCTCTTTCTATTGTGTTGAGTGCCACACTATGTTCACTACACCCTATGCACATTATGCTTGGATTGTCTTGCACTTAACCCATGTGTTTAGACATCTCATCTTCTTAGGTGTCGTGAATGATTCCTATGCCTACCATAGACCTTTCATTGAGCGCTTTGCCCATGCTTGCTATGAACCTGAGGTAGATGCTTATTCTCTTGACACACATATTTGCATCTCTACCTCCAATTTACATGCTTGCCCCCATGATATCTTTGCTTGTGCTCGATTGATATACTTACATGCCATGTCTCAATCCTTTGTCATACCATATGCTTTGCATGATGACGACACTTGCTTGGTGAATCACCTCTTGAATGCTTGGTTTTGCACTAACGCTAACCACATTTGTTTTTCCAAGTGTTTGTTGTCCTTACTCCTTTTGAAGGAATCACAAGACGGTGCGACATTGGAGAGTGCCCATTTCGAGCTTCAAGATGACACGTACTTGGTGAACGTGCACTTCTACACGGCGAAGCCATCTCTTTTCCATGGTGATTTGGTTTTCGATCCGAGGTCGGATCTTTCCCAAGGGAGGGGAGATGATGCGGAGCATCCTATGGACATCACCATGTCAAGAGTCCATTCGGCGAGTGACACGTGCGACATCTACTTCACATACGCAAAGGTGAATCATCTCCTTTACACGTGCTCACTTGACCCCTTCGAGGATGGTATACTACTTGACACTCCACTCGTGTGCCTGCATAGGTATTGTCGGAACACTACGGACGACGAGGAGGAGTGCAAGCGCCAAGGTACAACTACACCATCCGCGAGGGAGGCCTGGAAGCGACGACGGAAGAAGACGGAGCTGCTGAAGCTACAGCGGCCGGACATCCGGGCCAAAGGCCGGACATCCGGCGCCTGTGCAGCCGCCAAGGAGCTGCACCAACAGACGGCCAACAGCATCAGCGGCCGGACATCCGGCGCCAGCCCCGGACATCCGGCGCCTCGCCAAAGCCCGGACATCCGGCCCTTCCCCCGAAAATCCGGCATCGACGACAGAACGCACCCGAAGTTTGGCCACTTCAGCCCGGACATCCGGCCCGAGCCCCGGACATCCGGCGCCTCGCGAAGCCCCGGACATCCGACCCCCAGCCCGGACATCCGGCGCCTGCCTGCGCGCAGCCACGGGCCAGAGGCCCATGTATCCCTTTCCCACTTACCCTTTCGTGACTTAGACTATAAATAGACCACCCCCTCCTCCATTCTAGGGTCAGCAAAGGATTAGCTCATTTAGAGTTAGAGCTTTGCTCATCCATATCGGATCTACTCCATGAGAGAGACTGCGGCCCCTCTACTGAGAAGATCCACCTTGGATTCAAGACCCCTCACGGGAAGATCCCCTCGTGGATTCAAGACCTCCTCACGGAGAAGAACCGGTTACCGTTTGTATCGTCCGTTGTTGACTTTGGATCTTGTATCTTACCTTTGTGTTCATCGATCTAGCGCATGTGTGATCTATTCTTGTTGGTTGAGTGATTTCTCTCGTGTTCCCCTCATGTTTCCCCTCGTGTTCATCACGTTCTTCGTAGGGATCCGCTCCTTTCGTGAAAGATCGGCCATCTAGGGTTCCACCCTACATCGGGACGATACGACGTTGGTCTTCTTCAACCGGTTGGAAGCGTTGGATGCCTTAGCTGAGAAGCACCTTGACCTCGCCACAAAAGTCGTCGCTCCTTAGCCGCCGGATGGTGGCCCCGTGCACTGAGTTGAGAAGGAGGAGGTCGTACCTTGATGGATGCATCTTTCTTCTTGCCGCCTGTAAACCACCACTGCGATCGCATCATCGTGGCCTTAATTCTTATTGTTCTATTGCATTCTCTTCCTAGTCAATACAAACATGTGTGATCCCTTTGCTTAATTATATGCATCACTGTAACTAGTACTCCATCCGTCAATTTATAAGTTGTGCTGCCAGTGTTTGGGGCCGGTGCACGATCACGCACATTTGTGTGCATGCGGTTGCGCCGAGCGCGGCGTGATGATGCAGTTACCCGCTGCAAAACTGCCATGCGGGGGACGTGGCATTGACCATTGGGCAGCAACAGTTGGTCATGCAGGTGCCCAATAAAGGATGCAAAGAGGGATCCTACAGCAGCAAGGACCAGCTTCCCTACCGATAGCTCATCTAACAGAACTCCTGTTACTTTACGACATGTTTCCAAAACATTGACCTCGAGGTTAATTCAACTAATAGGACGGAGCATTATATACATTCAACGCAATTAAATGTTTTCCAAAAAAGTGATATGATTTCTGTGAAACTTACAAGTCATGTATGTCAAATTAACCTCTGTGTACTTATTCTCGAATTAACCTCCGGGCCTTGTTGCCGCGTATCACACACATCTTGGTAAGTTGAACTGTTTATGTTCTCTTCCCTAATCGAAAACAGTTCATTCGACTAAACCGTATGCCGTATATCACGCACACCTTCATCTGGCTAACCGTTTCTGTTTCTTTCCCTAATAGCAAACAGTTCATCGGAGCGAACCGTATGCCGTATATCGCACACGCATTAATATGGCTGCCCGTTTCTGTTGTTCTATCTAATCGCAAACAGTTCGTCTGGATCAACCGTATTCCCTGCTTTGCACACGCAACTAAAATCTGAACCATATTTGATGCATCCGTCATCGCAAACGTTTCGCTTTTTTGACGGTTTTTTTACACCACGGTTTGCGATTATGGCATCGCACACAATTTCGTCGAAGGGTCTCTGATCGTAGTGTCGCGTTAGCAGCATCCTGCAGTAGTGGACATCATAGATGATTCTCCATGACTCGTAGGTTGCGAATGCATCTATTGCAACATACTTGATAAGCTTTGATAGAGGCAAAGGTGTCCCGTCTTTCGATGAGATGATGGATATCGCTTTGGTGGAAGTCGACTTTGACGATCCGACTACGAACGTGCGATGACGTCGCGCCTTAGCAATCGCTAAACCAACTCCGAGAGGTTATTGACCACGCCGGAGCACGATCAACCTGACCACGAGGGTCTGTTTCCTGCGAGCAAACGAAGAACAAGCAAGAAACTGAGATTGCAATCTGGATATTGCGAATATAAGATGAAAGCTTTATTGATATGGCGAACTTTTAATCTAAACAAAACCCAAAGTCTAAACGACGCCCTAAGGGATGTATATATGGAGGAAGAGGGGGGAATTTCGTGGCCCTTGGGGAAGGGGTCCGAAACCAACCCTATCTCTTGTTTCCCCACACATACGGACTCTAAAAATAGCCTATACTCAAGATTTCGAAATTACATGGGCCTGGCCCAATGATAAGGTGACGCAGCACCTAGAATAGCCTCTGGACGAAAGTTATGAAGTAGCATCTTGTATATTTCGTCCAAGGCTTCATGCACGCATTATGGTGGCTTCAATGTCCTGAAATCATCACTTGTAACTCCGTTCTTGTCCCCCATGTGCATGCCATCATCTCGATGCTTGTTCTTGCTCCAATGTTCATCCTTCTCAAAGCTAGGCCCTTCATTTGTAAGCAAAACAAATGTATCCAATTTAGGCAGCATCATATTCTCATGAACATTAGAATCATTACCAGGAAACGAAAGTACCTGGTAATTTAATTGGCATGCGCGAGCTCTAGTAATTGGTCCAGTATGTATAGCAGTAGGGGCTGTGGGTGTAACAATGGTATTGATGTCCTCATCATCCTCCCCTTCTTGAAATGAAGTCGTCCTCGACGGAAGCTTGTCTCCCTCACCCAAATAAGGCTTCAAATCAGCAGTGTTAAAAGTGGGATTAACCCCATAATCTGCAGGCAGCTCAAGTTTATATGCATTATCATTTATTTTCTCTAACACCTTAAAAGGACCATCAGCACGTGGCATTAGCTTTGATTTGCGCAAATCAGGAAATCTATCCTTACGCAAATGTAACCAAACAAGATCGCCAGGTGCAAACACAACATGTTTTCTACCCTTATCTCCAGCAAATTTATATTTAGCATTCATACGCTCAATGTTTTCCTTAGTTAACTCATGCATTTTTAAGATCAATTCAGCACGTTGTTTAGCATCAAAATTAACCTTCTCCGAAGATGGAAGAGGCAACAAATCAATAGGTGCACGAGGTAGGAAACCATACACAATTTCAAAAGGGCACATCTTAGTAGTAGAATGCAATGTACGATTATAAGAAAACTCAATATGAGGCAAGCATTCTTCCCACATTTTCTTATTATTCTTCAAAACAGCCCTAAGCATAGTAGACAATGTTCTATTGACTACTTCAGTTTGTCCATCAGTTTGGGGGTGACAAGTAGTACTAAAAAGCAGTTTAGTCCCCAACTTAGCCCATAAACATCTCCAAAAGTGGCTAAGAAATTTAGTATCACGATCTGAAACAATAGTATTTGGCACGCCATGCAAACGAATAATTTCACGGAAGAACAAATCAGCAACATTAACAGCATCATCGCTTTTATGACATGGTATAAAGTGTGCCATTTTTGAGAATCTATCCACGACAACAAATATGCTATCCCTCCCCTTCTTTGTTCGAGGTAAACCTAAAACAAAGTCCATAGATATATCCTCCCAAGGAACACTAGGTACAGGCAAAGGCATATATAAACCATGAGGATTGAGTCATGACTTAGCTTTTTGACATGTAGTGCAGCGAGCAACAAAACGCTCAACATCCCGTCTCATCTTTGGCCAAAAGAAATGTGTAGCAAGTACGTCCTCCGTCTTCTTCACGCCAAAGTGTCCCATTAATCCTCCTCCATGCGCCTCCTGCAACAACAAAAGACGAAGAGAGCTAGCTGGAATGCATAGCTTGTTAGCACGGAACACAAATCCATCATTAACGACAAACTTGTTCCAGGTTCTTCCTTCTTTACAATTCTGCAAAACATCTTTAAAATCAGCATCATGCACATATTCATCTTTGATGGTCTCCAAACCAAATATTTTGAAGTCAAGTTGTGAAAGCATAGTATAGCGACGAGAAAATGCATCAGCAATAACATTTTCTTTACCCTTCTTGTGTTTAATGACATAAGGGAAAGTTTCAATGAATTCAACCCATTTAGCATGTCTACGATTCAGTTTAGCTTGACTTTTAATATGTTTCAAAGATTCATGATCAGAATGTATAACATATTCTTTGGGCCATAAATAATGTTGCCATGTTTCTAAAGTCCGAACAAGAGCGTATAGTTCTTTATCATAAGTAGAATAATTCAAACTAGGCCCACTCAATTTTTCAGAAAAATATGCAACAGGTTTACCATCTTGTAATAACACACCTCCTAATCCAATTCCACTAGCATCACATTCAAGCTCAAAAGTCTTATTAAAATCAGGAAGTTGGAGTAAAGGAGCATGTGTCAACTTATCTTTCAATACCGTGAAGGCTTCTTCCTGTGCGGTACCCCAAACAAAAGGCACATCCTTCTTTGTAAGCTCGTTGAGAGGTGCAGCAATGGTGCTAAAATCTCTCACAAACGCCTATAGAAACCAGCGAGTCCAAGAAAACTCCGCACTTGTGTGACCGTTTTGGGCTGCGGCCAACTCTCAATAGCTTCAATCTTGGCTTTATCAACTTCAATTCCCTGTGGAGTAACAACATAGCCAAGAAAAGATACTCGGTCGGTGCAAAAGGTGCACTTCCCAAGGTTACCAAACAAACGTGCATCACGTAGAGCAATAAAAACAGCACGTAAATGTTCCAAATGTTCTTCCAAAGATTTGCTATAAATCAGTATATCATCAAAATAGACTACCACAAATCGTCCAATGAAAGCACGTAAAACTTCGTTCATTAGTCTCATGAAAGTACTAGGTGCATTAGTTAACCCAAAAGGCATGACTAACCACTCATATAAACCAAACTTAGTTTTAACTGCAGTTTTCCATTCATCTCCCAATTTCATACGAATTTGATGGTATCCACTACGCAAATCAACTTTGGAGAATATTGTAGAGCCACTCAATTCATCAAGCATATCATCTAGCCTAGGAATAGGATGACGATAACGAATAGTAATATTATTAATGCCTCTACAATCAACACACATACGCGACGTACCATCCTTTTTGGGCACTAGTATAATAGGAACAGCACAAGGACTAAGAGATTCGCGTATATAACCTTTGTCGAGCAGCTCCTGTACTTGACGCATAATCTCCTTCGTCTCCTCTGGATTGGTACGGTATGGTGCACGGTTGGGTAGCGATGCACCGGGAATTAAATCAATTTGATGCTCAATCCCTCGAATAGGTGGTAATCCCGGTGGCACGTCTTGTGGGAAGACGTCAGCGAACTCCTGCAAAATGTTAGTGACAGCAGGGGGCAAAGAGGAAGGCACGTCCTCGAATGAAAATAATGCCTCTTTGCACACAAAAGCATAGCAAACAGATTTGGTGAAATCTAGCTCATCAATATCAGATTTTGTGGCAACTAAACATGCACTTTTCAATTTAATTTCAGAAACAACACTAGATGGTTTATTATTAGGTTTCATTTGTTGCTCAAATTCTTTTGCCACAATCTGATTTTCACTCTTATTTTTCTCCTGTTTTGCTTTATTAGCTCTATTAATGTCATCTTTCAAAATGGAATCAGGAGTCATAGGAAGCAAAGTAATATTTTTATCCTTATGAACAAGAGTATACTGATTGTTTCTACCATGGTGTACAGAATTTTTATCAAATTGCCATGGTCTACCAAGTAATAAGGAACATGCTTGCATGGGTACCACATCACAATCAACATAATCAGCATATGTAGAGATACTAAAATGCACACGAACAGTACGTGTTACCTTAACCTTGCCGCTGTTGTTGAACCATTGGATGTAGTAAGGATGTGGATGTGGTCTTGTGGTGAGAGATAGGTTCTCCACCATCTCCATGCTAGCCAAGTTGTTACAGCTCCCTCCATCTATGATGACGCGAACAGAACGTTCCTTCACAACTCCCTTTGTATGGAACAAATTATGCCTCTGATTTTGCTCTGCTTGTGTGACCTGCACACTAAAAACACGTTGAGCAACTAAACATTCATACATGTCAGTGTCTTCAGGAGCCATGTATTGCGTCTCATTTTCAGAATCATCTCCACCATGTTCTTCACGTGTAATAAGAGCCAAAGTCTCCTCATCATAGTGACTAGCGGACTCATACCCACCATCCTCAGTAGCAATCATCACACGCTGAGATTTGCATTCTCTCGCATAATGTCCTCTTCCCTTACAACGACGACAAATAATATCACTTGTGTGCCCAGTTGGCGCCATGGAAGAAGAAGAGCTCTGCGCAGGCCCGGCAGGTGTGCTCTTGGCAGAGAGTGGTGGTTGTGCCTGCTTTCTTGTATCACGGCTGGAGGTGGCACCTGATGGAGGTGATGGTGAAGTGGAAGTAGAGGATGCACCTGGTGTCCATGATGAAGGTCGACCTGCAGAAAAGTTAGTTCGCGCCAATGCCTGTCGATCCTGCACTTCACGTTCAGCTTTACAAGCAAGATGGAATAAACGAGTGATATTATTATAATCCTTATACTCTAGAATGGTCTGAATCTCTTTATTTAATCCACCCATAAAACATGCAAGCATAGCTTCATTCTCCTCAACAATACCACATCTAATCATGCCAGTTTGTAATTCCTGATAATATTCTTCTACAGAATTTTTCCCTTGTCTTAAGCGCTGCAATTTTTGAAGTAATTCATGTTGATAATATGGTGGAACCTAACGAGTATGCATAGCAGTTTTCAAAGCAGCCCAAGTAGCTGGAACTGGATATAATCTACAATGTTCAGACCACCAAACACATGCAAAGCTAGTGAAAGCACAAACAGCAGCAGGAACACGTCTCTCCTCAGGATATTGTAAACATGTAAATCGTTGTTCAGTTTCTAACTCCCAAGTAAGATATATATCAGGAACATATCTACCCTCAAATGGTGGAATATTCAATTTCAGTTTAGGGAGATGGTCATGATCTCGTACCTGAGGTGGTGGTGCCGGCCTACCGTTGCGAATATATACCTGAGGTCGACCTGCTGGTGGTGGTGCTGGTGGCTGCACGTAGTTCTGATTTTGATCAACCTCATCCTCATAATCGCCCGCATAATCGTCATCCTCCTCAGCCGCCGCAGTAGCAGGAGCCAAAGAAGCATCAACAGTAGGTGCAGTGGCACCCGAATTTTGACCAGTCTCAATTGGAACGCGCTATGCTCGTCCCACTTGATTTGGAAGGCGGCGTTGGAGATGTGGTTGTTGTTGTTGTAGAGGTGCGACATATGCAGCCGGTGGTGGTTGGGAAGACGCTTGAGTAATTCAGTAAACTTGTTATCCAGCTTTGTCTCGAACGACTTCTCCACGGCATCTATCTTCTCCATAGCCTCTTCAAATCTGTTTAGCACATCTCCCACCTGGCCACTCATCATTTGCTGAAATTTATCATGCAACTCCTTGTTCGTCATGTTCTCCCAATCAGTCTCATCGGCTTGTGATCCTGCCATGGTTAGCAGCAATAGAAACACAAAAGAATGTGATCCTACAGACTACTAGGAAGTGGTGGTGATGGTGGTGTGTCACAAATCTTTCAAGCGAATCTCAAATTCTTACCAGTTCTTACCCAGCAGCAGGTGGTGATCGGCAACCGTTGTAGTCAAAAACTCTCAAAGCTTGGATATAGCGATTACCAGGGAGAGTCAAACGCACGATGTAGACTTATGTGGAGCTGGGAAGGCTTATAATATGGTAGCAAAATGGTAAGCAATAATCAATTCAGAGATGCAAAGTTGAATAAACGCTCAACGACGGTACTGTGCTGGTCCTAGGCTAGACCGTGCTAGAGACACGAGCCTAGAACACTAACAAAATCACGGCGCTGTACGTAAACAAGGGAAAAGCACACTCTGGAAAAAAAATTTGCTCAACAAAAAAAGTTTGACCTGGGAAGAGTTTTGAGACACTCGCCATTATAGTGATTTTTTTCGCAAAAAAAAAGAGGAGCGCAAAAAAAAGAGCAAACTTTTTTTCCAGAGTGTGCTTTTCCCTTGTTTACGTGCAGCGCCGTGATTTTGTTAGTGTTCTAGGCTCGCGTCTCTAGCACGGTCTAGCCTAGGACCAGCACAGTACCGTCGTTGAGCGTTTATTCAACTTTGCATCTCTGAATTGATTATTGCTTACCATTTTGCTACCATATTATAAGCCTTCCCAGCTCCACATAAGTCTACATCGTGCGTTTGACTCTCCCTGGTAATCGCTATATCCAAGCTTTGAGAGTTTTTGACTACAACGGTTGCCGATCACCACCTGCTGCTGGGTAAGAACTGGTAAGAATTTGAGATTCGCTTGAAGGTTTTGTGACACACCACCATCACCACCACTTCTAGTAGTCTGCAGGATCATATTCTTTTGTGTTTCTATTCCTGCTAACCATGGCAGGTTCACAAGCCGATGAGACTGATTGGGCGAACATGACGAACAAGGAGTTGCATGATAAATTTCAGCAAATGATGAGTGGCCAGGTGGGAGATGTGCTAAACAGATTTGAAGAGGCTATGGAGAAGATAGATGCCGTGGAGAAGTCGTTTGAGACAAAGCTGGATAACAAGTTTACTGAATTACTCAAGCGTCTTCCCCAACCACCACCGGCTGCACATGTCGCACCTCTACAACAACAACAACCACATCTCCAACACCGCCTTCCAAATCAAGTGGGACGGGCACAGCGCGTTCCAATTGAGATTGGTCAAAATTCGGGTGCTGCTGCCCCTACTGTTGATGCTTCTTTGGCTCCTGCTCCTGCGGCGGCTGAGGAGGATGACGATTATGCGGGCGATTATGAGGATGAGGTTGATCAAAATCAGAACTACGTGTAGCCACCAGCACCACCACCAGCAGGTCGACCTCAGGTATATATTCGCAACGGTAGGCCGGCACCACCACCTCAGGTACGAGATCATGACCATCTCCCTAAACTGAAATTGAATATTCCACCATTTGAGGGTAGATATGTTCCTGATATATATATCTTACTTGGGAGTTAGAAACTGAACAACGATTTACATGTTTACAATATCCTGAGGAGAGACGTGTTCCTGCTGCTGTTTGTGTTTTCACTAGCTTTGCATGTGTTTGGTGGTCTGAACATTGTAGATTATATCCTGTTCCAGCTACTTGGGCTGCTTTGAAAACTGCTATGCGTACTCGTTGGGTTCCACCATATTATCAACGTGAATTACTTCAAAAATTGCAGCGTTTAAGACAAGGAAAAAATTCTGTAGAAGAATATTATCAGGAATTACAAACTGGCATGATTAGATGTGGTATTGTTGAGTAGAATGAAGCTATGCTTGCACGTTTTATGGGTGGATTAAATAAAGAGATTCAGACCATTCTAGAGTATAAGGATTATAATAATATCACTCGTTTATTCCATCTTGCTTGTAAAGCTGAACGTGAAGTGCAGGATCGACAGCCATTGGCGCGAACTAACTTTTCTGCAGGTCGACCTTCATCATGGACACCGCGTGCATCTTCTACTTCCACTTCACCATCACCTCCATCAGGTGCCACCTCCAGCCGTGATACAAGAAAGCAGGCACAACCACCACTCTCTGCCAAGAGCACACCTGCCGGGCCTGCGCAGAGCTCTTCTTCTTCCATGGCATCGACAGGGCACACAAATGATATTATTTGTCGTCGTTGTAAGGGAAGAGGACATTTTGCGAGAGAATGCAAATCTCAGCGTGTCATGATTGCTACTGAGGATGGTGGGTATGAGTCCGCTAGTGACTATGATGAGGAGACTTTGGCTCTTATTACACGTGAAGAACATGGTGGAGATGATTCTGAAAATGAGACGCAATACATGGCTCCTGAAGACGCTGACAGGTATGAATGTTTAGTTGCTCAACGTGTTTTGAGTGTGCAGGTCACACAAGCAGAGCAAAATCAGAGGCATAATTTGTTCCATACAAAGGGAGTTGTGAAGGAACGTTCTGTTCGCGTCATCATAGATGGAGGGAGCTGTAAAAACTTGGCTAGCATGGAGATGGTGGAGAAGCTATCTCTCACCACAAGACCACATCCACATCCTTACTACATCCAATGGTTCAACAACAGCGGCAAGGTTAAGGTAACACGTACTGTTCGTGTGCATTTTAGTATCTCTACATATGCTGATTATGTTGATTGTGATGTGGTACCCATGCAAGCATGTTCCTTATTACTAGGTAGACCATGGCAATTTGATAAAAATTCTGTACACCATGGTAGAAACAATCAGTATACTCTTGTTCATAAGGATAAAAATATTACTTTGCTTCCTATGACTCCTGATTCCATTTTGAAAGATGACATTAATAGAGCTAATAAAGCAAAACAGGAGAAAAATAAGAGTGAAAATCAGATTGTGGCAAAGGAATTTGAGCAACAAATGAAACCTAATAATAAACCATCTAGTGTTGTTTCTGAAATTAAATTGAAAAGTGCATGTTTACTTGCCACAAAATCTGATATTGATGAACTAGATTTCAGCAAATCTGTTTGCTATGCTTTTGTGTGCAAAGAGGCATTATTTTCATTCGAGGACGTGCCTTCCTCTTTGCCCCCTGCTGTCACTAACATTTTGCAGGAGTTCGCTGACGTCTTCCCACAAGACGTGCCACCGGGTTTACCACCTATTCGAGGGATTGAGCATCAAATTGACTTAATTCCCGGTGCATCGCTACCCAACCGTGCACCATACCGTACCAATCCAGAGGAGACGAAGGAGATTATGCGTCAAGTACAGGAGCTGCTCGACAAAGGTTATATACGCGAATCTCTTAGTCCTTGTGCTGTTCCTATTATACTCGTGCCTAAAAAGGATGGTACGTCGCGTATGTGTGTTGATTGTAGAGGCATTAATAATATTACTATTTGTTATCGTCATCCTATTCCTAGGCTCGATGATATGCTTGATGAATTGAGTGGCTCTACAATATTCTCCAAAGTTGATTTGCGTAGTGGATACCATCAAATTCGTATGAAATTGGGAGATGAATGGAAAACTGCATTTAAAACTAAGTTTGGTTTATATGAGTGGTTAGTCATGCCTTTTGGGTTAACTAATGCACCTAGTACTTTCATGAGACTAATGAACGAAGTTTTACGTGCTTTCATTGGACGATTTGTGGTAGTCTATTTTGATGATATACTGATTTATAGCAAATCTTTGGAAGAACATTTGGAACATTTACGTGCTGTTTTTATTGCTCTACGTGATGCACGTTTGTTTGGTAACCTTGGGAAGTGCACCTTTTGCACCGACCGAGTATCTTTTCTTGGCTATGTTGTTACTCCACAGGGAATTGAAGTTGATAAAGCCAAGATTGAAGCTATTGAGAGTTGGCCGCAGCCCAAAACGGTCACACAAGTGCGGAGTTTTCTTGGACTCGCTGGTTTCTGTAGGCGTTTTGTGAGAGATTTTAGCACCATTGCTGCACCTCTCAACGAGCTTACAAAGAAGGATGTGCCTTTTGTTTGGGGTACCGCACAGGAAGAAGCCTTCACGGTATTGAAAGATAAGTTGACACATGCTCCTTTACTCCAACTTCCTGATTTTAATAAGACTTTTGAGCTTGAATGTGATGCTAGTGGCATTGGATTAGGAGGTGTGTTATTACAAGATGGCAAACCTGTTGCATACTTTTCTGAAAAATTGAGTGGGCCTAGTCTGAATTATTCTACTTATGATAAAGAACTATATGCTCTTGTTCGGACTTTAGAAACATGGCAACATTATTTATGGCCCAAAGAATTTGTTATACATTCTGATCATGAATCTTTTAAACATATTAAAAGTCAAGCTAAACTGAATCGTAGACATGCTAAATGGGTTGAATTCATTGAAACTTTCCCTTATGTCATTAAACACAAGAAGGGTAAAGAAAATGTTATTGCTGATGCATTGTCTCGTCGCTATACTATGCTTTCACAACTTGACTTCAAAATATTTGGTTTGGAGACCATTAAAGATCAATATGTGCATGATGCTGATTTTAAAGATGTATTGCAGAATTGTAAAGAAGGAAGAACCTGGAACAAGTTTGTCGTTAATGATGGATTTGTGTTCCGTGCTAACAAGCTATGCATTCCAGCTAGCTCTCTTCGTCTTTTGTTGTTGCAGGAGGCGCATGGAGGAGGATTAATGGGACACTTTGGCGTGAAGAAGACGGAGGACGTACTTGCTACACATTTCTTTTGGCCAAAGATGAGACGAGATGTTGAGCGTTTTGTTGCTCGCTGCACTACATGTCAAAAAGCTAAGTCACGACTCAATCCTCATGGTTTATATATGCCTTTGCCTGTACCTAGTGTTCCTTGGGAGGATATATCTATGGACTTTGTTTTAGGTTTACCTCGAACAAAGAAGGGGAGGGATAGCATATTTGTTGTCGTGGATAGATTCTCGAAAATGGCGCACTTTATACCATGTCATAAAAGCGATGATGCTGTTAATGTTGCTGATTTGTTCTTTCGTGAAATTATTCGCTTGCATGGTGTGCCAAATACTATTGTTTCAGATCGTGATACTAAATTTCTTAGCCACTTTTGGAGATGTTTATGGGCTAAGTTGGGGACTAAACTGCTTTTTAGTACTACTTGTCACCTCCAAACTGATGGACAAACTGAAGTAGTCAATAGAACATTGTCTACTATGCTTAGGGCTGTTTTGAAGAATAATAAGAAAATGTGGGAAGAATGCTTGCCTCATATTGAGTTTGCTTATAATCGTTCATTGCATTCTACTACTAAGATGTGCCCTTTTGAAATTGTGTATGGTTTCCTACCTCGTGCACCTATTGATTTGTTGCCTCTTCCATCTTCGGAGAAGGTTAATTTTGATGCTAAACAACGTGCTGAATTGATCTTAAAAATGCATGAGTTAACTAAGGAAAACATTGAGCGTATGAATGCTAAATATAAACTTGCTGGAGATAAGGGTAGAAAACATGTTGTGTTTGCACCTGGAGATCTTGTTTGGTTACATTTGCGTAAGGATAGATTTCCTGATTTGCGCAAATCAAAGCTAATGCCACGTGCTGATGGTCCTTTTAAGGTGTTAGAGAAAATAAATGATAATGCATATAAACTTGAGCTGCCTGCAGATTTTGGGGTTAGTCCCACTTTTAATATTGCAGATTTGAAGCCTTATTTGGGTGAGGAAGATGAGCTTCCGTCGAGGACGACTTCATTTCAAGAAGGGGAGGATGATGAGGACATCAATACAATTATTACACCCACAGGCCCTGCTGCTATACATACTGGACCAATTACTAGAGCTCGCGCACGCCAATTAAATTACCAGGTACTTTCGTTTCTTGCTAATGATTCTAATGTTCATGAGAATATGATGCTGCCTAAATTGGATACATTTGTTTTGCTTACAAATGAAGGGCCTAGCTTTGAGAAGGATGAACATTGGAGCAAGAACAAGCATGGAGATGATGGCATGCGCATGGGGAACAAGAACGGAGTTACAAGTGATGATTTCAGGACGTTGAAGCCACCATAATGCGTGCATGAAGCCTTGGACGAAATATACAAGATGCTACTTCATAACTTTCGTCCAGAGGCTATTCTAGGTGCTGCGTCACCTTATTATTGGGCCAGGCCCATGTAATTTCGAAATACATAAGTATAGGCTGTTTTTAGAGTCAGTATGTGTGGGGAAACAAGAGATAGGGTTGGTTTCGGACCCCTTCCTCAAGGGCCACGAAATTCCCCCCTCTTCCTCCATATATACAGCCCTTAGGGCGTCGTTTAGACTTTGGGTTTTGTTTAGATTAAAAGTTCGCCATAGCTGCAACTTCGCGTACTTCGTTTGTGTTCAGCGACCAGACAAAGGCGTCACAGAACCCCACCTTGATCAATAAAGCTTTCATCTTATATTCGCAATATCCAGATTGCAATCTCAGTTTCTTGCCTGTTCTTCGTTTGCTCGCAGGAAACAGACCCTCGTGGTCAGGTTGATCGTGCTCCGGCGTGGTCGATAACCTCTCGGAGTTGGTTTAGCGATTGCTAAGGCGCGACGTCCTCGCACGTTCGTAGTCGGATCGTCAAAGTCGACTTCCATCAAAGCGATATTCATCATCTCATCGAAAGACGGGACACCTTTGCCTCTATCATCAGCCAAAGGGTCAAACTTCTTTTTATTGTATGGGTCTCTCCATTCCACCTGAATATCAATGTAGTTGTCGGAGTTGATCTCCAAGCCACAAAGCTTCAGCTTGTTTTTTGTCTCCTTCAATGGCAAATCCGGTGAAGGTGTATTCATCATTCATGAGGAATTTGTCTAGTTCCATTGGCCTGCAAGATGTTTGTATATACTGAATATAGTGAGACAGTACCAGTTATTTTTTAGAACCACCAATGTTTTCTTCATTTTTCTGAAACTGAAGTGCAATATGAATACATGAATCTATTGCAGTGAGTAGCTGCTAATACTTTGTACATCATAACTAGTAAATATCATAATGGATTCCATAAACAATGCATGTTTGTGCATGTTTGTTGTCTTGAATTGAATTTCATACATGTTTATAGATAATAATGGTGCAGTTTTCTATTGTTCAGGCAGATAATTTGTATTTGGTAAAAAAATAAAACTGTGTGGATCGCTAGGTTATTAATTCAAGAATTGAACACATGAGTTACATGGAGCCAAATGAAAACTGTCAATGAATTCATATGCCATGCTTTTTAAAAATGAGAACCAAAGTTTTTATAATGGCATTTGTGATGAAGAAAATTTAAAATCAATATTGACAAGCAATAGTACAGATTGATAATTATTCTCACCTGTCTTTAGCTGCAGAGATGTGGTAGACAAGGCATTCTTTTTCTACGCATAGCTGGAGCACTGCTACCCGCCGTGGCTTCACGTAGTGCGTGTACTCGACATTAACGCCGACTAGATTGACGGGCATTCCACCGAGCTTCCTCCTAAGCGTGGACAACATCTTGTCCACGTCTTGACCCTTGCTTGTGCAAACGACGTGGAGCTTGTGGTTGCCGTGGAGGTCGACGTCGTGGAGCTCCCTGGTGTACCTGCAGCACTGCTTGTACAGAGGTGCATCCGCCATGGCTCTCCTCTGCTCTCTGGCATTTGTTCCGGAGAGAGAGGTTAGTGAAAGGAAGTGGGGAGAAGAAGCTGCAATGGGGTTTTGGGGGGGGGGGGGCGAAGCAGTTGTGTTTTCTTCTCTGCTCTCCTCTGCTCTCTGTGACAGGACGTGGGATTGGTGGAGCGGGGTGGTAGCATGGTGGGGTTGTGCTTTCAGTTACATGGCAACTGCAGAGAGGTTCTGCTATGATGAGGCTGTCTTGGTGCATTGGAAATCCGGCACGTCGTTGCCTCTTTTTTAGTGACAAATTCAAGTATGCACACAACTGTTAGAAAATGTGATGATTGTGTTTTCGGTGAATTTTCCTAGCAAGTGCACTTCTTGGGTATCATGATAGAACTGCCTATGTCCACAAAGTGTACTGCATGCAAGTGATTTTTATTCATCCTATACTGTATTATATCGGATCAGGATTCATACAGATGTATGCACATTACATTTTCGATGGAGTTCTTTCTTATTTTCTCTTTTTTATAGGTGATGGTGATGCAACTTTTGTGTGGATAGAGGGTAGTGTGGATAGGGGTATCAAACTGCTTTGCTTAACTAACAAGGCTGCATTCTTCATTTTAGCCCTACTGCAATGCAGTAGAAAGAGAACTGCATTTCAGAAGTAAAAATACTTCATGCTTCCACGTGACGAACTGCATTGTTGTAGGTCACGGACTGCATTTGTACGTTGACTTCGGGCTTCCTGCATTTTATTTATGAGAGAAAACTGTAGTTTCTCGCACTGCCCACACACATTTTTTTGTGGTTATTATTCATTTAAAAAATATTTCTCATTTTTCTTTGATGTTTTATTTTTGTACTTATTATTGTTTTAATTGGTCGTGTTATTTTAACCACTCTACCGTGTTCGGCCTGTGTTGGAGGAGCGAAAACGCATTCGGCCTAAGTAAGCCTGTCAGCACGGCTGGTTCCCTGTGTGCTGTGTGTGCGCGGTAACGTTTAGTCCCACCTCGCCCGCGGAGAGCGCCCCCGGCCTGTTTATAAGCGCTGGCGAGGCAACCATATCGAACTCCTATGGTTACTTATTTGGGCGCTTATACACGACGCTCGCTGCTCTACCCTCTCTGACCTGTGGGCCCATGTGTGCCTGGCCCCATGCATCGTGGCTCCGAACGGACTCGCCTACTGTGGGCGCAAACCTACTACGAGATTGGCTGGGGCCGGTTGCACCTGGGTGGTCATTTTTTTAATATTTCCCCTCTCACGTATTTTTTCAAATATAGGGGCGTGCACTACTTAGTAAATCATCTTGCACTACATTAATCAGGTTTGTGTACTGCATGTGCACACATTCCGCACTACATACATTTTTGTGCACTGCATCCTGGTCGCATTTTTCTTTATTGTTTGTCCTCTTGCGTGTTCTTTTTCCAATATACTATGTGCACTACTTTGTTGGGTCTGTGTGTGCTGCATTCGTCAGAGTCATGTGCTACAGTTGTATACATTTTGCACTGCGTGCATTCTTTTTTGTGACTGATTGTACCAGCGTTGCGGACTATATTGCTTGCATTTACGGACTGCATTTCGTGCACTAAGTCTATGCGTTGTGAACTGCACGAAAGTGCTTCTCTTTGTGCTTCATTTTGAGCATGTACTGCACTCATGCACATATATTGTGAACTGCCTGGTATTACTTTGTAGAACTGCATTCACTTTTATTTAGAATGGTCTACGGATTATAATTTTTTAGAAATATAAATATTTAATGATCTGCGGTTAGTGCGTGGGAAGTGTTGCGGTCAAAGCACACCTTTTTTGCTCCTTTTTCTTTGGTAACATAAGCCTTCATTGATTGTCCTTTATTCTTGGTAACATAAGTTTCATTAACTCTCGTTTAATTTTCACTTTTGACCTGTTGCATTCCTCTTCTATAAATGTAGGCCAACTTCTACCCTTCCTTTGCAGTTCATTTCTCCTCTGGCCGCAACTTCTCTCGTTTCTCCAGCCTCTCTTTATTTCATTTTAGTTTCTAGGTTTTTGTTGCGATGGCTCCAGGCCCCTGCGCGAACCTCTCCTGCTGTGGCCATGGTTGTGGTGTGCCGACGCACTGCGATTGCTCAGCTTGCTCGTAGGCCCGTTGTGCTCGCCGCGGGGGCAAGGTCTTGTGCCAAGCTGGGCGAGCGGAGCAGCTTGCATATGGCATAGTATTCACAGAAGGATTGGATATGGGCCACATCAACGTTGCTGCATTCTATTCCGCCCTACTTCTCCATGGCCTTGGCCGCACAAGTCCTTTTGTCCATCAACTTACGCCAACAGACATGGAGACTCACTACAAAATGGTATTTTTCGCTTTATCTGATTTTTCTTTGTGTTTTGTATTTTTTGTATAATTCCATGCTAGTCTGGACTTTTAGTATTTTAGGAATGCACTTATTTTGTTTTATTGAAGTGTACTGCACTGTGTACTTATATCTTGTTTTTATTTTTTTCCTTGTGTGCATGGAGCTCGCGTTTTAGTTTGCATGGTTACAATATGTGAACTGCTTGGATATTAGATGAGCACTAATGCTTTTCACAATTTTGCCCGCTTGTACGGTGTGTACCACATGCATCTAGTCTCAAGAACTGCATGATACTTAGAAGCGTACTGCATATTTGCAAGTTCTGTACTGCATACTAGATTGCTTTTTATCTGCACTGCTTGTTGGACTGTTGTGGACTTCATCTAACTCGTGTATGTACTGTGTGCAAGTTTTTACTGCTCTGTGCACAGTATGAGAATTGTACTGCTAGTATCGTCCTCAAATAGTTTTATTATTTTTTGCAAAAAATCCCCCAACGAGCTGTTAGGTATCTTCGGCTCAAGAAGAAGGGAATTCTCCAAGTTTTTCTTGGCAATGGACACCTGAAACCAACCAAGTACCATGTAGGCGTTGATGGGCGGTTGTATCTGCAGAAAGGCTAGAAGGAATTTGTCATTGATAGTTGCCTGAAGTCTGAGCAAGTTGTCGTCCTCAAGTTCTTTGAACTCGAGGATCATATGGTTAGAATCACATTTGACGTGATTGGTTAAGGTTTCGAGGTTGATTGTAATAAGTACGTTTGTGTATTGAACGCTTCATGTTTTGATGTGATTTGTAATTAGTACTTTCGTGATCTGAACCGCTTGAATTATAAGTCAGAACTTTGTGTTGTCTATGAGCTAACTGACTGACTTCTATATATATAGTTTACTCTATGTATACATCATTTCGCTCGTATGGTTTAGTTAAAGAACTCATAGTTAGAGGGAAATTTGTGTTTACACCTTCAAGCACGGCATTCTTGACAGGATTAACAATAAGACAGGGCATACTTGTTGGCAGGATGAATAGTATGAATATGTGTCAAAAATATCTTCTTCTTATTTCTTCAGGGTTGCTTCTTTCTTTTATGAATATGAATATGAATGCCCTAGCTAGCTAGCTAGCATAGCATCACCATTTGTAGTCTCAATCTATTCTTGGGCCAATTCTGCCTACCATAACAATAGTAAATGGCATACTTCCAAGATGATGAAACCATGTATAATTTACTGAACTGCATCTATTTGGTCGTTAACCTGCTGCTTCTTCGCGGTGATTGGAGTGTGTCTAATGTTGCACTTTCTTTTGTTTTCCATGGCGGTGTTGTTGGTTCTTGTCTTTGCACCATTGTGTTTGTAGCCCCTCGCGTGTTGGTTGATGGCGGCTTTTGTTTTCTAGCGCTGTGAACTGCAACCTTATTTGCTCCTCGCGTGCTGGTTGATGGCGGCTTTTGTTTTCAAGTGCTGTGAACTGCAACCTTCTTTGCTCCTCGTGTGATGGTTGATGGCGGCTTATGTTTTCCAGCGTCATGAACTGCATCCTTTCGTGCTCCTACCTTGTTTTTTGAATGTGGTGTCGTTCTCGGTTGTTTCTGTACAACAACATTCCCTTGTGGTGGTCTTGTGGGCACTGTTTCTTCATGTTCTTCGTCCTCTTCACTCTCTTCTTCCTCTTCCTCCTCTTCTTCATCAGCTTCTTCATAAGCCACTGCTTCTTCAGTTTCTTCATGTTCTTCATCCTCTTCACTCTCTTCTTCTTCCTCCTCTTCTTCATCTGCTTCTTCACGAGCCATTTCTTCTTCAGTTGTGTCGCCACCTTCTTCGTCTTCCTCGTTTTCTGATCTTGTTCTTTTGGGGCATGTTCTTGAATTGTGTCTCTTCCTCTTTTTGCAGATCCTGCAACGTCTCGGTTTCGTCCATTTGTTAGTGTTGTGAGTGGAATATCTATTTGGTTGTGCATCGCCATGTCCTCGATTTTCTTGTTCATGTCTTTTTGTACATGTCCTGGAATTGTGGCCGCTGATTTCGTTACATGTCTTGCACCTTCTTATTACCAGTGGGTGACCATCACTATCCAGCTCAGGCTTTGGCTTACTGTTTTTGTCATCATTTTTGTCCTTGCATGCAACCTTTTTCTGGGTTGTGTCGCCCCCTTTCTTCCTTCTTCTTGTGTTTTGATGAGGACATCAATACCATTGTTACACCCACAGCCCCTGCTGCTATACATACTGGACCAATTACTAGAGCTCGCGCACGCCAATTAAATTACCAGGTACTTTCGTTTCTTGGTAATGATTCTAATGTTCATGAGAATATGATGCTGCCCAAATTGGATACATTTGTTTTGCTTACAAATGAAGGGCCTAGCTTTGAGAAGGATTAACATTGGAGCAAGAACAAGCATGGAGATGATGGCATGCGCATGGGGGACAAGAACGGAGTTACAAGTGATGATTTCAGGACATTGAAGCCACCATAATGCGTGCATGAAGCCTTGGACGAAATATACAAAATGCTACTTCATAACTTCCGTCCGGAGGCTATTCTAGGTGCTGCGTCACCTTATTATTGGGCCAGGCCCATGTAATTTCGAAATACTGGAGTATAGGCTATTTTTAGAGTCCGTATGTGTGGGGAAACAAGAGATAGGGTTGGTTTCGGACCCCTTCCCCAAGGGCCACGAAATTCCCCCCTCTTCCTCCATATATACATCCCTTAGGGCGTCGTTTAGACTTTGGGTTTTGTTTAGATTAAAAGTTCGCCATAGCTGCAACTTCGCGTACTTCGTTTGTGTTCAACGACCAGACAAAGGCGTCACAGAACCCCACCTTGATCTATAAAGCTTTCATCTTATATTCGCAATATCCAGATTGCAATCTCAGTTTCTTGCTTGTTCTTCGTTTGCTCGCAGGAAACAAACCCTCGTGGTCAGGTTGATCGTGCTCCGGCGTGGTCAATAACCTCTCGGAGTTGGTTTAGCGATTGCTAAGGCGCGACGTCATCGCACGTTCGTAGTCGGATCATCAAAGTCGACTTCCACCAAAGCGATATCCATCATCTCATCGAAAGACGGGACACCTTTGCCTCTATCAAGTGGTATCAGATTTCCAGGTTGCTCGGTGAGATTTTACAGTTTTTCGTAGTTTAGATCGAGTCTGTTCTTCATACCTACAGTCCACGAAAAAGCCACACCAAAAAAAATAGGGTTAGTTCATCATATCCGAACCAATCTGAGCCTTTGCATAATCTTTTTAGGGTTTTTGCTTTGTTGAATTTGCGGTTCCATCGTCGTGTCAAGTTGCTGGTCTTAGACTCTAGTCTTTTAGAGTTTCGAGTTCTGGTCATAGGTTGTCACGCCGCCGCCGCACCATCATCATCGCCTTGCCATCTACCACTATTGCTTATCCGCCACCGCTCTGAATCCGTATCCATATACCACCACCAATCCGTATCCATATACCACCACCGATCCGTATCCATATACCACCACCGCTACCATATACCACCACCGCTGCCATATCCTACCACCATATACCCACCACCAATCCGAGTTCTTTTCATATTCAGTTTGTTTTAGAGATCCATCTATTTTCCGTTCCGTGTTTCCTTGCCTGAGTAGGAAAGAAAGAGTCTGGAGACCCCCGGGCAGTTTTTAGGCCAAAATTTCGGCGACCAAAAATATTTTTCCCTATCCTATTTTTAGGTCCCGGGGAGTGTTTTGAGAGACTCGCCATCATAGTGATTTTTTGTCGCACTTTTTCGTCGTCGCTGCCCTGATCTCTGAAAAAAAAACTAGTCAAATTTTTTTTGTGCCTATCCTGTCAGTTTGACCCGGGAAGAGTTTTGAAACACTCGCCATTATAGTGATTTTTCGCAAAAAAAAGAGCGCGAAAAAAAAGAGCAATTTTTTTTTCCAGAGTGTGCTTTTCCCTTGTTTACGTGCAGCGTCGTGATTTTGTTAGTGTTCTAGGCTCGCGTCTCTAGCACGGTCTAGCCTAGGACCAGCATAGTACCGTCGTTGAGCGTTTATTCAACTTTGGATCTCTGAATTGATTATTGCTGACCATTTTTGCTACCATATTATAAGCCTTCCCAGCTCCACATACATCTACATCGTGCGTTTGACTCTCCCTGGTACTCGCTCTATCCAAGCTTTGAGAGTTTTGACTACAACGGTTGCCGATCACCACCTGCTGCTGGGTAAGAACTGGTACGAATTTGAGATTCGCTTGAAGGATTTGTGACACACCACCATCACCACCACTTCCTAGTAGTCTGTAGGATCATATTCTTTTGTGTTTCTATTGCTACTAACCATGGCAGGATCACAAGCCGATGAGACTGATTGGGAGAACATGACGAACAAGGAGTTGCATGATAAATTTCAGCAAATGATGAGTGGCCAGGTGGGAGATGTGCTAAACAGATTTGAAGAGGCTATGGAGAAGATAGATGCCGTGGAGAAGTCGTTCGAGACAAAGCTGGATAACAAGTTTACTGAATTACTCAAGCGTCTTCCCCAACCACCACCGGCTGCACATGTCGCACCTCTACAACAACAACAACCACATCTCCAACGCCGCCTTCAAAATCAAGTGGGACGAGCACAGCGCGCCAATTGAGACTGGTCAAAATTCGGGTGCCGCTGCACCTACTGTTGATGCTTCTTTGGCTCCTGCTACTGCGGTGGCTGAGGAGGATGACGATTATGCGGGCGATTATGAGGATGAGGTTGATCAAAATCAGAACTACGTGCAGCCACCAGCACCACCACCAGCAGGTCCACCTCAGGTATATATTCGCAACGGTAGGCCCGCACCACCACCTCAGGTACGAGATCATGACCATCTCCCTAAACTGAAATTGAATATTCCACCATTTGAGGGTAGATATGTTCCTGATATATATCTTACTTGGGAGTTAGAAACTGAACAACGATTTACATGTTTACAATATCCTGAGGAGAGACGTGTTCCTGCTGCTGTTTGTGCTTTCACTAGCTTTGCATGTGTTTGGTGGTCTGAACATTGTAGATTATATCCTGTTCCAGCTACTTGGGCTGCTTTGAAAACTGCTATGCGTACTCGTTGGGTTCCACCATATTATCAACGTGAATTGCTTCAAAAACTGTAGCGTTTATGACAAGGGAAAAATTCTGTAGAAGAATATTATCAGGAATTACAAACTGGCATGATTAGATGTGGTATTGTTGAGCAGAATGAAGCTATGCTTGCACGTTTTATGGGTGGATTAAATAAAGAGATTCAGACCATTCTAGAGTATAAGGATTATAATAATATCACTCGTTTATTCCATCTTGCTTGTAAAGCTGAACGTGAAGTGCAGGATCGACAGGCATTGGCGCGAACTAACTTTTCTGCAGGTCGACCTTCATCATGGACACCACGTGCATCCTCTACTTCCACTTCACCATCACCTCCATCAGGTGCCACCTCCAGCCGTGATACAAGAAAGTAGGCACAACCACCACTCTCTGCCAAGAGCACACCTGCCGGGCCTGCGCAGAGCTCTTCTTCTTCCATGGCGTCAACAGGGCACACAATGTGATATTATTTGTCGTCGTTGTAAGGGAAGAGGACATTATGCGAGAGAATGCAAATCTCAGCGTGTGATGATTGCTACTGAGGATGGTGGGTATGAGTCCGCTAGTGACTATGATGAGGAGACTTTGGCTCTTATTACAGGTGATGAACATGGTGGAGATGATTCTGAAAATGAGACGCAATACATGGCTCCTGAAGACGCTAACAGGTATGAATGTTTAGTTGCTCAACGTGTTTTGAGTGTGCAGGTCACACAAGCAGAGCAAAATCAGAGGCATAATTTGTTCCATACAAAGGGAGTTGTGAAGGAACATTCTGTTCGCGTCATCATAGATGGAGGGAGCTGTAACAACTTGGCTAGCATGGAGATGGTGGAGAAACTATCTCTCACCACAAAACCACATCCACATCCTTACTACATCCAATGGTTCAACAACAGCGGCGAGGTTAAGGTAACACGTACTGTTCGTGTGCATTTTAGTATCTCTACATATGCTGATTATGTTGATTGTGATGTGGTACCCATGCAAGCATGTTCCTTATTACTTGGTAGACCATGGCAATTTTATAAAAAATTCTGTACACCATGGTAGAAACAATCAGTATACTCTTGTTCATAAGGACAAAAATATTACTTTGCTTCCTATGACTCCTGATTCCATTTTGAAAGATGACATTAATAGAGCTAATAAAGCAAAACAGGAGAAAAATAAGAGTGAAAATCAGATTGTGGCAAAAGAATTTGAGCAACAAATGAAACCTAATAATAAACCATCTAGTGTTGTTTCTGAAATTAAATTGAAAAGTGCATGTTTACTTGCCACAAAATCTGATATTGTTGAGCTAGATTTCAACAAATATGTTTGCTATGCTTTTGTGTGCAAAGAGGCATTATTTTCATTCGAGGACGTGCCTTCCTCTTTGCCCCCTGCTGTCACTAACATTTTGCAGGAGTTCGCTGACGTCTTCCCACAAGACGTGCCGCCGGGATTACCACCTATTCGAGGGATTGAGCATGAAATTGATTTAATTCCCGGTGCATCGCTACCCAACCGTGCACCATACCGTACCAATCCAGAGGAGACGAAGGAGATTATGCGTCAAGTACATGAGCTGCTCGACAAAGGTTATATACGCGAATCTCTTAGTCCTTGTGCTGTTCCTATTATACTAGTGCCTAAAAAGGATGGTACGTCGCGTATGTGTGTTGATTGTAGAGGCATTAATAACATTACTATTCGTTATCGTCATCCTATTCCTAGGCTAGATGATATGCTTGATGAATTGAGTGGCTCTACAATATTTTCCAAAGTTGATTTGCGTAGTGGATACCATCAAATTCGTATGAAACTAGGAGATGAATGGAAAACAACATTTAAAACTAAGTTTGGTTTATATGAGTGGTTAGTCCTGCCTTTTGGGTTAACTAATGCACCTAGTACTTTCATGAGACTAATGAACAAAGTTTTACGTGCTTTTATTGGACGATTTGTGGTAGTCTATTTTGATGATATACTGATTTATAGCAAATCTTTGGAAGAACATTTGGAACATTTACGTGCTGTTTTTATTGCTCTACGTGATGCACGTTTGTTTGGTAACCTTGGGAAGTGCACCTTTTGCACCGACCGAGTATCTTTTCTTGGCTATGTTGTTACTCCACAGGGAATTGAAGTTGATAAAGTCAAGATTGAAGCTATTGAGAGTTGGCCGCAGCCCAAAACGGTCACACAAGTGCGGAGTTTTCTTGGACTCGCTGGTTTCTATAGGCGTTTTGTGAGAGATTTTAGCACCATTGAAGCACCTCTCAACGAGCTTACAAAGAAGGATGTGCCTTTTGTTTGGGGTACCGCACAGGAAGAAGCCTTCACGGTATTGAAAGATAAGTTGACACATGCTCCTTTATTCCAACTTCCTGATTTTAATAAGACTTTTGAGCTTGAATGTGATGCTAGTGGAATTGGATTAGGAGGTGTGTTATTACAAGATGGTAAACCTGTTGCATACTTTTCTGAAAAGTTGAGTGGGCCCAGTCTGAATTATTCTACTTATGATAAAGAACTATATGCTCTTGTTCGGACTTTAGAAACATGGCAACATTATTTATGGCCCAAAGAATTTGTTATACATTCTGATCATGAATCTTTGAAACATATTAAAAGTCAAGCTAAACTGAATCGTAGACATGCTAAATGGGTTGAATTCATTGAAACTTTCCCTTATGTCATTAAACACAAGAAGGGTAAAGAAAATGTTATTGCTGATGTGTCTCGTCGCTATACTATGCTTTCACACTTGACTTCAAAATATTTGGTTTGGAGACCATCAAAGATCAATATGTGCATGATGCTGATTTTAAAGATGTTTTGCAGAATTGTAAAGAAGGAAGAACCTGGAACAAGTTTGTCGTTAATGATGTATTTGTGTTCCGTGCTAACTAGCTATGCATTCCAGCTAGCTCTCTTCGTCTTTTGTTGTTGCAGGAGGCACATGGAGGAGGATTAATGGGACACTTTGGCGTGAAGAAGACGGAGGACGTACTTGCTACACATTTCTTTTGGCCAAAGATGAGACGGGATGTTGAGCGTTTTGTTGCTCGCTGCACTACATGTCAAAAAGCTAAGTCACGACTCAATCCTCATGGTTTATATATGCCTTTGCCTGTACCTAGTGTTCCTTGGGAGGATATATCTATGGACTTTGTTTTAGGTTTACCTCGAACAAAGAAGGGGAGGGATAGCATATTTGTTGTCATGGATAGATTCTCAAAAATGGCACACTTTATACCATGTCATAAAAGCGATGATGCTGTTAATGTTGCTGATTTGTTCTTCCGTGAAATTATTCGTTTGCATGGTGTGCCAAATACTATTGTTTCAGATCGTGATACTAAATTTCTTAGCCACTTTTGGAGATGTTTATGGGCTAACTTGGGGACTAAACTGCTTTTTAGTACTACTTGTCACCCCCAAACTGATGGACAAACTGAAGTATTCAATAGAACATTGTCTACTATGCTTAGGGCTGTTTTGAAGAATAATAAGAAAATGTGGGAAGAATACTTGCCTCATATTGAGTTTGCTTATAATCGTTTATTGAATTCTACTACTAAGATGTGCCCTTTTGAAATTGTGTATGGTTTCCTACCTCGTGCACCTATTGATTTGTTGCCTCTTCCATCTTCGGAGAAGGTTAACTTTGATGCTAAACAACGTGCTGAATTGATCTTAAAAATGCTTGAGTTAACTAAGTAAAACATTGAGCGTATGAATGCTAAATATAAACTTGCTGGAGATAAGGGTAGAAAACATGTTGTGTTTGCACCTGGCGATCTTGTTTGGTTACATTTGCGTAAGGATAGATTTCCTGATTTGCGCAAATCAAAGCTAATGCCACGTGCTGATGGTCCTTTTAAGGTGTTAGAGAAAATAAATGATAATGCATATAAACTTGAGCTGCCTGCAGATTTTGGGGTTAGTCCCACTTTTAACATTGCAGATTTGAAGCCTTATTTGGGTGAGGGAGATGAGCTTCCGTCGAGGACGACTTGATTTCAAGAAGGGGAGGATGATGAGGACATCAATACCATTGTTACACCCACAGCCCCTGCTGCTATACATACTGGACCAATTACTAGAGCTCGCGCACGCCAATTAAATTACCAGGTACTTTCGGTTCTTGGTAATGATTCTAATGTTCATGAGAATATGATGTTGCCTAAATTGGATACATTTGTTTTGCTTACAAATGAAGGGCCTAGCTTTGAGAAGGATGAACATTGGAGCAAGAACAAGCATGGAGATGATGGCATGCGCATGGGGGACAAGAACGGAGTTACAAGTGATGATTTCAGGACATTGAAGCCACCATAATGCGTGCATGAAGCCTTGGACGAAATATACAAAATGCTACTTCATAACTTCCGTCCGGAGGCTATTCTAGGTGCTGCGTCACCTTATTATTGGGCCAGGCCCATGTAATTTCGAAATACTGGAGTATAGGCTATTTTTAGAGTCCGTATGTGTGGGGAAACAAGAGATAGGGTTGGTTTCGGACCCCTTCCCCAAGGGCCACGAAATTCCCCCCTCTTCCTCCATATATACATCCCTTAGGGCGTCGTTTAGACTTTGGGTTTTGTTTAGATTAAAAGTTCGCCATAGCTGCAACTTCGCGTACTTCGTTTGTGTTCAACGACCAGACAAAGGCGTCACAGAACCCCACCTTGATCTATAAAGCTTTCATCTTATATTCGCAATATCCAGATTGCAATCTCAGTTTCTTGCTTGTTCTTCGTTTGCTCGCAGGAAACAAACCCTCGTGGTCAGGTTGATCGTGCTCCGGCGTGGTCAATAACCTCTCGGAGTTGGTTTAGCGATTGCTAAGGCGCGACGTCATCGCACGTTCGTAGTCGGATCATCAAAGTCGACTTCCACCAAAGCGATATCCATCATCTCATCGAAAGACGGGACACCTTTGCCTCTATCAAGTGGTATCAGATTTCCAGGTTGCTCGGTGAGATTTTACAGTTTTTCGTAGTTTAGATCGAGTCTGTTCTTCATACCTACAGTCCACGAAAAAGCCACACCAAAAAAAATAGGGTTAGTTCATCATATCCGAACCAATCTGAGCCTTTGCATAATCTTTTTAGGGTTTTTGCTTTGTTGAATTTGCGGTTCCATCGTCGTGTCAAGTTGCTGGTCTTAGACTCTAGTCTTTTAGAGTTTCGAGTTCTGGTCATAGGTTGTCACGCCGCCGCCGCACCATCATCATCGCCTTGCCATCTACCACTATTGCTTATCCGCCACCGCTCTGAATCCGTATCCATATACCACCACCAATCCGTATCCATATACCACCACCGATCCGTATCCATATACCACCACCGCTACCATATACCACCACCGCTGCCATATCCTACCACCATATACCCACCACCAATCCGAGTTCTTTTCATATTCAGTTTGTTTTAGAGATCCATCTATTTTCCGTTCCGTGTTTCCTTGCCTGAGTAGGAAAGAAAGAGTCTGGAGACCCCCGGGCAGTTTTTAGGCCAAAATTTCGGCGACCAAAAATATTTTTCCCTATCCTATTTTTAGGTCCCGGGGAGTGTTTTGAGAGACTCGCCATCATAGTGATTTTTTGTCGCACTTTTTCGTCGTCGCTGCCCTGATCTCTGAAAAAAAAACTAGTCAAATTTTTTTTGTGCCTATCCTGTCAGTTTGACCCGGGAAGAGTTTTGAAACACTCGCCATTATAGTGATTTTTCGCAAAAAAAAGAGCGCGAAAAAAAAGAGCAATTTTTTTTTCCAGAGTGTGCTTTTCCCTTGTTTACGTGCAGCGTCGTGATTTTGTTAGTGTTCTAGGCTCGCGTCTCTAGCACGGTCTAGCCTAGGACCAGCATAGTACCGTCGTTGAGCGTTTATTCAACTTTGGATCTCTGAATTGATTATTGCTGACCATTTTTGCTACCATATTATAAGCCTTCCCAGCTCCACATACATCTACATCGTGCGTTTGACTCTCCCTTGTACTCGCTCTATCCAAGCTTTGAGAGTTTTGACTACAACGGTTGCCGATCACCACCTGCTGCTGGGTAAGAACTGGTACGAATTTGAGATTCGCTTGAAGGATTTGTGACACACCACCATCACCACCACTTCCTAGTAGTCTGTAGGATCATATTCTTTTGTGTTTCTATTGCTACTAACCATGGCAGGATCACAAGCCGATGAGACTGATTGGGAGAACATGACGAACAAGGAGTTGCATGATAAATTTCAGCAAATGATGAGTGGCCAGGTGGGAGATGTGCTAAACAGATTTGAAGAGGCTATGGAGAAGATAGATGCCGTGGAGAAGTCGTTCGAGACAAAGCTGGATAACAAGTTTACTGAATTACTCAAGCGTCTTCCCCAACCACCACCGGCTGCACATGTCGCACCTCTACAACAACAACAACCACATCTCCAACGCCGCCTTCAAAATCAAGTGGGACGAGCACAGCGCGCCAATTGAGACTGGTCAAAATTCGGGTGCCGCTGCACCTACTGTTGATGCTTCTTTGGCTCCTGCTACTGCGGTGGCTGAGGAGGATGACGATTATGCGGGCGATTATGAGGATGAGGTTGATCAAAATCAGAACTACGTGCAGCCACCAGCACCACCACCAGCAGGTCCACCTCAGGTATATATTCGCAACGGTAGGCCCGCACCACCACCTCAGGTACGAGATCATGACCATCTCCCTAAACTGAAATTGAATATTCCACCATTTGAGGGTAGATATGTTCCTGATATATATCTTACTTGGGAGTTAGAAACTGAACAACGATTTACATGTTTACAATATCCTGAGGAGAGACGTGTTCCTGCTGCTGTTTGTGCTTTCACTAGCTTTGCATGTGTTTGGTGGTCTGAACATTGTAGATTATATCCTGTTCCAGCTACTTGGGCTGCTTTGAAAACTGCTATGCGTACTCGTTGGGTTCCACCATATTATCAACGTGAATTGCTTCAAAAACTGTAGCGTTTATGACAAGGGAAAAATTCTGTAGAAGAATATTATCAGGAATTACAAACTGGCATGATTAGATGTGGTATTGTTGAGCAGAATGAAGCTATGCTTGCACGTTTTATGGGTGGATTAAATAAAGAGATTCAGACCATTCTAGAGTATAAGGATTATAATAATATCACTCGTTTATTCCATCTTGCTTGTAAAGCTGAACGTGAAGTGCAGGATCGACAGGCATTGGCGCGAACTAACTTTTCTGCAGGTCGACCTTCATCATGGACACCACGTGCATCCTCTACTTCCACTTCACCATCACCTCCATCAGGTGCCACCTCCAGCCGTGATACAAGAAAGTAGGCACAACCACCACTCTCTGCCAAGAGCACACCTGCCGGGCCTGCGCAGAGCTCTTCTTCTTCCATGGCGTCAACAGGGCACACAATGTGATATTATTTGTCGTCGTTGTAAGGGAAGAGGACATTATGCGAGAGAATGCAAATCTCAGCGTGTGATGATTGCTACTGAGGATGGTGGGTATGAGTCCGCTAGTGACTATGATGAGGAGACTTTGGCTCTTATTACAGGTGATGAACATGGTGGAGATGATTCTGAAAATGAGACGCAATACATGGCTCCTGAAGACGCTAACAGGTATGAATGTTTAGTTGCTCAACGTGTTTTGAGTGTGCAGGTCACACAAGCAGAGCAAAATCAGAGGCATAATTTGTTCCATACAAAGGGAGTTGTGAAGGAACATTCTGTTCGCGTCATCATAGATGGAGGGAGCTGTAACAACTTGGCTAGCATGGAGATGGTGGAGAAACTATCTCTCACCACAAAACCACATCCACATCCTTACTACATCCAATGGTTCAACAACAGCGGCGAGGTTAAGGTAACACGTACTGTTCGTGTGCATTTTAGTATCTCTACATATGCTGATTATGTTGATTGTGATGTGGTACCCATGCAAGCATGTTCCTTATTACTTGGTAGACCATGGCAATTTTATAAAAAATTCTGTACACCATGGTAGAAACAATCAGTATACTCTTGTTCATAAGGACAAAAATATTACTTTGCTTCCTATGACTCCTGATTCCATTTTGAAAGATGACATTAATAGAGCTAATAAAGCAAAACAGGAGAAAAATAAGAGTGAAAATCAGATTGTGGCAAAAGAATTTGAGCAACAAATGAAACCTAATAATAAACCATCTAGTGTTGTTTCTGAAATTAAATTGAAAAGTGCATGTTTACTTGCCACAAAATCTGATATTGTTGAGCTAGATTTCAACAAATATGTTTGCTATGCTTTTGTGTGCAAAGAGGCATTATTTTCATTCGAGGACGTGCCTTCCTCTTTGCCCCCTGCTGTCACTAACATTTTGCAGGAGTTCGCTGACGTCTTCCCACAAGACGTGCCGCCGGGATTACCACCTATTCGAGGGATTGAGCATGAAATTGATTTAATTCCCGGTGCATCGCTACCCAACCGTGCACCATACCGTACCAATCCAGAGGAGACGAAGGAGATTATGCGTCAAGTACATGAGCTGCTCGACAAAGGTTATATACGCGAATCTCTTAGTCCTTGTGCTGTTCCTATTATACTAGTGCCTAAAAAGGATGGTACGTCGCGTATGTGTGTTGATTGTAGAGGCATTAATAACATTACTATTCGTTATCGTCATCCTATTCCTAGGCTAGATGATATGCTTGATGAATTGAGTGGCTCTACAATATTTTCCAAAGTTGATTTGCGTAGTGGATACCATCAAATTCGTATGAAACTAGGAGATGAATGGAAAACAACATTTAAAACTAAGTTTGGTTTATATGAGTGGTTAGTCCTGCCTTTTGGGTTAACTAATGCACCTAGTACTTTCATGAGACTAATGAACAAAGTTTTACGTGCTTTTATTGGACGATTTGTGGTAGTCTATTTTGATGATATACTGATTTATAGCAAATCTTTGGAAGAACATTTGGAACATTTACGTGCTGTTTTTATTGCTCTACGTGATGCACGTTTGTTTGGTAACCTTGGGAAGTGCACCTTTTGCACCGACCGAGTATCTTTTCTTGGCTATGTTGTTACTCCACAGGGAATTGAAGTTGATAAAGTCAAGATTGAAGCTATTGAGAGTTGGCCGCAGCCCAAAACGGTCACACAAGTGCGGAGTTTTCTTGGACTCGCTGGTTTCTATAGGCGTTTTGTGAGAGATTTTAGCACCATTGAAGCACCTCTCAACGAGCTTACAAAGAAGGATGTGCCTTTTGTTTGGGGTACCGCACAGGAAGAAGCCTTCACGGTATTGAAAGATAAGTTGACACATGCTCCTTTATTCCAACTTCCTGATTTTAATAAGACTTTTGAGCTTGAATGTGATGCTAGTGGAATTGGATTAGGAGGTGTGTTATTACAAGATGGTAAACCTGTTGCATACTTTTCTGAAAAGTTGAGTGGGCCCAGTCTGAATTATTCTACTTATGATAAAGAACTATATGCTCTTGTTCGGACTTTAGAAACATGGCAACATTATTTATGGCCCAAAGAATTTGTTATACATTCTGATCATGAATCTTTGAAACATATTAAAAGTCAAGCTAAACTGAATCGTAGACATGCTAAATGGGTTGAATTCATTGAAACTTTCCCTTATGTCATTAAACACAAGAAGGGTAAAGAAAATGTTATTGCTGATGCATTGTCTCGTCGCTATACTATGCTTTCACACTTGACTTCAAAATATTTGGTTTGGAGACCATCAAAGATGAATATGTGCATGATGCTGATTTTAAAGATGTTTTGCAGAATTGTAAAGAAGGAAGAACCTGGAACAAGTTTGTCGTTAATGATGTATTTGTGTTCCGTGCTAACTAGCTATGCATTCCAGCTAGCTCTCTTCGTCTTTTGTTGTTGCAGGAGGCACATGGAGGAGGATTAATGGGACACTTTGGCGTGAAGAAGACGGAGGACGTACTTGCTACACATTTCTTTTGGCCAAAGATGAGACGGGATGTTGAGCGTTTTGTTGCTCGCTGCACTACATGTCAAAAAGCTAAGTCACGACTCAATCCTCATGGTTTATATATGCCTTTGCCTGTACCTAGTGTTCCTTGGGAGGATATATCTATGGACTTTGTTTTAGGTTTACCTCGAACAAAGAAGGGGAGGGATAGCATATTTGTTGTCATGGATAGATTCTCAAAAATGGCACACTTTATACCATGTCATAAAAGCGATGATGCTGTTAATGTTGCTGATTTGTTCTTCCGTGAAATTATTCGTTTGCATGGTGTGCCAAATACTATTGTTTCAGATCGTGATACTAAATTTCTTAGCCACTTTTGGAGATGTTTATGGGCTAACTTGGGGACTAAACTGCTTTTTAGTACTACTTGTCACCCCCAAACTGATGGACAAACTGAAGTATTCAATAGAACATTGTCTACTATGCTTAGGGCTGTTTTGAAGAATAATAAGAAAATGTGGGAAGAATACTTGCCTCATATTGAGTTTGCTTATAATCGTTTATTGAATTCTACTACTAAGATGTGCCCTTTTGAAATTGTGTATGGTTTCCTACCTCGTGCACCTATTGATTTGTTGCCTCTTCCATCTTCGGAGAAGGTTAACTTTGATGCTAAACAACGTGCTGAATTGATCTTAAAAATGCTTGAGTTAACTAAGTAAAACATTGAGCGTATGAATGCTAAATATAAACTTGCTGGAGATAAGGGTAGAAAACATGTTGTGTTTGCACCTGGCGATCTTGTTTGGTTACATTTGCGTAAGGATAGATTTCCTGATTTGCGCAAATCAAAGCTAATGCCACGTGCTGATGGTCCTTTTAAGGTGTTAGAGAAAATAAATGATAATGCATATAAACTTGAGCTGCCTGCAGATTTTGGGGTTAGTCCCACTTTTAACATTGCAGATTTGAAGCCTTATTTGGGTGAGGGAGATGAGCTTCCGTCGAGGACGACTTGATTTCAAGAAGGGGAGGATGATGAGGACATCAATACCATTGTTACACCCACAGCCCCTGCTGCTATACATACTGGACCAATTACTAGAGCTCGCGCACGCCAATTAAATTACCAGGTACTTTCGGTTCTTGGTAATGATTCTAATGTTCATGAGAATATGATGTTGCCTAAATTGGATACATTTGTTTTGCTTACAAATGAAGGGCCTAGCTTTGAGAAGGATGAACATTGGAGCAAGAACAAGCATGGAGATGATGGCATGCGCATGGGGGACAAGAACGGAGTTACAAGTGATGATTTCAGGACATTGAAGCCACCATAATGCGTGCATGAAGCCTTGGACGAAATATACAAAATGCTACTTCATAACTTCCGTCCGGAGGCTATTCTAGGTGCTGCGTCACCTTATTATTGGGCCAGGCCCATGTAATTTCGAAATACTTGAGTATAGGCTATTTTTAGAGTCCGTATGTGTGGGGAAACAAGAGATAGGGTTGGTTTCGGACCCCTTCCCCAAGGGCCACGAAATTCCCCCCTCTTCCTCCATATATACAGCCCTTAGGGCGTCGTTTAGACTTTGGGTTTTGTTTAGATTAAAAGTTCGCCATAGCTGCAACTTCGCGTACTTCGTTTGTGTTCAACGACCAGACAAAGGCGTCACATAACCCCACCTTGATCAATAAAGCTTTCACCTTCTATTCGCAATATCCAGATTGCAATCTCAGTTTCTTGCTTGTTCTTCGTTTGCTCGCAGGAAACAGACCCTCGTGGTCAGGTTGATCGTGCTCCGGCGTGGTCAATAACCTCTCGGAGTTGGTTTAGCGATTGCTAAGGCGCGACGTCATCGCACGTTCGTAGTCAGATCGTCAAAGTCGACTTCCACCAAAGCGATATCCATCATCTCATCGAAAGACGGGACACCTTTGCCTCTATCATCAAGCTGCCGAGTGGTATCAACAATACAAAGATTCCAGAGGAGGTTGTGTGATTACCTGGGATGATTTCCGCCGAGACTTCAAAGCTCACCACATTCCACAAAGTGTTGTTGAGAGCAAGCGTGAGGAGTTCCGCAATCTCAAGCAAGGCAGCATGTCCGTGTATCAATACAATACCCAGTTTCAGAAACTCGCTCGCTTCGCTAAGCAAGACGTTCCTGATGAAAAGAGCATGATCTATCAATTCAAAGGTGGCCTCAGAGAAGATCTGCAATTACCTCTCGTGCTTTTTGAGCCGACCAAGTATGATGATTTCTACAACATGGCTCTGAAACAAGAGGCTGCTCAGCTCAAGTGTGAGGCTTCTAAGAAGAGAGTCAGGGACGCAGTTCAGTCTTCTTCTTCCTCACTAGTGGCTGCTAAGCAACAGAAGTTCTGGTTGCCTCCTCCTCCTCCGTTTCGCCAGCCTTTCCAGCAGAAGAACAAAGGTAGCCATGGATCTTCCCACCCACCCAACCCTGGCTTTCAGAACAAGTCTCAGAATCAAGCTCCAAAGTCGAATGCTCCTTATCATCGTCCACTCTCAGAGGTGACTTGCAACAAGTGTCAGCAGAAAGGTCACTATGCTAACAAGTGCTTCAACCAAAGGCGCCTTCCGCCTCCTCCTCCTGTGAGATCTTCCAGCAATGCAGTGGTCAAGCATAATCCCAAGTCTGCAAAGGTGAACATGATGAATGCAGCTCAAGCGGAGGAATCTACTGATGTGATAATGGGTAATCTCTCAGTTAATGATATTCCTGCAAAAGTCTTATTTGATACTGGTGCATCGCTTTCTTTCATCTCTAGACCTTTTGCATCCAAGCATGAGTTGGTTTTTCAAGATTTGCCTAGACCGTTATCAGTTGTCTCTCCAGGTAAATTCATGAACGCAAGCTCCTTGGTTCGGGATGTCTCTATCAAGATGGGCAATTATAAATTTCTGTCTTCTCCAATTGTCCTTGGTGACTCGGATATTGATCTAATTCTCGGGATGGACTGGCTTTCTAAGCACAAAGCTCAACTTGATTGTGCGGCCAGGGAAATTCAATTGACACACTCTTCTGAGGATGTTATCATCTATGCCGCTCGTGCCGAAACCATTCGGTTGTTTTCTCTCAATGAGAAGGGCGAGTTGGATGCTATTTCTCAAATTCTAGTCGTTTGTGAGTACCAAGATGTGTTTCCAGATGAGCTTCCGGGTATGCCTCCTCACCGGCCAGTCGAGTTCGTTATCGATCTTGAGCCCGGCACGGAACCCGTTTGCAAGCGTCCATACAAGCTTGGACCCAAGGAGCTGAAGGAATTGAAGAAACAACTCGATGAACAAGAGCGTCTGGGTCTGATCAGACCGAGTTCATCTCCATGGGGTTGTGGTGTTCTTTTTGTCTAGAAGAAGGATGGCACGGACCGAGTTTGTGTCGACTACCGTCCATTGAACAAGAAGACAATGAAGAACAAGTATCCACTTCCCAACATCAATGAGCTATTCGAGCAACTTAAAGGTGCTAAAGTATTCTCCAAGCTTGACCTTCGTATGGGTTATCATCAGATTCGCATTCGTGAAGAAGATATTCCCAAGACAGCATTCAGAACAAGCTTTGGTTCTTATGAATATACTGTCATGTCTTTCGGCCTTGTCAATGCTCCTCCAACATTCTCTCGAATGATGAATTTCATCTTCAACCCCTATACCAATGAATTCGTCCTGGTGTATCTCGATGATATCTTGGTCTTCTCCAAGAATAAGAAGGATCATGCCAAACATTTGCGATTGGTGCTCGACAAGCTCAGAGAGTATCAATTCTATGCGAAGTTTTCCAAATGTGAGTTTTCGCTTGATGAAGTTCTTTACCTTGGTCATATCATCTTTGCCAAGGGCATCGCAGTTAATCCGGAGAAGGTGTCTGCAATTGTGAATTGGGAACCTCCTCAGAATGTCAAGCAGCTCCGCAGTTTTCTTGGTCTTGCAAGCTATTGCCGAAGATTCGTTGAGAATTTCTCTAAGATTGCAAAGCCTCTTTCCAACCTCCTCCAGAAGCATGTGAAGTATGTCTGGACTCCTGAGTGTGACGTTGCTTTCAACACTCTCAAAGAGAAACTCGTCACAGCTCTTGTCTTAACTCCTCCTGACGAATCCAAGCCATTCGGAGTTTTCTGTGATGCCTCTCTTCAAGGTCTCGGTGCTGTGTTAATGCAAGAGAAGAAAGTTGTGGCCTATACCTCTCGTTAGTTGAAGCCCAACGAAAAGAACTACCCCACTCACGATCTTGAGTTGGCGGCAGTTGTCCATGCATTAATAACATGGAGACATCTCTTGTTGGGAAGAAAAGTGGACATTTTCACCGATCACAAGAGTCTCAAGTACATCTTCACTCAGCCCAACCTCAACCTCAGGCAAACTCGATGGGTCAAGATGATTCAAGAGTACAATCCGAGTATTGAATATACTCCAGGCAAGGCCAATGTCATTGCAGATGCTTTGAGCAGGAAGGCTTATTGCAACAGCTTAATTCTCAAGCCATTCCAACCGGATCTTTGTGAAGCTTTCCGCAAACTGAATCTCCAAGTTGTTCCTCAAGGCTTTCTTGCCAACCTCCTAGTCTCTCCTACTTTGGAAGATCAAATTCAGCACAACTCCTGGATACCATGGTGAAGAAGGTGAAACGTGGTATCGACAAGGGTCTTTCCAAATACAAGTGCTATCGCATTGATGACAGAGACACTTTATTCTTCGAGGACCGGATTGTGGTTCCTAAATGATAGAGGCAAAGGTGTCCCGTCTTTCGATGAGATGATGAATATCGCTTTGATGGAAGTCGACTTTGACGATCCGACTACGAACGTGCGAGGACGTCGCGCCTTAGCAATCGCTAAACCAACTCCGAGAGGTTATCGACCACGCCGGAGCACGATCAACCTGACCACGAGGGTCTGTTTCCTGCGAGCAAACGAAGAACAGGCAAGAAACTGAGATTGCAATCTGGATATTGCGAATATAAGATGAAAGCTTTATTGATCAAGGTGGGGTTCTGTGACGCCTTTGTCTGGTCGCTGAACACAAACGAAGTACGCGAAGTTGCAGCTATGGCGAACTTTTAATCTAAATAAAACCCAAAGTCTAAACGACGCCCTAAGGGCTGTATATATGGAGGAAGAGGGGGGGAATTTCGTGGCCCTTGAGGAAGGGGTCCGAAACCAACCCTATCTCTTGTTTCCCCACACATACGGACTCTAAAAACAGCCTATACTTATGTATTTCGAAATTACATGGGCCTGGCCCAATAATAAGGTGACGCAGCACCTAGAATAGCCTCTGGACGAAAGTTATGAAGTAGCATCTTGTATATTTCGTCCAAGGCTTCATGCACGCATTATGGTGGCTTCAACGTCCTGAAATCATCACTTGTAACTCCGTTCTTGTTCCCCATGCGCATGCCATCATCTCCATGCTTGTTCTTGCTCCAATGTTCATCCTTCTCAAAGCTAGGCCCTTCATTTGTAAGCAAAACAAATGTATCCAATTTAGGCAGCATCATATTCTCATGAACATTAGAATCATTAGCAAGAAACGAAAGTACCTGGTAATTTAATTGGCGTGCGCGAGCTCTAGTAATTGGTCCAGTATGTATAGCAGCAGGGACTGTGGGTGTAATAATTGTATTGATGTCCTCATCACTAAAGGTGATCTAAGGAAAGTCATTATGAACGAGGCACACAATTCTCTTCTTTCCATTCATCTTGGAAGTACGAAGATGTACCATGACCTCAAGCAGTCGTATTGGTGGATTCGAATGAAGCGAGAAATCGCTCAATTCATGAACGAATGTGATGTCTGTCGAAGGGTGAAAGCAGAACACCAACGACCAGCTGGTCTCCTCCAACCTCTTGCTATTCCAGAATGGAAGTTTGATCATATCGAAATGGACTTCGTGACTGGATTTCCAAAGTCCAAGCGCGGAAATTATGCTATCTTCGTTGTCATCGACAAGCTTACTAAAGTGGCTCATTTCCTTCCAATCAAAGAATCTATCACAACAGCTTAGTTGGCAGAGCTATACACCTCCAGGATTGTCTCCTTGCACGGCATTCCACAATTGATTTCTTCAGATCATGGAAGCATCTTCACTTCTAAGTTCTGGGACTCCTTCCAGAAGGCCATGGGCACCAACATTCGCTTCAGCACAGCTTTCCATCCTCAAACTAGTGGCCAAGTTGAGCGAGTCAATCAAATCCTTGAAGATATGCTCGGGGCTTGTGTCATTTCCTTTGGCATGAAGTGGGAAGATTGTCTTCCATATGCCGAGTTCTCCTACAACAACAGCTTCCAAGCGAGTTCGGGCAAGGCCCTATTCGAGATTCTCTATGGCAGAAAGTGTCGTACTCCTCTCAATTGGTCAGAGACTGGTGAACGCCAACTTCTTGGCAATGACTTAATCACAGAGGCTGAAGAAATGTGTAAAGTCATCCGTGAAAATCTCAAAGCCGCGCAATCGCGCCAGAAGAGTTACTATGATAGCAAGCACCGTGACTTGGCTTTCGAGATCGGAGACCATGTCTACCTCCGCGTCTCTCCAATGAAAGGCACTCGTCGCTTCGGTATCAAAGGGAAGCTTGCCCCTAGATACGTGGGTCCTTTCAAGATCATTGGCAAAAGAGGCGACCTCGCCTATCAACTTGAGCTTCCCTCCAACTTCGCGAACGTGCATGATGTGTTCCACGTGTCACAGCTTCGCAAGTCCTTCAAGACTCCTGAGCGCACCATCAACTTCGAAGAGATTGACCTCCAAGAAGATCTGTCTTACCATGAGCACCCCGTTGCTATTCTTGAAGAAACTGAGCGCAAGACTCGCAACAAGTCAATCAAATTCCTGAAAGTGAAGTGGTCGCACCATTCCGACCGAGAAGCCACCTGGGAACATGAGGACCACCTCCGTTCCAAACATCCGGAGTTCTTTCAGTCCTAGATCTCGGGATGAGATCCTCTCGTAGTGGTGGAGTGTTGTAACACCCCGAATGTAACTTTCCATATTTGTAACTCCAACTCTTGCCATTTTCGGCTATGTGTTATGATTTTCCCTCCGTGGTTGGGTTTTTGTCTTTCGTTTTGCTTTTTGTTCATGTCATGCATCTCATATCATGTCATCATGCGCATCTCATTTGCATACGTGTTCGTCTCTTGCATCCGAGCATTTTCCCCGTTGTCCGTTTTGCAATCCGGCACTCCCACGTGCACCGGCGCACCCCTCTTGTCTCTTTTCTTGAGCGGGTGTTAAACGTTCTCGGAATGGACCGAAGTTTGCCAAGTGGCCTTGGTACACCACCAGTAGACGCCTGTCAAGTTTCGTTCCATTTGGAGGTCGTTTGATGCTCCAACGGTTAACCGGGTAACCGCAAAGGCCTTTTGTGTGTTGCAGAAAAACACCCCTCCAAACAGCCCAATAACCCACCTAAGTCACCTACATGCTCTCTGTCGTTCGATCACGATCGTGTGGGCGAAAACCGCACTCCATTTGGAGTCTCCTAGCTCCCTCTACCTATAAATATGTGCTTCCCGCGGAATTTTCGCGCAGATCAAACCCTAACCCGCTCCCTCTCCGCCGCCGGACGTTCCCGCCGCCGCGCCCGCTCCAATCGGACGCCGCCACGTGGCAAGGCACGCCCGCCGGCGACCGCGGCCCGGCGAGCCCGAGTCGGGCCCCCCCGAGCCCATCTCCTTCCGCCGCCAGATCCCGTGCGAGCCCGCGCCCCGCGCCGCCGAAGCCCGGCGCCGCCGCGGCTCCGCCGCGTCCGCCGCCATCCGCCTCCACCGTTCGCCGCCGCCTCCTCCTGCGAGCCCGAGGCCCGAGCGCTCCGACGCCCGGCCCCTTTCGCCTGACCCCGCCGCCCATCGTCCGCTCGCCTCCAACGCTGGCCCCGCCGTCGACGACCCCACCGCCTCCCGTCACGCCTTCCTCGAGCTTCGGCGAGCCGCCCCGCCTCGACATCCGTGCCTGCCCCGTTCCAGATCTGGGAGAGGTTGACCCCGAAAAATCTTCTAAGTCCCGAATATTTTCGCATTATGATGCTTGGTTCATCGCATCATATCTCATCGCATACTGCTCTGTTTTGCGTGCACGATATATCGAAACGTTCGTCACGAGATGCTCTTCATTTTGTTCCATTGTGCCATGCTCATTTGAGTCCATCTTGATGCCCAAATCTCTAGTGCAAGGGTGCTATATGATGTTTACTTTTGGGCATGTTCAGTAAGTATGTTTTGTAGATATATTTGTGCTCTATCCATCCATGCCCCTGTTTGCAATTATGGAGTGCCCTAGCAGGTCTCAATCTTGCTCTACTTTTGCTATAAAATATTTCTGGCAGAATGTTAACATGATATTCAATTTTGCCAAGGTTGTTGTAGTTGATCCATACATGCTATGAACTTGCTCTTGCCATGGTTAGCTTCATAAACATGCCATCTTGCTGTAGGTATGCTAGTTTTGTCATGCATTGCTTTGTGATGAGTGAATCAAGCTCACCAAGATGCCTTCATAATTCTGTTAGTCCCATGCTCTGTTTTCTGCTAAGTCTGAAACCTGTTAACGAAACTCGCTTTGTTTACATGGGTGCCATCATATCTTCTGTGCCTTTTTGGCTCATGGTCAGTAAGGGACGTTTGTTCTATGCATTTATTAGATTCATGCCATGCCTTGTTTTGCTATGATAAGCTCCTGTAGCATGTTGATTGCTTGCTCTGAACATTGCTACCTGATGCTGTTTCAGCCATGTTCAGTATTTTCACCAAGTCTGTGAAACTGATATTTTTTGCATTCTTGTCATGCTTGTTTGAACCTGTTATGGTGTGATCTAGCCGTAGCTCAGTGTTCATCTTTTGTCAAGCATCTCCTGTAGATTACTACAATATGCTTTGTTTCTATGTTGGAGTGCTGTAGCATAGTTACTTGATGTATTCTAAGTGCTATCATGCTGTTAATCGCAGATCGTGTCATTCTTGTTTTGCTTGCCATTTGCAAACCGTGCATCCGTTTCCGGTGATCTTTATATCGATTTCGACCAAAATCATCTCATCTTTCCAGTGGCATACTTGGTTTGCCAAGTTGCTGCCTTGTTCATCCTTTTTCTTTCGGAGCACGCATACGCATCGCATATCATATCTCGCATATCATGCATGTATTGCATCATGTTGCTTGTGCATTTCCCGTGATTGATTGTGGTTCCATTGCTTGTGTTCTTGCTGTGGGTAGAGCCGGGAGACAAGTTCGTGAACGAGGAACCTGTTGAGTACGCTTACGAGGTCAAGCTTACGACAACTCTGAGAACCTTGCAGGCAAGATGACCATACCCTCGAAATCACTTCTATCTTTGCTTTGCTAGTTGTTCGTTCTACTGCCATGCTGCGCTACCTACCACTTGCTATATCATGCCTCCCATATTGCCATGTCAAGCCTCTAACCATCCTTTCCTAGCAAACCGTTGTTTGGCTAAGTTACCGCTTTTGCTCAGCCCTTCTTATAGCGTTGCTAGTTGCAGGTGAAGTTGAAGTTGGTTCCATGTTGGAACATGGATATTTTGGCATATCACAATATCTCTTATTTAATTAATGCATCTATATATTTGGTAAAGGGTGGAAGGCTCGGCCTTATGCCTGGTGTTTTGTTCCACTCTTGCCGCCCTAGTTTCCGTCATACCGGTATTATGTTCCTTGAGTTTGCGTTCCTTACGCGGTTGGGTGATTTATGGGACCCCCTTGACAGTTCGCCTTGAATAAAACTCCTCCAGCAAGGCCCAACCTTGGTTTTACATTTGCCTACCTAAGCCTTTTTCCCTTGCGTTTTCGCGAGCCAGAGGGTCATCTTTATTTAAACCCCCGGACCAGTGCTCCTTCGAGTGCTGGCCCAAACCGACCGATGTCCGGCGCCCCCTGGGCAACCAGGGTCTACGCCAACCCGACGTCTGGCTCATCCGATGTGCCCTGAGAACGAGATATGTGCAGCTCCTATCAGGATTTGTCGGCACATTCAGGCGGCTTTGCTGGTCTTGTTTTACCATTGTCGAAATGTCTTGTAAACCGGGATTCCGAGACTGATCGGGTCTTCCCGGGAGAAGGTTTATCCTTCGTTGACCGTGAGAGCTTATAATGGGCTAAGTTGGGACACCCCTGCAGGGTATTATCTTTCGAAAGCCGTGCCCGCGGTTATGAGGCAGATGGGAATTTGTTAATGTCCGGTTGTAGAGAACTTGACACTTGACTTAATTAAAATACATCAACCGTGTGTGTAGCCGTGATGGTCTTCTCGGTGGAGTCCGGGAAGTGAACACGGTTTGAGTTATGAATGAACGTAAGTAGTTTCAGGATCACTTCTTGATCATTTCTAGCTTCGCGACCGTTGCGTTGCTTCTCTTCTCGCTCTCATTTGCGTATGTTAGCCACCATATATGCTTAGTCTTGCTGCAGCTCCACCTCATTACACCATCCTTTCCTATAAGCTTAAATAGTCTTGATCTCGCGGGTGTGAGATTGCTGAGTCCTCGTGACTCACAGATTCTACCAAAACAGTTGCAGGTGCCGACGATACCAGTGCAGATGACGCAACCGAGCTCAAGTGGGAGTTCGATGAGGAACGTTGTCGTTACTATGTTTCGTTTCCTGATGATCAGTAGTGGAGCCCAGTTGGGACGATCGGGGATCTAGCATTTGGGGTTATCTTATTTTCATTTGGATTTGACCGTAGTCGGTCTATGTGTGGATTTTGGATGATGTATGAATTAATTTATGTATTGTGTGAAGTGGCGATTGTAAGCCAACTCTCGTTATCCCATTCTTGTTCATTACATGGGATTGTGTGAAGATGACCCTTCTTGCGACAATACCTACAATGCGGTTATGCCTCTAAGTCGTGCCTCGACACGTGGGAGATATAGCCGCATCATGGGCGTTACACTTGAGCCGTCTCAACTTCAACTTTAAAGGCTGAAACCGACAATTCCCCTCCAATGTTATAATTGCCGAGTCGGCTTTGATGCGATCCGAAGAATGTAAGATCTCAGAAACCCGGCGCACCCAATGGGTTGTTGACTCGCCTTCTCCCTGGACGCAGGCGGCTAAGTCCACAATTGACATAGGTTGCTTGCACGTGTCTTTGAAGTTTGCTATAAACCGGGCCTTCAACTCAGCCCATGTCTTAATGGAATTAACTGGTAAGCCTTTCAACCACGTGCGAGTTGTTCCATCCAACATCATAGCGAAATATTTCGCGCAGGCCGCTTCATCCACATCTAACATTTCCATAGCCATCTCATAACTCTCAATCCATGACTCGGGAGGCAAGTCAGCGGTGTAATTAGGCACCTTACGGGGGCCCTTGAAATCCTTGGGCAGCCGTACATTGCGCAAAGCCGGGACGAGGCAGGGCACCCCCCAAGAGCTGAAAGTAAGGCCTTGCTCTACGGAAGCCACCGGACGAACCGGAGTGAGCTGACGGTCCTGCGCAGCTAACTCGGCTTCACGACGTGCTCCATTGTTCACCACATCCTGAGCATGTGCCCCACCACGCGCCGGATTAGGCCCTCGAGGAGCGTCTTGGTTCCGCGCGTTGCTTGACACAGCCGGTTCATCAATGTGCCTGCTATAACTCCGGCTCGGGCGTGGGGTTGAATGAATTCTGTCTCGGCTGTATGAATAAGCCTGTTGCTGCATCATAGCCGCCTGAAGAAGATCCCTAGCACGCCGCGTCTCAACCGCCGCTGGGGATTCACCCTCCATTGGGATAGCGGCTAATCGTGATGCGGCAGCGATCATATTATCCAAAGGGGTGGAGAAGTGACCCGGCGGTGCCAGTACAATGTGCAGCGGGTTATGGGTCCGTCGAGGGGGATTCGTCATCCGTGGCTGATCCGGTGCTCCGGTCCTCGGCGCCTCAATCCGGTTCACCGCTGCCGGATTACTGGTTCCTGCTCCTGGCGTTCCAAAGAGATTCATTGCCTCATAAATCGGTGGTAGTCGTGACCAATGCCTTCTCCTTAACATGTCGTTTGAAGCGTTCTGATCCAACAGGAGTCGACAATTTTCCGCCTGAATCCGCTGTGCTTGTGCCTCTAAAGCGGCCCGCTCCTCAGCCATCCTGGTTTCTTCAGCCGCTAAGTCCTCCTTAGCTTGAGTTATCTCATCCCGCAGCTTAGCCACCTCCGCATTATGCTGATCTTGCGTGTCGGCGGTAACTTGTGTGGTCAGTAAGGTCGTCCAGGCGTCCAATAAATCGGACAAGATTTGGGCCGGCCGGCGCGCGGGGCCTCCCGCCCCAGCTGCCGATCCGGAAATTATTGCTGCTGCGGTTCAAGATTGCAACGTGGACTGAGTTCCAGCCATGAAGATCGCAACCCGGTTTGCCGGATCAAAGGGGTCCGGAATACTGTCGCCATCGGAATAGCCCCCAAACTGGCCATCTTGCAGTTGCTACAGTGACTCGGTCTCCCCGGTGGACGACTCGTCATCTGAGTGGACGACGGTCTCGCCATCGGACGCCGGTTCGAGTTCCACACCATTGATGAATCCTACGAACGCACGCTTCACGGCGGGCTGAACCCGGGCAGGGCTTGCACGCTGAGCCGTCTCGACGAGGTCGGTGCAGATGTCCGGCTCAGGGCCCGGTTCGCCGATCTTGCCGATGAAGACGTGAATTCCTCCAAAGGGGACCCGGTACCCGTACTCGATTGAGCCGGCCTCGGGGCCCCAGCCTGCGTCGTCGATGTAGAGCTTGCCGCGACGACTCTTGGTCATCCGGCCCACGGCGTATCCCATGAGCCCTTTGAAATTGCTCTTCAAGAACTCGAAACCATCGCGCGATAGCCCCACGATGGGCGCCAACTGTCGTGGAATTGTCACGGCAGATGTCCTAGCGAAAGGACTTAGTCGTGGAGCCATCGCAACGGGTTAGCTTAAAGGGGTTAAACCGGACAAGGGACACAAGAGTTTTATACTATTTCGGCCCCTTACGATGAAGGTAAAAGCCTACGTCTAGTTGTGATGGAATTGCTGGGGTTTCGATGACCAGGGAGCGAATACGCTTTTCCTGGGTCTCGAGTTGTTGTCTGTCGTCCTTGAACCGCCGCCGGGTCATGCCTTTATATACACAGGTCGACGCCCGCCGGCTTACAGAGTCCCGATGCCGATTTATACACATATCGGCTCGGTCTCTACTTTGTCATATCTTACAATACAAGCTATGTACTATATGGCGGTTTATAACTATAGGCCTTAATCTACCTTTGGGCCTCGGGCCTTCGAGTCTCTGCAGTAAGCCGCTTTATTCCTTGTCTTCATGGGCTTTTAAGTATAAACAATCCATTATGGGGATATCCCGGCTTCCTTGGCCGGTTTACACCTAGTAGTAATATCCCCAACAGCAGCGGAGAAGCAAATCACGGCCGCACGCGCGGATGAGGTCGTGATGGCTGCCATTCGTGCTGACCCCCAGATCTTGAAGGAGCACCTTTTCAATTGCTAGCTACGCCGGTCAAGCATGCTCGGTTTACCCGTTGCGTGTGTTGCTCTTGCCTTTCCTTCACAAATTCTAGTGAATTGTGCTATCTAATTTCACCATGCAATCTGTTGCTCTAGTGTATATGTTCTATATGTCGTGCACTGCGGTGCTCACTTATTAACTATTTTGTTAATTAGTTGTCGTATTCAGTTAACTGTTTGGTTCAATTCTGCAAATGTGATGTTCAATTCTTCAGGCTACAATTTCTTATTGTCTTCCATGTGAGAAATAAATCGAATTTTTCTTTACAAAATTGTGGGTGCATTCTGTTATTGTATACCATGCGAGGAATAAATTGAATTTGGCTGTAGTAAATACATGAGAAACAAATACAATTGCTACAATTAGTTGTAGTTAACTGTTTGGTTAACTCTCCGATCTTCTATTAGGAGTATGTTATATTGTGCAATGTGGTGCTCAGTTAATGTTTGGTTCATTTGTTGTGGTGTTTAGTTAACTGCTTGGTTCAATTCTGCAATGCGATGTCCAATTGTCGTGGGTAGAATTTTATTGTTGTGCATGTGAGGAATAAATCGAATTTGGCTGCACTTAATACATGAGAAACATATACAAGTGCCATATTTCCTAGTTCTCAATCGTGCTTGGTTTGGGTAAATGGGTTTTCCATGTGGCTTCAATTAATCTGATGAATCTGCAATGTGCTTATTTTTCATCAACATATTTTACTGATAGCATGCGAACCCTTACTTAACCTGATGACTAACTACCTTATATGTGTTGCAGGGAAACAATGGGAAGCACTGAGGTTTACAATCGAGGTTAGCACGTGCATGGTCCGTTGTCTAATAGCACATTATTGTGCAATTGCAGGAACCATTCTAATATTTTGGTTTTTAACAATTTGGTCTTGCACATGTAGGTCCTGCTGTCAGAGGTTTTGACCCAGTGTTCGACCCTTTTGCATATGGGGAAATGAGTTGTCCATGAATATCAATCAAATCAAGAAACTCAGAAAGATTGTTAGGATAAAGAAATTAGCGACAAAAAACAACAAGATCTTTTTCTGCACAATGAATAAGACATCAGTTCACTACAAGATGGTAATAACTATTATACCTTGCCTTTATTTATTCCTTTGCCCCATTTCCAATATAGAGAAGATATTTATGCACATCCTTGTTTTCAGGCCTTTCCAAAGCAGTTCACTGATGATTACCTCCCAAACCACCTCTATTGCCAGGAGGCGGGGAAGGTTTTCATACAACACCCACGGTTCAATATTGAAGTGTTCCTGAAGAGGACGAAGGACGGACGGTCAATCATCCACAGGCACTGGCCTAAAGTTGCAAAGACCTTCAACATGAATGAAGGATCAATATTCGCCTTCCACTTTAGCAGTTTTCTAGATGTGATGCATCTGTCTATACACCGTCTATGATGCTAATTTCGAAAGGTTTTACAAGTTGCATGTGGAACTTGCTGCTGGTGCAGTTGTGTAATGGGGTAGCTGAGTGCTGAACCTATATCATGTTGTACTCTGATGTATTTCAATTATGAAATTCTGCTTCCTTAATATGGAAATGAAATATATTGTGTGCTTAATATGAAATGTCAATTAGATTAATAAATGGGTTATGAATAATCAGATAATTAGCCTGCTAATGGCGAATTATCCTGCTAATTGTGTTTTGCTATTGCAAATGGTTGTTTAAAAAATACCATGGGGGATGACGTCAGGCAACGCACACAGTTTCTGGGAATAAACGGTGTTGAATCAATGAACAATCACACACGATTTTCTCTTGAAAACTGTTTGCGTTAGGCCACCTTGCGCAAACGTTTACCACATAAAAACTGTGTGTGATGGACAGCCTTTGGCACACAATTTTCTTCTACGGACCGTGTGTGATACATTCAATAACGCAAACGATTTAACGGGAAAAAATGTGTGTGATGTACCTGTGAACGGAATGTTTTCCTTGGAGCGACTGTGTGGGATGTGCATACGAACAGAAACGTTTAGCGGGGACTCTGTGTGGGATGTACTTGAGACCGGAAACAATTTCACCGTATATTGTTTTTTTAGCTCTACTGTATGTATTTCCGTATTGAGTGCTCGTCGGTCGCCCACGACCTCATTTTGCCGAACGTGTGTGCCAGGAGGGCATATCCCCGATGGTTTCTGGGTCGTGTGGGAAGGACCCCCCTATCGCCCACACTCACTTGGCGACGGTTCCAAATGCCGTCGCGGAAAGGGGTTAAAAACCGTTTGTTTAGGACCAACGCGTACCAGTGTCAATTGCTATGGATGAAGTAAACCCTCAAGGACTACGGCATCAATGTGAAGAATGTGCCACTCTTCTGTGACAATGGGAGTGGCATCAAGATTGCTCATAACCCAGTTGAACACTCGAAGACTAAGCTCATCCAGATTCGTCAACATTTTTGATCATGTATTGAAGGGCGACATCTCTATTGAGCACGTGAGGACTGAAGAACAGCTAGCCGACATCTTCACAAAGCCCTTGGATGAGAGGAGATTTAGCAAGTTGCGGTGTGAGCTAAATATCTTAGAATCTTCGAATGTTCTTTGAAAAGGACACACATCCTAACACTTATGCAAAATTGATGACTTAGATGTGCAACACACGAAGTAACGTTTTTCTTCAATCAATGAAGACTAACCCTCTAAGTGTGAAGAAATTAACGAAGAATTTGATTCTCAGAGCCCTACGACAATTGTACGCAGCGTCTGAAATCATCATTCTTATAAAGTGGATCACACCACCAACAAAAGTTGAAAATCTTCAACTTGAGTTTTTCTTCAATTTTGAAATTCCTCAATTGTTCAAATTCTTCAACTTTGCAAAGTCTTCACTCTTTCTGACTGTGTTCTTCATTGACTTATTGCTAATTCTTCAAGTTGACTTTTTGCCTAAGTGAATGTGATCGGACCCGTCCCCCTCTATGCTAAACTCAACCGAGTCTATTCACAAATTCTTTGTGTTTTTTTTAACCCGTTCAAAATCTTCACTGTGTCCTTGTCAGCTGAAGAATTTGAACGAAATCATTAAAATATTCTTATCTGAGTTTTCGGCTTTTGCCGCTCAAACCGTTCTGCATCCCACGAGGAGATTATTCTACTCACCCACGATCTAACATGATCTCCACTTCACAGTACGTGAGTGACACATGTCGCTAGGATGACAAGGGTCAGGGCCACGTTCGTCCATTTTCCTCGGACGAGCGGTTTTTCACCTCGGCTATAAATACCCCTCGTCCTCCTTAGACCTCATGTACTCTGCTCGATTTCACTTCCCTCGCTCAAGCTCTCTGACCTAGTGCCACCGTCCATCGTCGCCGGTGAGGAAGAGCTTCACTGCCTCGACCTCGTCGCCATTGTACTCGCGCCGACCGCGGAAATCTTCACTCCGCTGCCACCGTAGCTGTGTTCCGTCGCCAAGTTAGGGCGTGGGAGATCCGAACGGAGGAGCTTCTCAACTTGTACTCTCAGTCCGTCGTGTTCTTCGTCAAGGGTAAATAAAATCTATTTTTACTGCCCTTGTTGATTCCGATGATTTCCACTAAATCTTCAAAAGGTGTTTATTCTTCAACTTCCACACTCTTAAACACCACACTTGCATCTGTTCTTGATTTGTTTCTCTAAGCCACGTTTTTATTCAAGATTCCTCAATTGTGTGGATTTTCAATCTATACAACTGTGGAACCTAAGTCAAAGAACACTTAGTGAAATTCCTCAAGACATCCCTGGTCAAATTCCTCAAACTTGTTTCTTTTGAAAAACTTCTGAGAACGCATATGACCTCTCCAAATTCTTCGCACCTATATTCTGTTCACAGGTACACATGTCCGCTGCTGAATCTCTAGGTTCCCATCAACTTAACTCAGTTGCAGTGTTCCTTGAAGACAAATTGCATACCTCATCAGAAAATTCGATTGTTCAAAATCCTCACGTGAAGAATATGGCTGATGTTTAAAGACCTCAGAAGGGAGGAAAGAGACCAGAAGTGAATATTGCTTTCGAAATCCCTGATGACATCTATGCAGGGTACTGTACTCCTGATGAAGCAACTCATGGTAAGGAGATGAAGAATGAGCGCAAAGTGTGCATTCAGAGGATAGAGAGGAGATGGGCATGCGAATGGAGGGAGTACAAATATGTGACTCCAAAGTACATGAAGAAATTCGCCGTACACCCTCCATGCCCAACACCTCCATTGGCACCAAGCCAAGAAGCTGATCGCACTAGCATCAAGCGTGGTGAAGATTTTCCGAAAGAATGGGCCAAGCGGCAAGCTAAGTTGGCCAAAATGGCCAAAGAAGCAGCAAAGAAGTTCAATGAAGACTCTGCTTCTGCCGCTGCTGAGGCCTCTGCTAGCAGGCCTAAGAAGGCCATGCCAAAGAAACCTGCTGTCAAGCCAGGTTCCTCAGCTGCTATGCCCTCACGACCAAGATCTTCTATGCCCTCACGGCCTGTTCCTCAAGCTACTTCCTCAAAAGAAGCTCCAGTCCCCACTGCAAAATCCTCAGAAACTACTGCAAAGACCTCGGCACCTGTGCATCTTGCCTCTTCCCAAAGGACCACCGGAATATCTATTGCTTTAGGAGCTTCTGCAAGTTCTTCAGCTCCTCCTCAGTCCTCTACCGGTCCAACCTTGCTGAAGAAAAAGCCCACTGCTGGACGAGGCACAATACCAAGTCCTCACAAAAAGTTGGTTGCTTTTCAAGTACCGTCTAGTGAAGACGAAGTTGATGATGAAGAACTAGCTGAAATCATCAGAGATAGACAGCAAAGGGCCGCTGGAGCCAAAGGCAGTACTGTGCCACTCATGCTGGATCCAAAGTTGATCCTCGACTTCATCGACCTATGGCACAAGGACCCCAATACTCCTTTGCCTGAGCTGAACCTCACTCCTGGCCAAAGTCATGTGTTGACGGCCTTCATTGATGAAGAAAAATGGATATTTGAACAACAGAGGAAACTCAAGAAAGCTTAGTACAAGAAAGAGCGCTTTCTGAAGAATAATGTTCTGAAGTTATCTCCTGGTGAACTTGTAGCTCTGCAAACAAAAATCAAGGGACTCGAGAATGAATTTGACAGATACTATGATGATTGGCTAGGTGCCAAAGTCAGATTTGTCAAGCTGACCAAGACATTTACTCCAAATGTTGCAGCCTCATCGCAACATGAAATTCCTCAGGCTGAGACATCTGCTCAGCCTACTGAAGAACATGCAAGCACAGCTGATGACAATTAGGCTGTTGAAGAAAATGAGAGCACCAGGGCTGCTGAAGAAATTCCAGCCTCTGAAGAAACTGTCAAGGCAACCTCCAATGTTGCGCCTCCAGAACAAACCAGCCAGTTGAAGCATCTGCTACTGCGCCCGATGAAATTGAACATGCCAGGGCAACTACGATAGTTGCTCCTGAAGAAACTGACCTATTTCATCTGCTCCTCCTGCAAAGTCATCACAGATGAAAAGCATCAACCTTCCTTCTGCATCAGAAGCGAAGAAGACCAAAGCTACAGAAAAGGCAGCTGTGAAGAAAAGGAAAGCATCTACAATCTCAGAGTCTTCAGCTCCTAAGAAAATGAAGAATTTGACGAGCTCATTCGAGAACCCAATTGATGCTGTTCCGATATCAAGCATGCCATCAAAGGAGATTGTTCCCTTTGGTGAGGAATATGTCATTCCTAATGACAGTGATGAGGAAAATCCTTTTGCTGCTTCTTCAGAGCAGTTGGATGAAGAATTTGAAGTGGATAATATCCCTTCTACTCCGCTGGTATCATCACCCATGCCTCAGTTCACAGATGAAGAGGCGGGCCTTGAAGAAATTGACGAAGAAGATGAAGATGTGGATATTGGGTTAACAACTCCTATTCTGAATGATGACTATTGGGAAATTCATCATCCCAATTCACCTCTGACAACCCTCTGTATCAACTTCCTTAGTCCCCGGTCCAAACTGAAGAAACTCATACGGGCTCTGAAGGACGTCAAGCTTCACTTCTTTCTATTCGAGAAGAAGTTCCAACTGCTAGAGCTGAAGAAATGGAGGCCAAAGCTGCTGCTGATGAAACTGCTCTTGAAATTCCTCAGCCTGTGGCTCCAGAGGTTGTGCGTCAAGAGGCTATGAAGACTTCAACTGCAAATCTTCAGCCCAAGCCACAGAATCCTCACACCAGGAAGCAGAAGTTCAAAGCTGATGACTTCTTTACTGAGCATCATTTCTTCTCTGACTACAATCCATATGACTCTGCTCGACTTCGTCGCATGTGTTTTTGGACAGCCAGCCAGATGAATTTCTATTCCTCGCTGATGTTTGATAAGGACAAGATTTTTGAGCATGAGAAAATTCCTCATGTGGATATGGAGTCTCTTCCATGCTTCACCTCAGTGTTCTTCATGACGCTGGGCTACTCAACTTCTGCACCGACATCTGCGATTGGAATGAAGAACTCATTCTTCAGTTCTATGCCATGTTGGCAATGTTGAAGATGTGAATTCATGGGTGCTTGACTGGATGACCAAAAACACTCACTACAAAGCTCTGGCCTCCGAATTGCTTCACGCCGTCCTAGTTAGTCCTCCCACTAAAGGTGCAAGGCTCATCTATGTTGAACCTGAACTCTCAAATCATCCAATGCAAGTGCTGATGAAGCCATTGAAGCCTAGCCAAGCTCCAAGGACCACATTCCTCGTCAAGGAATTGCTTTATGTGCCAAGTACTATCTATCGCATATTGACCAAAACCCTCAGTCCGATCAAGGGACACAACTCTGATGAAAAAGAGGTTGTTAGCGTAATGAAGAATCTGTTGTTCAATATCATCCATGGTATTCCTATCAACTATCACGATTTCTTCATGAGGACTTTGGCCAATGCTGCTTTGTCACCTTTTGAGTTGAAGCCTTACGCTCCCTGGATTAAGAGATTCATCGGATCAAGGTCTTCAATTCATTACAAGGCTGACTTTCAAAATCATCTCAGCTATTTGCCCCCGATTGAAGTCCTCAAAAGGACCATTTCCTCGGCTAATGAGAAGGGCAAGGTTGTTGTTATAGATGAAGGCACTCGTCCATTGGATGGACAGTTTCGTAAAGCTACATCATATTCCACCAATGATGACTCTGCAACACATGATACTGCCGCAAATGCTTCAAAGCAATATCCTCAAGCCACTGCTCCGCGTGTGATGACTGACCTTGAGCTTATCCTCGGCCTACATCAGAAAGTTGACAGAAATCACAAGTGGGTCAAGCGTTAGTTTGGTGCTATTCTTCAGAACATGATAGTCACTCAAAATACTGTGAAGAAGAACCACTACTACGTGCATGAAGTCTTTGACCGCACTTGGGCTATTATGTCTAATGTCTACAGTGCTGAAGATCTCAAGCAGATGGGCTTCAAATAGGACTTTTGATGCGAAGCAACCTACAATCATCCCCATGTACACTATGACTACTCCCCATGCCCCAAGAGGACATACGATGAGACCTCGACAATACGCCATTGGACGCAAGGTGAACTCGCTCCTCTCCGAACCGTCACTTTCCACAGGTGAGACATGGCTCCTACCTCAAAGATATATGCTATGCATGATCAGGAACCAAGAGGAAGACCATAAAGCAGCTAGGAGCATCGGACGAGAAGGCGAGGAAGCTATATCATCTACCGGACGACCGGACGACACCGGACGTCCGACGCCTGGACACTCAGCCAGCCAGAAAGGCCAGCCGACAAAAGCTACAGCGGCCGGACGACCGACAAGTACTGGATGCCCGACACATTCCAGCGACCGGACGTCCGACAGTCTCCGGAAATCCGGTGCCACCTAACCAGAGCCAAAACGCTAGACGTCCGACAAGTACCGGACGACCGGACCCTCGTGAGCCACCAGACGTCTGATACCCGTCGGACGATCGACGCCTGTCTGTGCGCAGAGTATCGGGCTGAGGCCCATGTATCCCTCACTTACCCCTTCGTGGCCCTAGACTATATATACTCCTCCACCTCCTCCTAGTTAGGGTTAGCATAGGTTTAGCTCATTTGAGGTAGAGCTTTTCTCATCCATAGGGATCTACTCCGTCGAGAGAGACCGCAGCCTCTTCAGAGAAGATCCACCTTGGATTCAAGACCCCTTCATTGGATGTCCCCTCAAGACCTCCTCATGGAGATGAACTAGTTACCGTTTGTATCGTCCTTTGTTGGATTTGGACCGTGTGATCTCTATGTGTACTTGGATCTAGCACATGTGTGATTGTTTCTTGTCTATTTGAGTGTTTCCTCTCGTTTCCCCTCATGATTTCCCTTGCGTCTCCCCTCGTGTTCTTTGTGCTCTTCGTAGGATCCCCTCCATTTCGTGAAAGATCGGCCACTAGGGTTCTACCCTACATCAACTTTGACTGGTCTCAGCCACCTTCGAAGAAATTTAAGATGGTCAAAGTTCCCTAGCTCGTTGCCAGCTCATATTCCTCATCGCGCGAGACAGATGAAGCAGGAGATTTGAACGACACCATGGCAGGCCCTACTCCAACGGACGACCCCAACAACGTCGGCGCTCCTCCATCGACATCTTGATGATATTCTTCAGGGGAGTTAGTCCTCATTTTCATCCCTTTTGGTCATCCGATGACAAAGGGGGAGAAATTTGAGTTAGTATTCAAGCGGGTCTCTATATATGGGCATTTTTTTGTTAAGTTACAACTCTCGCTCTTCTGAAGTGTTTGTTGATCGAGTTGTAAACTTAAGTCCTGTGGTGGTCTGAAACTTTTGCTCTGCTTTCTGCATGCTATTTCCTCAAGTTCGTTAATGCACGCATACTGATCTCCATGATTCTACTCTACAATGTGCATTTGCTATTCAAAGCAAATTCCTCAGATATGCACATCTTCATGGGGAGTTCTTCTATATCTTGCAATCAAATTCGTCAAAATCAGTATTTACACTTCATATGTTTGTCCCCATTGAAAACTTAACCTATATTGTCATCAATCACCAAAAAGGGGGAGATTGTAAGTGCATCTAGTGCCCCTTAGTGATTTTGATGTATTGAAGACTTATAGGTTAAGGGACTAATGAGTTTGTGAGTGTACACAGGTCTATAAGTCTATGAGGAGTTTGGTATTTACGATGAAAGTTGACCCCTAAAAATGAATGTCTTCAGCTGAAGACTTTGGTTTTCTTGAAGACTTTGAAAGTGAAGAAATTGGTGTGACCGTGAAGACTTGATATTCATGCGAGGATTATGAAGCGTGAAGACTTTTGTTTTCATAGTTTCATTTTCTCCTTCTTGAGTCATTGGAAACACTGTACTGTTAAAGGGGGTCGAGGTAAAACTAAGGAAAAGTTTCCAAGTGATGCTCATCTCAAAATCCTACACCTACCCAATCCTTTCGAGTGAAGCCATTGGAAATCTCATACAGTTCAGTCAATTTCTTCAGTGATAGACACGAAGATCTTCTGTTCTCTGTGGAATTTGTTCTGACTGAGGAGTTAGGAATTCACCGGTGTGTATTGCCTACAAGTGAGGAACATGATAGCCCTGAGGAATTTGATACTCAAATTTGCCAACTATCCCAAAATATCTACCCACCAAACAGTCATATCATTGAAGGGCATTTATGTCTTATCATGTCGGGCTGCTCCCTAGGCTATAAATAGCCGCCCGCTACAACCACTAGTTGGTTGGCTGCTCCGAGAGAAACTAACACTTGTCATTGAGAGCATCCCATCCTCCGAGGACTTTGAGCGAAAATCATCAAGTGAGGAAAACCCAAACACCTACAAACCCAAAGTGATTGAGCATCACTGAAGAGATCGTTCCTGTGTGGAACTGACGCTTGTTACCTTTGAGGACCGTGCATCCTCCAGACGGTTAGGCATCATGGTCTAGAGCATCCAAGAGGAAATTGTGCATCGCCGAGTGACCAAGTCTATGAAGGTTTGGAAGTCACCTGAAGACTTACCACGAGTGATTGGGTGAGGTCTGTGTGATCTTAGCTCAAGGAGAATACAGTGAGGACTATGTGTCCTCAGGTTTAAATACCTAGCTGCTCCAACCAGATGTAGAACTGTCACAGAAGTTGGAACCGGTCTACCAAATCATCGTCTTCACCAAGCTACTGGTTCTATTTCCTCAACCCTTTCATTTCCTCATTCATGTGTTGATGAACTTGATCGTTACTGTTTGAAGACTTTCTCAATTTCCTCAATCCCATTTCTTCAGTCAGTTTGATAGAGGCGAGGGTGTCCCGATCTTTCGATGAGATGATAACTATCGATTTGGTGGAGACGACTTTGACGATCCGACTACAAACGTGCACGACGTTGCGCCTTATCAATCGCTAAACCAATCTCCTGAGGTTACTGACGATGCCGGAAGCACGATCAGCCTGACCACGAAGGTCTATTCCTGCAAGCAATCGAAGAACGAGCAAGAATATGATAATGCAATCTGAATATTGCGAATATATATGAAGTATTGATAGTGGTGGGAATCCGTAAGCGGTCTTGGTCTGGTCGTTGGACACAAACGAAGTACACGAAGTTGCAATGGCTAACTTTTAACTAAACAAATTCCAAGGAAAAAGCTACTAGATGGATCTACTTATATAGGAGCAAGGGGTGGCGGCCAAGGAGGTGGGAGGACGTTCCAAGGCAGCCTAAAACCAACCCTAGGTCGTACAAGGCTCATGGGCCCAAGTGGAGGTGATGCAACACCTTTGGACTTGTAGTTTGACTCGGATTCTGGTGCAACCTCAGATTGTTTCGACCATAACTCAATGCTCCGGACGAATTTAAAGGTGAATCCAATTGGGTTGGAAAGAGCACGAAATCTAGTTTCCAACAAAAAAAGAATCACCCAATTCGGAGTCCGTATGAAAAAGTTGTTGGCGTTTTGAGTCAGGTATGTCTGTGCAGTCCGAATCTGAATCCAGAACGTGAGAGACTTGGACTCTATCTTCTCTTGGCCCAAAAGTGACGTGAGAGGACTTTTTGAACAGAACCTAAACTTCTCCTTTTGCCTTATCTTCATATGTGGATTGTACAAATGTCCCATACACCTGCAATTAGACAAAACACAAAAGTGTGTGAAGTATTTTTGTTCTGGATAACATAAATAGATTATTGAATAGTTTGCACTAGAAATCACCTGACAAATATGCATGTATGCAATATTTTTGGTCGTATCCAAGGTAGTCATGTCCTCATCATCCTCCCCTTCTTGAAAACAAAGCCGTCCTCGGCGTTGCTTAATCTGAAATGTGGCTAACAAAAGAGACAAGGTGTACATGTTGTATATGTATATGTCATCCATTTTTACTTCCCGTGGATTTTGCACATATGACACATGTATACATGAGTAACTTTCATAGTTAATAAAATATAAAGCCAAAATATTATCACAAGAAGTAGAAGGCATGAAAGTATTGCAACTCAGTTTGCACATATAAGTGAAGCTCTTATTCATATGAAAAGATTGACAATATTCATCATTAAACCATCCCAACATTGATGAACCATCACCAAGATTAGAGGTCATATCAAAATGATTAAACATTGGCACAATTATTTTCAAACATATTTGATCCAAATCTGATTTATTCCCTGATTCACTTGATTCTTTTGCATCGATAGTTAATTCAATGGGCTCACTCAAAATTGTTTGATCACATGGCAAAGTCAAATCATCAACATAGTCCTCTAAGGTAGCTGGTGTGATCAAAGTAGTGGGTAGCTCACCGCATGGTGCACTTAAATTGACAAGACATTCATCATACTCATGTGGAAGTGGAAGATTAGTACCTTTGTCATTACCTCTTATGATCAACTCAGATGAGGTAGGCACTCTCGGTGATGATGTGTCACATGGTGGAGGTGATGTAGTCCTCACAACAACGGATGTGGTTGTCATAGTATGCTTAGTAGTTGAAGGGACAACCGTATCAACTCTTGGAATGTGCATCTCGCGCTTGTTCTCCTTGTGCGCAACACGTCGTTTTATTTCCTGTTCAGCTTTGCAAGCAAGATGAAACAAATGGTCCATAGGATAACACTCTTCATGTATTAGTATCTCCTGAATGTCACGATTTAATCCTCCCCAAAATCTATCCATAAAATCTTCTTCACTTTCTTCTAAAGAGGAATGCAGCAAGGTAGTTTGTAAAGTATCATAATATTTCGTTACGGTGTCACTACCTTGTTTTAAATGTTGCAACTTTGTAATCATGTCACGAGTATAATAAGCGGGAACGAATGTATGTCGCATGGCAAGTTTCAAATCATCCCAAGTAGTAGGTATATCATTAGGGTGTAACCGACAATATTCACTCCACCAAACTACAGCATAACCAGTGAAAGAACCAACCGCAACCTTAACTTTTTTACGTACATCAAAATTATTGGAAGCAAATATATTATTTAGGTCAAACTCCCATTCAATATATAAAGCAGGTCTAAAACGGCCATTAAATGGTGGTATAGAAACATTAACCTGATCATGTGCATTTGGATGTTTGTGCACCTCTCGTGACGGTTGTGGTATTTGCATAGGTGATGGCACATCTCCCACGATCGACAAACCCCATGAATTGACTCTAGATCCTGTCATGATTAGTAGAAACAAGAAACAAAATTCAAGAATAATGTTCCTATGAACTACTAGGATGTGGTGGTAAAGCGCTCACAGTAAAGCAAATATCAATATCTTACAAGTTCTTACCAAGCAGCAGGTGGTGACAGGCAACCAGCGGTGTCAAATAACTCCAAAGATTGAGTAAAGCGATTGCCAGGGGAGCGTACGTATACACGGTGTAGAAATATGTGGAGCTGGGTTGGCTATATATGGTAGCAAAATATTAGCAATAATCAATTCAGAGATGCAATGTTGAATAAACGCTCAACGACGGTACTGTGCTGGTCCTAGGCTAGACCGGACTAGAGACGCGAGCCTAGAACACTAATGAGGTCACGGCGTAGCACAACTAGCATCAATGAAGGATACTAAGTAGCTCTGGACAGCAAGATATAAGTGAAGATCACAACGGCAGTAAAGATAATGATGAAAAACAACTGCCAAGCAGGATATACAACAACTCTCTCCAACTTTCCTCTTGAAAAGTTTGTGCCAATTTTCTGATAATTTTTTTCAAAGAATGCTACTAACTCAAGCTTTCCGATGCAAAAAGAATCACTCAATTCCGAGTTGATATGAGGAGTGAAAGAATTCTGAAACTGGCTTGAAAAACTGGAATAAGCTGCGTCCGCGAACTTCGGAGGGCAAAAAGACCTATTTAGAAGACGATTTTGAGGTGTCAAATATTGAACTAGTCTCTGCAACTATTTAGATGCGGCTCATCGCTAGCTTTCATTTGAGTACTCGCGGAGTCAAAACGGACTTTGTATGAGGAAGGTATGCCTGTTTTACTAAACAGTGCACAAAACAGATTCCAATCCGAATTCAACTACGAGATTGAGTCTAGATAGATCCGAATTTTGTTTTTTTTTCTTCTCTCTTTTTTTTCCTCACACTTTTTTTTCTTTCTCTTTTTTTTCTGACTTCTTTTTCTTTTTTTTCTCTCTTTTTTTTCTCTGTCTTTTTTTTTTCTCTCCCTCTTTCCAAGACAAACTAGATAAGATGCAGATTGGATCAAGCGAAGATGTGAACGACCTCAACTATGATTGTGACAATGAACTATGGGTAGCACATGGTGGAATTTCATGGATGGTGTGGTGGACAGCAGAAGGGATAACGATGCAGCGGCGACGTGACTAATGTGAACAGAACTCGAAACTCTAAACGAACTAGACCCTAATACCAGCAACTCGACACGACGATGCAACCGATAATTCAATAATGCAAACAATGAATAGAAAATTGCAAAGGCTCAGACTGGCTTGGACAAAAGGATGAATAGATCTAACTTTTTTGTGGCTTTTTCTTGGACAATAGGTAAGAAAATAAATCTAATCTAGGGGAAACTGGAAATTCTCACCGAGCAACCTGAAAACTGATACCACTTGATAGAGGCGAGGGTGTCCCGATCTTTCGATGAGATGATAACTATCGATTTGGTGGAGACGACTTTGACGATCCGACTACAAACGTGCACGACGTTGCGCCTTATCAATCGCTAAACCAATCTCCTGAGGTTACTGACGATGCCGGAAGCACGATCAGCCTGACCACGAAGGTCTATTCCTGCAAGCAATCGAAGAACGAGCAAGAATATGATAATGCAATCTGAATATTGCGAATATATATGAAGTATTGATAGTGGTGGGAATCCGTAAGCGGTCTTGGTCTGGTCGTTGGACACAAACGAAGTACACGAAGTTGCAATGGCTAACTTTTAACTAAACAAATTCCAAGGAAAAAGCTACTAGATGGATCTACTTATATAGGAGCAAGGGGTGGCGGCCAAGGAGGTGGGAGGACGTTCCAAGGCAGCCTAAAACCAACCCTAGGTCGTACAAGGCTCATGGGCCCAAGTGGAGGTGATGCAACACCTTTGGACTTGTAGTTTGACTCGGATTCTGGTGCAACGTCAGATTGTTTCGACCATAACTCAATGCTCCGGACGAATTTAAAGGTGAATCCAATTGGGTTGGAAAGAGCACGAAATCTAGTTTCCAACAAAAAAAGAATCACCCAATTCGGAGTCCGTATGAAAAAGTTGTTGGCGTTTTGAGTCAGGTATGTCTGTGCAGTCCGAATCTGAATCCAGAACGTGAGAGACTTGGACTCTATCTTCTCTTGGCCCAAAAGTGACGTGAGAGGACTTTTTGAACAGAACCTAAACTTCTCCTTTTGCCTTATCTTCATATGTGGATTGTACAAATGTCCCATACACCTGCAATTAGACAAAACACAAAAGTGTGTGAAGTATTTTTGTTCTGGATAACATAAATAGATTATTGAATAGTTTGCACTAGAAATCACCTGACAAATATGCATGTATGCAATATTTTTGGTCGTATCCAAGGTAGTCATGTCCTCATCACAGTTTGTCTTCAGCCTGCTTATCCTGTCTACACGCTACTTGTACTCTGTGCTTGTTTTCATTTCATCATGATGAGTGTGCTTCCGTTTGGTTATGCATCCATCTGAGTACTTATTCCGCTGCTAAGTAGTTTGTTGCTTAGGAATTTCCTCACCTTGAAATTCCTCGATGATGAATTTGCAAAAATCGCCTATTCACCCCGCTCTAGTCGATATAATGCACTTTCACCCCGCACCCCCCATCACGGGTTGCTGGTCGGCCACATCCACCTACGACATTTACATGGTGGACACCCCAAAGGACGGTAGCGGCACTCTTGAGCAGGATCGGGGCAAGCCCAGATATGAGCCTCCCAAATGCCGAAAACAGCATCGTCGATCGAAACCACGTCGAAGCCACGCAAGCAACATAGACTCGGCGGAGAACGACACCGTAAATAATACGGATGACCTCGCCGGGGACGCAGCCGACGAGCATCATCAGGATGACCCCGTAGGGCAGGAGGACCCGCTCAATCCGGAAAGCCACGAAGACTCCGAGGATAGCAACTACCTCCCACTCTCTAAAGAGGAGGCCAGCCTTGGGGAAGACGATTTCATCATTCCCGAAGGGCCTCTGGAGCAGGAATGGTTCAAATGGAGGCTTTTAGCCACCGCCGCAGCTAAAGAAACAAAAACGCAAAATCAAGGCTGTCAGGACCCCGATCCTAACTCACACCGATCTAGCATGTAACACATCATATCACTTTGCGGCCTCACGCACGATATCCCCGTGGGTGCCACCTTACCTGGCCCAGGACTATTTGCGCCTTTTGGCTCACATATATGATAATGTCGCTAGCATCCATACGACAGAGAACCCGGGCAGACATGACTAGTTGTAAACCCAAGGTGGCACTAACTTACAGGGACATGCATACATGACCCAGCAAGGCACGTGTCGGTCAGCAGCGAGTGAACCCGGGCTGTAGCCAGCTAGCAGGACTCCCGTAAGCACCGCGTGACATTTCCCCGTAGGGACAGACACATGAGCAAAGAAGGACATATGCCGGTCATCCCATGTGTTTCGGAGCAGTAGCAAGCTACCATGGCTCAGTGGAAGCACTAGGAGACATTTCCCCATAAGAGACGCTACCAAGAATAAACAACTAGGTGTCGGATCCCACACATAGCAATACATATTACACGTACACATAACATGCAAGTATGTGTTGTACAACATGGCATCACAACATAACTCAACAACTCATATAGATAAAGGCCCAGAAGAGCCACATAGCATTTATTACAAATAGGGGTCACATGAGCCAACATACACAGCATACAAGCAACGGAAGCATAACATGTCTGAGTACAGACAACTACAAATGAAAAAGGCTGAGAAGCCGGACTATCTACAAGACCCTCCCAAGGGTACAAGATCGTAGCTGAGGTAACAAGTGAAACGTCGAAGTCCACGCGGAACTACTAGTGAGACTGAAGTCTCTCTGCAAAAACATAAATTAAGCAAACATGAGTACAAATGTACCCAGCAAGACTTACATCAGAACTAGCTACATATGCATGAGTATCAGCAAAGGGGGGTGGCGGAGTTTAACTGCAGCAAGCCAGCTTTGACTCAGTGGCTATCCTGTACTACGACAACTGGTAACTCTTTTGAGGTGCGCGCATGAGCCCACATATTCACCATATCAATACACCATTATGGATCCGCTCCTGTCTCCCTACGAGAAGGCCATCCATAGAACTCACGCTTATCTTGCGCATTTTAGAGTATCCACTTTCACTTGTCTATGAACTGCATAAGCAACCCAGTAGTCCATTACCGCGGACGTGGCTATTCGAATAGATCATATTTAACCCTGACTCAAAGGAAGCCGTCCCCGTCCCATCAGCAACGTTCCCTCCTGGAACACGTATCTACGTCCAGTCCGGACAGTGTGCCATTCCTTGTGTCACCCGACACACGCGCTATGCGCCACCTGCCCGCACACCTGACTGCAAATGTCTGTGTAACCGCAAGGTAGGCTCTGATAAGCACGGTACTAAATTCCCGTGAGCCGTATCAAGAGACAATCCACCATGTTTTCCAACACGGCCTCTCATCACCAACTTGACCAAAACGGGTCAAGACACTTAAGTCTCTTCATTAGGACATGTTCATTCCAATTCATCACCCAGATGGATCAGACCCAACACAACTCTAGGCATAGCAAGCGAGCATGGAAGAGTGGTTACAACAAATCTCAAGCAACTCCTAAGCATGCTAGGATAGTTTAGCTATTTGGTGACAATGACAGGTCATGCAAAGGAATGGGTTCAACTACTGAGAAAATGTAATAGTTGAAACATATTGTCCTAATGCAATGAAAGAGGGCAAGAGCAGAGAGTAGGAGTGCATCGAAATGAACAAGGGGGGTTTGCTTGCCTGGCACTTCTGAAGATAGTAAAACTCTTCATCGGTGTCATCGAACTCATCGTCGGAACTATGTTCACTGAGACGGGACAAATACCGGCAAACAGAGAAAGAACACAATCAATGCAATGCCACAAATATGATGCATGATCATGACATGGCAATATGTTGTGATTTGAGCTAATGCAGCTAGCAACAATTTAAATTCAAACTGATTTGGTTTGAACGCAATATTAAAATTCAAACTCCACATAAGGCATTTCAAATGCCATTAATTCAAATTGTCATATACAGTAGCTTTAGGTTGCTCAAACATGCACGAAAATGGCATAAACTGATTCTTTGGATTTTTTAGATAATTTTTCATATATAAATTATTCCATTTGGAGTTACTGTTGATTTTATATGAATTTTTAAAGTTTAAAATAATTTCTTGATTTTCCTGGATTATATTTAATCCAGAAAATCATCAATGACGTCGGCATTGTGTCATCACTGCGTCAGCAGGTCAACCAGGTTGACTAGGGTCAAACCTGACCAATGGGGTCCATCGGTCAGTGACCCAGGGTCAATCCCAGTTAAACCGGCGCTGAGTAGGGTTAACTAATGGTGATTATCCCTAATGACGTCGCCACGTTAGTTGTCGCCGGAGTTTTGTCGGAGGCGACCAAACCCGCGGCGAAAGCTCCTCGGAGTTGCGCTAGAGGCGGCGGTTGGACGCGCGAAGAGCTTCTACGCGGAGCTGGCTGGGTGGCGCATCCAATGGTGACGGTGGCTGGAGCTGGGTTGGCCGGGGCTCGCCAAAACGGAGCTCGCGGCGGTGGCCAGAGTTCGGACCTTGGTGAAAATGGCATTGCGGAGCACGGGCGAGCAAGGTAAATAGCGGGGCAGCTTCCTGGGGGTCTCCAGGAGCTTGGTGCGGTTCACGGGTGCGACACATTCGAGCTCACGCCACGGCGGCGACAAAGCTGGGTGGTGGTGATCTTCAGTCACGGCGGGGAACGGCGCTACGGCATGGGGGCGAGCAGATGGAGAGAGGGGAAAGATGGCGGTGCTCACAGGGAGTCGGACGAGATGCTCGGCGACCTCGGGGACGGCTTGGTGACGGCGAAACAACGGCGGCGATCTCCGATGGCCGACGAGGAAGACGAAGATGATGGCATCGTTTCAGGTGTCCCGCGGGCGCGTGCTTCGTCTTGGTGCTCCATGGCATCGAGGCAGACCCGTTGGACAAGGCAGAGGGACGAGGGGAGCTCGGTGGATGCTGTGGCAACGAACGGCGGCGGCGGGCGTGTTCGGCGGTGAGAGAGAGAGAGGCCCAAGGGAGGGGGTGAGGACGAGGGGGGTGAGAGAGAGAGAGGCAGGGAGGTGTGTGGCATCCTTAGGGCGACGAGGAGATAGGCAGAGAGGTAGGAGGTGGCGGGCGCGTGCTGGCGCTCGTCGGCCACGCGCTTCCATCCTTCTGGCCGAAGGAGGAAGACGACTGGCAAATGCCAGGTAGGCTGGGCCGGCTAGAGGGTTTGGGCCTGGTAAGCAGAGGTAAGTTCAGTTCGTTGTTTCTTTCTGTTTTGTTCTATTTAACGTTTCCACTGTTTCAAAATTAAAAACTAAAACAGTGCCAACACCCTCTGAATAATTTTATGTTGCAGAATGGGTATTTCCAAATGCACATAAAATGTTTCAAAGATATTTGAAGTTATATTCTAGTTATATGAATATAACTCAAATTCAAATAGCTATTGATTTAAATTCCAAGTTCCAAAAATAAATCCTTAAAAATGTTCCTAAATTTTGGTTTGATATATAGCTCTTGCCAAAATTCTCAAACATTACATAAGGACATCTTGGAAACAAAGAATGAAATTTCCAGGGTTCTTTGCCCTTCTTTTATTTAAGTTTTTTAGGATTCAAATTCCTCAATTCAGATTTCTTGAAATCAAACATGATGCATGATGCTCTCAAGTGCAACTAATTAGAGGCAGTATTCTAGGGCTGTGACAACTCACCCCCACTAAACAAGAATCTCGTCCTGAGATTCTAGACGTGAGGTAAGAAGACAGAGGGGACACAAAGCTAACACGATCTTCATGATCCAATTTGATAGAGGTGAAGGTGTCCCGATGTTTCGATGAGATGGTGGCTATCATTTACTGTGGGAGTCGACCTTGACGATCCGACTATGAACGTGCGAGACGTCGCGCCTTAGTAATCGCTAAACCAACTTCCGAGGGGTTATTGACCATGCTGGAGTACGATCAACCTGACCACGAGAGTCTGTTTCCTGCGAGCAAACGAAGAACAAGAAAGAAACTGAGATTGCAATCTGGATATTGCGAATATAAGAGGAAGTGGGGTTTGTGACGCCTTTGTCTGGTCGTTGAACACAAACGAAGTACGCGAAGTTGCAGCTATGGCGAACTTTTAATCTAAACTAAACCCAAAGTCTAAACGATGCCCTAAGGGCTATATATATGGAGGAAGAGGGGGGAATTTCGTGGCCCTTGGAAGAGGGGTCCAATACCAACCCTAACTGTTGTTTCCCCACACATACGGACTCTAAAAACAACCTATATTCAAGTATTTCGAAATTACATGGGCCTGGCCCAATAATAAGGTGACGCAGCACCTAGATAGCCTCTGGACAAAAATTATGAAGTGGCATCTTGTATATTTCGTCCAAGGCTTCATGCACTCATTATGGTGGCTTCAAAGTCCTGAAATCATCACTTGAAACTCCGTTCTTGTTTCCCTTGCGCATGCCATCAACTCCATGCTTGTTCTTGTTCCAATGTTCATCCTTCTCCAAGCTAGGCCCTTCATTTGTAAGCAAAACAAATGTATCCAATTTAGGCAGCATCATATTCTCATGAACATTAGAATCATTACCAAGAAACGAAAGTACCTGGTAATTTAATTGGCGTGCGCGAGCTCTAGTAATTGGTCCAGTATGTATAGCAGCAGGGGCCGTGGGTGTAACAATGGTATTGATGTCGTCATCATCCTCCCCTTCTTGAAATGAAGTCATCTCGATGGAAGCTCATCTTCCTCACCCAAATAAGGCTTCAAATCTGCAACGTTAAAAGTGGGACTAACCCCAAAATCTGCAGGTAGCTCAAGTTTATGTGCATTATCATTTATTTTCTCTAACACCTTAAAAGGACCATCAACACGTGGCATTAGCTTTGATTTGCGCAAATCAGGAAATCTATCCTTACGCAAATTTAACCAAACAAGATCTCCAGGTGCAAACACAATATGTTTTCTACCCTTATCTCCAGCAAGTATATATTTAGCATTCATACGCTCAATGTTTTCCTTAGTTAACTCATGCATTTTTAAGATCAATTCTACATGTTGTTTAGTATCAAAATTAACCTTCTCTGAAGATGGAAGAGGCAACAAATCAATAGGTGCACCAGGTAGGAAATGACACGGAGCATCCTACGGTCATCTCCTTGTACACCTTCATAGCACCTCAAGCCCCAAGTGGACCTACCGGACTTAAGGTGAACCCGCTCCTCTTCGAGATTTACATGAATATCCATTGGACGTGGTTGCTACCTCACCATGGAACATTGTGCATCATTAGGTACGAGGGCAATCTCCACCAAGCAGCTAGGAAGCTTCCCGGAGGCCAAGGAGAAGGACCCTAAGACCCAAGAGCTGACCAGGAGCGTCAAGATGAAGAAAAGGAAGCGTGCAGAAATTGCACTACCGGACAGTCCGGTCCTCACAGCGGACAGTTCGGTCGCACCGAAATTGCACTACCGGATAGTCTAGCCCCCACAGCGGACAGTCCGGTGGCACCCGAAATTGCATCTGTCCTCACTGGACTGTCCGCTTACCACCGGACTGTCCGGTCCGCCCAGTTTCGCTATGAATCGGGCTAAAAAGCCAATGTAACCACCGAGGCCCATACCCCTTCGCCCTAGACTATATATTCCGTGCTCCTCTCAGTTTTTAGGGTTGCAAAGTATTGGATAGACAAAGAGAGAGCTTTGCTCATCTTCCTCCTCTTGGAGATCTAGACCTCCTCTTCGAGAAGCTCCTCTTGGAGATCAAGCCCTCCTCTTGGAGAAGATCCTCTTGTGGATATCAAGGCCTCCTCTTGGAGAAGGATCCCCATCATAGGATCATCAAGACCTCATCTCCTTTGGATTTGGAATGAACTTTACCTTGTATCTTTCCCTTTGTTGTTCTTGTACCTTTGTGGATCTTGTGTGATTGTGAGTCTAGTGGATGTGTGATTGGACTTGTTCTTGAGTATTTTCCTCTTGTGATTTTCCCTCTTGTTCTTCGTGTTCTTCGCGTTCTTCGTGGATTCCCCTCCAATTCGTGAAAGATCTCCACTTAGGGTCTCCACCCTACAACATCTTGGTATCATGAGCCATGTTGATCACGAATTTGGAGTCTCCCCCACCATTTTCTAACCTTGTTTTGCTTGATTTCGTCCTGAAGACCGAAAATCCCCACTAAAAATAGCCCTAATTTTTTTTGTGATTTGTTGGTTTGATGATGTTTTGTTGATTTTGATCCATGGATTCGTTGTGTTTCGAGTGGATCTAGCTTCCCCACAAGTTTCCCCACCTTCCATCCACAAAATCTCCTCAATTTTGACCCCAAAATCATCCATTTCCGCCCAAAATATTCAATTTCGTGCCTTCCCGACCCGCACCGGACTGTCCGGACCCCCGTACCGGACTCTCCGCTCGCATCAGGAGCAAATCGCTCATAGACCGGACTGTCCGCTCCCCAATACCAGACTGTCCGCTCGAATCAGAAGGTTTTCGGATCAAGACCGGACTGTCCGCTACCCCGGACCGGACTGTCCGCTAGTTCAAAAACTACTTCGGCTGATTTGTTGTTTCAGCCATATCTTCCACATCCGGAATCCGATTTTGACGTTCTTTAGCTCGTTGACTAGCTATTGACATCCACCATCCATTTAGATAGGTTCCAACATCATGTGACTCCATCAAAATTTTGTCATTTTGGCATCTTTGGCTAGGTCATCCACCATATCATCCACAAAACCACCATAGCTTTCCACAAACTAACACATTTTGACCCTTATCATAACGAGAAGGTGGTTGCTTGAGTGGTGACTTGAGTCTCCTAAGGTGTTTCGGCTACTCAGGGACGGTTGCTTCGTCATCAACCATCACCACCACTTCCGCATTGCTAACTCCGGAACCATCTATGCATTCCGCTACCACCATTTGACATTTTCCTTTGAGATTTTGAGTTTGCGGTTTTTTCGTTTTGATAGAGGCGAGGGTGTCCCGATCTTTCGATGAGATGATAACTATCGATTTGGTGGAGACGACTTTGACGATCCGACTACAAACGTGCACGACGTTGCGCCTTATCAATCGCTAAACCAATCTCCTGAGGTTACTGACGATGCCGGAAGCACGATCAGCCTGACCACGAAGGTCTATTCCTGCAAGCAATCGAAGAACGAGCAAGAATATGATAATGCAATCTGAATATTGCGAATATATATGAAGTATTGATAGTGGTGGGGATCCGTAAGCGGTCTTGGTCTGGTCGTTGGACACAAACGAAGTACACAAAGTTGCAATGGCTAACTTTTAACTAAACAAATCCCCTATCTTCATATGTGGATTGTACAAATGTCCCATACACCTGCAATTAGACAAAACACAAAAGTGTGTGAAGTATTTTTGTTCTGGATAACATAAATAGATTATTGAATAGTTTGCACTAGAAATCACCTGACAAATATGCATGTATGCAATATTTTTGGTCGTATCCAAGGTAATCATGTCCTCATCATCCTCCCCTTCTTGAAAACAAAGCCGTCCTCGGCGTTGCTTAATCTGAAATCTGGCTAACAAAAGAGACAAGGTGTACACGTTGTATATGTACATGTCATCCGTTTTTACTGATCTCATTTGGTGCACATGTGACTCAGTTATACAAGAGCACCCTTCAAAAGTCGTGAAATGTAAAGTCAATATATTATCACAAGAAGTCAAAGGCATGAAAATATTGCAACTCAGTTTGCACATATAAGTGAAGCTCTTATTCATATCAAAAGATTGACAATGCTTATCATTAAACCATCCCAACATTGATGAACCATCACCAAGATTAGAGGTCATATCAAAATGATTAAACATTGGCACAATTATTTTCAAACATATTTGATCCAAATCTGATTTATTCCCTGATTCACTTGATTCTTTTGCATCGATAGTTAATTCAATGGGCTCACTCAAAATTGTTTGATCACATGGCAAAGTCAAATCATCAACATAGTCCTCTAAGGTAGCTGGTGTGATCAAAGTAGTGGGTAGCTCACCGCATGGTGCACTTAAATTGACAAGACATTCATCATACTCATGTGGAAGTGGAAGATTAGTACCTTTGTCATTACCTCTTATGATCAACTCAGATGAGGTAGGCACTCTTGGTGATGATGTGTCACATGGTGGAGGTGATGTAGTCCTCACAACAACGGATGTGGTTGTCATAGTATGCTTAGTAGTTGAAGGGACAACCGTATCAACTCTTGGAATGTGCATCTCGCGCTTGTTCTCCTTGTGCGCAACACGTCGTTTTATTTCCTGTTCAGCTTTGCAAGCAAGATGAAACAAATGGTCCATAGGATAACACTCTTCATGTATTAGTATCTCCTGAATGTCACGATTTAATCCTCCCCAAAATCTATCCATAAAATCTTCTTCACTTTCTTCTAAAGAGGAATGCAGCAAGGTAGTTTGTAAAGTATCATAATATTTCGTTACGGTGTCACTACCTTGTTTTAAATGTTGCAACTTTGTAATCATGTCACGAGTATAATAAGCGGGAACGAATGTATGTCGCATGGCAAGTTTCAAATCATCCCAAGTAGTAGGTATATCATTAGGGTGTAACCGACAATATTCACTCCACCAAACTACAGCATAACCAGTGAAAGAACCAACCGCAACCTTAACTTTTTTACGTACATCAAAATTATTGGAAGCAAATATATTATTTAGGTCAAACTCCCATTCAATATATAAAGCAGGTCTAAAACGGCCATTAAATGGTGGTATAGAAACATTAACCTGATCATGTGCATTTGGATGTTTGTGCACCTCTCGTGACGGTTGTGGTATTTGCATAGGTGATGGCACATCTCCCACGATCGACAAACCCCATGAATTGACTCTAGATCCTGTCATGATTAGTAGAAACAAGAAACAAAATTCAAGAATAATGTTCCTATGAACTACTAGGATGTGGTGGTAAAGCGCTCACAGTAAAGCAAATATCAATATCTTACAAGTTCTTACCAAGCAGCAGGTGCTGACAGGCAACCAGCGGTGTCAAATAACTCCAAAGATTGAGTAAAGCGATTGCCAGGGGAACGTACGTATACACGGTGTAGAAATATGTGGAGCTGGGTTGGCTATATATGGTAGCAAAATATTAGCAATAATCAATTCAGAGATGCAATGTTGAATAAACGCTCAACGACGGTACTGTGCTGGTCCTAGGCTAGACCGGACTAGAGACGCGAGCCTAGAACACTAATGAGGTCACGGCGTAGCACAACTAGCATCAATCAAGGATACTAAGTAGCTCTGGACAGCAAGATATAAGTGAAGATCACAACGGCAGTAAAGATAATGATGAAAAACAACTGCCAAGCAGGATATACAACAACTCTCTCCAACTTTCCTCTTGAAAAGTTTGTGCCAATTTTCTGATAATTTTTTTCAAAGAATGCTACTAACTCAAGCTTTCCAATGCAAAAAGAATCACTCAATTCCGAGTTGATATGAGGAGTGAAAGAATTCTGAAACTGGCTTGAAAAACTGGAATAAGCTGTGTCCGTGAACTTCGGAGGGCAAAAAGACCTATTTAGAAGACGATTTTGAGGTGTCAAATATTGAACTAGTCTCTGCAACTATTTAGATGCGGCTCGTCGCTAGCTTTCATTTGAGTACTCGCGGAGTCAAAACGGACTTCGTATGAGGAAGGTATGCTTGTTTTACTAAACAGTGCACAAAACAGATTCCAATCCGAATTCAACTACGAGATTGAGTCTAGATAGATCCGAATTTTGTTTTTTTCTTCTCTCTTTTTTTTTCCTCACACTTTTTTTTCTTTCTCTTTTTTTTCTGACTTCTTTTTTTTCTCTCTTTTTTTTCTCTGTCTTTTTTTTCTCTCCCTCTTTCCAAGACAAACTAGATAAGATGCAGATTGGATCAAGCGAAGATGTGAACGACCTCAACTATGATTGTGACAATGAACTATGGGTAGCACATGGTGGAATTTGATGGATGGTGTGGTGGACAGCAGAAGGGATAACGATGCAGCGGCGACGTGACTAATGTGAACAGAACTCGAAACTCTAAACGAACTAGACCCTAAGACCAGCAACTCGACACGACGATGCAACCGATAATTCAATAATGCAAACAATGAATAGAAAATTGCAAAGGCTCAGACTGGCTTGGACAAAAGGATGAATAGATCTAACTTTTTTGTGGCTTTTTCTTGGACAATAGGTAAGAAAATAAATCTAATCTAGGGGAAACTGGAAATTCTCACCGAGCAACCTGAAAACTGATACCACTTGATAGAGGCGAGGGTGTCCCGATCTTTCGATGAGATGATAACTATCGATTTGGTGGAGACGACTTTGACGATCCGACTACAAACGTGCACGACGTTGCGCCTTATCAATCGCTAAACCAATCTCCTGAGGTTACTGACGATGCCGGAAGCACGATCAGCCTGACCACGAAGGTCTATTCCTGCAAGCAATCGAAGAACGAGCAAGAATATGATAATGCAATCTGAATATTGCGAATATATATGAAGTATTGATAGTGGTGGGGATCCGTAAGCGGTCTTGGTCTGGTTGTTGGACACAAACGAAGTACACAAAGTTGCAATGGCTAACTTTTAACTAAACAAATCCCCTATCTTCATATGTGGATTGTACAAATGTCCCATACACCTGCAATTAGACAAAACACAAAAGTGTGTGAAGTATTTTTGTTCTGGATAACATAAATAGATTATTGAATAGTTTGCACTAGAAATCACCTGACAAATATGCATGTATGCAATATTTTTGGTCGTATCCAAGGTAATCATGTCCTCATCACGTTTCCTAGGGTGTTTCGGCTAACTAGGAACGGTTCGACATCAACAACATAGCCACTCACCTTCGACAAGGATTCGACATCGACCACTTCACCATTTTGACAACCTAACCGTAAGCAAGAACGGTAACCTCTATATCATCTTGGCATCATGGTATTCCATTCATTGTACATTCTTGCCATTACATTGTTAACCCCTAAGCCCATTTTGCGTCACTTGCCTATCGAGACTAGCCATTGAGTATTGCCGGCAACGTTACTTGTGCACATTAGTGATCCGTACCTTCCATTGCATACATACCATATCATATTGGTATCATCTTGGTATCATCATATCATCCCTTGTGTCACAAGATTGTTCCCGCATATACACAATTGCTATCTTGGTTTGTGCATTTCGCATAGTGGCCATACAAAAAAAGAATAAGCTTTTAAGCAAAGAGAAAACAAAGAGCTTGTAAGCAATAGCCATAGCATCGCCACATTGCATATCATACTACCATATTGATCATCTTGGATCATCGTGTGCGAAACACCGGGAACCATACATAATAGCATACTTGGGATAGAAAGTTTATCCATTTTTCATCTTATAGGTTGTGCACAAGTGTCGTATCTGCCTATTGAGCAATCGTGCTAGCGTCTCTCTTGAGTTGTGCAACACGAGCGTTTTTCGTGGATTCCACATTTTGTGCTCATTCCTTGGTTGCACGACCCCATTTATCTATCCGTGTGTTTGTTTCCGTGAGCCATTCCTTGCTATTGGTCTACTTGTTTCACTTGCGAATTTCTGAATCTCTTTCAACATTATTGACTCTTGCTAACATTTTGCATTAAATTTTTGTGCCACTATCCTCATCGAGCTACTCCATAAGCTTTACTTGATATGTGTGAGTGAACAAGTCCGGTACCAGTTCCACTATTCTTTCATTTCACATTGAGTGACACAAGATACATCCTCAACTTTGGGAAAAGGTAACTTGGTATTGTTTATCTCATTAAGGCCTACAAGCGGTCTTCCTCATCTTCGAGAAGACGCTCAAGAGCACATGCTTCCAAGCTACCATCTCCGGCAAGATCACATCGGCATCGACACGATCAACGACAAGAACGTGAAGGTCAAGAGCTCAACACCAACAACCGCTCAATGACTTCACCATCTCCCTTGGCATCTTCGCCAAGCGACTTCAAGGCATCTTCGCCTATGGACATACGGCATCTTCACCAACAAGCACCCCAAAACTACGCTCAAGAGAAGCTCCCCAATCTCAAGTCCGCGACTTCCACGAGCTACTACGACATTGACACCTACCACAAGATTCCTTTCTATGGACTCAAGAACCCGAGGAGTATCTCGAGTGGGAGCGTCTCATGGACGACTACCTCAAGCTACATCAAGTTCCTTCCGAAGATCAAGTGAAGTGCGCCACAACGAACTTCCACGACTACGCGTCCGCATGGTGGCTTCACACACATTCGGAGAGCTATGACATGAGTTGTCCCAAGACGAAGAGAGCTTTGCGCCAAGAGTTCGTGCCTCCAACCTACACGGAACAACTTCTACACCAATTGGAGAACACCTTCCAAGGATCCAAGTCCATCGACGCGTACTTCAAGGAGATGAAGATTGCCTTGCGACGAGCCGGCGTGAACGACCCCATTTTAATGAAGTTCCACTTCATGATGGGATTACACATCGACATCTCCAAGACTATCTTCTTCGAGAACTACAAGTCCCTCGACGACTACTACATTGGTGCTCTCAAGACGGAACAAGAACTCATGATGGCCAAGGCTTCTTCACCCCAAGCACACTTCTCGGTGACCAAGCTCCATGAGATCGAGCATGAGGATAGTACCACCAAGATGTCCAAGCCCGACGAGCTCCAAGACAATGCTCCCAAGTTCGACTTCATCGCCATCCCTCTTTGTGGCATTGATGATGCCGAGTCTACTTCGACTCTTTTTCAAGATAGTGCGGCGACGACTACGACTACGGAGCCATTCAAGGACCAAGCTTTGGAGGCGAACGACATGGTGACGAGCAAGGATGATGCTTCCATCTTTGGAGGCGAGAGTGATGATGTGCCATCTTCAGCCTTCATCTACGGCGACGACCGCGAGATGGTTGAGCATGGGATTTTCCCTTCGACCACGGCGACGTATGATGACTTGAGTGACTTGTGCCACCATATTGAGAGTGCGAGTGACTTCACCACTAGCCCCATATATGATGAGCTGCCCCAATTCCCATGGGAGGAGAGCCACCAGCACCACCACTTGAGTGATTTGAGTGACTCCACCATATGTGACGTTGAAGGCACCTATATTTAGGGAGTGAGTGAATCACCACATAGAGAGAGTGTGATAGTTGATTGGGCATGTGAGGCCACTATGATTTCTAACGACTTAACCTCTACCTCTATGGTGTCTTCTCCTTTGGTGCTAGGTCCCATATATGATGACGCGCCGATTCGCGACGACTTCGTCCTCCCTTTGGACAAGACGATGGCCATGGTGGACTATGATGCACCCCCCACATGGTTCCATCAAGATGAAGATGACAATGAGTGGATCTTCGACACCTCACCTACAACACATGAGCGACGCTCTAAAGGTAACATAGGTGATGGTGCTTCTCTTGTCCCACTAGTGGACTATTTCCCCAATGATTGCTTGCATGATGTTGATCCACCTATCCCCATGCTTCATGCTAGTGAGACTTCTTCATGTAATGACTTACCAATTTATGATGAATATGATGATGAGCATGTTGAGTTGCCTAGTTGTGATGCTATGCTCCATAGGATATCATGTGAAAATTCTATTGTTCATGTCATGATTGACAATCCATTAAACTTGTCATATGCTATGCATGAGATCAACAATATGTCATATTTACAATCTCTTCATAGTGACTATGCATATGCCATCAAAATAAACCCAATTTGCACTTATGGCATGGATGACAAGCCCATGGTTATTGGCATTTGTTTTTCTTGTGATGATATTGATATGCTCCCTTTGCATCATTTATCTCATATGCCATACCATGACCACCTAGCTTCGGATATGCATTGTTTTGGACGTTGTCCATTTTCTCCATATGATATTTACGCTATTGCTCATGAGGAGACCCCCATAGTTTCCTCATACATGTTAGGATATTTTGATCCATCCCATCCATTGCATGATCCCAATAATTATGTGCACCATATGTTTCCCATGAATGAAAATGCTTTTGATGTGCCATATATTTGTATGCTCAAATTGCATCCCCATCGAGTTATACATAACAACTATTCTTTCATGATGGATGACATGTTCTTATACCATGCATCAAATTTCTTCGAGCATTTCTTATCTTGTGCTAACTCACACGTGCACATACACGTCATGATGGATGATGTGTACATGTACCACACACACACAATTTCTTTCGTTTGTGTATTTGTTGTGTAGGTACCCATGCTTACTTGTCAACCTCACAATCCCATCAGTTGACAAAACGAGCTCTAGAGAGCAACGATGACTTGGGATCCCACGGATTGTCTTTCCCACCGCTCCCTTCGCGCAAAGACTTCGCACATTTCTTCTACATGTCCCTCACTTGGCTATGGGTTATTGTCCATTACATATTATATGCCCATCTCGCCATGTTCACTTTGCATGATATGCTCATTACTATGCCTTTGCCTTGCATTTGTGACCCATCCTTCGCATTACATAGGATGATTGGTTCTAGCACTTGTATGTGTATTTGCAAGCTTGGTGGAGATATTTCTAGTTATTGCCATGTTACACCTATGACCCATCCCTATGATGATACTATGATCTTGCTTTGTGTTCGTGCTTGCGATATGTCATGTGCATTGTCTATGCCTATTATTTGCTCACATGACATGATTGCCATGATTTCCTCTAGTGTGTTGCATCTTCACTCCACTAGTTTGCACGACTTGATTACTATGCTTGCTTATGTTGCATCACCGATGATTCATACTTGCTCATTTCATGCGGTTGATGACAACCATCTACATGGTTTGCACATGATTGTCATTGCTTCTTGCCATATATCTCCATATGTTGCCTCTCTCATGCTAGATGATTTTCCATGTATTGAGTGCAACAATGCTTTTAGTCTTCCTCATGAGATTGCCCCCATGGCATTCTCACATATAATTGGAGATTTTGACATATTTCTTGTGAAGCATGTCGGCGTTCTGGGAACGGGGGTCCCCAGACTTGCCTGCCTGCAGCCCACGGCATGGCTAAGTCAGCGGGCCGTACGACCCATGATAGAGGCAAAGGTGTCCCGTCTTTCAATGAGATGATGGATATCGCTTTGGTGGAAGTCGACTTTGACGATCCGACTACGAACGTGCGAGGACGTCGCGCCTTAGCAATCGCTAAACCAACTCCGAGAGGTTATCGACCACGCCGGAGCACGATCAACCTGACCACGAGGGTCTGTTTCCTGCGAGCAAACGAAGAACAAGCAAGAAACTGAGATTGCAATCTGGATATTGCGAATATAAGATGAAAGCTTTATTGATCAAGGTGGAGTTCTGTGACGCCTTCGTCTGGTCGCTGAACACAAACGAAGTACGCGAAGTTGCAGCTATGGCGAACTTTTAATCTAAACAAAACCCAAAGTCTAAACGACGCCCTAAGGGCTGTATATATGGAGGAAGAGGGGGGGAATTTCGTGGCCCTTGAGGAAGGGGTCCGAAACCAACCCTATCTCTTGTTTCCCCACACATACGGACTCTAAAAACAGCCTATACTGATGTATTTCGAAATTACATGGGCCTGGCCCAATAATAAGGTGACGCAGCACCTAGAATAGCCTATGGACGAAAGTTATGAAGTAGCATCTTGTATATTTCGTCCAAGGTTTCATGCACGCATTATGGTGGCTTCAACGTCTTGAAATCATCACTTGTAACTCCGTTCTTGTTCCCCATGCGCATGCCATCATCTCCATGCTTGTTCTTGCTCCAATGTTCATCCTTCTCAAAGCTAGGCCCTTTATTTGTAAGCAAAACAAATGTATCCAATTTAGGCAGCATCATATTCTCATGAATATTAGAATCATTACCAAGAAACGGAAGTACCTGGTAATTTAATTGGCGTGCGCGAGCTCTAGTAATTGGTCCAGTATGTATAGCAGCAGGGGCTGTGGGTGTAACAATGGTATTGATGTCCTCATCATCCTCCCCTTCTTGAAATGAAGTCGTCCTCGACGGAAGCTCATCTTCCTCACCCAAATAAGGCTTCAAATCTGCAATGTTAAAAGTGGGACTAACCCCAAAATCTGCAGGCAGCTCAAGTTTATATGCATTATCATTTATTTTCTCTAACACCTTAAAAGGACCATCAGCACGTGGCATTAGCTTTGATTTGCGCAAATCAGGAAATCTATCCTTACGCAAATGTAACCAAACAAGATCTCCAGGTGCAAACACAACATGTTTTCTACCCTTATCTCCAGCAAGTTTATATTTAGCATTCATACGCTCAATGTTTTCCTTAGTTAACTCATGCATTTTTAAGATCAATTCAGCACGTTGTTTAGCATCAAAATTAACCTTCTCCGAAGATGGAAGAGGCAACAAATCAATAGGTGCACGAGGTAGGAAACCATACACAATTTCAAAAGGGCACATCTTAGTAGTAGAATGCAATGAACGATTATAAGCAAACTCAATATGAGGCAAGCATTCTTCCCACATTTTCTTATTATTCTTCAAAACAGCCCTAAGCATAGTAGACAATGTTCTATTGACTACTTCAGTTTGTCCATCAGTTTGGGGGTGACAAGTGGTACTAAAAAGCAGTTTAGTCCCCAACTTAGCCCATAAACATCTCCAAAAGTGGCTAAGAAATTTAGTATCACGATCGGAAACAATAGTATTTGGCACACCATGCAAGCGAATAATTTCACGAAAGAACAAATCAGCAACATTAACAGCATCATCGCTTTTATGACATGGTATAAAGTGTGCCATTTTCGAGAATCTATCCACGACAACAAATATGCAATCCCTCCCCTTCTTTGTTCGAGGTAAACCTAAAACAAAGTCCATAGATATATCCTCCCAAGGAACACTAGGTACAGGCAAAGGCATATATAAACCATGAGGATTGAGTCATGACTTAGCTTTTTGACATGTAGTGCAGCGAGCAACAAAACGCTCAACATCCCGTCTCATCTTTGGCCAAAAGAAATGTGTAGCAAGTACGTCCTCTGTCTTCTTCACGCCAAAGTGTCCCATTAATCCTCCGCCATGCGCCTCCTGCAACAACAAAAGACGAAGAGAGCTAGCTGGAATGCATAGCTTGTTAGCACGGAACACAAATCCATCATTAACGACAAACTTGTTCCAGGTTCTTCCTTCTTTACAATTCTGCAATACATCTTTAAAATCAGCATCATGCACATATTGATCTTTGATGGTCTCCAAACCAAATATTTTGAAGTCAAGTTGTGAAAGCATAGTATAGCGACGAGACAATGCATCAGCAATAACATTTTCTTTACCCTTCTTGTGTTTAATGACATAAGGGAAAGTTTCAATGAATTCAACCCATTTAGCATGTCTACGATTCAGTTTAGCTTGACTTTTAATATGTTTCAAAGATTCATGATCAGAATGTATAACAAATTCTTTGGGCCATAAATAATGTTGCCATGTTTCTAAAGTCCGAACAAGAGCATATAGTTCTTTATCATAAGTAGAATAATTCAAACTAGGCCCACTCAATTTTTCAGAAAAGTATGCAACAGGTTTGCCATCTTGTAATAACACACCTCCTAATCCAATGCCACTAGCATCACATTCAAGCTCAAAAGTCTTATTAAAATCAGGAAGTTGGAGTAAAGGAGCATGTGTCAACTTATCTTTCAATACCGTGAAGGCTTCTTCCTGTGCGGTACCCCAAACAAAAGGCACATCCTTCTTTGTAAGCTCGTTGAGAGGTGCAGCAATGGTGCTAAAATCTCTCACAAAACGCCTATAGAAACCAGCGAGTCCAAGAAAACTCCGCACTTGTGTGACCGTTTTGGGCTGCGGCCAACTCTCAATAGCTTCAATCTTGGCTTTATCAACTTCAATTCCCTGTGGAGTAACAACATAGCCAAGAAAAGATACTCGGTCGGTGCAAAAGGTGCACTTCCCAAGGTTACCAAACAAACGTGCATCACGTAGAGCAATAAAAATAGCACGTAAATGTTCCAAATGTTCTTCCAAAGATTTGCTATAAATCAGTATATCATCAAAATAGACTACCACAAATCGTCCAATGAAAGCACGTAAAACTTCGTTCATTAGTCTCATGAAAGTACTAGGTGCATTAGTTAACCCAAAAGGCATGACTAACCACTCATATAAACCAAACTTAGTTTTAAAGGCAGTTTTCCATTCATCTCCCAATTTCATACGAATTTGATGGTATCCACTACGCAAATCAACTTTGGAGAATATTGTAGAGCCACTCAATTCATCAAGCATATCATCTAGCCTAGGAATAGGATGACGATAACGAATAGTAATATTATTAATGCCTCTACAATCAACACACATACGCGACGTACCATCCTTTTTAGGCACGAGTATAATAGGAACAGCACAAGGACTAAGAGATTCGCGTATATAACCTTTGTCAAGCAGCTCCTGTACTTGACGCATAATCTCCTTCGTCTCCTCTGGATTGGTACGGTATGGTGCACGGTTGGGTAGCGATGCACCGGGAATTAAGTCAATTTGATGCTCAATCCCTCGAATAGGTGGTAATCCCGGTGGCACGTCTTGTGGGAAGACGTCAGTGAACTCCTGCAAAATGTTAGTGACAGCAGGGGGCAAAGAGGAAGGCACGTCCTCGAATGAAAATAATGCCTCTTTGCACACAAAAGCATAGCAAACAGATTTGTGGAAATCTAGTTCATCAATATCAGATTTTGTGGCAAGTAAACATGCACTTTTCAATTTAATTTCAGAAACAACACTAGATGGTTTATTATTAGGTTTCATTTGTTGCTCAAATTCCTTTGCCACAATCTAATTTTCACTCTTATTTTTCTCCTGTTTTGCTTTATTAGCTCTATTAATGTCATCTTTCAAAATGGAATCAGGAGTCATAGGAAGCAAAGTAATATTTTTATCCTTATGAACAAGAGTATACTGATTGTTTCTACCATGGTGTACAGAATTTTTATCAAATTGCCATGGTCTACCTAGTAATAAGGAACATGCTTGCATGGGTACCACATCACAATCAACATAATCAGCATATGTAGAGATACTAAAATGCACACGAACGGTACGTGTTACCTTAACCTTGCCGCTGTTGTTGAACCATTGGATGTAGTAAGGATGTGGATGTGGTCTTGTGGTGAGAGATAGCTTCTCCACCATCTCCATGCTAGCCAAGTTGTTACAGCTCCCTCCATCGATGATGACGCGAACAGAACGTTCCTTCACAACTCCCTTTGTATGGAACAAATTATGCCTCTGATTTTGCTCTGCTTGTGTGACCTGCACACTCAAAACACGTTGAGCAACTAAACATTCATACCTGTCAGCGTCTTCAGAAGCCATGTATTGCGTCTCATTTTCAGAATCATCTCCACCATGTTCTTCACGTGTAATAAGAGCCAAAGTCTCCTCATCATAGTCACTAGCGGACTCATACCCACCATCCTCAGTAGCAATCATGACACGCTGAGATTTGCATTCTCTCGCAAAATGTCCTCTTCCCTTACAACGACGACAAATAATATCACTTGTGTGCCCTGTCGATGCCATGGAAGAAGAAGAGCTCTGCGCAGGCCCGGCAGGCGTGCTCTTGGCAGAGAGTGGTGGTTGTGCCTGCTTTCTTGTATCACGGCTGGAGGTGGCACCTGATGGAGGTGATGGTGAAGTGGAAGTAAAAGATGCACGCGGTGTCCATGATGAAGGTCGACCTGCAGAAAAGTTAGTTCGCGCCAATGGCTGTCGATCCTGCACTTCACGTTCAGCTTTACAAGCAAGATGGAATAAACGAGTGATATTATTATAATCCTTATACTCTAGAATGGTCTGAATCTCTTTATTTAATCCACCCATAAAACGTGCAAGCATAGCTTCATTCTCCTCAACAATACCACATCTAATCATGCCAGTTTGTAATTCCTGATAATATTCTTCTACAGAATTTTTCCCTTGTCTTAAACGCTGCAATTTTTGAAGTAATTCACGTTGATAATATGGTGGAACCCAACGAGTACGCATAGCAGTTTTCAAAGCAGCCCAAGTAGTTGGAACAGGATATAATCTACAATGTTCAGACCACCAAACACATGCAAAGCTAGTGAAAGCACAAACAGCAGCAGGAACACGTCTCTCCTCAGGATATTGTAAACATGTAAATCGTTGTTCAGTTTCTAACTCCCAAGTAAGATATATATCAGGAACATATCTACCCTCAAATGGTGGAATATTCAATTTCAGTTTAGGGAGATGGTCATGATCTCGTACCTGAGGTGGTGGTGCCGGCCTACCGTTGCGAATATATACCTGAGGTCGACCTGCTGGTGGTGGTGCTGGTGGCTGCACGTAGTTCTGATTTTGATCAACCTCATCCTCATAATCGCCCGCATAATCGTCATCCTCCTCAGCCGCCGCAGGAGCAGGAGCCAAAGAAGCATCAACAGTAGGTGCAGCAGCACCCGAATTTTGACCAATCTCAATTGGAACGCGCTGTGCCCGTCCCACTTGATTTGGAAGGCGGCGTTGGAGATGTGGTTGTTGTTGTTGTAGAGGTGCGACATGTGCAGCCGGTGGTGGTTGGGGAAGACGCTTGAGTAATTCAGTAAACTTGTTATCCAGCTTTGTCTCAAACGACTTCTCCACGGCATCTATCTTCTCCATAGCCTCTTCAAATCTGTTTAGCACATCTCCCACCTGGCCACTCATCATTTGCTGAAATTTATCATGCAACTCCTTGTTCGTCATGTTCTCCCAATCAGTCTGATCGGCTTGTGAACCTGCCATGGTTAGCAGCAAAAGAAACACAAAAGAATATGATCCTGCAGACTACTAGAAGTGGTGGTGATGGTGGTGTGTCACAAAACCTTCAAGCGAATCTCAAATTCTTACCAGTTCTTACCCAGCAGCAGGTGGTGATCGGCAACCGTTGTAGTCAAAAACTCTCAAAGCTTGGATATAGCGATTACCAGGAAGAGTCAAACGCACGATGTAGACTTATGTGGAGCTGGGAAGGCTTATAATATGGTAGCAAAATGGTAAGCAATAATCAATTCAGAGATGCAAAGTTGAATAAACGCTCAACGACGGTACTGTGCTGGTCCTAGGCTAGACCGTGCTAGAGACGCGAGCCTAGAACACTAACAAAATCACGGCGCTGCACGTAAACAAGGGAAAAGCACACTCTGGAATTTTTTTTTCGCTCTTTTTTTTTTTTGCGCTCCTCTTTTTTTTTTTTGCGAAAAATCACTATAATGGCGAGTGTCTCAAAACTCTTCCCAGGTCAAACTGACAGGATGGGCACAAAAATTTTTCACTATTTTTTTTCGGAAATCAGGGCAGCGACGACGAAAAAGTGCGACAAAAAATCACTATGATGGCGAGTGTCTCAAAACACTACCCGGGGCCTAAAAATAGGATAGGGAAAAAATATTTTTGGTTGCCGAAATTTTGGCCTAAAAACTGCCCGGGGGTCTCCAGACTTTTTTTTTTCCGAGACCTACTCAGGCAAGGAAACACGAAACGAAAAATATATGGATCTCTAAAACCAACCGAATATGAAAAGAACTCGGATTGGTGGTGGATATATGGCGGTAGGATATGGCAGCGGTGGTGGTATATGGTAGCGGTAGTGGTATATGGATACGGATCGGTGGTGGTATATGGATACGGATTGGTGGTGGTATATGGATACGGATGCAAAGCGGTGGCGGATAAGCAATGGTGGTAGATGGCAAGGCGATGATGATGGTGCGGCGGCGGCGTGACAACTTATGACCAGAACTCGAAACTCTAAAAGACTAGGCTCTAAGACCAGCAACTTGACACGACGATGCAACCGCAAATTCAACAAAGCAAAAACCCTAAAAAGATTATGCAAAGGCTCAGATTGGTTCGGATATGATGAACTAACCCTAATTTTTTTTGTGGCTTTTTCGTGGACTGTAGGTATGAAGAACAGACTCGATCTAAACTATGAAAAACTGTAAAATCTCACCGAGCAACCTGGAAATCTGATACCACTTGATAGAGGCAAAGGTGTCCCGTCTTTCGATGAGATGATGGATATCGCTTTGGTGGAAGTCGACTTTGACGATCCGACTACGAACGTGCGAGGACGTCGCGCCTTAGCAATCGCTAAACCAACTCCGAGAGGTTATCGACCACGCCGGAGCACGATCAACCTGACCACGAGGGTCTGTTTCCTGCGAGCAAACGAAGAACAAGCAAGAAACTGAGATTGCAATCTGGATATTGCGAATATAAGATGAAAGCTTTATTGATCAAGGTGGAGTTCTGTGACGCCTTCGTCTGGTCGCTGAACACAAACGAAGTACGCGAAGTTGCAGCTATGGCGAACTTTTAATCTAAACAAAACCCAAAGTCTAAACGACGCCCTAAGGGCTGTATATATGGAGGAAGAGGGGGGGAATTTCGTGGCCCTTGAGGAAGGGGTCCGAAACCAACCCTATCTCTTGTTTCCCCACACATACGGACTCTAAAAACAGCCTATACTGATGTATTTCGAAATTACATGGGCCTGGCCCAATAATAAGGTGACGCAGCACCTAGAATAGCCTCTGGACGAAAGTTATGAAGTAGCATCTTGTATATTTCGTCCAAGGTTTCATGCACGCATTATGGTGGCTTCAACGTCTTGAAATCATCACTTGTAACTCCGTTCTTGTTCCCCATGCGCATGCTATCATCTCCATGCTTGTTCTTGCTCCAATGTTCATCCTTCTCAAAGCTAGGCCCTTCATTTGTAAGCAAAACAAATGTATCCAATTTAGGCAGCATCATATTCTCATGAATATTAGAATCATTACCAAGAAACGAAAGTACCTGGTAATTTAATTGGCGTGCGCGAGCTCTAATAATTGGTCCAGTATGTATAGCAGCAGGGGCTGTGGGTGTAACAATGGTATTGATGTCCTCATCAACCCATCTTCATCAGCAAGGCACCTAGGACCCTCACGAGGGGCCAAGCCTCGCGAGGCGGACGACGCAAGACCTCCTCAGGAGTGGCCTAGCCAGGCAGGCTCACGAGGAGCGGAGATATCAAGGCGGGGCAAACCTCACGAGGCTCTCGTGACGTGAGCCATGACGATCGGCACGAGGCGAGCGCCAGGCAGGCGCTAGCGCGCGCAGCGTCCTTGTTTCCTCTTTGGTGCTAAGGAGGCAAGCACAGGCGAGGAGTACCGAGGCATCAGGCAAAGGTTGCCATATCGGTGCAACGAGACCAAGACCAGAAGGATGGCAGGACGGAGGTCATCGTGGAGCCCAAGACGGCGTCACCACCAGAGCCTTTCGCAGGCGAAGACCACTTTTGTCAGATAGCTTGTACTAGCTGTCCCCCTTCAAATTCGCCCGCCGTTGTTGGCTCCCTTCCCACTCAATATTTGGGGAGAGGACCAGGGCCTATATAAGTAGAACTAGCCACCATAGTAGGGGCAACTGAGCCTGATCTGATCTGATCAAGAGCCTACCCTAGACACAAGAACACCTCAACCTCAGGAGGCTGTTCTTCCCCTTGTACTGTTCATCAATAACCCAAGGGGCAATCCACCACCACACACTGGAGTAGGGTATTACACCACAACGGTGGCCCGAACCAGTATAAATCTCGTGTCTTCCTGTGTAGCGAGTTCGTCCGTGAGATCTTAGTGAGCTAGGGCGTGGATCGGTAGGAGGGAAAGACTTCGCGCGCACCCCAGAGTTCGAACCTTAAGGGTTTTGCCGGAACCCCACATCCGACATTTGGCACGCCAGGTAGGGCTGCGCCGTAGCTCCACTGCGCCCCGCGCCGCCGCACTTTGCCCCCATGGCAGGTGCCCCGCCATCCACCTCTGCGACCGGCATCGACAGTGGGGCATCTGGGTACTGAGACCTGGCCCCCGCCCTGCGGCGGGTGCGGTGGCCGACCAAGTTTAAGCCAGAGATGCCGCCGCGCTACGACGGCGCGGCAGACCCGTCGCCGTTCCTGTTGGCGCACGAGGAGGCTGTCCTCGAGGCCGGAGGCGACGACAAGATCATGGCCAACTGGTTCCCCATGGCCCTCGCCGGCGAGCCACGTGCTTGGCTGCTCAACCTCCCTGGATCCATGGTGGCGTCCTGGAGGGAGCTCCGCGACCTCTTCGCCGCCCGCTACGCGGTGCCGGCGCACCACGCAGTCGCGGCCCTGCTGGGCGGCTCTCAAGCACCGCCTTCAGATCGCCACGTCAAACCGTTCCTCCGTCAGATTGGGGCCACCTCCAAGCGCCCGGGGGCTCCGCCGGGTTGGGCTGCGCCGGAGACCGACCTCACTTTCGGCTCAGAAGACCACCCCGACTCCACCGCCGGCTCGGGCATGCTCCCAATGCTCTGCACGCCCACCATCTGCAACGTGGCCGTTACCGTCCTCATCGACGGCGGTGCCGGCCTCAACTTGCTCTCCGTAGAAGCCTTCAGCCTTCTTCACGTGTCGCTCGAGCGGCTCAGCGCCAGCAAGCCCTTCTCAGGAGTTGGTGGTGGAGCTGCCCACTCTCTAGGGCAGATCCGCCTCCCCGTCACCTTCGGCACACGCGACAACTACCGCACCGAGCTGGTGTACTTCGACATCGCCCGCATCGGTCTCCCGTACAACGCCATCCTCGGGTACCCAGCTCTCGCTCAGTTCATGGTGGCGACTCACCCGTCCTACAACCTCGTGAAGATGCCTGGGAGCAAGGGCATCCTCACCATCAAGGGGGACACTAAGGAGGCCGTGACGGCACTCGGGCTTGCCTTCAAGACCGTGGCGGCAGCACAGCCCGCCGGCGCCGGTACCCCCGAGGCCAAGGAGGCTGCGCCTACCAAGAAGAAGCAGTTGTTCACCCAAGACAAGGCGGAAACCAAGCAGGTGCCGGTCAACGAGGACGGGTCTTCGGGAGCCACCTTTACCATAGGCGCCGGCCTTGACCCAGGTCAAGAGGAGGCCTTGGTGAGGTTCTTGCGCGCAAACAAGGAGATATTCGCGTGGGAGCCCAATCAGCTGGTAGGGGTCCCGAGGGAGGTGATTCAGCATCATCTGAGGGTATGCCCCAACATACGCCCCGTGAAGCAGCGAGCGAGACGGCAGTCCACTGAGAAGCAGGCCTTCATCGTCCAGGAGACACGCAAGCTGGAGGCGGCAGGTGCCATTCGCGAAGTTCGATATCCCGAATGGCTGGCGAATCCCGTCATAGTGCCGAAGAAAGGCGGGAAGGGACGGATGTGCGTCGACTTCACCAACCTTAACAAAGCCTGCCCACAAGATCCGTTCCCGCTCCCGCGCATCGACCAGATCGTCGACTCCACCGCCGAGTGTGACCTGCTGTGCTTCCTGGATGCATTCTCAGGGTATCATCAGACCAAGATGGCGATGGAAGATGTGGAGAAGACAGCCTTCCTGAAACCATGTGGGGTGTACTGCTACACCTGCATGCCCTTCGGGCTGCGCAACGCGGGCACGACTTTTCAGCGGCTGATGCACATCGCCCTGGGGCGGCAGCTCGGGAGAAACACAGAGGCCTACGTCGACGACATAGTGGTAAAGTCTCGCGAGGCAAGGACATTGATTCAAGACTTGGAGGAGACCTTCGAGAGCCTGCGCCAAGTGAACTTGAGGCTTAACCCGAAGAAGTGCGTGTTCGGCGTCCCCTCCGGCAAGCTGCTGGGATTCCTCGTATCCCACAGAGGGATCGAGGCGAACCCTGAGAAGATCAAGGCCGTCGAGGACATGAGCCCACCACAGACCCTCAAAGAGATGCAGAAGCTAGCAGGGCAGGTGACCGCATTGGGGCGTTTCATCTCCAAACTAGGAGAGCGTGCCTTACCCTTCTTCAAGCTCATGAAGAAGAAGGGCCCGTTCGAGTGGACCCCAGAGGCCGACCAGGCCTTCCAAGACCTCAAGAAATACCTTACCAGCCCTCCGGTGATGGTGGCACCACGGCCTCTCGAGTCCCGAGTACTCTACCTTGCCGCCACCCCGTACTCCGCCAGCGCGGCACTAGTGGCAGTTCGGGAGGAGCGCCAAGCCGGAGCTAAAGTGGTGCAGGGTCAGGAAGGCGCAGCAAAGGCCTCAGCGGCAGAAGACTAAGCTCGGCAGGACAACGTCGCAGAAACTCCTGAAGATAGTCAGGTCTCAGGAACCCCTCCACCTCAGGAGATGCCCCAATCTCTGCAGGACCCGGGCCTCGACAGTGTGCCAGCCCTCGTCGAACACCCGGTGTACTTCGTCAGCATCGTGCTGCGGGACGTGAGGGCACGCTACCCCATGCCTTAGAAACTCCTGCTCGCACTCTTGGTGGCCTCACGCAAGCTGCGACACTACTTCCAGGGCCACCCCATCAAGGTCGTCTCAGCCTACCCATTGGAGAGGGTGCCCAGGAGCCCCAACTCAGCTGGAAGGGTCGCTGAGTGGAATATCGAGCTGCAAGCATTCCAGTTGGAGTTCAGCACTACCAGGGTCATCAAGGGGGCCGCGCTCGCTGATTTTGTGGTAGAATGGACGGATACCCCGACACTTGAGGAAGGGAAGACTGGTCCACCTCACCAGGGAGCGAGGCTCCAGATGGCCGGGTCATGTATTTCGATGTCGCCTTCGCGCACCAGGGCGCGGGGGCTGGAGCAGTGCTCATCTCGCCCACTCAGGACAAGCTCTACTACGCCGTGCAACTCTGCTTTCAGCACGGCGAGAAGGTCTCCAACAATATTGCAGAATACGAAGGCCTCATAGCTGGCCTGAAGGCTGCGACAGCTCTAGGGGTGAAGCGCCTTACCGTTAGAGGCGACTCGCAACTCCTCGTCAACTTCTCCAACAAGGTATACGAGCCAAAGGACGAGCATATGGAGGCATACCTCGCGGAGGTGCGCAAGATGGAAAAGCAGTTCTCGGGCCTGGAGCTGCAGCACGTGCCCCCGGGCACCAACAAGGAAGCCGACGACATCGCTAGGAGAGCATCCAAACGGCAACCGCAAGAGCCCGGTGTCTTTGAGGAGCGGCTCTTCAAGCCATCAGCTACAGCACCACCTTCAAGCACGACTCAGCCTCGGGAGGAGCTCCCACAGCCTCCAGCCACGGGAGCCCCAGCCTATGGCCCGACCTCAGGAGCTCGGCTGCTCTTGGCGCTCGAGCCCCAGGAGGAATGTTGGATCAAGGAATTCAAGGAGTACCTGATGCAAGGGACGCTGCCGGAGAAGGAAGAGGACGCAGAGCGCGTGGCTCGGCAAGCCACGGCATACTGTGTCCAAGACGGCGAGTTGTACAGGAAACGACCGAACGATGTCACGCTGCGCTGCATCTCCAGTGATCAAGGAAGGGAGTTGCTGGTTGACATACACGGTGGGGACTGTGGGCACCATTCGTCGTCACGGACCCTCGTCGGCAAGGTGTTCTGCAGTGGATTCTACTGGCCTACGGCACTCAACGACGCAGCCGAGCTGGTGAAGTCCTGCGAGGCTTGCCAATTCCACGCCAAGCAAATTCACCAGCAAGCTTAGGGCCTCCAGACCATCCCTCTCACATGGCCGTTCGAGGTCTGGGGGCTGGACATCTTAGGCCCGTTCCCTCGGGCGCCAGGGGGCTACTGCTATCTCTACGTCGCCGTCGACAAGTTCACCAAGTGGGCGGAAGTGGAAGCCGTCCGTACCATCCCAGCCGGCTCTGCTGTCAAGTTCATCAAGGGCCTCGTGAGCCGCTTCGGGGTCCCCAACCGCATCATCACAGATAACGGCTCGCAATTCACTAGTATCCTCTTCAAAACCTACTGTGCTAACCTTGGAACGCAGATCTGCTACGCTTCGGTGGCGCACCCCAGGAGCAATAGTCAGGCCGAACACGCTAACGCGGAGGTCCTGAGGGGCCTCAAGACCAGGACCTTCAAGAAGAAGCTGGAGGCCTACGGCAGGGGCTGGCACGACGAGCTCTAGTCCGTGCTGTGGTCCATCCGCACCACCGCCACCTAGCCAACGGGCGAGACTCCTTTCTTCCTCGTCTACGGAGCTGAAGCAGTCCTTCCTCACGAGGTCAAGCATCGTTCCGCAAGGGTCCTGGCATTCGACGAAACGCAGCAGGACGCCACGCGGGAGATGGATCTCGTGCTGGGGGAGGAACGTCGCCGCGAAGCTGCATTGAGGGCAGCAAGGTACCAACAAGTGCTGCGGCGATACCACTGCCGCAACGTTCGCTCCAGGACGCTCGAGGTGGGCGACCTCGTCCTGAGGCGGGTCCTCTCTAGGGAAGGGCTGCACAAGCTTTCACCCATGTGGGAGGGCCCGTTCAGGGTTGTCCATGTCTCTAGGCCTGGTGCAGCGCGCCTGGAGACGCAGGACGGGATGCCCATCCAGAACGCCTGGAACATCCAGCACCTCCGGAAGTTCTACCCATGAAGCAAGGCCCAGAGCCTGTGAAGCAAGGCCCAGAGCCTGTGAAGAAAGGCCCAGAGCCTGTAAAGAAGGCCCGGTGCCTGTGAAGAATCGCCGCCCGTGACACTCTCGTGTAATAATGAGTGGGGCTGTACACGCCCCGGAGTCTCAGGAGCGCCGGCCTCAGGCCCTGGGGCTCCCGCCCACGCCTAGTGGCAGCACTTAGCTCCGCGCTGGTGAGAAGACTTGAAGACTAGACTAGGTGCCGGACGCGGCTTTTCATTTCCTTTCCGTGGTTGGCTCGCTTTTTCTTAAATCGAAGTTCGCCTTTGGTGTTCCTTGCTAATTCGGTTCCCTCGCCTCTTACTGCATTCTCCGGCTCTGGTTTGCTCGTGTTCTTTCTCTCGCATACCTCGCGACGGGGATAGGAAGGTGCCCTCGCGAGCATTTCTCTCCTCTCTGCCTTCTCGCGAGCCACCCTCGTGCGAACCCAGAAACTGGCGCATCCCTCCTAGTCCGTGCCCCTCGAGTACCGCGACGCAAAGCGCCAGGTCAAGGCTCGGGTGAACGGCGAACCTCTTAACGCACCTCCTAACGAATTTTCGCAGTTCCTGAGCAAACAGATCAAGATGGACACGGGGAAATAAACGCCTCACAAGGAGGAGGGCGCCCCGAACGCACCAGGTTAAGTTATCTTTGCGCAAAATGGCCACACAGCACTAAAACAACAAGCGTAGCATAATGGTTGATAGGTTATGGTTCGATACATGCCCCTCTGGGCCCATGCCGGTTTCATTTCGATGCAGGAAGGGAAAGGGAAACATAATAAAAGCGGCGCTCGCCCCTGCAGCAGCCGACAGGGGCAGGGACGCGGCGACGTCTTGGGTCTAGTCGGATCCCTCTTCGCGCTTCACCGATGCGCGGCAACGAGACAACCTGCTACCACCTTCAAGGCGGGCGCGGCAGCGTGGCAGCTGATCAAGGCCGCCGTTGTTGGAGCTGTCGCCGAGGGAGGAGTCACCATAGCCAGATGAGGCGCGGCCGGCGGGTTCGTCCTCCCCCTCGTCCCGACCGTCGCCAAGGCCGAGCACCTCCTCGCCGTCGTTCACCTCGGGGCAGCATCCGGCGCGACGACCATCTTCCCCGAACACCCTCACGAAGAGGGTCGCGTCACCGTCGAACTTGAAGTGAAGGGTGCACCGCCTGCCCAGGCCGCGCGCGGGGGCAAACGTCTGCCAACCGCGGGCCAGAGCTATGTTGCCCGTGACGGAAACCTCGACCGCGACCCAGGAAGCCCGGCTGCAGCAACCGTCCGCCTGCAACCAAAGCCCGCCGGGACCGGTGGCCGGCAGCTCGTCAGCGAGGAAGCGAGGGAGCTGGAGCCAGTTACCGACCGGATTCTCCGACCAGATAACAAACTCCGGCAACACCTCTGACGAATGGAACCGCGGGCGCGGGGGGGGGGGGGGGGTCGCGCAACACAACCAGAACTGCCGCGACCAGAGCGACTCCTGCCACGCAACGCGGCGCCGCCCCGGGAGCCGGGGGCCACGGCGGGGGTCGCAGCATGCTTGCGGGGACGGCCACATCCTCGCTTGGGCGCCAGGGAGCCGGGCCCCTCCCGAGGGGCCTTGCCCTTCTCCGCAGCAGAGAACCTCTTCGACGGCGCCATTACAATTGGCGGTGGAGCGAGGAGGAAGAAGCAAACAAGCAAAGAAGAGATGGGCGACGGGAGCTCCGCCCCCCTCCCCATTTATAGCAAAAGAAGGCCAACCGACGCCTCCCACGATCGCAGGTAATCATGGTTTTCCTTGCATGTCGCAGGAACTTGTCAAGTCGTGCAGTTGCCAAGGCAGCGTGGGGAAGCGGAGACGCCCACGTCCAATCAACCGCCACGCGTCAACCGAGGCCGCAGTCTTTTGGGGCCCGCGGCGCTCCGTACTTGACCCTTGGCTTCACCGCGAAGCAAAGCCCGAGCGCACCTTGGGCCCGGGGCCTACTGTCGGCGTTCTGGGAATGGGGGTCCCCATACTTGCCTGCCTGCGGCCCACGGCATGGCTAAGTCAGCAGGCAGTACGGCCCATCTTCATCAGCAAGGCACCCAGGACCCTCACGAGGGGCCAAGCCTCGCGAGGCTGACGATGCAAGACCTCCTCAGGAGTGGCCTAGCCAGCCAGGCTCACGAGGAGCGGAGATATCAAGGCGGAGCAAACCTCACGAGGCTCTCGTGACGTGAGCCATGACGATCGGCACCAGGCGGGTGCCAGCGCGCGCAACGTCCTTGTTTCCTTTTGGTGCTAAGGAGGCAATCACAGGTGAGGAGTACCGAGGCATCAGGCAAAGGTTGCCATATCGGTGAAACGAGACCAAGACTAGAAGGACGGCAGGACGGAGGCCATTGTGGAGCCCAAGATGGCGTCACCACCAGAGCCTTTCGTAGGCGAAGACCACTTTTGTCAGGATAGCTTGTACTAGCTGTCCCCCTTCAAATTCGCCCGCCGTTGTTGGCTCCCTTCCCGCTCAATATTTGGGGAGAGGACCAGAGCCTATATAAGTAGAACTAGCCACCACAGTAGGGGCAACTAAGCCTGATCTGATATGATCAAGAGCCTACCCTAGACACAAGAACACCTCAACCTCAGGAGGCTGTTCTTTCCCTTGTACTGTTCATCATCAGCCCAAGAGGCAATCCACCACCACACACTGGAGTAGGGTATTACACCACAACGGTGGCCCGAACCAGTATAAATCTCGTGTCTTCCTGTGTAGGAAGTTCGTCGAGTTCGTCTGTGGGATCTTAGTGAGCTAGGGCGTGGATCGGTAGGAGGGAAAGACTTCGCGCACACCCCAGAGTTCGAACCTTAAGGGTTTTGCCGGAACCCCACATCCGACAAAGCATGCTTGCCTTCCTTCTTTGCACCATATACCTAGTGCCATGAATATAGCCATTGTGGTATCATATTGTTCATGCACTTGTGCTTCTAATGATTATGTGCAAGAGAAGAGAACCATCACGATGGATGATGTGTTTATCTACCGTGCACATACTTTCTTTGTTTTGTTTTGTGCATGTGTAGGATACTTGGACATTGTGTCGACTTCCACTTCACGCGAGTTGACCATTCGAGATCTTGAGAGCGAGCCTCATACATTCTACCACGACTCGCTTCTACACCGCTTTTGCTTGCGTTTCGGCATTGCGAAGAACGCACAAGGGCATGATTTCAAGGTGATATCCTTCTCTTTTGAGAACCCCCAAACCATGAGCATGGATATTATGGATCATACTACTTGTGTTGCTTGCACCATGAGACTTATTGTTCATCTTGGACCACTTGATTGCACGCATGTTAGAAATCTTGTTTCGACTTGTCATTTTCACCATTCCATGCATCATGATATATATGCCTTGTGTGTTGCATCCAATTCTTGGATTACTTCCTCCTATCATATGTTTGGTTGCAACAATGTCATCTCTCCACATATGCCATGTCACATTGCTTGTCACATGATTGACTTGATTGCCTCACACATGATGAACAGTTGCTCTTTTTATTGTGTTGAGTGCCACATGATTTTCACTACAACCTATGCACGTTATGCTTGGATTGTCTTGCACTTGATCCATGTGTTTAGACACTTCATTTTATTTAGTCTGGTCAATGCTTCCTATGCCTGCCATAGACCGTTTGTTGAGCGCTTTATGCATGCTTGCTATGACCTTGAGGTAGATGCTTGTTCCACTGTCAAACATATTTGCATCTCTACCTCCCATTTGCATACTTGTTTCCATGATGACCTTCATTATGCTCAATTTATGTGCTTACATGCCATGTCACAATCCTATGTCAAACCATATGCTATGCTTGATGACAACACTTGTTTGGTGCATCATTTCTGGAATGCTTGGTTTTGCACTAACGCTAACCACATTTGTTTTTCCAAGTGTTTGTTGTCTTTGCTCCTTTTGAAGGAATCACTAGATGGTGCGACATTGGAGAGTGCCCATTTCGAGCTTCAAGATGACGAGAACTTGGTGATCGTCCACTTCTACTCGGCGGCGCCATCTCTTTCCCATGGTGATTTGGTTTTTGATCCGAGGTCGGATCTTTCCCAAGGGGGAGGGAATGATGCGGAGCATCCTACGGTCATCTCCTTGTACACCTTCATAACACCTCAAGCCCCAAGTGGACCTACCAGACTTAAGGTGAACCCGCTCCTCTTCGAGATTTACATGAATATCCATTGGACGTGGTTGCTACCTCACCATGGAACATTGTGCATCATTAGGTACGAGGGCAATCGCCACCAAGCAGCTAGGAAGCTTCCCGGAGGCCAAGGAGAAGGACCCCAAGACCCAAGAGCTGACCAGAAGCGTCAAGATGAAGAAAAGGAAGCGTGCAGAAATTGTACTACCGGACAGTCCGGTCCTCATAGCGGACAGTCCGGTCGCACCAAAATTGCACTACCGAATAGTCCGGTCCCCATAGCGGACAGTCCGGTGGCACCCGAAATTGCATCTGTCCTCACTGGACTGTCCGGTTACCACCGGACTGTCCGGTCCGCCCAGTTTCGCTACGAATCGGGCTAAAAAGCCAATGTAACCACCCAGGCCCATACCCCTTCGCCCCTAGACTATATATTTCGTGCTTCTCTCAGTTTTTAGGGTTAGCAAAGTATTGGATAGACAAAGAGAGAGCTTTGCTCATCTTCCTCCTCTTGGAGATCTAGACCTCCTCTTGGAGAAGCTCCTGTTGGAGATAAAGCGCTCCTCTTGGAGAAGATCCTCTTGTGGATATCAAGGCCTCCTCTTGGAGAAGGATCCCCATCATAGGATCATCAAGAACTCATCTCCTTTGGATTTGGGATGAACTTTACCTTGTATCTTTCCCTTTGTTGTTATTGTACCTTTGTGGATCTTGTGTGATTGTGAGTCTAGTGGATGTGTGATTGGACTTGTTCTTGAATGTTTTCCTCTTGTGATTTTCCCTCTTGTTCTTCGTGTTCTTCGCGTTCTTCGTGGATTCCCCTCCAATTCGTGAAAGATCTCCACTTAGGGTCTCCACCCTACAACAGGAAACCATACACAATTTCAAAAGGGCACATCGTAGTAGTAGAATGCAATGAACGATTATAAGCAAATTCAATATGAGGCAAGCATTCTTCCCACATTTTCTTATTATTCTTCAAAACAACCCTAAGCATAGTAGACAAGTAGAACTAAAAAACAGTTTAGTCCCCAACTTAGCCCATAAACATCTCCAAAAGTGGCTAAGAAATTTAGTATCACGATCTGAAACAATAGTATTTGGCACACCATGCAAGCGGATAATTTCACGAAAGAACAAATCAGCAACAGTAACAGCATCATCGCTTTTATGACATGGTATAAAGTGTGCCATTTTCGAGAATCTATCCATGACAACAAATATGCTATCCCTCCCCTTCTTTGTTCAAGGTAAACCTAAAACAAAGTCCATAGATATGTCCTCCCAAGGAACACTAGGTATAGGAAAACGCATATATAAACCATGAGGGTTGAGTCGTGACTTAGCTTTTTGACATGTAGTGCAGCGAGCAACTAAACGCTCAACATCCCGTCTCATCTTTGGCCAAAAGAAATGTGCAGCAAGTATATCCTCCATCTTCTTCACGCCAAAGTGTCCCATTAATCCTCCTCCATGCGCCTCCTGCAACAACAAAAGATGAACAGATCTAGCTGGAATGCATAGCTTGTTAGCACGAAACAGAAATCCATCATTAATGACAAACTTGTTCCATGTTCTCCCTTCTTTACAATTCTGCAATACATCTTTAAATTCAGCATCATGCACATATTGATCTTTGATGGTCTCCAAACCAAATATTTTAATGTCAATTTGTGAAAGCATAGTGTAACAACAAGACAATGCATCAGCAATAACATTTTCTTTACCCTTCTTGTGTTTAATGACATAAGGGAAAGTCTCAATGAATTCAACCCATTTAGCATGTCTACGGTTCAGTTTTGCTTGACTTTTAATGTGTTTCAAAGATTCATGATCAGAATGTATAACAAATTCTTTGGGCCATAAATAATGTTGCCATGTTTCTAAGGTCCGAACAAGAGCATATAATTCTTTATCATAAGTAGAATAGTTCAGACTAGGCCCACTCAGTTTTTCAGAAAATTATGCAACAGGTTTGCCATCTTGTAATAACACACCTCCTAATCCAATTCCACTAGCATCACATTCAAGCTAAAAAGTCTTATTAAAATTAGGAAGTTGGAGTTAAGGAGCATGTGTCAACTTATCTTTCAATACCGTGAAGGCTTCTTCCTGTGTGGTACCCCAAACAAAAGGCACATCCTTCTTTTGTAAGCTCATTGAGAGGTGCAGCAATGGTGCTCAAATCTCTCACAAAACGCCAATAGAAACCAGCGAGTCCAAGAAAACTCCTCACTTGTGTGACCGTTTTGGGCTGCGGCCAACTCTCAATAGCTTCAATCTTCGCTTTAGCAACTTCAATTCCCTGTGGAGTAACAACGTAGCCAAGAAAAGATACGTGGTCGGTGCAAAAGGTGCACTTCCCAAGGTTACCAAACAAACGTGCATCACGTAAAGCAATAAAAACAACACGTAAATGTTCCAAATGTTCCTCCAAAGATCTGCTATAAATTAGTATATCACCAAAATAAACTACCCCAAATCGTCCAATGAAAGCACGTAAAACATCGTTCATTAATCTCATGGAAGTACTACGTGCATTAGTTAACCCAAAAGGCATGACTAACCACTCATATAATCCAAACTTAGTTTTAAATGTTGTTTTCCATTCATCCCTCAATTTCATACGAATTTGATGGCATCCACTATGCAAATCAACTTTGGAGAATATTGTAGAGCCACTCAATTCATCAAGCATATCATCTAGCCTAAGAATAGGATGACGATAACGAATAGTAATATTATTAATGCCTCTACAATCAACACGCATACGTGATGTACCATCCTTTTTGGCACTAGTATGATAGGAACAACACAAGGACTAAGCGATTCGCGTATATAACCTTTGTCGAGCAGCTCCTGTACTTGACGCATAATCTCCTTCCTCTCCTCTGGATTGGTACGGTATGGTGCACGGTTGGGTAGCGATGCACCGGGAATTAAGTCAATCTGATGCTGAATCCCTCGAATAGGTGATAATTCCGGTGGCACGTCTTGTGGAAAGATGTCAACGAACTCCTGCAAAATGTTAGTAACAGCAGGAGGTAAAGAGGAAGGCACGTCCTCGGATGAAAATAATGCCTCTTTGCACACAAAAGCATAGCAAATAGATTTGCTAAAATCTAGCTCATCAATATCAGATTTGGTGGCAAGTAAACATGCATTTTTCAATTTAATTTCAGAGGCAACACTAGATGGTTTATTATTAGGCTTCATTTGTTGCTCAAATTCTTTTGCCACAATCTGATCTTCAGTCTTATTTTTCTCCTGTTTTGCTTTATTAACTCTATTAATATCATCTTTCAAAATGGAATAAGGAGACATAGGAAGCAAAGCAATATGTTTATTCTTATGAACAAGAGTATACTGATTGTATCTACCATGGCGTACATAATTTTTATCAAATTGTGATGGTCTACCAAGTAATAAGGAACACGCTTGCATGGGTACCACATCACAATCAACATAATTAGCATATGTAGAGATACTAAAATGCACACGAACAGTACGTGTTACCTTGACCTTGCCGCTGTTGTTGAACCATTGGATGTAGTAAGGATGTGGATGTGGTCTTGTGGTGAGAGATAGCTTCTCCACCATCTCCATGCTAGCCAAGTTGTTACAGCTCCCTCCATCTATGATAACGCGAACAGAACGTTCCTTCACAACTCCCTTTGTATGGAACAAATTATGCCTCTGATTTTGCTTAGCTTGTGTAACCTGCACACTCAAAACATGTTGATCAACTAACATTCATACCTGTCATCATCTTTAGCAGCCATGTATTGCGTCTCATGATCAGAATCATCTCCACCGTGTTCTTCACTTGTAATAAGAGCCAAAGTCTCCACATCATAATCACTAGCGGACTCATACCCACCATCCTCAGTAACAATTATCACACGTTTAGATGGGCATTCTCACGCATAATGACCTCGACCCTTGGAACGACGACAAATAGTATCATGTGTTTGCCCTGTTGATGCCATGGATGAAAAAGAGCTCTGTGCAGGCCCAGAAGGTGCGCTCTTGGCAGATAGTGGTGGTTGTGCCTGCTTTCTTGTATCACGAGTGGAGGTGGCAGCTGACAGAGGTGCTGGTGTAGCGGAACGTGTGGAAGTAGAGGATGCACGCGGTGTCCATGATGAAGGTCGACCTGCGAAAAAGTTAGTTCGCGCCAATGCCTGTCGATCCTGCACTTCACATTCAGCTTTGCAAGCAAGATGGAATAAATGAGTGATATTATTATATTCCTTATACTCTAGAATGGTCTGAATCTCTCTATTTAATCCACCCATTAAACGTGCAAGCATAGCTTTATTATCCTCAATAATACTACATCTAATCATACCAGTTTGTAATTCCTTATAATATTCTTCTACCGAATTTTTTCCTTGTCTCAAACGCTGCAATTTTTGAAGCAATTCACGTTGATAATATGGTGGAACCCAGTGAGTACGCATAACAATTTTCAAAGCAGCCCAAGTAGCTGGAATAGGATATAATCTACAATGTTCAGACCACCAAACACATCCAAAACTAGTGAAAGCACAAACAACAGCAGGAACACGTCGCTCCTCAGGATATACCACCACCAATCCGTATCCATATACCACCACCGATCCGTATCCATATACCACCACCGCTACCATATACCACCACCGCTGTCATATCCTACCACCATATATCCACCATCAATCCGAGTTCTTTTCATATTCGGTTTGTTTTAGAGATCCATCTATTTTCCGTTTCGTGTTTCCTTGCCTGAGTAGGTCTCGGAAAAAAAAGTCTGGAGACCCCCGGGCAGTTTTTAGGCCAAAATTTCGGCAACCAAAAATATTTTTTCCCTATCCTATTTTCAGGTCCCGGGGAGTGTTTTGAGACACTCGCCATCATAGTGATTTTTTGTCGCACTTTTTTGTCGTCGCTGCCCTGATTTCCGAAAAAAATAGTCAAAAAAATTTTTGTGCCCATCCTGTCAGTTTGACCTGGGAAGAGTTTTGAGACACTCGCCATTATAGTGATTTTTCGCAAAAAAAAGGAGCGCAAAAAAACGAGAGCGAAAAAAAAGAGCAATTTTTTTTCCAGAGTGTGCTTTTCCCTTGTTTACGTGCAGCGCCGTGATTTTGTTAGTGTTCTAGGCTCGCGTCTCTAGCACGGTCTAGCCTAGGACCAGCACAGTACCGTCGTTGAGCGTTTATTCAACTTTGCATCTCTGAATTGATTATTGCAGACCATTTTTGCTACCATATTATAAGCCTTCCCAGCTCCACATACATCTACATCGTGCGTTTGACTCTCCTTGGTAATCGCTCTATCCAAGCTTTTAGAGTTTGACTCTCCCTATTACCAAATATCGTCATTATTGCCTTTCACTTGCACGACCGAACGATTTGAAAATAATAATAGTGCAAGAGTGCCATGGACTAAGCTGGAATATGCAAACATTTTATTCAAAAGGAGAACACAAGGTGATTTAGTTTCTTTATTAGATCAACAATAATGCATATGAGAGCCACTCAACATTTTCATCGTGCTCTTCTCCTTGGTGTGACTCAATAAACGGAAAAGAAATTCAGAGAAACACACTGAAATATTTTTGGAGTTTTTTAGTTTTTCTAGAAGAAAGCAAATTAAAGAAGGAAAAACAAAAACGAGAAAAACTATTTACACGGGAAAGCTCCGAACAAGCAAGAAGAAGAATCGAGAAATCTTTTTGGGTTTTCTTTTAATACTACAACTAATTAAACTAGAAAGAAAAACCAAAAAGAAGCAGGAAATATTTTTGGAATTTCTCAAAGTTTTTCAAACACACAAGAGGAAAGCGAGAAAATATATTTAGCATGGATAATAGAATGAAAAAGTGTGGACACCGACAACTGGAATGAAATGTGCAAACATGAATGTAATGTCGATTGAAATACATACTCCGCCAACCTTAGGCTTTTGGCCTAACTTGGTAATCACCGTCAATAGCCTGCGTAGTAGTCGGAGTGATAGCTCACGGAGTCTCTAGGTGCAGCTTCCTCAGTCCGCCGAGCAGCTACAACCTCAACGTTGTGTGCGCGGGCCTCGCTCTCAAGAACATAATATCTTCCCTTGCTGTGATAATCAAAGAGAGTAGGAGCAGGCAAAAAGTTACGCACCACATAATATTTATTAAACAACAAGTTATAAATATAATCAGTCGCCCCGCCCTTGAGGAACTTATGGCGCTTCATGGCCTCAAAGTCTAAGTACTGGGTGGGTAGAATAGGGTCGTTAGGCCAAGGTGATACGCCCAGCCCCCTCGCTAGACATGAGTCATAAATTCCACCATAAAATTCTCCACTACCGGTGTTGTGTTGCATCCTACATGCAACAATCGCCCCAAGGTTATAACATTTATCACCGGTGAGAGCGGTGTGTAAAAGACTCAAGTCGGGAGCACAAAGTATGTTGCAATCCTCCTTGCCTACGACGCATTTGCCATTAAAGAGTGCAAAGTATTGAATCGATGGGAAATGAATGCTCTTTATTCTAGCTTGTGTCACTCCTCAGATCTAGGTGGTTCGTCCAGCGAGCCCCAAAATGGAATTTTGCAATGGAAAGAAAATTGATGAGGACATCAATACCATTGTTACACCCACAGCCCCTGCTGCTATACATACTGGACCAATTACTAGAGCTCGCGCACGCCAATTAAATTACCAGGTACTTTCGTTTCTTGGTAATGATTCTAATGTTCATGAGAATATGATGCTGCCTAAATTGGATACATTTGTTTTGCTTACAAATGAAGGGCCTAGCTTTGAGAAGGATGAACATTGGAGCAAGAACAAGCATGGAGATGATGGCATGCGCATGGGGGACAAGAACGGAGTTACAAGTGATGATTTCAGGACGTTGAAGCCACCATAATGCATGCATGAAGCCTTGGATGAAATATACAAGATGCTACTTCATAACTTTCGTCCAGAGGCTATTCTAGGTGCTGCGTCACCTTATTATTGGGCCAGGCCCATGTAATTTCGAAATACTTGAGTATAGGCTATTTTTAGAGTCCGTATGTGTGGGGAAACAAGAGATAGGGTTGGTTTCGGACCCCTTCCCCAAGGGCCACGAAATTCCCCCCTCTTCCTCCATATATACAGCCCTTAGGGCGTCGTTTAGACTTTGGGTTTTGTTTAGATTAAAAGTTCGCCATACCTGCAACTTCGCGTACTTCGTTTGTGTTGAACGACCAGACAAAGGCGTCACAGAACCCCACCTTGATCAATAAAGCTTTCATCTTATATTCGCAATATCCAGATTGCAATCTCAGTTTCTTGCTTGTTCTTCGTTTGCTCGCAGGAAACAGACCCTCGTGGTCAGGTTGATCGTGCTCCGGCGTGGTCAATAACCTCTCAGAGTTGGTTTAGCGATTGCTAAGGCGCGACGTCCTCGCACGTTCGTAGTCGGATCGTCAAAGTCGACTTCCATCAAAGCGATATCCATCATCTCATTGAAAGACGGGACACCTTTGCCTCTATCAAAAATCTCTCTAGAGGTATGGTAAATGGATTGTCATACAGTTTAAACGACAACCTAGACTCACAAGGATGAAATTTAAATTCTTTAGTAAATGATTCTGTGAGTCCGAGATGTTGGTTGCACTATCTTCCATGTAGGGACCGAGTTCGGTGTTGTGAACATATTGCTCAAATTCTTCTTCAATACCCGCTCTCACCATAAAATTGTTGCATGGCCATAGGCAGGATTTGGTAGTTGCTTCCCGTATCAAACTTGTGCTTGGTTCAATATAAGACCGACGCACTGAGTCACTACTAGATGATGCCTCCGAAGACCTCCTCATCGAAGAGATCCTAAAGAAAGCATCTTATTCCTATGAACAAAATTCTGAAATTTTTAGTCCACAAATGTTTTCTTAAGAAAACTTCACAAGATTGATAGGAACCACTAGCATGCATAGAGGCTATATTGAGCTTTCAAACTACTTAGAACTCTAAGAACTCAACATGCAAGCTCATCTACGGCAGGACCAAGAGTAGCTAATTATTGAAAATATGAACCACTAAAGCAAAAATTAGTTGGGCCAATGGAGGAGTCACATACCAAGTTGCAATTCCCCAAAACAGTTTCCGAAACGGAGCTTCGAGCAAAGAGATCAAAATCCGCGGGTTTGAGAGCAAGAACACGAGAGAGAGAGAGCAATGGTGATTTTTTCTGGAGGTAGGTGGTGACATGGGCTAAAGAGATAAGTGTGGGTGCCCACGTGGGACCACAACCCACCTGGTGCACTTTTCAGGACATCTAGAGAACTTTATTTTATTGCACAGAAAATCCAGAAAAACAGGATAAACATGGCATTTTATTTTATTTAACTAAGAAAAATTGAAAATAAAAGTGAAGGACAGAAGATGGTGCCTACTAAATTCATCAACTTCATAACTCTCAAAAGTGTTCCATTAATAAGGTTGATCAAGTCTTATTAACAACCACCTTCGATTAGCATGAAACCGAAGAACTTTTATAAAACACTAAGTTACCTCGGGATATGCATGTCCCCAACAATAAGTATATCATATTTCTTTTTGGTAGTTGGTAGGGGTAGTTGAAAACTTCCAATAGTGACTGTCGAAGATTTTTCAATAACATTAATACCATTCACTTGGAATTGTTTCTTCGGAAAGTGCACCGTATGCTCATTACCATTGATATGAAAAGTGACCTTGCTTTTATTGCAATCAATAACAACCCCTACAGTTTTCAAAAAGGGTCTACCAAGGATAATCGACATTTTGTCGTCATCGGGCATCTCAAGTATAATAAAGTCAGTTAAGATGGTAACATTTGCAACAACAACAACGAGCACATCCTCACAAATAGCGATAGGTATAGTAGTTGATTTATCGGCCATTTGCAAAGATATTTCAGTAGGTGTGAGTTTATTCAAATCAAGTCAAAGAGAAAGGCAGAACACTAACACCAGCTCCTGAATCACATAAAGCAGTTTTCACATAGTTTATTTTGATGGAGCAAGGTATAGTTGGTATTCCCGGATCTCCAAGTTTTTAGGTACTCCATCCTTAAAAGAATAATTAGCAACCATGGTGGAGATTTCAGCTTCCGGTATTTTTCTCTTATTGGTGATGATGTCTTTCATGTACTTTGCATAAGGGGCCATCTTTAAAATATTAGTCAAGCGAGTACGCAAAAAGACTAGCCTAATCATTTCAGCAAAGCGTTCAAATTCTTCATCATCTTTCTTCTTAGTTGATTTAGGTGGAAAGGGCATGGGTTTCTGGTTCTCTTTCCCTTCCATATTTTCGAGCAAAAAGTCTCTTTTATCATATCTTTATTCTTGGGTTCTAGGTTATCAAGATCAACAGCTGGTTCTATTTCAACATCATTATCTGGTTCTTTATTGTTTGGTTGAGTGTCTTCAAGAACCTCATCATTATCTTTTTCATTATCACTAGGTGAGTTTTCATTACCAGATTAAGTTTCAGCATCAGAAATAGAAACATCATTATTAGCTTTAGGAGGTTTTTCTATCTCAGGTTCACTAGAGGTATGCAAAGTTTTATCATTTTTCTTTTTCTTCTTCTTTTTGGTAGTACTATGATGAGGACATCAATACAATTATTACACCCACAGGCCCTGCTGCTATACATACTGGACCAATTACTAGAGCTCGCGCACGCCAATTAAATTACCAGGTACTTTCGTTTCTTGCTAATGATTCTAATGTTCATGAGAATATGATGCTGCCTAAATTGGATACATTTGTTTTGCTTACAAATGAAGGGCCTAGCTTTGAGAAGGATGAACATTGGAGCAAGAACAAGCATGGAGATGATGGCATGCGCATGGGGAACAAGAACGGAGTTACAAGTGATGATTTCAGGACGTTGAAGCCACCATAATGCGTGCATGAAGCCTTGGACGAAATATACAAGATGCTACTTCATAACTTTCGTCCAGAGGCTATTCTAGGTGCTGCGTCACCTTATTATTGGGCCAGGCCCATGTAATTTCGAAATACATAAGTATAGGCTGTTTTTAGAGTCCGTATGTGTGGGGAAACAAGAGATAGGGTTGGTTTCGGACCCCTTCCTCAAGGGCCACGAAATTCCCCCCTCTTCCTCCATATATACAGCCCTTAGGGCGTCGTTTAGACTTTGGGTTTTGTTTAGATTAAAAGTTCGCCATAGCTGCAACTTCGCGTACTTCGTTTGTGTTCAGCGACCAGACAAAGGCGTCACAGAACCCCACCTTGATCAATAAAGCTTTCATCTTATATTCGCAATATCCAGATTGCAATCTCAGTTTCTTGCCTGTTCTTCGTTTGCTCGCAGGAAACAGACCCTCGTGGTTAGGTTGATCGTGCTCCGGCGTGGTCGATAACCTCTCGGAGTTGGTTTAGCGATTGCTAAGGCGCGACGTCCTCGCACGTTCGTAGTCGGATCGTCAAAGTCGACTTCCATCAAAGCGATATTCATCATCTCATCGAAAGACGGGACACCTTTACCTCTATCAAGTGGTATCAGATTTCCAGGTTGCTCGGTGAGATTTTACAGTTTTTCGTAGTTTAGATCGAGTCTGTTCTTCATACCTACAGTCCACGAAAAAGCCACAAAAAAAAATTAGGGTTAGTTCATCATATCCGAACCAATCTGAGCCTTTGCATAATCTTTTTAGGGTTTTTGCTTTGTTGAATTTGCGGTTGCATCGTCGTGTCAAGTTGCTGGTCTTAGAGTCTAGTCTTTTAGAGTTTCGAGTTCTGGTCATAAGTTGTCACGCCGCCGCCGCACCATCATCATCGCCTTGCCATCTACCACCATTGCTTATCCGCCACCGCTTTGAATCCGTATCCATATACCACCACCGCTGCCATATACTACCGCCATATATCCACCACCAATCCGAGTTCTTTTCATAGTCGGTTTGTTTTAGAGATCCATATATTTTTCCGTTTAAAAAAAAAAAGAGTCTGGAGACCCCCGGGCAGTTTTTAGGCCAAAATTTCGGCAACCCAAAATATTTTTTCCCTATCCTATTTTTAGGCCCCGGGTAGTGTTTTGAGACACTCGCCATCATAGTGATTTTTTGTCGCACTTTTTCGTCGTCGCTGCCCTGATTTCCGAAAAAACAAATAGTCAAAAAATTTTGTGCCCATCCTGTCAGTTTGACCTGGGAAGAGTTTTGAGACACTCGCCATTATAGTGATTTTTTTCGCAAAAAAAAAAAAAAAGGAGGAGCGCAAAAAAAAAAAAAAGAGCGCAAAAAAAAAAAAAAAAGAGCGAAAAAAAAATTCCTGAGTGTGCTTTTCCCTTGTTTACGTGCAGCGCCGTGATTTTGTTAGTGTTCTAGGCTCGCGTCTCTAGCACGGTCTAGCCTAGGACCAGCACAGTACCGTCGTTGAGCGTTTATTCAACTTTGCATCTCTGAATTGATTATTGCTTACCATTTTGCTACCATATTATAAGCCTTCCCAGCTCCACATAAGTCTACATCGTGCGTTTGACTCTCCCTGGTAATCGCTATATCCAAGCTTTGAGAGTTTTTGACTACAACGGTTGCCGATCACCACCTGCTGCTGGGTAAGAACTGGTAAGAATTTGAGATTCGCTTGAAGGTTTTGTGACACACCACCATCCCACCACTTCTAGTAGTCTGCAGGATCATATTCTTTTGTGTTTCTATTGCTGCTAACCATGGCAGGTTCACAAGCCGATGAGACTGATTGGGCGAACATGACGAACAAGGAGTTGCATGATAAATTTCAGCAAATGATGAGTGGCCAGGTGGGAGATGTGCTAAACAGATTTGAAGAGGCTATGGAGAAGATAGATGCCGTGGAGAAGTCGTTTGAGACAAAGCTGGATAACAAGTTTACTGAATTACTCAAGCGTCTTCCCCAACCACCACCGGCTGCACATGTCGCACCTCTACAACAACAACAACCACATCTCCAACGCCGCCTTCCAAATCAAGTGGGACGGGCACAGCGCGTTCCAATTGAGATTGGTCAAAATTCGGGTGCTGCTGTCCCTACTGTTGATGCTTCTTTGGCTCCTGCTCCTGCGGCGGCTGAGGAGGATGACGATTATGCAGGCGATTATGAGGATGAGGTTGATCAAAATCAGAACTACGTGCAGCCACCAGCACCACCACCAGCAGGTCGACCTCAGGTATATATTCGCAACGGTAGGCCGGCACCACCACCTCAGGTACGAGATCATGACCATCTCCCTAAACTGAAATTGAATATTCCACCATTTGAGGGTAGATATGTTCCTGATATATATCTTACTTGGGAGTTAGAAACTGAACAACGATTTACATGTTTACAATATCCTGAGGAGAGACGTGTTCCTGCTGCTGTTTGTGCTTTCACTAGCTTTGCATGTGTTTGGTGGTCTGAACATTGTAGATTATATCCTGTTCCAGCTACTTGGGCTGCTTTGAAAACTGCTATGCGTACTCGTTGGGTTCCACCATATTATCAACGTGAATTACTTCAAAAATTGCAGCGTTTAAGACAAGGAAAAAATTCTGTAGAAGAATATTATCAGGAATTACAAACTGGCATGATTAGATGTGGTATTGTTGAGGAGAATGAAGCTATGCTTGCACGTTTTATGGGTGGATTAAATAAAGAGATTCAGACCATTCTAGAGTATAAGGATTATAATAATATCACTCGTTTATTCCATCTTGCTTGTAAAGCTGAACGTGAAGTGCAGGATCGACAGCCATTGGCGCGAACTAACTTTTCTGCAGGTCGACCTTCATCATGGACACCGCGTGCATCTTCTACTTCCACTTCACCATCACCTCCATCAGGTGCCACCTCCAGCCGTGATACAAGAAAGCAGGCACAACCACCACTCTCTGCCAAGAGCACACCTGCCGGGCCTGTGCAGAGCTCTTCTTCTTCCATGGCATCGACAGGGCACACAAGTGATATTATTTGTCGTCGTTGTAAGGGAAGAGGACATTTTGCGAGAGAATGCAAATCTCAGCGTGTCATGATTGCTACTGAGGATGGTGGGTATGAGTCCGCTAGTGACTATGATGAGGAGACTTTGGCTCTTATTACACGTGAAGAACATGGTGGAGATGATTCTGAAAATGAGACGCAATACATGGCTCCTGAAGACGCTGACAGGTATGAATGTTTAGTTGCTCAACGTGTTTTGAGTATGCAGGTCACACAAGCAGAGCAAAATCAGAGGCATAATTTGTTCCATACAAAGGGAGTTGTGAAGGAACGTTCTGTTCGCGTCATCATAGATGGAGGGAGCTGTAACAACTTGGCTAGCATGGAGATGGTGGAGAAGCTATCTCTCACCACAAGACCACATCCACATCCTTACTACATCCAATGGTTCAACAACAGCGGCAAGGTTAAGGTAACACGTACTGTTCGAGTGCATTTTAGTATCTCTACATATGCTGATTATGTTGATTGTGATGTGGTACCCATGCAAGCATGTTCCTTATTACTAGGTAGACCATGGCAATTTGATAAAAATTCTGTACACCATGGTAGAAACAATCAGTATACTCTTGTTCATAAGGATAAAAATATTACTTTGCTTCCTATGACTCCTGATTCCATTTTGAAAGATGACATTAATAGAGCTAATAAAGCAAAACAGGAGAAAAATAAGAGTGAAAATCAGATTGTGGCAAAGGAATTTGAGCAACAAATGAAACCTAATAATAAACCATCTAGTGTTGTTTCTGAAATTAAATTGAAAAGTGCATGTTTACTTGCCACAAAATCTGATATTGATGAACTAGATTTCAGCAAATCTGTTTGCTATGCTTTTGTGTGCAAAGAGGCATTATTTTCATTCGAGGACGTGCCTTCCTCTTTGCCCCCTGCTGTCACTCACATTTTGCAGGAGTTCGCTGACGTCTTCCCACAAGACGTGCCACCGGGATTACCACCTATTCGAGGGATTGAGCATCAAATTGACTTAATTCCCGGTGCATCGCTACCCAACCGTGCACCATACCGTACCAATCCAGAGGAGACGAAGGAGATTATGCGTCAAGTACAGGAGCTGCTCGACAAAGGTTATATACGCGAATCTCTTAGTCCTTGTGCTGTTCCTATTATACTCGTGCCTAAAAAGGATGGTACGTCGCGTATGTGTGTTGATTGTAGAGGCATTAATAATATTACTATTCGTTATCGTCATCCTATTCCTAGGCTCGATGATATGCTTGATGAATTGAGTGGCTCTACAATATTCTCCAAAGTTGATTTGCGTAGTGGATACCATCAAATTCGTATGAAATTGGGAGATGAATGGAAAACTGCATTTAAAACTAAGTTTGGTTTATATGAGTGGTTAGTCATGCCTTTTGGGTTAACTAATGCACCTAGTACTTTCATGAGACTAATGAACGAAGTTTTACGTGCTTTCATTGGACGATTTGTGGTGGTCTATTTTGATGATATACTGATTTATAGCAAATCTTTGGAAGAACATTTGGAACATTTACGTGCTGTTTTTATTGCTCTACGTGATGCACGTTTGTTTGGTAACCTTGGGAAGTGCACCTTTTGCACCGACCGAGTATCTTTTCTTGGCTATGTTGTTACTCCACAGGGAATTGAAGTTGATAAAGCCAAGATTGAAGCTATTGAGAGTTGGCCGCAGCCCAAAACGGTCACACAAGTGCGGAGTTTTCTTGGACTCGCTGGTTTCTATAGGCGTTTTGTGAGAGATTTTAGCACCATTGCTGCACCTCTCAACGAGCTTACAAAGAAGGATGTGCCTTTTGTTTGGGGTACCGCACAGGAAGAAGCCTTCACGGTATTGAAAGATAAGTTGACACATGCTCCTTTACTCCAACTTCCTGATTTTAATAAGACTTTTGAGCTTGAATGTGATGCTAGTGGCATTGGATTAGGAGGTGTGTTATTACAAGATGGCAAACCTGTTGCATACTTTTCTGAAAAATTGAGTGGGCCTAGTCTGAATTATTCTACTTATGATAAAGAACTATATGCTCTTGTTCGGACTTTAGAAACATGGCAACATTATTTATGGCCCAAAGAATTTGTTATACATTCTGATCATGAATCTTTGAAACATATTAAAAGTCAAGCTAAACTGAATCATAGACATGCTAAATGGGTTGAATTCATTGAAACTTTCCCTTATGTCATTAAACACAAGAAGGGTAAAGAAAATGTTATTGCTGATGCATTGTCTCGTCGCTATACTATGCTTTCACAACTTGACTTCAAAATATTTGGTTTGGAGACCATCAAAGATCAATATGTGCATGATGCTGATTTTAAAGATGTATTGCAGAATTGTAAAGAAGGAAGAACCTGGAACAAGTTTGTCGTTAATGATGGATTTGTGTTCCGTGCTAACAAGCTATGCATTCCAGCTAGCTCCCTTCGTCTTTTGTTGTTGCAGGAGGCGCATGGAGGAGGATTAATGGGACACTTTGGCGTGAAGAAGACGGAGGACGTACTTGCTACACATTTCTTTTGGCCAAAGATGAGACGGGATGTTGAGCGTTTTGTTGCTCGCTGCACTACATGTCAAAAAGCTAAGTCCCGACTAAATCCTCATGGTTTATATATGCCTTTGCCTGTACCTAGTGTTCCTTGGGAGGATATATCTATGGACTTTGTTTTAGGTTTACCTCGAACAAAGAAGGGGAGGGATAGCATATTTGTTGTTGTGGATAGATTCTCGAAAATGGCGCACTTTATACCATGTCATAAAAGCGATGATGTTGTTAATGTTGCTGATTTGTTCTTTCGTGAAATTATTCGCTTGCATGGTGTGCCAAATACTATTGTTTCAGATCGTGATACTAAATTTCTTAGCCACTTTTGGAGATGTTTATGGGCTAAGTTGGGGACTAAACTGCTTTTTAGTACTACTTGTCACCCCCAAACTGATGGACAAACTGAAGTAGTCAATAGAACATTGTCTACTATGCTTAGGGCTGTTTTGAAGAATAATAAGAAAATGTGGGAAGACTGCTTGCCTCATATTGAGTTTGCTTATAATCGTTCATTGCATTCTACTACTAAGATGTGCCCTTTTGAAATTGTGTATGGTTTCCTACCTCGTGCACCTATTGATTTGTTGCCTCTTCCATCTTCGGAGAAGGTTAATTTTGATGCTAAACAACGTGCTGAATTGATCTTAAAAATGCATGAGTTAACTAAGGAAAACATTGAGCGTATGAATGCTAAATATAAACTTGCTAGAGATAAGGGTAGAAAACATGTTGTGTTTGCACCTGGAGATCTTGTTTGGTTACATTTGCGTAAGGATAGATTTCCTGATTTGCGCAAATCAAAGCTAATGCCACGTGCTGATGGTCCTTTTAAGGTGTTAGAGAAAATAAATGATAATGCATATAAACTTGAGCTGCCTGCAGATTTTGGGGTTAGTCCCACTTTTAATATTGCAGATTTGAAGCCTTATTTGGGTGAGGAAGATGAGCTTCCGTCGAGGACGACTTCATTTCAAGAAGGGGAGGATGATGAGGACATCAATACAATTATTACACCCACAGGCCCTGCTGCTATACATACTGGACCAATTACTAGAGCTCGCGCACGCCAATTAAATTACCAGGTACTTTCGTTTCTTGCTAATGATTCTAATGTTCATGAGAATATGATGCTGCCTAAATTGGATACATTTGTTTTGCTTACAAATGAAGGGCCTAGCTTTGAGAAGGATGAACATTGGAGCAAGAACAAGCATGGAGATGATGGCATGCGCATGGGGAACAAGAACGGAGTTACAAGTGATGATTTCAGGACGTTGAAGCCACCATAATGCGTGCATGAAGCCTTGGACGAAATATACAAGATGCTACTTCATAACTTTCGTCCAGAGGCTATTCTAGGTGCTGCGTCACCTTATTATTGGGCCAGGCCCATGTAATTTCGAAATACATAAGTATAGGCTGTTTTTAGAGTCCGTATGTGTGGGGAAACAAGAGATAGGGTTGGTTTCGGACCCCTTCCTCAAGGGCCACGAAATTCCCCCCTCTTCCTCCATATATACAGCCCTTAGGGCGTCGTTTAGACTTTGGGTTTTGTTTAGATTAAAAGTTCGCCATAGCTGCAACTTCGCGTACTTCGTTTGTGTTCAGCGACCAGACAAAGGCGTCACAGAACCCCACCTTGATCAATAAAGCTTTCATCTTATATTCGCAATATCCAGATTGCAATCTCAGTTTCTTGCCTGTTCTTCGTTTGCTCGCAGGAAACAGACCCTCGTGGTTAGGTTGATCGTGCTCCGGCGTGGTCGATAACCTCTCGGAGTTGGTTTAGCGATTGCTAAGGCGCGACGTCCTCGCACGTTCGTAGTCGGATCGTCAAAGTCGACTTCCATCAAAGCGATATTCATCATCTCATCGAAAGACGGGACACCTTTGCCTCTATCATACTAGGTGCATCAGTGTTAATTATTTGAGAGTCTTGTTCAATTCTTTTTGGGTGTCCCTCAGGATAAAGTGGTTCCTGAGTCATTCTACCTCCTATAGTCATTACTATAATAGCATGATCACTGATATTATTGTTCATTTCATCAAGCAATTCTCTTTGAGATTTATCAACTTGTTCTAGTTGATTTTGAACCATAGAGGCATGTTTCCTTACACCTCTAATAACATTTGAGATTCCGAATAATAAGTCACTCAAGCGAGCAATCATATCAAAACTATATTTCAATTGCTTCATGACATTTGCATTGAAGTGGTCTTGTTTTCTAATACAGTTATCAAACTCATAAAGGCATTGACTAGGATGCATATTATAAGGATTGTCATCATCATCATTGAATTTCCTTAAAGAATTTACCTCTACCACCTTGGGTGGTGGTGGATCAAGCCCATGTATTTCTTCAATAGGAGGTAAATTTTTGACATCCTCAGCTTTAATACCTTTTTCGTTCATACATTTATTTGCCTCTTGCATATCTTCAGGACTGAGATATGAGATACCCCTCTTCTTTGAAGTGGGTTTAGGCGGTGGTTCAGGAAGAGTCCAATCATCATAATTTTTTAATATGTTATTCAATAATTCTTCAGCTTGTTCAACAGTCCGTTCCCTGAAAACACAACCAGCACAACTATCGAGGAAGTCCCTAGAAGCATCGATTAGTCTATTATAGAAGATATCAAGTATTTCATTTTTCCTAAGAGGATGATCAGGCAAAGCATTCAACAATTGGAGAAGCCTCCCCCAAGCTTGTGGGAGACTCTCTTCTTCAATTTGCACAAAGTTAAATATTTCCTGTAAGGCAACTTGTTTCTTATGAGCAGGATTTTTTCCAGAGAAGTAGTAAATCATATCATGGGGACTATTCACACAACCAAGAACAAGAGTATTATACCGAGTCTTAGCATCACCCATTAATGAGAATGGAAATAACTTGAGAATATAATAGTAGCAAATTTTCTCATCATGAGAAAATAGGGTGGCTATGTCATTCAGCTTAGTAAGATGTGCCACAACGGTTTCAGTTTCATAACCATGGAAAGGATCAGATTCAACCAAAGTACTCATCTCTGGGTTGATAGAGAATCCATAATCCTTATCATCAACAAAGACAGGTGAAGTGGCAAATTTAGGATCACCTTTCATTGTAGCATTCAAATATTTCTCAGTTTGCATAATAATTTCTTAAGATCATCCCTATCAATGCAAGCAAGAAAATTTGTAGTTGTCTCCTCATCCATAACATAACCTTCCAGTATCTTAGGCAATTCATATCTAGGAGGATTAGGTCTAATAGGTGTCTCAAGATATTCAGATTCAATGATTTCATCAGTTTCAGCATCCTCAATAACTTTAGCTCTAGCAATTTGTTCATCAAGAAAATCACCTAGTGGCACATTATCATGAAGCAAGGTACTAGCATCATCATAAGTGTTATCCATACCAGAAGTAGCATCATCAATAACTTGTGAAATATCAGAATTAATAACATGTGGCGGTGTTGCAAGTTTAACTAAATAGAAGGTAAATCAAGTGCAGAGCTAGATGGCAGTTCCTTACCTCCCGTCGTCTTACAGGGAATATCTTAGTCTTGGTGTCCATCAGATTCTTCATAGTGATAAATTGATAATAATCTCAACTGACTCAACAAATATAGCTATGCTCCCCGGCAACGGCGCCAGAGAAAGATCTTGATAACCCACAAGTATAGGGGATCGCAACAGTTTTCGAGGGTAGAGTATTCAACCCAAATTTATTGATTCGACACAAGGGGAGCCAAAGAATACTTGCAAGTATTAGCAGCTGAGTTGTCAATTCAACCACGCCTGGAGATTAATTATATGCAGCAAAGTGATCAGTAGCAAAGTAGTATGATAGTTTTGATAGTAGTAGCAAGAGCAATAGTAACGGTAACAATGATAACAATGATTTTGTAGCAACTGTAACAGTAACAGTAGCAGTAGTAACTTAGCAAGAACAATATAAGAGAAATTCATAGGCATTGGATCGGTGGTCGTTGGATGATATTCATCATATAATAGTCATAACCTAGGGCGATACGACACTGGCTCCAGTTCGTAAATATATTGTAGGCATGTATTCCGTAGATAGTCATGCATGCTTATGGAAAGACCTTGCATAACATATTTTTTTCTACCCTCCTGTGGCAGTGGGGTCCATATGGAAACTAGGGGATATTAAGGCCTCCTTTTAATAGAGAACCGGAACAAAGTGTTAGCACATAGTGAATACATGAACTCCTCAAACTACGGTCATCGCCGAAAAGTATCCCGACTACAATCACTCCGGGTTTTACGGATCATAACATGTCACTACTGGAATCAGGAACTTTGCTGTCAGCCGGTTCTTTGCCGTCAGCTAGCTGATGGCAAAGAGGGTCTTTGCCATCAGCTTAAAGAAAACTGATGGCAAAGAAGCAGCTGACAGCAAAGAAAGTGTTTGCCATCAGCCCCATCTTTGCCGTCAGCTAGCTGACGGCAAAGAACCTTTGGCGCCCGCTAGCGGACGGCAAAGAGGCAGGGTAGGCCGCTGGCGAGGGGCAGCTAACGGCCACTTTCTTTGCCATCCGCTAGCTGATGGCAAAGAAACTTTGTCGTCCGCTAGCAGACGGCAAAGAAAGTGGCCAAACTAACGTCCGTTAGCTAGGCTCTTTGTCGTCTGCTAGAGGACGGCAAAGAACTGTGCCCTATCTAAAAAAAGCCCTCCCCTACCCCTCTCTCTCCCTACCCTACCCTCCCCTCATCCCAACCCCGCGCCGCCGCCCCGCCCCGCCGCGCAGCCCCGGGACGCCTCGCCGCCCCGGCCCGCGCCGCGGCCCCGCCCCGCCGCGTCGCCGCCCCAGCCGCCCCGCCCCGTCTGCGCCAACCCGGGCCTCCTCACCGCCCCGGCCGTCTCGCCATGACGCGCCGGCCCCGCCTCGGCCGTCCCGCCCCTCCGCGCCGGCCGCCCCGCCGGCCCGCCCCGCCGCGCCACGTCGCCACCCCTGCCGCTCCGCCCCGCCGCCCCGCCTCGGCCGCTCCAAGGTGAGACCTTTTCTTCTTCTTTTTTCTTTTTTTAGATTTAGTTTAATTAGGTTTAGTATAATTTAGTTTAGGTTTTGTTTAGTTTAGTTAGTTTAGTTTAATTTAGTTTAGGTTAAGTTTCTGGTTCAGTTTAGGTTTAGTTTAGTTAGTTTAGTTTAGTTTAGGTTTAGTTTAGTTAGTTTAGTTTAGGTTTAGTTTACGTTAAGTTTCTAGTTTATTTTGAACATGTGAAATTTGTTGTTATTCTTTTAGTTCAAGCATTTATTCCCGCATCGACGTCGACGATGCCTATCCCGCATCCACGTCGTCGACTCGGGGGAGGAGGCCTGGTTGATCACAGGGGCCATGTCCGAGACTGGGCTCCGCCGGGCTGGTACTAGGAGGTTCTACCTTCTGGGTGGTGCAGCTTGGTGAGGAGCCAGCCCATCGTCGACCCGAACCTTGTTTGGTGGCGGTCGCGTGGGCCAGTGACGGTGCTGAGTGATGAGGACATCAATACCATTGTTACACCCACAGCCCCTGCTGCTATACATACTGGACCAATTACTAGAGCTCGCGCACGCCAATTAAATTAGCAGGTACTTCCGTGTCTTGGTAATGATTCTAATGTTCATGAGAATATGATGCTGCCTAAATTGCATACATTTGTTTTGCTTACAAATGAAGGGCCTAGCTTTGAGAAGGATGAACATTGGAGCAAGAACAAGCATGGAGATGATGGCATGCGCATCGGGAACAAGAACGGAGTTACAAGTGATGATTTCAGGACGTTGAAGCCACCATAATGTGTGCATGAAGCCTTGGACGAAATATACAAGATGCTACTTCATAACTTCCGTCCAGAGGCTATTCTAGGTGTTGCGTCACCTTACTATTGGGCCAGGCCCATGTAATTTCGAAATACTTGAGTATAGGCTATTTTTAGAGTCCGTATGTGTGGGGAAACAAAAGATAGGGTTGGTTTCGGACCCCTTCCCCAAGGGCCATGAAATTCCCCCCTCTTCCTCCATATATACAGCACTTAGGGCGTCGTTTAGACTTTGGGTTTTGTTTAGATTAAAAGTTCGCCATAGCTGCAACTTCGCGTACTTCGTTTGTGTTCAACGACCAGACAAAGGCGTCACAGAACCCCACCTTGATCAATAAAGCTTTCATCTTATATTCGCAATATCCAGATTGCAATCTCAGTTTCTTGCTTGTTCTTCGTTTGCTCGCAGGAAACAGACCCTCGTGGTCAGGTTGATCATGCTCCGGCGTGGTCAATAACCTCTCGGAGTTGGTTTAGCGATTGCTAAGGCGCGACGTCATCGCACGTTCGTAGTCGGATCGTCAAAGTCGACTTCCACCAAAGCGATATCCATCATCTCATCGGAAGACGGGACACCTTTGCCTCTATCAAGTGGTATCAGATTTCTAGGTTGCTCGGTGAGATTTTACAGTTTTTCGTCGTTTAGATCGAGTCTGTTCTTCATACCTACAGTCCACGAAAAAGCCACAAAAAAAATTAGGGTTAGTTCATCATATCTGAACCAATCTGAGCCTTTGCATAATCTTTTTAGGGTTTTTGCTTTGTTGAATTTGCGGTTGCATCGTCGTGTTTAGTTGCTGGTCTTAGAGTCTAGTCTTTTAGAGTTTCGAGTTCTGGTCATAAGTTGTCACGCCGCCGCCGCACCATCATCATCGCCTTGCCATCTACCACCATTGCTTATCCGCCACCGCTTTGAATCCGTATCCATATACCACCACCAATCCGTATCCATATACCACCACCGATCCGTATCCATATACCACCACCGCTACCATATACCACCACCGCTGCCATATCCTACCACCATATATCCACAACCAATCCGAGTTCTTTTCATATTCGGTTTGTTTTAGAGATCCATCTATTTTCCGTTTCGTGTTTCCTTGCCTGAGTAGGTCTCGGAAAAAAAAGAGTCTGGAGACCCCCGGGCAGTTTTTAGGCCAAAATTTCGGCGACCAAAAATATTTTTTCCCTATCCTATTTTTAGGTCCCGGGGAGTGTTTTGAGGCACTCGCCATCATAGTGATTTTTTGTCGCACTTTTTCGTCGTCGCTGCCCTGATTTCCGAAAAAAATAGTCAAAAAAAATTTGTGCCTATCATGTCAGTTTGACCTGGGAAGAGTTTTGAGACACTCGCCATTATAGTGATTTTTCGCAAAAAAAAGAGGAGCGCAAAAAAAAAGAGCGCGAAAAAGAAGAGCAAAAAAAAAGAGCAAAAAAAATTTCCAGAGTGTGCTTTTCCCTTGTTTACGTGCAGCGCCGTGATTTTGTTAGTGTTCTAGGCTCGCGTCTCTAGCACGGTCTAGCCTAGGACCAGCACAGTACCGTCGTTGAGCGTTTATTCAACTTTGCATCTCTGAATTGATTATTGCTGACCATTTTTGCTACCATATTATAAGCCTTCCCAGCTCCACATACATCTACATCGTGCGTTTGACTCTCCTTGGTAATCGCTCTATCCAAGCTTTTAGAGTTTTGACTACAACGGTTGCCGATCACCACCGGCTGCTGGGTAAGAACTGGTAAGAATTTGAGATTCGCTTGCAGGATTTGTGACACACCACCATCACCACCACTTCCTAGTAGTCTGTAGGATCATATTCTTTTGTGTTTCTACTGCTGCTAACCATGGCAGGATCACAAGCCGATGAGACTGATTGGGAGAACATGACGAACAAGGAGTTGCATGATAAATTTCAGCAAATGATGAGTGGCCAGGTGGGAGATGTGCTAAACAGGTTTGAAGAGGCTATGGAGAAGATAGATGCCGTGGAGAAGTCGTTCGAGACAAAGCTGGATAACAAGTTTACTGAATTACTCAAGTGTCTTCCCCAACCACCACCGGCTGCATATGTCGCACCTCTACAACAACAACAACCACATCTCCAACGCCGCCTTCCAAATCAAGTGGGACGAGCACAGCGCGTTCCAATTGAGACTGGTCAAAATTCGGGTGCCGCTGCACCTACTGTTGATGCTTCTTTGGCTCCTGCTACTGCGGCGGCTGAGGAGGATGACGATTATGCGGGCGATTATGAGGATGAGGTTGATCAAAATCAGAACTACGTGCAGCCACCAGCACCACCACCAGCAGGTCGGCCTCATGTATATATTCGCAACGGTAGGCCGGCACCGCCACCTCAGGTACGAGATCATGACCATCTCCCTAAACTGAAATTGAATATTCCACCATTTGAGGGTAGATATGTTCCTGATATATATCTTACTTGGGAGTTAGAAACTGAACAACGATTTACATGTTTACAATATCCTGAGGAGAGACGTGTTCCTGCTGCTGTTTGTGCTTTCACTAGCTTTGCATGTGTTTGGTGGTCTGAACATTGTAGATTATATCCTGTTCCAGCTACTTGGGCTGCTTTGAAAACTGCTATGCGTACTCGTTGGGTTCCACCATATTACTTCAAAAATTGCAGCGCTTAAGACAAGGGAAAAATTCTGTAGAAGAATATTATCAGGAATTACAAACTGGCATGATTAGATGTGGTATTGTTGAGGAGAATGAAGCTATGCTTGCACGTTTTATGGGTGGATTAAATAAAGAGATTCAGACCATTCTAGAGTATAAGGATTATAATAATATCACTCGTTTATTCCATCTTGCTTGTAAAGCTGAACGTGAAGTGCAGGATCGACAGCCATTGGCGCGAACTAACTTTTCTGCAGGTCGACCTTCAACATGGACACCACCTGCATCCTCTACTTCCACTTCACCATCACCTCCATCAGGTGCCACCTCCAGCCGTGATACAAGAAAGCAGGCACAACCACCACTCTGTGCCAAGAGAACACCTGCCGGGCCTGCAGAGCTCTTCTTCTTCCATGGCGTCAACAGGGCACAGAAGTGATATTATTTGTCGTCGTTGTAAGGGAAGAGGACATTATGCGAGAGAATGCAAATCTCAGCGTGTGATGATTGCTACTGAGGATGGTGGGCATGAGTCCGCTAGTGACTATGATGAGGAGACTTTGGCTCTTATTACACGTGAAGAACATGGTGGAGATGATTCTGAAAATGAGACGCAATACATGGCTCCTAAAGACGCTGACAGGTATGAATGTTTAGTTGCTCAGCGTGTTTTGAGTGTGCAGGTCACACAAGCAGAGCAAAATCAGAGGCATAATTTGTTCCATACAAAGGGAGTTGTGAAGGAACGTTCTGTTCGCGTCATCATAGATGGAGGGAGCTGTAACAACTTGGCTAGCATGGAGATGGTGGAGAATCTATCTCTCACCACAAGACTACATCCACATCCTTACTACATCCAATGGTTCAACAACAGCGGCAAGGTTAAGGTAACACGAACTGTTCGTGTGCATTTTAGTATCCCTACATATGCTGATTATGTTGATTGTGATGTGGTACCCATGCAAGCATGTTCCTTATTACTTGGTAGACCATGGCAATTTGATAAAAATTCTGTACACCATGGTAGAAACAATCAGTATACTCTTGTTCATAAGGATAAAAATATTACTTTGCTTCCTATGACTCCTGATTCCATTTTGAAAGATGACATTAATAGAGCTAATAAAGCAAAACAGGAGAAAAATAAGAGTGAAAATCAGATTGTGGCAAAAGAATTTGAGCAACAAATGAAACCTAATAATAAACCATCTAGTGTTGTTTCTGAAATTAAATTGAAAAGTGCATGTTTACTTGCCACAAAATCTGATATTGATGAGCTAGATTTCAACAAATCTGTTTGCTATGCTTTTGTGTGCAAAGAGGCATTATTTTCATTCGAGGACGTGGCTTCCTCTTTGCCCCCTACTGTCACTAACATTTTGCAGGAGTTCGCTGACGTCTTCCCACAAGACGTGCCACCGGGATTACCACCTATTCGAGGGATTGAGCATCAAATTGATTTAATTCCCGGTGCATCGCTACCCAACCGTGCACCATACCGTACCAATCCAGAGGAGACGAAGGAGATTATGCGTCAAGTACAGGAGCTGCTCGACAAAGGTTATATACGCGAATCTCTTAGTCCTTGTGCTGTTCCTATTATACTAGTGCCTAAAAAGGATGGTATGTCGCGTATGTGTGTTGATTGTAGAGGCATTAATAATATTACTATTCGTTATCGTCATCCTATTCCTAGGCTAGATGATATGCTTGATTAATTGAGTGGCTCTACAATATTCTTCAAAGTTGATTTGCGTAGTGGATACCATCAAATTCGTATGAAATTGGGAGATGAATGGAAAACTGCATTTAAAACTAAGTTTGGTTTATATGAGTGGTTAGTCATGCCTTTTGGGTTAACTAATGCACCTAGTACTTTCATGAGACTAATGAACGAAGTTTTACGTGCTTTCATTGGACGATTTGTGGTAGTCTATTTTGATGATATACTGATTTATAGCAAATCTTTGGAAGAACATTTGGAACATTTACGTGCTGTTTTTATTGCTCTACGTGATGCACGTTTGTTTGGTAACCTTGGGAAGTGCACCTTTTGCATCGACCGAGTATCTTTTCTTGGCTATGTTGTTACTCCACAGGGAATTGAAGTTGATAAAGCCAAGATTGAAGCTATTGAGAGTTGGCCGCAGCCCAAAACGGTCACACAAGTGCGGAGTTTTCTTGGACTCGCTGGTTTCTATAGGCGTTTTATGAGAGATTTTAGCACCATTGCTGCACCTCTCAACGAGCTTACAAAGAAGGATGTGCCTTTTGTTTGGGGTACCGCACAGAAAGAAGCCTTCACGGTATTGAAAGATAAGTTGACACATGCTCCTTTACTCCAACTTCCTGATTTTAATAAGACTTTTGAGCTTGAATGTGATGCTAGTGGAATTGGATTAGGAGGTGTGTTATTACAAGATGGTAAACCTGTTGCATACTTTTCTGAAAAATTGAGTGGGCCTAGTCTGAATTATTCTACTTATGATAAAGAACTATATGCTCTTGTTCGGACTTTAGAAACATGGCAACATTATTTATGGCCCAAAGAATTTGTTATACATTCTGATCATGAATCTTTGAAACATATTAAAAGTCAAGCTAAACTGAATCATAGACATGCTAAATGGGTTGAATTCATTGAAACTTTCCCTTATGTCATTAAACACAAAAGGGTAAAGAAAATGTTATTGCTGATGCATTGTCTCGTCGCTATACTATGCTTTCACATCTTGACTTCAAAATATTTGCTTTGGAGACCATCAAAGATCAATATGTGCATGATGCTGATTTTAAAGATGTTTTGCAGAACTGTAAAGAAGGAAGAACCTGGAACAAGTTTGTCGTTAATGATGGATTTGTGTTCCGTGCTAACAAGCTACGCATTCCAGCTAGCTCTCTTTGTCTTTTGTTGTTGCAGGAGGCGCATGGAGGAGGATTAATGGGACACTTTGGCGTGAAGAAGACGGAGGACGTACTTGCTACACATTTCTTTTGGCCAAAGATGAGACGGGATGTTGAGCGTTTTGTTGCTCGCTGCACTACATGTCAAAAAGCTAAGTCACGACTCAATCCTCATGGTTTATATATGCCTTTGCCTGTACCTAGTGTTCCTTGGGAGGATATATCTATGGACTTTGTTTTAGGTTTACCTCAAACAAAGAAGGGGAGGGATAGCATATTTGTTGTTGTGGATAGATCCTCAAAAATGGCACACTTTATACCATGTCATAAAAGCGATGATGCTGTTAATGTTGCTGATTTGTTCTTCCGTGAAATTATTCGTTTGCATGGTGTGCCAAATACTATTGTTTCAGATCGTGATACTAAATTTCTTAGCCACTTTTGGAGATGTTTATGGGCTAAGTTGGGGACTAAACTGCTTTTTAGTACTACTTGTCACCCCCAAACTGATGGAGAAACTGAAGTAGTCAATAGAACATTATCTACTATGCTTAGGGCTGTTTTGAAGAATAATAAGAAAATGTGGGAAGAATGCTTGCCTCATATTGAGTTTGCTTATAATCGTTCATTGCATTCTACTACTAAGATGTGCCCTTTTGAAATTGTGTATGGTTTCCTACCTCGTGCACCTATTGATTTGTTGCCTCTTCCATCTTCGGAGAAGGTTAATTTTGATGCTAAACAACGTGCTGAATTGATCTTAAAAATGCATGAGTTAACTAAGGAAAACATTGAGCGTATGAATGCTAAATATAAACTTGCTGGAGATAAGGGTAGAAAACATGTTGTGTTTGCACCTGGAGATCTTGTTTGGTTACATTTGCGTAAGGATAGATTTCCTGATTTGCGCAAATCAAAGCTAATGCCACGTGCTGATGGTCCTTTTAAGGTGTTAGAGAAAATAAATGATAATGCATATAAACTTGAGCTGCCTGCAGATTTTGGGGTTAGTCCCACTTTTAACATTGCAGATTTGAAGCCTTATTTGGGTGAGGGAGATGAGCTTCCGTCGAGGACGACTTCATTTCAAGAAGGGGAGGATGATGAGGACATCAATACCATTGTTACACCCACAGCCCCTGCTGCTATACATACTGGACCAATTACTAGAGCTCGCGCACGCCAATTAAATTACCAGGTACTTTTGTTTCTTGGTAATGATTCTAATGTTCATGAGAATATGATGCTGCCTAAATTGGATACATTTGTTTTCCTTACAAATGAAGGGCCTAGCTTTGAGAAGGATGAACATTGGAGCAAGAACAAGCATGGAGATGATGGCATGAGCATGGGGAACAAGAACGGAGTTACAAGTGATGATTTCAGGACGTTGAAGCCACCATAATGCGTGCATGAAGCCTTGGACGAAATATACAAGGTGCTACTTCATAACTTTCGTCCAGAGGCTATTCTAGGTGCTGCGTCACCTTATTATTGGGCCAGGCCCATGTAATTTCGAAATACTTGAGTATAGGCTGTTTTTAGAGTCCGTATGTTTGGGGAAACAAGAGATAGGGTTGGTTTCGGACCCCTTCCCCAAGGGCCACGAAATTCCCCCCTCTTCCTCCATATATACAGCCCTTAGGGCGTCGTTTAGACTTTGGGTTTTGTTTAGATTAAAAGTTCGCCATAGCTGCAACTTCGCGTACTTCGTTTATGTTGAACGACCAAACAAAGGCGTCACAGAACCCCACCTTGATCAATAAAGCTTTCATCTTATATTCGCAATATCCAGATTGCAATCTCAGTTTCTTGCTTGTTCTTCGTTTGCTCGCAGGAAACAGACCCTCGTGGTCAGGTTGATCGTGCTCCGGCGTGGTCAATAACCTCTCGGAGTTGGTTTAGCGATTGCTAAGGCGCGACGTCATCGCACGTTCGTAGTCGGATCGTCAAAGTCGACTTCCACCAAAGCGATATCCATCATCTCATCGGAAGACGGGGACACCTTTGCCTCTATCACTGAGGCTTTCGGAGACCACGGAGGCGGTACATCTCCGTGTCAGCGAGGAGGATGAGCACGTCCGGCGCTACATGGTTGCGTTGGAGGGCAGGTTCTCCAGGGATCTCACTGGAGCTATGTTCCTGTGATGATTCCTTCTCTTTGGCTGTCCACCTCCCGTGCCGATACCTGTCGTTCTCTACAGTTCTAGCTATATTAGCGATGCTATATGTATGATACTATTTGAGATGTATTAGTGATAATATTCGACGATGTACGGACGCAAGAGGTGATGTAGTTTTTCTTATTGAATGCATGCTAATTTAGTTTACCCGGGGACGAGCGGGTTAGGGGGTTCCTTGGTGTCGATGGTACCCTAAATAGCAAGTATCGTTAGTGCGAGATACATGTGGCCGTCGGTGTCGAATACTACATCCAAGTCCCACAAGTGACACAGGGGTCCTGCATCCCGCAGCAACAGTTCTTGGCGTCGATGGCGGTCGAACACCATCGCGAATTTGTCTAGCAGCCTCTGAGATGACGATTGAAAGCTAAGTGTTGAAACTTGAAACACCCGAACTGACCCAAGTCTGTTTGGTTGTTTGAAATTTCAATACTTGGCTTTAATCCTCATCGCAGAGGCAGCCAGACAAATTTGCCAAGGTGTTCGACCGTCATCGGCCACCAGAACTATTGTTGCGGGACGCCGGGCGCCGGCATCACTTGTGGGACGTGGATCTAGTTTTCAACGCCGAGTGCCTCATGTATCTTGCACCGATGATACTTGCTATTTAGGGTTCTATCGACACCGAGGAACCCCTAACCCACTCGTCATGTTGTAAATATTTAGTTAGGTTGACGGAAAAAACAATATTGCTATGAAACTCATCTTTTGATTTAAATGTGCAGTTCTTTCGTCGCTGCGAGGGTCTAGTGTTCGACGAGCTCCGCCCCTGCGTTCGTGGGTTAGCACAAATGACATCTCCTCCCCCCGCCTTGATTTGCTCTGTTCCGGTCTTCGTGTCGATGAAACTTGCTAGCTATAGGTGTCTTCAATCATCAGTATGCGTGACCAGTATGCGTCTCCCGTTCAAAAGGGTTACATCTATAAATATGCATGCATTTGCATTTTTATAACCGTGATTTGAATTGTCCAACGTTATCCATGGACAACCCGAGTATGTGTAGATTGGGTTCGTGTTCCCATATGCTCTGCTCCGGATCCGATGCAGAATTTTGTCAGTGCATCCCTGTTGTTCTCCGGGTACACATCCTCTCTGCTTATTGCCGAGACGTGTATCAGGAGAACAACGGGGAGGTGCTGCCGAAATTTTGCGTCGGATCTAGAGCAGAGCATGGGAAAACGAACCCAATCTACACATACTCGGGTGGGATTAGGACCTATCTTTACCTATTAGCGTCTAGGTTGCATGGACGTAATAAAAGTGACAAACTCCATTAACTGATGAATATATACATGCTGATTTATGTATATATATTTATTATGTGTCCAGTAGCTAGGCAAGATGACTAATCGTGCATGGATGTACACCGGTCACACTAGTCAGAAAGACATGACCAATGAATGGTTAACAAAAACCAAGGGGTTTCTGAGAGCCGCATTTGCAAATGGCCAGAGGACAACATGGTGGCCCTGTTCCGGGTGCAACAATTGGCACAAGAGGACAGAGGATGAAATGGGCACACACCTGTAGAAGTGGGGTTTTACGCCAGATTATACGGTGTGGACATTTCATGGCGAGTCTGCCCAACGTGCCAGAGCTGAGGTGCTTCGTCGTCGCACCGACGAGCATGGTACCGGGATGCAAGACATGGTGCAAGGCTTTGATGATGCTTGGGACTCGGACGATGAGATGGAGGAATCTGCAAAGGCCCTCAATGAAATGTTGGAGTCTTCAAAACGTCCTCTCCACGAGCACACCGAGCTTTGTTTGCTGGATGCCATCTCACAAATAATCGCTCTGAAGGCTCAATTCAACTTGGGCAGAGAATGCTACGACGCAATGATGACAGTATTTGGACGTTTTCTACCCAAAGGCCATGTACTACCTGCAAACCTGTACCAGTCAGACAAAATCCTCCGTGCTCTTAAGATGCCCTATGAGAAGATACATGCATGTGAGAAAAGATGTGCCTTATTTAGGCTTCAGTATGCGGACTTGAACTATTGTCCCATTTGCAAGTCATCCAGGTTTGTTGTGGTAGAAAACGGTATGGGTGAGAAGATGTAGACCAAAATCCCTGTTAATGTTCTTTGGTATATGCCAATCGTACCAAGACTTCAACGTCTTTTCATGGTCGAAGAGACGGCAAGACAGATGACATGGCACAAAACGGGCAAAAGAACCCAACTAGATGGAGATGGGAAGCTGATGATGGTGCACACATCGGACGGTGAAGCATGGAAGAGCTTCGATGCATTACATGATGACAAAACGGCATATCCGAGGCATCCTCGAGTCGGCATCCACACGGATGGGTTCAGTGTGTTTGGTCTGACGGCAGCCCAATACAGTTGTTGGCCCGTATTTGTCTTTCCACTCAATCTCCCCCCTAGACAGATTATGCAAAGAAAGAACATTTTCCTGACGTTGATAATTCCAGGGCCCAACTATCCGGGGAAGAATATGAATGTGTACATGCAGCCGTTGAAGGAAGAATTGCAAGAAGCCTGGGATAATGGGTTCAAGACATACGGCGCCTTTAGCAAACGGAACTTCATAATGCATGTCTAGTACATGTACTCGACGCATGACTTGCTGGTGTATGCACTTTTCGTTGGCTGGTGTGTGCATGGACAGTTCCCGTGCCCCACATGCAAGGGAGCTCTTGAGTTTTGTTGGCTTCTGGCCGGTCGTAAGTTTTCTTGCTTCGACATGCATAGACAGTTCCTGGATCCTCGCCATAAGTTCAAGAAAGACAAGAAGAACTTTATCAGAGGTAGAGTTTTCAAAAACTCTGCACCACCTACATTGCCAGGCCAAGAGACCCTGGATCACTTAAATGCTCTGGAGCCAGATCCAGAGCGTCCAGGGTATTTCAAGGGGTATAATTCGAAACACGCTTGGACTCACAAGACATGCTTGTGGGATCTGCCTTACTTCAAAGAGCTCCTTTGCCCACACAACATCGACGTGATGCACACTGACAAGAATATCGCCGTGGCACTTTTTGGTACATTGTTCGGCATAGATGGGAAGTCAAAGGATAATATTAAGGCTAGAGTCGATCTGGAGGCGCTATGTGATAGGCCGTTACAAAACATGAAAGAACCGAAAGGAAAGCAGAACTGGACGAAGCCAAAGGCATGGTTCAATCTTGGAAGGCCAGCTATGAGGGAAATTATCTTGTGGGTGCAATAGCAGTTGATGTTCCCTGATGGGTACGCAAGGAATCTAAAGAGGGGAGCGAGTCTTGATAAATTGAAGATATTTGGTCTCGGGAGTCATGATTGGCCCATATGGATTGAGCGGGTAATGCCGGTGATGTTGCGTGGATTCATCCCTGAGGATGAATGGCTAGTACTGGCAGAGCTGAGCTATTTCTTCCGTGTTCTTTGTGCGAAAGAACTATCGCCTAACCTGGTAGAAGAAATGGAAGAGTTGGCACCGGAGTTGATCTGCAACTTAGAGAAGATCTTTCCGCCGGGCTTCTTTAATCTAATGCAGCACTTGATTTTTCATCTCCCAACCGAGGCAAGATTGGGGGGGCCTGTGCAGAATCATTGGTGCTACGCAACTGAGAGGATGCAGAAGACGCTTCGAGCAAAATGTAAAAATAAACGTAGAATTGAAGCATCGATGGCTGAGGCATTCATTACTGAGGAGGCGGCAAACTTCATGACAGCACACTACGAAGCCAAAAATCGTCATTTGCATAATCCGAAGCCTCGGTACAATGCTGGCGACCCTAAAAACGGTCGACCCAACCTCAGCCTATTCAAAAGGGATCTCGCACCAGCCGGTGCTTCTAATTTCTTAACTTTGGATTTTGAAGAATGGTAGACCATTTCGTTGTATATCTTCAACAACCTAACAGAAGTGCGGCCGTACATCGAGTAAGTTCTTGGTACATTATTTCACAACTTTTAATTCCTTTGAACTGTCGATACGTCGCCAAATTATCGTATGGAGCGGTGATCCAAAAGGATTCCATTCGTTTGACAAATACGACATCAACGGGTATCGCTTTCGTACCTATGGCAAAGAGCTATCTATGGCCGACCGAAAGTCTAGAAATTGTTGTGTCTCTGCTATCAGCGAAGGAGATACCGAGTATTATGGAAGAGTCGGAGCAATTTATGAACTTCAATTCTATGGTGCAAACCCACCAAACGTCGTAGTCTTCAAATGTTATTGGTTCTAGCCAAAGGAGACTAGGAGTCATGAACATATAGGGCTAGTGGAAATCAATCGAAGCACCCATTTGGATGTTCCCGATGTCTATATTATGGCTCAACAGGCAACCCAAGTTTTCTATCTACCGTGGGCCTGTCAAAGTGATCCTAATCTCAAATGTTGGGATGTCGTTTATGAAGTGCCGTCACGTGTTAGACCACCTCCCCCCAATGAAAATGATTATGAACCTCATATTAACCCAGACACATATAAAGGAGAATTCTTCCAAGAAACACGTCTTCCCAAAAAACGTTTCAAGAACCGCTCTACTTCACCCCAGAACATTGAAGTAGACAGCGACAGTGAACCCGACTTCACCCCTGAGCCGGAACAAGATGAGCCTGAACTAGAAGAGGTTACTGCTGCGGATGACCTGTCAATGCTTGACCGATTACGTAAAGGTGGCCTTCCAATTGATGATGCATTTATTAATGATGATGCTGAGCACGTCATTACCGATAGTGATGATGATGATGCATTTATTGATCCCGGAGCATTTATTGAACCCGACGATCCAGATTATTATTAGGTATTAAATTTTTTATGTTGTACTTGATTTATATAGTTACTTGTATGATTGTATGGTTTATATAGTTACTTGTATAATTTATTACTTTGTATGATTGTTTCTTATACATAGTGCCATGGTCTTGATATCTGTCCCCGTCGGTACTCGCCCGCTTTATGATTCAGATGTGGTAAATCCTCTTTTATAACTATTTGTTGCATCTCGCATTTATAACAATTATGGCCATCAAGTTGACACAGAGATATTTTAATCTAGGAGGTATGTGAACCGGAATTTGCAACCGACCCTCTTGTCGAGAAGTTAAATTTAGTTGAAAAAGAAAATGAGTATTTGAAAGAAAAAAAATAAAAGATTGAAGAAGATAAGATGAAATTGGAGTTGTATGTTGCCGATGTAGTCGATGATCACAAGATGAAGATGAATGCAATGCGCTTGAAGATGGATGCAATGAGCTTGAAGATTAAGAAGATTAGAAAATATGCCATTGATAATGAGCCTTGGTATCATTATGTCGTTGGATCAATTGTTACCTTAGTTGCGATCTTCATCGCATTTGTTGTGATGAGGGTAAGTTTTCTCTAGTGTACTTAGCTTACTTTCCTCCTAAATGCCATAACTACCTAAGTTAGACAAAAAATGATCTATTTCTTTCCTAAAAAATGTCATGATAATCTTTGTTACCTTCAAAATGATATAGACTTACCTTACTTTCCTCGAAAATGACATAATAACCTTAGTAAGCTCCAAAATGACCTATTTACCTAGCTTACCTCTAAAATGATCTACACTTGGCATTTTTACCTAGCTTAGCAATAAAATGGCATTTTTACCTACCTTAGTTAGAAGAAGAAGATAAAAAAGAGGAGAGGAGAAAAAGAAAGAGAAGAAAAAAATCTTCTTCTTCTTCTTCTTCCTTTTCTTCCTTTTCTTCCTTTTCTTCTTCTTCTTTTTCTAGCTAGTCTTCTTCTTCTTCTAACTTGCTTCTTTCCCAATTTGCAGATTTGCTTTAGATGAGGAAGCTTGCGTTGATGGAGTCTACTCTTCTCTTTATGCTTCCTTCTTGTTTTGATTTTGTAGGATGAACAATGTCAAACTTGCTACCTATATATGTGTGGATGAAACCATTGTATGCTTGTTGTTGGATATGTTGGCTATGTATATGTGTTGGATGAAACCATTTGCTATGTATATGTGTTGGATGATCATATCCATATGGCAGGGATATGATTTGGTATGTATATTGTGTTGGTATGCTTGTTGAAAGTTTTTTCATATGTGTATATATATGTGAAATTCTGTCAAATTGAATGAATTCAAGAAAAAACAGAAAAAATAGGGGCTATATAGACTCTTTGTCGTCTGCTAGCGAACGACAAAGAGCTTTGCCATCAGCTAGCGGATGGCAAATATGCCACGTCTCAGCTACCTGTGCTACCTGGGGCAGTAGGCTGGCTATTTGGATGCTTTGCCGTCAGCCAACAGATGGTAAAGAACGTTGAATATTTGCCATCAGCCAGCTCACGGCAAAGCTGCCAAATAGGCCAGCCCCCAGGTGCTGCCACGTGGCACCCTATGCCGTCCGCTGGCGGACGGCAAAGATTCAATGCTATTTGCCATCCGCTGGCAGATGGCAAATATGTAAACGTCTTTGTCGTCCACCACGCCGTTAACCCTTTAATGGACCTAAGCTGACACGTGTGCCGTCCAGGCTCTTTGTCGTCGGCTAGCGGACGGCAAAGACCTTTGCATCTTTGCCGTCAGCCAGCAGATGGCAAATAAGCCTTTGTCGTAGCCTGTTCAACCGGATGTGTTGCCGTCCGCTGGCTGACGGCAAAGGTCTTTGCCGTCCGCCATGCGTGCCTTTGTCGTCAGCCATGGCTGACGGCAAAGTTCCTGATTCCTGAGTGTGTAACAGGTGAATATAACTTGGAAGATCGGATCTAGAACATAGATATAATGGTGATAACATAAATGGTTCAGATCTGAGATCATGGCACCCGGGCCCAAAGTGACAAGAATCAAGCTTGGCAAATTCATATCAACATCAATCTCAGAAGATAGTGGATACTAGGTGATGAGGACATCAATACCATTGTTACACCCACGGCCCCTGCTGCTATACATACTAGACCAATTACTAGAGCTCGCGCACGCCAATTAAATTACCAGGTACTTTCGTTTCTTGGTAATGATTCTAATGTTCATGAGAATATGATGCTGCCTAAATTGGATACATTTGTTTTCCTTACAAATGAAGGGCCTAGCTTTGAGAAGGATGAACATTGGAGCAAGAACAAGCATGGAGATGATGGCATGCACATGGGGAACAAGAACGGAGTTACAAGTGATGATTTCAGGACGTTGAAGCCACCATAATGCGTGCATGAAGCCTTGGACGAAATATACAAGATCCTACTTCATAACTTTCGTCCAGAGGCTATTCTAGGTGCCGCGTCACCTTATTATTTGGTCAGGCCCATATAATTTCGAAATACTTGAGTATAGGTTGTTTTTAGAGTCCGTATGTGTGGGGAAACATAGGGTTGGTTTCGGACCCCTTCCCCAAGGGCCACGAAATTCCCCCCCTCTTCCTCCATATATACAGCCCTTAGGGCGTCGTTTAGACTTTGGGGTTTTGTTTAGATTAAAAGTTCGCCATAGCTGCAACTTCGCGTACTTCGTTTGTGTTCAACGACCAGACAAAGGCGTCACAGAACCCCACCTTGATCAATAAAGCTTTCATCTTATATTCGCAATATCCAGATTGCAATCTCAGTTTCTTGCTTGTTCTTCGTTTCCTCGCAGGAAACAGACCCTCGTGCTCAGGTTGATCGTGCTCGGGCGTGGTCAATAACCTCTCGGAGTTGGTTTAGCGATTGCTAAGGCGCGACGTCATCGCACGTTCGTAGTCGGATCGTCAAAGTCGACTTCCACCAAAGCGATATCCATCATCTCATCGAAAGACGGGACACCTTTGCCCCTATCAAGTGGTATCAGATTTCCAGGTTGCTCGGTGAGATTTTACAGTTTTTCGTAGTTTAGATCGAGTATGTTCTTCATACCTATAGTCCACGGAAAAGCCAAAAAAAGAATTTAGGGTTAGTTCATCCTATCCGAACCAATCTGAGCCTTTGCATAATCTTTTCTGTGTTTGCTTTGTTGAATTTGCGGTTGCATCGTCGTGTCAAGTTGCTGGTCTTAGCGTCTAGTCCTTTAGAGTTTCGAGTTCTGTTCACAGGTTGTCACGTCGCCGCTGCCATATATCACCACCGCATCATCATCACTGCTGCCATATACCACCACCGCACGAACTTCATCGCCGCTGCCATATACCACCACCACATATTCACCGCCAATCCGAGTCCATATACGCCACCACATATCCGCCGCCATCACGCCAATCCGAGTACACCTGCAACATATATCTGCCACCAGTCCGAGTTCCACCAGATTCATCTCCGCCACCAGTCCTACTCCAAGTCCAGTATTTTATTACTCTGTTTTGGATTTCCAGATCACGCCATACAACGAGTCGTGACAGAGAAGGACTCCCAAACTTCTGTGTTACCCGCAGTAGAAAAATAGTTCCAGTTTAAAAAAAACTAAGTCTGGAAATTTCTGTCTAGGCAGTTTTTAGACCATTTGTAGACTTTTTTGAAAAAAAATTGTTGCACAGCAAAAAAAAAAGAGGAAAAAAGTGAAAAAAAAGAGAATTTTTTTCCAGAGTGTGCTCCTCCCTTGTTTACGTGCAGCGCCGTGATTTTGTTAGTGTTCTAGGCTCCCGTCTCTAGCACGGTCTAGCCTAGGACCAGCACAGTACCGTCGTTGAGCGTTTATTCGACTTTGCATATCTGAATTGATTATTGCTAACCCTTTTTGCTACCATATTATAAGCCTTCCCAGCTCCACATACATCTACGTCGTGCGTTTGACTCTCCCTGGTAATCGCTCTATCCAAGCTTTGAGAGTTTTGACTACAACGGTTGCCGATCACCACCTGCTGCTGGGTAAGAACTGGTAAGAATTTGAGATTCGCTTGAAGGATTTGTGACACACCACCATCACCACCACTTCATAGTAGTCTGTAGGATCATATTCTTTTGTGTTTCTATTGCTGCTAACCATGGCAGGATCACAAGCCGATGAGACTGATTGGGAGAACATGACGATGAAGGAGTCGCATGAAAATTTCAGCAAATGATGAGTGGCCAGGTGGGAGATGTGCTAAACAGATTTGAAGAGGCTATGGAGAAGATAGATGCCGTGGAGAAGTCGTTCGAGACAAAGCTGGATAACAAGTTTAATGAATTGCTCAAGCGTCTTCCCCAACCACCACCGGCTGCACCTGTCGCACCTCTACAACAATAACAACCACATCTCCAACGCCGCCTTCCAAATCAAGTGGGACGAGCACAGCGCGTTCCAATTGAGACTGGTCAAAATTCGGGTGCCGCTGCACCTACGAAATATACAAGATGCTACTTGGGCTGCTTTGAAAACTGCTATGCGTACTCGTTGGGTTCCACCACATTATCAACGTGAATTGCTTCAAAAACTGCAGCGTTTACGACAAGTGAAAAATTCTGTAGAAGAATATTATCAGGAATTACAAACTGGCATGATTAGATGTGGTATTGTTGAGGAGAATGAAGCTATGCTTGCACGTTTTATGGGTGGTTTAAATAGAGAGATGCAGACCATTCTAGAGTATAAGGAGTATACTAATATCACTCGTTTATTCCATCTTGCTTGTAAAGCTGAACGTGAAGTGCAGGATCGACAAGCATTGGCGTGAACTAACTTTTCTGCAGGTCGACCTTCATCATGGACACCGTGTGCATCTTCTACTTCCACTGCACCAGCACCTCCATTAGGTTCCACCTCCAGCCGTGATACAAGAAAGCAGGCACAACCACCACTATCTGCCAAGAGTGCACCTGCCGGGCCTGCACAGAGCTCTTCTTCTTCCATGGCATCAACAGGGCACACAAGTGATATTATTTGTCGTCGTTGTAAGGGAAGAGGATATTATGCACGAGAATGCAAATCTCAGCGTGTAATGATTGCTACTGAGGATGGTGGGTATGAGTCCGCTAGTGACTATGATGAGGAGACTTTGGCTCTTATTACACGTGAAGAACATGGTAGATGAATCTGAAAGTGAGACGCAATACATGGCTCCTGAAGACGCTGACAGGTATGAATGTTTAGTTGCTCAACGTGTTTTGAGTGTGCAGGTCACACAAGCAGAGCAAAATCAGAGGCATAATTTGTTCCATACAAAGCGAGTTGTGAAGGAACGTTCTGTTCGCGTCATCATAGATGGAGGGAGCTGTAACAACTTGGCTAGCATGGAGATGGTGGAGAAGCTATCTCTCACCACAAGACCACATCCACATCCTTACTACATCCAATGGTTCAACAACAGCGGCAAGGTTAAGGTAACACGTACTGTTCGTGTGCATTTTAGTATCTCTACATATGCTGATTATGTTGATTGTGATGTGGTACCCATGCAAGCATGTTCCTTATTACTTGGTAGACCATGGCAATTTGATAAAAATTCTGTACACCATGGTAGAAACAATCAGTATACTCTTGTTCATAAGGATAAAAATATTACTTTGCTTCCTATGACTCCTGATTCCATTTTGAAAGATGACATTAATAGAGCTAATAAAGCAAAACAGGAGAAAAATAAGAGTGAAAATCAGATTGTGACAAAAGAATTTGAGCAACAAATGAAACCTAATAATAAACCATCTAGTGTTGTTTCTGAAATTAAATTGAAAAGTGCATGTTTACTTGCCACAAAATCTGATATTGATGAGCTAGATTTCAGCAAATCTGTTTGCTATGCTTTTGTGTGCAAAGAGGCATTATTTTCATTCGAGGACGTGCCTTCCTCTTTGCCCCCTGTTGTCACTAACATTTTGTAGGAGTTTGCTGACGTCTTTCCACAAGACCTACTCAGGCAAGGAAACACGAAACGGAAAATAGATGGATCTCTAAAACAAACCGAATATGAAAAGAACTCGGATTGGTGGTGGATATATGGTGGTAGGATATGGCAGCGGTGGTGGTATATGGTAGCGGTGGTGGTATATGGATACGGATTCAGAGCGGTGGCGGATAAGCAATGGTGGTAGATGGCAAGGCGATTATGATGGTGCGGCGGCGGCGTGACAACTTATGACCAGAACTCGAAACTCTAAAAGACTAGACTCTAAGACCAGCAACTTGACACGACGATGCAACCGCAAATTCAACAAAGCAAAAACCCTAAAAAGATTATGCAAAGGCTCAGATTGGTTCGGATATACTGAACTAACCCTAAATTTTTTTGTGGCTTTTTTGTGGACTGTAGATATGAAGAACAGACTCGATCTAAACTACGAAAAACTGTAAAATCTCACCGAGCAACCTAGAAATCCGATACCACTTGATAGAGGCAAAGGTGTCCCGTCTCTCGATGAGATGATGGATATCGCTTTGGTGGAAGTCGACTTTGACGATCCGACTACGAACGTGCGATGACGTCGCGCCTTAGCAATCGCTAAACCAACTTCGAGAGGTTATTGACCACGCCGGAGCACGATCAACCTGACCACGAGGGTCTGTTTCCTGCGAGCAAACGAAGAACAAGCAAGAAACTGAGATTGCAATCTGGATAATGCGAATATAAGATAAAAGCTTTATTGATCAAGGTGGGGTTCTGTGACGCCTTTGTCTGGTCGTTAAACACAAACGAAGTACGCGAGGTTGCAGCTATGGCGAACTTTTAGTCTAAACAAAACCCAAAGTCTAAACGACGCCCTAAGGGTTGTATATATAGAGGAAGAGGGGGGAATTTCGTTGCCCTTGGGGAAGGGGTCCGAAACTAACCCTATCTCTTGTTTCCCCACACATACGGACTCTAAAAACAGCCTATACTCAAGTATTTCGAAATTACATGGGCCTGGCCCAATAATAAGGTGACGCAGCACCTAGAATAGCCTCTGGACGAAAGTTATGAAGTAGCATCTTGTCTATTTCGTCCAAGGCTTCATGCACGCATTATGGTGGCTTCAACGTCCTGAAATCATCACTTGTAACTCCGTTCTTGTTCCCCATGCGCATGCCATCATCTCCATGCTTGTTCTTGCTCCAATGTTCATCCTTCTCAAAGCTAGGCCCTTCATTTGTATGCAAAACAAATGTATCCAATTTAGGCAGCATCATATTCTCATGAACATTAGAATCATTACCAAGAAACGAAAGTACCTGGTAATTTAATTGGCATGCGCGAGCTCTAGTAATTGGTCCAGTATGTATAGCAGCAGGGGTTGTGGGTGTAACAATGGTATTGATGTCCTCATCAGTACCGCACAGGAAGAAGCCTTCACGGTATTGAAAGATAAGTTGACACATGCTCCTTTACTCCAACTTCCTGATTTTAATAAGACTTTTGAGCTTGAATGTGATGCTAGTGGAATTGGATTAGGAGGTGTGTTATTACAAGATGGTAAACCTGTTGCATACTTTTCTGAAAAATTTAGTGGGCCTAGTCTGAATTATTCTACTTATGATAAAGAACTATATGCTCTTGTTCGGACTTTAGAAACATGGCAACATTATTTATGGCCCAAAGAATTTGTTATACATTCTGATCATGAATCTTTGAAACATATTAAAAGTCAAGCTAAATTAAATGGTAGACATGCTAAATGGGTTGAATTCATTGAAACTTTCCCTTATGTCATTAAACACAAGAAGGATAAAGAAAATATTATTGCTGATGCATTGTCTCGTCGCTATATTATGCTTTCACAACTTGACTTCAAAATATTTGGTTTGGAGACCATCAAAGATCAATATGTGCATGATGCTGATTTTAAAGATGTTTTGCAGAATTGTAAAGAAGGAAGAACCTGGAACAAGTTTGTCGTTAATGATGGATTTGTGTTCCGTGCTACAAGCTATGCATTCCAGCTAGCTCTCTTCGTCTTTTGTTGTTGCAGGAGGCGCATGGAGGAGGATTAATGGGACACTTTGGCGTGAAGAGGACGGAGGACGTACTTGCTACACATTTCTTTTGGCCAAAGATGAGACGGGATGTTGAGCGTTTTGTTGCTCGCTGCCCTATATGTCAAAAAGCTAAGTCACAACTCAATCCTCATGGTTTATATATGCCTTTGCCTGTACCTAGTGTTCCTTGGGAGGATATATCTATGGACTTTGTTTTAGGTTTACCTCGAACAAAGAAGGGGAGGGATAGCATATTTGTTGTCGTGGATAGATTCTCAAAAATGGCACACTTTATACCATGTCATAAAAGCGATGATGTTGTTAATGTTGCTGATTTGTTCTTCCGTGAAATTATTCGCTTGCATGGTGTGCCAAATACTATTGTTTCAGATCGTGATACTAAATTTCTTAGCCACTTTTGGAGATGTTTATGGGCTAAATTGGGGATTAAACTGCTTTTTAGTACTACTTGTCACCCCCAAACTGATGGACAAACTGAAGTAGTCAATAGAACATTGTCTACTATGCTTAGGGCTGTTTTGAAGAATAATAAGAAAATGTGGGAAGAATGCTTGCCTCATATTGAGTTTGCTTATAATCGTTCATTGCATTCTACTACTAAGATGTGCCCTTTTGAAATTGTGTATGGTTTCCTACCTCGTGCACCTATTGATTTGTTGCCTCTTCCATCTTCGGAGAAGGTTAATTTTGATGCTAAACAACGTGCTGAATTGATCTTAAAAATGCATGAGTTAACTAAGGAAAACATTGAGCGTATGAATGCTAAATATAAACTTGCTGGAGATAAGGGTAGAAAACATGTTGTGTTTGCACCTGGAGATCTTGTTTGGTTACATTTGCGTAAGGATAGATTTCCTGATTTGCGCAAATCAAAGCTAATGCCACGTGCTGATGGTCCTTTTAAGGTGTTAGAGAAAATAAATGATAATGCATATAAACTTGAGCTGCCTGCAGATTTTGGGGTTAGTCCCACTTTTAACATTGCAGATTTGAAGCCTTATTTGGGTGAGGGAGATGAGCTTCCGTCGAGGACGACTTCATTTCAAGAAGGGGAGGATGATGAGGACATCAATACCATTGTTACACCCACAACCCCTGCTGCTATACATACTGGACCAATTACTAGAACTCGCGCACGCCAATTAAATTACCAGGTACTTTCGTTTCTTGGTAGTGATTCTAATGTTCATGAGAATATGATGCTGCCTAAATTGGATACATTTGTTTTTCTTACAAATGAAGGGCCTAGCTTTGAGAAGGGTGAACATTGGAGCAAGAACAAGCATGGAGATGATGGCATGCGCATGGGGAACAAGAACGGAGTTACAAGTGATGATTTCAGGACGTTGAAGCCACCATAATGCGTGCATGAAGCCTTGGACGAAATATACGAGATGCTACTTCATAACTTTCGTCCAGAGGCTATTCTAGGTGCTGCGTCACCTTATTATTGGGCCAGGCCCATATAATTTCGAAATACTTGAGTATAGGCTATTTTTAGAGTCCGTATGTGTGGGGAAACAAGAGATAGGGTTGGTTTCGGACCCCTTCCCCAAGGGCCACGAAATTCCCCCCCTCTTCCTCCATATATACAGCCCTTAGGGCGTCGTTTAGACTTTGGGGTTTTGTTTAGATTAAAAGTTCGCCATAGCTGCAACTTCGCGTACTTCGTTTGTGTTCAACGACCAGACAAAGGCGTCACAGAACCCCACCTTGATCAATAAAGCTTTCATCTTATATTCGCAATATCCAGATTGCAATCTCAGTTTCTTGCTTGTTCTTCGTTTGCTCGCAGGAAACAGACCCTCGTGGTCAGGTTGATCGTGCTCCGGCGTGGTCAAGAACCTCTCGGAGTTGGTTTAGCGATTGCTAAGGCGCGACGTCATCGCACGTTCGTAGTCGGATCGTCAAAGTCGACTTCCAGCAAAGCGATATCCATCATCTCATCGAAAGACGGGACACCTTTGCCTCTATCACTAGGGATCAAGCCCTAACAAAACTAATTCGATTACATGATGAATCTCATCCAAGTCCTCACAGGCCAGCGAGCCTACGAAGGAATTACTCATTCCCGGTGGGGAGCATCATGGAATTGGCGATGAAGGAGGGTTGGTCATGAAGAAGATCAATGATCCCCCTCTCCTGAGCCGAAAACGGACTCCGGATCTGGCCTCCCGATGAAGAACAAGAGGTGGTGACGGCTTCTTATCGCGGAACGAGATAATTCTTCCTCCCTGAATTTTTCTGGAAAAATAGGATTTTATAGCGTTGGAATCAGGGTCTGCGGGGCCACCAGGTGGGCACAACCCACCTGGGTGCGCCCGAGGGGGGTTCCCTGGTGGGTTGTGCTCACCCAGGGGCCCCCCTCCAGTGCTTCTTGGCTCTAGTATTTTTCTTTTATTGTATAAAAATTCTCCAAAAAAGTTTCGTTCCAATCTGAGAACTTTTATTTCTGCACAAAAACAATACCATGGTAGTTCTGCTGAAAACAATGTCAGTCCGGGTTAGTTCCATTCAAATCATGCAAATTAGAGTCCAAAACAAGAGAAAAAGCGTTAGGAAAAGTAGATATGACTGAGACATATCACTCAGCTGCTAATACTTGTGAATATTCTTTGGCTCCCCTTGCGTCGAATCAATAAATTTGGGTTGAATACTCTGCCCTTGAAAACTGTTGTGATCCCCTATACTTGTGGGTAATCAATATGCAATGAGACATTATCACTAATGTGCACAAGTAATGTTGCCGGCAATACTCAAAGGCTAGTCTCGATAGGTAAGGAATGCCAAAATGGTCTCGGGGTTTTATCAATGCAATGGCAAGGGAATACACCAAGGTGTCATCGAGGTTAACGTCCCTTGCTTACGGAGGATGGTGTCAAGATGATGATGTGGTCGAGGTCGATGATGAAGATGAGCGGCGGTGATGTCGATGTCGGACCATCCCTAAGTAGCCAATACACGTTAGGAAACGGAAACTGCAACTCAAATTCTCAAAGACCAATTGTGGCAAAATTGTCAGAGTTGGTAGCGGGTACGCGATGGTGGTTGCGGAAAGCTATGGTGGTATGCTGCAATATTAATGCAATATGTGGTGATGGGAGTGGTGGTGCAGAAGAAGTAGTGGTGGCTGAAATTTTTCGGGCGAAAAAAATTCCGTTTCGTCAGGAAACGTCGGACGTCCGGTGCCTAGGCGATTTTGGGCATGGGATGAACTTCTAGGATTCGTGGAGGAGAAGCAAAATTTGGTTAAAATTGGATGAATTTGTGGATGGAAATTGGGGAAATGATGGGGGAAAGCTAGATCCACTCATGGCAAAGCGAATCCATGGATCAAATCCAAGAAAACTTCATCAAAACAAACAAATCAAAAAAATTGGGGCTATTTTGGTGGGGAATTTTCGAAATTGGGGCAAAATCAACAAAATTAGGCTAGAAAAAGAGGGGTAGGGGCTCCAAATTCATGATCAACCTTGTCTCATGATACCAAGATGTTGTAGGGTGGATATCCTAAGGCCGATCTTTCACGATTTGGAGGGGATCCCACGAAGAACACGACGAACATGAGGGGAAAACACGAGGGGAAACACTCACATAAATGAGAATGATCACACATGTGCTAGATCCATGAACATAAGAGTGATACAATATTCAAACACAACAAAGGACAATACAAGTAGCAAGTTCTTCTCCAAGACGAGGTCTTGAATCCACTAGGGGATCTGATAGAGGCAAAGGTGTCCCGTCTTTCGATGAGATGATGGATATCGCTTTGGTGGAAGTCGACTTTGACGATCCGACTACGAACGTGCGAGGACGTCGCGCCTTAGCAATCGCTAAACCAACTCCGAGAGGTTATCGACCACGCCGGAGCACGATCAACCTGACCACGAGGGTCTGTTTCCTGCGAGCAAACGAAGAACAAGCAAGAAACTGAGATTGCAATCTGGATATTGCGAATATAAGATGAAAGCTTTATTGATCAAGGTGGAGTTCTGTGACGCCTTTGTCTGGTCGCTGAACACAAACGAAGTACGCGAAGTTGCAGCTATGGCGAACTTTTAATCTAAACAAAACCCAAAGTCTAAACGACGCCCTAAGGGCTGTATATATGGAGGAAGAGGGGGGGAATTTCGTGGCCCTTGAGGAAGGGGTCCGAAACCAACCCTATCTCTTGTTTCCCCACACATACGGACTCTAAAAACAGCCTATACTGATGTATTTCGAAATTACATGGGCCTGGCCCAATAATAAGGTGACGCAGCACCTAGAATAGCCTCTGGACGAAAGTTATGAAGTAGCATCTTGTATATTTCGTCCAAGGTTTCATGCACGCATTATGGTGGCTTCAACGTCTTGAAATCATCACTTGTAACTCCGTTCTTGTTCCCCATGCGCATGCCATCATCTCCATGCTTGTTCTTGCTCCAATGTTCATCCTTCTCAAAGCTAGGCCCTTCATTTGTAAGCAAAACAAATGTATCCAATTTAGGCAACATCATATTCTCATGAATATTAGAATCATTACCAAGAAACGAAAGTACCTGGTAATTTAATTGGCGTGCGCGAGCTCTAGTAATTGGTCCAGTATGTATAGCAGCAGGGGCTGTGGGTGTAACAATGGTATTGATGTCCTCATCATCCTCCCCTTCTTGAAATGAAGTCGTCCTCGACGGAAGCTCATCTTCCTCACCCAAATAAGGCGTCAAATCTGCAATGTTAAAAGTGGGACTAACCCCAAAATCTGCAGGCAGCTCAAGTTTATATGCATTATCATTTATTTTCTCTAACACCTTAAAAGGACCATCAGCACGTGGCATTAGCTTTGATTTGCGCAAATCAGGAAATCTATCCTTACGCAAATGTAACCAAACAAGATCTCCAGGTGCAAACACAACATGTTTTCTACCCTTATCTCCAGCAAGTTTATATTTAGCATTCATACGCTCAATGTTTTCCTTAGTTAACTCATGCATTGTTAAGATCAATTCAGCACGTTGTTTAGCATCAAAATTAACCTTCTCCGAAGATGGAAGAGGCAACAAATCAATAGGTGCACGAGGTAGGAAACCATACACAATTTCAAAAGGGCACATCTTAGTAGTAGAATGCAATGAACGATTATAAGCAAACTCAATATGAGGCAAGCATTCTTCCCACATTTTCTTATTATTCTTCAAAACAGCCCTAAGCATAGTAGACAATGTTCTATTGACTACTTCAGTTTGTCCATCAGTTTGGGGGTGACAAGTAGTACTAAAAAGCAGTTTAGTCCCCAACTTAGCCCATAAACATCTCCAAAAGTGGCTAAGAAATTTAGTATCACGATCGGAAAAAATAGTATTTGGCACACCATGCAAGCGAATAATTTCACGAAAGAACAAATCATCAACATTAACAGCATCATCGCTTTTATGACATGGTATAAAGTGTGCCATTTTCGAGAATCTATCCACGACAACAAATATGCTATCCCTCCCCTTCTTTGTTCGAGGTAAACCTAAAACAAAGTCCATAGATATATCCTCCCAAGGAACACTAGGTACAGGCAAAGGCATATATAAACCATGAGGATTGAGTCGTGACTTAGCTTTTTGACATGTAGTGCAGCGAGCAACAAAACGCTCAACATCCCGTCTCATCTTTGGCCAAAAGAAATGTGTAGCAAGTACGTCCTCTGTCTTCTTCACGCCAAAGTGTCCCATTAATCCTCCGCCATGCGCCTCCTGCAACAACAAAAGACGAAGAGAGCTAGCTAGAATGCATAGCTTGTTAGCACGGAACACAAATCCATCATTAACGACAAACTTGTTCCAGGTTCTTCCTTCTTTACAATTCTGCAATACATCTTTAAAATCAGCATCATGCACATATTGATCTTTGATGGTCTCCAAACCAAATATTTTGAAGTCAAGTTGTGAAAGCATAGTATAGCGACGAGACAATGCATCAGCAATAACATTTTCTTTACCCTTCTTGTGTTTAATGACATAAGGGAAAGTTTCAATGAATTCAACCCATTTAGCATGTCTACGATTCAGTTTAGCTTGACTTTTAATATGTTTCAAAGATTCATGATCAGAATGTATAACAAATTCTTTGGGCCATAAATAATGTTGCCATGTTTCTAAAGTCCGAACAAGAGCATATAGTTCTTTATCATAAGTAGAATAATTCAAACTAGGCCCACTCAATTTTTCAGAAAAGTATGCAACAGGTTTGCCATCTTGTAATAACACACCTCCTAATCCAATGCCACTAGCATCACATTCAAGCTCAAAAGTCTTATTAAAATCAGGAAGTTGGAGTAAAGGAGCATGTGTCAACTTATCTTTCAATACCGTGAAGGCTTCTTCCTGTGCGGTACCCCAAAAAAAAGGCACATCCTTCTTTGTAAGCTCGTTGAGAGGTGCAGCAATGGTGCTAAAATCTCTCACAAAACGCCTATAGAAACCAGCGAGTCCAAGAAAACTCCGCACTTGTGTGACCGTTTTAGGCTGCGGCCAACTCTCAATAGCTTCAATCTTGGCTTTATCAACTTCAATTCCCTGTGGAGTAACAACATAGCCAAGAAAAGATACTCGGTCGGTGCAAAAGGTGCACTTCCCAAGGTTACCAAACAAACGTGCATCACGTAGAGCAATAAAAACAGCACGTAAATGTTCCAAATGTTCTTCCAAAGATTTGCTATAAATCAGTATATCATCAAAATAGACTACCACAAATCGTCCAATGAAAGCACGTAAAACTTCGTTCATTAGTCTCATGAAAGTACTAGGGGCATTAGTTAACCCAAAAGGCATGACTAACCACTCATATAAACCAAACTTAGTTTTAAAGGCAGTGTTCCATTCATCTCCCAATTTCATACGAATTTGATGGTATCCACTACGCAAATCAACTTTGGAGAATATTGTAGAGCCACTCAATTCATCAAGCATATCATCTAGCCTAGGAATAGGATGACGATAACGAATAGTAATATTATTAATGCCTCTACAATCAACACACATACGCGACGTACCATCCTTTTTAGGCACGAGTATAATAGGAACAGCACAAGGACTAAGAGATTCGCGTATATAACCTTTGTCAAGCAGCTCCTGTACTTGACGCATAATCTCCTTCGTCTCCTCTGGATTGGTACGGTATGGTGCACGGTTGGGTAGCGATGCACCGGGAATTAAGTCAATTTGATGCTCAATCCCTCGAATAGGTGGTAATCCCGGTGGCACGTCTTGTGGGAAGACGTCAGCGAACTCCTGCAAAATGTTAGTGACAGCAGGGGGCAAAGAGGAAGGCACGTCCTCGAATGAAAATAATGCCTCTTTGCACACAAAAGCATAGCAAACAGATTTGTGGAAATCTAGTTCATCAATATCAGATTTTCTGGCAAGTAAACATGCACTTTTCAATTTAATTTCAGAAACAACACTAGATGGTTTATTATTAGGTTTCATTTGTTGCTCAAATTCCTTTGCCACAATCTGATTTTCACTCTTATTTTTCTCCTGTTTTGCTTTATTAGCTCTATTAATGTCATCTTTCAAAATGGAATCAGGAGTCATAGGAAGCAAAGTAATATTTTTATCCTTATGAACAAGAGTATACTGATTGTTTCTACCATGGTGTACAGAATTTTTATCAAATTGCCATGGTCTACCTAGTAATAAGGAACATGCTTGCATGGGTACCACATCACAATCAACATAATCACCATATGTAGAGATACTAAAATGCACACGAACGGTACGTGTTACCTTAACCTTGCCGCTGTTGTTGAACCATTGGATGTAGTAAGGATGTGGATGTGGTCTTGTGGTGAGAGATAGCTTCTCCACCATCTCCATGCTAGCCAAGTTGTTACAGCTCCCTCCATCGATGATGACGCGAACAGAACGTTCCTTCACAACTCCCTTTGTATGGAACAAATTATGCCTCTGATTTTGCTCTGCTTGTGTGACCTGCACACTCAAAACACGTTGAGCAACTAAACATTCATACCTGTCAGCGTCTTCAGGAGCCATGTATTGCGTCTCATTTTCAGAATCATCTCCACCATGTTCTTCACGTGTAATAAGAGCCAAAGTCTCCTCATCATAGTCACTAGCGGACTCATACCCACCATCCTCAGTAGCAATCATGACACGCTGAGATTTGCATTCTCTCGCAAAATGTCCTCTTCCCTTACAACGACGACAAATAATATCACTTGTGTGCCCTGTCGATGCCATGGAAGAAGAAGAGCTCTGCGCAGGCCCGGCAGGCGTGCTCTTGGCAGAGAGTGGTGGTTGTGCCTGCTTTCTTGTATCACGGCTGGAGGTGGCACCTGATGGAGGTGATGGTGAAGTGGAAGTAGAAGATGCACGCGGTGTCCATGATGAAGGTCGACCTGCAGAAAAGTTAGTTCGCGCCAATGGCTGTCGATCCTGCACTTCACGTTCAGCTTTACAAGCAAGATGGAATAAACGAGTGATATTATTATAATCCTTATACTCTAGAATGGTCTGAATCTCTTTATTTAATCCACCCATAAAACGTGCAAGCATAGCTTCATTCTCCTCAACAATACCACATCTAATCATGTCAGTTTGTAATTCCTGATAATATTCTTCTACAGAATTTTTCCCTTGTCTTAAACGCTGCAATTTTTGAAGTAATTCACGTTGATAATATGGTGGAACCCAACGAGTACGCATAGCAGTTTTCAAAGCAGCCCAAGTAGTTGGAACAGGATATAATCTACAATGTTCAGACCACCAAACACATGCAAAGCTAGTGAAAGCACAAACAGCAGCAGGAACACGTCTCTCCTCAGGATATTGTAAACATGTAAATCGTTGTTCAGTTTCTAACTCCCAAGTAAGATATATATCAGGAACATATCTACCCTCAAATGGTGGAATATTCAATTTCAGTTTAGGGAGATGGTCATGATCTCGTACCTGAGGTGGTGGTGCCGGCCTACCGTTGCGAATATATACCTGAGGTCGACCTGCTGGTGGTGGTGCTGGTGGCTGCTCGTAGTTCTGATTTTGATCAACCTCATCCTCATAATCGCCCGCATAATCGTCATCCTCCTCAGCCGCCGCAGGAGCAGGAGCCAAAGAAGCATCAACAGTAGGTGCAGCAGCACCCGAATTTTGACCAATCTCAATTGGAACGCGCTGTGCCCGTCCCACTTGATTTGGAAGGCGGCGTTGGAGATGTGGTTGTTGTTGTTGTAGAGGTGCGACATGTGCAGCCGGTGGTGGTTGGGGAAGACGCTTGAGTAATTCAGTAAACTTGTTATCCAGCTTTGTCTCAAACGACTTCTCCACGGCATCTATCTTCTCCATAGCCTCTTCAAATCTGTTTAGCACATCTCCCACCTGGCCACTCATCATTTGCTGAAATTTATCATGCAACTCCTTGTTCGTCATGTTCTCCCAATCAGTCTCATCGGCTTGTGAACCTGCCATGGTTAGCAGCAAAAGAAACACAAAAGAATATGATCCTGCAGACTACTAGAAGTGGTGGTGATGGTGGTGTGTCACAAAACCTTCAAGCGAATCTCAAATTCTTACCAGTTCTTACCCAGCAGCAGGTGGTGATCGGCAACCGTTGTAGTCAAAAACTCTCAAAGCTTGGATATAGCGATTACCAGGAAGAGTCAAACGCACGATGTAGACTTATGTGGAGCTGGGAAGGCTTATAATATGGTAGCAAAATGGTAAGCAATAATCAATTCAGAGATGCAAAGTTGAATAAACGCTCAACGACGGTACTGTGCTGGTCCTAGGCTAGACCGTGCTAGAGACGCGAGCCTAGAACACTAACAAAATCACGGCGCTGCACGTAAACAAGGGAAAAGCACACTCTGGAATTTTTTTTCGCTCTTTTTTTTTTGCGCTCCTCTTTTTTTTTTGGTTGCGAAAAATCACTATAATGGCGAGTGTCTCAAAACTCTTCCCAGGTCAAACTGACAGGATGGGCACAAAATTTTTTGACTATTTTTTTTCGGAAATCAGGGCAGCGACGACGAAAAAGTGCGACAAAAAATCACTATGATGGCGAGTGTCTCAAAACACTACCCGGGGCCTAAAAAGAGGATAGGGAAAAAATATTTTTGGTTGCCGAAATTTTGGCCTAAAAACTGCCCGGGGGTCTCCAGACTCTTTTTTTTTTCGAGACCTACTCAGGCAAGGAAACACGAAACGGAAAATATATGGATCTCTAAAACCAACCGAATATGAAAAGAACTCGGATTGGTGGTGGATATATGGCGGTAGGATATGGCAGCGGTGGTGGTATATGGTAGCGGTAGTGGTATATGGATACGGATCGGTGGTGGTATATGGATACGGATTGGTGGTGGTATATGGATACGGATGCAAAGCGGTGGCGGATAAGCAATGGTGGTAGATGGCAAGGCGATGATGATGGTGCGGCGGCGGCGTGACAACTTATGACCAGAACTCGAAACTCTAAAAGACTAGGCTCTAAGACCAGCAACTTGACACGACGATGCAACCGCAAATTCAACAAAGCAAAAACCCTAAAAAGATTATGCAAAGGCTCAGATTGGTTCGGATATGATGAACTAACCCTCATTTTTTTTGTGGCTTTTTCGTGGACTGTAGGTATGAAGAACAGACTCGATCTAAACTATGAAAAACTGTAAAATCTCACCGAGCAACCTGGAAATCTGATACCACTTGATAGAGGCAAAGGTGTCCCGTCTTTCGATGAGATGATGGATATCGCTTTGGTGGAAGTCGACTTTGACGATCCGACTACGAACGTGCGAGGACGTCGCGCCTTAGCAATCGCTAAACCAACTCCGAGAGGTTATCGACCACGCCGGAGCACGATCAACCTGACCACGAGGGTCTGTTTCCTGCGAGCAAACGAAGAACAAGCAAGAAACTGAGATTGCAATCTGGATATTGCGAATATAAGATGAAAGCTTTATTGATCAAGGTGGAGTTCTGTGACGCCTTTGTCTGGTCGCTGAACACAAACGAAGTACGCGAAGTTGCAGCTATGGCGAACTTTTAATCTAAACAAAACCCAAAGTCTAAACGACGCCCTAAGGGCTGTATATATGGAGGAAGAGGGGGGGAATTTCGTGGCCCTTGAGGAAGGGGTCCGAAACCAACCCTATCTCTTGTTTCCCCACACATACGGACTCTAAAAACAGCCTATACTGATGTATTTCGAAATTACATGGGCCTGGCCCAATAATAAGGTGACGCAGCACCTAGAATAGCCTCTGGACGAAAGTTATGAAGTAGCATCTTGTATATTTCGTCCAAGGTTTCATGCACGCATTATGGTGGCTTCAACGTCTTGAAATCATCACTTGTAACTCCGTTCTTGTTCCCCATGCGCATGCCATCATCTCCATGCTTGTTCTTGCTCCAATGTTCATCCTTCTCAAAGCTAGGCCCTTCATTTGTAAGCAAAACAAATGTATCCAATTTAGGCAGCATCATATTCTCATGAATATTAGAATCATTACCAAGAAACGAAAGTACCTGGTAATTTAATTGGCGTGCGCGAGCTCTAGTAATTGGTCCAGTATGTATAGCAGCAGGGGCTGTGGGTGTAACAATGGTATTGATGTCCTCATCAGGATCTTCCCTTTCGGGGACTTGAATCCACTTGGGATCTTCTCCGCGGAGGCCTCGGTTTCCAATGGAGTATGTATCAAGTGGATGAGCAAAGCTTTATCTCTCATATGATCTAAACCAATGCTAACCATAATAAGAGGGAGGAGAAGGAGTATATATAGTCTAGGGGTGAATGGGTACATGGGCCTCGGCCCAACACGCTGTGCCCAGACAGGCGTCGGTCGTCCGGCCGCAACCGGACGTCCAGTGGCTCGCGGGGGTCCGGTCGTCCGGTATGGGTCGGGCGTACGACGTTTTGGCTCTGGATGGGCGATGTTGGATATCCGGTGGGCGTGGGACGTCCAGTGCGCCCGTCGTCCGATGGACTTCGTAATTCTTAAGTTTTGGTTCTCTGATGGTGACACCGGTCGTCCGGAGGGGCTCGATCATCTGGGCGCTGGGAGGTGTCGGACGTCCGGCCCGTGGTGGTCGTCCGGTCGCTGTAGAGTCTGCCGGTCTGGCTTATTCTGGCTAGAGCAGCTCCAAGCGTTAGACATCCGGTCCAGACCAGTCGTCCAGTGGCTGTAGGTTTTCTGGCAGCTTCCTTTCTTGGTCCTCGTACTTGGTGTCCTTGCTAGCTCATCCGTTGGATGTAGTGGCTTCATAGCTGCCCTCTAAGTATCTGATCACGCATAGGGTTTCCGCTTGAGGTAGTAGGCATGTCTCACATGTAGAAAGTGGTAGTTCGGAGAGGAGCGAGTTCACCTTAGTTCCGATAGACCTTGCTCGAGTTCTTATCATAGCTCCATGTGGTTTCGTCGGAGATGAAGGTAGATCCACAGGGATGATCGTAGGATGCTCCATATCACAAAGTGATAGAGGCAAAGGTGTCCCGTCTTTCGATGAGAAGGTGATTATCGTTTCGGAGGAGTAGACTTTGACGATCCGACTACGAACGTGCGAGGACGTCGTGCCTTAGCAATCACTAAACCAACTCCGAGAGGTTATTGACCATGCCGGAGCACGATCAACCTGACCACGAGGGTCTATTTCCTGCAAGCAAACGAAGAACAAGCAAGAAACTGAGATTGCAATCTGGATATTGTGAACATAAGATGAAAGCTTTATTGATCAAGGTGGGGTTCTCGGACGTCTTGGTCTGGTCGTTGAACACAAACGAAGTACACGAAGTTGCAACTATGGTGTACTTTTAATATAAACAAAACCCAACGCCTAAACGACGCCCTAAGGGCTGTATATATGGAGGAAGAGGGGGTAATTTCGTGGCCCTTGGGGGAGGGGTCCGAAACCAACCCTATCTCTTGTTTCCCACACATACGGACTCTAAAACAACCTGTACTTATTTATTTCGAAATTACATGGGCTTGGCCCAATAATAAGGTGATGCAGCACCTATAATAGCCTCTGGACGAAATTTGTGAAGTGGCATCTTGTATATTTCGTCCAATACTTCATGCACTCATTACGATGGCTTCAAAGTCCTGAAATCATCACTTGAAACTCCGTTCTTGTTTCCCTTGCGCATGCCATCATCTCCATGCTTGTTCTTGCTCCAATGTTCATCCTTCTCCAAGCTAGGCCCTTCATTTGTAAGCAAAACAAATGTATCCAATTTAGGCAACATCATATTCTCATGAACATTAAAATCATTACCAAGAAACGAAAGTACCTCGTAATTTAATTGGCGTGCATGAGCTCTAGTAATTGGTCCAGTATGTATAGTAGCAGGGACTATGGGTGTAACAATGGTATTGATGTCCTCATCATCCTCCCATTCTTGAAATGAAGTCGTCCTCGACTGAAGCCGTCCTCGACTGAAGCTCATCTTCCTCACCCAAATAAGGCTTCAAATATGCATTGTTAAAATTGGGACTAACCCCAATATCTACAGGTAGCTCAAGTTTATATGCATTATCATTTATTTTCTCTAACACCTTAAAAGGACCATCAGCACGTGGCATTAGCTTTGATTTGCGCAAATCAGGAAATCTATGCTTACGCAAATGCAACCAAACAAGATCTCCAGATGCAAACACAACATGTTTTCTACCCTTATCTCTAGCAAGTTTATATTTACCATTCATACGCTCAATGTTTTCCTTAGTTAACTCATGCATTTTTAAAATCAATTCAGCATGTTGTTTAGTATCAAAATTGACCTTCTCCGAAGATGGAAGAGGCAACAAATCAATAGGTGCACGAGGTAGGAAACCATACACAATTTCAAAAGGGCACATCTGAGTAGTAGAATGCAATGAACGATTATAAGAAAATTCAATATGAGGAAATCATTCTTCCCACATTTTCTTATTATTTTTCAAAAGCATAGTAGACAATGTTCTATTGACTACTTCAGTTTGTCCATCAGTTTGGGAGTGACAAGTAGTACTAAAAAGCAGTTTAGTCCCCAACTTAGCCCATAAACATCTCCAAAAGTGGCTAAGAAATTTAGTATCACGATCTGAAACAATAGTATTTGGCACACCATGCAAGCAGATAATTTCACAAAAGAAGAAATCAGCAACATTAACAGCATCATCGCTTTTATGACATGGTATAAAGTGTGCCATTTTCGAGAATCGATCCATGACAAGAAATATGCTATCCCTCCCATTCTTTGTTCGAGGTAAACCTAAAACAAAGTCCATAGATATATCCTCCCAAGGAACACTAGGTACAGGCAAAGGCATATGTAAACCATGAGGATTGAGTCGTGACTTAGCTTTTTGACATGTAGTGCAGCCAGCAAAAAAACGCTCAACATCCCGTCTCATCTTTGGCCAAAAGAAATGTGTAGTACGTCCTCCGTCTTCTTCACACAAAGTGTCCCATTAATCCTCCTCCATGCGCCTCCTGCAACAACAAAAGAAGAACGGAGTTAGCTGGAATGCATAGCTTGTTAGCACGGAACACAAATCCATCATTAACGACGAACTTGTTCCACATTCTTCCTTCATTACAATTCTGCATTACATCTTTAAAATCAGCATCATGCACATATTGATCTTTGATGGTCTCCAAACCAAATATTTTGAAATCAAGTTATGAAAGCACAGAATAGCGACGAGACAATGCATCAGCAATAACATTTTCTTTACCCTTCTTGTGTTTAATGACATAAGGGAGAGTCTCAATGAATTCAACCCATTTAGCATGTCTACGATTCAGTTTAGCTTGACTTTAATATGTTTCAAAGATTCATGATCAGAATGTATAACAAATTCTTTGGGCCATAAATAATGTTGCCATGTTTCTAAAGTCCGAACAAGAGCATATAATTCTTTATCATAAGTAGAATAATTCAGACTAGGCACACTCAAATTTTCAGAAAAGTATGCAATAGGTTTGCCATCTTGTAATAACATACCTCCTAATCCAATTCTACTAGCATCACATTCAAGCTCAAAAGTATTATTAAAATCAGGATGTGGGAGTAAAGGAGCATGTGTCAACTTGATGCGGAGCATCCTATGGACATCACCATGTCAAGAGTGCATTCGGCGAGTGACACGTGCGACATCTACTTCACATACGCAAAGGTGAATCATCTCCTTTACACGTGCTCACTTGACCCCTTCGAGGATGGTATACTACTTGACACTCCACTCGTGTGCATGCATAGGTATTGTCGGAACACTACGGACGGCGAGGAGGAGTGCAAGCGCCAAGGTACAACTACACCATCCGCGAGGGAAGCCTGGAAGCGACGACGGAAGAAGACGGAGCTGCTGAAGCTACAGCGGCCGGACATTCGGGCCAAGGGCCGGACATCCGGCGCCTGTGCAGCCGCCAAGGAGCTGCACCAACAGACGGCCAACAACATCATCGGCCGGACATCCGGCGCCAGCCCCGGACATCCGGCGCCTCGCCAAAGCCCGGACATCCGGCCCTTCCCCCGAAAATCCGGCATCGACGACAGAACGCACCCGAAATTTGGCTACTTCAGCCCGGACATCCGGCCCGAGCCCCGGACATCCGGCGCCTCGCAAAGCCCCGGACATCCGGCGCCTGCCTGCGCGCAGCCACGGGCTAGAGGCCCATGTATCCCTTTCCCACTTACCCTTTCGTGACTTAGACTATAAATATACCACCCCCTCCTCCATTCTAGGGTTAGCAAAGGATTAGCTCATTTAGAGATAGAGCTTTGCTCATCCATATCGGATCTACTCCACCAGAGAGACTGCGGCCCCTCTACGGAGAAGATCCACCTTGGATTCAAGACCCCTCACGGGAAGATCCCCTCGTGGATTCAAGACCTCCTCACGGAGAAGAACCGGTTACCGTTTGTATCGTCCGTTGTTGACTTTGGATCTTGTATCTCACCTTTGTGTTCATCGATCTAGCGCATGTGTGATCTATTCTTGTTGGTTGAGTGATTTCTCTCGTGTTTCCCTCGTGTTTCCCCTCGTGTTCATCGCGTTCTTCGTAGGGATCCGCTCCTTTCGTGAAAGATCGGCCATCTAGGGTTCCACCCTACGTCATCTTGGTATCATGAGCCACGTTGATCACGATTTCGGAGCCTCCCCGTTGTGTTTTCTAGCCTAGTTTTGTTGATTTTGTCCCAAATTCGAAAATTCCCCACCAAAAATAGCCCCCAATTTTTTTTGTGATTTGTTGGTTTGATGATGTTTTGTTGAATTTGATCCGTGGATTTGCTTTGTTACTTGTGGATCTAGCTTTCCCCCAATTTTCCCCACTTTCCATCCACGAAATCTCCGCAATTTTGCCCCCGAAATCATCAATTTCCGCCCCCAAAATCGAGTTCCTCGAGTTCATCCTCGGATTTGGAGCCCGGACATCCGGCCCGTAGCCCCGGACATCTGGCCCCCCGGACATCCGGCCCGTGGCCTGGACATCCGGCTCCTGGAGCGCATTTTCGCGCAAGGTTCTGGACATCAGGTCCCGGAAATCCGGCCAAAGCCCCGGATGCCCGACCCCTGTACATTTCAGCTGTTCCGTTTCACCGTTTTGTGCATAACTTCCACATCCGGAGTCCGATTTTCGCGTTCTTTAGCTCGTTGAGTAGCTATTGACATCCTCTATCCCTCTAGATAGGTCCCATCACCATTTGACTCCATCAAAATTTTGACACTTTGGCATCTTTGCCTAGGGCTTCCACCAGAACTTCCGCATAACCACCACCGACTTCCGCAACCTAACCAATTTTGTTCCCCTTTGCATTTGAGGTTGTTTGAGTTGTGATTCGAGTCTCCTAAGCTGTTTAGGCTACTTAGGGACGATTGCTTCTTCATCAACCACCACCTTAACTTCCGCATAGACTTACCCACCATACACTTCCGACAACAACTTAACCGAATTTTGTTTGTGTTGTGAGTTGCGTCTCCTAAGGTGTTTCGGCTACTTAGGGACCGTGTTTCGAACTCCGACTTCGTGTATAGTCCATCCACCTTACCCTCGACTTCCGCATTGCGTCTCAAAACCCATCATTGCATCTCCGCAATCCCATTGAGCTTTCGCAAAACCACCATCGCTTACACTACCACCGTTTGACTTTTGTCTTTGAGATTTTGAGTTGTGGTTTTTCCGTTTCCTAAGGTGTTTCGGCTAGTTAGGGACGAGTCTCCATCATCTTGGTATCTACATCAAGAACACCGCCACTCATCATCGCCAAGGATGGTAACCTCGACGACACCATTGTATATTCCCTTGCACATTGCATTGATAACCCTTAGCCCATTTTGCGTCACTTGCCTATCGAGACTAGCCATTTGAGTATTGCCGGCAACGTTACTTGTGCACATTAGTGATCGACACCTACCATTGCATACATACCATATCATATTGGTATCATATCATCTCTTGTGTCACAAAGATTGTTCCCACATATACACAATTGCTATCTTGGTTTGTGCATTTCGCAAAGTGGCCATACATACAAAAAAACAATAAGCTTTTAAGCAAAAGAGAAAGAGCAACTAACTTGTAAGCAAGTGCCATAGCATCATACCACATTGCATATAAGATTGTCATATCCGATCATCTTGGATCATCTTGAGAGAAACACCGGGAACCATACATACATAGCATACTCGGGATAGAAGTTTATCCATTTTGCATATCATAGGTTGTGCACAAGTGTCGTATCCGCCTATTGAGCAATCGTGCTAGCGTCTCTCTTGAGTTGTGCAACACGAGCGTTTTCCGTGGACTCCACATTTTGTGCTCATTCCTTGGTTGCACGACCCCATTTATCTATCCGTGTGTGTGTTTCCGTGTGCCATTCTTTGCTATTGGTCTACTTGTTTCACTTGCGAATTTGTGAATCTTTTTCAACATTATTGACTCTTGCTAACATTTTGCATTAAATTTTTGTGCCACTATCCTCACCGAGCTCCACTATAAGCCTTACTTGTGTAGGTGTGAGAAACCGACAAGAATTGGTACCAATTGTGCTATTTCCTTGTTACACATTGAGTGATCATTGATCCATCTTCAACATCGGTCAAGGTACATTTGGTATCGTTCTTCTCTTTCTTCCACTCACATTTGCTCGAGTCTTGTGATGGATAGGCAAGGCATTTCACCTTCGGTCTACAACAACGACGAGTTCGATGCCACGAACAACTCCAACGACGCCAAGATGCAAGCTCAAATGGAGGAGATCAAATCCCTCATCAAGTCATACAAGCGATCTTCCTCATCTTTGAGAAGACGCTCAAGAGCACATGCCTCCGAGCTACCATCTCCGGCAAGGTCACATCGGCATCGACACCATCACCACCAAGAACGTGAAGGTCAAGAGCTCTACACCAACAACCGCTCAACGACTTCACCATCTCCCTTGGCATCTTCGCCAAGCGACTTCAAGGCATCTTCGCCAACAAGCACCTCAAGACTACGCTCAAGAGAAGCTCCCCAAGCTCAAGTCCGCGATTTCCACGAGCTACTACGACCTCGACACCGACCATGCGATTCCTTTCTATGGGACTCAAGAACCCGAGGAGTATCTCGAGTGGGAGCACCTAATGGATGACTACCTCAAGCTACATCAAGTTCCTCCCGAAGATCAAGTGAAGTGCGCCACAAGAAACTTCCATGACTACGCCTCGACATGGTGGCTTCACACACCTTCGGAGACCTACGGCATGAGTTGGCCCAAGACGAAGAGAGCTTTGCGGCGAGAATTTGTGCCTCCAACCTACACGGAACAACTTCTACGCCAATTGGAGAACACCAACCAAGGATCCAAGTCCATCGACGCGTACTTCAAGGAGATGAAGATTGCCTTGCGATGAGCCGGCGTGGACGACCCCATGTCAATGAAGTTCCACTTCATGATGGGATTGAACAATGCCATCTCCAAGACTATCTTCCTCGAGAACTATAAGTCCCTCGACGACAACTACATTGGTGCTCTCAAGGCAGAACAAGAACTCATGAAGGCCAAGGCTTCTCCACCCCAAGCACACTTCTCGAAGACCAAGCTCAAAGACGACGAGCATGAGGCTAGTACCACCAAGATGTCCAAGCCCGACGAGCTCCAAGACGATGCTCCCAAGTTCGACTTCACCGCCATCCCTCTTTATGGCATTGATGATGCCGAGTCCTCCACGACTCTTTTTCTAGATGGTGCGGCGACGAGTACGACTACGGAGACCTTCAAGGACCAAGATTTTGAGGCAAGCGACATGGTGACGAGCAAGGATGATGCTTCCATCTTAGGAGGCGAGAGTGATGATGTGCCATCTTCGGCCTTCATCCACGGCGACGGCGATGAGATGGTTGAGTATTTCACTTTGACCACGGCGACGTATGATGACTTGAGTGACTTGTGCCACCATATTGAGAGTGAGAGTGACTTCACCACTAGCCCCATATCTGATGTGTTGCCACAATTCCCATGTGAGGAGAGCCACAACCCCCACCACTTGAGTGAGATGAGTGACTCCACCATACGTGCGATTGAGTGCACCTACTTTGAGGGAGTGAGTGAACCACCACATAGAGAGAGTGAGGAGATTTTGAACTCTAACGACTTAACCTCTACCTCTATTGTGTCTTCTCATTTGGCGCTAGGTCTCATTTATGATGACGCGCCGATTCACGACGACTTCGTCCTTCCTATGGACACGACGATGGCCATGGTGGAATATGATGCACCCCCCACATGGTTCCATCAAGATGAAGATGACCACCATTTGGTCTTTCCCACCTCACCTACACCACTTGAGTGGAATGAACAAGGTAACATAGGTGACAGTGATGCTCTAGTCCCACTAGTGGACATTCTTGACATTGATTGCTTGCATGATGTTGATCCACCTATTACCTTGCTTCATGCTAGTGAGATTTCCCCATGGGATGATTTACCCATTTATGATGAGTATGATGATTGCCATGTGGTCTATTAGTTGTGATGCCATGTTACATAGGATTTCTTGTGACAATTCTTTAGGTCACATCATGTTTGACAATCCGCTTGACTTGTCATATGCTATGCATGAGATCAGTCTGTCATATTTGCAATCTCTTCGTAGTGACTATGCATATGCCATTAAAATAAACCCAATTTGCACTTATGGCATAGATGACAAGCCCATGGTTATTGGCATTTGTTTCTCTTGTGATGATATTGATATGCTCCCTTTGCACCATTTATCTCATATGCCATGCCATGACCACCTAGCTTCGGATATGCATTGTTTTGGATGTTGTCCATTTTCTCCATATGATGTTTCCAATATTGCTCATGAGGAGACCCCCATAGTTTCCTCATACATTTTAGGAGATTTTGATTCATCCTATCCATTGCATGATCCCAATACTTGTGTGCACAACATGCTTCCCATGAATAAACATGCTATTGATGTGCCATATACTAGTATGCTCAATTTGCATCCCCATCGTGTTATACATAACAACTATTCTTTCATGATGGATGACATGTTCTTGTACCATGCATCAAATTTCTTTGAGCGATGCTTATTTTGTGCTAACTCACACGTGCACATACACATCATGATGGATGATATGTACATTTACCACCCGCACAATTTCTTTGGATTGTGTCTCTTTTGTGTAGGTACCCATGAATACTTGTCAACCTCGCAATCCCACGAGTTGACAAAACGAGCTCTAGAGAGCAATGATGACTTGGGATCCCATGGATTACCTTTCCCACCGCTCACTTCGCGCAAACACTTCACGCATTTCTTTTACATGGCCCTCACATGGTTATGGGTTGTTGTCCATTATATATCCTTTGCCCATCTTGCCATGTTCACTTTGCATGATATGCCCATTACTATGCCTTTGCCATGCATTTGTGACCCATGCTTTGCATTACAGATGATGATTGATTCTAGTACTTGTATGTGTATTTGCAAGCGTGGTGGAGATATTGTTTGTTATTGCCATGATTGCTTTGTGCCCCATGCCTATGATGATACTATGATCTTGATTTGTGTTCGTTCTTGCGATATGTCATGTACATTGCCTATGCCTATTCTTTGCTCACATGACATGATTGCCATGATTTCCTCTAGTGCGTTGCATCTTCGCTCCACTAGTTTGCACGACTTGATTACTATTGCTTGCCTTGTTGCATCACCAATGATTTATACTTGCTCACTTCATGCGGTTGATGACAACTATCTACATGCTTTGCACATGATTGTTATTGCTTCTTGTCACAACTCTCCATATGTTGCCTCCCTCATACTAGATGATTTGCCATGTATTGAGTGCAACAATGCTATTAGTCTTGCTTATGAGTTTGCCCCCATAGCATTCTCACATATGATTGGAGATTTTGACATATTTCTTGTGAAGCATGCTTGTCTTACCTCTTTGCACCATATACCTCGTGCCATGAATATAGCCATTGTTGCATCATATTATTCATGCACTTGTGCTTCTAATGGTTATGTGCAAAAGAAGAGAACCATCATGATGGATGATGTGTTTATCTACCATGCGCATACGTTCTTTCTTTTGTTGTGTGCATCTGTAGGATACTTGGACTTTGTGTTGACTTCCGCTTCACGTGAGTTGACCATTCGAGCTCTTGAGAGCGAGCCTCATACATTCGACCACGACTCGTTTCTTGAGCATGGATATTGCGGATCATACTACTTGTGTTGCTTGCACCATGAGACTTATTGGTTATCTTGGACCACTTGATTGCACACTTGATAGAGATCTTGCTTCGACTTGTCATTTTCACCGTTCCATGCATCATGATATATATGCCTTGTATGTTGCATCCAATTCTTGGATTACTTGCTCCTCTCATATGTTTGGTTGCAACAATGTCATCCCTTCACATATGCCATGTCCCATTGCTTGTCACATGATTGACTTGATTGCCTCACACATGATGAACAATTGCTCTTTCTATTGTGTTGAGTGCCACACTATGTTCACTGCACCCTATGCACATTATGCTTGGATTGTCTTGCACTTAACCCATGTGTTTAGACATCTCATCTTCTTAGGTGTCGTGAATGATTCCTATGCCTACCATAGACCTTTCATTGAGCACTTTGCCCATGCTTGCTATGAACATGAGGTAGATGTTTATTCTTTTGACACACATATTTGCATCTCTACCTCCAATTTACAGGCTTGCCCCCATGATATCTTTGTTTGTGCTCGATTGATATACTTACATGCCATGTCTCAATCCTTTGTCACACCATATGCTTTGCATGATGACGACACTTGTTTGGTGAATCACCTCTTGAATGCTTGGTTTTGCACTAACGCTAACCACATTTGTTTTTCCAAGTGTTTGTTGTCCTTACTCCTTTTGAAGGAATCACAAGACGGTGCGACATTGGAGAGGGCCCATTTCGAGCTTCAAGATGACACGTACTTGGGGAACGTCCACTTCTACACGGCGAAGCCATCTCTTTTCCATGGTGATTTGGTTTTCGATCCGAGGTCGGATCTTTCCCAAGGGAGGGAGATGATGCGGAGCATCCTATGGACATCACCATGTCAAGAGTCCATTCGGCGAGTGACACGTGCGACATCTACTTCACATACGCAAAGGTGAATCATCTCCTTTACATGTGCTCACTTGACCCCTTCGAGGATGGTATACTACTTGACACTCCACTCGTGTGCATGCATAGGTATTGTCGGAACACTATGGACGACGAGGAGGAGTGCAAGCGCCAAGGTACAACTACACCATCCGCGAGGGAAGCCTAGAAGCGACGATGGAAGAAGACGGAGCTGCTGAAGCTACAGCGGCCGGACATCCGGGCCAAGGGCCGGACATCCGGCGCCTGTGCAGCCGCCAAGGAGCTGCACCAACAGACGGCCAACAGCATCAGCGGCCGGACATCCGGCGCCAGCCCCGGACATCCGGCGCCTCGCCAAAGCCCGAACATCCGGCCCTTCCCCCGGAAATCCGGCATAGACGACAGAACGCACCCGAAGTTTGGCCACTTCAGCCCGGACATCCGGCCCCCAGCTCGGACATCCCGCGCCTGCCTGCGCGCAGCCACGGGCCAGAGGCCCATGTATCCCTTTCCCACTTACCCTTTCGTGACTTAGACTACAAATAGACCACCCCCTCCTCCATTCTAGGGTTAGCAAAGGATTAGCTCATTTAGAGATAGAGCTTTGCTCATCCATATCGGATCTACTCCACCAGAGAGACTGCGGCCCCTCTACGGAGAAGATCCACCTTGGATTCAAGACCCCTCACGGGAAGATCCCCTCGTGGATTCAAGACCTCCTCACGGAGAAGAACCGGTTACCGTTTGTATCGTCCGTTATTGACTTTGGATCTTGTATCTCACCTTTGTGTTCATCGATCTAGCGCATGTGTGATATATTCTTGTTGGTTGAGTGATTTCTCTCATGTTTCCCTCGTGTTTCCCCTCGTGTTCATCGCGTTCCTCGTAGGGATCCGCTCCTTTCGTGAAAGATCGGCCATCTAGGGTTCCACCCTACATCACAACTTATCTTTCATTACCGTGAAGGCTTCTTCCTATGCGGTACCCCAAACAAAAGGCACATCCTTCTTTGTAAGCTCATTGAGAGGTGCAGTAATGGTGCTGAAATCTCTCACAAAACGCCTATAGAATCCAGCGAGACCAAGAAAAGTCCTCACTTGTGTGACCGTTTTGGGCTGCGGCCAACTCTCAATAGCTTCAATCTTGGCTTTATCAACTTCAATTCACTGTGGAGTAACAACATAGCCAAAAAAAGATACTCGGTCGGTGCAAAAGGTGCACTTCCCAAGGTTACCAAACAAACGTGCATCACGTAGAGCAATAAAAACAGCACGTAAATGTTCCAAATGTTCCTCCGAAGATCTGCTATAAATCAGTATATCATCAAAATAGACTACCACAAATCGTCCAATGAAAGCACGTAAAACTTCGTTCATTAATCTCATTAAAGTACTAGGTGCATTAGTTAACCCAAAAGGCATGACTAACCACTCATATAATCCAAACTTAGTTTTAAATGTTGTTTTCCATTCATCTCCCAATTTCATACGAGTTTGATGGTATCCACTACACAAATCTACTTTGGAGAATATTGTAGAGCCACTCAATTCATCAAGCATGTCATCTTAGCCTAGGAATAGGATGACGATAACGAATAGTAATATTATTAATGCCTCTACAATCAACACACATACACGATGTACCATCCTTTTTCGGCACTAGTATAATAGGAACAGCACAAGGACTAAGAGATTCGCGTATATAACCTTTGTCGAGCAGCTCCTGTACTTGATGCATAATCTCCTTCGTCTCCTCTGGATTGGTACGGTATGGCGCACGGTTTGGCAGCGAAGCACCGGGAATTAAGTCAATCTGATGCTCGATCCCTCGAATGGGTGGTAATCCTGGTAGCACGTCTTGTGGAAAGACGTCAGCGAACTCCTGCAAAATGTTAGTGAAAGCAGGAGGCAAAGAGGACGGTACATCCTCGAAAGAAAATAATGCCTCTTTGCACACAAAAGCATAGCAAACAGATTTGCTGAAATCTTGATCATCAATATCAGATTTGGTGGCAAGTAAACATGCACTTTTCAATTTAATTTCAGAAGCAACACTAGATGGTTTATTGTTAGGCTTCATTTGTTGCTCAAATTCTTTTGCCAGAATCTGATTTTCACTCTTATTTTTCTCCTGTTTTGCTTTACTAGCTCTATTAATATCATCTTTCAAAATGGAATCAGGAGTCATCGGAAGCAAAGTAATATTTTTATCCTTATGAACAAGAGTATACTGATTGTTTCTACCATGGTGTACAGAATTTTTATCAAATTGCTAGGGTCTACCAAGTAATAAGGAACATGCTTGCATAGGTACCACATCGCAATCAACGTAATCAGCATATGTAGAGATACTAAAATGCACACAAACAGTACGTGTTACCTTAACCTTGCCGATATTGTTGAACCATTGGATGTAGTAAGGATGTGGATGTTGTCTTGTGGTGAGAGATAGCTTCTCCACCATCTCCATGCTAGCCAAGTTGTTGCAGCTCCCTCCATCTATGATGACGCGAACAGAACGTTCCTTCACAACTCCCTTTGTATGGAACAAATTATGCCTCTGATTTTGCTCAGCTTGTGTGACCTGCAGACTCAAAACACGTTGAGCAACTAAACATTCATACCTGTCAGCGTCTTCAGGGGCCATGTATTGCATCTCATGATCAGAATCATCTCCACTGTGTTCTTCACTTGTAATAAGAGCCAAAGTCTCCTAATCATAGTCACTAGCGGACTCATACCCACCATCCTCAGTAACAATGATCACGCGCTTTGATGGGCATTCTCTCGCATAATGACCACCACCCGTACAACGACCACAAATAATATCATGTGTTTGCCATGTTGATGCCATGGATGAAGAAGAGCTCTGTGCAGGCCCAGAAGGTGTGCTCTTGGCAGATAGTGGTGGTTGTGCCTGCTTTCTTGTATCACGGTTTGAGGTGGCAGCTGACAGAGGTGCCAGTGCAGAAGAACGTGAGGAACTAGAGCATGCACGCGGTGTCCATGATGAAGGTCGACTTGTAGAAAAGTTAGTTCGCGCCAATGCATGTCGATCCTGCACTTCACGTTCAGCTTTGAAATCAAGATGGACTAAACGAGTGATATTATTATATTCGTTATACTCTAGAATGGTCTGCATCTCTTTATTTAATCCACCCATAAGACTTGCAAGCATAGCTTCATTGTCCTCAACAATACCACATCTAATCATGCCAGTTTGTAGTTCCTGATAATATTCTTCTACACAAAAAATTCCTGGTCTTAAACGCTGCAATTTTTAAAGTAATTCACGTTGATAATATGGTGGAACCCAACGAGTACGCATAACAGTTTTGAAAGAAGCCCAAGTAATTGGAATATTATTCGGATATAATCTACGATGTTCAGACCACCACACACAAGCAAAACTAGTGAAAGCACAAAGAGCAGCAGCAACACGTCTCTCCTCGGGGTATAGTAAACATGTAAAATGTTGTTCAGTTTCTAACTCCCAAGTAAGATATATATCAAGAACATATCAACCCTCAAATGGTGGAATATTCAATTTCAGTTTAGGAAGATGGTCATGATCTCGTACGTGAGCTGGTAGTGCAGCCCTACCATTGCGATTATATGCCTGTGGATGACCTGGTGCTGGTGGTTGCACGTAGTTTTGATTTTGATCAACCTCATCCTCGTAATCGCCCGCATAATCGTCATCCTCCACGACACCAGCAACAGCAGTAGCAGGAGCTAAAGAAGCATCAACAGTAGGTGCAGTGGCACCAGAATGTTGACCAGGCTCAAGGGGAACGCACAGTGCTCGTCCCACTTGATTTGGAAGACGACGTTGTTGTTGTGGAGGTACGACAGGTGCAGCTGGCGGTGGTTGTGGAAGACGCGCGAGCAATTCATTAAACTTGTTATCGATCTCTTTTTCGAACATCTTCTCAATGCCATCTATCTTCTCCAGGGCCTCTTCAAATCTGTTTAGCACATCTTGCACCTGTCCACTCATCATTTGCTGAAACTTATCATGAAGCTCCTTGTTCGTCAAGTTCTCCCAGTCAATCTCGTCGGCTTGTGATCCTGCCATGGTTATCAGCAATAGAAACACACAAGAATATGATCCTACTAACTACTAACAAGTCGTGGTGGTGGGTGTCACAAATCCGTCAAGCCAAGCTCAAATTCTTTCCAGTTCTTACCTAGAAGCAAGCGGTGATCGGCAACCGTTGTAGTCAAAACTCTCAAAGCTTGGATAGAGCGATTACCAGGGAGAGTCAAACGCAAGACGTAGATATAAGTGGAGCTAGGAAGGCTTATAATATTGTAGCAAAAAGTGTCAGCAATAATCAATTCAGAGATGCAAAGTTGAATAAACGCTCAACGACGGTACTGTGCTAGTCCTAGGCTAGACCGTACTAGAGACGCGAGCCTAGAACACGAAACAAAATCACGGCGCGGCTCGTAAACAAGGGAAAAGCACACTCTGAATTTTTCCTGCTCTTTTTTTTTCCGCTCCTCTTTTTTTTCTTGCGAAAAATCACTATAATGGCGAATGTCTCAAAACTCTTCCGAAGTCAAACTAACAGGATAGGCACTTTTTTTGACAATTTTTTTCAGAAATCAGGGCAGCGACGACGAAAAAGTGCGACAAAAAATCACTATGATGGGGACTGTCTCAAAAGACTCGAAAAAACCTAAAAACAGGATAGGGAAAAAATATTTTCGCCTGCCTAAATTTTGGCCTAAAAACTGCCCGGGGGTCTCCATACTCTTTTTTTTCGAAACCTACTCAGGCAAGGAAACACGAATTGGAAAATAGATGGATCTCGAAAACAAACCTAATATGAAAAGAACTCGGATTGGTGGTGGATATATGATGGTGGTATATGGCAGCGGTGGTGGTATATGCTAGCGGTGGTGGTATATGGATACGGATTGGTGGTGGCATATGGATACGGATCGGTGATGGTATATGGATATGGATCGGTGGTGGAGAAGCGGTGGTGGTAGATGGTAGGGGCGATGATGATGGTACGGCGGCGGCGTGACAACTTATGACTAGAACTCGAAACTCTAAAAGACAAGACGCTAAGACCAGCAACTAGACACGATGATGCAACGGCAAATTCAACAAAGCAAAAACCCTCAAAAGATTATGCAAAGGCTCAGATTGGTTCGGATATGATGAACTAACCCTAAAATTTTTTTGTGGCTTTTCGTGGACTGTAGCTATGAAGAACATACTCGATCTAAATTATGAAAAACTGTAAAATCTCATCGAGCAACCTGGAAATCTGATACCACTTGATAGAGGCAAAGGTGTCCCGTCTTTCGATGAGAAGGTGATTATCATTTCGGAGGAGTAGACTTTGACGATCCGACTACGAACGTGCGAGGACGTTGCGCCTTAGCAATCATTAAACCAACTCCGAGAGGTTATTGACCACGCCGGAGCACGATCAACCTGGCCACGAGGGTCTATTTCCTGCAAGCAAACAAAGAACAAACACGAAACTGAGATTGCAATCTGGATATTGCGAATATAAGATGAAAGCTTTATTGAACAAGGTGGGGTTCTGTGACATCTTGGTCTAGTCGTTGAACACAAACGAAGTACGCGAAGTTGCAGCTATGGCGAGCTTTTAATCTAAACAAAACCCAAAGTCTAAACAATGCCCTAAGGGCTGTATATATGGAGGAAGAGGGGGGAATTTTGTGGCCCTTGGGGGAGGGGTCTGAAACCAACCCTATCTCTTGTTTCCCCACCTATACTTATGTATTTCGAAACTACATGGGCCTGGCCCAATAATAAGGTGACGCAACACCTATAATAGCCTCTGGATGAAATTTGTGAACGGGCATCTTGTATATTTCGCCCAAGACTTCATGCGCTCGTTATGGTGGCTTCAAAGTCCTGAAATCATCACTTGAAACTCTGTTCTTGTTTACCTTGCGCATGCCATCATCTCCATGCTTGTTCTTGCTCAAATGTTCATCCTTCTCCAAGCTAGGCCCTTCATTTGTAAGCAAAACAAATGTATCCAATTTAGGCAGCATCATATTCTCATGAACATTAAAATCATTACCAAGAGACGAAAGTACCTGGTAATTTAATTGGCGTGCACGAGCTCTAGTAATTGGTCCAATATGTATAGTAGCAGGGGCTGTGGGTGTAACAATGGTATTGATGTCCTCATCACAAAGGCTCACTTGAATATCATTCGTGTAATCATAGGGACCAATATGGATGTCCACGGTTCCACTATCGGTCATTGAACGAAGGAATTTCGTCCATGTCTATGGTTTACCCTACCTATGGGGTCACAAGCTTAAGGTAATCATGATCTGCGGAGTGTTAGTAGGACGAGAGTGATAAGAATATATTTGTGGAATTGTTTCATTACTGCCGGGAATAGTTCCGAGAGGTTCCGGAAGCGTTTCGGGGTCACCGGAAGGGTTTCGGTGAATATCGGGTTTTACCGATCAATATATATAGGTGGAAAATGTTTCCAGGGATGTTAAATGATATATATATAGACACACACACACATATATATATATATAATGGTCTTAAAGTGTTTAGAACAAATATATATTTAATTTAATATCAATGGGCCTAATAAGGCCAAGATGTGGAAGAAAAGTTGGGCCATGAAGGCCCAAGTGGACGTGGCGCCTCCCTTTCCTATTGGGGGGGGGTGAATCCAACTTGGAGGGGGAGTCCTACTCCCCCTCGCTTGGCCGGCTCCCCAAGGGGGCTCTTTCCCCCTTGGTGGTAGCCCCTCTTCCCCTCCTAACCTATATATAACAGAGGATTTCTCCCTATTGGTACATAAGTTTTGGAGCCTCCTCTAGTTTCCGTGTCAAGTCCACCATGTAGTACATCAACTAGATCCTCCGGAGAAAGGCGGAGGACACCTGGTCCTAGGAATGTTGCTACATAAAATCACCCCCGCATACCCTCCCGGTGCTTTTGTCCACTAAGCTGACGGCGGCGCCAAGAGTAGTGATTAGTAATATTTTTGCCCTCATCACACTATTGTTTAAACTATATAATCTCAAAATTTCCAAAAATCACTTTGGTATTGCTACTAATGAATAATGAATGTGAGACTATAGAAAAAGGGCCTAAACATGGAAATGAATCATCACTTAGGTGGAAATAAGAAGTATGGAAGAATGAAGGAATTGGAGGCGTGCCAGAAGAAACAGAGCACAAGACGACCTTTGGTACGAGCGCAAACACTTGTATTAGCAGTCGTCCTAGGCGTCGACTTCTCTAGGAGGTCCAACCAACCATCATATATAAAGGGGCCTATACCAGATTCCCAACCAAGGGGGAAGGAGAGCACCATTTGCAAAATGGAACCATCTTCCATCCCTAGCCACTTCCATTTCCCATCTCATCTCCATAGCCGCTGCCACCATCATCACTGCAGCAACCCCTATCCAAGTTAGCCATACTTGTAATTGTGAGCTTTCCTATTTATGTCTTCTTCAATGAGTTCATCATGCGATCCGATCGCCATGTGTGAGTAATTCGGTAAGGCGGTGGGCTGGGGCATAGCCTTGCAACCCGATGTATTTGTACAAGGGATTGATGGAATGACTTTGATTATTTAGCGTCATGTATGTGTCTAATTACAACATAGTTATCTCATGTATCCTTCTCGTTCTACGACCCTACAGGTACCTAGGATCCGGGAGATCGACCAAGGATGAGGTAAGAAGCGAGGAGGATGCAGAACGCTAACACGAACAGTAGTGATAGAAGGGGTTAGTAAGGTTGCAAAAAGCCAATTCTTGGTGACTAATGAGGTATAATCATTAAATGCCCAATGTTTTGTCCAAAACTTTATTCTTAATAGCTGAGGTAACCCCGCGAGACAGTTAGGGCATGTGATTGGACAACTAACTCTTGATGCAGGTTGCACACCAATCAATGCATAATTTGGAAACATCCCCGACATCATCGCGTCATAGGCACATCATAGCGATTGTCTTCCAAATCTCAAATTAATACCATTATGTCCCCGAGCACAAATATATTGTTGTAAGAACAAGATCACATACCCCTGCATGTTTTTAATATAGTGTTTACACACCTAAGGTTGTTAAAGGTTCGGTTTAAAACTGATATTTAATTCGTTAACATAGACTTGTCAAAGCCTTTTTTTAGTGCACATCCTCTCGTGGGTTCAATAACTCAGGTCACTCCTTGGAGAAAAGGTAGGGAATCTTTCTGCTATCCAAACCGAATCTTAAAGCGAATCAACCACCTTTTCTGGCCATGTTGTCGGGGACGCATCATGCCACTAGTCCTTTTGTTAAAGTTATTGTTAAAGTCCTTATTTCAGTTCTTTTTTTATTTGTTTTCTAGTTGTATTATCGAAAACCCAAAAAAGTACTATGGCTCAAAACCTTGGAGACTTTGCTGCTCCAAATGGGAACTTTGCGCGTGCACCAGTTATGCAACCTAATGTTGCCACCAAGTAATATGAAATTAAGCCCCACTTACTAACAACGGTTCAAGAATACCAATTTGCAGGCTCTTCTTAAGAGGATGCCGACATGCACTTGCGAAAAAATTCTGAGATATGTGATATGACTTGCATTAGAAATTATGAACCAGACACTTTGAACTTGCGTCTATTTCCTTTCTCCTTGAGAGGAAAAGCAAAAGAATGGCTTCTAGCTTTCTCTAGAGGTATAATTTCATGGACTGCTTTCTATCCAAGTTTTGCCCCCGTGAAAAAAAATGCAACTTCGATCTCATATCTCAGTTTTTAAACAGGAAGAACGTGAGCCACTAGCACTTGTGTGGGGTCCTTTCTTCGTTTGTTTTACAATGCTCTTACTCCCATTGATACTCACCACGTTGGCCTGCCATTCTCGGGCCGAAGACAATCAAAAATCAAAGCATGGGCCACACAAGCCGCGACCCTCGACGCACTAAAGATGGTATCCTACAAAGACTTGGCATATACTTCAAGACATTTTCAAATGATCAACATGTTTAACCCTAGATGTAACCGACATACTTCTAACCCTAGATACCCCTGGTGCCTATATAAGCTGAGGGGTTTAGTCTATAGAAACAGGTTAGTATGATCTCAGGGTAGATCGTCCAGTATTTTGTACCCCATCATAATCAATATAGCTAGAGCATGTCATAGGGTTTTACCTCTTCGAGAGGGCTCGAACCTGGGTAAAACATTACATCTTTCACTACTTCGGGGTACCATCTAGCTGAGACCACTAGGTACGAACCTCCTACCCGAGATTCGCCGGTTTTAGCACCGACATTGGTGCCCCATGCAGGTCCCGCTATGTGGTCTGATACGTCTCCAATGTATATATAATTTATGAAGTATTCATGCCATGTTTACAACAATTATATATGGTTTTGGTATGATTTGATTAGAACTAACCGGGACTGATGTTGTTTTCAGCAGAACTACCGTGGCGTCCTTCTTTGTGCAGAAATAAAAGTTCTCGGAATGGGCTGAAAATTTACGGTGATTTTTATGGACCAAAAGAGACTGCGAGGCATCAGAGTTGGGCCAGAAGAGTCTTGAGTCGACGGCAAGGTAGGGGGCGCACCCTACCCCCGGGAGGGTGCTCCTGTCTTGCCGCTGCCTCGTGGACTCCCTTGACGTGAGACTGACGCAAAAAAATCCTATAACTACCAAAAACCCCAGAAAGAAACCTAGATCGGAAGTTCCGCCATCGCAGGCCTCTATAACCACGAAAAATCAATCTAGGCCCTCTCCGACACCCTGCCGGAGGGGGCCATCATCACCGGAGGCCATGAAGGAGGAAGCCGGAGGGGGTTATCAGCACCATGGTGGCCAAGGACCAAAGGGAGAACCTCTCCCCATCTAGGGGGGCAGGCCATGGAGTAGGAAGCACAAGGGGGAGAATCGCTCCCTCTCTCTCTCGCTCGGTTGCACCGGAGTGCCGCGGGGGAACCATCGCCGCGGTGATCGTCTTCATCAACATCACCATCTTCATCACCTTCCTCATCTCTTTTACGCAGTCCACTCTCCCGCACCCTGCTGTAATCCCCTACTTGAACATGGTGCTTTATGCCACATATTATGATCCAGTGATGTGTTGCCATCCTATGATGTTCTGAGTAGATTTGTTTTGTCGTTGTATTGATTGATGATCCAGATTGGTTTGAGTTGTACATTTTATTTTGGTACTGTCCTATGGTGCCTTCCGTGCCGTGCACACGTGAAGGATTCCCGCTGTAGGGTGTTGCAATACATTCATGATTCGCTTATAGTGGGTTGCTAGAGTGACAGTAGCTTAAACCCGAGTAAGGGGGTTGTTGCGTATGGGATAAAGGGGACTTGATACTTTAATGCTATGGTTGGGTTTTACCTTAATGATCTTTAGTAGTTGCGGATGCTCGCTAGAGTTCCAATCGTAAGTGCATACGATCCAAGTAGAGAAAGTACGTTAGCTTATGCCTCTCCCTCATATGAAATTGCAATAATGATTACCAATCTTGTTAACAATTGCTAGGACAATTCCGCACACCGACCCATCATTATTCCACACTCACTATTTATAATATATAGTAATATATTCTAACTTTGTGTTAACAGCACCTATTTTTATATTTGAGTTCTTCATATCATGCAAAGCTATCCTGTTCATACCCACAATGTAGTTTTATTTCTCGTTTCTAGATGGAAGCAAACATTCATTGTACATAGAGTCGTATCAGTGGCAAATAGGACTTGAGAGAATATTGATCTTACCTTTAGTTCCTTGTGGGTCCGACACTCCATACTTATCACTTCCACCTTTGGAAATTTCTACGATGATTCCTTGCACTTGGGGATTATCAAGCTCTTTTCTGGCGCCGTTGCCGGGGAGCAATAGCGTGGGGTTGATATTTTCGTGTGTGCTTGTTTGATTTCTTCACTAAGTATATTTTGTTTTCCCTTTTCTTGTTTTCTTTAATTTTGGGTGAAACATAAAAAAATTAAAAAATTAAAATACAAAAAAAATTACTTGCCTCTTATGCCTAAAAACTTTTTCAAAAAGAGAAGTGATTGGAAGGTTATGCATTGGAGAAGTGAGGGTCGACCTTGAACACTTGTGTTCATGCTCATGGAAACAATGTAGAATTTTTCATGGTGGTTTCTCAAAAATAATTATCCCCTTGTATATATCCATTGTATTATAAATATAATATGCCAAGTTCTGGTTTTTGGATGATTAGATTGGTTGTTTGCTATGTGCGGTGCAAAAATAGAAACTTTGGCTGTAGTGCGTGAATTTACACTTTTTTACTGGAACGTCAAAAGTTTCTGAAATTTTACAGGGTACTTCTATGCAAAAAAATTATTTTGTACTAATGTTTTAGAATTTTTGGAGTTATAGAAGTATACAAAGTTTCCAGATTGCTACAGACTATCCTGTTTTTTACAGATTCTGTTTTCTATGTGTTTTTCACTTATTTTGATGAATCTATGGGTAGTATCGGGGGGTATGAACCATGGTGAAGTTGGAATACAGTAGATATAATCCTAATATGAAATTGGAATGAGTTTACAACAGTACCTAAAAGTAGTGATTTGCTTCATTATACTAACGGATCTCACAAGGTTTTTTGTTAAGTTTTATATGGATGAAGTGTTTGAAGATCGAGGAGTTATCGATATGAGAAGAATAAGGAGAGGCTAGAGTTCAAGATTGGGGATTCCCAAGGCATCCCAAGTAAATATTTCAAGGATACTCAAGCATCTAAGCTTGGGGATGCCCCGGTTGGCATCCCATCTTTCTTCTTCAAACAATTATCGGTATACCTCGGTTTTTGTTTTGTTCACAGGATATGTGTGTTTTGAGTTTATTTTTCCTTTCTTTTCCTTTATGCACCATGCTAGTATGATATGATCCGTCATTGATTTATAGAATGCTTCATGCGCTTCACTTAAATCTTTTGAGTATGGCTTTATAGAATGCTCTTTGTGCTTCACTTAAATCTTTGGAGTATGGCTTTATAGAATGCTTTGTGTGCTTCACTTATATATTTTGAGCTTGGATGTTGGTAAATCTATATTAATTGTAGAAAACGCTCCATGAACCCACTTATATCTTTTGGAGTATGAATAAGACTATCATCGAAATTGGGCTTGGAAGAATATCATGCCTAGCTAGGGGCGTTAAACAATAGCACTTGTTGGGAGGCAACCCAATTTTGTTTTTATGTTTTTGGTTCTGTTTTCAATAAATACACATTATTGCCTCCATAGTAATTTTTTTGTGTGTTTTAATTAGTGTTTGGGCCAAGTAAGACCTTTGGGATGGCTTACGGTGATAGTTTGATTTGATCTTGCTACAAAAACTTTTACGCCCAGTAAAATAATTTAAGAAAATCACAGAAGTGTGATTTTGATCTGAATTTTTTTACACAAACAAATTTCCTAGGTTTTCCTAATTTTTCATAATTTTTGGAGTAACGGAAGTATGGTTGTTGTTCAGATCATTACAGACTATTATGTTTTTGACAGATTCTATTTTCAATGCATAGTTTGCTTGTTTTCTAGTTTCTATGGCATATATTGCTCAATATAAATTGTAGAAATGATATGGTACAGTAGGCATTGTGTGAGAATAATTATGAATCTTATCTTGACAGTACCAAAGTGAATGATTTGTCTTTATCATACTAACCCATCTCACGAAGTTCCGTTAAGTTTTGTGTGGTTGAAGTTTTCAGGTTTTGGGTGAGATATGGATATGAGGAGAATAAGGAGTGGAAATACCCTAAGCTTGGGTTGCCCAAGGCACCCCAAGGTAATATTCAAGGAAGACTCAAGTGCCTAAGCTTGGGGATGCCCCGGAAGGCATCCCCTCTTTCGTCTTCAAAACTATCGGTATACCTTACTCGGAGCTATATTTTTATTCGTCACATGATATGTGTTTTGCTTGGAGCGTATTTTCATTTTACTTGTTGTTTTAATAAAATCATTGGATCTGAAATCTTGAATGAGAGAGAGAGTCCTCCCATGGCTAGTTAATCATTTGACTACTCATTGATCTTCACTTATATCCTTTTGAAGTAGTTTGTCATTTACTCTCGTGCTTCACTTATATTCTATGAGTAAATGGTTGAATGAATTGAATATAATAAATCTAAAATTATATATGTTTCATATGATTATCCCATGGGGAGTAATGACTTCACATATAAGAAGTATAGGTGGTTAAATATATTGGAAGTTAGCAAACACAACATTGGTCACTTGAACAATTCATGAAAGAATATTGAAGGAAGAGAGATTTCACATATAAATATACTATCTTGGACATCTTCTATGATTGTGAGCCCCATTAATTATTTTCAAACCTGAGAAAATTAGTTGAAGTTGGACAAGGAAGACAACATAATGAGTTATGTTTGGGTATATTTGCATAGAAGTTATATTGTTATGGATCCTCTCTCATGTGGTGCTTGCTTAGGATCTTTTGCTAGCAAAAAATTTGTACCAAGTAGAGATACTACTTGTGCATCCAAAACCCTTAAACCCTGTTTCATGCCATGAGTGTCCACCATATCTACCTATGGATTGAATAAGATACTTCAAGAAAGTTGTCATCGGTGTAAAAAGCGATAAAAATTGCTCCTAAATATGTATGATCTTTTATTGTAAAGGAAAATAAGCGTTGTACGAACTTGTGATGGTAAAGAAATAAAAGCGACGGACTGCATAATAAAGGTTGCTATCACAAAGGGCAATAAAATGTGACGTTCTTTTGCATTAAGGGTTTGCACATCCAAAATTAAAAAGCCATGACAACCTCTGTTTCCCTCTGCGAAGGCCTATCTTTTACTTTCGTGTATTTACTTTTATGCAAGAGTCAGTAGTATTCCTACTTATTTCAACCTCAATTATTCTTTAGTCGGCAAGCATTACGTGGTGGGGAAAGATCTAAGCACATATGTCCATTCAAATATATTTGATCATGAATTATTATTGTTGACAATTATCTATATGATAAGTAAGTTAGGAGGTGAAACATTAAGCCCCTATCTTCCTCTGTGTTTGATGGAAGCTATTTGTTCTAAAAATATACTTTGAGGGTTAGCAATCATGGAAGACTATATGATAGTTGAGTATGTTGAATTTGCTAAATCAAAGCTCTTACATAGACCCTTCCTGAAAGTAAGATGAATTGCAATCGTTTGGTGACTGAGAACGTAGTTTGTTAGTTTTCAAGAAACTTTATGGTCTATACTTTAACATGTGAATAGCTTGTTACTTGATCATGAGAAGTCTTTCGAGATGAGCTACTGTTTATGATATATAATGATGCTAGAAAAAGTGTTTGGGACTATCATTGATCAAACTTATGCACTATGCTAGCATTCACACTTCATAAATTATTTCTTTTATCATTTACCTACTCAAGGACGAGCAGGAATTAAGCTTGGGGATGCTGATACCTCTTGAACATATCTATAATTTATGAAGTGTTCATGCCATGTTTACAACAATTTTATATGGTTTTGGTATGATTTGATTAGAACTAACCCGGACTGACGCTGTTTTCAGCAGAACTACCGTGGTGTCGTTTTTTGTGCAGAAATAAAAGTTCTCGGAATGGGCTGAAAATTTACGGTGATTTTTGATGGACCAAAATAGACCCGCGAGGCATCGGAGTGGGGCCAGAAGAGCCCCGAGGTGACGACAAGGTAGGGGGCGCGCCCTACCCCCCGGGAGGGTGCTCATGTCTTCCCGCTGCCTCATGGACCCCCTTGACGTGAGGCCGATGCCAAAAATTCCGATAAATACCAAAACCCCCCAGAAATAAACCTAGATCGGAAGTTTCGTCGCCGCAGGCCTCCGTAGCCACGAAAAATCTATCTAGGCTGATGAGGACATCAATACAATTATTACACCCACAGTCCCTGCTGCTATACATACTGGACCAATTACTAGAGCTCGCGCACGCCAATTAAATTACCAGGTACTTTCGTTTCTTGCTAATGATTCTAATGTTCATGAGAATATGATGCTGCCTAAATTGGATACATTTGTTTTGCTTACAAATGAAGGGCCTAGCTTTGAGAAGGATGAACATTGGAGCAAGAACAAGCATGGAGATGATGGCATGCGCATGGGGAACAAGAACGGAGTTACAAGTGATGATTTCAGGACGTTGAAGCCACCATAATGCGTGCATGAAGCCTTGGACGAAATATACAAGATGCTACTTCATAACTTTCGTCCAGAGGCTATTCTAGGTGCTGCGTCACCTTATTATTGGGCCAGGCCCATGTAATTTCGAAATACATAAGTATAGGCTGTTTTTAGAGTCCGTATGTGTGGGGAAACAAGAGATAGGGTTGGTTTCGGACCCCTTCCTCAAGGGCCACGAAATTCCCCCCCTCTTCCTCCATATATACAGCCCTTAGGGCGTCGTTTAGACTTTGGGTTTTGTTTAGATTAAAAGTTCGCCATAGCTGCAACTTCGCGTACTTCGTTTGTGTTCAGCGACCAGACAAAGGCGTCACAGAACCCCACCTTGATCAATAAAGCTTTCATCTTATATTCGCAATATCCAGATTGCAATCTCAGTTTCTTGCCTGTTCTTCGTTTGCTCGCAGGAAACAGACCCTCGTGGTCAGGTTGATCGTGCTCCGGCGTGGTCGATAACCTCTCGGAGTTGGTTTAGCGATTGCTAAGGCGCGACGTCCTCGCACGTTCGTAGTCGGATCGTCAAAGTCGACTTCCATCAAAGCGATATTCATCATCTCATCGAAAGACGGGACACCTTTGCCTCTATCATAGGCCCTCTCCGGCACCCTGCCGGAGGGGGCCATCATCACCGGAGGCCATGGAGGAGGAAGTCGGAGGGGGCTATCATCACCATGGAGGCCAAGGACCAAAGGAAGAACCTCTCCCCATCTAGGGGGGAGGCCATGGAGGAGGAAGCACTAGGGGAGACTCTATCCACCCCTCTCTCTCCCTCGGTGGCGTCGGAGTGCCTCCAGGGGAACCATCGCCGCGGCAATCGTCTTCATCAACATCACCATTGTCATCACCTTCCTAATCTCTTTTACATGGTCCACTCTCCCACACCCCGCTATAATCCTGATGCAGAGCATCCTTCCATCATCCCATGGACTCTACACCAATGCATCAAGCACCAAGTGGACCTATGACAAGAGCTCGAGCACGTGCCATTGAAACCGAGGTGAACTCACTCCTACTTGAGATATATATGGACATGAATGGAACTTGGTTGCTACCTCATCAAAATATGCTATGTTTCATTAGGTATGAGGACGAATTCCGACAAGAGGTTAAGGAGTACCCCCAATGATGAGGACATCAATACCATTGTTACACCCATAGCCCCTGCTGCTATACATACTGGACCAATTACTAGAGCTCGCGCACGCCAATTAAATTACCAGGTACTTTCGTTTCTTGGTAATGATTCTAATGTTCATGAGAATATGATGCTGCCTAAATTGGATACATTTGTTTTGCTTACAAATGAAGGGCCTAACTTTGAGAAGGATGAACATTGGAGCAAGAACAAGCATGGAGATGATGGCATGTGCATGGGGGACAAGAACGGAGTGTAAGTGATGATTTCAGGACATTGAAGCCACCATAATGCGTGCATGAAGCTTGGACGAAATATACAAGATGCTACTTCATAACTTTCGTCCAGAGGCTATTCTAGGTGCTGCGTCACCTTATTATTGGGCCAGGCCCATGTAATTTCGAAATACTTGAGTATAGGCTATTTTTAGAGTCCGTATGTGTGGGGAAACAAGAGATAGGGTTGGTTTCGGACCCCTTCCCCAAGGGCCACGAAATTTCCCCCTCTTCCTCCATATATACAGCCCTTAGGGCGTCGTTTAGACTTTGGGTTTTGTTTAGATTAAAAGTTCGCCATAGCTGCAACTTCGCGTACTTCGTTTGTGTTCAACGACCAGACAAAGGCGTCACAGAACCCCACCTTGATCAATAAAGCTTTCATCTTATATTCGCAATATCCAGATTGCAATCTCAGTTTCTTACTTGTTCTTCGTTTGCTCGCAGGAAACAGACCCTCGTGGTCAGGTTGATCGTGCTCCGGCGTGGTCAATAACCTCTCGGAGTTGGTTTAGTGATTGCTAAGGCGCGACGTCATCGCACGTTCGTAGTCGGATCGTCAAAGTCGACTTCCACCAAAGCGATATCCATCATCTCATCGAAAGACGGGACACCTTTGCCTTTATCAAGTGGTATCAGATTTCCAGGTTGCTCGGTGAGATTTTATAGTTTTTCGTAGTTTTGATCGAGTCTGTTCTTCATACCTACAGTCCACGAAAAAGCCACACAAAAAAAAATTAGGGTTAGTTCATCATATCCGAACCAATCTGAGCCTTTGCATAATCTTTTTAGGGTTTTTGCTTTGTTGAATTTGCGGTTGCATCGTCGTGTCAAGTTGCTGGTCTTAGAGTCTAGTCTTTTAGAGTTTCGAGTTCTGGTCATAAGTTGTCACGCCGCCGCCGCACCATCATCATCGCCTTGCCATCTACCACCATTGCTTATCCGCCACCGCTCTGAATCCGTATCCATATACCACCACCACTACCATATACCACCACCGCTGCCATATCCTACCACCATATATCCACCACCAATCCGAGTTCTTTTCATATTCGGTTTGTTTTAGAGATCCATCTATTTTCCGTTTCGTGTTTCCTTGCCTGAGTAGGTCTCGGAAAAAAAAATCGACGACCAAAAATATTTTTTCCCTATTCTATTTTTAGGTCCCGGGGAGTTTTTTGAGACACTCGCCATCATAGTGATTTTTTGTCGCACTTTTTCGTCGTCGCTGCCCTGATTTCCGAAAAAAATAGTCAAAAAATTTTGTGCCTATCCTGTCAGTTTGACCTGGGAAGAGATTTGAGACACTCGCCATTATAGTGATTTTTCGCAAAAAAAAGAGCGCAAAAAAAGAGCAAAAAAAAATCCAGAGTGTGCTTTTCCCTTGTTTACGTGCAGCACCGTGATTTTGTTAGTGTTCTAGGCTCGCGTCTCTAGCACGGTCTAGCCTAGGACCAGCACAGTACCGTCGTTGAGCGTTTATTCAACTTTGCATCCCTGAATTGATTATTGCTGACCATTTTTGCTACCATATTATAAGCCTTCCCAGCTCCACATACATCTACATCGTGCATTTGACTCTCCCTGGTAATCGCTCTATCCAAGCTTTGAGAGTTTTGACTACAACGGTTGCCGATCACCACCTGCTGCTGGGTAAGAAATGGTAAGAATTTGAGATTCGCTTGAAGGATTTGTGACACACCACCATCACCACCACTTCCTAGTAGTCTGTAGGATCATATTCTTTTGTGTTTCTATTGCTGCTAACCATGGCAGGATCACAAGCCGATGAGACTGATTGGGAGAACATGACGAACAAGGAGTTGCATGATAAATTTCAGCAAATGATGAGTGGCCAGGTGGGAGATGTGCTAAACAGATTTGAAGAGGCTATGGAGAAGATAGATGCCGTGGAGAAGTCGTTCGAGACAAAGCTGGATAACAAGTTTACTGAATTACTCAAGCGTCTTCCCCAACCACCACCGGCTGCATATGTCGCACCTCTACAACAACAGCAACCACATCTCCAACGGCGCCTTCCAAATCAAGTGGGACGAGCACAGCGCGTTCCAATTAAGACTGGTCAAAATTCGGGTGCCGCTGCACCTACTGTTGATGCTTCTTTGGCGCCTACTACTGCGGCGGCTGAGGAGGATGACGATTATGCGGGCGATTATGAGGATGAGGTTGATCAAAATCAGAACTACGTGCAGCCACCAGCACCACCACCAGCAGGTCGACCTCAGGTATATATTCGCAACAGTAGGCCGGCACCACCACCTCAGGTACGAGATAATGACCATCTCCCTAAACTGAAATTGAATATTCCACCATTTGAGGGTAGATATGTTCCTGATATATATCTTACTTGGGAGTTAGAAACTGAACAACGATTTACATGTTTACAATATCCTGAGGAGAGACGTGTTCCTGCTGCTGTTTGTGCTTTCACTAGCTTTGCATGTGTTTGGTGGTCTGAACATTGTAGATTATATCCTGTTCCAGCTACTTGGGCTGCTTTGAAAACTGCTATGCGTACTCGTTGGGTTCCACCATATTATCAACGTGAATTACTTCAAAAATTGCAGCGCTTAAGACAAGGGAAAAATTCTGTAGAAGAATATTATCAGGAATTACAAACTGGCATGATTAGATGTGGTATTGTTGAGGAGAATGAAGCTATGCTTGCACGTTTTATGGGTGGATTAAATAAAGAGATTCAGACCATTCTAGAGTATAAGGATTATAATAATATCACTCGTTTATTCCATCTTGCTTGTAAAGCTGAACGTGAAGTGCAGGATCGACAGGCATTGGCGCAAACTAACTTTTCTGCAGGTCGACCTTCATCATGGACACCACGTGCATCCTCTACTTCCACTTCACCATCACCTCCATCAGGTGCCACCTCTAGCCGTGATACAAGAAAGCAGGCACAACCACCACTCTCTGCCAAGAGCACACCTGCCGGGCCTGCGCAGAGCTCTTCTTCTTCCATGGCGTCAACAGGGCACACAAGTGATATTATTTGTCGTCGTTGTAAGGGAAGAGGACATTTTGCGAGAGAATGCAAATCTCAGCGTGTGATGATTGCTACTGAGGATGGTGGGTATGAGTCCGCTAGTGACTATGATGAGGAGACTTTGGCTCTTATTACACGTGAAGAACATGGTGGAGATGATTCTGAAAATGAGACGCAATACATGGCTCCTGAAGACGCTGACAGGTATGAATGTTTAGTTGCTCAACGTGTTTTGAGTGTGCAGGTCACACAAGCAGAGCAAAATCAGAGGCATAATTTGTTCCATACAAAGGGAGTTGTGAAGGAACGTTCTGTTCGCGTCATCATAGATGGAGGGAGCTGTAACAACTTGGCTACCATGGAGATGGTGGAGAAGCTATCTCTCACCACAAGACCACATCCACATCCTTACTACATCCAATGGTTCAACAACAGCGGCAATGTTAAGGTAACGCGTACTGTTCGTGTGCATTTTAGTATCTCTACATATGCTGATTATGTTGATTGTGATGTGGTACCCATGCAAGCATGTTCCTTATTACTAGGTAGACCATGGCAATTTGATAAAAATTCTGTACACCATGGTAGAAACAATCAGTATACTCTTGTTCATAAGGATAAAAATATTACTTTGCTTCCTATGACCCCTGATTCCATTTTGAAAGATGACATTAATAGAGCTAATAAAGCAAAACAGGAGAAAAATAAGAGTGAAAATCAGATTGTGGCAAAGGAATTTGAGCAACAAATGAAACCTAATACTAAACCATCTAGTGTTTTTCTGAAATTAAATTGAAAAGTGAATGATTACTTGCCACAAAATCTGATATTGATGAACTAGATTTCAGCAAATCTGTTTGCTATGCTTTTGTGTGCAAAGAGGCATTATTTTCATTCGAGGACGTGCCTTCCTCTTTGCCCCCTGCTGTCACTAACATTTTGCAGGAGTTCGCTGACGTCTTCCCACAAGACGTGCCACCGGGATTACCACCTATTCGAGGGATTGAGCATCAAATTGACTTAATTCCCGGTGCATCGCTACCCAACCGTGCACCATACCGTACCAATCCAGAGGAGACGAAGGAGATTATGCGTCAAGTACAGGATCTGCTCGACAAAGGTTATATACGCGAATCTCTTAGTCCTTGTGTTGTTCCTATTATACTTGTGCCTAAAAAGGATGGTACGTCGCGTATGTGTGTTGATTGTAGAGGCATTAATAACATTACTATTCGTTATCGTCATCCTATTCCTAGGCTAGATGATATGCTTGATGAATTGAGTGGCTCTACAATATTTTCCAAAGTTGATTTGCGTAGTGGATACCATCAAATTCGTATGAAACTGGGAGATGAATGGAAAACAGCATTTAAAACTAAGTTTGGTTTATATGAGTGGTTAGTCATGCCTTTTGGGTTAACTAATGCACCTAGTACTTTCATGAGACTAATGAACGAAGTTTTACGTGCTTTTATTGGACGATTTGTGGTAGTCTATTTTGATGATATACTGATTTATAGCAAATCTTTGGAAGAACATCTGGAACATTTACGTGCTGTTTTTATTGCTCTACGTGATGCACGTTTGTTTGGTAACCTTGGGAAGTGCACCTTTTGCACCGACCGAGTATCTTTTCTTGGCTATGTTGTTACTCCACAGGGAATTGAAGTTGATAAAGCCAAGATTGAAGCTATTGAGAGTTGGCTGCAGCCCAAAACGGTCACACAAGTGAGGAGTTTCCTTGGCCTCGCTGGTTTCTATAGGCGTTTTGTGAGAGATTTCAGCACCATTGCTGCACCTCTCAACGAGCTTACAAAGAAGGATGTGCCTTTTGTTTGGGGTACCGCACAGGAAGAAGCCTTCACGGTATTGAAAGATAAGTTGACACATGCTCCTTTACTCCAACTTCCTGATTTTAATAAGACTTTTGAGCTTGAATGTGATGCTAGTGGAATTGGATTAGGAGGTGTGTTATTACAAGATGGTAAACCTGTTGCATACATTTCTGAAAAATTGAGTGGGCCTAGTCTGAATTATTCTACTTATGATAAAGAACTATATGCTCTTGTTCGGACTTTAGAAACATGGCAGCATTATTTATGGCCCAAAGAATTTGTTATACGTTCTGATCATGAATCTTTGAAACATATTAAAAGTCAAGCTAAACTGAATCGTAGACATGCTAAATGGGTTGAATTCATTGAAACTTTCCCTTATGTCATTAAACACAAGAAGGGTAAAGAAAATGTTATTGCTGATGCATTGTCTCGTCGCTATACTATGCTGTCACAACTTGACTTTGAAATATTTGGTTTGGAGACCATCAAAGATCAATATGTGCATGATGCTGATTTTAAAGATGTTTTGCAGAATTGTAAAGAAGGAAGAACCTGGAACAAGTTTGTCGTTAATGATGGATTTGTGTTCCGTGCTAACAAGCTATGCATTCCAGCTAGCTCTCTTCGTCTTTTGTTGTTGCAGGAGGCGCATGGAGGAGGATTAATGGGACACTTTGGCGTGAAGAAGACGGAGGACGTACTTGCTACACATTTCTTTTGGCCAAAGATGAGACGGGATGTTGAGCGTTTTGTTGCTCGCTGCACTACATGTCGAAAAGCTAAGTCACGACTCAATCCTCATGGTTTATATATGCCTTTGCCTGTACCTAGTGTTCCTTGGGAGGATATATCTATGGACTTTGTTTTAGGTTTACCTCGAACAAAGAAGGGGAGGGATAGCATATTTGTTGTCGTGGATAGATTCTCAAAAATGGCACACTTTATACCATGTCATAAAAGCGATGATGTTGTTAATGTTGCTGATTTGTTCTTCCGTGAAATTATTCGTTTGCATGGTGTGCCAAATACTATTGTTTCAGATCGTGATACTAAATTTCTTAGCCACTTTTGGAGATGTTTATGGGCTAAGTTGGGGACTAAACTGCTTTTTAGTACTACTTGTCACCCCCAAACTGATGGACAAACTGAAGTAGTCAATAGAACATTGTCTACTATGCTTAGGGCTGTTTTGAAGAATAATAAGAAAATGTGGGAAGAATGCTTGCCTCATATCGAGTTTGCTTATAATCGTTCATTGCATTCTACTACTAAGATGTGCCCTTTTGAAATTGTGTATGGTTTCCTACCTCATGCACCTATTGATTTGTTGCCTCTTCCATCTTCGGAGAAGGTTAATTTTGATGCTAAACAACGTGCTGAATTGATCTTAAAAATGCATGAGTTAACTAAGGAAAACATTGAGCGTATGAATGCTAAATATAAACTTGCTGGAGATAAGGGTAGAAAACATGTTGTGTTTGCACCTGGAGATCTTGTTTGGTTACATTTGCGTAAGGATAGATTTCCTGATTTGCGCAAATCAAAGCTAATGCCACGTGCTGATGGTCCTTTTAAGGTGTTAGAGAAAATAAATGATAATGCATATAAACTTGAGCTGCCTGCAGATTTTGGGGTTAGTCCCACTTTTAACATTGCAGATTTGAAGCCTTATTTGGGTGAGGGAGATGAGCTTCCGTCGAGGACGACTTCACTTCAAGAAGGGGAGGATGATGAGGACATCAATACCATTGTTACACCCACAGCCCCTGCTGCTATACATACTGGACCTATTACTAGAGCTCGCGCACGCCAATTAAATTACCAGGTACTTTCGTTTCTTGGTAATGATTCTAATGTTCATGAGAATATGATGCTGCCTAAATTGGATACATTTGTTTTGCTTACAAATGAAGGGCCTAGCTTTGAGAAGGATGAACACTGGAGCAAGAACAAGCATGGAGATGATGGCATGCGCATGGGGAACAAGAACGGAGTTACAAGTGATGATTTCAGGACGTTGAAGCCACCATAATGCGTGCATGAAGCCTTGGACGAAATATACAAGATGCTATTTCATAATTTTCGTCCAGAGGCTATTCTAGGTGCTGCGTCACCTTATTATTGGGCCAGGCCCATGTAATTTCGAAATACTTGAGTATAGGCTATTTTTAGAGTCCGTATGTGTGGGGAAACAAGAGATAGGGTTGGTTTCGGACCCCTTCCCCAAGGGCCACGAAATTCCCCCCTCTTCCTCCATATATACAGCCCTTAGGGCTTCGTTTAGACTTTGGGTTTTGTTTAGATTAAAAGTTCGCCATAGCTGCAACTTCGCGTACTTCGTATGTGTTCAACGACCAGACAAAGGCGTCACAGAACCCCACCTTGATCAATAAAGCTTTCATCTTATATTCGCAATATCCAGATTGCAATCTCAGTTTCTTGCTTGTTCTTCGTTTGCTCGCAGGAAACAGACCCTCGTGGTCAGGTTGATCGTGCTCCGGCGTGGTCAATAACCTCTCGGAGTTGGTTTAGCGATTGCTAAGGCACGACGTCCTCGCACGTTCGTAGTCGGATCGTCAAAGTCGACTTCCATCAAAGCGATATCCATCATCTCATCGAAAGACGGGACACCTTTGCCTCTATCAATTATCTTCACCCACATGAGTTTGTCATACATACCGATCATGAGACACTTAAGTACCTTATAGGCCAAACCAAGTTGAATAAACGGCATGCTAAATGGACTGAATTTATTAAATCTTTCCCCTATGTGATCAAGTACATTAAGGGCAAAGAAAATGTTGCGGCGGATGCTCTTTCCTGCAAATGCATGTTAATTACTCAACTTTGAATTGAATGTTGTTCGTTTCGAGCATATCAAAGACTTGTATGACCATGATGTTACTTTTGCTACTCCTTATGCTAAATGTGTGACACATATATCTTGGGAGCGATACTATATCAAAAATGGTTATCTAATGAGAGCTAACAAACTATGTATCCCCGAGTCTTCACTTTGTTTGTTACTTTTGCAAGAGACTCATGGAGGACTTATGGGACACTTTGGACGCGACAAGACTTTTGCCACACTCTCCAAGAACTACATTTGGCCCAAGATGTTCCGTGATGTCTCACGCTTCACCAACCGGTGCTCTACATGCCACAAAGCTAAGTCACAAGCTCAATCTCATGGTTTACATATGCCACTTCCTATTCCACATCAACCATGGGAATATATTAGCATGGATTTTGTGCTTGGATTACCAAGTACTCAAAATGGCAAGGATTCTGTATTTGTTGTTGTGGACCAATTCTCTAAAATGGCACATTTCATCCCATGCAATAAGATAGATGATGCTTCACATGTTGCAAATCATTTTTGTAGGGAAATCTTGTGGTTACATGGAGTGCCAAAGACAATTGTGTCAGACCGAGATGTCAAGTTCCCAAGCTACTTTTGGAAGATGCTATGCGCCAAGCTCGGCATCAAGCTTCTATTCTCAGCGGCATGTCATCCTCAAACCGATGGCCAAACAGAAGTCACCAACTGGACGCCATCTACTCTCGTACGCGTGTTGATAAAGAAGAACATCAAGGAGTGGGAGGAGTGCTTACCCATCGCCGAGTACGCCTACAACCGAGCAAGACACTCTACTACCGGCAAGTCCCCCTTCAAGGTTGTCTACAACTTGAATCCTTTGTCGCGCTTGGACATCCTTCCTCTACCGCTACAAGAACGAGCGAACATGGACCCTAGCGCACGAGCCACGTACCTCAAGAAGATGCATGAAGAAACAAGATCCACGATCGAGCGTCAAGTACACTGCCTCGCCATAAAGCTCAACATCAACAAGACACCAATGGTGTTACAATCTGGCGATCTTGCATGGCTACATCTCCGCAAGGACCGCTTCCCCAAGGAGCACAAGTCCAAGCTACTATCACGAGCCAATGGACCCTTCAAGGTGCTACCACGCTACAATGGCAACGCCTACAAGGTCGACATTCCACGCGACAAGTACAATGTAAGCGACATCTTCAACATCAAGGACTTGGCCCCATACCATGGTGATGAAGATCACGATCCACAGACGGATCTCTCCCAAGGGGGGGGGGGGGAGATGATGTGGAGCATCCTTCCATCATCCCCATGGACACTACACCAATGCATCAAGCACCAAGTGGACCTATGACAAGAGCTCGAGCACGTGCCATTGAAACCGAGGTGAACCCACTCCTACTTGAGATATATATGGACATGAATGGAACTTGGTTGCTACCTCACCAAAATGTGCTATGTTTCATTAGGTACAAGGACGAACTCCGACAAGAGGTTAAGGAGTACCCCTAAGGCCTAAGAGAAGGACCCCAAGACTCAAGAGCTGACCGGAGGTGTCCAGATGAAGAAAACGAAGCGTGCAGAAATTGCACTACGAGATAGTCCGGTCCCCATAGCGGACAGTCTGGTCGCACAGAAATTGCACTACCGGACAGTCCGGCCCCCACAGCGGACAGTCCGGTGGCACCTGAAAATGCATCTGTACTCACCGGACTGTTCGGTCCTTAGCACCGGACTGTCTGATAGGCCCAGTTTCGCTATAAATTGGGCTAAAAAGCTCGTGTAACCTCCGAGGCCCATACCCTTTCGCCCCTAGACTATATATTTTGTGCTCCTCTCAGCTTTTAGGGTTAGCAAAGTATTTGATAACACTAGAGAGCTTTGCTCCTTGTATCCCCTCCTCTTGGAGATCAAGCCCCCACCTTGGGAAGAATCCTTTGGATTATCAAGGCCTCCTCTTGGAGAAGATCAACATCAGGACCTAATCTCCTAGGAGTGGGAAGAACTTTACCCTGGTGCTACTTTCCTTGAATTGTGCTTGTATACTTGTGGATCTCATGTATGCTACTCTAGTGGATGTGTTATTTGGGTTTGTTTGAGTGATTTGTTCTTTGTGTTCTTGAGTGTTCTTCCTCTTTTCCCCCTCCAAGTGTGGAAAGATCCCTTCTAGGGTTTCACCTTACAACAAATCCCCTACTTGAACATGGTGCTTTATGCCACATGATCCAATGATGTGTTGCCATCCTATTATGTTCTGAGTAGATTTGTTTTGTCTTTGGATTGATTGATGATCTAGATTGGTTTGAGTTGTATGTTTTATTTTGGTACTGTCCTATGGTGCCTTCTGTGCTGCGCACACGTGAAGGATTCCCCCTGTAGGGTGTTGCAATACGTTCATGATTTGCTTATAGTGGGTTGAGTGACAGAAGCTTAAACCCGAGTAAGGGGGTTGTTGCGTATGGGATAAAGGGTACTTGATACTTTAATGCTATGGTTGTGTTATACCTTTATGATCTTTAGTCGTTGTGGATGCTTGCTAGAGTTCCAATCATAAGTGCATATGATCCAAGTAGAGAAAGTATGTTAGCTTCTGCCTCTCTCTCATATGAAATTGCAATAATGTTTACCAATCTTGTTAGCAATTGCCTAGGACAATTCCGCACACGGACCCATCATTATTCCACACTCACTATTTATAATATATAGTAATATATTCTAGCTTTGTGTTAACAACGCCTATTTTCATATTTTAGTTCTTCAATATCATGCAAAACTATCCTCTTCATGCCCACAACGTAGTTTTATTTCTTGTTTCTAGATGGAAGCAAACGTTCAGTGTACGTAGAGTCGTATCAGTGGTAGATAGGACTTGAGAGAATATTGATCTTACCTTTAGCTCCTTGTGGGTTCGACACTCCATACTTATCACTTCCACCTTTGGAAGTTGCTACGATGATTCCTTGCATTTGGGGATTATCATGGTCGCAAAGGTTTGATGGAAGCATTGATTGATGACCAGATCCACTCTGGTGCTCTTGCACCAGAACATCAGACCTCAGGTTAACCAAGACACATGAGAATCTCAGAACTTCTACGCACTGTTAGGGCATAAATCCCGACAAACCAATCTCGGTGATCGGATCCCTCACCATATCTTCGGATCCGGCCAAGGATCTTTAAGCGATCGCTCTCCAAGAGCTGGGTTCGCACCTGCCACGGGATAATAGTTACTCTGGTCAGACCAAGCCTAGAACACGGATCCGAAGACCCTGAACTGCGGCTCGACAAGCACAGACGCACGGTCTAACCCGAGGTCAACACTAGATCAAACTCAGGAATTTTCCTCCAAGAAGCCGATGATTGATTGGTCTTGGATTAAATTTCAGCTCCCACCCACCCCCAAGTTCCGTACTGCCCGGTAACTCAAGCCCGACCGACGTCTGGGATTTGGCTTACATTATACAAAATGGAAAGAAATAGTTCGGCAGTTCTGGATAAGATTCTTGTTCATGAAGAACAAAATCCCAGATTTTTGTGATACAGAGGCCTTAGCAGCATTCCGATTCAATTGCTGTGATGAAGGAATAGCAAACACTCTAGCACGAAGACATGTTAGAATGTGTCCCAAGCTATAAGAAATCATTAATTGAGCACTACTGCAGGATGCTGCTAACGCGACACTACAATCAGAGACCCTTTGACGAAACTGTGCGCGCAATGCATTAATCGCAAACGAAGATGTAAAAAACCCATCAAAAAGATGATAAACGTTTGCAATGGCAGAGCCATCAAACACGGTTCAGATTATAGTTACGTGTGCAATGCGTGGCATACGATTCACTTGAATGAACTGTTTGCGATGAGCATAATAGCAGAAACAGTCAGACAGATGAAGGTGTGTGCGATATACGACATATAGTTCAGTCGGATGAACTGTTTGTGATTAGGCAACACAACAGAAACAGTTAGCCACATCAAGGTGTGTGCGATATACAACATACAGTTCACTCAGATGAACTATTTGTGATTAGCGAACACGACAGAAATGGTTCAACTTAACAAGATGTCTGTGATACGCGGGAAACAGGTCAGTAATCAGAAATGTGTGGGAAGACCTATAACAACACGGACGATTCCTGTTAACAAGCCGTTTGTGTTGTGATCAAACGATTTCTAGTATACAATTGTGAGTGAGTGATGAAATCATCACCGACGGGTTCCATTGTTTAGTCCGTGTGCGATGTGATTTGCTCTGTCCGCACAACATCTACGCTCTGTCTATAGAGCATCAACATATATACTTAAAAAATACAATTGAATAATCAAATTAAGCATACAATTACATAAGTGACTACATACATAACATTTCCATACACCAAAGTAAGGAATTACATGCATACTAAACTAGGATAAACAAGCATCTAATCATCTACATGTTGTTGTGACGACGCTTGCCATTGGTCTGCTTCTGGCTAGATCCCTGGCTGTTTTGGGAAAGGAGGCACTTCCTCATGTCAACAATCCGCCTGTACATCCCGTAGCTTGTGTACGCCTCGTTGGCCGCGTACACGACGTGAGCTTTGTCAAGTTTCTCCATCCAAGCCGAATGTGAGGCACACTTGTCCTTGTTGCAGGAATCCTTCATGACTCTGTAGTAGGGGTCGATGATGGCCTCGACGAGGTGAACCAGTGAGTCCTTCTCATGCTTCTTGCTGCCCCAGATCTTGTATTGGCCCTAGATGTTGACAAGATTCTGGTAGGCGATGACCGAATTCTTGAGCACCTTTACATTGTTGGTGATGTCCACCATAGCAAACAAGTAGTGGGGGCTATTGACAAACCTGGCGAAATGCTCGCAAGGCCTTATGGCCAGGCAGTAGTGGTAGACAAGGACGTGATTGCGCACGCACATCTGGGCGACGGCGTTCTTGGGACGAGACCCGACACGAGCGCAGGTGTACTCGAGGTCGAACCCGACCACCTTGCACTTCTCCTCAGCAAGCAACATCTCCATGATGTGGATGAAGTGCTCCACCCAGACCGTGTTGTTGGTGTACACCACCGAGATCTCCGTGAACCTTCTGTGGGTGTCCACCACGACATGCATGGTGAACTGCTGCTCGTCGTCGGCAGCCGCTCGGAGCGCCATTGGAGCCGCGCGGGATGCCCTCTAAGAGTTTGTCGTGGTGGGTGTGCTTCTTGTAATACTGGGGCTCAATCGAAAGTTGAAGAGAAACAAGGGTTAAATGGCCGCTGTAATAAATGGGGGTCGGCCAGCCTGTAATCGTCAAGTCTTATCGCCGCGTTCATAGCGGAGGATTCCAGTGCACACTTGAGCACCCCACACGCGTTTCATTTGACCACGCATGTGCTCGAAGAGGCGCCAGATGTATCGTTGGTGTGCATGTTCCAGCGCAACCGCGCAGGCTTCCCGCCTGGCTAGTCTGGCCACGCATTGGCTAGAAGAGGGGCAAATAATGGGTGTTTATTGGCAAAAGGCTTTGTAAAAATTAAGTGTGTGGAATGACTTCGATCATAAGTTTACATGTGGGTGATGAGGTCAAAGTTACACAAAAGGGTGATGATGGACACTCAAGCGCGATAATTAATTCTGCGCTCTACAGGTCACCCGGTTGAAGAAACCAACTGTGTGCAATAATGTTGAAGATCGCAGTCGAGTTAGCCATACAGGTCGTGTGCTATGAGATTGACAAGGGAAACACATTCGAGAATGGTTAATAAAATCGATGTCCATTGCATATTAAGGTAAAAACAGTACCACCAATATACGAGTCTAGTACGATGCCATTGCAACGATTGTACCACAAAAGCCCCAAATATTAGAAGGTTGAAATTCCAGAGTTATATGGCTCAAATTCAAAGATTACAAGGTTCAAACTCATATTAGAAATGAAATTCAACTCATTTAGCCGCAAACGTCCGCGCTGATCAGCTTAACATGGATATAAGAGAGGTTCAAACTAATATTACCACTAGTAAGGCTGGTTTCAAAACCTCATCATTTCTGCAAAGGGATTAGCCACTGATAAGTCATGTATGGGGTTGACATGATGACTTCCGATTACTCTGTCATCTGAAGTTCCAAAATGAAATTCAGCTTTTTGGAGCGTTTTCCATTCTGTCGTAGCCACCGATGCTGATCAACAAGCCATTCATTTTTGCGAAATAAATCTACGGCAAACTCATTACCTTCAACACCCTTGCTCTGAAAACAAAGAACCTGGCGAATATAATCTCCGTTAAGGTACCTCGGTAGGAGTTCGAAGTAATTTCTGAGAGATGCAGATCTAGGCATTCGATGTGATTGTTATACTGTATCACATTATCCACCACCTGGCCTAATCTTATATGCACAAGAAGAAAATGTGTTAGTGCCTACATACCGTTTTGAACACTACTACAGGCCTATTTGGTTTGCATGATTTGTAAAATGCACTAACGGGCCATCTTCGATCTGACATGATTAACATGGGCATTTGATTACAATCTAGAAAAATGTAGCCTTCTTCACAAGAGGTTGGAGTGGATGAAAAATTCCCTAAGAAAACTAGTATAGATGAATCGGAAAAAGAAATGCTTATGTATTGTAACCATATGAATCAAGCAACCAATATGGGGGAAAACATGTATGTACTGAAATCCTTCAAAATTCCTTCAGAAATCATAGTACATTGTCATTCTAAACTTGGGAAAAGATGCCAAATATTGAACTCCCTTATGGTTAACATTTAACAGGAAAGGAACAGCACCTCGATATATAGCTTCTCCAGGCATGGAAAGCATCTCAGGAAACTGACAACTTGGTCCAGGTTGGGGCCGATAGATTCTAGTGCCAAGACCTTCACTATGCGCAGATTCAGGGTCAAGCTTGTCAGAATTATTTTCTGGATGACAGACGAACATACATCTTCAAAATTACAAATAATGTTAATTCCAAGAAGCAGAGGTAAAAGGCGACTATTGTACCTGAACGGGTGTGGATCCAATGACAAGTTCGGAGTATTTGACCGACGATGGCCCACCAATGTCAATTTCGGCGCAGAAATGACACTGATTATTGTTGAACCTTCTTGATCAACTACAAGTAATCTCTTAAATGAAGGTGTGTGTCGGTGGAAACCACACCTATGGGATCACTGGGTTCCCTTCTACGGTTGGCGGGCGCGGGGTTGCAAAGAGCGGGTCTGACAGGAAGCACAAAGATCGTTTACCCAGGTTTGGGCCGCGAGGATGCATTATACCCTAGTCCTGCTTTGGTGTATGTATTTGAGTGTTCTTGAGTTCTTGAACTAGCTACGGTGTGTCCCTGGTCCAAAAGATCCGAATCCTTCTCCTAGTCGCCTCGGGCCTCCTTTTATAGACAAAAGGGATCGCCACAGTGGTACACAGGAGGTGGAAAGGTGTACAGTGGATGAGTCTATCCTCTGGCACCATCGGACAAACGCATTTAATGTGCTGCCGACGTGCCCCTCTTGCTTTATCGGGGACGGCAAGGAAGCTCCTCCCAGCTGTCGCCACCTCACCTGGCTTCGACACGCGTCCGAGCTGAGGAGGCGTCGTTGCGCCACGTTGGCTGGCTGCTGGGCTAGCGCAGTGGTGGAGTCTTCACGAAGATCTACATGCCACCACGCAGGTGCTTGCTGAGTCGGTCGTGGAGGCCGCTCGTCGCCACGTAGGTGCCTACCCAGCTGGTTGAGGTGGCAGCTGCATGGGGACGGCGATGGAGCCTTGGCAGACGTGGGCCTGGCCGCGGCCCCGTAAGTGTCTTCGGCAAGGGCCTTGCCGGGGCCCCGGCAAGGGTCTTGCCGCGGTACCATGGTCGTCCCCGGCAAGGGTCTTGCCGGGGGTCTTGTGGATTTCCTCGGTGATAGAGGCAAAGGTGTCCCGTCTTTCGATGAGATGATGGATATTGCTTTGGTGGAAGTCGACTTTGACGATCCGACTACGAACGTGCGATGACGTCGCGCCTTAGCAATCGCTAAACCAACTCCGAGAGGTTATTGACCAAACTTACTTTTAAATGCTGTTTTCCATTCATCTCCCAGTTTCATACGAATTTGATGGTATCCACTACGCAAATCAACTTTGGAAAATATTGTAGAGCCACTCAATTCATCAAGCATATCATCTAGCCTAGGAATAGGATGATGATAACGAATAGTAATGTTATTAATGCCTCTACAATCAACACACATACGCGACGTACCATCCTTTTTAGGCACAAGTATAATAGGAACAGCACAAGGACTAAGAGATTCGCGTACATAACCTTTGTCGAGCAGCTCCTGTACTTGACGCATAATCTCCTTCGTCTCCTCTGGATTGGTACGGTATGGTGCACGGTTGGGTAGCGATGCACCGGGAATTAAGTCAATTTGATGCTCAATCCCTCGAATAGGTGGTAATCCCGGTGGCACGTCTTGTGGAAAGACGTCAGCGAACTCCTGCAAAATGTTAGTGACAGCAGGGGGCAAAGAGGAAGGCACGTCCTCGAATGAAAATAATGCCTCTTTGCACACAAAAGCATAGCAAACAGATTTGCTGAAATCTAGCTCATCAATATCAGATTTTGTGGCAAGTAAACATGCACTTTTCAATTTAATTTCAGAAACAACACTAGATGGTTTATTATTAGGTTTCATTTGTTGCTCAAATTCTTTTGCCACAATCTGATTTTCACTCTTATTTTTCTCCTGTTTTGCTTTATTAGCTCTATTAGTGTCATCTTTCAAAATGGAATCAGGAGTCATAGGAAGCAAAGTAATATTTTTATCCTTATGAACAAGAGTATACTGATTGTTTCTACCATGGTGTACAAAATTTTTATCAAATTGCCATGGTCTACCTAGTAATAAGGAACATGCTTGCATGGGTACCACATCACAATCAACATAATCAGCATATGTAGAGATACTAAAATGCACACGAACAGTACGCGTTACCTTAACATTGCCGCTGTTGTTGAACCATTGGATGTAGTAAGGATGTGGATGTGGTCTTGTGGTGAGAGATAGCTTCTCCACCATCTCCATGCTAGCCAAGTTGTTACAGCTCCCTCCATCTTTGATGACGCGAACAGAACGTTCCTTCACAACTCCCTTTGTATGGAACAAATTATGCCTCTGATTTTGCTCTACTTGTGTGACCTGCACACTCAAAACACGTTGAGCAACTAAACATTCATACCTGTCAGCGTCTTCAGGAGCCATGTATTGCGTCTCATTTTCAGAATCATCTCCACCATGTTCTTCACGTGTAATAAGAGCCAAAGTCTCCTCATCATAGTCACTAGCGGACTCATACCCACCATCCTCGGTAGCAATCATAACACGCTGAGATTTGCATTCTCTCGCAAAATGTCCTCTTCCCTTACAACGACGACAAATAATATCACTTGTGTGCCCTGTCGATGCCATGGAAGAAGAAGAGCTCTGCGCAGGCCCAGCAGGTGTGCTCTTGGCAGAGAGTGGTGGTTGTGCCTGCTTTCTTGTATCACGGCTGGAGGTGGCACCTGATGGAGGTGATGGTGAAGTGGAAGTAGAAGATGCACGCGGTGTCCATGATGAAGGTCGACCTGCAGAAAAGTTAGTTCGCGCCAATGGCTGTCGATCCTGCACTTCACGTTCAGCTTTACAAGCAAGATGGAATAAACGAGTGATACTATTATAATCCTTATACTCTAGAATGGTCTGAATCTCTTTATTTAATCCACCCATAAAACGTGCAAGCATAGCTTCATTCTCTTCAACAATACCACATCTAATCATGCCAGTTTGTAATTCCTTATAATATTCTTCTACAGAATTTTTCCCTTGTCTTAAACGCTGCAATTTTTGAAGTAATTCACGTTGATAATATGGTGGAACCCAACGAGTACGCATAGCAGTTTTCAAAGCAGCCCAAGTAGCTGGAACAGGATATAATCTACAATGTTCAGACCACCAAACACATGCAAAGCTAGTGAAAGCACAAACAGCAGCAGGAACACGTCTCTCCTCAGGATATTGTAAACATGTAAATCGTTGTTCAGTTTCTAACTCCCAAGTAAGATATATATCAGGAACATATCTACCCTCAAATGGTGGAATATTCAATTTCAGTTTAGGGAGATGGGCATGATCTCGTACCTGAGGTGGTGGTGCCGGCCTACCGTTGCGAATATATACCTGAGGTCGACCTGCTGGTGGTGGTGCTGGTGGCTGCACGTAGTTCTGATTTTGATCAACCTCATCCTCATAATCGCCCGCATAATCGGCATCCTCCTCAGCCGCCGCAGGAGCAGGAGCCAAAGAAGCATTAACAGTAGGTGCAGCAGCACCCGAATTTTGACCAGTCTCAATTGGAACGCGCTGTGCCCGTCCCACTTGATTTGGAAGGCGGCGTTGGAGATGTGGTTGTTGTTGTTGTTGTAGAGGTGCGACATGTGCAGCCGGTGGTGGTTGGGGAAGACGCTTGAGTAATTCAGTAAACTTGTTATCCAGCTTTGTCTCGAACGACTTCTCCACGGCATCTATCTTCTCCATAGCCTCTTCAAATCTGTTTAGCACATCTCCCACCTGGCCACTCATCATTTGCTGAAATTTATCATGCAACTCCTTGTTCGTCATGTTCTCCCAATCAGTCTCATCGGCTTGTGAACCTGCCATGGTTAGCAGCAATAGAAACACAAAAGAATATGATCCTGCAGACTACTAGAAGTGGTGGTGATGGTGGTGTGTCACAAAACCTTCAAGCGAATCTCAAATTCTTACCAGTTCTTACCCAGTAGCAGGTGGTGATCGGCAACCGTTGTAGTCAAAAACTCTCAAAGCTTGGATATAGCGATTACCAGGGAGAGTCAAACGCACGATGTAGATGTATGTGGAGCTGGGAAGGCTTATAATATGGTAGCAAAAATGGTAAGCAATAATCAATTCAGAGATGCAAAGTTGAATAAACGCTCAACGACGGTACTGTGCTGGTCCTAGGCTAGACCGTGCTAGAGACGCGAGCCTAGAACACTAACAAAATCACGGCGCTGCACGTAAACAAGGGAAAAGCACACTCTGGAATTTTTTTCTCTTTTTTTTCACTTTTTTTGCGCTCTTTTTCCTCTTTTTTTTTGCTCCGGAACAATTTTTTTTTGAAAAAGTCTACAAATGGTCTAAACACTGCCTAGCCAGAATTTTCCAGACTTAGTTTTTTTTTGTGGAACTCGGACTGGTGGCGGATATATGTTGCAGGTGTACTCGGATTGGCGTGATGGCGGCGGCTATGTGGTGGCGTATATGGACTCGGATTGGCGGTGAATATGTGGTGGTGGTATATGGCAGCGGCAATGAAGTTGGTGCGGTGGTGGTATATGGCAGCAGCGATGATGATGATGCGGTGGTGATATATGGCAGCGGCGACGTGACAACCTGTGAACAGAACTCGAAACTCTAAAGGACTAGACGCTAAGACCAGCAACTTGACACGACGATGCAACCGCAAATTCAACAAAGCAAACACAGAAAAGATTATGCAAAGGTATGAAGAACAGACTCGATCTAAACTACGAAAAACTGTAAAATCTCACCGAGCAACCTGGAAATCTGATACCACTTGATAGAGCCAAAGGTGTCCCGTCTTTCGATGAGATGATGGATATCGCTTTGGTGGAAGTCGACTTTGACGATCCGACTACGAACGTGCGATGACGTCACGCCTTAGCAATCGCTAAACCAACTCCGAGAGGTTATTGACCACGCCGGAGCACGATCAACCTGACAACGAGGGTCTGTTTCCTGCGAGCAAACAAAGAACAAGCAAGAAACTGAGATTGCAATCTGGATATTGCGAATATAAGATGAAAGCTTTATTGATCAAGGTGGGGTTCTGTGACGCCTTTGTCTGGTCGTTGAACACAAACGAAGTACGCGAAGTTGCAGCTATGGCGAACTTTTAATCTAAACAAAACCCAAAGTCTAAACGACGCCCTAAGGGCTGTATATATGGAGGAAGAGGGGGGAATTTCGTGGCCCTTGGGGAAGGGGTCCAAAACCAACCCTATCTCTTGTTTCCCCACACATACGGACTCTAAAAACAGCCTATACTCAAGTATTTCGAAATTACATGGGCCTGGCCCAATAATAAGGTGACGCAGCACCTAGAATAGTCTCTGGACGAAAGTTATGAAGTAGCATCTTGTATATTTCGTCCAAGGCTTCATGCATGCATTATGGTGGCTTCAACGTCCTGGAATCCTCACTTGTAACTCCGTTCTTGTTCCCCATGCGCATGCCATCATCTCCATGCTTGTTCTTGCTCCAACGTTCATGCTTCTCAAAGCTAGGCGCTTCATTTGTAAGCAAAACAAATGTATCCAATTTAGGCAGCAACATATTTCTCATGAACATTAGAATCATTACCAAGAAACGAAAGTACCTGGTAATTTAATTGGCGTGCGCGAGCTCTAGTAATTGGTCCAGTATGTATAGCAGCAGGGGCTGTGGGTGTAACAATGGTATTGATGTCCTCATCACTCGGCTAGAATCCTGCCGAGGAGCGTCGTCTTCTGGTCCTCATCTGATCTTGTGTGTTCATGATCTTGACGAAGATCTGCATGCCACCACAGAGGTGCCTCCCGAGCCTTGGTTCCAATGTAGTTGGTTGGTGGTGTTGGAACCCGCGGGCTCAAGGGTGGCTTTCTCTGCTCGCGTAGGGCAAGTTGCCCCGGCAAGGCTCTTGCCGGGGCTGCGGAGGCTGCCCCGGCAAGGGTTTTGCCGGGGGAGTCCACCTCGCCCTCTTGCTCTTTGTGTCTCTTGGTCTTGGCGTTGCTTTGGTTGCCTTGCGCTTTGGCTTCCTTCTTCTGCCCTGCTCAGTGTGGTCATGGGCGCAGCTCTGACTGCCAGTGCACAAGTAAAGGGGTAAAAAAGGAGTGCCCCTAATTTTGTACACCGACAGGAGCCCCCGGGCCAGGGCCACACATAAGCGCGACACGTTGTTGGGCCAAGCCCAGAACGGTGCGCGGGCAGGTGGGGCAGATTTCAACCACGGTAACTTTTCGTCCGCTGCGCTTCCCCATGACCCACGCTGAACGCGCGATGTGGGGGTCACGCGTGGGGCGGTTCCCGCACGCATGCGTCACATCGTGGTAAAGAGGCGGCTCGCGCCTTCCCCATAAAAAGAGGGAGACGCAGAGGCGCGGCTCATTTACTGAGTGGACTCGGGTTGTGGCCTTCAAGGCGTCCGCGCCCCACGATCACGTGGTGGGGAACGGTCACCTCACCTCTCCCCTCGATTCTGCTTGCTCGCCACGTGTCCCCCATGCAGGTGGCAGGCGGTGGAGGCGGGAAACCGGGCAGTCGCTGATTGGGGCAGCGGGTCGGTCTCGATTCCCTGCGCCCCCGGTGGCCGGATTGGTCGAGTGGAGCGGCCGAGCCCCTACCCCGCCCCTTTATAAGAAGGGGGAGGGGGATGGCATCCCACATCCTTTCATCATCCGCCTCCATTCACTTCGGCTTCTTTCTTCCATCTGCCATGGTGAGAGGGGGCGCCGGCCCTTCAACGGTGGCGGCGAGGGTCGCTGCTCGACATCGCGTCCCTCCTTCCCAAGAGCTCGCGGCGGAGGAGCTGGCCATGAGAGGAAGGGGGAGGGAGCGAGGCCGAGGTCGCCGTGGCGCTCGGGGAAGAGGGGGACGGGGCGGCGCACAGGCCTCTCCTCCGCCAGCGATGCCTCCCTCGATGGAGGGCCACGTCGGGGACCAGCCCTGTCAGATCTTCATCAGGCTGCACCGGCCGCCGCGTCGTCGTCTTCGTCTTCCTACCCCATTTGCTCGGGAGATGGAGCTCGATCCGCCCTAGACCCTCAGGTTGCACATGAGGGGCTGCGGGAACGGCGACACGCGGGTCGACGTCGAGTTCCCCGCTCCTCACGTCATGTACCTCCGTCGCGGGTGGAAGACGTTCGCTCGTGTCCACAGTGATAGAGGCAAAGGTGTCCCGTCTTTCGATGAGATGATGGATATCGCTTTGGTGGAAGTCGACTTTGACGATCCGACTACGAACGTGCGAGGACGTCGCGCCTTAGCAATCGCTAAACCAACTCCGAGAGGTTATTGACCACGCCGGAGCACGATCAACCTGACCACAAGGGTCTGTTTCCTGCGAGCAAACGAAGAACAAGCAAGAAACTAAGATTGCAATCTGGATATTGCGAATATAAGATGAAAGCTTTATTGATCAAGGTGGGGTTCTGTGACGCCTTTGTCGGGTCGTTGAACACAAACGAAGTACACGAAGTTGCAGCTATGGCGAACTTTTAATCTAAACAAAACCTAAAGTCTAAACGACACCCTAAGGGCTGTATATATGGAGGAAGAGGGGGGAATTTCGTGGCCCTTGGGGAAGGGGTCCGAAACCAACCCTATCTCTTGTTTCCCCACACATACGGACTCTAAAAATAGCCTATACTCAAGTATTTCGAAATTACATGAGCCTGGCCCAATAATAAGGTGACGCAGCACCTAGAATAGCCTCTGGACGAAAGTTATGAAGTGGCCAGGTGGGAGATGTGCTAAACAGATTTGAAGAGGCTATGGAGAAGATAGATGCCGTGGAGAAGTCACTTGAGACAAAGCTGGATAATAGGTTTAATGAATTGCTCAAGCGTCTTCCCCAACCACCACCGGCTGCACCTGTCGCACCTCTACAACAACAACAACCGCATCTCCAACGCCGCCTTCCAAATCAAGTGGGACGAGCACAACGCGTTCCAATTGAGACTGGTCAAAATTCGGGTGCCGCTGCACCTACTGTTGATGCTTCTTTGCCTCCTGGTACTGCGGCGGCTGAGGAGGATGACGATTATGCGGGCGATTATGAGGATGAGGTTGATCAAAATCAGAACTACGTGCAGCCACCAGCACCACCTCCAGCAGGTCGACCTCAGGTATATATTCGCAACGGTAGGCCTGCACCACCACCTCAGGTACGAGATCATGACCATGTTCCTAAACTAAAATTAAATATTCCACCGTTTGAGGGTAGATACATTCCTGATGTATATCTCACTTGGGAGTTAGAAACTGAACAACGTTTTACATGTTTACAATATCCCGAGGAGAGACGGGTTGCTGCTGCTGTTTGTGCTTTCACTAGTTTTGCATGTGTATGGTGGTCTGAACATTGTAGATTATATCCTATTCCAGCTACTTGGGCTGCTTTGAAAACTGCTATGCGTACTCGTTGGGTTCCACCATATTATCAACGTGAATTGCTTCAAAAACTGCAGCGTTTACGACAAGGGAAAAATTCTGTAGAAGAATATTATCAGGAATTACAAACTGGCATGATTAGATGTGGTATTGTTGAGGAGAATAAAGCTATGCTTGCATGTTTTATGGGTGGTTTAAATAGAGAGATTCAGACCATTCTAGAGTATAAGGAGTATACTAATATCACTCGTTTATTCCATCTTGCTTGTAAAGCTGAACGTGAAGTGCAGGATCGACAAGCATTGGCGCGAACTAACTTTTCTGCAGATCGACCTTCATCATGGACACCACGTGCATCTTCTACTTCCACTGCACCAGCACCTCCATCAGGTTTCACCTCCAGCCGTGATACAAGAAAGCAGGCACAACCACCACTATCTGCCAAGAGCGCACCTGCCGGGCCTGCACACAGCTCTTCTTCTTCCATGGCACCAACAGGGCACACAAGTGATATTATTTGTCGTCGTTGTAAGGGAAGAGGACATTATGCGCAAGAATGGAAATCTCAGCGTGTAATGATTGCTACTGAGGATGGTGGGTATGAGTCCGCTAGTGACTATGATGAGGAGACTTTGGCTCTTATTACACGTGAAGAACATGATGGAGATGATTCTGAAAATGAGACGCAATGCATGGCTCCTGAAGACGCTGACAGGTATGAATGTTTAGTTGCTCAACGTGTTTTGAGTGTGCAGGTCACACAAGCAGAGCAAAATCAGAGGCATAATTTGTTCCATACAAAGGGAGTTGTGAAGGAACGTTCTGTTCGCGTCATCATAGATGGAGGGAGCTGTAACAACTTGGCTAGCATGGAGATGGTGGAGAAACTATCTCTCACCACAAGACCACATCCACATCCTTACTACATCCAATGGTTCAACAACAGCGGCAAGGTTAAGGTAACACGTACTGTTCGTGTGCATTTTAGTATCTCTACATATGCTGATTATGTTGATTGTGATGTGGTACCCATGCAAGCATGTTCCTTATTACTTGGTAGACCATGGCAATTTGATAAAAATTCTGTACACCATGGTAGAAACAATCAGTATACTCTTGTTCATAAGGATAAAAATATTACTTTGCTTCCTATGACTCCTGATTCCATTTTGAAAGATGACATTAATAGAGCTAATAAAGCAAAACAGGAGAAAAATAAGAGTGAAAATCAGATTGTGGCAAAAGAATTTGAGCAACAAATGAAACCTAATAATAAACCATCTAGTGTTGTTTCTGAAATTAAATGGAAAAGTGCATGTTTACTTGCCACAAAATCTGATATTGATGAGCTAGATTTCAACAAATCTGTTTGCTATGCTTTTGTGTGCAAAGAGGCATTATTTTCATTCGAGGACGTGCCTTCCTCTTTGCCCCCTGCTGTCACTAACATTTTGCAGGAGTTCGCTGACGTCTTTCCACAAGACGTGCCACCGGGATTACCACCTATTCGAGGGATTGAGCATCAAATTGACTTAATTCCCGGTGCATCGCTACCCAACCGTGCACCATACCGTACCAATCCAGAGGATTTTGCGTCAAGTACAGGATCTGCTCGACAAAGGTTATATACGCGAATCTCTTAGTCCTTGTGTTGTTCCTATTATACTTGTGCCTAAAAAGGATGGTACATCGCGTATGTGTGTTGATTGTAGAGGCATTAATAACATTACTATTCGTTATCGTCATCCTATTCCTAGGCTAGATGATATGCTTGATGAATTGAGTGGCTCTACAATATTTTCCAAAGTTGATTTGCGTAGTGGATACCATCAAATTCGTATGAAACTGGGAGATGAATGGAAAACAGCATTTAATACTAAGTTTGGTTTATATGAGTGGTTAGTCATGCCTTTTGGGTTAACTAATGCACCTAGTACTTTCATGAGACTAATGAACGAAGTTTTACGTGCTTTTATTGGACGATTTGTGGTAGTCTATTTTGATGATATACTGATTTATAGCAAATCTTTGGAAGAACATCTGGAACATTTACGTGCTGTTTTTATTGCTCTACGTGATGCACGTTTGTTTGGTAACCTTGGGAAGTGCACCTTTTGCACCGACCGAGTATCTTTTCTTGGCTATGTTGTTACTCCACAGGGAATTGAAGTTGATAAAGCCAAGATTGAAGCTATTGAGAGTTGGCTGCAGCCCAAAACGGTCACACAAGTGAGGAGTTTCCTTGGCCTCGCTGGTTTCTATAGGCGTTTTGTGAGAGATTTCAGCACCATTGCTGCACCTCTCAACGAGCTTACAAAGAAGGATGTGCCTTTTGTTTGGGGTACCGCACAGGAAGAAGCCTTCACGGTATTGAAAGATAAGTTGACACATGCTCCTTTACTCCAACTTCCTGATTTTAATAAGACTTTTGAGCTTGAATGTGATGCTAGTGGAATTGGATTAGGAGGTGTGTTATTACAAGATGGTAAACCTGTTGCATACATTTCTGAAAAATTGAGTGGGCCTAGTCTGAATTATTCTACTTATGATAAAGAACTATATGCTCTTGTTCGGAGTTTAGAAACATGGCAGCATTATTTATGGCCCAAAGAATTTGTTATACATTCTGATCATGAATCTTTGAAACATATTAAAAGTCAAGCTAAACTGAATCGTAGACATGCTAAATGGGTTGAATTCATTGAAACTTTCCCTTATGTCATTAAACACAAGAAGGGTGAAGAAAATGTTATTACTGATGCATTGTCTCGTCGCTATACTATGCTGTCACAAATTGACTTTGAAATATTTGGTTTGGAGACCATCAAAGATCAATATGTGCATGATGCTGATTTTAAAGATGTTTTGCAGAATTGTAAAGAAGGAAGAACCTAGAACAAGTTTGTCGTTAATGATGGATTTGTGTTCCGTGCTAACAAGCTATGCATTCCAGCTAGCTCTCTTCGTCTTTTGTTGTTGCAGGAGGCGCATGGAGGAGGATTAATGGGACACTTTGGCGTGAAGAAGACGGAGGACGTACTTGCTACACATTTCTTTTGGCCAAAGATGAGACGGGATGTTGAGCGTTTTGTTGCTCGCTGCACTACATGTCGAAAAGCTAAGTCACGACTCAATCCTCATAGTTTATATATGCCTTTGCCTGTACCTAGTGTTCCTTGGGAGGATATATCTATGCACTTTGTTTTAGGGTTTACCTCGAACAAAGAAGGGGAGGGATAGCATATTTGTTGTCGTGGATAGATTCTCAAAAATGGCACACTTTATACCATGTCATAAAAGCGATGATGTTGTTAATGTTGCTGATTTGTTCTTCCGTGAAATTATTCGTTTGCATGGTGTGCCAAATACTATTGTTTCAGATCGTGATACTAAATTTCTTAGCCACTTTTGGAGATGTTTATGGGCTAAGTTGGGGACTAAACTGCTTTTTAGTACTACTTGTCACCCCCAAACTGATGGACAAACTGAAGTAGTCAATAGAACATTGTCTACTATGCTTAGGGCTGTTTTGAAGAATAATAAGAAAATGTGGGAAGAATGCTTGCCTCATATTGAGTTTGCTTATAATCGTTCATTGCATTCTACTACTAAGATGTGCCCTTTTGAAATTGTGTATGGTTTCCTACCTCATGCACCTATTGATTTGTTGCCTCTTCCATCTTCGGAGAAGGTTAATTTTGATGCTAAACAACGTGCTGAATTGATCTTAAAAATGCATGAGTTAACTAAGGAAAACATTGAGCGTATGAATGCTAAATATAAACTTGCTGGAGATAAGGGTAGAAAACATGTTGTGTTTGCACCTGGAGATCTTGTTTGGTTACATTTGCGTAAGGATAGATTTCCTGATTTGCGCAAATCAAAGCTAATGCCACGTGCTGATGGTCCTTTTAAGGTGTTAGAGAAAATAAATGATAATGCATATAAACTTGAGCTGCCTGCAGATTTTGGGGTTAGTCCCACTTTTAACATTGCAGATTTGAAGCCTTATTTGGGTGAGGGAGATGAGCTTCCGTCGAGGACGACTTCATTTCAAGAAGGGGAGGATGATGAGGACATCAATACCATTTTTACACCCACAGCCCCTGCTGCTATACATACTGGACCAATTACTAGAGCTCGCGCACGCCAATTAAATTACCAGGTACTTTCGTTTCTTGGTAATGATTCTAATGTTCATGAGAATATGATGCTGCCTAAATTGGATACATTTGTTTTGCTTACAAATGAAGGGCCTAGCTTTGAGAAGGATGAACATTGGAGCAAGAACAAGCATGGAGATGATGGCATGCGCATGGGGAACAAGAACGGAGTTACAAGTGATGATTTCAGGACGTTGAAGCCACCATAATGCGTGCATGAAGCCTTGGACGAAATATACAAGATGCTACTTCATAACTTCCGTCCAGAGGCTATTCTAGGTGCTGCGTCACCTTATTATTGGGCCAGGCCCATGTAATTTCGAAATACTTGAGTATAGGCTGTTTTTAGAGTCCGTATGTGTGGGGAAACAAGAGATAGGGTTGGTTTCGGACCCCTTCCCCAAGGGCCACGAAATTCCCCCCTCTTCCTCCATATATACAGCCCTTAGGGCATCGTTTAGACTTTGGGTTTTGTTTAGATTAAAAGTTCGCCATAGCTGCAACTTCGCGTACTTCGTTTGTGTTCAACGACCAGACAAAGGCGTCACAGAACCCCACCTTGATCAATAAAGCTTTCATCTTATATTCGCAATATCCATATTGCAATCTCAGTTTCTTGCTTGTTCTTCGTTAGCTCGCAGGAAACAGACCCTCGTGGTCAGGTTGATAGTGCTCTGGCGTGGTCAATAACCTCTCGGAGTTGGTTTAGCGATTGCTAAGGCGCAACGTCATCGCACGTTCGTAGTCGGATCGTCAAAGTCGATTTCCACCAAAGCGATATCCATCATCTCATCGAAAGACGGGACACCTTTGCCTCTATCAATTATCTTCACCCATATGAGTTTGTCATACATACCGATCATGAGACACTTAAGTACCTTATAGGCCAAACCAAGTTGAATAAACGGCATGCTAAATGGACTGAATTTATTAAATCTTTCCCCTATGTGATCAAGTACATTAAGGGCAAAGAAAATGTTGCGGCGGATGCTCTTTCCCGCAAATGCATGTTAATTACTCAACTTTGAATTGAATGTTGTTCGTTTCGAGCATATCAAAGACTTGTATGACCATGATGTTACTTTTGCTACTCCTTATGCTAAATGTGTGACACATATATCTTGGGAGCGATACTATATCAAAAATGGTTATCTAATGAGAGCTAACAAACTATGTATCCCCGAGTCTTCACTTTGTGTGTTACTTTTGCAAGAGACTCATGGAGGACTTATGGGACACTTTGGACGCGACAAGACTTTTGCCACACTCTCCAAGAACTACATTTGGCCCAAGATGTTCCGTGATGTCTCACGCTTCACCAACCGGTGCTCTACATGCCACAAATCTAAGTCACAAGCTCAATCTCATGGTTTACATATGCCACTTCCTATTCCACATCAACCATGGGAATATATTAGCATGGATTTTGTGCTTGGATTACCAAGTACTCAAAATGGCAAGGATTCTGTATTTGTTGTTGTGGACCAATTCTCTAAAATGGCACATTTCATCCCATGCAATAAGATAGATGATGCTTCACATGTTGCAAATCATTTTTGTAGGGAAATCTTGTGGTTACATGGAGTGCCAAAGACAATTGTGTCAGACCGAGATGTCAAGTTCCCAAGCTACTTTTGGAAGATGCTATGCGCCAAGCTCGGCATCAAGCTTCTATTCTCAGCGGCATGTCATCCTCAAACCGATGGCCAAACAGAAGTCACCAACTGGACGCCATCTACTCTCGTACGCGTGTTGATAAAGAAGAACATCAAGGAGTGGGAGGAGTGCTTACCCATCGCCGAGTACGCCTACAACCGAGCAAGACACTCTACTACCGGCAAGTCCCCCTTCAAGGTTGTCTACAACTTGAATCCTTTGTCGCGCTTGGACATCCTTCCTCTACCGCTACAAGAACGAGCGAACATGGACCCTAGCGCACGAGCCACGTACCTCAAGAAGATGCATGAAGAAACAAGATCCACGATCGAGCGTCAAGTACACTGCCTCGCCATAAAGCTCAACATCAACAAGACACCAATGGTGTTACAATCTGGCGATCTTGCATGGCTACATCTCCGCAAGGACCGCTTCCCCAAGGAGCACAAGTCCAAGCTACTATCACGAGCCAATGGACCCTTCAAGGTGCTACCACGCTACAATGGCAACGCCTACAAGGTCGACATTCCACGCGACAAGTACAATGTAAGCGACATCTTCAACATCAAGGACTTGGCCCCATACCATGGTGATGAAGATCACGATCTACAAACGGATCTCTCCCAAGGGGGGGAGATGATGTGGAGCATCCTTCCATCATCCCCATGGACACTACACCAATGCATCAAGCACCAAGTGGACCTATGACAAGAGCTCGAGCACGTGCCATTGAAACCGAGGTGAACCCACTCCTACTTGAGATATATATGGACATGAATGGAACTTGGTTGCTACCTCACCAAAATGTGCTATGTTTCATTAGGTACAAGGACGATCCGACAAGAGGTTAAGGAGTACCCCTAAGGCCTAAGAGAAGGACCCCAAGACTCAAGAGCTGACCGGAGGTGTCCAGATGAAGAAAACGAAGCATGCAGAAATTGCACTACGAGATAGTCCGGTCCCCATAGCGGACAGTCTGGTCGCACAGAAATTGCACTACCGGACAGTCCGGCCCCCACAGCGGACAGTCCGGTGGCACCTGAAAATGCATCTGTACTCACCGGACTGTTCGGTCCTTAGCACCAGACTGTCTGATAGGCCCAGTTTCGCTATAAATTGGGCTAAAAAGCTCGTGTAACCTCCGAGGCCCATACCCTTTCGCCCCTAGACTATATATTTTGTGCTCCTCTCAGCTTTTAGGGTTAGCAAAGTATTTGATAACGCTAGAGAGCTTTGCTCCTTTGATGAGGACATGATTACCTTGGATACGACCAAAAATATTGCATACATGCATATTTTTCAGGTGATTTCTAGTGCAAACTATTCAATAATCTATTTATGTTATCCAGAACAAAAATACTTCACACACTTTTGTGTTTTGTCTAATTGCAGGTGTATGGGACATTTGTACAATACACATATGAAGATAGGGGAAAAGGAGAAGTTTAGGTTCTGTTCAAAAAGTCCTCTCACGTCACTTTTGGGCCAAGAGAAGAAAGAGTCCAAGTCTCTCACGTTCTGGATTCAGATTCGGACTGCACAGACATACCTGACTCAAAACGCCAACAACTTTTTCATACGGACTCCGAATTGGGTGATTCTTTTTTTGTTGGAAACTAGATTTCGTGCTCTTTCCAACCCAATTGGATTCACCTTTAAATTCGTCCCGAGCATTGAGTTATGGTCGAAACAATCTGACGTTGCACCAGAATCCGAGTCAAACTACAAGTCCAAAGGTGTTGCATCACCTCCACTTGGGCCCATGAGCCTTGTACGACCTAGGGTTGGTTTTAGGCTGCCTTGGGACGTCCTCCCACCTCCTTGGCCGCCACCCCTTGCTCCTATATAAGTAGATCCATCTAGTAGCTTTTTCCTTGGGATTTGTTTAGTTAAAAGTTAGCCATTGCAACTTCGTGTACTTCGTTTGTGTCCAACGACCAGACCAAGACCACTTACGGATCCCCACCACTATCAATACTTCATATATATTCGCAATATTCAGATTGCATTATCATATTCTTGCTCGTTCTTCGATTGCTTGCAGGAATAGACCTTCGTGGTCAGGCTGATCGTGCTTCCGGCATCGTCAGTAACCTCAGGAGATTGGTTTAGCGATTGATAAGGCGCAACGTCGTGCACGTTTGTAGTCGGATCGTCAAAGTCGTCTCCACCAAATCGATAGTTATCATCTCATCGAAAGATCGGGACACCCTCGCCTCTATCAAGTGGTATCGAGAAAAAAAAGACAGAGAAAAAAAAGAGAAAAAAAGTGTGAGGAAAAAAAAGAGAGAAGAAAAAAAACAAAGTTCGGATCTATCTAGACTCAATCTCGTAGTTGAATTCAGATTGGAATCTGTTTTGTGCACTGTTTAGTAAAACAGGCATACCTTCCTCATACGAAGTCCATTTTGACTCCGCGAGTACTCAAATGAAAGCTAGCGACGAGCCGCATCTAAATAGTTGCAGAGACTAGTTCAATATTTGACACCTCAAAATCGTCTTCTAAATAGGTCTTTTTGCCCTCCGAAGTATGCGGACACAGCTTATTCCAGTTTTTCAAGCCAGTTTCAGAATTCTTTCACTCCTCATATCAACTCGGAATTGAGTGATTCTTTTTGCATTGGAAAGCTTGAGTTAGTAGCATTCTTTGAAAAAAATTATCAGAAAATTGGCACAAACTTTTCAAGAGGAAAGTTGGAGAGAGTTGTTGTATATCCTGCTTGGCAGTTGTTTTTCATCATTATCTTTACTGCCGTTGTGATCTTCACTTATATCTTGCTGTCCAGAGCTACTTAGTATCCTTCATTGATGCTAGTTGTGCTACGCCGTGACCTCATTAGTGTTCTAGGCTCGCGTCTCTAGTCCGGTCTAGCCTAGGACCAGCACAGTACCGTCGTTGAGCGTTTATTCAACATTGCATCTCTGAATTGATTATTGCTAATATTTTGCTACCATATATAGCCAACCCAGCTCCACATATTTCTACACCGTGTATACGTACGTTCCCCTGGCAATCGCTTTACTCAATCTTTGGAGTTATTTGACACCGCTGGTTGCCTGTCACCACCTGCTGCTTGGTAAGAACTTGTAAGATATTGATATTTGCTTTACTGTGAGCGCTTTACCACCACATCCTAGTAGTTCATAGGAACATTATTCTTGAATTTTGTTTCTTGTTTCTACTAATCATGACAGGATCTAGAGTCAATTCATGGGGTTTGTCGATCGTGGGAGATGTGGCATCACCTATGCAAATACCACAACCGTCACGAGAGGTGCACAAACATCCAAATGCACACGATCAGGTTAATGTTTCTATACCACCATTTAATGGCCGCTTTAGACCTGCTTTATATATTGAATGGGAGTTTGACCTAAATAATATATTTGCTTCCAATAATTTTGATGTACGTAAAAAAGTTAAGGTTGCGGTTGGTTCTTTCACTGGTTATGCTGTAGTTTGGTGGAGTGAATATTGTCGGTTACACCCTAATGATATACCTACTACTTGGGATGATTTGAAACTTGCCATGCGACATACATTCGTTCCCGCTTATTATACTCGTGACATGATTACAAAGTTGCAACATTTAAAACAAGGTAGTGACACCGTAACGAAATATTATGATACTTTACAAACTACCTTGCTGCATTCCTCTTTAGAAGAAAGTGAAGAAGATTTTATGGATAGATTTTGGGGAGGATTAAATCGTGACATTCAGGAGATACTAATACATGAAGAGTGTTATCCTATGGATCATTTGTTTCATCTTGCTTGCAAAGCTGAACAGGAAATAAAACGACGTGTTGCGCACAAGGAGAACAAGCGCGAGATGCACATTCCAAGAGTTGATACGGTTGTCCCTTCAACTACTAAGCATACTATGACAACCACATCCGTTGTTGTGAGGACTACATCACCTCCACCATGTGACACATCATCACCGAGAGTGCCTACCTCATCTGAGTTGATCATAAGAGGTAATGACAAAGGTACTAATCTTCCACTTCCACATGAGTATGATGAATGTCTTGTCAATTTAAGTGCACCATGCGGTGAGCTACCCACTACTTTGATCACACCAGCTACCTTAGAGGACTATGTTGATGATTTGACTTTGCCATGTGATCAAACAATTTTGAGTGAGCCCATTGAATTAACTATCGATGCAAAAGAATCAAGTGAATCAGGGAATAAATCAGATTTGGATCAAATATGTTTGAAAATAATTGTGCCAATGTTTAATCATTTTGATATGACCTCTAATCTTGGTGATGGTTCATCAATGTTGGGATGGTTTAATGATAAGCATTGTCAATCTTTTGATATGAATAAGAGCTTCACTTATATGTGCAAACTAAGTTGCAATATTTTCATGCCTTTGACTTCTTGTGATAATATATTGACTTTACATTTCACGACTTTTGAAGGGTGCTCTTGTATAACTGAGTCACATGTGCACCAAATGAGATCGGTAAAAACGGATGACATGTACATATACAACGTGTACACCTTGTCTCTTTTGTTAGCCAGATTTCAGATTAAGCAACGCCGAGGACGGCTTTGTTTTCAAGAAGGGGAGGATGATGAGGACATGATTACCTTGGATACGACCAAAAATATTGCATACATGCATATTTTTCAGGTGATTTCTAGTGCAAACTATTCAATAATCTATTTATGTTATCCAGAACAAAAATACTTCACACACTTTTGTGTTTTGTCTAATTGCAGGTGTATGGGACATTTGTACAATACACATATGAAGATAGGGGAAAAGGAGAAGTTTAGGTTCTGTTCAAAAAGTCCTCTCACGTCACTTTTGGGCCAAGAGAAGAAAGAGTCCAAGTCTCTCACGTTCTGGATTCAGATTCGGACTGCACAGACATACCTGACTCAAAACGCCAACAACTTTTTCATACGGACTCCGAATTGGGTGATTCTTTTTTTGTTGGAAACTAGATTTCGTGCTCTTTCCAACCCAATTGGATTCACCTTTAAATTCGTCCGGAGCATTGAGTTATGGTCGAAACAATCTGACGTTGCACCAGAATCCGAGTCAAACTACAAGTCCAAAGGTGTTGCATCACCTCCACTTGGGCCCATGAGCCTTGTACGACCTAGGGTTGGTTTTAGGCTGCCTTGGGACGTCCTCCCACCTCCTTGGCCGCCACCCCTTGCTCCTATATAAGTAGATCCATCTAGTAGCTTTTTCCTTGGGATTTGTTTAGTTAAAAGTTAGCCATTGCAACTTCGTGTACTTCGTTTGTGTCCAACGACCAGACCAAGACCACTTACGGATCCCCACCACTATCAATACTTCATATATATTCGCAATATTCAGATTGCATTATCATATTCTTGCTCGTTCTTCGATTGCTTGCAGGAATAGACCTTCGTGGTCAGGCTGATCGTGCTTCCGGCATCGTCAGTAACCTCAGGAGATTGGTTTAGCGATTGATAAGGCGCAACGTCGTGCACGTTTGTAGTCGGATCGTCAAAGTCGTCTCCACCAAATCGATAGTTATCATCTCATCGAAAGATCGGGACACCCTCGCCTCTATCATCCTTGTATCCCCTCCTCTTGGAGATCAAGCCCCCACCTTGGGAAGAATCCTTTGGATTATCAAGGCCTCCTCTTGGAGAAGATCAACATCAGGACCTAATCTCCTAGGAGTGGGAAGAACTTTACCCTGGTGCTACTTTCCTTGAATTGTGCTTGTATACTTGTGGATCTCATGTATGCTACTCTAGTGGATGTGTTATTTGGGTTTGTTTGAGTGATTTGTTCTTTGTGTTCTTGAGTGTTCTTCCTCTTTTCCCCCTCCAAGTGTGGAAAGATCCCTTCTAGGGTTTCACCTTACAACAAATCCCCTACTTGAACATGGTGCTTTATGCCACATGATCCAATGATGTGTTGCCATCCTATTATGTTCTGAGTAGATTTGTTTTGTCTTTGGATTGATTGATGATCTAGATTGGTTTGAGTTGTATGTTTTATTTTGGTACTGTCCTATGGTGCCTTCTGTGCTGCGCACACGTGAAGGATTCCCCCTGTAGGGTGTTGCAATACGTTCATGATTTGCTTATAGTGGGTTGAGTGACAGAAGCTTAAACCCGAGTAAGGGGGTTGTTGCGTATGGGATAAAGGGTACTTGATACTTTAATGCTATGGTTGTGTTATACCTTTATGATCTTTAGTCGTTGTGGATGCTTGCTAGAGTTCCAATCATAAGTGCATATGATCCAAGTAGAGAAAGTATGTTAGCTTCTGCCTCTCTCTCATATGAAATTGCAATAATGTTTACCAATCTTGTTAGCAATTGCCTAGGACAATTCCGCACACGGACCCATCATTATTCCACACTCACTATTTATAATATATAGTAATATATTCTAGCTTTGTGTTAACAACGCCTATTTTCATATTTTAGTTCTTCGATATCATGCAAAACTATCCTCTTCATGCCCACAACGTAGTTTTATTTCTTGTTTCTAGATGGAAGCAAACGTTCAGTGTACGTAGAGTCGTATCAGTGGTAGATAGGACTTGAGAGAATATTGATCTTACCTTTAGCTCCTTGTGGGTTCGACACTCCATACTTATCACTTCCACCTTTGGAAGTTGCTACGATGATTCCTTGCATTTGGGGATTATCATGGTCGCAAAGGTTTGATGGAAGCATTGATTGATGACCAGATCCACTCTGGTGCTCTTGCACCAGAACATCAGACCTCAGGTTAACCAAGACACATGAGAATCTCAGAACTTCTACGCACTGTTAGGGCATAAATCCCGACAAACCAATCTCGGTGATCGGATCCCTCACCATATCTTCGGATCCGGCCAAGGATCTTTAAGCGATCGCTCTCCAAGAGCTGGGTTCGCACCTGCCACGGGATAATAGTTACTCTGGTCAGACCAAGCCTAGAACACGGATCCGAAGACCCTGAACTGCGGCTCGACAAGCACAGACGCACGGTCTAACCCGAGGTCAACACTAGATCAAACTCAGGAATTTTCCTCCAAGAAGCCGATGATTGATTGGTCTTGGATTAAATTTCAGCTCCCACCCACCCCCAAGTTCCGTACTGCCCGGTAACTCAAGCCCGACCGACGTCTGGGATTTGGCTTACATTATACAAAATGGAAAGAAATAGTTCGGCAGTTCTGGATAAGATTCTTGTTCATGAAGAACAAAATCCCAGATTTTTGTGATACAGAGGCCTTAGCAGCATTCCGATTCAATTGCTGTGATGAAGGAATAGCAAACACTCTAGCACGAAGACATGTTAGAATGTGTCCCAAGCTATAAGAAATCATTAATTGAGCACTACTGCAGGATGCTGCTAACGCGACACTACAATCAGAGACCCTTTGACGAAACTGTGCGCGCAATGCATTAATCGCAAACGAAGATGTAAAAAACCCATCAAAAAGATGATAAACGTTTGCAATGGCAGAGCCATCAAACACGGTTCAGATTATAGTTACGTGTGCAATGCGTGGCATACGATTCACTTGAATGAACTGTTTGCGATGAGCATAATAGCAGAAACAGTCAGACAGATGAAGGTGTGTGCGATATACGACATATAGTTCAGTCGGATGAACTGTTTGTGATTAGGCAACACAACAGAAACAGTTAGCCACATCAAGGTGTGTGCGATATACAACATACAGTTCACTCAGATGAACTATTTGTGATTAGCGAACACGACAGAAATGGTTCAACTTAACAAGATGTCTGTGATACGCGGGAAACAGGTCAGTAATCAGAAATGTGTGGGAAGACCTATAACAACACGGACGATTCCTGTTAACAAGCCGTTTGTGTTGTGATCAAACGATTTCTAGTATACAATTGTGAGTGAGTGATGAAATCATCACCGACGGGTTCCATTGTTTAGTCCGTGTGCGATGTGATTTGCTCTGTCCGCACAACATCTACGCTCTGTCTATAGAGCATCAACATATATACTTAAAAAATACAATTGAATAATCAAATTGAGCATACAATTACATAAGTGACTACATACGTAACATTTCCATACACCAAAGTAAGCAATTACATGCATACTAAACTAGGATAAACAAGCATCTAATCATCTACATGTTGTTGTGACGACGCTTGCCATTGGTCTGCTTCTGGCTAGATCCCTGGCTGTTTTGGGAAAGGAGGCACTTCCTCATGTCAACAATTCGCCTGGACATCCCGTAGCTTGTGTACGCCTCGTTGGCCGCGTACACGACGTGAGCTTTGTCAAGTTTCTCCATCCAAGCCGAATGTGAGGCACACTTGTCCTTGTTGCAGGAATCCTTCATGACTCTGTAGTAGGGGTCGATGATGGCCTCGACGAGGTGAACCAGTGAGTCCTTCTCATGCTTCTTGCTGCCCCAGATCTTGTATTGGCCCTAGATGTTGACAAGATTCTGGTAGGCGATGACCGAATTCTTGAGCACCTTTACATTGTTGGTGATGTCCACCATAGCAAACAAGTAGTGGGGGCTATTGACAAACCTGGCGAAATGCTCGCAAGGCCTTATGGCCAGGCAGTAGTGGTAGACAAGGACGTGATTGCGCACGCACATCTGGGCGACGGCGTTCTTGGGACGAGACCCGACACGAGCGCAGGTGTACTCGAGGTCGAACCCGACCACCTTGCACTTCTCCTCAGCAAGCAACATCTCCATGATGTGGATGAAGTGCTCCACCCAGACCGTGTTGTTGGTGTACACCACCGAGATCTCCGTGAACCTTCTGTGGGTGTCCACCACGACATGCATGGTGAACTGCTGCTCGTCGTCGGCAGCCGCTCGGAGCGCCATTGGAGCCGCGCGGGATGCCCTCTAAGAGTTTGTCGTGGTGGGTGTGCTTCTTGTAATACTGGGGCTCAATCGAAAGTTGAAGAGAAACAAGGGTTAAATGGCCGCTGTAATAAATGGGGGTCGGCCAGCCTGTAATCGTCAAGTCTTATCGCCGCGTTCATAGCGGAGGATTCCAGTGCACACTTGAGCACCCCACACGCGTTTCATTTGACCACGCATGTGCTCGAAGAGGCGCCAGATGTATCGTTGGTGTGCATGTTCCAGCGCAACCGCGCAGGCTTCCCGCCTGGCTAGTCTGGCCACGCATTGGCTAGAAGAGGGGCAAATAATGGGTGTTTATTGGCAAAAGGCTTTGTAAAAATTAAGTGTGTGGAATGACTTCGATCATAAGTTTACATGTGGGTGATGAGGTCAAAGTTACACAAAAGGGTGATGATGGACACTCAAGCGCGATAATTAATTCTGCGCTCTACAGGGCACCCGGTTGAAGAAACCAACTGTGTGCAATAATGTTGAAGATCGCAGTCGAGTTAGCCATACAGGTCGTGTGCTATGAGATTGACAAGGGAAACACATTCGAGAATGGTTAATAAAATCGATGTCCATTGCATATTAAGGTAAAAACAGTACCACCAATATACGAGTCTAGTACGATGCCATTTCAACGATTGTACCACAAAAGCCCCAAATATTAGAAGGTTGAAATTCCAGAGTTATATGGCTCAAATTCGAAGATTACAAGGTTCAAACTCATATTAGAAATGAAATTCAACTCATTTAGCCGCAAACGTCCGCGCTGATCAGCTTAACATGGATATAAGAGAGGTTCAAACTAATATTACCACTAGTAAGGCTGGTTTCAAAACCTCATCATTTCTGCAAAGGGATTAGCCACTGATAAGTCATGTATGGGGTTGACATGATGACTTCCGATTACTCTGTCATCTGAAGTTCCAAAATGAAATTCATCTTTTTGGAGCGTTTTCCATTCTGTCGTAGCCACCGATGCTGATCAACAAGCCATTCATTTTTGTGAAATAAATCTACGGCAAACTCATTACCTTCAACACCCTTGCTCTGAAAACAAAGAACCTGGCGAATATAATCTCCGTTAAGGTACCTCGGTAGGAGTTCGAAGTAATTTCTGAGAGATGCAGATCTAGGCATTCGATGTGATTGTTATACTGTATCACATTATCCACCACCTGGCCTAATCTTATATGCACAAGAAGAAAATGTGTTAGTGCCTACATACCGTTTTGAACACTACTACAGGCCTATTTGGTTTGCATGATTTGTAAAATGCACTAACGGGCCATCTTCGATCTGACATGATTAACATGGGCATTTGATTACAATCTAGAAAAATGTAGCCTTCTTCACAAGAGGTTGGAGTGGATGAAAAATTCCCTAAGAAAACTAGTATAGATGAATCGGAAAAAGAAATGCTTATGTATTGTAACCATATGAATCAAGCAACCAATATGGGGGAAAACATGTATGTACTGAAATCCTTCAAAATTCCTTCAGAAATCATAGTACATTGTCATTCTAAACTTGGGAAAAGATGCCAAATATTGAACTCCCTTATGGTTAACATTTAACAGGAAAGGAACAGCACCTCGATATATAGCTTCTCCAGGCATGGAAAGCATCTCAGGAAACTGACAACTTGGTCCAGGTTGGGGCCGATAGATTCTAGTGCCAAGACCTTCACTATGCGCAGATTCAGGGTCAAGCTTGTCAGAATTATTTTCTGGATGACAGACGAACATACATCTTCAAAATTACAAATAATGTTAATTCCAAGAAGCAGAGGTAAAAGGCGACTATTGTACCTGAACGGGTGTGGATCCAATGACAAGTTCGGAGTATTTGACCAACGATGGCCCACCAATGTCAATTTCGGCGCAGAAATGACACTGATTATTGTTGAACCTTCTTGATCAACTACAAGTAATCTCTTAAATGAAGGTGTGTGTTGGTGGAAACCACACCTATGGGATCACTGGGTTCCCTTCTACGGTTGGCGGGCGCGGGGTTGCAAAGAGCGGGTCTGACAGGAAGCACAAAGATCGTTTACCCAGGTTTGGGCCGCGAGGATGCATTATACCCTAGTCCTGCTTTGGTGTATGTATTTGAGTGTTCTTGAGTTCTTGAACTAGCTACGGTGTGTCCCTGGTCCAAAAGATCCGAATCCTTCTCCTAGTCGCCTCGGGCCTCCTTTTATAGACAAAAGGGATCGCCACAGTGGTACACAGGAGGTGGAAAGGTGTACAGTGGATGAGTCTATCCTCTGGCACCATCGGACAAACGCATTTAATGTGCTGCCGACGTGCCCCTCTTGCTTTATCGGGGACGGCAAGGAAGCTCCTCCCAGCTGTCGCCACCTCACCTGGCTTCGACACGCATCCGAGCTGAGGAGGCGTCGTTGCGCCACGTTGGCTGGCTGCTAGGCTAGCGCAGTGGTGGAGTCTTCACGAAGATCTACATGCCACCACGCAGGTGCTTGCTGAGTCGGTCGTGGAGGCCGCTCGTCGCCACGTAGGTGCCTACTCAGCTGGTTGAGCTGGCAGCTGCATGGGGACGGCGGTGGAGCCTTGGCAGACGTGGGCCTGGCCGCGGCCCCGTAAGTGTCTTCGGCAAGGGCCTTGCCGGGGCCCCGGCAAGGGTCTTGCCGCGGTACCGTGGTCGTCCCCGGCAAGGGTCTTGCCGGGGGTCTTGTGGATTTCCTCGGTGATAGAGGCAAAGGTGTCCCGTCTTTCGATGAGATGATGGATATTGCTTTGGTGGAAGTCGACTTTGACGATCCGACTACGAACGTGCGATGACGTCGCGCCTTAGCAATCGCTAAACCAACTCCGAGAGGTTTTTAACCAAACTTACTTTTAAATGCTGTTTTCCATTCATCTCCCAGTTTCATACGAATTTGATGGTATCCACTACGCAAATCAACTTTGGAAAATATTGTAGAGCCACTCAATTCATCAAGCATATCATCTAGCCTAAGAATAGGATGACGATAACGAATAGTAATGTTATTAATGCCTCTACAATCAACACACATACGCGATGTACCATCCTTTTTAGGCACAAGTATAATAGGAACAGCACAAGGACTAAGAGATTCGTGTACATAACCTTTGTCGAGCAGCTCCTGTACTTGACGCATAATCTCCTTCGTCTCCTCTGGATTAGTACGGTATGGTGCACGGTTGGGTAGCGATGCACCGGGAATTAAGTCAATTTGATGCTCAATCCCTCGAATAGGTGGTAATCCCGGTGGCACGTCTTGTGGAAAGACGTCAGCGAACTCCTGCAAAATGTTAGTGACAGCAGGGGGCAAAGAGGAAGGCACGTCCTCGAATGAAAATAATGCCTCTTTGCACACAAAAGCATAGAAAACAGATTTGCTGAAATCTAGCTCATCAATATCAGATTTTGTGGCAAGTAAACATGCACTTTTCAATTTAATTTCAGAAACAACACTAGATGGTTTATTATTAGGTTTCATTTGTTGCTCAAATTCTTTTGCCACAATCTGATTTTCACTCTTATTTTTCTCCTGTTTTGCTTTATTAGCTCTATTAATGTCATCTTTCAAAATGGAATCAGGAGTCATAGGAAGCAAAGTAATATTTTTATCCTTATGAACAAGAGTATACTGATTGTTTCTACCATGGTGTACAGAATTTTTATCAAATTGCCATGGTCTACCAAGTAATAAGGAACATGCTTGCATGGGTACCACATCACAATCAACATAATCAGCATATGTAGAGATACTAAAATGCACACGAACAGTACGTGTTACCTTAACCTTGCCGCTGTTGTTAAACCATTGGATGTAGTAAGGATGTGGATGTGGTTTTGTGGTGAGAGATAGCTTCTCCACCATCTCCATGCTAGCCAAGTTGTTACAGCTCCCTCCATCTATGATGACGCGAACAGAACGTTCCTTCACAACTCCCTTTGTATGGAACAAATTATGCCTCTGATTTTGCTCTACTTGTGTGACCTGCACACTCAAAACACGTTGAGCAACTAAACATTCATACCTGTCAGCGTCTTCAGGAGCCATGTATTGCGTCTCATTTTCAGAATCATCTCCACCATGTTCTTCACGTGTAATAAGAGCCAAAGTCTCCTCATCATAGTCACTAGCGGACTCATACCCACCATCCTCAGTAGCAATCATTACACGCTGAGATTTGCATTCTCGCGCATAATGTCCTCTTCCCTTACAACGACGACAAATAATATCACTGTGCCCTGTTGATGCCATGGAAGAAGAAGAGCTCTGTGCAGGCCCGGCAGGTGCGCTCTTGGCAGATAGTGGTGTTTGTGCCTGCTTTCTTGTATCACGGCTGGAGGTGGAACCTGATGGAGGTGCTGGTGCAGTGGAAGTAGAAGATGCACGCGGGTGTCCATGATGAAGGTCGACCTGCAGAAAAGTTAGTTCGCGCCAATGCTTGTCGATCCTGCACTTCACGTTCAGCTTTACAAGCAAGATGGAATAAACGAGTGATATTAGTATACTCCTTATACTCTAGAATGGTCTGAATCTCTCTATTTAAACCACCCATAAAACGTGCAAGCATAGCTTCATTCTCCTCAACAATACCACATCTAATCATGCCAGTTTGTAATTCCTGATAATATTCTTCTACAGAATTTTTCCCTTGTCGTAAACGCTGCAGTTTTTGAAGCAATTCACATTGATAATATGGTGGAACCCAACGAGTACGCATAGCAGTTTTCAAAGCAGCCCAAGTAGGTGAAATAGGATATAATCTTCAATGTTCAGACCACCATACACATGCAAAACTAGTGAAAGCACAAACAGCAGCAGCAACCCGTCTCTCCTCGGGATATTGTAAACATGTAAAACGTTGTTCAGTTTCTACCCTCAAACGGTGGAATATTCAATTTCAGTTTAGGAACATGGTCATGATCTCGTACCTGAGGTGGTGGTGCAGGCCTACCGTTGCGAATATATACCTGAGGTCGACCTGCTGGTGGTGGTGCTGGTGGCTGCACATAGTTCTGATTTTGATCAACCTCATCCTCATAATCGCCCGCATAATCGTCATCCTCCTCAGTCGCCGCAGTAGCAGGAGCCAAAGAAGCATCAACAGTAGGTGCAGCGGCACCCGAATTTTGACCAGTCTCAATTGGAACGCGCTGTGCTCGTCCCACTTGATTTGGAAGGCGGCGTTGGAGATGTGGTTGTTGTTGTTGTAGAGGTGCGACATGTGCAGCCGGTGGTGGTTGGGGAAGACGCTTGAGTAATTCAGTAAACTTGTTATCCAGCTTTGTCTCGAACGACTTCTCCACGGCATCTATCTTCTCCATAGCCTCTTCAAATCTGTTTAGCACATCTCCCACCTGGCCACTCATCATTTGCTGAAATTTATCATGCAACTCCTTGTTCGTCATGTTCTCCCAATCAGTCTCATCGGCTTGTGAACCTGCCATGGTTAGCAGCAATAGAAACACAAAAGAATATGATCCTGCAGACTACTAGAAGTGGTGGTGATGGTGGTGTGTCACAAAACCTTCAAGCAAATCTCAAATTCTTACCAGTTCTTACCCAGCAGCAGGTGGTGATCGGCAACCGTTGTAGTCAAAAACTCTCAAAGCTTGGATATAGCGATTACCAGGGAGAGTCAAACGCACGATGTAGATGTATGTGGAGCTGGGAAGGCTTATAATATGGTAGCAAAAATGGTAAGCAATAATCAATTCAGAGATGCAAAGTTGAATAAACGCTCAACGACGGTACTGTGCTGGTCCTAGGCTAGACCGTGCTAGAGACGCGAGCCTAGAACACTAACAAAATCACGGCGCTGCACGTAAACAAGGGAAAAGCACACTCGGGAATTTTTTTTCTCTTTTTTTCACTTTTTTGCGCTCTTTTTCCTCTTTTTTTTTTTGCTCCGGAACAATTTTTTTTCGAAAAAGTCTACAAATGGTCTAAAAACTGCCTAGCCAGAATTTTCCAGACTTAGTTTTTTTTGGTGGAACTCGGACTGGTGGCGGATATATGTTGCAGGTGTACTCGGATTGGCGTGATGGCAGCGGCTATGTGGTGGCGTATATGGACTCGGATTGGCGGTGAATATGTGGTGGTGGTATATGGCAGCGGCAATGAAGTTGGTGCGGTGGTGGTATATGGCAGCAGCGATGATGATGATGCGGTGGTGATATATGGCAGCGGCGACGTGACAACCTGTGAACAGAACTCGAAACTCTAAAGGACTAGACGCTAAGACCAGCAACTTGACACGACGATGCAACCGCAAATTCAACAAAGCAAACACAGAAAAGATTATGCAAAGGTATGAAGAACAGACTCGATCTAAACTACGAAAAACTGTAAAATCTCACCGAGCAACCTGGAAATCTGATACCACTTGATAGAGCCAAAGGTGTCCCGTCTTTCGATGAGATGATGGATATCGCTTTGGTGGAAGTCGACTTTGACGATCCGACTACGAACGTGCGATGACGTCGCGCCTTAGCAATCGCTAAACCAACTCCGAGAGGTTATTGACCATGCCGGAGCACGATCAACCTGACCACGAGGGTCTGTTTCCTGCGAGCAAACGAAGAACAAGCAAGAAACTGAGATTGCAATCTAGATATTGCGAATATAAGATGAAAGCTTTATTGATCAAGGTGGGGTTCTATGTCGCCTTTGTCTGGTCGTTGAACACAAACGAAGTACGCGAAGTTGCAGCTATGGCGAACTTTTAATCTAAACAAAACCCAAAGTCTAAACGACGCCCTAAGGGCTGTATATATGCAGGAAGAGGGGGGAATTTCGTGGCCCTTGGGGAAGGGGTCCGAAACCAACCCTATCTCTTGTTTCCCCACACATACGGACTCTAAAAACAGCCTATACTCAAGTATTTCGAAATTACATGGGCCTGGCCCAATAATAAGGTGACGCAGCACCTAGAATAGCCTCTGGACGAAAGTTATGAAGTAGCATCTTGTATATTTCGTCCAAGGCTTCATGCATGCATTATGGTGGCTTCAACGTCCTGAAATCCTCACTTGTAACTCCGTTCTTGTTCTCCATGCGCATGCCATCATCTCCATGCTTGTTCTTGCTCCAATGTTCATGCTTCTCAAAGCTAGGCGCTTCATTTGTAAGCAAAACAAATATATCCAATTTAGGCAGCATCATATTTCTCATGAACATTAGAATCATTACCAAGAAACGAAAGTACCTGGTAATTTAATTGGCGTGCGCGAGCTCTAGTAATTGGTCCAGTATGTATAGCAGCAGGGGCTGTGGGTGTAACAATGGTATTGATGTCCTCATCACTCGGCTAGAATCCTGCCGAGGAGCGTCGTCTTCTGGTCCTCATCTGATCTTGTGTGTTCATGATCTTGACGAAGATCTGCATGCCACCACAGAGGTGCCTCCCGAGCCTTGGTTCCAATGTAGTTGGTTGGTGGTGTTGGAACCCGCGGGCTCAAGGGTGGCTTTCTCTGCTCGCGTAGGGCAAGTTGCCCCGGCAAGGCTCTTGCCGGGGCTGCGGAGGCTGCCCCGGCAAGGGTTTTGCCGGGGGAGTCCACCTCGCCCTCTTGCTCTTTGTGTCTCTTGGTCTTGGCGTTGCTTTGGTTGCCTTGCGCTTTGGCTTCCTTCTTCTGCCCTGCTCAGTGTGGTCATGGGCGCAGCTCTGACTGCCAGTGCACAAGTAAAGGGGTAAAAAAGGAGTGCCCCTAATTTTGTACACCGACAGGAGCCCCCGGGCCAGGGCCACACATAAGCGCGACACGTTGTTGGGCCAAGCCCAGAACGGTGCGCGGGCAGGTGGGGCAGATTTCAACCACGGTAACTTTTCGTCCGCTGCGCTTCCCCATGACCCACGCTGAACGCGCGATGTGGGGGTCACGCGTGGGGCGGTTCCCGCACGCATGCGTCACATCGTGGTAAAGAGGCGGCTCGCGCCTTCCCCATAAAAAGAGGGAGACGCAGAGGCGCGGCTCATTTACTGAGTGGACTTGGGTTGTGGCCTTCAAGGCGTCCGCGCCCCACGATCACGTGGTGGGGAACGGTCACCTCACCTCTCCCCTCGATTCTGCTTGCTCGCCACGTGTCCCCCATGCAGGTGGCAGGCGGTGGAGGCGGGAAACCGGGCAGTCGCTGATTGGGGCAGCGGGTCGGTCTCGATTCCATGCGCCCCTGGTGGCCGGATTGGTCGAGTGGAGCGGCCGAGCCCCTACCCCGCCCCTTTATAAGAAGGGGGAGGGGGATGGCAACCCACATCCTTTCATCATCTGCCTCCATTCACTTCGGCTTCTTTCTTCCATCTGCCATGGTGAGAGGGGGCGCCGGCCCTTCAACGGTGGCGGCGAGGGTCGCTGCTCGACATCGCGTCCCTCCTTCCCAAGAGTTCGCGGCGGAGGAGCTGGCCATGAGAGGAAGGGGGAGGGGGCGAGGCCGAGGTCGCCGTGGCGCTCGGGGAAGAGGGGGACGGGGCGGCGCACAGGCCTCTCCTCCGCCAGCGATGCCTCCCTCGATGGAGGGCCACGTCGGGGACCAGCCCTGTGAGATCTTCATCAGGATGCGCCGGCCGCCGCGTCGTCGTCTTCGTCTTCCTACCCCATTTGCTCGGGAGATGGAGCTCGATCCGCCCTAGACCCTCAGGTTGCACATGAGGGACTGCGGGAACGGCGGCACGCGGGTCGACGTCGAGTTCTCCGCTCCTCACGTCATGTACCTCCGTCGCGGGTGGAAGACGTTCGCTCGTGTCCACAGTGATAGAGGCAAAGGTGTCCCGTCTTTCGATGAGATGATGGATATCGCTTTGGTGGAAGTCGACTTTGACGATCCAACTACGAACGTGCGAGGACGTCGCGCCTTAGCAATCGCTAAACCAACTCCGAGAGGTTATTGACCACGCCGGAGCACGATCAACCTGACCACGAGGGTCTGTTTCTTGCGAGCAAACGAAGAACAAGCAAGAAACTGAGATTGCAATCTGGATATTGCGAATATAAGATGAAAGCTTTATTGATCAAGGTGGGGTTCTGTGACGCCTTTGTCGGGTCGTTGAACACAAACGAAGTACACGAAGTTGCAGCTATGGCGAACTTTTAATCTAAACAAAACCTAAAGTCTAAACGACGCCCTAAGGGCTGTATATATGGAGGAAGAGGGGGGAATTTCGTGGCCCTTGGGGAAGGGGTCCGAAACCAACCCTATCTCTTGTTTCCCCACACATACGGATTCTAAAAATAGCCTATACTCAAGTATTTCGAAATTACATGGGCCTGGCCCAATAATAAGGTGACGCAGCACCTAGAATAGCCTCTGGACGAAAGTTATGAAGTAGCATCTTGTATATTTCGTCCAAGGCTTCATGCACGCATTATGGTGGCTTCAATGTCCTGAAATCATCACTTTTAACTCCGTTCTTGTCCCCCATGCGCATGCATCATCTCCATGCTTGTTCTTGCTCCAATGTTCATCCTTCTCAAAGCTAGGCCCTTCATTTGTAAGCAAAACAAATGTATCCAATTTAGGCAGCATCATATTCTCATGAACATTAGAATCATTACCAAGAAACAAAAGTACCTGCTAATTTAATTGGCGTGCGCGAGCTCTAGTAATTGGTCCAGTATGTATAGCAGCAGGGGTTGTGGGTGTAACAATGGTATTCATGTCCTCATCATCCTCCCCTTCTTGAAATGAAGTCGTCCTCGACGGAAGCTCCTCTCCCTCACCCAAATAAGGCTTCAAAACTACAATGTTAAAAGTGGGACTAACCCCAAAATCTGCAGGCAGCTCAAGTTTATATGCATTATCATTTATTTTCTCTAACACCTTAAAAGGACCATCAGCACGTGGCATTAGCTTTGATTTGCGCAAATCAGGAAATCTATCCTTACGCAAATGTAACCAAACAAGATCTCCAGGTGCAAACACAACATGTTTTCTACCCATATCTCCAGCAAGTTTATATTTAGCATTCATACGCTCAATGTTTTCCTTAGTTAACTCATGCATTTTTAAGATCAATTCAGCACGTTGTTTAGCATCAAAATTAACCTTCTCCGAAGATGGAAGAGGCAACAAATTAATAGGTGCACGAGGTAGGAAACCATACACAATTTCAAAAGGGCACATCTTAGTAGTAGAATGCAATGAACGATTATAAGCAAACTCAATATGAGGCAAGCATTCTTCCCACATTTTCTTATTATTCTTCAAAACAGCCCTAAGCATAGTAGACAATGTTCTATTGACTACTTCAGTTTGTCCATCAGTTTGGGGGTGACAAGTAGTACTAAAAAGCAGTTTAGTCCCCAACTTAGCCCATAAACATCTCCAAAAGTGGCTAAGAAATTTAGTATCACGATATGAAACAATAGTATTTGGCACACCATGCAAACGAATAATTTCACGGAAGAACAAATCAGCAACATTAACAGCATCATCGCTTTTATGACATGGTATAAAGTGTGCCATTTTTGAGAATCTATCCACGACAACAAATATGCTATCCCTCCCCTTCTTTGTTCGAGGTAAAGCTAAAACAAAGTCCATAGATATATCCTCACAAGGAACACTAGGTACAGGCAAAGGCATATATAAACCATGAGGACTGAGTCGTGACTTAGCATTTTGACATGTAGTGCAGCGAGCAACAAAACGCTCAACATCCCGTCTCATCTTTGGCCAAAAGAAATGTGTAGCAAGTATGTCCTCCGTCTTCTTCACGCCAAAGTGTCCCATTAATCCTCCTCCATGCGCCTCCTGCAACAACAAAAGACGAAGAGAGCTAGCTGGAATGCGTAGCTTGTTAGCACGGAACACAAATCCATCATTTACGACAAACTTGTTCCAGGTTCTTCCTTCTTTATAATTCTGCAAAACACCTTTAAAATCAGCATCATGCACATATTGATCTTTGATGGTCTCCAAACCAAATATTTTGAAGTCAAGTTGTGAAAGCATAGTATAGCGATGAGACAATGCATCAGCAATAACATTTTCTTTACCCTTCTTGTGTTTAATGACATAAGGGAAAGTTTCAATGAATTCAACCCATTAAGCATGTCTATGATTCAGTTTAGCTTGAATTTTAATATTTTTCAAAGATTCATGATCAGAATGTATAACAAATTCTTTGGGCCATAAATAATGTTGCCATGTTTCTAAAGTCCGAACAAGAGCATATAGTTCTTTATCATAAGTAGAATAATTCAGACTAGGCCCACTCAATTTTTCAAAAAAGTATGCAACAGGTTTACCATCTTGTAATAACACACCTCCTAATCCAATTCCACTAGCATCACATTCAAGCTCAAAAGTCTTATTAAAATCAGGAAGTTGGAGTAAAGGAGCATGTGTCAACTTATCTTTCAATACCGTGAAGGCTTCTTCCTGTGCGGTACCCAAACAAAAGGCACATCCTTCTTTGTAAGCTCGTTAAGAGGTGCAGCAATGGTGCTAAAATCTCTCACAAAACGCCTATAGAAACCAACGAGTCCAAGAAAACTCCGCACTTGTGTGACCGTTTTGGGCTGCGGCCAACTCTCAATAGCTTCTATCTTGGCTTTATCAACTTCAATTCCCTGTGGAGTAACCACATAGCCAAGAAAAGATACTCGGTCGGTGCAAAAGGTGCACTTCCCAAGGTTACCAAACAAACGTGCATCATGTAGAGCAATAAAAACAGCACGTAAATGTTCCAAATGTTCTTCCAAAGATTTTCTATAAATCAGTATATCATCAAAATAGACTACCACAAATCGTCCAATGAAAGCACGTAAAACATCGTTCATTAGTCTCATGAAAGTACTAGGTGCATTAGTTAACCCAAAAGGCATCACTAACCACTCATATAAACCAAACTTAGTTTTAAATGCTGTTTTCCATTCATCTCCCAATTTCATACGAATTTGATGGTATCCACTACGAAAATCAACTTTGGAGAATATTGTAGAGCCACTCAATTCATCAAGCATATCATCTAGCCTAGGAATAGGATGACGATAACGAATAGTAATATTATTAATGCCTCTACAATCAACACACATACGCGACGTACCATCCTTTTTAGGCACTAGTATAATAGGAACAGCACAAGGACTAAGAGATTCGCGTATATAACCTTTGTCGAGCAGCTCCTGTACTTGACGCATAATCTCCTTCGTCTCCTCTGGATTGGTATGGTATGGTGCACGGTTGGGTAGCGATGCACCGGGAATTAAATCAATTTGATGCTCAATCCCTCGAATAGGTGGTAATCCCAGTGGCACGTCTTGTGGGAAGACGTCAGCGAACTCGTGCAAAATGTTAGTGACAGCAGGGGGCAAAGAGGAAGGCACGTCCTCGAATGAAAATAATGCCTCTTTGCACACAAAAGCATAGCAAACAGATTTGTTGAAATCTAGCTCATCAATATCAGATTTTGTGGCAAGTAAACATGCACTTTTCAATTTAATTTCAGAAACAACACTAGATGGTTTATTATTAGGTTTCATTTGTTGCTCAAATTCTTTTGCCACAATCTGATTTTGATAGAGGCAAAGGTGTCCCGTCTTTCGATGAGATGATGAATATCGCTTTGATGGAAGTCGACTTTGACGATCCGACTACGAACGTGCGAGGACGTCGCGCCTTAGCAATCGCTAAACCAACTCCGAGAGGTTATCGACCACGCCGGAGCACGATCAACCTGACCACGAGGGTCTGTTTCCTGCGAGCAAACGAAGAACAGGCAAGAAACTGAGATTGCAATCTGGATATTGCGAATATAAGATGAAAGCTTTATTGATCAAGGTGGGGTTCTGTGACGCCTTTGTCTGGTCGCTGAACACAAACGAAGTACGCGAAGTTGCAGCTATGGCGAACTTTTAATCTAAACAAAACCCGAAGTCTAAACGACGCCCTAAGGGCTGTATATATGGAGGAAGAGGGGGGGAATTTCGTGGCCCTTGAGGAAGGGGTCCGAAACCAACCCTATCTCTTGTTTCCCCACACATACGGACTCTAAAAACAGCCTATACTTATGTATTTCGAAATTACATGGGCCTGGCCCAATAATAAGGTGACGCAGCACCTAGAATAGCCTCTGGACGAAAGTTATGAAGTAGCATCTTGTATATTTCGTCCAAGGCTTCATGCACGCATTATGGTGGCTTCAACGTCCTGAAATCATCACTTGTAACTCCGTTCTTGTTCCCCATGCGCATGCCATCATCTCCATGCTTGTTCTTGCTCCAATGTTCATCCTTCTCAAAGCTAGGCCCTTCATTTGTAAGCAAAACAAATGTATCCAATTTAGGCAGCATCATATTCTCATGAACATTAGAATCATTAGCAAGAAACGAAAGTACCTGGTAATTTAATTGGCGTGCGCGAGCTCTAGTAATTGGTCCAGTATGTATAGCAGCAGGGACTGTGGGTGTAATAATTGTATTGATGTCCTCATCATCCTCCCCTTCTTGAAATGAAGTCGTCCTCGACGGAAGCTCATCTTCCTCACCCAAATAAGGCTTCAAATCTGCAATATTAAAAGTGGGACTAACCCCAAAATCTGCAGGCAGCTCAAGTTTATATGCATTATCATTTATTTTCTCTAACACCTTAAAAGGACCATCAGCACGTGGCATTAGCTTTGATTTGCGCAAATCAGGAAATCTATCCTTACGCAAATGTAACCAAACAAGATCTCCAGGTGCAAACACAACATGTTTTCTACCCTTATCTCCAGCAAGTTTATATTTAGCATTCATACGCTCAATGTTTTCCTTAGTTAACTCATGCATTTTTAAGATCAATTCAGCACGTTGTTTAGCATCAAAATTAACCTTCTCCGAAGATGGAAGAGGCAACAAATCAATAGGTGCACGAGGTAGGAAACCATACACAATTTCAAAAGGGCACATCTTAGTAGTAGAATGCAATGAACGATTATAAGCAAACTCAATATGAGGCAAGCAGTCTTCCCACATTTTCTTATTATTCTTCAAAACAGCCCTAAGCATAGTAGACAATGTTCTATTGACTACTTCAGTTTGTCCATCAGTTTGGGGGTGACAAGTAGTACTAAAAAGCAGTTTAGTCCCCAACTTAGCCCATAAACATCTCCAAAAGTGGCTAAGAAATTTAGTATCACGATCTGAAACAATAGTATTTGGCACACCATGCAAGCGAATAATTTCACGAAAGAACAAATCAGCAACATTAACAGCATCATCGCTTTTATGACATGGTATAAAGTGCGCCATTTTCGAGAATCTATCCACGACAACAAATATGCTATCCCTCCCCTTCTTTGTTCGAGGTAAACCTAAAACAAAGTCCATAGATATATCCTCCCAAGGAACACTAGGTACAGGCAAAGGCATATATAAACCATGAGGATTGAGTCGTGACTTAGCTTTTTGACATGTAGTGCAGCGAGCAACAAAACGCTCAACATCCCGTCTCATCTTTGGCCAAAAGAAATGTGTAGCAAGTACGTCCTCCGTCTTCTTCACGCCAAAGTGTCCCATTAATCCTCCTCCATGCGCCTCCTGCAACAACAAAAGACGAAGAGAACTAGCTGGAATGCATAGCTTGTTAGCACGGAACACAAATCCATCATTAACGACAAACTTGTTCCAGGTTCTTCCTTCTTTACAATTCTGCAATACATCTTTAAAATCAGCATCATGCACATATTGATCTTTGATGGTCTCCAAACCAAATATTTTGAAGTCAAGTTGTGAAAGCATAGTATAGCGACGAGACAATGCATCAGCAATAACATTTTCTTTACCCTTCTTGTGTTTAATGACATAAGGGAAAGTTTCAATGAATTCAACCCATTTAGCATGTCTACGATTCAGTTTAGCTTGACTTTTAATATGTTTCAAAGATTCATGATCAGAATGTATAACAAATTCTTTGGGCCATAAATAATGTTGCCATGTTTCTAAAGTCCGAACAAGAGCATATAGTTCTTTATCATAAGTAGAATAATTCAGACTAGGCCCACTCAATTTTTCAGAAAAGTATGCAACAGGTTTGCCATCTTGTAATAACACACCTCCTAATCCAATGCCACTAGCATCACATTCAAGCTCAAAAGTCTTATTAAAATCAGGAAGTTGGAGTAAAGGAGCATGTGTCAACTTATCTTTCAATACCGTGAAGGCTTCTTCCTGTGCGTTACCCCAAACAAAAGGCACATCCTTCTTTGTAAGCTCGTTGAGAGGTGCAGCAATGGTGCTAAAATCTCTCACAAAACGCCTATAGAAACCAGCGAGTCCAAGAAAACTCCGCACTTGTGTGACCGTTTTGGGCTGCGGCCAACTCTCAATAGCTTCAATCTTGGCTTTATCAACTTCAATTCCCTGTGGAGTAACAACATAGCCAAGAAAAGATACTCGGTCGGTGCAAAAGGTGCACTTCCCAAGGTTACCAAACAAACGTGCATCACGTAGAGCAATAAAAACAGCACGTAAATGTTCCAAATGTTCTTCCAAAGATTTGCTATAAATCAGTATATCATCAAAATAGACCACCACAAATCGTCCAATGAAAGCACGTAAAACTTCGTTCATTAGTCTCATGAAAGTACTAGGTGCATTAGTTAACCCAAAAGGCATGACTAACCACTCATATAAACCAAACTTAGTTTTAAATGCAGTTTTCCATTCATCTCCCAATTTCATACGAATTTGATGGTATCCACTACGCAAATCAACTTTGGAGAATATTGTAGAGCCACTCAATTCATCAAGCATATCATCGAGCCTAGGAATAGGATGACGATAACGAATAGTAATATTATTAATGCCTCTACAATCAACACACATACGCGACGTACCATCCTTTTTAGGCACGAGTATAATAGGAACAGCACAAGGACTAAGAGATTCGCGTATATAACCTTTGTCGAGCAGCTCCTGTACTTGACGCATAATCTCCTTCGTCTCCTCTGGATTGGTACGGTATGGTGCACGGTTGGGTAGCGATGCACCGGGAATTAAGTCAATTTGATGCTCAATCCCTCGAATAGGTGGTAATCCCGGTGGCACGTCTTGTGGGAAGACGTCAGCGAACTCCTGCAAAATGTGAGTGACAGCAGGGGGCAAAGAGGAAGGCACGTCCTCGAATGAAAATAATGCCTCTTTGCACACAAAAGCATAGCAAACAGATTTGCTGAAATCTAGTTCATCAATATCAGATTTTGTGGCAAGTAAACATGCACTTTTCAATTTAATTTCAGAAACAACACTAGATGGTTTATTATTAGGTTTCATTTGTTGCTCAAATTCCTTTGCCACAATCTGATTTTCACTCTTATTTTTATCCTGTTTTGCTTTATTAGCTCTATTAATGTCATCTTTCAAAATGGAATCAGGAGTCATAGGAAGCAAAGTAATATTTTTATCCTTATGAACAAGAGTATACTGATTGTTTCTACCATGGTGTACAGAATTTTTATCAAATTGCCATGGTCTACCAAGTAATAAGGAACATGCTTGCATGGGTACCACATCACAATCAACATAATCAGCATATGTAGAGATACTAAAATGCACACGAACAGTACGTGTTACCTTAACCTTGCCGCTGTTGTTGAACCATTGGATGTAGTAAGGATGTGGATGTGGTCTTGTGGTGAGAGATAGTTTCTCCACCATCTCCATGCTAGCCAAGTTGTTACAGCTCCCTCCATCTATGATGACGCGAACAGAACGTTCCTTCACAACTCCCTTTGTATGGAACAAATTATGCCTCTGATTTTGCTCTGCTTGTGTGACCTGCACACTCAAAACACGTTGAGCAACTAAACATTCATACCTGTCAGCGTCTTCAGGAGCCATGTATTGCGTCTCATTTTCAGAATCATCTCCACCATGTTCTTCACGTGTAATAAGAGCCAAAGTCTCCTCATCATAGTCACTAGCGGACTCATACCCACCATCCTCAGTAGCAATCATCACACGCTGAGATTTGCATTCTCTCGCATAATGCCCTCTTCCCTTACAACGACGACAAATAATATCACTTGTGTGCCCTGTTGACGCCATGGAAGAAGAAGAGCTCTGCGCAGGCCCGGCAGGTGTGCTCTTGGCAGAGAGGGGTGGTTGTGCCTGCTTTCTTGTATCACGGCTGGAGGTGGCACCTGATGGGGGTGATGGTGAACTGGAAGTAGAGGATGCACGTGGTGTCCATGATGAAGGTCGACCTGCAGAAAAGTTAGTTCGCGCCAATGCCTGTCGATCCTGCACTTCACGTTCAGCTTTACAAGCAAGATGGAATAAACGAGTGATATTATTATAATCCTTATACTCTAGAATGGTCTGAATCTCTTTATTTAATCCACCCATAAAACGTGCAAGCATAGCTTCATTCTCCTCAACAATACCACATCTAATCATGCCACTTTGTAATTCCTGATAATATTCTTCTACAGAATTTTTCCCTTGTCTTAAGCGCTGCAATTTTTGAAGTAATTCACGGTGATAATATGGTGGAACCCAACGAGTACGCATAGCAGTTTTCAAAGCAGCCCAAGTAGCTGGAACAGGATATAATCGACAATGTTCAGACCACCAAACACATGCAAAGCTAGTGAAAGCACAAACAGCAGCAGGAACACGTCTCTCCTCAAGATATTGTAAACATGTAAATCGTTGTTCAGTTTCTAACTCCCAAGTAAGATATATATCAGGCACATATCTACCCTCAAATGGTGGAATATTCAATTTCAGTTTAGGGAGATGGTCATGATCTCGTACCTGAGGTGGTGGTGCCGGCCTACCGTTGCGAATATATACCTGAGGTCGACCTGCTGGTGGTGGTGCTGGTGGCTGCACGTAGTTCTGATTTTGATCAACCTCATCCTCATAATCGCCCGCATAATCGTCATCCTCCTCAGCCGCCGCAGTAGCAGGAGCTAAAGAAGCATCAACAGTAGGTGCAGCGGCACCCGAGTTTTGACCAGTCTCAATTGGAACGCGCTGTGCTCGTCCCACTTGATTTGGAAGGCGACGTTGGAGATGTGGTTGTTGTTGTTGTAGAGGTGCGACATATGCAGCCGGTGGTGGTTGGGGAAGACGCTTGAGTAATTCAGTAAACTTGTTATCCAGCTTTGTCTCGAACGACTTCTCCACGGCATCTATCTTCTCCATAGCCTCTTCAAATCTGTTTAGCACATCTCCCACCTGGCCACTCATCATTTGCTGAAATTTATCATGCAACTCCTTGTTCGTCATGTTCTCCCAATCAGTCTCATCGGCTTGTGAACCTGCCATGGTTAGCAGCAATAGAAACACAAAAGAATATGATCCTGCAGACTACTAGAAGTGGTGGTGATGGTGGTGTGTCACAAAACCTTCAAGCGAATCTCAAATTCTTACCAGTTCTTACCCAGCAGCAGGTGGTGATCGGCAACCGTTGTAGTCAAAAACTCTCAAAGCTTGGATAAAGCGATTACCAGGGAGAGTCAAACGCACGATGTAGATGTATGTGGAGCTGGGAAGGCTTATAATATGGTAGCAAAAATGGTCAGCAATAATCAATTCAGAGATGCAAAGTTGAATAAACGCTCAAGGACGGTACTGTGCTGGTCCTAGGCTAGACCGTGCTAGAGACGCGAGCCTAGAACACTGACAAAATCACGGCGCTGCACGTAAACAAGGGAAAAGCACACTCTGGAAAAAAAAATTGCTCTTTTTTTTCGCGCTCTTTTTTTTTTTGCGCTCCTCTTTTTTTTTGCGAAAAATCACTATAATGGCGAGTGTTTCAAAACTCTTCCCAGGTCAAACTGACAGGATAGGCACAAAATTTTTTTGACTATTTTTTTCCGAGACCTACTTAGGCAAGGAAACCGAAACGGAAAATAGATGGATCTCTAAAACAAACAGAATATGAAAAGAACTCGGATTGGTTGTGGATATATGGTGGTAGGATATGGCAGCGGTGGTGGTATATGGTAGCGGTGGTGGTATATGGATACGGATCGGTGGTGGTATATGGATACGGATTGGTGGTGGTATATGGATACGGATTCAAAGCGGTGGCGGATAAGCAATGGTGGTAGATGGCAAGGCGATGATGATGGTGCGGCGGCGGCGTGACAACTTATGACCAGAACTCGAAACTCTAAAAGACTAGACTCTAAGACCAGCAACTTAACACGACGATGCAACCGCAAATTCAACAAAGCAAAAACCCTAAAAAGATTATGCAAAGGCTCAGATTGGTTCGGATATGATGAACTAACCCTAATTTTTTTGTGGCTTTTTCGTCGACTGTAGGTATGAAGAACAGACTCGATCTAAACTACGAAAAACTGTAAAATCTCACCGAGCAACCTGGAAATCTGATACCACTTGATAGAGGCAAAGGTGTCCCGTCTTTCGATGAGATGATGGATATCGCTTTGGTGGAAGTCGACTTTGACGATCCGACTACAAACGTGCGATGACGTCGCGCCTTAGCAATCGCTAAACCAACTCCGAGAGGTTATTGACCACGCCGGAGCACGATCAACCTGACCACGAGGGTCTGTTTCCTGCGAACAAACGAAAAACAAGCAAGAAACTGAGATTGCAATCTGGATATTGTGAATATAAGATGAAAGCTTTATTGATCAAGGTGGGGTTCTGTGACGCCTTTGTCGGGTCGTTGAACACAAACGAAGTACGCGAAGTTGCAGCTATGGCGAACTTTTAATCTAAACAAAACCTAAAGTCTAAACGACGCCCTAAGGGCTGTATATATGGAGGAAGAGGGGGGAATTTCGTGGCCCTTGGGGAAGGGGTCCGAAACCAACCCTATCTCTTGTTTCCCCACACATACGGACTCTAAAAATAGCCTATACTCAAGTATTTCGAAATTACATGGGCCTGGCCCAATAATAAGGTGACGCAGCACCTAGAATAGCCTCTGGACGAAAGTTATGAAGTAGCATCTTGTATATTTCGTCCAAGGCTTCATGCACGCATTATGGTGGCTTCAATGTCCTGAAATCATCACTTGTAACTCCGTTCTTGTCCCCCATGTGCATGCCATCATCTCCATGCTTGTTCTTGCTCCAATGTTCATCCTTCTCAAAGCTAGGCCCTTCATTTGTAAGCAAAACAAATGTATCCAATTTAGGCAGCATCATATTCTCATGAACATTAGAATCATTACCAAGAAACGAAAGTACCTGGTAATTTAATTGGCGTGCGCGAGCTCTAGTAATTGGTCCAGTATGTATAGCAGCAGGGGTTGTGGGTGTAACAATGGTATTGATGTCCTCATCACACAGCCTGACGGCGGGGCTCGTTCTCTACTTCAAGTTAATGGAGAACGGCCTGCTCTTCGTCAAGGTCTTTGTAGATTTTGGAACTCGCCTAAAGTGCTGTGTGGAGAGCTCCTCCGACGATGAAGATTCCTCCTCAAGTGGGAGTGACGAGGAGGACAGCGACAGCGACGACGACGACGCCGAACGGCGGGACGCTGACCTCGACTCCGACTGACCGTGTCGTCCCTCCCTCGGCCACGTGCCCTGCCGAGGGCCTTCCTCGTCAAGCTCTCCATCGGCGCGTTCCCCGTCGCCTCCTTGGGCGGCTGGCGTAGGAGGGTCGGAGAAGGTGAAGAAGGCGGGTGGCGGCCATCAAGTGGGAGTACGCGGGCACCGACGCCTTCGTCGCGTATTTTCGGCCCGCTGCCTGATCTTCCATCTCCCCTCCCATCGCCGGGATGTTCTCTTGGTGCCTTCTGCTCCTCGTACCTCGCCTAGGCGCTCTTTTTGCCATCCTGCTATCTTGTTCCACCTCCTGAAGAGAGGGATAAGAAAAGGATTACGGGCATCTTATCTCTTTTTAGTTTGTAAGCCTGCGGGCACTTGTTAATTTTAAGACTTGTAATCCCCTTGCTGATGTTTTTTATCCCGTATGAACTATACATGTATGGGACATTTTTAATAAAAAGGGTGCTTGCCGGGTTCTTTGTGCGTGAGCGAGGCCCATGCCAAGGAGTGAATCCTTGTTATTTTTAAGATAAACATTGTTGCCCGGTAACAGGCCTTGTCCTCCCCTTACTTCGTTTGACCATTCTCACGCTCTTGGCGGAGGCAGGGTGAAGTAGAGTTAGGCCCTTCGTTTATTTCCTTGTCACCGCGACTGCGACCCAGTTCCGACCCAGGGAATAGTTTCTGGGTACAGAAAGAAGGGGGAGCACGGCGACCTAGGAATAAAACGAGGTTTCACATGTCCTAACTTCATATGGGAATGCACAATTGGGGATGAAAGACTTATCTGGATCTGCAGCCCCCGGCAGCCTTGGCTTGCCGTGGTTGGATTCTTACGTCTGCAGCCCCCGGCAACTTTGGCTTGCCGGGGCCGGAATGTCCACTTGTTCTCTTCCTTCCAAACAGCTCAGCAAAAATGTCCATGTACCCTGCGAACCAAAGAGGACGGAAAGGAACAGAGAGACGCACACTCGACCTCTGTGCTAGGGGTTAGTCGCCGCTAAGCACTATCAACCCTAACCGAGGGAGAGACCTGACCAAGCATGCATGCTAAAACTTAGGGCGCCAGCGCTTCATTTATTTATGCTCAGGGTCTGTGCCTGGCTTTGTACAGAGGGTTACATGCCTTGCCGGCAAGGCTTGTACAAAAGGTGGTTTGCCGGGGGGCCCGGTAATCGCGCCTTATGGGTAAAACTTGCGAAGATGTTCAATGTTCCAATAGTTGCTCACCGGAATAGCATCTTCGGTCTCCAGGCGAACTGCGCCGGGCCTGGTGACTCGTTTTACCCGATAAGGGCCTTCCCACTTCGGCGTCAACTTGTTGGAATTTTGGCCGATTGAACGCGCCGAAGAACAAGGTCGCCTTCCTCAAAGCTTCGGGCATGAACCTTGATGCTATGGTAGCAACGCAAGGCTTGCTGGTAGCGCGCTGCTCTCACAGCCGCCCGAAGACGGTCTTCCTCGAGGAGCGTTGCGTCATCTTGCCGCAATTGCTCTTGCTCAAGCTCATCATAAGCGAGCACTCGAGGTGACCCGTATGTGAGTTCTGTGGGGAGAACTGCTTCTGCCCCATATAGCATGGCAAAGGGTGTCTGGCCGGTGGCTCGATTTGGCGTCGTTCTGATCGACCAAAGAACCGCCGGCAACTCATCAATCCAACGCCTTCCACTCTTGTGCAGCTTGTCAAAAGTCTTTGTTCTCAGGCCTCGCAGTACTTCAGCATTTGCCCTCTCCTCCTGGCCGTTGCTTCGTGGGTGTGCCACGGAAGCAAAACAGACCTTGCCGCCGAGGTCCTGGATGTACTGCATGAAGGTGTGGCTTGTGAACTGCGTGCCATTGTCGGTGATGACTCTGTTTGGACACCAAAACGGCAGACTAGCCCCTTGAAGAACTTGACGGCTGACTGTGTTGTCACCTTCCTCACTGCCTCCACCTCCGGCCACTTTGTGAACTTGTCGATTGCAACGTACAAGTACTCAAAGACCCCGACAGCGCGGGGGAAGGGCCCAGTATGTCGAGCCCCCAGACCGAAAATGGCCAGGAGAGAGGAATTGTTTGAAGGGCTTGAGCTGGTTGATGAAGCTTTTTCGAATGGAACTGAAACGCTTCACACCTGGTTACTAGTGCCGTTGCATCCTGGAGGGCAGTGGGCCAGAATAAACCGTGCCGGAATGCCTTGCCGACAAGGGCCCTTGACCCTATGTGGGAGCCACATATGCCTCCATGTATCTCTGCCAACAGCTCTAGTCCTTCCTCTCGGGGGATGCACTTCAATTTCACACCGTTCGGTCTTTTCCTGTACAGTACGTTGTCGATGAACTGATACATGGCAGATCGACGGGCTACTTTCTCCGCTTCTTCCTGCTCCTCGGGAAGTTCCCTTGTCTGGAGGAACCGGACGGTATGTTGCGCCCATGCCGGAGCCTGGGGCTCGACGGCAAGGACTAAAGGCATTTCCTCCGTCATGGGAGCGGCTGTCTCTACGGCCAGGGCTTGACGCCCTGCCGGAGTCGGTTGCCCCATGGCAGGCTCAGTGTCCACGGCAGCATCCTTGCCGGCGGCTCCTGGGAGCTCGGCGGGAAAGTACTTGCTGGGGCCTGATTTCCTCCGCTTGTTCTGCACTGTTGATGGTTCAACGGATGGCTGAGTTAACCGAAACACAAAAGTACCTGGTTCCACAGGTACTTTGAAGGCAGCGCGCTTCGACAGGTAATCGGCGATGTCGTTCTCCGCTTGGGGAACGTGTTCTGCTTGTATACCGTCAAAGCGCTCTTCCAGCTTCCTCACCTCATCTACGTAGGCCTCCATCAACGGGCTCTGATAATCTTTGTTGACTTGCCTGACGACAAGCTGTGAATCGCCCCTGATGATGAGCTTCTTAACCCCGAGGTCTGCTGCAATCCTGAGACCGGCAAGCAACCCCTCGTATTCAGCAGTGTTGTTTGTGGACATCTCCCTGGGAAAGTGTATCTGGATTACATACTTGAGGTGCTCTCCAGTGGGTGCGACGAGCAGCACACCAGCACTGGCGCCTTGCAACGAGAAAGCCCCGTCAAAGTACATGATCCAGTTGCGACTTTCTTCCTTGCTGGGGAGAGTGGTCTCCTGGATTTCTTCGTCGGGCGTTGAAGTCCATTCCGCAATGCACTCCTCCAAGACTCTATTCTGGATCATCGAAGTACTTTCAAACTTCAAACCAAAGCTCGACAGCTCCAAGGCCCACTCGACAATCCTCCCGGTTGCGTCTGGGTTACGCAATATCCGTTGCAATGGGGGGCGGGTGACGACGGTGATTTCGTGGGCTTGGAAGTAATGACGCAGCTTCCTCGAGGCCATAAGGAGGCCGAAGAGCAATTTCTGCACACTGGAGTACCTCGACCTAGCCCCCAGCAAGAGGGAGCTGACGAAGTAAACCGGGTGCTGCATAATTTTCTTCTTCTGCACCACTTCATTTGATCGCGCGGGCCCCGTCCTGATGGCGTCAGGCTCTCCCGGGGGCTTTGCCTTGCCGGCACCGGGCCCTGCCGGGGGGGGGGGGGGCTGGCTCGCCGTCCGCCAGTCCTATCGTTGCCACTGCCTCTTCATCGACCTCCCTCTGTGCCACTACCGCGGCGCAGACCACTTGATTTGTTGCCGCTAGGTACAGCAGCAATGGCTCTTGTGGTTTAGGCGCAACTAGTATCGGTGTAGAGGAGAAGTATTTCTTCAAATCCTATAGCGCTGCTTCGGCCTCCGGGGTCCATTCCATTGGTCCCGCCTTTTTCAAGATTTTGAAAAAGGGAAGGGCGCGCTCGGCAGACTTGGAGATAAATCTGCTCATGGCGGCAACGCAGCCAGTGAGCCGCCACACATCCTTGATCCGCTTGGGCGCCTCAATTTGCTCGATAGCCTTGATCTTGTCTTGGTTTGCCTCGATCCCACACCGTGACACAAAGAACCCGAGAAGTTTACCGGGCGGAACGCCGAAGACACACTTCTCAGGGTTCAACTTGAGGTTGATCTTGCGCAGGTTTGCAAACAATCTTCTAAGTCTTGTACAAGTGTTGCCCTGTCCTTGGTTTTGACCACTATGTCATCCATATATGCTTCCATATTTCTGTGTAGCTGGGGCTCAAAACCAATTTGGACTGCTCTTGCAAACGTTGAGCTAGCACTCTTCAACCCGAAAGGCATCCGTAAAAAGCAATACGTACCACATGGGGTGATGAATGCTGTCTTTTCTTCGTCTTCTCTTGTCATGAAGATCTGGTGGTATCCTGAGTAGGTGTCGAGGAATGATAACAGATCACACCCGGCCGTGGAGTCAACAATCTGGTCGATGCGCGGCAACAGGAAAGGGTCCTTGGGACAAGCCTTATTGATATCTGTGTAGTCAATACACAGCCTCCACTTCCCATTTGCCTTGCGCACCACCACCGGATTGGCCAACCACGTCGGATGGAGTACTCCTGTCACCAAGCCTGCCGCTTCCAACTTTCTGATCTCCTCTATGATGAACTCTTGCCTTTCCAAAGCCTGCTTCCTGACCTTCTGCTTGACGGGTCACGCATGAGGACAGACAGCAAGGTGGTGCTCAATCAACTCCCTGGGAACGTCAGGGATGTCGGATGCTTGCCACGCAAACACATCGACATTCGCCCGCACGAAGGTGACGAGTGCGCCTTCCTATTTGCTGTCGAGGGTGGAGCTTATGGTGAAAGCCCCTCCTGTGCCATCCTCTTTGACGGACACCTTCTTGGTCTCTGGCGGTGCAGCTCTGGATTTCTTGCTTTTGCCGGTGGAGCTCTCTGGCACGTCCTCGATGGTAGCACAACACTCCGAAGAGGTGCGCTTGCCGGAGTGGGTGCAAGAGGTCTTGCCGGTCTTCTTCTTCCCTCTCGGGGCTTCAGCGGCAGGAGCAAGTGCCTTGGCGGCAGTTGCTGCAACTGCTTCCCGGTAGAGTAGGTCGGCGCAGATCAGCGCATCCTTCTTGTCACAGGGAACGGTGATGATGGTCATCGGCCCAGGCATCTTCAGCATCTTGGCTAGTGTCGGGCGGCCGAGGATCCCATTGTTGGGCAAGGGGATCTCGGCTACATCGAAGACAATCATCTCCGTCCTGTAGTTCAACTCGCCTCCAAATGTCACAGGCAGCGTGACCTTACCCTTTAGCTGGCTCCTTCCCGGGTTGACCCCTTGAAACATGCCCGTCTCCTTGAGGTCTCCATCAGGAATCTGCAGCCTTTTGATCACAACGGGTGAGATCAAGTTCAGACCGGCCCCGCCATCAATTAGCATCTTTGCACCTTGAGGTTGCATATCGTTGGTGAAACCAACAATGGCAAACACCCGACTGCAGTTGTGCGATCAGGGTGGTCCTCGGTGTCAAAGATGATAGGCATGCTGGACCACTTCAGCGGGTTCTGAGCGTCGAATGATGGCTCCGCTATTGTGATCTCACGCGCCCACTGCTTGAGCTGGCGGTGAGTAGTATGTAGCGAGGTGCCACCGTCACGCACATGGCCTCCGTAGCCTTCTGGAACTCATGCTCGCCGGACTCGTCGTCCTTGTCATGATCATCGTCTTCCTGCTTCTTGTCACGGCCCCGAGCGGGCCTCTCTTGCTGGTTATCCTTGCCGCGGCGGCCTCCTTGGCTGCCACGCTTCTTGCCGGATCCTTCGGCACCATCCTGACCCTTCTCCTTGTCCCGCCTCTCATACTCGGCTTTTTGCTTTTCAGCAAGCAGCTCAACTTGTCGACAGTTCTGGAGGTCGTGGCCCTTGGTGCGGTGGATCTTGCAATACTGCTTGTCGGAGCCCCCTGGCTTGTCGGTAGCCGCCAAGGCTCGGCAAGCAGCGCACCCGGCAATCTCCTTGCCGGGGTCGTCTGCCTTGGCCTTCTTGGCGGCGCCGGTGTCGTTGGATCCCTCGACGGCAAGCACGGCTTTGCCCTTACGCTTCCTGTTACGGCGCCGGTCCTTTTCAGTCAGGGCGGCAGTGTCTTCGTCCGTAGAGTCGGTTTCCGTGCCGTCGTCCTCGTCGGGGTACTTCCCTCTTCAGCTCGGGCACATTTATCGGCTAGAACATAAAGTTCGGCCACATCTTTAACCTTGTTCATCGCCAGCTCTTCACGCATCTTGCGGTTGTGCACATTCTGATGGAACGCGCTATTCACGGCGGCGGGATAAACATCTGGGATGTTGTATTGCACCCGGCTAAACCTCTGTATGTACTTGCGCAGGTTTTCACCTTCCTTCTGGGAATGATATGCAAATCGCTTGCCTGGCCATGGGCTTTGTGGCCTCCAGTGAAGGCACCAACGAACTCATGACACAGATCCGACCAAGAAGAAATGGAATCCGCCGGCAAGTGCATCAACCAAGACATGACATTGGGTTTCAGTGCCAACGAGAAATAATTGGCAAGCACCTTGTCGTCGCGAGCTCCGGCGGCTTGCATTGCGATGGTGTGGATGCTGAGGAACTCCGACGGGTGGGTCTTGCCGTTGTACTTCTCGCCGACGTCGGGCTTGAACGTGCGGTGGGACGGCCACTGGAATTGCCGCAGCTCACGGGTAAAGGCCGGGCAACCCACCTCATAGGGTAGGCCACTGGAGCCTCCTGGCGCTGGGTGGTCCATAGTGGGCCCTGCTCGCCTATCTGACTGGTGGCGCGCGTCGCGCCGGTGCTCGATGGTGGTTCGGGCATCTTCATGGGCTCGCTCCCGAAGAACTTGGCGCTGATCGCGGTGGGTCTGTGGGTTGAACGACGCTATGGAAATGTTATCACAAGCGTCATCACGACGGACTGGCACCCGCGGCAACTAGCGTGGGGGAGGAGAGTGCACCGTGGCTGCAGCACCTCCGGTCCTTCCACCGTTGGCATGTGGTGGCTCGATGGAGCATCGGCCCGAGGGCCCCACTGGCCGCGGTTCATCTTTGTTGGCGACATCGACGAGGCTCCGGATGGTGGCTCTCCACTCGTCGAGATTTTCCGCGGCAGGAGGGAAGTCGAGGAGCAGCGGCGCGCGCGCCAAAGCTTCTGCTGGCGTGGGTGGCGGCGAAAGCTGCATGGACCGTGACGCGCTCCGACTTCTAACCACGTTAGAATGAGCTCTATCACGGCCTAGCGGCTGTGCGCCATTTTCGCATGCACTTCGCCGAGCATGCTGGCCTCCTTCATCCCGCGAATGATGCACATGACTCTTCCCATGGCGGCGTCCGGGGTCACCAGTGTCGTGACGCTGCTCGTCGCGCACACCCTGGGAAGAGCGCGTTGTGGGCACCGGCGTAGGCGTCTTGGAGGTTGCTGCGCCGCCCGTAGATGGCACAGCGCCACCCCTGGAGGGCCCCGCGACGCCTGCGGGGGCCCCAGCTCCATCCTCGGGTTCGGCGACGTGCGGCCCGTCGTCTTGCGCATGAACGACGCCGCTCGCCAGGCTCCGACTGCCAGAGCGATGTTGGTGCTCGCGGGCCACTTGTCGGGTTCTGTCCGCGACCAGCCCGCTACTCGCCCGCACCGGTACGGGCCGTCTGGCTCCAAATGAACCGATCACCATGACCGTCTTCTTCTTGGGAGCCATGGCGATGAGGAACTGCTAGGCTAACCGCTACGCCGGATTTTCACAACTGCGCCCCCTACCTGGCGCGCCAAAGATGTCGGTGGAAACGACACCTATGGGATCACTGGGATCCCTTCTACAGTTGGCGAGCGCGGGGTTGTGCAAAGAGCGGGTCTGACAGGAAGCACAAAAATCGTTTACCCAGGTTCGGGTCGCGAGGCTGCGTAATACCCTAGTCCTGCTTTGGTGTATGTATTTGAGTGTTCTTGAGTTCTTGAACTAGCTACGGTATGTCCCTAGTCCAAAAGATCTGAATCCTTCTCCTGGTCGCCTTGGGCCTCCTTTTATAGACAAAAGGGGTCGCCAGAGTGGTACACAGGAGGTGGAAAGGTGTACAGTGGATGAGTCTATCCTCTGGCACCGTCGGGCAAATGCATTTAATGCGCTGCCGACGTGCCCCTCTTGCTTTATCGGGGACGGCAAGGAAGCTCGTCCCAGCTGTCGCCTCCTCGCCTGGCTTCGACACGCGTTCGAGCTGACGAGGCATCGTTGCGCCACGTTGGCTGGCTGCTGGGCTAGCGCGGTGGTGGAGTCTTCACGAAGATCTGCATGCCACCACGCAGGTGCTTGCTGAGTCGGCCGTGGAGGCCGCTCGTCGCCATGCAGGTGCCTGCTCAGCTGGTTGAGCTGGCAGCTGCATGGGGACGGCGGTGGAGCCTTGGCAGACACAAGCCTGGCCACGGCCCCGTAAGTGTCTTCGGCAAGGGCATTGCTGGGGCCCCGGCAAGGGTCTTTCCACGGCACCGTGGTCGTCCCCGGCAAGGGTCTTGCCGGGGGTCCTCATCTGATCTTGTTTGTTCATGATCTTGACAAAGATCTGCATGCCACCACAGAGGCGCCTCCCGAGCCTTGGTTCCAATGTAGTTGGTTGGTGGTGTTGGAACCCGCGGGCTCAAGGGTGGCTTGCTCTGCTGGCATCGGGCAAGTTGCCCCGGCAAGGCTCTTACCGGGGCTGCGGAGGCTGCCCCGGCAAGGGTTTTGCCGGGGGAGTCCACCTCGCCCTCTTACTCTTTGTGTCTCTTTGCCTTGGCGTTGCTTTGGTTGCCTTGCGCTTCGGCTTCCTTCTTCTGCCCTGCTCAGTGTGGTCGTGGGCGCGGCTCTGACTGGCCATGCACAAGTAAAGGGGTAAAAAAGGAGTGCCCCTACTTTTGTACACCGACAGTGTGTCCTCAATTACAATATTGTGGTACACCTTTATTGATCTCTTGTTGCAGCACCAGCAACCCGCATAAATAGTCTGGAGAGTCATGGAGGTGATGTGGAAGCTACTGAACCCATTGATTGCCTGAAGACGAAGGCACTCGAGAGCAGTACAGCCGTGGAGCAGGTGCTCCATGTCATCCTTTGGGATGCAGATGGCGACGAGCTTGAGTGCTTCAGTCGTGGTAGAGAAAGAGCGAGCGCGTCATTAAGGGGGCTGGTAGTTCATGAACTTGGCGAGGCGCAGCGTGGGCGTGAAGTGGAGCGCGGACGTTGGCAGCGAGCGCATATGCCCATCATTAAAACTGACCTCCTCGAGTTGATCTAGGGCGGGGGATCAGAAACACTCATTAAGCTTGGCTTGGTACTTGCCGTTGTAATGGAACTTGCCCATGCTAAGGCCTCTAATTGGGCCAATGTGACTACCGAGGATCTGGGACAACGCATCCAAGCTTTTGCGATAGCCATGGTAGAGCTCATGGGCGTTGATGAGGTCGAGAGGGGTGGAGTGCCATAGGGGGCGCGCCAACGCCAGGAAAGGACGGTTGTCCCCACCCCATATTCGATTGGGAGGAGGGAGATGATGATTATCAACATATCATCGGGGAGGCTGCTGATGAAGTCTAGGCCTGCTCGAGTCGCTTGCGGTTCTTGCTTGACCTGCCTCCGCTTGTTGCCAGCCTCGTTCTCCACCTCCGGAGTATCCTCGTCAGCGGCGCTTTCTGATAGAAGTGCGAGTACACGGAATATTTAGTTAAAACAGGGCAAAAGAAAAGTGTATTGGTAACCAGAAGTTAGTAGGTAGGAATAGAGTAAGAAAATAGAATAACAATTGGTTGCTTAAATACTACACGATTCTTTGATATTGCTGGGTAAGTCAACATGCAGATAATTGAAAAGAACACTTACTTCGAACAAAGTATGGACGGATGATATCGTTGGGGAAGTTAGCATATATCTCAGAACCATGCTCTTTTATGTGCAATGCAATTTTAGTGCCAGCTTTCAGTACATAAAACTTAGAAATTTATGTCCAAAGGCCCGTGGAGTGACCACGTTCATCAACGCTTACAGAAGCAACGATTGTAAATCCATGGTTTGTGTTCAATATGACATCCCTGCAGTCTTCAATTATGTAAAGGGCAAGATTGTGTACTACAGATGTTGTTGCATAGCAAGGGATGTGCTGCAGAAAATGGTAGGATTGTTCAAGAACATGGTAACAAGCAAACATGGGCAAAATGGAAAGAACAGTAGTTCATCAATTCAAATGAAATGACAAAAATCTATAATTAAAAAGAAAGTGTAACCATGATGTCATGGAAATATGAGAGTAATCGAAAGAACAATACATCATTAGTTTGCCTAATATAGAACGAATAGGAAAAAATCCCCTTTGACGTATACACTGCATGTGGCACATTTTATCCAAATGTAGCAATATATAGTATATGTTCAGGAAAGTAGGCTGTGCTAACCGATGTAGGGTGAGATTGAACATACCGTGCGCATCCCGAAGGTTTGAACACTACTTCACGGATGTCTGGCCGAGGCCGCAAAGTCCTGATGTGTCCGCGCAGTGTACACTCCATGAATGAAAGAAAAACCCTCAAATCAGCTCGAATAAAAATGAATTCACGGCGATTTCGGCCGGCTGATTAAAGGAGGAAGATGAACTGGGATAAGAGATGAGAGAATATCTCAGTAAATTAGTTACCTTATTGTCAATGAGAAAAAACTCTCAATACCACGGATTCCCTAATCGGGTGGAGCTGGGTCAACCGCGAGTAGCATCGAGAAAGTCGATGGCGATAGGCGGCGGCAAGCGGAAGTGGCAAAATGCGGTGGGGTTTGCCGGCAGCCTGGCGGCGGCGACAGGTGTCGAGCTAAGTGGTTGCCGCGGTGATAGGCGGTGCCATGTAGAGTGGCGGAGGAGCTTGTCCAGGTGTGAATGGGGGCCGGAGGGGGTGGTGGGCGGGGTGAGGGTTTGTGACGTGGGGAGGCTGAGGGTTTTCTTTTTTCTTTTTTGAATTGGGTGGTGAGCATTTTCTATCCCACAAAGAGTTTCTTAGGCAACGGTTTGCTAGAGCCAACCGTGTGTGATTGACGTAACTGGGAAAATGAAAGTCATTGCACACGGTTCCAATTTAGGAACCGTGTGTGACTGACGTACTACCTCCGGCCTGGTTTATTGGTCCCCTTTGTAATTTGTGCCAAATTTTGATCAAAGATTTAACTAACAAATGTTTATGCATGTCACCAAAAATTATATCAGTGAACACTATGTTCAGGAATCCGACGATATGAATAATTTTTGTTGACCTCCACTGACATTTTGTAAGTGAAATCTTTGGTCAAAATTTAACACAAATTACAAAGGGGAACAATAAACCAGGACGGAGGTAGATTCCATCAACCAAACTGATTGCATTCATGTCCCACATTTAGACATAAGTAAACATAGATTAAACATATAGGCATAGATAATAAGCGTACACAAGCATAGTTCAACCATATGTGATAGAGGCAAAGGTGTCTCGTCTTTCGATGAGATGATGGATATCGCTTTGATAGAAGTCGACTTTGACGATCCGACTACAAACGTGCGAGGACGTCGCGCCTTAGCAATCGCTAAACCAACTCCGAGAGGTTATTGACCACACCGGAGCACGATCAACCTGACCACGAGGGTCTGTTTCCTGCGAGCAAACGAAGAACAAGCAAGAAACTTAGATTGCAATATGGATATTGCGAATATAAGATGAAAGCTTTATTGATCAAGGTGGGGTTCTGTGACGCCTTTGTCTGGTCGTTGAACACAAACGAAGTACGCAAAGTTGCAGCTATGGCGAACTTTTAATCTAAACAAAACCCAAAGTCTAAACGACGCCCTAAGGGCTCTATATATGGAGGAAGAGGGGGGAATTTCATGGCCCTTGGGGAAGGGGTCCGAAACCAACCCTATCTCTTGTTTCCCCACACATACGGACTCTAAAAATAGCCTATACTCAAGTATTTCGAAATTACATGGGCCTGGCCCAATAATAAGGTGACGCAGCACCTAAAATAGCCTCTGGACGAAAGTTATGAAGTAGCATCTTGTATATTTCGTCCAAGGCTTCATGCACGCATTATGGTGGCTTCAACGTCCTGAAATCATCACTTGTAACTCCGTTCTTGTCCCCCATGCGCATGCCATCATCTCCATGCTTGTTCTTGCTCCAATGTTCATCCTTCTCAAAGCTAGGCCCTTCATTTGTAAGCAAAACAAATGTATCCAATTTAGGCAGCATCATATTCTCATGAACATTAGAATCATTACCAAGAAATGAAAGTACCTGGTAATTTAATTGGCGTGCGCGAGCTCTAGTAATTGGTCCAGTATGTATAGCAGCAGGGGCTGTGGGTGTAACAATGGTATTGATGTCCTCATCAATATGTATATAGTTCAACCGTCATTAAGCATACTCCAGCACATTTATAATTAAGACACTACATAGCCATACATAGTTCAATCCCACATCTCATCTCATCTGCTGGCACGATTGTGAAGCTTCTCCAGGTACTCAGTGTACGCGGTGTACGCCACCCTGTGAGAATACTTTTGCCTGAAGGAGCCAACGGCTCGTCCTCTTGCATGCGCTAGAACACTTTGATACGTGTCATGAAGCTTTTTGGTTGCAAAATGGGCATCAAAAGCCCCCGTTCCAGGTCCTAATACGCTTGTTATGCATTCTCGCATAAAGTTCCCTGTGGATTTGCTTCTTGTACCTCCTCTGGCCATCTTCAACCTCGTTGTCGACATCGTCAGATAGCACCTATATGTATAGTAAAAAAATGTGGCGTCAAATTTGGAATACAAACTAATCTCTAGCGAACATTTGGCAGTTGCCAAAAGTTGGCATGAAATCAATTTTTTCATGTCATAATGTAGCATTAGGAATTTATGGCTATTTTTAGTCATATCCAAAGATTATGGTTCGATTTTTAAGTACAACCGTCTATGTACAGACCAACCTTGAAAAAATGGCACAAACATATATGTAGGCCATTCAAAATCAATTGTCAAAACCTGGCTAGGAATCATTAGCAAAACACAAACCCTGGTCAGATTATTAGCTGAAATCATTTGCACAAATGAAACAACTAATCACTTATCATTTGTACCATTCAAATGATCAATACACTGAGAGAACATAACCATACAATTCCTATTCCAAAAAGGGGGAGGCAGGAGTAACCAGAGAAACCCTAGGACATATTTCACACATAAATGTGTATAGATGACTAACCAGTTCTCCTCGTCGTTGGAGTCATCGCCCGAGTCATCACCGGAGTCATCGCCAGAGTCAATGTGGACCTCCGGCTCTGGCTATGGAAGCACGATGACGTCGACGACGTCAAGGTCCAGTGATACCTCGTCGACAGCGACAACAACCTCTGTCTCCATCTTCACGCCATGCTTCGATGCTTCAACAGCCCCGGTGTCGCCACTCCCTTCGATGGGGTGCTTCGGCGGCATCCTCATACACTGACGGCTTTGAGGACTGAGAGCGGCGTGGAGGATGCGGGCGGAGAGAGAGGATTGTGTGTGTGGCGAGGATGGGGGTGTGGCTGCTCGGGCGCGCCATTAATATGGAGTAGTGGGAGAGAGGCGGGCGGCGGTCAAACCGATGGCTCGACTCTCGGTGATCCTACGCACCAGACTGCTGGCATGCCTACCGTCATTTCACACAGGTACTCGCACGCCTCCCGATGACACTGTGCAGCAAGCACACCTCCCGTCAATTAACACACCTGCACGCACGCCTCCCGGTCTGCTTGCACGGTGGACTTATCGCATGCGTCTAGTCAACTCACTCCTGCTCGCATGGCACACGGGTTGCGTGGCGGCACATATATTATTTTTCTGTTTTGATGATTAATGTTGCCACTTTATTGCTTAACCAAAGCATGGCACGTATTCATTGTTGGTCTACGCACAAGGTTTGAATAAATAATCCGTTTGTGATATTGGTTCCCAATTATTAATAATCTCCTGTTTGTAAGAAGATAAAGATTACATCAAAACTTGTTTCAATTTTGACAAAAAAGTACAATACCACTGTGTATTGGTGTCCATATGAAAACACGATAAGTTTCATGAATTTCAAATAAGTTTAGGATGTACTAGATTTTAAAAATCAAGATTCTCAATGTTTGAAATTTCCTGCACGGGGAGTAAACATGCACCCAGTGAGACACGTGTGTTTTTCTAATCCATTTAGGTGCACTGTCACGTGTGCATGTAGCTCAAATTTGATTTTTGCACATTATACCCCTAGAAAATCAATCAATGTACTAGAACGTCTTAATGATCTGTGTTTTTTTTTCAAAATTAAAACGCCCCTCCTTTAGTAACATATGCTCACCGCGGGAAAATTTAACATGCATCGTAGTTGCGGTGGAAGAGCAGTGTGTGTGTGTGTGTGTGTGTGTGTGTGCGCGCGCGCGTGTGCGTCTTGGGTGGGGGGCTGGCAGTACAATACGAGTCATGAGCCACCGTGTGGGTTGGCCATTTTGTGAGGCAGGTGTCAAATCAAAATCGTGAATTCGTTATTTAAAACATTACATAACCCTTTCATACATACATGTTTGGGCCACATGCAGTCGGTGGTTGTCCTACACGACACTCACTCGCGTGTGACCCTTTCTGTGGGCCCACGAGGTAGTCGTGCATCACTTTGACCAACAGCCGACATAGAGGTTAATTTGACCAGCAAGGTTGAATCTTTTTTGTTTTTCTTACGATGGGAGTATATAGTACGCGTCGAAGAGGTGGGAGGGGACCGGCATATATACTACGTACGCGTTCGTGAACACAAATCACTCAGTGTCAGGACTTTTCAGTTTTCGAGGCACGTACCACATCAAAGTTGTGCATTGGTTATTCAAACATCACATAACACCTCTTTGGGAACATGCATGCAGGCGGTGGTTATCCTAGGACACTCACATGTGATGCTTCCATCTGTGGGCCCACGAGGTCATCGTCCATGCATGCATCACTTTGACCTACATCGGGACAGGTTAATTATTTCACCATGAAGAAGGATTCTTTTTGGTTTGTATTACGGTAGGAGCATATAGTATGCGTCGAAGAGGGGGGAGGGGACCAGCATATGTAGTACGCTTCATGAACCTCGCTCTCTATAGGGACTTTACGGTTTTCGAGCTATGTGCCACATCAAAGTTGTGCATTTTGGGTATTCAAACATCACAACCACACACGCCTCTCCATACATATGTTTGGCCCGCATGCAAAGCGATGGTGGTTGTCCTCTGGCACCCACTTACGCGGCTATCAGCGATATCGACACTTTCCATCTGTGGGCCCGCTTGGTCCATCACTACTTTGCTCGACAACAAGAGAGGTTAATTTGACTTAAGAGGGGATTATTTTTTTGGTTTTGTATTACGGTATATAGGTCATGCTCTGGGATGACATGATATAGTTTGAGCACACATGCATGTGTACGCATGAATCCCTCCCAGCAAGTCGAAGTGGGCCGTACCACGACACGTCATGAACCGATCTCGCTCTGTGTGGGGACTGTACGATTTTCGACGCACGCGCCACATCAATGATGTGCATGGCATTCAAACATGCACGCATCAACTCCATACATACATATGCATGCAGTGGCTGTCTTCGAATGGTACACTCTCTCACGTGGTTATCGGCGACAAGCCTATATATTCATGGGCCCGCGCGGACATCCATGATCACTTTGACCGACAACGAGATAGGTTACCATGGTGGATTCGTCCTTTGGTTCGTGTTACCGTAGTAGGTCACGGTGAGATTTAGACCTAAGTTTGAGCGCACACTATGCATGGATGCATGAATCCCCGTGATCGGGTCGAAGTGTGGTGTGACATACTTATATATAATGCGTCGTCAACTAACCCTCGCTCTATGTTGGGATTTCTGGTTCCAAAGAACGGTGCCAAAACAATGTTGTTCCATTGTGTATTCAAACATCAACACTCCATACATATGTTTGGGCCACATGCACGCAGTGGTTGTCTTGGGGGACTAGCTACTTGCGTGATTATTGGCGAGCTAGCCCATCTCTGGGGTCGCATGGATGTCCATCACTTTGACCAACAACAAGACAGAGGTAGTACAACAAAGGTCGATTCTTCTTGGTCTGTTTTATGATACATCTTGGTGAGATGCCCTCTCCCACCGACTGAAAGTGTGTGTGTGTGTCTTTGTGTGTTTAATGGGGGTGCGACTTCCACTTCGCACTTTGCTAGGTGAACCTCCGTGGGGGCGAGCATGCATTCATAGCTTAGGATCCCCCTCCTCCCGACACGAAGGGGGGACAAGAAATACCGTGCGCTTTGTGAGATAGGTGCCACATCAAAGTTGTGCATTTGGTATTTGAACGTCAAACCACCCTTTTCATACATATATTTGGTCCACATGCAAGTGTGTTCGTGTTCTGATCCTTTTCCGTGTCATTTTCTCCAAATTTATGAACATTAGACAAGTCGAATGACGCAACAGACACGGTTCACTCACACTAACCGTGTGCCACGCCGGTGCCCCGGTCACGCACATCAACATAGTACATTGGGCTCCACGAGGCTTCGCCTCTCAAAAATATCTACCCGCCTGCAGGTTTTTTTGTTTGATAACACATGGTTATTATGTTTAGACCGTGTGTGATCATCGTTGTTCCCGCTCCCAACTGCATCCCTCGAGAATATCTTCCCGGCTCAAGGGTTTTTCTGTTTCATAACACACACTTGTTTATTTCTGGACCGTGTGCGATGCATCATCCAAATTTTCAATAGCCCCAGCGTTTTACTCCCGCGTAGTAAAATTTTCAGTAGCCACGTCATTTCCTCAAACACCCCTTCCACACACATACCCTAAAAACTCCTCAGGTGTGTGCGTGCGCACACACGCACACACACACCCATCCACCACAACCCCCCCTTGCTCGAAACCCTAGCAAGGTCGCCGCCGCCACAAGGCCTCCATTGTCAACATTTGCCGGTTTGCCTGTGTAGCTTACCCACCACACCGTAGCCACCCTGAGTTTCTTAGATGACGCCTGCCAAACGCCCCCATTCCGACAGATCCCCATCTCCCAATCGAGAGCACCACAGCCTAAGCCCTTCTACCCTTCTCGTGGAGCTCGAGGAGCGACTGGCCCAAAAGAGGTGTATCACGACCTCTTCGCCCGACGTCGCCGAGGTGGCCGTCAAGGAAGCTGACGACCATTACTGGCCGCAGGTTCTCAATCAGCAGGCTAGAGTATGCGGGTATGTCGAGGACGTCGGCTACAACATCGAGGTCGTCGGCAGCGGCAGCCTGACGCGGGCCATGCCATAGGTTAAGTGGCCCACTGATGTAGGGTGGAACCCTATATAGCCGATCTTTCATGAAAGGAGCGGATCCCAACTAAGAACACGAAGAACACGAGGGGAAACACGAGGGGAAGATACGAGAGAATCACTCAAACCAACAACAACAATCACACATGTGCTAGATCCTCGAAACACAAAGAGATACACGATCCAAATCCAACAAGGGACGATACATAGGTAACCGGTTCTTCTCCGAAAGGAGGTCTTGAGGGGGGCCACCCAAGAGGGGTCTTGAATCCAACGTGGATCGTCTCCGAAGAGGGGCCGCAGTCTCTCTCGAGGAGGAGATCCGTATGGATGAGCAATGCTCTATCTCACATATGAGCTAAACCAATGCTAACCCTAGAAAGATGGAGGAGAAGGAGTATATATAGTCTAGGGGGTCGAAAGGGTACACGGGCCTCGGCCCTTTACTGTGCGCAGACAGATGGAGCCGGATGTCCGGGCGACGGGCCGGATGTCCGGGGCTTCAGGAGGGGCCGGATGTCCGGGCTGGGGGCCGGATGTCCGGGCTGGCGGGGCAAACTTCTGTAGTCTCTGGATAGGCGGGGTCGGATGTCCGGGCTGGGGGCCGGATGTCCGGCGGCTCGGGAAGAGCCGGATGTCCGGGCTGACGTGGTTCAGCTTCGGGTGCCTTCTGTGATGGGCGCCGGATTTCCGGGCTGGTGCCGGATGTCCGGGCTTGCGGGAGGGGCCGGATGTCCGAGGCCTGGCCGGATGTCCGGGTCCTGTAGCCTTTCTCCGGTTCCTCTCGCCGTGCTCCTTCATCCTTGTACTTCGGGACTTGTCCATCATTCCGAGCATCTCCGAGAGGGTCTCCTTGGTACCTAGGCATATGTAGTGTCCTTGCATTAGGTAGCAACCATGTCTCACATGAATGGAAAGGAGAGCGTTTAGGAGCGGGTTCACCTTAGGTCCAAAGGCGTAGGCTCGAGTGTACATGGGGATGATCGTAGGATGCTCCGCATCACCCACCCCCAACACCTAGGGTTCAACCGCCGTCGATGTTATCCATGGCCCCGCCGCTGATCTCCTTTGGCTCGCTATCAATAATTTTCCATCCTACATCGCCATCGAGTCCCCTTTGTCATTTATGAAGGACACGTTCTGCGACGCTGGCTTGGGATCCACAGCTGCCAAGTCAGGCCTCATCAACGGCGACCACGAGGAGGGCACCCTCTCCAGCTCTTCCAAGGGGAAAGAGCCCATCTGCGACATCAGGGAGGGCACCCTATAGCCATGCTCTTCCAAGGGGAAGGAGCCCATCGGCGACAACATGGAGCGCACCCAGGGTCCGTACTCTTCCCATGGGAACGAGCCCATCTGTGACAAGTGACGAAACCCATGATTTGTTTTATAGTTCCTCTTCACAGGGTGAAGCCATGATTTGTTTTGTCGAGTCCCTTTTCTAGCGTAGTGAGAATATGTCCAGTTTTAATTTCTATATTTGGTTGTTTGCAGTACGCCTTGTTTATTTCAGTTGTTCACAATGTGATGCTCTATATGTGCAACTATTTACTGTGCAGTACATTTTGATCAATACCAATTTTAAACATACCGATAAGAATGCATATATTTGCTTGTTGTTAAGCCTATTATAACTAGCATATGCCTCTTTTAAAGTTTTTTGGTTGTTCGGTTGTTTGTAGTTAGCAGATGTAGAGTTTCAAATGCTATCTTTGGTTGTTCGTAGTATGCCTTGTTTATTCCAGTTATTCACAACATGATGTTCTATATGTGCAAGCATGAACTGAACTGTGCAGTTCAATTTCATCAATACCAGCTTCAACAATACCACTATGAATGATTATATTTGGTTGTTGTTAAGCATGTTGTAGTTAACACGCCTTTCCATTTTTATTTAACAATAACCAGTGTACTTAGACCGGCACAATACCATTTTGAATGACTATATTTGCTTGTTGTTAAATGTTAGGCCTGTTGCAATTAGCACACCTTTCCACTTGTTTTGCTTAACTAGCATGCTAAAAACTGCACACTGAAGCTATCGTTTGGAGATGTCTGCCATGGATACATTTGGTTGATGTTTAGCCTGTTGTGCTTAACATGCCTCTCGATGTACTTACACAGGACAATTTTGGGAACGACTGATGTTTTCCATCGAGGTTAGTTTTATCCCATCGTCTCTATATACTCACTGTTCAGGATATCGGTAGCTGGTACCATACAGGTCGGGGGCTGATAAGGGACTAATCGGTGAATCAGACTCTTAACTGAATATATCTGTAACCCATTTATCGTTAGGTTAACTAGGGCATATCTACTATATCTGAGGCTACATAGCAACATGCACTGTACTGCGTGTCTAAATATGCAATCCTAGGCTACATAGCAACAAGGAAGTGATAGAGGCAAAGATGTCCCGTCTTTCGATGAGATGATGGATATCGCTTTGGTGGAAGTCGACTTTGACAATCCGACTACGAACGTGTGATGACGTCACGCCTTAGCAATCGCTAAACCAACTCCGACAGGTTATTGACCACGCCGGAGCACGATCAACCTGACCACGAGGGTCTGTTTCCTGCGAGCAAACGAAGAACAAGCAAGAAACTGGGATTGCAATCTGGATATTGCGAATATAAGATGAAAGCTTTATTGATCAAGGTGGGGTTCTGCGACGCCTTTGTCTGGTCGTTGAACACAAACGAAGTACGCGAAGTTGCAGCTATGGCGAACTTTTAATCTAAACAAAACCCAAAGTCTAAACGACGCCCTAAGGGCTGTATATATGGAGGACGAGGGGGGAATTTCGTGGCCCTTGGGGAAGGGGTCCGAAACCAACCCTATCTCTTGTTTCCCCACACATACGGACTCTAAAAATAGCCTATACTCAAGTATTTCGAAATTACATGGGCCTGGCCCAATAATAAGGTGACACAGCACCTAGAATAGCCTCTGGACGAAAGTTATGAAGTAGCATCTTGTATATTTCGTCCAAGGCTATGCACGCATTATGGTGGCTTCAATGTCCTGAAATCATCACTTGTAACTCCGTTCTTGTCCCCCATGCGCATGCCATCATCTCCATGCTTGTTCTTGCTCCAATGTTCATCCTTCTCAAAGCTAGGCCCTTCATTTGTAAGCAAAACAAATGTATCCAATTTAGGCAGCATCATATTCTCATGAACATTAGAATCATTACCAAGAAACGAAAGTACCTGGTAATTTAATTGGCGTGCGAGAGCTCTAGTAATTGGTCCAGTATGTATAGCAGCAGGGGCTGTGGGTGTAACAATGGTATTCATGTCCTCATCATCCTCCCCTTCTTGAAATGAAGTCGTCCTCGACAGAAGCTCATCTCCCTCACCCAAATAAGGCTTCAAATCTGCAATGTTAAAAGTGGGACTAACCCCAAAATCTGCAGGCAGCTCAAGTTTATATGCATTGTCATTTATTTTCTCTAACACCTTAAAAGGACCATCAGCACGTGGCATTAGCTTTGATTTGCGCAAATCAGGAAATCTATCCTTACGCAAATGTAACCAAACAAGATCTCTAGGTGCAAACACAACATGTTTTCTACCCTTATCTCCAGCAAGTTTATATTTAGCATTCATACGCTCAATGTTTTCCTTAGTTAACTCATGCATTTTTAAGATCAATTCAGCACGTTGTTTAGCATCAAAATTAACCTTCTCCGAAGATGGAAGAGGCAACAAATCAATAGGTGCACGAGGTAGGAAACCATACACAATTTCAAAAGGGCACATCTTAGTAGTAGAATGCAATGAACGATTATAAGCAAACTCAATATGAGGCAAGCATTCTTCCCACATTTTCTTATTATTCTTCAAAACAGCCCTAAGCATAGTAGACAATGTTCTATTGACTACTTCAGTTTGTCCATCAGTTTGGGGGTGACAAGTAGTACTAAAAAGCAGTTTAGTCCCCAACTTAGCCCATAAACATCTCCAAAAGTGGCTAAGAAATTTAGTATCACGATCTGAAACAATAGTATTTGGCACACCATGCAAACGAATAATTTCACGGAAGAACAAATCAGCAACATTAACAGCATCATCGCTTTTATGACATGGTATAAAGTGTGCCATTTTTGAGAATCTATCCACGACAACAAATATGCTATCCCTCCCCTTCTTTGTTCGAGGTAAACCTAAAACAAAGTCCATAGATATATCCTCCCAAGGAACACTAGGTACAGGCAAAGGCATATATAAACCATGAGGATTGAGTCGTGACTTAGCTTTTTGACATGTAGTGCAGCGAGCAACAAAACGCTCAACATCCCGTCTCATCTTTGGCCAAAAGAAATGTGTAGCAAGTACGTCCTCCGTCTTCTTCACGCCAAAGTGTCCCATTAATCCTCCTCCATGCGCCTCCTGCAACAGCAAAAGACGAAGAGAGCTAGCTGGAATGCATAGCTTGTTAGCACGGAACACAAATCCATCATTAACGACAAACTTGTTCCAGGTTCTCCCTTCTTTACAATTCTGCAAAACATCTTTAAAATCAGCATCATGCACATATTGATCTTTGATGGTCTCCAAACCAAATATTTTGAAGTCAAGTTGTGAAAGCATAGTATAGCGACGAGACAATGCATCAGCAATAACATTTTCTTTACCCTTCTTGTGTTTAATGACATAAGGGAAAGTTTCAATGAATTCAACCCATTTAGCATGTCTACGATTCAGTTTAGCTTGACTTTTAATATGTTTCAAAGATTCATGATCAGAATGTATAACAAATTCTTTGGGCCATAAATAATGTTGCCATGTTTCTAAAGTCCGAACAAGAGCATATAGTTCTTTATCATAAGTAGAATAATTCAGACTAGGCCCATTCAATTTTTCAGAAAAGTATGCAACAGGTTTACCATCTTGTAATAACACACCTCCTAATCCAATTCCACTAGCATCACATTCAAGCTCAAAAGTCTTATTAAAATCAGGAAGTTGGAGTAAAGGAGCATGTGTCAACTTATCTTTCAATACCGTGAAGGCTGCTTCCTGTGCGGTACCCCAAACAAAAGGCACATCCTTCTTTGTAAGCTCGTTGAGAGGTGCAGCAATGGTGCTAAAATCTCTCACAAAACGCCTATAGAAACCAGCGAGTCCAAGAAAACTCCGCACTTGTGTGACCGTTTTGGGCTGCGGCCAACTCTCAATAGCTTCAATCTTGGCTTTATCAACTTCAATTCCCTGTGGAGTAACAACATAGCCAAGAAAAGATACTCGGTCGGTGCAAAAGGTGCACTTCCCAAGGTTACCAAACAAACATGCATCACGTAGAGCAATAAAAACAGCACGTAAATGTTCCAAATGTTCTTCCAAAGATTTGCTATAAATCAGTATATCATCAAAATAGACTACCACAAATCGTCCAATGAAAGCACGTAAAACTTCGTTCATTAGTCTCATGAAAGTACTAGGTGCATTAGTTAACCCAAAAGGCATGACTAACCACTCATATAAACCAATCTTAGTTTTAAATGCAATTTTCCATTCATCTCCCAATTTCATACGAATTTGATGGTATCCACTACGCAAATCAACTTTGGAGAATATTGTAGAGCCACTCAATTCATCAAGCATATCATCTAGCCTAGGAATAGGATGACGATAACGAATAGTAATATTATTAATGCCTCTACAATCAACACACATACGCGACGTACCATCCTTTTCAGGCACTAGTATAATAGGAACAGCACAAGGACTAAGAGATTCGCGTATATAACCTTTGTCGAGCAGCTCCAGTACTTGATGCATAATCTCCTTCGTCTCCTCTGGATTGGTACGGTCTGGTGCACGGTTGGGTAGCGATGCACCGGGAATTAAATCAATTTGATGCTCAATCCCTCGAATAGGTGGTAATCCCGGTGGCACGTCTTGTGGGAAGACGTCAGCGAACCCCTGCAAAATGTTAGTGACAGGAGGGGGCAAAGAGGAAGGCACGTCCTCGAATGAAAATAATGCCTCTTTGCACACAAAAGCATAGCAAACTGATTTGTTGAAATCTAGCTCATCAATATCAGATTTTGTGGCAAGTAAACATGCACTTTTCAATTTAATTTCAGAAACAACACTAGATGGTTTATTATTAGGTTTCATTTGTTGCTTAAATTTTTTGCCACAATCTGATTTTCACTCTTATTTTTCTCCTGTTTTGCTTTATTAGCTCTATTAATGTCATCTTTCAAAATGGAATCAGGAGTCATAGGAAGCAAAGTAATATTTTTATCCTTATGAACAAGAGTATACTGATTGTTTCTACCATGGTGTACAGAATTTTTATCAAATTGCCATGGTCTACCAAGTAATAAGTAACATGCTTGCATGGGTACCACATCACAATCAACATAATCAGCATATGTAGAGATACTAAAATGCACACGAACAGTACGTGTTACCTTAACCTTGCCGCTGTTGTTGAACCATTGGATGTAGTAAGGATGTGGATGTGGTCTTGTGGTGAGAGATAGTTTCTCCACCATCTCCGTGCTAGCCAAGTTGTTACAGCTCCCTCCATCTATGATGACGCGAACAGAACGTTCCTTCACAACTCCCTTTGTATGGAACAAATTATGCCTCTGATTTTGCTCTGCTTGTGTGACCTGCACACTCAAAACACGTTGAGCAACTAAACATTCATACCTGTCAGCGTCTTCAGGAGCCATGTATTGCGTCTCATTTTCAGAATCATCTCCACCATGTTCTTCACGTGTAATAAGAGCCAAAGTCTCCTCATCATAGTCACTAGCGGAATCATACCCACCATCCTCAGTAGCAATCATCACACGCTGAGATTTGCATTCTCTCGCATAATGTCCTCTTCCCTTACAACGACGACAAATAATATCACTTGTGTGCCCTGTTGACGCCATGGAAGAAGAAGAGCTCTGCGCAGGCCCGGCAGGTGTGCTCTTGGCAGAGAGTGGTGGTTGTGCCTGCTTTCTTGTATCACGGCTGGAGGTGGCACCTGATGGAGGTGATGGTGAAGTGGAAGTAGAGGATGCACGTGGTGTCCATGATGAAGGTCGACCTGCAGAAAAGTTGGTTCGCGCCATAGTTGCCGTTTGCAGAGAGGAAATATGTGCGAGCATGCACACAGTTGCCGTTTGCAAAGCGTGTGTGATGTCAGAAAATATGACAAACGGTGCGGGCAAACTAAATGTTTGTGATAGTTGCCTTACCATAAACGTTTCTGATGCGGTGCACATCGTAAACGTTGCACCACTGAATAGCGTGTGCGATAGTTATCATGTACGATGCTGTTACGATGGTCTGACGTTTCGCAATCCTATTCGACACTCGTACGATGATTAGCTAATCTTCTTAATTAGTTATCGCATATGGTTCGGGAAAAGTGAATGTGTGTGATTGTCTGCTTATCATACACATTCTATAATCGTGAACTGTTTGTGATGGGTCGTGCATCATAAACGTAGCACCATAGGATACTGACTGCGATGGTAATGCCAGCACACACGAGTAGCAAGGATGGGGCGTTTGGGATATTTGAGATATCATAAACAATTTTATAGGAGCAACTGTATGCTTCATGGCTGCCTATCCCCGATGGTTTCTGGGTCGTGTGGGAAGGACTCCCCTATTGCCCACACTCACTAGGCGACGGTTTAAAATGTCGTCGTGGAAAGGGGTTAAAAACCGTTTGTATAGCAGCTCGATGTACCAGTAGATACCACGTCATGGAAGATGTCAAGTTAGTAGACAAGGAAAAAAAGAATTCGATCCAGAATCTATCTCATTCCGATGACGACATGCGCTCACTGACAGAACACTAAAACATGGGGTATGCTAAACTTATTGTGTACACGAGCCCGCTCGAAAACAATCCATCATGGTAAAACACTGGGATATGAATTGTGGCGTAGTAGTAAAAAAAGATAGATCAAGAGATAAAAAATGCATGTGCTTTATATAAGAAAGAAGGCATAGTAGATCCCCGAGGAGGGCTTTGCCATCCGCCATGACGCACCCGGGCTGCCTCCCCGAGCAGATGGGACACGTATCGGCTAGAGGAGCTGGCCTTGTAGCGCACTCCACCAACAAGGCATTTAATACCTTACCAGGCTACCAAAGTAGCCTGGCGTAGGGCTATGCCTAGGTAATCATCACTATGACCCGAGAGGCACATGACAAGACAGGATGCTGGCATGGCATAAAGAAGTAGAAGGGCGGTGCAGTGGGTCACGTCGGGTAAGACACTCAAGTGCCTGAGACATCGCAGTGTCAGGTCATCTACTGCCATTTGGCAGATGCAAGTGGATTACGTTGGACTGGTTATCTCTTTGTACACTACCTTGCAATTATTTATGGACCAATTGTGATGCCCCCTAGATCTATATAAGAGGAGGACCGTGATCGAATAGAGGACAAGGAATACTAGTCACACACACACTGTCATCCCCACGGTCAAGGATAGTTTGAGAAGAGGAGGAAGAGAGACAGAGATAGGAGTGATGGGGCACTTTAGCTAGTACCCCGACTACAACTGGTCTCACCCCCATCACCACTTTTGTAACACCCAAAAACTTATATTCCACTGATTATATGAAATATCAACAGGACATAGAGTTTTACGCAAAGATGACGGCCTAAACCTGTATAAAATCCTTTGTGTCGTACTTTTTGTGCGTGCCTTAGAGAGTTGATTGACTTGGTGTTTTAGCCCATGGTAGAACTCGAAAATATTGGGTATCCTTGATCCCTGGTGTCCGGAGATCACCTCACCAGGTAGGGGGCTAAGCCTTGGTTAAGAGATTGGAGGCAGAGGTAGAGGCCTGGTCATGGATCAAGGTAGTTTGGGAGAGAGCTCCCAAACCACCGCCCCTCGGGAAAAGGGATCAAAAGAAGGAGGAGAAAAGCCATCGGATTGTTTTTCTCCGGGAGTTACCCGCCGTTCGGGAGGATGGGGCCCACAGCCGCGTTGCTCTCCATACGAACGCTCCTGAGAAATCCAGCGACACATGTGGACATGTAGTCTCCCTTGAGTGTGTGTCTCAGGGAGATAAGAGACGTTGCCAATGCCCCCCCCCCGGGCTCGGGGCCCAAATAAAGAGAGAACACCTTTGTGTCCACCCAGCCCACTCCATCAAGACTACCAACCTAGAGGCTGGAATGGAAGACGAACACGGGTGAATCTCCAAACGAGGGGTTCCCAATAGTTGGCAGCGACATAGAAAGCGATGTCAAAGAAACCTCAACACCGGACAACATGAAGTGGAGCTTCTCCCTAACCTGCTCCAGTGATGCTGCTTAAACAAAGACGAACAAAAGACACCAGAAGATCCATTAGGAGGACCTCAGGTAAAGTCCAAAACATTTTTCAGAGAAGAAGGACAGATCCAGAAGACCGGTCCGAGGAGGACCAGGAGATCTAGGAGGCAACGCCACCTTCCCAACGAGGAGTAGTCCGCTGCATACTGACGGGAGGAAGATTCGATCATCGAATTGGGTATAAAGACACATCCCCAACCAGGAGTAGTCCGCTGCAAACTGATGGGGAGGTTTTTATGACCTCACCTTTCGGCAAATTGGTTTCCCCGACAGGGATCCCATGCTGTCACCTAAACTTTGCACTAGGGTACTCCTGACGAGGGGACCTTCAGCCTCCCTAGGCAACAGGCACCGCTGACCAGGAGTACGCTGCGGCAGACTGAAGGCGGGGCCCCTGGCGACTACATGTTCGAGCTCTCCTCAACTAGGAGCAATCTGCTGCAAACTGATGGAGAGGCTCTTACAGACCAATGTATGGGTCCCTTTCAACCAAGAGCATTCCGCTGCATACTGACAGAAGGGCCTTGTTCTCTGAAACACAAGTAGGAGGGCGCGATCATGGATCCCTTTTTCCCCGACTACCTCAATCTTGCAGAGAGACGGGTCGGGGGTATTAGGGAACGACCAACGTACGTATCTTCTCCTATCCTTAGGCAGTCTTGTTGCTCATGGGTGGGAGATTCTCATTCGCATCAACAAACCCTTAGGTGTGAGGACGGGTGTACAGTTCATTTTCTTCCCCGACCATGGAGTAATGAAGTGTTGATCGAGAGGAAGAGGGAATGTAGGTCAAGGATGGCAACATACTCGATCGTGTTGAGATAGCTATCAGGCAGCGGATCTAGAGAGCCTGCCCACTAGAAAATACTAGGAAGACTCACCCTAGTAAGAATCCCAACCACGGGATGGGATAATAACGATTGAACGAAACATATCCAAGGTACGACAAAGTACGAAAAGATATACCCTGCAAGGGTTCACAAAAGTTTGCGATTATATACCCTGCAAAGGTGTCCCGTCTTTCGATGAGATGATGGATATCGCTTTGGTGGAAGTCGACTTTGACGATCCGACTACGAACGTGCGATGACGTCGCGCCTTAAGAATCGCTAAAGCAACTCCGAGAGGTTATTGACCACGCCGGAGCACGATCAACCTGACCACGAGGGTCTGTTTCCTGCGAGCAAACGAAGAACAAGCAAGAAACTGGGATTGCAATCTGGATATTGCGAATATAAGATGAAAGCTTTATTGATCAAGGTGGGGTTCTGTGACGCCTGTCTGGTCGTTGAACACAAACGAAGTACGCGAAGTTGCAGCTATGGGGAACTTTTAATCATAGTCACTAGTGGACTCATACCCACCATCCTCAGTAGCAATCATCACACGCTGAGATTTGCATTCTCTCGCATAATGTCCTCTTCCCTTACAACGACGACAAATAATATCACTTGTGTGCCCTGTTGACGCCATGGAAGAGGAAGAGCTCTGCGCAGGCCCGGCAGGTGTGCTCTTGGCAAAGAGTGGTGGTTGTGCCTGCTTTCTTGTATCACGGCTGGAGGTGGCACCTGATGGAGGTGATGGTGAAGTGGAAGTAGAGGATGCACGTGGTGTCCATGATGAAGGTCGACCTGCAGAAAAGTTGGTTCGCGCCAACACCTGTCGATCCTGCACTTCACGTTCAGCTTTACAAGCAAGATGGAATAAACGAGTGATATTATTATAATCCTTATACTCTAGAATGGTCTGAATCTCTTTATTTAATCCACCCATAAAACGTGCAAGCATAGCTTCATTCTCCTCAACAATACCACATCTAATCATGCCAGTTTGTAATTGCTGATAATATTCTTCTACAGAATGTTTCCCTCGTCTTAAGCGCTGCAATTTTTGAAGTAATTCACGTTGATAATATGGTGGAACCCAACGAGTACGCATAGCAGTTTTCAAAGCAGCCCAAGTAGCTGGAACAGGATATAATCTACAATGTTCAGACCACCAAACACATGCAAAGCTAGTGAAAGCACAAACAGCAGTAGGAACACGTCTCTCCTCAGGATATTGTAAACATGTAAATCGTTGTTCAGTTTCTAACTCCCAAGTAAGATATATATCAGGAACATATCTACCCTCAAATGGTGGAATATTCAATTTCAGTTTAGGGAGATGGTCATGATCTCGTACCTGAGGTGGTGGTGCCGGGCTACCGTTGCGAATATATACATGAAGTCGACCTGCTGGTGGTGGTGCTGGTGGCTGCACGTAGTTCAGATTTTGATCAACCTCATCCTCATAATCGCCCGCATAATCGTCATCCTCCTCAGCCGCCGCAGTTGCAGGAGCCAAAGAAGCATCAACAGTAGGTGCAGCGGCACCCGAATTTTGACCAGTCTCAATTGGAACGCGCTGTGCTCGTCCCACTTGATTTGGAAGGCGGTGTTGGAGATGTGGTTGTTGTTGTTGTAGAGGTGCGACATATGCAGCCGGTGGTGGTTGGGGAAGACGCTTGAGTAATTCAGTAAACTTGTTATCCAGCTTTGTCTCGAACGACTTCTCCACGGCATCTATCTTCTCCATAGCCTCTTCAAATCTGTTTAGCACATCTCCCACCTGGCCACTCATCATTTGCTGAAATTTATCATGCAACTCCTTGTTCGTCATGTTCTCCCAATAAGTCTCATCGGCTTGTGATCCTGCCATGGTTAGCAGCAATAGAAACACAAAAGAATATGATCCTACAGACTACTAGGAAGTGGTGGTGATGGTGGTGTGTCACAAATCCTTCAAACGAATCTCAAATTCTTACCAGTTCTTACCCAGCAGCAGGTGGTGATCGGCAACCGTTGTAGTCAAAACTCTCAAAGCTTGGATAGAGCGATTACCAGGGAGAGTCAACCGCACGATGTAGATGTATGTGGAGCTGGGAAGGCTTATAATATGGTAGCAAAAATGGTCAGCAATAATCAATTCAGAGATGCAAAGTTGAATAAACGCTCAACGACGGTACTGTGCTGGTCCTAGGCTAGACCGTGCTAGAGACGCGAGCCTAGAACACTAACAAAATCACGGCGCTGCACGTAAACAAGGGAAAAGCACACTCTGGAATTTTCATTTTTTTTGCTCTTTTTTTCGCGCTCTTTTTTTTGCGCTCCTCTTTTTTTGCGAAAAATCACTATAATGGCAAGTGTCTCAAAACTCTTCCTAGGTCAAACTGACAGGATAGGCACAAAATTTTTTGACTATTTTTTTCGGAAATCAGGGCAGCGACGACGAAAAAGTGCGACAAAAAAATCACTATAATGGCGAGTGTCTCAAAACACTCCCCGGGACCTAAAAATAGGATAGGGAAAAAATATTTTTGGTCGCCGAAATTTTGGCCTAAAACTGCCCGGGGGTCTCCAGACTCGTTTTTTTCCGAGACCTACTCAGGCAAGGAAACACGAAACGAAAAATAGATGGATCTCTAAAACAAACCGAATATGAAAAGAACTCGGATTGGTTGTGGATATATGGTGGTAGGATATGGCAGCGGTGGTGGTATATGGTAGCGGTGGTGGTATATGGATACGGATCGGTGGTGGTATATGGATACGGATTGGTGGTGGTATATGGATACGGATTCAGAGCAGTGGCGGATAAGCAATAGTGGTAGATGGCAAGCGATGATGATGGTGCGGCGGCGGCGTGACAACTTATGACCAGAACTCGAAACTCTAAAAGACTAGACTCTAAGACCAGGACCTTGACACGACGATGCAACCGCAAATTCAACAAAGCAAAAACCCTAAAAACATTATGCAAAGGCTCAGATTGGTTCGGATATGATGAACTAACCCTAAATTTTTTTTGTATGGCTTTTTCGTGGACTGTAGGTATGAAGAACAGACTCGATCTAAACTACGAAAAACTGTAAAATCTCACCGAGCAACCTGGAAATCTGATACCACTTGATAGAGGCAAAGGTGTCCCGTCTTTCGATGAGATGATGGATATCGCTTTGGTGGAAGTCGACTTTGACGATCCGACTACGAACGTGGGATGACGTCGCGCCTTAGCAATCGCTAAACCAACTCCGAGAGGTTATTGACCACGCCGGAGCACGATCAACCTGACCACGAGGGTCTGTTTCCTGCGAGCAAACAAAGAACAAGCAAGAAACTGGGATTGCAATCTGGATATTGCGAATATAAGATGAAAGCTTTATTGATCAAGGTGGGGTTCTGTGACGCCTTTGTCTGGTCGTTGAACACAAACAAAGTATGCGAAGTTGTAGCTATGGCGAACTTTTAATCTAAACAAAACCCAAAGTCTAAACTACGCCCTAAGGGCTGTATATATGGAGGAAGAGGGATAGCCTATACTCAAGTATTTTGAAATTACATGGGCCTGGCCCAATAATAAGGTGACGCAGCACCTAAAATAGCCTCTGGACGAAAGTTATGAAGTAGCATCTTGTATATTTCGTCCAAGGCTTCATGCACGCATTATGGTGGCTTCAATGTCCTGAAATCATCACTTGTAACTCCGTTCTTGTCCCCCATGCGCATGTATCATCTCCATGCTTGTTCTTGCTCCAATGTTCATCCTTCTCAAAGCTAGGCCCTTCATTTGTAAGCAAAACAAATGTATCCAATTTAGGCAGCATCATATTCTCATGAACATTAGAATCATTACCAAGAAACGAAAGTACCTGGTAATTTAATTGGCGTGCGCGAGCTCAAGTAATTGGTCCAGTATGTATAGCAGCAGGGGCTGTGGGTGTAACAATGGTATTCATGTCCTCATCATCCTCCCCTTCTTGAAATGAAGTCGTCCTCGACGGAAGCTCATCTCCCTCACCCAAATAAGGCTTCAAATCTGCAATGTTAAAAGTGGGACTAACCCCAAAATCTGCAGGCAGCTCAAGTTTATATGCATTATCATTTATTTTCTCTAACACCTTAAAAGGACCATCAGCACGTAGCATTAGCTTTGATTTGCGCAAATCAGGAAATCTATCCTTACGCAAATGTAACCAAACAAGATCTCCAGGTGCAAACACAACATGTTTTCTACCCTTATCTCCAGCAAATTTATATTTAGCATTCATACGCTCAATGTTTTCCTTAGTTAACTCATGCATTTTTAAGATCAATTCAGCATGTTATTTAGCATCAAAATTAACCTTCTCCGAAGATGGAAGAGGCAACAAATCAATAGGTGCACGAGGTTGGAAACCATACACAATTTCAAAAGGGCACATCTTAGTAGTAGAATGCAATGAACGATTATAAGCAAACTCAATATGAGGCAAGCATTCTTCCCACATTTTCTTATTATTATTCAAAACAGCCCTAAGCATAGTAGACAATGTTCTATTGACTACTTCAGTTTGTCCATCAGTTTGGGGGTGACAAGTAGTACTAAAAAGCAGTTTAGTCCCCAACTTAGCCCATAAACATCTCCAAAAGTGGCTAAGAAATTTAGTATCACGATCTGAAACAATAGTATTTGGCACACCATGCAAACGAATAATTTCACGGAAGAACAAATCAGCAACATTAACAGCATCATCGCTTTTATGACATGGTATAAAGTGTGCCATTTTTGAGAATCTATCCACGACAACAAATATGCTATCCCTCCCCTTCTTTGTTCGAGGTAAACCTAAAACAAAGTCCATAGATATATCCTCCCAAGGAACACTAGGTACAGGCAAAGGCATATATAAACCATGAGGATTGAGTCGTGACTTAGCTTTTTGACATGTAGTGCAGCGAGCAACAAAACGCTCAACATCCCGTCTCATCTTTGGCCAAAAGAAATGTGTAGCAAGTACGTCCTCCGTCTTCTTCACGCCAAAGTGTCCCATTAATCCTCCTCCATGCGCCTCCTGCAACAGCAAAAGACGAAGAGAGCTAGCTGGAATGCATAGCTTGTTAGCACGGAACACAAATCCATCATTAACGACAAACTTGTTCCAGGTTCTCCCTTCTTTACAATTCTGCAAAACATCTTTAAAATCAGCATCATGCACATATTGATCTTTGATGGTCTCCAAACCAAATATTTTGAAGTCAAGTTGTGAAAGCATAGTATAGCGACGAGACAATGCATCAGCAATAACATTTTCTTTACCCTTCTTGTGTTTAATGACATAAGGGAAAGTTTCAATGAATTCAACCCATTTAGCATGTCTACGATTCAGTTTAGCTTGACTTTTAATATGTTTCAAAGATAAATGATCAGAATGTATAACAAATTCTTTGGGCCATAAATAATGTTGCCATGTTTCTAAAGTCCGAACAAGAGCATATAGTTCTTTATCATAAGTAGAATAATTCAGACTAGGCCCACTCAATTTTTCAGAAAAGTATGCAACAGGTTTACCATCTTGTAATAACACACCTCCTAATCCAATTCCACTAGCATCACATTCAAGCTCAAAAGTCTTATTAAAATCAGGAAGTTGGAGTAAAGGAGCATGTGTCAACTTATCTTTCAATTCCGTGAAGGTTGCTTCCTGTGCGGTACCCCAAACAAAAGGCACATCCTTCTTTGTAAGCTCGTTGAGAGGTGCAGCAATGGTGCTAAAATCTCTCACAAAACGCCTATAGAAACCAGCGAGTCCAAGAAAACTCCGCACTTGTGTGACCGTTTTGGGCTGCGGCCAACTCTCAATAGCTTCAATCTTGGCTTTATCAACTTCAATTCCCTGTGGAGTAAAAACATAGCCAAGAAAAGATACTCGGTCGGTGCAAAAGGTGCACTTCCCAAGGTTACCAAACAAACGTGTATCACGTAGAGCAATAAAAACAACACGTAAATGTTCCAAATGTTCTTCCAAAAATTTGCTATAAATCAGTATATCATCAAAATAGACTACCACAAATCGTCCAATGAAAGCACGTAAAACTTCGTTCATTAGTCTCATGAAAGTACTAGGTGCATTAGTTAACCCAAAAGGCATGACTAACCACTCATATAAACCAAACTTAGTTTTAAATGCAGTTTTCCATTCATCTCCCAATTTCATACGAATTTGATGGTATCCACTACGCAAATCAACTTTGGAGAATATTGTAGGGCCACTCAATTCATCAAGCATATCATCTAGCCTAGGAATAGGATGACGATAACGAATAGTAATATTATTAATGCCTCTACAATCAACACACATACGCGACGTACCATCCTTTTCAGGCACTAGTATAATAGGAACAGCACAAGGACTAAGAGATTCGCGTATATAACCTTTGTCGAGCAGCTCCTGTACTTGACGCATAATCTCCTTCGTCTCCTCTGGATTGGTATGGTATGGTGCACGGTTGGGTAGCGATGCACCGGGAATTAAATCAATTTGATGCTCAATCCCTCGAATAGGTGGTAATCCCGGTGGCACCTCTTGTGGGAAGACGTCAGCGAACTCTTGCAAAATGTTAGTGACAGCAGGGGGCAAAGAGGAAGGCACGTCCTCGAATGAAAATAATGCCTCTTTGCACACAAAAGCATAGCAAACAGATTTGTTGAAATCTAGCTCATCAATATTAGATTTTGTGGCAAGTAAACATGCACTTTTCAATTTAATTTCAGAAACAAAACTAGATGGTTTATTATTAGGTTTTATTTGTTGCTCAAATTCTTTTGCCACAATCTGATTTTCACTCTTATTTTTCTCCTGTTTTGCTTTATTAGCTCTATTAATGTCATCTTTCAAAATGGAATCAGGAGTCATAGGAAGCAAAGTAATATTTTTATCCTTATGAACAAGAGTATACTGATTGTTTCTACCATGGTGTACAGAATTTTTATCAAATTGCCATGGTCTACCAAGTAATAAGGAACATGCTTGCATGGGTACCACATCACAATCAACATAATCAGCATATGTAGAGATACTAAAATGCACACGAACAGTACGTGTTACCTTAACCTTGCCGCTGTTGTTGAACCATTGGATGTAGTAAGGATGTGGATGTGGTCTTGTGGTGAGAGATAGTTTCTCCACCATCTCCGTGCTAGCCAAGTTGTTACAGCTCCCTCCATCTATGATGACGCGAACAGAACGTTCCTTCACAACTCCCTTTGTATGGAACAAATTATGCCTCTGATTTTGCTCTGCTTGTGTGACCTGCACACTCAAACACGTTGAGCAACTAAACATTCGTACCTGTCAGCGTCTTCAGGAGCCATGTATTGCGTCTCATTTTCAGAATCATCTCCACCATGTTCTTCACGTGTAATAAGAGCCAAAGTCTCCTCATCATAGTCACTAGCGGAATCATACCCACCATCCTCAGTAGCAATCATCACACGCTGAGATTTGCATTCTCTCGCATAATGTCCTCTTCCCTTACAACGACGACAAATAATATCACTTGTGTGCCCTGTTGACGCCATGGAAGAAGAAGAGCTCTGCGCAGGCCCGGCAGGTGTGCTCTTGGCAGAGAGTGGTGGTTGTGCCTGCTTTCTTGTATCACGGCTGGAGGTGGCACCTGATGGAGGTGATGGTGAAGTGGAAGTAGAGGATGCACGTGGTGTCCATGATGAAGGTCGACCTGCAGAAAAGTTGGTTCGCGCCATAGTTGCCGTTTGCAGAGAGGAAATATGTGCGAGCATGCACACAGTTGCCGTTTGCAAAGCGTGTGTGATGTCAGAAAATATGACAAACGGTGCGGGCAAACTAAATGTTTGTGATAGTTGCCTTACCATAAACGTTTCTGATGCGGTGCACATCGTAAACGTTGCACCACTGAATAGCGTGTGCGATAGTTATCATGTACGATGCTGTTACGATGGTCTGACGTTTCGCAATCCTATTCGACACTCGTACGATGATTAGCTAATCTTCTTAATTAGTTATCGCATATGGTTCGGGAAAAGTGAATGTGTGTGATTGTCTGCTTATCATACACATTCTATAATCGTGAACTGTTTGTGATGGGTCGTGCATCATAAACGTAGCACCATAGGATACTGACTGCGATGGTAATGCCAGCACACACGAGTAGCAAGGATGGGGCGTTTGGGATATTTGAGATATCATAAACAATTTTATAGGAGCAACTGTATGCTTCATGGCTGCCTATCCCCGATGGTTTCTGGGTCGTGTGGGAAGGACTCCCCTATTGCCCACACTCACTAGGCGACGGTTTAAAATGTCGTCGTGGAAAGGGGTTAAAAACCGTTTGTATAGCAGCTCGATGTACCAGTAGATACCACGTCATGGAAGATGTCAAGTTAGTAGACAAGGAAAAAAAGAATTCGATCCAGAATCTATCTCATTCCGATGACGACATGCGCTCACTGACAGAACACTAAAACATGGGGTATGCTAAACTTATTGTGTACACGAGCCCGCTCGAAAACAATCCATCATGGTAAAACACTGGGATATGAATTGTGGCGTAGTAGTAAAAAAAGATAGATCAAGAGATAAAAAATGCATGTGCTTTATATAAGAAAGAAGGCATAGTAGATCCCCGAGGAGGGCTTTGCCATCCGCCATGACGCACCCGGGCTGCCTCCCCGAGCAGATGGGACACGTATCGGCTAGAGGAGCTGGCCTTGTAGCGCACTCCACCAACAAGGCATTTAATACCTTACCAGGCTACCAAAGTAGCCTGGCGTAGGGCTATGCCTAGGTAATCATCACTATGACCCGAGAGGCACATGACAAGACAGGATGCTGGCATGGCATAAAGAAGTAGAAGGGCGGTGCAGTGGGTCACGTCGGGTAAGACACTCAAGTGCCTGAGACATCGCAGTGTCAGGTCATCTACTGCCATTTGGCAGATGCAAGTGGATTACGTTGGACTGGTTATCTCTTTGTACACTACCTTGCAATTATTTATGGACCAATTGTGATGCCCCCTAGATCTATATAAGAGGAGGACCGTGATCGAATAGAGGACAAGGAATACTAGTCACACACACACTGTCATCCCCACGGTCAAGGATAGTTTGAGAAGAGGAGGAAGAGAGACAGAGATAGGAGTGATGGGGCACTTTAGCTAGTACCCTGACTACAACTGGTCTCACCCCCATCATGATAGAGGCAAAGGTGTCCCGTCTTTCGATGAGATGATGAATATCGCTTTGATGGAAGTCGACTTTGACGATCCGACTACGAACGTGCGAGGACGTCGCGCCTTAGCAATCGCTAAACCAACTCCGAGAGGTTATCGACCACGCCGGAGCACGATCAACCTGACCACGAGGGTCTGTTTCCTGCGAGCAAACGAAGAACAGGCAAGAAACTGAGATTGCAATCTGGATATTGCGAATATAAGATGAAAGCTTTATTGATCAAGGTGGGGTTCTGTGACGCCTTTGTCTGGTCGCTGAACACAAACGAAGTACGCGAAGTTGCAGCTATGGCGAACTTTTAATCTAAACAAAACCCAAAGTCTAAACGACGCCCTAAGGGCTGTATATATGGAGGAAGAGGGGGGGAATTTCGTGGCCCTTGAGGAAGGGGTCCGAAACCAACCCTATCTCTTGTTTCCCCACACATACGGACTCTAAAAACAGCCTATACTTATGTATTTCGAAATTACATGGGCCTGGCCCAATAATAAGGTGACGCAGCACCTAGAATAGCCTCTGGACGAAAGTTATGAAGTAGCATCTTGTATATTTCGTCCAAGGCTTCATGCACGCATTATGGTGGCTTCAACGTCCTGAAATCATCACTTGTAACTCCGTTCTTGTTCCCCATGCGCATGCCATCATCTCCATGCTTGTTCTTGCTCCAATGTTCATCCTTCTCAAAGCTAGGCCCTTCATTTGTAAGCAAAACAAATGTATCCAATTTAGGCAGCATCATATTCTCATGAACATTAGAATCATTAGCAAGAAACGAAAGTACCTGGTAATTTAATTGGCGTGCGCGAGCTCTAGTAATTGGTCCAGTATGTATAGCAGCAGGGACTGTGGGTGTAATAATTGTATTGATGTCCTCATCATCCTCCCCTTCTTGAAATGAAGTCGTCCTCGACGGAAGCTCATCTTCCTCACCCAAATAAGGCTTCAAATCTGCAATATTAAAAGTGGGACTAACCCCAAAATCTGCAGGCAGCTCAAGTTTATATGCATTATCATTTATTTTCTCTAACACCTTAAAAGGACCATCAGCACGTGGCATTAGCTTTGATTTGCGCAAATCAGGAAATCTATCCTTACGCAAATGTAACCAAACAAGATCTCCAGGTGCAAACACAACATGTTTTCTACCCTTATCTCCAGCAAGTTTATATTTAGCATTCATACGCTCAATGTTTTCCTTAGTTAACTCATGCATTTTTAAGATCAATTCAGCACGTTGTTTAGCATCAAAATTAACCTTCTCCGAAGATGGAAGAGGCAACAAATCAATAGGTGCACGAGGTAGGAAACCATACACAATTTCAAAAGGGCACATCTTAGTAGTAGAATGCAATGAACGATTATAAGCAAACTCAATATGAGGCAAGCAGTCTTCCCACATTTTCTTATTATTCTTCAAAACAGCCCTAAGCATAGTAGACAATGTTCTATTGACTACTTCAGTTTGTCCATCAGTTTGGGGGTGACAAGTAGTACTAAAAAGCAGTTTAGTCCCCAACTTAGCCCATAAACATCTCCAAAAGTGGCTAAGAAATTTAGTATCACGATCTGAAACAATAGTATTTGGCACACCATGCAAGCGAATAATTTCACGAAAGAACAAATCAGCAACATTAACAGCATCATCGCTTTTATGACATGGTATAAAGTGCGCCATTTTCGAGAATCTATCCACGACAACAAATATGCTATCCCTCCCCTTCTTTGTTCGAGGTAAACCTAAAACAAAGTCCATAGATATATCCTCCCAAGGAACACTAGGTACAGGCAAAGGCATATATAAACCATGAGGATTGAGTCGTGACTTAGCTTTTTGACATGTAGTGCAGCGAGCAACAAAACGCTCAACATCCCGTCTCATCTTTGGCCAAAAGAAATGTGTAGCAAGTACGTCCTCCGTCTTCTTCACGCCAAAGTGTCCCATTAATCCTCCTCCATGCGCCTCCTGCAACAACAAAAGACGAAGAGAGCTAGCTGGAATGCATAGCTTGTTAGCACGGAACACAAATCCATCATTAACGACAAACTTGTTCCAGGTTCTTCCTTCTTTACAATTCTGCAATACATCTTTAAAATCAGCATCATGCACATATTGATCTTTGATGGTCTCCAAACCAAATATTTTGAAGTCAAGTTGTGAAAGCATAGTATAGCGACGAGACAATGCATCAGCAATAACATTTTCTTTACCCTTCTTGTGTTTAATGACATAAGGGAAAGTTTCAATGAATTCAACCCATTTAGCATGTCTACGATTCAGTTTAGCTTGACTTTTAATATGTTTCAAAGATTCATGATCAGAATGTATAACAAATTCTTTGGGCCATAAATAATGTTGCCATGTTTCTAAAGTCCGAACAAGAGCATATAGTTCTTTATCATAAGTAGAATAATTCAGACTAGGCCCACTCAATTTTTCAGAAAAGTATGCAACAGGTTTGCCATCTTGTAATAACACACCTCCTAATCCAATGCCACTAGCATCACATTCAAGCTCAAAAGTCTTATTAAAATCAGGAAGTTGGAGTAAAGGAGCATGTGTCAACTTATCTTTCAATACCGTGAAGGCTTCTTCCTGTGCGGTACCCCAAACAAAAGGCACATCCTTCTTTGTAAGCTCGTTGAGAGGTGCAGCAATGGTGCTAAAATCTCTCACAAAACGCCTATAGAAACCAGCGAGTCCAAGAAAACTCCGCACTTGTGTGACCGTTTTGGGCTGCGGCCAACTCTCAATAGCTTCAATCTTGGCTTTATCAACTTCAATTCCCTGTGGAGTAACAACATAGCCAAGAAAAGATACTCGGTCGGTGCAAAAGGTGCACTTCCCAAGGTTACCAAACAAACGTGCATCACGTAGAGCAATAAAAACAGCACGTAAATGTTCCAAATGTTCTTCCAAAGATTTGCTATAAATCAGTATATCATCAAAATAGACCACCACAAATCGTCCAATGAAAGCACGTAAAACTTCGTTCATTAGTCTCATGAAAGTACTAGGTGCATTAGTTAACCCAAAAGGCATGACTAACCACTCATATAAACCAAACTTAGTTTTAAATGCAGTTTTCCATTCATCTCCCAATTTCATACGAATTTGATGGTATCCACTACGCAAATCAACTTTGGAGAATATTGTAGAGCCACTCAATTCATCAAGCATATCATCGAGCCTAGGAATAGGATGACGATAACGAATAGTAATATTATTAATGCCTCTACAATCAACACACATACGCGACGTACCATCCTTTTTAGGCACGAGTATAATAGGAACAGCACAAGGACTAAGAGATTCGCGTATATAACCTTTGTCGAGCAGCTCCTGTACTTGACGCATAATCTCCTTCGTCTCCTCTGGATTGGTACGGTATGGTGCACGGTTGGGTAGCGATGCACCGGGAATTAAGTCAATTTGATGCTCAATCCCTCGAATAGGTGGTAATCCCGGTGGCACGTCTTGTGGGAAGACGTCAGCGAACTCCTGCAAAATGTGAGTGACAGCAGGGGGCAAAGAGGAAGGCACGTCCTCGAATGAAAATAATGCCTCTTTGCACACAAAAGCATAGCAAACAGATTTGCTGAAATCTAGTTCATCAATATCAGATTTTGTGGCAAGTAAACATGCACTTTTCAATTTAATTTCAGAAACAACACTAGATGGTTTATTATTAGGTTTCATTTGTTGCTCAAATTCCTTTGCCACAATCTGATTTTCACTCTTATTTTTCTCCTGTTTTGCTTTATTAGCTCTATTAATGTCATCTTTCAAAATGGAATCAGGAGTCATAGGAAGCAAAGTAATATTTTTATCCTTATGAACAAGAGTATACTGATTGTTTCTACCATGGTGTACAGAATTTTTATCAAATTGCCATGGTCTACCTAGTAATAAGGAACATGCTTGCATGGGTACCACATCACAATCAACATAATCAGCATATGTAGAGATACTAAAATGCACACGAACAGTACGTGTTACCTTAACCTTGCCGCTGTTGTTGAACCATTGGATGTAGTAAGGATGTGGATGTGGTCTTGTGGTGAGAGATAGCTTCTCCACCATCTCCATGCTAGCCAAGTTGTTACAGCTCCCTCCATCTATGATGACGCGAACAGAACGTTCCTTCACAACTCCCTTTGTATGGAACAAATTATGCCTCTGATTTTGCTCTGCTTGTGTGACCTGCACACTCAAAACACGTTGAGCAACTAAACATTCATACCTGTCAGCTTCTTCAGGAGCCATGTATTGCGTCTCATTTTCAGAATCATCTCCACCATGTTCTTCACGTGTAATAAGAGCCAAAGTCTCCTCATCATAGTCACTAGCGGACTCCTACCCACCATCCTCAGTAGCAATCATGACACGCTGAGATTTGCATTCTCTCGCAAAATGTCCTCTTCCCTTACAACGACGACAAATAATATCACTTGTGTGCCCTGTCGATGCCATGGAAGAAGAAGAGCTCTGCACAGGCCCGGCAGGTGTGCTCTTGGCAGAGAGTGGTGGTTGTGCCTGCTTTCTTGTATCACGGCTGGAGGTGGCACCTGATGGAGGTGATGGTGAAGTGGAAGTAGAAGATGCACGCGGTGTCCATGATGAAGGTCGACCTGCAGAAAAGTTAGTTCGCGCCAATGGCTGTCGATCCTGCACTTCACGTTCAGCTTTACAAGCAAGATGGAATAAACGAGTGATATTATTATAATCCTTATACTCTAGAATGGTCTGAATCTCTTTATTTAATCCACCCATAAAACGTGCAAGCATAGCTTCATTCTCCTCAACAATACCACATCTAATCATGCCAGTTTGTAATTCCTGATAATATTCTTCTACAGAATTTTTTCCTTGTCTTAAACGCTGCAATTTTTGAAGTAATTCACGTTGATAATATGGTGGAACCCAACGAGTACGCATAGCAGTTTTCAAAGCAGCCCAAGTAGCTGGAACAGGATATAATCTACAATGTTCAGACCACCAAACACATGCAAAGCTAGTGAAAGCACAAACAGCAGCAGGAACACGTCTCTCCTCAGGATATTGTAAACATGTAAATCGTTGTTCAGTTTCTAACTCCCAAGTAAGATATATATCAGGAACATATCTACCCTCAAATGGTGGAATATTCAATTTCAGTTTAGGGAGATGGTCATGATCTCGTACCTGAGGTGGTGGTGCCGGCCTACCGTTGCGAATATATACCTGAGGTCGACCTGCTGGTGGTGGTGCTGGTGGCTGCACGTAGTTCTGATTTTGATCAACCTCATCCTCATAATCGCCCGCATAATCGTCATCCTCCTCAGCCGCCGCAGGAGCAGGAGCCAAAGAAGCATCAACAGTAGGGACAGCAGCACCCGAATTTTGACCAATCTCAATTGGAACGCGCTGTGCCCGTCCCACTTGATTTGGAAGGCGGCGTTGGAGATGTGGTTGTTGTTGTTGTAGAGGTGCGACATGTGCAGCCGGTGGTGGTTGGGGAAGACGCTTTAGTAATTCAGTAAACTTGTTATCCAGCTTTGTCTCAAACGACTTCTCCACGGCATCTATCTTCTCCATAGCCTCTTCAAATCTGTTTAGCACATCTCCCACCTGGCCACTCATCATTTGCTGAAATTTATCATGCAACTCCTTGTTCGTCATGTTCGCCCAATCAGTCTCATCGGCTTGTGAACCTGCCATGGTTAGCAGCAATAGAAACACAAAAGAATATGATCCTGCAGACTACTAGAAGTGGTGGGATGGTGGTGTGTCACAAAACCTTCAAGCGAATCTCAAATTCTTACCAGTTCTTACCCAGCAGCAGGTGGTGATCGGCAACCGTTGTAGTCAAAAACTCTCAAAGCTTGGATATAGCGATTACCAGGGAGAGTCAAACGCACGATGTAGACTTATGTGGAGCTGGGAAGGCTTATAATATGGTAGCAAAATGGTAAGCAATAATCAATTCAGAGATGCAAAGTTGAATAAACGCTCAACGACGGTACTGTGCTGGTCCTAGGGTAGACCGTGCTAGAGACGCGAGCCTAGAACACTAACAAAATCACGGCGCTGCACGTAAACAAGGGAAAAGCACACTCAGGAATTTTTTTTTTCGCTTTTTTTTTTTGCGCTCTTTTTTTTTTTTTTTTTTTGCGCTCCTCCTTTTTTTTTTTTTTTTTTTTTGCGAAAAAATCACTATAATGGCGAGTGTCTCAAAACTCTTCCCAGGTCAAACTGACAGGATGGGCGCAAAATTTTTTGACTATTTTTTTTTTTCGGAAATCAGGGCAGCGACGACGAAAAAGTGCGACAAAAAATCACTACGATGGCGAGTGTCGCAAAACACTACCCGGGGCCTAAAAATAGGATAGGGAAAAAATATTTTGGGTTGCCGAAATTTTGGCCTAAAAACTGCCCGGGGGTCTCCGAGACCTACTCAGGCAAGGAAACACGAAACGGAAAATATATGGATCGCTAAAACAAACCGACTATGAAAAGAACTCGGATTGGTGGTGGATATATGGCGGTAGTATATGGCAGCGGTGGTGGTATATGGATACGGATTCAAAGCGGTGGCGGATAAGCAATGGTGGTAGATGGCAAGGCGATGATGATGGTGCGGCGGCGGCGTGACAACTTATGACCAGAACTCGAAACTCTAAAAGACTAGACTCTAAGACCAGCAACTTGACACGACGATGCAACCGCAAATTCAACAAAGCAAAAACCCTAAAAAGATTATGCAAAGGCTCAGATTGGTTCGGATATGATGAACTAACCCTAATTTTTTTTTGTGGCTTTTTCGTCGACTGTAGGTATGAAGAACAGACTCGATCTAAACTACGAAAAACTGTAAAATCTCACCGAGCAACCTGGAAATCTGATACCACTTGATAGAGGCAAAGGTGTCCCGTCTTTCGATGAGATGATGAATATCGCTTTGATGGAAGTCGACTTTGACGATCCGACTACGAACGTGCGAGGACGTCGCGCCTTAGCAATCGCTAAACCAACTCCGAGAGGTTATCGACCACGCCGGAGCACGATCAACCTGACCACGAGGGTCTGTTTCCTGCGAGCAAACGAAGAACAGGCAAGAAACTGAGATTGCAATCTGGATATTGCGAATATAAGATGAAAGCTTTATTGATCAAGGTGGGGTTCTGTGACGCCTTTGTCTGGTCGCTGAACACAAACGAAGTACGCGAAGTTGCAGCTATGGCGAACTTTTAATCTAAACAAAACCCAAAGTCTAAACGACGCCCTAAGGGCTGTATATATGGAGGAAGAGGGGGGGAATTTCGTGGCCCTTGAGGAAGGGGTCCGAAACCAACCCTATCTCTTGTTTCCCCACACATACGGACTCTAAAAACAGCCTATACTTATGTATTTCGAAATTACATGGGCCTGGCCCAATAATAAGGTGACGCAGCACCTAGAATAGCCTCTGGACGAAAGTTATGAAGTAGCATCTTGTATATTTCGTCCAAGGCTTCATGCACGCATTATGGTGGCTTCAACGTCCTGAAATCATCACTTGTAACTCCGTTCTTGTTCCCCATGCGCATGCCATCATCTCCATGCTTGTTCTTGCTCCAATGTTCATCCTTCTCAAAGCTAGGCCCTTCATTTGTAAGCAAAACAAATGTATCCAATTTAGGCAGCATCATATTCTCATGAACATTAGAATCATTAGCAAGAAACGAAAGTACCTGGTAATTTAATTGGCGTGCGCGAGCTCTAGTAATTGGTCCAGTATGTATAGCAGCAGGGACTGTGGGTGTAATAATTGTATTGATGTCCTCATCACATCACCACTTTTGTAACACCCAAAAACTTATATTCCACTGATTATATGAAATATCAACAGGACATAGAGTTTTACACAAAGATGGCGGCCTAAACCTGTATAAAATCCTTTGTGTCGTACTTTTTGTGCGTGCCTTAGAGAGTTGATTGACTTGGTGTTTTAGCCCATGGTCGAACTCGAAAATATTGGGTATCCTTGATCCCTGGTGTCCGGAGATCACCTCACCAGGTAGGGGGCTAAGCCTTGGTTAAGAGATTGGAGGCAGAGGTAGAGGCCTGATCATGGATCAAGGTAGTTTGGGAGAGAGCTCCCAAACCACCGCCCCTCGGGAAAAGGGATCAAAAGAAGGAGGAGAAAAGCCATCGGATTGATTTTCTCCGGGAGTTACCCGCCGTTCGGGAGGATGGGGCCCACAGCCGCGTTGCTCTCCATACGAACGCTCCTGAGAAATCCACCGACACATGTGGACATGTAGTCTCCCTTGAGTGTGTGTCTCAGGGAGATAAGAGACGTTGCCAATGCCCCCCCCCCCCTCGGGCTCGGGGCCCAAATAAAGAGAGAACACCTTTGTGTCCACCCAGCCCACTCCATCAAGACTACCAACCTAGAGGCTGGAATGGAAGACGAACACGGGTGAATCTCCAAACGAGGGGTTCCCAATAGTTGGCAGCGACATAGAAAGCGATGTCAAAGAAACCTCAACACCGGACAACATGAAGTGGAGCTTCTCCCTAACCTGCTCCAGTGATGCTGCTTAAACAAAGACGAACAAAAGACACCAGAAGATCCATTAGGAGGACCTCAGGTAAAGTCCAAAACATTTTTCAGAGAAGAAGGACAGATCCAGAAGACCGGTCCGAGGAGGACCAGGAGATCTAGGAGGCAACGCCACCTTCCCAACGAGGAGTAGTCCGCTGCATACTGACGGGAGGAAGATTCGATCATCGAATTGGGTATAAAGACACATCCCCAACCAGGAGTAGTCCGCTGCAAACTGATGGGGAGGTTTTTATGACCTCACCTTTCGGCAAATTGGTTTCCCCGACAGGGATCCCATGCTGTCACCTAAACTTTGCACTAGGGTACTCCTGACGAGGGGACCTTCAGCCTCCCTAGGCAACAGGCACCGCTGACCAGGAGTACGCTGCGGCAGACTGAAGGCGGGGCCCCTAGCGACTACATGTTCGAGCTCTCCTCAACTAGGAGCAATCTGCTGCAAACTGATGGAGAGGCTCTTACAGACCAATGCATGGGTCCCTTTCAACCAAGAGCATTCCGCTGCATACTGACAGAAGGGCCTTGTTCTCTGAAACACAAGTAGGAGGGCGCGATCATGGATCCCTTTTTCCCTGACTACCTCAATCTTGCAGAGAGACGGGTTGGGGGTATTAGGGAACGACCAACGTACGTATCTTCTCCTGTCCTTAGGCAGTCTTGTTGCTCATGGGTGGGAGATTCTCATTCGCATCAACAAACCCTTAGGTGTGAGGACGGGTGTACAGTTTGTTTTCTTCCCCGACCATGGAGTAATGAAGTGTTGATCGAGAGGAAGAGGGAATGTAGGTCAAGGATGGCAACATACTCGATCGTGTTGAGATAGCTATCAGGCAGCGGATCTAGAGAGCCTGCCCACTAGAAAATACTAGGAAGACTCACCCTAGTAAGAATCCCAACCACGGGATGGGATAATAACGATTGAACGAAACATATCCAAGGTACGACAAAGTACGAAAAGATATACCCTGCAAGGGTTCACAAAAGTTTGCTCACAGGGGAGTATTAGTACATCCAGTGGTACACATCCCTCTATCATAGCCCAAGCACGGTAAAAGGACTGGGGCCAGGAACTAGGTCATCTATGCCCAGAATTCTAGGGAGAGCATCCTTAAAACAGCCCCACCGTGCGACCGTAAGTGGATCGATGGACTCCGCCGCCCGTTGTGCCCATCTTAGGATGTGTTTTGAAGGAAAAAGGGTGGATATGCACCCCCATATCCTCATATTCCTCCCGCGTAGCCTCGGTGATGATCCCATATGCCAAGAAGAAGCTTGACATCTGCTCACCGCTGAAAGAAGGCCAGCTCCTGGTGAAGAATCTGATCGAGGCTAGGGTTTTCTTGCACCGCCTTATTAGCCTCCTCTAGCTCTAGAGAAACTGCCTCCTAGTTGGCGAACATGGCCCTCCTCGTCTGGATCGTCGAATGCCATGCCTTCGCCAGTCCTAGCTTCCCTGGGTGAGTAGAAAGATAAGGCAGAAGCTCCATCCTCAGGGTTAGTGCGGGGGAAGAAGGGAGCCATGCTACCAGACGGCCTATGACCACCGAAGGAATGAAAGGGGCTGCCGGTGGAGCAAGAGAGGCCCTTGGTGCCAACATAGAAGAAAGGGTGGGATAGGGTGCCACGATCCCCGGAGGAGGACAGCCAACGGAGGAATAAGCACTCCGGTCGTACGGAGAGTGCGATGGAACGCAAAGGACGAGGAAGCCATGACAAGAGGTGAAGAGCCAGATGCAGCTGCAGTGAAAAAGCCTGGATTTGTAGACGAAATTCGCTCGTTCTGCCTCACCGCGCTCAAATGGATAAATTACTATCTAGGGAACCTTTCCGATCTTTGGAAAATGGGGCAGTAAAAGCTCATGATGGGAGACTAGAAATGTCCCGAGGCGAAGGCGAGCTGCCACGACGTCTCACGTCCCATAAAAGAGAAAACCACTTCCTTTTCCCACTTGACGTGCGGCATCGACGGTTCCCGAGGCGGTCGCATTTATTACTGTTATTTGGCCCACCCCCACCGTGATTCAGGCGGATGCCCTCTCCTTGACCACTTTCAAAGAATGCGGTAGGCGGGCCCAGTGGCTACTGACGAGACAATAAAACAGGGGGTATGCTCAACATATTGTGTACACGCGCCCGCTCGGAAATAATCCAACATAGTAAAACACTAGGGTATGAATTTTGGTGACGTAGTAAAAAAGACATATCGGGAAATAAGAAATGGAAGTGTTTTATATAAGAAAGCAGCGACAGAAGATCCCCGAGGAGGGCCCTGACATCGGCCATGACGCACCCGGGGGCTGACTCCCCGAGCAGACGAGTCACACGTCAGCCAGAGGAGCTGGCCCTGCAGTGCACTCTGTCGGGGTTCTAGGAGCGGGGGTACCCAGACCCGTCCGCCTACGGCCCAGCGCGTGGCTCCATCGACGGCCCGGCGCGGCCCAACTCCAGGACTTCACGAGTAAGAACCTCACGAGGGCCCTTGATGAGGACATCAATACCATTGTTACACCCAGAGCCCCTGCTGCTATACATACTGGACCAATTACTAGAGCTCGCGCACGCCAATTAAATTACCAGGTACTTTCGTTTCTTGGTAATGATTCTAATGTTCATGAGAATATGATGCTGCCTAAATTGGATACATTTGTTTTGCTTACAAATGAAGGGCCTAGCTTTGAGAAGGATGAACATTGGAGCAAGAACAAGCATGTAGATGATGGCATGCGCATGGGGGACAAGAACGGAGCTACAAGTGATGATTTCAGGACGTTGAATCCACCATAATGCGTGCATGAAGCCTTGGACGAAATATACAAGATGCAACTTCATAACTTTCGTCCAGAGGCTATTCTAGGTGCTGCGTCACCTTATTATTGGGCCAGGCCCATGTAATTTCGAAATACTTGAGTATAGGCTATTTTTAGAGTCCGTTTGTGTGGGGAAACAAGAGATAGGGTTGGTTTCGGACCCCTTCCCCAAGGGCCACGAAATTCCCCCCTCTTCCTCCATATATACAACCCTTAGGGCGTCGTTTAGACTTTAGGTTTTGTTTAGATTAAAAGTTCGCAATAGCTGCAACTTCGCGTACTTCGTTTGTGTTCAACGACCAGACAAAGGCGTCATAGAACCCCACCTTGATCAATAAAGATTTCATCTTATATTCGCAATATCCAGATTGCATTCTCAGTTTCTTGCTTGTTCTTCGTTTGCTCGCAGGAAACAGACCCTCGTGGTCAGGTTCATCGTGCTCCGGCGTGGTCAATAACCTCTCAGAGTTGGTTTAGCGATTGCTAAGGCGCGACGTCCTCGCACGTTCGTAGTCGGATCGTCAAAGTCGACTTCCATCAAAGCGATATCCATCATCTCATCGAAAGACGGGACACCTTTGCCTCTATCAAGTGGTATCAGATTTCCAGGTTGCTCGGCGAGATTTTACAGTTTTTCGTAGTTTAGATCGAGTTTGTTCTTCATACCTACAGTCCACGAAAAAGCCACAAAAAAATTAGGGTTAGTTCAGTATATCCGAACCAATCTGAGCCTTTGCATAATCTTTTTAGGGTTTTCGCTTTGTTGAATTTGCGGTTGCATCGTCGTGTCAAGTTGCTGGTCTTAGAGTCTAGTCTTTTAGAGTTTCGAGTTCTGGTCATAAGTTGTCACGCCACCGCCGCACCATCATCATCGCCTTGCCATCTACCACTATTGCTTATCCCCCACCGCTCTGAATCCGTATCCATATACCACCACCAATCCGTATCCATATACCACCACCGATCCGTATCCATATACCACCACCGCTACCATATACCACCACCGCTGCCATATCCTACCACCATATATCCACCACCAATCCGAGTTCTTTTCATATTCGGTTTGTTTTAGAGATCCATCTATTTTCCGTTTCGTGTTTCCTTGCCTGAGTAGGAAAAAAAACGAGTCTGGAGACCCCCGGGCAGTTTTTAGGCCAAAATTTCGGCAACCAATTTTTTTCCCTATCCTATTTTTAGGTCCCGGGGAGTGTTTTGAGACACTCGCCATCATAGTGATTTTTTGTCGCACTTTTTCGTCGTCGCTGCCCTGATTTCCAAAAAAAATAGTCAAAAAAATTTTGTGCCCATCCTGTCAGTTTGACCTGGGAAGAGTTTTGAGACACTCGGCATTATAGTGATTTTGCGCAAAAAAAAGAGAGCGAAAAAAAAGAGAAAAAAATCCAGAGTGTGCTTTTCCCTTGTTTACGTGCAGCGCCGTGATTTTGTTAGTGTTCTAGGCTCGCGTCTCTAGCACGGTCTAGCCTAGGACCAGCACAGTACCGTCCTTGAGCGTTTATTCAACTTTGCATCTCTGAATTGATTATTGCTGACCCTTTTTGCTACCATATTATAAGCCTTCCCAGCTCCACATACATCTACATCGTGCGTTTGACTCTCCCTGGTAATCGCTCTATCCAAGCTTTGAGAGTTTTGACTACAACGGTTGCCGATCACCACCTGCTGCTGGGTAAGAACTGGTAAGAATTTGAGATTCGCTTGAAGGTTTTGTGACACACCACCATCACCACCACTTCCTAGTAGTCTGCAGGATCATATTCTTTTGTGTTTCTATTGCTGCTAACTATGGCAGGATCACCAGCCGATGAGACTGATTGGGAGAACATGACGAACAAGGAGTTGCATGATAAATTTCAGCAAATGATGACTGGCCAGGTGGGAGATGTGCTAAACAGATTTGAAGAGGCTATGGAGAAGATAGATGCCGTGGAGAAGTCGTTCGAGACAAAGCTGGATAACAAGTTTACTGAATTACTCAAGCGTCTTCCCCAACCACCACCGGCTGCACATGTCGCACCTCTACAACAACAACAACCACATCTCCAACGCCGCCTTCCAAATCAAGTGGGACGAGCAGAGCGCGTTCCAATTGAGACTGGTCAAAATTCGGGTGCCGCTGCACCTACTGTTGATGCTTCTTTGGCTCCTGCTACTGCGGCGGCTGAGGAGGATGACGATTATGCGGGCGATTATGAGGATGAGGTTGATCAAAATCAGAACTACGTGCAGCCACCAGCACCACCACCAGCAGGTCGACCTTAGGTATATATTCGCAACGGTAGGTCGGCAACACCACCTCAGGTACGAGATCATGACCATCTCCCTAAACTGAAATTGAATATTCCACCATTTTAGGGTAGATATGTTCCTGATATATATCTTACTTGGGAGTTAGAAACTGCACAACGATTTACATGTTTACAATATCCTGAGGAGAGACGTGTTCCTGCTGCTGTTTGTGCTTTCACTAGCTTTGCATGTGTTTGGTGGTCTGAACATTGTAGATTATATCCTGTTCCAGCTACTTGGGCTGCTTTGAAAACTGATATGCATACTCGTTGGGTTCCACCATATTATCAACGTGAATTACTTCAAAAATTGCAGCGCTTAAGACAGGGGAAAAATTCTGTAGAAGAATATTATCAGGAATTACAAACTGGCATGATTAGATGTGGTATTGTTGAGGAGAATGAAGCTATGCTTGCACGTTTTATGGGTGGATTAAATAAAGAGATTCAGACCATTCTAGAGTATAAGGATTATAATAATATCACTCGTTTATTCCATCTTGCTTGTAAAGCTGAACGTGAAGTGCAGGATCGACAGCCATTGGCACGAACTAACTTTTCTGCAGGTCGACCTTCATCATGGACACCGCGTGCATCTTCTACTTCCACTGCACCAGAACCTCCATCAGGTTCCACCTCCAGCCGTGATACAAGAAAGCAGGCACAACCACCACTATCTGCCAAGAGCGCACCTGCCGGGCCTGCACAGAGCTCTTCTTCTTCCATGGCATCGACAGGGCACACAAGTGATATTATTTGTCGTCGTTGTAAGGGAAGAGGACATTATGCGAGAGAATGCAAATCTCAGCGTGTAATGATTGCTACTGAGGATGGTGGGTAGGAGTCCGCTAGTGACTATGATGAGGAGACTTTGGCTCTTATTACACGTGAAGAACATGGTGGAGATGATTCTGAAAATGAGACGCAATACATGGCTCCTGAAGACGCTGACAGGTATGAATGTTTAGTTGCTCAACGTGTTTTGAGTGTGCAGGTCACACAAGCAGAGCAAAATCAGAGGCATAATTTGTTCCATACAAAGGGAGTTGTGAAGGAACGTTCTGTTCGCGTCATCATAGATGGAGGGAGCTGTAACAACTTGGCTAGCATGGAGATGGTGAAGAAGCTATCTCTCACCACAAGACCACATCCACATCCTTACTACATCCAATGGTTCAACAACAGCGGCAAGGTTAAGGTAACACGTACTGTTCGTGTGCATTTTAGTATCTCTACATATGCTGATTATGTTGATTGTGATGTGGTACCCATGCAAGCATGTTCCTTATTACTTGGTAGACCATGGCAATTTGATAAAAATTCTGTACACCATGGTAGAAACAATCAGTATACTCTTGCTCATAAGGATAAAAATATTACTTTGCTTCCTATGACTCCTGATTCCATTTTGAAAGATGACATTAATAGAGCTAATAAAGCAAAACAGGAGAAAAATAAGAGTGAAAATCAGATTGTGGCAAAAGAATTTGAGCAACAAATGAAACCTAATAATAAACCATCTAGTGTTGTTTCTGAAATTAAATTGAAAAGTGCATGTTTACTTGCCACAAAATCTGATATTGATGAGCTAGATTTCAGCAAATCTGTTTGCTATGCTTTTGTGTGCAAAGAGGCATTATTTTCATTCGAGGACGTGCCTTCCTCTTTGCCCCCTGCTATCACTAACATTTTGCAGGAGTTCGCTAACGTCTTCCCACAAGACGTGCCACCGGGATTACCACCTATTCGAGGGATTGAGCATCAAATTGACTTAATTCCCGGTGCATCGCTACCCAACCGTGCACCATACCGTACCAATCCAGAGGAGACGAAGGAGATTATGCGTCAAGTACAGGAGCTGCTCGACAAAGGTTATATACGCGAATCTCTTAGTCCTTGTGCTGTTCCTATTATACTAGTGCCTAAAAAGGATGGTACGTCGCGTATGTGTGTTGATTGTAGAGGCATTAATAATATTACTATTCGTTATCGTCATCCTATTCCTAGGCTAGATGATATGCTTGATGAATTGAGTGGCTCTACAATATTCTCCAAAGTTGATTTGGGTAGTGGATACCATCAAATTCGTATGAATATGGGAGATGAATGGAAAACTGCATTTAAAACTAAGTTTGGTTTATATGAGTGGTTAGTCATGCCTTTTGGGTTAACTAATGCACCTAGTACTTTCATGAGACTAATGAACGAAGTTTTACGTGCTTTCATTGGACGATTTGTGGTAGTCTATTTTGATGATATACTGATTTATAGCAAATCTTTGGAAGAACATTTGGAACATTTACGTGCTGTTTTTATTGCTCTACGTGATGCACGTTTGTTTGGTAACCTTGGGAAGTGCACCTTTTGCACCGACCGAGTATCTTTTCTTGGCTATGTTGTTACTCCACAGGGAATTGAAGTTGATAAAGCCAAGATTGAAGCTATTGAGAGTTGGCCGCAGCCCAAAACGGTCACACAAGTGCGGAGTTTTCTTGGACTCGCTGGTTTCTATAGGCGTTTTGTGAGAATTTAGCACCATTGCTGCACCTCTCAACGAGCTTACAAAGAAGGATGTGCCTTTTTTTGGGGGTACCGCACAGGAAGAAGCCTTCACGGTATTGAAAGATAAGTTGACACATGCTCCTTTACTCCAACTTCCTGATTTTAATAAGACTTTTGAGCTTGAATGTGATGCTAGTGGAATTGGATTAGGAGGTGTGTTATTACAAGATGGTAAACCTGTTGTATACTTTTCTGAAAAATTGAGTGGGCCTAGTCTGAATTATTCTACTTATGATAAAGAACTATATGCTCTTGTTCGGACTTTAGAAACATGGCAACATTATTTATGGCCCAAAGAATTTGTTATACATTCTGATCATGAATCTTTGAAACATATTAAAAGTCAAGCTAAACTGAATCGTAGACATGCTAAATGGGTTGAATTCATTGAAACTTTCCCTTATGTCATTAAACACAAGAAGGGTAAAGAAAACGTTATTGCTGATGCATTGTCTCGTCGCTATACTATGCTTTCACAACTTGACTTCAAAATATTTGGTTTGGAGACCATCAAAGATCAATATATGCATGATGCTGATTTTAAAGATGTTTTGCAGAATTGTAAAGAAGGACGAACCTGGAACAAGTTTGTCGTTAATGATGGATTTGTGTTCCGTGCTAACAAGCTATGCATTCCAGCTAGCTCTCTTCGTCTTTTGTTGTTGCAGGAGGCGCATGGAGGAGGATTAATAGGACACTTTGGCGTGAAGAAGACGGAGGACGTACTTGCTACACATTTCTTTTGGCCAAAGATGAGACGGGATGTTGAGCGTTTTGTTGCTCGCTGCACTACATGTCAAAAAGCTAAGTCACGAATCAATCCTCATGGTTTATATATGCCTTTGCCTGTACCTAGTGTTCCTTGGGAGGATATATCTATGGACTTTGTTTTAGGTTTACCTCGAACAAAGAAGGGGAGGGATAGCATATTTGTTGTCGTGGATAGATTCTCAAAAATGGCACACTTAATACCATGTCATAAAAGCGATGATGTTGTTAATGTTGCTGATTTGTTCTTCCGTGAAATTATTCGTTTGCATGGTGTGCCAAATACTATTGTTTCATATCGTGATACTAAATTTCTTAGCCACTTTTGGAGATGTTTATGGGCTAAGTTGGGGACTAAACTGCTTTTTAGTACTACTTGTTACCCCCAAACTGATGGACAAACTGAAGTAGTCAATAGAACATTGTCTACTATGCTTAGGGCTGTTTTGAAGAATAATAAGAAAATGTGGGAAGAATGCTTGCCTCATATTGAGTTTGCTTATAATCGTTCATTGCATTCTACTACTAAGATGTGCCCTTTTGAAATTGTGTATGGTTTCCTACCTCGTGCACCTATTGATTTGTTGCCTCTTCCATCTTCGGAGAAGGTTAATTTTGATGCTAAACAACGTGCTGAATTGATCTTAAAAATGCATGAGTTAACTAAGGAAAACATTGAGCGTATGAATGCTAAATATAAACTTGCTGGAGATATGGGTAGAAAACATGTTGTGTTTGCACCTGGAGATTTTGTTTGGTTACATTTGCGTAAGGATAGATTTCCTGATTTGCGCAAATCAAAGCTAATGCCACGTGCTGATGGTCCTTTTAAGGTGTTAGAGAAAATAAATGATAATGCATATAAACTTGAGCTGCCTGCAGATTTTGGGGTTAGTCCCACTTTTAACATTGCAGATTTGAAGCCTTATTTGGGTGAGGGAGATGAGCTTCCGTCGAGGACGACTTCATTTCAAGAAGGGGAGGATGATGAGGACATCAATACCATTGTTACACCCACAGCCCCTGCTGCTATACATACTGGACCAATTACTAGAGCTCGCGCACGCCAATTAAATTACCAGGTACTTTCGTTTCTTGGTAATGATTCTAATGTTCATGAGAATATGATGCTGCCTAAATTGGATACATTTGTTTTGCTTACAAATGAAGGGCCTAGCTTTGAGAAGGATGAACATTGGAGCAAGAACAAGCATGGAGATGATGGCATGTGCATGGGGGACAAGAACGGAGCTACAAGTGATGATTTCAGGACGTTGAAGCCACCATAATGCGTGCATGAAGCCTTGGACGAAATATACAAGATGCTACTTCATAACTTTCGTCCAGAGGCTATTCTAGCTGCTGCGTCACCTTATTATTGGGCCAGGCCCATGTAATTTCGAAATACTTGAGTATAGGCTATTTTTAGAGTCCGTATGTGTGGGGAAACAAAAGATAGGGTTGGTTTCGGACGCCTTCCCCAAGGGCCACGAAATTCCCCCCTCTTCCTCCATATATACAGCCCTTAGGGCGTCGTTTAGACTTTGGGTTTTGTTTAGATTAAAAGTTCGCCATAGCTCCAACTTCGCGTACTTCGTTTGTGTTCAATGACCAGACAAAGGCGTCACAGAACCCCACCTTGATCAATAAAGCTTTCATCTTATATTCGCAATATCCAGATTGCAATCTCAGTTTCTTGCTTGTTCTTCGTTTGCTCGCAGGAAACAGACCCTCGTGGTCAGGTTGATCGTGCTCCGGCGTGGTCAATAACCTCTCGGAGTTGGTTTAGCGATTGCTAAGGCGCGACGTCCTCGCACGTTCGTAGTCGGATCGTCAAAGTCGACTTCCATCAAAGCGATATCCATCATCTCATCGAAAGACGGGACACCTTTGCCTCTATCAGCCCCCTCCCCGCAAGGCGAACGATGACAAGGCTTCCCGAGGAGCGAACCCCCGAGGCTGACTCTCGAGGAGCGGATATCTCTAGGCTTGCACCCACCTACTGAGGCACGCAGTGACGTGAGCCATGACAACCAAGGCCAGGATGGCGCCAGCGGGCGCATGAGAGGACATTTTCTTCTTTAGTGCTAAGGAGGCAGACTTATGTGGGTTTCCAAGGAATCCCCCAAAGGTTTCCATTCTAGTGCAACAAGACCAAGACCGCTGGCACAGCAGGATGGAGGCCATCGCCGAGCCCACCACTGCATCATGACCTGAAGATTTGCAGACATTGACCACCTTTAGTCAGGATAGGGTGTACTCCTGTCCCCCTTCAAAATTGGCCATTGTGGTATCCCTTCGCAAAAACCATGAGGGAACAGGACCAAGGCTACTATAAATATAGGCTAGTCTCCACCTTAGAGAGGGATCAAATCTAGGATCTGATCGGTCGACTCTTGAACAATCGAGAGGCAGTTCATCCCTGTACTAGTCCATACTCATCCTCCTCACGAGGCAATCCACCACAAAGTAGGAGTAGGGTTTCACACCGCAAGGTGGCCCGAACCTCGGTAAACCACCGGGTCCGATTCCTTCCCCTTCTCCCGCGAACCCGCCGACGCATCACCGTGAGATTGCGAGCGGCAAGCAGAGGCCTAGCAAGATTCTTCGTGTGCACCCTAGAGTTTTAACCTTTCTTGGGTCCGGGGAGCCCCGATTCCGACATTTGGCACGCCAGGTAGGGGGCGCCGATGTTCTTCAGTTCGATCCTTGTTCTTGCTTCACAATCTCCATGGCCGACCCTCGCCGAGTTCGCGCCGAGCGTCGTGCGGCTCGCATCACCGCGACGGCGCCTGTGGGTCGCTCCGCCTGCCGCAACTCCATTTCTGCCGCAGCTAACGCAGCCACTGACCCAGCTGCTCACGAGCAGCATGACTCTTCTCTGCCACCACCCGTGCAGCACAACGGCCACTCCGCCACTCCTTCTCTCACCCCGGCCAAGACTTTGTCCTCTCATGCTCGCTGTGGGCCGGCGAACGCGCTGGCAGCGATGCTCATGGTGCGGGAGCTGCTGCACTACCGCCCTGCCAACGTGGGCTACGACGTCTGGCTTGGCCGCATCACTGAGCTCGTCAACGCCGCGGGCGAGGCCCCGACGCTCTCCCACTCGCTCCGTCCCTCTCCGTCTCGTGCGGGCGATGTGGCGCACGGCGCACCTCCACCTCCTCCTCTACAAAGCAACAACGTCGAGCCACGGCATGATGCGCGGCCGCACGACCCGCCGTGTGGAGCACCAGCGCCGGCCCGGGACGAGGCCAGCTATCAGGTGGTGCAGCGACCGCAACACGACATGCGTGCACTTCCTGCACCGCCGCACCAGCACCAAGACCGAGCCGTGCAGGAAGCTGTCATTAAAATATTACATGCTAAAGAGTTGATGTTGGACAAGGAAGACAACGTAATGGGTTATGTTTTCTTATATCTGAGATAAAGTATATTGTCATGGATCATCCAACATGTTGAGCTTGCCTTTCCCCCTCATGCTAGCCAAATTCTTTGCACCAAGTAGAGATACTACTTGTGCTTCCAAAAACCCTTCAACCAGTTTTCCATGAGAGTCAACCATATCTACCTATGGATTGAGTAAGATCCTTCAAGTAAGTTGTCATCGGTGCAAGCAATAAAAATTGCTCTCTAAATATGTGTGATTGATTGGTGTGGAGGAAATAAGCTTTATACGATCTTGTGATGTGGAAGAAATAAAAGCGACGGACTGCATAATAAAGGTTCATATCACAAGTGGCAATATAAAGTGACGTTCTTTCGCATTAAGATTTTGTGCATCCAACCCTGAAAGTGCATGGCAACCTCTGCTTCCCTCTGCGAAGGGCCTATCTTTTATTATTATCTTCTACCTTATGCAAGAGTCATGGTGATCTTCACCTTTCCTTTTTATATTTTATCCGTTGGCAAGCACAGTGTGTTGGAAAGATCCTGATAGATATATCTAATTGGATATGGATTAGCATGAATTATTATTGTTGACATTACCCTTTAGGTAAAAGGTTGGGAGGCGAAACTATAAGCCCCTATCATCTCTGTGTCCGACTAAAACTCCGTAACCACAAGTATTGCGTGAGTGTTAGCAATTATGAAAGACTAAATGATAGTTGAGTATGTGGACTTGCTAGAAAGCTCTGACATAGAGTCTTTCTGATGTTATGATAAATTGCAATTGCCTCAATGACTGAGATTATAGTTTGTTAGTTCTCAATAAAGTTTCTGATTCATACTTTGCATTGTGAATAGATTATTACTTGAGCATAAGAAATCATATGACAATATCCATATATGTTGCTGTTATGAGAATAATCATGATGCCCTCATGTCCGTATTTTATTTTATCGACACCTCTACCTCTAAACATGTGGACATATTTATCGTTATCAGCTTTCGCTTGAGGACAAGCGAGGTCTAAGCTTGGGGGAGTTGATACGTCCATTTTGCATCATGCTTTTATATCGATATTTATCGCATTATGGGCTGTTATTTCACATTATGTCGCAATACTTATGCCTATTCTCTCTTATTTTACAAGGTTTACAAAAGGACGGAGAATGCCGGCAGCTGGAATTCTAGGCTGGAAAAGGAGCAAATATTAAAGACCTATTCTGCACAACTCCAAAAGTCCTGAAACTCCACGAAAGTTATTTTTGGAAATAATAAAAAATACTGAGCGGAAGAAGTATGTCAGGGGGCCTCCACCTGTCCACGATGGTGGGGGGCGCGCCCTACCCCCCTGGGCGCCCCCTGCCTCGTGGGCCCCTTGTTGGCCCTCCAGTGCCCATCTTCTGCTATATGAAGTATTTCGTCCGAAGAAAAATCATAAGCAAGCTTTCGGGACGAGACTCCGTCGCCACGAGGCGGAACCTTGGCGGAACCAATCTAGCACTCCGGCAGAGCTGTTCTGCCGAGGGCACTTCCCTCCGGGAGGGGGAAATCATCGTCATCATCATCGCCAACGCTCCTCTCATCGGGAGAGGGCAATCTCCATCAACATCTTCACCAGCACCATCTCCTCTCAAACCCTAGTTCATCTCTTGTATCCAATTCTTGTCTCATAGTCTGGGATTGGTACCTGTGGGTTGCTAGTAGTGTTGATTACTCCTTGTAGTTGATGCTAGTTGGTTTATTTGGTGGAAGATCATATGTTCAGATCCTATATGCATATTAATACTCCTCTGATTATGAACATGAATATGCTTTGTGAGTAGTTACGTTTGTTCCTGAGGACATGGGAGAAGTCTTGCTATTAGTAGTCATGTGAATTTGGTATTCGTTCGATATTTTGATGAGATGTATGTTGTCGATCCTCTAGTGGTGTTATGTGAACGTCGACTACATGACACTTCACCATTATTTGGGCCTAGAGGAAGGCATTGGGAAGTAATAAAGATGATGGGTTGCTAGAGTGACAGAAGCTTAAACCCTAGTTTATGCGTTGCTTCGTAAGAGGCTGACTTGGATCCATATGTTTCATGCTATGGTTAGGTTTACCTTAATACTTTTGTTGTAGTTGCGGATGCTTGCAATAGAGGTTAATTATAAGTGGGATGCTTGTTCAAGTAAGAACAGCACCCAAGCACCGGTCCACCCACATACCAAATTATCAAAGTACCGAACGCGAATCATATGAACGTGATGAAAACTAGTTCGATGATAATTCCCATGTGTCCTCGGGAGCGCTTTTCCCTATATAAGAGTTTGTCCAGGCTTGTCCTTTGCTACAAAAAGGATTGGGCCACCTTGATGCACTTATTTACTTTTGTTACTTGGTGCTCGTTACAAATTATCCTATCACAAAACTATCTGTTACCTATTATTTCAGTGCTTGCAGAGAATACCTTGCTGAAAACCGCTTATCATTTCCTTCTGCTCCTCGTTGGGTTCGACACTCTTACTTATCGAAAGGACTACGATAGATCCCCTATACTTGTGGGTCATCAAGACTCTTTTCTGCCGCCGTTGCCGGGGAGTGAAGCGCCTTTGGTAGGTGGAATTTGGTAAGGAAAAATTTATATAGTGTGCTGAAATTTACTGTCACTTGTTACTATGGAAAGTAATCCTTTGAGGGGCTTGTTCGGGGTATCTTCACCCCGACCAGTAGAGCAAAGAGTTGCTCCTCAACCTACTGAACCTATTGAAAATGAAAATGTCTACTTTGAAATTCCTTCGGGTATGTTAGAAAAACTGCTAGCTAATCCTTTTGCAGGAGATGGGACAAAGCATCCTGATGAGCACCTAATATATGTGGATGAAGTTTGTGGATTATTTAAGCTTGCAGGTGTGCCCGGTGATGTTATTAAGAAGAAGGTCTTCCCTTTATCTTTGAAGGGAGATGCATTGACATGGTATAGGCTATGTGATGATACGGGGTCATGGAACTACAAACGATTGAAATTGGAATTTCATCAGAAGTTTTATCCTATGCAGTTTGTTCATCGTGATCGCAATTATATATATAATTTTTGGCCTCGCGAAGGAGAAAGCATCGCTCAAGCTTGGGGGAGGGTTAAATCAATGTTATATTCATGCCCCAATCATGAGCTCCCAAGAGAAATAATTATTCAAAGTTTTTATGCTCGGCTTTCTGATAACAATCGCACCATGCTCGATACTTCTTATGCTGGCTCTTTTATGATGAAGACTATTGAATTCAAATGGTATTTATTGGAAAGAATTAAATGCAACTCTGAAGATTGGGACCTCGACGAAGGTAAGGAGTCAGGTATGGTACCTAAGTTTTATTGTGTTAAATGTTTTATGGATACCGATGTTTTCCGTAAGTTTAGCACTAAATATGGACTTGACTCTGAGATAGTAGCTTCTTTCTGTGAATCTTTTGCTACTTATGTTGATCTCCCCAAGGAGAAGTGGTTTAAATATCATCCTCCCATAAAAGTAAAAGTAGCCGCACCTATTAAAGTTGAAGAAAAGACTGTCACTTATAATGATCCTATTGTTCCTACTTCATATGTTGAGAAACCACCCTTCCCTGTTAGGATAAAGGATCATGCTAAAGCTTTAACTGTGGTTCGTAAAAGCAATATTATAACTTATACACCTCCTAAGCAAATTAAAGTTGAACCTAATATTGCTATTGTTAAATATCTCTTGTCTGATAATATTGATGGGCATGTTATTCATTTCCGTGATGAAACTGCTAGAATTGCTAAACCTTGTGCTAAAGATAAACATAGACCTGTGGTAGGCATGCCTGTTATTTCTGTTAAAATAGGAGATCATTGTTATCATGGCTTATGTGATATGGGTGCTAGTGCTAGTGCAATCCCTATTGACTTATACAAAGAAATTAAGCATGATATTGCACCTACTGAGTTAGAAGATATTGATGTCACAATTAAACTTGCCAATAGAGATACTATTTCACCAATGGGAATTGTTAGAGATGTTGAAGTCTTGTGTGGGAAAACTAAATATCCTGCTGATTTTCTTGTTCTTGGCTCCCCACAAGATAGCTTTTGTCCCATTATATTTGGTAGACCCTTCTTGAACACCGTTAATGCTAGGATAGATTGCAAAAAGGATGTTGTTACTATTGGTCTAGGTGATATGTCTCATGAGTTCACTTTTTCTAAATTTCGTAGACAACACAGTGAAGAGGAATTGCCTAGTAAGGATGAAATAATTGGTCTTGCTTCTATTGCCGTGCCTCCTAGTGATCCTTTAGAACAATATTTGCTAGACCATGAAAACGATATGTTTATGAATGAAAGAAGGGAAATAGATGAAGTATTCTTTATATAGGAACCCATCCTGAAACACAATTTGCCTGCTGAAATCCTAGGGGATCCTCCTCCACCCAAGGGTGATCCTGTGTTTGAGCTTAAACCGTTACCTGACACTCTTAAATATGCTTATCTTGATGAGAAAAAGATATATCCTGTTATTATTAGTGCTAACCTTTCAGAGCATGAAGAAGAGAGATTATTGAAAACTCTGAAGAAGCACCGTGCTGCTATTGGATATACTCTTGATGATCTTAAGGGCATTAGTCCCACTCTATGTCAACATAAAATAAATTTGGAGGAAGATGCCAAACCAGTTCGTGATCATCAACGACGGCTGAATCCTAAGATGAAGGAAGTGGTAAGAAAAGAAATACTAAAGCTCCTTGAGGCAGGTATAATTTATCCCGTTGCTGATAGTCAGTGGGTAAGTCCTGTCCATTGTGTCCCTAAGAAGGGAGGTATTACCGTCGTTCCTAATGATAAAGATGAGTTGATCCCGCAAAGAATTACAGGTTATAGGATGGTAATTGATTTCCGCAAATTAAATAAGGCTACTAAAAAAGATCATTACCCCTTACCTTTTATCGATCAAATGCTAGAAAGATTATCCAAACATACACACTTTTGCTTTCTAGATGGTTATTCTGGTTTCTCTCAAATACCTGTATCAGCCAATGATCAATCAAAGACTACTTTTACTTGCCCTTTTGGTACTTTTGCTTATAGACGTATGCCTTTTGGTTTATGTAATGCACCTGCTACCTTTCAAAGATGCATGATGGCTATATTCTCTGACTTTTGTGAAAAGATTTGTGAGGTTTTCATGGACGATTTTTCCGTATATGGATCCTCTTTTGATGATTGCTTGAGCAACCTTGATCGAGTTTTGCAGAGATGTGAAGAAACTAATCTTGTCTTGAATTGGGAAAAGTGCCACTTTATGGTTAATGAAGGTATTGTCTTGGGGCATAAAGTTTCTGAAAGAGGTATTGAGGTTGATAAAGCCAAGGTTGATGCTATTGAAAAGATGCAATGTCCCAAGGATATCAAAGGTATAAGAAGTTTCCTCGGTCATGCCGGGTTTTATAGGAGGTTCATTAAGGACTTCTCAAAAATTTCTCGGCCTCTGACTAATTTATTACAAAAAGATATACCATTTGTTTTTGATGATGATTGTGTCGAAGCATTTGAAATACTTAAGAAAGCATTGATCTCCGCACCTATTGTTCAGCCACCTGATTGGAATTTACCCTTTGAAATTATGTGTGATGCCAGTGATTATGTTGCAGGTGTTGTTCTAGGGCAAAGAGTTGATAAGAAATTAAATGTTATTCAATATGCTAGTAAAACTCTAGACAATGCCTAGAGAAATTATGCTACTACTGAGAAAGAATTCTTAGCAGTTGTATTTGCTTGTGATAAGTTCAGACCTTATATTGTTGATTCTAAAGTAACTATTGACACGGATCATGCTGCTATTAAATATCTTATGGAAAAGAAAGATGCTAAGCCTAGACTTATTAGATGGGTTCTCTTGCCACAAGAATTTGATTTGCATATTGTTGAAAGAAAGGGAGCTGAGAACCCCGTTGCAGACAACTTGTCTAGGTTAGAAAATGTTCTAGATGACCCACTACCTATTGATGATAGCTTTCCTGATGAACAACTAAATGTCATAAATGCTTCTCGTAGTACTCCGTGGTATGCTGATTATGCTAATTATATTGTTTCTAAATTTATACCACCTAGTTTCACATACTAGCAAAAGAAAAAGTTTTTCTATGACTTGAGACATTACTTTTGGGATGACCCACGTCCTTATAAAGAAGGAGTAGATGGTGTTATTAGACGTTGTGTACCTGAGCATGAACAGGAACAGATCCTACACAAGTGTTACTCCGAGGCTTATGGAGGACACCACGCTGGAGATAGAACTGCACATAAGGTATTGCAATCCGGTTTTTATTGGCCTACTCTCTTCAAGGATGCCTGTAAGTTTGTCTTATCTTGTGATGAATGCCTGTAACATTAGTAGACGTCAAGAAATGCCTATGAACTATTCACTTGTTATTGAACCATTTGATGTTTGGGGCTTTGATTATATGGGACCTTTTCCTGCTCTAATGGTTACACACATATTTTAGTTGCTGTTGATTACATTACTAAGTGGGTAGAAGCTATTCCAACTAGTAGTGCTGATCATAACACTTCTATTAAAATGCTTAAAGAAGTTATTTTTCCGAGGTTTGGAGTCCCTAGATATTTAATGACTGATGGTGGTTCACATTTTATTCATGGTGCTTTTCGTAAAATGCTTGCTAAATATGATGTTAATCATAGAATTGCATCTCCCTATCACCCGCAGTCTAGTGGTCAAGTAGTATTGAGTAATAGAGAGCTCAAATTAATTTTGCAAAAGACTGTTAATAGATCTAGAAAGAATTGGTCCAAGAAACTTGATGATGCTTTATGGGCCTATAGAACTGCATATAAAAATCCTATGGGTATGTCTCCGTATAAAATGATTTATGGAAAAGCATGTCACTTACCTCTCGAACTAGAACATAAGGCATATTGGGCTATTAAAGAGCTCCACTACGATTTCAAACTTGCCGGTGAAAAGAGGTTATTTGACATTAGCTCACTTGATGAATGGAGAACCCAAGCTTACGAAAATGCCAAGTTGTTCAAAGAAAAGGTTAAAAGATGGCATGACAAAAGAATACAAAAGCGTGAGTTTAATGTAGGTGACTATGTATTGCTATATAACTCCCGTTTAAGATTTTTTGCAGGAAAATTTCTTTCTAAGTGGGAAGGTCCTTACGTTATCGAGGAGGCCTATCGTTCCGGTGCCATAAAAATCAACAACTTCGAAGGCACAAATCCGAAGGTGGTGAACGGTCAAAGAATCAAACATTATATCTCAGGTAATCCCATAAATGTTGAAACCAATGTTATTGAAACCGTAACCCCGGAGGAATACATAAGGGACACTTTCCGGAATGTTTCAAACTCCGAAAAGGAATAGGTGTGTGGTACGGTAAGTAAACCGACTCCAAAACAGTTCTAATGGCAATATTTCTCCGTTTTGGAATATTTAGAAAAATAGAAAAATAAGAAGCAGTCCGGGAAGGACACGAGGCCTCCACGAGGGTGGAGGGCGCGCCCTACCCCCCTGGGCGCGCCCCCTACCTCGTGGGCACCTCGTGTGCTCTCCGGACTCCGTTTTCTTGCACGATACGTATTTTGGTCGGTAAAAATTCATTATATAATCTCCCGAAGGTTTTGACTCCTGTATCACGCAATTATCCTCTGTTCTTGTTTCGAGCTGTTTCCTGTCAGGGTTGTCAAGGCCAAGCATCATGTCGTCCCCCTCCTCCAACAATGGTGATAACGATGCGTGGCTAATGAAGATAGAGCTGAAGAGGGAAGAACCCATGGAGATCAACAAGGATGAAGGGATCAAGAAGGCCACGGAGGACCAAGCTCCGGCAGCAGAAGACATCCTTCAACTTGATCACAATCTTTTTACCCCAACTGAGATCGAAGCTTTCAAGATGATTGAGTTAGCTCGTATACAGAACAAGTATCTCACACGTGAAAATATTTTGTTGAAGGAGCATATCGTTGCACTCAAGGGCATTATCCGCAAGCTGGAGGACCTCTTACGCTCGATGTGCGACTATCCATCATCACCTCCACCTTCTTCACCAGCAAAGGAGACATAATCACATGGGTATGGGCACTCCCCTTGGCAACTGCCAAGCTTGGGGGAGATGCCTCGGTATTGTATCACAACCACATCTCCTTTCTTTACCGTTTTTCTTAGTTCGATCCTATTTATTAGTATCTTGATCTAGTGGAATAAAAGCTTTGGTATGATCTAGTTTTGAGTTTTGCTTTATGATCCCTCTATGTAATCGAGTCCATGAGCTATATAATAAAGATTAGTGTTGAGTCAAGGGCTTGATTATTTTGCCATGATCTTGAGTGAATAAAAGAAAAGAGAAAAGAACAAAAAGAAACAAAGAAATAATATTGATCTTATTGAGAGTAATGACTTCACATAGAAAGAGTATGATGATTAAAAATTGTTGGGAGTTGGCAAACATAGCTTTGGTCATCGTTGCAATTAATAGGAAATAATAAAGAAAGAGAGGTTTCACATATAAATATACTATCTTGGACATCTTTTATGATTGGGAGCACTCATTAAAATATGACATGCTAAAGAGTTGATGTTGGACAAGGAAGACAACGTAATGGGTTATGTTTTCTTATATCTGAGATAAAGTATATTGTCATGGATCATCCAACATGTTGAGCTTGCCTTTCCCCCTCATGCTAGCCAAATTCTTTGCACCAAGTAGAGATACTACTTGTGCTTCCAAAAACCCTTAAACCAGTTTTGCCATGAGAGTCCACCATATCTACCTATGGATTGAGTAAGATCCTTCAAGTAAGTTGTCATCGGTGCAAGCAATAAAAATTGCTCTCTAAATATGTGTGATTGATTGGTGTGGAGGAAATAAGCTTTATACGATCTTGTGATGTGGAAGAAATAAAAGCGACGGACTGCATAATAAAGGTTCATATCACAAGTGGCAATATAAAGTGACGTTCTTTCGCATTAAGATTTTGTGCATCCAACCCTAAAAGCGCATGGCAACCTCTGCTTCCCTCTGCGAAGGGCCTGTATTTTATTATTATCTTCTACCTTATGCAAGAGTCATGGTGATCTTCACCTTTCCTTTTTATATTTTATCCTTTGGCAAGCACAGTGTGTTAGAAAGATCCTGATAGATATATCTAATTGGATATGGATTAGCATGAATTATTATTGTTGACATTACCCTTGAGGTAAAAGGTTGGGAGGCGAAACTATAAGCCCCTATCTTTCTCTGTGTCCGACTAAAACTCCGTAACCACAAGTATTGCGTGAGTGTTAGCAATTATGAAAGACTAAATGATAGTTGAGTATGTGGACTTGCTAGAAAGCTCTGACATAGAGTCTTTCTGATGTTATGATAAATTGCAATTGCCTCAATGACTGAGATTATAGTTTGTTAGTTCTCAATAAAGTTTCTGATTCATACTTTGCATTGCGAATAGATTATTACTTGAGCATAAGAAATCATATGACAATATCCATATATGTTGCTATTATGAGAATAATCATGATGCCCTCATGTCCGTATTTTATTTTATCGACACCTCTACCTCTAAACATGTGGACATATTTATCGTTATCGGCTTCCGCTTGAGGACAAGCGAGGTCTAAGCTTGGGGGAGTTGATACGTCCATTTTGCATCATGCTTTTATATCGATATTTATTGCATTATGGGCTGTTATTTCACATTATGTCACAATACTTATGCCTATTCTCTCTTATTTTACAAGGTTTACATAAGGAGGGAGAATGCCGGCAGCTGGAATTCTAGGCTGGAAAAGGAGCAAATATTAGAGACCTATTCTGCACAACTCCAAAAGTCCTGAAACTCCACGAAAGTTATTTTTGGAAATAATAAAAAATACTGAGCGGAAGAAATACGTCAGGGGGGCCTCTACCTGTCCACGAGGGGGGGGGCGCCCCCTGCCTCGTGGGCCCCCTGTTGGCCCTCCGGTGCCCATCTTCTGCTATATGAAGTATTTCGTCCGAAGAAAAATCATAAGCAAGCTTTCGGGACGAGACTCCGCCGCCACGAGGCGGAACCTTGGCGGAACCAATCTAGGGCTCCGGCAGAGCTGTTCTGCCGGGGACACTTCCCTCCGGGAGGGGGAAATCATCACCATCGTCATCACCAACGCTCCTCTCATCGGGAGAGGGCAATCTCCATGAACATCTTCACTAGCACCATCTCCTCTCAAACCCTAGTTCATCTCTTGTATCCAATTCTTGTCTCATAGTCTGGGATTGGTACCTGTGGGTTGCTAGTAGTGTTGATTACTCCTTGTAGTTGATGCTAATTGGTTTATTTGGTGGAAGATCATATGTTCAGATCCTATATGCATATTAATACTCCTCTGATTATGAACATGAATATGCTTTGTGAGTAGTTACGTTTGTTCCTGAGGACATGGGAGAAGTCTTGCTATTAGTAGTCATGTGAATTTGGTATTCGTTCGATATTTTGATGAGATGTATGTTGTCGATCCTCTAGTGGTGTTATGTGAACATCGACTACATGACACTTCACCATTATTTGGGCCTAGAGGAAGGCATTGGGAAGTAATAAGTAGATGATGGGTTGCTAGAGTGACAGAAGCTTAAACCCTAGTTTATGCGTTGCTTCGTAAGGGGCTGATTTGGATCCATATGTTTCATGCTATGGTTAGGTTTGCCTTAATACTTTTGTTGTAGTTGCAGATGCTTGCAATAGAGGTTAATCATAAGTGGGATGCTTGTTCAATTAAGAACAGCACCCAAGCACCGGTCCACCCACATATCAAATTATCAAAGTACCGAACGTGAATCATATGAACGTGATGAAAACTAGCTTGACGATAATTCCCATGTGTCCTCGGGAGCGCTTTTCTCTATATAAGAGTTTGTCCAGGCTTGTCCTTTGCTACAAAAAGGATTGGGCCACCTTGCTGCACTTATTTACTTTTGTTACTTGTTGCTCGTTACAAATTATCCTATCACAAAACTATCTGTTACCTATTATTTCAGTGCTTGCGGAGAATACCTTGCTGAAAACCGCTTATCATTTCCTTCTGCTCCTCGTTGGGTTCGACACTCTTACTTATCAAAAGGACTACGATAGATCCCCTATACTTGTGGGTCATCAAGCTACGCCAGGTGGTTTCGCCAGTAAAGTTCAAGCCACAGTTGCCCCCGCGCTACGACGGCGTCCCCAACCCGACGAAGTTCCTCCAGCTCTACGCTTTGAGCATCGAGGGGGCCAACAACGACGACAAGATCATGGCGAACTTGTTCCCCATGGCTCTCAAGGAGGGCGCACGCTCCTGGCTCATGCACCTCCCACAGGGGTCAATTTTCTCATGGGATGAGCTCCGTGAGTGGTCCGTCACCAACTTCCAAGGCATCCACGACCATGCTCTCACCACAACGACATTCAGCGCGTGAAGCAGTGCCCCGGTGAGACCCTCCGCAAGTACATTCAGCTCTTCACCCAGGTCCGCCTCAAGATCCCGAAGGCCTCGGACGAAGCCATCATCTCGGCATTCACCAAGGGCGTCACGGACGTCAAAATGAGGGAGGAGATCGCCATCCATGACGACCTGTGTACGATGCTGGAGATGTTAAACTTGGTAGACAAGTCCGCCAAGGCAGAGGAAGGCCGTCTCTCCCTCCTCAAGCACCCGAACGAAGATCCCGGGGAAAAGAAAGCCAAGACCAAGGAAGTGAAGCACAAGGGCCCCGTTGTGCTGGCAGCCGAGCCTGAACTGAAGCGCAGTTGTGACCGCGACGAGCCCGCCAAGGATAGCCGTCCATTCTGTGTCTTCCACAACATGCACACCCACAACACTGACGACTGTCAGGAACTCAGGGCGCTCCAGGATGAGTGCCTAGGCCGCCGCCCCAAGTGCAGTGGCCGTGGCTTTGGCCGCGGAGGAGGCCTCGGCGGAGGTCGCTGGGACAACTGCAACCCCTGTCAAGGCTGGCACGACCAGCCTCGCGAGGGCGGCTGGCGTGGTCAGCCTCGTGATGGCCCCTGGTGCGATGAGCCTCGTGAGATCCGTGCTTAGGGCAACGCTAGAATCCCTCCGATGCCGCTGCCGCCAAGGAGGAACGATGACAACCATCAAGACGATGGGGTCGGGGGCTATCAGGTGCCTCGGGCGATTGCCTGCGTACTCGGTGGTGCCCAGGCACCAGCTTCAAACCGCATCTTCAAGCAGTTCTCTCACGAGGTGAATGCAGCCCTCCTGAAGCATGAGGTTGTGCATCCCCTCAGGTGGTCGCAATAAGCCATCACTTTCGACTCCAAGGACCACCTCAGGTGCGCGGCCACTGCTGGTGCGCTCCCCATGCTGTGCGCGCCCACCATCAGCAACGTCTCCGTCACCAAGACCCTCATCGATGGTGGTGCTGGCCACAATGTGCTCTCTGTCGAGACCTTCGATACGCTTCAAGTGCCCTATGATTAGCTCATGCCCACCAGGCCGTTCTCTCGGGTGACCGATGGCTCGACCATTCCCTTGGGGCAAGTGCGCCTCCCTGATACCTTCGTCAAGCGCGGCAACTATCATACTGAGCTCATCGACTTCGATGTGGCCCACATCAGCCTCCCGTACAACGCATTCCTTCGGTACCCTGCCCTCGCCAAGTTCATGGCGGCTACTCATCATGGCTACAACGTCCTCAAGATGCCATGGTGCAGCGGTATCATTACCGTCGCCTGTGATGAGAAGGATGCAGTCTACTCCCTCTAGCATGCCTATCGTACCGGAGTAGCCGAAAGCTCCCATGGTGAGGGCGCCATCGTGCTTCCTGAGGCTACCCCCATGAAGAAGAAGCAGCTCCTCCCCAAGAGTCGTCCTGAGGCTCAGATGGCACCCGCTAGCGATGCCTCAAGGTCTGCGCATGTCGCCAAGGCACCTCTTCCTCCCACATAGGAAGGCGTGCCTGGCGCCTCCCTCAGGATGGGCTTGGGGGCTTCCGTATGGAGAGCCTCTGACCTGGACAGTGCGACGAGGGAGGTGCTTGGGCACCACTTGGAGGCGTGGCTCGGCGTGCTCCCCCATAAGCAAGGAGCACGGCACGAGGCGGCAGGAGCACAAGAATTCATCACCAAGGCGATCGAGGAACTTCAGGTAGTGCAAGCCATGCCTGGCGAGCGTCGCCTCGCACGTCCCACCAGTGCAGCTGCCGCCTTTGACGCAGGTGCTGAGCTGCGCATCTGCGTCAACATCCTGGGCCTCAACAGGGCCGCTTCGCAGGACCTCTTCTGGCCGTCGCGCATCAGCCGGAGTGAGGGCTTCGCCCGCAACTACGTCTGCATGTTGGTCAGCCTACTAAACGTCGGCGCCACGTACCAGCGGCTCGTGCAGCGAGCGATGGCGTCTCACGAGGCCAGACACTGGGCGACGGTGTCCCAGGAGGCCCCGCACCCTCGCAAGCCCGCCGGGCCTCACGAGCCTTCTGAGCCTCCGGAGCCATCCGACTCATGATGAGCACGCCTCCACGGCATGCTTCATCGACTACCCCAACGCTCCTAGAACACCAGTGCCAGGTGACTTTTTGTTGTTCAATTGAGGGAGCCCCTCAGGCTGCATCATCCTCAGGCTGCTAGGATTCGTCCCTGCAGCTGCATCGTTTTGTTCATGGACCCAAGATCAGTTATGCTTTTATGAGTTGTTGTGACTGTTAACTTTGCGCATGGTGCTTCATCACCTCTGGAGGCCCTGCCCCATGGGCTTCCCACGTCAGCAGCTCTCCTCCTGATTCTCCCTTGAGAGGGGGCTATCGGCACGGCGCCTGTGCTCGGGTCCGTCCCTGCAGCGTCGATAAATCTAAGCGACTGAGCTCTGGCTTGTGGGCCGGCCCCATGCACGTCACCTCACCAGGTCCGTAGTGGCTTGTCTTCTCACGGAACAATCATGAGCAGATTAGCAAGCGTGCGCTGCCCCTTGTATTTTGTGATTGGTTAGTATGCAGGAATTTTGGGAGGTAGGCACTCGAGCGCGCCTGGCCGACGTGCCACCTCCTCAGGAGGGCCGACCTTAATCAGGCAGCAGTTTGATCCGCAAAAGGCTAAGTAAAATCGCTCCATACACCGCGTTTCGCCGGTCAAAGTCCCTTACCTTGCAACCCCCGCAAGGCGAACCACTCCTTTTTGCGCAAGCCGCTTGCACGTTAAAAGGGGGGCTCTTGAGCATTGTGCCTGATGAGCCCCTACTGGCTCTTGGGCCCTCCCCTGGCCTTGTCCCAGGCATCGTGTCCTGACATACAAGCGGCGGCTGAGCTCGCTTGAGGGTCGGGTCCTGAGGACGTAGAGCACCTTGGTGAGCGAAGAAATGAGGGGCAAACCTTGCGAGAGAACACGAGAAGTGGGGCGTAGTCCAGCTGCATAGGCATCACTTGAAATCCTAAAGGACGCCAATCCTTTCACGCACCCCTAGCGGGAGTTGTGTTTGTTCATTTCAGAGCAAAAGCAGAGGACCAGGCTCTAGGGGAGCACGCCCTCATGACGCAGGAAACCTTCACGAGCCGTGAGCACCCTAAGCTAAGTCATATTCCTCGCGACGAACATGGGCCTTACTATTGATGCTTCACCTTCGTTTTCACAATCTCGACTGGCCAAAAAACCCTTTTCTCTCTCGAAAGATGCTTACACATCAAGGGGGACCTCATGAGCATCGCGCCTCAGGAGCTTTTACCGGACCTCAGGTCGCACACCTCCTGGCCTTGCACACGGCATCGTGACCTGGAATACCAGCGACGGTAGAAGCTTGCCTGGGGACTGTGTCCCGGCGAGGCAGAGCACTAAGGTATCGCAAAGAAAAGGGGGCCGAGCCCAAACGAGAGACACTAACATGATTTAAAACGCAAATGGAGCGTTAAGATAAGTGATAGAGGCAAAGGTGTCCCGTCTTTCGATGAGATGATGGATATCGCTTTGGTGGAAGTCGACTTTGACGATCCGACTACGAACGTGCGAGGACGTCGCGCCTTAGCAATCGCTAAACCAACTCCGAGAGGTTATCGACCACGCCGGAGCACGATCAACCTGACCACGAGGGTCTGTTTCCTGCGAGCAAACGAAGAACAAGCAAGAAACTGAGATTGCAATCTGGATATTGCGAATATAAGATGAAAGCTTTATTGATCAAGGTGGAGTTCTGTGACGCCTTTGTCTGGTCGCTGAACACAAACGAAGTACGCGAAGTTGCAGCTATGGCGAACTTTTAATCTAAACAAAACCCAAAGTCTAAACGACGCCCTAAGGGCTGTATATATGGAGGAAGAGGGGGGGAATTTCGTGGCCCTTGAGGAAGGGGTCCGAAACCAACCCTATCTCTTGTTTCCCCACACATACGGACTCTAAAAACAGCCTATACTTATGTATTTCGAAATTACATGGGCCTGGCCCAATAATAAGGTGACGCAGCACCTAGAATAGCCTCTGGACGAAAGTTATGAAGTAGCATCTTGTATATTTCGTCCAAGGCTTCATGCACGCATTATGGTGGCTTCAACGTCTTGAAATCATCACTTGTAACTCCGTTCTTGTTCCCCATGCGCATGCCATCATCTCCATGCTTGTTCTTGCTCCAATGTTCATCCTTCTCAAAGCTAGGCCCTTCATTTGTAAGCAAAACAAATGTATCCAATTTAGGCAGCATCATATTCTCATGAACATTAGAATCATTACCAAGAAACGAAAGTACCTGGTAATTTAATTGGCGTGCGCGAGCTCTAGTAATTGGTCCAGTATGTATAGCAGCAGGGGCTCTGGGTGTAACAATGGTATTGATGTCCTCATCAATAAGGGTGCAAACGCCACAGTTCCTTACACGCCCCCACGGGGCCCTTAATGGTTCGATGCAGGAAATAAAAAGAAACAAAAGAAACTCCTCCGGAGGCCGCCGCTCCTGAGGCTCCAACATCGCCGACTCTCAGTCGGAGTCGTCCTCCACCTTGACGCGGCTGCGTGGTGGCTCGTCGTAGCCATCGTCGCTCCCGCTTCCCCCAGAGGAGGTGCCATCGCTGCTGGACGTGGCGCGGCAGTCACCAAGGGTGAGTTAATTGCTGAGGACATCACCGTTGCAGAGACCATCACTGTCACTATTGTCGTTCTTCGGGCAGCACCCTAGGCGTCTGCCATCCTCCCTGAAGATCTTCACGAAGAGCGTTGCCGCCCCGTAGAACTTGAAGTGGAGGGTGTGCCTCCCCTTCAGGCCGCGAGCGTGGGCGAACGACTGCCACCCTCAGTTCAGGTACACGTAGCTGGAGGGGGTGACCTCGATCTCCGCCCATGAGGACCTGTTGCAGCAGCCGTTAGGCTGTAGCCACAGCCCGACAGGTCCGCCCGCCGGCCCGAAGGAGTGCGGGAGCTAGATCCAAGTGCGGGGTGGGCTCACCATCCACACTACAAACTCGCGGGGCATGTCGGCTGAATGAGCCCGCGGTCGAGGTGGCCGGGCGGCCGCCGCATGCCTCCCCCCTCGGCCATGACCGCCACGACCTTTACGGCCACTTCCGTGTGCGGGGTTCTTCCCACGACTACCGGAGTCGGTACAGGCAGCCAGTGGAGCGCGCCCGCGCCCCTGAGTCGCGCCCCCTCTTTGGTGGCGGCAACTCCAGCTTGTCCCGTGGTGCCTTGCCTTTCTCGGCGGCGGTGAACCTCCTCACAGGCACCATGGCTACCGCGACAAGGGTTGGAGGCGGAGACGAGAAGGCAGAAATGGGTGGGGGGCTCCACTCCCTTTGCCCTCTTATAAGCAACCAGAGAAGGCCAACCGGCGTCCCTTCACCCTCGGAGCAATGACAGCCTCATAGCGTGCGCCAGGATTTTTGTCAGCCTGGTTAGTTGTCGAGGCGACGTGGGGAGTGGAGGCATCCGTGCCCGTCGAGCGCCACACGTCAAGCCTGGCCCGCAGTCGGTTACGGCCCGGGTCGCTTCACCCTCCCTTCTTTGCCTTCTCTTCGAAGCCAGGCCGAGCGTGCCGTGGGCCCAAGGGTAGGCAGACCCTTCTGCCTACGGCATAGCGCGTGGCTCCATCGACGGCCCAGCGCGGCCCAACTTGAGGACTTCACGAGCAAGACCCTCGCGAGGCCCCCTCCTCATGAGGAGAACGACGACAAGGCTTCCCGAGGAGCGGCCCCCTGAGGCTGCCTCCTGAGGAGCGGATATCTCTAGGCTTGCACCCCCCTCGCGAGGCGCGCGTGATGTGAGCCCTGACGACCAATGCCAGGAGGGCGCCAGCGGGCATAGGAGACGACAGTTTCCTCTTTGGTGCTAAGGAGGCAAGGACTTACGCGGGTTTCCAAGGAATCCCCCAAAGGTTTCCATTCTAGTGCAACAAGACCAAGACCGCTAGCATAGCAGGACAGAGGTCATCGGCGAGCCCACCACTGCGTCACGACCAAAAGCTTTGCAGAGAAGACCACCTTTAGTCAGGATAGGGTGTACTCCTGTCCCCCTTCAAAATTGGCCACTATGGTATCTCTTCCCGCCAAAACCATGAGGGAAGAGGACCAAGGCCACTATAAATATAGGCTAGTCTCCACCTTAGAGAGGGATCGAATCCAGGATCCGATCGGTCGACTCTTGAGCCCTCGAGAGGTAGTTCATCCCTGTACTAGTCCATGCTCATCCTCCTCGCGAGGTAATCCACCACAAAGCAGGAGTAGGGTTTTAAACCGCAAGGTGGCCTGAACCTAGGTAAACCACTTTGTCTGATTCCTTCCCCTTCTCGCCTGAGCCCCACGAAGCATCATTGTGAGATTGCAAGCGGCAAGCAAAGGCCTAGCAAGGTTCTTTGTGCGCACCCCAGAGTTTGAACCTTTCTTGGGTCCGCGGAGCCCCAATTCCAACACACTCCACCAACCAGGCATTTAATACCTGACCAGGCTACCAAATTAGCCCGACATAGGTCTATGCCTGGGCCATCATCGTGACGAACCGAGAGGTACATGACAAGACGGGACACTAGCTTGGCATAAAGAATCAGAAGGGGCAAAGTAATAAAAGCAACGGACTTCATAATAAAGTTGCTATCATAAGGGGCAATATAATGTGACGTTCCTTTGCTCTAAGAGCTTGGGAATCCAAAAATTAAAAGCACATGACAACCTCTACTTCCCTCTGCGAAGGGCCTATCTTTTACTTTTTCAGTATTTGCTTTTATGCAAGAGTCAATAGTATTCTCATTTCAACCTCAATTATTCTCTAGTTGGCAAGCATCATGTGGTGGGGAAAGATCTAGGTACATATGAGTAGTCAAATATATTTTATCATGAATGATTATTGTTGACAATTATCTCTATGATAAATAAGTTGGGAGGCGAAACATTGAGCCCCTATCTTTCTCTATGTTCGATGGATGCCATTTATTCTAAGAATATGCTTCGAGTACTAGTAATCATAGAAGACTATATGATGATTTGAGTATGTGGAGCTCTTACTTAGACTTTGTTGAATAAGTTGAATTGCAATTGCTTGGTGACTTAGAACATAGGTTGTTAAGTTTCAAGAGAATTCATTGTTTGAACCATAACACGTGAATTGGTTGCTACTTTAACATGAGAAGTTTTATGAGAGGGAGTTGTTGTTATGATGCTAGGAAAAGTGATTGAAATTATCATTGATCAAACTTATGCACTCTGCTAGCATTCACACTTGATAAATTATTTCTTTTATCATTTACGTACTCGAGGACGAGTAGCAATTAAGCTTGGGGATGCTGATACGTTGATACGTCCATTTTGCATCATGTTTTCTTACTGTTATTTATGATGTTTTTATGCATAATAATGCTGTTTGGAGGAATTCTAATGCCTTTTCTCTCATAATATGCAAGGTATACACAAAGAGGGAGAATTCCGGCAGCTGGAAATCTGGACCTGGAAAAGCTACGTCAGGCTACCTATTCTGCATGACTCTAAACAAGCTGAAACTTCACAGAGAATTTTTATGGAATATATGAAGACAATTGGAGCAAATAAGTACCAGAGGGGGCCCACCACGTGGGCACAACCCACCTAGGCGCCCTAGGGAGCCCGGGCGCGCCCTGGTGGGTTGTGCTCACACAGGCCCACCTCCGGTGCCCATCTTCTGGTATATAAGTCATTTTGACCTAGAAAAAATAAGAGGAGGACTTTCGGGACGAAGCGCCGCCGTCTCGAGGCGAAACTTGAGCAGGAGCACTTTTGCCTTCCGGCAGCAATTCCGCCGGGGGAACTTCCCTCCCGGAGGGGGAAATCATCGTCCTCATCATCACCAACAACTCTTCCATCTTGGGGAGGGCAATCTCCATCAACATCTTCAACAACACCATCTCATTTCAAACCCCAGTTCATCTCTTGTGTTCAGTCTTGTTACCGGAACTATAGATTGGTGCTTGTGGGTGACTAGTAGTGTTGATTTCATCTTGTAGTTGATTACTATATGGTTTATTTGGTGGAAGATTATATGATTATCATTTGTGAGTAGTTACTTTTGTTCTTGAGGTCACGGGAGAAATCATGTTGCCAGTGATCATGTGAACTTGATATGTGTTCGATATTTTGATAGTATGTATGTTGTGATTCCCTTAGTGGTGTCATGTGAACATCGACTACATCGCACTTCACCATATTTGGGCCTAAGGGAATGCATTGTGGAGTAGCAATTAGATGATCGGTTGCGAGAGTGACAGGAGCATAAACCCCAGTTTATGTGCTATTTTGTAAGGGACCGATTGGATCCAAAAGTTTAATGCTATGGTTAGAATTTATTCTTAATACTTTTCTCGTAGTTGCGGATGCTTGTGGGAGGGTTATTCACAAGTAGGAGGTTTGTTCAAGTATGAACAGCACCTAAGCACCGGTCCTCCCACATATCAAATTATCAAAGTACCGAACACAAATCAAACCAACATGGTGAAAGTGACTAGATGAAAATCCCGTGTACCCTCAAGAACGCTTTGCCTATCATAAGAGACCATTTTGGCCTGTCCTTTTCCTCAAAAGGACTGGGCTACCTTGCTGCACTTTTATTACTATTATCATTACTTTCCCGTTACAAATTATCTTGCTATCAAACTACTCTACTACTTACAATTTCGCACTTGCAGACATTACCTTGTTGAAAACCACTTGTCATTTCCTTCTGCTCCTCGTTGGTTCGACACTCTTACTTATCGAAAAGAATTGATCCCCTATACTTGTGGGTCATCAAGGCTATTTTCTGGCGCCGTTGCCGGGGAGTGAAGCGCCTGTGGTAAGTGGAATTTGGTAAGGAAACATTTATATAGTGTGCTGAAATTTATTGTCACTTGTTACTATGGAAAATAATCCTTTGAGGGGTTTGTTTAGGGTATCTTCACCTCGACTGGAACCACAATTAGCTACCCCTCAACCTACTGCACCTACTGAAAATATTGAATATGAAATTCCTTCGGGTATGATAGAACAACTGCTAGCTAATCCTTATGCAGGAGACAGATCCGAACATACTGATATGCACTTGATATATGTGGAACAAATTTGTTGATTGTTCAAGCTTGCAGGTTTACCCGGAGATGAAGTTATGAAGAAGGTTTTCCCTTTATCTTTGAAGGGAAAAGCATTGTCAGGGTATAGGCTATGCGATGATATTGGATCATGGAATTGGAATCGATTGTAATTGGAGTTCCATCAAAAAAATAATCATATGCATCTAGTTCATCGTGATCGGAATTACATATATAACTTTTGGCCTCGTGAAGGAGAAAGTATCACTCTAGCTTGGGGGGAGCCTTAAGTCAATGTTATATTCATGCCCCAATCATGAGCTCTCAAGAGAAATTATTATCCAGAACTTTTATGCTTGGCTTTCTCGTAATGATCAAACCATGCTTGATACTTCTTGTGTTGGTTCCTTTATGAAGAAGACTATATTGAATTCTGGTGGGATCTTTTGGAAAGAATTAAACGCAACTCTGAAGATTGGCAACTTGATGAAGGAAACGAGTCAGGTATTAAACTTAAGTATGATTGTGTTATATCTTTATGAATACCGATGCTTTTCAAACATTTAGCACTAAATATGGACTTGACTCTGAGATAGTAGCTTCCTTTTGTGAATCATTTGCTACTCATGTTGATCTCCCTAAAGAGAAGTGGTTTAAATATCACCCACCTATTAAAGAAGAAATTAAAGTACATGCACCAGTTAAAGAAGAAACTATACTTTACAATGTTGATCTAGTTGTTCCTACTGCTTATATTGAGAAACCACCTTTCCCTGTTACGATAAAGGAACATGCTAAAGTTTCAACTGTGGTTAACAAAAGCTATATTGGAACACCTAAACCTGATGAACAAATTAAAGTAGATTGCTATGGTTAAGGATCTCTTGGAAGAAAATGTAGATGGGCATGTTATTTACTTCTGTGAAGAAGTTGATAGAATTGCCAAACCTGATAAAAAGGATAAACATAGACCTGTTGTTGGCATGCTTGTTGTCTCAGTTAAAATAGGAGATCACTGTTATCATGGTTTATGTCACATAGGTGCTCGCGTGAGTGCTATTCCTTATTCCTTATATCAAGAAATTATGCATGACATAGCACCCGCAAAGATAGAAGACATAGATGTTACTATTAAACTTGCTAATAGAGACACTATATCACCAATTGGTTTGTTAGAGATGTTGAAGTCTTGTGTGGGAAAATAAAATACCCTACTGATTTTCTTGTTCTTGGTTCCCCACAAGATGACTTTTGTCCCATTATCTTTGGTAGACCTTTCTTGAACACTGTTAATACTAGAATAGACTGTGAGAAACAAAATGTCGGTGTTAGTTTTGGTGATGAGTCTCCTGAGTTTAATTTTTCCAAGTTTAGTAGAAAGCTTCATGAAAAAGAATTTCCTAGTGAGGATGAAATAGTTGGTCTTGCTTCTATTGTTGTACCACCTACTGATCCTTTAGAACAATATTTTCTAGACCATGAAAATGATTTACATATGCATGAAAGAAATGAAATAGATAATATTTTCTTTGAACAACGTCCTCTGCTTAAACACAATTTGCCTATTAAAACTCTAGGAGGTCCTCCTCCACCTAAAGGTGATCATGTGTTTGAATTAAAATAATTGCCAGACACTTTGAAATATGCTTATCTTGATGAAAAGAAGATATATCTTGTTATTATTAGTGCTAACATTTCAGAACATGAAGAAGAAAGATTATTGAAAGTTCTAAGGAAGCATCGAGCTACTATTGGATATACTCTCGATGATTTAAAGGGCATTAGTCCCACTCTGTGTCAGCACAAAATTAATATGGAACCAAATGCTAAACCCATTGTTGATCAACAACGTTGGTTAAATCAGAAAATGAAGGAAGTGGTAAGAACGGAAATCTTAAAACTTCTGGAAGCAGGTATAATGTATCCCATAGCTGATAGGAGATGGGTAAGTCATGTTCATTGTGTCCCTAAGAAAGGAGGTATTACTGTTGTTCCTAATGATAAGAATGAACTTATTCCACAAAGAATTGTTACAGCCTATAGAATGGTAATTGATTTTAGAAAATTAAATAAAGCAACTAGAAAAGATCATTACCCTTTGCCTTTTATTGATCAAATGCTAGAAAGATTATCTAAGCACACACATTTTTGCTTCCTTGATGGATATTCTGGTTTTTCACAAATACCTGTTTCTCAACCTGATCAAGAAAAGACCACTTTTACTTGTCCCTTCAGAACTTATGCTTATAGACGTATCCCTTTCGGTTTATGCAATGCACCTGCTACCTTTCAAAGACGTATGACTGCTATATTCTCTGACTTTTGTGAAAAGATTGTTGAGGTTTTCATGGATGATTTCTCTGTTTATGGGAAGTCTTTTGATGATTGTTTAAGCAATCTTGACCGAGTTTTGCAGATATGCGAGCAAACAAATCTTGTCTTGAATTGGGAAAAGTGCTACTTTATGGTTAATGAAGGTATTGTCTTGGGCCATAAAATTTCTGAAAGAGGTATTGAAGTGGACAAAGCTAAGGTTGACGCAATTGAGAAAATGCCATGTCCTAAAGATATCAAAGGTATTCGTAGTTTCTTAGGTCATGCTGGTTTCTATAGGAGATTTATCAAATACTTTTCTAAAATCTCTAGGCCTCTTACGAATCTTTTGCAAAAGGATATTCCTTCTGTTTTTGATGATGATTGTTTAGAAGCCTTTGAAACACTCAAGAAAGCCTTAATTTCTGCACCTAATGTTCAACCACCTGATTGCAACTTGCCTTTTGAAATAATGTGTGATGCTAGTGATTATGCTCTTGGTGTTGTTCTAGGACAAAGAGTTGATAAGAAACTGAATGTTATTCATTATGCTAGTAAAATTCTAGACAGTGCTCAACGAAACTATGCTACTACTGAAAAAGAATTCTCAGCAGTGGTGTTTTCTTGTGATAAATTTAGACCTTACATTGTTGATTCAAAATTAATTGTGCACACCAATCATGGTGCTATTAAATATCTTATTGAAAAGAAAGATGCTAAACCTAGACTTATTCGATGGGTTCTCTTGCTATAAGAATTTGATTTATATATCACTGATAAAAAAGGAGCAGAGAACCCCGTAGCTGATAACTTGTCTTGGCTTGAAAATGTGGCCTGATGACCCACTACCCTATTGATGATAGTTTCCCTGATGAGCAGTTAGCTGCAATAAATGTTGCTGATAACACTCCTTGGTATGCTGACTATGCTAATTACATTGTTGCTAAATATTTACCACCTAGCTTTACATACCAATAAAAGAAAAAAATCTTCTATGATTTAAGACACTACTTTTGGGATGACCCACATCTTTATAAAGAAGGAGTAGATGGTATTATTAGACGTTGTGTACCTGAGCATGAATAGGGACAAATCCTACGAAAATGTAACTCCAAAGCTTATGGAGGGCATCATGCTGGAGATAGAACTACTCACAAGGTATTGCAATCTGGATTTTATTGGCGTACTCTCTTCAAGGATGCCGGTAAGTTCGTCTTATCTTGTGATGAATGTCAAAGGATAGGTAATATCGGTAAGCGTCAAGAAATGCCTATGAATTATTCACTTGATGTTGAACCATTTGACGTTTGGGGATTTGATTACATGAGACCTTTTCCTTCCTCTAATGGGTATATAAATATTTTGGTTGTTGTTGATTATGTTACTAAGTGGGTAGAAGCTATTCCAACCAGTAGTGCTGATCACAACACCTCTATTAAAATGTTGAAGGAAGTTATTTTCCCAAGGTTTGGAGTCCCTAGATATTTAATGATTGATGGTGGTTCACACTTTATTCATGGTGCTTTCCGTAAAATGCTTGCCATGTATGATGTTAACCATAGAATTGCATCACCTTATCATCCTCGGTCTAGTGGTCAAGTTGAACTTTGCAATATAAAAATAAAGTTAATTTTGCAAAAGACTGTCAATAGGTCCAGGAAGAATTGGTCTAAGAAATTAGACGATGTACTTTGGGCTTATAGAACAGCATACAAAAATCCTATGGGTATGTCTCCTTATAAAATGGTTTACGGAAAAGCTTGTCATTTGCCTCTTGAGTTATAACATAAAGCATTTTGGGCAATCAAAGAACTCAATTATGATTTCAAACTTGCCAGTGAAAAGAGGTTATTTGATATTAACTCATTAGATGAATGGAGAACACAAGCTTATGAAAATGCTAGGTTGTTTAAAGAAAAAGTTAAAAGATGGCATGATAAAAGAATTCAAAAGAGTGAGTTCAAAGTTGGAGAATATGTTCTTTTGTACAACTCTCGTTTCAGATTCTTTGCAGAAAACTCTTCTCAAAATGGGAAGGCCCCTATGTTATCGAGGTGGTTTATCGATCTGCAGCTATTAAAATAAATAATGCCGAAGGTACTAACCCGAAGGTTGTTAACGGGCAACGAATAAAACATTATATCTCAGGTACGCCCATTAATGTTGAAAGTAATATTATCCAAACTTTGACACCGGAAGAACACGTAAAAGAATCCTTCCGGAACACTCCAGAATCGTAAAAATAAGGAGGTACATGATATGGTAAGTAAACGGACTCCGAAAAATCCGCAAAAATATTTTTTATCAGTTTTGGAATATTTAGAAAAATAGGAAAATAAGAAACTTCCAGGAAGCGTACCCTGGTGGGCACAAGACACTAGGGCGCGCGCCAGGCGCGCCCAGTTGTGCCCACCTAGGGTACCTTCTGGACTTTGTTTTTCTACAGCTTGCTTGTTTCCCTAGATAAAAACTCTTTATATACCCCCCGAACCTATTGACCACCGTATCGCGGAGAAATCTTTTGTTTTCTTTTCCTTGCTATTTTCTGTCAGATCCCATCTACCATGGCTGCTTCAAGCTCCTCCAAGGACAAGTTCTTCAAGAACATCATCAACCCATATTTGCGGGAGGTGGTGCAGCACCCCCAAGCCATCCAGATGTATGTGCTTCACATCCGCGGTGTGCAAGGTCCCAAGGGAACGGGAACCGTGGAAACTAGGCTTGAAGCTATGGAGCAGGAGGTCTTCCAGTGCAAGGGGATGGTGGAGCGTGGACTTAATGCAAATCACCTCATGATCATGGACCTCTCCCGTGATCTCAAGGTGGATTGCAAGCCTATGAAGGACATCGTCTTCACCCTCAATGAGCAAAATCAACTTCCTCCAAAGCCAGATCTTCGATCTCCAAAACCAAGTCTTCGAATATGAGGCAAGGTTTAAAGGTATGAGTTTGGCTGCTAGTTGCAGGACCCGTGAGACTCACTCCTCCTCTTATGATGGTGGACCACTGCCATGGAAATCCGGGGACAAGATCTCTTTATCACCACCACCTTCTTCTGCATCACCAAAAGAGAATTGAGTTTCGGGTATTGGCACTCCCCTTGGCTTCCGCCAAGCTTGGGGGAGGTGCCTCGGTATCGTATCATCCCCACTATCTTTTGCCTTTACTTATTTTAGTCCGATCTTTTTCTTTAGGTGAATAAAAGTTTAGTTCGATCCTTTCTTTTCGAGGGTTTGCTTAGTGATCTATCCTTGTAATCGTGTGCAAGATACATAATAAAGTTTAGTTTGAGTTTTTGCTTTCTTTATTTTCATGTTGCAAATAAAAAGAAAGAAAATAAATAAAAAGAAAGGAAGTAATAAATGAAAGGAAATAAATGAAAATAATCATATGCTAATCTTATGGTAGGTGATGACACCACACAAGGAAAAGTATAAGTAGGAAATTTTGTTAGAGATTGACAAACATAGCATTAGTCAATGATACAACTCATGAAAGAATTAATAAGGGAAGAGAAGATTCACATATAAATATACTATCCTAGAAATCTTTTGTGATTGTGAGCCCTCATCAAAATATTATATGCCAAAATTGTTGACGTTGGACAAGGAAGACAACTTAATGGTTTATGTTTGTTTATATTCACATAGAAGTCATATTGTCAAGGATCCTTTAATATGTGGTGCTTGCCCCCTATCTTTGCTAGCCAAAATTCCGGACTAAGTAGAGATACTACTTGTGCATCCAAAAACCCTTAAACCCAAATCTTATCTTTAAGAGTCCACCATACCTACCTAGGAATTGAGCAAGATCCTTCAAGTAAGTTGTCATCGCTGCAAAAAGGCAATAAAAATTGCTTCTAAAAGTGTGAGATCATTTAGTGTAAGAGAAAATTGAGCGTTGCAAGAACTTGTGATGGTGAAGAATAAAAGCGACAGACTGCATAATAAAGGTCGCTATCACAAGGGGCAATGCAACGTGACGTTCTTTTGCACAACGGGTTCAGCATACAAAAAAATAAGTGCATGGCAACCTCTGCTTCCCTCTGCGAAGGGCCTATCTTTTACTTTTATGTATTTACTTTTATGCAAAGAGTCAAAGTTTTCTCTCTATTCCTTTTCATTTTCTCCTTTGGCAAGCATCATGTGGTGAGGAAAGATCTAGGCACATATGTATGAATACAGATAGCATGAGTTATTATTGTTGACATCACCCTTGAGGTGAGTACGTTGGGAGGCAAAACTATAAGCCCCTATCTTTCAGTGTGTCCAGTTGAAACGTTTTGCTCATGTGTACCCGGTGAGTGTTAGCAATCATGGAAGACTATATGATGGTTGAGTATGTGGACTTTCCTAAAGGTTCCGATACGTGACCCTTCCCGAAAAGATGATGAATTGTAGTTGCAAAGTTGACTGAGAACATAGTTTGTTGGTTTCTAATAGAGTTTCTGCTTTATACTTCAATAGTGTGATGAATTGTCACTTGTTCATGAGAAGTCTATGATAAAAGTTCTATGATAAGAGTCCTATGTTTATGTTTGTTGTTGTTATAATAATGAACATGATGCTTCTATGTCCGTATTTTGTTTTTATTGACACCTCTCTCTCTCTCTAAGCATGTGGACATGTTTTTCGAATTCGGTTTTCACTTGAGGACAAGCGAGGTCTAAGCTTGGGGGAGTTGATACGTCCATTTTGCATCACGTTTTCTTACTGTTATTTATGATGTTTTTATGCATAATAATGCTTTTGGAGGAATTCTAATGCCTTTTCCCTCATAATATGCAAGGTATACACAAAGAGGGAGAATTCCGGTAGCTGGAAATCTGGACCTGGAAAAGCTACGCCAGGCTACCTATTCTGCACAACTCCAAACAAGCTGAAACTTCAAGGAGAATTTTTATGGAATATATGGAGAATATTGGATCAAATAAGTACCATAGGGGGCCCACCACGTGGGCACAACCCACCTAGGCGCGCTAGGGAGCCCAGGCGCGCCTTGGTGGGTTGTGCTCACCAAACCCCACCTCCGGTGCCCATCTTTTGGTATATAAGTCATTTTGAACTAGAAAAGATAAGAGGAGGACTTTCAGGATGAAGCGTCGCCGTCTCGAGGCGGAACTTCGGCAGGAGCACTTTTGCCCTCCAGCGGAGCGATTCCGCCGGGGGAACTTCCCTCCCGGAGGGGGAAATCATCGTCCTCGTCATCACCAACAACTCTCCCATCTTGGGGAGGGCAATCTCCATCAACATCTTCAACAACACCATCTCATCTCAAACCCTGGTTCATCTCTTGTGTTCAATCTTGTTACCGGAACTATAGATTGGTGCTTGTGGGTGACTAGTAGTGTTCATTACATCTTGTAGTTGATTACTATATGGTTTATTTGGTGGAAGATTGTATATTCAGATCCAATATGCTATTTAATACTCCTCTGATCTTGAGCATGATTATCATTTGTGAGTAGTTACTTTTGTTCTTGAGGTCACGGGATAAATCATGTTGCAAGTGATCATGTGCACTTGATATGTGTTCGATATTTTGATAGTATGTATGGTGTGATTCCCTTAGTGGTGTCATGTGAACGTCACTACATGACACTTCACCATATTTGGGCCTAAGGGAATGCATTGTGGAGTAGCAATTAGATGATGGGTTGCGAGAGTGACAAAATCTTAAAACCCAGTTTATGCGCTATTCCGTAAGGGACCGATTGGATCCAGAAGTTTAATGCTATGGTTAAAATTTACTCTTAATACTTTTCTCGTAGTTGCGGATGCTTGCAGGAGGGTTAATCATAAGTAGGAGGTTTGTTCAAGTAAGAATAGCACCTAAGCACCGGTCCACCCACATATCAAATTATCAAAGTACCGAACACAAATCAAACCAACATGGTGAAAGTGACTAGATGAAAATCCCGTGTACCCTCAAGAACGCTTTGCTTATCATAAGAAACTGTTTTGGCCTATCCTTTGCCTCAAAAGTATTGGGTTACCTTGCTGCACTTTTATTACTATTATCGTTACATGCTCATTACAAATTATCTTGCTATCAAATTACTCTGCTACTTACAATTTCCGCACTTGCAGACATTACCTTGCTAAAAACCACTTGTCATTTCCTTCTGCTCTGTTAGGACCCCGATCCTAAGTCACACCTATCTAGCATGTAGCACATCATATCACTTTGCGGCCTCATGCACGGTATCCCCATGGGTGCCACCTTACCTGGCCCGGGACCGTTTGCACCTTCTGGCTCACGTATATGATAGTGTCGCTAGCATCCATATGACAGAGAACCCGGGCCGACATGACTAGTCGTGAATCCAAAGTGGCACTAACTTACAGGGACAGTCATACATGACCCAGCAACGAACGTGTCGGTCATCAACGTATGAACCCAAGTCGTAGCAAGCTACAAGGACTTAAAGGAACAACGCGTGACATTTCCCCAAAGGGACAGAGACAGGAAGGAAGAAGGACACATGCCGGCCAGCCTAAGTGTTCCGGAGCAGTAGCAAGCTACCATGGCTCAGTGGAAGCACTAGGAGACATTTCCCCATAAGAGAGGCTACCAAGAATAAACAACAACGCTGTCGGATCCCACACATACCAAGCATTTCAATAACATACACAAAATATGCTCGATATGTGCAAATACAACATGGCATCACAATAAAACTCTATGAGTCAGAGTATTTATTCATTAGGCTCCGAGGAGCCAGATATTACAAACGTGGGTTCGATGACCCAGCATTCAAGTCATACAAGCAATAAGCACATGCGGAAGCTTAACTTGTCTGAGTACAGACAACTACAAATGAAAAATGCTGAGAAGAATGACTATCTACAAGACCCTTCCGAGGGCACAAGATCGTAGCTGATGTAACAAGCTAAACATCGAATTCCACGCGGAACTACTAGTGAGACTGAAGTCTCTGTTCAAAAACATAAATTAAGCAAACGTGAGTACAAATGTACCCAGCAAGACTTACATCAGAACTAGCTACATATGCATCAGTATCAACAAAGGGGTGGTGGAGTTTAACTGCAGCAAGCCAGCTTTGACTCGGTGGCTATCCTGAACTACAACTGCAAGTAACTCTTTTGGGGTGGCGCGCACGAGTCCACATATTCACCAATCAATACACCATTATGGATCCGCTCCCGTCTCCCTACGAGAATGCCATCCATAGCACTCACGCTTATCTTGCGCATTTTAGAGTATCCACTTTCACTTGTCTATGAACTGTATAAGAAACCCAGAAGTCCTTCACTGCGGATGCGGCTATTCGAATAGATGATGTTAACCCTGCAGGGGTGTACTTCTTCACACACGCTCTCACCACTTTCTGCCGTTTACATGACATGTACTCGGCAACCTTCAAGCGGAAGCCCAGCGAGGCTGTCGGCCACGACTTGACTAACAACACAAGTCCCTATTCCAGGTTTATCACCTATTCGGGTTCCATCCGCAAGGAAATCCGGCCGGGGTGTCCTCAACAGCCCAAACGATGTGTACAGGGTTCCAGGGTCACCAAACAGGCGACTCGGTACACCGGGCCACGTGCCTACCGCATCACCGCCCACCCCTCGGGTCAGCACTGTGCACGGCCTCTAGCATACTACAAACACCAGAAACTAGTTGCAACTCCTGGACAGGGATCAAGGCGATTAATAAGTCGAGAGGGGCACCTAAGCATTCCAATGCGTGGTAGTAGCTGTTCACGGATCACAAACACAGAACTCAGTTCCAGAGGACGGTTTCAATGAGACAACCCACCATCTACTCCTACATGACCTCTCACCGCTACCTTTACCAAATAGTATTCACACACTTAGCTCTCAACAGTAGGACATGTTCATCACATTCCAATTCATCCCCGATGAATCAGACCTGACTCAACTCTAAGCAGTAGCAGGCATGACAACAAGCATGAATGAGTGGGCACATCAGGGCTCAAACAACTCCTACTCATGCTAGTGGGTTTCATCTATTTACTGTGGCACTGACAGGTCATGCAGAGGAAAGGGGTTCAACTACCGCAGCAGGTAACCGTTGAAGCGTTGTTGTCCTAATGCAGTAAAAGAGAGCAGAAGCGAGAGAGTGGGATTGTATCGGAATGAACAAGGGGGTTCTGCTTGCCTGGCACTTTTGAAGATAGTATAGTTCTTCATCGGTGTCATCGAACTCATCGTCGGAACTACGTCCACTGAGAGGGAACAGATACCGGCAAACAAGAGGGAACACAATCAATGCAATGCGATAAGATCATGCATGAATGTGACATGGCAATATGCTGTTGATTGAGCTAATGCAACTAGCAACAAGTTAAATGAAGTTGGTTTGAACACTAGGTTCAAATTCAAACTCCATATGTTAATATTCAAATGACATTTAATTGATTTGACCTGATCAGTAGGCATAAGTTTCTCAAACATGCACAGAAATGCCATAAACATATTCATTGGATTTTTCTGATAATTTTTCATATATAACATATTTCATTTGGAGTTACGGTTTAATTTCTATGATTTTTAGAAGTTTTAAACATTTTCTGGAATTTCCAAATCATTTAGAATTAGAAATAAACTAGGAAAATGATTACTGCATCGTCAGTGCATCATGCTGACATCGGCAAGTCAACAGGGCCGGTCCAGGTCAAACATGACGTCCAGGGTCCACACGTCAGTGAAACATGGACTAATCCCGGTCAAACCTAGAGCTGACTGGGGTTTGACCCAGCGTTTGGGCCCACTATCAGTGGCTGTGAGGTAGCTAATTAGGGGGGTTTAGTCCTAATGACCGTGCCACGTCAGCTGTCGCCGGAGTTCAGCCGGCGGCGACCAAATCCGCAGCGGCAACTCACCGGACCTACGCTACGTGCGGCGGATGGATGTGCGGAGACCACCAGGACGAAACCCAGGCTCGGCCGCATCCAGGGGAGGCGACAGAATGATGCGGGGTGGTCGGAGCTCGCCAGAACGGGGTTCGCGGCGGTGCCAGAGTTCGGGTGATTGCGGGGTTGGTGCTGCGGTGCACGGGAGGGCGAGTGAGTGTGTGCGTTAGGCTCCTGGGGGCTTCCTAAGCACGGTGACGCGCTCCGTTGTGAGCTTGCGCGGCTGTGGCCAGGGCTACGCCATGGCCGGCGGCGAGAAGCTCTCGGCCGCGGTGGGAAACGGAGCTAGGGGACGAGCGCAAGCACGAGAGAAGAGGGGAAATGAAGAGGGGCTCACGGAGAGTGCAGAGGGCGTCGTAGCGAGCTCGGGGAAGGGTTGGAGCAGGCGGGGTGGCGAAGTCAATCTGGTCGTCGGGAGGTTGAAGACGAGCTCCGTGAGGATGTTCAGGGGCTTCCGGTGGGGTGTGGCTCGCTGAGGGGGTCGAGGACGAAGTGGCGGAGCTTCTGGGCTGCTCGAGGGAACGAGGGAGAGGCGATGGCCACGGTGGTGCTCGTCGGCGACGGCAGCGCGTTCGGTTGAGAGAGAGGGGGATCCAGGGGAGGGGTGAGAGCAAGAGAGAGTGAGAGAGTCAGGGGGGGTGCGTGTCGACATCCAGGGTATCCAGAGGGAGAAGGGGGGCAGCCAGGCTGCCTGGAGGTGGCCGGGCGCGTGGCCGGCGCGTGCCCTGTCCTCCTGGCGAGAGGAAGAGGATGACTGGCAGGGGCCAGTCGGCTGAGCTGGCCTGCTGGGCCGCCAGGTAAGTGGCCCAGGTAAGCTTTCCCTCTCTTTTTATTTTGTTTCTGTTTTTCTTTTCTATCATTTGTTTTGATTTAGTTTTAGGAACTAAATCATTTTATTTTCTTCTGATAAATTTTGTAGGGACTAATTGGATTATTCCAAAGCCCTTCACCAAAGATCAGAATTATTGGACATATATTAATCCATTAACAAATATATATCCAATGCAAATAGTTATTGATTTAATTCAAAGGCCCAAAATAAATATCTCTGAGATTCCAAAAATATTGTTTTGAGTTTTACCTCTTGCCAATATTTTCAGAGACTAAGAGGAACATTTTCTTGGACTTCTTTGAAAAGATTTAAATGTTGATTATTTCTGAAGTGATTTCTGAGGGTTTAAACTAACCTCAATTCAACTTTCAGAATTTAGACATGATGCATGATGCTCTCAAATGCAACTAATATAATTATTTACACATAAGTATTCTAGGGCTGTGACATGCTCCTCGTTGGGTTCGACACTCTTACTTATCGAAGAGAGCTACAATTGATCCCCTATACTTGTGGGTCATCATACGTCTCCAACATATCTATAATTTATGAAGTATTCATGCCATGTTTACAACAATTTTATATGGTTTTGGTATGATTTGGATGGAACTAACCCTGACTGATGTTGTTTTCAGCAAAACTATCGTGGTGTTGTTTTTTGTGCAGAAATCAAAGGTCTCCAAATGCAACAAAACTTTTTGATGATTTTTTTTGGAATAAAAGAGGCACTAGAAGCTTCATGGGAGGGCCAGAAGGGCCACGAGGTGGCCACGACCCACCAGGGCACGCCAGCCCCCTTACGCACGCCCTGGTGTCTCTTGGGCCCCTCGTGACCCATCTTCGCGTGAAACTGACACCCAAAAATCCTATATATTTAGAAATCTCCATAAATAACCTTAGATCAGAAATTTCGCCGACGCAAGCCTCTGTAGCCACGAAAAACCAATCTGGACCCTATTCCGCACTACTGTAGGGGCAAATCATCACCGGTGGCCCTCTTTATCATCCCGGCAGCCACCATTATGAGGAGGGAGTAGTCCACCCTCGGGGCTGAGGGTTTGTACCAGTAGCTATGTGTTTGATCTCTCTCTCTCGTGTTGTTGAGTTGGCACGATCTTGATGCATCACGAGCTTTGTTAATATAGTTGGATCATATGAAGTTTCTCCCTCTCTATTTTGTTGTGATGGATTGAGTTTTCCCTTTGAGATCTCGATGTTATCGGATTGAATACTTTTATGGATTTGAGAACGCTTGATGTATCTGTTGCTATGAATACCTGTGGTGACAATGGGGTATCATATTGATTCACTTGATATGTGTTTTGGCAATCAACTCACGGATTCCCGAGGTGACATTGGGGTAATCTACGCATAGGGGTTGATGTACGTTCTCGTCTTTGTTTCTCTAGTATAAATCTTGCGGCACTCTTTGAGGTTCTTTGTGTTGGATTGAGTATTATGAATCTGAAATTGTTTGATGTATATCGCATAATCAACTCACGAATACTCCCGGTGACATTGGAGTATCTAGGTGACATTAGAGTTGGTCGATGTGTATCATATCACTACAAAAAAATACACTTCCGTGATGATACGTGTTTGTCACAGTAGGTCACGTTTTCTGTCATGCATCTACATCCATGACGACCTTATGACAGAATCAAGATAGTCATACATGTGCTGTTATAGAAGTGTTCCATGACATTACCATAATTATCATCACGGAAGTGTCCACTTCCATGACGATAAATCACGCGTCATAGAAGTGCTTTCGTCAAGGGTGACCGACACATGCCATCCATCGTAACGGGTCGCCGTTAAGCTATCGGGTTCCGGTTTGGATCGGATAACCCGTTAACTGCCCGGACCAATGGGGATTTTCCACGTGTAAAATTCTCATTGGCCGGAGGAACCACGTTTCGGATCACCGTTGGGACAGATGTCATCCACTCATTGGACAGGAGGCGCCTATGATAGATCGACATGTGTCACGGCCCAACAGTGGCCCATTCCAGTGAAAAAGGCCGGCCCAGTAAGAATTAGCAGGCCGGCCCATATAAGGCCTACTTGTGTCAGGTCCATTTAAACCCACAGCCCATACGAGATGTGCCAATTCGGCCCATCAACGGCCCATTAACGATTTGACACCATTGGAGCCCATCGTCAGTTTGAGCCCGTTAACAGCTCGCTATATATTTGGGCTCAATATTGGCCCGATGTGATTTCGGCCTGTTAACGCCCCATTCAAGGGATGCGCCAATTTTCAAGATGTACATCTTTCGGCCTTTTAGCGACCCATTTAAGTGTTGGGCCAATTTCTGGCCCGGTGTGTCTTTCAGCCTGTTGACGGCCCATAAGTGAGTTGGGCCATTTACAGTCGGACCTGAGTTTTGGCCTTTTAACGGCCCATGCTCTTCATGGTCCAATACCAGCCCAGTTTCTCTTTCATCCTGCTAAAGGCTCACAACACAGTTAGGCCATTTATAGTACGACCTGACTTTCGGCCTCTTCGCGGCCCATGCTCTTCATGGTCCAGTATGAGCCCGCTGTCTCTTTCGGCCTGCTAAAGGCCCACAGTATAGTTGGGCCATATGTAGCCCGACCTAGTATCGGCCTGTTAACGGCCCGTGAAATCAAATGGGCCCGCTTGTTGCCCGCTTCGATGTCGGCCTGTTAACGACCCGGGAGGTAAGAGGGCCGACCATTAACTTTCGGCCTGGTAACGACACATTAACTTAATGGGGCCACTAAAGTTCGTACATGTCTTTAGGCCCAATTAGAAAATCTGAGCCCATTACGACGAGCAATTATGCACAGGACCAAAATCGATCAAGCAAAGGTACGACATACAGGGAAAAACATTGCACATCCAGCATATATTACAGGAACTTACATCCACCAGGCAATCAAATATTGATGCCGGTGCAAATAAATGAACAGAACCTAATGATCCACAATGTCACAATCTGCAACCTTAGCGCGGATGACGCCCATAAGCATGTGGACAAGTTCTTGCTGCTTTGCTACACTGTCTTTGAAAACATTGATCAGTTGTTGTTGCGCACGAATGTGGACCTCTGATTCCTCCACCATTTCCATCATTGCTTCAGCCATTCATTGGTTCACAAACATACATTTTTTCCGTTGCATTCGAGACAGAGGAAACTGAACAGATTCAGATGGAGATTTTGGCAGGCTTGTATTATTGATAGTGGAGAGTGTCTCGACCACTACATCATAACATAAATTAGGAGGGGAACCGAACAGATTAATCAAGAGTTATTGCCATATTACCTGGCCTAGATTTATTGGAAAGAAACAATGGGGTTGCCTTGCTGTTTTCAGAGTTTGTCTTCTTATCTTCAGCGGCACCAAATTAACACACTAGCATTGCTATCATTGGCTAGGTCAGATAATAGGAAAGCAACATTGACACAATGAACGTTTGGGCAACCAGACCACACCAGCCTACACCAAATTAACACAATATGGAACAGCTATCATCATCCAGGTAAGGTAATACGAAAGCAACATTGACACAATGAATGGATGGGCAACTAGAGCAGCACAACAATTCATTAATGTGCATGATATGAGATAGTACACTCATGCAGCTCAGTACGCAAAACTATCAGGCAGTTTTCCTCACAAAAACAACATTGTCGCCTTTAACATTTTGCTACAACTAATTTTAGATCAGATAAAGGTTGGATTCACGCCGATTAACAAAATGCATGCTGATGTAAAAATATAGTGATATACAACATGCACTTATATCAGCATTGGAGCACAGAGAATTCCTGCAAAGATACTTTCCTCGAATAAGATCCAATGGAGGAAGTCTTCTATCGTTTAACCTTATTTTCTAAAAGAGAGATGGGTAAGAAACATGTAGAAAATATGATCAGAATGCTATAAAATTTCATGATGCGAGGATACGCACACACTTCTTAGAATGGAGTTGACATATTTTTGCTGGACTGGAGCAGACTAGTTCTTTGTCCACTAGAATCTGCTTATTATCAGTGGGAGTTGGGTTTGTCTGTGCTGGAGCAGTATCTATGAAAACTGGAGTTGGTTTATTATCTCCTGGCATTTGGATCTTTTGCAAAGACCTGGTTTGTAACCCTTCAGATTCTAACATAGCCATCTTCCCCTTGCATGCCTTATATAGAAGAATGGTGCTTCAATTATAAAACATGCTACAACAGAGATGGAATAGGTACTGAAGAATAGAAAGGCAAGACATATTGACAAGTATTCCCTCCATCCGGAGATAAATGGATGGGTCTAGGCGTATTTCAGTTCTAGATACATCCAGTTTTATCCATTTCTGCGACATGTAATCTGGACGGAGGGAGTATGATGTAAGAGCTAGGGATACGACAGGACAACTGTGTAAAAAAACACTACTTGAATGTAAAACTGTATGCTAGCGGAATACATACAGAAAAACACTAAGGCAGCATATGCGTGTATGATTGGGAAACTAAGATGGCATTGCAAGAGACCACTAGAACATCACTTAAATGTAAAAAAAAAGAACATAGTATGGTAGACAGATGAAGGACATACTGATGAATAACAATGCATAAGATATTGAGAAGCATGATGTCCAAACTAAGCAGATGGCATCGCGATAGAGTAGAATGACAGTACTTGAATTTGAAAACATGTTATCATGAATGGAATAGGTACTGAAAAACAGGAAGGCATCCCATATTTATATGCATGATCAGCAGGCTAAGCACAAGGCATTGCAACAGAGTAGATGCACTCCAAGACATTATATGCATGCTGTACCCATATCAATGGCCAAGTTAGAGCAAGGACCTTGTGGGGTGAATAGGATTCATCATCTTTCTGCAAGTCTTGTGAAGAACTGCCTTTACATGTTCCATCATATTGGGTATCATTGACGTCAAGTTTGTTGGCCGTCACATTGCTCCATGAGGCTCTTGTGGATAAATTAGTGTGTGCAATTATATCTGACATGCATGGAAGACAACTAGTAGTTAGATTTATGTAATGAGTGCTTGTAGGAGATGACATAAATAGTAGGACTGCGGTTAACTAGCAGCAACAGGTCTCAAAAACTAAAGGGAGAACACAGACGAAAGCTACAGAATATGTATCGTTTGTACTCGAGATTAACTAGATGACACACAAAAGTATTAAGGAACAACATAGGTTGTACTAGAAGTGGTATAATACTATAATCACCAGCCTGTGGGATAGCATTGGCTGATGGATGATAACTATGGAACAACATTACCTAAAGAACTTGTCTCTTAGTTGAACTATAGAACAGCGTTAACTCCTGAACAAGACCTGTAAGAGATCAGCATGAATATACAGTGAAATGTGATAATCTATTTTCCGTGCTTAGATGAATAACAAAGCCATAAATGTTCCACACAAGTAAGATGAGGGTACAACCTATCTGGCCGCCATTCATAGGAGTGAGCATCATGTGCTGACTTGTCGATGGCCCTGCAGTTGTTGTGGCTGTCCATGTCGGGCACGCGCATTCGATGCAGGGAATTGTTGAGTGGGGACTATAGCTCCCTTCTGGTGTATGCTTCCCTTGTTGGAGCAGCTGCGGTGAGTAGGAAGACGGTGTGGCTGAAGATGCAGAAAACGCATAATGTTAAGAACAACACATCTCTCTAATCTGAAGAAATACCCTAAGAGATCAACAGCAAGGTACGAGAGTGGTCACACATCTGTTGACTGAAGACTAAATTGGGGTCACATGATTTTATTTTATTTTGGTACTGTCTGATCTACGCAGGATGGCTTGATGGCCGTCTTGTGCCTCCCGACTGACACTGTTCGGAATCTTCCCCGAAGAGCCAGCAACCATCGGCAGAGCAGCCTGCCTCCGCCGTCCGTGGCCCCGACCAAAACCCCGCTCCCTGCCCCACCGCATTGCCATGGTTGCACCGCCCCCGGGCCAATCCACAAAGACTCGCCGTCATCCAGATCCGGCGGCGGCAGTACCTTCAACCCACGCAACTCTAAGATAGCCATCTAAGCGCTGCTTCCGCAACGAACTTGCGCCCCCGCACCCTTATGTTAGACACCAGCCAACCGGTAGCCTAGGAGCTCCGCCGGCTCGAGGGGTGTTGCTTCCCATTGGGAATCGATTGGCCCAGAAAAAAATTCAGACAACTGGCGCCTAAATAAAGTGATTTGAGATGAGGGTGCGACCTATCTGGCAGCCCGGTGAAGTAGGCAGCTCCAGCTGCCGAGTCGGTGAGGCCGGCGCGGTTGCGGTGGCTACCGGCGGTAGGGAAGCAGAGATGTCACGATGGTCGATGGCTTCGGGGAAGCAGCGCCGGGGCTCTAGACGGATCCAAAGTTGGAGCCGCTCCGGCGTCGTGAACAACGGCGGGGGTGAATCGGCTCCGGTACGGTTCACGCGACCGTCGTCGAGGCAGCTCCGGCAGCACAGAGTAAGAGGCACACGGCCCAGTGCACGACGACAAATGGACAGCGTCTCCGGGATTAGAGAGGAGGGCGGCTGTGAATTTGGTGCGGTTGGGGCGCCATGGAGGAGGGGCTGAGGTTTCGCGGCTCGGGAGAAGGGAGCTTTCGGGGAGAAGGTGATTTGGCGCCCATGAGGTATGAATGGGGAATTGGGAGGGGGAACCATGTCTTACGGACGCATTTGTCTGAAATGTGTGTGTGTGTGGGGGGGGGGGTTACAGTTTCTACACCTGCCTTTATGCTTCTCGGCTTGGGTCTATGTACTGAGGGTCGGGGATAGTAGACTAACTTTGCTTCTCCGAAATAGTGGGTGCGAGCGATTTCGGGCGAGGAGGGTGTTTTGAAATATAGTGGGCATGAGCGATTTCGGGCGAGGAGGGTGTTTTGAAATATAGTGGGCACGAGCGATTTCGGGCGAGGAGGGCGTGTTTTGAAATATAGTGGGCGCGAGCGATTTCGAGCGAGGAGAGTGTGTTTTGAAATAGTGGGAGCGAGCTATTTCGGGTGAGGAGAGGGTGTTTTTCCGACCATGGTTTATGAATTATTCGGCACATGTCATTTCGGCCGAGGAGAAGGCGCCCTTGGATGAAGTTATGAACCTACCCTCGATGTACAACAGGCCAATTCATGCGTGTCCCACATAGGCCGGTAATTTCGCATCTCCCATTTATTAGCTTGGGCGAATTACATCGAGCAGAGGGTGTTTAACGGTTCGTTCAAATTTTCAGAGAACGAGCATAGAAGGTGGGGTATATGTTTACTAGCTGCTTGGTATTTGTGCAGACAGAGATGTCTGCCCGTTGCTATTTGGAAACAAACAAAGTGACTGCAATTTTGGTTGAACTACACAAGAGAATAGTATAGTCACTGCATGCAGTGTCGTTTGAAAATAGACACGGAAAGATTGGATAGTCACTTCATGGACAGCAGAAAAGTAGTACTGTACTATTTATTGGCCAACACTAGGTGCTTCATTGCTTTGGTCTGATTATACAATGGGCATCATTTTGCCTAAGTTAAAGTTTGTATTCCGAAAATAGTCTCGCCGTGTGATCGAGAGAAGACCAAATCATATTGCAGTGGATGTTCCTCCATCATGTGTGGTTCATTTTCATGGTTCCAGCTGTTGGTGAAACCACTTACGTTTGCAAGAGTAATTGTAGACTTCACAAACAAATTTGTCTTTCACTCTGTACTGAATGTTGGCCAAGAGAAGCATCCATGTTAGTAGGAAGAACAAATGTTTTTTCTATATCTTTGCTTTTGGAGCTACATATTTGTATATGATTTGTGAATTATTGAGATGCATTAACATGTTGATCTTATGTATGGGAATCATACTAGTTGGTTTTGAATTTGGGCTAGTAATGTGAACATATTACAATGCCAGGCCTGTGAGTCTTGTGTGAACATTTCGAACGGATCGGCTCTTACTGTTGTGCACAACATGATCCTTATTTCTGTGTTCTCAGTGTTTACAAGGTACAAACAGTTCCTTATTTCTGTTCGCTCAATGTTTACAAGTTACTGATCGATCACCAGCTAGCCTACTAATGCGCTCCTGGCAGTTTTAGTTGGGACGCGAGATCTGAAGTGGCAGTTTTTTGAATAAAAATGCTTACCTCAGAAGAAACTGACAAGCTGCTCTGAAGAAAATGCCATGCGAATCTGAAGAAACTGCCAGCAAAAACGTTCCCAAATGCCTTATCTCCCAGCGAACGTTCATCAGCTAATGCGATCCTACATGTATACCATCCGACCTACTCGATCCTACACGTACAATATCCGACCTACTCGATCCTACACGGATATATTGCGGATCACGCACTTGCTACCTCCTATCCGGTTTGCAGGGCTCAATTCAAAAAACGACCGACTCGATCCTACACGAATAAATAGCGGATCACGCACGTACTACCTCATTTCCGGTTTGCAGGGCTTAATTCAAAAATCTCACCAACCAAGGTAGATGATGAGTGGTGGAATCATTTTTGACAAGGAGGGAGTACCTCATCTGGATGATTCGAGTGGACTTGTTTGACCGTCATGCCGTGGTGCGACCCAGCACGGACGGGATGCACCACTGACGGGACGGGACGGCACAGTCATAATTTTAGTTTCTCTAGTTTTCCACGGCAAGCTGGAGCGCTAAGCCATGCCTGCTTATGCATTGAATTCCGATGACCGCGATGACCGTCGCATTTCCCGCGACACGCTGGTTCGCCTACCTTCCGCCTGTAATTACTGTTTCCTGGCCTTCTCCGATGGCACCATCACCCAACTCGCCCTATCCTCATAAGGCCCCACCGGCCCGACGTCGCTCGCCACTTATCCTCGCTCTCGCCACGTCCGCGATAGGCGACGCTAGAGGCGGTCACCGCCGGAACTAGTGTTCGGTTTTCACCGAAAGGCAGACGGAGGGAGGAGGCATTCTATCGGTCTTTAGATGGCAATGCGGAGTATGAGGAGTTGTTGGAGCGCGACCTCCAGGCGGAGGAGCAGCGTATCGCCGATTTGCGCCGCCAGCATGACATGGAGCAGCAGCGCACCGACGCTCTGAGTCGCGAGCAGAGCGCCCGCAACTGGGCCGACTACATGGAGGCCGGCGCCCGGCATATAGCCCTGGAGGCTGTCGGGAACGCACGCATTCGCGACGCCGAATTTTACTACCAGCTCGTCAAGTGGGTTTCCTGCTTAGAAGCTGAAGCTTCGGTGGACCACGCCGGCATGGCAAGGGCCAACGCGCGCGAGCAACGCGCCCTATCACACCTCTGGCATGTCCGAGGCGAGGCGGAGGACGCCGGTGCCGGTGTTTAGCGTGTACCGCAGATGGCGGCCGGCATCATCAAGTTAGCTAGGAGTAAGTTAGTACTTGTACACTACTAGAGTATTAGTGGGAGTAGATAGTTAACTTGGCTATAATGGTTGTCAACGTGGAAGTTCAGTACTCTATATCTGGATCAGACCTGTTACCTTGCTCTGAATGTTGAACTTTCCGTTTGAATGTATGGAATGGGATGTTATTTTTTGAAATGGGTTGTATTTGTCCGCCACGGGTTTAGAGGCTGACTTGTGGGCCTACTAGGTTGACACGTACACAATCAGTAGATGATTGTATGTGGAGAGGATGACAGCAGGGACCCACCAAGGTCATGGCAGTACGCAAGCAAGTGCCTCCTTACTTCAAGCCAATAAAAAAATGGCTCCTCCTAATGGATTTCTGACATCTGGGTCCCATGGCATTGTCAACGTAGTCAATAAACGAGAGAATTGCACAACGAGCGGTTGACACCAGGGACCCAGCAGCTCGCCTAGTTATTTTTGTTTTGGGTTAATTTGATAAATGCCACTCCAAATCTGGTGATTCCGAGAAATGCCACTGCAATTTCGAAACTTTGAAAAAATCCATTTCATGCCATTTCCAGTGGCATTTTTCGAAGTCTGGAGTGGCGTTTTTCAAAGTATGCAAAAATTGCAGTGGCGTTTTTTTCAAAGTTTGCCAAAATTGCAGTGGCATTTTTATGTATCGCCATAATTGGAGTGGCATTTATCAAATTTGTTTTTCAGACGAAAGCTGGGTGTGAACTGGGCTGTGCGGGGCACTGTGGCCTGTCTAGACAGCCTTTTCTTTTATGTTTACCACAGACCAGCCCAGTAGTTTTTTTTCTTTCTGAAAATGGCTAGCCCAGTTTTTTTGTGATTTGTCAAGTAAGTCGCTTTGTCAGGCCTGTTGGGCTGCAAATCTTTCAAGACAAGGAGAGCTTCATTCGGCTGGCAGAGAAAATGGCCTATCAGTAATGAGAAATGGAGTGTACATTTTCAAAACAGTTTCAAATTTCTTTTTTTTTTCATTTCGAGATTTTAAATTGCATTGATTTTTATGCGTGGACAATTTGTTGGATTTTATATTGATATAAATTTATTTTTAAAACAAGTTTGAATGTGACTCGAAATTTCGGGACTGAAAACAATTCGGACCGCACCGAAATATGTAAAATTTCGTATAATTTTTTAACCGTGGCCACAATATGGGCTGTAATGCTAACAAAAAGAATATGGGCTCCAAAAAAACCTTAAGAATTAGCAAATGGGCTGTAAATGATTAGAAATAATGGCAGATGGGTTGTATGCTGTTTTCCACAGATTTGAGGCTTTCCTAAAAAAAAGGTTGACGCACAAGCAGTGATTGTTGGATGTCCAACCAACGACCGTCGTGCTTCTTCAATCTCTGCTCTTCCTGCTCTAGCCGCTCAAACAAGCGCCGACGGGACTGCCTGCTCCCTCCTCCCGCGGCCGGCTATGCTGTCGCGCAGGGCCTCACCGCCCGACCGTACTCCCATCGCTCGCCTAGCCATCCCTCTACTCACCCACACCTGCTGTTATTCTCCGGTGACGGTAGACGAACCAGTAAACCCTCGTACTCCCCTCCGCGTGGGAAACAACTGCTGAGTCTTCCCTGGCTCCGTGTCGTTCCCTTCCTAGACCTCGCCGTCATCCACCGCCCTGGTGCTCTCGCCACGGCGTGGTCAACGTGGTCAACGAACGACATGAATTGGAAGTGGACTGTACGTGGAGAGGCTGACAGCTGGGTCCACGGCCGCATGCAAGGAAATGCCTCCTTATTACGCGTAAAATAATGATTCCTCCACCCGACAGTTGGGACCCACCGGAAGGGCCTCTGTATTTCGCAAAAAAACGTTCCCCCCGCTGACAGGTAGGACCCACCGGCTATATCTTCGCACGACAGAAAGTGCCTCCTTATTACGCACAAAAAAATGAATACTCCCCTGCTAGCTAGGACCGACCATAGTGGGAGGCTGACTTGTGGGCCTACTAAGATGAGGGAGACAGAGGGCTTTGTCAACTTAGTCAATATGAGAGATTATAGCTCATGTGACCGTACGATGTCCAAACAAGGGCCGCGGTGCTTCTTCAACCTCTGGTCTTCTTGCTCCAGCCGCCCAAACAACTGCCGGCCGTGCCGCCTGCTCCTGCCTCCCATGTCCAGCTGTGCTGCCACCACTGGCCATGCCATCCCTCTATACTCACCCACACCTCCTGTTATTCTCCGGCGACGGCAGCCTCACACCGCAGCCGAAGCAGTCAACCCACGTACTCCCTCTGCGTGCGCATCCACTGCCGCGTCTTACCCGGCTCTGCGTCGTCCCCTTCCTAGGCCTCGCCGCCCTGGTGCTCTCAGCGTGGCGTGGTCAACGTGGTCAAGGAACGACTTCCATCGGAAGAGTACTGTACGTGGAGAGGTTGACAGCTGGGTCCACGGCAGCAGCAAGGAAGTGCCTCCTTGTTACGCGCAAAATAATTATTCCTCCACCTGATAGCAGGGACCCACCGGACGGGCCACCGTATTTCGCGAAAAGATGTCCCCCCCAGCTACATCTTCGCATGGAAGGAAGTGTCTGACAGTCAGGACCCACCTGGTCAAAGCGTACGTAGCATTGTCATTCTGGTCACGAACGTGTACGTACATACTGGTCGATCGGTCTGTCTGCAAGCTGCAGCGATGAACCGTGGCCGTGTAAGGAAGGGCACGTGTCATAGTAGATGCGCACACGTGTCGTAGTAGAGGCGCGCACGTAGCATGTACACATACCTACAGCCAGGGTGCAAGAAAGTAAATACGGCCACGTACGTACATACGGGCGGGGTCTCGAACGCCTACCCGCGCATACGTACGGCCAGGGCTCGTGTACATGGCTGGGTCGAAACGGAGAAACTGCTTCGTCGTCGTGTTCATCAGGAGCCAACCGGCTTGGACGTAACAGCCGATGGAAACGAGGCCTGGCGTACCGCAGAACAGAGTAAACGGCCTTGTGTTCGACAAGCAACGGTCAAAACGGGATCCTGTTCATCGGGAGGGGTCTGGCGTACCGCAAAACGGAGGAAGCGGACTTCTCTTGGACCTCCTACGGTCGAAACAGGGTCCTGTTGATCGGGAGGGGTGTGGCGTACCGCAAAAAGGAGGAAATGGACTTGTGTTGGAGCGCTACGGTCAAAACGGGGGTCGTGTTCATCGCGAGGGGTGTGGCGTACCGCAAAATGGGACTCCATGGGATACTGTTCATCTCCACCGTCGACTGCCTCCACGGGCTACTGTTCATCCACCGTCGACCTCATCCTGCCTCCACCGGCGACTGTTCATCCATGGGCTCCTGTTCATCCACCCTCCACCGCGCGCTCCTCCACCGGCGGCTACTGTTCAACCAGCCCTCTCCACGGGGTCCTGTTCAACCACCCCTCCACCGGTTACTGTTCATCCAGCCCTCCACCGGCTACTGTTCAACCAGCCCTCCACGGGGTCCTATACATCCAGCCCTCCACGGGGTCCTGTTCATCCACCCCCAACCAGCTCAATCGGGGTCCTGTTCATCCAGCGGCAACGACCTCTACTACCACGGGGTCCTATTTATCCACCCCCTCCGACCGGGAACTGTTCATCCAAACCCCCCCAACAACGCTCACTGTTCATCAAGGGAAGGAGGCAGCATGGTTCGATTGGCTTCAGTTAGTAGCAGTAGCGAAGGAATCACTCGGGTTCAGTTAACAGCAAGGGATCGATCGCTCGGGTTCAGTAATGTAGCTAGTGCAATCGCTCGGGTTCAGTTAGAGCCCAATGCCTCGCTCGGGTTCAGTTAGAGCGCAACGCCTCGCACACGCGCGTACGTGTACGAGAGAAACGCGCATCGCTCGACCCCCGACCACCCACCGTAACCGGGAACTCCCCGATATTTTCCTTGCCCTCGCTTCTACCACGGTTTTTTCCGTCATGGACGGCCCAAAGAATGTCATGTAGCTGGGTCTCCGGCCCGCCCAGGACAAAACCATTTTCTGTCATGATTTTTTGTCATAGAAGTAGGAGCCCACCACATCTATGATGATACCGGGTTTTGTCACAATTATCGTCATAAGCATGACAGAAAAAAATTCGTTCGGCCCAAAATGTCACGGATGTGTTTTTTTGTAGTGTATGGTGTTATTTTAGTACGAACTCTTGGATAGATCAATCGAAAAGGATAACTTCGTGTTATTTTAGTACGAACTCTTAGATAAATCAATCGGAAAGGATAACTTTGAGGTGATTTCGTACCCTACAAACAATTTCTTCTTATGTTCTCGGCTAGATTGTAACTTTGGAGTAATTCTTCATCACACATTGAGGGATGGTTATATGATCCAATTATATTAGGATTGTTGAGAGATTGCACTTGCGAAAGTACGGACCCTAGGCCTTGTTTTCAAGCATTGCAATACCGTTTGTGCTCACTTTTGTTACTTGCTACCTTGCTGTTTTTTATTGTTACTATTACAAAAATAAATATCTACTATGATTACTACACTTGTATCACCATCTCTTCGTCGAACTAGTACACCTATACAATTTACCATTGTATTTGGTGTGTTGGTGACACAAGAGACTTTTTATTATTTGGTTGCAGGATTGTTCGAGAGAGACCATCTTCATCCTACGCCTCCAACGAATTGATAAACCTTAGGTCATCCACTTGAGGGAAACTTGCTACTGTCCTACAAAACTCAGCCCTTAAAGGCCCAACACAAGTCTACAAGAACAAGTTGTGTAGTAGCCATCAATTAGCACTACTCAGTTCATGTAATCGTAATGAAATCCGTCATGTTTATATGAAGATCCGACTTTTTTATATGAAATCCTTCATGCTTATATGAAATTAGTCCATGTTTGCATGAATTTCCTCTGATTGGTTAGAGTTGTGAAAATGTATGCCGCTGGTGTTGGATGTCATCCTCCACAGACGGAAGCGGGAATGTACGTGAATTGAACTTATAATGATGTTTCAAATAGTCTTTTTCCTGCTGGTCTTGGGCTCCATGATGACCTCCGTCCTGCTGGTCTTGGTCCTGTTGCACTGATATGGAAACCTTTGCTTGACGCCTCGGTACTCCGCGCCTGTGCTTGCTTCCTAAGCCCCAAAGAGGAAACAAGGACGCTGCGCGGACTGGCGCCCGCCTGGTCTCGATCGTCATGGCTCACGTCACGAGAACCTTGCGAGGTTTGCCTTGCCTTGAATTCTTCGCCCCTCGCTAGCCAACCTGGTGAGGCCGCTCCAAGAGGAGGTCTTGTGTCGTCCGCCTCGCGAGGCTTGGCCCCTCGCGAGGGTCTTGAATGCCTGTTGGTGAAGATGGGCCGTATGGGCCCGCTCGCAGAGCCACGCCGTGGGCCGCAGGCAGGCAAGTCTGGGGACCCCCGTTCCCAGAACGCCGACAGTAGCCCCCGGGACCAAGGCGCGCTCGGGCTTGGCTTCGAGGCGAAGCCAGAGGTCAGGTGCGGAGCGTCGCGGGCCCCAATAGCCTGCGGCCTTGGTCGACGCGTGGCGGTTGATCGGACGTGGGCGTCTCCGCTTCCCCACGCGGCCTCGGCAATTGCCCGGCTTGACAAGTCCCTAGGACATGCTAGGAAACACCATCATTAACTATGATCGTGGGAGGCGCCGGTTGGCCTCCTCCTGCCATAAATGGGGAGGGGGGGCAGAGCCCTCGTCGCCCATCTCTTCCCATTCCGCTTGCTTCTCCTCCTCTGCTCCACCATCGACACCAATGGCGCCCATCCGAAGGTTTTCTACTGTGGAGAAAGGAAAGACTCCCCTCGACAGGCCGGTGCCGCTCCAGCCGAAGAAGAGGCCAGTCCACTGCCGCGAGGCAGCGGCGATGTAGGTGGTGATGAGGCCTTGGTGCGAGCGGCCTCCCCCTGGGTATCCGTTACCCCTGTACGCCCAAGCTAGGGGCTCAGGAGGAAGAGTGTAACGCCCACGATGCGGCTATATCTCCCACGTGTCGAGGCACGACTTAGAGGCATAACCGCATTGTGGTTTTGTCGCAAGAAGGGTCATCTTCACACAATCCCATGTAATGAACAAGAATGGGGTAACGAGAGTTGGCTTACAATCGCCACTTCACACAATACATAAATATAATTCATACATCATCCAAAATCCACACATAGACCGACTACGGTCAAATCCAAATGAAAATAAGATAACCCCAAATGCTAGATCCTCGATCGTCCCAACTGGGCTCCACTACTGATCATCAAGAAAAGACACATAGTAACGACCACGTTCCTCATCGAACTCCCACTTGAGCTCGGTTGCGTCATCTGCACTGGCATCGTCGACACCTGCAACTGTTTTTGTAGAATCTGTGAGTCACGAGGACTCAGCAATCTCACACCCGCGAGATCAAGACTATTTAAGCTTATAGGAAAGGATGGTGTAATGAGGTGGAACTGCAGCAGGCACTAAGCATATATGGTGGCTAACATACGCAAATAGAGCGAGAAGAGAAACAACGCAACGGTCGCGAAGCTAGAAATGATCAAGAAGTGATCCTGAAACTACTTACGTTCATGCATAACTCAAACCGTGTTCACTTCCCGGACTCCGCCGAGAAAAGACCATCACGGCCACACACACGGTTGATATATTTTAATTAAGTCAAGTGACAAGTTCTCTACAACCGGACATTAACAAATTCCCATCTGCCTCATAACTGCGGGCACGGCTTTCGAAAGATAATACCCTGCAGGGGTGTCCCAACTTAGCCCATTATATGCTCTCACGGTCAACGAAGGATAAACCTTCTCCCGGAAAGACCCGATCAGTCTCGGAATCCCGGTTTACAAGGCATTTCGACAATGGTAAAACAAGACCAGCAAAGCCACCCGAATGTGCCGACAAATCCCGATATGAGCTGCACATATCTCGTTCTCAGGGCACACCGGATGGGCAAGACGTCGGGTTGGCATAGACCCTGGTTGCCCAGGGGGCGCCGGACATCGCCCAGTTTGGGCCAGCACTCGAAGAAGCACTGGTCCGGGGTTTAAATAAAGATGACCCTAGGGCTCGCGAAAACCCAAGGGAAAAGGCTTAGGTGGCAAATAGTAAAACCAAGGTTGGGCCTTGCTGGAAGAGTTTTATTCAAGGCGAACTGTCAAGGGGGTCCCATAAATCACCCAACCGCGTAAGGAACGCAAACTCAAGGAACATAAAACCGGTATGACGGAAACTAGGGCGGCAAGAGTGCAACAAAACACTAGGCATAAGGCCGAGCCTTCCACCCTTTACCATATATATAGATGCATTAATTAAATAAGAGATATTTTGATATTCCAAAAATATCCATGTTCCAACATGCAACCAACTTCAACTTCACCTGCAACTAGCAACGCAATAAGAAGGGCTGAGCAAAAGCGGTAACTTAGCCAAACAACGGTTTGCTAGGAAAGGATGGTTAGAGGCTTGACATGGCAATATGGGAGGCATGATATAGCAAGTGGTAGGTAGCGCAGCATGGCAATAGAGCGAACAACTAGCAAAGCAAAGATAGAAGTGATTTCGAGGATATGGTCATCTTGCCTGCAAGGTTCTCAGAGTTGTCGAAAGCTTGATCCTCGTAAGCGTACTCAACAGGTTCCTCGATCACGAACTCGTCTCCCGGCTCTACCCAAAACAAGAACACAAGCAATGGAATCACAATCAATCACGGGGAATGCACAAGCAACATGATGCAATACATGAATGATATGCAAGAAATGATATGCGATGCATATGCGTGCTCCGGACGAAAAATGATGAACAAGGCAGTAACTTGGCAAACCAAGCATTCCACTGGAAAGATGAGATGATTTCAGTTGAAATCGATATAAAGATCACTGGAAACGGATGCACGATTTGCAAATGGCAAGCAAAACAAGAATGACACGAATCTGCGATTAACAGCATGATAGCACTTAGAATGCAACAAGTAACAATGCTACAGCACTCCAACGTAGCAACAAAGCATATGACAGTAATCAATAGGAGATGATTGACAAAAGATGAACACTGAGCTACGGCTAGTTCACACCACAGCAGGTTCAAACAGGCAAGGCAAAAGTGCAAAAGATAACAGGTTCACCAACTTGGTGAAATTACTGGACATGACTGAAACAGCATCATGTAGCAATGTTCAGAGCACGAAATCAACATGCTACAGGAACTTAAAATGGCAAAACAAGGCATGGTAGTATTCTACTAAATGCATATGACAAAAGTCCCTTACTGACCATAAGCCAAAAAGGACCAGAAGATATGATGGCAACCAGAAAACAGAGCATGGCAGAAACAATAATATGAAGGCATCTTTGTGAGCTTGATGCACTCATCACAAGGCAATCCATGACAAAACAAGCATACCTAAAGCAAGATGGCATGTTTATGAAGCTATCCATGGCAAGAGCAAGTACATAGCATGTATGAAACAACTACAGCAAGCTTGGCAAAATTGAATATCATGTTAACAATCTGCCAGAAATATTTTATAGCAAAAGTAGAGCAAGATTGAGTCATGCTATGGCACTCCATAATTGCAAACAAGAGCATGAATGGATCAATTACAACAATATCTACAAAACATCCTTACTGAATATCTCCAAAAGGAGCACAGATCTCTCTGTAGCCACATGGATACATAGCAATAAAATAACGGCAGTCACAGACTTGGTAAAATTACTAAGTCCCTGAAATCAGAAACATTACAAAGCCTAGTTTGCATGCTTGTGCTAGTCACCACAGAGATCACAAAAATACATGGCATACACCTCTGTAAAGATGGCATGGCATACATCAAAACACATGTAGAGCTCATGCCCATAAGATGCACAGATTAAATGCAACAAAAATAACAAATCCTCAAGTTCTGATAAGTAACAGCAGATAACAGCAACTAGCACTCTTGCACCAGAGATTTGGGCATCAAGATTGACTCAAATGAACATGGTGCAATGGAACAAAATGAAGAGCATCACGAGATATTACACGCACGAAATGGAGCTATATGCAGAGAGTTATGATGCGATGAACATGAGCATGTATTGTATAATTCTCAGGACTTGGGATTTTCGGGAGAGGAGAAGAGAAGTCAACCTTCGGGTTGACCCGATCTGGATCGGGCTAGGGTTCACCGGAGCTGACGCGGCTGCCGGCGACGGAGGGCGATGACGGCGAGTGTCGTGGAATTGTCACGACAGATGTCCTCGTGCAAGGACTTAGTCGTGGAGCCATCGCAGCTAGGAAGCTTATAGGGGTTGAACGGGACAAGGAACACGAGGGTTATACTGGTTCGGCCCCTTACGGTGAAGGTAAAAGCCTACGTCCAGTTGAGGTGGTATTACTTAGGGTTTCGATGACCAGGGAACTTAATCGCTATGCCTGGCTCTCGATCTGTTGTCTCTCGTCCTGAACCGCCGCCGGGTCATCCCTTTATATAGAGAGGTTGACGCCCAGCGGCTCTCAGAGTCCCGGCTGGCTTATAACAGTATCCGGCTCGGACTCTTAGCTAGTCCTGCCTTACATTACAAGTCTTGCCATAACGGCGGTTTACCACTACGGGCCTTAAGCCGCCTCCGGGTCTTAAGCCCACTATTGACCCGCCATCCTCTAGCCTGGTATTGGGCTTCACGAGATGATCATTATAACGTAACCCGGCCCCTCCTGGGCGGGTGACTCTAATAGTTATATCCTCAACATTAGGCCCCAGATTGATTTGAACCGGTTCATGTCAATCTTCAATCCCTTTGAAAGAAAATCTTCCGGCTTCTGCTTGTGCGAAGGTTATAACCCGCCGTGACGTCATCTTCTGGATTCTTGGTAACCCGCCGTGACGTCATCTTCCATTAAATTCATTTTTTATTCTGTCATATCCCAACGGATCTTATCTTTAATGACCATCCCGAAAATTGAGGCGTTTCTGCGGCAAGATAATCACGTCTTCGGCCTCCTCGTTTCTCGCACCCATTTACCAGCCATCCCTCATAAATAGGCCCGGCCCATAAGCCCTCATCACTCTTCTCCTACATCGTCTTCCTCCTCTGCCGCCCATAGCCCGAGCTCCGCCGCCGCCGCGCCCCTTGTCTTCCTCAACCTCGGCCACTGCATCACCCTGAGCTGGTCCAGAGAAACGGCGGCGACCTCCGCATCTCATCAGCGCCAGTAAGTCCTTGCCACTCCCTACAGTAGATTCGCATTAGGGTTCTGTCATTCTTCCCCTGTTCTTTGTAGTTCATCCCGAGTTCTTCACAGTTCTTCCACCGCGACCTCTTTTGATCCGGAAAGTAGGATAGAACTCCTGCGGTAGTGGTTTCGCACTCATTTTTATGCTAGTAGATTCCTTTTATCCGCAGAAAGACCTCGTTCTGAGCTCATGAACTTCTCTGTATCAGCTTTCTAGGTCTAGAAATTTTTCTTTCTGGACGATCGTTTGATCCAAAATAATCCCTACAACCTGTGAAACCTGTTTGTACAACACTTAGTCAAAAACCTGCATCTGTTAACCATGGCGGCTCATATCTCCGGCTTAAAAGAGGCCATGCGCTGTGAAATTTCCGGCTTATTCATGATAGAGTTTTAAACAACTTGAATTACTTATGATATCCACAGCGGCTTAGATAACCCGACACACTTAGCCATATATCATTAGGCTCCTTCATAAGCCGCCATTTTGAATACTGAACTGAAATCTTCCTCCGGCTTATATTTGAACCGGACATTTTCTTTTGTCATAGGCTTTCGTCTTTCACCATGCCGCCCAAGGCTCCCAAGGCACCCATTACGTGCAACTGGGTGAGATCCAATGTTACTGATAATACTTTAGATGACTTTGTGAAGACGGGTTACCTGCCTAAGAAGGAGGTCATGTCCTATCGTGCCCCTGACCCGTCCGAAGAAAAACCTCAACCAAGAGACGGAGAGGTTGTTATATTTGCTGATCACATGAGCCGGGGCTTTGCTCCTCATGGCTCAAGATTCTTCAGAGATGTTCTGAACTTTTTCGATCGGCGACCTCAACACATTGGACCCAATTCCGTGTCGAATATTTGTAACTTTCAAGTGTTCTGTGAGGTATATCTCGGAGAAGAGCCCAGCCTACTGCTCTTTAGGGAGCTGTTTTATCTGAACCGCCAGAACGAGTGTGCCAACGGGCCTAGCTTGGAACTTGGCGGAATTTCGATCCAACGACGGAGAGATTGCCTCTTTCCTTATGCTGAGCCGCCAAGCCACCCAAAGGACTGGAACCAGACATGGTTCTACTGCCAGGATACTTCTCCGGCTGATGAAAACCCTCTGCCCGGCTTTCGCGCCCTGCGTCTGGAGTCAAATCACCCCCTGCCAGACAAATTATCTCAAGCTGAGCGACAACCGCTTATCCCCACCATCAACAAGATTAAAGCTCTTCTGGGAAACGGCCTTAACGGTGTTGATCTGGTCCGGGTCTGGATTGCTTGGCGGGTGATTCCCTTGAGCCGCCGCCCCGGCTTAATGTGTGATTACACGGGCCGGAAGGATGATCCTCTGCGGCACAGCCCCAACGACCTACCTGAGGACGTCGTTGACGACATGACTAAGTCCCTTCTGAACGAGAGCTTAGCAGACTGCGGGAGGACAGGCTTAAGTCCCTTCTGCAAAGCTAACCCGGCTCCGGCGGTAAGCTACTGATCTGAGCACCTCACTTTCCATTTTAACAATTTTCATCTTAACCTCAAGAAACCTTTGTTGTATTTTTCAGGCTAATGATAAGTTCTGGAAGGTCAAGTATGATCATGAGGCTGCTAAAAAGGCCAGGAAGGTTAAGAAAGCCGCCAGGAGAGCCGCTCCCCGCAAGAAGGGGAGTAAGCCTAGCGCCTCAGACCTGCTTCAGCTGGATGACACCTCCGAGTCAGAGGTAACCCTTCATTCTTACGCCCTTCTCTTGTTTTTTGTTTGTTCTTAACCATCTTATTGACATTGATTATCAGCAGGAGGACACCGGAGCGAGTAACCCGGTGATTGAAGAGGTAACTATACTTTCCTCCGACTCGGAACCCTTGCCAAGGCTGAAAGTCCGAAGAGTAACCCGGAAAGTAAGATTTTCCCATCCTTTAGCTTATCAAGATCCTCAATTTCTTTTGAAGCAACAGATTCATGAGAGCCGGAGGCAAACCCGGGCCAGCAAGGATGCAGACCTCTCCTCCGGCTTACCCGAAGCATCAAGGAAGCGCCGGACCGAGGTTATCTCCAACTTATATCCTTTTCATCCTTTGGCGGGCGTCACTCGCCAACCACTCAATTCTTCTGACTCAAACTATCAGGAAACTTCACCTTCCTCCGGTGACTCCATGCAATCTAACTTGCCGGCTTTCAAGACTGCACCCGGGTAATGATGATCATCTTATTTTGTGCTTATCTTACTCATGTTTTTGCACTAACCTTTTGACTTTCAGCACACAAGCAAAGCTCAGCAAGAGGGCAAAGAAAAGTCACCCGGTCGAAGAACCGGTCTTGACTGAACCCAACGCCTCTGCTTCTGAGCCGCCGTCTGCACTAGCTCCAGAAACCACCGCTCCAACTGAACAACAAGCCATGGAGAGTTCTGACAACCCGGAAATCCCCAGCTCAGCTCAACCGGCCGATGACCCGGATGTGGTGATTACCCGGACCGAATATGTTGAGCCGGGAAGACTCACTGTGCTGGCCAGATGCTCTGCTAAAGAAGAACTGCTGGAGCGCCGCAGGGCCAGACTGGATATCACTGACTATGCTAACTTAAGCATTGGAGACATTGTTTCTGGTTATATTGGTCAAGTGCACAACAGCCGGGACCTGGAGATTGACATGGTGAAGCAGATACAGCAAAAATCTGAGGTACAACTCTCTTGCTTACTCCATAGTCATCCTTACCATGCTAGCCCCCAAGTCTATTACTTATGATAGAATATGTTGTAGACTTAACTTCCGGCTTACCTTCATGAACCGGCACTTATAAATAGAATCTTTCAGCATACATTAGCCCCCAAGTGCCAAGTGTCTTTGCTTGCAAAGTGCTTGGGACTTTAATGTTGTATGATAATTACTCAAACTGTAAACCGGAATTTGTACAGGCTGCCTGCAAGAAATTTGAATCGGAAATCTCTGAGCTGAAGAACCGCCTGAAGACTCAAGAAACTGAGACCCGGAAGGGCAATGCCAAGTTTGAGTTCAGTGTTGCTGCACAAGAAAAATTGAAGAAAAAATTTGAAACAGAGAGAAAAACTTGGGCCGACGAGAAGACCGCCTTACTCAGCCGAGCCGAACAAGCGGAGGCTGCCCTTACTGAAAGAACCGCCGAACTCTCCGGCTTAAAACACCATGTGTCACAGATGGTCTCCGCAATCTTCGGTAAGTTATTCTGTAAGCTTTTAACAAGTTTACATTCTTCATGTCTCATAAGTCCCATCGTTGCCATCAGCTCACTTGACGTTATTATGCAGGTCCCAGAAGCTCCAATCTGAATCAGAACGTGCTGACCAAGCTGAGGGCGGTTTACACCTTGGTGGAGCAGCTCTACACCGGGTCACGACGTGCTTTAGCCGTTGTGGCTCTGTCCAATGAGGTTCCCACTCACCTGGCAGACATACTCAGGCGGCTTGCCGTACTTCCTCAACGCTTCCAAGAGCTGAGACGGGCTTCTGCAAGAGCCGGAGCTATAGCTGCTCTGAGCCGGGCCAAGGCGTTTCTACCGGAGCTAGACCCGGCCGACATCGCTCTTGGATACCCCAGCCTGAAGGAAGACGGCACCCCCTTTGACCAGAAAGACTTTGCCGCCTGCGTGAAGAGCGTGCGCCCGGTGGCCACCTTGATTGGGAATGACACCGACCTTACCAAATATCAGCCGGGCTATGACGCGGAGAATCAGAGGATCCCCACTCCACGCTATGAAGCTATCAGCCTGATCCCTCCGACTCGTAAGCATACCTTCGCTCCAGAAGTTGACCCGGCCGGGTTAATTGATGAAGAGGCTCAATTTGAATCTTTGAGCGGCATTGACTGGAAATCATCAACCTTCCAGGTCATGGAAACAGCCGGAGGAGCGGAGAGGGATGAGCCGGGAGCTTCAACCCAACAAGCACCTTGATTCCTTAGGTGGCTCATGGTTACACCTTAAAAACAATGCCTCACCTTTTGCACTCGGGGAGTCTTGTAATAGAGTAGGACAAACACTTAATTTTGTCGTGCCATCGTGCACGTGTGGAGTGCTTAACTCCGTTGAAGCTGCTCTTTTATATTCCTCCGGGTTATGTTTGATCATTGACTTTCCTTCAGTTTAAAGAACTGTCTTTCATTGTCCTGCATAAAAAACAAATCACAAGTCTCTATGCGGCTTTCTGCACTGAGAGCCATATATTTTACATATAACCCGGAGTATGAGCCAAAGTCATAAAAGACCGGCTCTCAATTATGTCCTCGAGGTAACCATGATAGCATACCTGCAAGCCTTTAAGTACACTTCTGGTTTATGTAACCCAAATAAGTAGGTTGAGAACTCAACTCCGGTTCACCAGCATCGGTAATGCTTATTATGTGCTATCAACATTGTTAATCAAAGTTAAGCCGGCGGAGTGAGAACCGCCCTTGCACACTGTTGATATGATCAAAAGAACTTGTTGCAAACCAAAAGATAAAAACTTAGGGGCTTCTGGTTCGAATACGACCAGAGAACCGTCCCAAAGGGGTTAAGCTAAGATTCGAATGCGATCATATAGCCCCCAGTGGCTTTGGCGTTGCCTATCAAGAGGGTACCGACAGCTATGTTCTCTTGGGTTCGGATACGACCCATGTTTGAACAGGAAGCCCCCAAATGACCTTAAGAATTGTTTAACGACGCTGATTCGAATACGATCCACGTCGGTTCCCAAAGGGGGTTGAGCCATGATTCAAATATGATCAAGAAAAACCCCCCAATGAGCTCGGCAATTTGCCAATCAAGTGGGTATCGACAACTATGTTCTTTTGGTTCGAATACGACCTATGTTTGAACAGGAAGCCCCCAGGTGATCATATTGTTAACGGCTAGAGTCAAATACGATCGTAAGCCGGATCCACCTCCAAGTGACCATGTAATGTTGTAATGGAAATAACACATTTACCTTTGGAGGAGAAAAGGACAGAGGTCCTGTTTTATTGTTTATCATAATATATACATGGCTATAGAAATATGTACATTATGAGAGCCGGTGGCTCAAGTGTAATAAGGCCGAAGTTGAGCTATGTTCCACGGCCGACGGGTCTCTTCCTCCGACTTACGTGAATCTTTGTGCTCCCGAACATCGATAAGGTAGTATGACCCGTTGTACAAGTTCTTGCTGACCACAAAGGGCCCTTCCCAAGGCGGGGATAACTTGTGTGCATCTGTTTGATCTTGGATGAGCCGGAGCACCAGATCACCTTCCTGGAAGACCCTGGACTTAACCCGGCGGCTGTGATAGCGGCGCAGGTCTTGTTGGTAAATCGCCGAGCGAGCTGCTGCCACATCATGCTGTTCGTCCAACAAGTCAAGAGCATCTTGGTGCGCCCGCTCATTATCTGCCTCAACATAAGCCGCCACCCAAGGCGAGTCATGACGGATATCGCTAGGGAGGACCGCCTCCGCTCCATAAACCATGAAGAAAGGCGTGTAACCCGTAGACCTGTTAGGAGTAGTATTGATGCTCCATAACACGGAGGGTAACTCCTCCACCCAACAACCCGGCGTCCGTTGCAAAGGGACCAAAAGCCGGGGCTTGATGCCCTTCAAGATTTCCTGATTGGCTCTCTCAGCTTGACCATTGGATTGAGGGTGAGCCACTGATGAGACATCAAGTCGAATATGTTCTCGTTGACAAAACTCCTCCATGGCGCCTTTAGACAGATTGGTACCGTTGTCAGTTATAATGCTGTGTGGAAAACCAAAGCGAAATATCACCCTTTTCATGAACTGAACCGCTATGGCTGCGTCACACTTACTAACTGGCTCTGCTTCAACCCACTTTGTGAACTTGTCGACCGCCACCAAGAGGCGAGTCTTCTTATCCTTGGATCTTTTAAAAGGGCCAACCATATCAAGTCCCCAGACCGCAAATGGCCAAGTGATTGGAATCATCCTCAACTCCTGAGCCGGCACATGAGCCCGTCGCGAAAACCTCTGACAACCGTCACATTTACTGACCAAGTCCTCTGCATCTGCATGAGCCGCCAGCCAATAAAAACCATGACGAAAAGCCTTGGCCACAAGGGATTTTGAACCGGCATGATGTCCACAATCCCCCTCGTGAATCTCACGTAAAATTTCTTGACCTTCCTCAGGGGAAACACAACGCTGGAAAGTTTCAGTGACACTGCGACGATGCAGCTCACCATTGATAATTATCATTGACTTAGACCGCCGGGTTATTTGTCTGGCCAAAGTTTCATCCTCAGGCAATTCTCCCCGGGTCATGTAAGCCAAGTATGGTACTGTCCAGTCTGGGGTAATGTGGAGAGCCGCCACCAACTGTGCCTCCGGGTCAGGGACAGCCAAGTCTTCCTCTGTAGGCAACTTAACAGAAGGGTTATGCAAAATGTCCAAGAAAGTATTAGGCGGCACCGGCTTTCGCTGAGAGCCCAGCCAGCTTAATGCATCAGCCGCCTCGTTCTTCCTGCGATCGATGTGCTCTACTTGGTAACCCTGAAAATGTCCAGCAATGGCATCAACTTCGCGGCGATAAGCCGCCATGAGAGGGGCCTTGGAATCCCACTTGCCTGACACTTGTTGAGCCACTAAATCTGAGTCGCCAAAGCACCTTACCCGGCTCAAGCTCATCTCCTTAGCCATCCGAAGACCATGGAGCAAGGCCTCGTACTCAGCCGCATTGTTAGTACAGGGAAACATCAACCGTAGCACATAGCAAAACTTGTCACCTCGAGGGGAAGTTAATACAACTCCAGCCCCCGAGCCCTCCAATTGCCTAGACCCGTCGAAATGGATAGTCCAGTATGTATTGTCCGGTTTCTCTTCAGGCACCTGTAGCTCTGTCCAATCGTTGATGAAATCCACCAATGCTTGAGACTTGATAGCAGTGCGTGGCACGTACCTTAGACCATGAGGCCCAAGTTCTATAGCCCACTTAGCAACTCTTCCTGTGGCTTCTCTGTTTTGGATGATATCTCCTAGGGGAGCAGAACTAACCACAGTGATAGGGTGACCCTGGAAATAATGCTTAAGCTTCCGGCTTGCCATGAATACTCCATAAACAAGCTTCTGCCAATGTGGATACCGTTGTTTGGACTCAATGAGTACTTCGCTGACGTAGTAAACCGGCCGCTGAACCGGATACTCCTTACCCGTCTCCTTACGCTCCACCACCACAGCCACACTGACGGCTCGTGTGTTAGCGGCTACATATAGCAATAAGGGCTCCTTGTCAACAGGAGCAGCAAGGACAGGGGGCTCAGCCAGCTGTCTCTTCAAATCCTCAAAAGCAGCAACAGCAGCATCATTCCAAATAAAGTCATCTGTTTTCTTCATCATCTGGTACAGCGGCATGGCCTTTTCACCCAAGCGGCTTATAAATCGGCTCAAAGCAGCAATGCGACCCGCCAGATGCTGGACGTCGTTTATGCACGCCGGCTTAGCCAGAGAGGTGATTGCCTTGATCTTTTCCGGATTAGCCTCAATGCCTCTGTGAGAAACCAGAAAACCCAAGAGCTTGCCTGCAGGAACACCAAAAACACACTTGGCCGGGTTAAGCATCATCTTGTAGACCCGGAGATTATCAAAGGTCTCTTTCAGATCATCTATTAAGGTCTCCTTCTCCCTGGATTTAACCACGATATCATCCACATAGGCATGAACATTACGCCCAATCTGGTTATGAAGACAATTCTGCACGCAACGCTGGTAAGTCGCCTGTGCACTCTTGAGCCCAAAGGGCATAGACACATAACAGAAGGCTCCAAAGGGAGTAATGAGCGCCGTCTTCTCCTGGTCCTTAACTGCCATTTTAATCTGATGGTATCCAGAATAAGCATCCAAAAAACTTAAGCGCTCACAACCCGCCGTAGCATCAATAATTTGATCAATATGGGGGAGAGCAAAAGGATCAGCTGGACAAGCTTTGTTTAAATCCGTGTAGTCCACACACATCCGCCAGGTGCCGTTCTTCTTGAGGGCAAGCACCGGGTTAGCTAACCATTCTGGATGAAAAACTTCAACAATAAACCCAGCGGCCAAGAGCCGGGCTACCTCCTCACCAATGGCTTTCCGCCTCTCCTCATTAAACCGCCGAAGGAATTGCCGGACCGGCTTAAATTTCGGATCAATATTGAGAGTGTGCTCAGCGAGTTCTCTAGGTACACCTGGCATGTCAGAAGGTTTCCATGCAAAAATGTCCTTGTTCTCACGGATGAACTCGATGAGCGCGCCTTCCTATTTCGGATCCAGATTGGCACTGATGCTGAACTGCTGAGATGAGTCACCTGGAATAAAGTCAACAAGTTTAGTCTCATCAGCTGACTTAAATTTCATTGCCGGCTCATGCTCCGTGGTTGGCTTTTTCAAAGACGTCATATCTGCCGGGTCAACATTGTCCTTGTAAAACTTTAACTCCTCTGTTGCACAAACAGATTCAGCGTAAGCCGCGTCACCTTCCTCACACTCCAAGGCTATCTTCCGGCTGCCATGAACCGTAATGGTCCCATTGTGACCCGGCATCTTGAGCTGCAAGTACACATAACACGGCCGTGCCATGAACTTGGCGTAAGCCGGCCGCCCAAATAAAGCATGATACGGACTTCTTATCTTAACCACCTCAAAGGTTAATTTTTCCGCCCTGTAGTTGTACTCATCTCCAAAGGCCACTTCCAGCTCGATCTTACCAACTGGATATGCCGACTTACCAGGCACCACCCCATGGAAAACAGTATTGGACTGGCTGAGGTTCTTATCAATCAATCCCATACGACGGAAGGTCTCGTAATAGAGGATGTTGATGCTGCTGCCTCCGTCCATGAGCACTTTAGTGAACCTATATCCCCCACCTGAGGAGCCACCACCAGGGCCAGGTGACCCGGATTGTCAACCCAGGGAGGGTGATCTTCCCTACTCCACACAATAGGCTGCTCAGACCATCTTAAATAGCGTGGAACCGCCGGCTCAACAGCATTCATAGCCCTTTTATGAAGCTTCTGATCTCGCTTGCACAGACTAGTGGTGAACACATGATACTGTCCACCATTGAGCCGCTTTGGATTGATCTGGTATCCCCCCTGCTGCTGCTGATGACCCTGGCCGGACTGCTGATTAAAGCCCCCTTGACCATTCTGAGAATTGGAATTTGAACCGCCGCCCAGCCATGAAAACCGCCAGCGCCTGAGCCGCCGCCCGGGCCACTGTTGCCATTGAAAGCATTGGAATTTTTAAAGGCCTTCATGATTGCGCAGTCCTTCCATAGATGAGTGGCCGGCTTTTCCCTAGAGCCATGCCTTGGGCAAGGCTCATTCAACAACTGTTCAAGCGTCGGGCCTGACCCGCCGGCTCGGGGAGGTGGTCTCCCCTTACGCGGGTGGTTGTTACCCTGTGAATTGGCGTTGGCCACAAACTCCATACTGCCATCAGCCTTACGCTTGTTACCTCCCTGGTTCACCGGGTTATGCTGGGGGCCCTTGCCATTGCCATTCCATTTTCCCTTCCCTGTCCTTTCATCATCCGACGCGGGATCCTTGGTACTATCAGAATCGGCGTACTTGACCAGAGCCGCCATCAGCGTACCCATATCATTGCAGTCGCGCTTGAGCCGCCCGAGCTTCATCTTCAGGGGCGCAAAACGACAATTCTGCTCCAACATTAAGACTGCAGAGCCGGCATCCATCTTATCAGATGAATGTATTATCTCCTTGACCCGGCGAACCCAATGGGTTGTAGACTCACCCTCCTGCTGCTTGCAGTTAGTCAAATCCACAATTGACATAGATTGCCTACATGTATCTTTAAAGTTTTGGATGAACCGGGCTTTTAGCTCAGCCCAAGACTCGATAGAGTTAGGCGGCAGTCCTTTCAACCAAGTGCGGGCAGTCCCATCCAACATCATGGTGAAGTACTTGGCCATTGCCGCTTCACTGACCTCCAGCAACTCCATGGCCATCTCGTAACTCTCGATCCATGCTCCGGGTTGTAAATCAGCCGTGTAATTAGGCACCTTCCTAGGCCCTTTGAAATCCTTGGGCAGACGTTTATTGCGGAGAGCCGACACCAGACAAGGGACACCTCCAGTCCTTGTAGGTATACCCGCATCGACAAAAGCCGTCGGATAAGCCGGGGGTGGCTGGTAAGCCGTCAACTAAGGCGCCTGTTCCGCCTCTTGCCGTGCTCTGTCTTGGTCTACCGCGTGAAAGGCTCTGTTATGAGCTGGGCCGTGGCTAGGAGGCAAGTCATGGCGTCGGACATTGCTTGAGCCGGTCGCTGAGACCATGTGTCTGCTATAACTCGGGCTCCGGCCTGGACGAGGGGTTGAATGAATCCTGTCCCGGCTATAGGAATATGCCTCCTGCTGCGCCAAAGCCGTCTGAAGGAGTTCTCTGACCCGGTGGGTTTCAACCGCCGTTGGAGAGTCGCCCTCGATTGGGAGAGCCGCCAGTCGCGCCGCCGCGGTGACCATGTTTTCCAACGGGTTGGCATAATGACCCGGTGGTATTGGCACGTATTGAGGCGGGGCAGCGTTCACCCGGGGAGGCCCCATCACTTGGGGCTGAATTGACGTTCCAGCCCCGGGCGTCGTGATCTCTGGCGGGTTACTGGGCCCTGCACCAGGCGTGTTGAAGAGGTTTCGAGGATCGTAAACCGGAGGGAGTCGAGATTGGGCCTTTTGATGCCTCCTTCTCATGACCTCATTGGACGCGTTCTGATCCATCGTGAGCCGGAAAGACTGTGCCTGAATCAACTGAGTCTGGGCGTCGAGAGCCGCCCTCTCCGCAGCCATGCTGATCCCTTCCGCCGCCAGATCCTCCTTGGCTTTTGCTAGATCCGACTTTAACTGTGCCACCTCTGCGTCATGCTGAGCTTGATCCGCTGGGGTGACCGTAGCGGTTAATAGGGCCGTCATCTTGTCTGTGAGATCCATCAGCACCTGAGCCGGCGAGGGCACAGGGCTTCCTGCCCCGGCGGCGGGGTTTTGAACAGGCTGTGCACCAGCCATGAAGATTCCAACCCGGCTCGGCGTCTCAAAGGGGTCCGGAATACTGTCGCCATCGGAACCCCTGAGCCTGCCATCTTGAAGTTGATACAACGAGTTTGACTCATCCGTGGACGACTCACCGTCAGAGCGGGCGGCCGTCTCATCACCAGATCCAGATCCTTCAGAGGGTCCTCCATGGATGCATCCCACAAAAGCACGCTTCAAGGCAGGCAGAGCCCGGGCAGGTCGTGCACGCTGAGCTGTCTCGATGAGATCGGCGCACTGGTCCGGCTCAGGACCCGGCTCACCAATCTTGCCAATGAAGACATGGATTCCGCCGAAGGGGACCCGGTACCCGTACTCGATTGAGTCGGCGTCGGGGCCCCAGTTCGCATCGTCGATGTAGAGCTTGCCGCGACGACTCTTGGTCATCCGGCCCACAGCGTATCCCTTGAGCCCTTCGAAGCTGCCCTTCAAGAACTCAAATCCACCGTGCGCTCGCCCCACGGTGGGCGCCAACTATCGTGGAATTGTCACGGCAGATGTCCTCGTGCAAGGACTTAGTCGTGGAGCCATCGCAGCTAGGAAGCTTAAAGGGGTTAAACGGGACAAGGAACACGAGGGTTAGACTGGTTCGGCCCCTTACGGTGAAGGTAAAAGCCTACGTCCAGTTGAGGTGGTATTACTTAGGGTTTCGATGACCAGGGAGCTTAATCGCTATGCCTGGCTCTCGATCTGTTGTCTCTCGTCCTGAACCGCCGCCGGGTCGTCCCTTTATATAGAGAGGTTGACGCCCAGCGGCTCTCAGAGTCCCGGCCGGCTTATAACAGTATCCGGCTCGGACTCTTAGCTACTCTTGCCTTACATTACAAGTCTTGCCATAACGGCGGTTTACCACTACGGGCCTTAAGCCGCCTCCGGGTCTTAAGCCCGCTATTGATCCGCCATCCTCTAGCCTGGTACTGGGCTTCACGAGAAGATCATTATAACGTAACCCGGCCCCTCCTGGGCGGGTGACTCTAATAGTTATATCCTCAACAGCGAGGGAGGAGACGGCGGGGCCGACGCGGGAGGACGGCGGTCGGGGAGGCGGCGACGGGCGCGGGGCAGCGCGAAGGGAGGAGCAACGACGGGCTCGGGCGCGGGCCCGCGGGAACGACGGCGATGGTGGCGGGGCGGCGCCGGCGGAGTCCGGCAGGCGGCGGGGGCCGAGGGCGCTCGGGCGCCGCGGGCTGGAGGAGGAAGACGGCGGGCTCGGGGCGGAGCAGGCTCGGGCCGCGGGGGCCGGTTGCGGGCTCCCCGGGCCGCGGCGTACGGGCCGCGGGGCTTTCCACGTGGCAGGCGCGGACTGGCTGCGGGGCGGCGGCGCGATTCGTCCGGCGGCGGCGGACACGTCCGCCCGCGGAGAGAAGGGGACTAGGGTTTGACCCGGATTTCGGAGGGGAAAGTGTTTTTATAGGTAGAGTGAGCTAGGAGAGTCCAAACGGAGCGCGGTTTTCGCCCACACGATCATGATCGAACGACCTAGAGCATGGAAGTGACTTAGAGGGGTTTTTGGGCTGTTTGAAGGGGGGTTTTGCTGCAACACACAAAAGGACTTTCCGGTTACCCGGTTAACCGTTGAAGCATCAAACGATCTCCAAATGGAACGAAACTTGACCGGTGGTCTACCGGTGGTATACCAAGGCCACTTGACAAGACTCGGTCCATTCCGAGAACGTTCAACACCCACTCACGAAAAGAAAACAACAGGGGGTGCGCCGGAGGAGATAGGTCCATTCCGAGAACGTTCAACACCCACTCACGAAAAGAAAACAACAGGGGGTGCGCCGGAGGAGATAGGAGTGCCGAATTGCAAACGGACAACGGGGAAAATGCTCGGATGCATGAGACAAACACGTATGCAAATGCAATGCACATGATGACATGATATGAGAAGCATGACGCAAACAAAATGCAAAACGAAAGACAAAACCCGACCACGGAGGGAATATCAATGGCAAGAGTTGGAGTTACAAATATGGAAAGTTACATCCGGGGTGTTACAACACTCCACCACTACGAGAGGATCTCGTCCCGAGATCTAGGACTGAAAGAACTCCGGATATTCGGAACGGAGGTGGTCCTCGCGTTCCCAGGTGGCTTCTCGGTCGGAATGGTGCGACCACTTCACTTTCAGGAATTTGATTGACTTGTTGCGAGTCTTGCGCTCAGTTTCTTCAAGAATAGCAACGGGGTGCTCATGATAAGACAGATCTTCTTGGAGTTCAATCTCTTCGAAGTTGATGGTGCGCTCAGGAGTCTTGAAGCACTTGCGGAGCTGTGACACGTGGAACACATCGTGCACGTTCGCGAAGTTGGAAGGAAGCTCAAGTTGATAGGCGAGGTCGCCTCTTTTGCCAATGATCTTGAAAGGACCCACGTATCTAGGGGCAAGCTTCCCTTTGATACCGAAGCGACGAGTGCCTTTCATTGGAGAGACGCGGAGGTAGACATGGTCTCCGATCTCGAAAGCCAAATCACGGTGCTTACTATCATAGTAACTCTTCTGGCGCGATTGCGCGACTTTGAGATTTTCACGGATGACTTTACACATTTCTTCAGCCTCTGTGATTAAGTCATTGCCAAGAAGTTGGTGTTCACCAGTCTCTGACCAATTGAGAGGAGTACGACACTTTCTGCCATAGAGGATCTCGAATGGGGCCTTGCCCGAACTTGCTTGGAAACTGTTGTTGTAGGAGAATTCGGCATATGGAAGACAATCTTCCCATTTCATGCCAAAGGAAATGACACAAGCCCTGAGCATATCTTCAAGAATTTGATTTACTCGCTCGACTTGGCCACTAGTTTGAGGATGGAAAGCTGTGCTGAAGCGAATGTTGGTGCCCATGGCCTTCTGGAAGGAGTCCCAGAACTTAGAAGTGAAGATGCTTCCACGATCTGAAGAAATCAATTGTGGAATGCCGTGCAAGGAGACAATCCTGGAGGTGTATAGCTCTGCCAACTGAGCTGCTGTGATGGATTCTTTGATTGGAAGGAAATGAGCCACTTTAGAAAGCTTGTCGATGACAACGAAGATAGCATCATTTCCGCGCTTGGACTTTGGAAATCCAGTCACGAAGTCCATTTCGATATGATCAAACTTCCACTCTGGGATAGCAAGAGGTTGGAGGAGACCAGCTGGTCGTTGGTGTTCTGCTTTCACTCTTCGACAGACATCACATTCATTCACGAATTGAGCGATTTCTCGCTTCATTCGAGTCCACCAATACGACTGCTTGAGGTCATGGTACATCTTCGTACTTCCAGGATGAATGGAAAGAAGAGAATTGTGCGCCTTGTTCATTATGACTTTCCTTAGATCACCTTTAGGAACCACAATCCGGTCCTCGAAGAATAAAGTGTCTCTGTCATCAATGCGATAGCACTTGTATTTGGAAAGACCCTTGTCGATACCACGTTTCACCTTCTTCACCATGGTATCCAGGAGTTGCGCCTCACGAATTTGATCTTCCAAAGTACGAGAGACTATGAGGTTGGCAAGAAAGCATTGAGGAACAACTTGGAGATTCAGCTTGCAGAAAGCTTCACAAAGATCCGGTTGAAATGGCTTGAGGATTAAGCTGTTGCAATAAGCCTTCCTGCTCAAAGCATCTGCAATGACATTGCCCTTGCCTGGAGTATATTCAATACTCGGATTGTACTCTTGAATCATTTCGACCCATCGAGTTTGCCTGAGGTTGAGGTTGGGCTGAGTGAAGATGTACTTCAGACTCTTGTGATCGGTGAATATGTCCACTTTTCTTCCCAACAAGAGATGTCTCCATGTTATTAATGCATGGACAACTGCCGCCAACTCAAGATCGTGAGTGGGGTAGTTCTTTTCGTTGGGCTTCAACTGACGAGAGGTATAGGCCACAACTTTCTTCTCTTGCATTAACACAGCACCGAGACCTTGAAGAGAAGCATCACAGAAAACTTCGAATGGCTTGGATTCGTCAGGAGGAGTTAAGACAGGAGCTGTGACGAGTTTCTCTTTGAGAGTGTTGAAAGCAACGTCACACTCAGGAGACCAGACATACTTCACATGGTTCTGGAGGAGGTTGGAAAGAGGCTTTGCAATCTTAGAGAAATTCTCAACGAATATTCGGCAATAGCTTGCAAGACCAAGAAAACTGCGGAGCTGCTTGACATTCTGAGGAGGTTCCCAATTCACAATTGCGGACACCTTCTCGGGATTAACAGCGATGCCCTTGGCAGAGATGATATGACCAAGGTATAGAACTTCATCAAGCCAAAACTCACATCTTGAAAACTTCGCATAGAATTGATACTCTCTGAGCTTGTCGAGCACCAATCGCAAATGTTTGGCATGATCCTTCTTATTTTTGGAGAAGACCAAGATATCATCGAGATACACCAGGATGAATTCATTGGTATAGGGGTTGAAGATGAAATTCATCATCCGAGAGAATGTTGGAGGAGCATTGACAAGGCCGAAAGACATGACAGTATATTCATAAGAACCAAAGCTTGTTCTGAATGCTGTCTTGGGAATATCTTCTTCACGAATGCGAATCTGATGATAACCCATACGAAGGTCAAGCTTGGAGAATACTTTAGCACCTTTAAGTTGCTCGAATAGCTCATTGATGTTGGGAAGTGGATACTTGTTCTTGATTGTCTTCTTGTTCAATGGACGGTAGTCGACACAAAGTCATTCCGTGCCATCCTTCTTTTGGACAAAAAGAACACCACAACCCCATGGAGATGAACTCGGTCTGATCAGACCCAGACGCTCTTGTTCATCGAGCTGTTTCTTCAATTCCTTCAGCTCCTTGGGTCCAAGCTTGTATGGACGCTTGCAAATGGGTTCAGTGCCAGGCTCAAGATCGATAACGAACTCAACTGGCCGGTGAGGAGGCATACCCGGAAGCTCTTCTGGAAAGACATCTTGATACTCACAAACGACTGGAATCTGAGAGATGGCATTCAATTCGCCCTTCTCATTGAGAGAAAATAACCGAATGGTTTCATCACGAGCGGCATAAATGATAACATCCTCAGAAGAGTGTGTCAATTGAATCTCCCTGGCAGCACAATCAAGTTGAGCCTTGTGCTTAGAAAGCCAGTCCATCCCGAGAATTAGATCAATTTCTGAGTCACCAAGAACCATTGGAGAAGATAAAAATTTATAGTTGCCCATCTTGATAGAAACATCCGGAGCCATCATTTTGGTATTCATGAATAATCCCGGAGAGGAAACCTCTATCGGCTTAGGAAGATCAACAGTATGCAAATTGTTCATGGATGCAAAAGGTCTTGATATGAAAGAAATAGATGCACCAGTATCAAAAAGAACTTTTGCAGGAATATCATTAACTGAGAGATTACCCATTATCACATCAGTAGATTCCTCTGCTTGAGTTGTATTCATCATGTTCACCTTTGCAGACTTGGGATTATGTTTGACCACTGCATTGCTGGCAGATCTCACAGGAGGAGGAGGCGGAAGGCGCCTTTGGTTGAAGCACTTGTTAGCATAGTGACCTTTCTGCGGACACTTGTTGCAAGTCACCTCTGAGAGTGGACGATGATAAGGAGCATTGGACTTTGGAGCTTGATTCTGAGACTTGTTCTGATAGCCAGAGTTGGAAGAGTGGGAAGATCCATGGCCACCTTTGTTCTTCTGCTGGTAAGGCTGACGAAACGGAGGAGGAGGAGGCAACCAGAACTTCTGTTGCTTAGCTGCCACAAGTGAGGAAGAAGAAGACTGAACTGCGTCTCTAACTCTCTTCTTAGAAGCCTCACACTTGAGCTGAGCAGCCTCTTGTTTCAGTGCCATGTTATAGAATTGATCAAACTGAGTAGGCTCAACAAGAACGAGAGCTAACTGCAGATCCTCTCTAAGGCCACCTCTGAAGTGATAGATCATGCTCTTTTCATCAGGAACGTCTTGTTTAGCGAAGCGAGCAAGTTTCTGAAACTGGATGTTGAATTGATACACAGACATGCTGCCTTGCTTGAGATTGCGGAACTGCTCACGCTTACTCTCAACAACACTTTGTGGAATGTGGTGCGCTTTGAAGTCCCGACAGAAGTCAGTCCAAGTGATCACACGACCTCCTTTGGAATCTTTGTATTGTTGATACCAATCAGCAGCTTGGTCCTTGAGCTGAAAAGAAGCGAACTTGACATAGTCCTCAGGCCTGACATTGCTACATTCAAAATGCTTGTTGATGTCCACGAGCCAATCATCGGCATCTGTGGCCTCGGCACAGTAGCTGAAAGACTTCAGCTGATTTGCGAGAAACTGGTTGAGGGTAGCGAAGTGAGGCTGATTGTTGCCTTGGCCTTGATTTCCTTGATTGCCTTGCCCTTGGGTGCGTTCTTGCAAGAGTTGCAGAATCATCTGAGCATTGGCGTTGGAGGCTGCCATGATAGCTTGCCATGCCTCCGGAGGCGGAGGTGGTGGCGGAGGGTTCGCCTGACTCCCTTCATTGCGTTCCGGATTCTGACGCGTTGGCGGAGCCATCCTGAAGAGGGTGACATCCGTTAGCATCTTGATAGACAAATAGACAAGTAGAATCAACGGATAGAAATTGCAACATATAGTCTTCACAATAAACATTCGAACGAGGATGAACGAATGAATTCCATAGTAAATCATCACACTTCCATTAAGGTGAGAAACCACTTAGAAAAAAGGTATGGAATCAACATTTGACTTCGAAGCAATTCGAAAACCAAAATTCAAAACTAAACAAAGTATTGGCTTGCAGAATAAGCCGGAACAAACATATGATAGAGATTTCGTCCGAAGTTTTCATGGTGGGGCCCACACGGGCTCGATTGTATAGCACCATCATGTACAAGGCAGTGCACATGACATACGAAGCCTCCCCGAGTCGGCATAGCCAAGGACTCTTTAAGACACTACGAGACCACTGTAAAACCAACCGTGGAAAGGCGGACCACTAGACGTCGAACCCCAAACTCATATCATGCGTCTGTCGGAAAGATATCCTAGGAGCTACTTGAATTCCCACTTATAAACTCTGAAACTTTCTGGTTATGCAATCTGGTGTTGGGGATACAGGGGACACAAAATATATCACCCAAACTAGCAATCCCTAGATCCAGCTGTATCCATCCGTCAACACATAACCAAGAAACCTTCGAAAATCGTGTACCTCAACCTTCGAAAAGCATCCGTTATACGAGTTATGGCAATACTCCCGAACTCCCGCCCTAGTACTAGGTGGCATCGAGGTGATCTCACCAACAACTGCATAAAAGAGATTTCAATGTCGGCGAAACTCAGGTATTCCAGAACTGCAACGATAAAATTGTGACGACAACACCTCGGAGCTCAACTCCCCGGGACACTGCCACAACCCCTAAATGTCAGGAGGCACCAAGAACAATGTTCTCGTCACAAAACCATCGGAACGATTCTAAGATACCCGCGTGATCCTAAATTTTTTTTTAGTGAAATTTGAGGAGAGAAGAGTCAAAACTTCTACGTCAGGAGACCTCACCAGAGCGACGAAGGGACTGAGGAGTAAAAAGAATCCTACTCTCCGATGTATATAATCCTAAGACTCAAAACATTTTTGTTCTAGACTCAACAACGCCAGCGATTCGATCAAGCAGGGGCTCCTAAGTCGAGGATGGTTCTGATTACCAACTTGTAACGCCCACGATGCGGCTATATCTCCCACGTGTCGAGGCACGACTTAGAGGCACAATCCCATGTAATGAACAAGAATGGGGTAACGAGAGTTGGCTTACAATCGCCACTTCACACAATACATAAATATAATTCATACATCATCCAAAATCCACACATAGACCGACTACGGTCAAATCCAAATGAAAATAAGATAACCCCAAATGCTAGATCCCCGATCGTCCCAACTGGGCTCCACTACTGATCATCAGGAAAAGACACATAGTAACGACCACGTTCCTCATCGAACTCCCACTTGAGCTCGGTTGCGTCATCTGCACTGGCATCGTCGGCACCTGCAACTGTTTTGGTAGAATCTGTGAGTCACGAGGACTCAGCAATCTCACACCCGCGAGATCAAGACTATTTAAGCTTATAGGAAAGGATGGTGTAATGAGGTGGAACTGCAGCAGGCACTAAGCATATATGGTGGCTAACATACGCAAATAGAGCGAGAAGAGAAACAACGCAACGGTCGCGAAGCTAGAAATGATCAAGAAGTGATCCTGAAACTACTTACGTTCATGCATAACTCAAACCGTGTTCACTTCCCGGACTCCGCCGAGAAGAGACCATCATGGCTACACACACGGTTGATGTATTTTAATTAAGTCAAGTGACAAGTTCTCTACAACCGGACATTAACAAATTCCCATCTGCCTCATAACCGCGGGCACGGCTTTCGAAAGATAATACCCTGCAGGGGTGTCCCAACTTAGCCCATTATAAGCTCTCACGGTCAACGAAGGATAAACCTTCTCCCGGAAAGACCCGATCAGTCTCGGAATCCCGGTTTACAAGACATTTCGACAATGGTAAAACAAGACCAGCAAAGCCACCCGAATGTGCCGACAAATCCCGATAGGAGCTGCACATATCTCGTTCTCAGGGCACACCGGATGGGCAAGACGTCGGGTTGGCATAGACCCTGGTTGCCCAGGGGGCGCCGGACATCGCCCAGTTTGGGCCAGCACTCGAAGGAGCACTGGTCCGGGGGTTTAAATAAAGATGACCCTAGGGCTCGCGAACACCCAAGGGAAAAGGCTTAGGTGGCAAATAGTAAAACCAAGGTTGGGCCTTGCTGGAGGAGTTTTATTCAAGGCGAACTGTCAAGGGGGTCCCATAAATCACCCAACCGCGTAAGGAACGCAAACTCAAGGAACATAAAACCGGTATGACGGAAACTAGGGCGGCAAGAGTGGAACAAAACACCAGGCATAAGGCCGAGCCTTCCACCCTTTACCATATATATAGATGCATTAATTAAATAAGAGATATTTTGATATTCCAAAAATATCCATGTTCCAACATGGAACCAACTTCAACTTCACCTGCAACTAGCAACGCTATAAGAAGGGCTGAGCAAAAGCGGTAACTTAGCCAAACAACGGTTTGCTAGGAAAGGATGGTTAGAGGCTTGACATGGCAATATGGGAGGCATGATATAGCAAGTGGTAGGTAGCGCAACATGGCAATAGAGCGAACAACTAGCAAAGCAAAGATAGAAGTGATTTCGAGGGTATGGTCATCTTGCCTGCAAGGTTCTCAGAGTTGTCGAAAGCTTGATCCTTGTAAGCGTACTCAACAGGTTCCTCGATCACGAACTCGTCTCCCGGCTCTACCCAAAACAAGAACACATGCAATGGAACCACAATCAATCACGGGGAATGCACAAGCAACATGATGCAATACATGAATGATATGCAAGAAATGATATGCGATGCATATGCGTGCTCCGGACGAAAAATGATGAACAAGGCAGTAACTTGGCAAACCTAGCATGCCACTGGAAAGATGAGATGATTTCGGTTGAAATCGATATAAAGATCACCGGAAACGGATGCATGGTGTGCAAATGGCAAGCAAAATAAGAATGACACGAATCTGCGATTAAGAGCATGATAGCACTTAGAATGCAACAAGTAATAATGCTACAGCACTCGAACGTAGCAACAAAGTATATGAAAGTAATCTACAGGAGATGCTTGACAAAAGATGAACACTGAGCTACGGCTAGTTCACACAACAGCAGGTTCAAACAGGCAAGGCAAAAGTGCAAAAGATAATAGGTTCACCGACTTGGTGAAATTACTGGACATGACTGAAACAGCATCAGGTAGCAATGTTCAGAGCACGAAATCAACATGCTACATGAACTTAACATGGCAAAACAAGGCATGGAAATATTCCACTAAATGCATATGACAAAAGTCCCTTACTGACCATAAGCCAAAAAGGACCAGAAGATATTGAATATCATGTTAACAATCTGCCAGAAATATTTTATAGCAAAAGTAGAGCAAGATTGACTCATGCTATGGCACTCCATAATTGCAAACAAGGGCATGAATGGATCAATTACAACAATATCTACAAAACATCCTTACTGAACATCTCCAAGAGGAGCATAGATCTCTCTGTAGCCACATGGATACATAGCAATAAAATAACAGCAGTCACAGACTTGGTAAAATTACTAAGTCCCTGAAATCAGAAACATTACGAAGCCTAGTTTGCATGCTTGTGCAAGTCACCACAGAGATCAAAAAAATGCACGGCATACAACTCTGTAAAGATGGCATGGCATACATCAAAACACATGTAGAGCTCATGCCCATAAGATGCACAGATTAAATGCAACAAAAATAACAAATCCTCAAGTTCTGATAAGTAACAGCAGATAACAGCAACTAGCACTCTTGCACCAGAGATTTGGGCATCAAGATGGACTCAAATGAACATGGTGCAATGGAACAAAATGAAGAGCATCACGAGACGAACATTTCGATATATTACACGCACGAAACAGAGCTATATGCAGAGAGTTATGATGCGATGAACATGAGCATGTATTGTATAATTCTCGGGACTTCGGATTTTCGGGAGAGGAGAAGAGAAGTCAACCTTCGGGTTGACCCGATCTGGATCGGGCTAGGGTTCACCGGAGCTGACGCGGCTGCCGGCAACGGAGGGCGATGACGGCGAGGGAGGAGACGGCGGGGCCGGCGCGGGAGGACGGCGGTCAGGGAGGCGGTGACGGGCGCGGGGCAGCGCGGAGGGAGGAGGAGCGACGGGCTTGGGCGCCGGTGGGCGCGGGCCCGCGGGAATGGCGGCGATGGCGGCGGGGCGGCGCCGGCAGAGTCCGGCAGGCGGCGGGGGTCGAGGGCGCTCGGGCGCCGCGGGCTGGAGGAGGAAGACGGCGGGCTCGGGGCGGAGCCGGCTCGGGCCGCGGGGGCCGGTTGCGGGCTCCCCGGGCCGCGGCGTACGGGCGGCGGGGCTTGCCACGTGGCAGGCGCGGACTGGCTGCGGGGCGGCGGCGCGATTCGTCCGGCGGTGGACACGTCCGCCCGCGGAGAGGAGAAGGGGACTAAGGTTTGACCCGGATTTCGGAGGGGAAGGTGTTTTTATAGGTAGAGTGAGCTAGGAGAGTCCAAACGGAGCGCGGTTTTCGCCCACACGATCGTGATCGAACGACCTAGAGCATGGAAGTGACTTAGAGGGGTTTTTGGGCTGTTTGAAGGGGGGTTTTGCTGCAACACACAAAAGGACTTTGCGGTTACCCGGTTAACCGTTGGAGCATCAAACGATCTCCAAATGGAACGAAACTTGACCGGTGGTCTACCGGTGGTATACCAAGGCCACTTGACAAGACTCGGTCCATTCCGAGAACGTTCAACACCCACTCACGAAAAGAAAACAACAGGGGCTGCGCCGGAGGAGATAGGAGTGCCGGATTGCAAACGGACAACGGGGAAAATGCTCGGATGCATGAGACGAACACGTATGCAAATGCAATGCACATGATGACATGATATGAGAAGCATGAAGAAAACAAAATGCAAAACGAAAGACAAAACCCGACCACGGAGGGAATATCATAACACATAGCCAAAAATGGCAAGAGTTGGAGTTACAAATATGGAAAGTTACATCCGGGGTGTTACAAAGAGGCGACAAGCGTCGGTGTGCGCGTCGTGGCCATGGTCGTCGTGCTGCGGTGGCGCGCGTTGCCGCTCCAGGGGTCCACGCCTCGGACTCCTCGCGCGAGCTCGTGCTGTGGGCGGCGATGCCCCCGAGCACTTGGATCCACTTGACTTCTTTCTTCTCTGATGAGATGCTGCCGAGTAGGCCCCTTGTGCTTTGGCTGTAGCACGCCGACTGCGACACACAGGCGACAGGAGGGGAGGTTGAGGCCGTATCCTTGGGGAAGATCTTCATGACCCGAGGCTGGGGCGAAGTCGCCCGAGTGTGCCGCACGGAGGGCACCCTCGCGATCCATTTCGCGTACGACGGCACCTCCATGTTGTTCCTCAAGGTCTTCGACGCAGAAGGCCGCCGTCTGGAGTGTTGCCCCAGGTGGAGTCATCAGGCTGGTGCCGCAGCCGGGGCAGGGTCTGCCGCCCGCGTCGCCAGCGGCTCCTCCGGAAGTCGCAGTGACGCTTGGGAGTCCAGCGATTCTCCTGAGCTCTACGAGACCCCAGAGACGAGCGATGACAACTACGTGCCCCCGAGCTCTCGCTGAGCCCGGAGCAGGGCTGCAGCGTTTGGCCACCGTCGCCGCTGATCTGGATGAGGTTGGCGCCGGTCTCTGGCGGCCCATTGTTGATGATGGCGTCATCCACAGGGCGCGTGTAGATAGGATTCCCGAAGTCCTTGTCTTTTGTTCCCTGCGAGGAATCAAGGAGTACCCCGTGAGGGCATGTAAAGGGTCTGTAATGTCTTTTGTCTATATTTTCCTTATTATGAACTCCCGCGAGCTCGAGTCCTGCTTCAGCTCGGTCTCCCCTTTCCGACCTCGCGATGACTTGGTGCTCTACGCCGATAGGTCCCGGTCCCCAGGCAGGCTACAGCCATCGCTGGTATGCCAGGTCGCGTGTCGTGGTCAAGGCCAGGAGGTGAGCGGCCCGAGGTCCAATAAGAGCCCCTGAGGTGCGATGCTCAGGAGGTCCCCTTTAGCGCCCAAGCAGCCGTCGAGTGGTAGGAAAGGGCGGTGACGTTGCTGCAGCGGGGCTGCGGCTAGTGTGGTTCCTAGTCCTTAGCGGTTTTAGCCATTCCGAGCTCGAGACTTATCTTGACGGTCCGTAGTTGGTTCCTCATGATGCACCAGATTCTGGCACGGGTGTCCGTTGCATAGCTAGGCCAGGCCCATACGAGCCTTTCCCTCTTCTCTGCGCTATCCTGTGTGCTCTACGTCCTCAGGTCCCGGCCCTCGAGCGAGCTCAGCCGCCGCTGGTATGCCAGGTCGCGTGCCGTGGTCAAGGCCAAGGGGTGAGGGCTGGAGAGCCAGTAAGAGCTCCTGAGTCGCGATGCTCAGGAGCCACCCTTTTAACGCGCAAGCGGATTGCACGGGAGAAGAGGGAGCTCACGGTGCCGCCTGCCGTCATCCTCCGGAGATTCCTGCAAGCCAGCATAAGGAGAGACACAGTTTGCCATTATGGTTGCCGGGCGGCCACTGATCGCTTCGCCAGAGAACAGGGGCACTGAGGGCTTGGTGAGGTGGCGCGCGTGGCCAGAGCTCGGCCGCTCAAATTTGTCGACGTTGCAGGGTCGGACCCAAGCACAAGCGCCGTGCCAGAGTGAGCAACTCCCGGGGTAAGTGCCAATCAAGCAGGCGATAGTCATAGGTAGGTTAAACATGGAAAGCAGACTAGCTCAAGTAAATGCAGGGAAGATACATGCCACTGGGCCTGGCCCAAGCGGCTTGGGGATGATGCAGCTCGAGGGGCGCCCCAACAAGGTAAGCTAAAGACATGAAAAAGGGATACATGCCACAGGGATGGACCCACGTGGCCTGGGAATGATCCAGCCCGGGGGGCGCTCCCAGCTAAATAAACTTGGAAAATGTCACCTGGTTCTGTTGATGAAGGGATGTTGGAGCAGCTGAAGGTACGCTGTGAAGGGGTTGCTCCTCACGAGCCACCGCGGCCCTGAACCTCGGGAGGCTCTGGGGGTCCAGGCGGTTCCTCGAGGACCGTCTCCATCTCCGTCAGGATGGCGTGGTGCCTGGCCTCCTGAGTCGCCAGGGCGCGCCGCAAGTTGCGCTGATAGGCGGACGCCACGCTCGGTAGGCCAAACGGCATGCGAACATAGCTGTGCGGTGGACCCTCGCAGCGTCCCACGCGCGAAGGCCAGAAGAGCTCCCGAGATGCGGCCCTGTTGAGCCCCGGGACATCAATGCAGACGCGCAGCCCGGCATCCTCGCCTGGATGGGGAGCTGCGCCTGGTGAGCGGCGGTCGCCGCGCATGGCCCTAGCATCTTGCAGTTCCTGAGTGGTCCTGGTGATGAACTCCTGAGCGGTGGGCGCTCCTCGCCCTGTGTTCTCCTGAGGGGAACGTGCCGTAAAGCACGCCTCCAAGTGGTGCCCGAGCGCCTCCCTCGCAATGTTGGCAAGGTCCGAGGCCCTCCAGAAGAGAGCCCCCGAGCCCTGCCCGAGAAGGGCGCCGGGCGCGCTTTCCTATGCGATGGAGGGAGGCGCCCCTGGCACGGGTGCTGATCCTGACGAGGTACCGCTCGCGACGCCACCCTCCTGAGGTCCTGCACAGCGCAGCTGCTTCTTCTTCTTGGGGGTGACCTCAGGAGGGCGCTCGCCCTTGCTGTCGGGGTCGTCGATTGCTGCAGCTTGGAAGGCACGCTCGAGGGAGCACACCGCATCTCATTCTTCGCATGGGACCATGATGGTTCCGCCGCTTCCTGGCATCTTGAGGACATTGTAGTCGTGGTGGGTCACCGCCATGAACTTGCCCAGGGCTGGATACCCGAGGATGGCATTGTACGGCAGACGGATGTGTGCGACGTCGAAGTCGATGAGCTCGGTGCGGTAGTTGTCGCGTTCTCCGAAGGTGACAGGGAGGCGGACCTGCCCTATCGGTGTGGTGGGACCGTCGGTCACTCCTGAGAAAGGCTTGGTAGGCTGAAGCTGGTCATACGACACCTGGAGGTTGTCGAACATGTCGACGGACATTACGTTAAGCCCTGCGCCGCCATCGATGAGGGTCTTGGTGACTTGCACGTTGCTGATGACTGGGGAACAAAGCATCGGGAGGGCGCCAGCGGTAGCCGCACACTTGAGCTGATCTGCCGAACTGAACGTGATGGCGCACTTGGACCATCTGAGCGGGCGCGTGGCCTCAAGCTTGGGGAGGACTGCATTCACTTCACGAGCAAACTGTTTGAAGATACGCTGCGAGGTTGGGGCCTGAGCTCCGCCCAAGATGCAGGCGATAGCACGTGTGATAGAGGCGAGGGTGTCCCGATCTTTCGATGAGATGATAACTATCGATTTGGAGGATCCAACTTTGACGATCCGACTACAAACGTGCACGACGTTGCGCCTTAGCAATCGCTAAACCAATCTCCCGAGGTTACTGATGATGCTGGAAGCACAATCAGCCTGACCACGAAGGTCTATTCCTGCACGCAATCGAAGAACAAGCAATAATATGATAATGCAATCTGAATATTGCGAATATAGATGAAGTATTGATAAAGGTGGGGATCCGTCAGCGGTCTTGGTCTGGTCGTTGGACACAGACGAAGTACACGAAGTTGCAATGGCTAACTTTTAACTAAACAAATCCCAAGGAAAAAGCTACTAGATGGATCTACTTATATAGGAGCAAGGGGTGGCGGCCAAGGAGGTGGAAGGACGTCCCAAGGAAGCCTAAAACCAAACCTAGGTCGTACAAGGCTCATGGGCCCAAGTGGAGGTGATGCAACCCCTTTCGACTTGTTGTTTGACTCGGATTCTGCTGTAGCGTCAGATTGTTTCGTCCATATCTCAACGCTCCGGACGAATTTAAAGGTGAGTCCAATTGGGTTGGAAAGAGGACGAAATCTACTTTCCAACAAAAAAAGAATCACCCAATTCAGAGTCCGTATGAAAAAGTTGTTGGCGTTTTGAGTCAGGTATGTCTGTGCAGTCCGAATCTGAATCCAGAACGTGAGAGACTTGGACTCTATCTTCTCATGGCCCAAAAGTGACCTGAGAGGTCTTTTTGAACAGAACCTAAACTTCTCCTTTTCCCCTATCTTCATATGTGGATTGTACAAATGTCCCATACACCTGCAATTAGACAAAACACAAACATGTGTGAAGTATTTTTGTTCTGGATAACATAAATATATTATTGAATAGTTTGCACTAGAAATCACCTGACAAATATGCATGTATGCAATATTTTTGGTCGTATCCAAGGTAGTCATGTCCTCATCAACGCGGCTCCTGGAAGCCCCCAGCCCGCTCGTCTTGATGGTGGTCGTCATTCCTTCTTGGTGGTGGCGGTAGTGGAGGAAGACCGACGTTGCCCTGAGGACGATCCTCACGAGGTTGGTCCCTCCAGGCGCCCTCGCGAGGCTGATCCTGCCAGCGGTCCTCACAAGGCCGGTCGCGCGACTCCTGGCGCGGGCCGGGGTCATCCCAGCGTCCACCACCACGTCCTCCTCCTCGGTCGTAGCCCCGGTCGTTGCGCTCGGGGCGTCAACCGAAGCGTCCTTCTCGAATGGCTCTGAGCACTTGACAGTCGCTGGTGTTGTGGCTATGCAGGTTATGGAAGGCGCAGAACAGTCGCCTGCTATTGGATGACTCGGGCTGGTCTCTGCCGCGCTTGGTGTCTGGCTTCGCCGCGAGCACGGCTGCTCCCTTGAGCTTTACGTCCTTGGCCCTGGCTTTCTTCTCCTGATGAGGACATCAATACCATTGTTACACCCACAGCCCCTACTGTTACATATAATGGACCAATTACTAGAGCTCGCGCACGCCAATTAGATTACCAGGTACTTTCGTTTCTTGGTAATGATTCTAATGTTCATGAGAATATGATGCTGCCTAAATTGGATACTTTTGTGGTAGTCTATTTTGATGATATACTGATTTATAGCAAATCTTTGGAAGAACATTTGGAACATTTACGTGCTGTTTTTATTGCTCTACGTGATGCACGTTTGTTTGGTAACCTTGGGAAGTGCACCCTTTGCACCGACCAAGTATCTTTTCTTGGCTATGTTGTTACTCCACAGGGAATTGAAGTTGATAAAACCAAGATTGAAGCTATTGAGAGTTGGCCGCAGCCCAAAACGGTCACACAAGTGCGGAGTTTTCTTGGACTCGCTGGTTTCTATAGGCATTTTGTGAGAGATTTTAGCACCATTGCTGCACCTCTCAACGAGCTTACAAAGAAGGATGTGTCTTTTGTTTGGGGTACCGCACAGGAAGAAGCCTTCACGGTATTGAAAGATAAGTTGACACATGCTCCTTTACTCCAACTTCCTGATTTTAATAAGACTTTTGAGCTTGAATATGATGCTAGTGGAATTGGATTAGGAGGTGTGTTATTACAAGATGGCAAACCTGTTGCATACTTTTATGAAAAATTGAGTGGGCCTATTCTGAACTATTCTACTTATGATAAAGAATTATAAGCTCTTGTTCGGACTTTAGAAACATGGCAACATTATTTATGGCCCAAAGAATTTGTTATACATTCTGCTCATGAATCTTTGAAACACATTAAAAGTCAAGCAAAACTGAACCGTAGACATGCTAAATGGGTTGAATTCATTGAGACTTTCCCTTATGTCATTAAACACAAGAAGGGTAAAGAAAATGTTAGTGTTGATGCATTGTCTCGTCGTTATACTATGCTTTCACAACTTGACTTTAAAATATTTGGTTTGGAGACCATCAAAGATCAATATGTGAATGATGCCGAATTTAAAGATGTATTGCAGAATTGTAAAGAAGGTAGAACATGGAACAAGTTCGTCGTTAATGATGGATTTGTGTTTCGTGCTAACAAGCTATGCATTCCAGCCAGCTCCGTTCGTCTTTTGTTGTTGCAGGAGGCGCATGGAGGAGGACTAATGGGACACTTTGGCGTGAAGAAGACGGAGGATATACTTGCTACACATTTCTTTTGGCCAAAGAGGAGACGGGATGTTGAGCGTTTTGTTGCTCGCTGCACTACATGTCAAAAAGCTAAGTCACGACTCAATCCTCATGGTTTATATATGCCTTTGCCTGTACCTAGTGTTCCTTGGGAGGATATATCTATGGACTTTGTTTTAGGTTTACCTCGAACAAAGAAGGGGAGGGATAGCATATTTGTTGTCGTGGATAGATTCTCGAAAATGGCACACTTTATACCATGTCATAAAAGCGATGATGCTGTTAATGTTGCTGATTTGTTCTTTCGTGAAATTCGCTTGCATGGTGTGCCAAATACTATTGTTTCAGATCGTGATACTAAATTTCTTAGCCACTTTTGGAGATGTTTATGGGCTAAGTTGGGGACTAAACTGCTTTTTAGTACTACTTGTCACCCCCAAACTGATGGACAAACTGAAGTAGTCAATAGAACATTGTCTACTATGCTTAGGGCTGTTTTGAAGAATAATAAGAAAATGTGGGAAGAATGCTTGCCTCATATTGAATTTGCTTATAATCGTTCATTGCATTCTACTACTAAGATGTGCCCTTTTGAAATTGTGTATGGTTTCCTACCTCGTGCACCAATTGATTTGTTGCCTCTTCCATCTTCGGAGAAGGTTAATTTTGATGCTAAAGAACATGCTGAATTGATTTTAAAAATGCATGAGGTAACTAAGGAAAACATTGAGCGTATGAATGCTAAATATAAACTTGCTGGAGATAAGGGTAGAAAACATGTTGTGTTTGCAGCTGGAGATCTTGTTTGGTTACATTTGCGTAAGGATAATTTCCTAATTTGTGCAAATCAAAGCTAATGCCACGTGCTGATGGTCCTTTTAAGGTGTTAGAGAAAATAAATGATAATGCATATAAACTTGAGCTACCTGCAGATTTTGGGGTTAGTCCCACTTTTAACATTGCAGATTTGAAGCCTTATTTGGGTGAGGAAGATGAGCTTCCATCGAGGACGACTTCATTTCAAGAAGGGGAGGATGATGAGGACATCAATACCATTGTTACACCCACAGCCCCTACTGTTACATATAATGGACCAATTCCTAGAGCTCGCGCACGCCAATTAAATTACCAGGTACTTTTGTTTCTTGGTAATGATTCTAATGTTCATGAGAATATGATGCTGCCTAAATTGGATACTTTTGTTTTGCTTACAAATGAAGGGCCTAGCTTGGAGAAGGATGAACATTGGAGCAAGAACAAGCATGGAGTTGATGGCATGCGCAAGGGGAACAAGAACGGAGTTACAAGTGATGATTTCAGGACTTTGAAGCCACCATAAGGAGTGAATGAAGCCCTGGACGAAATATACAAGATACCACTTCATAAATTTCGTCCAGAGGCTATTCTAGGTGCTGCGTCACCTTATTATTGGGCCAGGCCCATGTAATTTCGAAATACATAAGTATAGGTTTTTTTAGAGTCCGTATGTGTGGGGAAACAAGAGATAGGGTTGGTTTCGGACCCCTTCCCCAAGGGCCACGAAATTCCCCCCCCCCTCTTCCTCCATATATACAGCCCTTAGGGCACCGTTTGGACTTTGGGTTTTGTTTAGATTAAAAGTTTGCCATAGCTGCAACTTCGCGTACTTCGTTTGTGTTCAACGACCGGACAAAGGCGTCACAGAACCCCACCTTGATCAATAAAGCTTTCCTTTTATATTCGCAATATCCAGATTGCAATCTTAGTTTCTTGCTTGTTCTTCGTTTTCCTGCAGGAAACAGACCTTCGTGGTCAGGTTGATCGTGCTCCGGCATGGTCAATAACCTCTCGGAGTTGGTTTAGCGATTGCTAAGGCGGAACGTCCTCGCAAGTTCGTAGTCGGATTGTCAAAGTCGACTTCCTCCAAAACGATAGCTACCATCTCATCGAAAGACGGGACACCTTTACCTCTATCATCTCCTCCGGGTCCGCAGCCGGGAGCTCGAGGAGGGAGAGACACCCCTCCTCAGCTCTTGCGCACTTGGTCGCCAGGTTAAACAGCTCTAGAGACGTGCGCAGCTCCTCGTGGATGGCAAGCTCCTCCTTCATCTTGACGTCCCGGACGCCATCAGAGAACGCGGAGATGATGGCCTCGTCCGTCACCTGGGGGATCTTGAAGCGAACGTTGTTGAAGCGCTGGATCTACTTCTGGAGGGTCTCTCCTGGTTGTTGCTTGATGTGGCGTAGGTCACCCGCGGCCAGTGGGCGGTCGCGAGTGCCCTGGTAGTTGGCGACGAAGCGGTCGCGCATCTCGTCCCAGGAGGAGATTAAGCTTGGAGGCAGGTTCAGGTGCCACGAGCAGGCACCATCTTTGAGAGCCATGGGGAAGCAGTTCGCCATGACTTTCTCGTCGCCATTGGCCGCCTCGATGCTCAGCTCGAGCTGCAGGAACTCCGCGGGGTCGGGGGTGCTGCGGAAGCGAGGAGGCAGATCTAGCTTGAACTTGCCCGGCCAGGCGACGCTACACAGCTCAGGGGTGAAGGCGCGGCAGCTGGCCGTGGTCACCGGGGCCCGTCTCGGAGGTGGGGCTTGGTCTTGGCGCCCGCGCGCCGCCACGGCAAGAGGCACGAGGTCCTGCCTCGGCAAGCGATCCGGACGTGGAGGTGCGGGGAGTGGTGGAGCATTCTCTTGCGGTCGAGGGACTTCTTGACAACTTCTTTCTTCACGCGCGGGCGCCGGACGCGGTAGGTCGCGCCGTGGAGCCGCGCGCCTTGGCGCCAGGGCGCCGTCTTGGTGCAGAGGTGGTGGAGGTGCTCCGTGAGCTATGTCGCCCGTAGCTGGCGGAGGGCGAGGCAACGAGAGGGACGACGTAGGGGAACCCCCTGCGGCACTGACAAGCTCGGCGATGCGGTTGAGCCAGTACTCGTAGAGGTCGTCGACTGGGCAGTAGCGCAGGAGCTCGTGCGCCATGAGGAGCGCGACGAGCGTCAGACGATGAACCAGCGGGAGTCAGCGATGGAGTGGCGGTGCCGCCGTCCCGCCACACCGAGGGGTGCAATGAGGATGCTTGCTGCTCGTTCCCCACCGGGCCGGTGGCGGAGTTGGCGGCACGCGACGGAGAACGATGGGGTGGCCCGCTGACGGGAGCCCTCTGAGCAACGTGGGTGGCGAGGGCAGCCGGCGCTCAGCGCGAGCGCGGCGTGCGTCCGCCATGGAGACGATGAAGCAACGGGACGCGGAACGACGGAAGGGAAGCTTCGGCGCACCCCTACCTGGCACGCCAAATGTCGGATCACGGGTTCCGACAAAACCCTTAAGGTTCGAACTCTGGGGTGCGCACGAAGATCTCCCCCTACCAATCCACGTCCTAGCTTTGTGGTGTAATACCCTACTCCAGTGTGGTGGTGGTGGATTACCTCTTGGGCTATGGACGAACAGTACAAAGGGAAGAACAGCCTCCTGAGGTTGAGGTGTTCTTGTGCTCGGAGTGTGACTAAGGGTTGGCTCAAGATCAGTTCAGATCAGTCAGGTCCCGTCCTACGGTGGTGGCTAGTCCTATTTATAGAGGCCCTAGTCCTCTCCCCAAATATTGAGCGGGAAGGGAGCCAACAACGGCCAATTTGAAAGGGGACAACTAGTACAACATATCTGTAACATCCCAAATTTCCAAGTTGGAATGTTATACATAGATCATTCATGCATATCATATTTTTTGCTGCATTTCGTTTCACGATCCTCGAAATCCTAAGCAACTCAAGGATCCTCGGAGAGAGTTGGGGATTTCCCTGTTTTCATATTTGAATTTTATCAAATATTGAAACGAGGATTATTTGTTTTAATTATTTTTCTCTTCGAAAATATTTCGTATTCAAATATATGAGAGGAGATAATATGACTTCTCCAAAATAAATGAAATATTGAAGAAAAATATTAAAATCAAATATTGGATTTTATTCGGAGTTTTTCGCTATTTTATTTGAATTAGGAAAAATATGCGTTTTCCAAAAATGCATTTTAGTCCCAAATAAATGTTCACCTTGTCCGGCCTATTTTTAGAGGACGGGGAAAATTTATTCGGGATTTTTGGAGTCCGTTTAGTATTTCTTTTCTTTCTTTTTCTGCACGTCGGAATTATTTAAAAAAAAGTGAACCGACTCCGGGCCGTAACCGGCTAGGACTCCTCGGGCCGGTGATAGAGGCAAAGGTGTCCCGTATTTCGATGAGATGATGGATATCGCTTTGATGGAAGTCGACTTTGATGATCCGACTACGAACGTGCGAGGACGTCGCGCCTTAGCAATCGCTAAACCAACTCCAAGGGGTTATTGACCACGCCGTAGCACGATCAACCTGACCACGAGGGTCTGTTTCCTGCGAGCAAACGAAGAACAAGCAAGAAACTAAGATTGCAATCTGGATATTGCGAATATAAGATGAAAGCTTTATTGATCAAGGTGGGGTTTTGTGACGCCTTTGTCTGGTCGTTGAACACAAACGAAGTACGCGAAGTTGCAGCTATGGCGAACTTTTAATCTAAATAAAACCCAAAGTCTAAACGACGCCCTAAGGCCTGTATATATGGAGGAAGAGGGGGGAATTTCGTGGCCCTTGGGGAAGGGGTCCGAAACCAACCCTATCTCTTGTTTCCCCACACATACGCACTCTAAAAATAGCCTATACTCAAGTATTTCGAAATTACATGGGCCTGGCCCAATAATAAGGTGACGGAGCACCTAGAATAGCCTCTGGACGAAAGTTATGAAGTAGCATCTTGTATATTTCGTCCAAGGCTTCATGCACTCATTATGGTGGCTTCAACGTCCTGAAATCATCACTTGTAACTCCGTTCTTGTCCCCCATGCACATGCCATCATCTCCATGCTTGTTCTTGCTCCAATGTTCATCCTTCTCAAAGCTAGGCCCTTCATTTGTAAGCAAAACAAATGTATCCAATTTAGGCAGCATCATATTCTCATGAACATTAGAATCATTACCAAGAAACGAAAGTACCTGGTAATTTAATTGGCGTGCGCGAGCTCTAGTAATTGGTCCAGTATGTATAGCAGCAGGGGCTGTGGGTGTAACAATAGTATTGATGTCCTCATCATCCACCCCTTCTTGAAATGAAGTCGTCCTCGACGGAAGCTCATCTCCCTCACCCAAATAAGGCTTCAAATCTGCAATGTTAAAAGTGGGACTAACCCCAAAATCTGCAGGCAGCTCAAGTTTATATGCATTATCATTTATTTTCTCTAACACCTTAAAAAACCATCAGCACGTGGCATTAGCTTTGATTTGCGCAAATCAGGAAATCTATCCTTACACAAATGTAACCAAACAAGATCTCCAGGTGCAAACACAACATGTTTTCTACCCTTATCTCCAGCAAGTTTATATTTAGCATTCATACGCTCAATGTTTTCCTTAGTTAACTCATGCATTTTTAAGATCAATTCAGCACGTTGTTTAGCATCAAAATTAACCTTCTTCGAAGATGGAAGAGGCAACAAATCAATAGGTGCACGAGGTAGGAAACCATACACAATTTCAAAAGGGCACATCTTAGTAGTAGAATGCAATGAACGATTATAAGCAAACTCAATATGAGGCAAGCATTCTTCCCACATTTTCTTATTATTTTTCAAAACAGCCCTAAGCATAGTAGACAATGTTCTATTGACTACTTCAGTTTGTCCATCAGTTTGGGGGTGACTAGTAGTACTAAAAAGCAGTTTGGTCCCCAACTTAGCCCATAAACATCTCCAAAAGTGGCTAAGACATTTAGTATCACGATCTGAAACAACAGTATTTGGCACACCATGCAAACGAATAATTTCACAGAAGAACCAATCAGCAACATTAATAGCATCATCGCTTTTATGACATGGTATAAAGTGTGCCATTTTTGAGAATCTATCCACGACAACAAATATGCTATCCCTCCCCTTCTTTGTTCGAGGTAAACCTAAAACAAAGTCCATAGATATATCCTCCCAAGGAACACTAGGTACAGGCAAAGGCATATATAAACCATGAGGATTGATTCGTGACTTAGCTTTTTGACATGTAGTGCAGCGAGCAACAAAACGCTCAACATCTCGTCTCATCTTTGGCCAAAAGAAATATGTAGCAAGTACGTCCTCCGTCTTCTTCACGCCAAAGTGTCCCATTAATCCTCCTCCATGCGCCTCCTGCAACAACAAAAGACGAAGAGAGCTAGCTGGAATGCATAGCTTGTTAGCACGGAACACAAATCCATCATTAACGACAAACTTGTTCCAGGTTCTTCCTTCTTTACAATTCTGCAAAACATCTTTAAAATCAGCATCATGCACATATTGATCTTTGATGGTCTCCAAACCAAATATTTTGAAGTCAAGTTCTGAAAGCATAGTATAGCGACGAGACAATGCATCAGCAATAACATTTTCTTTACCCTTCTTGTGTTTAATGACATAAGGGAAAGTTTCAATGAATTCAACCCATTTAGCATGTCTACGATTCAGTTTAGCTTGACTTATAATATGTTTCAAAAGATTCGTGATCAGAATGTATAACAAGTTCTTTGGGCCATAAATAATGTTGCCATGTTTCTAAAGTCCGAACAAGAGCATATAGTTCTTTATCATAAGTAGAATAATTCAGACTAGGCCCACTCAATTTTTCAGAAAAGTATGCAACAGGTTTACCATCTTGTAATAACACACCTCCTAATCCAATTCCACTAGCATCACATTCAAGCTCAAAAGTCTTATTAAAATCAGGAAGTTGGAGTAAAGGAGCATGTGTCAACTTATCTTTCAATACCGTGAAGGCTTCTTCCTGTGCGGTACCCCAAACAAAAGGCACATCCTTCTTTGTAAGCTCATTGAGAGGTGCAGCAATGGTGCTAAAATCTCTCACAAAACGCCTATAGAAACCAGCGAGTCCAAGAAAACTCCGCACTTGTGTGACCGTTTTGGGCTGCGGCCAACTCTCAATAGCTTCAATCTTGGCTTTATCAACTTCAATTCCCTATGGAGTAACAACATAGCCAAGAAAAGATACTCGGTCGGTGCAAAAGGTGCACTTCCCAAGGTTACCAAACAAACGTGCATCACGTAGAGCAATAAAAACAACACGTAAATGTTCCAAATGTTCTTCCAAAGATTTGCTATAAATCAGTATATCATCATAATAGACTACCACAAATCATCCAATGAAAGCACGTAAAACTTCGTTCATTAGTCTCATGAAAGTATTAGGTGCATTAGTTAACCCAAAAGGCATGACTAACCACTCATATAAACCAAACTTAGTTTTAAATGCAGTTTTCCATTCATCTCCCAATTTCATACGAATTTGATGGTATCCACTACGCAAATCAACTTTGGAGAATATTGTAGAGCCACTCAATTCATCAAGCATATCATCTAGCCTAGGAATAGGATGACGATAACGAATAGTAATATTATTAATGCCTCTACAATCAACACACATACGCGACGTACCATCCTTTTTAGGCACTAGTATAATAGGAACAGCACAAGGACTAAGAGATTAGTGTATATAACCTTTGTCGAGCAGCTCCTGTACTTGACGCATAATCTCCTTCGTCTCCTCTGGATCGGTACGGTATGGTGCACGGTTGGGTAGCGATGCACCGGGAATTTAGTCAATTTGATGCTCAATCCCTCGAATAGGTGGTAATCCCGGTGGCACGTCTTGTGGGAAGACGTCAGCGAACTCCTACAGAATGTTAGTGACAGCAGGGGGCAAAGAGGAAGGCACGTCCTTGAATGAAAATAATGCCTCTTTGCACACAAAAGCATAGCAAACAGATTTGCTGAAATCTAGCTCATCAATATCAGATTTTGTGGCAAGTAAACATGCACTTTTCAATTTAATTTCAGAAACAACACTAGATGGTTTATTATTAGGTTTCATTTGTTGCTCAAATTCTTTTGCCACAATCTGATTTTCACTCTTATTTTTCTCCTGTTTTGCTTTATTAGCTCTATTAATGTCATCTTTCAAAATGGAATCAGGAGTCATAGGAAGCAAAGTAATATTTTTATCCTTATGAACAAGAGTATACTGATTGTTTCTACCATGGTGTACAGAATTTTTATCAAATTGCCATGGTCTACCAAGTAATAAGGAACATGCTTGCATGGGTACCACATCACAATCAACATAATCAGCATATGTAGAGATACTAAATGCACACGAACAGTATGTGTTACCTTAACCTTGCCGCTGTTGTTGAACCATTGGATGTAGTCAGGATGTGGATGTGGTCTTGTGGTGAGAGATAGCTTCTCCACCATCTCCATGCTAGCCAAGTTGTTACAGCTCCCTCCATCTATGATGACGCGAACAGAACGTTCCTTCACAACTCCCTTTGTATGGAACAAATTATGCCTCTGATTTTGCTCTGCTTGTGTGACCTGGACACTCAAAACACGTTGAGCAACTAAACATTCATACCTGTCAGCGTCTTCAGGAGCTATGTATTGCGTCTCATTTTTAGAATCATCTCCACCATGTTCTTCACGTGTAATAAGAGCCAAAGTCTCCTCATCATAGTCACTAGCAGACTCATACCCACCATCCTCAGTAGCAATCATTACACGCTGAGATTTGCATTCTCTCGCATAATGTCCTCTTCCCGTACAACGACGACAAATAATATCACTTGTGTGCCCTGTCGATGCCATGGAAGAAGAAGAGCTCTGTGCAGGCCCGGCAGGTGCGCTCTTGGCAGATAGTGGTGGTTGTGCCTGCTTTCTTGTATCACGGCTGGAGATGGAACCTGATGGAGGTGCTGGTGCAGTGGAAGTAGAAGATGCACGCGGTGTCCATGATGAAGGTCGACCTGCAGAAAAGTTAGTTCGCGCCAATGGCTGTCGATCCTGCACTTCACGTTCAGCTTTACAAGCAAGATGGAATAAACGAGTGATATTATTATAATCCTTATACTCTAGAATGGTTTGAATCTATTTATTTAATCCACCCATAAAACGTGCAAGCATAGCTTCATTCTCCTCAACAATACCACATCTAATCATGCCAGTATGTAATTCCTAATAATATTCTTCTGTAGAATTTTTCCCTTGTCTTAAGCTAATAGAGGCAAAGGTGTCCCGTCTTTCGATGAGATGATGGATATCGCTTTGGTGGAAGTCGACTTTGACGATCCGACTACGAACGTGCGATGACGTCGCGCCTTAGCAATCGCTAAACCAACTCCGAGAGGTTATTGACCACGCCGGAGCACGATCAACCTGACCACGAGGGTCTGTTTCTTGCGAGCAAACGAAGAACAAGCAAGAAACTGAGATTACAATCTAGATATTGCGAATATAAGATGAAAGCTTTATTGATCAAGGTGGGGTTCTGTGGCGCCTTTGTCTGGTCGTTGAACACAAACGAAGTACGCGAAGTTGCAGCTATAGCGAATTTTAATCTAAACAAAACCCAAAGTCTAAACGACGCCCTAAGGGCATATATGGAGGAAGAGGGGGGAATTTCGTGGCCCTTGGGGAAGGGGTCCGAAACCAACCCTATCTCTTGTTTCCCCACACGTACGGACTCTAAAAATAGCCTATACTCAAGTATTTCGAAATTACATGGGCCTGGCCAAATAATAAGGTGACGCAGCACCTAGAATAGCCTCTGGACGAAAGTTATGAAGTAGCATCTTGCATATTTCGTCCAAGGCTTCATGCACGCATTATGGTGGCTTCAATGTCCTGAAACCATCACTTGTAACTCCGTTCTTGTCCCCCATGCGCATGCCATCATCTCCATGCTTGTTCTTGCTCCAATGTTCATCCTTCTCAAAGCTAGGCCCTTCATTTGTAAGCAAAACAAATGTATCCAATTTAGGCAGCATCATATTCTCATGAACATTAGAATCATTACCAAGAAATGAAAGTACCTGGTAATTTAATTGGCGTGCACGAGCTCTAGTAATTGGTCCAGTATGTATAGCAGCAGGGGCTGTGGGTGTAACAATGGTATTGATGTCCTCATCATCCTCCCCTTCTTGAAATGAAGTCGTCCTCGATGGAAGCTCATCTCCCTCACCCAAATAAGGCTTCAAATCTGCAATGTTAAAAGTGGGACTAACCCCAAAATCTGCAGGCAGCTCAAGTTTATATGCATTATCATTTATTTTCTCTAACACCTTAAAAGGACCATCAGCACGTGGCATTAGCTTTGATTTGCGCAAATCAGGAAATCTATCCTTACGCAAATGTAACCAAACAAGATCTCCAGGTGCAAACACAACATGTTTTCTACCCTTATCTCCAACAAGTTTATATTTAGCATTCATACGCTCAATGTTTTCCTTAGTTAACTCATGCATTTTTAAGATCAATTCAGCACGTTGTTTATCATCGAAATTAACCTTCTCCGAAGATGGAAGAGGCAACAAATCAATAGGTGCACGAGGTAGGAAACCATACACAATTTCAAAAGGGCACATCTTAGTAGTAGAATGCAATGAACGATTATAAGCAAACTCAATATGAGGCAAGCATTCTTCCCACATTTTCTTATTATTCTTCAAAACAGCCCTAAGCATAGTAGACAATGTTCTATTGACTACTTCAGTTTGTCCATCAGTTTTGGGGCGACAAGTAGTACTAAAAAGCAGTTTAGTCCCCAACTTAGCCCATAAACATCTCCAAAAGTGGCTAAGAAATTTAGTATCACGATCTGAAACAATAGTATTTGGCACACCATGCAAACGAATAATTTCACGGAAGAACAAATCAGCAACATTAATAGCATCATCGCTTTTATGACATGGTATAAAGTGTGCCATTTTTGAGAATCTATCCACGACAACAAATATGCTATCCCTCCCCTTCTTTGTTCGAGGTAAACTTAAAACAAAGTCCATAGATATATCCTCCCAAGGAACACTAGGTACAGGCAAAGGCATATATAAACCATGAGGATTGAGTCGTGACTTAGCTTTTTGACATGTAGTGCTGCGAGCAACATAACGCTCAACATCCCGTGTCATCTTTGGCCAAAAGAAATGTGTAGCAAGTACGTCCTCCGTCTTCTTCACGCCAAAGTGTCCCATTAATCCTCCTCCATGCGCCTCCTGCAACAACAAAAGACGAAGAGAGCTAGCTGTAATGCATAGCTTGTTAGCACGGAACACAAATCCATCATTAACGACAAACTTGTTCCAGGTTCTTCCTTCTTTACAATTCTGCAAAACATCTTTAAAATCAGCATCATGCACATATTGATCTTTGATGGTCTCCAAACCAAATATTTTGAAGTCAAGTTGTGAAAGCATAGTATAGCGACGAGACAATGCATCAGCCATAACATTTTCTTTACCCTTCTCGTGTTTAATGACATAAGGGAAAGTTTCAATGAATTCAACCCATTTAGCATGTCTACGATTCAGTTTAGCTTGACTTTTAATATGTTTCAAAGATTCATGATCAGAATGTATAACAAATTCTTTGGGCCCTAAATAATGTTGCCATGTTCTAAAGTCCGAACAAGAGCATATAGTTCTTTATCTTAAGTAGAATAATTCAGACTAGGCCCACTCAATTTTTCAGAAAAGTATGCAACAGGTTTACCATCTTGTAATAACACACCTCCTAATCCAATTCCACTAGCATCACATTCAAGCTCAAAAGTCTTATTAAAATCAGGAAGTTGGAGTAAAGGAGCATGTGTCAACTTATCTTTCAATACCGTGAAGGCTTCTTCCTGTGCGATACCCCAAACAAAAGGCACATCCTTCTTTGTAAGCTCGTTGAGAGGTGCAGCAATGGTGCTAAAATCTCTCACAAAACGCCTATAGAAACCAGCGAGTCCAAGAAAACTCCGCACTTGTGTGACCGTTTTGGGCTGCGGTCAACTCTCAATAGCTTCAATATTGGCTTTATCAACTTCAATTCCCTGTGGAGTAACAACATAGCCAAGAAAAGATACTCGGTCGGTGCAAAAGGTGCACTTCCCAAGGTTACCAAACAAACGTGCATCACGTAGAGCAATAAAAACAGCACGTAAATGTTCCAAATGTTCTTCCAAAGATTTGCTATAAATCAGTATATCATCAAAATAGACTACCACAAATCGTCCAATGAAAGCACGTAAAACTTCGTTCATTAGTCTCATGAAAGTACTAGGTGCATTAGTTAACCCAAAAGGCATGACTAACCACTCATATAAACCAAACTTAGTTTTAAATGCAGTTTTCCATTCATCTCCCAATTTCATACGAATTTGATGGTATCCACTACGCAAATCAACTTTTGAGAATATTGTAGAGCCACTCAATTCATCAAGCATATCATCTAGCCTAGGAATAGGATGACGATAACGAATAGTAATATTATTAATGCCTCTACAATCAACACACATACGCGACGTACCATCCTTTTTAGGCACTAGTATAATAGGAACAGCACAAGGACTAAGAGATTCGCGTATATAACCTTTGTCGAGCAGCTGACGCATAATCTCCTTCGTCTCCTCTGGATTGGTACGGTATGGTGCACGGTTGGGTAGCGATGCACCGGGAATTAAATCAATTTGATGCTCAATCCCTCGAATAGGTGGTAATCCGGGTGGCACGTCTTGTGGGAAGACGTCAGCGAACTCCTGCAAAATATTAGTGACAGCAGGGGGCAAAGAGGAAGGCACGTCCTCGAATGAAAATAATGCCTCTTTGCACACAAAAGCATAGCAAACAGATTTGTTGAAATCTAGCTCATCAATATCAGATTTTGTGGCAAGTAAACATGCACTTTTCAATTTAATTTCAGAAACAACACTAGATGGTTTATTATTAGGTTTCATTTGTTGCTCAAATTCTTTTGCCACAATCTGATTTTCACTCTTATTTTTCTCCTGTTTTGCTTTATTAGCTCTATTAATGTCATCTTTCAAAATGGAATCAGGAGTCATAGGAAGCAAAGTAATATTTTTATCCTTATGAACAAGAGTATACTGATTGTTTCTACCATGGTGTACAGAATTTTTATCAAATTGCCATGGCCTACCAAGTAATAAGGAACATGCTTGCATGGGTACCACATCACAATCAACATAATCAGCATATGTAGAGATACTAAAATGCACACGAACAGTACGTGTTACCTTAACCTTGCCGCTGTTGTTGAACCATTGGATGTAGTAAGGATGTGGATATGGTCTTGTGGTGAGAGATAGTTTCCCCACCATCTCCATGCTAGCCAAGTTGTTACAGCTCCCTCCATCTATGATGACGCGAACAGAACGTTCCTTGACAACTCCCTTTGTATGGAATAAATTATGCCTCTGATTTTGCTCTGCTTGTGTGACCTGCACACTCAAAACACGTTGAGCAACTAAACATTCATACCTCTCAGCGTCTTCAGGAGCCATGTATTGCGTCTCATTTTCAGAATCATCTCCACCATGTTCTTCACGTGTAATAAGAGCCAAAGTCTCCTCATCATAGTCACTAGCGGACTCATACCCACCATCCTCAGTAGCAATCATCACACGCTGAGATTTGCATTCTCTCGCATAATGTCCTCTTCCCTTACAACGACGACAAATAATATCACTTGTGTGCCCTGTGGACGCCATGGAAGAAGAAGAGCTCTGCGCAGGCCCGGCAGGTGTGTTCTTGGCAGAGAGTGGTGGTTGTGCCTGCTTTCTTGTGTCACGGCTGGAGGTGGCACCTGATGGAGGTGATGGTGAAGTGGAAGTAGAGGATGCACGTGGTGTCCATGATGAAGGTCGACCTTTAGTTCGCGCCAATGGCTGTCGATCCTGCACTTCACGTTCAGCTTTACAAGCAAGATGGAATAAACGAGTGATATAATTATAATCCTTATACTCTAGAATGGTCTGAATCTCTTTATTTAATCCACCCATAAAACGTGCAAGCATAGCTTCATTCTCCTCAACAATACCACATCTAATCATGCCAGTTTGTAATTCCTGATAATATTCTTCTACAGAATTTTTCCCTTGTCTTAAGCGCTGCAATTTTTGAAGTAATTCAGGTTGATAATATGGTGGAACCCAACGAGTACGCATAGCAGTTTTCAAAGCAGCCCAAGTAGCTGGAACAGGATATAATCTACAATGTTCAGACCACCAAACACATGCAAAGCTAGTGAAAGCACAAACAGCAGCAGGAACACGTCTCTCCTCAGGATATTGTAAACATGTAAATCGTTGTTCAGTTTCTAACTCCCAAGTAAGATATATATCAGGAACATATCTACCCTCAAATGGTGGAATATTCAATATCAGTTTAGGGAGATGGTCATGATCTCGTACCTGAGGTGGTGGTGCCGGCCTACCGTTGGGAATATATACCTGAGGTCGACCTGCTGGTGGTGGTGCTGGTGGCTGCACGTAGTTCTGATTTTGATCAACCTCATCCTCATAATCGCCCGCATAATCGTCATCCTCCTCAGCCGCCGCAGTAGCAGGAGCCAAAGAAGCATCAACAGTAGGTGCAGCGGCACCCGAATTTTGACCAGTCTCAATTGGAACGCGCTGTGCTCGTCCCACTTGATTTGGAAGGCGGCGTTGGAGATGTGGTTGTTGTTGTTGTAGAGGTGCGACATGTGCAGCCGGTGGTGGTTGGGGAAGACGGGTTGGGGAAGACGCTTGAGTAATTCAGTAAACTTGTTATCCAGCTTTGTCTCGAACGACTTCTCCACGGCATCTATCTTCTCCATAGCCTCTTCAAATCTGTTTAGCACATCTCCCACCTGGCCACTCATCATTTGCTGAAATTTATCATGCAATTCCTTGTTCGTCATGTTCTCCCAATCAGTCTCATCGGCTTGTGATCCTGCCATGGTTACAGCAATAGAAACACAAAAGAATATGATCCTACAGACTACTAGGAAGTGGTGGTGTGTCACAAATCCTTCAAGCGAATCTCAAATTCTTACCAGTTCTTACCCAGCAGCAGGTGGTGATCGGCAACCGTTGTAGTCAAAACCCTCAAAGCTTGGAGACCGTGCTAGAGACGCGAGCCTAGAAGACTAACAAAATCACGGCGCTGCACGTAAACAAGGGAAAAGCACACTCTGGAATTTTTTTTGCTCTTTTTCGCTCTTTTTTTTGCGCTCCTTTTTTTTGCGAAAAATCATTATAATGGTGAGTGTCTCAAAACTCTTCCCAGGCCAAACTGACAGGATGGGCACAAAATTTTTTGGACTATTTTTTTCGAAAATCAGGGCAGCGACGACGAAAAAGTGAGACAAAAAATCACTATGAAGGCGAGTGTCTCAAAACACTCCCCGGGACCTAAAAATAGGATAGGGAAAAATATTTTTGGTTGCCGAAATTTTGGCCTAAAAACTGCCCGGGGGTCTCTAGATTTTTTTTTTCCGAGACCTACTCAGGCAAGGAAACACAAAACGGAAAATAGATGGATCTCTAAAACAAACCGAATATGAAAAGAACTCGGATTGGTGGTGGATATATGGTGGTAGGATATGGCAGCGGTGGTGGTATATGGCAGCGGTGGTGGTATATGGATACGGATCGGTGGTGGTATATGGATACGGATTCAGAGCGGTGGCGGATAAGCAATAGTGGTAGATGGCAAGGCGATGATGATGGTGCGGCGGCGGCCTGACAACTTATGACCAGAACTCGAAACTCTAAAAGACTAGACTCTAAGACCAGCAACTTGACACGACGAAGCAACCGCAAATTCAACAAAGCAAAAACCCTAAAAAGATTATGCAAAGGCTCATATTGGTTCGGATATACTGAACTAACCCTAATTTTTGTGTGGCTTTTTCATGGATTGTAGGTATGAAGAAACAGACTCGATCTAAACTACGAAAAACTGTAAAATCTCACCGAGCAACCTGGAAATCTGATACCACTTGATAGAGGCAAAGGTGTCCCGTCTTTCGATGAGATGATGGATATCGCTTTGATGGAAGTCGACTTTGACGATCCGACTACGAACGTGCGAGGACGTCGCGCCTTAGCAATCGCTAAACCAACTCCGAGAGGTTATTGACCACGCCGGAGCACGATCAACCTGACCACGAGGGTCTGTTTCCTGCGAGCAAACGAAGAACAAGCAAGAAACTGAGATTGCAATCTAGATATTGCGAATATAAGATGAAAGCTTTATTGATCAAGGTGGGGTTCTGTGATGCCTTTGTCTGGTCGTTGAACACAAACGAAGTACCGAAGTTGCAGCTATGGCGAACTTTTAATCTAAACAAAACCCAAAGTCTAAACGACGCCCTAAGGGCTGTATATATGGAGGAAGAGGGGGGGGGGATTTCGTGGCCCTTGGGGAAGGGGTCCGAAACCAACCCTATCTCTTGTTTCCCCACACGTACGGACTCTAAAAATAGCCTATACTCAAGTATTCCGAAATTACATGGGCCTGGCCCAATAATAAGGTGACGCAGCACCTAGAATAGCCTCTGGACGAAAGTTATGAAGTAGCATCTTGTATATTTCGTCCAAGGCTTCATCCACGCAATATGGTGGCTTCAACGTCCTGAAATCATCACTTGTAACTCCGTTCTTGTCCCCCATGCGCATGCCATCATCTCCATGCTTGTTCTTGCTCCAATGTTCATCCTTCTCAAAGCTAGGCCCTTCATATGTAAGCAAAACAAATGTATCCAATTTAGGCAACATCATATTCTCATGAACATTAGAATCATTACCAAGAAACGAAAGTACCTGGTAATTTAATTGGCATGCGCGTGCTCTAGTAATTGGTCCAGTATGTATAGCAGCAGGAGCTGTGGGTGTAACAATGGTATTGATGTCCTCATCAGCCGGCCTTTAAAGCCCGAGACCCCGAGCACCGAGCCAGCCCAGCCGCCACCCGCGCACTAACCCTAATCCCGCCGCCGCTGCCGCCCGCCGCCGCCCGCCGCGCCGGACTCGCCGGACCTTGCCGGACCTGAGGTAGCCGCCTCGGTTTTCGTGAGAAAACCGTTTTGGTTTTTTTTCGAAACCCTAGATCCTTTTTTTATACAGATCCGATTCGGTTTATTTTCGGTTTAGTTATTTAGCGAACGCCCATTTTACGTTCGTTTTAACGAACGGTTTTCACCGTTTAACCGCAGATAGCGAACGTTCGTTCGTTAGCCTGTTCGTCAGTTTTTCTTTTTCTCGGATTTTCCGCGATTATTTTCGATCGCGATTTCTGATCCGATTTTCGTTTTAGTTTATCTTTTCGCTCGTTTATCGGAATCAGGCGATTCAAGCGCCTAGATCTTCGTCTCAAAACCCTCTTTCTGTTTAACCAACTTGAACAAGATTTTGGTACTGTAAAATTTGACTTTAGTTCAGATTAGTAAACTAATCTTGTTTCTTTCGCAGTTTGAGTTTCGTTGCTCCGCTTGATTTGATTCTTTTTGCAAACCGGAGTTCTTAAGTTGAACTTTCTGGTCAATTCTTCTTACTTGAGTTTTGCCCGTGCGTCTTTGCTTGATTGCTTATGTATGCTATTGTTTGTCTGCGATAGAATTCATGGAGTGCGAAGTGTGCTACTACGAGTCCCTAGGTTTTGCGGATCGTCAGCAAGGCAAGTAACACATTGATCATACTTCTTTCATACCCAGTTTTTATGCATTAGTTCCAATCCTCTAACATTGCATGATTAGGATGTGATTAACATGTGGGTTGGGAAGTAGTTGATGAGGTAGAACCTATTGCCCTGTTATATTCAAACCTTGGGAGTTACTTCTACGTATTGCTTATATTTCTATGCTATGCTCGTAGACGTGGATTGGGTTTGAGTGTATCCATGACAGATGTGAGATTGTTAATTAATGGTTCAACTTAAAGTGGCAACTTTAATACACATCTGGGTGGATTGCTTGTCGGGCACCTGGAGAATCCAGTGTTGTCCTAGGATATCCCGGAGTACCCGTGTGATCATCCTAAGGTCCGCCACCCAGGCTCAAAGGGAACTGAGATATTTTCATGCTAGAAACTTCCGTGTGCAGCCACAAGCTATTATGGGCTCTAGCATAGTTGAGTAAGTTGCGTGAGCTCTTGAAGAGGTGGATCAACAGGTAGAGGGATGTAGGTTTGGTATGGTCTGCCCGGAGTAAAGAGTTAATGTTTCTGAAAGGCTATGTCTCGGTCATCCGTTTCTCAAACACCTTGTAGTGCGAGAAATCCAACGGAGGAGATCGAGTCTTGTGGGGAAAAGTGCGCAAACCTCTGCAGAGTGTACAGTCTAATCATGGTTAGCCGTGTCCCTGGTTATGGACAATCTTGAGTATCTAGTACTTGGAGTATCCTAAGTATCTCATCACTCTAAATTAATATTGTTGGGTTGATAATTACTTTAATTGGGATTGAGTTGGAGGAACCTTCTCAATGATGTTTCAACTACCATGATAGTTAAAATAAAACTTATTCCTTTGTTGTAGGGAAAAATTGGCTTTTCGCAAAAACTATAACCATAGAGCTTTCCACCAGCCAAATATGCATGTAGTGGTAGCATTATTCTGTTCTTGCTTTACTGTGTTTTATTGCCAGCATATTCCATGTGCTGACCCGTTTTCGGGCTGCAACATATTATGTTGCAGACTTTTCAGACGAGGAGTAAGGTTCGTTAGGTCGTTGCCGTGCAGCTCAGCTATGTCGTTGGAGTTGATGGACTCACTTTATCTTCCAAGCCTTCCGCTGTTATCGTATTAGATGGCCTTAAGCCATATTTATTGTAGTAAGTTCTCTTTTGAGACATTCGATGTAATAAGTGTGTGATTGCTACTCTGTTATAAATCCTTCGAGTACTGTGTGTGTCAGCATTACCGATCCAGTGATGACACTGAAGCACAAAGACTTGACCGTTTGAGGTCGGGTCGCTACAGTATCCTGACAAAAGCAGTCTTCGCCTGCCAAAGGCTCTGGTGGTGACGCCGCCTTGGGCTCCATGGTGACCTCCGTCGTGCCGTCCTACTGGTCTTGGTCTCGTTGCACTGATATGGAAACCTTTGCTTGACACCACAGTACTCCGCGCCTGCGCTTGCTTCCTTAGCACCAAAGAGGAAACAAGGACGCTGCGCGAACTGGCGCACGCCTGGTCTCGATCGTCATGGCTCACGTCACGAGAACCTCGCGAGGTTTGCCTTGCCTTGAATTCTCCGCCCCTCGCGAGCCAACCTGGTGAGGCCGCTCCTGAGGAGGTCTTGTGTCGTCCGCCTCGAGAGGCTTGGCCCCTCGCAAGGGTCTTGAATGCCTGTTGGTGAAGATGGGCTGTACGGGCCCGCTCGCAGAGCCCCGCCGTGGGCCGCAGGCAGGCAAGTCTAGGGACCCCCATTCCCAGAACGCCGACACCGAGAACGTGATTTTAGCCTATTTTCGACTCGTATACATGTACCTACCTATGAACGAAATAATACAATGACAAATTCACAATGGCAACAGATAATAATTGTCATTCATATTCCAAAAAAATAAAATGGCACATGTGGCAACACCCGAAAGTCATAGGGGCAAGAGAAGAAGGAAATCACAGAAAATGATTTGGGTCATTCCTCTCTCTACTTCTTGATGGATCACTCGACGAGGAGTTCCTCCAGCTCCTTCTTCACATCCTCATGACTTTGCTTGATAGTAGCCACGGATTTCTCTACCTGCAGCTCGCGCTTGATGTGAAGCTTCTTCAAGCCATCCATAAGTTCCTCGACGACGGCTTTCAGCTTCATCCCCGAGGCACGCTCTTCACATGCAGCTTCTCCAGCTGGCGGCCTCATCCTCCTTCTTGACGAGCTCCTTGTGGAGCTTCGCATTGTCACCAATGAGTGCATCACGAGGCCGGTCGCCTTTTCAACAGAGGCATCACTAATCTCGAGCAGCTCACCAAGCCGTCGACCAGCTCCTACTGCTTAATTAGGCCAGCAAGAATGTCGTCGTTGCTGGCTAAGGACTTCAGCACCGGCAGCTCGTCGGGTATGCTGACACAGTGAGTACACTTGTGAGAGCCCTGTCCTGCCCATGAGAGCTCATTCGAGGGCTCCGCGACGCGGCAGGACATCTCTACTGCGGCTGCCGCATAGTGGCGGGACCTCGCTACTGCTTCTATGGCCTTGGTCTTTGCTCCCTAGTTATATCTGGACCCAGAACACCCCCTGCCAGCCATGGCAGATGCAAGGAATGACTTAACAGGAAAGACCTGTTTTTTGGTGATGAGAAGATTGAGCAGTAATTTTCGAGTGGGTAGTTTTTATAGCCCAGTGCTAAATGGGAAGACAATTAGGTTTGATCGGTGTGAACAGATTTGCAATTACTTATTGCCTGGTAATTTGGAATGTGACGGGTAACATGCTCAAAATTTATTAATGGTTTCAAAGCCCGAAACGGTTCCCGGAGGGCATACGTGGGCCCGCATTCTCCGATGTGTACCTGTCTGCCCACTATCACACACGGTCCAGATATCATCATTGTGTCTGATGGATGCACCACTAAGGCCGTCGCAATGTGCTCTGCTTGTGTTCCTCTACTCGTTGTTGAGGCGGCCACGGCGCACTCTGCTTGCGTCCCTCTACTCGCTTTGCTCGTCGTTCAGGCGGTCGTTGCGCACTCTGCTCGACGTGGAGGCAAATTTACAATGGCAATGGTTAATAATTGTCTTATATATTTAGGATAATTTAAAATGCCACATGTGGCAACACCAAAAACACACATCTGGGTCTCTAGCTAGAAGCTCTGTGATGGGAGTGGTCCGCCCCGGATCTAAGGCCGAGGCGGACACGAGCGTCGACCCCTGGACGGGATCTGATAGTAGATCCGAAGGGCCTCCTTCGTGTGGGCGGGGAGCAACGGCCGAGGCCGTGAACCCCTTGAAGATCATGTCTCCTTGGATATCGGTGATGTAGTTCAAGCTTCCAAACCTGATCTAGTGACCAGGGGCGTAGCTGTCGACCTGCTCAAGGTGACTGGTCGAGTTGGCACGTAGCACGAAGCCGCCAAACACAAAGAGTTGGCCAGGGAGAAAGGTCTCCCCAGAAACAGCGTTGTCGTCGATGACGAGGCGAGCCATCGATTCTTTTATCGACAAAACAACAGAACTCTCAATGAAAGCACCAATGTTAGTGTCAAAATCGGCAGATCTCGGGTAGGGGGTCCCAAGTTATGTGTCTGAGGATCGGTGGTAACAAGGGATAATAGGGACACGATGTTTACCCAGGTTCGGGCCCTCTTAAAGGAGGTAAAACCCTACGTCCTGCTTGATTATATTCGGTGTGTGTAAAAGGTTACAAGAGTTGATCTACCTCGAGATCGTAATGGCTAAACCCTAGCTGTCTAGCCTATGATTCTTCTGATAGCCTATACGGACTAAACCCTCCCGTTTATATACATACCAGAGGGGCCTAGGGTTGTACATAGTCGGCTTGTAGAGGAAGGAAACATTACACCCGGACACCAAACTTGCTGTTCTACGCACATAGGAGTCCTACCCGGACACGGGGGATAGTCTTCTGCTTTATCTTCACGGCCCATCAGTCCAGCCCATATCGAATAGACCGGACACCGGAGGACCCCCTAATAGAGGACTCCCTCAGGTGGCGGCGGCAATCCCGGCGACCCGAGAAGAAAGAACACATCGGGGACGACACTTTGGGTGTCCGACGTCACGTGAGTCAACAGAGAGGGCGAGGGCGTAGATGTGGAGCTCATAGACATGGTGGGGGCGCGAGGGAGGCACGATGGCAATACGTGCAGCGACGGCGAGCAAGCGGCGGCTTCGTCCATGGCGTCCAGGGGCGAGGGAAGGAGTGAGGGGGCAAATAAGGGCATCTAGTTGATCCATACACAAGCGGTGAGGTCGTACGTGGTGTCTCATTGTCCAGGGGGACGCAGGCAGGCAGGGTGGAGGCGGGCCGCCTCGCGCACGTGCGCTGTCCTGCTTCTGCCTACTAGCAGGGAGGCTAGGTGGCTGGCCGGCCAGGTGACCCTAGGTAGGCTTTTCCCTCTCTCTTTTTGTTTTCTTTCTGTTTTTCATTGTCTGCTACTATTTTGGCGTTAGTAAAAATACTAAAGTATTTTGTAAAATCCTGGGATAATTTGTGGAGACTTTCTGAATTATTCCAGACGCCCACATTCAGTTTCAGAATTATTTGAAAATTTGAAATAATTATAGCAACTAAATGCTCAAGTTCAAACACACTACGAGTTAATTCAAAATCCAAAAATGACCTATAAAAATGTGCACCGTTTTTGGCACAAGTTTTCACCCTTTAAAAAATGATGGACTTTTCTGAAGGGCATTTGGGTTCATTGAAATATTTTTAAGTTGAACCTAGTTGAGTTGTTTTGGTGCTAGGGATTGATCACCCCCAATTCAAATTTCTTCAATTAACATGATGCATGATGCTCACTGATACCACTAATTATAAGCATCATTCTAGGGTTGTGACAACTCACCCCCACTAAACAAGAATCTCGTCCCAAGATTCAAGCATAGGTCAAGAGGAACAGGGGACACTAAGTATTGATGGATCATATTGATCTTGACGTCTTTGCTTTAGTGATGTTCATCCAACACGACAACAAAAGGAATAGGAAAAAACTCTACGAGAATCGATCCTCACAAAGATCAAGCAACTCATCATCAACTCATGGAATGAGATGTAAGAACATCTCTTTGAGCTGAGACGTAACACACACGTCAAGAATGAGGAAAGGAAGTAGGTGAAGAAGGTTCAGTTGGTAGGCAACGAGTCCACACTTAAAGAAGATGGTGAACATTGTCAAGGTAGCGAGGAGTTAATTGCCCTTCATACCAAACGGGACACTTTAGAAAAGGTGACTCGTAAGATTATTCCCTTAAGTGGCAAAATGAATTAGTTTTGATACATAGATCATTGAAACTCTTCATACCAAGCTAAGGCAATTCATACACAATTGTTTAAAGGAGTTCGAAGAAATGGCATACTCAGTTTGGAAACGAAACTAGAGTTATAAAACAACTCGGGAAACGGAAGGCACAATCCAATTAATACCAAGAATATAGCCTAGTGTCTGAGCATACTATCAAGAACTTGAGCATTTCCATATTCATCAGGGTTTGGCAACATCTATGCCAAGGATGCTGATACAGCTACATAGTGCCATGATTAACAATGGTGGATGATGCAGATGCAAAGGAAGATAACACTTTATCAGATTTCAATTTACCAATGCCAAGGGTACAAAATCCGGATGATCGACCAAGAGATATTTAGTAGTCCGGTTCTAATGTTCTCATTTATGTACTATATAGCCTAATTAACCCAATTATAGGTACCGTTTGGTATCTTGAACATCAAGTAAAGGTTGGAATTCAGGTGCGCAACGAATCCATAAGTAACATCTTCTAGAATGAGTCATACAGAATCCTCATGGGGAGTGGCTACTCTTGCTGAAAAAGATAACATAACATTAGATCTTCCAGATAAGTGTGTTAGCTACGACATCCACTTTTCTGGTTTAGAAAGACCAATATTATAATTCTTGCACATCATTCCAATCATCATATCTGCCTAAGATTCAGATCTGATTGTTGGCAAGATACTTCGGGCTCAACTTGTCTGGAAAAGAAAGTTTGCAACACAAATCGACGAGATGACGTTGCGAGATTCTCCGGAAATGAACTGAAAGCTCCAAATCATGACCTAGTTTGCAATATACATGTGAACAGAATGTCCAGGACAATCATGGCCACATGGAAACCTTACAACAAAACACTACCGAGTTTTGGTTGGGAATCATCATTAACGATATCGAAGTCTCCGCGTAGAAATCTAAAGGACTAACACTTTAGAACAAACTCCTTTATCTTGAACTAATCAATCAATGGCTTGGTGTGCTAGGGAATACATATGGAATGAAGATGATTAGTCTATCAGACCATAGAATACTTCGCACATGCATTAATGACATAGGATGATTCCAGAGGAAGAAAAAACAAGCTTTCTCTAATCCACGACGGCAACTTACATCAAATGCATGTGAATTGGACGAAGTCACTTCTCTAATCCAAACATATGCCTCATGAATGGGACACGAATAAAATGCTTACAAAAGTTTCCAACACTAGCTTAATGTTCAACATGAATCGTGGAGGATATAAAATGCTGCTGATGGGCTCAACAACGAATCATTAGGATTTCCATATAAATGGAATTCCATCATTATGTGAACAAGGCGATAGCATTGGTCAGACCAAAAGATATAATGGTGCATGCTCGCGGAACAACCACGAGTAAGACAACATTAGGAGAATCGTTGGTTTTGGTTTTGATTTGGCGATAGCCCGTACTCAAACCAAAGATTTGATAAGACAATATATCCAACAATTGAACGTGAAGGTCAATTGGTGAAGACATCTTTCTTCAACAGACATACACAAATGATATCCCTTTCGAACGAACTAAGTTAGGCAGAGCTTTTATCTTCCAACTCTCCGAGTTTTGTCATTTAGCTTAACCAACTAGCTCAGGGTATCCAACATAGATTCTTGGAGAAGGGGTGGTTATGAGAAGACCAACTTGATCACGAACTCAACATAACAGCGAGAGAACTACCTGGTAACACTTCTGAGAAGATATTCGAAAAATCATGAACCACCTATGTGTTTCTAAGCTCGAGAACAATCTTGCTTCTCAGGGAAAGACGATATGATCAAATAAGCAAGAGATTGATGCATTCCTAACTCATTGGTAGAAGGGTGCACCAGGGAAAATGGACTAGGTAGCACGATCAATCTTAGAATAGTGATTCAATAACCAACATGCTAAGAATGATATTATTGTCCATTAACTACCAAGTAGCAGGGTTGCCAGGAGTATTGATTTCACATATCATAGCTCACTTGTCGGCATTCCGGTTACAACAACACGGAGACCAGGAAATAAATGATGATGGCGAGAAGTATCACTATATCAAGAAGTCATAAGGAGTGGTGCAATGCCCATGATATACTTGATATGAAAGAGGGTAACACTCCATGATAGAATAGAACAAAAGCTGGATTGGCATTTTGATCTGCGGAATACAACTGCTTTGACCCAATCCTCGAGATGGATAAGGTACTGGAGTTTGTTTCTCCTAGCCATTCTGAAATGGAACGACTTGACAAAGCATAAGCATAATAGGCATGGACAACACGAATGCATTACATACTCTTAACTATCCACTAATATATGAAGGTCGTCAGAATACAACTTAAGAGGGACAACTCAAGAAACACATGCCTTTTCCGAATTGTGGATGCATATGTCGGATTCTGTGTTCTGGCAAACCCTTGAGGTTTGAACACTGGGGTGCGCACGAAGATCTCTCTCTCCCTAGCTCGCTCTCGCAACGATCTCAAGGCCTAGCCCAACGAACCCAAAGAACAAGAGACACGAGGGTTTATACTGGTTCGGGACACCGTTGTGGTGTAATACCCTACTCCAGTGTGGTGTGGTGGATTGCCTTGTAGCCTGAGGATGAACAAGTACAAGGTAAGAACAGCCTCCTGAGGAGAGGTGTTCTTGGCTCGATTAGCTGGTAGGATGGCCTTGGTGGAATTGATCCGATCCCAGCTCAGTTGCCTCCTACGGTCCTATTTATAGAGGCCCTGGTCCTCTTCCCAAATATTAGGCGGGAAGGGATCCCACAACGACCAGTTTGAAGGGGGACAACTAGTACAAGTTATTCTGACAAAAGGTGGTCTTCGCCTGCCAAAGGCTCTGGTGGTGACGCCATCGTGGGTTCCGTGGTGACCTCCGTCTTGCCGTCCTGCTAGTCTTGGTCTCATTGCACCAATATGGAAACCTTTGCCTAATGCCTCGGGACTCCTTGCCTGCGCTTGCCCCTTTAGCACCAAAGAGGCAACGAGTACTCTTCGCCCGCCGGCGCCCGCCTGGCCTTGGTCGTCATGGCTCATGTCACGTGCACCTCGCGAGGTGCCCCTTGCATAGATATCTCCGCTCCTCGGGAGCCAGCCTAGGGAGGCTGCCCCTGAGGAGGTCTTGCGTCGTCCGCCTCGCGAGGCTTGGCCCTTCGCAAGGGTCTTGAGTGGTTGTTGATGAAGATGGGCCGTACCAGCCCCTGGATGAGCCACGCCCTGGGCCGCAGGCAGGCAAGTCTGGGTACCCCCATTCCCAGGACGCCGACAGTAGCCCCCGGGCCCAAGGCGCGCTCGGACTTGGCTTCGAGGTGAAGCCAAGGGTCAAGTGCGAAGCGCCGCGGGCCCCAATAGCCTGCGGCCTTGATTGACGTGTGGCGGTTGATGGGACGTGGGCGCCTCCACTTCCCCATGCAGCCTTGATTTCCGCCTGGCTAAGCAGCCACCGTTGCCTACATAGCACCACCCCCATCGCAGACGAGTGCTCCGTAGCTCCCTCATCTTCCGGCAAACAGCGGATCTTTTCCCCCCGGCCCGGTCTGACACCAGCTCTCCCCAGTGCCATGGCACCAAGCCGGAGGAAGAAGGGGAAGAAGGAGTCCCGTATCTCGGCTCCCACGCCGCCGATCTTCGAACCCGCTGTCGAGCAGTCGGTGGTGCTCAACCAGGAGGCGATGGGCAAGGTGCGCCCAGCGCTTGCCGCCGACTCCAATGAGTGGGGGGCAATGGTGGCCTGGCCTGCTTCCCGCGCCGAAATCGACATGACGGCCACCGAGGTCCCCCTCCATCTTCATGCCCTCTGGGCCTATCTGATCCCTCCCTTCTCTGACTTCTTCAATGCGGTGCTTTCGCATTATCAGATCAACGCGCTGCACCTTGATCCCCCAATCCATCATCCTCCTTGCTGTCTTCGCCTTCGTCTGCGAGGCTATGGTGGGCATTGCCCCTTCTGTTGCCTTGCTCCGCCACTTCTTCTCTCTGCATCTGAAAGACGCTCTCCAGCGCTCGGGGTGTGTATCTTTCCAGGCTGTGGCCGCGACGGCCGGCTCGGGGATCGACTTCGAGCTCTCGCCGGTCGTCGGAGGTTTTCGGAAGCGATGGGTGTACGTGGATGTTGGCGTGTGCAATCCCTTCCTGGTGCTTCCGCGGATTCCGGTCGCCCCAAGCTCCGGCTGGGGGCACGCAAGGCTCGCCGACCAGCGGCTCGCTCATGTCTGGCACCGACTGGCCAGGCTGAAGGGCCTCGGGGTGACGGCGCCTATGGTGGTGAAGTAGTTCATCCAGTGTCGTATTGCTCCGCTTCAGCGTCACTCTCGGCCGATGTGGACCTTCTCCGGCTACGGGGACCGCATGAGGCTAAAGGTGCCGGCTCTCGCCCCTGAGGCGCGGCGCACGGTGATCGAGCTCCTGACCGGTGACCCAACGCCAGCCTGCCTGCCAGAAGAAGGTTGTCTTCTATACTGCTGCTCGAACAAGATGGAGTTCGCGAAGCACATGCCCCCCTTTGACGAGTGGGGACTACGCCCGGCTGGCCTTGAAGGGCCTCGCAAGAGCCCTGTCTTCGTGGCTCCCTTGCCTGCCGCCAGCGCGGTGATCTACCCGGAAGTGGGCGCAGGAGGCGACCATCGCCGGCCGCTAGCGACGCGGCTGCTGAGGAACCGGCGCCACTCGGGGTTCCTGAAGGGTCGTCCCGCGGGCCCCTAGAGAGTCGTCCTGAGGGGGCAGCCGGAGGGACGGCGCAGTTCGATACTCCTGAGGCTGAAACCCCCGAGGCCCCGGCGAGTCGCCACGAGGCGGGGGTCGAGGTCTCCATGTAGTCCAGCACCCCTGAGGTCGCCTCCTCAGGAGCCACACCAGCCGCGCCCGGCACTGGTGACCGCACCCAGGGCTTCGGCCAGCTCCGACCGAACTTCGACGTGCTCCGGAAGAGGAAGGGATCTCCAAGCTGCAGCGGTGATGCCTTCCGGCCATTGAAACAGAGGAAGTACATTGCCATAGACGAGTGAGTACCTTATCTTTGTAATTTCTCGAGTGTTGCTTCCCCTCCTGACCGTGGTTCCTCAGGGCCCCTTCTGCTAAGCCGACGAAGTCTCCCAAGAAGCGACCTCCTCCTGCCTCGAGTCCTCTGCTGACCTTGAGCACCCCAAGCCAGCCTGCCACGCTTGGCACGAGGTCGGCTGGAGAGGTAGGCGTGCCGGCCTGGCGTCTCGACCCCGCATTCTTGCCGTCCCTCCTTCGCGGCCTTGCCTGGGATGCAGAAGGTGTGCCAAGGGCTCCTCCTCTGGTTATTGACCACGGCTGGGTGGCCTTGGCCTTGGCCTCTTATTCGGGCAACGAGCCTCCGCCCCTGTGGGCCCCTGACGGGGCCCGAAGGGCGACTGGAAAGGTGCCGGCCCCCAGCCCCCTGCTGGGAGTAGGCGAGCCACCTCAGACCTCTTCAACGACTTCTGGCATGGAGGACGAGCCCGGTCGTGCGTTCGAGCTTGCGCGCGAGCGGGGTGCCGTCCGTCACGAGCTCTTCTGGGAGGCGATGGGTGCGCTGAGCCGGCTTGGGGAAGAGCTCGTGGACGTCGGCGCCCGGCTTGAAACTGAGGGTCTTCGGCTAGTGGACGAATGGCATCAACTGAAGGTGGCCATCAACCTCGGGCGTCTCCAGCGCGAGCATGCCAACGCGAAGGCCAAGGCATCCCTTGCAACCTCGCGCGAGGCTAGTCCCCGAGCCTTGGAGGAGGCCAGGGAGGCTGACCACCGCTGCGAGGTGGCAGAGAAGCGCAGGTAGGAGCTCCAGGCCCTAAACGCCTCCCTGGAGTAGCAGGTCGAGGCCCGTAGGGCTGTTTTGGCGTCGATGAAGGGGGAGCCTTCCGAAGAGGAAGAGATCTTGAGGCACGAGGAAGCGCTGGTGCTGGAGGCCACAGAGCGCAGCCTCCAGCTTGAACGGTTGGAGACGAGGGAGCGCCAAGTCGCCCAGGAGGAGGATGCCGCAAGAGCGCGAGAGGCCAGGATCCAGGAGGAGATTGACCCCAGGGTGGCGGAGGGCCGTGCGTATCTTGCCAACAGATACGACCTGAAGTAGAAGCTCTTGGAAGCCGAAGCTGAGGGTAGAACCGCTGTCCTCCGGTCGAAGCTGAATGAAGCGGAGTAGCGTGAGAAGGCCGCCGCTGCGGCCCTGATCTCCGTTCAGGCCGAGTTGGCCTCCGCTCATGCTGAGCTGCTCCCGCTTCAGTGGCGAGTTAGCGACGCCGAGTCCTTCGCGCAGCAGAGCAGGGAAGAGGCGCTCCGCCGGCAGACGTTACCGCGCGAGCACACTACCATGCTCCGGGACCTCAGGACGAGGGCCAACCAGGCGCTAGGCGTCATCTGCGACGAGCACGCCCCTCGCCCCCATGCCAAGGACTATGCCAGCCACCTGCGCTTCTTCACCGACGTCCTGACACGCCTGGAGGATCGGGCCAAGAGGGCTCGCGAGCTTGTCGAGGAAAAGAGCAGGGGCCTCCTTGGACGCGTGTTCTCCCGCGTCTTCAGCCATCTTCCGAATGCCGACCCCAACTTCGATTTCGATGCCGCCATCGCCCCAGTGCCCGGAGTCATCCGGGACAACCTGGCGTGCTGGGTGGGCGATAACGTGGATGCTCTGGTTAGGGCATTTGCTTCTGATGATGATGCAGTGGTGGTCGTGGCGGATGAAGGCGGCGTGGTCGATGATGGTGAAGACGGCGCCATCGACGACGCCAGCATCATGTCTGGGAGCGATTCAGGAGATGCCGCGACCGACATGTCTGATTGAGCCCGTGCCCCTTTGTTCTGAACCTGCGTGCAAAAGCTTGGGCACGGCCCTTCAAGATGTAAGAGCATTTTGGGGAGGGGGAGCCCCTCATGTAATCAGAATATTGTTTTATTCCTTGAGTCAGACTTAAGACGTGCTTTTGTGAGTCCTCAAGTTTTTCCGCGAGCTTACTGCAGTAACTTACCTCAGTTCAGACAGACCTCGGACTGGTCTTGTGGTTGCCGATGTATATTTCTCCCGAGGGGAGTCCTTCGCGGGCCCGCGAGGTGTTGGGCTCCTGAGGAGCCTGCTAGTCTGCCCAAGAGGGCCTCGCGAGAAGCGAGCGCCTGAGCGCGGCAGGATGCGCGCGCGTGACACGCCCAGCCCCCGCTCGCGAGGTGCTCATGAGGGAGGGGTAGCAGGCGCGGGCCTCAAAACAAGGTACATGACCAGAAAACTCAAGAAACCAATGCGAACGATAAAAATACACCCCCCGCACTTGTCAACAAAAATACAATTTCAAGTTCAAATCCAAAAAGGCGGCAAACCGAGCTATAGAAAAAAGGGGGTGAAAGCAAATGGCCGCGTGAGCTAAGTGCTTTCACAGGTCATGAGCATAGTCATTGGGGGACAGTGTCGACGGCCAGCGCGGAGCATGGTGCTTCCACTAGGACGTGGGCGGGAGCCCCTGAGGCCCGAGGGCGGCTCTCCGGAGACTCGGGTGCGTTTACATCCCCACTCATTATTACGTGAGAGTGTCACTGGCGGAGACCTTCACAGGCGTGAGCCTTGCTTCATATCGCCAGATGAGGGCCCCGCCTTGCGCCACCCTCAACCACCGTTGGGGCGTCCGGAAACCAGGACGGTGCCAAGGAGAAAAGGGGACACTAGCGGCGCCCTCGGCGACCACGGGCCCTCTGCCGAGGGGGAGGGCTCGTCGGCGCCTCCCCGACAGAGGACCTACCTCTGGGCTACGCCTTGCTCCGTGTGGCATTGGGAAGGGCTCGGCTCCAGACCCCTCCCGTGCAGCCCCGAGTGCACTACCCCTGGTTGGAGCGGGGCTGCCGTGCTAAGGTCCCCGTCCGCCGCCGTGGCCTGGTTCACCTACGACCCATGGTTATCATAAGCTTGCTCCTGAGATATAAGTGGTACCCTGCAGTTCTCGTCGTTGGCGGGGTCGGTGAGGCTCCTGGGTGACCCGTGGGAGGCCTCGGCTTCTAGCATCTCTTCTTCCCAGCCTGGCTCAAAAAACTCGCAGGGGCCATCCTCTGGTGTGTACTCCCAATCCACCATGCATGGAACATAAGGTTCCGGAATCACCGCTCCGAGACCCCCGCCGAGGCGCCCTACGCCCCACGCCGCCGGGCCCAGTGTGTCCCCTGGTGGCCGTAGGGTGGCGCCCAAATGTGGCCGCGCGGGGCGGCGCCCGCACCTGCGCCACCCGGGAGAAACGCCTGCGCAGCCAGATGTTCGACGCCGGCGGCCGTGCCGCCGCTAGTGAACCCTCCTGGTGCGCCTGGGAGCACGTGGGTGCGACGAGGCCGCCGTGCGATCTAGCCACAAATTGAGGCGTAGGTAAGGAGCAGAAAGGCGGCGTACCCCTGGATGCAGCGTCCAATAGCTTAGCGACGTGCTCCAGCAATGCATCGCGGCCGCTCTCCGCCAGCCGGCACCGCAGCAGCTCCCGCACCACTATGAGCGCGGCTCGCATGTTCGCTTGTTCCCGTCGAGTGTGTGGCGCCGTCGCTACTGCGTAGCTTGAGGCCCTCGCGGCGACCCGCGCGCACCGCTGTGTGAGGATGGAAGGTGCCGGTCCGCGCCGCCCGTGTCCCGCGGCGTTCGGTGGTGTGTGGGCCACCTGGAGTGCGGGGTTGAGGTCTTCTTGGCCGGACGGTGTCGCCCTGACGGGCCAAGCGCCCAATGGTCGGCGTTGGTCCTCGGGTCGCTGGACATCGGAACCGCGAGGTGTCGGCGGATCAGCTGACGAAAGAGAGGCTTTGGTGCACCCCTACCTGGCGCGCCAAATGTCGGATTCTGGGTTCCGACAAACCCTTGAGGTTCGAACACTGGGTGCGCACGAAGATCTCTCTCTCCCTAGCTCGCTCTCGCAACGATCTCAAGGCCTAGCCCGACGAACCCAAAGAACAAGAGACACGAGGGTTTTATACTGGTTCGGGCCACCGTTGTGGTGTAATACCCTACTCCAGTGTGGTGTGGTGGATTGCCTTGTAGGCTGAGGACGAACAAGTACAAGGTAAGAACAGCTTCCTGAGGAGAGGTGTTCTTGGCTCGCTCAGCTGGTAGTATGGCCTTGGTGGAATGGATCTAATCCCAGCTCAGTTGCCTCCTACGATGGTGGCTAGTCCTATTTATAGAGTCCCTGGTCCTCTTCCCAAATATTAGGCGGGAAGGGATCCCACACCGGCCAGTTGACAACTAGTACAAGTTATCCTGATAAAAGGTGGTCTTCGCCTGCCAAAGGCTCTGGTGGTGACGCCGTCGTGGGCTCCGGGGTGACCTCCGTCTTGCCGTCCCGCTGGTCTTGGTCTCGTTGCACAATATAGAAACCTTTGCCTGATGCCTCGGGACTCCTCGCCTGCGCTTGCCCCTTTAGCACCAAAGAGGCAACGAGTACTCTGCGCCCGCTGGCACCCGCCTGGCCTTGGTCGTCATGGCTCATGTCACGTGCACCTCGCGAGGTGCCCCTTGAATAGATATGTCCGCTCCTCGGGAGCCAGCCTAGGGAGGCTGCCCCTGAGGAGGTATTGCGTCGTCCGCCTTGCGAGGCTTGGCCCTTCGCGAGGGTCTTGAGTGGTTGTTGATGAAGATGGGCCGTACTTGCCAGATAGAGGCAAAGGTGTCCCGTCTGTCGATGAGATGGTGGCTATCGTTTTGGAGGAAGTCGACTTTGACGATCCGACTACGAACGTACGAGGACGTCGCGCCTTAGCAATCGCTAAACCAACTCCGAGAGGTTATTGACCATGCCGGAGCACGATCAACCTGACCATGAAAGTCTGTTTCCTACAGGCAAACAAAGAACTAGCAAGAAACTAAGATTGCATTCCGGATATTGCGAATATAAGAGGAAAGCTTTATTGATCAAGGGGGGGTTCTGTGACGCCTTTGTCTGGTCGTTGCACACAAACGAAGTACGCGAAGTTGCAGCTATGGCCAACTTTAATCTAAACAAAACCCAAAGTCTAAACGACGCCCTAAGGGCTATATATATGGAGGAAGAGGGGAGAATTTCGTGGCCCTTGAGGGAGGGGTACAAAACCAACCCTAACTCTTGTTTGCCCACAGATACGGACTCTAAAAATAGCCTATACTTAAGTATTTCGAAATTACATGGGCCTGGCCCAATAATAAGGTGATGCAGCACCTAGAATAGCCTCTAGACGAAATTTATGAAGTGGCATCTTGTTTATTTCGTCCAAGGCTTCATGCACTCCTTATGGTGGCTTCAAAGTCCTGAAATCATCACTTGTAACTCCGTTCTTGTTCCGCTTGCGCATGCCATCATCTCCAGGATTGGTCCTGCTCTAGTGTTCATCCCTCTTATCCATGCCAGGCCCTTCATTTGTAAGCAAAACAAATGAATCCAATTTAGGCAGCATCATATTCTCATGAACATTAGAATCACTACCAAGAAACGGAAGTACCTGATAATTTAATTGGCGTGCGCGAGCTCTAGTAATTGGTACAGTATATGTAGCAGTAGGGGCTGTGGGTGTAACAATGGTATTGATGTCCTCATCATCCTCCCCTTCTTGAAATGAAGTCGTCCTCGACGGAAGCTCATCCTCCTCACCCAAATAAGGCTTCAAATCTGCAATGGTAAAAGTGGGACTAACCCCAAAATCTGCAGGCAGCTCAAGTTTATATGCATTATCATTTATTTTCTCTTACACCTTAAAAGGACCATCAGCACGTGGCATTAGCTTTGATTTGCGCAAATCAGGAAATCTATCCTTACGCAAATGTAACCAAACAAGATCTCCAGGTTGGACACAACATGTTTTCTACCCTTATCTCCAGCAAGTTTATATTTAGCATTCATACGCTCAATGTTTTCCTTAGTTAACTCATGCATTTTTAAAATCAATTCAGCACGTTGTTTAGCATCAAAATTAACCTTCTCCAAACATGGAAGAGGCAACAAATCAATAGGTACACGAGGGAGGAAACCATACACAATTTCAAAAGGGCACATCTTAGTAGTAGAATGCAATGAACGATTATAAGCAAATTCAATATGAGGCAAGCATTCTTCCCACATTTTCTTATTATTCTTCAAAACAGCCCTAAGCATAGTAGACAATGTTCTGTTGACTACTTCAGTTTGTCCATCAGTTTGGGGATGACATGTAGTACTAAAAAGCAGTTTAGTCCCCAACTTAGCCCATAAACATCTCCAAAAGTGGCTAAGAAATTTAGTATCACGATCTGAAACAATAGTATTTGGCACACCATGCAAGCGAATAATTTCACGAAAGAACAAATCAGCAACATTAACAGCATCATCGCTTTTATGACATGGTATAAAGTGTGCCATTTTCGAGAACCTATCCACGACAACAAATATGCTATCCCTCCCCTTCTTTGTTCGAGGTAAACCTAAAATAAAGTCCATAGATATATCCTCCCAAGGAACACGAGGTACAGGCAAAGGCATATATAAACCACGAGGATTGAGTCGTGACTTAGCTTTTTGACATGTAGTGCAGCGAGCAACAAAACGCTCAACATCCCGTCTCATCTTTGGCCAAAAGAAATGTGTAGCAAGTATATCCTCCGTCTTCTTCACACCAAAGTGTCCCATTAATCCTCCTCCATGCGCCTCCTGCAACAACAAAAGATGAACGGAGCTAGCTGGAATGCATAGCTTGTTAGCACGAAACACAAATCCATCGTTAACGACGAACTTGTTCCATGTTCTCCCTTCTTTACAATTATGCAATACATCTTTAAATTCAGCATCATGCAAATATTGATCTTTGATGGTCTCCAAACCAAATATTTTAAAGTCAAGTTGTCAAAGCATAGTATAATGACGAGACAATGCATCAGCAATAATATTTTCTTTACCCTTCTTGTGTTTAATGACATAAGGGAAAGACTCAATGAATTCAACCCATTTAGCATGTCTACGATTCAGTTTGGCTTAACTTTTAATATGTTTCAAAGATTCATGATCAGAATGTATAACAAATTCTTTTGGCCATAAATAATGTTGCCATGTTTCTAAAGTCCAAACAGGAGCATATAATTCTTTATCATAAGTAGAATAGTTCAGACTAGGCCCACTCAATTTTTCAGAAAAGTATGCAACAGGTTTGCCATCTTGTAATAACACACCTCCTAATCCAATTCCACTAGCATCACATTCAAGCTCAAAAGTCTTATTAAAATCAGGAAGTTGGAGTAAAGGAGCATGTGTCAACTTATCTTTCAATACCGTGAAGGCTTCTTCCTGTGCGGTACCCCAAACAAAAGGCACATCCTTCTTTGTAAGCTCGCTGAGAGGTGCAGCAATGGTGCTAAAATCTCTCACAAAACGCCTATAGAAACCAGCGAGGCCAAGGAAACTCCTCACTTGTGTGACCGTTTTGGGTTGCGGCCAACTCTCAATAGCTTCAATCTTGGCTTTATCAACTTCAATTCCCTGTGGAGTAACAACATAGCCAAGAAAAGATACTCATTCGGTGCAAAAGGTGCACTTTCCAAGGTTACCAAACAAATGTGCATCACGTAGAGCAATAAAAACATCACGTAAAAGTTCCAAATGTTCCTCCAAAGATTTACTATAAATCAGTATATCATCAAAATAGACTACCACAAATCGTCCAATGAAAGCACATAAAACTTTGTTTATTAATCTCATGAAAGTACTAGGTGCATTAGTTAACCCAAAAGGCATGACTAACCACTCATATAAACCAAACTTAGTTTTAAATGCAGTTTTCCATTCATCTCCCAATGTCATACGAATTTGATGGTATCCACTACGCAAATCAACTTTGGAGAATGTTGTAGAGCCACTCAATTCATCAAGCATATCATCTAGCCTAGGAATAGAATGACGATACCAAATAGTAATATTATTAATGCCTCTACAATCAACACACATACGCGATATACCATCCTTTTTCGGCACTAGTATGATAGGAACAGCACAAGGACTAAGAGATTCGCGTATATAACCTTTGTTGAGCAGCTCCTGTACTTGACGCATAAACTCCTTCGTCTCCTCTGGATTGGTACAGTATGGTGCACAGTTGGGTAGCGATGCACCGGGAATTAAGTCAATCTGATGCTCAATCCCTCGGATATGTGGTAATCCTGGTGGCACGTCTTGTGGAAAGACGTCAGCGAACTCCTGCAAAATGTTAGTAACAGCAGGAGGCAAAGAGGAAGGCACGTCCTTGAATGAAAATAATGCCTCTTTGCACACAAAAGCATAGCAAATAGATTTGCTAAAATCTAGCTCTTCAATATCAGATTTGGTGGCAAGTAAACATGCACTTTTTAATTTAATTTCAGAAGCAGCAGTAGATGGTTTATTATCAGGCTTCATTTGTTGCTCAAATTCTTTTGCCACAATCTGATTTTCACTCTTATTTTTCTCCTGTTTTGCTTTATTAGCTCTATTAATATCATCTTTCAAAGTGGAATCAGGAGACATAATCGGCATACTGATTGTTTATCCTTATGAACAAGAGTATACTGATTGTTTCTACCATGGTGTACAGAATTTTTATCAAATTGCCATGGTCTACCAAGTAATAAGGAACATGCTTGCATAGGTACCACATCACAATCAACATAATCAGCATATGTAGAGATACTAAAATGCACACGAACAGTACGTGCTACATTAACCTTGCCGCTGTTGTTGAACCATTAGATGTAATAAGGATGTGGATGTGGTCTTGTGGTGAGAGATAGCTTCTCCACCATCTCCATGCTAGCCAAGTTGTTGCAGCTCCCTCCATCTATGATGACATGAACAGAACGTTCCTTCACAACTCCCTTTGTATGGAACAAATTATGCCTCTGATTTTGCTCAGCTTGTGTAACCTGCACACTCAAAACACGTTGAGCAACTAAACATTCATACCTGTTAGCATCTTCATGAGCCATGTATTGCGTCTCATGTTCAGAATCATCTCCATCGTGTTCTTCACGTGTAATAAGAGCCAAAGTCTCCTCATCATAGTCACTAGCGGACTCATACCCACCATTCTCAATAGCAATCATCACACGCTGAGATTTGCATTCTCTCGCATAATGACCTCTTCCCTTACAACGACGACAAATAATATCACTTGTGTGCCCTGTTGATGCCATGGAAGAAGAAGAGCTCTGTATAGACTCGACAGGTGTGCTCTTGGTAGATAGTGGTGGTTGTGCCTGCTTTCTTGTATCACAACTGGAGGTGGCAGCTGATGGAGGTGCCGATGTAGTAGAATGTGTGGAAATAGAGGATGCACGCGGTGTCCATGAAGAAGGTCGACCTGTAGAAAAGTTAGTTCGTGCCAATGCCTGTCGATCCTGCACTTCACGTTCAGCTTTACAAGCAAGATGGAGTAAACGAGTGATATTATTATACTCCTTATACTCTAGAATGGTCTGAATCTCTCTATTTAATCCACCCATAAAACGTGCAAGCATAGCTTCATTATCCTCAACAATACCACATCTAATCATGCCAGTTTGTAATTCCTCATAATATTCCTCTACAGAATATTTTCCTTGTCTTAAACGCTGCAATTTTTGAAGTAATTCACGTTGATAATATGGTGGAACCCAACGAGTACGCATAGCAGTTTTCAAAGCAGCCCAAGTAGTTGGAATATTATTCGGATATAATCTACGATGTTCAGACTACCACACACAAGCAAAACTAGTGAAAGCACAAAGTGCAGCAGCAACACGTCTCTCCTCGGGATATTCTAAACATGTAAAACGTTGTTCAGTTTCTAACTCCCAAGTAAGATATATATCAGGAACGTATCTACCCTCAAATGGTGGAATATTCAATTTCAGTTTAGGGGGATGGTCATGATCTCGTGCCTGCGGGGGTGGTGCAGCCCAACCATTGCGATTATTTGCATGTGGACGACCTGGTGGTTGTGGTGCTGGTGGTTGCACGTAGTTCTGATTTTGATCAACCTCATCCTTGTAATCTCCCGCATAATCATCCTCCTCCTCATCAGCAGTAGGAGCCACAGAAGTATCAGCAGCAGCACCAACAGTTTGGCCAGGCTCAAGAGGGACACGGCGTGGAGGTAGTCGTCGTCGTTGTTGTTGTTGTGGCAGAGGTGCGGCAGGTGCAGCCGGTGGTGGTTGTGGAAGACGCGTAAGCACTTCATTAAATTTGTTATCAAGCTTTGTTCCGAACGTCTTTTCAAAGCCAGTTATCTGATCCATGGCCTCTTCAAAATTGTTCAGCACATCTTGCACCTATTCAGTCATCATTTGCTGAAATTTATCGTGCAACTCCTTATTCGTCATGTTCTCCCAGTCAGTCTCATCGACTTGTGATCCTGCCATGGTTAGTAGTAATAGAAACACACAAGAATATGATCCTACAGACTACTAGAAAATGGTGGTGGTGGGGCGTCACAAATCCATCAAGCAAACTCAAATTCTTACCAGTTCTTACCAAGCAGCAGGTGCTGATCGGCAACCGTTGTAGTCAAAACTCTCAAAGCTTGGATACAGTAATTACCAAGGAGAGTTAAATGCACAACGTAGATGTATGTGGAGCTGGGAAGGCTTATAGTATGGTAGCAAAAAGGGTCAGCAATAATCAATTCAGAGATGCAAAGTTGAATAAACGCTCAACGATGGTACTGTGCTGGTCCTAGGCTAGACCGTACTAGAGACGCAAGCCTAGAACACGAACAAAATCACGGCGCGACACGTAAATAAGGGAAAAGCACACTGTGAAAAAAAAATTGCTCTTTTTTTTGCGCTCCTCTTTTTTTTGCAAAAAGTCACTATAATGGCGAGTGTCTCAAAACTCTTCCCAAGTCAAACTAACAGGATAGGCATGAAATTTTTTTGACAATTTTTTTTCGGAAATCAGGGCAGCGATGACGAAAAAATGCAACAAAAAACACTATGATGGCGAGTGTCTCCAAAAGCTCCGTGGGACCTAAAAATAGGATAGGGAAAATATTTTCGGTTGTCGAAATTTTGGCCTAAAAACTACCCGGGGGTCTCCAGACTTTTTTTTAGGAAACACGAAAGGGAAACTAGATGGATCTCGAAAACAAACATAATATGAAAAGACTCGGATTGGTGATGGACAGGCAGATGTATATGTGGACTCGGATTGGTGGTGGACAGGTAGATGTATATGTGGACTCGGATTGGTGGTGGACAGGCGGATGTATATGTGGACTCGGATGGGTGGTGGACAGGCGGATGTATATGGCAGCGGTAAGGAATATGTTGGTGCGGCGGCAGCGTGACAACTTGTGAACAGAACTCGAAACTCTAAAGAACCAGACGCTAAGACCAGCAACTTGACACAACGATGCAGCCGCAAATTCAACAAAGCAAATACAGAAAAGATTATGCAAAGGCTCAGATTGGTTCGGATAGGATGAACTAGCCCTAATTTTTTTGTGGCTTTTTCATGGACTGTAGGTATGAAGAACAGACTCGATCTGAACTACGAAAAACTGTAAAATCTCACCGAGCAACCTGGAAATCTGATACCACTTGACAGAGGCAAAGGTGTCCCGTCTTTCGATGAGATGGTGGCTATCGTTTTGGAGGAAGTCGACTTTGACGATCCGACTACGAACGTGCGAGGACGTCGCGCCTTAGCAATCGCTAAACCAACTCCGAGAGGTTATTGACCACGCCGGAGCACGATCAACCTGACCATGAAGGTCTGTTTCCTGCAGGCAAACGAAGAACCAGCGAGAAACTAAGATTGCAATCTGGATATTGCAAATATAAGAGGAAAGCTTTATTGATCAAGGTGGGGTTCTGTGGCGCCTTTGTCTAGTCGTTGAACACAAACGAAGTACGCGAAGTTGCAGCTATGGCGAACTTCAATCTAAACATAACCCAAAGTCTAAACGACGCCCTAAGGGCTGTATATATGGAGGAAGAGGGGAGAATTTCATGGCCGTTGAGGGAGGGGTCCGAAACCAACCCTAACTCTTGTTTCCCCACACATACGGACTCTAAAAACAGCATATACTTAAGTATTTCGAAATTACATGGGCCTGGCCCAATAATAAGGTGACGCGGCACCTAGAATAGCGTCTGGACGAAATTTATGAAGTGGCATCTTGTATATTTCGTCCAAGGCTTCATGCACTCCTTATGGTGGCTTCAAAGTCCTGAAATCATCACTTGTAAATCCGTTCTTGTTCCGCTTGCGCATGCCATCATCTCCAGGCTTGGTCTTGCTTCAGTGTTCATCCCTCTTATCCATGCCAGGCCCATCATTCGTAAGCAAAACAAATGTATCCAATTTAGGCAGCATCATATTCTCATGAACATTAGAATCATTACCAAGAAACAAAAGTACCTGATAATTCAATTGGCGTGCGCGAGCTCTAGTAATTGGTCCAGTATATGTAGCAGTAGGGGCTGTGGGTGTAACAATGGTATTGATGTCCTCATCACAGCCGCTGATGAGCCACGCCCTGGGCCGCTGGCAGGCAAGTCTGGGTACCCCCGTTCCCAGGACGCCGACAGCATAGATTAGCATGTCGAACAAGGCTCAACATATTTCTTCCGGATAACCCATGCAGAAAGGTAGGAATGGCAGGGTCACATTATACAATGGAGAACTCTTTAAGAGCACTCTTGTTGTGATCTTTTGGCTCAAAAGAACTTATGCCATATTCGTTCATGGTATTGGAAGAATGATATACCGTGGACCTTGAGGACTAGGCAAGGTTACTAATCAACCTAAAGGAACGAGTAACGCTATCAATAGGAATGAACAAAATGAATCATGGGTTCAGGAACCCAGAAATAGAATATGTACTAACTAAATAACTTCACAGACACTTTTGAGAATGGTGGCCAAAATTATCACATTGGGAACACAAAGCATTGCTAGATTATTGGGTGGTTCTCTAAGATACCCTAGTGTCCTAATAATAGCTACAACTAATATGCCGAGTCAATGGAGTACCTCAACACACCCATTAGTGTCCTTAATCTGACCCAAAAGGACATCGGGAACATGGAGGCAAGATTTGCAAATGCATCATATTGTTTAGAAATCTGGGACAACTCGAACAACATAACGGCTGTACGGGCATGAAATATGAGACAACCTGCAAGACAACTGACAACACAACAACTGGTTTCTTATGGCAACACCGATCTAAGAGGACAACACCTTTCTATAAGTCTGCAGCATAGTAACTCGTCATCCTAATAGATAGATGAGAAGCCTAGTTCTTAAACCCCGTAGAAATGAAGAGGGTGACTCAGAATAAGAATGACATAAGGATAAGGAGTAAAAAGATCCTTACATTCCCTTCCACAATCAATTCTCTTATATAACTAAAGCAATTCTAGACTCGACATCGACCAGTTTGGCTTGGTAATCGTACAGGCAGTCAGGCTATGATACCAAAGCTGTCGGGACCTAACACATAGCAATACACATCATACGAATGCAAAACATGCAAGTATGAGTTGGTAAAACATGGCATCAGAACATAACTCTACGACTCAAAGTATTTGTTTAAAAGCCTCGGAAGAGCCATACATAGCATGATAGTACAAACATGGATCTCATCACCTAACGTACAAAGTCATAGAAGCAACGGAAGCATAAACATGTCTGAGTACAAACAACTACAAAAGAAGAAGGCTGAGAAGCATGTCTATCTACAAGAGCCTCCACAGGTACAAGACCTCTGTCTGGGATTCCCATGCTACTTGTCGCAGCCCACGTGGTACTACTAGTGAGACTGAAGTCTCCTCTGCAAAAGCATAAATTAAGGAAACATGAGTGCAGATGATGCGGAGCATCCCACAATCATCCCCATGGACGCATCTACATCTCCTACGACTCCACTTGGACCAATGACAAGAGCCAGAGCAAAGGCTATCGGAGATAAGGTGAACTCGCTCCTCTCCGAACTACTACTTTTGACACATGAGACATGGCTACTACCTCAAACGGAAACACTATATGTGCTCAGGTACTTGGAGGCGAGCCACGGAACATCTACATCCAATGGACAAGACGGCGAGGACACCAAGCGCGAAGGTCAAGGAGAAGAGCTGCCACGGAAGCTACAGGCTCCGGACGACCGGCCCGGCCCGGATGTCCGACCCCTGGAGGCCACAACAGCCCAAGGAATTCAGGTCTGTGAACGCTAAAGCGGCCGGACGTCCGACCAGGACCGGACGTCCGACAATTCCCAGGCCCCGGACGACTGAGCCCCTCCGGACGACCGACACTACGCCAACAGAACCAAATCTATGAAAATCCGAGGAAGACCGGACGACCGGACACCTACGGATGTCCGACGCCACGGCAACAGAACCTAATTCACGGACATCCGAATATCTCCGGACCTCCGTGAGCCTCCGGACGTCCGGACCCTGGCTGCGTCCAGTTTCGGGCCGAAGCCCATGTACCCCTCCACTTCGCCCCTCTTTTGCACTAAGACTATAAATAGACCTCTCCCTCCTCCTAGTTAGGGTTAGCAAAGGATTATCTCATGTTTGTGTGAGAGCTTTGCTCATCCACTTGGTTACCTTCTCCTCGGAGATTGCGCCTCCTCGGAGAAGATCCTTCCAAGCGGATTCAAGACCCCCTCTTGGGCGGCCCCATCAAGAGAAGAACCGATTACCTATGTATCGTCCCTTGTTGACTTTGGATCGTGTATCTTCCTTTGTGTTCATGGATCTAGCGCATGTGTGATCTATTCTTGTTGGTTGAGTGATTTCTCTCGTGTTCCCCTCGTGATTCCCTTGTGTTTTCCCCTCGTGTTCTTTGTGTTCATCGCGGGATTCGCTCCTTTCGTGAAAGATCGGCCATCTAGGGTTCCACCCTACATCATCTTGGTATCATGAGCCACGTTGATCTCGATTTCGGGGCCTCCCCTCTTCGTTAACTAGCTTGATTTTGTTGTTTTTCGTCCTAATCCAAAAATCCCCACCAAAAATAGCCCCAATTTTTTTTTTGTGATTTGTTGGTGTGATGAAGTTTTGTTGGATTTGATCCATGGATTTGCTTTGCCTTGAGTGAATCTAGCTTTTCCCCATCATCTCCACCTTTTCTATCCACAAAATCGCCCGGATTTGACCAATTTCGCCACTTCCACCACGAACCCTAGCAGTTCATCCCGTGCCCGAAATCGCCCAGGCACCGGACGTCCGACAGCCTCCGGACGTCCGACGACCGGACGTCCGTAATACCCTACGAAACTGAATTTTTCTTCCCCGAAAATTTTCAGCCACATCCACCATTTCCGCATACACCTTCCTATACCACCACCACTTCTGCATACCACCACCATAGCTTGTCTGCTACCCAACTTCGACGACTTCGACATGTTTTGGTCTTGGAGAATTTGAGTTGTGGTAACCGTGTCCTTTTGTGTTTCGGCTATCTAGGTACGGTTCGACATCGACATCACTACCGCTCATCTTCGCCACGGACTACTACGATCGGCTACATCATTTTGGTATCAACCTCATCTTGGTTCATGATATCATCATACATTCTAGCAATTGCATTGATAACCCCATAGCCTTACTTTTGCGTCACTTACCCATCGAGACTAGCCTTTGAGTATTGTCGGCAACGTGACTTGTGCACATTAGTGATCATACTTCCCATAGCATACATACCATATCATCGTGGTGTATATCTTGGTATCATCTCTTGTGTCACAAAGTTGTCATCACATACACAATTGCTATCTTGGTTCGTGAAGCATTGCATGAGAAAAGAGCTCAAACAACAAAGAGCCAAACAAGCTTTTAAGCAAAAGGGAAAGATAAGCAAAGCGCTTATAAGCAAGAACCATAGCATCATACAACATTAAGATTGTCATACTCGATCATCTTGGATCATAGCATAGAAACATCATACATATAGCATACTTGGGATAGAAGTCGTTGCATTTTTGCCTAGTAGGTTGTGCACAAGTTCGTATCCACCTATTGTGCAATCGTGCTAGCTTCTCTCTAGTGTTGTGCAACAACAGCATCTGTGTGGATTCCACATTTTGGCTCACCCTTGGTTGCACGACCCCACTTATCTATTTGCGTGTGTGTTTCCGTGTACCTTATCTTGCTATTGGTCTACTTGTTGCATTTGCAAATTTGTGAATCTTCTCCAACCTAATTGAGTCTCACTAACAATTGCATCAAATTTTGTGCCACCATCCTAACCAAACTCCACCATAAGCTTTTCCTTGTGTAGGTGTGAGAAACTGACAAGAATTGGTACCAATTGTGCTATTTCCTTGTTACACATTGGAGTGATCTTGATCCATCTTCAACATCGGTCACGGTACATTTGGTATTGGTTCTTCTCTTTCTCCCACTCACATATCTTTGTTTGGAATGATGGATAGGCCAAGTACTTCTACCAACCCACTTTTCTTGGAGCAAGACGATGACATGTCATCCTACGTCACCAAGAGCCACCTCTTTGGTGCACAACGAGCTTTGCATTAAGAACAACAAGCAATGAGCGACCGCATCGACAACCTCGCCACCGACTTGCGACTCTCCGAGCAACATACAAGAGACTACTTCGACAACAAGCTCGACGAACACAAGCACGAGAATGACGCAAGAATGGACGAGATTCGTGCCTTTTTGGTCAACCGCTCTTCTACCACTTCGTCCTACTCAAGAAGGAGCCGCTCGAATCGACACTCCGACGACACTATCTCCGGCTCAAGTACCCCGACATCGAACACTCTCCGTCGTGCCGCGCGTCAAGATCGTCAAGCAAACCGCGATCCCCTACACGACACCAACTCTCAAGAGCATCGACACCGTCAGGCCCAAGCCGCATTCGCGCAAGCACAAGGACGCCAACGCCAACGACAACAAGAACAAGAGGAGCGAGCGCGACAACATCAAGATGCACAAGATGCCGAGGCACAATGTCAAGAACAACAACTACGTGAAGCTCAAGCTCTTGAGGCGCAACGTGCCCTTCACGAATCAAGTCGAGCCGTAGCCAACCGAGGATGACAAGCTCGTGAACATCAAGAAGCACTTCGCAATGAAGTTCAAGAAAGGATTTTCCAAGCACGTGTACATCGTCACGCTCCTCGTCAAGCTCGACAAGCTCCTCCTCTAGCAAGACAATAACATCCAGTCCATCGAGAGCATGAAGACAATGGACCTCCTCCAAGACAAGAGCAACATGAGGTCGACAACCCTCCTTGCCAAGAGCAACATGAGATTGTCAATCTTTAACGACATGGGCGTCATCATCCCCGACCCCAACACAATGAAGAGCAACGATATGGCAAGCTAAAGTACACCATGCCCAAGTTCACCGGAAGCAATGATCCCGAAGAGTACATCTCATGGGCATTGAAGGTCGACAAAATCTTCCGCTTGCACAACTACGAAGAAGAGAAGAAGATCGCGATGGCATCCCTTGAATTCCAAGACTACGTCCTCATTTGGTGGGAACAAGTCATTGAGCGCCGAGCGGTCAAGGGTGAACCACCCATCACTACGAGGGCGCAAATGAAGGATGTCATGAGAGCACGATTCGTGCCAAACTACTATAACCGCGACCTCTTCAAGAAACTCCAACTCCTCAAGCAAGGAACCAAGAGCGTTGAAGAGTACTACAAGGAAATGGAGATTGCCATGATAAGAGCCAATGTCACGGAAGATGATGAGCAAACTATGGCACGTTTCTTGAATGGACTCAATCACCCTATCAAGAAGATTGCCGACTTCCAACCATACTCGAACCTCATCGAGCTAGCGCACCAACCTACCAAGGCGGAACGTCAAGTGCAAGATGACTTCAAGTATGCCAAGTTCTCATCCAAGTCCTATGGATTCTCCAATACCCAAGCTTCAACGACTCCAACAACTTCTACTTCAACCAAGCCATCTACAAGCAACGGCGACAAGTCAAGTTACAAGAAAACTTCGACAACCTCAAGTCGTCCTCCTACTACAAGCAACTTCAAGCTGAGAGCTTCATCATCATCTACCCCAACCGATGAGACCATCAAGACAAGTTCCTTCAAATGCTTCACATGCGGCAGCCGAGGCCACAAGTCCTTCGAGTGCACAAACAAGCGCACCATGATCCTCAACGACGACGACACCTATGACTCAATGAGTGATGGAGAAATGGAAGCCCTTGAGCAAGTGGCCATGCACCGACAAGTGAACAATGAAGACGAAGATGATCAAGTCTTTTGTGACGAAGATTCGAGCCCCGCTTTTGTTGTCTCCAAGGTCTTGACTCTTCAACATCAACAAGACGAAGACCAAAGATTCCATATCTTCCACACCAAAGCCGGCATCAATGGAAGGTCCGTCAAGGTCATAATCGACGGAGGGAGTTGCCATAACTTAGCAAGCGAAGAACTATGCTCCAAGCTCCAATTGGTCAAGATGAAGCACCCGCACCCTTACAAAGTACAATGGCTAAGCAACAACGGCACCATCCAAGTTGAGCATAGGGTACAAGTCTCTTTCAAGATCGGACCTTATGAAGACGCTTTGGAGTGTGATGTCCTTCCGATGACCGTTTGCCACCTCCTTCTTGGACCGCCATGGCAATTTGACCAAGGTGTCATCCACAACGGACGCACAAACCACTATAGCTTCAAGATGAAAGGAAGGGAGTTTGTGCTATGACCTATGTCTCCAAGCCAAGTGCTCGCCGACAAGCAAGCCACCCATCGTGGAGAGAACAGTGAGCGAGCGAACCACCAAAAAGAGAGTGAGCGCCACAAGCCCAAATTGAGTGCCTCCATGATGAGTGACAAGACAAACTTAGTTCCATTTGCTACCAAACGTGAGATGAGATAAGTGTGTGAGAACCCATCAAGTGTCCTACACTATGTCCTTTTGTGCAAAGATGAGACACCAAAAGCTAACACCTCTCACAATCTTCCTCTAGTGTTATCTTCTATTTTGCAGGAATTCCAAGACATTTTCCCCGACGAGCTACCTCCGGGTCTACCTCCACTACGAGGCATCGAGCACCGCATCGACCTCATCCCCGGAGCACCACTTCCAAACAAGCCTCCCTACCGAGTCAACCCCGAAGAAACCAAAGAAATACAAAGGCAAGTAAAGCATCTCATAGACCATGGACTTGTGCGTGAAAGTTTGAGTCCTTGTGCCGTACCGGTCATTCTTGTGCCAAAAAGAGACGGTAGCTTCGCATGTGTTCCGATTGTAGACCCATCAATGCTATCACCGTTAGATATAGGTACCCCATTCCACGCCTTGATGATATGCTAGATGAACTTAGCGGTGCCACTATCTTTTCCAAAATTGATCTTAAAAGTGGTTACTATCAAATCTGCATACAAGAGGGTGATGAATGGAAAACCGCTTTCAAAACAAAGTTTGGTTTGTATGAGTGGTTAGTCATGCCTATGGATTTATCGGAAGCACCCGGTATTTTCATGCGTCTTATGCATTATGTGTTTCGCCCTTATATTGGTGAATTTGTTGTTGTCTACTTCGATGATATCCTTGTTTTTAGCAAATCTCTCAAAGAGCATGTCACCCACCTTCGAACCGTGCTACAAACTCTTCGAAAAGAGCGTCTCTATGCTACTTTGGAAAAATGCCTCTTTGGTGTTGATAAGCTTGTTTTCTTGGGATTTGTAGTATCTTCTAAGGGTGTTCATGTTGATGAATCTAAGATCAATGCTATAAAAACTTGGCCCCAACCAACCAATTTGCAACAAGTGCGTAGTTTTCTTGGTTTAGCCGGTTTCTACCGTCGATTTCTGAAGGATTTTAGCACCATTGCATCTCCTTTACATGCTTTGAGTTAGAAAAATGCACCCTTTGTTTGGGGACCATCTCAAGATAGTGCTTTCAATGAGCTTAAGAATTTGCTTACTCATGCTCCCGTGCTTGCATTACCGAACTTTGACAAACCTTTTGAAATTCATTGCAATGCTAGTGGTAATGGCATAGGAGGTGTGTTAACGCAAGAGAAGCGCCCCATAGCATATTTTAGTGAGAAACTTTCCGGCGCGCAACTCAATTACCCCATCTATCACAAAGAGCTATATGCTTTAGTGCGAGTTTTACGTGAATGGGAACATTATCTCCGCCCTCATGAATTTATTATCCATACCGATCATGAAACGCTTAAATACCTTAAGGGTCAAACTAAGTTGAATAAGCGTCATGCTAAGTGGAGTGAATTTATTGAGTCTTTTCCTTATGTCATCAAGTATATTAAAGGTAAGGAAAATGTTGTGGCGGATGCGCTTTCCCGTATATGCATGCTTGTTACTCAACTTGAATTGAATGTCATTGGCTTTCAACACATAAAAGACTTATATGCGCATGACCCTACTTTTTCTATTCCTTATGCAAAGTGCTTGACGCATCCATCTTGGGAACGCTATTACATCAAAGATGGTTATCTTATGAGAGCTAACAAACTTTGCATCCCCGAGTCTTCTCTTCGTTTATTGCTTTTGCAAGAATCTCGTGGAGGAGGACTAATGGGACACTTTGGACGCGACAAGACACTTGCCACGCTCTCTAAGAACTATTTTTGGCCAAAGATATTTCGCGACGTCAACTGCTTCACCAACCGATTCTCTACATGTCGCAAAGCTAAGTCTAAAGCTCAATCCCATGGCCTTTACATGCTACTTCCAATTCCATATCAACCATGGGAAGATATTAGCATGGATTTTGTGCTTGGTTTGCCTAGGACTAGGACTGGCAGGGATTCCCTGTTTGTTGTTCTGGACCGGTTCTCTAAAATGGCACATTTCATTCCTTGCAACAAGATAGACGATGCTTCACATGTTGCCAATCTCTTTTGTAGGGAAATCTTGCGACTTCATGGAGTGCCAAAAACGATTGTCTCGGACCGCGACGTCAAGTTCTTGAGTTACTTTTGGAAGACTTTATGCGCCAAGCTCGGAATCAAGCTCCTATTCTCCACGGCATACCATCCACAAACCGACGGTCAAACGGAGGTGACGAACCGTACACTCTCCACTATACTATCCGTGTTGATAAAGAAGAACATCAAGGAGTGGGAGGAGTGCTTACCTATCACCGAGTATGCCTACAACCGCGCAAGACATCCCACTACCGGCAAGAACCCTTTCGAAGTCATCTACGGTTTCAACCCGTTGTCCCCATTGGACATTCTTCCTCTACCACTACAAGAGCGCATCAACATGGATGCGAGCGCCCGAGTCAACTACCTCATGCAGATGCACGAAGATACAAGGCACACCATCGAGCGCCAAGTACAACTGTCGGATCTCGGGTTCCGGCAAAACCCTTAAGGTTCCAACTCTGGGGTGCGCGCGGAGATTTCCTCCCTACCGATCTACGCCCTAGCTCGCTAAGATCTCGTGGATGAACTCGACGAACTCACAACACAAAGACACAAGATTTATACTGGTTCGGGCCACCGTTGTGGTGTAATACCCTACTCCAGTGTGGTGGTGGTGGATTGCCTCTTGGGCTGATGAAGAACAGTACAAAGGGAAGAACAGCCTCCTGAGGTTGAGGTGTTCTAGTGCTCAGTGTGTGGCTAAGGATTGGCTGAGGATCCAATCTCTCTCTACTGTGGTGGCTAGCTCTACTTATATAGGCCCTGGTCCTCTTCCCAAATATTGAGCGGGAAGGGAGCCAACAACGGCCAATTTGAAAGGGGACAACTAGTACAGCTTATCCTGACAAAAGCGGTCTCCGCCTGCAAAAGGCTCTGGTGGTGACGCCGTCTTGGGCTCCATGGTGACCTCCGTCCTGCCGTCCTCCTGGTCCTGGTCTCGTTGCACTGATATGGAAACCTTTGCTTGATGCCTCGGTACTCCGCGCCTGCGCTTGCCTCCTTAGCACCAAAGGGGAAACAAGGACGCTGCGTGCACTGGCGCCCGCCTGGCGCCCACCTGATCTTGATCGTCATGGCTCACGTATCGAGAGCCTCGCGAGGTTTGCCCCGCCTTGATTTCTCCGCTCATCGCGAGGAAGCCTGGTGAGGCCGCTCCTGAGGAGGTATTGCGTCGTCCGCCTTGCGAGGCTTGGCCCCTCGCGAGGGTCTCGAATGTCTCGCTGATGAAGATGGGCTGTACAGGCCTGCAGCGCAGCCACACCATGGGCCACAGGCAGGCAAGTCTGGGGACCCCCGTTCCCAGAACGCCGACAGTAGCCCCCGGGCCCAAGGCGCGCTCGGGCTTGGCTTCGAGGTGAAGCGAAAGGTCAAGCACGGAGCGCCGCGGGCCCCAAAAGCCTGCGGCCTTAGTCGACGCATGGCGGTTGATTAGACGTGGGCGTCTCTGCTTCCCCACACTGCCTTGGAATCCGCCTGGCTATGCGGCCCCCGCAACCTACACAGTTATTCTTCCATCGCCCACGCCGTGCTTCCCCAATCCCTCTGCTTTCTCGGGATTCTACTCCTCTCCAATATAACCTGCACCGTGCCCGCTTCGTCGCCATGGCGCCGAAACAAGCAGACAAGGGGAAGAAGCCCCTGTCTTCGCCAAGTGCGCCTCCGGCCGCCAAGCCTGCGGTCGGCCGATCCTTGGTGCTCAACGACGAGGCCATGGACAAGGTGCGTCCAATGCTCGCTTCCAGCTTCAACGAGTGGGGGGAGACGGTGGCTTGGCCTGCGTCCCACGCTCGCATTTCCTGGACAGCCACCGAGGTCCCGATCTTCATCGATGCCCTTTGGCTGGCCTGATTCCTCCTTTCTCCGCCTTGTTCAATGCGGTGCTTGAGCATTATCAGATCCACATGCTGCATCTCGACCCTCAGTCCGTGACTCTCCTTGCCGTCTTTGCCTTTGTGTGTGAAGCCATGGTGGGCATCGCTCCTTCTGTGGCCCTCTTCCACCATTTCTTCTCATTGCATCTGACTGACCCCCGGCAAAGCTCGGGGTGCGTGAGCTTCAGGCCGTGGCCGCGAAGGCGGGCGCGGGGATCGACTTCGAGCTTCCTCCATCCACGAGCGAGTTTCGGACATGGTGGGTGTTTGTCGACGCCGGTGTGCTCAGCCCTCTGCTCCACGCCCTGTCAGCGCCCGCCGTCTTCACTCCGGCTGGGGCCACGAGAGGCTCGCGAGCCCCCGTCTTGTCCCCATCTGGCTCAGGCTAAGGAAGTTGAAGGACTGCGGCGTGACCGCGCCTATGGTGGTGAAGGAGTTCATCAAGCGCCGGGTCGCCCCGCTTCAGCGCCATTCTCGCCCGATGTGGACCTTGCTCAGCAGTCAGGACCATATGAGGTTTCAGGAGTCCGGGCTCCCCCTCGGGACGCGGCAAACTGTGCTCGAGGTCCTGACAGGTGTCCCTTCGCCGGACGACTTGCCTGGGAAGAACTGTCTGCTGTACCGCTGAAAGAACAAGGCTGAATTTGCAGGGAGCATGCCTCCCTTCGACGAGTGGGGACTACGTCCGGACGGCCTGGCGGGGTCCCGCGAGAACCCCGTCAGCGTGGTTCCCTTCCTTGTCGCCGGCGCCGAGCTCGTCCCGAGTGTGGGCGCAGGGGGACGAGCACCGCGAGAGGCTGGTGGCACGAGTGCTGATGTGCGGACGCCGCCTGGTGGGGTCCCGCGAGAACCCCGTCAGCATGGTTCCCTTCCTTGTCGCCGGCGCCGAGCTCGTCCTGAGTGTGGGTGCAGGGGACAAGCACCGCGAGAGGCTGGTGGCACGAGTGCTAATGTGCGGACACCGCCTGGTGCTCCTGGGGCATCGTCCTCGGGAACCCGTGATCCTGGGACGCTGGTCGCTGAGACGATGCAGCACGCGGCTCCCGAGGCCGAGACTCCGGAGGCCTCGGGAGGTCGCGGTGAGGCAGCGCCCGGCTGTTCTCCGCAGCCAGGCACCCTTGAAATTGTTTTCCCGAGCACTTCTCCGGCTGCTTCCCAGACTGGCCACCACGTTCAGCGCTTCGGTCGGCTTTGTGTCGACTTCGAGGAGCTCCGCAAGAGGAAAGGATCTTCGAGCGGCAGCGGTATCTTCGGGCCGTTGAAGCGACGTAAGTACTTCGCCGTCGACGAGTAAGTACTGCACCTTGTGATTTCTTGATTGCCGCTTTCCTTCCTGACGCTGGCTCTTCAGGACCCCTTCTGCCGGGGCCGTTGAGTCCCTCAAGAAGCAATCCCCGCCTTCCTCGGCACCCCCGTCGGCCTTGAGTACCCCGAGCCTGCACACCGCACCCAGAGCTGGGCCGGCCGAGGGGGTGCGCTCGCCTTCATGGCGCCTTGAATCCGCGGCTTCGTTGCCCTTCCTTCACGGTCTGGCTTGGAGCTTGGCGGGCATTCCCTGGACTCCTCCTCTGGTCATGGACGGCAGCTGATTGGCTTCGGCCTTCAGCTCCTCTTCAAGCAGCGGGCCCCGACTGGCCGGGGCCCCTCGTGAGGTCGGGCCGGCACCTGGAGCAGCACCAGCCCCCAGCCCCCTGCTGAGAGGGGGTGCGCCGCTTGACATCCCGCCTGCAGCCCCCGTGGCGGAGGACGAGGTGGGGCGTGCGTTGGAGTTCGAGCGCGGGCGGAGCGTAGTTCGTCATGAGCTCTTCCAGGAGGCGATGGGCGCCATGAGCCGACTTGGTGAAGAACTCGCGGGTGTCGACTCGCGCCTTGAGGCTGAGGGTCTTCGGCTGGGGGAGGAACGGCATAAGCTGAGGGTGGCCATCAACCTTGGCCGCTACCAGCGTGATCTTGACAACGCGAAGGCCGAGGCGTCCCTTAAGGTTTCCCCTGAGGCTTGCTCCCGAGCCTTGGAGGAGGCTCGCGAGGCTGACCGCCGTCGCGAGGCTGCGGAGAAGCACGCGTGGGAGCTCCAAGCCTGGAGTGCGTCCCTCGAGCGTCAAGTTGAGGTGCACAGAGCCGCCCTTGCATCGCTGAGGGGGACGCCTGCCGAGGAAGAGGAGGTCCGGAAGCGCGAGGAGGCGTTGGCCCTGGAAGCCGTGGAGCGTAGCCTCGAGCTCGAGCAACTGCAGACGAGGGAGTGTCAAGTTGCTCAAGCGGAAGATTCCGTCGGGGCTCACGAGGCCAGGGTCCAGGAGGAGGTCGACCGCCGGGTGGCCGAGGTTCGCGCGGATCTTGAAGGTTGGCTCGACCTCAAGCTGAATCTGGCGGGGACTGAGGCAGCGGGCAGGACCGCCGCTTTGAGGCCCAGGTTAGATGAGGCGGAGAGGCATGAGGAGGCCACGGCTGCTGCCCTGGTCACGGCGCAGGCGGACTTGGCATCCGCCCGCGCCGAGCTGCTTTCTCTTCGGAAACGAGCTGTGATAGAGGCAAAGGTGTCCCGTCTTTCGATGAGATGATGGATATCGCTTTGGTGGAAGTCGACTTTGACGATCCGACTACGAACGTGCGAGGACGTCGCGCCTTAGCAATCGCTAAACCAACTCCGAGAGGTTATCGACCACGCCGGAGCACGATCAACCTGACCACGAGGGTCTGTTTCCTGCGAGCAAACGAAGAACAAGCAAGAAACCGAGATTGCAATCTGGATATTGCGAATATAAGATGAAAGCTTTATTGATCAAGGTGGAGTTCTGTGACGCCTTTGTCTGGTCGCTGAACACAAACGAAGTACGCGAAGTTGCAGCTATGGCTAACTTTTAATCTAAACAAAACCCAAAGTCTAAACGACGCCCTAAGGGCTGTATATATGGAGGAAGAGGGGGGAATTTCGTGGCCCTTGAGGAAGGGGTCCGAAACCAACCCTATCTCTTGTTTCCCCACACATACGGACTCTAAAAACAGCCTATACTTATGTATTTCGAAATTACATGGGCCTGGTGATGAGGACATCAATACAATTATTACACCCACAGTCCCTGCTGCTATACATACTGGACCAATTACTAGAGCTCGCGCACGCCAATTAAATTACCAGGTACTTTCGTTTCTTGCTAATGATTCTAATGTTCATGAGAATATGATGCTGCCTAAATTGGATACATTTGTTTTGCTTACAAATGAAGGGCCTAGCTTTGAGAAGGATGAACATTGGAGCAAGAACAAGCATGGAGATGATGGCATGCGCATGGGGAACAAGAACGGAGTTACAAGTGATGATTTCAGGACGTTGAAGCCACCATAATGCGTGCATGAAGCCTTGGACGAAATATACAAGATGCTACTTCATAACTTTCGTCCAGAGGCTATTCTAGGTGCTGCGTCACCTTATTATTGGGCCAGGCCCATGTAATTTCGAAATACATAAGTATAGGCTGTTTTTAGAGTCCGTATGTGTGGGGAAACAAGGGATAGGGTTGGTTTCGGACCCCTTCCTCAAGGGCCACGAAATTCCCCCCCTCTTCCTCCATATATACAGCCCTTAGGGCGTCGTTTAGACTTTGGGTTTTGTTTAGATTAAAAGTTCGCCATAGCTGCAACTTCGCGTACTTCGTTTGTGTTCAGCGACCAGACAAAGGCGTCACAGAACCCCACCTTGATCAATAAAGCTTTCATCTTATATTCGCAATATCCAGATTGCAATCTCAGTTTCTTGCCTGTTCTTCGTTTGCTCGCAGGAAACAGACCCTCGTGGTCAGGTTGATCGTGCTCCGGCGTGGTCGATAACCTCTCGGAGTTGGTTTAGCGATTGCTAAGGCGCGACGTCCTCGCACGTTCGTAGTCGGATCGTCAAAGTCGACTTCCATCAAAGCGATATTCATCATCTCATTCGAAAGACGGGACACCTTTGCCTCTATCAAGTGGTATCAGATTTCCAGGTTGCTCGGTGAGATTTTACAGTTTTTCGTAGTTTAGATCGAGTCTGTTCTTCATACCTACAGTCCACGAAAAAGCCACAAAAAAAAATTAGGGTTAGTTCATCATATCCGAACCAATCTGAGCCTTTGCATAATCTTTTTAGGGTTTTTGCTTTGTTGAATTTGCGGTTGCATCGTCGTGTCAAGTTGCTGGTCTTAGAGTCTAGTCTTTTAGAGTTTCGAGTTCTGGTCATAAGTTGTCACGCCGCCGCCGCACCATCATCATCGCCTTGCCATCTACCACCATTGCTTATCCGCCACCGCTTTGAATCCGTATCCATATACCACCACCGCTGCCATATACCACCGCCATATATCCACCACCAATCCGAGTTCTTTTCATAGTCGGTTTGTTTTAGAGATCCATATATTTTCCGTTTCGTGTTTCCTTGCCTGAGTAGGTCTCGGAAAAAAAAAAAAGTCTGGAGACCCCCGGGCAGTTTTTAGGCCAAAATTTCGGCAACCAAAAATATTTTTTCCCTATCCTATTTTTAGGCCCCGGGTAGTGTTTTGAGACACTCGCCATCATAGTGATTTTTTGTCGCACTTTTTCGTCGTCGCTGCCCTGATTTCCGAAAAAAAAAATAGTCAAAAAATTTTGTGCCCATCCTGTCAGTTTGACCTGGGAAGAGTTTTGAGACACTCGCCATTATAGTGATTTTTTCGCAAAAAAAAAAAAAAAGGAGGAGCGCAAAAAAAAAAGAGCGCAAAAAAAAAAAAAAAAAAAAGAGCGAAAAAAAAAAATTTCCTGAGTGTGCTTTTCCCTTGTTTACGTGCAGCGCCGTGATTTTGTTAGTGTTCTAGGCTCGCGTCTCTAGCACGGTCTAGCCTAGGACCAGCACAGTACCGTCGTTGAGCGTTTATTCAACTTTGCATCTCTGAATTGATTATTGCTTACCATTTTGCTACCATATTATAAGCCTTCCCGGCTCCACATAAGTCTACATCGTGCGTTTGACTCTCCCTGGTAATCGCTATATCCAAGCTTTGAGAGTTTTTGACTACAACGGTTGCCGATCACCACCTGCTGCTGGGTAAGAACTGGTAAGAATTTGAGATTCGCTTGAAGGTTTTGTGACACACCACCATCCCACCACTTCTAGTAGTCTGCAGGATCATATTCTTTTGTGTTTCTATTGCTGCTAACCATGGCAGGTTCACAAGCCGATGAGACTGATTGGGCGAACATGACGAACAAGGAGTTGCATGATAAATTTCAGCAAATGATGAGTGGCCAGGTGGGAGATGTGCTAAACAGATTTGAAGAGGCTATGGAGAAGATAGATGCCGTGGAGAAGTCGTTTGAGACAAAGCTGGATAACAAGTTTACTGAATTACTAAAGCGTCTTCCCCAACCACCACCGGCTGCACATGTCGCACCTCTACAACAACAACAACCACATCTCCAACGCCGCCTTCCAAATCAAGTGGGACGGGCACAGCGCGTTCCAATTGAGATTGGTCAAAATTCGGGTGCTGCTGTCCCTACTGTTGATGCTTCTTTGGCTCCTGCTCCTGCGGCGGCTGAGGAGGATGACGATTATGCGGGCGATTATGAGGATGAGGTTGATCAAAATCAGAACTACGTGCAGCCACCAGCACCACCACCAGCAGGTCGACCTCAGGTATATATTCGCAACGGTAGGCCGGCACCACCACCTCAGGTACGAGATCATGACCATCTCCCTAAACTGAAATTGAATATTCCACCATTTGAGGGTAGATATGTTCCTGATATATATCTTACTTGGGAGTTAGAAACTGAACAACGATTTACATGTTTACAATATCCTGAGGAGAGACGTGTTCCTGCTGCTGTTTGTGCTTTCACTAGCTTTGCATGTGTTTGGTGGTCTGAACATTGTAGATTATATCCTGTTCCAGCTACTTGAGCTGCTTTGAAAACTGCTATGCGTACTCGTTGGGTTCCACCATATTATCAACGTGAATTACTTCAAAAATTGCAGCGTTTAAGACAAGGAAAAAATTCTGTAGAAGAATATTATCAGGAATTACAAACTGGCATGATTAGATGTGGTATTGTTGAGGAGAATGAAGCTATGCTTGCACGTTTTATGGGTGGATTAAATAAAGAGATTCAGACCATTCTAGAGTATAAGGATTATAATAATATCACTCGTTTATTCCATCTTGCTTGTAAAGCTGAACGTGAAGTGCAGGATCGACAGCCATTGGCGCGAACTAACTTTTCTGCAGGTCGACCTTCATCATGGACACCGCGTGCATCTTCTACTTCCACTTCACCATCACCTCCATCAGGTGCCACCTCCAGCCGTGATACAAGAAAGCAGGCACAACCACCACTCTCTGCCAAGAGCACACCTGCCGGGCCTGTGCAGAGCTCTTCTTCTTCCATGGCATCGACAGGGCACACAAGTGATATTATTTGTCGTCGTTGTAAGGGAAGAGGACATTTTGCGAGAGAATGCAAATCTCAGCGTGTCATGATTGCTACTGAGTATGGTGGGTATGAGTCCGCTAGTGACTATGATGAGGAGACTTTGGCTCTTATTACACGTGAAGAACATGGTGGAGATGATTCTGAAAATGAGACGCAATACATGGCTCCTGAAGACGCTGACAGGTATGAATGTTTAGTTGCTCAACGTGTTTTGAGTGTGCAGGTCACACAAGCAGAGCAAAATCAGAGGCATAATTTGTTCCATACAAAGGGAGTTGTGAAGGAACGTTCTGTTCGCGTCATCATAGATGGAGGGAGCTGTAACAACTTGGCTAGCATGGAGATGGTGGAGAAGCTATCTCTCACCACAAGACCACATCCACATCCTTACTACATCCAATGGTTCAACAACAGCGGCAAGGTTAAGGTAACACGTACTGTTCGTGTGCATTTTAGTATCTCTACATATGCTGATTATGTTGATTGTGATGTGGTACCCATGCAAGCATGTTCCTTATTACTAGGTAGACCATGGCAATTTGATAAAAATTCTGTACACCATGGTAGAAACAATCAGTATACTCTTGTTCATAAGGATAAAAATATTACTTTGCTTCCTATGACTCCTGATTCCATTTTGAAAGATGACATTAATAGAGCTAATAAAGCAAAACAGGAGAAAAATAAGAGTGAAAATCAGATTGTGGCAAAGGAATTTGAGCAACAAATGAAACCTAATAATAAACCATCTAGTGTTGTTTCTGAAATTAAATTGAAAAGTGCATGTTTACTTGCCACAAAATTTGATATTGATGAACTAGATTTCAGCAAATCTGTTTGCTATGCTTTTGTGTGCAAAGAGGCATTATTTTCATTCGAGGACGTGCCTTCCTCTTTGCCCCCTGCTGTCACTCACATTTTGCAGGAGTTCGCTGACGTCTTCCCACAAGACGTGCCACCGGGATTACCACCTATTCGAGGGATTGAGCATCAAATTGACTTAATTCCCGGTGCATCGCTACCCAACCGTGCACCATACCGTACCAATCCAGAGGAGACGAAGGAGATTATGCGTCAAGTACAGGAGCTGCTCGACAAAGGTTATATACGCGAATCTCTTAGTCCTTGTGCTGTTCCTATTATACTCGTGCCTAAAAAGGATGGTACGTCGCGTATGTGTGTTGATTGTAGAGGCATTAATAATATTACTATTCGTTATCGTCATCCTATTCATAGGCTCGATGATATGCTTGATGAATTGAGTGGCTCTACAATATTCTCCAAAGTTGATTTGCGTAGTGGATACCATCAAATTCGTATGAAATTGGGAGATGAATGGAAAACTGCATTTAAAACTAAGTTTGGTTTATATGAGTGGTTAGTCATGCCTTTTGGGTTAACTAATGCACCTAGAACTTTCATGAGACTAATGAACGAAGTTTTACGTGCTTTCATTGGACGATTTGTGGTGGTCTATTTTGATGATATACTGATTTATAGCAAATCTTTGGAAGAACATTTGGAACATTTACGTGCTGTTTTTATTGCTCTACGTGATGCACGTTTGTTTGGTAACCTTGGGAAGTGCACCTTTTGCACCGACCGAGTATCTTTTCTTGGCTATGTTGTTACTCCACAGGGAATTGAAGTTGATAAAGCCAAGATTGAAGCTATTGAGAGTTGGCCGCAGCCCAAAACGGTCACACAAGTGCGGAGTTTTCTTGGACTCGCTGGTTTCTATAGGCGTTTTGTGAGAGATTTTAGCACCATTGCTGCACCTCTCAACGAGCTTACAAAGAAGGATGTGCCTTTTGTTTGGGGTACCGCACAGGAAGAAGCCTTCACGGTATTGAAAGATAAGTTGACACATGCTCCTTTACTCCAACTTCCTGATTTTAATAAGACTTTTGAGCTTGAATGTGATGCTAGTGGCATTGGATTAGGAGGTGTGTTATTACAAGATGGCAAACCTGTTGCATACTTTTCTGAAAAATTGAGTGGGCCTAGTCTGAATTATTCTACTTATGATAAAGAACTATATGCTCTTGTTCGGACTTTAGAAACATGGCAACATTATTTATGGCCCAAAGAATTTGTTATACATTCTGATCATGAATCTTTGAAACATATTAAAAGTCAAGCTAAACTGAATCGTAGACATGCTAAATGGGTTGAATTCATTGAAACTTTCCCTTATGTCATTAAACACAAGAAGGGTAAAGAAAATGTTATTGCTGATGCATTGTCTCGTCGCTATACTATGCTTTCACAACTTGACTTCAAAATATTTGGTTTGGAGACCATCAAAGATCAATATGTGCATGATGCTGATTTTAAAGATGTATTGCAGAATTGTAAAGAAGGAAGAACCTGGAACAAGTTTGTCGTTAATGATGGATTTGTGTTCCGTGCTAACAAGCTATGCATTCCAGCTAGCTCTCTTCGTCTTTTGTTGTTGCAGGAGGCGCATGGAGGAGGATTAATGGGACACTTTGGCGTGAAGAAGACGGAGGACGTACTTGCTACACATTTCTTTTGGCCAAAGATGAGACGGGATGTTGAGCGTTTTGTTGCTCGCTGCACTACATGTCAAAAAGCTAAGTCACGACTCAATCCTCATGGTTTATATATGCCTTTGCCTGTACCTAGTGTTCCTTGGGAGGATATATCTATGGACTTTGTTTTAGGTTTACCTCGAACAAAGAAGGGGAGGGATAGCATATTTGTTGTCGTGGATAGATTCTCGAAAATGGCGCACTTTATACCATGTCATAAAAGCGATGATGCTGTTAATGTTGCTGATTTGTTCTTTCGTGAAATTATTCGCTTGCATGGTGTGCCAAATACTATTGTTTCAGATCGTGATACTAAATTTCTTAGCCACTTTTGGAGATGTTTATGGGCTAAGTTGGGGACTAAACTGCTTTTTAGTACTACTTGTCACCCCCAAACTGATGGACAAACTGAAGTAGTCAATAGAACATTGTCTACTATGCTTAGGGCTGTTTTGAAGAATAATAAGAAAATGTGGGAAGACTGCTTGCCTCATATTGAGTTTGCTTATAATCGTTCATTGCATTCTACTACTAAGATGTGCCCTTTTGAAATTGTGTATGGTTTCCTACCTCGTGCACCTATTGATTTGTTGCCTCTTCCATCTTCGGAGAAGGTTAATTTTGATGCTAAACAACGTGCTGAATTGATCTTAAAAATGCATGAGTTAACTAAGGAAAACATTGAGCGTATGAATGCTAAATATAAACTTGCTGGAGATAAGGGTAGAAAACATGTTGTGTTTGCACCTGGAGATCTTGTTTGGTTACATTTGCGTAAGGATAGATTTCCTGATTTGCGCAAATCAAAGCTAATGCCACGTGCTGATGGTCCTTTTAAGGTGTTAGAGAAAATAAATGATAATGCATATAAACTTGAGCTCCTGCAGATTTTGGGGTTAGTCCCACTTTTAATATTGCAGATTTGAAGCCTTATTTGGGTGAGGAAGATGAGCTTCCGTCGAGGACGACTTCATTTCAAGAAGGGGAGGATGATGAGGACATCAATACAATTATTACACCCACAGTCCCTGCTGCTATACATACTGGACCAATTACTAGAGCTCGCGCACGCCAATTAAATTACCAGGTACTTTCGTTTCTTGCTAATGATTCTAATGTTCATGAGAATATGATGCTGCCTAAATTGGATACATTTGTTTTGCTTACAAATGAAGGGCCTAGCTTTGAGAAGGATGAACATTGGAGCAAGAACAAGCATGGAGATGATGGCATGCGCATGGGGAACAAGAACGGAGTTACAAGTGATGATTTCAGGACGTTGAAGCCACCATAATGCGTGCATGAAGCCTTGGACGAAATATACAAGATGCTACTTCATAACTTTCGTCCAGAGGCTATTCTAGGTGCTGCGTCACCTTATTATTGGGCCAGGCCCATGTAATTTCGAAATACATAAGTATAGGCTGTTTTTAGAGTCCGTATGTGTGGGGAAACAAGGGATAGGGTTGGTTTCGGACCCCTTCCTCAAGGGCCACGAAATTCCCCCCCTCTTCCTCCATATATACAGCCCTTAGGGCGTCGTTTAGACTTTGGGTTTTGTTTAGATTAAAAGTTCGCCATAGCTGCAACTTCGCGTACTTCGTTTGTGTTCAGCGACCAGACAAAGGCGTCACAGAACCCCACCTTGATCAATAAAGCTTTCATCTTATATTCGCAATATCCAGATTGCAATCTCAGTTTCTTGCCTGTTCTTCGTTTGCTCGCAGGAAACAGACCCTCGTGGTCAGGTTGATCGTGCTCCGGCGTGGTCGATAACCTCTCGGAGTTGGTTTAGCGATTGCTAAGGCGCGACGTCCTCGCACGTTCGTAGTCGGATCGTCAAAGTCGACTTCCATCAAAGCGATATTCATCATCTCATTCGAAAGACGGGACACCTTTGCCTCTATCACCTGGCCCAATAATAAGGTGACGCAGCACCTAGAATAGCCTCTGGACGAAAGTTATGAAGTAGCATCTTGTATATTTCGTCCAAGGCTTCATGCACGCATTATGGTGGCTTCAACGTCTTGAAATCATCACTTGTAACTCCGTTCTTGTTCCCCATGCGCATGCCATCATCTCCATGCTTGTTCTTGCTCCAATGTTCATCCTTCTCAAAGCTAGGCCCTTCATTTGTAAGCAAAACAAATGTATCCAATTTAGGCAGCATCATATTCTTATGAACATTAGAATCATTACCAAGAAACGAAAGTACCTGGTAATTTAATTGGCGTGCGCGAGCTCTAGTAATTGGTCCAGTATGTATAGCAGCAGGGGCTGTGGGTGTAACAATGGTATTGATGTCCTCATCATCCTCCCCTTCTTGAAATGAAGTCGTCCTCGACGGAAGCTCATCTTCCTCACCCAAATAAGGCTTCAAATCTGCAATGTTAAAAGTGGGACTAACCCCAAAATCTGCAGGCAGCTCAAGTTTATATGCATTATCATTTATTTTCTCTAACACCTTAAAAGGACCATCAGCACGTGGCATTAGCTTTGATTTGCGCAAATCAGGAAATCTATCCTTACGCAAATGTAACCAAACAAGATCTCCAGGTGCAAACACAACATGTTTTCTACCCTTATCTCCAGCAAGTTTATATTTAGCATTCATACGCTCAATGTTTTCCTTAGTTAACTCATGCATTTTTAAGATCAATTCAGCAAGTACGTCCTCTGTCTTCTTCACGCCAAAGTGTCCCATTAATCCTCCTCCATGCGCCTCCTGCAACAACAAAAGACGAAGAGAGCTAGCTGGAATGCATAGCTTGTTAGCACGGAACACAAATCCATCATTAACGACAAACTTGTTCCAGGTTCTTCCTTCTTTACAATTCTGCAATACATCTTTAAAATCAGCATCATGCACATATTGATCTTTGATGGTCTCCAAACCAAATATTTTGAAGTCAAGTTGTGAAAGCATAGTATAGCGACGAGACAATGCATCAGCAATAACATTTTCTTTACCCTTCTTGTGTTTAATGACATAAGGGAAAGTTTCAATGAATTCAACCCATTTAGCATGTCTACGATTCAGTTTAGCTTGACTTTTAATATGTTTCAAAGATTCATGATCAGAATGTATAACAAATTCTTTGGGCCATAAATAATGTTGCCATGTTTCTAAAGTCCGAACAAGAGCATATAGTTCTTTATCATAAGTAGAATAATTCAGACTAGGCCCACTCAATTTTTCAGAAAAGTATGCAACAGGTTTGCCATCTTGTAATAACACACCTCCTAGTCCAATGCCACTAGAATCACATTCAAGCTCAAAAGTCTTATTAAAATCAGGAAGTTGGAGTAAAGGAGCATGTGTCAACTTATCTTTCAATACCGTGAAGGCTTCTTCCTGTGCGGTACCCCAAACAAAAGGCACATCCTTTTTTGTAAGCTCGTTGAGAGGTGCAGCAATGGTGCTAAAATCTCTCACAAAACGCCTATAGAAACCAGCGAGTCCAAGAAAACTCCGCACTTGTGTGACCGTTTTGGGCTGCGGCCAACTCTCAATAGCTTCAATCTTGGCTTTATCAACTTCAATTCCCTGTGGAGTAACAACATAGCCAAGAAAAATACTCGGTCGGTGCAAAAGGTGCACTTCCCAAGGTTATCAAACAAACGTGCATCACGTAGAGCAATAAAAACAGCACGTAAATGTTCCAAATGTTCTTCCAAAGATTTGCTATAAATCAGTATATCATCAAAATAGACTACCACAAATCGTCCAATGAAAGCACGTAAAACTTCGTTCATTAGTCTCATGAAAGTACTAGGTGCATTAGTTAACCCAAAAGGCATGACTAACCACTCATATAAACCAAACTTAGTTTTAAATGCAGTTTTCCATTCATCTCCCAATTTCATACGAATTTGATGGTATCCACTACGCAAATCAACTTTGGAGAATATTGTAGAGCCACTCAATTCATCAAGCATATCATCTAGCCTAGGAATAGGATGACGATAACGAATAGTAATATTATTAATGCCTCTACAATCAACACACATATGCGACGTACCATCCTTTTTAGGCACGAGTATAATAGGAACAGCACAAGGACTAAGAGATTCGCGTATATAACCTTTGTCGAGCAGCTCCTGTACTTGACGCATAATCTCCTTCGTCTCCTCTGGATTGGTACGGTATGGTGCACGGTTGGGTAGCGATGCACCGGGAATTAAGACAATTTGATGCTCAATCCCTCGAATAGGTGGTAATCCCGGTGGCACGTCTTGTGGGAAGACGTCAGCGAACTCCTGCAAAATGTTAGTGACAGCTGGGGGCAAAGAGGAAGGCACGTCCTCGAATGAAAATAATGCCTCTTTGCACACAAAAGCATAGCAAACAGATTTGATGAAATCTAGTTCATCAATATCAGATTTTGTGGCAAGTAAACATGCACTTTTCAATTTAATTTCAGAAAAACACTAGATGGTTTATTATTAGGTTTCATTTGTTGCTCAAATTCCTTTGCCACAATCTGATTTTCACTCTTATTTTTCTCCTGTTTTGCTTTATTAGCTCTATTAATGTCATCTTTCAAAATGGAATCAGGAGTCATAGGAAGCAAAGTAATATTTTTATCCTGATGAACAAGAGTATACTGATTGTTTCTACCATGGTGTACAGAATTTTTATCAAATTGCCATGGTCTACCTAGTAATAAGGAACATGCTTGCATGGGTACCACATCACAATCAACATAATCAGCATATGTAGAGATACTAAAATGCACACGAACAGTACGTGTTACCTTAACCTTTCCGCTGTTGTTGAACCATTGGATGTAGTAAGGATGTGGATGTGGTCTTGTGGTGAGAGATAGCTTCTCCACCATCTCCATGCTAGCCAAGTTGTTACAGCTCCCTCCATCTATGATAACGCGAACAGAACGTTCCTTCACAACTCCCTTTGTATGGAACAAATTATGCCTCTGATTTTGCTCTGCTTGTGTGACCTGCACACTCAAAACACGTTGAGCAACTAAACATTCATACCTGTCAGCGTCTTCAGGAGCCATGTATTGTGTCTCATTTTCAGAATCATCTCCACCATGTTCTTCACGTGTAATAAGAGCCAAAGTCTCCTCATCATAGTCACTAGCGGACTCATACCCACCATCCTCAGTAGCAATCATGACACGCTGAGATTTGCATTCTCTCGCAAAATGTCCTCTTCCCTTACAACGACGACAAATAATATCACTTGTGTGCCCTGTCGATGCCATGGAAGAAGAAGAGCTCTGCGCAGGCCCGGCAGGTGTGCTCTTGGCAGAGAGTGGTGGTTGTGCCTGCTTTCTTGTATCACGGCTGGAGGTGGCACCTGATGGAGGTGATGGTGAAGTGGAAGTAGAAGATGCACGCGGTGTCCATGATGAAGGTCGACCTGCAGAAAAGTTAGTTCGCGCCAATGGCTGTCGATCCTGCACTTCACGTTCAGCTTTACAAGCAAGATGGAATAAACGAGTGATATTATTATAATCCTTATACTCTAGAATGGTCTGAATCTCTTTATTTAATCCACCCATAAAACGTGCAAGCATAGCTTCATTCTCCTCAACAATACCACATCTAATCATGCCAGTTTGTAATTCCTGATAATATTCTTCTACAGAATTTTTCCCTTGTCTTAAACGCTGCAATTTTTGAAGTAATTCACGTTGATAATATGGTGGAACCCAACGAGTACGCATAGCAGTTTTCAAAGCAGCCCAAGTAGCTGGAACAGGATATAATCTACAATGTTCAGACCACCAAACACATGCAAAGCTAGTGAAAGCACAAACAGCAGCAGGAACACGTCTCTCCTCAGGATATTGTAAACATGTAAATCGTTGTTCAGTTTCTAACTCCCAAGTAAGATATATATCAGGAACATATCTACCCTCAAATGGTGGAATATTCAATTTCAGTTTAGGGAGATGGTCATGATCTCGTACCTGAGGTGGTGGTGCCGGCCTACCGTTGCGAATATATACCTGAGGTCGACCTGCTGGTGGTGGTGCTGGTGGCTGCACGTAGTTCTGATTTTGATCAACCTCATCCTCATAATCGCCCGCATAATCGTCATCCTCCTCAGCCGCCGCAGGAGCAGGAGCCAAAGAAGCATCAACAGTAGGTGCAGCAGCACCCGAATTTTGACCAATCTCAATTGGAACGCGCTGTGCCCGTCCCACTTGATTTGGAAGGCGGCGTTGGAGATGTGGTTGTTGTTGTTGTAGAGGTGCGACATGTGCAGCCGGTGGTGGTTGGGAAAGACGCTTGAGTAATTCAGCAAACTTGTTATCCAGCTTTGTCTCAAACGACTTCTCCACGGCATCTATCTTCTCCATAGCCTCTTCAAATCTGTTTAGCACATCTCCCACCTGGCCACTCATCATTTGCTAAAATTTATCATGCAACTCCTTGTTCGTCATGTTCTCCCAATCAGTCTCATCGGCTTGTGAACCTGCCATGGTTAGCAGCAATAGAAACACAAAAGAATATGATCCTGCAGACTACTAGAAGTGGTGGTGATGGTGGTGTGTCACAAAACCTTCAAGCGAATCTCAAATTCTTACCAGTTCTTACCCAGCAGCAGGTGGTGATCGGCAACCGTTGTAGTCAAAACTCTCAAAGCTTGGATATAGCGATTACCAGGGAGAGTCAAACGCACGATGTAGACTTATGTGGAGCTGGGAAGGCTTATAATATGGTAGCAAAATGGTAAGCAATAATCAATTCAGAGATGCAAAGTTGAATAAACGCTCAACGACGGTACTGTGCTGGTCCTCGGCTAGACCGTGCTAGAGACGCGAGCCCAGAACACTAACAAAATCACGGCGCTACACGTAAACAAGGGAAAAGCACACTCTGGAATTTTTTTTGCTCTTTTTTTCGCGCTCTTTTTTTTGCGCTCTTTTTTTTGCGAAAAATCACTATAATGGCGAGTGTCTCAAAACTCTTCCCAGGTCAAACTGATAGGATAGGCACACAAAAAATTTGACTATTTTTTTTCGGAAATCAGGGCAGCGACGACGAAAAAGTGCGACAAAAAATCACTATGATGGCGAGTGGCTCAAAACACTCCCCGGGACCTAAAAATAGGATAGGGAAAAATATTTTTGGTCGCCGAAATTTTGTCCTAAACTGCCCGGGGTTCTCCAGACCGAATTTTTTTTCCGAGACCTACTCAGGCAAGGAAACACGAAACCGAAAATAGATGGATCTCTAAAACAAACCGAATATGAAAAGAACTCGGATTGGTTGTGGATATATGGTGGTAGGATATGGCAGCGGTGGTGGTACATGGATACGGATCGGTGGTGGTATATGGATACGGATTGGTGGTGGTATATGGATACGGATTCAAAGCGGTGGCGGATAAGCAATCGTGGTAGATGGCAAGGCGATGATGATGGTGCGGCGGCGGCGTGACAACTTATGACCAGAACTCGAAACTCTAAAAGACTAGACTCTAAGACCAGCAACTTGACACGACGATGCAACCGCAAATTCAACAAAGCAAAAACCCTAAAAATATTATTCAAAGGCTCAGATTGGTTCGGATATGATGAACTAACCCTAATTTTTTTTGTGGCTTTTTCGTGGACTGTAGGTATGAAGAACAGACTCGATCTAAACTACGAAAAACTGTAAAATCTCACCGAGCAACCTGGAAATCTGATACCACTTGATAGAGGCAAAGGTGTCCCGTCTTTCGATGAGATGATGGATATCGCTTTGGTGGAAGTCGACTTTGACGATCCGACTACGAACGTGCGATGACGTCGCGCCTTAGCAATCGCTAAACCAACTCCGAGAGGTTATTGACCACGCCGGAGCACGATCAACCTGACCACGAGGGTCTGTTTCCTGCGAGCAAACGAAGAACCAGCAAGAAACTGAGATTGCAATCTGGATATTGCGAATATAAGATGAAAGCTTTATTGATCAAGGTGGGGTTCTGTGACGCCTTTGTCTGGTCGTTGAACACAAACGAAGTACGCGAAGTTGCAGCTATGGCGAACTTTTAATCTAAACAAAACCCAAAGTCTAAACGACGCCCTAAGGGCTGTATATATGGAGGAAGAGGGGGAATTTCGTGGCCCTTGGGGAAGGGGTCCGAAACCAACCCTATCTCTTGTTTCCCCACACATACGGACTCTAAAAACAGCCTATACTCAAGTATTTCGAAATTACATAGGCCTGGCCCAATAATAAGGTGACGCAGCACCTAGAATAGCCTCTGGACGAAAGTTATGAAGTAGCATCTTGTATATTTCGTCCAAGGCTTCATGCCCGCATTATGGTGGCATCAACGTCCTGAAATCATCACTTGTAACTCCGTTCTTGTTCCCCATGCGCATGCCATCATCTCCATGCTTGTTCTTGCTCCAATGTTCATCCTTCTCAAAGCTAGGCCCTTCATTTGTAAGCAAAACAAATGTATCCAATTTAGGCAGCATCATATTCTCATGAACATTAGAATCATTACCAAGAAACGAAAGTACCTGGTAATTTAATTGGCGTGCGCGAGCTCTAGTAATTGGTCCAGTATGTATAGCAGCAGGGGCTGTGGGTGTAACAAAGGTATTGATGTCCTCATCACCCTGCAAACGAATAATTTCACGGAAGAACAAATCAGCAACATTAACAGCATCATCGCTTTTATGACATGGTATAAAGTGTGCCATTTTTGAGAATCTATCCACGACAACAAATATGCTATCCCTCCCCTTCTTTGTTCGAGGTAAACCTAAAACAAAGTCCATAGATATATCCTCCCAAGGAACACTAGGTACAGGCAAAGGCATATATAAACCATGAGGATTGAGTCGTGACTTAGCTTTTTGACATGTAGTGCAGCGAGCAACAAAACGCTCTACATCCCATCTCATCTTTGGCCAAAAGAAATGTGTAGCAAGTACGTCCTCCGTCTTCTTCACGCCAAAGTGTCCCATTAATCCTCCTCCATGTGCCTCCTGCAACAACAAAAGACGAAGAGAGCTAGCTGGAATGCATATCTTGTTAGCACGGAACACAAATCCATCATTAATGACAAACTTGTTCCAGGTTCTTCCTTCTTTACAATTCTGCAAAACATCTTTAAAATCAGCATCATGCACATATTGATCTTTGATGGTCTCCAAACCAAATATTTTGAAGTCAAGTTGTGAAAGCATAGTATAGCGACGAGACAATGCATCAACAATAACATTTTCTTTACCCTTCTTGTGTTTAATGACATAAGGGAAAGTTTCAATGAATTCAACCCATTTAGCATGTCTACGATTCAGTTTAGGTTGACTTTTAATATGTTTCAAAGATTCATGATCAGAATGTATAACAAATTCTTTGGGCCATAAATAATGTTGCCATGTTTCTAAAGTCCGAACAAGAGCATATAGTTCTTTATCATAAGTAGATAATTCAGACTAGGCCCACTCAATTTTTCAGAAAACTATGCAACAGGTTTACCATCTTGTAATAACACACCTCCTAATCCAATTCCACTAGCATCACATTCAAGCTCAAAAGTCTTATTAAAATCAGGAAGTTGGAGTAAAGGAGCATGTGTCAACTTATCTTTCAATACCGTGAAGGCTTCTTCCTGTGCGGTACCCCAAACAAAAGGCACATCCTTCTTTGTAAGCTCGTTGAGAGGTGCAGCAATGGTGCTAAAATCTCTCACAAAACGCCTATAGAAACCAGCGAGTCCAAGAAAACTCCGCACTTGTGTGACCGTTTTGGGCTGCGGCCAACTCTCAATAGCTTCAATCTTGGCTTTATCAACTTCAATTCCCTGTGGAATAACAACATAGCCAAGAAAAGATACTCGGTCGGTGCAAAAGGTGCACTTCCCAAGGTTACCAAACAAACGTGCATCACGTAGAGCAATAAAAACAGCACGTAAATGTTCCAAATGTTCTTCCAAAGATTTGCTATAAATCAGTATATCATCAAAATAGACTACCACAAATCGTCCAATGAAAGCACGTAAAACTTCGTTCATTAGTCTCATGAAAGTACTAGGTGCATTAGTTAACCCAAAAGGCATGACTAACCACTCATATAAACCAAACTTAGTTTTAAATGCAGTTTTCCATTCATCTCCCAATTTCATACGAATTTGATGGTATCCACTACGCAAATCAACTTTGGAGAATATAGTAGAGCCACTCAATTCATCAAGCATATCATCTAGCCTAGGAATAGGATGACGATAACGAATAGTAATATTATTAATGCCTCTACAATCAACACACATACGCGACGTACCATCCTTTTTAGGCACTAGTATAATAGGAACAGCACAAGGACTAAGAGATTCGCGTATATAACCTTTGTCGAGCAGCTCCTATACTTGACGCATAATCTCCTTCGTCTCCTCTGGATTGGTACGGTATGGTGCATGGTTGGGTAGCGATGCACCGGGAATTAAATCAATTTGATGCTCAATCCCTCGAATAGGTGGTAATCCCGGTGGCACGTCTTGTGGGAAGACGTCAGCGAACTCCTGCAAAATGTTAGCGACAGCAGGGGGCAAAGAGGAAGGCATGTCCTCGAATGAAAATAATGCCTCTTTGCACACAAAAGCATAGCAAACAGATTTGTTGAAATCTAGCTCATCAATATCAGATTTTGTGGCAAGTAAACATGCACTTTTCAATTTAATTTCAGAAACAACACTAGATGGTTTATTATCAGGTTTCATTTGTTGCTCAAATTCTTTTGGCACAATCTGATTTTCACTCTTATTTTTCTCCTGTTTTGCTTTATTAGCTCTATTAATGTCATCTTTCAAAATGGAATCAGGAGTCATAGGAAGCAAAGTAATATTTTTATCCTTATGAACAAGAGTATACTGATTGTTTCTACCATGGTGTATAGAATTTTTATCAAATTGCCATGGTCTACCAAGTAATAAGGAACATGCTTGCATGGGTACCACATCACAATCAACATAATCAGCATATGTAGAGATACTAAAATGCACACGAACAGTACGTGTTACCTTAACCTTGCCGCTGTTGTTGAACCATTGGATGTAGTAAGGATGTGGATGTGGTCTTGTGGTGAGAGATAGTTTCTCCACCATCTCCATGCTAGCCACTAAACACTCATACCTGTCATCATAGATGGAGCCATGTATTGCGTCTCATTTTCAGAATCATCTCCACCATGTTCTTCACGTGTAATAAGAGCCAAAGTCTCCTCATCATAGTCACTAGAGGACTCATACCCACCATCCTCAGTAGCAATCATCACACGCTGAGATTTGCATTCTCTCGCATAATGTCCTCTTCCCTTACAACGACGACAAATAATATCACTTGTGTGTCCTGTTGACGCCATGGAAGAAGAAGAGCTCTGTGCAGGCCCGGCAGGTGTGCTCTTGGCAGAGAGTGGTGGTTGTGCCTGCTTTCTTTTATCACGGCTGGAGGTGGCACCTGATGGAGGTGATGGTGAAGTGGAAGTAGAGGATGCACGTGGTGTCCATGATGAAGGTCGACCTGCAGAAAAGTTAGTTCGCGCCAATGCCTGTCGATCCTGCACTTCACGTTCAGCTTTACAAGCAAGATGGAATAAACGAGTGATATTATTATAATCCTTATATTCTAGAATCGTCTGAATCTCTTTATTTAATCCACCCATAAAACGTGCAAGCATAGCTTCATTCTCCTCAACAATACCACATCTAATCATGCCAGTTTGTAATTCCTGATAATATTCTTCTACAGAATTTTTCCCTTGTCTTAAGCGCTACAATTTTTGAAGTAATTCACGTTGATAATATGGTGGAACCCAACGAGTACGCATAGCAGTTTTCAAAGCAGCCCAAGTAGCTGGAACGGGATATAATCTACAATGTTCAGACCACCAAACACATGCAAAGCTAGTGAAAGCACAAACAGCAGCAGGGACACGTCTCTCCTCAGGATATTGTAAATCGTTGTTCAGTTTCTAACTCCGAGGTAAGATATATATCAGGAACATATCTACCCTCAAATGGTGAAATATTCAATTTCAGTTTAGGGAGATGGTCATGATCTCGTACCTGAGGTGGTGGTGCCGGCCTACCGTTGCGAATATATACCTGAGGTCGACCTGCTGGTGGTGGTGCTGGTGGCTGCACGTAGTTCTGATTTTGATCAACCTCATCCTCATAATCGCCCGCATAATCGTCATCCTCCTCAGCCGCTGCAGTAGCAGGAGCCAAAGAAGCATCAACAGTAGGTGCAGCGGCACCCGAATTTTGACCAGTCTCAATTGGAACGCGTTGTGCTCGTCCCACTTGATTTGGAAGGCGGCGTTGGAGATGTGGTTGTTGTGGTTGTAGAGGTGCGACATATGCAGCCGGTGGTGGTTGGGGAAGACGCTTGAGTAATTCAGTAAACTTGTTATCCAGCTTTGTCTCGAACGACTTCTCCACGGCTTCTATCTTCTCCATAGCCTCTTCAAATCTGTTTAGCACATCTCCCACCTGGCCACTCATCATTTGCTGAAATTTATCATGCAACTCCTTGTTCGTCATGTTCTCATAATCAGTCTCATTGGCTTGTGATCCTGCCATGGTTAGCAGCAATAGAAACACAAAAGAATATGATCCTACAGACTACTAGGAAGTGGTGGTGATGGTGGTGTGTCACAAATCCTTCAAGCGAATCTCAAATTCTTACCAGTTCTTACCAAGCAGCAGGTGGTGATCGGCAACCGTTGTAGTCAAAACTCTCAAAGCTTGGATAGAGCGATTACCAGGGAGAGTCAAACGCACGATGTAGATGTATGTGGAGCTGGGAAGGCTTATAATATGGTAGCAAAAATGGTCAGCAATAATCAATTCAGAGATGCAAAGTTGAATAAACGCTCAATGACGGTACTGTGCTGGTCCTAGGCTAGACCATGCTAGAGACGCGAGCCTAGAACACTAACAAAATCACGGCGCTGCACGTAAACAAGGGAAAAGCACACTCTGGAATTTTTTTTTGCTCTTTTTTTCGCGCTCTTTTTTTTGCGAAAAATCACTATAATGGCGAGTGTCTCAAAACTCTTCCCAGGTCAAACTGACAGGATAGGCACAAAAAATTTTTGACTATTTTTTTTTCGGAAATCAGGGCAGCGACGACGAAAAAGTGCGACAAAAAATCACTATGATGGCGAGTGTCTCAAAACACTCCCCGGGACCTAAAAATAGGATAGGGAAAAAATATTTTTGGTCGCCGAAATTTTGGCCTAAAAACTGCCCGGAGACCTACTCAGGCAAGGAAACACGAAACGGAAAATAGATGGATCTCGAAAACAAACCGAATATGAAAAGAACTCGGATTGGTTGTGGATATATGGTGGTAGGATATGGCAGCGGTGGTGGTATATGGTAGCGGTGGTGGTATATGGATACGGATCGGTGGTGGTATATGTATACAGATTGGTGGTGGTATATGGATACGGATTCAAAGCAGTGGCGGATAAGCAAAGGTGGTAGATGGCAAGGCGATGTGATGAGGACATCAATACCATTGTTACACCCACAGCCCCTGCTGCTATACATACTGGACCAATTACTAGAGCTCGCGCACGCCAATTAAATTACCAGGTACTTTCGTTTCTTGGTAATGATTCTAATATTCATGAGAATATGATGCTGCCTAAATTGGATACATTTGTTTTGCTTACAAATGAAGGGCCTAGCTTTGAGAAGGATGAACATTGGAGCAAGAACAAGCATGGAGATGATGGCATGCGCATGGGGAACAAGAACGGAGTTACAAGTGATGATTTCAAGACGTTGAAGCCACCATAATGCGTGCATGAAACCTTGGACGAAATATACAAGATGCTACTTCATAACTTTCGTCCAGAGGCTATTCTAGGTGCTGCGTCACCTTATTATTGGGCCAGGCCCATGTAATTTCGAAATACTTCAGTATAGGCTGTTTTTAGAGTCCGTATGTGTGGGGAAACAAGAGATAGGGTTGGTTTCGGACCCCTTCCTCAAGGGCCACGAAATTCCCCCCCTCTTCCTCCATATATACAGCCCTTAGGGCGTCGTTTAGACTTTGGGTTTTGTTTAGATTAAAAGTTCGCCATAGCTGCAACTTCGCGTACTTCGTTTGTGTTCAGCGACCAGACAAAGGCGTCACAGAACTCCACCTTGATCAATAAAGCTTTCATCTTATATTCGCAATATCCAGATTGCAATCTCAGTTTCTTGCTTGTTCTTCGTTTGCTCGCAGGAAACAGACCCTCGTGGTCAGGTTGATCGTGCTCCGGCGTGGTCGATAACCTCTCGGAGTTGGTTTAGCGATTGCTAAGGCGCGACGTCCTCGCACGTTCGTAGTCGGATCGTCAAAGTCGACTTCCACCAAAGCGATATCCATCATCTCATCGAAAGACGGGACACCTTTGCCTCTATCAAGTGGTATCAGATTTCCAGGTTGCTCGGTGAGATTTTACAGTTTTTCATAGTTTAGATCGAGTCTGTTCTTCATACCTACAGTCCACGAAAAAGCCACAAAAAAAATTAGGGTTAGTTCATCATATCCGAACCAATCTGAGCCTTTGCATAATCTTTTTAGGGTTTTTGCTTTGTTGAATTTGCGGTTGCATCGTCGTGTCAAGTTGCTGGTCTTAGAGCCTAGTCTTTTAGAGTTTCGAGTTCTGGTCATAAGTTGTCACGCCGCCGCCGCACCATCATCATCGCCTTGCCATCTACCACCATTGCTTATCCGCCACCGCTTTGCATCCGTATCCATATACCACCACCAATCCGTATCCATATACCACCACCGATCCGTATCCATATACCACTACCGCTACCATATACCACCACCGCTGCCATATCCTACCGCCATATATCCACCACCAATCCGAGTTCTTTTCATATTCGGTTGGTTTTAGAGATCCATATATTTTCCGTTTCGTGTTTCCTTGCCTGAGTAGGTCTGGAGACCCCCGGGCAGTTTTTAGGCTAAAATTTCGGCAACCAAAAATATTTTTTCCCTATCCTATTTTTAGGCCCCGGGTAGTGTTTTGAGACACTCGCCATCATAGTGATTTTTTGTCGCACTTTTTCGTCGTCGCTGCCCTGATTTCCGAAAAAAAAATAGTCAAATTTTTTTTGTGCCCATCCTGTCAGTTTGACCTGGGAAGAGTTTTGAGACACTCGCCATTATAGTGATTTTTCGCAAAAAAAAAAAAGGAGCGAAAAAAAAATTCCAGAGTGTGCTTTTCCCTTGTTTACGTGCAGCGCCGTGATTTTGTTAGTGTTCTAGGCTCGCGTCTCTAGCACGGTCTAGCCTAGGACCAGCACAGTACCGTCGTTGAGCGTTTATTCAACTTTGCATCTCTGAATTGATTATTGCTTACCATTTTGCTACCATATTATAAGCCTTCCCAGCTCCACATAAGTCTACATCGTGCGTTTGACTCTCCCTGGTAATCGCTATATCCAAGCTTTGAGAGTTTTTGACTACAACGGTTGCCGATCACCACCTGCTGCTGGGTAAGAACTGGTAAGAATTTGAGATTCGCTTGAAGGTTTTGTGACACACCACCATCACCACCACTTCTAGTAGTCTGCAGGATCATATTCTTTTGTGTTTCTTTTGCTGCTAACCATGGCAGGTTCACAAGCCGATGAGACTGATTGGGAGAACATGACGAACAAGGAGTTGCATGATAAATTTCAGCAAATGATGAGTGGCCAGGTGGGAGATGTGCTAAACAGATTTGAAGAGGCTATGGAGAAGATAGATGCCGTGGAGAAGTCGTTTGAGACAAAGCTGGATAACAAGTTTACTGAATTACTCAAGCGTCTTCCCCAACCACCACCGGCTGCACATGTCGCACCTCTACAACAACAACAACCACATCTCCAACGCCGCCTTCCAAATCAAGTGGGACGGGCACAGCGCGTTCCAATTGAGATTGGTCAAAATTCGGGTGCTGCTGCACCTACTGTTGATGCTTCTTTGGCTCCTGCTCCTGCGGCGGCTGAGGAGGATGACGATTATGCGGGCGATTATGAGGATGAGGTTGATCAAAATCAGAACTACGTGCAGCCACCAGCACCACCACCAGCAGGTCGACCTCAGGTATATATTCGCAACGGTAGGCCGGCACCACCACCTCAGGTACGAGATCATGACCATCTCCCTAAACTGAAATTGAATATTCCACCATTTGAGGGTAGATATGTTCCTGATATATATCTTACTTGGGAGTTAGAAACTGAACAACGATTTACATGTTTACAATATCCTGAGGAGTGACGTGTTCCTGCTGCTGTTTGTGCTTTCACTAGCTTTGCATGTGTTTGGTGGTCTGAACATTGTAGATTATATCCTGTTCCAACTACTTGGGCTGCTTTGAAAACTGCTATGCGTACTCGTTGGGTTCCACCATATTATCAACGTGAATTACTTCAAAAATTGCAGCGTTTAAGACAAGGGAAAAATTCTGTAGAAGAATATTATCAGGAATTACAAACTGGCATGATTAGATGTGGTATTGTTGAGGAGAATGAAGCTATGCTTGCACGTTTTATGGGTGGATTAAGTAAAGAAATTCAGACCATTCTAGAGTATAAGGATTATAATAATATCACTCGTTTATTCCATCTTGCTTGTAAAGCTGAACGTGAAGTGCAGGATCGACAGCCATTGGCGCGAACTAACTTTTCTGCAGGTCGACCTTCATCATGGACACCGCGTGCATCTTCTACTTCCACTTCACCATCACCTCCATCAGGTGCCACCTCCAGCCGTGATACAAGAAAGCAGGCACAACCACCACTCTCTGCCAAGAGCACGCCTGCCGGGCCTGCGCAGAGCTCTTCTTCTTCCATGGCATCGACAGGGCACACAAGTGATATTATTTGTCGTCGTTGTAAGGGAAGAGGACATTTTGCGAGAGAATGCAAATCTCAGCGTGTCATGATTGCTACTGAGGATGGTGGGTATGAGTCCGCTAGTGACTATGATGAGGAGACTTTGGCTCTTATTACACGTGAAGAACATGGTGGAGATGATTCTGAAAATGAGACGCAATACATGGCTCCTGAAGACGCTGACAGGTATGAATGTTTAGTTGCTCAACGTGTTTTGAGTGTGCAGGTCACACAAGCAGAGCAAAATCAGAGGCATAATTTGTTCCATACAAAGGGAGTTGTGAAGGAACGTTCTGTTCGCGTCATCATCGATGGAGGGAGCTGTAACAACTTGGCTAGCATGGAGATGGTGGAGAAGCTATCTCTCACCACAAGACCACATCCACATCCTTACTACATCCAATGGTTCAACAACAGCGGCAAGGTTAAGGTAACACGTACCGTTCGTGTGCATTTTAGTATCTCTACATATGCTGATTATGTTGATTGTGATGTGGTACCCATGCAAGCATGTTCCTTATTACTAGGTAGACCATGGCAATTTGATAAAAATTCTGTACACCATGGTAGAAACAATCAGTATACTCTTGTTCATAAGGATAAAAATATTACTTTGCTTCCTATGACTCCTGATTCCATTTTGAAAGATGACATTAATAGAGCTAATAAAGCAAAACAGGAGAAAAATAAGAGTGAAAATCAGATTCTAGCAAAGGAATTTGAGCAACAAATGAAACCTAATAATAAACCATCTAGTGTTGTTTCTGAAATTAAATTGAAAAGTGCATGTTTACTTGCCACAAAATCTGATATTGATGAACTAGATTTCCACAAATCTGTTTGCTATGCTTTTGTGTGCAAAGAGGCATTATTTTCATTCGAGGACGTGCCTTCCTCTTTGCCCCCTGCTGTCACTAACATTTTGCAGGAGTTCGCTGACGTCTTCCCACAAGACGTGCCACCGGGATTACCACCTATTCGAGGGATTGAGCATCAAATTGACTTAATTCCCGGTGCATCGCTACCCAACCGTGCACCATACCGTACCAATCCAGAGGAGACGAAGGAGATTATGCGTCAAGTACAGGAGCTGCTTGACAAAGGTTATATACGCGAATCTCTTAGTCCTTGTGCTGTTCCTATTATACTCGTGCCTAAAAAGGATGGTACATCGCGTATGTGTGTTGATTGTAGAGGCATTAATAATATTACTATTCGTTATCGTCATCCTATTCCTAGGCTAGATGATATGCTTGATGAATTGAGTGGCTCTACAATATTCTCCAAAGTTGATTTGCGTAGTGGATACCATCAAATTCGTATGAAATTGGGAGATGAATGGAAAACTGCCTTTAAAACTAAGTTTGGTTTATATGAGTGGTTAGTCATGCCTTTTGGGTTAACTAATGCACCTAGTACTTTCATGAGACTAATGAACGAAGTTTTACGTGCTTTCATTGGACGATTTGTGGTAGTCTATTTTGATGATATACTGATTTATAGCAAATCTTTGGAAGAACATTTGGAACATTTACGTGCTGTTTTTATTGCTCTACGTGATGCATGTTTGTTTGGTAACCTTGGGAAGTGCACCTTTTGCACCGACCGAGTATCTTTTCTTGGCTATGTTGTTACTCCACAGGGAATTGAAGTTGATAAAGCCAAGATTGAAGCTATTGAGAGTTGGCCGCAGCCCAAAACGGTCACACAAGTGCGGAGTTTTCTTGGACTCGCTGGTTTCTATAGGCGTTTTGTGAGAGATTTTAGCACCATTGCTGCACCTCTCAACGAGCTTACAAAGAAGGATGTGCCTTTTGTTTGGGGTACCGCACAGGAAGAAGCCTTCACGGTATTGAAAGATAAGTTGACACATGCTCCTTTACTCCAACTTCCTGATTTTAATAAGACTTTTGAGCTTGAATGTGATGCTAGTGGCATTGGATTAGGAGGTGTGTTATTACAAGATGGCAAACCTGTTGCATACTTTTCTAAAAAATTGAGTGGGCCTAGTCTGAATTATTCTACTTATGATAAAGAACTATATGCTCTTGTTCGGACTTTAGAAACATGGCAACATTATTTATGGCCCAAAGAATTTGTTATACATTCTGATCATGAATCTTTGAAACATATTAAAAGTCAAGCTAAACTGAATCGTAGACATGCTAAATGGGTTGAATTCATTGAAACTTTCCCTTATGTCATTAAACACAAGAAGGGTAAAGAAAATGTTATTGCTGATGCATTGTCTCGTCGCTATACTATGCTTTCACAGCTTGACTTCAAAATATTTGGTTTGGAGACCATCAAAGATCAATATGTGCATGATGCTGATTTTAAAGATGTATTGCAGAATTGTAAAGAAGGAAGAACCTGGAACAAGTTTGTCGTTAATGATGGATTTGTGTTCCGTGCTAACAAGCTATGCATTCCAGCTAGCTCTCTTCGTCTTTTGTTGTTGCAGGAGGCGCATGGCGGAGGATTAATGGGACACTTTGGCGTGAAGAAGACAGAGGACGTACTTGCTACACATTTCTTTTGGCCAAAGATGAGACAGGATGTTGAGCGTTTTGTTGCTCGCTGCACTACATGTCAAAAAGCTAAGTCACGACTCAATCCTCATGGCTTATATATGCCTTTGCCTGTACCTAGTGTTCCTTGGGAGGATATATCTATGGACTTTGTTTTAGGTTTACCTCGAACAAAGAAGGGGAGGGATAGCATATTTGTTGTCGTGGATAGATTCTCGAAATGGGCACACTTTATACCATGTCATAAAAGCGATGATGCTGTTAATGTTGCTGATTTGTTCTTTCGTGAAATTATTCGCTTGCATGGTGTGCCAAATACTATTGTTTCCGATCGTGATACTAAATTTCTTAGCCACTTTTGGAGATGTTTATGGGCTAAGTTGGGGACTAAACTGCTTTTTAGTACTACTTGTCACCCCCAAACTGATGGACAAACTGAAGTAGTCAATAGAACATTGTCTACTATGCTTAGGGCTGTTTTGAAGAATAATAAGAAAATGTGGGAAGAATGCTTGCCTCATATTGAGTTTGCTTATAATCGTTCATTGCATTCTACTACTAAGATGTGCCCTTTTGAAATTGTGTATGGTTTCCTACCTCATGCACCTATTGATTTGTTGCCTCTTCCATCTTCGGAGAAGGTTAATTTTGATGCTAAACAACGTGCTGAATTGATCTTAAAAATGCATGAGTTAACTAAGGAAAACATTGAGCGTATGAATGCTAAATATAAACTTGCTAGAGATACGGGTAGAAAACATGTTGTGTTTGCACCTGGAGATCTTGTTTGGTTACATTTGCGTAAGGATAGATTTCCTGATTTGCGCAAATCAAAGCTAATGCCACGTGCTGATGGTCCTTTTAAGGTGTTAGAGAAAATAAATGATAATGCATATAAACTTGAGCTGCCTGCAGATTTTGGGGTTAGTCCCACTTTTAACATTGCAGATTTGAAGCCTTATTTGGGTGAGGAAGATGAGCTTCCGTCGAGGACGACTTCATTTCAAGAAGGGGAGGATGATGAGGACATCAATACCATTGTTACACCCACAGCCCCGCTGCTATACATACTGGACCAATTACTAGAGCTCGCGCACGCCAATTAAATTACCAGGTACTTTCGTTTCTTGGTAATGATTCTAATATTCATGAGAATATGATGCTGCCTAAATTGGATACATTTGTTTTGCTTACAAATGAAGGGCCTAGCTTTGAGAAGGATGAACATTGGAGCAAGAACAAGCATGGAGATGATGGCATGCGCATGGGGAACAAGAACGGAGTTACAAGTGATGATTTCAAGACGTTGAAGCCACCATAATGCGTGCATGAAACCTTGGACGAAATATACAAGATGCTACTTCATAACTTTCGTCCAGAGGCTATTCTAGGTGCTGCGTCACCTTATTATTGGGCCAGGCCCATGTAATTTCGAAATACTTCAGTATAGGCTGTTTTTAGAGTCCGTATGTGTGGGGAAACAAGAGATAGGGTTGGTTTCGGACCCCTTCCTCAAGGGCCACGAAATTCCCCCCCTCTTCCTCCATATATACAGCCCTTAGGGCGTCGTTTAGACTTTGGGTTTTGTTTAGATTAAAAGTTCGCCATAGCTGCAACTTCGCGTACTTCGTTTGTGTTCAGCGACCAGACAAAGGCGTCACAGAACTCCACCTTGATCAATAAAGCTTTCATCTTATATTCGCAATATCCAGATTGCAATCTCAGTTTCTTGCTTGTTCTTCGTTTGCTCGCAGGAAACAGACCCTCGTGGTCAGGTTGATCGTGCTCCGGCGTGGTCGATAACCTCTCGGAGTTGGTTTAGCGATTGCTAAGGCGCGACGTCCTCGCACGTTCGTAATCGGATCGTCAAAGTCGACTTCCACCAAAGCGATATCCATCATCTCATCGAAAGACGGGACACCTTTGCCTCTATCACGATGATGATGGTGCGGCGGCGGCGTGACAACTTATGACCAGAACTTGAAACTCCAAAAGACTAGACTCTAAGACCAGCAACTTGACACGACGATGCAACCGCAAATTCAACAAAGCAAAAACCCTAAAAAGATTATGCAAAGGCTCAGATTGGTTCGGATATGATGAACTAACCCTAATTTTTTTGTGTGGCTTTTTCGTGGACTGTAGGTATGAAGAACAGACTCGATCTAAAGTACGAAAAACTGTAAAATCTCACCGAGCAACCTGGAAATCTGATACCACTTGATAGAGGCAAAGGTGTCCCGTCTTTCGATGAGATGATGGATATCGCTTTGGTGGAAGTCGACTTTGACGATCCGACTACGAACGTGCGATGACGTCGCGCCTTAGCAATCGCTAAACCAACTTCGAGAGGTTATTGACCACGCCGGAGCACGATCAACCTGACCACGAGGGTCTGTTTCCTGCGAGCAAACGAAGAACAAGCAAGAAACTGAGATTGCAATCTGGATATTGCGAATATAAGATGAAAGCTTTATTGATCAAGGTGGGGTTCTGTGACGCCTTTGTCTGGTCGTTGAACACAAACGAAGTACGCGAAGTTGCAGCTATGGCGAACTTTTAATCTAAACAAAACCCAAAGTCTAAACGACGCCCTAAGGGCTGTATATATGGAGGAAGATGGGGGAATTTCGTGGCCCTTGGGGAAGGGGTCCGAAACCAACCCTATCTCTTGTTTCCCCACACATACAGACTCTAAAAATAGCCTATACTCAAGTATTTCGAAATTACATGGGCCTGGCCCAATAATAAGGTGACGCAGCACCTAGAATAGCCTGTGGACGAAAGTTATGAAGTAGCATCTTGCATATTTCGTCCAAGGCTTCATGCACGCATTATGGTGGCTTCAATGTCCTGAAATCATCACTTGTAACTCCGTTCTTGTCCCCCATGTGCATGCCATCATCTCCATGCTTGTTCTTGCTCCAATGTTCATCCTTCTCAAAGCTAGGCCCTTCATTTGTAAGCAAAACAAATGTATCCAATTTAGGCAGCATCATATTCTCATGAACATTAGAATCATTACCAAGAAACGAAAGTACGTGGTAATTTAATTGGCGTGCGCGAGCTCTAGTAATTGGTCCGGTATGTATAGCAGCAGGGGCTGTGGGTGTAACAATGGTATTGATGTCCTCATCAATACCCTACTCCAGTGTGGTGGTGGTGGATTGCCTCTTGGGCTGATGAAGAACAGTACAAAGGGAAGAACAGCCTCGTGAGGTTGAGGTGTTCTTGTGCTCAGTGTGTGGCTAAGGATTGGCTGAGGATCCAATCTCCCTCTACTGTGCTGGCTAGCTCTACTTATATAGGCCCTGGTCCTCTTCCCAAATATTGAGCGGGAAGGGAGCCAACAACGACCAATTTGAAAGGGGACAGCTAGTGATGTAGGGTGGAACCCTAGATGGCCGATCTTACACGAAAGGAGCGGATCCCTACGAAGAACGTGATGAACACGAGGGAAACACGAGGGGAACACGAGAGAAATCACACAACCAACAAGAATAGATCACACATGCGCTAGATCGATGAACACAAAGGTAAGATACAAGATCCAAAGTCAACAACGGACGATACAAACGGTAACCGGTTCTTCTCCGTGAGGAGGTCTTGAATCCACGAGGGGATCTTCCCGTGAGGGGTCTTGAATCCAAGGTGGATCTTCTCCGTAGAGGGCCCGCAGTCTCTCTCGTGGAGTAGATCCGATATGGATGAGCAAAGCTCTATCACTAAATGAGCTAATCCTTTGCTAACCCTAGAAAGATGGAGGAGAAGGAGTATATATAGTCTAGGGGGTCGAAGGGGTACACGGGCCTCGGCCCTTTACTGTGCGCAGACAGACGGAGCCGGATGTCCGGGGCTTCAGGAGGGGCCGGATGTCCGGGCTGGCGGTGCAAACTTCTGTAGTCTCTGGATAGGCGGGGTCGGATGTCCGGGCTGGGGGGCCGGATGTCCGGCGGCTCGGGAAGCGCCGGATGTCCGGTCCTCTGGCCGGATATCCGGGCTGACGTGGTTCAGCTTCGGGTGCCTTCTGTGATGGGCGCCGGATTTCCGGGCTGGTGCCGGATGTCCGGGCTTGCGGGAGGGGCCGGATGTCCGGGTCCTGTAGCCTTTCTCCGGTTCCTCTCGTCGTGCTCCTTCATCCTTGTACTTGGGGACTTGTCCATCATTCCGAGCATCTCCGAGAGGGTCTCCTTGGTACCTAGGCATATGTAGTGTCCTTGCATTAGGTAGCAATCATGTCTCACATGAATGGAAAGGAGAAGCGTTTAGGAGCGGGTTCACCTTAGGTCCAAAGGCGTAGGCTCGAGTGTACATGGGAATGATCGTAGGATGCTCCGCATCATCTCCCCTCCCTTGGGAAAGATCCGACCTCGGATCGAAATCCTCATCACCATGGAAACGGTTGTCGTGGACGGACTTGTAATTGGACGGAGTGGAAGTCATGGCGCAATCCAAGTACTCCAAGGTGTCTCCGGAGTGGTATACATGCAAAGAGAGCAAACACAAGCGACACTCGGAAATACAATGGTTAGCGCACACAAGGTGTCCATCATGTAAGAATGAGTCCGTGAGGCAAGATTGTTCGTGGCAAAGCGCATGAAGCTTATCAAGATGATATAGAATGATATGCAAAGCGTTCATGGGAGAAAAATCATACATTGTGCACACAAATGTGTTGTGAATATAATGAATGCAACCACGGTGCAAAATGATGTCATAGTGAGACGGTTTATCAAAAGCATGAATATGGCAATGGATGCTCAATATGATTATGTTATCATGCAATTGATGGTAGGCAATGTGATCATTATGTATGAATATGCCATCAAGAAAGATCACAACAAATTTGCTAAGGAAATGCACAAGCTCATATATCATGGATGACATGGAAATACAAGATGCACCAAGGCAATCATAATGCAAGTCAATCCATGTATAAAGTGCAAACTTGTTATGGGAGTTGTTGTACCATGGCTCAATGTCGTGGCACTCCTCAACTTGAAGGTCCATGGGGTCCATCTCCAATGTCGGTCCTCCATCCAATAGATGTATCATGTAGACAAGAAGAAGGAAACAACAATGAAAGAATGACCCATCCAATATGCGTAATTGAGGATGGCTCAAAGGGAAAGAGTTCACCTTGATGAGTTTGTCGAAAATGTTGTTGTTGCACATCATATACGCCTTCACGTAGCCAATATGTCTCTTGATGGTAATGCATTGAGAATCCTTCAAAATGAAAGAACATGGCAAACACTTGGAAAAACAAATGAGGTTAGTGCAAATGTAGCACCTATCATTCGAGTGGTAAGATACCAAACAAGTGTTCTCATCATTCTTATCATAAGAAAGGACAAGGTGTGGTATGGTATGAAAGCATATGATGCGAGAACAACCAAATACAATAGGTTCAATCAAACAAGCATGCATCACACGTAAGGTGTCAAAGTCTCCAAGATCAATAAGAATAGAGGTGACTATTGGAGGCAAGCGACAATAAACAAGATATATCATGTGAGAGGCATGAGCATATATGTCATCAACCCAAGAAAGCGAGTAATGGAACATGGGTGATGCAACCAAGCAAGTAATCATAGTGATCAAGTCAAGCAAGCTAGTAGTGCGAAGATGCAATGTACTAGAAGGAATCATGGCAAGCATGTCATGTGTGCAAATAGTGGGCATATATAATGCACATGACATTTCACAAGCATAAAGGCAAGATATGAGCAAAATAGCATCAATAGCATCGGGCACATGATAAACATGGCAATAGCAACAAGGATCTCCACCAAGCATGCAAATACACATAGGAGTATCATAATGGTGCATCATGGGTAAATGCAAGCAAGGGTCACAATTGCATGGCAAAGGCATAGAAGCAAGCATAGCATGCAAAGTGAACACGGGAAAATGAGCATAAGGTGACAAATGGTAAATAGCCCATAGCCGTGTGAGAGCCAAGTAGAAGAGATGCGCGTAGTCGTTGCGCGAAGGGAATGGTGGAAAGGACAATCCACGGGATCCCAAGTCATCTTTGCTCTCAAGAGCTCGTTTCGTCAACTCATGGGATTGTGAGGTTGACGAGTGTTCATAAGTACCTACACAAAACAAAGACAAAGGGAAAATTGTGTGTGCGTGGTAGATGTACACATCATCCATCATGATGCATACGTGCATGTGTTGGTTAGCACAAAATAGCCAATGCTCAAATAAATGAGATGCGTGATATAGAAACATGTCATCCATCATGAGAGGTTTGTTGTTATGTATGGCATAATGGAGACTCAAATTGTGTAATGCATCATGAGACATATCTAGAGCATTGTTATTCATGGAATGCATATGGTGCAAACAATTATGGGAATCATGCAAAGTATGGAATGCATCAAGATCTCCTAATATGTATGAGGAAACTATGGGGGTCTCCTCATGAGCATTTGTAGAAACATCACATGGAGAATATTGATAACATCCAAAACAATTCATATTTGGAACAATGTGATCATGGCATGGTATAGTAGATGAATTGCGCAAATCATGTAAAGGAAGCATAGCAATATCATCCCATGAAAAACAAAAGCCAATGACCATCATCTCGTCATCTATGCCATAAGTGCAAATGGGATGTATTTTAATGGGGCATGCATAGTCACTATGTTGAGATTGAAATGAAACAATATGGGAGATCTCACTCATAGCATATGACAAGTTCAAAGGATTGTCAAACATGAAGTGACCAATAGAATTTTCACATGATATCCTATGGAGCATAGCATCACAACTAGGCAACTCAACATGCTCATCATCATATTCATCATAAATGGGTAAGTCATGACATGAAGAAGTCCCACTAGCATGAAGCATGGTAATAGGTGTGTCATCATCATGCAATCAATCATTGGTGAGATAGTCTACTAGTGGGACAAGAGAAGCACCATCACCTATGTTACCTTTGGAGCGTAGCTCATGTGTTGTAGGTGAGGTTGCAACTTGATGGTACCATGTGGGGGGTTCATATTGTCCACCATGGCCATCGTCGTCTCCATTGGAGGTATGGACTCGTCGATGATAGGCATGTCGTCATGTCGGAGACCTAGCACCAAAGAAAACACACTCGGAGTAGAGGTTAAGTCGTTAGAAATCATAGTGGTCTCATGTGCCATGTCAACTACCTCAGTCACTAAGTGTTGTGGCTCACTCACTCCCGGTAAGATGCTCTCACTCATATGGTTGGAGTCACTCAAATGGCACTCAACCTCACATAGGATGTGTGGCATGCTCTCATGTGTGGGGCTAGTGGTGGTCACACTCATCCTCTCATAGGAAATGCACTCAATATCACATATGGTGGAGTCACTCATATCACTCATGGTGGGGTGGCTCTCCTCACATGGGAATTGGGGCACATATGTGGGTGTCGGAGAGATGTTGGTGCAAATGTCTCCATGCTCAACTCCTATCGCCGCCTTGGTTGAAGGGATAGGCCCATGCTCAACCTTCTTGTCGTCGTCTTGTTGTTGGAGGCCCATATGATGTGGCACCTCGTAGCTCGTCTCCATGACCGAAGGGAATTTCCCATGCTCGGCCATCTTCCTTGAGGGGCTTCCGAAGATGGAAGTGTCGCCCTCGCTCGTAGGTGGTCGCCTTGTTGTTGAAGATGTCGATGTAGGCAAACTCATGGGAAGTAGGCGAAGATGCCGTACGTCCAAAGGCGAAGATGCCTTGAGAACACTTGGCAAAGATGCCGAAGTGGTTGGTGTAGCCGTAGCTCCGTTTTGGTGGTGCTCATCTCGCGGTCTTCTCTTGTGGTCATGAAGCTTGGACTTGGCGTGAAGTAGAGCTTGTTGGCACTTGTGCATTTGCGCTTGTGGAGCATCTTCATGTTGATGGTGTCGTTGTCGTACTTGAGCTCCTAGTAGATGTCGTTCGTCGTCGTGCACATGATGCTTGGAGGTGACTTGCCCTTCATGACGATGTGGATCACGAACGTGATGGTGGTCGCCATGTAGATGTGGACGTGGACGACTTGCGCTTGCGTCTCGTGGGCGCTCCGAAGATGATCGCCTTGCTCGCCGTCGCCTTGAGGATGATGAAGGGGAAGAAGACTTGTAGTCGGCCACCATGTCGCGTAGTTGATCCTTTAGCTCGCCCAACTTGGTGTCGATGTAGTTCCTTTTCCTTGCTTCGGAGTGTCGTATGTCGATGGCGAGGTTGTCGAGGCGCTCTCGCAAGGTAGATTGTGCACCTTGCATTTCGTGTTGTAGTCTGAAGATGGACATTTTGGTGATGTAGTTGTTCGCGCCGTCGTTGTTGTCGAAGACCGGAGATGAAATGCCTTGCCTATCCATCACAAGACTCGAGCAAATATGAGTGGGAGAAAGAGAAGAACTTATACCAAATGTACCTTGACCGATGTTGAAAATGGATCAATGATCACTCAATGTGTAACAAGGAAATAGCACAATTGGTACCAATTCTTGTCGGTTTCTCGCACCTACACAAGTAAGGCTTATAATGGAGCTCGGTGAGGATAGTGGCACAAAAAATTGATGCAAAATGTTAGCAAGAGTCAATAATGTTGAAAAAGATTCACAAATTCGCAAGTGAAACAAGTTGACCAATAGCAAAGAATGGCACACGGAAACACACACACGGATAGATAAATGGGGTCGTGCAACCAAGGAATGAGCACAAAATGTGGAGTCCACGGAAAACGCTCGTGTTGCACAACTCAAGAGAGACGCTAGCACGATTGCTCAATAGGCGGATACGACACTTGTGCACAACCTATGATATGCAAAATGGATAAACTTCTATCCCAAGTATGCTATGTATGTATGGTTCCCGGTGTTTCTTTCAAGATGATCCAAGATGATCGGATATGACAATCTTATATGCAATGTGGTATGATGCTATGGCACTTGTTTACAAGCTTCCTTGCTCTTCTCTTTTGCTTAAAAGCTTATTCTTTTTTTTGTATGTATGGCCACTTTGCAAAATGCACAAACCAAGATAGCAATAGTGTGTATGCGGGAACAAACTTGTGACACAAGAGATGATATGATACCAATATGGTATGGTATGTATGCTATGGGAAGTATGATCACTAATGTGCACAAGTAACGTTGCCGGCAATACTCAAATGGCTAGTCTCGATAGGCAAGTGATGCAAAATGGGCTAGGGGGTTATCAATGCAATTGCAAGGGGAATATACAATGTTGTCGTCGAGGTTACCGTCCTTGGCGATGATGAGTGGCGGTGTTCTTGATGTAGATACCAAGATGATGGAGACTCGTCCCTAAGTAGCCGAAACACCTTAGGAAACGGAAAAACCACAACTCAAAATCTCAAGGACAAAATTCAAACAGTGGTAGTGTAAGCGGTGATGGTTTTGCGGAAGCTCAATGGGATTGCGGAAATGCAATGATGGGTTTTGAGACGCAATGCAGAAGTCGAGGGTAAGGTGGATGGACTATACACGGTGTCGGAGTTCGAAACACGGTCCCTAAGTAGCCGAAACACCTTAGGAGACACAACTCACAACACAAACAACCTCAAATGCTAAGGGGAACAAAATTGGTTAGGTTGCGGAAGTCGGTGGTGGTTATGCGGATGTTGTGGTGGAAGCCCTAGGCAAAGATGCCAAAGTTGTCAAAATTTGATGGAGTCAAATGGTGATGGGACCTATCTAGAGGGGTAGAGCATGTCAATAGCTACTCAACGAGCTAAAGAACGCGAAAATCGGACTCCGGATGTGGAAGTTATGCACAAAACGGTGAAACGAAAAAGCTGAAATGTACAGGGGTCGGACATCCGGGGCTTTGGCCAGATATCCGGGACCTGATGTCCAGAAACTTGCGCGAAAATGCGCTCCAGGAGCCGGATGTCCGGGGCACGGGCCGGATGTCCGGGGCTACGGGCCGGATGTCCGGGCTCCAAATCTGAGGATGAACTCGAGGAACTCGATTTTGGGGGCGGAAATTGATGATTTCGGGGGCAAAATTGCGGAGATTTGGATGGAAAGTGGGGAAATTGGGGGAAAGCTAGATCCACAAGTAACAAAGCAAATCCACGGATCAAATTCAACAAAACATCATCAAACCAACAAATCACAAAAAAAAATTGGGGCTATTTTTGGTGGGGATTTTCGAAATTGGGGAAGAAATCAACAAATCTAGGCTAGAAAACACAACGGGGAGGCTCCGAAATCGTGATCAACGTGGCTCATGATACCAAGATATCATGAGACAAGCTGGCTCTGATCCAAGATGATGTAGGATGGAACCCTAGACGGCCGATCTTTCACGAAAGGAGCGGATCCCTACGAAGAACGTGATGAACACGAGGGGAAACACGAGGGGAACACGAGGGAACTGATGAGGACATGACTACCTTGGATACGACCAAAAATATTGCATACATGCATATTTGTCAGGTGATTTCTAGTGCAAACTATTCAATAATCTATTTATGTTATCCAGAACAAAAATACTTCACACACTTTTGTGTTTTGTCTAATTGCAGGTGTATGGGACATTTGTACAATCCACATATGAAGATAAGGCAAAAGGAGAAGTTTAGGTTCTGTTCAAAAAGTCCTCTCACGTCACTTTTGGGCCAAGAGAAGATAGAGTCCAAGTCTCTCACGTTCTGGATTCAGATTCGGACTGCACAGACATACCTGACTCAAAACGCCAACAACTTTTTCATACGGACTCCGAATTGGGTGATTCTTTTTTTGTTGGAAACTAGATTTCGTGCTCTTTCCAACCCAATTGGATTCACCTTTAAATTCGTCCGGAGCATTGAGTTATGGTCGAAACAATCTGACATTGCACCAGAATCCGAGTCAAACTACAAGTCCAAAGGTGTTGCATCACCTCCACTTGGGCCCATGATCCTTGTACGACCTAGGGTTGGTTTTAGGCTGCCTTGGGACGTCCTCGCACCTCCTTGGCCGCCACCCCTTGCTCCTATATAAGTAGATCCATCTAGTAGTTTTTTGCTTGGGATTTGTTTAGTTAAAAGTTAGCCATTGCAACTTCGTGTACTTCGTTTGTGTCCAACGACCAGACCAAGACCGCTTACGGATCCCCACCACTATCAATACTTCATATATATTCGCAATATTCAGATTGCATTATCATATTCTTGCTCGTTCTTCGATTGCTTGCAGGAATAGACCTTCGTGGTCAGGCTGATCGTGCTTCCGGCATCGTCAGTAACCTCAGGAGATTGGTTTAGCGATTGATAAGGCGCAACGTCATGCACGTTTGTAGTCGGATCGTCAAAGTCGTCTCCACCAAATCGATAGTTATCATCTCATCGAAAGATCGGGACACCCTCGCCTCTATCAAGTGGTATCAGTTTTCAGGTTGCTCGGTGAGAATTTCCAGTTTCCCCTAGATTAGATTTATTTTCTTACCTATTGTCCAGGAAAAAGCCACAAAAAGTTCGATCTATTCATCATTTTGTCCAAGCCAGTCTGAGCCTTTGCAATTTTCTATTCATTGTTTGCATTATTGAATTATCGGTTGCATCGTCGTGTCGAGTTGCTGGTCTTAGGGTCTAGTTCGTTTAGAGTTTCGAGTTCTGTTCACATTAGTCACGTCGCCGCTGCATCGTTATCCCTTCTGCTGTCCACCACACCATCCATCAAATTCCACCACGTGCTACCCATAGTTCATTGTCACAATCATAGTTGAGGTCGTTCACATCTTCGCTTGATCCAATCTGCATCTTATCTAGTTTGTCTTGGAAAGAGGGAGAGAAAAAAGACAGAGAAAAAAAAAGAGAGAAAAAAGAAAGAAAAAGAAGTCAGAAAAAAAAGAGAAAGAAAAAGAAGTCAAAATCGTCTTCTAAATAGGTCTTTTTGCCCTCCGAAGTTCGCGGACACAGCTTATTCCAGTTTTTCAAGCCAGTTTCAGAATTCTTTGACTCCTCATATCAACTCGGAATTGAGTGATTCTTTTTGCATTGGAAAGCTTGAGTTAGTAGCATTCTTTGAAAAAAAATATCAGAAAATTGGCACAAACTTTTCAAGAGGAAAGTTGGAGAGAGTTGTTGTATATCCTGCTTGGCAGTTGTTTTTCATCATTATCTTTACTGCCGTTGTGATCTTCACTTATATCTTGCTGTCCAGAGCTACTTAGTATCCTTCATTGATGCTAGTTGTGCTACGCCGTGACCTCATTAGTGTTCTAGGCTCGCGTCTCTAGTCCGGTCTAGCCTAGGACCAGCACAGTACCGTCGTTGAGCGTTTATTCAACATTGCATCTCTGAATTGATTATTGCTAATATTTTGCTACCATATATAGCCAACCCAGCTCCACATATTTCTACACCGTGTATACGTACGTTCCCCTGGCAATCGCTTTACTCAATCTTTGGAGTTATTTGACACCGCTGGTTGCCTGTCACCACCTGCTGCTTGGTAAGAACTTGTAAGATATTGATATTTGCTTTACTGTGAGCGCTTTACCACCACATCCTAGTAGTTCATAGGAACATTATTCTTGAATTTTGTTTCTTGTTTCTACTAATCATGACAGGATCTAGAGTCAATTCATGGGGTTTGTCGATCGTGGGAGATGTGCCATCACCTATGCAAATACCACAACCATCACGAGAGGTGCACAAACATCCAAATGCACATGATCAGGTTAATGTTTCTATACCACCATTTAATGGCCGTTTTAGACCTGCTTTATATATTGAATGGGAGTTTGACCTAAATAATATATTTGCTTCCAATAATTTTGATGTACGTAAAAAAGTTAAGGTTGCGGTTGGTTCTTTCACTGGTTATGCTGTAGTTTGGTGGAGTGAATATTGTCGGTTACACCCTAATGATATACCTACTACTTGGGATGATTTGAAACTTGCCATGCGACATACATTCGTTCCCGCTTATTATACTCGTGACATGATTACAAAGTTGCAACATTTAAAACAACGTAGTGACACCGTAACGAAATATTATGATACTTTACAAACTACCTTGCTGCATTCCTCTTTAGAAGAAAGTGAAGAAGATTTTATGGATAGATTTTGGGGAGGATTAAATCGTGACATTCAGGAGATACTAATACATGAAGAGTGTTATCCTATGGACCATTTGTTTCATCTTGCTTGCAAAGCTGAACAGGAAATAAAACGACGTGTTGCGCACAAGGAGAACAAGCGCGAGATGCACATTCCAAGAGTTGATACGGTTGTCCCTTCAACTACTAAGCATACTATGACAACCACATCCGTTGTTGTGAGGACTACATCACCTCCACCATGTGACACATCATCACCGAGAGTGCCTACCTCATCTGAGTTGATCATAAGAGGTAATGACAAAGGTACTAATCTTCCACTTCCACATGAGTATGATGAATGTCTTGTCAATTTAAGTGCACCATGCGGTGAGCTACCCACTACTTTGATCACACCAGCTACCTTAGAGGACTATGTTGATGATTTGACTTTGCCATGTGATCAAACAATTTTGAGTGAGCCCATTGAATTAACTATCGATGCAAAAGAATCAAGTGAATCAGGGAATAAATCAGATTTGGATCAAATATGTTTGAAAATAATTGTGCCAATGTTTAATCATTTTGATATGACCTCTCATCTTGGTGATGGTTCATCAATGTTGGGATGGTTTAATGATGAATATTGTCCATCTTTTCATATGAATAAGAGCTTCAGTTATATGTGCAAACTGAGTTGCAATACTTTCATGCCTTCTACTTCTTGTGATAATATTTTGGCTTTATATTTTATTAACTATGAAAGTTACTCATGTATACATGTGTCATATGTGCAAAATCCACGGAAGTAAAAATGGATGACATATACATATACAACATGTACACCTTGTCTCTTTTGTTAGCCACATTTCAGATTAAGCAACGCCGAGGACGGCTTTGTTTTCAAGAAGGGGAGGATGATGAGGACATGACTACCTTGGCTACGACCAAAAATATTGCATACATGCATATTTGTCAGGTGATTTCTAGTGCAAACTATTCAATAATCTATTTATGTTATCCAGAACAAAAATACTTCACACACTTTTGTGTTTTGTCTAATTGCAGGTGTATGGGACATTTGTACAATCCACATATGAAGATAAGGCAAAAGGAGAAGTTTAGGTTCTGTTCAAAAAGTCCTCTCACGTTACTTTTGGGCCAAGAGAAGATAGAGTCCAAGTCTCTCACGTTCTGGATTCAGATTCGGACTGCACAGACATACCTGACTCAAAACGCCAACAACATTTTCATACGGACTCCGAATTGGGTGATTCTTTTTTTGTTGGAAACTAGATTTCGTGCTCTTTCCAACCCAATTGGATTCACCTTTAAATTCGTCCGGAGCATTGAGTTATGGTCGAAACAATCTGACGTTGCACCAGAATCCGAGTCAAACTACAAGTCCAAAGGTGTTGCATCACCTCCACTTGGGCCCATGAGCCTTGTACGACCTAGGGTTGGTTTTAGGCTGCCTTGGGACGTCCTCCCACCTCCTTGGCCGCCACCGCTTGCTCCTATATAAGTAGATCCATCTAGTAGTTTTTTGCTTGGGATTTGTTTAGTTAAAAGTTAGCCATTGCAACTTCGTGTACTTCGTTTGTGTCCAACGACCAGACCAAGACCGCATACGGATCCCCACCACTATCAATACTTCATATATATTCGTAATATTCAGATTGCATTATCATATTCTTGCTCGTTCTTCGATTGCTTGCAGGAATAGACCTTCGTGGTCAGGCTGATCGTGCTTCCGGCATCGTCAGTAACCTCAGGAGATTGGTTTAGCGATTGATAAGGCGCAACGTCGTGCACGTTTGTAGTCGGATCGTCATAGTCGTCTCCACCAAATCGATAGTTATCATCTCATCGAAAGATCGGGACACCCTCACCTCTATCAGGAACACGAGAGAAATCACACAACCAACAAGAATAGATCACACATGCGCTAGATTGATGAACACAAAGGTAAGATACAAGATCCAAAGTCAACAACGGACGATACAAACGGTAACCGGTTCTTCTCCGTGAGGAGGTCTTGAATCCACGAGGGGATCTTCCCGTGAGGAGTCTTGAATCCAAGGTGGATCTTCTCCGTAGAGGGGCCGCAGTCTCTATCATGGAGTAGATCCGATATGGATGAGCAAAGCTCTATCTCTAAATGAGCTAATCCTTTGCTAACCCTAGAAAGATGGAGGAGAAGGAGTATATATAGTCTAGGGGGTCGAAGGGGTACACGGGCCTCGGCCCTTTACTGTGTGCAGACAGACGGAGCCGGATGTCCGGGCGACGGGCCGGATGTCCGGGGCTTCAGGAGGGGCCGGATGTCCGGGCTGGGGGCCGGATGTCCGGGCTGGCGGTGCAAACTTCTGTAGTCTCTGGATAGGCGGGGTCGGATGTCTGGGTTGGGGGGCCGGATGTCCGGCGGCTCGGGAAGAGCCGGATGTCCGGGCCTCTGGCCGGATGTCCGGGCTGACGTGGTTCAGCTTCGGGTGCCTTCTGTGATGGGCGCCGGATTTCCGGGCTGGTGCCGGATGTCCGGGCTTGCGGGAGGGGCCGGATGTCCAGGGCGTGGCCGGATGTCCGGGTCCTGTAGCATTTCTCCGGTTCCTCTCGTCGTGCTCCTTCATCCTTGTACTTGGGGACTTGTCCATCATTCCGAGCATCTCCGAGAGGGTCTCCTTGGTACCTAGGCATATGTAGTGTCCTTGCATTAGGTAGCAACCATGTCTCACATGAATGGAAAGGAGAAGCGTTTAGGAGCGGGTTCACCTTAGGTCCAAAGGCGTAGGCTCGAGTGTACATGGGGATGATCGTAGGATGCTCCGCATCAGCTAGTATAGCTTATCCTGACAAAAGTGATCTCTGCCTGCAAAAGGCTCTAGTGGTAACGCCGTCTTGGGCTCCATGGTGACCTCCGTCCTACCGTCCTGCTGGTCTTGGTCTCGTTGCACTGATATGGAAACCTTTGCTTGATGCCTCGGTACTCCGTGACTGCGCTTGCCTCCTTAGCACCAAAGGGGAAACAAGGACCCTGCATGCACAGGCGCCCGCCTGATCTTGATCATCATGGCTCACGTCACGAGAGCCTCGCGAGGTTTGCCCAGCCTTGATTTCTCCGCTCCTCGCGAGGCAGCCTAGTGAGGCTGCTCCTGGGGAGGTCTTGCGTCATCCGCCTCGCGAGGCTTGGCCCCTCGTGATGAGGACATCAATACCATTGTTACACCCACAGCCCCTGCTGCTATACATACTGGACCAATTACTAGAGCTCGCGCACGCCAATTAAATTACCAGGTAATTTCGTTTCTTGGTAATGATTCTAATGTTCATGAGAATATGATGCTGCCTAAATTGGATACATTTGTTTTGCTTACAAATGAAGGGCCTAGCTTTGAGAAGGATGAACATTGGAGCAAGAACAGGCATGGAGATGATGGCATGCGCATGGGGAACAAGAACGGAGTTACAAGTGATGATTTCAGGACGTTGAAGCCACCATAATGCATGCATGAAGCCTTGGACGAAAGATACAAGATGCTACTTCATAACTTTCATCCAGAGGCTATTCTAGGTGCTGCGTCACCTTATTATTGGGCCAGGCCCATGTAATTTCGAAATACTTGAGTATAGGCTGTTTTTAGAGTCCGTATGTGTGGGGAAACAAGAGATAGGTTTGGTTTCGGACCCCTTCCCCAAGGGCCACGAAATTCCCCCCTCTTCCTCCATATATACAGCCCTTAGGGCGTCGTTTAGACTTTGGGTTTTGTTTAGATTAAAAGTTCGCCATAGCTGCAACTTCGCGTACTTCATTTGTGTTCAACGACCAGACAAAGGCGTCATAGAACCCCACCTTGATCAATAAAGCTTTCATCTTATATTCGCAATATCCAGATTGCAATCTTAGTTTCTTGCTTGTTCTTCGTTTGCTCGCAGGAAACAGACCCTCGTGGTCAGGTTGATCGTACTACGGCGTGGTCAATAACCTCTCGAAGTTGGTTTAGCGATTGCTAAGGCGCGATGATAGAGGCAAAGGTGTCCCGTCTTTCGATGAGATGATGGATATCGCTTTGGTGGAAGTCGACTTTGACGATCCGACTACGAACGTGCGAGGACGTCGCGCCTTAGCAATCGCTAAACCAACTCCGAGAGGTTATCGACCACGCCGGAGCACGATCAACCTGACCACGAGGGTCTGTTTCCTGCGAGCAAACGAAGAACAAGCAAGAAACAGAGATTGCAATCTGGATATTGCGAATATAAGATGAAAGCTTTATTGATCAAGGTGGAGTTCTGTGACGCCTTTGTCTGGTCGCTGAACACAAACGAAGTACGCGAAGTTGCAGCTATGGCGAACTTTTAATCTATACAAAACCCAAAGTCTAAACGACGCCCTAAGGGCTGTATATATGGAGGAAGAGGGGGGAATTTCGTGGCCCTTGAGGAAGGGGTCCGAAACCAACCCTATCTCTTGTTTCCCCACACATACGGACTGTAAAACAGCCTATACTTATGTATTTCGAAATTACATGGGCCTGGCCCAATAATAAGGTGACGCAGCACCTAGAATAGCCTCTGGACGAAAGTTATGAAGTAGCATCTTGTATATTTCGTCCAAGGCTTCATGCACGCATTATGGTGGCTTCAACGTCTTGAAATCATCACTTGTAACTCCGTTCTTGTTCCCCATGCGCATGCCATCATCTCCATGCTTGTTCTTGCTCCAATGTTCATCCTTCTCAAAGCTAGGCCCTTCATTTGTAAGCAAAACAAATGTATCCAATTTAGGCAGCATCATATTCTCATGAACATTAGAATCATTACCAAGAAACGGAAGTACCTGGTAATTTAATTGGCGTGCGCGAGCTCTAGTAATTGGTCCAGTATGTATAGCAGCAGGGACTGTGGGTGTAACAGTGGTATTGACGTCCTCATCATCCTCCCCTTCTTGAAATGAAGTCGTCCTCGACGGAAGCTCATCTTCCTCACCCAAATAAGGCTTCAAATCTGCAATGTTAAAAGTGGGACTAACCCCAAAATCTGCAGGCAGCTCAAGTTTATATGCATTATCATTTATTTTCTCTAACACCTTAAAAGGACCATCAGCACGTGGCATTAGCTTTGATTTGCGCAAATCAGGAAATCTATCCTTACGCAAATGTAACCAAACAAGATCTCCAGGTGCAAACACAACATGTTTTCTACCCTTATCTCCAGCAAGTTTATATTTAGCATTCATACGCTCAATGTTTTCCTTAGTTAACTCATGCATTTTTAAGATCAATTCAACACGTTGTTTAGCATCAAAATTAACCTTCTCCGAAGATGGAAGAGGCAACAAATCAATAGGTGCACGAGGTAGGAAACCATACACAATTTCAAAAGGGCACATCTTAGTAGTAGAATGCAATGAACGATTATAAGCAAACTCAATATGAGGCAAGCATTCTTCCCACATTTTCTTATTATTCTTCAAAACAGCCCTAAGCATAGTAGACAATGTTCTATTGACTACTTCAGTTTGTCCATCAGTTTGGGGGTGACAAGTAGTACTAAAAAGCAGTTTAGTCCCCAACTTAGCCCATAAACATCTCCAAAAGTGGCTAAGAAATTTAGTATCACGATCGGAAACAATAGTATTTGGCACACCATGCAAGCGAATAATTTCACGAAAGAACAAATCAGCAACATTAACAGCATCATCGCTTTTATGACATGGTATAAAGTGTGCCATTTTCGAGAATCTATCCACGACAACAAATATGCTATCCCTCCCCTTCTTTGTTCGAGGTAAACCTAAAACAAAGTCCATAGATATATCCTCCCAAGGAACACTAGGTACAGGCAAAGGCATATATAAACCATGAGGATTGAGTCGTGACTTAGCTTTTTGACATGTAGTGCAGCGAGCAACAAAACGCTCAACATCCCGTCTCATCTTTGGCCAAAAGAAATGTGTAGCAAGTACGTCCTCTGTCTTCTTCACGCCAAAGTGTCCCATTAATCCTCCTCCATGCGCCTCCTGCAACAACAAAAGACGAAGAGAGCTAGCTGGAATGCATAGCTTGTTAGCACGGAACACAAATCCATCATTAACGACAAACTTGTTCCAGGTTCTTCCTTCTTTACAATTCTGCAATACATCTTTAAAATCAGCATCATGCACATATTGATCTTTGATGGTCTCCTAACCAAATATTTTGAAGTCAAGTTGTGAAAGCATAGTATAGCGACGAGACAATGCATCAGCAATAACATTTTCTTTACCCTTCTTGTGTTTAATGACATAAGGGAAAGTTTCAATGAATTCAACCCATTTAGCATGTCTACGATTCAGTTTAGCTTGACTTTTAATATGTTTCAAAGATTCATGATCAGAATGTATAACAAATTCTTTGGGCCATAAATAATGTTGCCATGTTTCTAAAGTCCGAACAAGAGCATATAGTTCTTTATCATAAGTAGAATAATTCAGACTAGGCCCACTCAATTTTTCAGAAAAGTATGCAACAGGTTTGCCATCTTGTAATAACACACCTCCTAATCCAATGCCACTAGCATCACATTCAAGCTCAAAAGTCTTATTAAAATCAGGAAGTTGGAGTAAAGGAGCATGTGTCAACTTATCTTTCAATACCGTGAAGGCTTCTTCCTGTGCGGTACCCCAAACAAAAGGCACATCCTTCTTTGTAAGCTCGTTGAGAGGTGCAGCAATGGTGCTAAAATCTCTCACAAAACGCCTATAGAAACCAGCGAGTCCAAGAAAACTCCGCACTTGTGTGACCGTTTTGGGCTGCGGCCAACTCTCAATAGCTTCAATCTTGGCTTTATCAAGTTCAATTCCCTGTGGAGTAACAACATAGCCAAGAAAAGATACTCGGTCGGTGCAAAAGGTGCACTTCCCAAGGTTACCAAACAAACGTGCATCACGTAGAGCAATAAAAACAACACGTAAATGTTCCAAATGTTCTTCCAAAGATTTGCTATAAATCAGTATATCATCAAAATAGACTACCACAAATCGTCCAATGAAAGCACGTAAAACTTCGTTCATTAGTCTCATGAAAGTACTAGGTGCATTAGTTAACCCAAAAGGCATGACTAACCACTCATATAAACCAAACTTAGTTTTAAATGCAGTTTTCCATTCATCTCCCAATTTCATACAAATTTGATGGTATCCACTACGCAAATCAACTTTGGAGAATATTGTAGAGCCACTCAATTCATCAAGCATATCATCTAGCCTAGGAATAGGATGACGATAACGAATAGTAATATTATTAATGCCTCTACAATCAACACACATACGTGACGTACCATCCTTTTTAGGCACGAGTATAATAGGAACAGCACAAGGACTAAGAGATTCGCGTATATAACCTTTGTCGAGCAGCTCCTGTACTTGACGCATAATCTCCTTCGTCTCCTCTGGATTGGTACGGTATGGTGCACGGTTGGGTAGCGATGCACCGGGAATTAAGTCAATTTGATGCTCAATCCCTCGAATAGGTGGTAATCCCGGTGGCACGTCTTGTGGGAAGACGTCAGCGAACTCCTGCAAAATGTTAGTGACAGCAGGGGGCAAAGAGGAAGGCACGTCCTCGAATGAAAATAATGCCTCTGTGCACACAAAAGCATAGCAAACAGATTTGCTGAAATCTAGTTCATCAATATCAGATTTTGTGGCAAGTAAACATGCACTTTTCAATTTAATTTCAGAAACAACACTAGATGGTTTATTATTAGGTTTCATTTGTTGCTCAAATTCCTTTGCCACAATCTGATTTTCACTCTTATTTTTCTCCTGTTTTGCTTTATTAGCTCTATTAATGTCATCTTTCAAAATGGAATCAGGAGTCATAGGAAGCAAAGTAATATTTTTATCCTTATGAACAAGAGTATACTGATTGTTTCTACCATGGTGTACAGAATTTTTATCAAATTGCCATGGTCTACCTAGTAATAAGGAACATGCTTGCATGGGTACCACATCACAATCAACATAATCAGCATATGTAGAGATACTAAAATGCACACGAACAGTACGTGTTACCTTAACCTTGCCGCTGTTGTTGAACCATTGGATGTAGTAAGGATGTGGATGTGGTCTTGTGGTGAGAGATAGCTTCTCCACCATCTCCATGCTAGCCAAGTTGTTACAGCTCCCTCCATCTATGATGACGCGAACAGAACGTTCCTTCACAACTCCCTTTGTATGGAACAAATTATGCCTCTGATTTTGCTCTGCTTGTGTGACCTGCACACTCAAAACACGTTGAGCAATTAAACATTCATACCTGTCAGCGTCTTCAGGAGCCATGTATTGCGTCTCATTTTCAGAATCATCTCCACCATGTTCTTCACGTGTAGTAAGAGCCAAAGTCTCCTCATCATAGTCACTAGCGGACTCATACCCACCATCCTCAGTAGCAATCATGACACGCTGAGATTTGCATTCTCTCGCAAAATGTCCTCTTCCCTTACAACGACGACAAATAATATCACTTGTGTGCCCTGTCGATGCCATGGAAGAAGAAGAGCTCTGTGCAGGCCCGGCAGGTGTGCTCTTGGCAGATAGTGGTGGTTGTGCCTGCTTTCTTGTATCACGGCTGGAGGTGGCACCTGATGGAGGTGATGGTGAAGTGGAAGTAGAAGATGCACGCGGTGTCCATGATGAAGGTCGACCTGCAGAAAAGTTAGTTCGCGCCAATGCCTGTCGATCCTGCACTTCACGTTCAGCTTTACAAGCAAGATGGAATAAACGAGTGATATTATTATAATCCTTATACTCTAGAATGGTCTGAATCTCTTTATTTAATCCACCCATAAAACGTGCAAGCATAGCTTCATTCTCCTCAACAATACCACATCTAATCATGCCAGTTTGTAATTCCTGATAATATTCTTCTACAGAATTTTTCCCTTGTCTTAAACGCTGCAATTTTTGAAGTAATTCACGTTGATAATATGGTGGAACCCAACGAGTACGCATAGCAGTTTTCAAAGCAGCCCAAGTAGCTGGAACAGGATATAATCTACAATGTTCAGACCACCAAACACATGCAAAGCTAGTGAAAGCACAAACAGCAGCAGGAACACGTCTCTCCTCAGGATATTGTAAACATGTAAATCGTTGTTCAGTTTCTAACTCCCAAGTAAGATATATATCAAGAACATATCTACCCTCAAATGGTGGAATATTCAATTTCAGTTTAGGGAGATGGTCATGATCTCGTACCTGAGGTGGTGGTGCCGGCCTACCGTTGCGAATATATACCTGAGGTCGACCTGCTGGTGGTGGTGCTGGTGGCTGCACGTAGTTCTGATTTTGATCAACCTCATCCTCATAATCGCCCGCATAATCGTCATCCTCCTCAGCCGCCGCAGGAGCAGGAGCCAAAGAAGCATCAACAGTAGGTGCAGCAGCACCCGAATTTTGACCAATCTCAATTGGAACGCGCTGTGCCCGTCCCACTTGATTTGGAAGGCGGCGTTGGAGATGTGGTTGTTGTTGTTGTAGAGGTGCGACATGTGCAGCCGGTGGTGGTTGGGGAAGACGCTTGAGTAATTCAGTAAACTTGTTATCCAGCTTTGTCTCAAACGACTTCTCCACGGCATCTATCTTCTCCATAGCCTCTTCAAATATGTTTAGCACATCTCCCACCTGGCCACTCATCATTTGCTGAAATTTATCATGCAACTCCTTGTTCGTCATGTTCTCCCAATCAGTCTCATCGGCTTGTGAACCTATCATGGTTAGCAGCAATAGAAACACAAAACAATATGATCCTGCAGACTACTAGAAGTGGTGGTGATGGTGGTGTGTCACAAAACCTTCAAGCGAATCTCAAATTCTTACCAGTTCTTACCCAGCAGCAGGTGGTGATCGGCAACCGTTGTAGTCAAAAACTCTCAAAGCTTGGATATAGCGATTACCAGGGAGAGTCAAACGCACGATGTAGACTTATGTGGAGCTGGGAAGGCTTATAATATGGTAGCAAAATGGTAAGCAATAATCAATTCAGAGATGCAAAGTTGAATAAACGCTCAACGACGGTACTGTGCTGGTCCTAGGCTAGACCGTGCTAGAGACGCGAGCCTAGAACACTAACAAAATCACGGCGCTGCACGTAAACAAGGGAAAAGAACACTCTGGAATTTTTTTTTTGCTTTTTTTTGCGCTCCTCTTTTTTTTTTGCGAAAAATCACTATAATGGCGAGTGTCTCAAAACTCTTCCCAGGTCAAACTGACAGGATGGGCACAAAATTTTTTGACTATTTTTTTTCGGAAATCAGGGCAGCGACGACGAAAAAGTGCGACAAAAAATCACTATGATGGCGAGTGTCTCAAAACACTACCCGGGGCCTAAAAATAGGATAGGGAAAAAATATTTTTGGTGGCCGAAATTTTGGCCTAAAAACTGCCCGGGGGTCTCCAGACTAGACCCTCGTGGTCAGGTTGATCGTGCTCCGGCGTGGTCAATAACCTCTCGGAGTTGGTTTAGCGATTGCTAAGGCGCGACGTCCTTGCACGTTCGTAGTCGGATCATCAAAGTCGACTTCCATCATAGCGATATCCATCATCTCATCGAAAGACGGGACACCTTGGCCTCTATCAAGTGGTATCAGATTTCCAGGTTGCTCGGTGAGATTTTACAGTTTTTCGTAGTTTAGATCGAGTCTGTTCTTCATACCTACAGGCCACGAAAAAGCCACAAAAAAATTAGGGTTAGTTCAGTATATCCGAACCAATCTGAGCCTTTGCATAATCTTTTTAGGGTTTTTGCTTTGTTGAATTTGCGGTTGCATCGTCGTGTCAAGTTGCTGGTCTTAGAGTCTAGTCTTTTAGAGTTTCGAGATTTGGTCATAAGTTGTCAGGCCACCGCCGCACCATCATCATCGCCTTGCCATCTACCACTATTGCTTATCCGCCACCGCTCTGAATCCGTATCCATATACCACCACTAATCCGTATCCATATACCACCACCGATCCGTATCCATATCCATATACCACCACCGCTACCATATACCACCACCGCTGCCATATCCTACCACCATATATCCACCACCAATCCGAGTTCTTTTCATATTCGGTTTGTTTTAGAGATCCATCTATTTTCCGTTTCGTGTTTCCTTGCCTGAGTAGGTCTCGGGAAAAAAAAGTCTGGAGACACCCGGGCAGTTTTTAGGCCAAAATTTTGGCAGCCAAAAATATTTTTTCCCTATCCTATTTTTAGGTCCCAGGGAGTGTTTTGAGACACTCGCCATCATAGTATTTTTTGTCGCACTTTTTCGTCGTCGCTGCCCTGATTTCCGAAAAAATAGTCAAAAAATTTTTGTGCCCATCCTGTCAGTTTGACCTGGGAAGAGTTTTGAGACACTCGCCATTATAGTGATTTTTCGCAAAAAAAAGGAGCGCAAAAAAAAGAGCGAAAAAAAAGAGCAAATTTTTTTCCAGAGTGTGCTTTTCCCTTGTTTACGTGCAGCGTCGTGATTTTGTTAGTGTTCTAGGCTCGCGTCTCTAGCACGGTCTAGCCTAGGACCAGCACAGTACCGTTGTTGAGCGTTTCTTCAACTTTGCCTCTCTGAATTGATTATTGCAGACCATTTTTGCATCCCAGCTCCACATACATCTACATCGTGCGTTCGACTCTCCCTGGTAATCGCTCTATCCAAGCTTTGAGAGTTTTGACTACAACGGTTGCTGATGAGGACATGACTACCTTTGATACGACCAAAAATATTGCATATATGCATATTTGTCAGGTGATTTCTAGTGCAAACTATTCAATAATCTATTTATGTTATACAGAACAAAAATACTTCACACACTTTTGTGTTTTGTCTAATTGCAGGTGTATGAGACATTTGTGCAATCCACATATGAAGATAAGGGAGAAAGAGATGTTTACTTGCTGTTCAAAAAGTTCTCTCACGTCACTTTTGGCCCAAGAGAAGATAGAGTCCAAGTCTCTCACGTTCTGGATTCAGATTCGGACTGCACAGACATACCTGACTCAAAACGCCAACAACTTTTTCATACGGACTCCGAATTGGGTGGTTCTTTTTTTGTTGGAAACTAGATTTCGTGCTCTTTCCAACACAATTGGATTCACCTATAAATTCGTCCGGAGCATTGAGTTATGGTCGAAACAATCTGACGTTGCACCAGAATCCGAGTCAAACTACAAGTCCAAAGGTGTTGCATCACCTCCACTTGGGCCCATGTGCCTTGTACGACCTAGGGTTGGTTTTAGGCTGCCTTGGGACGTCCTCCCACCTCCTGGGCCGCCACCCCTTGTTCCTATATAAGTAGATCCATCTAGTAGCTTTTTCCTGGGGATTTATTTAGTTAAAAGTTAGCCATTGCAACTTCGTGTACTTCGTTTGTGTCCAACGACCAGACAAGACCATTTACGGATCCCCACCATTATCAATACTTCATATATATTCGCAATATTCAGATTGCATTATCATATTCTTGCTCGTTCTTCGATTGCTTGCAGGAATAGACCTTCGTGGTCAGGCTGATCGTGCTTCCGGCATCGTCAGTAACCTCAGGAGATTGGTTTAGCGATTGCTAAGGCGCAACGTCATGCACGTTTGTAGTCGGATCGTCAAAGTCGACTCCACCAAATCGACAGTTATCATCTCATCGAAAGATTGGGACACCCTCGCCTCTATCAAGTGGTATCAGTTTTCAGGTTGCTCGGTGAGAATTTCCAGTTTCCCCTAGATTAGATTTATTTTCTTACCTATTGTCCAAGAAAAAGCCACAAAAAAGTTAGATCTATTCATCCTTTTGTCCAAGCCAGTCTGAGCCTTTGCAATTTTCTATTCATTGTTTGCATTATTGAATTATCGGTTGCATCGTCGTGTCAAGTTGCTGGTCTTAGGGTCTAGTTCGTTTAGAGTTTCGAGTTCTGTTCACATTAGTCACGTCGCCGCTGCATCGTTATCCCTTCTGCTGTCCACCACACCATCCATCAAATTCCACCATGTGCTACCCATAGTTCATTGTCACAATCATAGTTGAGGTCGTTCACATCTTCGCTTGATCCAATCTGCATCTTATCTAGTTTGTCTTGGAAAGAGGGAGAGAGAAAAAAGATAGAGAAAAAAAAGAGAGAAAAAAAAGAAAAAGAAGTCAGAAAAAAAAGAGAAAGAAAAAAAAGTGTGAGGAAAAGAAAAGAGAGAAGAAAAAAAACAAAATTCGGATCTATCTAGACTCAATCTCGTAGTTGAATTCGGATTGGAATCTGTTTTGTGCACTGTTTGGTAAAACAGGCATACCTTCCTCATACGAAGTCCGTTTTGACTCCGCGAGTACTCAAATGAAAGCTACCGACGAGCCGCATCTAAATAGTTGCAGAGACTAGTTCAATATTTGACACCTCAAAATCGTCTTCTAAATAGGTCTTTTTGCCCTCCGAAGTTCGCGGACACAGCTTATTCCAGTTTTTCAAGCCAGTTTCAGAATTCTTTGACTCCTCATATCAACTTGGAATTGAGTGATTCTTTTTGCATTGGAAAGCTTGAGTTAGTAGCATTCTTTGAAAAAAATTATCAGAAAATTGGCACAAACTTTTCAAAAGGAAAGTTGGAGAGAGTTGTTGTATATCCTACTTGGCAGTTGTTTTTCATCATTATCTTTACTGCCGTTGTGATCTTCACTTATATCTTGCTGTCCAGAGCTACTTAGTATCCTTCATTGATGCTAGTTGTGCTACGCCGTGACCTCATTAGTGTTCTAGGCTCACGTCTCTATTCCGGTCTAGCCTAGGACCAGCACAGTACTGTCGTTAAGCGTTTATTCAACATTGCATCTTTGAATTGATTATTGCTAATCTTTTGCTACCATATATAGCCAACCCAGCTCCACATATTTCTGCACCGTGTATACGTACGTTCCCCTGGCAATCGCTTTACACAATCTTCAGAGTTATTTGACACCGCTGGTTGCCTGTCACCACCTGCTGCTTGGTAAGAACTTGTAAGATATTGATATTTGCTTTACTGTGAGCGCTTTGCCACCACATCCTAGTAGTTCATAGGAACATTATTCTTGAATTTTGTTTGTTGTTTCTACTAATCATGACAGGATCTAGAGTCAATTCATGGGGTTTGTCGATCGTGGGAGATGTGCCATCACCTATGCAAATACCACAACCGTCACGAGAGGTGCACAAACATCCAAATGCACATGATCAGGTTAATGTTGTTATACCACCATTTAATGGCCGTTTTAGACCTGCTTTATATATTGAATGGGAGTTTGACATAAATAATATATTTGCTTCCAATAATTTTGATGTACATAAAAAAGTTAAGGTTGTGGTTGGTTCTTTCACTGGTTATGCTGTAGTTTGGTGGAGTGAATATTGTCGGTTACACCCTAATGATATACCTACTACTTGGGATGATTTGAAACTTGCCATGCGACATACATTCGTTCCCGCTTATTATACTCGTGACATGATTACAAAGTTGCAACATTTAAAACAAGGTAGTGACACCGTAACGAAATATTATGATACTTTACAAACTACCTTGCTGCATTCCTCTTTAGAAGAAAGTGAAGAAGATTTTATGGATAGATTTTGGGGAGGATTAAATCGTGACATTCAGGAGATACTAATTCATGAAGAGTGTTATCCTATGGACCATTTGTTTCATCTTGCTTGCAAAGCTGAACAGGAAATAAAACGACGTGTTGCCCACAAGGAGAACAAGCGCGAGATGCATATTCCAAGAGTTGATACGGTTGTCCGTTCAACTACTAGGCATACTATGACAACCACATCCATTGATGTGAGGACTACATCACCTCCACCATGTGACACATCATCACCGAGAGTGCCTACATCATCTGAGTTGATCATAAGAGGTAATGACAAATGTACTGATCTTCCACCTCCACATGAGTATGATGAATGTCTTGTCAATTTAAGTGCACCATGCGGTGAGCTACCCACTACTTTGATCACACCAGCTACTTTAGAGGACTACGTTGATGATTTGACTTTGCCATGTGATCAAACAATTTTGAGTGAACCCAATGAATTAACTGTTGATGCAAAAGAACCAATGTTTAATCATTTTGATATGACCTCTAATCTTGGTGATGATTCTGTGTCCAATGACTTATTGCATGTTTGCTTATTTAAGCATGTTGTAGCATGTAAATTTGATGCAAGTAAGGTTTATTCACCAATGTTGGGATGGTTTAATGATGAACATTGTCAACCTTTTGAAAAGAATAAGAGCTTCGCTTATATGTGCAAACTGAGTTGCAATATTTTCATGCCTTCTACTTCTTGTGATAATATTTTGGCTTTAGATTTTATCAACTATGAAGGTTACTCATGTATACATGTGCCATATGTGCAAAAACAAAGGAAAGTAAAAATGGATGACATATACATATACAACATGTACACCTTGTCTCTTTTGTTAGCCACATTTCAGATTAAGCAACGCCGAGGACGGCTTTGTTTTCAAGAAGGGGAGGATGATGAGGACATGACTACCTTTGATACGACCAAAAATATTGCATATATGCATATTTGTCCGGTGATTTCTAGTGCAAACTATTCAATAATCTATTTATGTTATACAGAACAAAAATACTTCACACACTTTTGTGTTTTGTCTAATTGCAGGTGTATGAGACATTTGTGCAATCCACATATGAAGATAAGGGAGAAAGAGATGTTTACTTGCTGTTCAAAAAGTTCTCTCACGTCACTTTTGGCCCAAGAGAAGATAGAGTCCAAGTCTCTCACGTTCTGGATTCAGATTCGGACTGCACAGACATACCTGACTCAAAACGCCAACAACTTTTTCATACGGACTCCGAATTGGGTGGTTCTTTTTTTGTTGGAAACTAGATTTCGTGCTCTTTCCAACACAATTGGATTCACCTATAAATTCGTCCGGAGCATTGAGTTATGGTCGAAACAATTTGACGTTGCACCAGAATCCGAGTTAAACTACAAGTCCAAAGGTGTTGCATCACCTCCACTTGGGCCCATGTGCCTTGTACGACCTAGGGTTGGTTTTAGGCTGCCTTGGGACGTCCTCCCACCTCCTGGGCCGCCACCCCTTGTTCCTATATAAGTAGATCCATCTAGTAGCTTTTTCCTGGGGATTTGTTTAGTTAAAAGTTAGCCATTGCAACTTCGTGTACTTCGTTTGTGTCCAACGACCAGACCAAGACCACTTACGGATCCCCACCATTATCAATACTTCATATATATTCGCAATATTCAGATTGCATTATCATATTCTTGCTCGTTCTTCGATTGCTTGCAGGAATAGACCTTCGTGGTCAGGCTGATCGTGCTTCCGGCATCGTCAGTAACCTCAGGAGATTGGTTTAGCGATTGCTAAGGCGCAACGTCGTGCACGTTTGTAGTCGGATCGTCAAAGTCGACTCCACCAAATCAATAGTTATCATCTCATCGAAAGATTGGGACACCCTCGCCTCTATCAGTTGCCGATCACCACCTGCTGCTGGGTAAGAACTGGTAAGAATTTGAGATTCGCTTGAAGGTTTTGTGACACACCAGCATCACCACCACTTCCTAGTAGTCTGCAGGATCATATTCTTTTGTGTTTCTATTGCTGCTAACTATGGCAGGATCACAAGCCGATGAGACTGATTGGGAGAACATGACGAACAAGGAGTTGCATGATAAATTTCAGCAAATGATGAGTGGCCAGGTGGGAGATGTGCTAAACAGATTTGAAGAGGCTATGGAGAAGATAGATGCCGTGGAGAAGTCGTTCGAGACAAAGCTGGATAACAAGTTTACTGAATTACTCAAGCGTCTTCCCCAACCACCACCGGCTGCACATGTCGCACCTCTACAACAACAACAACCACATCTCCAACGCCGCCTTCCAAATCAAGTGGGACGAGCACAGCGCGTTCCAATTGAGACTGGTCAAAATTCGGGTGCCGCTGCACCTACTGTTCATGCTTCTTTGGCTCCTGCTACCGCGGCGGCTGAGGAGGATGACGATTCTGCGGGCGATTATGAGGATGAGGTTGATCAAAATCAGAACTAGGTGCAGCCACCAGCACCACCACCAGCAGGTCGACCTCAGGTGTATATTCGCAACGGTAGGCCGGCACCACCACCTCAGGTACGAGATCATGACCATCTCCCTAAACTGAAATTGAATATTCCACCATTTGAGGGTAGATATGTTCCTGATATATATCTTACTTGGGAGTTAGAAACTGAACAACGATTTACATGTTTACAATATCCCGAGGAGAGACGGGTTGCTGCTGCTGTTTGTGCTTTCACTAGTTTTGCATGTGTATGGTGGTCTGAACATTGTAGATTATATACTGTTCCAGCTACTTGGGTTGCTTTGAAAACTGCTATGCGTACTCGTTGGGTTCCACCATATTATCAACGTGAATTGCTTCAAAAACTGCAACGTTTACGACAAGGGAAAAATTCTGTAGAAGAATATTATCAGGAATTACAAACTGGCATGATTAGATGTGGTATTGTTGAGGAGAATGAAGCTATGCTTGCACGTTTTATGGGTGGTTTAAATAGAGAGATTCAGACCATTCTAGAGTATAAGGAGTATACTAACATCACTCGTTTATTCCATCTTGCTTGTAAAGCTGAACGTGAAGTGCAGGATCGACAGGCATTGGCGCGAACTAACTTTTCTACAGGTCGACCTTCATCATGGACACCGCGTGCATCTTCTACTTCCACTGCACCAGCACCTCCATCAGGTTCCACCTCCAGCCGTGATACAAGAAAGCAGGCACAACCACCACTATCTGCCAAGAGCGCACCTGCCGGGCCTGCACAGAGCTCTTCTTCTTCCATGGCATCAACAGGGCACACAAGTGATATTATTCGTCGTCGTTGTTAGGGAAGAGGACATTATGCGCGAGAATGCAAATCTCAGCGTGTAATGATTGCTACTGAGGATGGTGGGTATGAGTCCGCTAGTGACTATGATGAGGAGACTTTGGCTCTTATTACACGTGAAGAACATGGTGGAGATGATTCTGAAAATGAGACGCAATACATGGCTCCTGAAGACGCTGACAGGTATGAATCTTTAGTTGCTCAACGTGTTTTGAGTGTGCAGGTCACACAAGCAGAGCAAAATCAGAGGCATAATTTGTTCCATACAAAGGGAGTTGTGAAGGAACGTTCTGTTCGCGTCATCGTAGATGGAGGGAGCTGTAACAACTTGGCTAGCATGGAGATGGTGGAGAAGCTATCTCTCACCACAAGACCACATCCACATCCTTACTACATCCAATGGTTCAACAACAGCGGCAAGGTTAAGGTAACACGTATTGTTCGTGTGCATTTTAAAATCTCTACATATGCTGATTATGTTGATTGTGATGTGGTACCCATGCAAGCATGTTCCTTATTACTTGGTAGACCATGGCAATTTGATAAAAATATCTGTACACCATGGTAGGAACAATCAGTATACTCTTGTTCATAAGGATAAAAATATTACTTTGCTTCCTATGACTCCTGATTCCATTTTGAAAGATGACATTAATAGAGCTAATAAAGCAAAACAGGAGAAAAATAAGAGTGAAAATCAGATTGTGGCAAAAGAATTTGAGCAACAAATGAAACCTAATAATAAACCATCTAGTGTTGTTTCTGAAATTAAATTGAAAAGTGCATGTTTACTTGCCACAAAATCTGATATTGATGAGCTAGATTTCAGCAAATCTGTTTGCTATGCTTTTGTGTGCAAAGAGGCATTATTTTCATTCGAGGACGTGCCTTCCTCTTTGCCCCCTGCTGTCACTAACATTTTGCAGGAGTTCGCTGACGTCTTCCCACAAGACGTGCCACTGGGATTACCACCTATTCGAGGGATTGAGCATCAAATTGACTTAATTCCCGGTGCATCGCTACCCAACCGTGCACCATACCGTACCAACCGTGCATGAAGCCTTGGACGAAATATACAAGATGCTACTTCATGACTTTCGTCCAGAGGCTATTCTAGGTGCTGCGTCACCTTATTATTGGGCCAGGCCCATGTAATTTCGAAATACTTGAGTATCGGCTATTTTTAGAGTCCGTATGTGTGGGGAAACAAGAGATGGGGTTGGTTTCGGACCCCTTCCCAAAGGGCCACGAAATCCACCCCCCTCTTCCTCCATATATACAGCCCTTAGGGCGTCGTTTAGACTTTGGGTTTTGTTTAGATTAAAAGTTCGCCATAGCTGCAACTTCGCGTACTTCGTTTGTGTTCAACGACCAGACAAAGGCGTTGCAGAACCCCACCTTGATCAATAAAGCTTTCATCTTATATTCGCAATATCCAGATTGCAATCTCAGTTTCTTGCTTGTTCTTCGTTTGCTCGCAGGAAACAGACCCTCGTGGTCAGGTTGATCGTGCTCCGGCGTGGTCAATAGCCTCTCGGAGTTGGTTTAGCGATTGCTAAGGCGTGACGTCCTTGCACGTTCGTAGTCGGATCGTCAAAGTCGACATCCATCAAAGCGATATCCATCATCTCATCAAAAGACAGGACACCTTGGCCTCTATCAGACGGGTTGCTGCTGTTGTTTGTGCTTTCACTAGTTTTGCATGTGTATGGTGGTCTGAACATTGTAGATTATATCCTATTCCAGCTACTTGGGCTGCTTTGAAAACTGCTATGCGTACTCGTTGGGTCCCACCATATTATCAACCTGAATTGCTTCAAAAACTGCAGCGTTTAGGACAAGGGAAAAATTCTGTAGAAGAATATTATCAGGAATTACAAACTGGCATGATTAGATGTGGTATTGTTGAGGAGAATGAAGCTATGCTTGCACGTTTTATGGGTGGTTTAAATAGAGAGATTCAGACCATTCTTGATAGAGGCAAAGGTGTCCCGTCTTTCGATGAGATGATGGATACCGCTTTGGTGGAAGTCGACTTTGACGATCCGACTACGAACGTGCGATGACGTCGTGCCTTAGCAATCGTTAAACCAACTTCGAGAGGTTATTGACCACACCGAAGCACGATCAACCTAACCACGAGGGTCTGTTTCCCGCGAGCAAACGAAGAACAAGCAAGAAACTGAGATTGCAATCTGGATATTGCGAATATAAGATGAAAGCTTTATTGATCAAGGTGGGGTTCTGTGACGCCTTTGTCTGGTCGTGGAACACAAACGAAGTACGCGAAGTTGCAGCTATGGCGAACTTTTAGTCTAAACAAAACCCAAAGTCTAAACGACGCCCTAAGGGCTGTATATATGGAGGAAGAGGGGGGAATTTCGTGGCCCTTGGGGAAGGGGTCCTAAACCAACCCTATCTCTTGTTTCCCCACACATACGGACTCTAAAAACAGCCTATACTCAAGTATTTCGAAATTACATGGGCCTGGCCCAATAATAAGGTGACGCAGCACCTAGAATAGCCTTTGGACGAAAGTTATGAAGTAGCATCTTGTATATTTCGTCCAAGGCTTCATGCACGCATTATGGTGGCTTCAACGTCCTGAAATCATCACTTGTAACTCTGTTCTTGTTCCCCATGCGCATGCCATCATCTCCATGCCTGTTCTTGCTCCAATGTTCATCCTTCTGGAAGCTAGGCCCTTCATTTGTAAGCAAAACAAATGTATCCAATTTAGGCAGCATCATATTCTCATGAACACTAGAATCATTACCAAGAAATGAAAGTACCTGGTAACTTAATTGGCGTACGCGAGCTCTAGTAATTGGTCCAGTATGTATAGCAGCAGGGGCTGTGGGTGTAACAATGGTATTGATGTCCTCATCAATTCTAGAGTATAAGGAGTATACTAATATCACTCGTTTATTCCATCTTGCTTGCAAAGCTGAACGTGAAGTGCAGGATCGACAAGCATTGGCGCGAACTAACTTTTCTGCAGGTCGACCTTCATCATGGACACCGCGTGCATCTTCTACTTCCACTGCACCAGCACCTCCATCAGGTTCCACCTCCAGCCGTGATACAAGAAAGCAGGCACAACCACCACTATCTGCCAAGAGCGCACCTGCCGGGCCTGCACAGAGCTCTTCTTCTTCCATGGCATCAACAAGGAACACAAGTGATATTATTTGTCGCCGTTGTAAGGGAAGAGGACATTATGCGCGAGAATGCAAATCTCAGCGTGTAATGATTGCTACTAAGGATGGTGGGTATGAGTCCGCTAGTGACTATGATGAGGAGACTTTGGCTCTTATTACACGTGAAGAACATGGTGGAGATGATTCTGAAAATGAGACGCAATACATGGCTCTTGAAGACGCTGACAGGTATGAATGTTTAGTTGCTCAACGTGTTTTGAGTGTGCAGGTCACACAAGCAGAGCAAAATCAGAGGCATAATTTGTTCCATACAAAGGGAGTTGTGAAGGAACGTTCTGTTCGCGTCATCATAGATGGAGGGAGTTGTAACAACTTGGCTAGCATGGAGATGGTGGAGAAACTATCTCTCACCACAAGACCACATCCACATCCTTACTACATCCAATGGTTCAACAACAGAGGCAAAGTTAAGGTAACACCTACTGTTCGTGTGCATTTTAGTATCTCTACATATGCTGATTATGTTGATTGTGATGTGGTACCCATGCAAGCATGTTCCTTATTACTTGGTACACCATGGCAATTTGATAAAAACTCTGTACACCATGGTAGAAACAATCAGTATACTCTTGTTCATAAGGATAAAAATATTACTTTGCTTCCTATGACTCCTGATTCCATTTTGAAAGATGACATTAATAGAGCTAATAAAGCAAAACAGGAGAAAAATAAGAGTGAAAATCAGATTGTGGCAAAAGAATTTGAGCAACAAATGAAACCTAATAATAAACCATCTAGTGTTGTTTCTGAAATTAAATTGAAAAGTGCATGTTTACTTGCCACAAAATCTGATATTGATGAGCTAGATTTCAACAAATCTGTTTGCTATGCTTTTGTGTGCAAAAAGGCATTATTTTCATTCGAGGACGTGCCTTCCTCTTTGCCCCCTATTGTCACTAACATTTTGCAAGAGTTCGCTGACGTCTTCCCACAAGACGTGCCACTGGGATTACCACCTATTCGAGGGATTGAGCATCAAATAGATTTAATTCCCGGTGCATCGCTACCCAACCGTGCACCATACCGTACCAATCCAGAGGAGACGAAGGAGATTATGCGTCAAGTACAGGAGCTGCTCGACAAAGGTTATATACGCGAATCTCTTAGTCCTTGTGTTGTTCCTATTATACTAGTGCCTAAAAAGGATGGTACGTCGCGTATGTGTGTTGATTGTAGAGGCATTAATAATATTACTAGGCTAGATGATATGCTTGATGAATTGAGTGGCTCTATAATATTCTCCAAAGTTGATTTGCGTAGTGGATACCATCAAATTCGTATGAAATTGGGAGATGAATGGAAAACTGCATTTAAAACTAAGTTTGGTTTATATGAGTGGTTAGTCATGCCTTTTGGGTTAACTAATGCACCTAGTACTTTCATGAGACTAATGAACGAAGTTTTACGTGCTTTCATTGGACGATTTGTGGTAGTCTATTTTGATGATATACTGATTTATAGCAAATCTTTGGAAGAACATTTGGAACATTTACGTGCTGTTTTTATTGCTCTACGTGATGCACGTTTGTTTGGTAACCTTGGGAAGTGCACCTTTTGCACCGACCGAGTATCTTTTCTTGGCTATGTTGTTACTCCACAGGGAATTGAAGTTGATAAAGCCAAGATTGAAGCTATTGAGAGTTGGCCGCAGCCCAAAACGGTCACACAAGTGCGGAGTTTTCTTGGACTCGCTGGTTTCTATAGGTGTTTTGTGAGAGATTTTAGCACCATTGCTGCACCTCTCAACGAGCTTACAAAGAAGGATGTGCCTTTTGTTTGGGGTACTGCACAGGAAGAAGCCTTCACGATATTGAAAGATAAGTTGACACATGCTCCTTTACTCCAACTTCCTGATTTTAATAAGACTTTTGAGCTTGAATGTGATGCTAGTGGAATTGGATTAGGAGGTGTGTTATTACAAGATGGTAAACCTGTTGCATACTTCTCTGAAAAATTGAGTGGGCCTAGGCTGAATTATTCTACTTATGATAAAGAACTATATGCTCTTGTTCGGACTTTAGAAACATGGCAACATTATTTATGGCCCAAAGAATTTGTTATACATTCTGATCATGAATCTTTGAAACATATTAAAAGTCAACCTAAACTGAATCGTAGACATGCTAAATGGGTTGAATTCATTGAAACTTTCCCTTATGTCATTAAACACAAGAAGGGTAAAGAAAATGTTATTGTTGATGCATTGTCTCGTCGCTATACTATGCTTTCACAACTTGACTTCAAAATATTTGGTTTGGAGACCATCAAAGATCAATATGTGCATGATGCTGATTTTAAAGATGTTTTGCAGAATTGTAAAGAAGGAAGAACCTGGAACAAGTTTGTCGTTAATGATGGATTTGTGTTCCGTGCTAACAAGATATGCATTCCAGCTAGCTCTCTTCGTCTTTTGTTGTTGCAGGAGGCGCATGGAGGAGGATTAATGGGACACTTTGGCGTGAAGAAGACGGAGGACGTACTTGCTACACATTTCTTTTGGCCAAAGATGAGACGGGATGTTGAGCGTTTTGTTGCTCGCTGCACTACATGTCAAAAAGCTAAGTCACGACTCAATCCTCATGGTTTATATATGCCTTTGCCTGTACCTAGTGTTCCTTGGGAGGATATATCTATGGACTTTGTTTTAGGTTTACCTCGAACAAAGAAGGGGAGGGATAGCATATTTGTTGTCGTGGATAGTTTCTCAAAAATGGCACACTTTATACCATGTCATAAAAGCGATGATGCTGTTAATGTTGCTGATTTGTTCTTCCGTGAAATTATTCGTTTGCATGGTGTGCCAAATACTATTGTTTCAGATCGTGATACTAAATTTCTTAGCCACTTTTGGAGATGTTTATGGGCTAAGTTGGGGACTAAACTGCTTTTTAGTACTACTTGTCACCCCGAAACTGATGGACAAACTGAAGTAGTCAATAGAACATTGTCTACTATGCTTAGGGCTGTTTTGAAGAATAATAAGAAAATGTGGGAAGAATGCTTGCCTCATATTGAGTTTGCTTATAATCGTTCATTGCATTCTACTACTAAGATGTGCCCTTTTGAAATTGTGTATGGTTTCCTACCTCGTGCACCTATTGCTTTGTTGCCTCTTCCATCTTCGGAGAAGGTTAATTTTGATGCTAAACAACGTGCTGAATTGATCTTAAAAATGCATGAGTTAACTAAGGAAAACATTGAGCGTATGAATGCTAAATATAAACTTGCTGGAGATAAGGGTAGAAAACATGTTGTGTTTGCACCTGGAGATCTTGTTTGGTTACATTTGCGTAAGGATAGATTTCCTGAGTTGCGCAAATCAAAGCTAATGCCACGTGCTGATGGTCCTTTTAAGGTGTTAGAGAAAATAAATGATAATGCATATAAACTTGAGCTGCCTGCAGATTTTGGGGTTAGTCCCACTTTTAACATTGCAGATTTGAAGCCTTATTTGGGTGAGGCAGATGAGCTTCCGTCGAGGACGACTTCATTTGAAGAAGGGGAGGATGATGAGGACATCAATACCATTGTTACACCCACAGCCCCTGCTGCTATACATACTGGACCAATTACTAGAGCTCGCGCACGCCAATTAAATTACCAGGTACTTTCGTTTCTTGGTAATGATTCTAATGTTCATGAGAATATGATGCTGCCTAAATTGGATACATTTGTTTTGCTTACAAATGAAAGGCCTAGCTTTGAGAAGGATGAACATTGGAGCAAGAACAAGCATGGAGATGATGGCATGCGCATGGGGAACAAGAACGGAGTTACAAGTGATGATTTCAGGACGTTGAAGCCACCATAATGCGTGCATGAAGCCTAGGACGAAATATACAAGATGCTACTTCATAACTTTCGTCCAGAGGCTATTCTAGGTGCTGCGTCACCTTATTATTGGGCCAGGCCCATGTAATTTCGAAATACTTGAGTATAGGCTGTTTTTAGAGTCCGTATGTGTGGGGAAACAAGAGATAGGGTTGGTTTCGGACCCCTTCCCCAAGGGCCACGAAATTCCCCCCTCTTCCTCCATATATACAGCCTTAGGGCGTCGTTTAGACTTTGGGTTTTGTTTAGATTAGAAGTTCGCCATAGCTGCAACTTCGCGTACTTCGTTTGTGTTCAACGACCAGACAAAGGCGTCACAGAACCCCACCTTGATCAATAAAGCTTTCATCTTATATTCGCAATATCCAGAATTGCAATCTCAGTTTCTTGCTTGTTCTTCGTTTGCTCGCAGGAAACAGACCCTCGTGGTCAGGTTGATCGTGCTCCGGCGTGGTCAATAACCTCTCGGAGTTGGTTTAGCGATTGCTAAGGCGCGACGTCATCGCACATTCGTAGTCGGATCGTCAAAGTCGACTTCCACCAAAGCGATATCCATCATCTCATCGAAAGACGGGACACCTTTGCCTCTATCACCAAGTAATAAGGAACATGCTTGCATGGGTACCACATCACAATCAACATAATCAGCATATGTAGAGATACTAAAATGCACGCGAACAGTACGTGTTACCTTAACCTTGCCGCTGTTGTTGAACCATTGGATGTAGTAAGGATGTGGATGTGGTCTTGTGGTGAGAGATAGTTTTTCCACCATCTCCATGCTAGCCAAGTTGTTAGAGCTCCCTCCATCTATGATGACGCGAACAGAACGTTCCTTCACAACTCCCTTTGTATGGAACAAATTATGCCTGTGATTTTGCTCTGCTTGTGTGACCAGCACACTCAAAACACGTTGAGCAACTAAACAATCATACTTGTCAGCGTCTTCAGGAGCCAGGTATTGCGTCTCATTTTCAGAATCATCTCCACCATGTTCTTCACGTGTAATAAGAGCCAAAGTCTCCTCGTCATAGTCACTAGCGAACTCATACCCACCATCCTCAATAGCAATCATTACACGTTGAGATTTGCATTCTCGCGCATAATGTCCTCTTCCCTTACAACGACGACAAATAATATCACTTGTGTGCCCTGTTGATGCCATGGAAGAAGAAGAGCTATGTGCAGGCCCGGCAGGTGCGCTCTTGGCAGATAGTGGTGGTTGTGCCTGCTTTCTTGTATCACGGCTGGAGGTGGAACCTGATGGAGGTGCTGGTGCAGTGGAAGTAGAAGATGCACGCGGTGTCCATGATGAAGGTCGACCTACAGAAAAGTTAGTTCGCGCCAATGCTTGTTGATCCTGCACTTCACGTTCAGCTTTACAAGCAAGATGGAATAAACGAGTGATATTAGTATACTCATTATACTCTAGAATGGTCTGAATCGCTCTATTTAAACCACCCATAAAACGTGCAAGCATAGCTTCATTCTCCTCAACAATACCACATCTAATCATGCCAGTTTGTAATTCCTGATAATATTCTTCTACAGAATTTTTCCCTTGTCGTAAACGCTGCAGTTTTTTAAGCAATTCACGTTGATAATATGGTGGAACCCAACGAGTACGCATAGCAGTTTTCAAAGCAGCCCAAGTAGCTAGAATAGGATATAATCTACAATGTTCAGACCACCATACACATGCAAAACTAGTGAAAGCACAAACAGCAGCAGCAACCCGTCTCTCCTCGGGATATTGTAAACATGTAAAACGTTGTTCAGTTTCTAACTCCCAAGTAAGATATACATCAGGAATGTATCTACCCTCAAACGGTGGAATATTCAATTTCAGTTTAGGAACATGGTCATGATCTCGTACCTGAGGTGGTGGTGCAGGCCTACCGTTGCGAATATATACCTAAGGTCGACCTGCTGGAGGTGGTGCTGGTGGCTGCACGTAGTTCTGATTTTGATCAACCTGATCCTCATAATCGCCCGCATAATCGTCATCCTCCTCAGCCGCCGCAGTAGCAGGAGCCAAAGAAGCATCAACAGTAGGTGCAGCGGCACCCGAATTTTGACCAGTCTCAATTGGAACGCGCTGTGCTCGTCCCACTTGATTTGGAAGGCGGCGTTGGACATGCAGTTGTTGTTGTTGTAGAGGTGCGACAAGTGAAGCCGGTGGTGGTTGGGGAAGACGCTTGAGCAATTCATTAAACCTGTTATCCAGCTTTGTCTCAAATGACTTCTCCACGGCATCTATCTTCTCCATAGCCTCTTCAAATCTGTTTAGCACATCTCCCACCTGGCCACTCATCATTTGCTGAAATTTATCATGCAACCCCTTGTTCGTCATGTTCTCCCAATCAGTCTCATCGGCTTGTGATCCTGCCATGGTTAGCAGCAATAGAAACACAAAAGAATATGATCCTACAGACTACTAGGAAGTGGTGGTGATGGTGGTGTGTCACAAATCCTTCAAGCGAATCTCAAATTCTTACCAGTTCTTACCCAGCAGCAGGTGGTGATCGGCAACCGTTGTAGTCAAAACTCTCAAAGCTTGGATAGAGCGATTACCAGGGACAGTCAAACGCACGACGTAGATGTATGTGGAGCTGGGAAGGCTTATAATATGGTAGCAAAAAGGGTCAGCAATAATCAATTCAGATATGCAAAGTTGAATAAACGCTCAACGACGGTACTGTGCTGGTCCTAGGCTAGACCGTGCTAGAGACGCGAGCCTAGAACACTACCAAAATCACGGCACTGCACGTAAACAAGGGAGGAGCACACTCTGAAAAAAAATTCACTTTTTTTTGCACTTTTTTTTCCTCTCTTTTTTTGCTTCGCAACAATTTTTTTTCGAAAAAGTCTACAAATGGTCTAAAAACTGCCTAGCCAGAATTTTCCAGACTTAGTTTTTTTTTGAAACTGGAACTATTTTTCTACTGCGGGTAACACAAAAGTTTGGGAGTCCTTCTCTGTCACGACTCGGTGTATGGCGTGATCTGGAAATCCAAAACAGAGTAACAAAATACTGGACTTGGACTAGGACTGGTGGCGGAGATGAATCTGGTGGAACTCGGACTGGTGGCGGAGATGAATCTGGTGGAACTCGGACTGGTGGCGGATATATGTTGCAGGTGTACTCAGATTGGCGTGATGGCGGCGGATATGTGGTGGCGTATATGGACTCGGATTGGCGGTGAATATGTGGTGGTGGTATATGGCAGCGGCGATGAAGTTGGTGCGGTGGTGGTATATGGCAGCAACGATGATGATGATGCGGTGGTGATATATGGCAGCGGCGACGTGACAACCTGTGAACAGAACTCGAAACTCTAAAGGACTAGACGCTAAGACCAGCAACTTGACACGACGATGCAACCGCAAATTCAACAAAGCAAACACAGAAAAGATTATGCAAAGGCTCAGATTGGTTCGGATAGGATGAACTAACCCTAATTTTTTTTGGCTTTTTCGTGGACTATAGGTATGAAGAACAAACTCGATCTAAACTACGAAAAACTGTAAAATCTCACCGAGCAACCTGAAATCTGATACCACTTGATAGAGGCAAAGGTGTCGCGTCTTTCGATGAGATGATGGATATCACTTTGGTGGAAGTCGACTTTGACGATCCGACTACGAACGTGCGATGACGTCACGCCTTAGCAATCGCTAAACCAACTCCGAGAGGTTATTGACCACACCGGAGCACGATCAACCTGGCCACGAGGGTCTGTTTCCTGCGAGCAAACGAAGAACAAGCAAGAAACTGAGATTGCAATCTGGATATTGCGACTATAAGATGAAAGCTTTATTGATCAAGGTGGGGTTCTGTGACGCCTTTGTCTGGTCGTTGAACACAAACGAAGTACGCGAAGTTGTAGCTATGGCGAACTTTTAATCTAAACAAAACTCAAAGTCTAAACGACGCTCTAAGGGCTGTATATATGGAGGAAGAGGGGGGAATTTCGTGGCCCTTGGGGAAGGGGTCCGAAACCAACCCTATCTCTTGTTTCCCCACACATACGGACTCTAAAAACAGCCTATACTCAAGTATTTCGAAATTACATGGGCTTGGCCCAATAATAAGGTGACGCAGCACCTAGAATAGCCTCTGGACGAAACTTATGAAGTAGCATCTTGTATATTTCGTCCAAGGCTTCATGCACGCATTATGGTGGCTTCAACGTCCTGAAATCATCACTTGTAACTCCGTTCTTGTTCCCCATGCGCATGCCATCCTCTCCATGCTTGTTCTTGCTCCAATGTTCATCCTTCTCAAAGCTAGGCCCTTCATTTGTAAGCAAAACAAATGTATCCAATTTAGGCAGCATCATATTCTCATGAACATTAGAATCATTACCAAGAAACGAAAGTACCTGGTAATTTAATTGGCGTGCACGAGCTCTAGTAATTGGTCCAGTATGTATAGCAGCAGGGGCTGTGGGTGTAACAATGGTATTGTCGTCCTCATCAGCGCCGCACTCACGGCGGGAGCAAGCAAACATGCGGGCATCGCTCCCCGTGGCAAGGGAGCTGCTGCGTTGCAGGCTGATGGAGAGCGGCCGGGACACGTTGCTTGAGCGTGTTACCGAGCTGCTGGATGCAGCGGCGTCGGGAGCACCACCCTTCTGCTATCGACTCCCTCCCTAGGCCGCTGCAGGGCCGCGCGGCGAACCTCACCATGTCCGCGCGCCATCGACTACGCTCGGGGGCTTCATCAACATCAGCACGGCCGGCGGCATAGGGGGCTCCAACTCCCCCATGCCGCCCTCGACAAGCACAAGCGCAAGCGTCTCCCCCTATGGTCCCGGCCGGATGCCTTATTGTCATCCCCAGGACGCCGCTATGGGCGGGGCAACATGGAGCGTGGGGCACCACGGCGAGGTGTTCGGGGTGACGGCCCCAGAAGCCTACGTGCCCCGCATGATGGACCAAGGGTACGCACCAGAGGACGACCTCGGCCCATTCACTGGAGAAGATTGGGGGGAGGGGGCGCTAGGAGCCGAAGCCTTCCAAGAACCAACGGAGAACCACAACGATCGCGTCGGCAGCGGAAACTTTAGGGTACCGCTAGTCTCTCAGGAACAGGCTTATGCTAACCATGGACTAGAGATGAATCAGGTTGCAGCGTCGATCGACAACCCAGGCACGGCGGCACCCGTCCCAATCAGGGAGACGCGCTGGGGGCCACCGAGAGGGAGCCAGGAGCAAGGCCCCTCCCCGCGGCGCGTGATGCCTGACGACACCCGGAGGTAGGCCCTCTGCCGGGGAGGCCTCGACAACCTTTCCCCCGGCAGAGGACCTGTGGTCGCCGAGGGAACTGTTGGCGTCCTCTTTCCCTCCTCTGTGTCGTCCTGGTGACCGGTCGGCTTAGAGGAGGTCAAGAGTAGCGAAAGGCGGGGCCCTCGTCTGGCGATATGAAGCAAGGCCGGTACCGGAAGACCAGAAGACTAGACTAGGTGCCGGACGCGGCCTTTTGCTTTGGATCTCTCTTTCTGTAGCTTTGCTTTCTGGATCTGGATTTGAGTTGAAGCTGAGTTTTTATCGATGCGCGCGGCAGGAGCTTTTTCTCGTTTGAGCAATTTCTTGCCTTCTGGATCTGGTTTTGTTTGGGACTCATGTCCGTCGCCTTTCCCCCACGAGCTCCTCGCTAGCGGGACTGCGCGAAGCACGCGCGTGCCAAGTGCGCGCTAACGCTACAACTGGTGCTCGCCTCACGTGGGGCCCTTTCCAATGGGGCGACGAGCTCCGCGAGGTTCTCAGGATCTTGGCACATCGCAGCCCAGGTCAGAGCCGGCGCTGACTAAGGTAAACCAAGACAGAAAACTCGCATCAGGATTCACAAGTTCACGAGGACACAAACTCACATCGCATGGAAAAGTAAAAACTGCAGTTTGCTTACATGAGGGGCTCCCCCTCTCAAAATGCTCTCACAAGTTTTTCAAGGGCCATGCTCGAGTTTGTGCGCAGGGTGAAATGATAGGAGAACAAGCGATCAGCCAGAAATGTCGCTCGCTGCGTCACTCGCGTCGTCATCGTCTTCATCGGCATTGTCGCCGCCATCGGCGATGCCCCCGACGTCGTCGTCAACCACGTTGCCTTCGTCTGCGATGACCACCACCGCGTCGTCCTCGGATGTGAAGGCCCTGACCAACGCGTCCACATTGTGCTCGACCCAACGCGCTAGGTCGCCCCGGACGGCCGTGGGTATGGGGGCGATGGCGGCGTCGAAATCAAAGTTAGGGTCGGCATTCAGGAGGTGGCTGAAGATGCGGGAGAAAGCGCGCTCGAGCAGGCCACGACCTCTTTCCTCCACAAGCTGGCGAGCTCTGGCAGATCGAGCCTCCAGGCGCATCACCACCTCTGTGAAGAAGGTCAGGTGGCTGGCATAATCATTCGACTGAGGGGTCGGCGCCTCCACGTCGCAAATATGGCCCAGGGCGATATTGGCCCTGTTCCGGAGATCCTAAAGCATAGGGGTATGCTCGCGCTCCAGTGTGCGTCGCTGAAGCACTTCTTCCGTGTTCTGCCTCGCGACGGCCTCAATGTCATCAACCCGCCTCCGGAGGGAACACAGCTCGGCGCGGGCGGAAGCCAGGTCCGCCTACGCCGTGACCAGGGTTGCGGCCGTGGCTTCCGCACGCCTCTCGGCCTCGTCCAACCTGGGCCTGAGGGTAGCGGCCATGCCCTCATCCTCCACGCCCACGAGCTTCAGCTTCAGGTCGTACCTGCCCACCAGGTCCGCGCGAACCTCGGCCACCCGGCGGTTCACCTCCACCTCAACTCCGGCCTCGCGAGCCCCGACAGCGTCTTCTGCTTGGGCAACTTGACGCTCCCTCGTCTCCAGTTGCTCGAGCTCGCGGCTACGCTCCATGGCCTCTAGGGCCAGCGCCTCCTCACGCTTCTGGACCTCCTCTTCCTCCGGGGGCATCCCCCTCAGCGACGCAAGAGCGGCCCTGCGCGCCTCCACTTGCTGCTCAAGAGACGCGCTCCAGGCCTGGAGCTCCCACGCGCGCTTCTCCGCAGCCTTGCGGCGGCGATCAGCCTCGCGAGCCTCTTCCAAGGCTCGTGAGCGGGCTTCGTGGGAAACCTTGAGAGACACCTTGGCCTTCGCGTTCTCAAAGTCACGCTGATAGCGGCCGAGGTTGATGGCCACCATCAGCTTGCGCCGCTCCTCCGCCAGCCGGAGACCTTCAGCCTCAAGACGCGAATCGACACTCGCGAGCTCTTCACCAAGTCGGCTCATCGCGTTCATCGCCTCTTGGAAGAGCTCATGGCGAACCACGCTCCGCCGCGCTCAAGCTCGAACGCCCGGCCTTCTTCGTCCTCCACCTCGGGGCTGTGGGCGGGGCGCCAAGCGGCGCGCCACCCCTCGGCAGGGGGCAGGGGGCTGGCGCCACGCCCGACACCAGCCCGTCCTGAGAAGCCCAAGCCGGCGGGGGCTAACTGCTTTTAGAGGAGCCGAGGATCGAAGCCAACAAATTGCCGTCAAAGACCACCGGAGGAGTCTTGGGCACGCCTGCCAGGCTCCACGCCAGACCAAGAGGGAGGGGCGACAAGACTGCAGGTTCAGCGCGCCAGGAAGGCAGGAGCGCTCCTTCGACCAGCCTTGCTCCAGGAGCAACCAGCGGACACGGAGTGCTTGTAGCCGGCGGAAGAGTTAAGGAAGAAGGAGGCCGCTTTTCAGGAGTCACGACCGCCTCGATGGAAGGAGCCCTGAAGAACTAACGTCAGGAGACGGAAAAAATAGTACACAAGAAGCCACAGCGGTACGATACTTACACGTCGACGGCGATGTACTTCCTCCGCTTCAGCGGTCCAAAGATACTGCTGCTGCTAGGGGATCCCTTCCTCTTGCGGAGCTCTTCGAAGTCCACACAAAGGCGACCGAAGCGCTGGACGTGACGGCCGGTGTGCAGCCGGGCCGAAGAAGAGCCCGGAAGAATATCTTCAGGGGTGCCCGGTTGCGGCGAACAGCCGGGCATCGTTTCACCACGACCTCCCGAGGCTCCTGGAGCCTTGGCCTCAGGAGTCGCATACAGCGTCTCCTCAGCAACCGACGCCTCAGGAGGGGAGTGGCAGGCTCCTGAGGACGATGCCCCAGGATCACCACTCGGCATGTGCTCCTCAGCACTCGAGCCGCCGGCCTCCGCCTGAGCTCGCCCACCTGCACTGTCACTTGGGGCGAGCTCAGCATCAGGGGCAAGGAAGGGAACCACGATGACGGGGTTCTCACGAGGTCCCTCCAGGCCGATCGTCCGCGGCCCCCATTCATCAAAGAGAGGCATGTCCTTTACAAATTCATCCTTATTCTTGCAGCGGTATAACAAACAGTTCTTCCCAGGCAGTTCGGCCGGCAGAAAGACACCCGTCAGGACCTTGAGCACTGTTTGCCGCGTCCCGAGGAGGAGCCCGGACTCCTGAAACCTCATGTGGTCCTGGCTGCTGAGCAAGGTCCACATTGGGCGAGAATGGCGCTGAAGGGGAGCGACCCGGCGTTGGACGAATTCCTTCACCACCATCGGTGCAGTTACGCCGCGATCCTTCAGCAACCTCAACCTGAGCCAGACGCGGGCAAGGCCGGGGCTCGTGAGCCACTGATGGCTCCAGCCGGAGTTAGGAATAGCAGGCCCCGACGGAGCCTAAAGCAGAGGACCGAGCACACCGGCATCGGCTCCTTCGTGGATTGAGGAAGCTCGAAATCGATCCCCTCGCCCGCCATCGTAGCCACGGCCTGGAAGCTCACGCACCCCGAGCATTGCTGAGGGTCGGCCAGATGCAATGAGAAGAAGTGACGGAGGAGAGCCACCGAAGGAGCGATGCCCACCATGGCTTCGCACACGAAGGCGAAGACAGCAAGAAGAGTCAGACTGAGGGTCGAGATGCAGCATGTGGATCTGATAGTGCCAAGCACAGCATTGAAGAAGGGGGAGAAGGGAGGAATCAGGCCAGCCTAGAGGGCATCTATGAAGATTGGGACCTCGGTGGCCGTCTGAGCCGTGCGAGTGCGAGACGCGGGCCAAGCCACCGTCTCCCCACACTCATTGAAGCTGGAAGCAAGCATCGGGCGCACCTTGTCCATGGCCTCGTCGTTGAGCACCCGAGACCGGCCGAGCGCCGGCGCAAAGGACGGAGGCGCAGTTGGAAGAGACAGAGGACTCTTCCCCTTCTCAGCTTGTTTCGGCACCATGCCGATGGAGCAGGCGGAGCGCAAGTCAGATTGGAGAAGAGAAGCAGAGCCACAAGGAAGCAGGGGAATTGGGGAAGCGGGGCGCAGGAGGCGGAGGAATAACTATGTAGGCCGCAGGGGCCGCATAGCCAGGCGGATTCAAAGGCAGCATGGGGAAGCGGGGACGCCCACGTCCAATCAACCGCCACGCGTCAACCGAGGCCGCAGGCTTTTGGGGCCCGCGGTGCTCTGAACTTGACCCTTGGCTTCCCCGCGAAGCCAAGCCCGAGCGCACCTTGGGCCCGTGGGCTACTGTCAGTGTTCTCGGAACGGGGGTCCCCAGACTTGCCTGCCTGCGGCCCATAGCGTGGCTAAGCAGCAGGCCGTACGGCCCATCTTCGTCAACGAGGCACCCAAGACCCTCGCGAGGGTCCAAGCCTCGCAAGGCGGACGACGCAAGACCTCCTCTGGAGTGGCCTAGCCAGGCAGGCTCACGAGGAGCGGAGATATCAAGGCAAGGCAAACATCATGAGGCTCTCGTGACGTGAGCCATGACGAACGGCACCAGGCGGGTGCCAGGCGGGCGCTAGTGCGTGCAGCGTCTCTATTTCCTCGTTGGTGCTAAGGAGGCCAGCACAGGCGAAGAGCATCGATGCATCAGGCAAAGGTTGCCATATTGGTGCAACACGACCAAGACCAGGAGGACGGCAAGGCGGAGGTCATCATGGAGCCCAAGACGGCGTCACCCCAAAGCTTTTCGCAGGCGAAGGCCGCTTTTGTCAGGATAGCTTGTACTAGCTGTCCCCCTTCAAATTTGCCCGCCGTTGGTGGCTCCCTTCCCGCTCGATATTTGGGAAGAGGACCAGGGCCTATATAAGTAGAGCTAGCCACCACAGTAGGGGTATCGAATCCTCACGCCACAAGTTCACAAGCACAAGAACACCTCAACCTCAGGAGGCTGTTCTTCTCTTGTACTGTTCATCATCAGCCCAAGAGGCAATCCACCACCACCACACTGGAGTAGGGTATTACACCACAACGAGGGCCCGAACCAGTATAAACCCCGTGTCTTTCTGTGTTGCAAGTTCGTCCGCGAGATCTTAGCGAGCTAGAGCGTAGATTGGTAGGAGGGAGAGACTTCGCGCGCACCCCAGTGTTCGATCCTTAAGGGTTTGCCGGAACCCCACATCCTACAGGCTTTGCTCGATCCCGGCAAGGTTGTGCCCCCTCGCCGTTCCACCACCACCTATGCGTTCCCCGAGGTCCGGCGCACCTCCCCGTAGCCTTGCCCACCCAGTTCCCCCACCGGAGCCCCCTGTTCGCCGAAGTCCGAAGACCACCTCCGCCGCGAGCCCTGCTGCTCATTCTCCCGTGCTCCTCGCCGGCAACGGACACCACCAAGGGATGCGTCTCTCGCTCCTGAGCTCGTGGATAGGTCGGTCGTCGTCTAAGGCAGCCGGAGCCGCCGGCAATCGCCGTCGAGGCGGGCGTCTCCCTCGACCAGGCGCGCGTACGCGCGGGAGGAAGAGGAAGCCAGGCCAGGCGGGCCCCACCCTGCAGGACGCACCTGTCGGCGAGAGGAAGGCGTGGCCCCACTGGCCACGTCGGATAAGTGGATGCGCCCGCCCGCGGAAGCCGTTTCCCTGCTCTGGAAACGTATTCCTCGTGAATACGCTTTCCAAGTCAGAAAACGTATTCCCTGGGCACTTCGGCCCAAAATGCGTTTCCCTGTGCGGAAAACGTATTCAGCCCAAAGGCACGTTCAGCTTTTCCTCCAGGGGCCTGTTTGCTAAAAAAATCGCTGATAGGTCCCTGAGCTTCAACCCTCCGTATCTTTTTACCCGTAGCTCCAAATCAGGTGATTCCAAAGCCCACGTCTTCGTTTCGTCGAGCCCGTTCTGATGGAATCATTTTCACCATGTTTGCACATCCTGAAAATGACTATTTTGCCCTTGTCCGTAAACAACCCCCTCCGAGAGAGAGCTGTTTCCGGCAAAATCTTTCCGCGATCGTTCCGCACTTTTTCTGGAGTAATCCTCGACCCCCAGGCAAGCCAACCTCTTATCATGAGCCCCGAACTTGCATGTTGACTTTGCTGGTACCTCGTTTGTGTGCTTAGTTGCAGTAGTTTTTGTCTGTTTCGTCTGCCGTTATTTCAGTTGTGGTATATGTTAGTACTGCTTGCTTACCTCTCATGATAGCTTTTTCCATGCTAGTTATATTGTTGTTGATAATATCATGCCTCTGTCTAGCTTAGTTCATGAAAGGGGTCTTGATGTTATGATGATTTTGTTGCACCTCCAATAAGCTAGTATCTAGTATTGTTATGTTTCATATGCTATAACTGTTCACCGGAGTAGTTTGATATGTGTTAATGCATTTGTTTGTTGCATGTTCACCGTTCCATTCTTGTTCAATATGCTCATAATGTTGATGATGGTGGAGAAGTTAATAATACGACTTAATAACAAACCTCCTCCGCCATCACTGAGATATCATAGTGCCACCAAATCGAGCTTTCTCAAGTGCAACCAAATTTACCTTGTGGGGAGGTCCTAGCTGGGTCTATTATCATGCCTCTCGCCGGTGCCTCCCGCGAGGGAAGGTTATGGGCGCGCTTACCCTGATCAGGTAGGCGGACATAAGCCTTGTGTGCCCGGGTTTGGTTTTGAGCTCATATCCCCGTTTGGGACCATTTTGCCACAACGGTGGCTGTTGGTACCTTTGGTAGGTACGGGGCCACCCAGGACTGAACCCTTAAGGGGTGTTGGTCGGAGTGGCCGGGAGGGCGTCATGGCAGTAGATCGGTTTTGTCGGAACGCTTTGGTCCGCACGTATGGGAGTGCGAGACCAGGGTTCCGTAGTGTGGGTAAAGTGTGCTACCTCTGCAGAGTTTATTCAATCTATCGATAGCCGCGTCCTCGGTCATGGGCACAGGTTCGTAGTAGGTCACACTATTGGGTCTCGGACGAAATGGAGGGTAAGTCAGCTAATAAATTATGTGATAACTAAGATGCCATAACTAATGTGATGGCTTGGACTATGAAATAATCGTGAGAAGTCACGATGATGTGTTGATATGACCCCGAGACGAGGTCTCGATAAGTCATGATTGTGCTCCGAGGAGCTGTGGCAGAGTAAGTGATTGTTGCATAAGGTTATTACAACATGTCTTCACGGGAGGTAACTGGTAGTTTATTTTAAGCATAGTTTCATGATGCCATGCCATGTTTTGATATGCTATGCTTTGCTGTTGTTATGTTAGAAGTAAGTTTGATATGCCGTGATAGTAGATGCTATGATGTTGTTCATGCCTAGTTTTATTTATGATTCTAGTTAATATCATGCCATGCTTAGAAGTTGTGTTGATGTAGACTGTTGCATATGCTTGGTCTTCTGTATGTTTGGATGCTATGTATTTGGTTGTCTTGTAAGTACATTCAATGTACTGACCTGGCGTGTCATGCCAGTTTTGTAGGTCGTTTGCTTGTTCCTTCGTGCTAGGCCGTAATCTTGCCAGTCCTGTGCGTTATGGAGCCCCGCCTTAGTGAGACGCTGCCAAACCAAGACTTCCACCGCCATTTATATGGACTTCCGCTGCCATGTAAATAGCCTTAGGGCTATGCCAGAAAATTGTATTCATCAATGATGTAATCTTATACACATGTATTTGATGAATATTCTTGTACCTGGAATTCTGTATCATGGACCTGTCGTGCGTCAGGTGTTATCCTGGGCTGATGTGCGAAGGCCCCCTACTCCATGCGGATCGCGGTGCCACAGTGTTCATCGCGGGGTCTGCTCCTTTCGTGAAAGATCGGCCATCTAGGGTTCCACCCTACATCAGCAAATATACTCAGAAAGACTTACATCAGAAGTAACTACTTATGCATCAGAATCAACAACGGGGTGGTGGAGTTTAACTACGGCAAGCCAGCTTTGACTCAGTTGTCACACCCTGATATTTGGCCCTTCCTGTTTCTTTTGGATTTATTTGAATTTTGTTTTGGATTTTTTTTCTGTGGCTCTATGGTCTGGAAACATGGGAAGGTTATCTCTTCTTCCTTTCGAGGGTGGCTTGTCAATCTCAAATCCATCCCAAGACCATGTCCATTTCCATCTTAGCCCAAACCCAAATTCTTTTCTTCGGAATATTTCTTTTTCTATTAAAGGAATAATCCTTTTTGCCCTAGGTTGTGAAGCAACCTACATTTCTGTCTTTCCCAAGATTCCCACAAAATTCTCAAAATTCCTTTGGACCATATGAACCATGGATATGCAAAAATATTCAATATTCCATGCTCATGGTGAGCACACCATCCAAAATTTGATTATGGTCACATTTTCAAGTTGTGAAGCAACTATATTTTATATTGCTCCATAAATTCTGAAATTTAATCAAAACCTTCTCCTACCTATATAAACTTCCTCCACCAAATTTGGGCTCATTTCATCAAGCCATTATTCTTCTATAATTCTCCTAAGTTTCTGTCCAGCAAGAACCGCTGTGAAGGAAGTACCATATTGGTGTGTCCAATTGGTAGGAAATTTTTACAGTGTGTTCATGTGCCTATATGATCATCTTTCTTCAAATTTCAACTCAATCTAATCATCCATTTGAGAACAGCTTCAACTTTTGTGTTTCTGTCTAGTGGGGCAGTTTGTGAAGCAAGTGCTAGCTAATTTCATCCATTTGAGCTAAAAATTTGCAGCGATAATCACCTTAGTATGTGATCACACTTAGCAAAAGATCAGCGTTGTCGGATGTGGGGTTCCGGCAAAACCCTTAAGGTTCAAACTCTGGGGTGCGTGCGAAGTTCTTTCCCTCCTACCGATCCACGCCCTAGCTCCTTAAGATCTCGCGGACGAACTCGACGAACTCGCAACACAGAAAGACACGAGATTTATACTGGTTCGGGCCACCGTTGTGGTGTAATACCCTACTCTAGTGTGTGGTGGTGGATTGCCTCTTGGGCTGATGAAGAACAGTACAAGGGGAAGAACAGCCTCCTGAGGTTGAGGTGTTCTTGTGCTCTGTGGACTTGTGGATGAGAACTCGATCTGTTCCCCTTAGTTCAACCTACCTCTACTGTGGTGGCTAGCTCTACTTATATAGGCCCTGGTCCTCTCCCCAAATATTGAGCGGGAAGGGAGCCAACAACGGCGGCCGAATTTGAAAGGGGACAGCTAGTACAAGCTATCCTGACAAAAGTGGTCTTCGCCTGCAAAAGGCTCCGGTGGTGACGCCGTCTTGGGCCCTACGGTGACCTCTGTCTTGCCGTCCTGCTGGCCTTGGTCTTGTTGCACCGATATGGAAACCTTTGCCTGATGCCTCGGTACTCCGCGCCTGCGCTTGCTTCCTTAGCACCAAAGAGGAAACAAGGACGCTGCACGCGTTGGCGCCCGCCTGGTGCCGAGCGTCATGGCTCACGTCACGAGAGCCTCGTGAGGTTTGCCCCGCCTTGATATCTCCGCTCCTCGTGAGCCTGCCTGGCTAGGCCGCTCCTGAGGAGGTCTTGCGCTGTCGCCCCGCAAGGGGCCCTCGCGAGGGTCTTGATTGCCTTGTCGATGAAGATGGCCCGTACAGGCCTGCTAGCATAGCCATGCCGTGGGCCGCAGGCAGGCAAGTCTGGGGACCCCCCTTCCCAGAACGCCGACAGTAGCCCCCGAGCCCAAGGTGCGCTCGGGCTTGGCTTCGCAGCAAAGCCAAGGGTCAAGTATGGAGAGCTGCGGGCCCCCAAGGTACGTGGGCGTCTCCACTTCCCACGCTACCTCGGCAACTGCACGACTTGACAAGTCCCTGCGACATGCAAGGAAAACCATCGTTACCTGTGATCGTGGGAGGCGTCGGTTGGCCTCCTCTCTGATGAGGACATGACTACCTTGGATACGACCAAAAATATGGCATACATGCATATTTGTCAGGTGATTTCTAGTGCAAACTATTCAATAATCTATTTATGTTATCCAGAACAAAAATACTTCACACACTTTTGTGTTTTGTCTAATTGCAGGTGTATGGGACATTTGTACAATCCACATATGAAGATAAGGCAAAAGGAGAAGTTTAGGTTCTGTTCAAAAAGTCCTCTCACGTCACTTTTGGGCCAAGAGAAGATAGAGTCCAAGTCTCTCACGTTCTGGATTCAAATTCGGACTGCACAGACATACCTGACTCAAAACGCCAACAACTTTTTCATACGGACTCCGAATTGGGTGATTCTTTTTTTTGTTGGAAACTAGATTTCGTGCTCTTTCCAACCCAATTGGATTCACCTTTAAATTCGTCCGGAGCATTGAGTTATGGTCGAAACAATCTGACATTGCACCAGAATCCGAGTCAAACTACAAGTCCAAAGGTGTTGCATCACCTCCACTTGGGCCCATGAGCCTTGTACGACCTAGGGTTGGTTTTAGGCTGCCTTGGGACGTCCTCCCACCTCCTTGGCCGCCACCCCTTGCTCCTATATAAGTAGATCCATCTAGTAGCTTTTTCCTTGGGTTTTGTTTAGATTAAAAGTTCGCCATAGCTGCAACTTCGCGTACTTCGTTTTTGTTCAGCGACCAGACGAAGGCGTCACAGAACTCCACCTTGATCAATAAAGCTTTCATCTTATATTCGCAATATCCAGATTGCAATCTCAGTTTCTTGCTTGTTCTTCGTTTGCTCGCAGGAAACAGACCCTCGTGGTCAGGTTGATCGTGCTCCGGCGTGGTCGATAACCTCTCGGAGTTGGTTTAGCGATTGCTAAGGCGCGACGTCCTCGCACGTTCGTAGTCGGATCATCAAAGTCGACTTCCACCAAAGCGATATCCATCATCTCATCGAAAGACGGGACACCTTTGCCTCTATCAAGTGGTATCAGTTTTCAGGTTGCTCGGTGAGAATTTCCAGTTTCCCCTAGATTAGATTTATTTTCTTACCTATTGTCCAAGAAAAAGCCACAAAAAAGTTAGATCTATTCATCCTTTTGTCCAAGCCAGTCTGAGCCTTTGCAATTTTCTATTCATTGTTTGCATTATTGAATTATCGGTTGCATCGTCGTGTCGAGTTGCTGGTCTTAGGGTCTAGTTCGTTTAGAGTTTCGAGTTCTGTTCACATTAGTCACGTCGCCGCTGCATCGTTATCCCTTCTGCTGTCCACCACACCATCCATCAAATTCCACCATGTGCTACCCATAGTTCATTGTCACAATCATAGTTGAGGTCGTTCACATCTTCGCTTGATCCAATCTGCATCTTATCTAGTTTGTCTTGGAAAGAGGGAGTGAAAAAAAAGACAGAGAAAAAAAAAGAGAGAAAAGAAAAGAAAAAGAAGTCAGAAAAAAAAGAGAAAGAAAAAAAGTGTGAGAAAAAAAAGAGAGAAGAAAAAAACAAAATTCGGATCTATCTAGACTCAATCTCGTAGTTGAATTCGGATTGGAATCTGTTTTGTGCACTGTTTAGTAAAACATGCATACCTTCCTCATACGAAGTCCGTTTTGACTCCGCGAGTACTCAAATGAAAGCTAGCGACGAGCCGCATCTAAATAGTTGCAGAGACTAGTTCAATATTTGACACCTCAAAATCGTCTTCTAAATAGGTCTTTTTGCCCTCCGAAGTTCGCGGACACAACTTATTCCAGTTTTTCAAGCCAGTTTCAGAATTCTTTCACTCCTCATATCAACTCGGAATTGAGTGATTCTTTTTGCATTGGAAAGCTTGAGTTAGTAGCATTCTTTGAAAAAAATTATCAGAAAATTGGCACAAACTTTTCAAGAGGAAAGTTGGTGAGAGTTGTTGTATATCCTGCTTGGCAGTTGTTTTTCATCATTATCTTTACTGCCGTTGTGATCTTCACTTATATCTTGCTGTCCAGAGCTACTTAGTATCCTTCATTGATGCTAGTTGTGCTACGCCGTGACCTCATTAGTGTTCTAGGCTCGCGTCTCTAGTCCGGTCTAGCCTAGGACCAGCACAGTACCGTCGTTGAGCGTTTATTCAACATTGCATCTCTGAATTGATTATTGCTAATATTTTGCTACCATATATAGCCAACCCAGCTCCACATATTTCTACACCGTGTATACGTACGTTCCCCTGGCAATCGCTTTACTCAATCTTTGGAGTTATTTGACACCGCTGGTTGCCTGTCACCACCTGCTGCTTGGTAAGAACTTGTAAGATATTGATATTTGCTTTACTGTGAGCGCTTTACCACCACATCCTAGTAGTTCATAGGAACATTATTCTTGAATTTTGTTTCTTGTTTCTACTAATCATGACAGGATCTAGAGTCAATTCATGGGGTTTGTCGATCGTGGGAGATGTGCCATCACCTATGCAAATACCACAACCGTCACGAGAGGTGCACAAACATCCAAATGCACATGATCAGGTTAATGTTTCTATACCACCATTTAATGGCCGTTTTAGACCTGCTTTATATATTGAATGGGTGTTTGACCTAAATAATATATTTGCTTCCAATAATTTTGATGTACGTAAAAAAGTTAAGGTTGCGGTTGGTTCTTTCACTGGTTATGCTGTAGTTTGGTGGAGTGAATATTGTCGGTTACACCCTAATGATATACCTACTACTTGGGATGATTTGAAACTTGCCATGCGACATACATTCGTTCCCGCTTATTATACTCGTGACATGATTACAAAGTTGCAACATTTAAAACAAGGTAGTGACACCGTAACGAAATATTATGATACTTTACAAACTACCTTACTGCATTCCTCTTTAGAAGAAAGTGAAGAAGATTTTATGGATAGATTTTGGGGAGGATTAAATCGTGACATTCAGGAGATACTAATACATGAAGAGTGTTATCCTATGGACCATTTGTTTCATCTTGCTTGCAAAGCTGAACAGGAAATAAAACGACGTGTTGCGCACAAGGAGAACAAGCGCGAGATGCACATTCCAAGAGTTGATACGGTTGTCCCTTCAACTACTAAGCATACTATGATAACCACATCCGTTGTTGTGAGGACTACATCACCTCCACCATGTGACACATCATCACCGAGAGTGCCTACCTCATCTGAGTTAATCATAAGAGGTAATGACAAAGGTACTAATCTTCCACTTCCACATGAGTATGATGAATGTCTTGTCAATTTAAGTGCACCATGCGGTGAGCTACCCACTACTTTGATCACACCAGCTACCTTAGAGGACTATGTTGATGATTTGACTTTGCCATGTGATCAAACAATTTTGAGTGAGCCCATTGAATTAACTATCGATGCAAAAGAATCAAGTGAATCAGGGAATAAATCAGATTTGGATCAAATATGTTTGAAAATAATTGTGCCAATGTTTAATCATTTTGATATGACCTCTAATCTTGGTGATGGTTCATCAATGTTGGGATGGTTTAATGATGAATATTGTCAATCTTTTCATATGAATAAGAGCTTCACTTATATGTGCAAACTGAGTTGCAATACTTTCATGCCTTCTACTTCTTGTGATAATATTTTGGCTTTATATTTTATTAACTATGAAAGTTACTCATGTATACATGTGTCATATGTGCAAAATCCACGGGAAGTAAAAATGGATGACATATACATATACAACATGTACACCTTGTCTCTTTTGTTAGCCACATTTCAGATTAAGCAACGCCGAGGACGGCTTTGTTTTCAAGAAGGGGAGGATGATGAGGACATGACTACCTTGGATACGATCAAAAATATGGCATACATGCATATTTGTCAGGTGATTTCTAGTGCAAACTATTCAATAATCTATTTATGTTATCCAGAACAAAAATACTTCACACACTTTTGTGTTTTGTCTAATTGCAGGTGTATGGGACATTTGTACAATCCACATATGAAGATAAGGCAAAAGGAGAAGTTTAGGTTCTGTTCAAAAAGTCCTCTCACGTCACTTTTGGGCCAAGAGAAGATAGAGTCCAAGTCTCTCACGTTCTGGATTCAAATTCGGACTGCACAGACATACCTGACTCAAAACGCCAACAACTTTTTCATACGGACTCCGAATTGGGTGATTCTTTTTTTGTTGGAAACTAGATTTCGTGCTCTTTCCAACCCAATTGGATTCACCTTTAAATTCGTCCGGAGCATTGAGTTATGGTCGAAACAATCTGACATTGCACCAGAATCCGAGTCAAACTACAAGTCCAAAGGTGTTGCATCACCTCCACTTGGGCCCATGAGCCTTGTACGACCTAGGGTTGGTTTTAGGCTGCCTTGGGACGTCCTCCCACCTCCTTGGCCGCCACCCCTTGCTCCTATATAAGTAGATCCATCTAGTAGCTTTTTCCTTGGGTTTTGTTTAGATTAAAAGTTCGCCATAGCTGCAACTTCGCGTACTTCGTTTTTGTTCAGCGACCAGACGAAGGCGTCACAGAACTCCACCTTGATCAATAAAGCTTTCATCTTATATTCGCAATATCCAGATTGCAATCTCAGTTTCTTGCTTGTTCTTCGTTTGCTCGCAGGAAACAGACCCTCGTGGTCAGGTTGATCGTGCTCCGGCGTGGTCGATAACCTCTCGGAGTTGGTTTAGCGATTGCTAAGGCGCGACGTCCTCGCACGTTCGTAGTCGGATCATCAAAGTCGACTTCCACCAAAGCGATATCCATCATCTCATCGAAAGACGGGACACCTTTGCCTCTATCAAGTGGTATCAGTTTTCAGGTTGCTCGGTGAGAATTTCCAGTTTCCCCTAGATTAGATTTATTTTCTTACCTATTGTCCAAGAAAAAGCCACAAAAAAGTTAGATCTATTCATCCTTTTGTCCAAGCCAGTCTGAGCCTTTGCAATTTTCTATTCATTGTTTGCATTATTGAATTATCGGTTGCATCGTCGTGTCGAGTTGCTGGTCTTAGGGTCTAGTTCGTTTAGAGTTTCGAGTTCTGTTCACATTAGTCACGTCGCCGCTGCATCGTTATCCCTTCTGCTGTCCACCACACCATCCATCAAATTCCACCATGTGCTACCCATAGTTCATTGTCACAATCATAGTTGAGGTCGTTCACATCTTCGCTTGATCCAATCTGCATCTTATCTAGTTTGTCTTGGAAAGAGGGAGTGAAAAAAAAGACAGAGAAAAAAAAAGAGAGAAAAGAAAAGAAAAAGAAGTCAGAAAAAAAAGAGAAAGAAAAAAAGTGTGAGAAAAAAAAGAGAGAAGAAAAAAACAAAATTCGGATCTATCTAGACTCAATCTCGTAGTTGAATTCGGATTGGAATCTGTTTTGTGCACTGTTTAGTAAAACATGCATACCTTCCTCATACGAAGTCCGTTTTGACTCCGCGAGTACTCAAATGAAAGCTAGCGACGAGCCGCATCTAAATAGTTGCAGAGACTAGTTCAATATTTGACACCTCAAAATCGTCTTCTAAATAGGTCTTTTTGCCCTCCGAAGTTCGCGGACACAACTTATTCCAGTTTTTCAAGCCAGTTTCAGAATTCTTTCACTCCTCATATCAACTCGGAATTGAGTGATTCTTTTTGCATTGGAAAGCTTGAGTTAGTAGCATTCTTTGAAAAAAATTATCAGAAAATTGGCACAAACTTTTCAAGAGGAAAGTTGGTGAGAGTTGTTGTATATCCTGCTTGGCAGTTGTTTTTCATCATTATCTTTACTGCCGTTGTGATCTTCACTTATATCTTGCTGTCCAGAGCTACTTAGTATCCTTCATTGATGCTAGTTGTGCTACGCCGTGACCTCATTAGTGTTCTAGGCTCGCGTCTCTAGTCCGGTCTAGCCTAGGACCAGCACAGTACCGTCGTTGAGCGTTTATTCAACATTGCATCTCTGAATTGATTATTGCTAATATTTTGCTACCATATATAGCCAACCCAGCTCCACATATTTCTACACCGTGTATACGTACGTTCCCCTGGCAATCGCTTTACTCAATCTTTGGAGTTATTTGACACCGCTGGTTGCCTGTCACCACCTGCTGCTTGGTAAGAACTTGTAAGATATTGATATTTGCTTTACTGTGAGCGCTTTACCACCACATCCTAGTAGTTCATAGGAACATTATTCTTGAATTTTGTTTCTTGTTTCTACTAATCATGACAGGATCTAGAGTCAATTCATGGGGTTTGTCGATCGTGGGAGATGTGCCATCACCTATGCAAATACCACAACCGTCACGAGAGGTGCACAAACATCCAAATGCACATGATCAGGTTAATGTTTCTATACCACCATTTAATGGCCGTTTTAGACCTGCTTTATATATTGAATGGGTGTTTGACCTAAATAATATATTTGCTTCCAATAATTTTGATGTACGTAAAAAAGTTAAGGTTGCGGTTGGTTCTTTCACTGGTTATGCTGTAGTTTGGTGGAGTGAATATTGTCGGTTACACCCTAATGATATACCTACTACTTGGGATGATTTGAAACTTGCCATGCGACATACATTCGTTCCCGCTTATTATACTCGTGACATGATTACAAAGTTGCAACATTTAAAACAAGGTAGTGACACCGTAACGAAATATTATGATACTTTACAAACTACCTTACTGCATTCCTCTTTAGAAGAAAGTGAAGAAGATTTTATGGATAGATTTTGGGGAGGATTAAATCGTGACATTCAGGAGATACTAATACATGAAGAGTGTTATCCTATGGACCATTTGTTTCATCTTGCTTGCAAAGCTGAACAGGAAATAAAACGACGTGTTGCGCACAAGGAGAACAAGCGCGAGATGCACATTCCAAGAGTTGATACGGTTGTCCCTTCAACTACTAAGCATACTATGATAACCACATCCGTTGTTGTGAGGACTACATCACCTCCACCATGTGACACATCATCACCGAGAGTGCCTACCTCATCTGAGTTAATCATAAGAGGTAATGACAAAGGTACTAATCTTCCACTTCCACATGAGTATGATGAATGTCTTGTCAATTTAAGTGCACCATGCGGTGAGCTACCCACTACTTTGATCACACCAGCTACCTTAGAGGACTATGTTGATGATTTGACTTTGCCATGTGATCAAACAATTTTGAGTGAGCCCATTGAATTAACTATCGATGCAAAAGAATCAAGTGAATCAGGGAATAAATCAGATTTGGATCAAATATGTTTGAAAATAATTGTGCCAATGTTTAATCATTTTGATATGACCTCTAATCTTGGTGATGGTTCATCAATGTTGGGATGGTTTAATGATGAATATTGTCAATCTTTTCATATGAATAAGAGCTTCACTTATATGTGCAAACTGAGTTGCAATACTTTCATGCCTTCTACTTCTTGTGATAATATTTTGGCTTTATATTTTATTAACTATGAAAGTTACTCATGTATACATGTGTCATATGTGCAAAATCCACGGGAAGTAAAAATGGATGACATATACATATACAACATGTACACCTTGTCTCTTTTGTTAGCCACATTTCAGATTAAGCAACGCCGAGGACGGCTTTGTTTTCAAGAAGGGGAGGATGATGAGGACATGACTACCTTGGATACGATCAAAAATATGGCATACATGCATATTTGTCAGGTGATTTCTAGTGCAAACTATTCAATAATCTATTTATGTTATCCAGAACAAAAATACTTCACACACTTTTGTGTTTTGTCTAATTGCAGGTGTATGGGACATTTGTACAATCCACATATGAAGATAAGGCAAAAGGAGAAGTTTAGGTTCTGTTCAAAAAGTCCTCTCACGTCACTTTTGGGCCAAGAGAAGATAGAGTCCAAGTCTCTCACGTTCTGGATTCAAATTCGGACTGCACAGACATACCTGACTCAAAACGCCAACAACTTTTTCATACGGACTCCGAATTGGGTGATTCTTTTTTTGTTGGAAACTAGATTTCGTGCTCTTTCCAACCCAATTGGATTCACCTTTAAATTCGTCCGGAGCATTGAGTTATGGTCGAAACAATCTGACATTGCACCAGAATCCGAGTCAAACTACAAGTCCAAAGGTGTTGCATCACCTCCACTTGGGCCCATGAGCCTTGTACGACCTAGGGTTGGTTTTAGGCTGCCTTGGGACGTCCTCCCACCTCCTTGGCCGCCACCCCTTTGATGAGGACATCAATACAATTATTACACCCACAGGCCCTGCTGCTATACATACTGGACCAATTACTAGAGCTCGCGCACGTCAATTAAATTACCAGGTACTTTCGTTTCTTGGTAATGATTCTAATGTTCATGAGAATATGATGCTGCCTAAATTGGATACATTTGTTTTGCTTACAAATGAAGGGCCTAGCTTTGAGAAGGATGAACATTGGAGCAAGAACAAGCATGGAGATGATGGCATGCGCATGGGGAACAAGAACGGAGTTACAAGTGATGATTTCAGGACGTTGAAGCCACCATAATGCGTGCATGAAGCCTTGGACGAAATATACAAGATGCTACTTCATAACTTTCGTCCAGAGGCTATTCTAGGTGCTGAGTCACCTTATTATTGGGCCAGGCCCATGTAATTTCGAAATACATAAGTATAGGCTGTTTTTAGAGTCCGTATGTGTGGGGAAACAAGAGATAGGGTTGGTTCCGGACCCCTTCCTCAAGGGCCACGAAATTCCCCCCCCCTCTTCCTCCATATATACAGCCCTTAGGGCGTCGTTTAGACTTTGGGTTTTGTTTAGATTAAAAGTTCGCCATAGCTGCAACTTCGCGTACTTCGTTTGTGTTCAGCGACCAGACAAAGGCGTCACAGAACCCCACCTTGATCAATAAAGCTTTCATCTTATATTCGCAATATCCAGATTGCAATCTCAGTTTCTTGCCTGTTCTTCGTTTGCTCGCAGGAAACAGACCCTCGTGGTCAGGTTGATCGTGCTCCGGCGTGGTCGATAACCTCTCGGAGTTGGTTTAGCGATTGCTAAGGCGCGACGTCCTCGCACGTTCGTAGTCGGATCGTCAAAGTCGACTTCCATCAAAGCGATATTCATCATCTCATCGAAAGACGGGACACCTTTGCCTCTATCAAGTGGTATCAGATTTCCAGGTTGCTCGGTGAGATTTTACAGTTTTTCGTAGTTTAGATCGAGTCTGTTCTTCATACCTACTGTCCACGAAAAAGCCACAAAAAAAAATTAGGGTTAGTTCCTCATATCCGAACCAATCTGAGCCTTTGCATAATCTTTTTAGGGTTTTTGCTTTGTTGAATTTGCGGTTGCATCGTCGTGTCAAGTTGCTGGTCTTAGAGTCTAGTCTTTTAGAGTTTCGAGCTCTGGTCATAAGTTGTCACGCCGCCGCCGCACCATCATCATCGCCTTGCCATCTACCACCATTGCTTATCCGCCACCGCTTTGAATCCGTATCCATATACCACCACCGCTGCCATATACCACCGCCATATATCCACCACCAATCCGAGTTCTTTTCATAGTCGGTTTGACTCAAAACGCCAACAACTTTTTCATACGGACTCCGAATTGGGTGATTCTTTTTTTGTTGGAAACTAGATTTCGTGCTCTTTCCAACCCAATTGGATTCACCTTTAAATTCGTCCGGAGCATTGAGTTATGGTCGAAACAATCTGACATTGCACCAGAATCCGAGTCAAACTACAAGTCCAAAGGTGTTGCATCACCTCCACTTGGGCCCATGAGCCTTGTACGACCTAGGGTTGGTTTTAGGCTGCCTTGGGACGTCCTCCCACCTCCTTGGCCGCCACCCCTTGCTCCTATATAAGTAGATCCATCTAGTAGCTTTTTCCTTGGGTTTTGTTTAGATTAAAAGTTCGCCATAGCTGCAACTTCGCGTACTTCGTTTGTGTTCAGCGACCAGACGAAGGCGTCACAGAACTCCACCTTGATCAATAAAGCTTTCATCTTATATTCGCAATATCCAGATTGCAATCTCAGTTTCTTGCTTGTTCTTCGTTTGCTCGCAGGAAACAGACCCTCGTGGTCAGGTTGATCGTGCTCCGGCGTGGTCGATAACCTCTCGGAGTTGGTTTAGCGATTGCTAAGGCGCGACGTCCTCGCACGTTCGTAGTCGGATCGTCAAAGTCGACTTCCACCAAAGCGATATCCATCATCTCATCGAAAGACGGGACACCTTTGCCTCTATCACTCTCGCTATAAATGGGGAGAGGGGCGGAGCCCCCGTCGCCCATCTCTTCCTTGCTTCGCTTGCTTCTTCCTCCTTACTCCCTTGCTTGCAACGCCACCAATGGCGCCACGAAGGAAGTTCTCTGCCGCCGAGAAGGGGAAGGCCCCTCGCGAGGGTCCCGGCTCCCCGACGCCCAAGCGCGGACGCGGCCGTCCGCGCAAGAACGTCGCGACCCCCCGCCGCGGCTCACTGTCGTGGCGGTGCCGCGGTACGTGGAGGGGTGCGTCCCAGCCATGGCGGTCCAGTTGACGAAGGGAGGCGTGCCATGGTGGCACGGCCTCCCCGTCCGCACTTCCATTCGGCGGAAGCGTCGCCGGAGTTCGTCGTCTAGTCGGAGAACCCGCCCGGCAACTGGCTCCAGCTTCCGCGCTTCTTCATCGACAAACTGCTGGCCTCTGGTCCAGGCGGGCTCTGGTTGCAGGCGGATGGTTGCTGCAGTAAGGCCTCTTGGGTCGCGGTCGAGACTTCTGCCACGGGCAACATCTCTGGCCCGCGGCTGGCCGACGTTCGCCCGCGCGCGCGGCCTGGGCTGGCAGTGCACCCTCCACTTCAAGTACGATGGTGGATCGACCCTCTATGTGAGGGTGTTTGGGGAAGATGGTCGCCGCGCTGGGTGCTGCCCTGAGGCGAACGATGGTGAGGAGGTGCTTGGCCTTGGTGACGGTCGCGACGAAGATGAGGGCGAGCCTGCCCTCGGCGGCGACCGTGCCTCGCCCAGCTATGGCGGCTCTTCCTCCGGCGACAGCTCCAGCAGTGGTGGCTACGACCAGCCGCCGCGCCCGCCTTGAGGGCGGTAGCGGGTCATCTCGTCGTCGCGCCTCCGTGAAGCGCGAGGAAGGGTCCGGCTAGGATCGGGGTGTCGCTGGGGGCCTTCCTCCGCGGATCGCTGCAACGCCGCTTTTGTTTTGCTCTTTTTCCTGCATCAAAAACGAAACTAGTATGGGCCCAGAGGGGCGTGTATCGAACTGTGGTTCCTTGGTTATTGCACTGTGCGTGTCGTTATTTTGCTCAAAGACACTTAGACATTTTGCTTCTTCGTGTCCATCTTGACCTGGTGGTCTGTGTTTGCTCAGGAACTGCAAAAATTCGTTAGGAGGTACGCTAGGAGATTTGCCGTCCACCCAAGCCTTGACCTGGCGCTTTGTATCGCGGTACCCGAGGGGCACGGACTAGGAGAGATGTGCCAGTTTTGGGCTCGAAAGAGGGTGGCTCGCGAGAAGGCAGAGAGGAGAAAAATGCTCGCGAGGGCACCTGCCTAGCCCCCTTGCGAGGTATGCGAGAGAGAGAACATGAGCGAACCAGAGCCGGAGAATGCGGTAAGAGGCGAGGGAATCGAATCAGCAAGGAACACCGAAAGCAAACTTCGATAAAGGAAAAAACGATCCATCTACAGAAAGCAAATGAAAAGCCGCGTCCGGTACCTAGTCTAGTCTTCAAGTCTTCTCACCAGCGCGGAGCTAAGTGCTGCCACTAAGCATGGGCGGGAGCCCCAGGGCCTGAGGCCGGCGCTCCTGAGCCTCCGGGGCGTGTACAGCCCCACTCATTATTACGTGAGAGTGTCACGGGCGGCGATTCTTCACAGGCACCGGGCCTTCTTCACAGGCTCTGGGCCTTTCTTCACATGCTCTGGGCCTTGCTTCATGGGTAGAACTTCCGAAGGTGCTGGATGTTCCAGGCATTCTGGATAGGTATTCCGTCCTGCGTCTCCAGCCGCGCGGCGCCAGGCCTGGAGACATGGACGACCCTGAACGGGCACTTCCACATGGGTGAAAGCTTGTGCATCCCTTCCATGGAGAGGACCTGCCTTAGGACGAGGTCGCCTACCTCGAGTGTCTTGGAACGGATGCTGCGGCAGTGGTATCGCCGCAGCGCTTGCTGGTATCTTGCCGCCCTCAGTGCGGCTTCGCGACGTCGTTCCTCCCCCAGCACGAGGTCCATCCCCCGCGTGGCGTCCTGCTGCGTTTCATCGAACGCCAGGACCCGTGCGGAGCGATGCTTGACCACGTGAGGGAGAACCGCTTTAGCTCCGTCGACAAGGAAGAATGGGGTCTCGCCCGTTGGCTTGGTGGCGGTGGTGCGGATGGACCACAGCACGGACTGGAGCTCGTCGTACCAGCCCCTGCCACAGGCCTCGAGCTTCTTCTTGAAGGTCCTGGTCTTGAGGCCCCTTAGGACCTCCGCGTTGGCGCGTTCGGCATGACCATTGCTCCTGGGGTGCGCCACCAAAGCGTAGCACATCTGTGTTCCAAGGTTAGCACAGTAGGTTTTGAAGAGGTTACTGGTAAACTGTGAGCCGTTACCTGTGACGATGCGTTTGGGGACCCCGAAGCGGCTCACGAGGCCCTTGATGAACTTGACAGCAGAGCCGACTGGGATGGTGCGGACGGCTTCCACTTCCGCCCACTTGGTAAACTTGTCGATGGCGACGTAGAGGTAACGGTAGCCCCCAGGCGCTCGAGGGAACGGGCCCAGGATGTCCAGCCCCTAGACCGCGAACGGCCACGTGAGCGGAATGGTTTGGAGGCCCTGAGCCGGCTGATGAATTTGCTTGGTGTGGAACTGGCAGGCTTCGCGGGACTTCACCAGCTCAGCTGCGTCGTTGAGCGCAGTGGGCCAGTAGAACCCACTGCAGAATACTTTGCCGACGAGGGTGCGCGACGACGAGTGGTGCCTGCAATCACCACCGTGTATGTCAGTTAGCAGCTCCTTCCCTTGGTCTCTGGAAATGCAGCGCAAAGAAACATCGTTTGGCCGCTTCCTGTACAACTCGTCATCCTGGATGCAGTACGCCGTGGCATGCCGAACCACACGCTCTGCATCCTCCTCCCTTTCTGGCAGCGCCCCTTGCATTAGATACTCCTTGAATTCCTTGGTCCAACATCCCTCCTGAGGTTCAAGCGCCAAGAGCAAGCGAGCTCCTGAGGTCGGGCCACAGGCCGGGGCTCCTGAGACCGGAGGCTGTGGAAGCTCCTCCCGAGGCTGAGCTGTGCTTGAAAGTGGTGGTGTCGCCGATGGCTTGAAGAGCCGTTCCTCAAAGACACCGGGCTCTTGTGGCTGTCGCTTGGATGCTCTCCTGGCGATGTCGTCGGCTTCCTTGTTGGTGCCGCGGGGCACGTGCTGCAGCTCCAAGCCCGCAAATTGCTTCTCCATCTTGCGCACCTCCGTGAGATATGCCTCCATATGCTCGTCCTTTGGCTCGTATAATTTATTGGAGAAGTTGGCGAGGAGCTGCGAATCGCCTCTAATGGTAAGACGCTTCACCCCCAGAGCTGTCGCGGCCTTCAGGCCAGCTATGAGGCCTTTGTATTCTGCGATGTTGTTGGAGACCTTCTCACCATGCTGAAAGCAAAGTTGCACGGCGTAATAGAGCTTGTCCTGAGTGGGCGAGATTAGTACTGGTCCAGCCCCTGCGCCTTGGTGCGCGAAGGCGCCATCGAAGTACATGACCCACCCGTCCGGTGCCTCGCTTCCTGGCGAGGTGGATCGGTCTTCGCCTTCTTCAAGTGCCAGGACATCCGTCCATTCTGCCACAAAATCGGCGAGCGCGGCCCCTTGAAGACCTGATAGTGCTGAACTCCAACTGGAATGCTTGTAGCTCGATGTTCCACTCGGCGACCCTTCCAGCCGAGTTGGGGCTCCTGAGCACCCTCTCCAATGGGTAGGCCGAGACGACCTTGATGGGGTGGCCCTGGAAGTAGTACCGCAGCTTGCGCGAGGCCACCAAGAGCGCGAGCAGGAGCTTCTGAGGCATGGGGTATCGTGCCCTCACGTCCTGCAACACCGTGCTGACGAAATACACCGGGTGCTCGACAAGGGCTGGCGCGTTGGCGAGGCTCGAGTCTTGCGGAGATTGGGGCGTCTCCTGAGGCGGTGGGGCTCCTGACGCCTGACTGCTTTCGGGACTCTCGATGACGTTCTTTTGCCGAGCTTGGTCCTCTGGTGCTGAGGCTTTTGCGGCGCCTCTCTGACCTTGCATTACTTCAGTTATAGCTTGGCGCGGTGCGCCCTTGGCTTGGTGCTCCTCCCGAACCGCCACCAGCGCTGCGCTAGCGGAGTACGGGGTGGCGGCGAGGTAGAGCACTAAGGGCTCGAGAGGCCGTGGTGCCACCATCACCGGAGGGCTGGTCAAGTATTTCTTGAGGTCTTGGAAGGCTCGATCGGCCGCTGGTGTCCACTCGAACGGGCCCTTCTTCTTCATGAGCCTTAAGAAGGGTAAGGCGCATTCTCCCAGCTTGGAGATGAAACGCCCCAACGCGGTCACTCGTCCCGCCAGCTTCTGCATCTCTTTGAGGGTCTGCGGCGGGCTCATGTCCTCGATGGCCTTGATCTTCTCTGGGTTCTCCTCGATCCCTCCGTGGGATACAAGGAATCCCAGCAGCTTGCCGGAAGGGACACTGATAGAGGCAAAGGTGTCCCGTCTTTCGATGAGATGATGGATATCGCTTTGGTGGAAGTCGACTTTGATGATCCGACTACGAACGTGCGAGGACGTCGCGCCTTAGCAATCGCTAAACCAACTCCGAGAGGTTATCGACCACGCCGGAGCACGATCAACCTGACCACGAGGGTCTGTTTCCTGCGAGCAAACGAAGAACAAGCAAGAAACTGAGATTGCAATCTGGATATTGCGAATATAAGATGAAAGCTTTATTGATCAAGGTGGAGTTCTGTGACGCCTTTGTCTGGTCGCTGAACACAAACGAAGTACGCGAAGTTGCAGCTATGGCAAACTTTTAATCTAAACAAAACCCAAAGTCTAAACGACGCCCTAAGGGCTGTATATATGGAGGAAGAGGGGGGAATTTCGTGGCCCTTGAGGAAGGGGTCCGAAACCAACCCTATCTCTTGTTTCCCCACACATACGGACTCTAAAAACAGCCTATACTTATGTATTTCGAAATTACATGGGCCTGGCCCAATAATAAGGTGACGCAGCACCTAGAATAGCCTCTGGACGAAAGTTATGAAGTAGCATCTTGTATATTTCGTCCAAGGCTTCATGCACGCATTATGGTGGCTTCAACGTCTTGAAATCATCACTTGTAACTCCGTTCTTGTTCCCCATGCGCATGCCATCATCTCCATGCTTGTTCTTGCTCCAATGTTCATCCTTCTCAAAGCTAGGCCCTTCATTTGTAAGCAAAACAAATGTATCCAATTTAGGCAGCATCATATTCTCATGAACATTAGAATCATTACCAAGAAACGAAAGTACCTGGTAATTTAATTGGCGTACGCGAGCTCTAGTAATTGGTCCAGTATGTATAGCAGCAGGGGCTGTGGGTGTAACAATGGTATTGATGTCCTCATCATCCTCCCCTTCTTGAAATGAAGTCGTCCTCGACGGAAGCTCATCTTCCTCACCCAAATAAGGCTTCAAATCTGCAATGTTAAAAGTGGGACTAACCCCAAAATCTGCAGGCAGCTCAAGTTTATATGCATTATCATTTATTTTCTCTAACACCTTAAAAGGACCATCAGCACGTGGCATTAGCTTTGATTTGCGCAAATCAGGAAATCTATCCTTACGCAAATGTAACCAAACAAGATCTCCAGGTGCAAACACAACATGTTTTCTACCCTTATCTCCAGCAAGTTTATATTTAGCATTCATACGCTCAATGTTTTCCTTAGTTAACTCATGCATTTTTAAGATCAATTCAGCATGTTGTTTAGCATCAAAATTAACCTTCTCCGAAGATGGAAGAGGCAACAAATCAATAGGTCCACGAGGTAGGAAACCATACACAATTTCAAAAGGGCACATTTTAGTAGTAGAATGCAATGAACGATTATAAGCAAACTCAATATGAGGCAAGCATTCTTCCCACATTTTCTTATTATTCTTCAAAACAGCCCTAAGCATAGTAGACAATGTTCTATTGACTACTTCAGTTAGTCCATCAGTTTGGGGGTGGCAAGTAGTACTAAAAAGCAGTTTAGTCCCCAACTTAGCCCATAAACATCTCCAAAAGTGGCTAAGAAATTTAGTATCACGATCGGAAACAATAGTATTTGGCACACCATGCAAGCGAATAATTTCACGAAAGAACAAATCAGCAACATTAACAGCATCATCGCTTTTATGACATGGTATAAAGTGTGCCATTTTCGAGAATCTATCCACGACAACAAATATGCTATCCCTCCCCTTCTTTGTTCGAGGTAAACCTAAAACAAAGTCCATAGATATATCCTCCCAACGAACACTAGGTACAGGCAAAGGCATATATAAACCATGAGGATTGAGTCGTGACTTAGCTTTTTGACATGTAGTGCAGCGAGCAACAAAACGCTCAACATCCCGTCTCATCTTTGGCCAAAAGAAATGTGTAGCAAGTACGTCCTCTGTCTTCTTCACGCCAAAGTGTCCCATTAATCCTCCTCCATGCGCCTCCTGCAACAACAAAAGACGAAGAGAGCTAGCTGGAATGCATAGCTTGTTAGCACGGAACACAAATCCATCATTAACGACAAACTTGTTCCAGGTTCTTCCTTCTTTACAATTCTGCAATACATCTTTAAAATCAGCATCATGCACATATTGATCTTTGATGGTCTCCAAACCAAATATTTTGAAGTCAAGTTGTGAAAGCATAGTATAGCGACGAGATAATGCATCAGCAATAACATTTTCTTTACCCTTCTTGTGTTTAATGACATAAGGGAAAGTTTCAATGAATTCAACCCATTTAGCATGTCTACGATTCAGTTTAGCTTGACTTTTAATATGTTTCAAAGATTCATGATCAGAATGTATAACAAATTCTTTGGGCCATAAATAATGTTGCCATGTTTCTAAAGTACGAACAAGAGCATATAGTTCTTTATCATAAGTAGAATAATTCAGACTAGGCCCACTCAATTTTTCAGAAAAGTATGCAACAGGTTTGCCATCTTGTAATAACACACCTCCTAATCCAATTCCACTAGCATCACATTCAAGCTCAAAAGTCTTATTAAAATCAGGAAGTTGGAGTAAAGGAGCATGTGTCAACTTATCTTTCAATACCGTGAAGGCTTCTTCCTGTGCGGTACCCCAAACAAAAGGCACATCCTTCTTTGTAAGCTCGTTGAGAGGTGCAGCAATGGTGCTAAAATCTCTCACAAAACGCCTATAGAAACCAGCGAGTCCAAGAAAACTCCGCACTTGTGTGACCGTTTTGGGCTGCGGCCAACTCTCAATAGCTTCAATCTTGGCTTTATCAACTTCAATTCCCTGTGGAGTAACAACATAGCCAAGAAAAGATACTCGGTCGGTGCAAAAGGTGCACTTCCCAAGGTTACCAAACAAACGTGCATCACGTAGAGCAATAAAAACAGCACGTAAATGTTCCAAATGTTCTTCCAAAGATTTGCTATAAATCAGTATATCATCAAAATAGACTACCACAAATCGTCCAATGAAAGCACGTAAAACTTCGTTCATTAGTCTCATGAAAGTACTAGGTGCATTAGTTAACCCAAAAGGCATGACTAACCACTCATATAAACCAAACTTAGTTTTAAATGCAGTTTTCCATTCATCTCCCAATTTCATACGAATTTGATGGTATCCACTACGCAAATCAACTTTGGAGAATATTGTAGAGCCACTCAATTCATCAAGCATATCATCTAGCCTAGGAATAGGATGACGATAACGAATAGTAATATTATTAATGCCTCTACAATCAACACACATACGCGACGTACCATCCTTTTTAGGCACGAGTATAATAGGAACAACACAAGGACTAAGAGAATCGCGTATATAACCTTTGTCGAGCAGCTCCTGTACTTGACGCATAATCTCCTTCGTCTCCTCTGGATTGGTACGGTATGGTGCACGGTTGGGTAGCGATGCACCGGGAATTAAGTCAATTTGATGCTCAATCCCTCGAATAGGTGGTAATCCCGATGGCACGTCTTGTGGGAAGACGTCAGCGAACTCCTGCAAAATGTTAGTGACAGCAGGGGGCAAAGAGGAAGGCACGTCCTCGAATGAAAATAATGCCTCTTTGCACACAAAAGCATAGCAAACAGATTTGCTGAAATCTAGTTCATCAATATCAGATTTTGTGGCAAGTAAACATGCACTTTTCAATTTAATTTCAGAAACAACACTAGATGGTTTATTATTAGGTTTCATTTGTTGCTCAAATTCCTTTGCCACAATCTGATTTTCACTCTTATTTTTCTCCTGCTTTGCTTTATTAGCTCTATTAATGTCATCTTTCAAAATGGAATCAGGAGTCATAGGAAGCAAAGTAATATTTTTATCCTTATGAACAAGAGTATACTGATTGTTTCTACCATGGTGTACAGAATTTTTATCAAATTGCCATGGTCTACCTAGTAATAAGGAACATGCTTGCATGGGTACCACATCACAATCAACATAATCAGCATATGTAGAGATACTAAAATGCACACGAACAGTACGTGTTACCTTAACCTTGCCGCTGTTGTTGAACCATTGGATGTAGTAAGGATGTGGATGTGGTCTTGTGGTGAGAGATAGCTTCTCCACCATCTCCATGCTAGCCAAGTTGTTACAGCTCCCTCCATCTATGATGACGCGAACAGAACGTTCCTTCACAACTCCCTTTGTATGGAACAAATTATGCCTCTGATTTTGCTCTGCTTGTGTGACCTGCACACTCAAAACACGTTGAGCAACTAAACATTCATACCTATCAGCGTCTTCAGGAGCCATGTATTGCGTCTCATTTTCAGAATCATCTCCACCATGTTCTTCACGTGTAATAAGAGCCAAAGTCTCCTCATCATAGTCACTAGCGGACTCATACCCACCATCCTCAGTAGCAATCATGACACGCTGAGATTTGCATTCTCTCGCAAAATGTCCTCTTCCCTTACAACGACGACAAATAACATCACTTGTGTGCCCTGTCGATGCCATGGAAGAAGAAGAGCTCTGCGCAGGCCCGGCAGGTGTGCTCTTGGCAGAGAGTGGTGGTTGTGCCTGCTTTCTTGTATCACGGCTGGAGGTGGCACCTGATGGAGGTGATGGTGAAGTGGAAGTAGAAGATGTACGCGGTGTCCATGATGAAGGTCGACCTGCAGAAAAGTTAGTTCGCGCCAATGCCTGTCGATCCTGCACTTCACGTTCAGCTTTACAAGCAAGATGGAATAAATGAGTGATCTTATTATAATCCTTATACTCTAGAATGGTCTGAATCTCTTTATTTAATCCACCCATAAAACGTGCAAGCATAGCTTCATTCTCCTCAACAATACCACATCTAATCATGCCAGTTTGTAATTCCTGATAATATTCTTCTACAGAATTTTTCCCTTGTCTTAAACGCTGCAATTTTTGAAGTAATTCACGTTGATAATATGGTGGAACCCAACGAGTACGCATAGCAGTTTTCAAAGCAGCCCAAGTAGCTGGAACAGGATATAATCTACAATGTTCAGACCACCAAACACATGCAAAGCTAGTGAAAGCACAAACAGCAGCAGGAACACGTCTCTCCTCAGGATATTGTAAACATGTAAATCGTTGTTCAATTTCTAACTCCCAAGTAAGATATATATCAGGAACATATCTACCCTCAAACGGTGGAATATTCAATTTCAGTTTAGGGAGATGGTCATGATCTCGTACCTGAGGTGGTGGTGCCGGCCTACCGTTGCGAATATATACCTGAGGTCGACCTGCTGGTGGTGGTGCTGGTGGCTGCACGTAGTTCTGATTTTGATCAACCTCATCCTCATAATCGCCCGCATAATCGTCATCCTCCTCAGCCGCCGCAGGAGCAGGAGCCAAAGAAGCATCAACAGTAGGTGCAGCAGCACCCGAATTTTGACCAATCTCAATTGGAACGCGCTGTGCCCGTCCCACTTGATTTGGAAGGCGGCGTTGGAGATGTGGTTGTTGTTGTTGTAGAGGTGCGACATATGCAGCCGGTGGTGGTTGGGGAAGACGCTTGAGTAATTCAGTAAACTTGTTATCCAGCTTTGTCTCAAACGACTTCTCCACGGCATCTATCTTCTCCATAGCCTCTTCAAATCTGTTTAGCACATCTCCCACCTGGCCACTCATCATTTGCTGAAATTTATCATGCAACTCCTTGTTCGTCATGTTCTCCCAATCAGTCTCATCGGCTTGTGAACCTGCCATGGTTAGCAGCAATAGACACACAAAAGAATATGATCCTGCAGACTACTAGAAGTGGTGGTGATGGTGGTGTGTCACAAAACCTTCAAGCGAATCTCAAATTCTTACCAGTTCTTACCCAGCAGCAGGTGGTGATCGGCAACCGTTGTAGGCAAAAACTCTCAAAGCTTGGATATAGCGATTACCAGGGAGAGTCAAACGCACGATGTAGACTTATGTGGAGCTGGGAAGGCTTATAATATGGTAGCAAAATGGTAAGCAATAATCAATTCAGAGATGCAAAGTTGAATAAACGCGCAACGACGGTACTGTGCTGGTCCTAGGCTAGACCGTGCTAGAGACGCGAGCCTAGAACACTAACAAAATCACGGCGCTGCACGTAAACAAGGGAAAAGCACACTCTGGAAATTTTTTTCGCTCTTTTTTTTTGCGCTCCTCTTTTTTTTGCGAAAAATCACTATAATGGCGAGTGTCTCAAAACTCTTCCCAGGTCAAACTGACGGGATGGGCACAAATTTTTTTGACTATTTTTTTTTCGAAAATCAGGGCAGCGACGACGAAAAAGTGCGACAAAAAATCACTATGATGGCGAGTGTCTCAAAACACTACCCGGGGCCTAAAAATAGGATAGGGAACAAATATTTTTGGTTGCCGATTTTTTTTTACGAGACCTACTCAGGCAAGGAAACACGAAACGGAAAATATATGGATCTCTAAAACCAACCGAATATGAAAAGAACTCGGATTGGTTGTGGATATATGGCGGTAGGATATGGCAGCGGTGGTGGTATATGGTAGCGGTAGTGGTATATGGATACGGATCGGTGGTGGTATATGGATACGGATTGGTGGTGGTATATGGATACGGATTCAAAGCGGTGGCGGATAAGCAATGGTGGTAGATGGCAAGGCGATGATGATGGTGCGGCGGCGGCGTGACAACTTATGACCAGAACTCGAAACTCTAAAAGACTAGACTCTAAGACCAGCAACTTGACACGACGATGCAACCGCAAATTCAACAAAGCAAAAACCCTAAAAGATTATGCAAAGGCTCAGATTGGTTCGGATATGATGAACTAACCCTAATTTTTTTGTGGCTTTTTCGTGGACTGTAGGTATGAAGAACAGACTCGATCTAAACTACGAAAAACTGCAAAAATCTCACCGAGCAACCTGGAAATCTGATACCACTTGATAGAGGCAAAGGTGTCCCGTCTTTCGATGAGATGATGGATATCGCTTTGGTGGAAGTCGACTTTGACGATCCGACTACGAACGTGCGAGGACGTCGCGCCTTAGCAATCGCTAAACCAACTCCGAGAGGTTATCGACCACGCCGGAGCACGATCAACCTGACCACGAGGGTCTGTTTCCTGCGAGCAAACGAAGAACAAGCAAGAAACTGAGATTGCAATCTGGATATTGCGAATATAAGATGAAAGCTTTATTGATCAAGGTGGAGTTCTGTGACGCCTTTGTCTGGTCGCTGAACACAAACGAAGTACGCGAAGTTGCAGCTATGGCGAACTTTTAATCTAAACAAAACCCAAAGTCTAAACGACGCCCTAAGGGTTGTATATATGGAGGAAGAGGGGGGAATTTCGTGGCCCTTGAGGAAGGGGTCCGAAACCAACCCTATCTCTTGTTTCCCCACACATACGGACTCTAAAAACAGCCTATACTTATGTATTTCGAAATTACATGGGCCTGGCCCAATAATAAGGTGACGCAGCACCTAGAATAGCCTCTGGACGAAAGTTATGAAGTAGCATCTTGTATATTTCGTCCAAGGCTTCATGCACGCATTATGGTGGCTTCAACGTCTTGAAATCATCACTTGTAACTCCGTTCTTGTTCCCCATGCGCATGCCATCATCTCCATGCTTGTTCTTGCTCCAATGTTCATCCTTCTCAAAGCTAGGCCCTTTATTTGTAAGCAAAACAAATGTATCCAATTTAGGCAGCATCATATTCTCATGAACATTAGAATCATTACCAAGAAACGAAAGTACCTGGTAATTTAATTGGCGTGCGCGAGCTCTAGTAATTGGTCCAGTATGTATAGCAGCAGGGGCTGTGGGTGTAACAATGGTATTGATGTCCTCATCAGACACCGAACACACACTTCTCTGGGTTAAGCCGCAGGTTCACCTGGCGCAGGCTCTCGAAGGTCTATTCCAAGTCTTGAATCAAGGTTCTCGCCTCCCGAGATTTCACCACTATGTCGTCGACATAGGCCTCTGTGTTTCTCCCGAGCTACCGCCCCAAGGCGATGTGCATCATCCGCTGAAAGGTAGCGCCGGCGTTGCGCAGCCCGAAGGGCATGCAAGTTTAGCAGTACACCCCACACGGGGTCAGGAAGGCTGTCTTCTCTACGTCTTCTACTGCCATCTTGATCTGGTGATACCCTGAGAATGCGTCCAGGAAGCACAGCAGGCTGCACTCGGCGGTGGAGTCGACGATCTGATCGATGCGGGGGAGCGGGAACGGATCTTGGGGGCAGGCCTTATTAAGGTTGGTGAAGTCGACGCACATCCGCTCCTTCCCGCCTCTCTTCGGGACTACGACGGGGTTTGCCAGCCAGGTGGGATACCGAACCTCGCGAATGGCACCCGCCGCCTCCAGCTTGCGGGTCTCCTGGACGATGAAGGCTTGCTTCTCCGTGGATTGCCGCCTCACTTGTTGCTTGACAGGGCGCACGTTGGGGCACACCCTTAAGTGATGCTGAATCACCTCTCTTGGAACCCCTACCAGCTGATTAGGTTCCCATGCGAATATGTCCTTGTTTGCGCGCAAGAACCTCACCAGCGCCTCTTCTTGGACGGCATCGAGGCCGGCACCTATGGTAAAGGTGGCTCCTGAGGGTCCGTCCTCATTGACTGGCACTTGCTTGGTTTCCGCCTTGTCTTGGGTGAACAGTTGCTTCTTCTTGGTAGGCGCGGCCTTCTTGGCCGGGGGTACCGGCACCGGCAGGCTGTGCCGCCGCTGCAGTCTTGAAGGCAAGCTTGAGTGCCGTTACGGCCTCCTTGGTGTCCCCCTTGATGGTGAGGACGCCCTTGCTCCTAGGCATCTTCATAAGGTTGTAGGCCGGGTGAGTCGCCGCCATGAACTGGGTGAGAGCTGGGTACCCGAGGATGACGTTGTACGGGAGGCCGATGCGAGCGATGTCGAAGTCGACCAGCTCAGTGCGGTAGTTGTCGCGCGTGCCGAAGGTGACTGGGAGACGGATCTGTCCCAGAGAGTGGGCGGCGCCGCCACCAACTCCTGAGAAGGGCTTGCTGAGACTGAGCCGCTCGAGCGTCACGTGAAGAAGGCTGAAGGCCTCCACGGAGAGCAAGTTGAGGCCGGCACCGCCGTCGATGAGGGTCTTGGTAACAGCCACGTTACAGATGGTGGGCGTGCAGAGCATTGGGAGCATGCCCGAGCCGACGGTGGAGTCAGGATGGTCTTCTGAGCTGAAGGTGAGGTCAGCCTCTGCTGCAGCCCAACCTGGCGGAGCCCTCGGGTGCTTGGAAGCGGCCCCAATCTCACGGAGGAACGGCTTGACATGGTGATCTGAAGGCGGCGCTTGAGAGCCGCCCAGCAGGGCTGCGACTGCGTGGTGCGCCGGCACCATGTAGCGAGCAGTGAAGAGGTCGCGGAGTTCCCCCCAGGATGCCACCATGGATCCAGGGAGGTTGAGCAGCCAGGCGCGTGGCTCACCGGTGAGGGCCATGGGGAACCAGTTGGCCATGACCTTGTCGTCACCCCCGGCCTCGAGGACGGCCTCCTCGTACGCCAGTAGGAACGGCGACGGGTCTGCCGCGCCGTCATAGCGCGGCGGCATCTCCGGCCTGAACTTGGGTGGCCATCGCACCTGTCGCAGGGCGGGAGCCAGGGCTCGGAGCCCCCTAGCCCCGTCAACACCGGCCGCAAGAGCGGATTGCGGAGCACCCGCCATGGGGGCGAAGTGTGGCGGCGCGGGGCGCAGGCCGGTGGTGGAGAAGCTACGACACACCCCTACCTGGCGCGCCAAATGTCGGATGTGGGGTTCCGGCAAAACCCTTAAGGTTCGAACTCTGGGGTGCGCGCGAAGTTCTTTCCCTCCTACCGATCCACGCCCTAGCTCTCTAAGATCTCGCGGACGAACTCGACGAACTCGCAACACAGAGAGACACGAGATTTATACTGGTTCGGGCCACCGTTGTGGTGTAATACCCTACTCGAGTGTGTGGTGGTGGATTGCCTCTTGGGCTGATGAAGAACAGTACAAGGGGAAGAACAGCCTCCTGAGGTTGAGGTGTTCTTGTGCTCTGTGGACTTGTGGATGAGAACTCGATATGTTCCCCTTAGTTCAACCTACCTCTACTGTGGTGGCTAGCTCTACTTATATAGGCCCTGGTCCTCTCCCCAAATATTGAGCGGGAAGGGTGCCAACAACGGCGGCCGAATTTGAAAGGGGACAGCTAGTACAAGCTATCCTGACAAAAGTGGTCTTCGCCTGCAAAAGGCTCCGGTGGTGACGTCGTCTTGGGCCCTACGGTGACCTCCGTCTGGCCGTCCTGCTGGCCTTGGTCTTGTTGCACCGATATGGAAACCTTTGCCTGATGCCTCGGTACTCCGCGCCTGCGCTTGCTTCCTTAGGACCAAAGAGGAAACAAGGACGCTGCACGCGCTGGTGCCCGCCTGGTGCCGAGCGTCATTGCTCACGCCACGAGAGCCTCGTGAGGTTTGCCCCGCCTTGATATCTCCGCTCCTCGTGAGCCTGCCTAGCTAGGCCGCTCCTGAGGAGGTCTTGCGTTGTCCGCCCCGCGAGGCTTGGCCCCTCGCGAGGGTCTTGATTGCCTTGTCGATGAAGATGGGCCGTACAGGCCCGCTAGCATAGCCACGTCGTGGGCCGCAGGCAGGCAAGTCTGGGGACCCCCGTTCCCAGAACGCCGACAAGCGTCTATCCCCAAGCTTATCTTCCCTAGTACACAACAAACACCTTGTTGTTCCTTTGTCTTCGAGCAAGCTCTGGTCGATTCAAGGATCCCTGTTCTTGTTTCATCGCTTCTGGACTCTACCCGAGGAATGACTAATCTAGCAGACACGGTCTGGCCGAGCAGAGTGTGTTCCGTCGCAGAGTTCACGTGGTGACCACGGTGCTGGCAAGCCCGTGCCCGCGCACTGGCAGTTGGACCCCTCCTCCTCGTCTGTTTCTTCGATCTCTCGACACCTCTCCATGTCTTGTCTTAGCCACGCCCTCGCCCTGGACCCCGCTCCCCCTCCTCCTTCTTCGTCCTCACGTGCCAGCAGCCGTGCCCGTGGGCACACAGTGCACTCGGTGAGCGACTGGACTTCTTCCTTCCCGCGTCTGCCCCCTCTGCGCCTCTGGTACTCCCCTGACCCTCTCTTGTCATCGTCAGAACCTGTCCTCGAGCGCGCACGGACGCGGTCACACCGGCGCAGCGGCCACGCGTCCTCGGCGGTCTTTGGCCATGGCCTCGACACTGCGACAATATAAGCCAGCCCCGAGGTCCTCCGAGTACACCATTGGCCTCCTCTCCCTCCTAGCTCCCTCCTCGACCCTCTACCCTGACCTCCCAGTGTCGAACTCCTCCACTCCGGCCACCATTGTCGTCTCGGCCTCCGCCTAAATTTGGACCCTTTTCCTCCCTCATACCACCACTAGTTAACCCACCGAACTCCTGCGGATCTCCCCTACTGCTCGCCTCAACCACCGGATTCCCGCAGCCCTCTCCCCATCGTCGACCAACCCCATCCTCCGCCGAGGCCGAGGCCCTCCCTGTTCCCGGGCTTGCCGGAGAGCGTGAGCCCTCCAGGCGGGTGCGCCTCGCCGCCCTGAGTCCTCCGGTGGCCGGAGCGTCGTTGGGGATTGCCGGTGGCGCCCGAACGAGCGTCGGCACTACGAGGCCATATTCTGCTTTGGGGCACCCAGCGGGAGGAAGAAGACAGCCGGCCATGCAGGCCCCACCTGCCAGCGGACCCCACGGGTCAGTCGCAGAGGGAGTTGACCCGGTCATTAACGTGGATAAGGGGAGGCAGCTTTCTGTGAATACATTTTCTTCTTCCAAAAACGTACTTCATCGCGTCTTCACAGTGTAATGTGCTTTCTCTGCAAAGCATATTCTCTAAAATACGCTTTCAGTTTCAGCCCCGCGGCCGAATCTCCTATATTGTAAACGTTCGCCTGTTAGCAGCAAAAATGGACAGTTTTTAATTCTTTTTCTGCCTAACGAACGAACGGTCATATCTCCGCGACCGTCACTCCGATTCAGGTGATTCAAAAGCCCATGTTCTCTATTTGTCGAGCCCGTTCTGTTGGTACCATTTTCATGATGTTCTAAAATTCTGAAAATGACCATTTGCCCTTGCCCCTAATCAGCCCCCTCCGTGAGAGAAACGTTTCTCGCGATTCATTCTGCGAGTTCACCGCACTTCTTCCCGATTACTTCTTCATCCCCAGGTAAGCCACGATAGCGACTTGCATGATGGCCTTGCAATAGCCATGGTTTTGGAGGAAATATGCCTAAGAGGCAATAATAAAGTTGTTATTTTATATCTCCTTATTCATGATAAAGTTTTATTATTCATGCTATAATTGTATTGATCGGAAACCTAAATACATGTGTGAATACATAAACAAATACCGTGTCCCTAATAAGCCTCTACTAGACTAGCTCGTTGATCAAGGATGGTTAAGGTTTCCTAACCATAGACATGTGTTGTCATTTGATAACGGGATCACATCATTAGGAGAATGATGTGATGGACAAGACCCATCCGTTAGCTTAGCATAATGATCGATCAGTTATTGCTATTGCTTTCTTCATGTCAAATACATATTCCTTAGACTATGAGATTATGCAACTCCCGAATACCGAAGGAATACCTTGTGTGCTATAAAACGTCACAACGTAACTGGGTGATCATAAAGATGCTCTACAGGTATCTCCGAAGGTGTTTGTTGAGTTGGCCTAGATCTATATTAGGATTTGTCACTCCGAGTATCGGAGAGGTATCCCTAGGCCCTCTCGGTAATACACATCATAAGCTTGCAAGCAAATGACTAAGGAGTTAGTCACGAGGTGATGTATTACAGAACGAGTAAAGAGACTCGCCGATAACGAGATTGAACTAAGTATAGAGATACCGACAGTCGAATCTCGGGCAAGTAACATACCTACACACAATGGGAATTATGTATGTTGTCATAAAGGTTTAACCGATAAAAGATCTTCGTGGAATATGTAGGAATCCATATAAGCATCCAGGTCCCGCTATTGGTTATTGACCAGAGAGGTGTCTCGGTCATGACTACATAATTCCCGAACCCGCAGGGTTGCACGCTTAACGTACGTTGATGCTGGAGTAGTATTGGGATATTTGATGAGTGATAACAAAATGTTGTTCGGTGTCCCGGATAAGACCCGGACGTCACGAGGAGTCTCGTAATGGTCGAGAGGTAAAAAATTATATATGGGAAGTCATATTTTGGGTTCCGGAAAAAAGTGCAGTTTTGTCGGTATTGTACCAGGAAGCTTCTAGAAGGTTCCTAAGGATTCCAGAGTCGTCCAGAAGTCCACAAGTGGGTCCACCATGACCCAAGGTCTAGCATGGACTGTGGGGAGGTGCCCTGGACTTATTGGGCTAGGCGCACCATGTCCTCTAAAGCCCACGTGGCTAGGGAAGTCAAAAAAAGGAAGGAGTCCTAGTAGGAATAGGATTGGACTTGGACTTGGAGTCCAAGTCCTCTCCCCCTTAGCTGCGCCCTAGGGCTTGGAGGGGATGTTTCCCATGCCCCTCCACCTATATATAGAGGGGAGGGGCACCCCAAGAGGACACAAACCCTTGGCGCCCCTCTCTCTCCTGTTACTCTGTAGTTCCACAGCCTCGTCCCGGCGACGCTTAGCGAAGCGCTGTCGGTACTCCACCACCACCATCACCACCATGCCGTCATGTTGGTTGTGATCCCATCTACTTCTCCTATTTCGCTTGCTGGATCAGGAAGGAGGAGATGTCATCGAGCTGCACATGTGCTAAACTCAGAGGTGTCGTCCGTTCGACACTAGATCGGTTGGATAGTGATCGGACCGCGAAGAGTATGACTACTTCAACCGCGTTGTTAAACGCTTCCGCTTACGGTCTATGAGGGTATGTAAACACACTCTCCCCTCTCGTTTCTATGCATCTCCTTGGATAGATCTTGCGTGTGCGTACAAATTTTTTGTTTTCCATGGAACGTTTCCCAACAGTGGCATCATGAGCAAGGTCTATGCGTAGATGATATGCACGAGTAGAACACAAAGAATTGTTGGAGGTGATAGTCATACTGCTTACCACCAACATCTTATTTTGATTTGGTGGTGTTGTGGATGAAGCGGCCCGGACCAACCTTACATGTCCACGCACATGAGACCGGTTCCACCGACTGACATGCAACTAGTTTTGCATAAAGGTGGCTGACGGGTGTCTGTTTCTCCTACTTTAGTTGAATCGAATTTAACTATGGCCGGTCCTTGAAGAAGGTTAAAACAGCAAACTTGATGAATCACCGTTGTGGTCTTTGCCGTAGGTAAGAACGGTTCTTTCTAGAAACCCGTAGCAGCCACGTAAAACTTGCAACAACAAAGTAGAGGACGTCTAACTTGTTTTTGCAGGGTATGTTGTGATGTGATATGATCAAGACATGATGTGATATACGTTATTGTATGAGATGATCGTGTTTTGTAAGATATCAGGCAACCGACAGGAGACTTATGGTTGTCTCTTTATTGTATAAAATGCAAACGCCATGTAATTGCTTTACTTTATCGCTATGAGTTAGCAATAGTTGTAGAAGCAGTAGTTGGCGAGATGACCACGACGCAATGATGGAGATCAAGGTGTCGAGTGATATGTCCATTTTGCATCATGCTTTTATATCGATATTTATTACATTATGGGCTGTTATTACACATTATGTCACAATACTTATGCCTATTCTCTCTTATTGTACAAGGTTTACATGAAGAGGGAGAATGCCGGCAACTAGAATTCTGGGATGGAAAAGGAGCAAATATTAGAGACCTATTCTGCACAACTCCAAAAGTCCTGAAACTTCACGGGGGCACGTTTTGGAATATATAAAAATACTGGCGAAAGAATCAACCAGAGGGGGCCCACACCCTGGCCACGAGGGTGAGGGCGTGCCCTACCCCCTGGGCGCGCCCCCTGTCTCGTGGGCCCCCTGGCAGGCCTCCGGTGCCCATCTTCTACTATATGAAGTCTTTCATCCTAGAAAAAATCAGAAGGAAACTTTCGGGACGAAGCGCCGCCGTCTCGAGGCGGAACCTTGGCGGAACCAATCTAGGGCTCCGGTGGAGCTGTTCTGCCGGGGAAACATCCCTCCAGGAGGGGGAAATTCTCACCATCGTCATCACCATCGATCCTTTCAGCAGGAGGGGGTCAATCTCCATCAACATCTTCACCAGCACCATCTCCTCTCAAACCCTAGTTCATCTCTTGTATCCAATCTTTGTCTCAAAACCTCAGATTGGTACCTATGGGTGGCTAGTAGTGTTGACTACTCCTTGTAGTTGATGCTAGTTGGTTTATTTGGTGGAAGATCATATGTTCAGATCCTTCATGCATATTAATACCCCTATGATTATGAACATGAATATGATTTGTGAGTAGTTACGTTTGTTCCTGAGGACATGGGAGAAGTCTTCCTATAAGTAGTCATGTGAATTTGGTATTCGTTCGATATTTTGATGAGATGTATGTTGTCTTTCCTCTAGTGGTGTTATGTGAATGTCGACTACATGACACTTCACCATTGTTTGGGCCTAGGGGAAGGCATTGGGAAGTAATAAGTAGATGATGGGTTGCTAGAGTGACAGAAGCTTAACCCCTAGTTTATGCGTTGCTTCGTAAGGGGCTGATTTGGATCCATATGTTTCATGCTATGGTTAGGTTTACCCTAATACTTCTTTTGTAGTTGCGGATGCTTGCAATAGGGGTTAATCATAAGTGGGATGCTTGTCCAAGGAAGGGCAGCACCCAAGCACCGGTCCACCCACATATCAAATTATCAAAGTAACGAATGCGAATCATATGAGCGTGATGAAAACTAGCTTGAAGATAATTCCCATCTGTCCTCGGGAGCGCTTTCTTCTATATAAGAGTTTGTCCAGGCTTGTCCTTTGCTACAAAAAGGATTGGGCCACCTTGCTGCACCTTGTTTATTTTTGTTACTTGTTACCCGTTGCAAATTACCTTATCACAAAACTATCTGTTACCGATAATTTCAGTGCTTGCAGAGAATACCTTACTGAATACCGCTCGTCATTTCCTTCTGCTCCTCGTTGGGTTGGACACTCTTACTTATCGAAAGGACTACGATAGATCCCCTACACTTGTGGTTCATCAAGACTCTTTTCTGGCGCCATTGCCGGGGAGTGAAGCGCCTTTGGTAAGTGGAATTTTGTAAGGACAAATTTATAAAGTGTGTTGAAATTTACTGTCACTTGTTACTATGGAAAGTAATCCTTTGAGGGGCTTGTTCGGGGTATCTTCACCCCGATCAGTAGAGCAAAGAGTGGCTCCTCAAACTACTGAACCTACTGAAAATGTTTACTTTGAAATTCCTTTGGGTATGATAGAGAAACTGCTAGCTAATCCTTTTACAGGAGATGGAACATTACATCCCGATTTGCACCTAATCTATGTGGATAAAGTTTGTGGATTATTTAAGCTTGCAGGTATGCCCGAGGATGTTATCGAGAAGAAGGTCTTCCCTTTATCTTTGAAGGGAAAGGCATTGACACGGTTTAGGGCTATGTTATGATGTGGGATCATGGAACTACAACCGATTCAAATTGGAATTTCATCAGAAGTTTTATCCTATGTATCTTGTTCATCGTGGTCGTAATTATATATATAATTTTTGGCCTCGTGAAGGAGAAAGCATCGCTAAATCTTGGGGGAGGCTTAAGTCAATGTTATATTCATGCCCCAATCATGAGCTCTCAAGAGAAATTATTATTCAAAAAAATTATGCTCGGCTTTCTCTCAATAATCGCTCCATGCTCGATACTTCTTGTACTGGTTCTTTTATGACGAAGACTATTGAATTTAAATGGGATTTATTGGAAAGAATTAAACGCAACTCTGAAGATTGGGATCTCGACGAAGGTAAGGAGTCAGGTATAACACCTAAGTTTGATTGTGTTAAATCTTTTATGGATACCGATGTTTTCCGTGAATTTAGCACTAAATATGGACTTGACTCTGAGATAGTAGCTTCTTTCTGTGAATCATTTGCTACTCATGTTGATCTCCCTAAGGAGAAGTGGTTTAAATATAATCCTCCCGTTGAAGTAAAAGTAGTGGAACCTGTTAAAGTTGAAGAAAAGACTATCACTTATAACGTTGATCCTATTGTTCCTACCGCTTATATTGAGAAACCACCTTTCCCTGTTAGAATAAAGGATCATGCTAAAGCTTCAACTGTGGTTCGTAAGAGTAATACTAGAACACATACACCCCCTGAGCAAATTAAAGTTGAACCTAGTATTGCTATGGTTAAAGATCTCTTGGCCGATAATATTGATGGGCATGTTATTTACTTCTGTGATGAAGCTGCTAGAATCGCTAGACCCAATACTAAGGGTAAGCATAGACCTGTTGTTGGCATGCCTGTTGTTTCTGTTAAAATAGGAGATCATTTTTATCATGGCTTGTGTGATATGGGTGCTACTGCAAGTGCAATACCTCATTCCTTATACAAAGAAATTATGCATGATATTGCACCTACTGAGATAGAAGAAATTGATGTTACAATTAAGCTTGCCAATAGAGATACTATTTCACCAGTTGGGATTGTTAGAGATGTTGAAGTCTTGTGTGGGAAAGTTAAATATCCTACTGATTTTCTTGTTCTTGGTTCCCCACAAGATGACTTTTGTCCCATTATATTTGGCAGACCCTTCTTGAATACTGTTAATGCTAAGATAGATTGCAAAAAGGATATTATTACTATTGGCTTAGGGGATATGTCTCATGATTTTAATTTTGCTAAATTTCGTAGACAACCCCATGATAAAGAATTGCCTAGTAAAGATGAAATTATTGGTCTTGCTTCTATTGCCGTGCCTCCTAATGATCCTTTAGAACAATATTTGCTAGACCATGAAAATGATATGTTTATGAATGAAAGAAGGGAAATAGACGAAGTATTCTTTAAACAAGGACCTATTTTGAAACACAAGTTGCCTGTTGAAATTCTAGGGGATCCTCCTCCACCCAAGGGTGATCCCGTGTTTGAGCTTAAGCCTTTACCTGATACTCTTAAATATGCTTATCTTGATGAAAAGAAGATATATCCTGCTATTATTAGTGCTAACCTTTCTGAGCAGGAAGAAGAGAAATTATTGAAAACTCTGAAGAAGCACCGTGCTGCTATTGGATATACTCTTGATGATCTTAAGGGCATTAGTGCCACTCTATGCCAACACAAATAAAATTGGAGAAAGACGTTAAACCGGTTGTTGATCACCAACGAAGGTTAAATCCTAAGATGAAAGAAGTGGTAAGAAAAGAAATACTAAAGCTTTTGGAGGCAGGTATAATTTATCCTGCTGCTCATAGTCAGTGTGTAAGTCCTGTCCATTGTGTCCCTAAGAAGGGAGGTATTACTGTTGTTCCTAATGATAAAGATGAATTGATCCCAAGAAGAATTGTTACAAGTTATAGAATGGTAATTGATTTTCGCAAACTAAATAAGGCTACTAAAAAGTATCATTACCCTTTACCTTTTATTGATCAAATGCTAGAAAGATTATCCAAACACACACATTTTTGCTTTCTAGACGGCTATTCTGGTTTCTCAAAAATACCTGTGTCAAAAGAAAATGAAGTTTCTATGATCTGATCGCAGAGGCAAATATTTGAGTTACGAGTTTAGCCTTCATTTAAAACAATGTGGAATCATTTCACAACTCACGCCACCTGGAACACCATAGCGTAATGGTGTGTCCGAACATCGTAAACCGTACTTTATTGGGTATGGTGCGTTCTATGATGTCTCTTATCGATTTACCATTATTGTTTTGGGGTTATGCATTAGAGACATCCTCATTCACGTTAAATAGGGCACCATCTAAATCTGTTGAGATGACACCGTATGAACTGTGGTTTGGCAACAAACCTAAGTTGTTGTTTCTTAAACGTTTGGGGATGCGATGCTTATGTCAAAAGGCTTCAGCCTGATAAGCTCGAACCCAAATCGGAGAAGTGCGTCTTCATAGGATACCCTAAGGAAACAATTGGGTACACCTTCTACCACAAATCCGAAGGCAAGATCTTTGCTGCGAAGAATGGAACCTTTCTAGAGAAGGAGTTTCTCGCGAAAGAAGTGAGTGGGAGGAAAATAGAACTTGATGAGGTAATCGTACCTTCTCTCGAATTGGAAAATAGCACATTAGAGAAATCCGTTCCCGTGATGCCTGCACCAACTAGAGAGGTAGCAGATGATAATGATCATGAAACTTCATATCAAGTTGCTACTGAACCTCGTGGGTCAACTAGAGCACGATCCGCACCAGAGTGGTACGGTAATCCTGTCCTGGAAGTCATGTTACTAGACCAAGGTGAACCTACGAACTATGAAGAAGCTATGATGAGCCCAGATTCCGACAGATGCCTTGAGGCCATGAAATCTGAGATAGGATCCATGTATAAGAACAAAGTATGGACTTTGGTGGACTTGCCCGAGGATCGACAAGCCACAGAAAATAGATGGATCTTCAAGAAGAAGACTGACATTGATGGTAATGTTACTGTCTACTAATCTCGAATTGTTTCGAAAGGTTTTTGACAAGTTCAAGGAGTTGACTACAAATGAGACTTTCTCACCGGTAGGATTTCAAAACAGCATTCCTTAATGGATATCTTAAAGAAGAGTTGTATATGATGCAACCAGAAGGTTTTGTCGATCCTAAAGGTGCTAAAAAAGTGTGCAAGCTCCAACGATCCATCAATGGACTGGTGCAAGCATCTCGGAGTTGGAATATGCACTTTGATGAGGTGATCAAAGCATATAGTTTTATATAGACTTACGGTGAAGCCTGCATTTACAATAAAGTGAGTGGGAGTTCTGTAGCATTTCTGATATATATGTGGATGACATATTGTTGATTGGAAATTATATAGAATTTCTAGATAGCATAAAAGGATACTTGAATAATAACTTTTCAACGAAAAACCTTGGTGAAGCTGCTTACATATTAGGCATCCAAATCTATAGGGATAGATCGAGACGCTTAATAGGACTTTCACAAAGTACATACCTTGGCAAAGTTTTGAAGAAGTTCAAAATAGATCAGTCAAAGAAAGAGTTCTTGCATGTGTTGCAAGGTGTGAAGTTGAGTAAGACTCAAAGCCTGACCACGGCAGAAGATAGAGAGAGAATGAAAGTCATTCCCTACGCCTCAGCCATAGATTCTATAAAGTATGCCATGTTGTGTACCAGACCTATTGTGTACCTTGCCATGAGTTTGGCAAGGGGGTACAGTAGTGATCAAGGAGTGGATCACTGGACAACGGTCAAAATTATCCTTAGAAGACTAAGGAAATGTTTCTTGGTTACGGAGGTGATAAAGAGTTTGTTGTAAAGGGTTATGTCGATGCAAGCTTTGACACCGATTCAGATGACTCTTAGTCTCATTCTGGATACATACTGAAAGTGGGAGCAATTAGCTAGAGTAGCTCGATGCAGAGCATTGTAGACATAGAAATTTGCAAAATACATACGGATCTGAATCTGGCAGACCCATTGACTAAACCTTTCTCACAACCAAAACATGATCACACCTTATTACTCTTTTTGGGTGTTAATCACATGGCGATGTGAACTAGATTATTGACTCTACTAAACCCTTTGGGTATTAATCACATGGTGATGTGAACTATTGATGTTATTCACATGGCGATGTGAACTAGATTATTGACTCTAGTGAAAGTGGGAGACTGAAGGAAATATGCCCTAGAGGCAATAATAAAGTTGTTATTTTATTTTTCCTTATTCATGATAAAGGTTTATTATTCATGCTATAATTGTATTGATCGGAAACCTAAATACATGTGTGAACACATAAACAAATACCGTGTCCCTAGTAAGCCTCTACTAGACTAGCTCGTTGATCAAAGATGGTTAAGGTTTCCTAACCATAGAATGTGTTGTCATTTGATAATGGGATCACATCATTAGGAGAATGATGTGATGGACAAGACCCATCCGTTAGCTTAGCATAATGATCATTCAGTTTATTGCTATTGCTTTCTTCATGTCAAATGCATATTCCTTCGACTATGAGATTATGCAACTCCCGAATACCGGAGGAATACCTTGTGTGCTATCAAACGTCACAACGTAACTGGGTGATCATAAAGATGCTCTACAGGTATCACTGAAGGTGTTTGTTGAGTTGGCATAGATCGATATTAGGATTTTTCACTCCGAGTATCGGAGAGGTATCTCTAGGCCCTCTCGGTAATACACATCATAAGCTTGCAAGCAAATGACTAAGGAGTTAGTCACGAGGTGATGTATTACGGAATGAGTAAAGATACTTGTCGGTAACGAGATTGAACTAGGTATAGAGATACCGATGATCGAATCTCGGGCAAGCACTACTGCAGGATGCTGCTAACGCGACACTACGATCAGAGACCCTTCGAGAAACTGTGATGAGGACATCAATACCATTGTTACACCCACAGCCCTGCTGCTATACATACTGGACCAATTACTAGAGCTCGCGCACGCCAATTAAATTACCAGGTACTTTCGTTTCTTGGTAATGATTCTAATGTTCATGAGAATATGATGCTGCCTAAATTGGATACATTTGTTTTGCTTACAAATGAAGGGCCTAGCTTTGAGAAGGATGAACATTGGAGCAAGAACAAGCATGGAGATGATTGCCATCATTTGTAAGCAAAACAAATGTATCCAATTTAGGCAGCATCATATTCTCATGAACATTAGAATCATTACCAAGAAACGAAAGTACCTGGTAATTTAATTGGCGTGCGCGAGCTCTAGTAATTGGTCCAGTATGTATAGCAGCAGGGCTGTGGGTGTAACAATGGTATTGATGTCCTCATCACAGTTTCTCGAAGGGTCTCTGATCGTAGTGTCGCGTTAGCAGCATCCTGCAGTAGTGCTTGCCCGAGATTCGATCATCGGTATCTCTATACCTAGTTCAATCTCGTTACCGACAAGTATCTTTACTCATTCCGTAATACATCACCTCGTGACTAACTCCTTAGTCATTTGCTTGCAAGCTTATGATGTGTATTACCGAGAGGGCCTAGAGATACCTCTCCGATACTCGGAGTGAAAAATCCTAATATCGATCTATGCCAACTCAACAAACACCTTCAGTGATACCTGTAGAGCATCTTTATGATCACCCAGTTACGTTGTGACGTTTGATAGCACACAAGGTATTCCTCCGGTATTCGGGAGTTGCATAATCTCATAGTCGAAGGAATATGCATTTGACATGAAGAAAGCAATAGCAATAAACTGAATGATCATTATGCTAAGCTAACGGATGGGTCTTGTCCATCACATCATTCTCCTAATGATGTGATCCCATTATCAAATGACAACACATTCTATGGTTAGGAAACCTTAACCATCTTTGATCAACGAGCTAGTCTAGTAGAGGCTTACTAGGGACACGGTATTTGTTTATGTATTCACACATGTATTTAGGTTTCCGATCAATACAATTATAGCATGAATAATAAACCTTTATCATGAATAAGGAAAAATAAAATAACAACTTTATTATTGCCTCTAGGGCATATTTCCTTCAGTCTCCCACTTTCACTAGAGTCAATAATCTAGTTCACATCGTGATGAGGACATCAATACAATTATTACACCCACAGTCCCTGCTGCTATACATACCGGACCAATTACTAGAGCTCGCGCACGCCAATTAAATTACCAGGTACTTTCGTTTCTTGCTAATGATTCTAATGTTCATGACAATATGATGCTGCCTAAATTGGATACATTTGTTTTGCTTACAAATGAAGGGCCTTGCTTTGAGAAGGATGAACATTGGAGCAAGAACAAGCATGGAGATGATGGCATGCGCATGGGGAACAAGAACGGAGTTACAAGTGATGATTTCAGGACGTTGAAGCCACCATAATGCGTGCATGAAGCCTTGGACGAAATATACAAGATGCTACTTCATAACTTTCGTCCAGAGGCTATTCTAGGTGCTGCGTCACCTTATTATTGGGCCAGGCCCATGTAATTTCGAAATACTTGAGTATAGGCTGTTTTTAGAGTCCGTATGTGTGGGGAAACAAGAGATAGGGTTGGTTTCGGACCCCTTCCCCAAGGGCCACGAAATTCCCCCCTCTTCCTCCATATATACAGCCCTTAGGGCGTCGTTTAGACTTTGGGTTTTGTTTAGATTAAAAGTTCGCCATAGCTGCAACTTCGCGTACTTCGTTTGTGTTCAACGACCAGACAAAGGCGTCACAGAACCCCACCTTGATCAATAAAGCTTTCATCTTATATTCGCAATATCCAGATTGCAATCTCAGTTTCTTGCTTGTTCTTCGTTTGCTCGCAGGAAACAGACCCTCGTGGTCAGGTTCATCGTGCTCCGGCGTGGTCAATAACCTCTCGGAGTTGGTTTAGCGATTGCTAAGGCGTGACGTCATCGCACGTTCGTAGTCGGATCGTCAAAGTCGACTTCCACCAAAGCGATATCCATCATCTCATCGAAAGACGGGATACCTTTGCCTCTATCAAACTGTGTGTGATGCAATAATCGCAAACGGTGCTGTATGAAAACCATGAGAAATGATGCAAAACGTTTGCGATGGAGGATGCATCAAACACGATTCAGATTTTAGTTGCGTGAGCGATTCAGGCCACACAGTTAACCCGTTCGAACTGTTTGCGATGAGGCAGAACAATAGAAACGGGCAGCCATATCAATGTCTGTGCGATATACGGCATACAGTTCGCTCCGATGAACCGTTTGCTATTAGGGAGTGCAACATAAACGATTAGCCAGATCAAGGTGTGTGTGATATAGGGCATACGGTTCACTCGGACGAACTGTTTTCGATTAGCGAACGCAACAGAAACGGTTCAACTTAACAAGATGTGTGTGATACGTGGCAAACAACAGAATCGGATGAACTGTTTGCGAAGAGAAATTACAACACAGACAATTAATACAGTTAGTTCGTGTGCGATTCTGTGTCTACAAAAAACTTTGAAATATGCAAACTAGTTGCTTGCGGTGGCTAGGAATATCGCACACGATGCGTCTGCGAGTACTCGTGTGCGATGATTAGTAAGTTACACATATGTTTCCTTATGTTAACACTTGTGTGATAAATAACACGTGGCACCGGATACGGTATTCGGGTTGTGTGTGTGCTCCACTTAGTCTTCCCGCGCTCCACATGGATGAATTGTAAAATCCGTGCCTATTCCCTCACCGGTTTCCTGCCACCAGCTAACGGCTTGCTGCATATAACCCAGGTGGCAACACACTACCGCGACACTCTGCGAAGATCTAGTCCTCACCCATCTACCATTAGTTATTCCAAGCATGCCAGGCAACGACCAAAGCTTCGACATCGACGCCTACCTGCGTTACATCTTCGGCGAGGAGAACGAGCTGGAGCAGGTCGGGGAGCAAGAGCTTCATCGGCCGGTGCAGGCACCATGGCCCATCGGCAGCGGTATCGGCATCACAGTCCTTGGGAGAACAATTGACATATGTAGGCAAGGAATGGGCAGAGGACCTCTACGATTCAGTCAAGATAAAGGCACATCATATGAATAAGGCACATCATATGCCCCGCAAGGAATGGGCAGAGGACCTCTACGATTGATATGGGCAGAGGACCTCTACGAAAGCCGTAGGCTGCCTTTATCTTGACTGAATCGTAGAGGTCCTCTGCCCATTCCTTGCGGGGCATATGATGTGCTCCCAATTGATGTGTCCCGTCTTTCGATGAGATGATGGATATTTCTTTGGTGGAAGTCGACTTTGACAATCCGACTACGAACATGCGATGACGTCGCGCCTTAGCAATCGCTAAACCAACTCCGAGAGGTTATTGACCACGCCGGAGCACGATCAACCTGACCTCGAGGGTCTGTTTCCTGCGAGCAAACGAAGAACAAGCAAGAAACTGAGATTGCAATCTGGATATTGCGAATATAAGATGAAAGCTTTATTGATCAAGGTGGGGTTCTGTGACGCCTTTGTCTGGTCGTTGAACACAAACGAAGTACGCGAAGTTGCAGCTATGGCGAACTTTTAATCTAAACAAAACCCCAAAGTCTAAACGACGCCCTAAGGGCTGTATATATGGAGGACGATGGGGGAATTTCGTGGCCCTTGGGGAAGGGGTCCGAAACCAACCCTATCTCTTGTTTCCCCACACATACGGACTCTAAAAACAGCCTATACTCAAGTATTTCGAAATTACATGGGCCTGGCCCAATAATAAGGTGACGCAGCACCTAGAATAGCCTCTGGACAAAAGTTATGAAGTAGCATCTTGTATATTTCGTCCAAGGCTTCATGCACGCATTATGGTGGCTTCAACGTCCTGAAATCATCACTTGTAACTCCGTTCTTGTTCCCCATGCGCATGCCATCATCTCCATGCTTGTTCTTGCTCCAATGTTCATCCTTCTCAAAGCTAGGCCCTTCATTTGTAAGCAAAACAAATGTATCCAATTTAGGCAGCATCATATTCTCATGAACATTAGAAGCATTACCAAGAAACGGAAGTACCTGGTAATTTAATTGGCGTGCGCGAGCTCTAGTAATTGGTCCAGTATGTATAGCAACAGGGACTGTGGGTGTAACAATGGTATTGATGTCCTCATCAAGAGAGGTCCCGCCGCGAAGCCGCAGCCGCAGCAGAGAAGTCCCGGCGCGCCACGGAGCCCTCGAACGAGCTCTCACGGGCACGCGAGGGCTCTCACAAGCGCATGCGCGGCATCGGCCATCGCGACGAGCAGGCATTCCTGAAGTCCTTCGCTGGCGACAACGACATTCTTGCTGGCGTCTACACAACAGGAGCTGGCCGACGGCTTGATGAAGCTGCTCAAGATCAGCGATGCCTCGGTTGACAAGGGGACCGGCCTCGTCGAGCAAGTCATGGATGACAATGCGAAGCTCCTCAAGTTGGTCGCCGAGACGGAGCAGTAGGCCGCCGGCTGGAAGATGCTGCATGAGCAGAGCAGTGCCTCGGAGATGATGTTGAAAGTGGTCGTCGAGGAACTGATGGGTGGATGGAGGAAGCTTCGGATCGAGCACGAGCAGGAGGTGGAGGAATCCGTTGCTGCTTTCAAGCAAAGTCGTGAGGAATTGAAGAAGGAGCTGCAGGATTTCACCGCCCGGCGATCCATCGTCGAGTAGAGACAGTAGCGACCCAGATCATTGTCTGCAATTTCCTTCTTCTCTTGCCCCCGTGTCTTCCGGGCTTTGCCGCATGTGGCATTTTAAATTATCCGGAATATGTAAGACAATTATTATGTGCGCCATTGTAAATTTGTCGTCGTATTATGCGTTGCCATTTTATTTGTGGTCGTATTATCCGTTGCCCTATGTGGCAATTTAAATTAGGGCGGAATACTAGTTGAAAACATGAACAAAGCAAATGCTGCCATGGGATCACAAGCAAACACCCTCCGTCCATGGGTTAATTAACCCATTAATGTAGAAGTTGTGAGCGAGGCGGGCGGCGGCTGGTGCATGGAGGTCAAAGAGCTCACTTCCCGGTGAGCATGGGCGGCCTTGCTGCTCGCACGTGTCCCGTCGAGCCTGCGAGGTGGACAGGATGCACACGTCCCGTCGAGCCGGCACGGCGGACTGCTCGCACGCGTCCCGTTGATCCTGTAAGGCGGACTTCTCGCGCTCGTCCCGTCTAATCAAACAGCTGCACGCACGCCGCCGAGTATGGTTAAATTTCGAGACGGTAAATATAATACAACCGTTTGCGATATTAACATGTCAGCTTTTTGTTTCAAAAAGGACTTCATTGGCTACTAATGTGTGCGCCTCTTCTCAAACTGGACGATTTTTTTTACCACGGCATATATGTGCCATGTCATGAAACCATGCCAAGTTTCATGTTTTTTGGGTGACTTTTTTATTTACTAGGATTTAAAACCGAGATTCTCATTGTTTTAGGACGACGACAAGTTTGTAATTCATTCTCATTCCTTAAACGAGACGTAAACATGCACCCAATGACACATGTATGATTTCCCACCCATTTTGCTTCACTGGAGCATGTGGTTGTAGTTCAAATTTGAATTATGGACTACATTAAATGCATAGAAAACTTAGTAATTAGTAATATATATACAATGGCCAAATGAACCCTGAACAGTTTCAAATTTCAGCCCGACACTCCTGTTATTCTATGTTGCCTCTAGAAAACAAAGTTCAAGACGAGAAGAGGCATCGCTTATCGTTTCGCCCACAAGAGGGGCATGTTTCCCTACTGGAACCACGAGGGTTGCGACAGGCTCCGGTTTGTAGAAGGTTGTAATATAGCTTCGCCCAAATTGGACAATTATATATACCATGTAGTGACACCATGCCATGTTTCATGATTTCCTGGTGAGTTTTGGGTTTACAGACATTTAAAAATCGAGATTCGCAATGTTTGTGGCCAGGCCAGGACGGCGAGACGGTTGAATTCGTTCCCTTTCGTTCCATGGGACCTAAACATGCACCCCAAGGAATCATGTACATTTTTCTAGCCATTTTGGTGCACTGGAGTATGTATTTGTAGTTCGGATTTGAATGATGGACATTAAATGCCTAGAAAACTCAATTAATGAATAAAAAAGGTTAAACGAACCCTGAATAATTTCAATGTTCAGCGCGAATCTCCAGTTGTTCCGTGATAGAGGCAAAGGTGTCCCGTCTTTCGATGAGATGATGGATATCGCTTTGATGGAAGTCGACTTTGACGATCCGACTACGAACGTGCGAGGACGTCGCGCCTTAGCAATCGCTAAACCAACTCCGAGAGGTTATTGACCACGCCGGAGCACGATCAACCTGACCACGAGGGTTTGTTTCCTGCGAGCAAACGAAGAACAAGCAAGAAACTGAGATTGCAATCTGGATATTGCGAATATAAGATGAAAGCTTTATTGATCAAGGTGGGGTTCTGTGACGCCTTTGTCTAGTCGTTGAACACAAACGAAGTACGCGAAGTTGCAGCTATGGCGAACTTTTAGTCTAAACAAAACCCAAAGTCTAAACGACGCCATAAGGGCTGTATATATGGAGGAAGAGGGGGGAATTTCGTGGCCCTTGGGGAAGGGGTCCGAAACCAACCCTATCTCTTGTTTCCCCACACATACGGACTCTAAAAAGAGCCTATACTCAAGTATTTCGAAATTACATGGGCCTGGCCCAATAATAAGGTGACGCAGGACCTAGAATAGCCTCTGGACGAAAGTTATGAAGTAGCATCTTGTATATTTCGTCCAAGGCTTCATGCACGCATTATGGTGGCTTCAACGTCCTGAAATCATCACTTGTAACTCCGTTCTTGTTCCCCATGCGCATGCCATCATCTCCATGCCTGTTCTTGCTCCAATGTTCATCCTTCTCAAAGCTAGGCCCTTCATTTGTAAGCAAAACAAATGTATCCAATTTAGGCAGCATCATATTCTCATGAACATTAGAATCATTACCAAGAAACGAAAGTACCTGGTAATTTAATTGGCATGCGCGAGCTCTAGTAATTGGTCCAGTATGTATAGCAGCAGGGGCTGTGGGTGTAACAATGGTATTGATGTCCTCATCATCCTCCCCTTCTTGAAATGAAGTCGTCCTCGACGGAAGCTCATATCCCTCACCAAAATAAGGCTTCAAATCTGCAATGTTAAAAGTGGGACTAACCCCAAAATCTGCAGGCAGCTCAAGTTTATATGCATTATCATTTATTATCTCTAACACCTTAAAAGGACCATCAGCACGTGGCATTAGCTTTGATTTGCGCAAATCAGGAAATCTATCCTTATGCAAATGTAACCAAACAAGATCTCCAGGTGCAAACACAACATGTTTTCTACCCTTATCTCCAGCAAGTTTATATTTAGCATTCATACGCTCAATGTTTTCCTTAGTTAACTCATGCATTTTTAAGATCAATTCAGTATGTTGTTTAGTAAATTAACCTTCTCCGAAGATGGAAGAGGCAACAAATCAATAGGTGCACGAGGTAGGAAACCATACACAATTTCAAAAGGGCACATCTTAGTAGTAGAATGCAATGAACGATTATAAGCAAACTCAATATGAGGCAAGCATTCTTCCCACATTTTCTTATTATTCTTCAAAACAGCCCTAAGCATAGTAGACAATGTTCTATTGACTACTTCAGTTTGTCCATCAGTTTCGGGGTGACAAGTAGTACTAAAAAGCAGTTTAGTCCCCAACTTAGCCCATAAACATCTCCAAAAGTGGCTAAGAAATTTAGTATCACGATCTGAAACAATAGTATTTGGCACACCATGCAAACGAATAATTTCACGGAAGAACAAATCAGCAACATTAACAGCATCATCGCTTTTATGACATGGTATAAAGTGTGCCATTTTTGAGAATCTATCCACGACAACAAATATGTTATCCCTCCCCTTCTTTGTTCGAGGTAAACCTAAAACAAAGTCCATAGATATATCCTCCCAAGGAACACTAGGTACAGGCAAAGGCATATATAAACCATGAGGATTGATTCGTGACTTAGCTTTTTGACATGTAGTGCAGCGAGCAACAAAACGCTCAACATCCCGTCTCATCTTTGGCCAAAAGAAATGTGTAGCAAGTACGTCCTCCGTCTTCTTCACGCCAAAGTGTCCCATTAATCCTCCTCCATGCGCCTCCTGCAACAACAAAAGACGAAGAGAGCTAGCTGGAATGCATAGCTTGTTAGCACGGAACACAAATCCATCATTAACGACAAACTTGTTCCAGGTTCTTCCTTCTTTACAATTCTGCAAAACATCTTTACAATCAGCATCATGCACATATTGATCTTTGATGGTCTCCAAACCAAATATTTTGAAGTCAAGTTGTGAAAGCATAGTATAGCGACGAGACAATGCATCAGCAATAACATTTTCTTTACCCTTCTTGTGTTTAATGACATAAGGGAAAGTTTCAATGAATTCAACCCATTTAGCATGTCTACGATTCAGTTTAGCTTGACTTTTAATATGTTTCAAAGATTCATGATCAGAATGTACAACAAATTCTTTGGGCCATAAATAATGTTGCCATGTTTCTAAAGTACGAACAAGAGCATATAGTTCTTTATCATAAGTAGAATAATTCAGACTAGGCCCACTCAATTTTTCAGAAAAGTATGCAACAGGTTTACCATCTTGTAATAACACACCTCCTAATCCAATTCCACTAGCATCACATTCAAGCTCAAAAGTCTTATTAAAATCAGGAAGTTGGAGTAAAGGAGCATGTGTCAACTTATCTTTCAATACCGTGAAGGCTTCTTCCTGTGCGGTACCCCAAACAAAAGGCACATCCTTCTTTGTAAGCTCGTTGAGAGGTGCAGCAATGGTGCTAAAATCTCTCACAAAACGCCTATAGAAACCAGCGAGTCCAAGAAAACTCCGCACTTGTGTGACCGTTTTGGGCTGCGGCCAACTCTCAATAGCTTCAATCTTGGCTTTATCAACTTCAATTCCCTGTGGAGTAACAACATAGCCAAGAAAAGATACTCGGTCGGTGCAAAAGGTGCACTTCCCAAGGTTACCAAACAAACGTGCATCACGTAGAGCAATAAAAACATCACGTAAATGTTCCAAATGTTCTTCCAAAGATTTGCTATAAATCAGTATATCATCATAATAACCTACCACAAATCGTCCAATGAAAGCACGTAAAACTTTGTTCATTAGTCTCATGAAAGTACTAGGTGCATTAGTTAACCCAAAAGGCATGACTAACCACTCATATAAACCAAACTTAGTTTTAAATGCAGTTTTCCATTCATCTCCCAATTTCATACGAATTTGATGGTATCCACTACGCAAATCAACTTTGGAGAATATTGTAGAGCCACTCAATTCATCAAGCATATCATCTAGCCTAGGAATAGGATGACGATAACGAATAGTAATATTATTAATGCCTCTACAATCAACACACATACGCGACGTACCATCCTTTTTAGGCACGAGTATAATAGGAACAGCACAAGGACTAAGAGATTCGCGTATATAACCTTTGTCGAGCAGCTCCTGTACTTGACGCATAATCTCCTTCGTCTCCTCTGGATTGGTATGGTATGGTGCACGGTTGGGTAGCGATGCACCGGGAATTAAGTCAATTTGATGCTCAATCCCTCGAATAGGTGGTAATCCCGATGGCACGTCTTGTGGGAAGACGTCAGCGAACTCCTGCAAAATGTTAGTGACAGCAGGGGGCAAAGAGGAAGGCACGTCCTCGAATGAAAATAATGCCTCTTTGCACACAAAAGCATAGCAAACAGATTTGCTGAAATCTAGTTCATCAATATCAGATTTTGTGGCAAGTAAACATGCACTTTTCAATTTAATTTCAGAAACAACACTAGATGGTTTATTATTAGGTTTCATTTGTTGCTCAAATTCCTTTGCCACAATCTGATTTTCACTCTTATTTTTCTCCTGCTTTGCTTTATTAGCTCTATTAATGTCATCTTTCAAAATGGAATCAGGAGTCATAGGAAGCAAAGTAATATTTTTATCCTTATGAACAAGAGTATACTGATTGTTTCTACCATGGTGTACAGAATTTTTATCAAATTGCCATGGTCTACCTAGTAATAAGGAACATGCTTGCATGGGTACCACATCACAATCAACATAATCAGCATATGTAGAGATACTAAAATGCACACGAACAGTACGTGTTACCTTAACCTTGCCGCTGTTGTTGAACCATTGGATGTAGTAAGGATGTGGATGTGGTCTTGTGGTGAGAGATAGCTTCTCCACCATCTCCATGCTAGCCAAGTTGTTACAGCTCCCTCCATCTATGATGACGCGAACAGAACGTTCCTTCACAACTCCCTTTGTATGGAACAAATTATGCCTCTGATTTTGCTCTGCTTGTGTGACCTGCACACTCAAAACACGTTGAGCAACTAAACATTCATACCTATCAGCGTCTTCAGGAGCCATGTATTGCGTCTCATTTTCAGAATCATCTCCACCATGTTCTTCACGTGTAATAAGAGCCAAAGTCTCCTCATCATAGTCACTAGCGGACTCATACCCACCATCCTCAGTAGCAATCATGACACGCTGAGATTTGCATTCTCTCGCAAAATGTCCTCTTCCCTTACAACGACGACAAATAACATCACTTGTGTGCCCTGTCGATGCCATGGAAGAAGAAGAGCTCTGCGCAGGCCCGGCAGGTGTGCTCTTGGCAGAGAGTGGTGGTTGTGCCTGCTTTCTTGTATCACGGCTGGAGGTGGCACCTGATGGAGGTGATGGTGAAGTGGAAGTAGAAGATGCACGCGGTGTCCATGATGAAGGTCGACCTGCAGAAAAGTTAGTTCGCGCCAATGCCTGTCGATCCTGCACTTCACGTTCAGCTTTACAAGCAAGATGGAATAAACGAGTGATCTTATTATAATCCTTATACTCTAGAATGGTCTGAATCTCTTTATTTAATCCACCCATAAAACATGCAAGCATAGCTTCATTCTCCTCAACAATACCACATCTAATCATGCCAGTTTGTAATTCCTGATAATATTCTTCTACAGAATTTTTCCCTTGTCTTAAACGCTGCAATTTTTGAAGTAATTCACGTTGATAATATGGTGGAACCCAACGAGTACGCATAGCAGTTTTCAAAGCAGCCCAAGTAGCTGGAACAGGATATAATCTACAATGTTCAGACCACCAAACACATGCAAAGCTAGTGAAAGCACAAACAGCAGCAGGAACACGTCTCTCCTCAGGATATTGTAAACATGTAAATCGTTGTTCAATTTTTAACTCCCAAGTAAGATATATATCAGGAACATATCTACCCTCAAACGGTGGAATATTCAATTTCAGTTTAGGGAGATGGTCATGATCTCGTACCTGAGGTGGTGGTGCCGGCCTACCGTTGCGAATATATACCTGAGGTCGACCTGCTGGTGGTGGTGCTGGTGGCTGCACGTAGTTCTGATTTTGATCAACCTCATCCTCATAATCGCCCGCATAATCGTCATCCTCCTCAGCCGCCGCAGGAGCAGGAGCCAAAGAAGCATCAACAGTAGGTGCAGCAGCACCCGAATTTTGACCAATCTCAATTGGAACGCGCTGTGCCCGTCCCACTTGATTTGGAAGGCGGCGTTGGAGATGTGGTTGTTGTTGTTGTAGAGGTGCGACATATGCAGCCGGTGGTGGTTGGGGAAGACGCTTGAGTAATTCAGTAAACTTGTTATCCAGCTTTGTCTCAAACGACTTCTCCACGGCATCTATCTTCTCCATAGCCTCTTCAAATCTGTTTAGCACATCTCCCACCTGGCCACTCATCATTTGCTGAAATTTATCATGCAACTCCTTGTTCGTCATGTTCTCCCAATCAGTCTCATCGGCTTGTGAACCTGCCATGGTTAGCAGCAATAGACACACAAAAGAATATGATCCTGCAGACTACTAGAAGTGGTGGTGATGGTGGTGTGTCACAAAACCTTCAAGCGAATCTCAAATTCTTACCAGTTCTTACCCAGCAGCAGGTGGTGATCGGCAACCGTTGTAGGCAAAAACTCTCAAAGCTTGGATATAGCGATTACCAGGGAGAGTCAAACGCACGATGTAGACTTATGTGGAGCTGGGAAGGCTTATAATATGGTAGCAAAATGGTAAGCAATAATCAATTCAGAGATGCAAAGTTGAATAAACGCGCAACGACGGTACTGTGCTGGTCCTAGGCTAGACCGTGCTAGAGACGCGAGCCTAGAACACTAACAAAATCACGGCGCTGCACGTAAACAAGGGAAAAGCACACTCTGGAATTTTTTTTCGCTCTTTTTTTTTTGCGCTCCTCTTTTTTTTGCGAAAAATCACTATAATGGCGAGTGTCTCAAAACTCTTCCCAGGTCAAACTGACGGGATGGGCACAAATTTTTTTGACTATTTTTTTTCGAAAATCAGGGCAGCGACGACGAAAAAGTGCGACAAAAAATCACTATGATGGCGAGTGTCTCAAAACACTACCCGGGGCCTAAAAATAGGATAGGGAAAAAATATTTTTGGTTGCCGATTTTTTTTTACGAGACCTACTCGGGCAAGGAAACACGAAACGGAAAATATATGGATCTCTAAAACCAACCGAATATGAAAAGAACTCGGATTGGTTGTGGATATATGGCGGTAGGATATGGCAGCGGTGGTGGTATATGGTAGCGGTAGTGGTATATGGATACGGATCGGTGGTGGTATATGGATACGGATTGGTGGTGGTATATGGATACGGATTCAAAGCGGTGGCGGATAAGCAATGGTGGTAGATGGCAAGGCGATGATGATGGTGCGGCGGCGGCGTGACAACTTATGACCAGAACTCGAAACTCTAAAAGACTAGACTCTAAGACCAGCAACTTGACACGACGATGCAACCGCAAATTCAACAAAGCAAAAACCCTAAAAAGATTATGCAAAGGCTCAGATTGGTTCGGATATGATGAACTAACCCTAATTTTTTTGTGGCTTTTTCGTGGACTGTAGGTATGAAGAACAGACTCGATCTAAACTACGAAAAACTGCAAAAATCTCACCGAGCAACCTGGAAATCTGATACCACTTGATAGAGGCAAAGGTGTCCCGTCTTTCGATGAGATGATGGATATCGCTTTGGTGGAAGTCGACTTTGACGATCCGACTACGAACGTGCGAGGACGTCGCGCCTTAGCAATCGCTAAACCAACTCCGAGAGGTTATCGACCACGCCGGAGCACGATCAACCTGACCACGAGGGTCTGTTTCCTGCGAGCAAACGAAGAACAAGCAAGAAACTGAGATTGCAATCTGGATATTGCGAATATAAGATGAAAGCTTTATTGATCAAGGTGGAGTTCTGTGACGCCTTTGTCTGGTCGCTGAACACAAACGAAGTACGCGAAGTTGCAGCTATGGCGAACTTTTAATCTAAACAAAACCCAAAGTCTAAACGACGCCCTAAGGGTTGTATATATGGAGGAAGAGGGGGGAATTTCGTGGCCCTTGAGGAAGGGGTCCGAAACCAACCCTATCTCTTGTTTCCCCACACATACGGACTCTAAAAACAGCCTATACTTATGTATTTCGAAATTACATGGGCCTGGCCCAATAATAAGGTGACGCAGCACCTAGAATAGCCTCTGGACGAAAGTTATGAAGTAGCATCTTGTATATTTCGTCCAAGGCTTCATGCACGCATTATGGTGGCTTCAACGTCTTGAAATCATCACTTGTAACTCCGTTCTTGTTCCCCATGCGCATGCCATCATCTCCATGCTTTTCTTGCTCCAATGTTCATCCTTCTCAAAGCTAGGCCCTTTATTTGTAAGCAAAACAAATGTATCCAATTTAGGCAGCATCATATTCTCATGAACATTAGAATCATTACCAAGAAACGAAAGTACCTGGTAATTTAATTGGCGTGCGCGAGCTCTAGTAATTGGTCCAGTATGTATAGCAGCAGGGGCTGTGGGTGTAACAATGGTATTGATGTCCTCATCAGACACCGAACACACACTTCTCTGGGTTAAGCCGCAGGTTCACCTGGCGCAGGCTCTCGAAGGTCTATTCCAAGTCTTGAATCAAGGTTCTCGCCTCCCGAGATTTCACCACTATGTCGTCGACATAGGCCTCTGTGTTTCTCCCGAGCTACCGCCCCAAGGCGATGTGCATCATCCGCTGAAAGGTAGCGCCGGCGTTGCGCAGCCCGAAGGGCATGCAAGTTTAGCAGTACACCCCACACGGGGTCAGGAAGGCTGTCTTCTCTACGTCTTCTACTGCCATCTTGATCTGGTGATACCCTGAGAATGTGTCCAGGAAGCACAGCAGGCTGCACTCGGCGGTGGAGTCGACGATCTGATCGATGCGGGGGAGCGGGAACGGATCTTGGGGGCAGGCCTTATTAAGGTTGGTGAAGTCGACGCACATCCGCTCCTTCCCGCCTCTCTTCGGGACTACGACGGGGTTTGCCAGCCAGGTGGGATACCGAACCTCGCGAATGGCACCCGCCGCCTCCAGCTTGCGGGTCTCCTGGACGATGAAGGCTTGCTTCTCCGTGGATTGCCGCCTCACTTGTTGCTTGACAGGGCGCACGTTGGGGCACACCCTTAAGTGATGCTGAATCACCTCTCTTGGAACCCCTACCAGCTGATTAGGTTCCCATGCGAATATGTCCTTGTTTGCGCGCAAGAACCTCACCAGCGCCTCTTCTTGGACGGCATCGAGGCCGGCACCTATGGTAAAGGTGGCTCCTGAGGGTCCGTCCTCATTGACTGGCACCTGCTTGGTTTCCGCCTTGTCTTGGGTGAACAGTTGCTTCTTCTTGGTAGGCGCGGCCTTCTTGGCCGGGGGTACCGGCACCGGCAGGCTGTGCCGCCGCTGCAGTCTTGAAGGCAAGCTTGAGTGCCGTTACGGCCTCCTTGGTGTCCCCCTTGATGGTGAGGACGCCCTTGCTCCTAGGCATCTTCATAAGGTTGTAGGCCGGGTGAGTCGCCGCCATGAACTGGGTGAGAGCTGGGTACCCGAGGATGACGTTGTACGGGAGGCCGATGCGAGCGATGTCGAAGTCGACCAGCTCAGTGCGGTAGTTGTCGCGCGTGCCGAAGGTGACTGGGAGACGGATCTGTCCCAGAGAGTGGGCGGCGCCGCCACCAACTCCTGAGAAGGGCTTGCTGAGACTGAGCCGCTCGAGCGTCACGTGAAGAAGGCTGAAGGCCTCCACGGAGAGCAAGTTGAGGCCGGCACCGCCGTCGATGAGGGTCTTGGTAACAGCCACGTTACAGATGGTGGGCGTGCAGAGCATTGGGAGCATGCCCGAGCCGACGGTGGAGTCAGGATGGTCTTCTGAGCTGAAGGTGAGGTCAGCCTCTGCTGCAGCCCAACCTGGCGGAGCCCCCGGGTGCTTGGAAGCGGCCCCAATCTCACGGAGGAACGGCTTGACATGGTGATCTGAAGGCGGCGCTTGAGAGCCGCCCAGCAGGGCTGCGACTGCGTGGTGCGCCGGCACCATGTAGCGAGCAGTGAAGAGGTCGCGGAGTTCCCCCCAGGATGCCACCATGGATCCAGGGAGGTTGAGCAGCCAGGCGCGTGGCTCACCGGTGAGGGCCATGGGGAACCAGTTGGCCATGACCTTGTCGTCACCCCCGGCCTCGAGGACGGCCTCCTCGTACGCCAGTAGGAACGGCGACGGGTCTGCCGCGCCGTCATAGCGCGGCGGCATCTCCGGCCTGAACTTGGGTGGCCATCGCACCTGTCGCAGGGCGGGAGCCAGGGCTCGGAGCCCCCTAGCCCCGTCAACACCGGCCGCAAGAGCGGATTGCGGAGCACCCGCCATGGGGGCGAAGTGTGGCGGCGCGGGGCGCAGGCCGGTGGTGGAGAAGCTACGACACACCCCTACCTGGCGCGCCAAATGTCGGATGTGGGGTTCCGGCAAAACCCTTAAGGTTCGAACTCTGGGGTGCGCGCGAAGTTCTTTCCCTCCTACCGATCCACGCCCTAGCTCTCTAAGATCTCGCGGACGAACTCGACGAACTCGCAACACAGAGAGACACGAGATTTATACTGGTTCGGGCCACCGTTGTGGTGTAATACCCTACTCGAGTGTGTGGTGGTGGATTGCCTCTTGGGCTGATGAAGAACAGTACAAGGGGAAGAACAGCCTCCTGAGGTTGAGGTGTTCTTGTGCTCTGTGGACTTGTGGATGAGAACTCGATATGTTCCCCTTAGTTCAACCTACCTCTACTGTGGTGGCTAGCTCTACTTATATAGGCCCTGGTCCTCTCCCCAAATATTGAGCGGGAAGGGTGCCAACAACGGCGGCCGAATTTGAAAGGGGACAGCTAGTACAAGCTATCCTGACAAAAGTGGTCTTCGCCTGCAAAAGGCTCCGGTGGTGACGTCGTCTTGGGCCCTACGGTGACCTCCGTCTGGCCGTCCTGCTGGCCTTGGTCTTGTTGCACCGATATGGAAACCTTTGCCTGATGCCTCGGTACTCCGCGCCTGCGCTTGCTTCCTTAGGACCAAAGAGGAAACAAGGACGCTGCACGCGCTGGTGCCCGCCTGGTGCCGAGCGTCATTGCTCACGCCACGAGAGCCTCGTGAGGTTTGCCCCGCCTTGATATCTCCGCTCCTCGTGAGCCTGCCTAGCTAGGCCGCTCCTGAGGAGGTCTTGCGTTGTCCGCCCCGCGAGGCTTGGCCCCTCGCGAGGGTCTTGATTGCCTTGTCGATGAAGATGGGCCGTACAGGCCCGCTAGCATAGCCACGTCGTGGGCCGCAGGCAGGCAAGTCTGGGGACCCCCGTTCCCAGAACGCCGACAAGCGTCTATCCCCAAGCTTATCTTCCCTAGTACACAACAAACACCTTGTTGTTCCTTTGTCTTCGAGCAAGCTCTGGTCGATTCAAGGATCCCTGTTCTTGTTTCATCGCTTCTGGACTCTACCCGAGGAATGACTAATCTAGCAGACACGGTCTGGCCGAGCAGAGTGTGTTCCGTCGCAGAGTTCACGTGGTGACCACGGTGCTGGCAAGCCCGTGCCCGCGCACTGGCAGTTGGACCCCTCCTCCTCGTCTGTTTCTTCGATCTCTCGACACCTCTCCATGTCTTGTCTTAGCCACGCCCTCGCCCTGGACCCCGCTCCCCCTCCTCCTTCTTCGTCCTCACGTGCCAGCAGCCGTGCCCGTGGGCACACAGTGCACTCGGTGAGCGACTGGACTTCTTCCTTCCCGCGTCTGCCCCCTCTGCGCCTCTGGTACTCCCCTGACCCTCTCTTGTCATCGTCAGAACCTGTCCTCGAGCGCGCACGGACGCGGTCACACCGGCGCAGCGGCCACGCGTCCTCGGCGGTCTTTGGCCATGGCCTCGACACTGCGACAATATAAGCCAGCCCCGAGGTCCTCCGAGTACACCATTGGCCTCCTCTCCCTCCTAGCTCCCTCCTCGACCCTCTACCCTGACCTCCCAGTGTCGAACTCCTCCACTCCGGCCACCATTGTCGTCTCGGCCTCCGCCTAAATTTGGACCCTTTTCCTCCCTCATACCACCACTAGTTAACCCACCGAACTCCTGCGGATCTCCCCTACTGCTCGCCTCAACCACCGGATTCCCGCAGCCCTCTCCCCATCGTCGACCAACCCCATCCTCCGCCGAGGCCGAGGCCCTCCCTGTTCCCGGGCTTGCCGGAGAGCGTGAGCCCTCCAGGCGGGTGCGCCTCGCCGCCCTGAGTCCTCCGGTGGCCGGAGCGTCGTTGGGGATTGCCGGTGGCGCCCGAACGAGCGTCGGCACTACGAGGCCATATTCTGCTTTGGGGCACCCAGCGGGAGGAAGAAGACAGCCGGCCATGCAGGCCCCACCTGCCAGCGGACCCCACGGGTCAGTCGCAGAGGGAGTTGACCCGGTCATTAACGTGGATAAGGGGAGGCAGCTTTCTGTGAATACATTTTCTTCTTCCAAAAACGTACTTCATCGCGTCTTCACAGTGTAATGTGCTTTCTCTGCAAAGCATATTCTCTAAAATACGCTTTCAGTTTCAGCCCCGCGGCCGAATCTCCTATATTGTAAACGTTCGCCTGTTAGCAGCAAAAATGGACAGTTTTTAATTCTTTTTCTGCCTAACGAACGAACGGTCATATCTCCGCGACCGTCACTCCGATTCAGGTGATTCAAAAGCCCATGTTCTCTATTTGTCGAGCCCGTTCTGTTGGTACCATTTTCATGATGTTCTAAAATTCTGAAAATGACCATTTGCCCTTGCCCCTAATCAGCCCCCTCCGTGAGAGAAACGTTTCTCGCGATTCATTCTGCGAGTTCACCGCACTTCTTCCCGATTACTTCTTCATCCCCAGGTAAGCCACGATAGCGACTTGCATGATGGCCTTGCAATAGCCATGGTTTTGGAGGAAATATGCCTAAGAGGCAATAATAAAGTTGTTATTTTATATCTCCTTATTCATGATAAAGTTTTATTATTCATGCTATAATTGTATTGATCGGAAACCTAAATACATGTGTGAATACATAAACAAATACCGTGTCCCTAATAAGCCTCTACTAGACTAGCTCGTTGATCAAGGATGGTTAAGGTTTCCTAACCATAGACATGTGTTGTCATTTGATAACGGGATCACATCATTAGGAGAATGATGTGATGGACAAGACCCATCCGTTAGCTTAGCATAATGATCGATCAGTTATTGCTATTGCTTTCTTCATGTCAAATACATATTCCTTAGACTATGAGATTATGCAACTCCCGAATACCGAAGGAATACCTTGTGTGCTATAAAACGTCACAACGTAACTGGGTGATCATAAAGATGCTCTACAGGTATCTCCGAAGGTGTTTGTTGAGTTGGCCTAGATCTATATTAGGATTTGTCACTCCGAGTATCGGAGAGGTATCCCTAGGCCCTCTCGGTAATACACATCATAAGCTTGCAAGCAAATGACTAAGGAGTTAGTCACGAGGTGATGTATTACAGAACGAGTAAAGAGACTCGCCGATAACGAGATTGAACTAAGTATAGAGATACCGACAGTCGAATCTCGGGCAAGTAACATACCTACACACAATGGGAATTATGTATGTTGTCATAAAGGTTTAACCGATAAAAGATCTTCGTGGAATATGTAGGAATCCATATAAGCATCCAGGTCCCGCTATTGGTTATTGACCAGAGAGGTGTCTCGGTCATGACTACATAATTCCCGAACCCGCAGGGTTGCACGCTTAACGTACGTTGATGCTGGAGTAGTATTGGGATATTTGATGAGTGGTAACAAAATGTTGTTCGGTGTCCCGGATAAGAACCCGGACGTCACGAGGAGTCTCGTAATGGTCGAGAGGTAAAAAATTATATATGGGAAGTCATATTTTGGGTTCCGGAAAAAAGTGCAGTTTTGTCGGTATTGTACCAGGAAGCTTCTAGAAGGTTCCTAAGGATTCCAGAGTCGTCCAGAAGTCCACAAGTGGGTCCACCATGACCCAAGGTCTAGCATGGACTGTGGGGAGGTGCCCTGGACTTATTGGGCTAGGCGCACCATGTCCTCTAAAGCCCACGTGGCTAGGGAAGTCAAAAAAAGGAAGGAGTCCTAGTAGGAATAGGATTGGACTTGGACTTGGAGTCCAAGTCCTCTCCCCCTTAGCTGCGCCCTAGGGCTTGGAGGGGATGTTTCCCATGCCCCTCCACCTATATATAGAGGGGAGGGGCACCCCAAGAGGACACAAACCCTTGGCGCCCCTCTCTCTCCTGTTACTCTGTAGTTCCACAGCCTCGTCCCGGCGACGCTTAGCGAAGCGCTGTCGGTACTCCACCACCACCATCACCACCATGCCGTCATGTTGGTTGTGATCCCATCTACTTCTCCTATTTCGCTTGCTGGATCAGGAAGGAGGAGATGTCATCGAGCTGCACATGTGCTAAACTCAGAGGTGTCGTCCGTTCGACACTAGATCGGTTGGATAGTGATCGGACCGCGAAGAGTATGACTACTTCAACCGCGTTGTTAAACGCTTCCGCTTACGGTCTATGAGGGTATGTAAACACACTCTCCCCTCTCGTTTCTATGCATCTCCTTGGATAGATCTTGCGTGTGCGTACAAATTTTTTGTTTTCCATGGAACGTTTCCCAACAGTGGCATCATGAGCAAGGTCTATGCGTAGATGATATGCACGAGTAGAACACAAAGAATTGTTGGAGGTGATAGTCATACTGCTTACCACCAACATCTTATTTTGATTTGGTGGTGTTGTGGATGAAGCGGCCCGGACCAACCTTACATGTCCACGCACATGAGACCGGTTCCACCGACTGACATGCAACTAGTTTTGCATAAAGGTGGCTGACGGGTGTCTGTTTCTCCTACTTTAGTTGAATCGAATTTAACTATGGCCGGTCCTTGAAGAAGGTTAAAACAGCAAACTTGATGAATCACCGTTGTGGTCTTTGCCGTAGGTAAGAACGGTTCTTTCTAGAAACCCGTAGCAGCCACGTAAAACTTGCAACAACAAAGTAGAGGACGTCTAACTTGTTTTTGCAGGGTATGTTGTGATGTGATATGATCAAGACATGATGTGATATACGTTATTGTATGAGATGATCGTGTTTTGTAAGATATCAGGCAACCGACAGGAGACTTATGGTTGTCTCTTTATTGTATAAAATGCAAACGCCATGTAATTGCTTTACTTTATCGCTATGAGTTAGCAATAGTTGTAGAAGCAGTAGTTGGCGAGATGACCACGACGCAATGATGGAGATCAAGGTGTCGAGTGATATGTCCATTTTGCATCATGCTTTTATATCGATATTTATTACATTATGGGCTGTTATTACACATTATGTCACAATACTTATGCCTATTCTCTCTTATTGTACAAGGTTTACATGAAGAGGGAGAATGCCGGCAACTGGAATTCTGGGATGGAAAAGGAGCAAATATTAGAGACCTATTCTGCACAACTCCAAAAGTCCTGAAACTTCACGGGGGCACGTTTTGGAATATATAAAAATACTGGCGAAAGAATCAACCAGAGGGGGCCCACACCCTGGCCACGAGGGTGAGGGCGTGCCCTACCCCCTGGGCGCGCCCCCTGTCTCGTGGGCCCCCTGGCAGGCCTCCGGTGCCCATCTTCTACTATATGAAGTCTTTCATCCTAGAAAAAATCAGAAGGAAACTTTCGGGACGAAGCGCCGCCGTCTCGAGGCGGAACCTTGGCGGAACCAATCTAGGGCTCCGGTGGAGCTGTTCTGCCGGGGAAACATCCCTCCAGGAGGGGGAAATTCTCACCATCGTCATCACCATCGATCCTTTCAGCAGGAGGGGGTCAATCTCCATCAACATCTTCACCAGCACCATCTCCTCTCAAACCCTAGTTCATCTCTTGTATCCAATCTTTGTCTCAAAACCTCAGATTGGTACCTATGGGTGGCTAGTAGTGTTGACTACTTGTAGTTGATGCTAGTTGGTTTATTTGGTGGAAGATCATATGTTCAGATCCTTCATGCATATTAATACCCCTATGATTATGAACATGAATATGATTTGTGAGTAGTTACGTTTGTTCCTGAGGACATGGGAGAAGTCTTCCTATAAGTAGTCATGTGAATTTGGTATTCGTTCGATATTTTGATGAGATGTATGTTGTCTTTCCTCTAGTGGTGTTATGTGAATGTCGACTACATGACACTTCACCATTGTTTGGGCCTAGGGGAAGGCATTGGGAAGTAATAAGTAGATGATGGGTTGCTAGAGTGACAGAAGCTTAACCCCTAGTTTATGCGTTGCTTCGTAAGGGGCTGATTTGGATCCATATGTTTCATGCTATGGTTAGGTTTACCCTAATACTTCTTTTGTAGTTGCGGATGCTTGCAATAGGGGTTAATCATAAGTGGGATGCTTGTCCAAGGAAGGGCAGCACCCAAGCACCGGTCCACCCACATATCAAATTATCAAAGTAACGAATGCGAATCATATGAGCGTGATGAAAACTAGCTTGAAGATAATTCCCATCTGTCCTCGGGAGCGCTTTCTTCTATATAAGAGTTTGTCCAGGCTTGTCCTTTGCTACAAAAAGGATTGGGCCACCTTGCTGCACCTTGTTTATTTTTGTTACTTGTTACCCGTTGCAAATTACCTTATCACAAAACTATCTGTTACCGATAATTTCAGTGCTTGCAGAGAATACCTTACTGAATACCGCTCGTCATTTCCTTCTGCTCCTCGTTGGGTTGGACACTCTTACTTATCGAAAGGACTACGATAGATCCCCTACACTTGTGGTTCATCAAGACTCTTTTCTGGCGCCATTGCCGGGGAGTGAAGCGCCTTTGGTAAGTGGAATTTTGTAAGGACAAATTTATAAAGTGTGTTGAAATTTACTGTCACTTGTTACTATGGAAAGTAATCCTTTGAGGGGCTTGTTCGGGGTATCTTCACCCCGATCAGTAGAGCAAAGAGTGGCTCCTCAAACTACTGAACCTACTGAAAATGTTTACTTTGAAATTCCTTTGGGTATGATAGAGAAACTGCTAGCTAATCCTTTTACAGGAGATGGAACATTACATCCCGATTTGCACCTAATCTATGTGGATAAAGTTTGTGGATTATTTAAGCTTGCAGGTATGCCCGAGGATGTTATCGAGAAGAAGGTCTTCCCTTTATCTTTGAAGGGAAAGGCATTGACACGGTTTAGGGCTATGTTATGATGTGGGATCATGGAACTACAACCGATTCAAATTGGAATTTCATCAGAAGTTTTATCCTATGTATCTTGTTCATCGTGGTCGTAATTATATATATAATTTTTGGCCTCGTGAAGGAGAAAGCATCGCTAAATCTTGGGGGAGGCTTAAGTCAATGTTATATTCATGCCCCAATCATGAGCTCTCAAGAGAAATTATTATTCAAAAAAATTATGCTCGGCTTTCTCTCAATAATCGCTCCATGCTCGATACTTCTTGTACTGGTTCTTTTATGACGAAGACTATTGAATTTAAATGGGATTTATTGGAAAGAATTAAACGCAACTCTGAAGATTGGGATCTCGACGAAGGTAAGGAGTCAGGTATAACACCTAAGTTTGATTGTGTTAAATCTTTTATGGATACCGATGTTTTCCGTGAATTTAGCATTAAATATGGACTTGACTCTGAGATAGTAGCTTCTTTCTGTGAATCATTTGCTACTCATGTTGATCTCCCTAAGGAGAAGTGGTTTAAATATAATCCTCCCGTTGAAGTAAAAGTAGTGGAACCTGTTAAAGTTGAAGAAAAGACTATCACTTATAACGTTGATCCTATTGTTCCTACCGCTTATATTGAGAAACCACCTTTCCCTGTTAGAATAAAGGATCATGCTAAAGCTTCAACTGTGGTTCGTAAGAGTAATACTAGAACACATACACCCCCTGAGCAAATTAAAGTTGAACCTCGTATTGCTATGGTTAAAGATCTCTTGGCCGATAATATTGATGGGCATGTTATTTACTTCTGTGATGAAGCTGCTAGAATCGCTAGACCCAATACTAAGGGTAAGCATAGACCTGTTGTTGGCATGCCTGTTGTTTCTGTTAAAATAGGAGATCATTTTTATCATGGCTTGTGTGATATGGGTGCTACTGCAAGTGCAATACCTCATTCCTTATACAAAGAAATTATGCATGATATTGCACCTACTGAGATTGATGAGGACATCAATACAATTATTACACCCACAGTCCCTGCTGCTATACATACTGGACCAATTACTAGAGCTCGCGCACGCCAATTAAATTACCAGGTACTTTCGTTTCTTGCTAATGATTCTAATGTTCATGAGAATATGATGCTGCCTAAATTGGATACATTTGTTTTGCTTACAAATGAAGGGCCTAGCTTTGAGAAGGATGAACATTGGAGCAAGAACAAGCATGGAGATGATGGCATGCGCATGGGGAACAAGAACGGAGTTACAAGTGATGATTTCAGGACGTTGAAGCCACCATAATGCGTGCATGAAGCCTTGGACGAAATATACAAGATGCTACTTCATAACTTTCGTCCAGAGGCTATTCTAGGTGCTGCGTCACCTTATTATTGGGCCAGGCCCATGTAATTTCGAAATACATAAGTATAGGCTGTTTTTAGAGTCCGTATGTGTGGGGAAACAAGAGATAGGGTTGGTTTCGGACCCCTTCCTCAAGGGCCACGAAATTCCCCCCCTCTTCCTCCATATATACAGCCCTTAGGGCGTCGTTTAGACTTGGGGGTTTTGTTTAGATTAAAAGTTCGCCATAGCTGCAACTTCGCGTACTTCGTTTGTGTTCAGCGACCAGACAAAGGCGTCACAGAACCCCACCTTGATCAATAAAGCTTTCATCTTATATTCGCAATATCCAGATTGCAATCTCAGTTTCTTGCCTGTTCTTCGTTTGCTCGCAGGAAACAGACCCTCGTGGTCAGGTTGATCGTGCTCCGGCGTGGTCGATAACCTCTCGGAGTTGGTTTAGCGATTGCTAAGGCGCGACGTCCTCGCACGTTCGTAGTCGGATCGTCAAAGTCGACTTCCATCAAAGCGATATTCATCATCTCATCGAAAGACGGGACACCTTTGCCTCTATCAGAGATAGAAGAAATTGATGTTACAATTAAGCTTGCCAATAGAGATACTATTTCACCAGTTGGGATTGTTAGAGATGTTGAAGTCTTGTGTGGGAAAGTTAAATATCCTACTGATTTTCTTGTTCTTGGTTCCCCACAAGATGACTTTTGTCCCATTATATTTGGCAGACCCTTCTTGAATACTGTTAATGCTAAGATAGATTGCAAAAAGGATATTATTACTATTGGCTTAGGGGATATGTCTCATGATTTTAATTTTGCTAAATTTCGTAGACAACCCCATGATAAAGAATTGCCTAGTAAAGATGAAATTATTGGTCTTGCTTCTATTGCCGTGCCTCCTAATGATCCTTTAGAACAATATTTGCTAGACCATGAAAATGATATGTTTATGAATGAAAGAAGGGAAATAGACGAAGTATTCTTTAAACAAGGACCTATTTTGAAACACAAGTTGCCTGTTGAAATTCTAGGGGATCCTCCTCCACCCAAGGGTGATCCCGTGTTTGAGCTTAAGCCTTTACCTGATACTCTTAAATATGCTTATCTTGATGAAAAGAAGATATATCCTGCTATTATTAGTGCTAACCTTTCTGAGCAGGAAGAAGAGAAATTATTGAAAACTCTGAAGAAGCACCGTGCTGCTATTGGATATACTCTTGATGATCTTAAGGGCATTAGTGCCACTCTATGCCAACACAAATAAAATTGGAGAAAGACGTTAAACCGGTTGTTGATCACCAACGAAGGTTAAATCCTAAGATGAAAGAAGTGGTAAGAAAAGAAATACTAAAGCTTTTGGAGGCAGGTATAATTTATCCTGCTGCTCATAGTCAGTGTGTAAGTCCTGTCCATTGTGTCCCTAAGAAGGGAGGTATTACTGTTGTTCCTAATGATAAAGATGAATTGATCCCAAGAAGAATTGTTACAAGTTATAGAATGGTAATTGATTTTCGCAAACTAAATAAGGCTACTAAAAAGTATCATTACCCTTTACCTTTTATTGATCAAATGCTAGAAAGATTATCCAAACACACACATTTTTGCTTTCTAGACGGCTATTCTGGTTTCTCAAAAATACCTGTGTCAAAAGAAAATGAAGTTTCTATGATCTGATCGCAGAGGCAAATATTTGAGTTACGAGTTTAGCCTTCATTTAAAACAATGTGGAATCATTTCACAACTCACGCCACCTGGAACACCATAGCGTAATGGTGTGTCCGAACATCGTAAACCGTACTTTATTGGGTATGGTGCGTTCTATGATGTCTCTTATCGATTTACCATTATTGTTTTGGGGTTATGCATTAGAGACATCCTCATTCACGTTAAATAGGGCACCATCTAAATCTGTTGAGATGACACCGTATGAACTGTGGTTTGGCAACAAACCTAAGTTGTTGTTTCTTAAACGTTTGGGGATGCGATGCTTATGTCAAAAGGCTTCAGCCTGATAAGCTCGAACCCAAATCGGAGAAGTGCGTCTTCATAGGATACCCTAAGGAAACAATTGGGTACACCTTCTACCACAAATCCGAAGGCAAGATCTTTGCTGCGAAGAATGGAACCTTTCTAGAGAAGGAGTTTCTCGCGAAAGAAGTGAGTGGGAGGAAAATAGAACTTGATGAGGTAATCGTACCTTCTCTCGAATTGGAAAATAGCACATTAGAGAAATCCGTTCCCGTGATGCCTGCACCAACTAGAGAGGTAGCAGATGATAATGATCATGAAACTTCATATCAAGTTGCTACTGAACCTCGTGGGTCAACTAGAGCACGATCCGCACCAGAGTGGTACGGTAATCCTGTCCTGGAAGTCATGTTACTAGACCAAGGTGAACCTACGAACTATGAAGAAGCTATGATGAGCCCAGATTCCGACAGATGCCTTGAGGCCATGAAATCTGAGATAGGATCCATGTATAAGAACAAAGTATGGACTTTGGTGGACTTGCCCGAGGATCGACAAGCCACAGAAAATAGATGGATCTTCAAGAAGAAGACTGACATTGATGGTAATGTTACTGTCTACTAATCTCGAATTGTTTCGAAAGGTTTTTGACAAGTTCAAGGAGTTGACTACAAATGAGACTTTCTCACCGGTAGGATTTCAAAACAGCATTCCTTAATGGATATCTTAAAGAAGAGTTGTATATGATGCAACCAGAAGGTTTTGTCGATCCTAAAGGTGCTAAAAAAGTGTGCAAGCTCCAACGATCCATCAATGGACTGGTGCAAGCATCTCGGAGTTGGAATATGCACTTTGATGAGGTGATCAAAGCATATAGTTTTATATAGACTTACGGTGAAGCCTGCATTTACAATAAAGTGAGTGGGAGTTCTGTAGCATTTCTGATATATATGTGGATGACATATTGTTGATTGGAAATTATATAGAATTTCTAGATAGCATAAAAGGATACTTGAATAATAATTTTTCAACGAAAAACCTTGGTGAAGCTGCTTACATATTAGGCATCCAAATCTATAGGGATAGATCGAGACGCTTAATAGGACTTTCACAAAGTACATACCTTGGCAAAGTTTTGAAGAAGTTCAAAATAGATCAGTCAAAGAAAGAGTTCTTGCATGTGTTGCAAGGTGTGAAGTTGAGTAAGACTCAAAGCCTGACCACGGCAGAAGATAGAGAGAGAATGGAAGTCATTCCCTACGCCTCAGCCATAGATTCTATAAAGTATGCCATGTTGTGTACCAGACCTATTGTGTACCTTGCCATGAGTTTGGCAAGGGGGTACAGTAGTGATCAAGGAGTGGATCACTGGACAACGGTCAAAATTATCCTTAGAAGACTAAGGAAATGTTTCTTGGTTACGGAGGTGATAAAGAGTTTGTTGTAAAGGGTTATGTCGATGCAAGCTTTGACACCGATTCAGATGACTCTTAGTCTCATTCTGGATACATACTGAAAGTGGGAGCAATTAGCTAGAGTAGCTCGATGCAGAGCATTGTAGACATAGAAATTTGCAAAATACATACGGATCTGAATCTGGCAGACCCATTGACTAAACCTTTCTCACAACCAAAACATGATCACACCTTATTACTCTTTTTGGGTGTTAATCACATGGCGATGTGAACTAGATTATTGACTCTACTAAACCCTTTGGGTATTAATCACATGGTGATGTGAACTATTGATGTTATTCACATGGCGATGTGAACTAGATTATTGACTCTAGTGAAAGTGGGAGACTGAAGGAAATATGCCCTAGAGGCAATAATAAAGTTGTTATTTTATTTTTCCTTATTCATGATAAAGGTTTATTATTCATGCTATAATTGTATTGATCGGAAACCTAAATACATGTGTGAACACATAAACAAATACCGTGTCCCTAGTAAGCCTCTACTAGACTAGCTCGTTGATCAAAGATGGTTAAGGTTTCCTAACCATAGAATGTGTTGTCATTTGATAATGGGATCACATCATTAGGAGAATGATGTGATGGACAAGACCCATCCGTTAGCTTAGCATAATGATCATTCAGTTTATTGCTATTGCTTTCTTCATGTCAAATGCATATTCCTTCGACTATGAGATTATGCAACTCCCGAATACCGGAGGAATACCTTGTGTGCTATCAAACGTCACAACGTAACTGGGTGATCATAAAGATGCTCTACAGGTATCACTGAAGGTGTTTGTTGAGTTGGCATAGATCGATATTAGGATTTTTCACTCCGAGTATCGGAGAGGTATCTCTAGGCCCTCTCGGTAATACACATCATAAGCTTGCAAGCAAATGACTAAGGAGTTAGTCACGAGGTGATGTATTACGGAATGAGTAAAGATACTTGTCGGTAACGAGATTGAACTAGGTATAGAGATACCGATGATCGAATCTCGGGCAAGCACTACTGCAGGATGCTGCTAACGCGACACTACGATCAGAGACCCTTCGAGAAACTGTGATGAGGACATCAATACCATTGTTACACCCATAGCCCTGCTGTTATACATACTGGACCAATTACTAGAGCTCGCGCACGCCAATTAAATTACCAGGTACTTTCGTTTCTTGGTAATGATTCTAATGTTCATGAGAATATGATGCTGCCTAAATTGGATACATTTGTTTTGCTTACAAATGAAGGGCCTAGCTTTGAGAAGGATGAACATTGGAGCAAGAACAAGCATGGAGATGATGGCATGCGCATGGGGAACAAGAACGGAGTTACAAGTGATGATTTCAGGACGTTGAAGCCACCATAATGCGTGCATGAAGCCTTGGACGAAATATACAAGATGCTACTTCATAACTTTCGTCCAGAGGCTATTCTAGGTGCTGCGTCACCTTATTATTGGGCCAGGCCCATGTAATTTCGAAATACTTGAGTATAGGCTGTTTTTAGAGTCCGTATGTGTGGGGAAACAAGAGATAGGGTTGGTTTCGGACCCCTTCCCCAAGGGCCACGAAATTCCCCCCTCTTCCTCCATATATACAGCCCTTAGGGCGTCGTTTAGACTTTGGGTTTTGTTTAGATTAAAAGTTCGCCATAGCTGCAACTTCGCGTACTTCGTTTGTGTTCAACGACCAGACAAAGGCGTCACAGAACCCCACCTTGATCAATAAAGCTTTCATCTTATATTCGCAATATCCAGATTGCAATCTCAGTTTCTTGCTTGTTCTTCGTTTGCTCGCAGGAAACAGACCCTCGTGGTCAGGTTCATCGTGCTCCGGCGTGGTCAATAACCTCTCGGAGTTGGTTTAGCGATTGCTAAGGCGTGACGTCATCGCACGTTCGTAGTCGGATCGTCAAAGTCGACTTCCACCAAAGCGATATCCATCATCTCATCGAAAGACGGGATACCTTTGCCTCTATCAAACTGTGTGTGGTGCAATAATCGCAAACGGTGCTGTATGAAAACCATGAGAAATGATGCAAAACGTTTGCGATGGAGGATGCATCAAACACGATTCAGATTTTAGTTGCGTGAGCGATTCAGGCCACACAGTTAACCCGTTCGAACTGTTTGCGATGAGGCAGAACAATAGAAACGGGCAGCCATATCAATGTCTGTGCGATATACGGCATACAGTTCGCTCCGATGAACCGTTTGCTATTAGGGAGTGCAACATAAACGATTAGCCAGATCAAGGTGTGTGTGATATAGGGCATACGGTTCACTCGGACGAACTGTTTTCGATTAGCGAACGCAACAGAAACGGTTCAACTTAACAAGATGTGTGTGATACGTGGCAAACAACAGAATCGGATGAACTGTTTGCGAAGAGAAATTACAACACAGACAATTAATACAGTTAGTTCGTGTGCGATTCTGTGTCTACAAAAAACTTTGAAATATGCAAACTAGTTGCTTGCGGTGGCTAGGAATATCGCACACGATGCGTCTGCGAGTACTCGTGTGCGATGATTAGTAAGTTACACATATGTTTCCTTATGTTAACACTTGTGTGATAAATAACACGTGGCACCGGATACGGTATTCGGGTTGTGTGTGTGCTCCACTTAGTCTTCCCGCGCTCCACATGGATGAATTGTAAAATCCGTGCCTATTCCCTCACCGGTTTCCTGCCACCAGCTAACGGCTTGCTGCATATAACCCAGGTGGCAACACACTACCGCGACACTCTGCGAAGATCTAGTCCTCACCCATCTACCATTAGTTATTCCAAGCATGCCAGGCAACGACCAAAGCTTCGACATCGACGCCTACCTGCGTTACATCTTCGGCGAGGAGAACGAGCTGGAGCAGGTCGGGGAGCAAGAGCTTCATCGGCCGGTGCAGGCACCATGGCCCATCGGCAGCGGTATCGGCATCACAGTCCTTGGGAGAACAATTGACATATGTAGGCAAGGAATGGGCAGAGGACCTCTACGATTCAGTCAAGATAAAGGCACATCATATGAATAAGGCACATCATATGCCCCGCAAGGAATGGGCAGAGGACCTCTACGATTGATATGGGCAGAGGACCTCTACGAAAGCCGTAGGCTGCCTTTATCTTGACTGAATCGTAGAGGTCCTCTGCCCATTCCTTGCGGGGCATATGATGTGCTCCCAATTGATGTGTCCCGTCTTTCGATGAGATGATGGATATTTCTTTGGTGGAAGTCGACTTTGACAATCCGACTACGAACATGCGATGACGTCGCGCCTTAGCAATCGCTAAACCAACTCCGAGAGGTTATTGACCACGCCGGAGCACGATCAACCTGACCTCGAGGGTCTGTTTCCTGCGAGCAAACAAAGAACAAGCAAGAAACTGAGATTGCAATCTGGATATTGCGAATATAAGATGAAAGCTTTATTGATCAAGGTGGGGTTCTGTGACGCCTTTGTCTGGTCGTTGAACACAAACGAAGTACGCGAAGTTGCAGCTATGGCGAACTTTTAATCTAAACAAAACCCCAAAGTCTAAACGACGCCCTAAGGGCTGTATATATGGAGGACGATGGGGGAATTTCGTGGCCCTTGGGGAAGGGGTCCGAAACCAACCCTATCTCTTGTTTCCCCACACATACGGACTCTAAAAACAGCCTATACTCAAGTATTTCGAAATTACATGGGCCTGGCCCAATAATAAGGTGACGCAGCACCTAGAATAGCCTCTGGACAAAAGTTATGAAGTAGCATCTTGTATATTTCGTCCAAGGCTTCATGCACGCATTATGGTGGCTTCAACGTCCTGAAATCATCACTTGTAACTCCGTTCTTGTTCCCCATGCGCATGCCATCATCTCCATGCTTGTTCTTGCTCCAATGTTCATCCTTCTCAAAGCTAGGCCCTTCATTTGTAAGCAAAACAAATGTATCCAATTTAGGCAGCATCATATTCTCATGAACATTAGAATCATTACCAAGAAACGGAAGTACCTGGTAATTTAATTGGCGTGCGCGAGCTCTAGTAATTGGTCCAGTATGTATAGCAACAGGGACTGTGGGTGTAACAATGGTATTGATGTCCTCATCAAGAGAGGTCCCGCCGCGAAGCCGCAGCCGCAGCAGAGAAGTCCCGGCGCGCCACGGAGCCCTCGAACGAGCTCTCACGGGCACGCGAGGGCTCTCACAAGCGCATGCGCGGCATCGGCCATCGCGACGAGCAGGCATTCCTGAAGTCCTTCGCTGGCGACAACGACATTCTCGCTGGCGTCTACACAACAGGAGCTGGCCGACGGCTTGATGAAGCTGCTCAAGATCAGCGATGCCTCGGTTGACAAGGGGACCGGCCTCGTCGAGCAAGTCATGGATGACAATGCGAAGCTCCTCAAGTTGGTCGCCGAGACGGAGCAGTAGGCCGCCGGCTGGAAGATGCTGCATGAGCAGAGCAGTGCCTCGGAGATGATGTTGAAAGTGGTCGTCGAGGAACTGATGGGTGGATGGAGGAAGCTTCGGATCGAGCACGAGCAGGAGGTGGAGGAATCCGTTGCTGCTTTCAAGCAAAGTCGTGAGGAATTGAAGAAGGAGCTGCAGGATTTCACCGCCCGGCGATCCATCGTCGAGTAGAGACAGTAGCGACCCAGATCATTGTCTGCAATTTCCTTCTTCTCTTGCCCCCGTGTCTTCCGGGCTTTGCCGCATGTGGCATTTTAAATTATCCGGAATATGTAAGACAATTATTATGTGCGCCATTGTAAATTTGTCGTCGTATTATGCGTTGCCATTTTATTTGTGGTCGTATTATCCGTTGCCCTATGTGGCAATTTAAATTAGGGCGGAATACTAGTTGAAAACATGAACAAAGCAAATGCTGCCATGGGATCACAAGCAAACACCCTCCGTCCATGGGTTAATTAACCCATTAATGTAGAAGTTGTGAGCGAGGCGGGCGGCGGCTGGTGCATGGAGGTCAAAGAGCTCACTTCCCGGTGAGCATGGGCGGCCTTGCTGCTCGCACGTGTCCCGTCGAGCCTGCGAGGTGGACAGGATGCACACGTCCCGTCGAGCCGGCACGGCGGACTGCTCGCACGCGTCCCGTTGATCCTGTAAGGCGGACTTCTCGCGCTCGTCCCGTCTAATCAAACAGCTGCACGCACGCCGCCGAGTATGGTTAAATTTCGAGACGGTAAATATAATACAACCGTTTGCGATATTAACATGTCAGCTTTTTGTTTCAAAAAGGACTTCATTGGCTACTAATGTGTGCGCCTCTTCTCAAACTGGACGATTTTTTTTACCACGGCATATATGTGCCATGTCATGAAACCATGCCAAGTTTCATGTTTTTTGGGTGACTTTTTTATTTACTAGGATTTAAAACCGAGATTCTCATTGTTTCAGGACGACGACAAGTTTGTAATTCATTCTCATTCCTTAAACGAGACGTAAACATGCACCCAATGACACATGTATGATTTCCCACCCATTTTGCTTCACTGGAGCATGTGGTTGTAGTTCAAATTTGAATTATGGACTACATTAAATGCATAGAAAACTTAGTAATTAGTAATATATATACAATGGCCAAATGAACCCTGCACAGTTTCAAATTTCAGCCCGACACTCCTGTTATTCTATGTTGCCTCTAGAAAACAAAGTTCAAGACGAGAAGAGGCATCGATTATCGTTTCGCCCACAAGAGGGGCATGTTTCCCTACTGGAACCACGAGGGTTGCGACAGGCTCCGGTTTGTAGAAGGTTGTAATATAGCTTCGCCCAAATTGGACAATTATATATACCATGTAGTGACACCATGCCATGTTTCATGATTTCCTAGTGAGTTTTGGGTTTACAGACATTTAAAAATCGAGATTCGCAATGTTTGTGGCCAGGCCAGGACGGCGAGACGGTTGAATTCGTTCCCTTTCGTTCCATGGGACCTAAACATGCACCCCAAGGAATCATGTACATTTTTCTAGCCATTTTGGTGCACTGGAGTATGTATTTGTAGTTCGGATTTGAATGATGGACATTAAATGCCTAGAAAACTCAATTAATGAATAAAAAAGGTTAAACGAACCCTGAATAATTTCAATGTTCAGCGCGAATCTCCAGTTGTTCCGTGATAGAGGCAAAGGTGTCCCGTCTTTCGATGAGATGATGGATATCGCTTTGATGGAAGTCGACTTTGACGATCCGACTACGAACGTGCGAGGACGTCGCGCCTTAGCAATCGCTAAACCAACTCCGAGAGGTTATTGACCACGCCGGAGCACGATCAACCTGACCACGAGGGTTTGTTTCCTGCGAGCAAACGAAGAACAAGCAAGAAACTGAGATTGCAATCTGGATATTGCGAATATAAGATGAAAGCTTTATTGATCAAGGTGGGGTTCTGTGACGCCTTTGTCTAGTCGTTGAACACAAACGAAGTACGCGAAGTTGCAGCTATGGCGAACTTTTAGTCTAAACAAAACCCAAAGTCTAAACGACGCCATAAGGGCTGTATATATGGAGGAAGAGGGGGGAATTTCGTGGCCCTTGGGGAAGGGGTCCGAAACCAACCCTATCTCTTGTTTCCCCACACATACGGACTCTAAAAAGAGCCTATACTCAAGTATTTCGAAATTACATGGGCCTGGCCCAATAATAAGGTGACGCAGGACCTAGAATAGCCTCTGGACGAAAGTTATGAAGTAGCATCTTGTATATTTCGTCCAAGGCTTCATGCACGCATTATGGTGGCTTCAACGTCCTGAAATCATCACTTGTAACTCCGTTCTTGTTCCCCATGCGCATGCCATCATCTCCATGCCTGTTCTTGCTCCAATGTTCATCCTTCTCAAAGCTAGGCCCTTCATTTGTAAGCAAAACAAATGTATCCAATTTAGGCAGCATCATATTCTCATGAACATTAGAATCATTACCAAGAAACGAAAGTACCTGGTAATTTAATTGGCATGCGCGAGCTCTAGTAATTGGTCCAGTATGTATAGCAGCAGGGGCTGTGGGTGTAACAATGGTATTGATGTCCTCATCATCCTCCCCTTCTTGAAATGAAGTCGTCCTCGACGGAAGCTCATATCCCTCACCAAAATAAGGCTTCAAATCTGCAATGTTAAAAGTGGGACTAACCCCAAAATCTGCAGGCAGCTCAAGTTTATATGCATTATCATTTATTATCTCTAACACCTTAAAAGGACCATCAGCACGTGGCATTAGCTTTGATTTGCGCAAATCAGGAAATCTATCCTTATGCAAATGTAACCAAACAAGATCTCCAGGTGCAAACACAACATGTTTTCTACCCTTATCTCCAGCAAGTTTATATTTAGCATTCATACGCTCAATGTTTTCCTTAGTTAACTCATGCATTTTTAAGATCAATTCAGCACGTTGTTTAGTAAATTAACCTTCTCCGAAGATGGAAGAGGCAACAAATCAATAGGTGCACGAGGTAGGAAACCATACACAATTTCAAAAGGGCACATCTTAGTAGTAGAATGCAATGAACGATTATAAGCAAACTCAATATGAGGCAAGCATTCTTCCCACATTTTCTTATTATTCTTCAAAACAGCCCTAAGCATAGTAGACAATGTTCTATTGACTACTTCAGTTTGTCCATCAGTTTCGGGGTGACAAGTAGTACTAAAAAGCAGTTTAGTCCCCAACTTAGCCCATAAACATCTCCAAAAGTGGCTAAGAAATTTAGTATCACGATCTGAAACAATAGTATTTGGCACACCATGCAAACGAATAATTTCACGGAAGAACAAATCAGCAACATTAACAGCATCATCGCTTTTATGACATGGTATAAAGTGTGCCATTTTTGAGAATCTATCCACGACAACAAATATGTTATCCCTCCCCTTCTTTGTTCGAGGTAAACCTAAAACAAAGTCCATAGATATATCCTCCCAAGGAACACTAGGTACAGGCAAAGGCATATATAAACCATGAGGATTGATTCGTGACTTAGCTTTTTGACATGTAGTGCAGCGAGCAACAAAACGCTCAACATCCCGTCTCATCTTTGGCCAAAAGAAATGTGTAGCAAGTACGTCCTCCGTCTTCTTCACGCCAAAGTGTCCCATTAATCCTCCTCCATGCGCCTCCTGCAACAACAAAAGACGAAGAGAGCTAGCTGGAATGCATAGCTCGTTAGCACGGAACACAAATCCATCATTAACGACAAACTTGTTCCAGGTTCTTCCTTCTTTACAATTCTGCAAAACATCTTTACAATCAGCATCATGCACATATTGATCTTTGATGGTCTCCAAACCAAATATTTTGAAGTCAAGTTGTGAAAGCATAGTATAGCGACGAGACAATGCATCAGCAATAACATTTTCTTTACCCTTCTTGTGTTTAATGACATAAGGGAAAGTTTCAATGAATTCAACCCATTTAGCATGTCTACGATTCAGTTTAGCTTGACTTTTAATATGTTTCAAAGATTCATGATCAGAATGTACAACAAATTCTTTGGGCCATAAATAATGTTGCCATGTTTCTAAAGTACGAACAAGAGCATATAGTTCTTTATCATAAGTAGAATAATTCAGACTAGGCCCACTCAATTTTTCAGAAAAGTAAGCAACAGGTTTACCATCTTGTAATAACACACCTCCTAATCCAATTCCACTAGCATCACATTCAAGCTCAAAAGTCTTATTAAAATCAGGAAGTTGGAGTAAAGGAGCATGTGTCAACTTATCTTTCAATACCGTGAAGGCTTCTTCCTGTGCGGTACCCCAAACAAAAGGCACATCCTTCTTTGTAAGCTCGTTGAGAGGTCCAGCAATGGTGCTAAAATCTCTCACAAAACGCCTATAGAAACCAGCGAGTCCAAGAAAACTCCGCACTTGTGTGACCGTTTTGGGCTGCGGCCAACTCTCAATAGCTTCAATCTTGGCTTTATCAACTTCAATTCCCTGTGGAGTAACAACATAGCCAAGAAAAGATACTCGGTCGGTGCAAAAGGTGCACTTCCCAAGGTTACCAAACAAACGTGCATCACGTAGAGCAATAAAAACAACACGTAAATGTTCCAAATGTTCTTCCAAAGATTTGCTATAAATCAGTATATCATCATAATAACCTACCACAAATCGTCCAATGAAAGCACGTAAAACTTTGTTCATTAGTCTCATGAAAGTACTAGGTGCATTAGTTAACCCAAAAGGCATGACTAACCACTCATATAAACCAAACTTAGTTTTAAATGCAGTTTTCCATTCATCTCCCAATTTCATACGAATTTGATGGTATCCACTACGCAAATCAACTTTGGAGAATATTGTAGAGCCACTCAATTCATCAAGCATATCATCTAGCCTAGGAATAGGATGACGATAACGAATAGTAATATTATTAATGCCTCTACAATCAACACACATACGCGACGTACCATCCTTTTTAGGCACTAGTATAATAGGAACAGCACAAGGACTAAGAGATTCGCGTATATAACCTTTGTCGAGCAGCTCCTGTACTTGACGCATAATCTCCTTCGTCTCCTCTGGATGGGTACGGTATGGTGCACGGTTGGGTAGCGATGCACCGGGAATTAAGTCAATTTGATGCTCAATCCCTCGAATAGGTGGTAATCCAATTTCTCAAATTCTTTTGCCACAATCTAATTTTCACTCTTATTTTTCTCCTGTTTTGCTTTATTAGCTCTATTAATGTCATCTTTCAAAATGGAATCAGGAGTCATAGGAAGCAAAGTAATATTTTTATCCTTATGAACAAGAGTATACTGATTGTTTCTACCATGGTGTACAGATTTTTTATCAAATTGCCATGGTCTACCAAGTAATAAGGAACATGCTTGCATGGGTACCACATCACAATCAACATAATCAGCATATGTAGAGATACTAAAATGCACACGAACAGTACGTGTTACCTTAACCTTGCCGCTGTTGTTGAACCATTGGATGTAGTAAGGATGTGGATGTGGTCTTGTAGTGAGAGATAGCTTTTCCACCATCTACATGCTAGCCAAGTTGTTACAGCTCCCTCCATCTATGATGACGCGAACAGAACGTTCCTTCACAACTCCCTTTGTATGGAACAAATTATGCCTCTGATTTTGCTCTGCTTGTGTGACCTGCACACTCAAAACACGTTGAGCAACTAAACATTCATACCTGTCAGCGTCTTCAGGAGCCATGTATTGCGTCTCATTTTCAGAATCATATCCACCATGTTCTTCACGTGTAATAAGAGCCAAAGTCTCCTCATCATAGTCACTAGCGGACTCATACCCACCATCCTCAGTAGCAATCATTACACGCTGAGATTTGCATTCTCTCGCATAATGTCCTCTTCCCTTACAACGACGACAAATAATATCACTTGTGTGCCCTGTCGATGCCATGGAAGAAGAAGAGCTCTGTGCAGGCCCGGCAGGTGCGCTCTTGGCAGATAGTGGTGGTTGTGCCTGCTTTCTTGTATCACGGCTGGAGGTGGAACCTGATGGAGGTGCTGGTGCAGTGGAAGTAGAAGATGCACGCGGTGTCCATGATGAAGGTCGACCTGCAGAAAAGTTAGTTCGCGCCAATGGCTGTCGATCCTGCACTTCACGTTCAGCTTTACAACCAAGATGGAATAAACGAGTGATATTATTATAATCCTTATACTCTAGAATGGTCTGAATCTCTTTATTTAATCCACCCATAAAACGTGCAAGCATAGCTTCATTCTCCTCAACAATACCACATCTAATCATGCCAGTTTGTAATTCCTGATAATATTCTTCTACAGAATTTTTCCCTTGTCTTAAGCGCTGCAATTTTTGAAGTAATTCACGTTGATAATATGGTGGAACCCAACGAGTACGAATAGCAGTTTTCAAAGCAGCCCAAGTAGCTGGAACAGGATATAATCTACAATGTTCAGACCACCAAACACATGCAAAGCTATTTAAAGCACAAACAGCAGCAGGAACACGTCTCTCCTCAGGATATTGTACACATGTAAATCGTTGTTCAGTTTCTAACTCCCAAGTAAGATATATATCAGGAACATATCTACCCTCAAATGGTGGAATATTCAATTTCAGTTTAGGGAGATGGTCATGATCGCGTACCCGAGGTGGTGGTGCCGGCCTACCGTTGCGAATATATACCCGAGGTGGCTGCACGTAGTTCTGATTTTGATCAACCTCATCCTCATAATCGCCCGCATAATCGTCATCCTCCTCAGCCGCCGCAGTAGCAGGAGCCAAAGAAGCATCAACAGTAGGTGCAGCGGCACCCGAATTTTCGTCCAAGGCTTCATGCACGCATTATGGTGGCTTCAACGTCCTGAAATCTTCACTTGTAACTCCGTTCTTGTCCCCCATGTGCATGCCATCATCTCCATGCTTGTTCTTGCTCCAATGTTCATCCTTCTCAAAGCTAGGCCCTTCATTTGTAAGCAAAACAAATGTATCCAATTGAGGCAGCATCATATTCTCATGAACATTAGAATCATTACCAACAAACGAAAGTACCTGGTAATTTAATTGGCGTGCGCGAGCTCTAGTAATTGGTCCAGTATGTATAGCAGCAGGGGCTGTGGGTGTAACAATGGTATTGATGTCTGATGTCCTCATCATTCCGTGTCGCATGTAGAAGAAAATACAAGGCTAGAAGAGGGAGTGATTATCGTTTGGCCCACAAGGGGACACGTTTCCCTATCGATACCACGAGGGTTCTTGCGAAAGGCTCCGGTTTGTAAGAGGTTTGTAATAAAGCTTGGCCCAAATTGGCAATGTTTTTACCACGACATATATGTGCCATGACATGACACCTTGCCACCTTTGATGACTTTCTGGTGAGTTTAGGATTTATGGGGACTTAAAAACCGAGATTCAAAATGTTTGAGGAAGAGCCAGGACACCGGTACGGTTGTAATTCGTTCCCATTCCTGGCATGAGACCTAAACATGCTCCCAAGGACACATGTATAATTTTTCTAGCCATTTTGGTGAACTGGAGCATGTATTTGTAGTTCAGATTTGAATTATGGACATTAAATGCCTGGGAAACTCAATTAGTGTATAAAAAGGCCAAACGAACCCTGAATAAGTTTAAATTTCAGCATGGATATCCCGTGGTTCCATGTTGCCCGTGGAAGAAAATACAAGGAGAAAAGAGGCAGTGATTACCTTTCGCCCACAAGGGGAACACGTTTCCCTATAAGAACCACGAGGCTTCTTTGAGAGAAGCTCCAATTTTTGTAAAAGGTTTGTAATAAAGCTTGGCCCAAATTGGACAATGTTTTTACCATGACATATATGTGCCATGACGTGACACCATGCCACCTTTGATGACTTTCTGGTGAGTTTAGGATTTATGGGGACTTCAAAACCAAGAATCGAAATGTTTGAGTACGAGCCATGACACCAGTACGGTTGTAATTCGTTCCCATTCCTGGCATGAGACCTAAACATGCTCCCAAGGACACATGTATAATTTTTCTAGCCATTTTGGTGAACTGGAGCATGTATTTGTAATTCAGATTTGAATTATGGACATTAAATGCCTAGGGAAATCAATTAGTGTATAAAAAGGCAAAACGAACCCTGTTTAAAGTTTAAATGTCAGCACGGATATCCTGTCGTTCCATGTTGCCCGTAGAAGAAAATACAAGGTGAAAAGAGGCAGTGATTACGTTTCCACGAGGCTTCTTAATTGAGAGAAGCTCCGGTTTGTAAGAGGCTTGTAATAAAACTTGCGCCACAATGGACGAAAAAAATTCCTCGACATATAAGTGCGATGTCGTGACACCGTGGTAGGTTTCACGATTTTCAGCTTAGTTTTGGATTTATGGGGATTTAAAAACCGATATTCTTCTCACGACATGTTTCCAAATAGCACACGGTTCACTCACGAAAGCCGATATTCAATGAAAACTTCGTGGAAACCATATTTTAAAGTTTCATAAAAATATGAGAAAATTGTGGGATGTTAAGAAGGTGATGTTTTATTGCGACACAAAATGTCAAGTTGAAAAACATTACGAGATGTGAGCTATGAAAAAGACAAATTCCGCCCTGAATAGTGACATTACTATTTGGCACTATTCAACACTAATTTTGTCTTTTTCATAGCTCACATCTCTTAATGTGTTTCAACTTGAAATTTTGTGTGCGAATAAAACATCATCCCCTTAACATCCCGCATTTTTTTGAAACTTCAAAACATCTTTTTCTCATGGTTTTCACTGGTTTCCACCGAATGTTGGTTTCCGTATGATACCCCCTCCCCCCCCGCGCTGCGCGCGCGATCTGAATCCTGCGTTCTGACTGGCCAGAACCCAAACCCCACGGATCGTACATGTGCACCATTGGATGCTCCCAGATCGAACGACAACCTTGAGCCCTTTGGACAACACACGTAGTACATGGGTAAGCACTGTGCGCTGATGACCCACAAGTGTAGGGGATCTATCGTAGTCCTTTCGATAAGTAAGAGTGTCGAACCCAACGAGGAGCAGAAGGAAATGACAAGCGGTTTTCAGCAAGGTATTCTGTGCAAGCACTGAAATTATAGGTAACAGATAGTTTTGTGATAAGATAATTTGTAACGGGTAACAAGTAACAAAAGTAAATAAAGTGCAGCAAGATGGCCCAATCCTTTTTGTAGCAAAGGACAAGCCTGGACAAACTCTTATATAAAGAAAAGCGCCCCCGAGGACACATGGGAATTATCGTCAAGCTAGTTTTCATCACGTTCATATGATTCGCGTTCGGTACCTTCATAATTTGATATGTGGGTGGACCGGTGCTTGGGTGCTGTCCTTACTTGGACAAACATCCCACTTATGATTAACTCCTATTGCAAGCATCCGCAACTACAAAAGAAATATTAAGGTAAACCTAACCATAGCATGAAACATATGGATCCAAATCAGCCCCTTACGAAGCAACGCATAAACTAGGGTTTAAGCTTTTGTCACTCTAGCAACCCATCATCTACTTATTACTTCCCAATGCCTTCCTCTAGGCCCAAACAATGGTGAAGTGTCATGTAGTCGACGTTCACATGACACCACTAGAGGAGAGACAACATACATCTCATCAAAATATCGAACGAATACAAAATTTACATGACTACTAATAGCAAGACTTCTCCCATGTCCTCAAGAACAAACGTAACTACTCACAATGCATATTCATGTTCATAATCAGAGGGGTATTAATATGCATAATGGATCTGAACATATGATCTTCCACCAAATAAACCAACTAGCATCAACTACAAGGAGTAATCAACACTACTAGCAACCTACAGGTACCAATCCCAGACTTGGAGACAAAGATTGGATACAAGAGATGAACTGGGGTTTTAGAGGAGATGGTGCTGGTGAAGATGTTGATGGCGATTGGCCCCCTCCCGATGAGAGGAGCGTTGGTGATGACGATGGCGATGATTGTCCCCCTCTCGGAGGGAAGTGTCCCCGGCAGAACAGCTCCACCAAAGCCCTAGATTGGTTCCGCCAATTTTCCGCCTCATGGCGGCAGAGTCTTGTCCCAAAAGTTTGCTTATGATTTTTTCTCGGACGAAAGACTTCATATAGCAGAAGATGGGCACCGGAGGGCCACCAGGGGGTCCACGAGGCAGGGGGCGCGCCCAGGGGGTAGGGCGCGCCCCCGACCCACGTGGCCAGGGTGTGGGCCCCCTTTGGTATTTTCTTTGCTCAGTATTTTTTTATTATTTCCAAAAATAACTTCCGTGGAGTTTCAGGACTTTTGGAGTTGCGCAGAATAGGTCTCTAATATTTGCTCCTTTTCCAGCCCAGAATTCCAGCTGCCGGCATTCTCCCTCTTTATGTAAACCTTGTAAAATAAGAGAGAATTGGCATAAGTATTGTGACATAATGTGTAATAACAGCTCATAATGCAATAAATATCGATATAAAAGCATGATGCAAAATGGACGTATCAACTCCCCCAAGCTTAGACCTCGCTTGTCCTCAAGCGGAAGTCGATAACGATAAATATGTCCACATGTTTAGAGATAGAGGTGTCGATAAAATAAAATACGGACATGAGGGCATCATGATCATTCTCATAACAGCAACATATATGGATATTGTCATATTATTTCTTATGCTCAAGTAATAATCTATTCACAATGTCAAGTATGAATCAGAAACTCCATTGAGAACTAACAAACTATAACCTCAGTCATTGAAGCAATTGCAATTTATCGAAACATCAAAAAGAGTCAATATAAGAGCTTTTCATCAAGTCCACATACTCAACTATCATTTAGTCTTTCACAATTGCTAACACTCACGCAATACTTGTGGTTACGGAGTTTTAATCGGACACAGAGAAAGATAGGGGCTTATAGTTTCGCCTCCCAACCTTTTACCTCAAGGGTAGTGTCAACAATAATAGTTCATGCTAACTTACATCCAATTAGATATATATATATATATATATATATATATATATATATATATATATATCAGGATCTTTCCAACACAATGTGCTTGCCAAAGGATAAAATGTAAAAAGGAAAGGTGAAGATCACCATGACTCTTGCATAAGGTAGAAGATAAAAGTAAAAGATAGGCCCTTCGCAGAGGGAAGCAGAGGTTGTCATGCGCTTTTAGGGTTGGATGCATGAAATCTTAATGCAAAAGAACGTCACTTTATATTGCCACTTGTGATATGGACCTTTATTATGCAGTCCGTCGCTTTTATTTCTTCCACATCACAAGATCGTATAAAGCTTATTTCCTCCACACTAATCAATCATACATATTTAGAGAGCAATTTTTATTGCTTGCACCGATGACAACTTACTTGAAGGATCTTACTCAATCCATAGGTAGATATGGTGGACTCTCATGGCAAAACTGGGTTTAAGGATATTTGGAAGCACAAGTAGTATCTCTACTTGGTGCAAAGAATTTGGCTAGCATGAGGGAGAAAGGCAAGGTCAACATGTTGGATGATCCATGACAATATAGTTTATCTAAGATATAAGAAAACATGACCCATTATGTTGTCTTCCTTGTCCAACATCAACTCTTTAGCATGTCATATTTTAATGAGTGCTCACAATCATAAATGATGTCCAAGATAGTACATTTATATGTGAAACCTCTCTTTCTTTATTACTTCCTATTAATTGCAACGATGACCAAAACTATGTTTGTCACCCCTCAACAAGTTTTAATCATCATACTCCTTATATGTGAAGTCATTACTCTCCATAAGATCAATATGATCTCTTTTTATTCTTTCTTTTTCTTTTATTCACTCATAATCTTAGCAAGATAATCAAGCCCTTGACTCAACACTAACTTTATTATATAGAAAGATCATAAATAAAAACTCACAACTAGATCATACTAAAACTTTATTCTACTAGATTAAGATATTACTAAAAGGATCGAACTAAGAAAAAGGTAAAAATAGGAGTGTGATGGTGATACGATGCCGGGGCACCTCCCCCAAGCTTGGCAGTTGCCAAGGGGAGTGCCCATACCCATGTGATTATATCTCTTTTGTTGGTGAAGAAGATGGAGGTGATGATGGATAGTCGCACATCGAGCGCAAGAGGTCCTCCAACTTGCGGATAATGCCCTTGAGTGCGATGATATGCTCCTTCAACAAAATATTTTCACGTGTGAGATACTTGTTTTGTATACGAGCTAACTCAATCTTCTTGAAAGCTTCGATCTCAGTTGGGGTAAGAAGATTGTGATCAAGTTGAAGGATGTCTTCTGCTGCCGGAGCTTCGTCCTCCGTGGCCTTCTTGATCCCTTCATCCTTGTTGATCTCCATGGGTTATTCCCTTTTCTGCTCTATCTTCATCAGCCAAGCATCGTTGTCACCATTGTTGGAGGAGGGGGACGACATGATGCCTGGCCTTGACAACCCTGACAGAAAATAGCTCGAAACAAGAACATAGGATAATTGCGTGATACGTTGGTCAAAACCTTCGGGAGATTATATAATGAGTTTTTACCGATCAAAAGAAGTATCGTGCAAGAAAACGGAGTCCGGAGAGAGCACGAGGTGCCCACGAGGCAGGGGGCGTGCCTCCCACCCTCGTGGGAGCCTCGTGTCCTTCCCGGACTGCTTCTTATTTTCCTATTTTTCTAAATATTCCAAAACAGAGAAAAATTGCCATTATAACTGTTTTGGAGTCGGTTTACTTACCGTACCACGTACCTATTCCTTTTTGGAGTCTGAAACGTTCTGGAAAGTGTCCCTTATGTATTCCTCCGGGGTTCCGGTTTCAATAACATTAGTTTCAACATTTATAGGATTACCTTAGATATAATGTTGATTCTTTGACCGTTCACCACCTTCAGATTTGTGCCTTCGAAATTATTGATTTTTCTGGCATCGGAACGATAGACCTCCTCCATAACGTAAGGACCTTCCCATTTAGAGAGAAGTTTTCCTGCAAAAAATCTTAAACGAGAGTTGAATAGCAACACATAATCACCTAGATTAAACTCACGCTTTTGTATCCTTTTGTCATGCCATCTTTTAACTTTTTCTTTAAACAACTTGGCATTCTCATAGGTTTGGGTTCTCCATTCATCAAGTGAGCTAATGTCAAATAACCTCTTCTCACCGGCAAGTTTGAAACCATAATTGAGCTCTTCAATAGCCCAATATGCCTTATGTTCTAATTCGAGAGGTAAGTGTCATGCTTTCCCGTAAACCATTTTATACGGAGACACACCCATAGGATTTTTATATGCAGTTCTATAGGCCCATAATGCATCATCAAGTTTCTTGGACCAATTCTTTCTAGATCTATTAACAGTCTTTTGCAAAATTAATTTGAGCTCTCTATTACTCAATTCTACTTGACCACTAGACTATGGGTGATAGGGAGATGCAATTCTATGATTAACATCATACTTAGCAAGCATTTTACGAAAAGCACCATGAATAAAATGCGAACCACCATCAGTCATTAAATATCTAGGGACTCCAAACCTCGCAAAACTAAGTTCTTTAAGCATATTAATAGAGGTGTTATGATCACCACTACTAGTTGGAATAGCTTCTACCCACTTAGTAACGTAATCAACAGCAACTAAAATATGTGTATATCCATTAGAGGCAGGAAATGGTCCCATATAATCAAAGCCCCAAACATCAAATGGTTCAATAACAAGTGAATAATTCATAGGCATTTCTTGACGTCTACTAATGTTACCAATTCTTTGACATTCATCACAAGATAAGACAAACTTACGAGCATCCTTGAAGAAAGTAGGCCAATAAAAACCGGATGCAATACCTTATGTGCAGTTCTATCTCCAGTGTGGTGCCCTCCATAAGCCTCGGAGTGACACTTGCGTAGGATCTGTTCCTGTTCATGCTCAGGTACATAACGCCTAATAACACCATCTACTCCTTCTTTATAAAGATGTGGGTCATCCCAGAAGTAATGTCTTAAATGATAGAAAAAACCTTTTCTTTTGCTGGTATGTGAAACTAGGTGGTATAAATTTAGCAACAATGTAATTAGCATAATCAGCATACCATGGAGCAGTACGAGAAGCATTTATGACATTTAATTGTTCATCAGGAAAGCTATCATCAATAGGTAGTGGGTCATCAAGAACATTTTCTAACCTAGACAAGTTGTCTGCAACGGGGTTCTCAGCTCCCTTTCTATCAATAATATGCAAATCAAATTCTTGTAGCAAGAGAACCCATCTAATAAGTCTAGGTTTAACATCTTTCTTTTCCATAAGATATTTAATAGCAGCATGATCAGTGTGAATAGTTACTTTAGAATCAACAATATAAGGTCTGAACTTATCACAAGCAAATACAACTGCTAAGAATTCTTTTTCAGTAGTGGCATAATTTCTCTGGGCATTGTCTAGAGTTTTACTAGCATATTGAATAACATTTAATTTCTTATCAACTCTTTGCCCTAGAACAACACCTACAGCATAATCACTAGCATCACACATAATTTCAAAGGGTAAATTCCAATCAGGTGGCTGAACGATAGGTGTAGAGACTAATGCTTTCTTAAGTATTTCAAATGCTTCTACACAATCATGATCAAAGACAAATGGTATATATTTTTGTAAGAGATTAGTTAGAGGCCGAGAAATTTTTGAGAAGTCCTTAATGAACCTCCTATAAAAACCGGCATGACCAAGGAAACTTCTTATACCTTTGATGTCCTTAGGACACGACATCTTTTCAATAGCATCAACTTTAGCTTTATCAACTTCAATACCTCTTTCAGAAATTTTATGCCCCAAGACAATGCCTTCATTAACCATAAAGTGGCACTTCTCCCAATTCAAGACAAGATTAGTTTCTTCACGTCTCTGCAAAACTCGATCAAGGTTGCTCAAGCAATCATTAAAAGAGGAGCCATAAACGGAGAAATCGTCCATGAAAACCTCACATATCTTTTCACAAAAATCAGAGAATATATCCATCATGCATCTTTGAAAGGTAGCAGGTGCATTACATAAACCAAAAGGCATACGTCTATAAGCAAAAGTACCAAAAGGGCAAGTAAAAGTGGTCTTTGCTTGATCATCAGCTCACACAGGTATTTGAGAGAAACCAGAGTAACCATCTAGAAAGCAAAAATGTGTATGTTTGGATAATCTTTCTAGCATTTGATCAATAAAAGGTAAGGGGTCATGATCTTTTTAGTAGCCTTATTTAATTTGCGGAAATCAATTACCATCCTATAACCTATAATAATTCTTTGCGGAATCAATTCATCTTTATCATTAGGAACGACAGTAATACCTCCCTTCTTAGGGACACAATGGACAGGACTTACCCACTGACTATCAGCAACGGGATAGATTATACCTGCCTCAAGGAGCTTTAATATTTCCTTTCTTACCACTTCTTTCATCTTAGGCTTCAGCCGTCGTTGATGATCAATAACTGGTTTGGCATCTTTCTCCAAATTTATTTTGTGTTGACATAGAGTGGGACTAATGCCCTTAAGATCAACAAGAGTATATCCAATAGAAGCACGGTGCTTCTTTAGAGTTTTCAATAATTTCTCTCCCTCATGCTCTGAAAGGTTAGCACTAATAATAACAGGATATATCTTCTTTTCATCAAGATAAGCATATTTAAGAGTATCAAGTAATGGTTTAAGCTCAAACACGGGATCACCCTTGGGTGGAGGAGGATCCCCTAGGATTTCAACAGGCAAGTTGTGTTTCAGAATAGGTCCTTGTTTAAAGAATACTTCATCTATTTCCCTTCTTTCATTCATAAACATATCATTTTCATGGTCTAGCAAATATTGTTCTAAAGGATCACTAGGAGGTACGGAAATAGAAGCAAGACCAATAATTTCATCTTTACTAGGCAATTCCTCATCACGAGGTTGTCTACGAAATTTAGAGAAATTAAACTCATGAGATATCATCCAAGCCAATAGTAACAACATCCTTCTTGCAATCTAGCATTAACAGTATTCAAGAAGGGTCTACCAAATATAATGGGACAAAAGCTATCTTGTGGGGAACCAAGAACAAGAAAATCAGCAGGATATTTAACCTTCCCACACAAGACTTCAACATCTATAACAATCCCGATCGGTGAAATTGTATCTCTATTGGCAAGCTTAATGGTGACATCAATTTCTTCTAACTCAGCGGGTGCAATGTCATGCATAATTTCTTTGTATAAGGAAATAGGTATTGCACTAGCACTAGCACCCATATCACACAAGCCATGATAACAATGATCTCCTATTTTAACAGAAATAACAGGCATGCTGTGACGCCCCCGATTCAATCGTGCACTAATCATGCACGCAAACGTGTACGATCAAGATCAGGGACTCACGGGAAGATATCACAACACAACTCTAAAAATAAAATAAGTCATACAAGCATCATAATACAAGCCAGGGGCCTCGAGGGTTCGAATACAAGTGCTCGATCATAGACGAGTCAGCGGAAGCAACAATATCTGAGTACAGACATAAGTTAAACAAATTTTCCTTAAGAAGGCTAGCACAAACTGGGATACAGATCGAAAGAGGCGCATGCCTCCTGCCTGGGATCCTCCTAAACTACTCCTGGTCGTCGTCAGCGGCCTGCACGTAGTAGTAGGCACCTCCGGTGTAGTAGGAGTCGTCATCGACGGTGGTGTCTGGCTCCTGGGCTCCAGCATCTGGTTGCGACAACCAGGAAGAAAGGAAAAGGGGAAAAGGGGGAGCAAAGCAACCGTGAGTACTCATCCAAAGTACTCGCAAGCAAGGATCTACACTACATATGCATGGGTATCTGTAAAGGGGCAATATCGGTGGACTGAACTGCAGAATGCCAGAATAAGAGGGGGATAGCTAGTCCTGTCAAAGACTACGCTTCTGGCAGCCTCCAACTTGCAGCATGTAGAAGAGAGTAGATGGTAAGTTCACCAAGTAGCATCGCATAGCATAAACCTACCCGGCGATCCTCCCCTCGTCGCCCTGTGTGAGAGCGACCACCGGGTTATATCTGGCACTTGGAAGGGTGTGTTTTATTAAGTTCCGGTTCTAGTTGTCATAAGGTCAAGGTACAACTCCGGGTCGTCCTTTTACTGAGGGACACGGCTATTCGAATAGATAAACTTCCCTGCAGGGGTGCACCACATAACCCAACACGCTCGATCCCATTTGGCCGGACACACTTTCCTGGGTCATGCCCGGCCTCGGAAGATCAACACGTCGCAGCCCTACCTAGGCACAACAGAGAGGTCGGCACGCCGGTCTAAATCCTATGGCGGAGGGGTCTGGGCCCATCGCCCATTGCACACCTGCACGTTGCGTGGGCGGCCGGAAGCAGAACTAGCCCCCTTAATACAAGAGCAGGCTTACGTTCCAATCCGGCGCGCGCCGCTCAGTCGCTGACGTCACGAAGGCTTCGGCTGATACCACGACGTCGAGTGCCCATAACTGTTCCCGCGTAGTTGGTTAGTGCGTATAGGCCAGTGGCCAGACTCAGATCAAATACCAATATCTCGTTAAGCGTGTTAAGTATCCGTGAATGCCGACCAGGGCCAGGCCCACTTCTCTCCTAGGTGGTCTCAACCTTCCCTGTCGCTCCTCCACAAAGTAACAGTCGGGGGCCGTGGGGAACCCAGGCCCACCTCTACCGGGATGGAGCCACCTGCCCCTTCAGCCCCCATCTCCGAACAGTATCATAAGTAATGTAACAGTATAAAGTATATATCATATGCCCGTGATCACCTCCCGAAGTGATCACGGTCCAGTAGTATAGCATGGCAGACGGACAAGAGTGTAGGGCCACTGATGGAATACTAGCATCCTATACTAAGCATTTAGGATTGCAGTTAAGGGTAACAACTGTAGCAACAATGACAGGCTATGCAGCAGAATAGGATTAACCAAAAGCAGTAACATGCTACACTACTCTAATGCAAGCAGTAGAGAGAAGGATAGGCGATATCTGGTGATCAAGGGGGGGCTTGCCTGGAAGCTCAGCCGAGAAGGAGGGGTCGTCAACACCGTAGTCGTACTGGGTAGCAGCGGCGTCGGTCTCGGTGTCTAACGAGAGAAGAGGGGGGAGAAACAATAAATATAATGCAAACATAAGCATGACGGTGCATGACATGACTACGAGCGGTGCTAGGTGTGCCCTAACACGATAGTAGGTGATACCGGCGAAGGGGGGAAACATCCGGGGAAGTATCCCCGGTGTTTCGCGCTTTCGGACAGATGAGCCGCAGGGGGAAAGTTGCGTGTTCGCTATGCTAGGGATGTGTGGCGGAGGAACGGGCTGCGTATCCGGATTCGTCTCCTCGTTCTGAGCAACTTTCATGTACAAAGTTTTTCCATCCGAGCTACGGTTTATTTTATATTAATTTTAAAAGATTTAAATCATTTTAAGGATTTATTTAATTATTATAAATCAACATTATCCAGAATAGTGTTTGCTGATGTCAGCATGACGTCAGCAGTCAACAGAATGTTGACTGGGTCACACTGACGTGTGGGTCCTACATGTCATACACTGTTAGTTAATTCACAATATTTAATTAGGTTAATTAGTTAATTAGGCTAATCTAATCAGGATTAATTAAGTTAATTAATTAAATAATATTTTAATTATTTTTATTTATTTTTAATTCTTTTTTTAATAACGTTCTGGGCTAGGCCCCACATGTTTGTGGCCTAGAGGGGCCATAGCGGTTTTGGGCGCGGGTGCGGGCACGCGCCCGTCAGGGCGACCCCGGGTGAGCGTGCGACGGTTACGGGCGTGCGGGCAGCGGGCGCTGCGGCCGTCGGGACGGACCCAAGGCGACGCGGCGGGCGCGCGGCGGCGGGTGGCGAGGCTGCGTGGGGCGGAGCAGAGCACGATCGCGGGCGGCAACGAGCGCCGACGCGGGGCCGTAGCAGGGAGGCGACATCGCGAGGAGAGGCGGCGGGCGCGCCGCAGCCAGGGGCGGAGGAGGGCGGCCAACAAATGCAGGGGCGCGCCCCTGGGCACGCGCGGGCGAAAGTCAAGGGCGCACGGGTGGCGGGAGGCTCGGCGCAGGCATCGGGGATGCCTCGGGCGCGCGGGCGCTTCGGTGCGGGCAGGCGTGGCAAGGAGCAGGGGCGCGTCGACGCTTGCGTGCGTGGCGAGGCGGGGCAGTGGCTACGCAAGCGGGGCGACGGCCGGGCGTGCGAGCGCGTGGCGTGTACATGGGGATGAGGGGAAAGTAGGAGGAGGCCGCGGGCCTCACCGCGCGGGCGTAGGGTATGGGCAGCGAGGGTCGAGGTGGGGGGACGGGGACGACACGACGTGGAGGAGGCAGACCGGCGAGGTTGCTCCAGCGACGTCATCGTGCGGCGAGGGCGAGGCGGCGTCGGTGTTCGGGCGGCGAGCGGCGGCCTCCGAGGTCGGGGAGGTGACGAGGCGGTCCGGCGGGGAGGTGGCGTCCGCGAGGTGGTGGCGAGACGAGGCGGCGGCGTCGGAGGCTGGCGCGGCGACGACCGCGGGGTCGGGCGCCGTGGGGGTTCCTTCCCCCGATCCCGATCTGGGTCGGGGAGGGGAGAGAGACGTGAGGGAGGAGTGGGGGTGTGCGGTTGTGGGCTAAGGTTTCGGGGGTGTGGGTGGATAAGGGAGTGAGGGGGAGTGGGTGGCCGGTTGGGCCTGGTGGGGCGGCCGGGCGGCCTGGTGGCCTGCTGGGTCGTGGCCCAGTGGGGGGTTCCCTTTTTCTGTTTTCGTTTAGTCTTTATCTTTTTATTTATTTCTTTTCTGTTTTAATTTATTTTAAAGTATTTAGACATTCTGTAAAAGCGTGGTTTCTTCACCATAAATACCTAGGCATTAATTGGCACACTCCGAACATTTTAGTTTTAATGTTTGAAAAAAATTTATGTTTGACAAAATTTTGAATCTGAATTTGAACGGTTTTGATCCAACGTGAGATTAGCAACAGTAACCGAGGTGATGTGGCATCGTTATCGTGGGATTACTGTAGCCTAATTATTCAGGCGTCACACATGCCTACCACAGGTCTATGTTTATCTTTAGCACTAGGTTTAGCAATTCTAGCAGCCTCACCACAGAAGTAAATAACATGCCCATCGATATTATCAACCAAGAGATCTTTAACCATAGCAATATTAGGTTCAACTTTAACTTGCTCAGGGGGTTTGTGTGTCCTAATATTACTTTTGTTGACTACAGTTGAAGCTTTAGCATGATCCTTAATTCTAACAGGGAAAGGTGGTTTCTCAACATAAGCAGTAGGAACAATAGGATCATTATAAGTGATAGTCTTTTCTTCAACTTTAATAGGTGCAACTACTTTTACTTCAATGGGAGGATTATATTTAAACCACTTCTCCTTAGGGAGATCAACATGAGCAGCAAAAGATTCACAAAAAGAAGCTACTATCTCAGAGTCAAGTCCATATTTAGTGCTAAATTTACGGAAAACATCGGTATCCATAAAAGATTTAACACAATCAAAATTAGGTGTTATACCTGACTCCTTACCTTCGTCGAGATCCCAATCTTCAGAGTTGCGTTTAATTCTTTCCAATAAATCCCATTTGAATTCAATAGTCTTCATCATAAAGAACCAGTACAAGAAGTATCGAGCATGGAACTATTGTTGTCAGAAAGCCGAGCATAAAAATTTTGAATAATCATTTCTCTTGAGAGCTCATGATTGGGGCATGAATATAACATTGACTTAAGCCTCCCGCAAGCTTGAGCGATGCTTTCTCCTTCGCGAGGCGAAAAATTATATATATAATTATCATCACGATGAACAAGATGCATAGGATAAAACTTCTGATGGAATTCCAATTTCAACCATTTGTAGTCCCATGATCCCATATCATCACATAGCCTATACCATGTCAATGCATCTCCCTTCAAAGATAAAGGGAAGACCTTCTTCTCGATAACATCATCGGGCATACCTGCAAGCTTAAATAATCCACAAACTTCATCCACATAGATTAAGTGTAAATCGGGATGCTATGTTCCATCTCCTGCAAAAGGATTAGCTAGCAGCTTCTCTATCATACCTGAAGGAATTTCAAAGTAAACATTTTCATTTTCAGTAGGTTCAGTAGGTTGAGGAGCAACTCTTTGCTCTACTCGTCGAGGTGAAGATACCCCGAACAAGCCCCTCAAAGGATTACTTTCCATAGTAACAAGTGACAGTAAATTTTAGCACACTATATAAATTTTTCCTTACCAAATTCCACCTACCAAAGGCGCTTCACTCCCCGGCAATGGCGCCAAAAAAGAGTCTTGATGACCCACAAGTGTAGGGGATCTATCGTAGTCCTTTCGATAAGTAAGAGTGTCCAACCCAACGAGGAGCAGAAGGAAATGACAAGCGGTTTTCAGCAAGGCATTCTCTGCAAGCACTGAAATTATAGGTAACAGATAGTTTTGTGATAAGATAATTTGTAACGGGTAACAAGTAACAAAAGTAAATAAAGTGCAGCAAGATGGCCCAATCCTTTTTGTAGCAAAGGACAAGCCTGGACAAACTCTTATATAGAGAAAAGCGCTCCCGAGGACACATGGGAATTATCGTCAAGCTAGTTTTCATCACGTTCATATGATTCGCGTTCGGTACCTTGATAATTTGATATGTGGGTGGACCGGTGCTTGGGTTCTGTCCTTACTAGGACAAACATCCCACTTATGATTAACTCCTATTGCAAGCATCCGCAACTACAAAAGAAGTATTAAGGTAAATGATGAGGACATCAATACCATTGTTACACCCACAGCCCCTGCTGCTATACATACTGGACCAATTACTAGAGCTCGCGCACGCCAATTAAATTACCAGGTACTTTCGTTTCTTGGTAATGATTCTAATGTTCATGAGAATATGATGCTGCCTAAATTGGATACATTTGTTTTGCTTACAAATGAAGGGCCTAGCTTTGAGAAGGATGAATATTGGAGCAAGAACAAGCATGGAGATGATGGCATGTGCATGGGGAACAAGAACGGAGTTACAAGTGATGATTTCAGGACGTTGAAGCCACCATAACGCGTGCATGAAGCCTTGGACGAAATATACAAGATGCTACTTCATAACTTTCGTCCAAAGGCTATTCTAGGTGCTGCGTCACCTTATTATTGGGCCAGGCTCACGTAATTTCGAAATACTTGAGTATAGGCTGTTTTTAGAGTCCGTATGTGTGGGGAAACAAGAGATAGGGTTGGTTTCGGACCCCTTCCCCAAGGGCCACGAAATTCCCACCCTCTTCCTCCATATATGCAGCCCTTAGGGCGTCGTTTAGACTTTGGGTTTTGTTTAGATTAAAAGTTCGCCATAGCTGCAACTTAGCGTACTTCGTTTGTGTTCAACGACCAGACAAAGGCGTCACAGAACCCCACCTTGATCAATAAAGCTTTCATCTTATATTCGCAATATCCAGATTGCAATCTCAGTTTCTTGCTTGTTCTTCGTTTGCTCGCAGGAAACAGACCCTCGTGGTCAGGTTGATCGTGCTCCGGCGTGGTCAATAACCTCTCGGAGTTGGTTTAGGGATTGCTAAGGCGCGACGTCATCGCACGTTCGTAGTCGGATCGTCAAAGTCGACTTCCACCAAAGCGATATCCATCATCTCATCAAAAGACGGGAGACCTTTGCCTCTATCAAGTGGTATCAGATTCCAGGTTGCTCGGTGAGATTTTACAGTTTTTCCTAGTTTAGATCGAGTTTGTTCTTCATACCTATAGTCCACGAAAAAGCCAAAAAAAAATTTAGGGTTAGTTCATCCTATCCGAACCAATCTGAGCCTTTGCATAATCTTTTCTGTGTTTGCTTTGTTGAATTTGCGGTTGCATCGTCGTGTCAAGTTGCTGGTCTTAGCGTCTAGTCCTTTAGAGTTTCGAGTTCTGTTCACAGGTTGTCACGTCGCCGCTGGCATATATCACCACCGCATCATCATCATCGCTGCTGCCATATACCACCACCGCACCAACTTCATCACCGCTGCCATATACCACCACCACATATTCACCGCCAATCCGAGTCCATATACGCCACCACATATCCGCCGCCATCACGCCAATCCGAGTACACCTGCAACATATATTGATGAGGACATCAATACCATTGTTACACCCACAGCCCCTGCTGCTATACATACTGGACCAATTACTAGAGCTCGCGCACGCCAATTAAATTACCAGGTACTTTCGTTTCTTGGTAATGATTCTAATGTTCATGAGAATATGATGCTGCCTAAATTGGATACATTTGTTTTGCTTACAAATGAAGGGCCTAGCTTTGAGAAGGATGAACATTGGAGCAAGAACAAGCATGGAGATGATGGCATGCGCATGGGGGACAAGAATGGAGTTACAAGTGATGATTTCAGGACGTTGAAGCCACCATAATGCGTGCATGAAGCCTTGGACGAAATATACAAGATGCTACTTCATAACTTTCGTCCAGAGGCTATTCTAGGTGCTGCGTCACCTTATTATTGGGCCAGGCCCATGTAATTTCGAAATACTTGAGTATAGGCTGTTTTTAGAGTCCGTATGTGTGGGGAAACAAGAGATAGGGTTGGTTTCGGACCCCTTCCCCAAGGGCCACGAAATTCCCCCCTCTTCCTCCATATATACAGCCCTTAGGGCGTCGTTTAGACTTTGGGTTTTGTTTAGATTAAAAGTTCGCCATAGCTGCAACTTTGCGTACTTCGTTTGTGTTCAACGACCAGACAAAGGCGTCACAGAACCCCACCTTGATCAATAAAGCTTTCATCTTATATTCGCAATATCCAGATTGCAATCTCAGTTTCTTGCTTCTTCTTCGTTTGCTCGCAGGAAACAGACCCTCGTGGTCAGGTTGATCGCGCTCCGGCGTGGTCAATAACCTCTCGGAGTTGGTTTAGCGATTGCTAAGGCGCGACGTCATCGCACGTTCGTAGTCGGATCGTCAAAGTCGACTTCCACCAAAGCGATATCCATCATCTCATGGAAAGACGGGACACCTTTGCCTCTATCAAGTGGTATCAGATTTCCAGGTTGCTCGATGAGATTTTACAGTTTTTCGTAGTTTAGATCGAGTCTGTTCTTCATACCTATAGTCCACGAAAAAGCCACAAAAATAATTAGGGTTAGTTCAGTATATCCGAACCAATCTGAGCCTTTGCATAATCTTTTTAGGGTTTTTGCTTTGTTGAATTTGCGGTTGCATCGTCGTGTCAAGTTGCTGGTCTTAGAGTCTAGTCTTTTAGAGTTTGGAGTTCTGGTCATAAGTTATCACGCCGCCGCCACACCATCATCATCGCCTTGCCATCTACCACTATTGCTTATCCGCCACCGCTCTGAATCCGTATCCATATACCACCACCAATCCGTATCCATATACCACCACCGCTACCATATACCACCACCGCTGCCATATCCTACCACCATATATCCACCACCAATCCGAGTTCTTTTCATATTCGATTTGTTTTAGAGATCCATCTATTTTCTGTTTCGTGTTTCCTTGGCTGAGTAGGTCTCGGAAAGAAAAAAAAGAGTATGGAGACCCCCGGGCAGTTTTTAGGCCAAAATTTCGGCAACCAAAAATATTTTTTCCCTATCCTATTTTTAGGTCCCGGGGAGTGTTTGAGACATTCGCCATCATAGTGATTTTTTGTCGCACTTTTTCGTCGTGGCTGCCCTGATTTCCGAAAAAAATAGAGAGAAAAATTTTGTGCCCATCCTGTCAGTTTGACCTGGGAAGATTTTTGAGACACTCGCCATTATAGTGATTTTTCGCAAAAAAAAAGAGAGCGAAAAAAGAGAGCAAAAAAAACACAGAATCCAGAGTGTGCTTTTCCCTTGTTTACGTGCAGCGCCGTGATTTTGTTAGTGTTCTAGGCTCGCGTCTCTAGCACGGTCTAGCCTAGGACCAGCACAGTACCGTCGTTGAGCGTTTCTTCAACTTTGCCTCTCTGAATTGATTATTGCAGACCATTTTTGCTACCATATTATAAGCCTTCCCAGCTCCACATACATCTACATCGTGCGTTTGACTCTCCCTGGTAATCGCTCTATCCAAGCTTTGAGAGTTTTGACTACAACGGTTGCCGATCACCACCTGCTGCTGGGTAAGAACTGGTAAGAATTTGAGATTCGCTTGAAGGTTTTGTGACACACCACCATCACCACCACTTCCTAGTAGTCTGTAGGATCATATTCTTTTGTGTTTCTATTGCTGCTAACTATGGCAGGATCACAAGCCGATGAGACTGATTGGGAGAACATGACGAACAAGGAGTTGCATGATAAATTTCAGCAAATGATGAGTGGCCAGGTGGGAGATGTGCTAAACTGATTTGAAGAGGCTATGGAGAAGATAGATGCCGTGGAGAAGTCGTTCGAGACAAAGCTGGATAACAAGTTTACTGAATTACTCAAGCGTCTTCCCCAACCACCACCGGCTACACCTGTCGCACCTCTACAACAACAACAACCACATCTCCAACGCCGCCTTCCAAATCAAGTGGGACGAGCACAGCGCGTTCCAATTGAGACTGGTCAAGATTCGGGTGTCGCTGCACCTACTGTTGATGCTTCTTTGGCTCCTGCTACTGCGGCGGCTGAGGAGGATGACGATTATGCAGGCGATTATGAGGATGAGGTTGATCAAAATCAGAACTACGTGCAGCCACCAGCACCACCTCCAGCAGGTCGACCTCAGGTATATATTCGCAACGGTAGGCCTGCACCACCACCTCAAGTACGAGATCATGACCATGTTCCTAAACTGAAATTGAATATTCCACCGTTTGAGGGTAGATACATTCCTGATGTCTATCTTACTTGGGAGTTAGAAACTGAACAACGTTTACATGTTTACAATATCCCGAGGAGAGACGGGTTGCTGCTGCTGTTTGTGCTTTCACTAGCTTTGCATGAGTTTGGTGGTCTGAACATTGTAGATTATATCCTGTTCCAGCTACTTGGGCTGCTTTGAAAACTGCTATGCGTACTCGTTGGGTTCCACCATATTATCAACGTGAATTGCTTCAAAAACTGCAGCGTTTACGACAAGGCAAAAATTCTGTAGAAGAATATTATCAGGAATTACAAACTGGCATGATTAGATGTGGTATTGTTGAGGAGAATGAAGCTATGCCTGCACGTTTTATGGGTGGTTTAAATAGAGAGATTCAGACCATTCTAGAGTATAAGGAGTATACTAATATCACTCGTTTATTCCATCTTGCTTGTAAAGCTGAACGTGAAGTGCATGATCGACAAGCATTGGCGCGAACTAACTTTTCTGCAGGTCGACCTTCATCATGGACACCGCGTGCATCTTCTACTTCCACTGCACCAGCACCTCCATCAGGTTCCACCTCCAGCCGTGATACAAGAAAGCAGGCACAACCACCACTATCTGCCAAGAGCGCACCTGCCGGGCCTGCACAGAGCTCTTCTTCTTCCATGGCATCGACAGGGCACACAAGTGATATTATTTGTCGTCGTTGTAAGGGAAGAGGACATTATGCGAGAGAATGCAAATCTCAGCGTGTAATGATTGCTACTGAGGATGGTGGGTATGAGTCCGCTAGTGACTATGATGAGGAGACTTTGGCTCTTATTACACGTGAAGAACATGGTGGAGATGATTCGGAAAATGAGACGCAATACATCGCTCCTGAAGACGCTGACAGGTTTGAATGTTTAGTTGCTCAACGTGTTTTGAGTGTGCAGGTCACACAAGCAGAGCAAAATCAGAGGCATAATTTGTTCCATACAAAGGGAGTTGTGAAGGAACGTTCTGTTCGCGTCATCATAGATGGAGGGAGCTGTAACAACTTGGCTAGCATGGAGATGGTGGAGAAGCTATCTCTCACCACAAGACCACATCCACATCCTTACTACATCCAATGGTTCAACAACAGCGGGAAGGTTAAGGTAACACGTACTGTTCGTGTGCATTTTAGTATCTCTACATATGCTGATTATGTTGATTGTGATGTGGTACCCATGCAAGCATGTTCCTTATTACTTGGTAGACCATGGCAATTTGATAAAAACTCTGTACACCATGGTAGAAACAATCAGTATACTCTTGTTCATAAGGATAAAAATATTACTTTGCTTCCTATGACTCCTGATTCAATTTTGAAAGATGACATTAATAGAGCTAATAAAGCAAAATAGGAGAAAAATAAGAGTGAAAATCAGATTGTGGCAAAAGAATTTGAGCAACAAATGAAACCTAATAATAAACCATCTAGTGTTGTTTCTGAAATTAAATTGAAAAGTGCATGTTTACTGGCCACAAAGTCTGATATTGATGAGCTAGATTTCAACAAATCTGTTTGCTATGCTTTTGTGTGCAAAGAGGCATTATTTTCATTCGAGGACGTGCCTTCCTCTTTGCCCCCTGCTGTCACTAACATTTTGCAGGAGTTCGCTGACGTCTTTCCACAAGACGTGCCACCGGGATTACCACCTATTCGAGGGATTGAGCATCAAATTGACTTAATTCTCGGTGTATCGCTACCCAACCGTGCACGATACCGTACCAATCCAGAGGAGACGAGGAGATTATGCGTCAAGTACAGGAGCTGCTCGACAAAGGTTATATACGCGAATCTCTTAGTCCTTGTGCTGTTCCTCTTATACTTGTGCCTAAAAAGGATGGTACATCGCGTATGTGTGTGTTATTGTAGAGGCATTAATAACATTACTATTCGTTATCGTCATCCTATTCCTAGGCTAGATGATATGCTTGATGAATTGAGTGGCTCTACAATATTTTCCAAAGTTGATTTGCGTAGTGGATACCATCAAATTCGTATGAAACTGGGACATGAATGGAAAACAGCATTTAAAACTAAGTTTGGTTTATATGAGTGGTTAGTCATGCCTTTTGGGTTAACTAATGCACCTAGTACTTTCATGAGACTAATGAACGAAGTTTTACGTGCTTTTATTGGACGATTTGTGGTAGTCTATTTTGATGATATACTGATTTATAGCAAATCTTTGGAAGAACATTTGGAACATTTACGTGCTGTTTTTATTGCTCTACGTGATGCATGTTTGTTTGGTAACCTTGGGAAGTGCACCTTTTGCATCGATCGAGTATCTTTTCTTGGCTATGTTGTTACTCCACAGGTAATTGAAGTTGATAAAGCCAAGATTGAAGCTACTGAGAGTTGGCCGCAGCCCAAAACGGTCACACAAGTGAGGAGTTTCCTTGGCCTCGCTGGTTTCTATAGGCGTTTTGTGAGAGATTTCAGCACCATTGTTGCACCTCTCAACAAGCTTACAAAGAAGGATGTGCCTTTTGTTTGGGGTACCGCACAGGAAGAAGCCTTCACGGTATTGAAAGATAAGTTGACACATGCTCCTTTACTCCAACTTCCTGATTTTAATAAGACTTTTGAGCTTGAATGTGATGTTAGTGGAATTGGATTAGGAGGTGTGTTATTACAAGATGGTAAACCTGTTGCATACTTTTCTGAAAAATTGAGTGGGCCTAGTCTGAATTATTCTACTTATGACAAAGAACTATATGCTCTTGTTCGGACTTTAGAAACATGGCCACATTATTTATGGCCCAAAGAATTTGTTATACATTCTGATCATGAATCTTTGAAACATATTAAAAGTCAAGCTAAACTGAATCGTAGACATGCTAAATGGGTTGAATTCATTGAAACTTTCCCTGATGTCATTAAACACAAGAAGGGTAAAGAAAATGTTATTGCTGATGCATTGTCTCGTCGCTATACTACGCTGTCACAACTTGACTTCAAAATATTTGGTTTGGAGACCATCAAAGATCAATATGTGCATGATGCTGATTTTAAAGATGTTTTGCAGAATTGTAAAGAAGGAAGAACCTGGAACAAGTTTGTCGTTAATGATGGATTTGTGTTCCGTGCTAACAAGCTATGCATTCCAGCTAGCTCTCTTCGTCTTTTGTTGTTGCGGGAGGCGCATGGAGGAGGATTAATGGGACACTTTGGCGTGATGAAGACGGAGGACGTACTTGCTACACATTTCTTTTGGCCAAAGATGAGACGGGATGTTGAGCGTTTTGTTGCTCGCAGCACTACATGTCAAAAAGCTAAGTCACGACTCAATCCTCATGGTTTATATATGCCTTTGCCTGTACCTAGTGTTCCTTGGGAGGATATATCTATGGACTTTGTTTTAGGTTTACCTCGAACAAAGAGGGGGAGGGATAGCATATTTGTTGTCGTGGATAGATTCTCAAAAATGGCACACTTTATACCATGTCATAAAAGCGATGATGCTGTTAATGTTGCTGATTTGTTCTTCCGTGAAATTATTCGTTTGCATGGTGTGCCAAATACTATTGTTTCAGATCGTGATACTAAATTTTCTAGCCACTTTTGGAGATGTTTATGGGCTAAGTTGGGGACTAAACTGCTTTTTTGTACTACTTGTCACCCCCAAACTGATGGACAAACTGAAGTAGTCAATAGAACATTGTCTACTATGCTTAGGGCTGTTTTGAAGAATAATAAGAAAATGTGGGAAGAATGCTGGCCTCATATTGAGTTTGCTTATAATCGTTCATTGCATTCTACTACTAAGATGTGCCCTTTTGAAATTGTGTATGGTTTCCTACCTCGTGCACCTATTGATTTGTTGCCTCTTCCATCTTCGGAGAAGGTTAATTTTGATGCTAAACAACGTGCTGAATTGATCTTAAAAATGCATGAGTTAACTAAGGAAAACATTGAGCGTATGAATGCTAAATATAAACTTGCTGGAGATAAGGGTAGAAAACATGTTGTGTTTGCACCAGGAGATCTTGTTTGGTTACATTTGCGTAAGGATAGATTTCCTGATTTGCGCAAATCAAAGCTAATGCCACGTGCTAATGGTCCTTTTAAGGTGTTAGAGAAAATAAATGATAATGCATATAAACTTGAGCTGCCTGAAGATTTTGGGGTTAGTCCCACTTTTAACATTGCAGATTTGAAGCCTTATTTGGGTGAGGGAGATGAGCTTCCGTCGAGGACGACTTCATTTCAAGAAGGGGAGGATGATGAGGACATCAATACCATTGTTACACCCACAACCCCTGCTGCTATACATACTGGACCAATTACTAGAGCTCGCGCACGCCAATTAAATTACCAGGTACTTTCGTTTCTTGGTGATGATTCTAATATTCATGAGAATATGATGCAGCCTAAATTGGATACATTTGTTTTGCTTACAAATGAAGGGCCTAGCTTTGAGAAGGATGAACATTGGAGCAAGAACAAGCATGGAGATGATGGCATGCGCATGGGGAACAAGAACGGAGTTACAAGTGATGATTTCAGAACGTTGAAGCCACCATAATGCGTGCATGAAGCCTTGGACGAAATATGCAAGATGCTACTTCATAACTTTCGTCCAGAGGCTATTCTAGGTGCTGCGTCACCTTATTATTGGGCCAGGCCCATGTAATTTCGAAATACTTGAGTATAGGCTGTTTTTAGAGTCCGTATGTGTGGGGAAACAAGAGATAGGGTTGGTTTCGGACCCCTTCCCCAAGGGCCACGAAATTCCCCCCCTCTTCCTCCATATATACAACCCTTAGGGCGTCGTTTAGACTTTGGGTTTTGTTTAGATTAAAAGTTCGCCATAGCTGCAACTTCGCGTACTTCGTTTGTGTTCAACGACCAGACAAAGGCGTCACAGAACCCCACCTTGATCAATAAAGCTTTCATCTTATATTCGCAATATCCAGATTGCAATCTCAGTTTCTTGCTTGTTCTTCGTTTGCTCGCAGGAAACAGACCCTCGTGGTCAGGTTGATCGTGCTCCGGCGTGGTCAATAACCTCTCGGAGTTGGTTTAGCGATTGCTAAGGCGCGACGTCATCGTACGTTCGTAGTCGGATCGTCAAAGTCGACTTCCACCAAAGCGATATCCATCATCTCATCGAAAGACGGGACACCTTTGCCTCTATCAGTAAACCAAACCCTAGCATGAAACATATGGATCCAAATCAGCCCCTTATGAAGCAACACATAAACTAGGGTTTAAGCTTCTGTCACTCTAGCAACCCATCATCTACTTATTACTTCCCAGTGCCTTCCTCTAGGCCCAAACAATGGTGAAGTGTCTTGTAGTCGGCGTTCACATGACACCACTAGAGGAGAGACAACATACATCTCATCAAAATATTGAACGAATACCAAATTCACATGACTACTAATAGCAAGACTTCTCCCATGTCCTCAGGAACAAACGTAACTACTCACAAAGCATATTCATGTTCATAATCAGAGGGGTATTAATATGCATAATGGATCTGAACATATGATCTTCCACCAAATAAACCAACTAGCATCAACTACAAGGAGTAATCACACTACTAGCAACCTACAGGTACCAATCCCAGACTTGGAGACAAAGATTGGATACAAGAGATGAACTAGAGTTTTAGAGGAGATGGTGCTGGTGAAGATGTTGATGGCGATTGGCCCCCTCCCGATGAGAGGAGCGTTGGTGATGACGATGGCGATGATTTACCCCTCCCGGAGGGAAGTGTCCCCGGCAGAACAGCTCCGCCAGAGCCCTAGAATGGTTCCGCCAAGGTTCCGCCTCGTGGCGGCGGAGTCTCGTCCCGAAAGCTTGCTTATGATTTTTTTTCGGACGAAAGACTTCATATAGCAGAAGATGGGCACCGGAGGGCCACCAGGGGGCCCACGAGGCAGGGGGGCGCCCAAGGGGGTAGGGCGCGCCCCCACCCTCGTGGCCAGGGTGTGGGCCCTCTCTGGTATTTTCTTCGCTAAGTATTTTTTATTATTTCCAAAAATAACTTCCGTGGAGTTTCAGGACTTTTGGAGTTGCGCAGAATAGGTCTCTAATATTTGCTGCTTTCCCAGCCCTGAATTCCAGCTGCCGGCATTCTCCCTCTTTATGTAAACCTTGTAAATTAAGAGAGAATAGGCATAAGTATTGTGACATAATGTGTAATAACAGCCCATAATGCAATAAATATCGATATAAAAGCATGATGCAAAATGGACGTATCTTGCGAATGCGACGTGTAGCTCACACTTCCTTCTCCACTAGTAGGTCTTCATTCAAAACAGGCTACCGTTTCTCGCCACTCCTCTCATCGGTTTCCCGCCTCTTCTCCCAGATGCATGTTGTAGATGTTCGTTTAATTCTTATAGTTCATCTCATCCAAAATCAATTAGTTTCGTAAAAAAACTATTTTAAGATTCATGGAATTGTGCATTGTAAAGGTAAAAGCAAAAAGTGACAATTCATTTAGAAAAAAAAGGTTTGGGCAATTAAGATATGGAAGATTCTAGAGAACAAAGGAGAAGAGCTTGTGTTTTGAGGTTCGTGCATTATGCTTAAGTTCAACCATGGAGTCTTCTAGATTGTACATGTGGCAGAATCTGGTGGAATGTAGATGATATCCAACGGCCAGTAGTGCTCGGATTTGCCATCTCTGTACCGTCAGATTGGCTTCATCCAACGAGCAACTTTCATAGTTATTCACACACTATATATGTGTATAGATGTATAGATATATATAGATGTGTCCCATGCTAGACAAAATAAAGTTTGAGCGCATGCGTGGGACCCCCCCCCCCCGCTGCCGCCTCGAAGTTGGGAAACTGACATCATAGGTATTGAACCAGGCTTGGAGTCGGGTATGGTGTTCGGTTTGTAATGTACTTGGCGTGGCCCATCGAAGTTGTGAATTTGGGATTGAAACACATCATACACCATCGTACCCATACATATTTTCGGGCCGCATGCAGTGTATACGGGGTCTTCTAATCGACCATGTCTCCCTTGTGCGGTTTTTTGTGATGACACGGATATCTGTGGGCTCCCTGAGTGTATATATATCATCCCTTTGATCGATAATGAGGGGTATGTGTTGGCCATGAATGGATTCCTCCTAGTTCATGTTAGGGACGGTCACCGTCAAATGTCGGTCAACCAAAGCTCGAGCTCATGCATTGTCAGGATTCCCTCCCAGATGCTCGGATTGCTGGGTTCGACCTACATCAAACCCTGCGTACGTATCTTGTCCTTAACTACCTTGCCTTCATGGTTGTTGTCTGTATCGAGAGGTAGGCACCACATCTAAATTGTACATTATTCTATATTGAAAACACACATCACCCCTTCCCAACGTACATCCTTTTGGTCCGCATGCAAGAGGTGCTGGTTTTGTGGTCCCTCTCGTGCGATGTTTATGATGGTTCAATCTATTGGCCCAAGTGGTTTATCGACAACAACAACTGTCATTTGACCAAACGAAAGATTCATTGGTCCGTCTTATGGTAGGTCATGGCGACATGCATGTATGACCAAAGTATCGATCATTACGTGCATCCGCCCCGCTGACACGAAGTGGGAGGTGGTGGGCCAAGCATCCTAGCTAGGTACAACATTATGTCATTATATATATCCTAGCTAGGTGGTTGTTAGGGTGCTTTCGGGTTTGCGAGGCAGGTGCCACCAAAGTATGCATTGTGTATTTAAAGTTTTAAACATCCCCAATATTCGTACATATATTTGGCCACTTCCAGGTGGTTCTTGACTTCTAGCCCCTCTCATGGATCTTCAATGATGCGCCCAACCGTGGTCCCGCGGGGTCTAAGTTGTGCACTGGAATTTTGAACATCACATACCACCCTTTTCACTCATATATATTTGGGCCACATGCTGGTGTGGCTGTCTTTTGACCCTCCCTAATGTTATTTTTTGCTGCAAAGACTCTGATGATCCTCAACGGACACGGGGTATAATATCTTAACCGTGTGCGATACAAGTGTGATGTGAATCACCACGACCGCGCAAGCGCGAGCAAATTAAGGTGGAGGTACTGGCTCAACCGTGTGCGATGCAAGTGCGCTGAAATCTCCACGACCGCGCAAGCACGAGCAAAGGGTGGAGGTACTGGCTCAACCGTGTGCGATGCATGCAAGTGCGCTGAAATCACCACGACCGCGCAAGCGCGAGCAAAGGGTGGAGGTACTGGCTTAACCGTGTGCGATGCAAGTGCACTGTAAAACTACCACCTGTGGAAGCTAAAGGCGGGTAAGTTTATTTGGAAATTAGGACGAACCGTGTGCTATAGACCAGCTAGCTAGAAATATAAAGAACAAACTACCCGCCTTGAGCGTTGCAAAAATCGGAGGATCCGCGCCACTTTTCCTTATTATCATACACACATATTGTTATTGGACTGTGCGCGATCTTGGGCACTGCCGCCCCGCATCAATTCCTTTACCCAAATTTTAGTAGCCGCCGTACTTCAACCGTCGCCCACACTCCTCCAGCACTGACCTTATAGTAAAATTGCAGTAGCCGAGGCATTTGAACCGTCGCCCTCCCTCGTCCACCACCATCTCCACCCACCATTACTAAAAAAATTCAGTAGCCGTGGCGTATCCTCAAACACCCCCCTCCACAGTCCCCCACCCGCCCCCTCCCCCCTTCGAACCCTAGCTCGCGGCCGCCGCCGGCGCCGCCGCCAACCTTGCTGGTCTGCCCGTTCCTCCTAGCTTAGATAATAAAGTTCAGGTTATCTAGCAATTCCCATACCGTCGCCCCAGTCCCCTGAGTTTTTAGATGAGGACTACGGTATCTTTTTACTGCCCATAATGAGTTGTTAGACAACAATGTCTGAATCTTTTTCGTTCCCAGTGGTTCCCGAAGCAGTTCACTCAAGATTACCTTGGAAAGTACATGATTGGTGGACACGCAATGAAGGTTAAAGTATTTCATCCAGACAACAATGAGCATCGAGAAGTCCTAATGAAGACAGTGAAGGATGGATGGGCAGCCATCACAAGGGGTTGGCCTAGAGTCGTGCGCGCCTTACGCATGGAGGAGGGCACAATATGGGCATTCCGCTTCACCTTCTCCAGCAACCAGAATGTCTTTCGCCTCTCTCTTTACAGTCTTTAGTACAACTGTGGTTCATCATTCTTTACTTGGTGCTTCTGTTCTTCAGTACTTGTACCTGTGCATTGAATTATGGATTCGTGGTTGAACCTATATTTGTAATAAACATGGTTGGATATGAAATAAGTGATTGCCTACTTTCAAATTCATAACATGTGATTTTTAAATTAGGGATTAATTCAATTAATTATGGATTAAATAGGGATTACACTGCACACGGTTTGCAAAAGCGAAACGTCTGCGATATACGTGGAGATCAGAAACGTTTCTAGGATCCACTACGTGTGCGATCAATCTCCACTGCACACACGACTTTCTCTTGAAAACTGTTTGCGTTAGGCCACCTTGCGCAAACGTTTATCACATAAAAAGTGTGTGTGATGGACAGCCTTTGCCACACAGTTTCTTTCTACGCACCGTGTGTGATGCATTCAATAACGCAAACGGTAAAATTATTAATATCGTGTGCAATGGCAACGCTATCACAAACGATTTAACGGGAAAAATTGTGTGTGATGTACCTGTGAACGGAAACGTTTTCCTTGGAGCGACTGTGTGGGATGTGCATACGAACGGAAATGTTTAGCGGGGACTGAATGTGTGGGATGTACTAGCGACCGGAAACAATTTCGCCGTATAATTGTATTTTTTTACCTATACTGTACGTATTTCCGTATTTGAGCGCTCGCCAGTGGCACACGACCTCATTTTGCCGAACGTGTGTGCCAGGAGGGTATATCCCCGATGATTTCTGGGTCATGTGGGAAGAACCCCCTATCGCCCACACTCACTTGGAGACGGTTCCAGATGCCGTCGCGGAAAGGGGTTTTAAACCGTTTGTTTAGGACCGATGCGCACCAGTGAAGTAACATACCGACAGACAAACGGAATTATGTATGTTGTCATAAAGGTTCAATCGATAAAAGATCTTCGTGGAATATGTAGGAATCAATATGGGCATCTAGGTCCCGCTATTGGTTATTGACCAGAGAGGTGTCTCGGTCATGACTACATAATTCCCAAACCCGTAGGGTCGCACGCTTAACGTTCATTGACGCTAGAGTAGTATTGGGATATTTGATGAGTGGTAACAAAATGTTGTTCGGAGTCCCAGATGAGATCCCAGACGTCACGAGGAGTCTCGGAATGGTTGAGAGGTAAAGATTTATATATGGGAAGTCATGCTTTGGGTTCCGGAAAAAGTGCAGTTTTTTTGGTATTGTACCGGGAAGCTTCTAGAAGGTTCCGGAGGATTTCGGAAGTCCACAAGTGGGTCCACCAAGAAGCAAGGGCGAGCATGGGCTGTGGGTAGGTGCCCTGGCCTTATTGGGCTAGGCGCACCAAGTCCTCAAAAGCCCATGTGGCTAGGGAAGGCAAAAAAAAGGAAGGAGTCCTAGTAGGAATAGGATTGGACTTGGAGGGCAAGTCCTCTCCCCCTTAGCTATGCCCTAGGGCTTGGAGGGACTATTTCCCCCGCCCCTCCACCTATATATAGAGGGGAGGGGTGCCCCAAGAGGACACACCAAGCCCTTGGCGCCCCTCTCTCTCCCGTTACTCTGTAGTTCCACCGCCTCGTCCCGACGATGCTTAGCGAATCGCTGTCGGTACTCCACCACCAGCACCACCACGCCACCATGTCAGTTGTGATCCCATCTACTTCTCCTGACGAGGACATCAATACCATTGTTACACCCACAGCCCCTGCTGCTATACATAGTGGACCAATTACTAGAGCTCGCGCACGCCAATTAAATTACCAGGTACTTTCGTTTCTTGGTAATGATTCTAATGTTCATGAGAATATGATGCTACCTAAATTGGATACATTTGTTTTGCTTACAAATGAAGGGCCTAGCTTTGAGAAGGATGAGCATTGGAGCAAGAACAAGCATGGAGATGATGGCATGCGCATGGGGGACAAGAACGGAGTTACAAGTGATGATTTCAGGACGTTGAAGCCACCATAATGCGTGCATGAAGCCTTGGACGAAATATACAAGATGCTACTTCATAACTTTCGTCCAGAGGCTATTCTAGGTGCTGCGTCACCTTATTATTGGGCCAGGCCCATGTAATTTCGAAATACTTGAGTATAGGCTATTCTTAGAGTCCGTATGTGTGGGGAAACAAGAGATAGGGTTGGTTTCGGACCCCTTCCCCAAGGGCCACGAAATTCCCCCCTCTTCCTCCATATATACAGCCCTTAGGGCGTCGTTTAGACTTTGGGTTTTGTTTTAGATTAAAAGTTCGCCATAGCTGCAACTTCGCGTACTTCGTTTGTGTTCAACGACCAGACAAAGGCGTCACAGAACCCCACCTTGATCAATAAAGCTTTCATCTTATATTCGCAATATCCAAATTGCAATCTCAGTTTCTTGCTTGTTCTTCGTTTGCTCGCAGGAAACAGACCCTCGTGGTCAGGTTGATCGTGCTCCGGCATGGTCAATAACCTCTCGGAGTTGGTTTAGCGATTGCTAAGGCGCGACGTCATCGCACGTTCGTAGTCGGATCGTCAAAGTCGACTTCCACCAAAGCGATATCCATCATCTCATCGAAAGACGGGACACCTTTGCCTCTATCAAGTGGTATCAGATTTCCAGGTTGCTCGGTGAGATTTTACAGTTTTTCGTAGTTTAGATCGAGTCTGCTCTTCATACCTACAGTCCACGAAAAAGCCACAAAAAAATTAGGGTTAGTTCAGTATATCCGAACCAATCTGAGCCTTTGCATAATCTTTTTAGGGTTTTTGCTTTGTTGAATTTGCGGTTGCATCGTCGTGTCAAGTTGCCGGTCTTAGAGTCTAGTCTTTTAGAGTTTCGAGTTCTGGTCATAAGTTGTCACGCCGCCGCCGCACCATCATCATCGCCTTGCCATCTACCACTATTGCTTATCCGCCACCGCTCTGAATCCGTATCCATATACCACCACCAATCCGTATCCATATACCACCACCGATCCGTATCCATATACCACCACCGCTACCATATACCACCACCGCTGCCATATCCTACCACCATATATCCACCACCAATTCGAGTTCTTTTCATATTCGGTTTGTTTTAGAGATCCATCTATTTTCCGTTTCGTGTTTCCTTGCCTGAGTAGGTCTCAGAAAAAAAAAGTCTGGAGACCCCCGGGCAGTTTTTAGGCCAAAATTTCCGCAACCAAAAATATTTTTTCCCTATCCTATTTTTAGGTCCCGGGGAGTGTTTTGAGACACTCGCCATCATAGTGATTTTTTTGTCGCACTTTTTCGTCGTCGATGCCCTGATTTCCAAAAAAAAAAATAGTCAAAAAAAATTTGTGCCCATCCTGTCAGTTTGACCTGGGAAGAGTTTTGAGACACTCGCCATTATAGTGATTTTTAGCAAAAAAAGGAGCGAAAAAAAAAGAGCAAAAAAAAAAATTCCAGAGTGTGCTTTTCCCTTGTTTACGTGCAGCGCCGTGATTTTGTTAGTGTTCTAGGCTCTCGTCTCTAGCACGGTCTAGCCTAGGACCAGCACAGTACCGTCGTTGAGCGTTTCTTCACCTTTGCATCTCTGAATTGATTATTGCAGACCATTTTTGCTACCATATTATAAGCCTTCCCAGCTCCACATACATCTACATCGTGCGTTTGACTCTCCCTGGTAATCGCTCTATCCAAGCTTTGAGAGTTTTGACTACACCGGTTGACGATCACCACCTGCTGCTGGGTAAGAACTGGTAAGAATTTGAGATTCGCTTGAAGGTTTTGTGACACACCACCATCACCACCACTTCCTAGTAGTCTGCAGGATCATATTCTTTTGTGTTTCTATTGCTTCTAACTATGGCAGGATCACAAGCCGATGAGACTGATTGGGAGAACATGACGAACAAGGAGTTGCATGATAAATTTCAGCAAATGATGAGTGGCCAGGTGGAGATGTGCTAAACAGATTTGAAGAGGCTATGGAGAAGATAGATACCGTGGAGAAGTCGTTCGAGACAAAGCTGGATAACAAGTTTACTGAATTACTCAAGCGTCTTCCCCAACCACCACCGGCTGCACATGTCGCACCTCTACAACAACAGCAACCACATCTCCAACGCCGCCTTCCAAATCAAGTGGGACGAGCACAGCGCGTTCCAATTGAGACTGGTCAAAATTCGGGTGCCGCTGCACCTACTGTTGATGCTTCTTTGGCTCCTGAGGAGGATGACGATTATGCGGGCGATTATGAGGATGAGGTTGATCAAAATCAGAACTACGTGCAGGCACCAGCACCACCACCAGCAGGTCGACCTCAGGTATATATTCGCAACGTTAGGCCGGCACCACCACCTCAGGTACGTGATCATGACCACCTCCCTAAACTGAAATTGAATATTCCACCATTTGAGGGTTGATATGTTCCTGATATATATCTTACTTGGGAGTTAGAAACTGAACAACGATTTACATGTTTACAATATCCTGAGGAGAGACGTGTTCCTGCTGATGTTTGTGCTTTCACTAGCTTTGCATGTGTTTGGTGGTCTGAACATTGTAGATTATATCCCGTTCCAGCTACTTGGGCTGCTTTGAAAACTGCTATGCGTACTCGTTGGGTTCCACCATATTATCAACGTGAATTACTTCAAAAATTGCAGCGCTTAAGACAAGGGAAAAATTCTGTAGAAGAATATTATCAGGAATTACAAAGTGGCATGATTAGATGTGGTATTGTTGAGGAGAATGAAGCTATGCTTGCACGTTTTATGGGTGGATTAAATAAAGAGATTCAGACCATTCTAGAGTATAAGGATTATAATAATATCACTCGTTTATTCCATCTTGCTTGTAAAGCTGAACGTGAAGTGCAGGATCGACATCCATTGGCGCGAACTAACTTTTCTGCAGGTCGACCTTCATCATGGACACCGCGTGCATTTTCTACTTCCACTGCACCAGCACCTCCATCAGGTTCCACCTCCAGCCGTGATACAAGAAAGCAGGCACAACCACCACTATCTGCCAAGAGCGCACCTGACGGGCCTGCACAGAGCTCTTCTTCTTCCATGGCATCGACAGGGCACACAAGTGATATTATTTGTCGTCGTTGTAAGGGAAGAGGACATTATGCGAGAGAATGCAAATCTCAGCGTGTAATGATTGCTACTGAGGATGGTGGGTATGAGTCCGCTAGTGACTATGATGAGGAGACTTTGGCTCTTATTACACGTGAAGAACATGGTGGAGATGATTCTGAAAATGAGACGCAATACATGGCTCCTGAAGACGCTGACAGGTATGAATGTTTAGTTGCTCAAGGTGTTTTGAGTGTGCAGGTCACATAAGCAGAGCAAAATCAGAGGCATAATTTGTTCCATACAAAGGGAGTTGTGAAGGAACGTTCTGTTCGCGTCATCATAGATGGAGGGAGCTGTAACAACTTGGCTAGCATGGAGATGGTGGAGAAGCTATCTCTCACCACAAGACCACATCCACATCCTTACAACATCCAATGGTTCAACAACAGCGGCAAGGTTAAGGTAACACGTACTGTTCGTGTGCATTTTAGTATCTCTACATATGCTGATTATGTTGATTGTGATGTGGTACCCATGCAAGCATGTTCCTTATTACTTGGTAGACCATGGCAATTTGATAAAAATTCTGTACACCATGGTAGAAACAATCAGTATACTCTTGTTCATAAGGATAAAAATATTACTTTGCTTCCTATGACTCCTGATTCCATTTTGAAAGATGACATTAATAGAGATAATAAAGCAAAACAGGAGAAAAATAAGAGTGAAAATCAGATTGTGGCAAAATAATTTGAGCAACAAATGAAACCTAATAATAAACCATCTAGTGTTGTTTCTGAAATTAAATTGAAAAGTGCATGTTTACTTGCCACAAAATCTGATATTGATGAGCTAGATTTCAGCAAATCTGTTTGGTATGCTTTTGTGTGCAAAGAGGCATTATTTTCATTCGAGGACGTGCGTTCCTCTTTGCCCCCTGCTGTCATTAACATTTTCCAGGAGTTCGCTGACGTCTTCCCACAAGACGTGCCACCGGGATTACCACCTATTCGAGGGATTGAGCATCAAATTGACTTAATTCCCGGTGCATCGCTACCCAACCGTGCACCATACCGTACCAATCCAGAGGAGACGAAGAAGATTATGCGTCAAGTACAGGAGCTGCTCGACAAAGGTTATATACGCGAATCTCTTAGTCCTTGTGCTGTTCCTATTATACTAGTGCCTAAAAAGGATGGTACGTCGCGCATGTGTGTTGATTGTAGATGCATTAATAATATTACTATTCGTTATCGTCATCCTTTTCCTAGGCTAGATGATATGCTTGATGAATTGAGTGGCTCTACAATATTCTCCAAAGTTGATTTGCGTAGTGGATACCATAAATTCGTATGAAATTGGGAGATGAATGGAAAACTGCATTTAAAACTAAGTTTGGTTTATATGAGTGGTTAGTCATGCCTTTTGGGTTAACTAATGCACCTAGTACTTTCATGAGACTAATGAACGAAGTTTTATGTGCTTTCATTGGACGATTTATGGTAGTCTATTTTGATGATATACTGATTTATAGCAAATCTTTGGAAGAACATTTGGAACATTTACGTGCTGTTTTTATTGCTCTACGTGATGCACGTTTGTTTGGTAACCTTGGGAAGTGCACCTTTTGCACCGACCGAGTATCTTTTCTTGGCTATGTTGTTACTCCACAGGGAATTGAAGTTGATAAAGCCAAGATTGAAGCTATTGAGAGTTGGCCGCAGCCCAAAACGGTCACACAAGTGCGGAGTTTTCTTGGACTCGCGGGTTTCTATAGGCGTTTTGTGAGAGATTTTAGCACCATTGCTGCACCTCTCAACGAGCTTACAAAGAAGGATGTGCCTTTTGTTTGGGGTACCGCACAGGAAGAAGCCTTCACGGTATTGAAAGATAAGTTGACACATGCTCCTTTACTCCAACTTCCTGATTTTAATAAGACTTTTGAGCTTGAATGTGATGCTAGTGGAATTGGATTAGGAGGTGTGTTATTACAAGATGGTAAACCTGTTGCTTACTTTTCTGAAAAATTGAGTGGGCCTAGTCTGAATTATTCTACTTATGATAAAGAACTATATGCTCTTGTTCGGACTTTAGAAACATGGCAACATTATTTATGGCCCAAAGAATTTGTTATACATTCTGATCATGAATCTTTGAAACATATTAAAAGTCAAGCTAAACTAAATCGTAGACATGCTAAATGGGTTGAATTCATTGAAACTTTCCCTTATGTCATTAAACACAAGAAGGGTAAAGAAAATGTTATTGCTGATGCATTGTCTCGTCGCTATACTATGCTTTCACAACTTGACTTCAAAATATTTGGTTTGGAGACCATCAAAGATCAATATGTGCATGATGCTGATTTTAAAGATGTTTTGCAGAATTGTAAAGAAGGAAGAACCTGGAACAAGTTTGTCGTTAATGATGGATTTGTGTTCCGCGCTAACAAGCTATGCATTCCAGCTAGCTCTCTTCGTCTTTTGTTGTTGCAGGAGGCGCATGGAGGAGGATTAATGGGACACTTTGGCGTGATGAAGACGGAGGACGTACTTGCTACACATTTCTTTTGGCCAAAGATGAGACGAGATGTTGAGCGTTTTGTTGCTCGCTGCACTACATGTCAAAAAGCTAAGTCACGACTCAATCCTCATGGTTTATATATGCCTTTGCCTGTACCTAGTGTTCCTTGGGAGGATATATCTATGGACTTTGTTTTAGGTTTACCTCGAACAAAGAGGGGGAGGGATAGCATATTTGTTGTCGTGGATAGATTCTCAAAAATGGCACACTTTATACCATGTCATAAAAGCGATGATGCTGTTAATGTTGCTGATTTGTTCTTCCGTGAAATTATTCGTTTGCATGGTGTGCCAAATACTATTGTTTCAGATCGTGATACTAAATTTCTTAGCCACTTTTGGAGATGTTTATGGGCTAAGTTGGGGACTAAACTGCTTTTTAGTACTACTTGTCACCCCAAACTGATGGACAAACTGAAGTAGTCAATAGAACATTGTCTACTATGCTTAGGGCTGTTTTGAAGAATAATAAGAAAATGTGGGAAGAATGCTTGCCTCATATTGAGTTTGCTTATAATCGTTCATTGCATTCTACTACTAAGATGTGCCCTTTTGAAATTGTGTATGGTTTCCTACCTCGTGCACCTATTGATTTGTTGCCTCTTCCATCTTCGGAGAAGGTTAATATCGATGCTAAACAACGTGCTGAATTGATCTTAAAAATGCATGAGTTAACTAAGGAAAACATTGAGCGTATGAATGCTAAATATAAACTTGCTGGAGATAAGGGTAGAAAACATGTTGTGTTTGCACCTGGAGATCTTGTTTGGTTACATTTGCGTAAAAATAGATTTCCTGATTTGCGCAAATCAAAGCTAATGCCACTTGCTGATGGTCCTTTTAAGGTGTTAGAGAAAATAAATGATAATGCATATAAACATGAGCTGCCTGCAGATTTTGGGGCTAATCCCACTTTTAACATTGCAGATTTGAAGCCTTATTTGGGCGAGGGAGATGAGCCTCCGTCGAGTACTACTTCATTTCAAGAAGGGGAGGATGATGAGGACATCAATACCATTGTTACACCCACAACCCCTGCTGCTATACATACTGGACCAATTACTAGAGCTCGCGCACGCCAATTAAATTACCAGGTACTTTCGTTTCTTGGTGATGATTCTAATGTTCATGAGAATATGATGCAGCCTAAATTGGATACATTTGTTTTGCTTACAAATGAAGGGCCTAGCTTTGAGAAGGATGAACATTGGAGCAAGAACAAGCATGGAGATGATGGCATGCGCATGGGGGACAAGAATGGAGTTACAAGTGATGATTTCAGGACGTTGAAGCCACCATAATGCTTGCATGAAGCCACGAAATATACAAGATGCTACTTCATAACTTTTGTCCAGAGGCTATTCTAGGTGCTGCGTCACCTTATTATTGGGCCAGGCCCATGTAATTTCGAAATACTTGAGTATAGGCTATTTTTAGAGTCCGTATGTGTGGGGAAACAAGAGATAGGGTTGGTTTCGGACCCCTTCCCCAAGGGCCACGAAATTCCCCCCTCTTCCTCCATATATACAGCCCTTAGAGCGTCGTTTCGACTTTGGGTTTTGTTTTAGATTAAAAGTTCGCCATAGCTGCAACTTCGCGTACTTCGTTTGTGTTCAACGACCAGACAAAGGCGTCACAGAACCCCACCTTGATCAATAAAGCTTTCATCTTATATTCGCAATATCCAGATTGCAATCTCAGTTTCTTGCTTGTTCTTCGTTTCCTCGCAGGAAACAGACCCTCGTGGTCAGGTTGATCGTGCTCCGGCGTGGTCAATAACCTCTCGGAGTTGGTTTAGCGATTGCTAAGGCGCGACGTCATCGCACGTTCGTAGTCGGATCGTCAAAGTCGACTTCCACCAAAGCGATATCCATCATCTCATCAAAAGACGGGACACCTTTGCCTCTATCATCTCCTCTCTCACTTGTTGGATCAAGAAGGACGAGACGTCATCGAGCCGCACGTGTGCTAAACTCGGAGGTGCCGTCCGTTCGGCACTAGATCGGTTGGATCGTGATCGGATCATGAAGAGTATGGCTACATCAACCGCGTTGTTAAACGCTTCCGCTTACGGTCTACGACGGTACGTAGACACACTCTCCCCTCTCGTTGCTATGCATCTCCATGGATAGATCTTGCGTGTTCATAGATTTTTTTTGTTTTCCATGCAATGTTTCCCAATAGGTTTTCCACTTGAATATTTAATAATTGTTTGCTCATTTATTGTTGTTGTTAATACTTCGGTTATGCTTTTGAAGCCATGCTCATACTTATGCCATGACCATCTTCATCTTGTTAGTTAAATTATTATCTACTAGTATTATTATTCCAATGTTGAATTCTTGCAATCATTTTGTATGCTAGTGATAATGATATGCTCATATGCAATATTTTCGTCGGTTATGAAAATACTTGTGATATGCATGATCACCTCTATGCCATGCTCATTTGCATCTAGTCAACTAAATGATTTATTGTTGTTATGATTCATATGCTAAATGCTTATGCTTCCCATCCATGCTCATATGCATTTTTATTTCGTTATGTTATTATGACTCAGCTCATTATCATTCAAGTTAAACCTGACGTTAATTGAACTTGAACACCTGTTTGGCTGAGTCATGGTGCCACCAAATCGAGCTGACCAGTGCAACCACACTTGCCTTATGGGGGGCCTAACTCGGTCTATTGTCACGCCTCTCGCCGGTGCCTCCCGCTTGGGAAGGTTATGTGTGCGCGTTACCCTAATCAAGCAAGCGGCCATAGCCTTGTGTGCTCGTGTTTGGTATTGAGCTCATGTCCCCGTTTGGGACCATTTTTTTGCCACGATAGTGGCCGCCCATGAAGGTGGCGGATGTCACGCGGTGACATCGGAGCCACCCAGGATTTATGCCAAAGGGGAGTTGGTCGGATTGGCCGGAGAGTGTCATGCAATAGATCGGTTTTGTCGGAACGCCGTTGGTCCACCCGAATGGGAGCATGAGGACATGGGTTCTATGGTGTGGGTATAGTGTACTAACCTCCGCAGAGTGTATAATCTATTGATAGTCGTGCCCGTCGATATGGGCGCAGTTCGTAGTAGGCCACACTATGGGTCAACAGTAATACTAAGCTGACTAATAAACAACCCTAGTTCGATGAGAAGAGAAGTTGGTTGATCTTTATGTGACCATGAGAGGATCAGCATGGTATCGTTGATACTAAAGTTGGTTGATCTTTATGGTATCATGTGATGTCCGCGGGTAAAGATCGAGCTCATTGTGGTTATGTAATGATCACTATGGTATTGTTAATACTAAGCTTGGTTGATCCTGAGGTGATCGTGTGATGTCCATGATGGTAAGTCGATATATGTGATGGTTACAAGGTAACCTCCAAATAGTCTAAGTTGGACCTTGATGTTCTAAACATGCTGCATGCTAGCAACATCATTGTTCACATCATGAATAACATGTTCATGCCATGATTATCTTATATTTTCATGATCATCATTAATTAACATGTAAATGCCATGCTGTTGTTTGTCTTGATTGCTTTTGGTTGCTGTGAGCTTGCGAGTACATTCAAAGTACTCACCTGGCGTGTCATGCCAAATTGCAAGTCATGCCGGGATTGATTGCTTGTCAAGCAGTCCAAGTTTGTGCGCTAGGATAACGTTCCGGCCAAAGTCCCTACGGAGTGGAGTCCATCGCTGTCGTCGTTGTTCCGGTGCTAGAAGTTATTCCGCCGCTTCGAGTTGTTCTACTGCTAGCATAGAGCTACCTTCGCAGGCATAGTGTCGATGTGTCGAGATATTCCGTTGTAATACTCAAACCCTTGTACCCCAAGTATTTGTAATAAAGAGCTGATTTGTTCTATGACAAGCAGTGCCGTATTCCAGAACACTTGATGTCTGGGCTGGAATACGGGGTGTTTTGGTTCCTCTGAGCCGGGGTGCCACAAGACTTGGTATCAGAGCAGGTCTAGCTGTAGGATGCCTTAGTCTATGCAAGCGTTAGAAACCGGTAGTATAGAGTCTAGTCAGTTTGCTGCATTTGTTTGTTGCATAGCATGCATACAGCTTTTATCTTGTCGCTAACGGATGATCTTTCGAGTGTAGGTAGCATCGGTTTCGATCCACTACCTGCATCCTCTAGTTTGCATACCTGCTTTTCGGTGTTTGGTGTCTGTCCCAGTGGAGTGATGCCGAGGTACCAAGTGTTCCGGAGACCATTTGCAGGATTTGTGCCCAGGTATCGCGCCCGTATCTTTTTGTCAGCTACCCCTATCATTTCGATGATAGAAATCTTTCTATCCCGAATCGTGCCATTCAACCCGCCACTTTGGCAACCCTTACTGGTCTTTGTTATCAAAAAAGGGCAATGCCAACAAGCCTTGTTCTTCACCACTATCCTACCCTGTCACCCATTCTTTGGATGTGCATGGTTCCCTTCCATATGCTTGATGATGATGTGGTGACCACCAAGTCCGTCCTCACCTCCGTGTTCGTCCATGTGCAACTGGTGTTAAGCCAGCGCATGGTGTACCTTTGTTTACACCAACCCCTCCACACATGGATTCACACTCGTGCACACCGCCATAGCATATTAGATCGTAGAACCGGAGTTATTGCGAGATTTGTGTGTTTAAGTAGGTGCAAATGTTGTTATGAATAGCATTAAAATGTGATGTTGCTTGTGTGATCTGGATGCCTTGTGTGCTTTTGTTTCATTCGTTTCTTTTGCTTCTTCCTTTGGGCCTTCGGTGTCACCTTATTCCCCTTATGAAAGTTGCTCATCAACCGGCAACGGACCTGAAGAACCAGTAAGGAGTCCAAATATTTGGAAGCTCAACTAAACATTATAGAATTCTTAGTCGACTGCATTATATTGGGCATATCAGGTTTAAATACAAATGATATCCCGGAATGATTATCAACATCAAGTATACATCAGTGTGCACTCTTCCCAACAATAATGATGAAACCAGTCGGAACACACGTTGAGTGCAAGACGAACGGTATATTCCCAGTCAAAGTTATGGTCCATATATAGGGTTTGTTTCTGCTATGAGTACAATTTGAAACATGCTATACCCCGAAAGTAAGCCAGAAGGTACTATCAATTTAGTACTCAGCAAGAAGGATAGTTGATAACCCACAAGTATAGGGGATCAATTGTAGCCTCTTTCGACAAGTAAGAGTGTCGAACCCAACGAGGAGCTAAAGGTAGAACAAATATTCCCTCAAGTTCTATCGACCACCGATACAACTCTACGCACGCTTAACGTTCGCTTTACCTAAAACAAGTATGAAACTAGAAGTACTTTGTAGGTGTTGTTGGATTGGTTTGCAAGAATATAAAGAGCGCGTAAATAAAAACTAGGGGCTGTTTAGATAAAGACACAATAAAGTTAGTATAGCGAGTGTGGAAAAGTGGTGGTAGGAGTTGCGAAATTGTCCCTAAGCAATTGATTACTTTACTAGACCGATTGCAAGTTTTATGTGGGAGAGGCCACTGCTAGCATGTCATCCCTGACTTGGAATTCTATGCACTTATGATTGGAACTATTAGCAAACATCCGCAACTACTAGCGTTCATTAAGGTAAAACCCAACCATAGCATTAAGATATATTAGTCCCCCTTCAATCCCGTATGCATCAATTTCTATGATAGGTTGAAGCTTCTGTCACTCTTGCCCTCCAATACATAGTCCTAGCAACATACAACTAACCCTATGGTGTGATCCACGCGCGCACTCATATGATGGGCACCAAAGGATAGCAACATAACCACAAGCAAATTAAATCAATCATCGCAATTCACCAATTACCGATAGGACAACGAAAATCTACTCAGACATCATAGGATGGCAACTCATCATTGGATAATAATATGAAGCATAAAGCACCATGTTCAAGTAGAGGGTACAGCGGGTTGCGGGAGAGTGGACCGCTGTAGATAGATGGGGGAAGGTGATGGAGATGTTGGTGAAGATGACGGAGGTGTTGGTGAAGATCGCGGTGATGATGATGGCCCCGGCGGCATTCCGACGCCACCGGAAGCAAGGGGGAGAGAGCCCCCCTTCTTCTTCTTCCTTGACCTTCTCCCTAGATGGGAGAAGGGTTTCCCCTCTGGTCCATGGTCTCCATGGCGTGGGAGGGGCGAGAGCCCCTTTGAGATTGGATCTGTCTCTCTGTCTCTCTCTGTTTCTGCGTTCTGGATTCTGCCCTTTCACCGTTTCTTCTATAACCAGAGATCCGTAACTCCGATTGGATTGAAATTTGAACATGATTTTTATCCGGATATTAGCTTTCTGGCAGCGAAAGAAGGGAAACAACCGCCTTACGGGGTGTCCACGAGGGTCAGGGGCGCGCCTGCCCCCCGGGGCGTGCCCCCTGCCTCGTGGCCCCCTCAGGCATCGTCTCGCGATGATTCCACTTCCCAAAAATCAGATATATTCCAAAAAAATCTTCGTCAGTTTTTATTCTGTTTGGACTCCGTTTGATATGGATTTTCTGCGAAACAAAAAACATGCAACAAACAGGCACTGGGCACTGGATCAATATGTTCGTCCCAAAAATAGTATAAAAAGTTGCCAAAAGTATGTAAAAGTTGTAGAATATTGGCATGGAACAATCAAAAATTATAGATACGATGGAGACGTATCAGCATCGCCAAGCTTAATTCCTGCTCGTCCTCGAGTAGGTAAATGATAAAAAAGATAATTTTTGATGTGGAATGCTACCTAGCATAATCTTGATCACATAATCTAATCATGGCATGTAAGACACGAGTGATTCAAAGTAATAGTCTATCATTTGACATTAAGACAATAATACTTCAATCATACTAATAAAGCAATCATGTCTTTTTCAAAATAACATGGCCAAAGAAAGTTATCCCTACAAAATCATATAGTCTGGCTATGCTCCATCTTCACCACACAAAGCATTCAAATAATGCACAACCCCGATGACAAGCCAAGCAATTGTTTCATACTTTTGATGTTCTCAAACCTTTTCAACTTTCACGCAATACATGAGCGTGAGCCCTGGACATAGCACTATAGGTGGAATAGAATATGATTGTGGAGGTTGTGTGGAGAAGACAAAAGGGAAGAAAGTCTCACATCGACGCGGCTAATCAACGGGCTATGGAGATGCCCATCAATTGATGTCAATGCGAGGAGTAGGGATTGCCATGCAACGGATGCACTAGAGCTATAAGTATATGAAAGCTCAAACTGAAACTAAGTGGGTGTGCATCCAACTTGCTTGCTCAAGAAGACCTCGGGCATTTGTGGAAGCCCATCATCGGAATATACGAGCCAAGTTCTATAATGAAAATTCCCACTAGTATATGAAAGTGATAACTCAAGAGACTCTCTATATGAAGAACATGGTGCTACTCTGAAGCACAAGTGTGGTAAAAGGATAGTAACATTGCCCCCTTTTTTTCTTTTCTTCCCTTTTTTTGCGGGCTTCTTTGGCCCCCTTTTTTAAATTAGGCTTCTTTGGCCTCTTTTTTTTCTTGGGGCAATGCTCTAATAATGATGATCATCACACTTTTATTTACTTACAACTCAATATTACAACTCGATACTAGAACAAAGATATGGCTCTATATGAATGCCTCTGGCGGTGTACCGGGATGTGCAATGATCTAGCATAGCAATGACATCAAAAAATGCGCAAGCCATGAAAACATCATGCTAGCTATTTTACGATCATACAAAGCAATATGACAATAAATGCTCAAGTCATGTATATGATGATGATGGAAGTTGCATGGCAATATATCTCGGAATGGCTATGGAATCCCATGATAGGTAGGTATGGTGGCTGTTTTGAGGAAGATATAAGGAGGCTTATGTGTGATAGAGCATATCGTATCAGGGGCGAAGTTTGCACCAACTCTCGAGGTGAGAAAGGGCAATGCACGGTACCGAAGAGGCTAGCAATGATGGAAGGGTGAGAGTGCGTATAATCCATGGACTCAACATTAGTCATAAAGAACTCACATACTTATTGCAAAACTCTATTAGCTATCGAAATAAAGTACTACGCACATGCTCCTAGGGGGATAGATTGGTAGGAAAAGACCATCGCTCGTCCCCGACCGCCATTCATAAGGGAGACAATCAATAAATACCTCATGCTCCAGTTTCGTTACATAACGGTTCACCATACGTGCATGCTACGGGAATCACAAACCCCAACACAAGTATTTCTACAATCCACAACTACCCACTAGCATGACTCTAATATCACCATCTTTATATCGCAAAACTATTATAAGGAATCAAACATATCATATTCAGTGATCTACAAGTGTTATGTAGGATTTTATGACTAACCATGTGAATGACCAATTCCTTTCAACTCTCTAAATAGATATAAGTGAGGCAAGAGAGTTTAATTCTTTCTACAAAAGATATGCCCACGCTCTAACAAATATATGTGAAGCAAAAGAGCTTTCTACAAATGGCGGTTTTCTATGTGAAGAGAAACAGGCAATCCAAACATCAAAAGATATAAGTGAAGTACATGAAGCATTCTATAAAGCCATACTCAAAACATATAAGTGAAGTGCAATCAGCATTCTATAAATCAACCATGGACTATCTCATACCAGCATGGTGCATAAAAGAAAACTGAAAACTAAATGCAAAAGATGCTCCAAGATTTGCACATATTGCATGAACGAAACGAATCCGAAAACATACCGATATTTGTTGAAGAAAGATGGGATGCCTTCCGGGGCATCCCAAAGCTTAGACGCTTGAGTCTCCTTGAATATTTACTTGGGGTGCCTTGGGCATCACCAAGCTTGAGCTCTTGCCTCTCCTCCTTCTCCTCACATCGAGACCTCCTCGATCTTCGAACACTTCATCCACACAAAACTCAACAGAAAACTCGGTAAGATCCATTAGTATAATAAAACAAATTACTACTCTAAGTATTGCTGCAAACCAATTCATATTTTGTTTTTGCATTGTAACTACTGTAATATAACTTTTCCATGGCTTAATCCACTGATATAAATCGATAGTTTCATCAAAACAAGCAAACTATGCATCAAAAACAGAATCTATCTTAAACAGGACAGTCTGTAGTAATCTGAACATTCACCATACCTCTGGTACTCCAAAAATTCTGCCAAAATTAGGAAAAATAAAAAATTTGTATAGAAAGACAATGCAAAACGTTTCAGAACCATTTGACGTTCCAGTAAAAAATGTAAAATCGTGCACTACAGCCAAAGTTTCTGTTCTGCACCGCACAAACCAACAAGCAATGTAAACTTCCTAAAGGCAAACCTTGGCACATTATTTTTATTTTTAAACTTTATAAAAGCACACAACAGAAATAAATGACTCTATAAAACTTCCGGGTTGTCTCCCTGGCAGCGCTTTCTTTAAAGCCATTAAGCTAGGCATATAGTGCTCAAGTAATGGATCCACCCGGATCCCAAGGTATATCAAAGCCAATTTTAATTAACAATGATTTGTAATTTAGTAGTGAGCACAAAGTAACATATATCATGTAATGACGAAGTCTAACTCTCTTTCTATGCATCAGCATGTCATAAAAGAACAATTTCATGCACACATAGTAAAGGCCTATGCATAGTATAAACAGTTTCTTGCAATTTTATCGTGTTGGAAACATAGAGAGGCGGAGATGTAGTTCCTCTCTCATAATAATTGCAAGTAGGAGAAGCAAGCACATGCATATGATATTCATCAAAATCATCATGTGCAACGGTAAAAGGCAAAACATCAATATAATCCTTAATAAGGGCAAACTTCTCCGATATAGTGTAGTCGGGAGAATTCAAAAAGATAATAGGACTATCATGCGTGGGTGCAATAGCAACAATTTCATGTTTAACATAAGGAACTATAGCAACTTCATCTCCATAAGCATAATTCATATTGGCATCTTGGCCACAAGCATAGCAAGCATCATCAAAAAGGGATATTTGAAAAGAATCAACGGGATCATAACAATCATCATAGCATTCATCCTTCGGTAAGCACGAAGGGAAATTAAACAATGTATGAGTTGAAGAGTTACTCTCATTAGAAGGTGGGCACGGGTGATCAATCCGATCTTCCTCCTTTTGTTCTTCGCTCTCCTCATCAGCTTTTTCATCCAATGAGCTCACAATTTCATCAATTCCTTCTTCCATAGACTCCTGCAAAATATTAGTCTCTTCTTGGACAGTAGAGACTTTCTCAATAAAATCATCAATATCGGAATTGAATTCATAATTCTCATAGCAATATTTAGGTATAGCAAAATTTTCAGGTCTATAAACTGAATCATCAAAATCTTCAAACTCTTTAAACAAAGATTCAATTTCATAAGCACCCATAAAAGCAACGAATTCTTCTATCTGTTCCACATCATAGTAATCATATATACCATTAGCATAAGAAGCCAAGGTTTTATCATCATTAAATTTGCATGAAAAGGGAAGGTGTGGAGCCTTCATCCTAGAGCAAAAAGTATAATCATATCTCAAGCATAGTTCCCGAGCATACCAATGCAACATATGAATTTGATCCCATAATAGTTTCCCTTTCTGAGTCAAGCGATAATCCCTAAAGTATTCACGTTGATCCAACGTGTCTCCCATTACATAATTGAATGGGGTTTTCTCAGGATTATCAAAGTAGTACATAATACTTTTCACATAACCAGCATCGAGGTTTTTAGGAGGTTCCCCATCTCCATGAGTAGCAAGCACACCTAATTTTTTTGGTTTCGTGTTCCATATCCATAACTAAAGATAAAGAACAACTTAGAACAGCAAATAAAAATTACTTAGTGATAAAGCAAACAAGCACACACGAGAATATTCACCCCACGCTATGACTCCCCGGCAACGGTGCCAGAAAAAGGTCTTGATAACCCACAAGTATAGGGGATCAATTGTAGCCTCTTTCGTAAGTAAGAGTGTCGAACCCAACGAGGAGCTAAAGGTAGAACAAATATTCCCTCAAGTTCTATCGACCACCGATACAACTCTACGCACGCTTAACGTTCGCTTTACCTAAAACAAGTATGAAACTAGAAGTACTGTGTAGGTGTTGTTGGATAGGTTTGCAAATATATAAAGAGCGTGTAAATAAAAACTAGGGGCTGTTTAGATAAAGACACAATAAAGTTAGTATAGCGAGTGTGGAAAAGTGGTGGTAGGAGTAGCAAAATTGTCCCTAAGTAATTGACTACTTTACTAGACCGATAGCAAGTTTTATGTGGGAGAGGCCACTGCTAGCATGCCATCCCTGACTTGGAATTCTATGCACTTATGATTGGAACTATTAGCAAGCATCCGCAACTACTAATGTTCATTAAGGTAAACCCAACCATAGCATTAAGATATATTGGTCCCCCTTCAATCCCGTATGCATCAATTTCTATGCTAGGTTGAAGCTTCTGTCACTCTTGCCCTCCAATACACAATCCTATCAACATACAACTAACCCTATGGTGTGATCCACGCGAGCGCTCATATGATAGGCACCAAAGGACAACAACATAACCACAAGCAAATTAAATCAATCATAGCAATTCACCAATTACCGATAGGACAACGAAAATCTACTCAGACATCATAGGATGGCAACACATCATTGGATAATAATATGAAGCATAAAGCACCATGTTCAAGTAGGGGGTACAGCGGGTTGCGGGAGAGTGGACCGCTGTAGATAGATGGGGGAAGGTGATGGAGATGTTGGTGAAGATGAGGGAGGTGTTGGTGAAGATCACGGTGATGATGATGGCCCCGACGGCGTTCCGGCGCCACCGGAAGCGAGGGGGAGAGAGCCCCCCTTCTTCTTCTTCTTCCTTGACCTTCTCCCTAGATGGGAGAAGGGTTTCCCCTCTGGTCCATGGTCTCCATGGCGTGGGAGGGGCGAGAGCCCCTTCGAGATTGGATCTGTCTCTTTGTCTCTCTCTGTTTCTGCGTTCTGGATTCTGGCCTTTCACCGTTTCTTTTATAACCGGAGATCCGTAACTCCGATTGGATTGAAATTTGAACACGATTTTAATCCGGATATTAGCTTTCTTGCGGCGAAAGAAGGGCAACAACCGCCTTACGGGGTGTCCACGAGGGTCAGGGGCGCGCCTGCCCCCTTAGGGCGCGCCCCCTGCCTCGTGGCCCCCTCGGGCATCGTCTCGCGATGATTCCACTTCCCAAAAATCAGATATATTCCAAAAAAAATCTCCGTCAGTTTTTATTCCCTTTGGACTCTGTTTGATATGGATTTTCTGCGAAACAAAAAAACATGCAACAAACAGGAACTGGCCCTGGCACCGGATCAATATGTTAGTCCCAAAAATAGTATAAAAAGTTACCAAAAGTATGTAAAAGTTGTAGAATATTGGCATGGAACAATCAAAAATTATAGATACGACGGAGACGTATCAATAGTCGACCAAACTTTTTCATACAAGTATCCGAGAGCAAGAATATTAAAGGATATATATGATATTCAGTCCGCATATCATAGAGAGAAGCTTCTGGTGTAAGCAACCCAATCTTCTTCTGCAAGCTACCAAAAAAGCTTACAATGCAAGGCTCCTCTATCTTCATGTGGATGACTTCTCGTGCATGGTACTCAGGCTTCTTCAGTAAGCTACTGCAAAAGCTTCCGACATAAGGTACCGAGTCTTCCTCAGCAAGCCATTAAGGGGGAGCTTCTGAAGTACGGTACCAGTCTTCTTCAGCAAGCTGCCTGACAAAAGCTTCGAACACAAGCTATTCAGTTTTCCTCAGCACGATACTCTCGACGGCTTCCAACACAAGCTGTCCAATCTTACGCAGTACGACAATGGTGAAATATTTTACATAGTGAGTGGCAGCATATGGGAGTGTATCCCAAGACGCAGATCTGCAACAGTTTTGGCTGAAGCAAGAATCAGCCAGTACACAAGTGTCTGCCTCGGAAAGGAAATACTCAACTACAGATACTTCTATATATATTGTGAGCATGTTGCCCAGGTCACGCAAGTCACTCGTACGATGATGAAATCACGGCAAGAATCCGACAACCTCACCAGTAATGCTAGAACAAGGAAACGAGTTATACACCCTAATGTGATGCAAGGACCGACAAAGTATGAAGTAAGAAAAAATTGGGACTCGGCAGTGATTATCAAGGCCAGTTTCCCTCACACTCAACAAAGTGATATCATTAACCTTTGTCATTGTCTGATATGATTGACGACAACAGTGAGCTTAGTACAAGCACACGTGAACCAGGTATATATATTCTATGACCCGAACGGGGATAAAGTAAGGATATCGGGATATTACACCTAACGGTACCTATGGTCGCACGACGAATTGAGGATATATATGGCCAAGCTCTTTCCAACAAAAGATCCAGACAAAGAAAGCAATAATGAAGAAGCAAGACCAACCGTACAGGTATCATACTTGTTGCATCAACAAAAGGGTACAAATACCCAGGACGGCCTGATTCAGTATCAGTCACCATGAACATATGCCCAAGGGGTCTACTCCATTTTGAAAAGGACCTCATATCAAGGCAACCCGTTTGTCTAGATGTATAAGCTCAGAATCTTCAGTATGGTATACCCAAGTCTGTCACGTCAGACCAAAGGCTAGCTCAACAGATTGACTTCAGTGATAGTGTTAAAGCATCACATGGCACTACTATCCACATGGATATACTGACAGAATGAGTGATAAAAATATGGGACAACAGTCTCGAAGCAGGTGCCCTCCCATTTGGGAATCAGTTAAAGGATAGTCTACCGTGAACAACATTCTTCTCCCAGAACCACCGTCAGTCAAGTATGTGGATACTATCGTTATAAGGCCATACTCCTTTATACTGGTCACAACCATCGACAGTCGAATCTTTGGTACATGTTTGATACTCAAGATAGTGGAGCTAGCCAAGATGTTTAGGAATCCCTGTGAGAAGTCAGATTCTGCCTGGAGAATGGTTATGATTCACATCACTGTTTTGAACTCGGGGGGCATGCATCTATTTGAGCAACCCAATGCAAGGGGTAAAAGATTGGGTGTCCATCGGGAAGGTCTGTTCACAAGTCCATGGAATGTTATCACATCCATGGTAAACCACTCTTGGACTTGTGAGAAGGGCACATGTGGTGTTCATGATAAGCTACCGCACCCCAACTAAGCGGACAGATACAAAAGAACTGGAATCAGAGTAACATATGAGGTAAGATCTGTCAGAATGAAGATATAGTGAAGCAAACCACCCTAGGCAAGGCAGTCAGTCATATTGATAGAGGTAAAGGTGTCCCGTCTTTCGATGAGATGATGGATATCGCTTTGGTGGAAGTCGACTTTGACGATCCGACTACGAACATGCGATGACGTCGCACCTTAGCAATAGCTAAACCAACTCCGAGAGGTTATTGACCACGCCGGAGCACGATCAACCTGACCACGAGGGTCTGTTTCCTGCGAGGAAACGAAGAACAAGCAAGAAACTGAGATTGCAATCTGGATATTGCGAATATAAGATGAAAGCTTTATTGATCAAGGTGGGGTTCTGTGACGCCTTTGTCTGGTCGTTGAACACAAACGAAGTACGCGAAGTTGCAGCTATGGCGAACTTTTAATCTAAACAAAACCCAAAGTCTAAACGACGCCCTAAGGGCTGTATATATGGAGGAAGAGGGGGGAATTTCGTGGCCCTTGGGGAAGGGGTCCGAAACCAACCCTACCTCTTGTTTCCCCACACATACGGACTCTAAAAACAGCCTATACTCAAGTATTTCGAAATTACATGGGCCTGGCCCAATAATAAGGTGACGCAGCACCTAGAATAGCCTCTGGACGAAAGTTATGAAGTAGCATCTTGTATATTTCGTCCAAGGCTTCATGCACGCATTATGGTGGCTTCAACGTCCTGAAATCATCACTTGTAACTCCGTTCTTGTTACCCATGCGCATGCCATCATCTCCATGCTTGTTCTTGCTCCAATGTTCATACTTCTCAAAGCTAGGCCCTTCATTTGTAAGCAAAACAAATGTATCCAATTTAGGCAGCATCATATTCTCATGAACATTAGAATCATTACCAAGAAACGAAAGTACCTGGTAATTTAATTGGCGTGCGCGAGCTCTAGTAATTGGTCCAATATGTATAGCAGCAGGGGCTGTGGGTGTAACAATGGTATTGATGTCCTCATCATCCTCCCCTTCTTGAAATGAAGTCGTCCATGACGGAAGCTCATCTCCCTCATCCAAATAAGGCTTCAATCTGCAATGTTAAAAGTGGGACTAACCCCAAAATCTGCAGGCAGCTCAAGCTTATATGCATTACATTTATTTTCTCTAACACCTTAAAAGGACCATCAGCACGTGGCATTAGCTTTGATTTGCGCAAATCAAGAAATCTATCCTTACGCAAATATAACCAAACAAGATCTCCAGGTGCAAACACAACATGTTTTCTACCCTTATCTCCAGCAAGTTTATATTTAGCATTCATACGCTCAATGTTTTCCTTAGTTAACTCATGCATTTTTAAGATCAATTCAGCACGTTGTTTAGCATCAAAATTAACCTTCTCCGAAGATGGAAGAGGCAACAAATCAATAGGTGCACGAGGTAGGAAACCATACACAATTTCAAAAGGGCACATCTTAGTAGTAGAATGCAATGAACGATTATAAGCAAACTCAATATGAGGCAAGCATTCTTCCCACATTTTCTTATTATTCTTCAAAACAGCCCTAAGCATAGTAGACAATGTTCTATTGACTACTTCAGTTTGTCCATCAGTTTGGGGGTGACAAGTAGTACTAAAAAGCAGTTTAGTCCCCAACTTAGCCCATAAACATCTCCAAAAGTGGCTAAGAAATTTAGTATCACGATCGGAAACAATAGTATTTGGCACACCATGCAAACGAATAATTTCACGGAAGAACAAATCAGCAACATTAACAGCATCATCGCTTTTATGACATGGTATAAAGTGTGCCATTTTTGAGAATCTATCCACAACAACAAATATGCTATCCCTCCCCTTCTTTGTTCGAGGTAAACCTAAAACAAAGTCCATAGATATATCCTCCCAAGGAACACTAGGTACAGGCAAAGGCATATATAAACCATGAGGATTGAGTCGTGACTTAGCTTTTTGACATGTAGTGCAGCGAGCAACAAAACGCTCAACATCCCGTCTCATCTTTGGCCAAAAGAAATGTGTAGCAAGTACGTCCTCCGTCTTCGTCACGCCAAAGTGTCCCATTAATCCTCCTCCATGCGCCTCCTGCAACAACAAAAGACGAAGAGAGCTAGCTGGAATGCATATCTTGTTAGCACGGAACACAAATCCATCATTAACGACAAACTTGTTCCAGGTTCTTCCTTCTTTACAATTCTGCAAAACATCTTTAAAATCAGCATCATGCACATATTGATCTTTGATGGTCTCCAAACCAAATATTTTGAAGTCAAGTTGTGACAGCATAGTATAGCGACGAGACAATGCATCAGCAATAACATTTTCTTTACCCTTCTTGTGTTTAATGACATAAGGGAAAGTTTCACTGAATTCAACCCATTTAGCATGTCTACGATTTAGTTTAGCTTGACTTCTAATATGTTTCAAAGATTCATGATCAGAATGTATAACAAATTCTTTGGGCCATAAATAATGTTGCCATGTTTCTAAAGTCCGAACAAGAGCATATAGTTCTTTATCATAAGTAGAATAATTCAGACTAGGCCCACTCAATTTTTCAGAAAAGTATGCAACAGGTTTACCATCTTGTAATAACACACCTCCTAATCCAATTCCACTAGCATCACATTCAAGCTCAAAAGTCTTATTAAAATCAAGAAGTTGGAGTAAAGGAGCATGTGTCAACTTATCTTTCAATACCGTGAAGGCTTCTTCCTGTGCGGTACCCCAAACAAAAGGCACATCCTTCTTTGTAAGCTCGTTGAGAGGTGCAGCAATGGTGCTGAAATCTCTCACAAAACGCCTATAGAAACCAGTGAGGCCAAGGAAACTCCTCACTTGTGTGACCGTTCTGGACTGCGGCCAACTCTCAATAGCTTCAATCTTGGCTTTATCAACTTCAATTCCCTGTGGAGTAGCAACATAGCCAAGAAAGGATACTCGGTCGGTGCAAAAGGTGCACTTCCCAAGGTTACCAAACAAACGTGCATGACGTAGAGCAATAAAAACAGCACGTAAATGTTCCAAATGTTCTTCCAAAGATTTGCTATAAATCAGTATATAATCAAAATAGACTACTACAAATCGTCCAATAAAAGCACGTAAAACTTTGTTCATTAGTCTCATGAACGTACTAGGTGCATTAGTTAACCCAAAAGGCATGACTAACCACTCATATGAACCAAACTTAGTTTTAAATGCTGTTTTCCATTCATCTCCCAGTTTCATACGAATTTGATGGTATCCACTACGCAAATCAACTTTGGAAAATATTGTAGAGCCACTCAATTAATCAAGCATATCATCTAGCCTAGGAATAGGATGACGATAACGAATAGTAATGTTATTAATGCCTCTACAATCAACACACATACGCGATGTACCAACCTTCTTAGGCACAAGTATAATAGGAACAGCACAAGGACTAAGAGATTCGCGTATATAACCTTTGTCGAGCAGCTCCTGTACTTGACGCACAATCTCCTTCGTCTCCTCTGGAGTGGTACGGTATGGTGCACGGTTGGGTAGCGATGCACCGGGAATTAAGTCAATTTGATGCTCAATCCCTCGAATAGGTGGTAATCCCGGTGGCACGTCTTGTGGGAAGACGTCAGCGAACTCCTGCAAAATGTTAGTGACAGCAGGGGGCAAAGAGGAAGGCACGTCCTCGGATGAAAATAATGCCTCTTTGCACACAAAAGCATAGCAAACAGATTTGCTGAAATCTAGCTCATCAATATCAGATTTTGTGGCAAGTAAACATGCACTTTTCAATTTAATTTCAGAAACAACACTAGATGGTTTATTATTAGGTTTCATTTGTTGCTCAAATTCTTTTGCCACAATCTGATTTTCACTCTTATTTTTCTCCTGTTTTGCTTTATTAGCTCTATTAATGCCATCTTTCAAAATGGAATCAGGAGTCATAGGAAGCAAAGTAATATTTTTATCCTTATGAACAAGAGTATACTGATTTTTTCTACCATGGTGTACATAATTTTTATCAAATTGCCATGGTCTACCAAGTAAGAAGGAACATGCTTGCATGGGTACCACATCACAATCAACATAATCAGCATATGTAGAGATACTAAAATGCACACGAACAGTACGTGTTACCTTAACCTTGCCGCTGTTGTTGAACCATTGGATGTGGTAAGGATGTGGATGTGGTCTTGTGGTGAGAGATAGTTTCTCCACCATCTCCATGCTAGCCAAGTTGTTACAGCTCCCTCCATCTATGATGACGTGAACAGAACGTTCCTTCACAACTCCCTTTGTATGGAACAAATTATGCCTCTGATTTTGCTCTGCTTGTGTGACCTGCACACTCAAAACACGTTGAGCAACTAAACATTCATACCTGTCAGCGTCTTCAGGAGCCATTTATTGCGTCTCATTTTCAAAATCATCTCCACCATGTTCTTCACGTGTAATAAGAGCCAAAGTCTCCTCATCATAGTCACTAGCGGACTCATACCCACCATCCTCAGTAGCAACCATTACACGCTGAGATTTGCATTCTCGCGCATAATGTCCTCTTCCCTTACAACGACGACAAATAATATCACTTGTGTGCCCTGTTGATGCCATGGAAGAACAAGAGCTCTGTGCAGGCCCGGCAGGTGCGCTCTTGGCAGATAGTGGTGGTTGTGCCTGCTTTCTTGTATCACGGCTGGAGGTGGAACCTGATGGAGGTGCTGGTGCAGTGGAAGTAGAAGATGCACGCGGTGTCCATGATGAAGGTCGACCTGCAGAAAATTAGTTCGCGCCAATGCTTGTCGATCCTGCACTTCACGTTCAGCTTTACAAGCAAGATGGAATAAACGAGTGATATTAGTATACTCCTTATACTCTAGAATGGTCTGAATCTCTCTATTTAAACCACCCATAAAACGTGCAGGCATAGCTTCATTCTCCTCAACAATACCACATCTAATCATGCCAGTTTGTAATTCCTGATAATATTCTTCTACAGAATTTTTCCCTTGTCGTAAACGCTGCAGTTTTTGAAGCAATTCACGTTGATAATATGGTGGAACCCAACGAGTACGCATAGCAGTTTTCAAAGCAGCCCAAGTAGCTGGAATAGGATATAATCTACAATGTTCAGACCACCATACACATGCAAAACTAGTGAAAGCACAAACAGCAGCAGCAACCCGTCTCTCCTCGGGATATTGTAAACATGTAAAACGTTGTTCAGTTTCTAACTCCCAAGTAAGATATACATCAGGAATGTATCTACCCTCAAACGGTGGAATATTCAATTTCAGTTTAGGAACATGGTCATGATCTCGTACCTGAGGTGGTGGTGCAGGCCTACCGTTGCGAATATATACCTGAGGTCGACCTGCTGGAGGTGGTGCTGGTGGCTGCACGTAGTTCTGATTTTGATCAACCTCATCCTCATAATCGCCCGCATAATCGTCATCCTCCTCAGCCGCCGCAGTAGCAGGAGCCAAAGAAGCATCAACAGTAGGTGCAGCGGCACCCGAATTTTGACCAGTCTCAATTGGAACGCGCTGTGCTCGTCCCACTTGATTTGGAAGGCGGCGTTGGAGATGTGGTTGTTGTTGTTGTAGAGGTGCGACAGGTGCAGCCGGTGGTGGTTGGGGAAGACGCTTGAGCAATTCATTAAACCTGTTATCCAGCTTTGTCTCAAACGACTTCTCCACGGCATCTATCTTCTCCATAGCCTCTTCAAATCTATTTAGCACATCTCCCACCTGGCCACTCATCATTTGCTTAAATTTATCATGCAACCCCTTGTTCATCATGTTCTCCCAATCAGTCTCATCGGCTTGTGATCCTGCCATGGTTAGCAGCAATAGAAACACAAAAGAATATGATCCTACAGACTACTAGGAAGTGGTGTTGATGGTGGTGTGTCACAAATCCTTCAAGCGAATCTCAAATTCTTACCAGTTCTTACCCAGCAGCAGGTGGTGATCGGCAACCGTTGTACTCAAAACTCTCAAAGCTTGGATAGAGCGATTACCAGGGAGAGTCAAACGCACGACGTAGATGTATGTGGAGCTAGGAAGGCTTATAATATGGTTGCAAAAAGGGTCAGCAATAATCAATTCAGATATGCAAAGTTGAATAAACGCTCAACGACGGTACTGTGCTGGTCCTAGGCTAGACCGTGCTAGAGACGCGAGCCTAGAACACTAACAAAATCACGGCGCTGCACGTAAACAAGGGTGGAGCGCACTCTGAATTTTTTTGCACTTTTTTTTGCACTTATTTTTCCTCTTTTTTTTTGCTCCGCAACAAATTTTTTCGAAAAAGTCTACAAATGGTCTAAAAACTGCCTAACTAGAATTTTCCAGACTTAGTTTTTTTTTGAAACTGGAACTATTTTTCTACTGCGGGTAACACAAAAGTTTGGGAGTCCTTCTCTGTCACAACTCAGAGTATGGCGTGATCTGGAAATCCAAAACAGAGTAACAAAATACTGGACTTGGACTAGGACTGGTTGATAGAGGCAAAGGTGTCCTGTCTTTCGATGAGATGATGGATATTGCTTTGGTGGAAGTCGACTTTGACGATCCGACTACGAATGTGCGATGACGCCGCGCCTTAGCAATCGCTAAACCAACTCCGAGAGGTTATTGACCACGCCGGAGCACGATCAACCTGACCACGAGGGTCTGTTTCCTGCGAGCAAACGAAGAACAAGCAAGAAACTGAGATTGCAATCTGGATATTGCGAATATAAGATGAAAGCTTTATTGATCAAGGTGGGGTTCTGTGACGCCTTTGTCTGGTCGTTGAACACAAACGAAGTACGCGAAGTTGCAGCTATGGCGAACTTTTAATCTAAACAAAACCCAAAGTCTAAACGACGCCCTAAGGGCTGTATATATGGAGGAAGAGGGGGGAATTTCGTGGCCCTTGGGGAAGGGGTCCAAAACCGACCCTATCTCTTGTTTCCCCACACATACGGACTCTAAAAATAGCTTATACTCAAGTATTTCGAAATTACATGCGCCTGGCCCAATAATAAGGTGACGCAGCACCTAGAATAGCCTCTGGACGAAAGTTATGAAGTAGCATCTTGTATATTTCGTCCAAGGCTTCATGCACGCATTATGGTGGCTTCAATGTCCTGAAATCATCACTTGTAACTCCGTTCTTGTCCCCCATGTGCATGCCATCATCTCCATGCTTGTTCTTGCTCCAATGTTCATCCTTCTCAAAGCTAGGCCCTTCATTTGTAAGCAAAACAAATGTATCCAATTTAGGCAGCATCATATTCTCATGAACATTAGAATCATTACCAAGAAATGAAAGTACCTGGTAATTTAATTGGCGTGCGCGAGCTCTAGTAATTGGTCCAGTATGTATAGCAGCAGGGGCTGTGGGTGTAACAATGGTATTGATGTCCTCATCATCCTCCCCTTCTTGAAATGAAGTCGTCCACGACGGAAGCTCATCTCCCTCATCCAAATAAGGCTTCAAATCTGCAATGTTAAAACTGGGACTAACCCTGATAGAGGCAAAGGTGTCCCGTCTTTCGATGAGATGATGAATATCGCTTTGATGGAAGTCGACTTTGACGATCCGACTACGAACGTGCGAGGACGTCGCGCCTTAGCAATCGCTAAACCAACTCCGAGAGGTTATCGACCACGCCGGAGCACGATCAACCTGACCACGAGGGTCTGTTTCCTGCGAGCAAACGAAGAACAGGCAAGAAACTGAGATTGCAATCTGGATATTGCGAATATAAGATGAAAGCTTTATTGATCAAGGTGGGGTTCTGTGACGCCTTTGTCTGGTCGCTGAACACAAACGAAGTACGCGAAGTTGCAGCTATGGCGAACTTTTAATCTAAACAAAACCCAAAGTCTAAACGACGCCCTAAGGGCTGTATATATGGAGGAAGAGGGGGGGAATTTCGTGGCCCTTGAGGAAGGGGTCCGAAACCAACCCTATCTCTTGTTTCCCCACACATACGGACTCTAAAAACAGCCTATACTTATGTATTTCGAAATTACATGGGCCTGGCCCAATAATAAGGTGACGCAGCACCTAGAATAGCCTCTGGACGAAAGTTATGAAGTAGCATCTTGTATATTTCGTCCAAGGCTTCATGCACGCATTATGGTGGCTTCAACGTCCTGAAATCATCACTTGTAACTCCGTTCTTGTTCCCCATGCGCATGCCATCATCTCCATGCTTGTTCTTGCTCCAATGTTCATCCTTCTCAAAGCTAGGCCCTTCATTTGTAAGCAAAACAAATGTATCCAATTTAGGCAGCATCATATTCTCATGAACATTAGAATCATTAGCAAGAAACGAAAGTACCTGGTAATTTAATTGGCGTGCGCGAGCTCTAGTAATTGGTCCAGTATGTATAGCAGCAGGGACTGTGGGTGTAATAATTGTATTGATGTCCTCATCAAACCCCAAAATCTGCAGGCAGCTCAAGCTTATATGCATTATCATTTATTTTCTCTAACACCTTAAAAGGACCATCAGCACGTGGCATTAGCTTTGATTTGCGCAAATCAGGAAATCTATCCTTACGCAAATGTAACCAAACAAGATCTCCATGTGCAAACACAACATGTTTTCTACCCTTATCTCCAGCAAGTTTATATTTAGCATTCATACGCTCAATGTTTTCCTTAGTTAACTCATGCATTTTTAAGATCAATTCAGCACGTTGTTTAGCATCAAAATTAACCTTCTCCGAAGATGGAAGAGGCAACAAATCAATAGGTGCACGAGGTAGGAAACCATACACAATTTCAAAATGGCACATCTTAGTAGTAGAATGCAATGAACGATTATAAGCAAACTCAATATGAGGCAAGCATTCTTCCAACATTTTCTTATTATTCTTCAAAACAGCCCTAAGCATAGTAGACAATGTTCTATTGACTACTTCAGTTTGTCCATCAGTTTGGGGGTGACAAGTAGTACTAAAAAGCAGTTTAGTCCCCAACTTAGCCCATAAACATCTCCAAAAGTGGCTAAGAAATTTAGTATCACGATCTGAAACAATAGTATTTGGCACACCATGCAAACGAATAATTTCACGGAAGAACAAATAAGCAACATTAACAGCATCATCGCTTTTATGACATGGTATAAAGTGTGCCATTTTTGAGAATCTATCCACGACAACAAATATGCTATCCCTCCCCTTCTTCGTTCGAGGTAAACCTAAAACAAAGTCCATAGATATATCCTCCCAAGGAACACTAGGTACAGGCAAAGGCATATATAAACCATGAGGATTGAGTCGTGACTTAGCTTTTTGACATGTAGTGCAGCGACCAACAAAACGCTCAACATCCCGTCTCATCTTTGGCCAAAAGAAATGTGTAGCAAGTACGTCCTCCGTCTTCTTCACGCCAAAGTGTCTCATTAATCCTCCTCCATGCGCCTCCAGCAACAACAAAAGACGAAGAGAGCTAGCTGGAATGCATATCTTGTTAGCACGGAACACAAATCCATCATTAACGACAAACTTGTTCCAGGTTCTTCCTTCTTTACAATTCTGCAAAACATCTTTAAAATCAGCATCATGCACATATTGATCTTTGATGGTCTCCAAACCAAATATTTTGAAGTCAAGTTGTGAAAGCATAGTATAGCGACGAGACAATGCATCAACAATAACATTTTCTTTACCCTTCTTGTGTTTAATGACATAAGGGAAACTTTCAATGAATTCAACCCATTTAGCATGTCTATGATTCAGTTTAGGTTGACTTTTAATATGTTTCAAAGATTCATGATCAGAATGTATAACAAATTCTTTGGGCCATAAATAATGTTGCCATGTTTCTAAAGTCCGAACAAGAGCATATAGTTCTTTATCATAAGTAGAATAATTCAGCCTAGGCCCACTCAATTTTTCAGAAAAGTATGCAACAGGTTTACCATCTTGTAATAACACACCTCCTAATCCAATTCCACTAGCATCACATTCAAGCTCAAAAGTCTTATTAAAATCAGGAAGTTGGAGTAAAGGAGCATGTGTCAACTTATCTTTCAATACCGTGAAGGCTTCTTCCTGTGCGGTACCCCAAACAAAAGGCACATCCTTCTTTGTAAGCTCGTTGAGAGGTGCAGCAATGGTGCTAAAATCTCTCACAAAACGCCTATAGAAACCAGCGAGTCCAAGAAAACTCCGCACTTGTGCTACCGTTTTGGGCTGCGGCCAACTCTCAATAGCTTCAATCTTGGCTTTATCAACTTCAATTCCCTGTGGAGTAACAACATAGCCAAGAAAAGATACTCGGTCGGTGCAAAAGGTGCACTTCCCAAGGTTACCAAACAAACGTGCATCACGTAGAGCAATAAAAACAGCACGTAAATGTTCCAAATGTTCTTCCAAAGATTTGCTATAAATCAGTATATCATCAAAATAGACTACCACAAATCGTCCAATGAAAGCACGTAAAACTTCGTTCATTAGTCTCATGAAAGTATTAGGTGCATTAGTTAACCCAAAAGGCATGACTAACCACTCATATAAACCAAACTTAGTTTTAAATGCAGTTTTCCATTCATCTCCGAATTTCATACGAATTTGATGGTATCCACTACGCAAATCAACTTTGGAGAATATTGTAGAGCCACTCAATTCATCAAGCATATCATCTAGCCTAGGAATAAGATGACGATAACGAATAGTAATATTATTAATGCCTCTACAATCAACACACATACGCGACGTACCATCCTTTTTAGGCACTTGTATAATAGGAACAACACAAGGACTAAGAGATTCGCGTATATAACCTTTGTCGAGCAGCTCCTATACTTGACGCATAATCTCCTTCGTCACCTCTGGATTGGTACGGTATGGTGCACGGTTGGGTAGCGATGCGCCGGGAATTAAGTCAATTTGATGCTCAATCCCTCGAATAGGTGGTAATCCCGGTGGCACGTCTTGTGGGAAGACGTCAGCGAACTCCTGCAAAATGTTAGTGACTGTAGGGGGCAAAGAGGAAGGCACGTCCTCGAATGAAAATAATGCCTCTTTGCACACAAAAGCATAGCAAACTGATTTGCTGAAATCTAGCTCATCAATATCAGATTTTGTGGCAAGTAAACATGCACTTTTCAATTTAATTTCAGAAACAACACTAGATGGTTTATTATTAGGTTTCATTTGTTTCTCAAATTCTTTTGCCACAATCTGATTTTCACTCTTATTTTTCTCCTGTTTTGCTTTATTAGCTCTATTAATGTCATCTTTCAAAATGGAATCAGGAGTCATAGGAAGCAAAGTAATATTTTTATCCTTATGAACAAGAGTATACTGATTGTTTCTACCATGGTGTACATAAATTTTATCAAATTGCCATGGTCTACCAAGTAATAAGGAACATGCTTGCATGGGTACCACATCACAATCAACATAATCAGCATATGTAGAGATACTAAAATGCACACGAACAGTACGTGTTACCTTAACCTTGCCGCTGTTGTTGAACCATTGGATGTGGTAAGGATGTGGATGTGGTGTTGTGGTGAGAGATAGCTTCTCCACCATCTCTATGCTAGCCAAGTTGTTACAGCTCCCTCCATCTATGATGACGCGAACAGAACGTTCCTTCACAACTCCCTTTGTATGGAACAAATTATGCCTCTGATTTTGCTCTGCTTGTGTGACCTGCACACTCAAAACACGATGAGCAACTAAACATTCATACCTGTCAGCGTCTTCAGGAGCCATGTATTGCGCCTCATTTTCAGAATCATCTCCACCATGTTCTTCACGTGTAATAAGAGCCAAAGTCTCCTCATCATAGTCACTAGCGGACTCATACCCACCATCCTCAGTAGCAATCATTACACGCTGAGATTTGCATTCTCTCGCATAATGTCCTCTTCCCTTACAACGACGACAGATAATATCACTTGTGTGCCCTGTCGATGCCATGGAAGAAGAAGAGCTTTGTGCAGGCCCGGCAGGTGCGCTCTTGGCAGATAGTGGTGGTTGTGCCTGCTTTCTTGTATCACGGCTGGAGGTGGAACCTGATGGAGGTGCTGGTGCAGTGGAAGTAGAAGATGCACGCTGATGAGGACATGACTACCATGGATACGACCAAAAATATTGCATACATGCATATTTGTCAGGTGATTTCTAGTGCAAACTATTCAATAATCTATTTATGTTATCCAGAACAAAAATACTTCACACACTTTTGTGTTTTGTCTAATTGCAGGTGTATGGGACATTTGTACAATCCACATATGAAGATAAGGCAAAAGGAGAAGTTTAGGTTCTGTTCAAAAAGTCCTCTCACGTCACTTTTGGGCCAAGAGAAGATAGAGTCCAAGTCTCTCACGTTCTGGATTCAGATTCGGACTGCACAGACATACCTGACTCAAAACGCCAACAACTTTTTCATACAGACTCCGAATTGGGTGATTCTTTTTTTGTTGGAAACTAGATTTCGTGCTCTTTCCAACCCAATTGGATTCACCTTTAAATTCGTCCGGAGCATTGAGTTATGGTCGAAACAATCTGATGTTGCACCAGAATCCGAGTCAAACTACAAGTCCAAAGGTGTTGCATCACCTCCACTTGGGCCCATGAGCCTTGTACGACCTAGGGTTGGTTTTAGGCTGCCTTGGGACGTCCTCCCACCTCCTTGGCCGCCACCCCTTGCTCCTATATAAGTAGATCCATCTAGTAGCTTTTTCCTTGGAATTTGTTTAGTTAAAAGTTAGCCATTGCAACTTCGTGTACTTCGTTTGTGTCCAACGACCAGACCAAGACCGCTTACGGATTCCCACCACTATCAATACTTCATATATATTCGCAATATTCAGATTGCATTATCATATTCTTGCTCGTTCTTCGATTGCTTGCAGGAATAGACCTTCGTGGTCAGGCTGATCGTGCTTCCGGCATCGTCAGTAACCTCAGGAGATTGGTTTAGCGATTGATAAGGCGCAACGTCGTGCACGTTTGTAGTCGGATCGTCAAAGTCGTCTCCACCAAATCGATAGTTATCATCTCATCGAAAGATCGGGACACCTTTGCCTCTATCACACGCGGTGTCCATGATGAAGGTCGACCTGCAGAAAAGTTAGTTCGCGCCAATGGCTGTCGATCCTGCACTTCACGTTCAGCTTTACAAGCAAGATGGAATAAACGAGTGATATTATTATAATCCTTATACTCTAGAATGGTCTGAATCTCTTTATTTAATCCACCCATAAAACGTGCAAGCATAGCTTCATTCTCCTCAACAATACCACATCTAATCATGCCAGTTTGTAATTCCTGATAATATTCTTCTACAGAATTTTTCCCTTGTCTTAAGCACTGCAATTTTTGAAGTAATTCACGTTGATAATATGGTGGAACCCAACGAGTACGCATAGCAGTTTTCAAAGCAGCCCAAGTAGCTGAAACAGGATATAATCTACAATGTTCAGACCACCAAACACATGCAAAGCTAGTGAAAGCACAAACAGCAACAGGAACACGTCTCTCCTCAGGATATTGTAAACATGTAAATCGTTGTTCAGTTTCTAACTCCCAAGTAAGATATATATCAGGAACATATCTACCCTCAAATGGTGGAATATTCAATTTCAGTTTAGGGAGATGGTCATGATCGCGTACCTGAGGTGGTGGTGCCGGCCTACCGTTGCGAATATATACCTGAGGTCGACCTGCTGGTGGTGGTGCTGGTGGCTGCACGTAGTTCTGATTTTGATCAACCTCATCCTCATAATCGCCCGCATAATCGTCATCCTCCTCAGCCGCCGCAGTAGCAGGAGCCAAAGAAGCATCAACAGTAGGTGCAGCGGCACCCGAATTTTCGTCCAAGGCTTCATGCACGCATTATGGTGGCTTCAACGTCCTGAAATCATCACTTGTAACTCCGTTCTTGTCCCCCATGCGCATGCCATCATCTCCAAGAAAAAGCCACAAAAAAGTTAGATCTATTCATCCTTTTGTCCAAGCCAGTCTGAGCCTTTGCAATTTTCTATTCATTGTTTGCATTATTGAATTATCGGTTGCATTGTCGTGTCGAGTTGCTGGTCTTAGGGTCTAGTTCGTTTAGAGTTTCGAGTTCTGTTCACATTAGTCACGTCGCCGCTGCATCGTTATCCCTTCTGCTGTCCACCACACCATCCATCAAATTCCACCATGTGCTACCCATAGTTCATTGTCACAATCATAGTTGAGGTCGTTCACATCTTCGCTTGATCCAATCTGCATCTTATCTAGTTTGTCTTGGAAAGAGGGAGAGAAAAAAAAGACAGAGAAAAAAAAGAGAGAGAAAAAAAAGAAAAAGAAGTCAGAAAAAAAGAGAAAGAAAAAAAAGTGTGAGGAAAAAAGAAGAGAGAAGAAAAAAATAAAATTCGGATCTATCTAGACTCAATCTCGTAGTTGAATTCGGATTGGAATCTGTTTTGTGCACTGTTTAGTAAAACAGGCATACCTTCCTTATACGAAGTCCGTTTTGACTCCGCGAGTACTCAAATGAAAGCTAGCGACGAGCCGCATCTAAATAGTTGCAGAGACTAGTTCAATATTTGACACCTCAAAATCGTCTTCTAAATAGGTCTTTTTGCCCTCCGAAGTTCGCGGACACAGCTTATTCCAGTTTTTCAAGCCAGTTTCAGAATTCTTTCACTCCTCATATCAACTCGGAATTGAGTGATTCTTTTTGCATTGGAAAGCTTGAGTTAGTAGCATTTTTTGAAAAAAATTATCAGAAAATTGGCACAAACTTTTCAAGAGGAAAGTTGGAGAGAGTTGTTGTATATCCTGCTTGGCAGTTGTTTTTCATCATTATCTTTACTGCCGTTGTGATCTTCACTTATATCTTGCTGTCCAGAGCTACTTAGTATCCTTCATTGATGCTAGTTGTGCTACGCCGTGACCTCATTAGTGTTCTAGGCTCGCGTCTCTAGTCCGGTCTAGCCTAGGACCAGCACAGTACCGTCGTTGAGCGTTTATTCAACATTGCATCTCTGAATTGATTATTGCTAATATTTTGCTACCATATATAGCCAACCCAGCTCCACATATTTCTACACCGTGTATACGTACGTTCCCCTGGCAATCGCTTTACTCAATCTTTGGAGTTATTTGACACCGCTGGTTGCCTGTCACCACCTGCTGCTTGGTAAGAACTTGTAAGATATTGATATTTGCTTTACTGTGAGCGCTTTACCACCACATCCTAGTAGTTCATAGGAACATTATTCTTGAATTTTGTTTCTTGTTTCTACTAATCATGACAGGATCTAGAGTCAATTCATGGGGTTTGTCGATCGTGGGAGATGTGCCATCACCTATGCAAATACCACAACCGTCACGAGAGGTGCACAAACATCCAAATGCACATGATCAGGTTAATGTTTCTATACCACCATTTAATGGCCGTTTTAGACCTGCTTTATATATTGAATGGGAGTTTGACCTAAATAATATATTTGCTTCCAATAACTTTGATGTACGTAAAAAAGTTAAGGTTGCGGTTGGTTCTTTCACTGGTTATGCTGTAGTTTGGTGGAGTGAATATTGTCGGTTACACCCTAATGATATACCTACTACTTGGGATGATTTGAAACTTGCCATGCGACATACATTCGTTCCCGCTTATTATACTCGTGACATGATTACAAAGTTGCAACATTTAAAACAAGGTAGTGACACCGTAACGAAATATTATGATACTTTACAAACTACCTTGCTGCATTCCTCTTTAGAAGAAAGTGAAGAAGATTTTATGGATAGATTTTGGGGAGGATTAAATCGTGACATTCAGGAGATACTAATACATGAAGAGTGTTATCCTATGGACCATTTGTTTCATCTTGCTTGCAAAGCTGAACAGGAAATAAAACGACGTGTTGCGCACAAGGAGAACAAGCGCGAGATGCACATTCCAAGAGTTGATACGGTTGTCCCTTCAACTACTAAGCATACTATGACAACCACATCCGTTGTTGTGAGGACTACATCACCTCCACCATGTGACACATCATCACCGAGAGTGCCTACCTCATCTGAGTTGATCATAAGAGGTAATGACAAAGGTACTAATCTTCCACTTCCACATGAGTATGATGAATGTCTTGTCAATTTAAGTGCGCCATGCGGTGAGCTACCCACTACTTTGATCACACCAGCTACCTTAGAGGACTATGTTGATGATTTGACTTTGCCATGTGATCAAACAATTTTGAGTGAGCCCATTGAATTAACTATCGATGCAAAAGAATCAAGTGAATCAGGGAATAAATCAGATTTGGATCAAATATGTTTGAAAATAATTGTGCCAATGTTTAATCATTTTGATATGACCTCTAATCTTGGTGATGGTTCATCAATGTTGGGATGGTTTAATGATGAATATTGTCAATCTTTTCATATGAATAAGAGCTTCACTTATATGTGCAAACTGAGTTGCAATACTTTCATGCCTTCTACTTCTTGTGATAATATTTTGGCTTTATATTTTATTAACTATGAAAGTTACTCATGTATACATGTGTCATATGTGCAAAATCCACGGGAAGTAAAAATGGATGACATATACATATACAACATGTACACCTTGTCTCTTTTGTTAGCCACATTTCAGATTAAGCAACGCCGAGGACGGCTTTGTTTTCAAGAAGGGGAGGATGATGAGGACATGACTACCTTGGATACGACCAAAAATATTGCATACATGCATATTTGTCAGGTGATTTCTAGTGCAAACTATTCAATAATCTATTTATGTTATCCAGAACAAAAATACTTCACACACTTTTGTGTTTTGTCTAATTGCAGGTGTATGGGACATTTGTACAATCCACATATGAAGATAAGGCAAAAAGGAGAAGTTTAGGTTCTGTTCAAAAAGTCCTCTCACGTCACTTTTGGGCCAAGAGAAGATAGAGTCCAAGTCTCTCACGTTCTGGATTCAGATTCGGACTGCACAGACATACCTGACTCAAACCGCCAACAACTTTTTCATACAGACTCCGAATTGGGTGATTCTTTTTTTGTTGGAAACTAGATTTCGTGCTCTTTCCAACCCAATTGGATTCACCTTTAAATTCGTCCGGAGCATTGAGTTATGGTCGAAACAATCTGACGTTGCACCAGAATCCGAGTCAAACTACAAGTCCAAAGGTGTTGCATCACCTCCACTTGGGCCCATGAGCCTTGTACGACCTAGGGTTGGTTTTAGGCTGCCTTGGGACGTCCTCCCACCTCCTTGGCCGCCACCCCTTGCTCCTATATAAGTAGATCCATCTAGTAGCTTTTTCCTTGGAATTTGTTTAGTTAAAAGTTAGCCATTGCAACTTCGTGTACTTCGTTTGTGTCCAACGACCAGACCAAGACCGCTTACGGATTCCCACCACTATCAATACTTCATATATATTCGCAATATTAAGATTGCATTATCATATTCTTGCTCGTTCTTCGATTGCTTGCAGGAATAGACCTTCGTGGTCAGGCTGATCGTGCTTCCGGCATCGTCAATAACCTCAGGAGATTGGTTTAGCGATTGATAAGGCGCAACGTTGTGCACGTTTGTAGTCGGATCGTCAAAGTCGTCTCCACCAAATCGATAGTTATCATCTCATCGAAAGATCGGGACACCTTTGCCTCTATCACACGCGGTGTCCATGATGAAGGTCGACCTGCAGAAAAGTTAGTTCGCGCCAATGGCTGTCGATCCTGCACTTCACGTTCAGCTTTACAAGCAAGATGGAATAAACGAGTGATATTATTATAATCCTTATACTCTAGAATGGTCTGAATCTCTTTATTTAATCCACCCATAAAACGTGCAAGCATAGCTTCATTCTCCTCAACAATACCACATCTAATCATGCCAGTTTGTAATTCCTGATAATATTCTTCTACAGAATTTTTCCCTTGTCTTAAGCACTGCAATTTTTGAAGTAATTCACGTTGATAATATGGTGGAACCCAATGAGTACGCATAGCAGTTTTCAAAGCAGCCCAAGTAGCTGGAACAGGATATAATCTACAATGTTCAGACCACCAAACACATGCAAAGCTAGTGAAAGCACAAACAGCAACAGGAACACGTCTCTCCTCAGGATATTGTAAACATGTAAATCGTTGTTCAGTTTCTAACTCCCAAGTAAGATATATATCAGGAACATATCTACCCTCAAATGGTGGAATATTCAATTTCAGTTTAGGGAGATGGTCATGATCGCGTACCTGAGGTGGTGGTGCCGGCCTACCGTTGCGAATATATACCTGAGGTCGACCTGCTGCTGGTGGTGCTGGTGGCTGCACGTAGTTCTGATTTTGATCAACCTCATCCTCATAATCGCCCGCATAATCGTCATCCTCCTCAGCCGCCGCAGTAGCAGGAGCCAAAGAAGCATCAACAATAGGTGCAGCGGCACCCGAATTTTCGTCCAAGGCTTCATGCACGCATTATGGTGGCTTCAACGTCCTGAAATCATCACTTGTAACTCCGTTCTTGTCCCCCATGCGCATGCCATCATCTCCATGCTTGTTCTTGCTCCAATGTTCATCCTTCTCAAAGCTAGGCCCTTCATTTGTAAGCAAAACAAATGTATCCAATTTAGGCAGCATCATATTCTCATGAACATTAGAATCATTACCAACAAACGAAAGTACCTGGTAATTTAATTGGCGTGCGCGAGCTCTAGTAATTGGTCCAGTATGTATAGCAGCAGGGGCTGTGGGTGTAACAATGGTATTGATGTCCTCATCATTCAGTGTCGCGTGTAGAAGAAAATACAAGGCTAGAAGAGGGAGTGATTATCGTTTGGCCCACAAGGGGACACGTTTCCCTATCGAAACCACGAGGGTTCTTGCGACAGGCTCCGGTTTGTAAGAGGTTTGTAATAAAGCTTGGCCCAAATTGGCAATGTTTTTACCACGACATATATGTGCCATGACATGACACCTTGCCACCTTTGATGACTTTCTGGTGAGTTTAGGATTTATGGGGACTTAAAAACCGAGATTCAAAATGTTTGAGGAACAGCTAGGACACCGGTACGGTTGTATTCGTTCCCATTCCTGGCATGAGACCTAAACATGCTCCCAAGGACACATGTATAATTTTTCTAGCCATTTTGGTGAACTGGAGCATGTATTTGTAGTTCAGATTTGAATTATGGACATTAAATGCCTGGGAAACTCAATTAGTGTATAAAAAGGCCAAACGAACCCTGAATAAGTTTAAATTTCAGCATGGATATCCCGTGGTTCCATGTTGCCCGTGGAAGAAAATACAAGGAGAAAAGAGGCAGTGATTACCTTTCGCCCACAAGGGGAACACGTTTCCCTATAAGAACCACGAGGCTTCTTTGAGAGAAGCTCCAGTTTTTGTAAGAGGTTTGTAATAAAGCTTGGCCCAAATTGGACAATGTTTTTACCATGACATATATGTGCCATGACGTGACACCATGCCACCTTTGATGACTTTCTGGTGAGTTTAGGATTTATGGGGACTTCAAAACCAAGATTCGAAATGTTTGAGTACGAGCCATGACACCAGTACGGTTGTAATTCGTTCCCATTCCTGGCATGGGACCTAAACATGCACCCAAGGACACATGTATAATTTTTCTAGCCATTTTGGTGAACTGGAGCATGTATTTGTAATTCAGATTTGAATTATGGACATTAAATGCCTAGGGAAATCAATTCGTGTATAAAAAGGCCAAACGAACCCTGTTTAAAGTTTAAATGTCAGCACGGATATCCTGTCGTTCCATGTTGCCCGTAGAAGAAAATACAAGGTGAAAAGAGGTAGGGATTACATTTCCACGAGGCTTCTTAATTGAGAGAAGCTCCGGTTTGTAAGAGGCTTGTAATAAAACTTGCGCCACAATGGATGAAAAAAATTCCTCGACATATAAGTGCGATGTCGTGACACCGTGGCAGGTTTCATGATTTTCAGCTTAGTTTTGGATTTATGGGGATTTAAAAACCGATATTCTTCTCATGACATGTTTTCAAATAGCACACGGTTCACTCACGATAGCCGATATTCAATGAAAACTTCGTGGAAACCATATTTTAAAGTTTCATAAAAATATGAAAAAATTGTGGGATGTTAAGAAGGTGATGTTTTATTGCGACACAAAATGTCAAGTTGAAAAACATTACGAGTTGTGAGCGATGAAAAAGACAAATTCCGCCCTGAATAGTGACATTACTATTTGGCACTATTCAACACTAATTTTGTCTTTTTCATAGCTCACATCTCTTAATGTGTTTCAACTTGAAATTTTGTGTGCGAATAAAACATCATCCTCTTAACATCCCGCATTTTTTTGAAACTTCAAAACATCTTTTTCTCATGGTTTTCACCGGTTTCCACCGAATGTTGGTTTCCGTATGATACCCCCCCCCCCGCGCTGCGCGCGGGATCTGAATCCTGCGTTCTGACTGGCCAGAACCCAAACCCCACGGATCGTACATGTGTACCATTGGATGCTCCCAGATCGAACGACAACCTTGAGCCCTTTGGACAGCACACGTAGTACATGGGTAAGCACTGTGCGCTGATGACCCACAAGTGTAGGGGATCTATCGTAGTCCTTTCGATAAGTAAGAGTGTCGAACCCAACGAGGAGCAGAAGGAAATGACAAGCGGTTTCCAGCAAGGTATTCTCTGCAAGCACTGAAATTATAGGTAACAGATAGTTTTGTGATAAGATAATTTGTAACGGGTAACAAGTAACAAAAGTAAATAAAGTGCAGCAAGATGGCCCAATCCTTTTTGTAGCAAAGGACAAGCCTGGACAAACTCTTATATAAAGAAAAGCGCCCCCGAGGACACATGGGAATTATCGTCAAGCTAGTTTTCATCACGTTCATATGATTCGCGTTCGGTACCTTCATAATTTGATATGTGGGTGGACCAGTGCTTGGGTGCTGTCCTTACTTGGACAAACATCCCACTTATGATTAACTCCTATTGCAAGCATCCTCAACTACAAAAGAAATATTAAGGTAAACCTAACCATAGCATGAAACATATGGATCCAAATCAGCCCCTTACGAAGCAACGCATAAACTAGGGTTTAAGCTTTTGTCACTCTAGCAACCCATCATCTACTTATTACTTCCCAATGCCTTCCTCTAGGCCCAAACAATGGTGAAGTGTCATGTAGTCGACGTTCACATGACACCACTAGAGGAGAGACAACATACATCTCATCAAAATATCGAACGAATACCAAATTTACATGACTACTAATAGCAAGACTTCTCCCATGTCCAAAAGAACAAACGTAACTACTCACAATGCATATTCATGTTCATAATCAGAGGGGTATTAATATGCATAATGGATCTGAACATATGATCTTCCACTGAATAAACCAACTAGCATCAACTACAAGGAGTAATCAACACTACTAGCAACCTACAGGTACCAATCCCAGACTTGGAGACAAAGATTGGATACAAGAGATGAACTGGGGTTTTAGAGGAGATGGTGCTGGTGAAGATGTTGATGGCGATTGGCCCCCTCCCGATGAGAGGAGCGTTGGTGATGACGATGGCGATGATTTTCCCCCTCTCGGAGGGAAGTGTCCCCGGTAGAACAGCTCCACCAAAGCCCTAGATTGGTTCCGCCAATTTTCCGCCTCATGGCGGCGGAGTCTCGTCCCGAAAGTTTGCTTATGATTTTTTCTCGGATGAAAGACTTCATATAGCAGAAGATGGGCACCGGAGGGCCACCAGGGGGCCCACGAGGCAGGGGGCGCGCCCAGGGGGTAGGGCGCGCCCCCACCCTCGTGGCCAGGGTGTGGGCCCCCTTTGGTATTTTCTTTGCTCAGTATTTTTTTATTATTTCCAAAAATAACTTCCGTGGAGTTTCAGGACTTTTGGAGTTGCGCATAATAGGTCTCTAATATTTGCTGCTTTTCCAGCCCAGAATTCCAGCTGCCGGCATTCTCCCTCTTTATGTAAACCTTGTAAAATAAGAGAGAATAGGCATAAGTATTGTGACATAATGTGTAATAACAGCTCATAATGCAATAAATATCGATATAAAAGCATGATGCAAAATGGACGTATCAACTCCCCCAAGCTTAGACCTCGCTTGTCCTCAAGCGGAAGTCGATAACGATAAATATGTCCACATGTTTAGAGATAGAGGTGTCGATAAAATAAAATACGGACATGAGGGCATCATGATCATTCTCATAACAACAACATATATGGATATTGTCATATTATTTCTTATGCTCAAGTAATAATCTATTCACAATGTCAAGTATGAATCAGAAACACCATTGAGAACTAACAAACTATAACCTCAGTCATTGAAGCAATTGCAATTTATCGAAACATCAAAAAGAGTCAATGTAAGAGCTTTTCATCAAGTGCACATACGCAACTATCATTTAGTCTTTCACAATTGCTAACACTCACGCAATACTTGTGGTTACGGAGTTTTAATCGGACACAGAGAAAGATAGGGGCTTATAGTTTCGCCTCCCAACCTTTTACCTCAAGGGTAGTGTCAAAAATAATAGTTCATGCTAACTTACATCCAATTATATATATATATATATATATATATATATATATCAGGATCTTTCCAACACAATGTGCTTGCCAAAGGATAAAATGTAAAAAGGAAAGGTGAAGATCACCATGACTCTTGCATAAGGTAGAAGATAAAAGTAAAAGATAGGCCCTTCGCAGAGGGAAGCAGAGGTTGTCATGCGCTTTTAGGGTTGGATGCATGAAATCTTAATGCAAAAGAACGTCACTTTATATTGCCACTTGTGATATGGACCTTTATTTTGCAGTCCGTCGCTTTTATTTCTTCCACATCACAAGATCGTATAAAGCTTATTTCCTCCACACTAATCAATCATACATATTTAGAGAGCAATTTTTATTGCTTGCACCGATGACAACTTACTTGAAGGATCTTACTCAATCCATAGGTAGATATGGTGGACTCTCATGGCAAAACTGGGTTTAAGGATATTTGGAAGCACAAGTAGTATCTCTACTTGGTGCAAAGAATTTGGCTAGCATGAGGGAGAAAGGCAAGGTCAACATGTTGGATGATCCATGACAATATAGTTTATCTCAGATATAAGAAAACATGACCCATTATGTTGTCTTCCTTGTCCAACATCAACTCTTTAGCATGTCATATTTTAATGAGTGCTCACAATCATAAATGATGTCCAAGATAGTACATTTATATGTGAAACCTCTCTTTCTTTATTACTTCCTATTAATTGCAACGATGACCAAAACTATGTTTGTCAACCCTCAACAAGTTTTAATCATCATACTCCTTATATGTGAAGTCATTACTCTCCATAAGATCAATATGATCTCTTTTTATTTCTTTTTATTCTTTCTTTTTCTTTTATTCACTCATAATCTTAGCAAGATAATCAAGCCCTTGACTCAACACTAACTTTATTATATAGAAAGATCATAAAGAAAAACTCACAACTAGATCATACTAAAACTTTATTCTACTAGATTAAGATATTACTAAAAGGATCGAACTAAGAAAAAGGGTAAAAATAGGAGTGTGATGGTGATACGATGCCGGGGCACCTCCCCCAAGCTTGGCAGTTGCCAAGGGGAGTGCCCATACCCATGTGATTATATCTCTTTTGTTGGTGAAGAAGATGGAGGTGATGATGGATAGTCGCACATCGAGCGCAAGAGGTCCTCCAACTTGCGGATAATGCCCTTGAGTGCGATGATATGCTCCTTCAACAAAATATTTTCACGTGTGAGATACTTGTTTTGTATACGAGCTAACTCAATCATCTTGAAAGCTTCGATCTCAGTTGGGGTAAGAACATTGTGATCAAGTTGAAGGATGTCTTCTGCTGCCGGAGCTTGGTCCTCCGTGGCCATCTTGATCCCTTCATCCTTGTTGATCTCCATGGGTTATTCCCTTTTCTGCTCTATCTTCATCAGCCAAGCATCGTTGTCACCATTGTTGGAGGAGGGGGACGACATGATGCCTGGCCCCTTGACAACCATGACAGAAAATAGCTCGAAACAAGAACAGAGGATAATTGCGTGATACGTTGGTCAAAACCTTCGGGAGATTATATAATGATTTTTTACCGATCAAAAGAAGTATCGTGCAAGAAAACGGAGTCCGGAGAGAGCACGAGGTGCCCACGAGGCAGGGGGCGCGCCCAGGGGGGTAGGGCGCGCCTCCCACCCTCGTGGGAGCCTCGTGTCCTTCCTGGACTGCTTCTTATTTTCCTATTTTTCTAAATATTCCAAAACGGAGAAAAATTGCCATTATAACTGTTTTGGAGTCGGTTTACTTACCGTACCACGTACCTATTCCTTTTTGGAGTCTGAAACGTTCTGGAAAGTGTCCCTTATGTATTCCTCCGGGGTTCTGGTTTCAATAACATTAGTTTCAACATTTATAGGATTACCTTAGATATAATGTTGATTCTTTGACCGTTCACCACCTTCAGATTTGTGGCTTCGAAATTATTGATTTTTATGGCATCGGAACGATAGACCTCCTCGATAACGTAAGGACCTTCCCATTTAGAGAGAAGTTTTCCTGCAAAAAATCTTAAACGAGAGTTGAATAGCAACACATAATCACCTACATTAAACTCACGCTTTTGTATCCTTTTGTCATGCCATCTTTTAACTTTTTCTTTAAACAACTTGGCATTCTCATAGGCTTGGGTTCTCCATTCATCAAGTGAGCTAATGTCAAATAACCTCATCTCACCGGCAAGTTTGAAATCATAATTGAGCTCTTTAATAGCCCAATATGCCTTATGTTCTAATTCGAGAGGTAAGTGTCATGCTTTCCCGTAAACCATTTTATACGGAGACACACCCATAGGATTTTTATATGCAGTTCTATAGGCCCATAATGCATCATCAAGTTTCTTGGACCAATTCTTTCTAGATCTATTAACAGTCTTTTGCAAAATTAATTTGAGCTCTCTATTACTCAATTCTACTTGACCACTAGACTATGGGTGATAAGGAGATGCAATTCTATGATTAACATCATATTTAGCAAGCATTTTACGAAAAGCACCATGAATAAAATGGGAACCACCATCAGTCATTAAATATCTAGGGACTCCAAACCTCGCAAAAATAACTTCTTTAAGCATATTAATAGAGGTGTTATGATCACCACTACTAGTTGGAATAGCTTCTACCCACTTAGTAACGTAATCAACAGCAACTAAAATATGTGTATATCCATTAGAGGCAGGAAACGGTCCCATATAATCAAAGCCCCAAACATCAAATGGTTCAATAACAAGTGAATAATTCATAGGCATTTCTTGACGTCTACTAATGTTACCAATTCTTTGACATTCATCACAAGATAAGACAAACTTACGAGCATCCTTGAAGAAAGTAGGCCAATAAAAACCGGATGCAATACCTTATGTGCAGTTCTATCTCCAGCGTGGTGCCCTCCATAAGCCTCGGAGTGACACTTGCGTAGGATCTATTCCTGTTCATGCTCAGGTACACAACGCCTAATAACACCATCTACTCCTTCTTTATAAAGATGTGGGTCATCCCAGAAGTAATGTCTTAAATGATAGAAAAACCTTTTCTTTTGCTGGTATGTGAAACTAGGTGGTATAAATTTAGCAACAATGTAATTAGCATAATCAGCATACCATGGAGCAGTACGAGAAGCATTTATGACATTTAATTGTTCATCAGGAAAGCTATCATCAATAGGTAGTGGGTCATCAAGAACATTTTCTAACCTAGACAAGTTGTCTGCAACGGGGTTCTCAACTCCCTTTCTATCAATAATATGCAAATCAAATTCTTGTAGCAAGAGAACCCATCTAATAAGTCTAGGTTTAGCATCTTTCTTTTCCATAAGATATTTAATAGCAGCATGATCAGTGTGAATAGTTACTTTAGAATCAACAATATAAGGTCTGAACTTATCACAAGCAAATACAACTGCTAAGAATTCTATTTCAGTAGTGGCATAATTTCTCTAGGCATTGTCTAGAGTTTTACTATCATATTGAATAACATTTAATTTCTTATCAACTCTTTGCCCTAGAACAGCACCTACAGCATAATCACTAGCATCACACATAATTTCAAAGGGTAAATTCCAATCAGGTGGCTGAACGATAGGTGTAGAGACTAATGCTTTCTTAAGTATTTCAAATGCTTCTACACAATCATGATCAAAGACAAATGGTATATCTTTTTGTAAGAGATTAGTTAGAGGCCGAGAAATTTTTGAGAAGTCCTTAATGAACCTCCTATAAAAACCGGCATGACCAAGGAAACTTCTTATACCTTTGATGTCCTTAGGACACGGCATCTTTTCAATAGCATCAACTTTAGCTTTATCAACTTCAATACCTCTTTCAGAAATTTTATGCCCCAAGACAATGCCTTCATTAACCATAAAGTGGCACTTCTCCCAATTCAAGACAAGATTAGTTTCTTCACGTCTCTGCAAAACTCGATCAAGGTTGCTCAAGCAATCATTAAAAGAGGAGCCATAAACGGAGAAATCGTCCATGAAAACCTCACATATCTTTTCACAAAAATCAGAGAATATATCCATCATGCATCTTTGAAAGGTAGCAGGTGCATTACATAAACCAAAAGGCATACGTCTATAAGCAAAAGTACCGAAAGGGCAAGTAAAAGTGGTCTTTGCTTGATCATCAGCTCACACAGGTATTTGAGAGAAACCAGAGTAACCATCTAGAAAGCAAAAATGTGTATGTTTGGATAATCTTTCTAGCATTTGATCAATAAAAGGTAAGGGGTAATGATCTTTTTTAGTAGCCTTATTTAATTTGCGGAAATCAATTACCATCCTATAACCTATAATAATTCTTTGCGGAATCAATTCATCTTTATCATTAGGAACGACAGTAATACCTCCCTTCTTAGGGACACAATGGACAGGACTTACCCACTGACTATCAGCAACGGGATAGATTATACCTACCTCAAGGAGCTTTGATATTTCCTTTCTTACCACTTCTTTCATCTTAGGCTTCAGCCGTCGTTGATGATCAATAACTGGTTTGGCATCTTTCTCCAAATTTATTTTGTGTTGACATAGAGTGGGACTAATGCCCTTAAGATCAACAAGAGTATATCCAATAGAAGCACGGTGCTTCTTTAGAGTTTTCAATAATTTCTCTTCCTCATGCTCTAAAAGGTTAGCACTAATAATAACAGGATATATCTTCTTTTCATCAAGATAAGCATATTTAAGAGTATCAGGTAATGGTTTAAGCTCAAACACGGGATCACCCTTGGGTGGAGGAGGATCCCCTAGGATTTCAACAGGTAAGTTGTGTTTCAGAATAGGTCCTTGTTTAAAGAATACTTCATCTATTTCCCTTCTTTCATTCATAAACATATCATTTTCATGGTCTAGCAAATATTGTTCTAAAGGATCACTAGGAGGTACGGAAATAGAAGCAAGACCAATAATTTCATCTTTACTAGGCAATTCCTCATCACGAGGTTGTCTACGAAATTTAGAGAAATTAAACTCATGAGATATCATCCAAGCCAATAGTAACAACATCCTTCTTGCAATCTAGCATTAACAGTATTCAAGAAGGGTCTACCAAATATAATGGGACAAAAGCTATCTTGTGGGGAACCAAGAACAAGAAAATCAGCAGGATATTTAACCTTCCCACACAAGACTTCAACATCTATAACAATCCCGATCGGTGAAATTGTATCTCTATTGGCAAGCTTAATGGTGACATCAATTTCTTCTAACTCAGCGGGTGCAATGTCATGCATAATTTCTTTGTATAAGGAAATAGGTATTGCACTAGCACTAGCACCCATATCACACAAGCCATGATAACAATGATCTCCTATTTTAACAGAAATAACAGGCATGCTGTGACGCCCCCGATTCAATCGTGCACTAATCATGCACGCAAACGTGTACGATCAAGATCAGGGACTCACGGGAAGATATCACAACACAACTCTAAAAATAAAATAAGTCATACAAGCATCATAATACAAGCCAGGGGCCTCGAGGGTTCGAATACAAGTGCTCGATCATAGACGAGTCAGCGGAAGCAACAATATCTGAGTACAGACATAAGTTAAACAAATTTGCCTTAAGAAGGCTAGCACAAACTGGGATACAGATCGAAAGAGGCGCATGCCTCCTGCCTGGGATCCTCCTAAACTACTCCTGGTCGTCGTCAGCGGCCTGCACGTAGTAGTAGGCACCTCCGGTGTAGTAGGAGTCGTCATCGACGGTGGCATCTGGCTCCTGGGCTCCAGCATCTGGTTGCGACAACCAGGAAGAAAGGAAAAGGGGAAAAGGGGGAGCAAAGCAACCGTGAGTACTCATCCAAAGTACTCGCAAGCAAGGATCTACACTACATATGCATGGGTATCTGTAAAGGGGCAATATCGGTGGACTGAACTGCAGAATGCCAGAATAAGAGGGGGATAGCTAGTCCTGTCAAAGACTACGCTTCTGGCAGCCTCCAACTTGCAGCATGTAGAAGAGAGTAGATGGTAAGTTCACCAAGTAGCATCGCATAGCATAAACCTACCCGGCGATCCTCCCCTCGTCGCCCTGTGTGAGAGCGACCACCGGGTTATATCTGGCACTTGGAAGGGTGTGTTTTATTAAGTATCCGGTTCTAGTTGTCATAAGGTCAAGGTACAACTCCGGGTCGTCCTTTTACCGAGGGACACGGCTATTCGAATAGATAAACTTCCCTGTAGGGGTGCACCACATAACCCAACACGCTCGATCCCATTTGGCCGGACACACTTTCCTGGGTCATGCCCGGCCTCGGAAGATCAACACGTCGCAGCCCTACCTAGGCACAACAGAGAGGTCGGCACGCCGGTCTAAATCCTATGGCGGAGGGGTCTGGGCCCATCGCCCATTGCACACCTGCACGTTGCGTGGGCGGCCGGAAGCAGAACTAGCCCCCTTAATACAAGAGCAGGCTTACGTTCCAATCCGGCGCGCGCCGCTCAGTCGCTGACGTCACGAAGGCTTCGGCTGATACCACGACGTCGAGTGCCCATAACTGTTCCCGCAGTTGGTTAGTGCGTATAGGCCAGTGGCCAGACTCAGATCAAATACCAATATCTCGTTAAGCGTGTTAAGTATCCGCGAATGCCGACCAGGGCTAGGCCCACCTCTCTCCTAGGTGGTCTCAACCTTCCCTGTCGCTCCTCCACAAAGTAACAGTCGGGGCCGTGGGGAACCCAGGCCCACCTCTACCGGGATGGAGCCACCTGCCCCTTCAGCCCCCATCTCCGAACAGTATCATAAGTAATGTAACAGTATAAAGTATATATCATATGCCCGTGATCACCTCCCGAAGTGATCACGGCCCAGTAGTATAGCATGGCAGACGGACAAGAGTGTAGGGCCACTGATGGAATACTAGCATCCTATACTAAGCATTTAGGATTGCAGGTAAGGGTAACAACTGTAGCAACAATGACAGGCTATGCAGCAGAATAGGATTAACCAAAAGCAGTAACATGCTACACTACTCTAATGCAAGCAGTAGAGAGAAGGATAAGCGATATCTGGTGGTCAAGGGGGGGCTTGCCTGGAAGCTCAGCCGAGAAGGAGGGGTCGTCAACACCGTAGTCGTACTGGGTAGCAGCGGCGTCGGTCTCGGTGTCTAACGAGAGAAGAGGGGGAAGAAACAATAAATATAATGCAAACATAAGCATGACGGTGCATGACATGACTACGAGCGGTGCTAGGTGTGCCCTAACGCGATAGTAGGTGATACCAGCGAAGGGGGGAAACATCCGGGGAAGTATCCCCGGTGTTTCGCGCTTTCGGTCAGATGAGCCGGAGGGGGAAAGTTGCGTGTTCGCTATGCTAGGGATGTGTGGCGGACGAACGGGCTGCGTATCCGGATTCGTCTCCTCGTTCTGAGCAACTTTCATGTACAAAGTTTTTCCATCCGAGCTACGGTTTATTTTATATTAATTTTAAAAGATTTAAATCATTTTTAGGATTTATCTAATTATTATAAATCAACATTATCCAGAATAGTGTTTGCTGATGTCAGCATGACGTCAGCAGTCAACAGAATGTTGACTGGGTCACATTGACGTGTGGGTCCTACATGTCATACACTGTTAGTTAATTAACAATAGTTAATTAGGTTAATTAGTTAATTAGGCTAATCTAATCAGGATTAATTAAGTTAATTAATTAAATAATATTTTAATTATTTTTAATTCTTTTTTTAATAACTTTCTGGGGCTAGACCCACATGTCTGTGGCCTAGAGGGGCCATAGCGGTTTTGGGCGCGGGTGCGGGCACGCGCCCGTCAGGGCGACCCCGGGTGAGCGTGCGGGCAGCGGGCGCTGCGCCCGTCGGGACGGACCCAAGGCGACGCGGCGGGCGCGCGGCGCTGGGTGGCGAGGCTGCGTGGGGCGGAGCAGAGCACGATCGCGGGCGGCAACGAGCGCCGACGCGGGGCCGTAGCAGGGAGGCGGTATCGCGAGGAGAGGCAGCGGGCGCGCCGCGGCCATGGGCGGAGGAGGGCGGCCAACCAATGCAGGGGCGCGCCCCTGAGCACGCGCAGGCGGAAGTCAAGGGCGCACGGGTGGCGGGAGGCTCGGCGCAGGCGTCGGGGATGCCTCGCGCGCGCGGGCGCGGAGCGCGCGGGCGCTTCGGTGCGGGCAGGCGTGGCAAGGAGCAGGGGCGCGTCGACGCTTGCGTGCGTGGCGAGGCGGGGCAGTGGCTACGCAAGCGGGGCGACGGCCGGGCGTGCGAGCGCGTGGCGTGTACATGGGGATGAGGGGAAAGTAGGAGGAGGTCGGGGGCCTCACCGCGCGGGCGTAGGGTATGGGCAAGGAGGGTCGAGGTGGGGGGACGGGGACGACACGACGTGGAGGAGGCAGACCGGCGAGGTTGCTCCGGCGACGTCGTCGTGCGGCGAGGGCGAGGCGGCGTCGGGCGGCGTCGATGTTCGGGCGGCGAGCGGCGGCCTCCGAGGTCGGGGAGGTGACGAGGCGGTCCGGCGGGGAGGTGGCGTCCGCGAGGTGGTGGCGAGACGAGGCGGCGGCGTCGGAGGCTGGCGCGGCGGCGACCGCGGGGTCGGGCGCCGTGGGGGTTCCTTCCCCCGATCCTGATCTGGGTCGGGGAGGGGGAGAGAGACGTGGGGAGGAGTGGGGGTGTGCGGTTGTGGGCTAAGGTTTCGGGGGTGTGGGTGGATAAGGGAGTGAGGGGGGGTGGGTGGCCGGTTGGGCCAGGTGGGGCGGCCGGGCGGCCTGGTGGCCTGCTGGGTCGTGGCCCAGTGGGGGGTTCCCTTTTTCTGTTTTCGTTTAGTCTTTATCTTTTTATTTATTTCTTTTCTGTTTTAATTTATTTTAAAGTATTTAGACATTCTGTAAAAGCGTGGTTTCTTCACCATAAATACCTAGGCATTAATTGGCACACTCCGAACATTTTAGTTTTAATGTTTGAAAAAAATTATGTTTGACAAAATTTTGAATCTGAATTTGAACGGTTTTGATCCAACGTGAGATTAGCAACAGTAACCGAGGTGACGTGCCATCGTTATCGTGGGATTACTGTAGCCTAATTATTCAGGCGTCACACATGCCTACCACAGGTCTATGTTTATCTTTAGCACTAGGTTTAGCAATTCTAGCAGCCTCACCACAGAAGTAAATAACATGCCCATCGATATTATCAACCAAGAGATCTTTAACCATAGCAATATTAGGTTCAACTTTAACTTGCTCAGGGGGTTTGTGTGTCCTAATATTACTTTTGTTGACTACAGTTGAAGCTTTAGCATGATCCTTAATTCTAACAGGGACAGGTGGTTTCTCAACATAAGCAGTAGGAACAATAGGATCATTATAAGTGATAGTCTTTTCTTCAACTTTAATAGGTGCAACTACTTTTACTTCAATGGGAGGATTATATTTAAATCACTTCTCCTTAGGGAGATCAACATGAGCAGCAAAAGATTCACAAAAAGAAGCTACTATCTCAGAGTCAAGTCCATATTTAGTGCTAAATTTACGGAAAACATCGGTATCCATAAAAGATTTAACACAATCAAAATTAGGTGTTATACCTGACTCCTTACCTTCGTCGAGATCCCAATCTTCAGAGTTGCGTTTAATTCTTTCCAATAAATCCCATTTGAATTCAATAGTCTTCATCATAAAGAACCAGTACAAGAAGTATCGAGCATGGAACGATTGTTGTCAGAAAGCCGAGTATAAAATTTTTGAATAATCATTTCTCTTGAGAGCTCATGATTGGGGCATGAATATAACATTGACTTAAGCCTCCCCCAAGCTTGAGCGATGCTTTCTCCTTCGCGAGGCCAAAAATTATATATATAATTATCATCACGATGAACAAGATGCATAGGATAAAACTTCTGATGGAATTCCAATTTCAACCATTTGTAGTCCCATGATCCCATATCATCACATAGCCTATACCATGTCAATGCATCTCCCTTCAAAGATAAAGGGAAGACCTTCTCGATAACATCATCGGCCATATCTGCAAGCTTAAATAATCCACAAACTTCATCCACATAGATTAAGTGTAAATCGGGATGCTATGTTCCATTTCCTGCAAAAGGATTAGCCAGCAGCTTCTCTATCATACCTGAAGGAATTTCAAAGTAAACATTTTCATTTTCAGTAGGTTCAGTAGGTTGAGGAGCAACTCTTTGCTCTACTCGTCGAGGTGAAGATACCCCGAACAAGCCCCTCAAAGGATTACTTTCCATAGTAACAAGTGACAGTAAATTTCAGCACACTATATAAATTTTTCCTTACCAAATTCCACCTACCAAAGGCGCTTCACTCCCCGGCAATGGCGCCAGAAAAGAGTCTTGATGACCCACAAGTGTAGGGGATCTATCGTAGTCCTTTCGATAAGTAAGAGTGTCCAACCCAACGAGGAGCAAAAGGAAATGACAAGCGGTTTTCAGCAAGGTATTCTCTGCAAGCACTGAAATTATAGGTAACAGATAGTTTTGTGATAAGATAATTTGTAACGGGTAACAAGTAACAAAAGTAAATAAAGTGTAGCAAGATGGCCCAATCCTTTTTGTAGCAAAGGACAAGCCTGGACAAACTCTTATATAGAGAAAAGCGCTCCCGAGGACACATGGGAATTATCGTCAAGCTAGTTTTCATCACGTTCATATGATTCGCGTTCGGTACCTTGATAATTTGATATGTGGGTGGACCGGTGCTTGGGTGCTGTCCTTACTAGGACAAACATCCCACTTATGATTAACTCCTATTGCAAGCATCCGCAACTACAAAAGAAGTATTAAGTTAAATGATGAGGACCTCAATACCATTGTTACACCCACAGTCCCTGCTGCTATACATACTGGACCAATTACTAGAGCTCGCGCACGCCAATTAAATTATCAGGTACTTTCGTTTCTGGGTAATGATTCCAATGTTCATGAGAATATGATGCTGCCTAAATTGGATACATTTGTTTTGCTTACAAATGAAGGGCCTAGCTTTGAGAAGGATGAACATTGGAGCAAGAACAAGCATGGAGATGATGGCATGCGCATGGGGGACAAGAACGGAGTTACAAGTGATGATTTCAGGACGTTGAAGCCACCATAATGCGTGCATGAAGCCTTGGACGAAATATACAAGATGCTACTTCATAACTTTCGTCCAGAGGCTATTCTAGGTGCTGCGTCACCTTATTATTGGGCCAGGCCCATGTAATTTCGAAATACTTGAGTATAGGCTATTTTTAGAGTCCGTATGTGTGGGGAAACAAGGGATAGGGTTGGTTTCGGACCCCTTCCCCAATGGCCACGAAATTCCCCCCTCTTCCTCCATATATACAGCCCTTAGGGCGTCGTTTAGACTTTGGGTTTTGTTTAGATTAAAAGTTCGTCATAGCTGCAACTTCGCGTACTTCGTTTGTGTTCAACGACCAGACAAAGGCGTCACAGAACCCCACCTTGATCAATAAAGCTTTCATCTTATATTCGCAATATCCAGATTGCAATCTCAGTTTCTTGCTTGTTCTTAGTTTGCTCGCAGGAAACAGACCCTCGTGGTCAGGTTGATCGTGCTCCGGCGTGGTCAATAACCTCTCGGAGTTGGTTTAGCGATTGCTAAGGCGCGACGTCATCGCACGTTCGTAGTCGGATCATCAAAGTCGACTTCCACCAAAGCGATATCCATCATCTCATCGAAAGACGGGACACCTTTGCCTCTATCAAGTGGTATCAGATTCCAGGTTGCTCGGTGAGATTTTACAGTTTTTCGTAGTTTAGATCGAGTTTGTTCTTCATACCTATAGTCCACGGAAAAGCCAAAAAAAATTTAGGGTTAGTTCATCCTATCCGAACCAATCTGAGCCTTTGCATAATCTTTTCTGTGTTTGCTTTGTTGAATTTGCGGTTGCATCGTCGTGTCAAGTTGCTGGTCTTAGCGTCTAGTCCTTTAGAGTTTCGAGTTCTGTTCACAGGTTGTCACGTCGCCGCTGCCATATATCACCACGGCATCATCATCATCGCTGCTGCCATATACCACCACCGCACCAACTTCATCGCCGCTGCCATATACCACCACCACATATTCACCGCCAATCCGAGTCCATATACGCAACCACATATCCGCCGCCGTCACGCCAATCCGAGTACACCTGCAACATATATTGATGAGGACCTCAATACCATTGTTACACCCACAGCCCCTGCTGCTATACATACTGGACCAATTACTAGAGCTCGCGCACGCCAATTAAATTACCAGGTACTTTCGTTTCTTGGTAATGATTCTAATGTTCATGAGAATATGATGCTGCCTAAATTGGATACATTTGTTTTGCTTACAAATGAAGGGCCTAGCTTTGAGAAGGATGAACATTGGAGCAAGAACAAGCATGGAGATGATGGCATGCGCATGGGGGACAAGAACGGAGTTCAAGTGATGATTTCAGGACGTTGAAGCCACCATAATGCGTGCATGAAGCCTTGGACGAAATATACAAGATGCTACTTCATAACTTTCGTCCAGAGGCTATTCTAGGTGCTGCGTCACCTTATTATTGGGCCAGGCCCATGTAATTTCGAAATACTTGAGTATAGGCTATTTTTAGAGTCCGTATGTGTGGGGAAACAAGAGATAGGGTTGGTTTCGGACCCCTTCCCCAAGGGCCACGAAATTCCCCCCTCTTCCTCCATATATATACAGCCCTTAGGGCGTCGTTTAGACTTTGGGTTTTGTTTAGATTAAAAGTTCGCCATAGCTGCAACTTCGCGTACTTCGTTTGTGTTCAACGACCAGACGAAGGCGTCACAGAACCCCACCTTGATCAATAAAGCTTTCATCTTATATTCGCAATATCCAGATTGCAATCTCAGTTTCTTGCTTGTTCTTCGTTTGCTCGCAGGAAACAGACCCTCGTGGTCAGGTTGATCGTGCTCCGGCGTGGTCAATAACCTCTCGGAGTTGGTTTAGCGATTGCTAAGGCGCGACGTCATCGCACGTTCATAGTCGGATCGTCAAAGTCGACTTCCACCAAAGCGATATCCATCATCTCATCGAAAGACGGGACACCTTTGCCTCTATCAAGTGGTATCAGATTTCCAGGTTGCTCGATGAGATTTTACAGTTTTTCGTAGTTTAGATCGAGTCTGTTCTTCATACCTACAGTCCACGAAAAAGCCACACAAAAAATTAGGGTTAGTTCAGTATATCCGAACCAATCTGAGCCTTTGCATAATCTTTTTAGGGTTTTTGGTTTGTTGAATTTGCGGTTGCATCGTTGTGTCAAGTTGCTGGTCTTAGAGTCTAGTCTTTTAGAGTTTCGAGTTCTGGTCATAAGTTGTCACGCCGCCGCCGCACCATCATCATCGCTTGCCATCTACCACTATTGCTTATCCGCCACCGCTCTGAATCCGTATCCATATACCACCACCAATCTGTATCCATATACCACCACCGATCTGTATCCATATACCACCACCGCTACCATATACCACCACCGCTGCCATATCCTACCACCATATATCCACCACCAATCCGAGTTCTTTTCATATTCGGTTTGTTTTAGAGATCCATCTATTTTCCGTTTTGTGTTTCGTTGGCTGAGTAGGTCTCGGAAAGAAAAAAAGAGTCTGGAGACCCCCGGGCAGTTTTTAGGCCAAAATTTCGGCAACCAAAAATATTTTTCCCTATCCTATTTTTAGGTCCCGGGGAGTGTTTGAGACACTCGCCATCATAGTGATTTTTTGTCGCACTTTTTCGTCGTCGCTGCCCTGATTTCCAAAAAAAATAGTCAAAAAAATTTTGTGCCCATCCTATCAATTTGACCTGGGAAGAGTTTTGAGACACTCGCCATTATAGTGATTTTTCGCAAAAAAAAGGAGCGCAAAATAAAAAGAGCGAAAAAAAAGAGAAAAAAACAGAATCCAGAGTGTGCTTTTCCCTTGTTTACGTGCAGCGCCGTGATTTTGTTAGTGTTCTAGGCTCGCGTCTCTAGCACGGTCTAGCCTAGGACCAGCACAGTACCGTCGTTGAGCGTTTCTTCAACTTTGCATCTCTGAATTGATTATTGCAGACCATTTTTGCTACCATATTATAAGCCTTCCCAGCTCCACATACATCTACATCGTGCATTTGACTCTCCCTGGTAATCGCTGTATCCAAGCTTTGAGAGTTTTGACTACAACGGTTGCCGATCACCACATGCTGCTGGGTAAGAACTGGTAAGAATTTGAGATTCGCTTGAAGGTTTTGTGACACACCACCATCACCACCACTTCCTAGTAGTCTGCAGGATCATATTCTTTTGTGTTTCTATTGCAGCTAACTATGGCAGGATCACAAGCCGATGAGACTGATAGGGAGAACATGACGAACAAGGAGTTGCATGATAAATTTCAGCGAATGATGAGTGGCCACGTGGGAGATGTGCTAAACAGATTTAAAGAGGCTATGGAGAAGATAGATGCCGTGGAGAAGTCGTTCGAGACAAAGCTGGATAACAACTTTACTGAATTACTCAAGCGTCTTCCCCAACCACCACCGGCTGCACATGTCGCACCTCTACAACAAAAACAACCACATCTCCAACGCCGCCTTCCAAATCAAGTGGGACGAGCACAGCGCGTTCCAATTGAGGCTGGTCAAAATTCGGGTGCCGCTGCACCTACTGTTGATGCTTCTTTGGCTCCTGCTACTGCGGCGGCTGAGGAGAATGACTATTATGCGGGCGATTATGAGGATGAGGTTGATCAAAATCAGAACTACGTGCAGCCACCAGGACCACCACCAGCAGGTCGACCTCAGGTATATATTCGCAACGGTAGGCCGGCACCACCACCTCAGGTACGAGATCATGACCATCTCCCTAAACTGAAATTGAATATTCCACCATTTGAGGGTAGATATGTTCCTGATATATATCTTACTTGGGAGTTAGAAACTGAACAACGATTTACATGTTTACAATATCCCGAGGAGAGACGTGTTCCTGCTGCTGTTTGTGCTTTCACTAGCTTTGCATGTGTTTGGTGGTCTGAACATTGTAGATTATATCCTCTTCCAGCTACTTGGGCTGCTTTGAAAACTGCTATGCGTACTCGTTGGGTTCCAACGAATTATCAACGTGAATTACTTCAAAAATTGCAGCACTTAAGACAAGGGAAAAATTCTGTAGAAGAATATTATCAGGAATTACAAACTGGCATGATTAGATGTGGTATTGTTGAGGAGAATGAAGCTATGCTTGCACGTTTTATGGGTGGATTAAATAAAGAGATTCAAACCATTCTAGAGTATAAGGATTATAATAATATCACTCGTTTATTCCATCTTGCTTGTAAAGCTGAACGTGAAGTGCAGGATCGACAGCCATTGGCGCGAACTAACTTTTCTGCAGGTCGACCTTCATCATGGACACCGCGTGCATCTTCTACTTCCACTGCACCAGCACCTCCATCAGGTTCCACCTCCAGCCGTAATACAAGAAAGCAGGCACAACCACCACTATCTGCCAAGAGCGCACCTGCCGGGCCTGCACAGAGCTCTTCTTCTTCCATGGCATCGACAGGGCACACAAGTGATATTATTTGTCGTCGTTGTAAGGGAAGAGGACATTATGCGAGAGAATGCAAATCTCAGCGTGTAATGATTGCTACTGAGGATGGTGGGTATGAGTCCGCTAGTGACTATGATGAGGAGACTTTGGCTCTTATTACACGTGAAGAACATGGTGGAGATGATTCTGAAAATGGGACGCAATACATGGCTCCTGAAGACGCTGACAGGTAAGAATGTTTAGTTGCTCAACGTGTTTTGAGTGTGCAGGTCACACAAGCAGAGCAAAATCAGAGGCATAATTTGTTCCATACAAAGGGAGTTGTGAAGGAACGTTCTGTTCGCGTCATCATAGATGGAGGGAGCTGTAACAACTTGGCTAGCATGGAGATGGTGGAGAAGCTATCTCTCACCCCAAGACCACATCCACATCCTTACTACATCCAATGGTTCAACAACAGCGGCAAGGTTAAGGTAACACGTACTGTTCGTGTGCATTTTAGTATCTCTACATATGCTGATTATGTTGATTGTGATGTGGTACCCATGCAAGCATGTTCCTTATTACTTGGTAGACCATGACAATTTGATAAAAATTATGTACACCATGGTAGAAACAATCAGTATACTCTTGTTCATAAGGATAAAAATATTACTTTGCTTCCTATGACTCCTGATTCCATTTTGAAAGATGACATTAATAGAGCTAATAAAGCAAAACAGGAGAAAAATAAGAGTGAAAATCCGATTGTGGCAAAAGAATTTGAGCAACAAATGAAACCTAATAATAAACCATCTAGTGTTGTTTCTGAAATTAAATTGAAAAGTGCATGTTTACTTGCCACAAAATCTGATATTGATGAGCTAGATTTCAGCAAATCTGTTTGCTATGCTTTTGTGTGCAAAGAGGCATTATTTTCATTCGAGGACGTGTCTTCCTCTTTGCCCCCTGCTGTCACTAACATTTTGCAGGAGTTCGCTGACGTCTTCCCACAAGACGTGCCACCGGGATTACCACCTATTCGAGGGATTGAGCATCAAATTGACTTAATTCCCGGTGCATCGCTACTCAATCGTGCACCATACCGTACCAATCCAGAGGAGACGAAGGAGATTATGCGTCAAGTACAGGAGCTGCTCGACAAAGGTTATATACGCGAATCTCTTAGTCCTTGTGCTGTTCCTATTATACTAGTGCCTAAAAAGGATGGTACGTCGCGTATGTGTGTTTATTGTAGAGGCATTAATAATATTACTATTCGTTATCGTCATCCTATTCCTAGGCTAGATGATATGCTTGATGAATTGAGTGGCTCTACAATATTCTCCAAAGTTGATTTGCGTAGTGGATACCATCAAATTCGTATGAAATTGGGAGATGAATGGAAAACTGCATTTAAAACTAAGTTTGGTTTATATGAGTGGTTAGTCATGCCTTTTGGGTTAACTAATGCACCTAGTACTTTCATGAGACTAATGAACGAAGTTTTACGTGCTTTCACTGGACGATTTGTGGTAGTCTATTTTGATGATATACTGATTTATAGCAAATCTTTGGAAGAACATTTGGAACATTTACGTGCTGTTTTTATTGCTCTACGTGATGCATGTTTGTTTGGTAACCTTGGGAAGTGCACCTTTTGCACCGACCGAGTATCTTTTCTTGGCTATGTTGTTACTCCACAGGGAATTGAAGTTGATAAAGCCAAGATTGAAGCTATTGAGAGTTGGCCGCAGCCCAAAACGGTCACACAAGTGCGGAGTTTTCTTGGACTCGCTGGTTTCTATAGGCGTTTTGTGAGAGATTTTAGCACCATTGCTGCACCTCTCAACGAGCTTACAAAGAAGGATGTGCCTTTTGTTTGGGGTACCGCACAGGAAGAAGCCTTCACGGTATTGAAAGATAAGTTGACACATGCTCCTTTACTCCAACTTCCTGATTTTAATAAGACTTTTGAGCTTGAATGTGATGCTAGTGGAATTGGATTAGGAGGTGTGTTATTACAAGATGGTAAACCTGTTGCTTACTTTTCTGAAAAATTGAGTGGGCCTAGTCTGAATTATTCTACTTATGATAAAGAACTATATGCTCTTGTTCGGACTTTAGAAACATGGCAACATTATTTGTGGCCCAAAGAATTTGTTATACATTCTGATCATGAATCTTTGAAACATATTAAAAGTCAAGCTAAACTGAATCGTAGACATGCTAAATGGGTTGAATTCATTGAAACTTTCCCTTATGTCATTAAACACAAGAAGGGTAAAGGAAATGTTATTGCTGATGCATTGTCTCGTCGCTATACTATGCTTTCACAACTTGACTTCAAAATATTTGGTTTGGAGACCATCAAAGATCAGTATGTGCATGATGCTGATTTTAAAGATGTTTTGCAGAATTGTAAAGAAGGAAGAACCTGGAACAAGTTTGTCGTTAATGATGGATTTGTGTTCCGTGCTAACAAGCTATGCATTCCAGCTAGCTCTCTTCGTCTTTTGTTGTTGCAGGAGGCGCATGGAGGAGGATTAATGGGACACTTTGGCGTGAAGAAGACGGAGGACGTACTTGCTACACATTTCTTTTGGCCAAAGATGAGACGGGATGTTGAGCGTTTTGTTGCTCGCTGCACTACATGTCAAAAAACTAAGTCACGAATCAATCCTCATGGTTTATATATGCCTTTGCCTGTACCTAGTGTTCCTTGGGAGGATATATCTATGGACTTTGTTTTAGGTTTACCTCGAACAAAGAAGGGGAGGGATAGCATATTTGTTGTCGTGGATAGATTCTCAAAAATGGCACACTTTATACCATGTCATAAAAGCGATGATGCTGTTAATGTTGCTGATTTGTTCTTCCGTGAAATTATTCGTTTGCATGGTGTGCCAAATACTATTGTTTCAGATCGTGATACTAAATTTCTTAGCCACTTTTGGAGATGTTTATGGGTTAAGTTGGGGACTAAACTGCTTTTTAGTACCACTTGTCACCGCCAAACTGATGGACAAACTGAAGTAGTCAATAGAACATTGTCTACTATGCTTAGGGCTGTTTTGAAGAATAATAAGAAAATGTGGGAAGAATGCTTGCCTCATATTGAGTTTGCTTATAATCGTTCATTGCATTCTACTACTAAGATGTGCCCTTTTGAAATTGTGTATGGTTTCCTACCTCGTGCACCTATTGATTTGTTGCCTCTTCCATCTTTGGAGAAGGTTAATTTTGATGCTAAACAACGTGCTGAATTGATCTTAAAAATGCATGAGTTAACTAAGGAAAACATTGAGCGTATGAATGCTAAATATAAACTTGCTGGAGATAAGGGTAGAAAACATGTTGTGTTTGCACCTGGAGATCTTGTTTGGCTACATTTGCGTAAGGATAGATTTCCTGATTTGCGCAAATCAAAGCTAATGCCACGTGCTGATGATCCTTTTAAGGTGTTAGAGAAAATAAATGATAATGCATATAAACTTGAGCTGCCTGCAGATTTTGGGGTTAGTCCCACTTTTAACATTACAGATTTGAAGCCTTATTTGGGTGAGGGAGATGAGCTTCCGTCGAGGACGACTTCATTTCAATAAGGGGAGGATGATGAGGACATCAATACCATTGTTACATCCACAGCCCCTGCTGCTATACATACTGGACCAATTACTAGAGCTCGCGCACGCCAATTAAATTACCAGGTACTTTCGTTTCTTGGTAATGATTCTAATGTTCATGAGAATATGATGCTGCCTAAATTGGATACATTTGTTTTGCTTACAAATGAAGGGCCTAGCTTTGAGAAGGATGAACATTGGAACAAGAACAACCATGGAGATGGTGGCATGCGCATGGGGGACAAGAACGGAGTTACAAGTGATGATTTCAGGACGTTGAAGCCACCATAATGCGTGCATGAAGCCTTGGACGAAATATACAAGATGCTACTTCATAACTTTCGTCCAGAGGCTATTCTAGGTGCTACGTCACCTTATTATTGGGCCAGGCCCATGTAATTTCAAAATACTTGAGTATAGGCTATTTTTAGAGTCCGTATGTGTGGGGAATCAAGAGATAGGGTTGGTTCGGACCCCTTCCCCAAGGGCCACGACATTCCCCCCTCTTCCTCCATATATACAGCCCTTAGGGCGTCGTTTAGACTTTGGGTTTTGTTTAGATTAAGAGTTCGCCATAGCTGCAACTTCACGTACTTCGTTTGTGTTCAACGACCAGACAAAGGCGTCACAGAACCCCACCTTCATCAATAAAGCTTTCATCTTATATTCGTAATATCCAGATTGCAATCTCAGTTTCTTGCTTGTTCTTCGTTTGCTCACAGGAAACAGACCCTCGTGGTCAGGTTGATCGTGCTCCGGCGTGGTCAATAACCTCTCGCAGTTGGTTTAGCGATTGCTAAGGCGCGACATCATCGCACGTTCGTAGTCGAATCGTCAAAGTCGACTTCCACCAAAGCGATATCCATCATCTCATCGAAAGACGGGACACCTTTGCCTCTATCATATATCCGCCACCAGTCCGAGTTCCACCAGATTCATCTCCGCCACCAGTCCGAGTTCCACCAGATTCATCTCCGCCACCAGTCCTAGTCCAAGTACAGTATTTTGTTACTCTGTTTTGGATTTCCTGATCACGCCATACTCCGTGTCGTAACAGAGAAGGACTCCCAAACTTTTGTGTTACCCGCAGTAGAAAAATAGTTCCAGTTTCAAAAAAAAAACTAAGTCTGGAAAATTCTGGCTAGGCAGTTTTTAGACCATTTGTAGACTTTTTCGAAAAAAAATTGTTGCGGAGCAAAAAAAAGTGCAAAAAAAGTGAAAAAAAAATTCAGAGTGTGCTCCTCCCGTGTTTACGTGCAGCGCCGTGATTTTGTTAGTGTTCTAGGCTCGCGTCTCTAGCACGGTCTAGCCTAGGACCAGCACAGTACCGTCGTTGAGCGTTTATTCAACTTTCCATATCTGAATTGATTATTGCTGACCCTTTTTGCTACCATATTATAAGCCTTCCCAGCTCCACATACATCTACGTCGTGCGTTTGACTCTCCCTGGTAATCGCTCTATCCAAGCTTTGAGAGTTTTGACTACAACGGTTGCCGATCACCACCTGCTGCTGGGTAAGAACTGGTAAGAATTTGAGATTCGCTTGAAGGTTTTGTGACACACCACCATCACCACCACTTCCTAGTAGTCTGTAGGATCATATTCTTTTGTGTTTCTATTGCTGCTAACCATGGCAGGATCACAAGCCAATGAGACTGATTGGGAGAACATGACGAACAAGGGGTTGCATGATAAATTTCAGCAAATGATGAGTGGCCAGGTGGGAGATGTGCTAAACAGATTTGAAGAGGCTATGGAGAAGATAGATGCCGTGGAGAAGTCGATTGAGACAAAGCTGGATAACAGGTTTAATGAATTGCTCAAGCGTCTTCCCCAACCACCACCGGCTGCACCTGTCGCACCTCTACAACAACAACCACATCTCCAACGCCGCCTTCCAAATCAAGTGGGACGAGCACAGCGCGTTCCAATTGAGACTGGTCAAAATTCGGGTGCCGCTGCACCTACTGTTGATGCTTCTTTGGCTCCTGCTACTGCGGCGGCTGAGGAGGATGACGATTATGCAGGCGATTATGAGGATGAGGTTGATCAAAATCAGAACTACGTGCAGCCACCAGTACCACCTCCAGCATGTCGACCTCAGGTATATATTCGCAACGGTAGGCCTGCACCACCACCTCAGGTACGAGATCATGACCATGTTCCTAAACTGAAATTGAATATTCCATCGTTTGAGGGTAGATACATTCCTGATGTCTATCTTACTTGGGAGTTAGAAACTGAACAACGTTTTACATGTTTACAATATCCCGAGGAGAGACGGGTTGCTGCTGCTGTTTGTGCTTTCACTAGTTTTGCATGTGTATGGTGGTCTGAACATTGTAGATTATATCCTATTCCAGCTACTTGGGCTGCTTTGAAAACTGCTATGCGTACTCGTTGGGTTCCACCATATTATCAACGTGAATTGCTTCAAAAACTGCAGCGTTTACGACAAGGGAAAAATTCTGTAGAAGAATATTATCAGGAAATACAAACTGGCATGATTAGAGGTGGTATTGTTGAGGGGAATGAAGCTATGCTTGCACATTTTATGGGTGGTTCAAATAGAGAGATTCAGACCATTCTAGAGTATAAGGAGTATACTAATATCACTCGTTTATTCCATCTTGCTTGTAAAGCTGAACCTGAAGTGCAGGATCGACAAGCATTGGCGCGAACTAACTTTTCTGCAGGTCGACCTTCATCATGGACACCGCGTGCATCTTCTACTTCCACTGCACCAGCACCTCCATCAGGTTCCACCTCCAGCCATGATACAAGAAAGCAGGCACAACCACCACTATCTGCCAAGAGCGCACCTGCCGGGCTTGCACAGAGCTCTTCTTCTTCCATGGCATCAACAGGGCACACAAGTGATATTATTTGTCGTCGTTGTAAGGGAAGAGGACATTATGCGCGAGAATGGAAATCTCAGCGTGTAATGATGGCTACTGAGGATGGTGGGTATGAGTCCGCTAGTGACTATGATGAGGAGACTTTGGCTCTTATTACACGTGAAGAACATGGTGGAGATGATTCTGAAAATGAGACGCAATACATGGCTCCTGAAGACGCTGACAGGTATGAATGCTTAGTTGCTCAACGTGTTTTGAGTGTGCAGGTCACACAAGCAGAGCAAAATCAGAGGCATAATTTGTTCCATACAAAGGGAGTTGTGAAGGAACGTTCTATTCGCGTCATCATAGATGGAGGGCTCTGTAACAACTTGGCTAGCATGGAGATGGTGGAGAAACTATCTCTCACCACAAGACCACATCCACATCCTTACTACATCCAGTGGTTCAACAACAGCGGCAAGGTTAAGGTAACACGTACTGTTCGTGTGCATTTTAGTATCTCTACATATGCTGATTATGTTGATTGTGATGTGGTACCCATGCAAGCATGTTCCTTATTACTAGGTAGACCATGGCAATTTGATAAAAATTCTGTACACCATGGTAGAAACAATCAGTATACTCTTGTTCATAAGGATAAAAATATTACTTTGCTTCCTATGACTCCTGATTCCATTTTGAAAGATGACATTAATAGAGCTAATAAAGCAAAACAGGAGAAAAAAAGAGTGAAAATCAGATTGTGGCAAAAGAATTTGAGCAACAAATGAAACCTAATAATAAACCATCTTGTGTTGTTTCTGAAATTAAATTGAAAAGTGCATGTTTAATTGCCACAAAGTCTGATATTGATGAGCTAGATTTCAACAAATCTGTCTGCTATGCTTTTGTGTGCAAAGAGGCATTATTTTCATTCGAGGACGTGCCTTCCTCTTTGCCCCCTGCTGTCACTAACAATTTGCTGGAGTTCGCTGACGTCTTTCCACAAGACGTGCCACCGGGATTACCACCTATTCGAGGGATTGAGCATCAAATTGACTTAATTCTCGGTGCATCGCTACCCAACCGTGCACCATACCGTACCAATCCAGAGGAGATGAAGGAGATTATGCGTCAAGTACAGGAGCTGCTCGACAAAGGTTATATACGCGAATCTCTTAGTCCTTGAGCTGTTCCTATTATACTTGTGCCTAAAAAGGATGGTACATCGCGTATGTGTGTTGATTGTAGACGCATTAATAACATTACTATTCGTTATCATCGTCCTATTCCTAGGCTAGATGATATGCTTGATGAATTGAGTGGCTCTACAATATTTTCCAAAGTTGATTTGCGTAGTGGATACCATCAAATTCGTATGAAACTGGGAGATGAATGGAAAACAGCATTTAAAACTAAGTTTGGTTTATATGAGTGGTTAGTCATGCCTTTTGGGTTAACTAATGCACCTAGTACTTTCATGAGACTAATGAACGAAGTTTTACGTGCTTTTATTGGACGATTTGTGGTAGTCTATTTTGATGATATACTGATTTATAGCAAATCTTTGGAAGAACATTTGGAACATTTACGTGCTGTTTTTATTGCTCTACGTGATGCACGTTTGTTTGGTAACCTTGGGAAGTGCACCTTTTGCACCGACCGAGTATCTTTTCTTGGCTATGTTGTTACTCCACAGGGAATTGAAGTTGATAAAGCCAAGATTGAAGCTATTGAGAGTTGGCCGCAGCCCAAAACGGTCACACAAGTGAGGAGTTTCCGTGGCCTCGCTGGTTTCTATAGGCGTTTTGTGAGAGATTTCAGCACCATTGCTGCACCTCTCAACAAGCTTACAAAGAAGGATGTGCCTTTTGTTTGGGGTACCGCACAGGAAGAAGCCTTCACGGCATTGAAAGATAAGTTGACACATGCTCCTTTACTCCAACTTCCTGATTTTAATAAGACTTTTGAGCTTGAATGTGATGCTCGTGGAATTGGATTAGGAGGTGTGTTATTACAAGATGGTAAACCTGTTGCATACTTTTCTGAACAATTGAGTGGGCCTAGTCTGAATTATTCTACTTATGACAAAGAACTATATGCTCTTGTTCGGACTTTAGAAACATGGCAACATTATTTATGGCCCAAAGAATTTGTTATACATTCTGATCATGAATCTTTGAAACATATTAAAAGTCAAGCTAAATTGAATCGTAGACATGCTAAATGGGTTGAATTCATTGAAACTTTCCCTTATGTCATTAAACACAAGAAGGATAAAGAAAATGTTATTGCTGATGCATTGTCTCGTCGCTATACTACGCTGTCACAACTTGACTTCAAAATATTTGGTTTGGAGACCATCAAAGATCAATATGTGCATGATGCTGATTTTAAAGATGTTTTGCAGAATTGTAAAGAAGGAAGAACCTGGAACAAGTTTGTCGTTAATGATGGATTTGTGTTCCGTGCTAACAAGCTATGCATTCCAGCTAGCTCTCTTCGTCTTTTGTTGTTGCAGGAGGCGCATGGAGGAGGATTAATGGGACACTTTGGCGTGATGAAGACGGAGGACGTACTTGCTACACATTTCTTTTGGCCAAAGATGAGACGGGATGTTGAGCGTTTTGTTGCTCGCTGCACTACATGTCAAAAAGCTAAGTCACGACTCAATCCTTAGGGCTTATATATGCCTTTGCCTGTACCTAGTGTTCCTTGGGAGGATATATCTATGGACTTTGTTTTAGGTTTACCTCGAACAAAGAGGGGGGGGGATAGCATATTTGTTGTCATGGATAGATTCTCAAAAATGGCACACTTTATACCATGTCATAAAAGCGATGATGCTGTTAATGTTGCTGATTTGTTCTTCCATGAAATTATTCGTTTGCATGGTGTGCCAAATACTATTGTTTCAGATCGTGATACTAAATTTCTTAGCCACTTTTGGAGATGTTTATGGGCTAAGTTGGGGACTAAACTGCTTTTTAGTACTACTTGTCACCCCCAAACTGATGGACAAACTGAAGTAGTCAATAGAACATTGTCTACTATGCTTAGGGCTGTTTTGAAGAATAATAAGAAAATTTGGGAAGAATGCTTGCCTCATATTGAGTTTGCTTATAATCGTTCATTGCATTCTACTACTAAGATGTGCCCTTTTGAAATTGTGTATGGTTTCCTACCTCGTGCACCTATTGATTTGTTGCCTCTTCCATCTTCGGAGAAGGTTAATTTTGATGCTAAACAACGTGCTGAATTGATCTTAAAAATGCATGAGTTAACTAAGGAAAACATTGAGCGTATGAATGCTAAATATAAACTTGCTGGAGATAAGGGTAGAAAACATGTTGTGTTTGCACCTGGAGATCTTGTTTGGTTACATTTGCGTAAGGATAGATTTCCTGATTTGCGCAAATCAAAGCTAATGCCACGTGCTGATGGTCCTTTTAAGGTGTTAGAGAAAATAAATGATAATGCATATAGACTTGAGCTGCCTGCAGATTTTGGGGTTAGTCCCACTTTTAACATTGCAGATTTGAAGCCTTATTTGGGTGAGCGAGATGAGCTTCCGTCGAGGACGACTTCATTTCAAGAAGGGGAGGATGATGAGGACATCAATACCATTGTTACACCCACAGCCCCTGCTGCTATACATACTGGACCAATTACTAGAGCTCGCGCACGCCAATTAAATTACCAGGTACTTTCGTTTCTTGGTGATGATTCTAATGTTCATGAGAATATGATGCTGCCTAAATTGGATACATTTGTTTTGCTTACAAATGAAGGGCCTAGCTTTGAGAAGGATGAACATTGGAGCAAGAACAAGCATGGAGATGATGGCATGCGCATTGGGAACAAGAACGGAGTTACAAGTGATGATTTCAGGACGTTGAAGCCACCATAATGCGTGCATGAAGCCTTGGACGAAATATACAAGATGCTACTTCATAACTTTCGTCCAGAGGCTATTCTAGGTGCTGCGTCACCTTATTATTGGGCCAGGCCCATGTAATTTCGAAATACTTGAGTATAGGCTGTTTTTAGAGTCCGTATGTGTGGGGAAACAAGAGATAGGGTTGGTTTCGGACCCCTTCCCCAAGGGCCACGAAATTCCCCCCCTCTTCCTCCATATATACAACCCTTAGGGCGTCGTTTAGACTTTGGGTTTTGTTTAGATTAAAAGTTTGCCATAGCTGCAACTTCGCGTACTTCGTTTGTGTTCAACGACCTGACAAAGGCGTCACAGAACCCCACCTTGATCAATAAAGCTTTCATCTTATATTCGCAATATCCAGATTGCAATCTCAGTTTCTTGCTTGTTCTTTGTTTGCTCGCAGGAAACAGACCCTCGTGGTTAGGTTGATCGTGCTCTGGCGTGGTTAATAACCTCTCGAAGTTGGTTTAGCGATTGCTAAGGCGCGACGTCATCACATGTTCGTAGTCGGATCGTCAAAGTCGACTTCCACCAAAGCGATATCCATCATCTCATCGAAAGACGGGACACCTTTGCCTCTATCAGTAAACCAAACCCTAGCATGAAACATATGGATCCAAATCAGCCCCTTATGAAGCAACACATAAACTAGGGTTTAAGCTTCTGTCACTCTAGCAACCCATCATCTACTTATTACTTCCCAATGCCTTCCTCTAGGCCCAAACAATGGTGAAGTGTCATGTAGTCGGCGTTCACATGACACCACTAGAGGAGAGACAACATACATCTCATCAAAATATTGAACGAATACCAAATTCACATGACTACTAATAGCAAGACTTCTCCCATGTCCTCAGGAACAAACGTAACTACTCACAAAGCATATTCATGTTCATAATCAGAGGGGTATTAATATGCATAATGGATCTGAACATATGATCTTCCACCAAATAAACCAACTAGCATCAACTACAAGGAGTAATCACACTACTAGCAACCTACAGGTACCAATCCCAGACTTGGAGACAAAGATTGGATACAAGAGATGAACTAGAGTTTTAGAGGAGATGGTGCTGGTGAAGATGTTGATGGCGATTGGCCCCCTCCCGATGAGAGGAGCGTTGGTGATGACGATGGCGATGATTTACCCCTCCCGGAGGGAAGTGTCCCGGCAGAACAGCTCCGCTAGAGCCCTAGAATGGTTCCGCCAAGGTTCCGCCTCGTGGCGGCGGAGTCTCGTCCCGAAAGCTTGCTTATGATTTTTTTGGACAAAAGACTTCATATAGCAGAAGATGGGCACCGGAGGGCCACCAGGGGGCCCATGAGGCAGGGGGCGCGCCCAGGGGGTAGGGCGCGCCCCCCACCCTCGTGGCCAGGGTGTGGGCCCTCTCTGGTATTTCTTCGCTAAGTATTTTTTATTATTTCCAAAAATAACTTCCATGGAGTTTCAGGACTTTTGGAGTTGCGCAGAATAGGTCTCTAATATTTGCTCCTTTCCCAGCCCTAAATTCCTGCTGCCGGCATTCTCCCTCTTTATGTAAACCTTGTAAATTAAGAGAGAATAGGCATAAGTATTGTGACATAATGTGTAATAACAGCCCATAATGCAATAAATATCGATATAAAAGCATGATGCAAAATGGACGTATCTTGCGAATGCGTCGTGTAGCTCACACTTCCTTCTCTACTAGTAGGTTTTCATTCAAAACAGGCTACCGTTTCTCGCCACTCCTCTCATCGGTTTCCCGCCTCTTCTCCCAGATATGCATGTTGTAGATGTTCGTTTAATTCTTATAGTTCATCTCATCCAAAATCAATTAGTTTCGTAAAAAAACTATTTTAAGATTCATGGAATTGTGCATTGTAAAGGTAAAAGCAAAAAGTGACAATTCATTAAAAAAAAGGTTTGGGCAATTAAGATATGGAAGATTCAAGAGAACAAAGGAGAAGAGCTTGTGTTTTGAGGTTTGTGCATTATGCTTAAGTTCAACCATGGAGTCTTCTAGATTGTACATGTGGCAGAATCTGGTGGAATGTAGATGATATCCAACGGCCAGTAGTGCTCGGATTTGCCATCTCTGTACCGTCAGATTGGCTTCATCCAATGAGCAACTTTCATAGTTATTCACACACTATATATGTGTATAGATGTATAGATATATATAGATGTGTCCCATGCTAGACAAAATAAAGTTTGAGCGCATGCGTGGGACCCCCCCCCCCCCCCCCCCCCCGCTGCCGCCTCGAAGTTGGGAAACTGACATCATAGGTATGGAACCAGGCTTGGAGTCGGGTACGGTGTTCGGTTTGTAATGTACTTGGCGTGGCCCATCGAAGTTGTGAATTTGGGATTTAAACACATCATACACCATCGTACCCATACATATTTTCGGGCCGCATGCAGTGTATACGGGGTCTTCTAATCGACCATGTCTCCCTTGTGCAGTTTTTTGTGATGACACGGATATCTGTGGGCTCCCTGAGTGTATATATATCATCCCTTTGACCGATAATGAGGGGTATGTGTTGGCCATGAATGGATTCCTCCTAGTTCATGTTAGGAACGGTCACCGTCAAATGTCGGTCAACCAAAGCTCGAGCTCATGCATTGTCAGGATTCCCTCCCAAATGCTCGGATTGCTGGGTTCGACCTACATCAAACCCTGCGTACGTATCTCGTCCTTAACTACCTTGCCTTCATGGTTGTTGTCTGTATCGAGAGGTAGGCACCACATCTAAATTGTACATTATTCTATATTGAAAACACACATCACCCCTTCCCAACGTACATCCTTTTGGGCCGCATGCAAGAGGTGCTGGTTTTGTGGTCCCTCTCGTGCGATGTTTATGATGGTTCAATCTATTGGCCCAAGTGGTTTATCGACAACAACAACTGTCATTTGACCAAACGAAAGATTCATTGGTCCGTCTTATGGTAGGTCATGGCGACATGCATGTATGACCAAAGTATCGATCATTACGTGCATCCGCCCCGCTGACACGAAGTGGGAGGTGGTGGGCCAAGCATCCTAGCTAGGTACAACATTATGTCATTATATATATCCTAGCTAGGTGGTTGTTAGGGTGCTTTCGGGTTTGCGAGGCAGGTGCCACCAAAGTATGCATTGTGTATTTAAAGTTTTAAACATCCCCAATATTCGTACATATATTTGGCCACTTCCAGGTGGTTCTTGACTTCTGGCCCCTCTCATGGATCTTCAATGATGCGCCCAACCGTGGTCCCGCGGGGTCTAAGTTGTGCACTGGAATTTTGAACATCACATACCACCCTTTTCACTCATATATATTTGGGCCACATGCTGGTGTGGCTGTCTTTTGACCCTCCCTAACGTTATTTTTTGCTGCAAAGACTCTGATGATCCTCAACGGACACGGGGTATAATATCTTAACCGTGTGCGATACAAGTGCGATGTGAATCACCACGACCGCGCAAGCGCGAGCAAATTAAGGTGGAGGTACTGGCTCAACCGTGTGCGATGCAAGTGCGCTGAAATCTCCACGACCGCGCAAGCACGAGCAAAGGGTGGAGGTACTGGCTCAACCGTGTGCGATGCAAGTGCGCTGAAATCAGCACGACTGTGCAAGCGCGAGCAAAGGGTGGAGGTACTGGCTCAACCGTGTGCGATGCATGCAAGTGCGCTGAAATCACCACGACCGCGCAAGCGCGAGCAAAGGGTGGAGGTACTGGCTTAACCGTGTGCGATGCAAGTGCACTGTAAAACTACCACCTGTGGAAGCTAAAGGCGGGTAAGTTTATTTGGAAATTAGGACGAACCGTGTGCTATAGACCAGCTAGCTAGAAATATAAAGAACAAACTACCCGCCTTGAGCGTTGCAAAAATCGGAGGATCCGCGCCACTTTTCCTTATTATCATACACGCATATTGTTATTGGACTATGCGCGATCTTGGGCACTGCCGCCCCGCATCAATTCCTTTACCCAAATTTTAGTAGCCGCCGTACTTCAACCGTCGCCCACACTCCTCCAGCACCGACCTTATAGTAAAATTGCAGTAGCCGGGGCATTTGAACCGTCGCCCTCCCTCGTCCACCACCATCTCCACCCACCATTACTAAAATTTTTAGTAGCCGTGGCGTATCCTCAAACACCCCCCTCCACAGTCCCCCACCCGCCCCCTCCCCCCTTCGAACCCTAGCTCGCGGCCGCCGCCGGCGCCGCCACCAACCTTGCTGGTCTGCCCGTTCCTCCTAGCTTAGATAATAAAGTTCAGGTTATCTAGCAATTCCCATACCGTCGCCCCAATCCCCTGAGTTTTTAGATGAGGCCTACGGTATCTTTTTACTGCCCATAATGAGTTGTTAGACAACAATGTCTGAATCTTTTTCGTTCCCAGTGGTTCCCGAAGCAGTTCACTCAAGATTACCTTGCAAAGTACATGATTGGTGGACACGCAATGAAGGTTAAAGTATTTCATCCAGACAACAATGAGCATCGAGAGTCCTAATGAAGACAGTGAAGGATGGATGGGCAGCCATCACAAGGGGTTGGCCTAGAGTCGTGCGCGCCTTACGCATGGAGGAGGGCACAATATGGGCATTCCGCTTCACCTTCTCCAGCAACCAGAATGTCTTTCGCCTCTCTCTTTACAGTCTTTAGTACAACTGTGGTTCATCATTCTTTACTTGGTGCTTCTGTTCTTCAGTACTTGTACCTGTGCATGGAATTATGGATTCGTGGTTGAACCTATATTTGTAATAAACATGGTTGGATATGAAATAAGTGATTGCCTACTTTCAAATTCATAACATGTGATTTTTAAATTAGGGATTAATTGGATTAATTATAGATTAAATAGGGATTACACTGCACACGGTTTGCAAAAGCGAAACGTCTGCGATATACGTGGAGATCAGAAACGTTTCTAGGATCCACTACGTGTGCGATCAATCTCCACTGCACACACGACTTTCTCTTGAAAGCTGTTTGCGTTAGGCCACCTTGCGCAAACGTTTATCACATAAAAAGTGTGTGTGATGGACAGCCTTTGCCACACAGTTTCTTTCTACGCACCGTGTGTGATGCATTCAATAATGCAAACGGTAAAATTATTAATATCATGTGCAATGGCAACGCTATCACAAACGATTTAACGGGAAAAATTGTGTGTGATGTACCTGTGAACGGAAACGTTTTCCTTGGAGCGACTGTGTGGGATGTGCATACGAACGGAAATGTTTAGCGGGGACTGACTGTGTGGGATGTACTAGCGACCGGAAACAATTTCGCCGTATAATTGTATTTTTTACCTATACTGTACGTATTTCCGTATTTGAGCGCTCGCCAGTCGCACACGACCTCATTTTGCCGAACGTGTGTGCCAGGAGGGTATATCCCCGATGATTTCTGGGTCGTGTGGGAAGTACCCCCTATCACCCACACTCACTTGGAGACGGTTCCAGATGCCGTCGCGAAAAGGGGTTTTAAACCGTTTGTTTAGGACCGACGTGCACCAGTGAAGTAACATACCGGCAGACAAACGGAATTATGTATGTTGTCATAAAGGTTCAATCGATAAAAGATCTTCGTGGAATATGTAGGAATCAATATGGGCATCTAGGTCCCGCTATTGGTTATTGACCAGAGAGGTGTCTCGGTCATGACTACATAATTCCCAAACCCGTAGGGTCGCATGCTTAACGTTCATTGACGCTAGAGTAGTATTGGGATATTTGATGAGTGGTAACAAAATGTTGTTCGGAGTCCCGGATGAGATCCCAGACGTCACGAGGAGTCTCGGAATGGTTGAGAGGCAAAGATTTATATATGGGAAGTCATGCTTTGGGTTCCGGAAAAAAGTGCAGTTTTTTTGGTATTGTACCGGGAAGCTTCTAGAAGGTTCCGGAGGATTCCGGAGGGGTCCGAAAGTCCACAAGTGGGTCCACCAAGAAGCAAGGGCGAGCATGGGCTGTGGGTAGGTGCCCTGGCCTTATTGGGCTAGGCGCACCAAGTCCTCAAAAGCCCATGTGGCTAGGGAAGGCAAAAAAAAGGAAGGAGTCCTAGTAGGAATAGGATTGGACTTGGAGGGCAGGTCCTCTCCCCCTTAGCTGTGCCCTAGGGCTTGGAGGGGCTGTTTCCCACGCCCCTCCACCTATATATAGAGGGGAGGGGTGCCCCAAGAGGACACACCAAGCCCTTGGCGCCCCTCTCTCTCTCTCGTTACTCTGTAGTTCCACCGCCTCGTCCCGACGATGCTTAGCGAATCGCTGTCGGTACTCCACCACCACCATCACCACCACGCCATCATGTCGGTTGTGATCCCATCTACTTCTCCTGATGAGGACATCAATACCATTATTACACCCACAGCCCCTGCTGCTATACATACTGGACCAATTACTAGAGCTCGCGCACGCCAATTAAATTACCAGGTACTTTCGTTTCTTGGTAATGATTCTAATGTTCATGAGAATATGATGCTGCCTAAATTGGATACATTTGTTTTGCTTACAAATGAAGGGCCTAGCTTTGAGAAGGATGAACATTGGAGCAAGAACAAGCATGGAGATGATGGCATGCGCATGGGGGACAAGAACGGAGTTACAAGTGATGATTTTAGGACGTTGAAGCCACCATAATGCGTGCATGAAGCCTTGGACGAAATATACAAGATGCTACTTCATAACTTTCGTCCAGAGGCTATTCTAGGTGCTGCGTCACCTTATTATTGGGCCAGGCCCATGTAATTTCGAAATACTTGAGTATAGGCTATTTTTAGAGTCCGTATGTGTGGGGAAACAAGAGATAGGGTTGGTTTCGGACCCCTTCCCCAAGGGCCACGAAATTCCCCCCTCTTTCTCCATATATACAGCCCTTAGGGCGTCGTTTAGACTTTGGGTTTTGTTTTAGATTAAAAGTTCGCCATAGCTGCAACTCCGCGTACTTCGTTTGTGTTCAACGACCAGACAAAGGCGTCACAGAACCCCACCTTGATCAATAAAGCTTTCATCTTATATTCGCAATATCCAGATTGCAATCTCAGTTTCTTGCTTGTTCTTCGTTTGCTCGCAGGAAACAGACCCTCGTGGTCAGGTTGATCGTGCTCCGGCGTGGTCAATAACCTCTCGGAGTTGGTTTAGCGATTGCTAAGGCGCGACGTCATCGCACGTTCGTAGTCGGATCGTCAAAGTCGACTTCCACCAAAGCGATATCCATCATCTCATCGAAAGACGGGACACCTTTGCCTCTATCAAGTGGTATCAGATTTCCAGGTTGCTCGGTGAGATTTTACAGTTTTTCGTAGTTTAGATCGAGTCTGTTCTTCATACCTACAGTCCACGAAAAAGCCACAAAAAAAATTAGGGTTAGTTCAGTATATCCGAACCAATCTGAGCCTTTGCATAATCTTTTTAGGGTTTTTGCTTTGTTGAATTTGCGGTTGCATCGTCGTGTCAAGTTGCTGGGCTTAGAGTCTAGTCTTTTAGAGTTTCGAGTTCTGGTCATAAGTTGTCACACCGCCGCCGCACCATCATCATCGCCTTGCCATCTACCACTATTGCTTATCCGCCACCGCTCTGAATCCGTATCCATATACCACCACCAATCCGTATCCATATACCACCACCGATCCGTATCCATATACCACCACCGCTACCATATGATAGAGGCGAGGGTGTCCCGATCTTTCGATGAGATGATAACTATCGATTTGGTGGAGACGACTTTGACGATCCGACTACAAACGTGCACGACGTTGCGCCTTATCAATCGCTAAACCAATCTCCTGAGGTTACTGACGATGCCGGAAGCACGATCAGCCTGACCACGAAGGTCTATTCCTGCAAGCAATCGAAGAACGAGCAAGAATATGATAATGCAATCTGAATATTGCGAATATATATGAAGTATTGATAGTGGTGGGGATCCGTAAGCGGTCTTGGTCTGGTCGTTGGACACAAACGAAGTACACAAAGTTGCAATGGCTAACTTTTAACTAAACAAATCCCAAGGAAAAAGCTACTAGATGGATCTACTTATATAGGAGCAAGGGGTGGCGGCCAAGGAGGTGGGAGGACGTCCCAAGGCAGCCTAAAACCAACCCTAGGTCGTACAAGGCTCATGGGCCCAAGTGGAGGTGATGCAACACCTTTGGACTTGTAGTTTGACTCGGATTCTGGTGCAACGTCAGATTGTTTCGACCATAACTCAATGCTCCGGACGAATTTAAAGGTGAATCCAATTGGGTTGGAAAGAGCACGAAATCTAGTTTCCAACAAAAAAAGAATCACCCAATTCGGAGTCCGTATGAAAAAGTTGTTGACGTTTTGAGTCAGGTATGTCTGTGCAGTCCGAATCTGAATCCAGAACGTGAGAGACTTGGACTCTTTCTTCTCTTGGCCCAAAAGTGACGTGAGAGGACTTTTTGAACAGAACCTAAACTTCTCCTTTTCCCCTATCTTCATATGTGGATTGTACAAATGTCCCATACACCTGCAATTAGACAAAACACAAAAGTGTGTGAAGTATTTTTGTTCTGGATAACATAAATAGATTATTGAATAGTTTGCACTAGAAATCACCTGACAAATATGCATGTATGCAATATTTTTGGTCGTATCCAAGGTAATCATGTCCTAATCACCATATACCACCACCGTTGCCATATCCTACCACCATATATCCACCACCAATCCGAGTTCTTTTCATATTCGGTTTGTTTTAGAGATCCATCTATTTTCCCTTTCGTGTTTCCTTGCCTGAGTAGGTCTCGGAAAATAAAAGAGTCTGGAGACCCCCGGGCAGTTTTTAGGCCAAAATTTCCGCAACCAAAAATATTTTTTCCCTATCCTATTTTTAGGTCCCGGGGAGTGTTTTGAGACACTCGCCATCATAGTGATTTTTTTGTCGCACTTTTTCGTCGTCACTGCCCTGATTTCCGAAAAAAAAGTCAAAAAATTTTGTGCCCATCCTGTCAGTTTGACCTGGGAAGAGTTTTGAAACACTCGCCATTATAGTGATTTTTCACAAAAAAAAGGAGCGCAAAAAAAAACAAGAGCGAAAAAAAAAGAGCAAAAAAAAATTCCAGAGTGTGCTTTTCCCTTGTTTACGTGCAGCGCCGTGATTTTGTTAGTGTTCTAGGCTCGCGCTCTAGCACGGTCTAGCCTAGGACCAACACAGTACCGTCGTTGAGCGTTTCTTCAACTTTGCATCTCTGAATTGATTATTGCAGACCATTTTTGCTACCATATTATAAGCCTTCCCAGCTCCACATACATCTACATCGTGCGTTTGACTCTCCCTGGTAATCGCTCTATCCAAGCTTTGAGAGTTTTGACTACACCGGTTGACGATCACCACCTGCTGCTGGGTAAGAACTGGTAAGAATTTGAGATTCGCTTGAAGGTTTTGTGACACACCACCATCACCACCACTTCCTAGTAGTCTGCAGGATCATATTCTTTTGTGTTTCTATTGCAGCTAACTATGGCAGGATCACAAGCCGATGAGACTGATTGGGAGAACATGACGAACAAGGAGTTGCATTATAAATTTCAGCAAATGATGAGTGGTCAGGTGGGAGATGTGCTAAACTGATTTGAAGAGGCTATGGAGAAGATAGATGCCGTGGAGAAGTCGTTCGAGACAAAGCTGGATAACAAGTTTACTGAATTACTCAAGCGTCTTCCCCAACCACCACCGGCTGCACATGTCGCACCTCTACAACAACAACAACCACATCTCTAACGCCGCCTTCCAAATCAAGTGGGACGAGCACAGCGCGTTCCAATTGAGACTGGTCAAAATTCGGGTGCCGCTGCACCTACTATTGATGCTTCTTTGGCTCTTGAGGAGGATGACGATTATGCGGGCGATTATGAGGATGAGGTTGATCAAAATCAGAACTACGTGCAGCCACCAGCACCACCACCAGCAGGTCGACCTCAGGTATATATTCGCAACGGTAGGCCGGCACCACCACCTCAGGTACGCGATCATGACCATCTCCCTAAACTGAAACTGAATATTCCACCATTTGAGGGTAGATACGTTCCTGATATATATCTTACTTGGGAGTTAGAAACTGAACAACTATTTACATGTTTTCAATATCCTGAGGAGAGACGTGTTCCTGCTGTTGTTTGTGCTTTCACTAGCTTTGCATGTGTTTGGTGGTCTAAACATTGTAGATTATATCCTGTTCCAGCTACTTGGGATGCTTTGAAAACTGCTATGCGTACTCGTTGGGTTCCACCATATTATCAACGTGAATTACTTCAAAAATTGCAGCGCTTAAGACAAGGGAAAAATTCTGTAGAAGAATATTATCAGGAATTACAAACTGGCATGATTAGATGTGGTATTGTTGAGGAGAATGAAGCTATGCTTGCATGTTTTATGGGTGGATTAAATAAAGAGATTCAGACCATTCTAGAGTATAAGGATTATAATAATATCACTCGTTTATTCCATCCTGCTTGTAAAGCTGAACGTGAAGTGCAGGATCGACAGCCATTGGCGCGAACAAACTTTTCTGCAGGTCGACCTTCATCATGGACACCGCGTGTATTTTCTACTTCCACTGCACCAGCACCTCCATCAGGTTCCACCTCCAGCCGTGATACAAGAAAGCAGGCACAACCACCACTATCTGCCAAGAGCGCACCTGACGGGCCTGCACAGAGCTCTTCTTCTTCCATGGCATCGACAGGGCACACAAGTGATATTATTTGTCGTCGTTGTAAGGGAAGAGGACATTATGCGAGAGAATGCAAATCTCAGCGTGTAATGATTGCTACTGAGGATGGTGGGTATGAGTCCGCTAGTGACTATGATGAGGAGACTTTGGCTCTTATTACACGTGAAGAACATGGTGGAGATGATTCTGAAAATGGGACGCAATACATGGCTCCTGAAGACGCTGACAGGTAAGAATGTTTAGTTGCTCAACGTGTTTTGAGTGTGCAGGTCACACAAGCAGAGCAAAATCAGAGGCATAATTTGTTCCATACAAAGGGAGTTGTGAAGGAACGTTCTGTTCGCGTCATCATAGATGGAGGGAGCTGTAACAACTTGGCTAGCATGGAGATGGTGGAGAAGCTATCTCTCACCCCAAGACCACATCCACATCCTTACTACATCCAATGGTTCAACAACAGCGGCAAGGTTAAGGTAACACGTACTGTTCGTGTGCATTTTAGTATCTCTACATATGCTGATTATGTTGATTGTGATGTGGTACCCATGCAAGCATGTTCCTTATTACTTGGTAGACCATGACAATTTGATAAAAATTATGTACACCATGGTAGAAACAATCAGTATACTCTTGTTCATAAGGATAAAAATATTACTTTGCTTCCTATGACTCCTGATTCCATTTTGAAAGATGACATTAATAGAGCTAATAAAGCAAAACAGGAGAAAAATAAGAGTGAAAATCCGATTGTGGCAAAAGAATTTGAGCAACAAATGAAACCTAATAATAAACCATCTAGTGTTGTTTCTGAAATTAAATTGAAAAGTGCATGTTTACTTGCCACAAAATCTGATATTGATGAGCTAGATTTCAGCAAATCAGTTTGCTATGCTTTTGTGTGCAAAGAGGCATTATTTTCATTCGAGGACGTGCCTTCCTCTTTGCCCCCTGCTGTCACTAACATTTTGCAGGAGTTCGCTGACGTCTTCCCGCAAGACGTGCCACTGGGATTACCACCTATTCGAGGGATTGAGCATCAAATTGACTTAATTCCCGGTGCATCGCTACCCAACCGTGCACCATACCGTACCAATCCAGAGGAGACGAAGGAGATTATGCATCAAGTACAGGAGCTGCTCGACAAAGGTTATATACGCGAATCTCTTAGTCCTTGTGCTGTTCCTATTATACTAGTGCCTAAAAAGGATGGTACGTCGCGTATGTGTGTTGATTGTAGAGGCATTAATAATATTACTATTCGTTATCGTCATCCTATTCCTAGGCTAGATGATATGCTTGATGAATTGAGTGGCTCTACAATATACTCCAAAGTTGATTTGCGTAGTGGATACCATCAAATTCGTATGAAATTGGGAGATGAATGGAAAACTGCATTTAAAACTAAGTTTGGTTTATATGAGTGGTTAGTCATGCCTTTTGGGTTAACTAATGCACCTAGTACTTTCATGAGACTAATGAATGAAGTTTTACGTGCTTTCATTGGATGATTTGTGGTAGTCTATTTTGATGATATAATGATTTATAGCAAATCTTTGGAAGAACATTTGGAACATTTACGTGATGTTTTTATTGCTCTACGTGATGCACGTTTGTTTGGTAACCTTGGGAAGTGCACCTTTTGCACCGACCGAGTATCTTTTCTTGGCTATGTTGTTATTCCAGAGGGAATTGAAGTTGATAAAGCCAAGATTGAAGCTATTGAGAATTGGCCGCAGCCCAAAACGGTCACACAAGTGCGGAGTTTTCTTGGACTCGCTGGTTTCTATAGGCGTTTTGTGAGAGATTTTAGCACCATTGCTGCACCTCTCAACGAGCTTACAAAGAAGGATGTGCCTTTTGTTTGGGGTACCGCACAGGAAGAAGCCTTCACGGTATTGAAAGATAAGTTGACACATGCTCCTTTACTCCAACTTCCTGATTTTAATAAGACTTTTGAGCTTGAATGTGATGCTAGTGGAATTGGATTAGGAGGTGTGTTATTACAAGATGGTAAACCTGTTGCTTACTTTTCTGAAAAATTGAGTGGGCCTAGTCTGAATTATTCTACTTATGATAAAGAACTATATGCTCTTGTTCGGACTTTAGAAACATGGCAACATTATTTATGGCCCAAAGAATTTGTTATACATTCTGATCATGAATCTTTGAAACATATTAAAAGTCAAGCTAAACTGAATCGTAGACATGCTAAATGGGTTGAATTCATTGAAACTTTCCCTTATGTCATTAAACACAAGAAGGGTAAAGGAAATGTTATTGCTGATGCATTGTCTCGTCGCTATACTATGCTTTCACAACTTGACTTCAAAATATTTGGTTTGGAGACCATCAAAGATCAGTATGTGCATGATGCTGATTTTAAAGATGTTTTGCAGAATTGTAAAAAGGAAGAACCTGGAACAAGTTTGTCGTTAATGATGGATTTGTGTTCCGTGCTAACAAGCTATGCATTCCAGCTAGCTTTCTTCGTCTTTTGTTGTTGCAGGAGGCGCATGGAGGAGGATTAATGGGACACTTTGGCGTGAAGAAGACGGAGGACGTACTTGCTACACATTTCTTTTGGCCAAAGATGAGACGGGATGTTGAGCGTTTTGTTGCTCGATGCACTACATGTCAAAAAGCTAAGTCACGAATCAATCCTCATGGTTTATATATGCCTTTGCCTGTACCTAGTGTTCCTTGGGAGGATATATCTATGGACTTTGTTTTAGGTTTACCTCGAACAAAGAAGGGGAGGGATAGCATATTTGTTGTCGTGGATAGATTCTAAAAAATGGCACACTTTATACCATGTCATAAAAGCGATGATGCTGTTAATGTTGCTGATTTGTTCTTCCGTGAAATTATTCGTTTGCGTGCCAAATACTATTGTTTCAGATCGTGATACTAAATTTCTTAGCCACTTTTGGAGATGTTTATGGGCTAAGTTGGGGACTAAACTGCTTTTTAGTACTACTTGTCACCGCCAAACTGATGGACAAACTGAAGTAGTCAATAGAACATTGTCTACTATGCTTAGGGCTATTTTGAAGAATAATAAGAAAATGTGGGAAGAATGCTTGCCTCATATTGAGTTTGCTTATAATCGTTCATTGCATTCTACTACTAAGATGTGCCCTTTTGAAATTGTGTATGGTTTCCTACCTCGTGCACCTATTGATTTGTTGCCTCTTCCATCTTTGGAGAAGGTTAATTATGATGCTAAACAACGTGCTTAATTGATCTTAAAAATGCATGAGTTAACTAAGGAAAACATTAAGCGTATGAATGCTAAATATAAACTTGCTGGAGATAAGGGTAGAAAACATGTTGTGTTTGCACCTGGAGATCTTGTTTGGCTACATTTGCGTAAGGATAGATTTCCTGATTTGCGCAAATCAAAGCTAATGCCACGTGCTGATGATCCTTTTAAGGTGTTAGAGAAAATAAATGATAATGCATATAAACTTGAGCTGCCTGCAGATTTTGGGGTTAGTCCCACTTTTAACATTACAGATTTGAAGCCTTATTTGGGTGAGGGAGATGAGCTTCCGTCGAGGACGACTTCATTTCAATAAGGGGAGGATGATGAGGACATCAATACCATTGTTACACCCACAGCCCCTGCTGCTATACATACTGGACCAATTACTAGAGCTCGCGCACGCCAATTAAATTACCAGGTACTTTCGTTTCTTGGTAATGATTCTAATGTTCATGAGAATATGATGCTGCCTAAATTGGATACATTTGTTTTGCTTACAAATGAAGGGCCTAGCTTTGAGAAGGATGAACAGTGGAGCAAGAACAAGCATGGAGATGATGGCATGCGCATGGGGGACAAGAACGGAGTTACAAGTGATGATTTCAGGACGTTGAAGCCACCATAATGCGTGCATGAAGCCTTGGACGAAATATACAAGATGCTACTTCATAACTTTCGTCCAGAGGCTATTCTAGGTGCTGCGTCACCTTATTATTGGGCCAGGCCCATGTAATTTCGAAATACTTGAGTATAGGCTATTTTTAGAGTCCGTATGTGTGGGGAAACAAGAGATAGGGTTGGTTTCGGACCCCTTCCCCAAGGGCCACGAAATTCCCCCCTCTTCCTCCATATATACAGCCCTTAGGGCGTCGTTTAGACTTTGGGTTTTGTTTTAGATTAAAAGTTCGCCATAGCTGAAACTTCGCGTACTTCGTTTGTGCTCATCGACCAGACAAAGGCGTCACAGAACCCCACCTTAATCAATAAAGCTTTCATCTTATATTCGCAATATCCAGATTGCAATCTCAGTTTCTTGCTTGTTCTTCGTTTGCTCGCAGGAAACAGACCCTCGTGATCAGGTTGATCGTGCTCCGGCGTGGTCAATAACCTCTCGGAGTTGGTTTAGCGATTGCTAAGGCGCGACGTCATCGCACGTTCGTAGTCGGATCGTCAAAGTCGAGTTCCACCAAAGCGATATCCATCATCTCATCGAAAGACGGGACATCTTTGCCTCTATCATCTCCTCTCTCACTTGTTGGATCAAGAAGGAGGAGACGTCATCGAGCCGCACGTGTGCTAAACTCGGAGGTGCCGTCCGTTCGGCACTAGATAGGTTGGATCGTGATCGGATCATGAAGAGTACGGCTACATCAACCGCGTTGTTAAACGCTTCCGCTTACGGTCTACGACGGTACGTAGACACACTCTCCCCTCTCGTTGCTATGCATCTCCATGGATAGATCTTGCGTGTTCATAGATTTTTTTTGTTTTCCATGCAATGTTTCCCAATAGGTTTTCCACTTGAATATTTAATAATTGTTTGCTCATTTATTGTTGTTGTTAATACTTCGGTTATGCTTTTGAAGCCATGCTCATACTTATGCCATGAGCATCTTCATCTTGTTAGTTAAATAATTATCTACTAGTATTATTATTCCAATGTTGAATTCTTGCAATCATTTTGTATGCTAGTGATAATGATATGCTCATATGCAATTTTTCGTCGGTTATGAAAATACTTGTGATATGCATGATCACCTCTATGCCATGCTCATTTGCATCTAGTCAACTAAATGATTTATTGTTGTTATGATTCATATGCTAAATGCTTATGCTTCCCATCCATGCTCATATGCATTTTTATTTCGTTATGTTATTATGACTCAGCTCATTATCATTCAAGTTAAACCTGACGTTAATTGAACTTGAACACCTGTTTGGCTGAGTCATGGTGCCACCAAATCGAGCTGACCAGTGCAACCACACTTGCCTTATGGGGGGCCTAACTCGGTCTATTGTCACGCCTCTCGCCGGTGCCTCCCGCTTGGGAAGGTTATGTGTGCACGTTACCCTAATCAGGCAAGCGGCCATAGCCTTGTGTGCTCGTGTTTGGTATTGAGCTCATGTCCCCGTTTGGGACCATTTTTTTGCCACGATAGTGGCCGCCCATGAAGGTGGCGGATGTCACGCGGTGACATCGGAGCCACCCAAGATTTATGCCAAAGGGGAGTTGGTCGGATTGGCCGGAGAGTGTCATGCAATAGATCGGTTTTGTCGGAACGCCGTTGGTCCACCCGAATGGGAGCATGAGGACATGGGTTCTATGGTGTGGGTATAGTGTACTAACCTCTGCAGAGTGTATAATCTATCGATAGTCGTGCCCGTCGATATGGGCCCAGTTCGTAGTAGGCCACACTATGGGTCAACAGTAATAATAACCTGACTAATAAACAACCCTAGTTCGATGAGAAGAGAAGTTGGTTGATCTTTATGTGACCATGAGAGGATCAGCATGGTATCGTTGATACTGAAGTTGGTTGATCTTTATGGTATCATGTGATGTCCGTGGGTAAAGATCGAGCTCATTGTGGTTATGTAATGATCACTATGGTATTGTTAATACTAAGCTTGGTTGATCCTGAGGTGATCGTGTGATGTCCATGATGGTAAGTCGATATATGTGATGGTTACGAGGTAACCTCCAAATAGTCTAAGTTGGACCTTGATGTTCTAAACATGCTGCATGCTAGCAATATCATTGTTCACATCATGAATAACATGTTCATGCCATGATTATCTTATATTTTCATGATCATCATTAATTAACATGTAAATGCCATGCTGTTGTTTGTCTTGATTGCTTTTGGTTGCTGTGAGCTTGCGAGTACATTCAAAGTACTCACCTGGCGTGTCATGCCAAATTGCAAGTCATGCCGGGATTGATTGCTTGTCAAGCCGTCCAAGTTTGTGCGCTAGGATAACGTTCCGGCCAAAGTCCCTGCGGAGTGGAGTCCATCGCTGTCGTCGTTGTTCCGGTGCTAGAAGTTATTCCGCCGCTTCGAGTTGTTCTACTGCTAGCATAGAGCTACCTTCGCAGGCATAGTGTCGCTGTGTCGAGATATTCCGTTGTAATACTCAAACCCTTGTACCCCAAGTATTTGTAATAAAGAGCTGATTTGTTCTATGACAAGCAGTGCCGTATTCCAGAACACTTGATGTCTGGGCTGGAATACGGGGTGTTTTGGTTCCTCTGAGCCGGGGTGCCACAAGACTTGGTATCAGAGCAGGTCTAGCTGTAGGATGCCTTAGTCTATGCAAGCGTTAGAAACCGGTAGTATAGAGTCTAGTCAGTTTGCTGCATTTGTTTGTTGCATAGCATGCATACAGCTTATTATCTTGTCGCTAACGGATGATCTTTCGAGTGTAGGTAGCATCGGTTCCGATCCACTACCTGCATCCTCTAGTTTGCATACCTGCTTTTCGGTGTTTGGTGTCTGTCCCAGTGGAGTGATGCCGAGGTACCAAGTGTTCCGGAGACCATTTGAAGGATTTGTGCCCAGGTATCGCGCCCGTATCTTTTTGTCAGCTACCCCTATCATTTCGATGATAGAAATCTTTCTATCCCGAATCGTGCCATTCAACCCGCCACTTTGGCAACCCTTACTGGTCTTTGTTATCAAAAAAGGGCAATGCCAACAAGCCTTGTTCTTCACCACTATCCTACCCTGTCACCCATTCTTTGGATGTGCATGGTTCCCTTCCATATGCTTGATGATGATGTGGTGACCACCAAGTCCGTCCTCACCTCTGTGTTCGTCCATGTGCAACTGGTGTTAAGCCAGCGCATGGTGTACCTTTGTTTACACCAACCCCTCCACACATGGATTCACACTCGTGCACACCGCCATAGCATATTAGATCGTAGAACCGGAGTTATTGCGAGATTTGTGTGTTAAGTAGGTGCAAATGTTGTTATGAATAGCATTAAAATGTGATGTTGCTTGTGTGATCTGGATGCCTTGTGTGCTTTTGTTTCATTCGTTTCTTTTGCTTCTTCCTTTGGGCCTTCGGTGTCACCTTATTCCCCTTATGAAAGTTGCTCATCAACCGGCAACGGACCTGAAGAACCAGTAAGGAGTCCAAATATTTGGAAGCTCAACTAAACATTATAGAATTCTCAGTCGACTGCATTATATTGGGCATATCAGGTTTAAATACAAATGATATCCCGGAATGATTATCAACATCAAGTATACATCAGTGTGCACTCTTCCCAACAATAATGATGAAACCAGTCGGAACACACGTTGAGTGCAAGACGAACGGTATATTCCCAGTCAAAGTTATGGTCCATATATAGGGTTTGTTTCTGCTATGAGTACAATTTGAAACATGCTATACCCCGGAAGTAAGCCAGAAGGTACTATCAATTTAGTACTCAGCAAGAAGGATAGTTGATAACCCACAAGTATAGGGGATCAATTGTAGCCTCTTTCGACAAGTAAGAGTGTCGAACCCAACGAGGAGCTAAAGGTAGAACAAATATTCCCTCAAGTTCTATCGACCACCGATACAACTCTACGCACGCTTAACGTTCGCTTTACCTAAAACAAGTATGAAACTAGAAGTACTTTGTAGGTGTTCTTGGATTGGTTTGCAAGAATATAAAGAGCACGTAAATAAAAACTAGGGGCTGTTTAGATAAAGACACAATAAAGTTAGTATAGCGAGTGTGGAAAAGTGGTGGTAGGAGTTGCGAAATTGTCCCTAAGCAATTGACTACTTTACTAGACCGATTGCAAGTTTTATGTGGGAGAGGCCACTGCTAGCATGTCATCCCTGACTTGGAATTCTATGCACTTATGATTGGAACTATTAGCAAACATCCGCAACTACTAGCGTTCATTAAGGTAAAACCCAACCATAGCATTAAGATATATTAGTCCCCCTTCAATCCCGTATGCATCAATTTCTATGATAGGTTGAAGCTTCTGTCACTCTTGCCCTCCAATACATAGTCCTAGCAACATACAACTAACCCTATGGTGTGATCCACGCGCGCACTCATATGATGGGCACCAAAGGATAGCAACATAACCACAAGCAAATTAAATCAATCATCGCAATTCACCAATTACCGATAGGACAACGAAATCTACTCAGACATCATAGAATGGCAACTCATCATTGGATACTAATATGAAGCATAAAGCACCATGTTCAAGTAGAGGGTACAGCGGGTTGCGGGAGAGTGGACCGCTGTAGATAGATGGGGGAAGGTGATGGAGATGTTGGTGAAGATGACGGAGGTGTTGGTGAAGATCGTGGTGATGATGATCGCCCCAGCGGCATTTCGGCGCCACCGGAAGCAAGGGGGAGAGAGCCCCCCTTCTTCTTCCTTGACCTTCTCCCTAGATGGGAGAAGGGTTTCCCCTCTGGTCCATGGTCTCCATGGCGTGGGAGGGGCGAGAGCCCCTTTGAGATTGGATCTGTCTCTCTGTCTCTCTCTGTTTCTGCGTTCTGGATTCTGCCCTTTCACCGTTTCTTTTATAACCGGAGATCCGTAACTCCGATTGGATTGAAATTTGAACACGATTTTTATCCAGATATTAGCTTTCTTGTAGCGAAAGAAGGGCAACAACCGCCTTACGGGGTGTCCACGAGGGTCAGGGGCGCGCCTGCCCCCCTGCCTCGTGGCCCCCTCGGGCATCGTCTCGCGATGATTCCACTTCCCAAAAATCAGATATATTCCAAAAAAATCTTCGTCAGTTTTTATTCCGTTTGGACTCCGTTTGATATGGATTTTCTGCGAAACAAAAAACATGCAACAAACAAGCACTGGCACTGGGCACTGGATCAATATGTTCGTCCCAAAAATAGTATAAAAAGTTGCCAAAAGTATGTAAAAGTTGTAGAATATTGGCATGGAACAATCAAAAATTATAGATACGACGGAGACGTATCAGCATCGCCAAGCTTAATTCCTGCTCGTCCTCGAGTAGGTAAATGATAAAAAAGATAATTTTTGATGTGGAATGCTACCTAGCATAATCTTGATCACATAATCTAATCATGGCATGTAAGACACGAGTGATTCAAAGTAATAGTCTATCATTTGACATTAAGACAATAATACTTCAATCATACTAATAAAGCAATCATGTCTTTTTCAAAATAACATGGCCAAAGAAAGTTATCCCTACAAAATCATATAGTCTGGCTATGCTCCATCTTCACCACACAAAGCATTCAAATAATGCACAACCCCGATGACAAGCCAAGCAATTGTTTCATACTTTTGATGTTCTCAAACCTTTTCAACTTTCACGCAATACATGAGCGTGAGCCCTGGACATAGCACTATAGGTGGAATAGAATATGATTGTGGATGTTGTGTGGAGAAGACAAAAGGGAAGAAAGTCTCACATCGACGCGGCTAATCAACGGGCTATGGAGATGCCCATCAATTGATGTCAATGCGAGGAGTAGGGATTGCCATGCAACGGATGCACTAGAGCTATAAGTATATGAAAGCTCAAACTGAAACTAAGTGGGTGTGCATCCAACTTGCTTGCTCAAGAAGACCTCGGGCATTTGTGGAAGCCCATCATCGGAATATACGAGCCAAGTTCTATAATGAAAATTCCCACTAGTATATGAAAGTGATAACTCAAGAGACTCTCTATATGAAGAACATGGTGCTACTCTGAAGCACAAGTGTGGTAAAAGGATAGTAACATTGCCCCTTTTTTTCCCTTTTTTTTGCAGGCTTCTTTGGCCCCCTTTTTAAAATTAGGCTTCTTTGGCCTCTTTTTTTTCTTGGGGCAATGCTCTAATAATGATGATCATCACACTTTTATTTACTTACAACTCAATATTACAACTCGATACTAGAACAAAGATATGGCTCTATATGAATGCCTCTGGCGGTGTACCGGGATGTGCAATGATCTAGCGTAGCAATGACATCAAAAAATGTGCAAGCCATGAAAACATCATGCTAGCTATCTTACGATCATACAAAGCAATATGACAATAAATGCTCAAGTCATGTATATGATGATGATGGAAGTTGCATGGCAATATATCTCGGAATGGCTATGGAAATCCCATGATAGGTAGGTATGGTGGCTGTTTTGAGGAAGATATAAGGAGGCTTATGTGTGATAGAGCATATCGTATCAGGGGCGAAGTTTGCACCAACTCTCGAGGTGAGAAAGGGCAATGCACGGTACCGAAGAGGCTAGCAATGATGGAAGGGTGAGAGTGCGTATAATCCATGGACTCAACATTAGTCATAAAGAACTCACATACTTATTGCAAAACTCTATTAGCTATCGAAATAAAGTACTACGCACATGCTCCTAGGGGGATAGATTGGTAGGAAAAGACCATCACTCATCCCCGACCGCCACTCATAAGGGAGACAATCAATAAATACCTCATGCTCCAGTTTCGTTACATAACGGTTCACCATACGTGCATGCTACGGGAATCACAAACCCCAACACAAGTATTTCTACAATCCACAACTACCCACTAGCATGACTCTAATATCACCATCTTTATATCGCAAAACTATTATAAGGAATCAAACATATCATATTCAGTGATCTACAAGTTTTATGTAGGATTTTATGACTAACCATGTGAATGACCAATTCCTTTCAACTCTCTAAATAGATATAAGTGAGGCAAGAGAGTTTAATTCTTTCTACAAAAGATATTCCCACGCTCTAACAAATATAAGTGAAGCAAAAGAGCTTTCTACAAATGGCGGTTTTCTATGTGAAGAGAAACAGGCAATCCAAACATCAAAAGATATAAGTGAAGTACATGAAGCATTCTATAAAGCCATACTCAAAACATATAAGTGAAGTGAAATCAGCATTCTATAAATCAACCATGGACTATCTCATACCAGCATGGTGCATAAAAGAAAAGTGAAAACTAAATGCAAAAGATGCTCCAAGATTTGCACATATCGCATGAACGAAACGAATCCGAAAACATACCGGTATTTGTTGAAGAAAGATGGGATGCCTTCCGGGGCATCCCAAAGCTTAGACGCTTGAGTCTCCTTGAATATTTACTTGGGGTGCCTTGGGCATCACCAAGCTTGAGCTCTTGCCTCTCCTCCTTCTCCTCACATCGAGACCTCCTCGATCTTCGAACACTTCATCCACACAAAACTCAACAGAAAACTCGGTAAGATCCATTAGTATAATAAAACAAATTACTACTCTAAGTATTGCTGCAAACCAATTCATATTTTGTTTTTGCATTGTAACTACTGTAATATAACTTTTCCATGGCTTAATCCACTGATATAAATCGATAGTTTCATCAAAACAAGCAAACTATGCATCAAAAACAGAATCTATCTTAAACAGGACAGTTTGTAGTAATCTGAACATTCACCATACCTCTGGTACTCCAAAAATTCTGCCAAAATTAGGAAAAATAAAAAATTTGTATAGAAAGACAATGCAAAACGTTTCAGAACCATTTGACGTTCCAGTAAAAAATGTAAAATCGCGCACTACAGCCAAAGTTTCTGTTCTGCACCGCACAAACCAACAAGCAATGTAAACTTCCTAAAGGCAAACCTTGGCACATTATTTTTATTTTTAAACTTTATAAAAGCACACAACAGAAATAAATGACTCTATAAAACTTCCGGGTTGTCTCCCTGGCAGCGCTTTCTTTAAAGCCATTAAGCTAGGCATATAGTGCTCAAGTAATGGATCCACCCGGATCCCAAGGTATATCAAAGCCAATTTTAATTAACAATGATTTGTAATTTAGTAGTGAGCACAAAGTAACATATATCATGTAATGACGAAGTCTAACTCTCTTTCTATGCATCGGCATGTCATAAAAGAACAATTTCATGCACACATAGTAAAGGCCTATGCATAGTATAAACAGTTTCTTGCAATTTTATCGTGTTGGAAACATAGAGAGGCGGAGATGTAGTTCCTCTCTCATAATAATTGCAAGTAGGAGAAGCAAGCACATGCATATGATATTCATCAAAATCATCATGTGCAACGGTAAAAGGCAAAACATCAATATAATCCTTAATAAGGGCAAACTTCTCCGATATAGTGTAGTCGGGAGAATTCAAAAAGATAATAGGACTATCATGCGTGGGTGCAATAGCAACAATTTCATGTTTAACATAAGGAACTATAGCAACTTCATCTCCATAAGCATAATTCATATTGGCATCTTGGCCACAAGCATAGCAAGCATCATCAAAAAGGGATATTTGAAAAGAATCAACGGGATCATAACAATCATCATAGCATTCATCCTTCGGTAAGCACGAAGGGAAATTAAACAATGTATGAGTTGAAGAGTTACTCTCATTAGAAGGTGGGCACGGGTGATCAATCCGATCTTCCTCCTTTTGTTCTTCGCTCTCCTCATCAGCTTTTTCATCCAATGAGCTCACAGTTTCATCAATTCCTTCTTCCATAGACTCCTGCAAAATATTAGTCTCTTCTTGGACAGCAGAGACTTTCTCAATAAAATCATCAATATCGGAATTGAATTCATAATTCTCATAGCAATATTTAGGTATAGCAAAATTTTCAGGTCTATAAACTGAATCATCAAAATCTTCAAACTCTTTAAACAAAGATTCAATTTCATAAGCACCCATAAAAGCAACGAATTCTTCTATCTGTTCCACATCATAGTAATCATATATACCATTAGCATAAGAAGCCAAGGTTTTATCATCATTAAATTTGCATGAAAAGGGAAGGTGTGGAGCCTTCATCCTAGAGCAAAAAGTATAATCATATCTCAAGCATAGTTCCCGAGCATACCAATGCAACATATGAATTTGATCCCATAATAGTTTCCCTTTCTGAGTCAAGCGATAATCCCTAAAGTATTCACGTTGATCCAACGTGTCTCCCATTACATAATTGAATGGGGTTTTCTCAGGATTATCAAAGTAGTACATAATACTTTTCACATAACCAGCATCGAGGTTTTTAGGAGGTTCCCCATCTCCATGAGTAGCAAGTACACCTAATTTTTTTGGTTTCGTGTTCCATATCCATAACTAAAGATAAAGAACAACTTAGAACAGCAAATAAAAATTACTTAGTGATAAAGCAAACAAGCACACACGAGAATATTCACCCCACGCTATGACTCCCCGGCAACGGTGCCAGAAAAAGGTCTTGATAACCCACAAGTATAGGGGATCAATTGTAGCCTCTTTCGTAAGTAAGAGTGTCGAACCCAACGAGGAGCTAAAGGTAGAACAAATATTCCCTCAAGTTCTATCGACCACCGATACAACTCTACGCACGCTTAACGTTCGCTTTACCTAAAACAAGTATGAAACTAGAAGTACTGTGTAGGTGTTGTTGGATAGGTTTGCAAATATATAAAGAGCGTGTAAATAAAAACTAGGGGCTGTTTAGATAAAGACACAATAAAGTTAGTATAGCGAGTGTGGAAAAGTGGTGGTAGGAGTAGCAAAATTGTCCCTAAGTAATTGACTACTTTACTAGACCGATAGCAAGTTTTATGTGGGAGAGGCCACTGCTAGCATGCCATCCCTGACTTGGAATTCTATGCACTTATGATTGGAACTATTAGCAAGCATCCGCAACTACTAATGTTCATTAAGGTAAACCCAACCATAGCATTAAGATATATTGGTCCCCCTTCAATCCCGTATCAATTTCTATGCTAGGTTGAAGCTTCTGTCACTCTTGCCCTCCAATACACAATCCTATCAACATACAACTAACCCTATGGTGTGATCCACGCGAGCGCTCATATGATAGGCACCAAAGGACAACAACATAACCACAAGCAAATTAAATCAATCATAGCAATTCACCAATTACCGATAGGACAACGAAAATCTACTCAGACATCATAGGATGGCAACACATCATTGGATAATAATATGAAGCATAAAGCACCATGTTCAAGTAGGGGGTACAGCGGGTTGCGGGAGAGTGGACCGCTGTAGATAGATGGGGGAAGGTGATGGAGATGTTGGTGAAGATGAGGGAGGTGTTGGTGAAGATCACGGTGATGATGATGGCCCCGACGGCGTTCCGGCGCCACCGGAAGCGAGGGGGAGAGAGCCCCCCTTCTTCTTCTTCTTCCTTGACCTTCTCCCTAGATGGGAGAAGGGTTTCCCCTCTGGTCCATGGTCTCCATGGCGTGGGAGGGGCAAGAGCCCCTTCGAGATTGGATCTGTCTCTTTGTCTCTCTCTGTTTCTGCGTTCTGGATTCTGGCCTTTCACCGTTTCTTTTATAACCGGAGATCCGTAACTCCGATTGGATTGAAATTTGAACACGATTTTAATCCGGATATTAGCTTTCTTGCGGCGAAAGAAGGGCAACAACCGCCTTACGGGGTGTCCACGAGGGTCAGGGGCGCGCCTGCCCCCTTAGGGCGCGCCCCCTGCCTCGTGGCCCCCTCGGGCATCGTCTTGCGATGATTCCACTTCCCAAAAATCAGATATATTCCAAAAAATCTGCGTCAGTTTTTATTCCCTTTGGACTCCGTTTGATATGGATTTTCTGCGAAACAAAAAAACATGCAACAAACAGGAACTGGCCCGGGCACCGGATCAATATGTTAGTCCCAAAAATAGTATAAAAAGTTGCCAAAAGTATGTAAAACTTGTAGAATATTGGCATGGAACAATCAAAAATTATAGATACGACGGAGACGTATCAATAGTCGACCAAACTTTTTCATACAAGTATCCGAGAGCAAGAATATTAAAGGATATATATGATATTCAGTCCGCATATCATAGAGAGAAGCTTCTGGTGTAAGCAACCCAATCTTCTTCTGCATGCTACCAAAAAAGCTTACAATGCAAGGCTCCTCAATCTTCATGTGGATGACTTCTCGTGCATGGTACTCAGGCTTCTTCAGTAAGCTACTGCAAAAGCTTCCGACATAAGGTACCGAGGCTTCCTCAGCAAGCCATTAATGGGGGGAGCTTCTGAAGTACGGTACCAGTCTTCTTCAGCAAGCTGCCTGACAAAAGCTTCGAACACAAGCTATTCGGTTTTCCTCAGCACGATACTCTCGGCGGCTTCCAACACAAGCTGTCCAATCTTACGCAGTACGACAATGGTGAAATATTTTACATAGTGAGTGGCAGCATATGGGAGTGTATCCCAAGACGCAGATCTGCAACAGTTTTGACTGAAGCAAGAATCAGCCAGTACACAAGTGTCTGCCTCGGAAAGGAAATACTCAACTACAGATACTTCTATATATATTGTGAGCATGTTGCCCAGGTCACGCAAGTCACTCGTACGATGATGAAATCACGGCAAGAATCTGACAACCTCACCAGTAATGCTAGAACAAGGAAACGAGTTATACACCCTAATGTGATGCAAGGACCGACAAAGTATGAAATAAGAAAAAAATTGGGACTCGGCAGTGATTATCAAGGCCAGTTTCCCTCACACTCAACAAAGTGATATCATTAACCTTTGTCACTGTCTGATATGATTGACGACAACAGTGAGCTTAGTACAAGCACACGTGAACCAGGTATATATATTCTATGACCCGAACGGGGATAAAGTAAGGATATCGGGATATTACACCTAACGGTACCTATGGTCGCACGACGAATTGAGGATATATATGGCCAAGCTCTTTCCAACAAAAGATCCAGACAAAGAAAGCAATAATGAAGAAGCAAGACCAACCGTATAGGTATCATACTTGTTGCATCAACAAAAGGGTACAAATACCCAGGACGGCCTGATTCAGTATCAATCACCATGAACATATGCCCAAGGGGTCTACTCCATTTTGAAAAGGACCTCATATCAAGGCAACCCGTTTGTCTAGCTGTATATGCTCAGAATCTTCAGTATGGTATACCCAAGTCTGTCACGTCAGACCAAAGGCTAGCTCAACAGATTGACTTCAGTGATAGTGTTAAAGCATCACATGGCACTACTATCCACATGGATATACTGACAGAATGAGTGATAAAAATATGGGACAACAGTCTCGAAGCAGGTGCCCTCCCATTTGGGAATCAGTTAAAGGATAGTCTACCGTGAACAACATTCTTCTCCCAGAACCACCGTCAGTCAAGTATGTGGATACTATCGTTATAAGGCCATACTCCTTTATACTGGTCACAACCATCGACAGTCGAATCTTTGGTACATGTTTGATACTCAAGATACTGGAGCTAGCCAAGATGTTCAGGAATCCCTGTGAGAAGTCAGATTCTGCCTGGAGAATGGTTATGATTCACATCACTGTTTTGAACTCGGGGGACATGCATCTATTTGAGCAACCCAATGCAAGGAGTAAAAGATTGGGTGTCCATCGGGAAGGTCTGTTCACAACTCCATGGAATGTTATCGGTGCTGGATATAAGAATGACACATCCATGGAAAACCACTCTTGGACTTGTGAGAAGGGCACATGTGGTGTTCATGATAAGCTACCGCACCCCAACTAAGCGGACAGATACAAAAGAATTGGAATCAGAGTAACATATGAGGTAAGATCTGTCAGAATGAAGATATAGTGAAGCAAACCACCCCAGGCAAGGCAGTCAGTCATATTGATAGAGGTAAAGGTGTCCCGTCTTTCGATGAGATGATGGATATCGCTTTGGTGGAAGTCGACTTTGACGATCCGACTACGAACGTGCGATGACGTCGCGCCTTAGCAATCGCTAAACCAACTCCGAGAGGTTATTGACCACGCCGGAGCACGATCAACCTGACCACGAGGGTCCTTTTCCTGCGAGCAAATGAAGAACAAACAAGAAACTGAGATTGCAATCTGGATATTGCGAATATAAGATGAAAGCTTTATTGATCAAGGTGGGGTTCTGTGACGCCTTTGTCTGGTCGTTGAACACAAATGAAGTACGCGAAGTTGCAGCTATGGCGAACTTTTAATCTAAACAAAACCCAAAGTCTAAACGACGCCCTAAGGGCTGTATATATGGAGGAAGAGGAGGGAATTTCGTGGCCCTTGGGGCAGGGGTCCGAAACCAACCCTATCTCTTGTTTCCCCACACATACGGACTCTAAAAACAGCCTATACTCAAGTATTTCGAAATTACATGGGCCTGGCCCAATAATAAGGTGACGCAGCACCTAGAATAGCCTCTGGACGAAAGTTATGAAGTAGCATCTTGTATATTTCGTCCAAGGCTTCATGCACGCATTATGGTGGCTTCAACGTGTTGAAATCATCACTTGTAACTCCGTTCTTGTTCCCCGTGCGCATGCCATCATCTCCATGCTTGTCTTGCTCCAATGTTCATACTTCTCAAAGCTAGGCCCTTTATTTGTAAGCAAAACAAATGTATCCAATTTAGGCAGCATCATATTCTCATGAACATTAGAATCATTACCAAGAAACGAAAGTACCTGGTAATTTAATTGGCGTGTGCGAGCTCTAGTAATTGGTCCAGTATGTATAGCAGCAGGGGCTGTGGGTGTAACAATGGTATTGATGTCCTCATCATCCTCCCCTTCTTGAAATGAAGTCGTCCACGACGGAAGCTCATCTCCCTCATCCAAATAAGGCTTCAAATCTGCAATGTTAAAAGTGGGACTAACGCCAAAATCTGCAGGCAGCTCAAGCTTATATGCATTATCATTTATTTTCTCTAACACCTTAAAAGGACCATCAGCACGTGGCATTAGCTTTGATTTGCGCAAATCAGGAAATCTATCCTTACGCAAATGTAACCAAACAAGATCTCCAGGTGGAAACACAACATGTTTTCTACCCTTATCTCCAGCAAGTTTATATTTAGCATTCATACGCTCAATGTTTTCCTTAGTTAACTCATGCATTTTTAAGATCAATTCAGCACATTGTTTAGCATCAAAATTAACCTTCTCCGAAGATGGAAGAGGCAACAAATCAATAGGTGCACGAGGTAGGAAACCATACACAATTTCAAAAGGGCACATCTTAGTAGTAGAATGCAATGAACGATTATAAGCAAACTCAATATGAGGCAAGCATTCTTCCCACATTTTCTTATTATTCTTCAAAACAGCCATAGTAGACAATGTTCTATTGACTACTTCAGTTTGTCCATCAGTTTGGGGGTGACAAGTAGTACTAAAAAGCAGTTTAGTCCCCAACTTAGCCCATAAACATCTCCAAAAGTGGCTAAGAAATTTAGTATCACGATCGGAAACAATAGTATTTGGCACACCATGCAAACGAATAATTTCACGGAAGAACAAATCAGCAACATTAACAGTATCATCGCTTTATGACATGGTATAAAGTGTGCCATTTTTGAGAATCTATCCACAACAACAAATATGCTATCCCTCCCCTTCTTTGTTCGAGGTAAACCTAAAACAAAGTCCATAGATATATCCTCCCAAGGAACACTAGGTACGGGCAAAGGCATATATAAACCATGAGGATTGAGTCGTGACTTAACTTTTTGACATGTAGTGCAGCGAGCAACAAAACGCTCAACATCCCGTCTCATCTTTGGCCAAAAGAAATGTGTAGCAAGTACGTCCTCCGTCTTCTTCACGCCAAAGTGTCCCATTAATCCCCCTCCATGCGCCTCCTGCAACAACAAAAGACGTAGAGAGCTAGCTGGAATGCATATCTTGTTAGCACGGAACACAAATCCATCATTAACGACAAACTTGTTCCAGGTTCTTCCTTCTTTACAATTCTGCAAAACATCTTTAAAATCAACATCATGCACATATTGATCTTTGATGGTCTCCAAACCAAATATTTTGAAGTCAAGTTGTGACAGCATAGCATCGCGACGAGACAATGCATCAGCAATAACATTTTCTTTACCCTTCTTGTGTTTAATGACATAAGGGAAAGTTTCAATGAATTCAACCCATTTAGCATGTCTACGATTCAGTTTAGCTTGACTTTTAATATGTTTCAAAGATTCATGATCAGAATGTATAACAAATTCTTTGGGCCATAAATAATGTTGCCATGTTTCTAAAGTCCGAACAAGAGCATATAGTTCTTTATCATAAGTAGAATAATTCAGACTAGGCCCACTCAATTTTTCAGAAAAGTATGCAACAGGTTTACCATCTTGTAATAACACACCTCCTAATCCAATTCCACTAGCATCACATTCAAGCTCAAAAGTCTTATTAAAATCAAGAAGTTGGAGTAAAGGAGCGTCTGTCAACTTATCTTTCAATACCGTGAAGGCTTCTTCCTGTGCGGTACCCCAAACAAAAGGCACATCCTTCTTTGTAAGCTCATTGAGAGGTGCAGCAATGGTGCTGAAATCTCTCACAAAACGCCTATAGAACCCAGTGAGGCCAAGGAAACTCCTCACTTGTGTGACCGTTTTGGGCTGCGGCCAACTCTCAATAGCTTCAATCTTGGCTTTATCAACTTCAATTCCCTGTGGAGTAACAACATAGCCAAGAAAGGATACTCGGTCGGTGCAAAAGGTGCACTTCCCAAGGTTACCAAACGAACGTGCATGACGTATAGCAATAAAAACAGCACGTAAATGTTCCAAATGTTCTTCCAAAGATTTGCTATAAATCAGTATATCATCAAAATAGACTACCACAAATCGTCCAATGAAAGCACGTAAAACTTCGTTCATTAGTCTCATGAAAGTACTAGGTGCATTAGTTAACCCAAAAGGCATGACTAACCACTCATATAAACCAAACTTAGTTTTAAATGTTGTTTTCCATTCATCTCCCAGTTTCATACGAATTTGATGGTATCCACTACGCAAATCAACTTTGGAAAATATTGTAGAGCCACTCAATTCATCAAGCATATCATCTAGCCTAGGAATAGGATGACGATAACGAATAGTAATATTATTAATGCCTCTACAATCAACACACATACGCGACGTAGCATCCTTTTTAGGCACAAGTATAATAGGAACAGCACAAGGACTAAGAGATTCGCGTATATAACCTTTGTCGAGCAGCTCCTGTACTTGACGCATAATCTCCTTCGTCTCCTCTGGATTGGTACGGTATGGTGCACGGTTGGGTAGCGATGCACCGGGAATTAAGTCAATTTGATGCTCAATCCCTCGAATAGGTGGTAATCCCGGTGGCACGTCTTGTGGAAAGACGTCAGCGAACTCCTGCAAAATGTTAGTGACAGCAGGGGGCAAAGAGGAAGGCACGTCCCCGAATGAAAATAATGCCTCTTTGCACACAAAAGCATAGCAAACAGATTTGCTGAAATCTAGCTCATCAATATCAGATTTTGTGGCAAGTAAACATGCACTTTTCAATTTAATTTCAGAAACAACACTAGATGGTTTATTATTAGGTTTCATTTGTTGCTCAAATTCTTTTGCCACAATCTGATTTTCACTCTTATTTTTCTCCTCTTTTGCTTTATTATCTCTATTAATGTCATCTTTCAAAATGGAATCAGGAGTCATAGGAAGCAAAGTAATATTTTTATCCTTATGAACAAGAGTATACTGATTGTTTCTACCATGGTGTACAGAATTTTTATCAAATTGCCATGGTCTACCAAGTAATAAGGAACATGCTTGCATGGGTACCACATCACAATCAACATAATTAGCATATGTAGAGATACTAAAATGCACACGAACAGTAGGTGTTACCTTAACCTTGCCGCTGTTGTTGAACCATTGGATGTAGTAAGGATGTGGATGTGGTCTTGTGGTGAGAGATAGCTTCTCCACCATCTCCATCTAGCCAAGTTGTTACAGCTCCCTCCATCTATGATGACGCGAACAGAACGTTCCTTCACAACTCCCTTTGTATGGAACAAATTATGCCTCTGATTTTGCTAGGCTTGTGTGACCTACACACTCAAAACACGTTGAGGAACTAAACATTCATACCTGTCAGCGTCTTCAGGAGCCATGTATTGCGTCTCATTTTCAGAATCATCTCCACCATGTTCTTCACGTGTAATAAGAGCCAAAGTCTCCTCATCATAGTCACTAGCGGACTCATACCCACCATCCTCAGTAGCAATCATCACACGCTGAGATTTGCATTCTCTCGCATAATGTCCTCTTCCCTTACAACGACGACAAATAATATCACTTGTGTGCCCTGTTGACGCCATGGAAGAAGAAGAGCTCTGCGCAGGCCCGGCAGGTGTGCTCTTGGCAGAGAGTGGTGGTTGTGCCTGCTTTCTTGTATCACGGCTGGAGGTGGCACCTGATGGAGGTGATGGTGAAGTGGAAGTAGAGGATGCACGTGGTGTCCATGATGAAGGTCGACCTACAGAAAAGTTAGTTCGCGCCAATGGCTGTCGATCCTGCACTTCACGTTCAGCTTTACAAGCAAGATGGAATAAACGAGTGATATTATTATAATCCTTATACTCTAGAATGGTGTGAATCTCTTTATTTAATCCACCCATAAAACGTGCAAGCATAGCTTCATTCTCCTCAACAATACCACATCTAATCATGCCAGTTTGTAATTCCTGATAATATTCTTCTACAGAATTTTTCCCTTGTCTTAAGCGCTGCACTTTTTGAAGTAATTCACGTTGATAATATGGTGGAACCCAACGAGTACGCATAGCAGTTTTCAAAGCAGCCCAAGTAGCTGGAACAGGATATAATCTACAATGTTCAGACCACCAAACACATGCAAAGCTAGTGAAAGCACAAACAGCAGCAGGAACACGTCTCTCCTCAGGATATTGTAAACATGTAAATCGTTGTTCAGTTTCTAACTCCCAAGATATATATCAGGAACATATCTACCCTCAAATGGTGGAATATTCAATTTCAGTTTAGGGAGATGGTCATGATCTCGTACCTGAGGTGGTGGTGCCGGCCTACCGTTGCAAATATATACCTGAGGTCGACCTGCTGGTGGTGGTGCTGGTGGCTGCACGTAGTTCTGATTTTGATCAACCTCATCCTCATAATCGCCCGCATAATCGTCATCCTCCTTAGCCGCCGCAGTAGCAGGAGCCAAAGAAGCATCAACAGTAAGTGCAGCGGCACCCGAATTTTGACCAGTCTCAATTGGAACGCGCTGTGCTCGTCCCACTTGATTTGGAAGGCGGCGTTGGATATGTGGTTGTTGTTGTTATAGAGGTGCGACATATGCAGCCGGGGGTGGTTGGGGAAGACGCTTGAGTAATTCAGTAAACTTGTTATCCAGCTTTGTCTCGAACGACTTCTCCACGGCATCTATCTTCTCCATAGCCTCTTCAAATCTGTTTAGCACATCTCCCACCTGGCCACTCATCATTTGCTGAAATTTATCATGCAACTCCTTGTTCGTCATGTTCTCCCAATCAGTCTCATCGGCTTGTGATCCTGCCATGGTTAGCAGCAATAGAAACACAAAAGAATATGATCCTACAGACTACTAGGAAGTGGTGGTGATGGTGGTGTGTCACAAATCCTTCAAGCGAATCTCAAATTCTTACCAGTTCTTACCCAGCAGCAGGTGGTGATCGGCAACCGTTGTAGTCAAAACTCTCAAAGCTTGGATAGAGCGATTATCAGGGAGAGTCAAACGCACGATGTAGATGTATGTGGAGCTGGGAAGGCTTATAATATGGTAGCAGAGATGGTCAGCAATAATCAATTCAGAGATGCAAAGTTGAATAAACGCTCAACGACGGTACTGTGCTGGTCCTAGGCTAGACCATGCTAGAGACGCGAGCCTAGAACACTAACAAAATCACGGCGCTGCACGTAAACAAGGGAAAAGCACACTCTGGAATTTTTTTTTGCTCTTTTTTTTCGCGCTCCTTTTTTTTTGCGAAAAATCACTATAATGGCGAGTGTCTCAAAATCTTCCCAGGTCAAACTGACAGGATAGGCACAAAAATATTTTGACTATTTTTTTTCGGAAATCAGGGCAGCGATGACGAAAAAAGTGCGACAAAAAATCACTATGATGGCGAGTGTCTCAAAACACTCCCCGGGACCTAAAAATAGGATAGGGAAAATATTTTTGGTCGCCGAAATTTTGGCCTAAAAACTGCCCGGGGGTCTCGAGACTTTTTTTTTCCGAGACCTACTCAGGCAAGGAAACACGAAACGGAAAATAGATGGATCTCTAAAACAAACCGAATATGAAAAGAACTCGGATTGGTGGTGGATATATGGTGGTAGGATATGGCAGCGGTGGTGGTATATGGTAGCGGTGGTGGTATATGGATACGGATCGGTGGTGGTATATGGATACGGATTGGTGGTGGTATATGGATACGAATCGGTGGTGGTATATGGATACGGATTGGTGGTGGTATATGGATACGGATTCAAAGCGGTGGTGGGTAAGCAATGGTGGTAGATGGCAAGGCGATGATGATGATGCGGCGGCGGCGTGACAACTTATGACGAGAACTCGAAACTCTAAAAGACTAGACTCTAAGACCAGCAACTTGACACGACGATGCAACCGCAAATTCAACAAAGCAAAAACCCTAAAAAGATTATGCAAAGGCTCAGATTGGTTCGGATATGATGAACTAACCCTAATAATTTTTTTATGTGTGGCTTTTTCGTGGACTGTAGGTATGAAGAACAGACTCGATCTAAACTACGAAAAACTGTAAAATCTCACCGAGCAACCTGGAAATCTGATACCACTTGATAGAGGCAAAGGTGTCCCGTCTTTCGATGAGATGATGGATATCGCTTTGGTGGAAGTCGACTTTGACGATCCGACTACGAACGTGCGATGACGTCGCGCCTTAGCAATCGCTAAACCAACTCCGGGAGGTTATTGACCACGCCGGAGCACGATCAACCTGACCACGAGGGTCTGTTTCCTGCGAGCAAACGAAGAACAAGCAAGAAACTGAGATTGCAATCTGGATATTGCGAATATAAGATGAAAGCTTTATTGATCAAGGTGGTGTTCTGTGACGCCTTTGTCTGGTCGTTGAACACAAACGAAGTACGTGAAGTTGCAGCTATGGCGAACTTTTAATCTAAATAAAACCCAAAGTCTAAACGACGCCCTAAGGGCTATATATATGGAGGAAGAGGAGGGAATTTCGTGGCCCTTGGGGCAGGGGTCCGAAACCAACCCTATCTCTTGTTTCCCCACACATACGGACTCTAAAAACAGCCTATACTCAAGTATTTCGAAATTACATGGGCCTGGCCCAATAATAAGGTGACGCAGCACCTAGAATAGCCTCTGGACGAAAGTTATGAAGTAGCATCTTGTATATTTCGTCCAAGGCTTCATGCATGCATTATGGTGGCTTCAACATGCTGAAATCATCACTTGTAACTCCGTTCTTGTTCCCCATGCGCATGCCATCATCTCCATGCTTGTTCTTGCTCCAATGTTCATCCTTCTCAAAGCTAGGCCCTTCATTTGTAAGCAAAACAAATGTATCCAATTTAGGCAGCATCATATTCTCATGAACATTAGAATCATTACCAAGAAACGAAAGTACCTGGTAATTTAATTGGCGTGCGCGAGCTCTAGTAATTGGTCCAGTATGTATAGCAGCAGGGGCTGTGGGTGTAACAATGGTATTGATGTCCTCATCACATATGAACTTCAATGGGAACATCATATAAAGGAAAAACGATACCCGAGTTGGAAACAGTTTCCTTTAGTCAGAATATTCATACTTGTTCCCTGAGCAACCAAATCTCGAGGACGAGATTTCTTTAAGGGGGGAAGGTTTGTCACACCCTGATTTTTGGCCCTTTCTTTTTCTTTTGGATTTATTTGAATTTTGCTTTGGATTTCTTTTACTATGGCTCTGTGGTCTGGAAACATGGGAAGATTAATTCTTCTTCCTTTCCAAAGTGGCTTCTCAATACCAAATCCATCCCAAGACCATCTCCATTTCCATTTCCATCTTAGCCCAAACCCAAATTCTTTTCTTTGGAATATTCCTTTTTTATTAAAGGAATCATCCTTTTTGCCCTACGTTGTGAAGCAACCTAGATTTCTGTCTTTCCCAAAATTCCCACAAAATTCTCAATATTCCTTTGGACCATATGAACCTTAGATGTGAGAAATTATTCAATATTCCATGGTCATTGTGAGCATACCATCCAATCTTTGATTTTGGTCACATTTTCAGGTTGTGAAGCAATTATATTTTATATTGCTCCATAAATTCTGAAATTTAACCAGAACCTTCTCCTACCTATATAAACTCCCTCCACCAAATTTGGGCTCATTTCATCACCCATTATTTTTCTATAATTTTCCCAAGTTTCTGTCCAGCAAGAACCACTTTGAAGGAAGTACCATTTTGGCGTGTCCAATTGGTATGAAATTTTTACAGTGTGTTCATGTGCATATATGATCATCCTCCTTCAAATTTCAACTCAATCGAATCATCCATTTGAGCACAGCTTCATCTTTTGTGTTTCTATCCAGTGGGGCAGTTTGTGAAGCAAGTGCTAGATAACTTCATCCATTTGAGCTGAAAATTTGCAGAGATAATCACCATAGTATGTGATCACACTTAGCAAAAAATCAGCATATATTCCCAAGTGTATCTTCCCCAGTACACAACAAACACCTTGTTGTTCCTTTGTCTTCGAGCAAGCTGCGGTTGATTCATGGATCCATGTTCTTGTTTCTTTGCTTCTTGACTCTATGTGAGGAATTACTAATCTAGCAGACACGATTTGGCCGAGCAGAGGGTGTTCCCTTGCTGAGTCCACGCGGTGACCACGTGGCTGGCAAGCCTGTGCCCGCGCTCTAGCGGTTGGAACCCTCATCCTCGTCTGTTTCTTCGATCTCTCAACAGCTCTCCATGTCCAGGAGCTTCATCTTGGCCGCGCCCTCGCCCTGGACCCCGCTCCCCCTCCTAGTTCTTCGTCCTCATGCGTCGGTAGCCATGCCCGTGGGCGCATAGTGCACTAGCTGACCGGACTTCTTCCTCCCTGCGTCTGCCCCCTCTGCTCCTCTGGTGCTCCCTGACCCTCTCTTGTCACCGTTCGAACCTTTCCTCGAGCGCGTGCGGACGCGGTCGTGCCGGAGCAGCGGCCACGCATCCTCGGTGGTCGCCGGCCACGGCCTCGGCACTATGGCTATATAAGCCAGACCCGAGGTCCTTCGAGTTAACCATCGGCCCTCCTCTCCCTCCTAGCTCCCTCCTTGACCCTCTACCCTGAGCTCCCAGTGTCGAATTCCTACACTCCAGCCACCATTGCCGTCTCGGCCTCCACCTAAATTTCGGCTAGCCGAATCCTCTCCCTCCCTGATACCACCACCATACAACCCATCGAACTCCTGTGGATCTCCCCTGATCCTCGCCTCGACAGTCGGAGTCCCACATGTTGTGTTCTACGATAGGGTGCGTCGACTGCAAATTAAAATTTCCTACGCACAGAACAACCAAGAGCATGCTACGGGAGATGGATCACAGTTTGTTACCACTAGACGCGCAGTGCCGTGCAGCGAAAGAAGAGTTGGGGCAGCGCGTCCGCGTGGATCGTCTCCTCCTCGTCCGATCTCCCTTGAACAGCCGGTCGTCGGTTCCCACATACAGGTTTACCGGAGCAGTGCAAGTGCACCGCCTCTAACGGTATCCGCGCGTGTAGAGGAATGCCATGCGACGGACTGCTAGGTCCGATCACACAGTCGGTGTCGAGTGGAGGTGGCTATTCGCAACACATGCAAACCCTAGTGATAGCGCCGAAGCGATCAACCGCATGAGTGTGCCACACCCAACTTTATATAGGCGTACGTCGCGGGCTCAACACTTGGGGCCTCGCACGACCCTAAAGCCCATAAGTCTACTCGGCTACAATCCGAATACAGCTCGGATCACATCCGACCAGTGTCCTCGGATCTGACCTCGTAGGTTCCTTCCCTTAAGCACGCGAACCCTTAGGTTCAAGCCGGCTTGGTCGCAGTTCGGATCACCTCCGAACTGCACGGTTGGTAGCGGCCCCTAGCAAGGCATGTCGAACACCAAGCGGACTATGAAGTTGGGTAGGCGAACCTGTACATCATACTTCCATTCCTTTTGCCACACGATATATGTTGTCGGGCTCAAGGCGAGTCTGTCATCCTTGTGCTAGCCCGACCTCTTTCTCGTTCCAGTGATACCGACCACAAACCAGATTATCTCATAATCCTTGTCGCATGGCCATGCTTATCCTGGTCAGATCACACGAGGGTTCAAGAGTATATCTCTCCTAATCGGAGGGGCAAACCCCATCTTGCTCAACCATGTCTCGCAGCATGGGTCTGGACAAGCCTGAAAACTACCTTGGTAACTACCCAGTCATGGAGTAGCGTTTAGTCAGCCCAAAGCAAGTCTGTTACCATCCCGAGTACATGTGCCAGCTCAGGTCTTAGGACATAGAAGGTATGTTGTACTAGAGACACACAGATGACATATCGCTGCATCTCATAGTTGGGACTGTCCGACACGGACCTTATCTCGACTCAGATCCGACTACGTCGAATCCAACCAGATCCTTCCAAGTCCATATTATCCGATTAGCATCCAATGCTCCATGGCTAGTGAGACCAAGCCATCGACCGTGTCATATGCTAGTCTAGTTGGCTGCGCGTCCACACGGCCCTTTTGACAAGGGACCTTTTAGGACAGTCATCATACAGTGCATAGTCCCACAAACAAGTCACATACTTGGTGATACACATCATTGATAATGTCCAAGTACTATCTTTATTCATAAACACATATGAAATATCATCATACATGATTGCCTCTAGGGCATATCTCCAACAGTCTCCCACTTGCACTAGAGTCAATCAAATAGACATCGAATGCCCATAGCTCTAATGTGCCCCTCATGTTTGGGTTGTGGAAGCGGCTTAGTCAATGGATCTGCAACATTTGCATCCGTGTGAATTTTGCATAACTCTACATCACCATTCTTTACGATATTTCGTAATAGGTGATATTTCCAATCTATGTGTCTGACGTTGTGGTGATTCCTCGGCTCCTTGGCTTGTGCGATGGCACCAGAAATTATCACAATAAAGTTCCAACTGTTTTACCGAGGCTGGGAAAATACCAAGATCATCCAGAAAATGCCGGATCCAAACACCTTCCTTTGCAGCTTCACAAGCTGCAATGTATTCGGCTTCTGTGGTAGAATCGGCCACCGTATCTTCCTTGGAACTCATCCAGCTCACTGCTCCTCCGTTCATGACGTACACGAATCCGGACTATGATCGACAATCATCTCTGTCGGTTTGGAAACTAGCATCGGCATAACCCCTTATGGCGAGCTCTTCCTCACCTCCATAAACTAGGAACATCTCTTTAGTCCTTTTCAGGTACTTCAAAATAGTCTTTACCGCTGCCCAGTGACTCTCAAAGGGTTTAGCCTGGTATCTGCTTGTTAGGCTTATTGCAAAAGCAACATCAAGCCTTGTACATATCATGGCATACATGATGGATCCGATTGCCGATGCATACGGAATCCTACTCATCCTGCTTCGCTCATCAGAAGTCGAAGGACTCTGAGTCTCGCTTAGCCTTATACCATGTGAGAGTGGCAAGAACCCTTTCTTCGCCTCACTCATGTTGAACCGCTTCAACACTTTATCTATGTACGTGCTCTGGCTTAAGCCGAGCAGCCTCCTCGATCTATCTCCATAGATCTTAACGCCTAAAATATACACTGCCTCACCAAGGTCCTTTATCGAAAACTTGCCATTCAATGACTCCTTGACCGAGTTCAGCATCGAAATATCGTTCCCGATCAACAATATGTCATCCACATACAAGATCAAAAACACTATCGAGCTCCCACTTAACTTCTTGTATAAACAAGCGTCCTCTTCGCTTTTGATGAAACCGAGACCAGTGATGACCTCATCAAAACGAATATTCCGGCTCCGAGATGCTTGCCTCAACCCGTAAATGGATCTCTTGAGCTTGCATACCTTACTAGTGCTAGTCGGATCAACAAAACCCTCGGGCTGTATCATATACACGTCCTCAGTTAAATTTCCGTGAAGGAAAGCCGTCTTGACATCCATCTGCCATATCTCGCAATCGAAATATGCAGCTATAGCTACTATGATCCTCACCGACTTCAGCATCGCTACCGGCGAGTAAGTCTCGTCGTAGTCAATTCCTTGAACTTGTCCATAACCCTTAGCAACAAGCCGAGCTTTGTGGATCTGAACATTTCCATCCACATCCGTTTTCTTCTTAAAGACCCATTGTCACATCCCTAGCTCCTGGCAATGCACTAGGCTAGCTTCATGTGTGCATCATGTTTAAATTTTGCCTAAACTTGAAATGGGGATGTTCAAACCCTAGCACCAAATGAAATCCAACTAGGATCACAATGAAATATTTTCAATGATCCCAAAATGCCCTTTGGAAATGTTCATCATTTCTGATAAAGGTAAAAACCTCTGCCAAAAATGATAAACATATTTCTAGGTCATTTCTGGATTTTTGAATTAACTCATATTATATTTGAATTGGGGCATTTAAATCCTATAAATATTTTAGATGCTCTAATAATTCTGAAACTAGTTGAGAGCTGTTGGCAATAATCTCAACAGTGCCCACAAATATTTTCAGGATTTTTGGAAATGCTCTGGCAGTTTTAATAAAGCCAAAACAATTGTAGAAAATAGAAAACAGAAAACAATAGAAAGGTGAGAGAGAGGAACCTCACCTGGGCTTACCTGGCGGCCCAAGTGGCCGGCCCAGCCCACCACCGCAGCCCCTCTGTCGCCTTCCTCGTCGCGCCAGTAGGCAGGGGCGCGTGCCCGGCGCGCGCAGCCACACGTCGGCCACCTCCTCCCTGCCTGGCTACCTCCTCCTCCCCCTGGACGTCTCTCGCAGCACCACGCCACCCCCTGGAACTCTCTCACTCTCTCCCGACCTCTTCCCCCTCCTCTGCTCTCTCTCCCTCTCTGCCCGAGCGGAGCTCGTCGCCGCCGTACGCCGTAGACGCAGTCTCCGTGATCCCCTCGCCTCCCCGACGTGTCCACTAGCATCGCCACGCCTCCCTCGTCCTCTCCGTCCAGCCATGCCTCGCCGGAGGCCCTGCATCGACACCATCTTCATCATCTTCGTCGCCGGCCACCGGAGATCCCTCTCGCCGCCCCGCTCGCTCCGGTGCTTCTCCAAGCACGCCGAGGCCACCTCTGCACTTGCCGTGAGCTCCTCTACCGATCCCCCTACTCCCATGTCCATTAGCTCATCGTAGCCCTTGTTTCCGTCAAGACCGAGACCTCACCGGCGCCGGACTTGTCGCCGTCGTCGTTTTGGTTTGCCTCCGTCCAAACCGAGCGCGTCACTGCACTCAGTGCACTCCCAGGAGCCCGTAGCGCCCACCAGCTCCTCCTCCCATGCACCGTAGCGCCGAACCCGTCGCTGCTCGAACTCCGGCCGCTGCCTTGGAGCTCGCCGTCGTCGGCTCCGGCCACCATAGGCCCGGCCTCCACCACCACTCGACGCGCGCCTGCAAGAGCTCTCCAACGAGCCCAAGGACGGCCTCGTCCGTGTGGGCGTTTTCCGAGCCGCGCCGCCGTCTTGGGCCTCGCCGGCGTCGAGTCGCCGGTGGGTTTGACCCACTTTGACCCCGGCTGGGCCCCGCCTAGAGACTATGACATGTGGGGCCGGCCCTAACTGGATTAGTTAGGTGTTAGTTAGTGCTAATCACCGCTGTTAGGTGTTAATCCCCTCGCTAAAGCAACCCTGAGCCAATGACATGTGGGCCCAGCCCTGCTGACATTTTTGTTAGAATTAGTCTAACCCTAATTAACCCAGTTAACTAACTGAGTCACTGGCCTGTGGGCCCCACTGGTCAGGTTTAACCTGGGCTGGCGCCTTTGATCAGCTGACGTCACCCCGACGTCATGCTGACGCAGTATTACATTTTCTGGATTTATTTTTAATCAGGAAATTCCAGAAAATGCCCAAAACTTCAAAAATTCATAGAAATTAATCTGTAACTCCAAATGAAAAGATTTATATATGAAAATTGATCAGAAAAGTCCAATCTTTCCATCTGTAATGGTTTCATGCATATCAGAACACTTTAACCTTGCTGTTTAAGTGAAACAAGTTAATGCACCTTTTTGACTTCAGAAAATGGGTTTGCATTTGAATCTTTGGTTCAAATGGACTCATTTCAATCTGTTCTAGCTTGCATTAGCCCAAAACACATTCATATTGCCATGTCATAGCATGCATCATATTGTTGCATATCGCATGTGTTGATTGTGTTCGATGTGTCTTTCATGGTAGGTTCTGCCTCCGAGGATACCCTCGATTATCCGACTGAAGGGCAGTATCCTACTACCACTCCATCAGGCAAGCAAAACCCCCTTGTTCATTCCGATACAACCCACCCTCTCGCTCCTGCTCTCTTTTACTGCATTAGGACAACAACGTTTCAACTGTTACATGTTGCGGTAGTTGAACCCCTTTTCCTCTGCATGACCTGTCATTGCCACAGTAAATAGATGAAACCCACTAGCATGAGTAGGAGTTGTTTGAACCCTGATGTGCCTACTCATTCATGCTTGTTTGTCATGCCTGCTACTGCTTAGCGTTGAGTCAGGTCTGATTCATCAGGGATGAATTGGGATGGTGATGAACATGTCCTACTGTGTGTGAGCTAAGTGTGTGAACATGATTTGGTAAAGGTAGCGGTGAGAGGCCATGTAGGAGTACATGGTGGGTTGTCTCATTGAAGCTGTCCTCAGGAACTGAGTTCTGTGTTTGTGATCAATGAACAGCTACTACCATGCATTGGGCCCTGAAATATGACCCCGCTCGACTTCTTAACCACACTAGTCCTCTGTCCAGGAGTTGCAAGTAGTTTCTGGTGTTTGTAGTATTGATAGAGGCAAAGGTGTCCCGTCTTTCGATGAGATGATGGATATCACTTTGGTGGAAGTCGACTTTGACGATCCGACTACGAACGTGCGATGACGTCGCGCCTTAGCAATCGCTAAACCAACTCCGAGAGGTTATTGACCACGCCGAAGCACGATCAACCTGACCACGAGGGTCTGTTTCCTGCGAGGAAACGAAGAACAAGCAAGAAACTGAGATTAAAATCTGGATATTGCGAATATAAGATGAAAGCTTTATTGATCAAGGTGGGGTTCTGTGACGCCTTTGTCTGGTCGTTGAACACAAACGAAGTACGCGAAGTTGCAGCTATGGCGAACTTTTAATCTAAACAAAACCCAAAGTCTAAACGACGCCCTAAGGGCTGTATATATGGAGGAAGAGGGGGGAATTTCGTGGCCCTTGGGGAAGGGGTCCGAAACCAACCCTATCTCTTGTTTCCCCACACACACGGACTCTAAAAATAGCCTATACTCAAGTATTTCGAAATTACATGGGCCTGGCCCAATAATAAGGTGACGCAGCACCTAGAATAGCCTCTGGACGAAAGTTATGAAGTAGCATCTTGCATATTTCGTCCAAGGCTTCATGCACGCATTATGGTGGCTTCAATGTCCTGAAATCATCACTTGTAACTCCGTTCTTGTCCCCCATGCGCATGCCATCATCTCCATGCTTGTTCTTGCTCCAATGTTCATCCTTCTCAAAGCTAGGCCCTTCATTTGTAAGTAAAACAAATGTATCCAATTTAGGCAGCATCATATTCTCGTGAACATTAGAATCATTACCATGAAACGAAAGTACCTGGTAATTTAATTGGCATGCGCGAGCTCTAGTAATTGGTCCAGTATGTATAGCAGGAGGGGCTGTGGGTGTAACAATGGTATTGATGTCCTCATCAAGTATGCTGGAGGCCGTGCGCAGCGCTGACCTGAGGGGTGGGCTGTGATGCGGTAGGCACATGGCACGGTGTATCGGGCGCCCGTTTGGTGTCTCGGGAACCCTGCACACATTGTTCGGGGCCGTATGTGGAAACCTCGGCCGAACTCCCTGCGGATGGAACCTGGATAGGCGATAAACCTGGACTAGAGACTTGAGTGTTTAGGTAGGTCGTGGTCTACACCCACGTCGGCTTTCGCTTGAAGTCTGCCGAGCACATGTCGTGTGCAGACGCTAAGTGGTGGAAACATGTGTGAAGAAGTACACTCCTGCAGGGTTATAAATGATCTATTCGAATAGCCGTGTCCGCGGTAAAGGACTTCTGGGTTACCTATAACAGTTCATAGATAACTTGAAGTGGATACTCTAAAACTCGCAAGATAAGCGTGAGTGCTATGGATGGCGTTTCTCGTAGGTTGACGGGAGCGGATCCATAGTGGTGTATTGTATGGTGAATATGTGGACTCGTGTGCGCCACCTCAAAAGAGTTACTTGCAGTCGTAGTTCAGGTTAGCCACTGAGTCAAAGCTGGCTTGCTGCAGTTAAACTCCACTACCCCCTTTGTTGATACCGATGCATATGTAGCTAGTTCTGATGTAAGTCTTGCTGGGTACATTTGTACTCATGTTTGCCTAATTTATGTTTTGCAGAGAGAAGTCGGTCTCGCTACTAGTTCCGTGTGGACTTCGACGTTTAGCTTGATACCTCAGCTACGATCTTGTGCCCTCGGCAGGATCTGGTAGATAGTTAGGCTTCTCAGCCTTTTTCATTTGTAGATGTCTGTACTCATACATGTTAGGCTTCCGCATGTGCTTTGACTTGTATGCTCTGAATGTTGGGTCATGAGACCCATATTTGTAATATCTCGCTCCTCGGAGCCTAATGGATAAATACTTGAGTCGTAGAGTTATGTTGTGATGCCATGTTGTATTTACACATATCGAGCATGTTGTGTGTATGATTGAAATGCTTGGTATGTGTGGGATCCGACAACCTAGTTGTTTATCCTTGGTAGCCTCTCTTATGGGGAAATGTAGTCTTGTGCTTCCATGAGCCATAGTAGTCTGCTACAGCCCGGTTCACCGGAGTCCTGCTAGCCCAGCACTACTGCTCCGGAACACTTGACTGGCCGGCATGTGATTCACTTCGTTCCTGTGTCTGTCCCTTCAGGGAAATGTCACGCGGTGACATCCGGAGTCCTGCCTAGCCTGCTACAGCCCGGTTCACCGGAGTCCTGTTAGCCCAGTGCTACAGCCCGGATTCGCACGCTGCTGACCAACATGCTCGATGTTGACTAGTATGCTTGTCCCCGTAAGTTAGTGCCACTTTGGGTTCACGACTAGTCATGTCGTCCCGGGTTCTCTGTCATATGGATGCTAGCGACACTATCATATACGTGAGCCAAAAGGCGCAAACGGTCCCGGGCCATGGTAAGGCGACAACCGTGGGAATACCGTGCGTGAGGACGCAAAGTGATATGAGGTGTTACAGGCTAGATCGGTGTGACTTAGAATCGGGGTCCTGACACCCATTTGCAACCAATGGCTGTTACGTCAGGCGGCGGATTAACCAAGTCCCAAACTTGATTCTCATCCATGGACTTTAACTCGGATCTCATGGCCTCCAACCATGCCTCGGAATCTGGGCTCACCATCGCTTCCGCATATGTGGTCGACTCTTCGCTTTCCAGCAACAATACATGATGCACTCTGCGCAACCTTTCCGACCTCCGTGGTTCCGGTGCCGCTTCCACTACGGGTTCCCTGACTGACTCCGGTATGATCTCATCACCAGCCGAGCCGTCCCCGAGTGGTCCTCGAATTTCTTCGAGTCGGACCGTCCTCCCACTGGCCTCCCGACTGAGAAACTCCTCAAGGAAAACCCCGTTCCGAGCAACAAACACTTTGTTCTCTTCCTAGTTGTAGAAGCTATATCCCAAGGTTTCCCTCGGATATCCCACGAATATGCATTTGTCCGACTTGGGTGTAAGCTTGTCTGTTATAAGTCGTTTGACAAATGCTCCAGAACCCCAAATCTTTAGAAAAGACAAACTGGGAGTCTTCCCGGTCCACATCTCATGTGGTGTCTTATCTACGGATTTTGATGGTACCCTGTTAAGTGTGAAAGCTGCGGTTTCTAGAGCGTATCCCCAGAATGACAAGGGTAAATCTGATTTGCTCATCATAGATCGAACCATGTCCAACAAGGTACGATTCCTCCATTCCGACACGCCGTTTCTCTGTGGCGTACCTGGAGGTGTGAGCTGAGGTACTATACCTCGGCTTTTCAGATGATCATCAAACTCCTGGCTCATGTACTCACCTCCACGATTAGATCGGAGAAGCTTTATAGTCTTGCCGAGCAGATTCTCAACCTCATTCTGAAACTCTTTGAACTTTTCAAAAGTTTCTGACTTGTGCCTCATCAAATAGGTATATCCATATCTACTCAAGTCGTCGGTAAAAGTCACGAAGTACTGATAGCCACCTCTGGCAGTTGTGCTCATTGGTCCACACACATCACTGTGTATCAGTTCCAACAGCTCGGACGCCCTCTCGCAACTCTTTGTTGCCGAGCAAGCATGATTCACATGGCTCGAACGACCCGAAGTCGGACGAAGTTAGGAGCCCATCATCATGGAGCTTCTTCATGCGTTTCACACTAATGTGTCCAAGCCGGCAATGCCAGCAGTATGTCAAATTTATTTCATTAGGCTTATGCCTCTTGACATTCACGTTATAGACCGGTTTCCTGTTCCAGATTCAATATAAATAGCCATCAACAATGGGTGCATAGCCGTGGAACATATCATTCAAATAAAACGAACAACCATTGTCCTTTAAATTGAATTCATAACCCTGACTCATCAAACATGAGGCAGAAATAATGTTTCGACTAAGTGCAGGAATGTAATAACAGTTATTCAATTCCAAAATAAATCCAGAAGGAAGCTGGAGCCGCATCGTGCCGACCTCCAACGCAGCAACTCTTGCTTTGTTGCCGACCCAGATGTCAGTCTCCCCTTGTGCCACACGCCTAGTTCTTACCAGCCCCTGCATTGAGTCGCAAATATGAACAATCGATCCGGTATCAAATACCCAAGAGCTACTAGGTATGTCAGCAGGGTAAATGTCTATAACATATGCAATAAGTGTACCTTTGCCTGAAGAAGCATTTCCGGCCTTCTTGTCATGCTCTGCAAGCCACTCGCTACAGTTCCTCTTCCAGTGACCGGTTTCCTTGCAATGATAGCAAATGGTCTTTCAGTCCAGTCCAGACTTCGGCACAGCTGCGGAGGTTACCATCTCCGTGCCCTTTGCCTTGGCCTTCTTCTTAGAACAACTCTTCTTGAACTTAGCCGATTTCTGCACCATCAACACTTGATGTGTGCCTTTCTTAATATCCTACTCTGCCACCTTAAGCATCCCATGCAATTCAGTGAGCTTCTTATCCATGCCGTGCATATGATAGTTCGAGATGAACATCCCATATCTAGGCGGAAGAGAACCCAGAACTGCATCAGTAGCCAGCTCATCCAAGAGCGGGAAGCCAAACTGATCCAAAGCTTGCACATATCCGATCATCTTGATCACATGTGGGCTCAGTGGATCACCTTCCTTCAGCTTGCAATCCATCAAGGATCGCCAGACGTTGAACCTTTCGGTCCTAGCATGTGTCTGAAACATGCTCTTGAGACTCTCGATCATATCGTAAGCCCCAACATTTTTGAAATGCTGTTGCAAATCGGGCTCCATACAAGCCAGCATTAGACAACTGATCTCCTTTGATTCATCAACGAGTTTCTGGTAGGCATTCTTAGTTGTGGTATTAGCATTATCGGCAGGTTCCTCTGGAAGTGGATCCTCTAGAACATGTTCCTTTTTATCATGTTTGAGAACAATTCTCGGATTTCTATACCAGGTGGTAAAGTTTGTTCCATCGAGTTTATCCTTTTCCAGAATCGATTTCAATGCAAAGTTGGGTTGAGCAGGTGGTGCATTGATCTATAACAGAAAAATATGCAACCACTAAGCAATGTGTTTATGTAGGGTAATTCTAGCCTTAAATAGAAATACTCCCGCTGAAGTCAGCATCCCTCCGCAAACTCTCAGTGATTCAGGATCCGACTAGCACATGCGACTAGTGAGCTTTAGCATCACTGCTAGACAACATGCCTATCCGGTAAGCAACTCCTTGCTAATCGTATCTCTATACGACTCCTGTCGGTCGGGTAGGTATCTTATACCCCGGCTCGCAACCTCCTTTGCCACAAGGCCCAAAACCGTTTTGATAGCCTTGTCAAGTTAACCTGATGCAGTGCATGTCCATGTCTGACACGAACCCTTCAGTTCAAGGACACCCAGCAGCACCCCAATTTTATGAGCCCACTACTAGACGTACTTGACGTGCGAAGGTGCAACATCGGGGATGGAAATTCGCTTGATATTCATGAGGGATCATTCTACCATTATAACATGCATAGAAACAAAGAAGCATAACTATCACAAATAAACACATATTTTGTGAGATAGTATGGCTCCTTCATGGACGTTCTTCCAGGTCGGCTGCGACTCCAATGACCATCTAGGAACTCCATCTTGTTTGTCACGCCGGGACGCCAAGCCACCAACCTGATCTCTATAATCCAACTACTACAACTAGCAATGAATTTTACATAGAGTCACAAGTCGACACGCAGGTCGTTATACAATACAATGACAGCACTTTGGCTCCTGTCGGCTGACAAACATGACACGCAGGCCATGTATAAATTATACACATGCATCACATACACATGAGCCATACTATTCACATCAAACCCGCAAAACAAAGTTACGCATAGAACCGCATTCTACCGGTTTGAGTGATCGTGTACGAAATACAAGGCTCTACGCACACGGCGGTCCCAATCACGCCAAATTTTCCGATCCGACCGATCTCATCGATCATCGCGAGTCCGATTCGGATTTACGTTTCACTGTTAACCCCGATGGTGGATGCCGACCGGTAGGGGTAGGTCGTGTCACGACCTCATCGATTCCGGTCATCAGAAAACCACATCAATCCCCTTGTGCAGTTGATCTCATCAGTCGTGCACACAGCCGATCTTACCAACGACAACATATCTCATCTGCCGCCTCCACATATCTAAAGCAACCCTGAGCCAATGACATGTGGGCCCAGCCCTGCTGACATTTTTGTTAGAATTAGTCTAACCCTAATTAACCCAGTTAACTAACTAAGTCACTGGCCTGTGGGCCCCACTGGTCAGGTTTAACCTGGGCTGGCGCCTTTGATCAGCTGACGTCACCCCGACGTCATGCTGACGCAGTATTACATTTTCTGGATTTATTTTTAATCAGGAAATTCCAGAAAATGCCCAAAACTTCAAAAATTCATAGAAATTAATCTGTAACTCCAAATGAAAAGATTTATATATGAAAATTGATCAGAAAAGTCCAATCTTTCCATCTGTAATGGTTTCATGCATATCAGAACACTTTAACCTTGCTGTTTAAGTGAAACAAGTTAATGCACCTTTTTGACTTCAGAAAATGGGTTTGCATTTGAATCTTTGGTTCAAATGGACTCATTTCAATCTGTTCTAGCTTGCATTAGCCCAAAACACATTCATATTGCCATGTCATAGCATGCATCATATTGTTGCATATCGCATGTGTTGATTGTGTTCGATGTATCTTTCGTGGTAGGTTCTGCCTCCGAGGATACCCTCGATTATCCGACTGAAGGGCAGTATCCTACTACCACTCCATCAGGCAAGCAAAACCCCCTTGTTCATTCCGATACAACCCACCCTCTCACTCCTGCTCTCTTTTACTGCATTAGGACAACAACGTTTCAACTGTTACATGCTGCGGTAGTTGAACCCCTTTTCCTCTGCATGAACTGTCATTGCCACAGTAAATAGATGAAACCCACTAGCATGAGTAGGAGTTGTTTGAACCCTGATGTGCCTACTCATTCATGCTTGTTTGTCATGCCTGCTACTGCTTAGCGTTGAGTCAGGTCTGATTCATCAGGGATGAATTGGGATGGTGATGAACATGTCCTACTGTGTGTGAGCTAAGTGTGTGAACATGATTTGGTAAAGGTAGCGGTGAGAGGCCATGTAGGAGCATAACTATTATAACATGCATAGAAACAAAGAAGCATAACTATCACAAATAAACACATATTTTGTGAGATAGTATGGCTCCTTCATGGACGTTCTTCCAGGTCGGCTGCGACTCCGATGACCATCTAGGAACTCCATCTTGTTTGTCACGCCGGGACGCCAAGCCACCAACCTGATCTCTATAATCCAACTACTACAACTAGCAATGAATTTTACATAGAGTCACAAGTCGACACGCAGGTCGTTATACAATACAATGACAGCACTTTGGCTCCTGTCGGCTGACAAACATGACACGCAGGCCATGTATAAATTATACACATGCATCACATACACATGAGCCATACTATTCACATCAAACCCGCAAAACAAAGTTACGCATAGAACCGCATTCTACCGGTTTGAGTGATCGTGTCACGCCAAATTTTCCGATCTGACCGATCTCATCGATCATCGCGAGTCCGATTCGGATTTACGTTTCACTGTTAACCCCGATGGTGGATGCCGACCGGTAGGGGTAGGTTGTGTCACGACCTCATCGATTCCGGTCATCAGAAAACCACATCAATCCCCTTGTGCAGTTGATCTCATCAATCGTGCACACAGCCGATCTTACCAACGACAACAGATCTCATCTGCCGCCTCCACATATCTAATATGCATACGATCTGAATCCAAATCCTATAGTAGAGGCTCTGATACCACTGTTGTGTTCTACGGTAGGGTGCGTCGACTGCAAATTAAAATTTCCTACGCGCAGAACAACCAAGAACATGCTACGGGAGATGGATCACAGTTCGTTACCACTAGACGCGCAGTGCCGTGCAACGGAAGAAGAGTTGGGGCAGCGCGTCCGCATGGATCGTCTCCTCCTCGTCTGATCTCCCTCGAACAACCAGTCGTCGGTTCCCATGTACAAGTTAGGCGGAGCAGCGCAAGTGCACCACCTCTAACGGTATCTGCGCGTGCAGAGGAACACCGTGAGGCGGACTGCTAGGTCCGATCACACAGTCGGTGTCGAGTGGAGGTGGCCATTCGCAACACATGCAAACCCTAGTGACAGCGCCGAAGCGATCAACCGCATGAGTGTGCCACACCCCACTTTATATAGGCATCCGTCGCGGGCTCAACACTTGGGCCTCACACGGACCCTAAAGCCCATAAGTCTACTCGGTCACAATCCGAATACACCTCGGATCACATCCGACCAGTGTCCCCGAATCCGACCTCGTAGGTTCCTTCCCTCAAGCGCGTGACCCCTTAGGTTCAAGCCGGCTTGGTCGCAGTTCGGATACCTTCGAACTACACAATTGGTAGCGGCCCCTAGCAAGGCATGCCGAACACCAAGCAGACTATGAAACTGGTTAGGCGAACCTGTACATTATACTTCCATTCCTTTTGCCACACGATATATGTTGTCGGGCTCAAGGCGAGTCTGTCATCCTTGTGCTAGCCCGACCTCTTTATCATTCCAGCGATGCCAACCACAAACCAGATTATCTCATAATCCTTGTCGCATGGCCATGCTTATCTTGGTCGGATCACACGAGGGGCCCAGAGTATATCTCTCCTGATCGGAGGGGCAAATATGCTATCCCTCCCCTTCTTTGTTCGAGGTAAACCTAAAACAAAGTCCATAGATATATCCTCCCATGGAACACTAGGTACAGGCAAAGGCATATATAAACCATGAGGATTGAGTCATGACTTAGCTTTTTGACATGTAGTGCACCGAGCAACAAAACGCTCAACATCTCGAATCATCTTTGGCCAAAAGAAATGTGTAGCAAGTACGTCCTCCGTCTTCTTCACGCCAAAGTGTCCCATTAATCCTCCTCCATGCACCTCCTGCAACAACGAAAGACGAAGAGAGCTAGCTGGAATGCATAGCTTGTTAGCACGGAACACAAATCCATCATTAACGACAAACTTCTTCCAGGTTCTTCCTTCTTTACAATTCTGCAAAACATCTTTAAAATCAGCATCATGCACATATTGATCTTTGATGGTCTCCAAACCAAATATTTTGAAGTCAAGTTGTGAAAGCATAGTATAGCGACGAGACAATGCATCAGCAATAACATTTTCTTTACCCTTCTTGTGTTTAATGACATAAGGGAAAGTTTCAATGAATTCAACCCATTTAGCATGTCTACGATTCAGTTTAGCTTGACTTTTAATATGTTTCAAAGATTCATGATCAGAATGTATAACAAATTCTTTGGGCCATAAATAATGTTGCCATGTTTCTAAAGTCCGAACAAGAGCATATAGTTCTTTATCATAAGTAGAATAATTCAGACTAGGCCCACTCAATTTTTCAGAAAAGTATGCAACAGGTTTACCATCTTGTAATAACACACCTCCTAATCCAATTCCACTAGCATCACATTCAAGCTCAAAAGTCTTATTAAAATCAGGAAGTTGGAGTAAAGGAGCATGTGTCAACTTATCTTTCAATACCGTGAAGGCTTCTTCCTGTGCGGTACCCCAAACAAAAGGCACATCCTTCTTTGTAAGCTCGTTGAGAGGTGCAGCAATGGTGCTGAAATCTCTCACAAAACGCCTATAGAAACCAGCGAGGCCAAGGAAACTCCTCACTTGTGTGACCGTTTTGGGTTGCGGCCAACTCTCAATAGCTTCAATCTTGGCTTTATCAACTTCAATTCCCTGTGGAGTAACAACATAGCCAAGAAAAGATACTCGGTCGGTGCAAAAGGTGCACTTCCCAAGGTTACCAAACAAACGTGCATCACGTAGAGCAATAAAAACAGCACGTAAATGTTCCAAATGTTCTTCCAAAGATTTGCTATAAATCAGTATATCATCAAAATAGACTACCACAAATCGTCCAATAAAAGCACGTAAAACTTCGTTCATTAGTCTCATGAAAGTACTAGGTGCATTAGTTAACCCAAAAGGCATGACTAACCACTCATATAAACCAAACTTAGTTTTAAATGCTGTTTTCCATTCATCTCCCAGTTTCATACGAATTTGATGGTATCCACTACGCAAATCAACTTTGGAAAATATTGTAGAGCCACTCAATTCATCAAGCATATCATCTAGCCTAGGAATAGGATGACGATAACGAATAGTAATGTTATTAATGCCTCTACAATCAACACACATACGCGACGTACCATCCTTTTTAGGCACTAGTATAATAGGAACAACACAAGGACTAAGAGATTCGTGTATATAACCTTTGTCGAGCACCTCCTGTACTTGACGCATAATCTCCTTCGTCTCCTCTGGATTGGTACGGTATGGTGCACGGTTGGGTAGCGATGCACCGGGAATTAAATCAATTTGATGCTCAATCCCTCGAATAGGTGGTAATCCCGGTGGCACGTCTTGTGGGAAGACGTCAGCGAACTCCTGCAAAATGTTAGTGACAGCAGGGGGCAAAGAGGAAGGCACGTCCTCGAATGAAAATAATGCCTCTTTGCACACAAAAGCATAGCAAACAGATTTATTGAAATCTAGCTCATCAATATCAGATTTTGTGGCAAGTAAACATGCACTTTTCAATTTAATTTCAGAAACAACACTAGATGGTTTATTATTAGGTTTCATTTGTTGCTCAAATTCTTTTGCCACAATCTGATTTTCACTCTTATTTTTCTCCTGTTTTGCTTTATTAGCTCTATTAATGTCATCTTTCAAAATGGAATCAGGAGTCATAGGAAGCAAAGTAATATTTTTATCCTTATGAACAAGAGTATACTGATTGTTTCTACCATGGTGTACAATTTTTTTATCAAATTGCCATGGTCTACCAAGTAATAAGGAACATGCTTGCATGGGTACCACATCACAATCAACATAATCAGCATATGTAGAGATACTAAAATGCACACGAACAGTACGTGTTACCTTAACCTTGCCGCAGTTGTTGAACCATTGGATGTAGTAAGGATGTGGATGTGGTCTTGTGGTGAGAGATAGTTTCTCCACCATCTCCATGCTAGCCAAGTTGTTACAGCTCCCTCCATCTATGATGACGCGAACAAAACGTTCCTTCACAACTCCCTTTGTATGGAACAAATTATGCCTCTGATTTTGCTCTGCTTGTGTGACCTGCACACTCAAAACACGTTGAGCAACTAAACATTCATACCTGTTAGCGTCTTCAGGAGCCATGTATTGCGTCTCATTTTCAGAATCATCTCCACCATGTTCTTCACGTGTAATAAGAGCCAAAGTCTCCTCATCATAGTCACTAGCGGACTCATACCCACCATCCTCAGTAGCAATCATCACACGCTGAGATTTGCATTCTCTCGCATAATGTCCTCTTCCCTTACAACGACGACAAATAATATCACTTGTGTGCCCTGTTGACGCCATGGAAGAAGAGCTCTGCGCAGGCCCGGCAGGTGTGCTCTTGGCAGAGAGTGGTGGTTGTGCCTGCTTTCTTGTATCACGGCTGGAAGTGGCACCTGATGGAGGTGATGGTGAAGTGGAAGTAGAGGATGCACGTGGTGTCCATGATGAAGGTCGACCTGCAGAAAAGTTGGTTCGCGCCAATGCTTGTCGATCCTGCACTTCACGTTCAGCTTTACAAGCAAGATGGAATAAACGAGTGATGTTAGTATACTCCTTATACTCTAGAATGGTCTAAATCTCTCTATTTAAACCACCCATAAAACGTGCAAGCATAGCTTCATTCTCCTCAACAATACCACATCTAATCATGCCAGTTTGTAATTCCCGATAATATTCTTCTACAGAATTTTTCCCTTGTCGTAAACGCTGCAGTTTTTGAAGCAATTCACGTTGATAATATGGTGGAACCCAACGAGTACGCATAGCAGTTTTCAAAGCAGCCCAAGTAGCTGGAACAGGATATAATCTACAATGTTCAGACCACCAAACACATGCAAAGCTAGTGAAAGCACAAACAGCAGCAGGAACACGTCTCTCCTCTGGATATTGTAAACATGTAAATCGTTGTTCAGTTTCTAACTCCCAAGTAAGATATATATCGGGCATCATCATATTCTCATGAACATTAGAATCATTACCAAGAAACAAAAGTACCTGGTAATTTAATTGGCGTGCGCGAGCTCTAGTAATTGGTCCAGTATGTATAGCAGCAGGGGCTGTGGGTGTAACAATGGTATTGATGTCCTCATCAAAACACAAGAAGAAGGAAGAAAGGGGGCGACACAACCCAGAAAAAGGTTGCATGCAAGGACAAAAATGATGACAAAAACAGTAAGCCAAAGCCTGAGCTGGACAGTGATGGTCACCCACTAGGAATAAGAAGGTGCAAGACATGTAACGAAATCAGCGGCCACAATTCCAGGACATGTACAAAAATACATGAACAAGAAAACCGAGGACATGGCGATGCACAACCAAATAGATATTCCACTCACAACACTAACAAATGGATGAAACCGAGACGTTGCAGGATCTGCAAAAAGAGGAAGAGACACAATTCAAGAACATGCCCCAAAAGAACAAGATCAGAAAACGAGGAAGACGAAGAAGGTGGCGACACAACTGAAGAAGAAATGGCTCGTGAAGAAGCAGATGAAGAAGAGGAGGAAGAAGAAGAGAGTGAAGAGGATGAAGAACATGAAGAAACTGAAGAAGCAGTGGCTTATGAAGAAGCAGATGAGGAAGAGGACGAAGAACATGAAGAAACAATGCCCACAAGACCACCACAAGGGAATGTTGTTGTACAGAAACAACCGAGAACGACACCAGATTCAAAAAACAAGGTAGGAGCACGAAAGGATGCAGTTCACGACGCTGGAAAACATAAGCCGCCATCAACCATCACGCGAGGAGCATAGAAGGTTGCAGTTCACAGCACTTGAAAACAAAAGCCGCCATCAACCAGCACGCGAGGAGCAAATAAGGTTGCAGTTCACAGCGCTAGAAAACAAAAGCCGCCATCAACCAGCACGCGAGGGGCTACAAACACAATGGTGCAAAGACAAGAACCAACAACACCGCCATGGAAAACAAAAGAAAGTGCAACATTAGACATACTCCAATCACCGCGAAGAAGCAGCAGGTTAACGACCAAATAGATGCAGTTCAGTAAATTATACATGGTTTCATCATCTTGGAAGTATGCCATTTACTATTGTTATGGTAGGCAGAATTGGCCCAAGAATAGATTGAGACTACAAATGGTGCTGCTATGCTAGCTAGCTAGCTAGGGCATTCATATTCATATTCATAAAAGAAAGAAGCAACCCTGAAGAAACAAGAAGAAGATATTTTTGACACATATTCATACTATTCATCCTGCCAACAAGTATGCCCTGTCTTATTGTTAATCCTGTCAAGAATGCCGTGCTTGAAGGTGTAAACACAAATTTCCCTCTGACTATGAGTTCTTTAACTAAACCATACGAGAGAAATGATGTATACATAGAGTAAACTATATATATAGCAGTCAGTCAGTTAGCTCATAGACAACACAAAGTTCTGACTTATAATTCAAGCGGTTCAGATCACGAAAGTACTAATTACAAATCACATCAAAACATGAAGCGTTCAATACACAAACGTACTTATTACAATCAACCTCAAAACCTTAACCAATCATGTCAAATGTGATTCTAACCATATGATCCTCGAGTTCAAAGAACTTGAGGACGACAACTTGCTCAGACTTCAGGCAACTATCAATGACAAATTCCTTCTAGCCTTTCTGCAGATACAACCGCCCATCAACGCCTACATGGTACTTGGTTGGTTTCAGGTGTCCATTGCCAAGAAAAACTTGGAGAATTCCCTTCTTCTTGAGCCGAAGATACCTAACAGCTCGTTGGGGGATTTTCTGCAAAAAATAATAAAACTATTTGACGACGATACTAGCAGTACAATTCTCATACTATGCACAGAGCAGTAAAAACTTGCACACAGTACATACACGAGTTAGATGAAGTCCACAACAGTCCAACAAGCAGTGCAGATAAAAAGCAATCTAGTATGCAGTACAGAACTTGCAAATATGCAGTACGCTTCTAAGTATCATGCAGTTCTTGAGACTAGATGCATGTGGTACACACCGTACAAGCGGGCAAAATTGTGAAAAGCATTAGTGCTCATCTAATATCTAAGCAGTTCACATATTGTAACCATGCAAACTAAAACGCGAGCTCCATGCACACAAGCAAAAAAATAAAAACAAGATATAAGTACACAGTGCAGTACACTTCAATAAAACAAAATAAGTGCATTCCTAAAATACTAAAAGTCCAGACTAGCATGGAATTATACAAAAAATATAAAACACAAAGAAAAATCAGATAAAGCGAAAAATACCATTTTGTAGTGAGTCTCCATGTCTGTTGGCGTAAGTTGTTGGACAAAAGGACTTGTGCGGCCAAGGCCATGGCGAAGTAGGGCGGAATAGAATGCAGCAACGTTGATGTGGCCCATATCCAATCCTTCTGTGAATACTATGCCATATGCAAGCTGCTCCGCTCGCCCAGCTTGGCACAAGACCTTGCCCCCGCGGCGAGCACGACGGGCCTACGAGCAAGCTGAGCAATCGCAGTGCGTCGGCACACCACAACCATGGCCACAGCAGGAGAGGTTCGCGCAGGGGCCTGGAGCCATCGCAACAAAAACCTAGAAACTGAAATGAAATAAAGAGAGGCTGGAGAAACGAGAGAAGTTGCGGCCAGAGGAGAAATGAACTGCAAAGGAAGGGTAGAAGTTGGCCTACATTTATAGAAGAGGAATGCAAAAGGTCAAAAGTGAAAATTAAACGAGAGTTAATGAAACTTATGTTACCAAGAATAAAGGACAATCAATGAAGGCTTATGTTACCAAAGAAAAAGGAGCAAAAAAGGCGTGCTTTGACCGCAACACTTCCCACGCACTAACCGCAGATCATAAATATTTATATTTCTAAAAAATTATAATCCGTAGACCATTCTAAATAAAAGTGAATGCAGTTCTACAAAGTAATACCAGGCAGTTCACAATATATGTGCATGAGTGCAGTACATGCTCAAAATGAAGCACAAAGAGAAGCACTTTCGTGCAGTTCACAACGCATAGACTTAGTGCACAAAATGCAGTCCGTAAATGCAAGCAATATAGTCCGCAACGTTGGTACAAGCAGTCACAAAAAAGAATGCACGCAGTGCAAAATGTGTACAACTGTAGCACATGACTCTGACGAATGCAGCACACACAGACCCAACAAAGTAGTGCACATAGTATATTGGAAAAAGAACACGCAAGAGGAAAAACAATAAAGAAAAATGCGACCAGGATGCTGTGCACAAAAATGTATGTAGTGCGGAATGTGTGCACATGCAGTACACAAACCTGATTAATGCAGTGCAAGATGATTTACTAAGTAGTGCACGCCCCTATATTTGAAAAAATACGTGAGAGGGGAAATATTAAAAAATTGACCACCCAGGTGCAAACGGCCCCAGCCAGTCTCGTAGTAGGTCTGTGCCCACAGTAGGCGAGTCCGTTCGGAGCCACGATGCATGGGGCCAGGCACACACGGGCCCACAGGTCAGAGAGGGTAGAGCAGCGAGCGTCGTGTATAAGCGCCCAAATAAGTAACCATAAGAGTTCGATATGGTTGCCTCGCCAGCGCTTATAAACAGGCCGGGGGCGCTCTCCGCGGGCGAGGTGGGACTAAACGTTACCGCGCACACACAGCACACAGGGAACCAGCCGTGCTGACAGGCTTACTTAGGCCGCGTTTTTTTTAGACCTACTCAGGCAAGGAAACACGAAACGGAAAATAGATGGATCTCTAAAACAAACCGAATATGAAAAGAACTCGGATTGGTTGTGGATATATGGTGGTAGGATATGGCAGCGGTGGTGGTATATGGTAGCGGTGGTGGTATATGGATACGGATCGGTGGTGATATATGGATACGGATTGGTGGTGGTATATGGATACGGATTCAGAGCGGTGGCGGATAAGCAATGGTGGTAGATGGCAAGGCAATGATGATGGTGCGGCGGCGGCGTGACAACTTATGACAAGAACTCGAAACTCTAAAAGACTAGACTCTAAGACCAGCAACTTGACACGACGATGCAACCGCAAATTCAACAAAGCAAAAACCCTAAAAAGATTATGCAAAGGCTCAGATTGGTTCGGATATGATGAACTAACCCTAATTTTTTTTGGTGTGGCTTTTTCGTGGACTGTAGGTATGAAGAACAGACTCGATCTAAACAACGAAAAACTGTAAAATCTCACCGAGCAACCTGGAAATCTGATACCACTTGATAGAGGCAAAGGTGTCCCGTCTTTCGATGAGATGATGGATATCGCTTTCGTGGAAGTCGACTTTGACGATCCGACTACGAAAGTGCGATGACGTCGCGCCTTAGCAATCGCTAAACCAACTCCGAGAGGTTAATGACCACGCCGGAGCACGATCAACCTGACCACGAGGGTCTGTTTCCTGCGAGCAAACGAAGAACAAGCAAGAAACTGAGATTGCAATCTGGATATTGCGAATAGAAGGTGAAAGCTTTATTGATCAAGGTGGGGTTCTGTGACGCCTTTGTCTGGTCATTGAACACAAACGAAGTACGCGAAGTTGCAGCTATGGCGAACTTTTAATCTAAACAAAACCCAAAGTCTAAACGGCGCCCTAAGGGCTGTATATATGGAGGAAGAGGGGGGAATTTCGTGGCCCTTGGGGAAGGGGTCCGAAACCAACCCTATCTCCTGTTTCCCCACACATACGGACTCTAAAAATAGCCTATATTCAAGTATTTCGAAATTACATGGGCCTGGCCCAATAATAAGGTGACGCAGCACCTAGAATAGCCTCCGGACGAAAGTTATGAAGTAGCATCTTGTATATTTCGTCCAAGGCTTCATGCACGCATTATGGTGGCTTTAATGTCCTGAAATCATCACTTGAACTCCGTTCTTGTCCCCCATGCGCATGCCATCATCTCCATGCTTGTTCTTGCTCCAATGTTCATCCTTCTCAAAGCTAGGCCCTTCATTTGTAAGCAAAACAAATGTATCCAGTTTAGGCAGCATCATATTCTCATGAACATTAGAATCATTACCAAGAAACGAAAGTACCTGGTAATTTAATTGGCGTGCGCGAGCTCTAGTAATTGGTCCAGTATGTATAGCAGCAGGGGCTGTGGGTGTAACAATGGTATTGATGTCCTCATCACTTGATCCTTGAGTTGAAAAGAAGCGAACTTGACAAAGTCCTCAGGCCTGACATTGCTACATTCAAAATGCTTGTTGATGTCCACGAGCCAATCATCGGCGTCTATGGCCTCGGGACAGTAGCTGAAAGACTTCGGCTGATTTGCGAGGAACTGGTTGAGGGTAGCGAAGTGAGGCTGATGGTTGCCTTGGCCTTGATTTCCTTGGTTGCCTTGCCCTTGGGTGCATTCTTGCAAGAGTTGCAAAATCATCTGAGCATTGGCGTTGGTGGCTGCCATGATAGCTTGCCATGCCTCCGGAGGCGGAGGTGGTGGCGGAGGGTTCGCCTGACTCCCTTCATTGCGTTCCGGATTCTGACGCGTTGGCGGAGCCATCCTGAAGAGGGTGACATCCGTTAGCATCTTGATAGTCAAATAGACAAGTTGAATCAAGGGATAGAAATTGCAACATATAGTCTTCACAATAAACATTCGAGCGAGGATGAACGAATGAATCCCATAGTAAATCATCACACTTCCATAAGGTGAGAAGCCACTTGATAAAGGGTTGATGAATAAAATAATAAGGTGCAACTGGAACAAATAAATGGTAAGGATTACCCAATCACAAACCAAATATCCGCGGGAAGAAATGCTAAGAGCTACTTGAATGCCACCTATAAACTCCCGAAACTTTCTGGTTATGCAATCTGGTGTTGGGGATACAGGGGACACAAAATATATCACCCAAACTAGCAATCCCTAGATCCAGCTGTATCCATCCGTCAACACATAACCAAGAAACCTTCGGAAATCGTGTACCTCAACCTTCGAAAAGCATCCGTTATACGAGTTATGGCAATACTCCCGAACTCCCGCCCTAGTACTGGGTGGCGTCGAGGTGATCTCACCAACAACTGCATAAAAGAGATTTTTGATGTCGGCGAAACTCAGGTATTCCAGAACTGCAACGATAAAATTATGACGACAACACCTCGGAGCTCAACTCCCCGAGACACTGCCACAACCTGTTGAGGATATAGCTACTGGTGTAACCTGCCGTAGATGGCCGGGTTACGTTGCGACAGCTCTTCGTTCAGAAGCCCAAGGACAGGTTAAGGATGGCGGTTTAGTGATAGGTCTAAGGCCCAGAGGCGGCTTAAGGCCCATAGTGGTAAACCGCCGTTGTGGCATGACTTGTAGTGTAAGGAAAGAATAGTTAAGAGTCCGAGCCGGACACAGTTTATGAGCCGGCCGGGACTCTGAGGGCCGCTGGGCGTTAACCTTTCTATATAAAGGGACGACCCGGCGGCGGTTCAGGACAAGTAAGATCAGATCGATAGCCAAGCAGAGCGGTTTAGCTCCTGGTCATCGAAACCCTAAGCAATACCACCTCAACTGGAGTAGGCTTTTACCTTCAACGTAAGGGGCCGAACCAGTATAATCCTCGTGTCCTTTGTCCCGTTTAACCCCTTTAAGCTTCCTAGCGGCGATGGCTCCACGACTAAGTCCTTGCACGAGGACATCTGCTGTGACAATTCCACGACACAACCCCTAAATGTCAGGAGGCACCAAGAACAATGTTCTCGTCACAAAACCATCGGAACGATTCTAAGATACCCGCGTGATCCTAAATTTTTTTTTGTGAAATTTGAGGAGAGAAGAGTCAAAACTTCTACGTCAGGAGGCCTCACCAGAGCGACGAAGGGACTAAGGAGTAAAAAGAATCCTACTCGCCGATATATATAATCCTAAGACTCAACACATTTTTGTTCTAGACTCAACAACGCCAGCGATTCGATCAATCAGGGGGCACCTAAGTCGGGGATGGCTCTGATTACCAACTTGTAACGCCCACGATGCGGCTATATCTCCCACGTGTCGAGGCACGACTTAGAGGCATAACCGCATTGTAGGTATTGTCGCAAGAAGGGTCATCTTCACACAATCCCATGTAATGAACAAGAATGGGATAACGAGAGTTGGCTTACAATCCCTTGCATGAGGACATCTGCCGTGACAATTCCACGACAATTGGCGCCCACCGTGGGGCCAGCGCACGGTGGATTTGAGTTCTTGAAGGGCAGCTTCGAAGGGCTCAAGGGATACGCTGTGGGCCGGATGACCAAGAGTCGTCGCGGCAAGCTCTACATCGACGATGCAAGCTGGGGGCCCGACGCCAGCTCAATCGAGTACGGATACCGGGTCCCCTTCGACGGAATCCACGTTTTCATTGGCAAGATTGGCGAGTCGGGCCCTGAGCCGGACCTCTGCGCCGGCCTCATCGAGACGGCTCAGCGTGCGAGACCCACCCGGACTCTGCCTGCCTTGAGGCGTGCTTTCCTGGGATGCGTCCATGGAGGACTCTCTGAAGGATCCGGATCTGGCGATGAGACGGTCGCTCGCTCTGACGGCGAGTCGTCCACAGATGAGACTAACTCGTTATATCAACTTCAAGATGGCAGGCTCAGGGGTTGTTTCGATGGCGACGGTATTCCGGACCCCTTTGAGCCGCCCAGCCGGGTTGGAATCTTCATGGCCGACGCACAACCTGTTCAAAACCCCGCCGCTGGGCAGGGGGCCCTGCGCACTCGCCGGCTCAGGTGCTAATGGATCTCACAGATAAAATGACGGCCCTGTTGACCGCTACGGTCGTCCCAGCAGATCAAGCTCAACATGATGCGGAGGTGGCATAGTTAAAGCTGGATATAGCAAGAGCCAAGGAAGATCTGGCAACGGAAGGGTCAGGATGGCTGCAGAGCGGGCGGCTCTCGACGCCCAGACTCAGCTGATTCAGGCGTAGTCTTTCCGGCTCACGATGGATCAGAACGCATCCAATGAGATCATGAGAAGGAGGCATCAGAAGGCTCAATCTCGACTCCCTCCGGTTTACGATCCTCGAAACCTCTTCAACACGCCTGGTGCAGGGCCCAGTAACCCACCAGAGATCACGGCACCCGGGGCTGGAACGCCGATTCAGCCGCAAGTGATGGGGCCTCCCCGTGTGAACACTACCCCGCCTCAGTACGTGCCAATACCACTGGGTCATTATGCCAACCCGTTTGGAAACATGGTCGCCGCGGCGGCGCGACTGGCGGCTCTCCCAATCGAGGGCGACTCTCCAACGGCGGTCGAAACCCGCCGGGTCAGAGAACTTCTTCAGACGGCTCTGGCGCAACAGGAGGCATATTCATATAGCCGGGACAGGATTCATTCAACCCCTCGTCCAGGCCGGAGCCCAAGTTATAGCAGACACATGGTTTCAGCGACCGGCTCAAGCAACGTCCGGCGCCGTGACTTGCCGGCTGGCCACGGCCCGGCACATAATGGAGCCTTTAACGCGGTAGACCAAGACAGAGCACGGCAAGAGGCGGAGCAGGCGCCTCAGTTGACGGCTTACCAGCCCCTCCCAGTTTATCCGATGGCTTCTATCGAGGCGGGTATACCTACGAGGACCGGAGGTGTCCCTTGTCTGGTGCCGGCTCTCCGTAATGAACGTCTGCCCAAGGATTTCAAAGGACCTAGGAAGGTACCTAATTATACGGCTGATTTACAAACCGGAGCATGGATCGAGAGCTACGAGATGGATATGGAGTTGCTAGAGGTCAGCGAAGCGGCAATGGCCAAATACTTCACCATGATGTTGGATGGGACCGCCCGCACTTGGTTGAAAGGACTGCCGCCTAATTCTATCGGGTCATGGGCAGAGCGAAAAGCCCGGTTCATCCAAAACTTCAAAGATACATGTAGGCAATCTATGTCAATTGTGGATTTGACTAACTGCAAGCAGCAAGAGGGCGAGTCTACAACCCATTGGGTTCGCCGGGTCAAAGAGATAATACATTCGTATGATAAGACGGATGCCGGCTCTGCAGTCTTAATGTTGGAGCAAAATTGTCGTTTTGCGCCCCTGAAGATGAAGCTCGGGCGGCTCAAGCGCGATTGCAATGATATGGGTACGCTGATGGCGGCTCTGGTCAAGTACGCCGACTCTGATAGTACCAAGGATCCCGCATCTGATGATGAAAGGACAGGGAAGGGAAAGAAGAATGGCAATGGCAAGGGCCCTCAGCTTAACCCGGCGAACCAGGGAGGTAACAAACATAAGGCAGATGGCAGTATGGAGTTTGTGGCCAACGCCAATGCGCAGGGTAACAACCACCGACGTAAGGGGAGACCACCTCTTCGAGCCGGCGGGTCAGGCCCGACGCTTGAGCAGTTGTTGAATGAGCCCTGTCCAAGGCATGGCTCTAGGGAGAAGCCGGCCACTCATCTATGGAAAGACTGCGCAATCATGAAAGCCTTCAAGAATTCCAACGCTTTTAATGGCAACAATGGGCAGGGCGGCGGCTTTCATGGCCCGGGCGGTGGCTCAAATTCCAATTCTCAGAACTTTCAAAGTAATCAAGGGGGTTTTAATCAGCAATCTGGCCAGGGTAATCGGCAGCAGCAGCAGGGGGGATACCAGACCAATCCAAAGCAGCTCAATGGTGGACAGTATCATGTGTTTACTACCAGTCTGTGCAAGCGAGATCAGAAGCTTCATAAAAGGGCTGTGAATGCTGTTGAGCCGGCGGTTCCACGCTATTTAAGATGGTCTGAGCAGCCTATTGTATCGAGTAGGGAAGATCATCCACCCCGGGTTGATAATCCGGGTCACCTGGCCTTGGTGGTGGCTCCTTAGGTCGGGGGGTATAAATTCACTAAGGTGCTCATCGACGGAGGCAGTAGCATCAACATCCTCTATTATGAGACCTTCCGTCGTATGGGGTTAACTGATAAAAACCTCAGCTAGTCCAACACTGTTTTCCATGGGGTGGTGCCCGGTAAGTCAGCGTATCCAGTCGGTAAGATCGAGCTGGAAGTAGCCTTTGGAGATGAGTACAACTACAGGGCGGAAAAACTGACTTTTGAGGTGGTTAAAATAAGAAGCCCGTACCGCTTTATTTGGGCGGCCGGCTTACGCCAAATTCATGGCACGGCCGTGTTACGTGTATTTGCAGCTCAAGATACCGGGTCACAATGGGACCATTACGGTTCATGGCAGCCGAAAGATAGCCTTGGAGTGTGAGGAAGGTGACGCTGCTTACGCTGAATCTGTTTGTGCGACAGAGGAATTGAAGTTTTACAAGGATAACGTTGACCCGGCAGATATGACGTCTTTGAAAAAGCCAACCACGGAGCATGAGCCGGTAATGAAATTTAAGTCAGCTGATGAGACTAAACTTGTTGACTTTGTTCCAGGTGACTCATCTAAGCAGTTCAGCATCAGTGCCAATCTGGATCCGAAATAGGAAGGCGCGCTCATCCAGTTCATCCGTGAGAACAGGGACATCTTTGCATGGAAACCTTCTGACATGCCGGGTGTACCAAGAGAACTCGCTGAGCACACTCTTAATATTGATCCGAAGTTTAAGCCAGTCAGGCAATTCCTCCGGCGGTTTAATGAGGAGAGGCGGAAAGCCATTGGTGAGGAGGTAGCCCGGCTCTTGGCGGCCGGGTTTATCGTTGAAGTCATTCATCCAGAGTGGTTAGCTAACCCGGTGCTCGTACTCAAGAAGAACGGCACCTGGCGTATGTGCGTGGATTATACGGATTTAAACAAGGCTTGTTCGGCTGATCCTTTCGCTCTCCCTCGTATTGATCAAATTATTGATGCTACGGCGGGTTGTGAGCGTTTGAGTTTTTTGGATGCGTACTCTGGTTACCATCAGATCAAAATGGTTGTTAAGGACCAAGAGAAGACGGCGTTCATTACTCCTTTTGGAGCCTTCTGTTATGTGTCTATGCCTTTTGGGCTCAAGAGTGCACAGGCGACTTACCAGCGTTGCGTGCAGAATTGTCTTCATAATCAGATTGGGCGCAACGTTCATGCTTACGTGGATGATATTGTGGTAAAATCCAGAGAGAAGGAAACCTTGGTAGATGATCTTAAAGAGACCTTTGATAATCTCTGGGTCTACAAGATGATGCTTAACCCGGCCAAGTGTGTTTTTGGTGTTCCTGCAGGCAAGCTCTTGGGTTTTCTGGTTTCTCACAGAGGCATTGAAGCTAACCCAGAGAAGATCAAGGCAATCACCTCTCTGGCTAAGCTGGTGTGCATAAATGACGTCCAGCGTCTGGCGGGTCGCATCGCTGCTTTGAGTCGGTTTATAAGCCGGTTGGGTGAAAAGGCCATGCCACTATATCAGATGATGAAGAAAACAGATGACTTTGTCTGGAATGATGCTGCTAATGCTGCTTTTGAGGATTTGAAAAGACAGCTAGCTGAGCCGCCAGTCCTTGCTGCTCCTATCGATAAGGAGCCCTTGTTGTTGTACGTAGCCGCTAACACACGAGCCGTCAGTGTGGCTGTGGTGGTGGAGCGTAAGGAAGCGGGTAAGGAACATCCGGTTCAGCGGCCAGTTTACTACGTCAGTGAAGTACTCATTGAGTCCAAACAACGGTATCCACATTGGCAGAAGCTTGTTTATGGGGTGTTCATGGCAAGCCGGAAGCATAAGCATTATTTCCAGGGCCACCCTATCACTGTGGTCAGTTCTGCTCCCCTAGGAGATATCATCCAAAACAGAGAGGCCACAGGAAGAGTTGTTAAGTGGGCTATAGAACTTGGGCCTCATGGTCTGAAATACATGCCACACACTTCTATCAAATCTCAAGCATTGGTGGATTTCATCAACGATTGGACAGAGCTGCAGGTGCATGAAGAGAAACCGGATAATACATACTGGACTATTCACTTTGGCGGGTCCAGGCAATTGGAGGGCTCGGGGGCTGGAGTTGTGCTAGCTTCCCCTCGAGGTGACAAGTTTTGTTATGTACTACGGTTGATGTTTCCCTGTACCAACAATGCAGCTGAGTACGAGGCCTTGCTCCATGGTCTTCGGATGGCTAAGGAGATGAGCTTAAGCCGGGTAAGGTGCTTTGGCGACTCAGATTTAGTGGCCCAACAAGTATCAGGCAAGTGGGATTCCAAGGACCCCCTCATGGCGGCTTATCGCCGTGAAGTTGATGCCATTGCTGGACATTTTCAGGGTTACCAAGTAGAACACATTGACCGCAGAAAGAACGAGGCGGCTGATGCATTAAGCCGGCTGCGCTCTCAGCGAAAGCCGGTGCCGCCTAATACATTCTTGGATATTCTGCATAACCCTTCTGTCAAGTTGCCTACAGAGGAAGACTTGGCTGTTCCTGACCCAGAAGCACAGTTGGTGGCAGTTCTCCATGTTATCCCAGATTGGACAGTGCCTTACTTGGCTTACATGACCCGGGGAGAATTGCCTGAGGATGAAACTTTGGCCAGACAAATAACCCGGCGGTCTAAGTCAATGATAATTATCAATGGCGAGCTGCATCATCGCAGCGTCACTGGAGCTTTTCAGCGTTGTGTTTCCTCTGAGGAAGGTCAAGAAATTTTACGTGAGATTCACGAGGGGGATTGTGGCCATCATGCCGGCTCAAAATCCCTTGTGGCCAAGGCTTTTCGTCATGGTTTTTATTGGCTGACGGCTCATGCTGATGCAGAGGACTTGGTCAGTAAATGTGACAGTTGTCAGAAGTTCTCAAGACGGGCTCACGTGCCGGTTCAAGAGTTGAGGATGATTCCAATCACTTGGCCGTTTGCAGTCTGGGGGCTTGATATGGTTGGGCCTTTCAAAAGGTCCAAGGATAAGAAGACCCACCTCTTGGTGGCGGTTGACAAGTTCACAAAGTGGGTAGAGGCAGAGCCAGTTAGTAAGTGTGACGCAGCCACGGCGGTCCAGTTCATGAAAAAGGTGATATTTTGCTTTGGTTTTCCACACAGCATTATAATTGACAATGGTACCAATCTGTCTAAAGGCGCCATGGAGGAATTTTGTCAACGAGAGCATATTTGGCTTGATGTTTCATCAGTGGCTCACCCTCAATCCAATGGTCAAGCTGAGAGAGCCAATCAGGAAATCTTGAAGGGCATCAAGCCCCGGCTTTTGGTCCCTTTGCAACGGACGCCGGGTTGTTGGGTGGAGGAGTTACCCTCCGTATTATGGAGCATCAATACTACTCCTAACAGGTCTACGGGTTACACACCTTTCTTCATGGTTTATGGAGCTGGGGCGGTCCTCCCTAGCGACATCCGTCATGATTCGCCTCGAGTGGCGGCTTACGTCGAGGCGGATAATGAGCAAGCGCGTCAAGATGCTCTTGCCTTGTTGGACGAACAGCGTGACATAGCAGCAGCTCGCTCGGCGATTTACCAACAAGACCTGCGCCGCTATCACAGCCGCCGGGTTAAGTCCAGGGTCTTTCAGGAAGGTGATTTGGTGCTCCGGCTCATCCAGGATCAAACAGACGCACACAAGTTATCCTCGCCTTGGGAAGGGCCCTTTGTGGTTAGCAAGAACTTGCACAACGGGTCATATTACCTTATCGATGTTCGGGAGCACAAAGATTCACGTAAGTCGGAGGAGGAGACCCGCCGGCCGTGGAGCATAGCTCAGCTTCGGCCTTATTACACTTGAGCCACCGGCTCTCATAATGTACATATTTCTATAGCCATGTATATATTGTGATAAATAATAAAGCAGGACCTCTGTCCTTTTTTCCTCCAAAGGTAAATATATCATTGTTATTCCATTGTAATGTTACATGTAACATTACATGGTCACTTGGAGGTTGATCCGGCTTATGATCGTATTCGAATCTAGCCGTTAAGAATATGATCACTTGGGGGCTTCCTGTTCAAACATAGGTCGTATTCGAACCAAAGAGAACATAGCTGTCGATACCCACTTGATTGGCATATTGTCGAGCTCATTGGGGAGTTTCTTGATCATATTTGAATCTAGCTCAACCCCCTTTGGGAACCGACGTGGATCGTATTCGAATCAGCGTCGTTAAACAACTCTCAAGGTCATTTGGGGTTCAAACATAGGTCGTATTCGAACCAAAGAGAACATAGCTGTCGGTACCCTCTTGATTGGCAACGCCAAAGCCACTGGGGCTATATGATCGTATTCGAATCTTAGCTTAACCCCTTTGGGACGGTTCTCTGGTCGTATTCAAATCAGAAGCCTCCAAATTTTTGAAATCTTTTTGTTGGAAACAAGTTCTTTTGATCATATCAAAAGTATTCAAGGGTGGTTCTTATTCCACCGGCTTAGCCTTGATTAATAATGTTGATAGCACATAATGAGCATTATATGTGCTGGTGAACCGGAGTTGAGTTCTCAACCTCATTATTCGGGTTACATAAACCGGAAGTGTACTTGAATGCTCGTAGGTATGCTTTTATGATTATCTCGAAGATATAATTGAGAGCCGGTTTATTTTGACCGTGATTCATATTCCGGGTTATATGTAAAACATATGACTCTCCATGCGGTAAGCCGCCTAGAGACTTGTGATTTGTTTTCTATGCAGGACAATTAAAGACAACTCTTTAAACATAAGGAAAACAGAGGATCAAGCATAACCCGGAAGAATATAAAAGGGCAGCTTAAACAATGTTGAGCGCTACACACGTGCGCGATGGCATGACAAAATTAAGTGTTTGTTCTACTCTATTACATGACTCCCCGAGTCCAAAAGGTGAGGCATCATCTTTTAAGACATGACCATGAGCCGCCTGCGAGTTCAAGGGCGTTGTTGGCCTGAGGTTTCTGGGTCATCCCTCTCCGCTCCTCCGGCTGTTTCCATGACCTGGAAGGTTGATGATTTCCAGTCAATGCCACTCAAGGCTTCAAATTGAGCCTCATCATCAATTAACCCGACCGGATCAACTTCAGGGGCGAAGGTATGCTTACGAGTTGGAGGAATCAGGCTGACTGCTTCATAACATGGTGTTGGGATTCTCTGATTCTCCGCGTCATAGCCCGGTTGATATCTGGTAAGATCTGTGTCATTGCCAATCAAAGTGGCCATAGGGCGTACGCTCTTCACACAAGCGGCGAAGTCCTTCTGGTCAAAGGGGTTGTCGTCTTCGTTCAAGCTGGGGTACCCAAGGGTGATGTCGGCCGGGTCTAGCTCCGGTAGAAATGCCTTGGCCCGGCTCAGAGCGGCTATAGCTCCGGCTCTTGCAGAAGCCCGTCTCAACTCTTGGATGCGTTGAGGAAGTACGGCAAGCTGCCTGAGTACATCCGCCAGGTGAGTAGGAACTTCATTTGACAGAGCCACAACGGCAAAGGCACGTTGTGACCCGGTGTAAAGTTGCTCTATCAAGGTGTAAACCGCCTTCAGCTTGGTCAGCACGTTCTGGTTGAGATTGAAATTCCTGGGACCTGCATTACAAAGTCAGGTGAGCTGATGGCAATTGAGATACTTGTGGGAAATGAACGATGTAAACTAGTTAGAAACTTGCAGAGTAACTTACCAAAGATTGCGGAGACCATCTGAGATACATGGCGTTTTAAGCCGGTTAGTTCGGCGGTTCTTTTAGTAAGAGTGGCCTCCGCTTGTTCGGCCCGGCTAAGCAAAGCAGTCTTTTCATCCGCCTAGGCTTTTCTTTCTGCTTCTAATTTTTTCTTCAGTTTCTCTTGTGCAGATACACTGAATTCAAATTTGTAGTTGGCCTTTTGAGTTTCACTTTCCTGAGTCTTCAGGCGGTTCTTCAGATAAGAGATTTCCGATTCAAATTTTCTACAGACGGCCTGTACAAATTTTGGGTTACAGTTAGGGTGATTATAATGCAACATTAAGTCCCAAGCACTTTGCAAGCAAAGACACTTAGCACTTGGGGGCTAATGTATGCTGAAGAGCTCTATTTACAGTGCCGGATCATGAAAATAAGTCCCAAGCCCTTTGCAGGCAAAGGTACTCGGCACTTGGGGGCTAATGTGTAAAATTGCTCAACTACTTGATTAAAATAAGGTAAGGACCGGTTCAATTATGACCCGGCCCTTGAGTGTTACCAGGTAAGCCGGTTTTCTTGCAGTGATTATTAAGCCGGTATTAAGTCTACAACATATTTCATCATAAGTAATAGACTTGGGGGCTGGCATGGTAAGGATGACTTTGGAGTAAGCAAGAGAGTCATACCTCAGACTTTTGCTGGACTTGCTTCACCATATCAATTTCCAGGTCCCGGCTGTTGTGCACTTGATTAATATAGCCAGCGACAATATCTCCAATGCTCAGATTAGCATAATCAGTGATGTCCAGCCTGGCCCTGCGGCGTTCCAGAAGTTCTTCCTTGGCAGAGCACCTAGACAACACGGTGGGTCTTCCCGGTTCAACAAACTCGGTCCGGGTAATTACAACATCCGGGTCATCCGGATGAGCCGGACTGGGGATCTCCGGGTTATCAGAACCCTCCATAATTTGTTCATCAGATGGAGCAGTGGTGGTTTCAGGAGCTGGAGCAGACGGCGGCTCATGAGCAGAAGCATCAGGTTCAGTCAGGACCGGCTCTTCGGCCGGCTTATTTTTCTTCGCCCTCTTGCTGGGCTTTACTTGTACACTGAAAGTCAAAGGGTTAGTGCAAAAACATGAGTAAGATAAGCACAAAATAAGCTGATCATCATTACCCGGGTGCGGTCTTGAAGGCCGGCAAGCTAGACTGCATTGAGTCACTGGAGGAAGGTGAAGTTCCCTGGTAGTTTGAATCAGAAGAATTGAGTGGTTGACGAGTGACGCCCGGTAAAGGATGAAAAGGATATAAGTCGGAGATAACCTCAGTCCGGCGCTTCCTTGATGCTTCGGGTAAGCCGGAGGAGAGGTCTGCATCTTTGCTGGTCCGGGTCTGCCTCCGGCTCTCAGAAATCTGTCGCTTCAAAAGAAATTGAGGATCCTGATAAGCTAAAGGATGTGAAAATCTTACTTTCCGGGTTACTCTTCGAACTTTCCGTCTCGGCAAAGGCTCGGAGTCGGATGAAATTATAGTTACCTCTTCATTCACTTCATGACTTGTTCCAGTGTCCTCCTGCTGATAATCCGTGTCAATAAGATGGTTAAAAAAGGAGCCTAAAGAGTCAAGAGCTACCTCTGACTCGGAGGTGTCTTCCAGACGAAGCAGGTCCGAGGCGCTAGGTTTACTCCCCTTCTTACGGGGAGCGGCTTTCCTGGCGGCTTTCTTAACTTTTCTGGCTTTCTTGGCGGCTTCGTGGTCATACTTGACCTTCCAGAATTTATCATTAGCCTGTAAAGTACAACAAAGGTTAGTGAGTTAAGACAAAATCGTTAAAATGGAAGGAGAAGTATTCAGGTCAATGGTTTACCGCTGGAGCCGGGTTAGTCTTGCAGATAGGGCTTAAGCCCACTCTCCCGCAATCTGCCAGGCTCTCGTTCAGAAGCGACTTGGTTGTATCATCAATGACGTCCTCAGGTAAGTCGTCTGGACTGTGTCGAAGAGGATCATCCTTCTGGCCCGTGTAATCACACATCAAGCCGGGGCGGCGGCTTAAAGGAATCACCCGCCAGGCAATCCAGACCCGGACCAGATCAATACCGTTTAAGCCGTTCCCCAGAAGAGCTTTGATTTTGTTGATGGTGGGTGTAAGTGGTTGACGTTCATCTTGAGATAATTTTTCTGGCAAGGGGTGATTTGACTCCAGACGGAGGGCGCGAAAGCCGGGCAGCGGGTTCTCGTCAGCCGGAGAAGTGTCCTGGCAGTAGAACCATGTCTGGTTCCAATCTTTCGGGTGGCTTGGCGGCTCAGCATAAGGAAAGAGACAATCTCTCCGTCGTTGGATTGAAATTCCACCAAGTTCCAAGCTAGGCCCGTTGGCACATTCATTCTGACGGTTCAGGTAAAATAACTCCCTAAAGAGCAGCAAGCTGGGTTCTTCTCCGAGGTACACCTCACAGAACACTTGGAAGTTGCAGATGTTTGACACGGAATTGGGTCCGATGTCTTGAGGTCACATGAACATCTCTGAATAATTTTGAGCCGGGAGGAGCAAAGCCCCGGTTCATGTGATCAGTAAATATGACAACTTCCCCATCCTTGGGTTGAGGCCTCTCTTCGGACGGGTCAGGAGCACGATAGGACATGACCTCTTTCTTGGGCAGGTAACCCATTTTCGCGAAGTCGGCTAAGGTGCTGTCAGTAACGTTGGATCTAACCCAGTTGCACGTAATGGGCGCTTTGGGAGCCTTGGGCGGCATTGTGAAGGATGGAAGCCTATGACAAAATAAAAATTCTGGTTCAAATTTAAGCCGGAGGAAAATTTCGGTTCAGTATTTAAGGTGGCAGCTTATGAAGGGGCCTAATGATATATGGCCAATTGTGTCTGGTTATTTAAGATACCATGAGCAACTAAGTTATTTGACTCTGTTATGGATGACCCAGAATATTCATGAAGCATAGCCTTTTTTAAGCCGGTGATATGAGCCGCCATAGCTAACAGATGCAATTTTTGCCTAAGTGTTGCAAACAAGTTTCACAGATTGCAGTAATTATTTTGGATCAAACGGTCGTCCAGAAAGGAAAATTTTCTAGACCTAAAAACTGGCACAGAGAAGTTCATAAGTCCTAATGAGGTCTTTTTGCAAGCAAAAGGGATCTGCTAGTATTGGAAATGGGTGCAAAACCACTACCGCAGGAGTTCTATACTGTTCTTCGAATCAAAAGAAGTCGTGGTGGAAGAACTATGAAAGAACATAGATGAACTACGAAAGAACAGAGAGGAACGCGGAACCCTAATGCGGATCTGATGTTTGAGAAGAAGATGACTTACAGTTGCAGGTTCACTGCAGAGAGTCGCCGCCGTTCTCTGGACTAGCTCAGGTTGATGCAGCGGCCGAGGCTGAGGAAGACGGGAGGCGCGGCGGCGGCGGCGGAGCTCGGGCACTGAGATGTTGAGAGGAGGAAGACGATGGAAAGGGAGGAGTGAGAGAGGACCCGATCGGGCCTATTTATAAGGGACGGCTGTTAAGTGGGCGCGAGAAATGAGGAGGCTGAAGACATGATTATCCAGCTGCAGAGTTGCCTTGATTTTCGGGATAGTTATTAAGATAAGGATCCGATGAGATACGTTGGACGGAACGTGCATTAATGGCGGATGACGTCACGGCGGGTTACCACGAATCCAGAAGATGACGTCATGGGGGTTATAACCTTCGTGCAAACAGAGGCCGGAAGATTTTCTCTTAAGGTATTGAAGATTGACATGAACCGGTTCAAATCAATCTAGGGCCTAATGTTGAGGATATAGCTACTGGTGTAACCCGCCGTAGATGGGCCGGGTTACGTTGCGACAGCTCTTCGTTCAGAAGCCCAAGGACAGGTTAAGGATGGCGGTTTAGTGATAGGTCTAAGGCCCAGAGGCGGCTTAAGGCCCATAGTGGTAAACTGCCGTTGTGGCATGACTTGTAGTGTAAGGCAAGAATAGTTAAGAGTCCGAGCCGGACACAGTTTATGAGCCGGCCGGGACTCTGAGAGCCGCTGGGCGTTAACCTTTCTATATAAAGGGACGACCCGGCGGCGGTTCAGGACAAGTAAGATCAGATCGATAGCCAAGCAGAGCGGTTTAGCTCCTGGTCATCGAAACCCTAAGCAATACCACCTCAACTGGAGTAGGCTTTTACCTTCAACGTAAGGGGCCGAACCAGTATAATCCTCGTGTCCTTTGTCCCGTTTAACCCCTTTAAGCTTCCTAGCGGAGATGGCTCCACGACTAAGTCCTTGCACGAGGACATCTGCCGTGACAATTCCACGACACAACCCCTAAATGTCAGGAGGCACCAAGAACAATGTTCTCGTCACAAAACCATCGGAACGATTCTAAGATACCCGCGTGATCCTAAAAATTTTTTTTAGTGAAATTTGAGGAGAGAAGAGTCAAAACTTCTACGTCAGGAGGCCTCACCAGAGCGACGAAGGGACTAAGGAGTAAAAAGAATCCTACTCTCCGATATATATAATCCTAAGACTCAACACATTTTTGTTCTAGACTCAACAACGCCAGCGATTCGATCAATCAGGGGGCACCTAAGTCGGGGATGGCTCTGATTACCAACTTGTAACGCCCACGATGCGGCTATATCTCCCACGTGTCGAGGCACGACTTAGAGGCATAACCGCATTGTAGGTATTGTCGCAAGAAGGGTCATCTTCACACAATCCCATGTAATGAACAAGAATGGGATAACGAGAGTTGGCTTACAATCGCCACTTCACACGATACATAAATTAATTCATACATCATCCAAAATCCACACATAGACCGACTACGGTCAAATCCAAATGAAAATAAGATAACCCCAAATGCTAGATCCCCGATCGTCCCAACTGGGCTCCACTACTGATCATCAGGAAACGAAACATAGTAACGACCAAGTTCCTCGTCGAACTCCCACTTGAGCTCGGTTGCGTCATTTGCACTGGTATCGTCGGCACCTGCAACTGTTTTGGTAGAATCTGTGAGTGACGAGGACTCAGCAATCTCACACCCGCGAGATCAAGACTATTTAAGCTTATAGGAAAGGATGGTGTAATGAGGTGGAGCTGCAGCAAGCACTAAGCATATATGGTTGCTAACATACGCAAATGAGAGCGAGAAGAGAAGCAACGCAACGGTCGCGAAGCTAGAAATGATCAAGAAGTGATCCTGAAACTACTTACGTTCATTCATAACTCAAACCGTGTTCACTTCCCGGACTCCGCCGAGAAGAGACCATCGCGGCTACACACACGGTTGATGTATTTTAATTAAGTCAAGCGTCAAGTTCTCTACAACCGGACATTAACAAATTCCCATCTGCCTCATAACCGCGGGCACAGCTTTCGAAAGATAATACCCTGCAGGGGTGTCCCAACTTAGCCCATTATAAGCTCTCACGGTCAACGAAGGATAAACCTTCTCCCGGGAAGACCCGATCAGTCTCGGAATCCCGGTTTACAAGACATTTGGACAATGGTAAAACAAGACCAGCAAAGCCGCCCAAATGTGCCGACAAATCCCGATAGGAGCTGCACATATCTCGTTCTCAGGGCACACCGGATGAGCCAGACGTCGGGTTGGCATAGACCCTGGTTGCCCAGGGGGCGCCGGACATCGCTCGGTTTGGGCCAGCACTCAAAGGAGCACTGGTCTGGGGGTTTAAATAAAGATGACCCTCGGGCTCGCGAAAACGCAAGGGAAAAAGGCTTAGGTAGGCAAATGTAAAACCAAGGTTGGGCCTTGCTGGAGGAGTTTTATTCAAGGCGAACTGTCAAGGGGGTCCCATAAATCACCCAACCGCGTAAGGAACGCAAACTCAAGGAACATAATACCGGTATGACGGAAACTAGGGCGGCAAGAGTGGAACAAAACACTAGGCATAAGGCCGAGCCTTCCACCCTTTACCAAATATATAGATGCATTAATTAAATAAGAGATATTGTGATATGCCAAAATATCCATGTTCCAACATGGAACCAACTTCAACTTCACCTGCAACTAGCAACGCTATAAGAAGGGCTGAGCAAAAGCGGTAACTTAGCCAAACAACGGTTTGCTAGGAAAGGATGGTTAGAGGCTTGACATGGCAATATGGGAGGCATGATATAGCAAGTGGTAGGTAGCGCAGCATGGCAGTAGAACGAACAACTAGCAAAGCAAAGATAGAAGTGATTTCGAGGGTATGGTCATCTTGCCTGCAAGGTTCTCAGAGTTGTCGTAAGCTTGATCCTCGTAAGCGTACTCAACAGGTTCCTCGTTCACGAACTCGACTCCCGGCTCTACCCACAGCAAGAACACAAGCAATGGAACCGCAATCAATCACGGGAAATGCACAAGCAACATGATGCAATACATGCATGATATGCGAGATATGATATGCGATGCGTATGCGTGCTCCGAAAGAAAAAGGATGAACAAGGCAGCAACTTGGGAAACCAAGTATGCCACTGGAAAGATGAGATGATTTCGGTCGAAATCGATATAAAGATCACTGGAAACGGATGCACGGTTTGCAAATGGCAAGCAAAACAAGAATGACACGATCTGCGATTAACAGCATGATAGCACTTATAATACATCAAGTAACTATGCTACAGCACTCCAACAGAGCAACAGAGCATATTGCAGTAATTTACAGGAGATGCTTGACAAAATATGAACACTGAGATACAGCTAGATCACACCATAACAGGTTCAAACAAGCATGACAAGAATGCAAAAGATATCAGTTTCACAGACTTGGTGAAAATACTGAACATGGCTGAAACAGCATCAGGTGGCAATGTTCAGAGCAAGCAATCAACATGCTACATAAACTTATCATAGCAACACAAGGCATTGTATGAATCTACTGAATGCATAGAACAAAAGTCCCTTACTGACCATGAGCCAAAATGGCACAGAAGATATGATGGCACCCATGTAAACATAGCAAGTTTCGTTAACAGGTTTCAGACAGCAGAAAACAGAGCATGGCACTAACAGAATTATGAAGGCATCTTGGTGAGCTTGATTCACTCATCACAAAGCAATGCATGACAAAACTAGCATACCTACAGCAATATGGCATGTTTATGAAGCTAACCATGGCAAGAGCAAGTTCATAGCATGTATGGATCAACTACAACAACCTTGGCAAAATTGAATATCATGTTAACATTCTTCCAGAAATATTTTATAGCAAAAGTAGAGCAAGATTGAGACATTCTAGGGCACTCCATAATTGCAAACAGGGGCATGGATGGATAGAGAACAAATATATCTACAAAATATACTTACTGAACATGCCCAAAAGAAGCATGGATCTCACTGTAGACACATGGATACATGGCATCAAAATAACAGCAGGTAAAAGACTTGGCAAAATCCGAAGTCCCTGAAAACAGAAACATCACGAAGCCTAATTTGCATGCTTGTGCTAGTCACCACATAGATCACAAAAATACATGGCATACACCTCTGTAAAGATTGCATGGCATAGAACATAACACCTGTAGAGCTAATGCCCATAAGATGCACACATCAAATGCAACAAAATAACAAAACATCAACTTCTGATAAGTAACAGCAGTAAACATCATATAGCACTCTTGCACTAGAGATTTGGGCATCAATATGGACTCAAATGAGCATGGCACAATGGAACAAAATGAATAGCATCTCGTGACGAACATTTCGATATATCATGCATGCTAAACGGAGCAATATGCGATGAGATATGATGCGATGAACCGAGCAACATAATGCAAAAATATTCGGAACTTAGAAGATTTTTCGGGGTCAACCTCTCCCAGATCTGGATCGGGGCAGGCACGGATGTCGTGGCGGGGCGGCTCGCCGGAGCTCGAGGAAGGCGCGACGGGAGGCAGCGGGGTCGGCGACGGCGGGGCCGGCGTTGGAGGCGAGCGGACGATGGGCGGCGGGGTCCGGCAAAGGGGCCGGGCGTCGGAGCGCTCGGGCCTCGGGCTCGCAGGAGGAGGCGACAGCGAACAGTGGAGGCGGACGCGGCGGAGCCGCGGCGGCGCCGGGCTTCGGCGGCGCGGGGCACGGGCTCGCACGGGATCTGGCGGCGGAAGGAGATGGGCTCGGGGGGGCCCGACTCGGGCTCGCCGGGCCGTGGTCGGCGGCGGGCGCGCCTTGCCATGTGGCGGCGTCTGATTGGAGCGGCCGCGGCGGCGGGAACGTCCGGCGCGGGACGGACGCGTCCGGCGGCGGAGAGGGAGCGGGTTAGGGTTTGATCTGCGTGAAAATTCCGGGGGAAGCACATATTTATAGGTAGAGGGAGCTAGGAGACTCCAAATGGAGTGCGGTTTTCGCCCACACGATCGTGATCGAACGACCGAGAGCATGGAGGTGACTTAGGTGGGTTATTGGGCTGTTTGGAGGGGTGTTTGGCTGCAACACACAAAAGGCCTTTGCGGTTACCCGGTTAACCGTTGGAGCGTCAAACGACCTCCAAATGGAACGAAACTTGACAGGTGGTCTACCGGTGGTGTACCAAGGCCACTTGGCAAACTTCGGTCCATTCCGAGAACGTTTAACACCCGCTCACGAAAAGAGACAAGAGGGGTGCGCCGGTGCACGTGGGAGTGCCGGATTGCAAAACGGACAATGGGGAAAATGCTCAGATGCAAGAGACGAACACGTATGCAAATGAGATGCGCATGATGACATGATATGAGATGCATGACAAGAACAAAAAGCAAAACGAAAGACAAAAACCCAACCACGGAGGGAAAATCATAACACATAGCCGAAAATGGCAAGAGTTGGAGTTATAAATATGGAAAGTTACATCCGGGGTGTTACATCAAGCGTCACTGCAATGACATGGGAACACTTAGGGTTGTTCTGGTTAAGTATGCTGATTCTGATAGTACCAAGGACCCGGAGTCTGACGATGACAAACCGGGGAAGGGAAAGAAGAGCGGCAATGCCAAGGGGCAGCAGCATAACCCGACGGGCCACAATAATAATGGTAAGCGGAAAGCAGATCATAATTCAGATTTTGTGGCCAACACCAATACACAGGGTAATGGTCAGCGTCGTAAAGGAAAGCCGCCTCCAAGAAGGGCAGAGCCCAGTCCTAATCCGGAGCGCCTGAATTACCTGTTAAACCAGCCCTGCCCGAAGCATCCTGGAACGCAGGACAAAAGAGCGCCTGAATTACCTGTTAAACCAGCCCTGCCCGAAGCATCCTGGAACGCAGGACAAACCGGCCACGCACCTCTGGAAAGATTGTTATATCATGCGAGAATTCAAAAACTCAGACCTCTTCCGGAATGATCATGGACCATCCGGCGGTTCAGGACCCGGGTCCTATGGGCCGGGTTATGGAGGAGGCAATTCCGGTTCAGGATTCCAAGGCAATCAGGGTGGACATGGCAATCAAGGCAATCAGAGTAACCAGGGTAGTTATAACCAACAAGGACCACAGCAGCAACAGTCAGGGTACCAAAGTCACCCAAAGCAGTTGAATGGTGGACAGTACCACGTTTTCACCACCAGCTTATGCAAACGCGATCAGAAGCTTCATAAGCGAGCGGTGAACTCGGTTGAACCAGCAGTGCCTCGTTATTTGCGATGGTCTGAGCAGCCTATTGTCTGGAGCCGAGAAGACCACCCGCCCCGGGTTGACAATCCGGGTCATTTGGCGTTGGTGGTGGCGCCTCAGGTTGGAGGTTATAAGTTCACTAAGGTGCTCATGGATGGAGGCAGCAGTATCAACATCTTATAGCATGACACCTTCCGTCGTATGGGGTTGACAGATAAGAATCTTAAACCGTCGAACACTGTTTTCCATGGTGTGGTGCCTGGCAAATCAGCCTATCCGGTTGGTAAAATAGCTTTGGAAGTCGCTTCTGGAGATGAGTATGACTCAAGATTAGAGACATTGACTTTCGAAGTGGTGAAAATCCAAAGCACGTATCATGCCCTGTTTGGACGGCCGGCTTGTGCTAAGTTCATGGCACGACCCTGTTATGTTTATCTGCAGCTCAAGATGCCAGGTCATAAAGGGACTATCACAATACATGGAAGCCGCAAGATCTCTTTGGAGTGTGAGGAAGGTGATGCGGCCTATGCTGAGTCGGTTTGTGCAGCAGAGGAGTTGAAGTTCTATAAGGACAACGTTGATCCGGCGGACATGACTTCTTTGAAGAAACCAACCACGGAGCATGATCCGGCCTTGAAGTTTAAATCAGCTGATGAGACTAAGATGGTTGATTTTGTGCCCGGCGATTCATCCAAACAGTTCATCATCAGTGCAAATCTGGATCCAAAATAGGAAAGCGCGCTCATCGAGTTCATCCGTGAGAATCGGGATATCTTTGCATGGAAGCCTTCTGACATGCCAGGTGTACCGAGGGATCTCGCTGAGCACAGCCTTAATATTGATCCCAAGTTTAAACCGGTCCGACAATTCCTTCGCCGGTTCAATGAAGAGAGGCGCAAGGCTATTGGTGAGGAGGTAGCCCGGCTCTTGGCGGCAGGGTTCATTGTTGAAGTTTTTCATCCGGAGTGGTTGGCTAATCCGGTGCTGGTGCTTAAGAAGAATGGCACCTGGCGTATGTGTGTGGATTACACGGATTTGAACAAAGCGTGTCCGACGGATCCTTTTGCCCTCCCCCATGTCGATCAAATCATTGATGCTACGGCGGGTTGTGAGCGTTTAACTTTTCTAGATGCTTATTCAGGTTATCATCAGATTAAGATGGCAGTTAAGGACCAGGAGAATACAGCTTTTATAACTCCCTTTGGAGCCTTCTGCTATGTGTCTATGCCCTTTGGGCTCAAGAGTGCCCAGGCAACTTATCAGCATTGTGTTCAGAATTGTCTTCATAACCAGATTGGGCGCAACGTTCATGCTTATGTGGATGATGTCCAGGAAGGAGGAAACATTAATAGATGATTTAAAGGAGACCTTTGATAACCTCCGGGTTTATAAGATGATGCTCAACCCGGCCAAGTGTGTTTTTGGTGTGCCAACAGGCAATCTTTTGGGTTTTCTGGTATCTAACAGAGGCATTGAAGCTAATCCGGAGAAGATCAAGGCTATTGCTTCACTGACTAAACCGAAGTGCATCAACGATGCTCAGCGACTGGCAGGCCGGATTGCAGCATTGACCCGGTTTATAAGTCGTCTCGGGGAGAAGGCCATCCCTTTATATCAAATGCTGAAGAAAACGGACAACTTTGTCTGGAGTGATGTGGCTAATGAAGCGTTTGAGGCTCTGAAGCGGCAGCTTGCCGAACCACCTGTTCTTGCTGCTCCCATGGACAAGGAACCATTGCTGTTATATGTGGCTGCTAATGCTCGAGCTGCCACGTGGCTATTGTGGTGGAGCGCAAGGAGGCAGGAAAGGAGTATCCGGTTCAACGGCCGGTTTATTATATCAGTGAGGTGCTCATTGAGTCAAAACAGAGATATCCACATTGGCAGAAGCTTGTATATGGGGTTTTTATGGCAAGCCGGAAGCTGAACCAATACTTTCAGGGCCATCCCATTACTGTGGTCAGTTTTGCTCCTTTGGGACATATCATCCAGAATAGAGAAGTGACTGGCCGTGTTGCTAAGTGGGCTATTGAGCTTGGGCCTCACGGATTAAAATATATGCCCCGCACGGCCGTCAAGTCTCAAGCACTCGTGGATTTCATTAATGACTGGACAGAGTTGCAGGTGCCGGAGGATAGACCGGATAACACATACTGGACGATTCATTTCGACGGATCCAGGCAATTGGAGGGCTCAGGGGCTGGAGTGGTTCTTACTTCCCCTCGAGGTGACAAATTTTGGTATGTTCTCCGCTTGATGTTTCCTTGTACTAATAATGCAGCTGAGTACGAGGCCCTGCTCCATGGTCTTCGGATGGCTAAGGAGATGAATCTGAGCCGGGTTAAATGTTTTGGTGACTAGGACCTAGTGGCTCAACAAGTTTCTGGTACTTGGGATTCCAAGGACCCCCTCATGGCAGCGTATCGTCGAGAGGTGGATATTGTTGCAGGTCATTTCAAGGGTTATCAGGTTGATCATGTAGACCGGCGAAAGAATGAAGCAGCGGACGCTTTAAGCCGGTTGGGCTCCCAGCGTAAACCGGTGCCGCCCAATGTTTTTCTTGATGTTTTGCATAACCCGTCGGTCAAGCTACTAACGGAGGAAGACTTAGCTATTCCTGATCCGGAGGCTCAGTTGGTGGCGGCGCTTCATGTCACCCCGGATTGGACGATCCCATATTTGGCGTATATGAACCGGGGTGAATTACCAGAGGATGAAGTTCTGGCCAGGCAGATAATCCGGCGTTCCAAGTCCATGACTATTGTCAACAGCGAGCTACATCATTGCAGTGTCTCAGGGGCTTTTCAACGTTGTGTTTCTCCTGAAGAAGGTCGAGAAATTTTACGCGAGATTCACGAAGGTGATTGTGGTCATCATGCCGGTTCAAAGTCCTTGGTGGCTAAGGCTTTTCGTCATGGTTTCTATTGGCTGACGGCTCATGCTGATGCTGAGGACTTGGTCAAAAGGTGCGATGGTTGTCAGAAGTTTGCACGCCGGGCTCATGTTCCGGCTCAGGAGCTGAGGATGTTTCCAATTACCTGGCCGTTTGCAACCTGGGGGCTTGATATGGTTGGACCCTTTAAGAGGTCTAAGGATAAGAAGACCCACCTCTTGGTGGCGGGTGATAAATTTACCAAGTGGGTGGAGGCAGAGCCAGTTACCAAATGTGATGCAGCCACGGCGGTTCAATTTATGAAGAAGGTGATATTCCGTTTTGGTTTTCCACACAGCATTATAACAGACAATGGCACGAATCTTTCCAAGGGTGCTATGGAGGAGTTCTGTCAAAGAGAGCACATTCGTCTTGATGTGTCTTCAGTGGCCCACCCCCCAGTCTAATGGTCAAGCGGAGAGAGCTAATCAGGAAATCTTGAAGGGGATCAAGCCCCGGCTTATGGTTCCTTTGCAGAGGACACCGGGTTGTTGGGTTGAAGAGCTGCCTTCCGTTTTATGGAGCATTAACACCACCCCCAATAGATCTACGGGTTATACACCCTTCTTCATGGTTTATGGAGCGGAAGCTGTCCTTCCAAGTGATATTCGTCATGACTCACCACGAGTGGCAGCTTATGTTGAAGCGGATAATGAAAGAGCACGCCAGGATGTGTTGGACCTGTTGGATGAGAAACGGGACGTAGCGGTGGCTCGCTCGGCGATTTATCAGCAAGACGTACGGCGTTATCACAGTCGCCGGGTTAAAACTAGAACTTTTCAAGAAGGCGATCTAGTGCTCCGGCTTATCCAAGATCAGACCGATATGCACAAGTTATCCCCGCCTTGGGAAGGGCCCTTTGTGGTCAGCAAGAATCTGAACAACGGATCATATTACCTCATTGATGTTCGAGAGCATAAAGACTCACGCAAGTCAGAGGAGGAGACGATCCGGCCGTGGAACATAGCTCATCTACGGCCGTACTACACCTGAGCCATAGGCTCCTATCATGTACATATTTTGACGATGTATATATTATGATCAATACAATAAACCGGAGCCCCAGCTAAAGCGGGGTATCTGTTGTTTTTCTCATATCATGAGTGGTTACACGGAGGATTCTGTTTGTGAAGCGACATCCGGTTTACCCTTTGATTCAGCTTTACAACTGTCTATTCAATATAAGTCACTTGGGGGCTTGATCGTATTCGAACCATAGCTACACCTCTTGGCTGGCTCAAAAGCCACGACAGTAAGTCACTTGGGGGCTTGGTCGTATTCGAACCATAGCTACACCTCTTGGCTGGCTCAAAAAGCCACGACAGTAAGTCACTTGGGGGCTTGGTTGTGTTCAACCATAGCTACACCTTTTGGCTGGCGCAATGCCATTACTTAGGGGCCAAAGAGTGTTGTCAAGAACAACTCAAACATAGGCACCCGTTGAGCACAGCTCAAAATGTTGCTTGGGGATTCTTTGCTATCGCAATGAATAAAGAAATCTACACTTGCAATAGGCTATCAAGCCGTGGCTTGGAAGCCTGGTATATATACCTAAAACCCCGTGTTAACCTGCCTTCATTAAGTAAGTCACTCCGCCCAGGTAAGCCTGGTATGACCCGCCAACTTGACAAGTCAATCGCATATGACCCTGAACTTGTCAATGATAGACCGGCGATTGGTTAAAGACTGAGGACCATCTTAAAAGGCTTTGTAAAACGGTTTAATTCAGTAGCCTGGCAGCCCATGAAAAGCCTCGCATTTGGGCCTGGCAGCCCTTGAAAAGCCTCGACTACAAGTTTTTCTTTTCTCTCTCATTTTTATTGGTCAATTTTGTTTTTCTCCCTTGTTAAAGTCTTGAGCTAAACCGGCGTCCAATGGCCCAGCCTGATTGTAAGTCATCCGTATAAACCGGTGTTTATTTAACCCAGCCTGGAATTAACTATAAGTTGCCAGGATGATCATCCGGTGTTTATCATAACCAGGCATCACTTATTATACACCAGCATAACATGGCTTGAGTTATCAATACTCGATATTTGGGTTGTCACCCTTATTACAAGAATGTTGGTAAACCAACAAGGTGATTCAATATCACAGGTATGATATGTTTCATATTTCATTATTTAAAGCTATGGTTATCAACCTTGGCTATATATTGGGCATTATGACCCGTCCGGCGGTAAACCGCCAGGACAGTTTTCACTTTGTTTTATGCAGAAACAGGGCTGTATAAAACCGATAAAGATCATAAGCAAATATAGCATGATGGATTAACAATATTGTGTGCAACAAGTATGCACGATGGCATATCAGATCAGCTGTTCAAAGCTAGCCTATTACAAGGCGTTTCGACTGCCCATAAGAATGATTGTTTTTCACAAAGATGGCAATAGGCGCAAGTTAAACCGGCTTCCGGTTTATGATTCTGCCTCAGGTTGATGTGAAGGTTGCGGACCTTCCTGCGCCGGTTCATCCTCCTTCTCTCCACCCAGTGGCTGGAAGTCAACAGTTGTCCAATCAATTCCTGATAAGGCTTGAAAGACAGCTTCGTCGTGTATAAGATCGGACGGTTCAACATCAGGAGCGTAAGTGTGCTTACGGATCGGCGGGATCAGACTTTCCATGTCATAAGTCGGAGCACTTATTCGCTTGCCACTGGCGTCATATACATTCTGGTAAATTGACAAGTTAGTGTCTTCGGCCAACTTACTTGCCAGTGGTCGCATCTCTCTTGTGATAGCCCGGAGATCATCATTGTTAAATTCTGAACCGTCCTCTTTTTGGCTTCAGTAACCATTTCCAACATCTTCCGGATCAAGGTCAGAGATCCAGGCCTTGGCGCGCGTCAGTGCAGTAAGGGCACCGGACCTAGCAGCGGATTTCTTCAATTCCACAATCCGGGCAGGCATCATAGACAATTTTTACAGCGTTTCCTTGATTCGCGACGGGGGCGGATGGTTATTGGAAGCTGTGCAGATAGCTCGTTGCGCGCCGGTATAAAGCTGTTCTACCAAAGTATATACTGCCTTCAATTTTTTGTGCATATCTGCGCCAAGATGAGTAACATGGCTACCTGCGCAAGGATCATATTATTATTAAACCGGAAGTTTTTTGTAACTGGTGTTGTTACATATGGGTGAAGAGATTGTTACCAAACATGGCAGAGGTCATAGCATCAATCTGCCGCTTCAGGCTGCTCAGCTCTTCTGTGGCTGGTTTAAGGGCGTTCTCCGCATCTTTTGCCCGCTTTAACAAGGTGGTCTTTTCAGTTGCCCAATCTGCCCGTTCACCTTTGAAGAATTCCTTCAGCTGCTCCATGGTTGTTAAAGCGGTGGTCAGCTCGCTCTTAACTTTGCAAGTTTCGTCCACCGGAGACTTGATGTTTCCTTGGAGATCAGTGATTTGGGAGTCTTTTTTGGACAACTCAGCCTGCAAAAATACAGATAATAAGTTAGCATTACAGCATTGAAGTCTCAACCACATAACAAGTTATCTACTTGACACTTGGGGGCTAATGTGGATTGCTTCTTATCAGCTATTACTTTAAAGTCTCAAACACATAACAAGTTATCTACTTGACACTTGGGGGCTAATGTGTATTCGTTCAGATTCAGATGGGTTGTCATTATTATAAATGGTGAGATTAGTAGGATGTACCAGTTCATTCTAAAAGGATATAAGCCGGTTCATGGGGACTACACTAGCAAAATGCAAATATCGATTCAAGACCCGGTTCAAACCAATGTTATGCACCGGCCCTTGGGGGCTGCTAGAGTTGATATGTTAGACCAGTTCTAACAAAGGGACTTTTGGAATATTTATGCAAAGGGAAAGTGACATTTACCTCATACCGCTCCTTCATCAGGCCTACTAAACCGGCTTCAAAGTCGCGGCTTGTATACAGGCGGTTTAAAAAACCAGAATGAAGGTCTTCAGCGCTGAGGTTGGTATAATTGGATAACTCGGATTTCCATTTCCCTTTATCCATAGCAGAAATGTCTTCTTTGGCGCTATGCTTTGATAAATTTAACAAAGGATGGATAAAGGCAGAAATACGGTGGATTATACCTTTGGCGGTTTATTGGCAGCATAGAAAGGACTGAGCCCGATTTTGCTGCATACATCTATTGGCTCATTAAGCATCTTTTTAACAGCTTCGGTGACGTCATCATCAGTCAGCTGGATGTCAACATGGCGTTGCGGGTCTTTCAGATCCCCTGTGTATTCACACATTAAACCGGGCCGCCGGCTTAATGGTAAAATGCTCCATGAAACCCAGCATCGGACAAAATCCACGCCCGTCAGCCCATTTGCAACAAAGGCTCTGAGCTTTGCCAGTTGAGGGGCATATTTTGCTCGCTCCTGGGCTGTCAACCGTTGAGGAAAGGGATGAGCTTGGGTAAGCCGGTGTGGACGGTAACCCGGCAAAGGATTTTCATTGGCTGGGGCTATGTTGCGGTAGTAGAACCAAGTCTGATTCCAGTCCTTAGGATGACTATGAAGCTTGGCATGAGGGAAATCAACATCTCTCCTCTTCTGAATTGAAACCCCGCCTAGTTCAGTATTGGGGCCATCCGTAAACTCAGTACGGCGGTTTAGATAAAAGAAATCCCGGAACAGATCAACAGTAGGCACCTCTTGCAGGTACACCTCACAAAATACTTGCCAGTCACAAATATTGGATATGGAGTTTGGACCGATATCTTGGGGATGGATTTGAAAGGCGGCGAGCACGTCACGGAAAAAATTTGATCCGGGAGGAGTGAAGCCTCGGCTCAGGTGATCAACAAATACAATAACTTCTCCGTCTTGGGGTTTAGGAGGAAATTCTGGACCGGGGACTCGCCAGTGGATAGTGTCCTTATTTGCTAAAGCGCCCGTTGCAACACAACCAGCCAGCTGCATTTCCGTAACCCGGGAGGGAACCCAATTACAGGAACAGAATTGTTTGGCCATTTCTAGTGACAAGCTGGAAAAAAGTACGATATCCGGGTTATAGTTCATGGTTACAACTTACAAACCGGCGCAATGATGGAAGACGATGATATTTCAAGCATTTGGGTGTACTAAACTGGATTTCAACGTTTAAAGCAGGTTGGCGGTTTAACAGAGGGCTAATGGTATATGATGAGTTATCAAAGTTTAAAGGATAAACCGCCCACAATTGTATAGAGGCTACAGATTCACAAAAATTTCTAAGTATGGCGAAAACAGATTTCACAGATCAGTGATATTAATTTGGATTTGCCACAGTTCTAAAAAGAGGAAATAAATTTAACCTACAATGGTGGCAGTGGAAGAACACGTTTGTCTGATCTGATCTCAGCCAGTAAAAGGTGTTTTCTGAGATTGGTAAAGGACACTAGACTATCATCGCCTGCTTCTGCTATCAGTTGCAAATCAAGTTATGAGATCTAAGAACAGAAAGAGGACGAAACAGGGAAGAACACCGATGAATGGCGGAACCCTAATACAGATCTGAGGTTCAAAAGGAAAGGAACTCACCGGTGCTGCGGAACAGCGGAGGAGCGCCGCATTGCTCTGGTCCGATCAGGTTGATGCGGCGGCCTTGGTTGATGCAGTTACGAAGGTCGACGGCGGCGGCAGAGCTCGGGTTCTGAGACGTCGCGAGGAAGAAGGAGACGAAGAGAAAGGGGGAAAATGTAAAGGACCCTCGGCCGTATTTATAAAGACGAAAGGATAAGGGTCAAGCGCAAGAATTGAGGAGCCTAACAAATGGATATGTGACAGATTTGTTGCCTCGATTGTCGGAGGCTCATTAATGAAGGTGAGGAATATACCATTTAAAATGACAAATGACGTCATGGCGGTTTATGATGGTTCTGGATGATGAGGTCATGGCGGTTTACAAGATTTATGCGAAGATATGGAAGAAATTTTCTCAAGGTTTCGGAGATTGACATGAACCAGTTCAAATCAATCTGGGGCCTAATGTTGAGGATATTACTACTAGGTGTAAACCGGCCAAGGAAGCCGGGTTATCCCCATAATGGATTGTTTATACTTAAAAGCCCATGAAGACAAGGAATAAAGCGGCTTACTGCAGAGACTCGAAGGCCCGAGGCCCAAAGGTAGATTAAGGCCTGTAGTTATAAACCGCCATATAGTACATAGCTTGTATTGTAAGATATGACAAAGTAGAGACCGAGCCGGTATGTGTATAAACCGGCATCGGGACTCTGTAAGCCGGCGGGCGTCGAACTGTGTATATAAAGGCACGACCCGGCGGCGGTTCAAGGACGACAGACAACAACTCGAGACCCAGGAAAAGCGTATTCGCTCCCTGGTCATCGAAACCCCAGCAATTCCATCACAACTAGACGTAGGCTTTTACCTTCATCGTAAGGGGCCGAACTAGTATAAAACTCTCGTGTCCCTTGTCCGGTTTAACCCCTTTAAGCTAACCCGTTGAGATGGCTCTATGACTAAGTCCTTTCGCTAGGACATCTGCCGTGACAATTCCACGACAGCTGCCAAATGCTCCTTGAGGTCCTGGCTATACTGCGTGCACCATGGCTTAGGCCGGCGCTTTTTTGGTGGAGGGGTCGGTGATTTGGGTGGAAGGTGTCGCGCTCGCGCCGGCGGTCGGGGCATGTGGGATGTGGAAGGAGGAGGAGGATGGGGGTCGGTTGTGGATTACCTGCGTGGATAGAGGAGGCCGAGCAGCGTGAAGGAGGGTCGCCAGCGAGGAGGCGGCGGCGCTGCAAGCAAGGAGTGAAGGTTTCAACTTGGAAAGGAAGGCAGAAAGAGGGGAAATGTGGCTTTTGGTAAGGGGGAGGGGGCGGGGAGGTAGATATTTCCGCGGAAGCCGAAAATTTGGAATCGCTTTAGCCAAAAAACTGGCGCACAAAGTGTCATCAGACACGGTGCCTTATTCAGAACTGTGTACGATCTATGGACATCACAAACGATTCAGATAGCTTACCCGTGTGTGATGAGTTTGAACGTCAAAAGTTTCGGTTCGAATTTCCATGGTTACAATGGTCATCCACGTCATTGCATAATTTGGGTACACAAAGGAGACTACGGCACACCCACACTTCTTAATCGAGCAAGTTCAGCAATTAAACAGAGCTAGCTGACCTAAACATTACTCTAACAAATTAAAGACCAGCACTCTTAATTAAACAAAACAAAGAGTACTACTACGGCTGGTGCTTGTCGATCTCCGCCGCCGCCTCCATGTCCAGCTCACGCCTAACGGTCTCCTGGGGAAGGGGCTCCATGGCATCCATCGCATCATACTCGGCAAGCATCTCGCCATCCGCGTCCGCCATCTCTTTGGAAAAGGCCGCCACAAGCTGGGCATGGGCGGACGCGATCTGGGCTTGGACGGGCTCCGTCGTTGCAAGGTATGCGGCGGAGGAACGGACGGGTGCTCGAACGCTCTCGGCGATTGCCAGCTCTTCGGCCGTGGGTTGCCGACCGTTGTCAGAGAATCTTCGTTCGATTTGTGCGGTGACCGCCAAGAGCTGGGCATGGGCGGCCTCGACATGGTCATGGGTGCCCTCCATTAGGGCTAAGGCCGCTGCTGCGGAACGAACAGCTGCTGTGCCGCTCTCGCCAATTGCTATCCCTGAGGCAGGTGTTGTTGTCGCCACCTGAGAAGCAACAGCGGCCGTTTAGGCTGCCTTTGCCGCCCGGTCACAAATTGCGGCCGCGCTCATGCACCTTGTTCGCACGCGCATGGTGGCTGCGGCCACGCTCTCGCCAGAGTGGGCCACCGAAGTAGCCGTCATGACGCGGGTCCACGTGCCCATCTTTCACCGGCGACGATAGAACAGTGAAATGATATTTGGGGAGCGAGCTAGTGTGCTTGAGACGCCGGCTGTGGACTATAGCCGACGCACCTTCTCGCGTAAGCCATAGTCGTACTATACACCGGCAGTGCTCCAAGATATTTTGTACTACATCTCACATGGTTGCAGATAATAAACCGTGTGCAATCTACTTGATTTTTCATCTTGATTTGAATTACATAATGGGGTCAGAACGGCAATGGACGGTGTTTGAATTGCTAGACCTTTCATCTGGAGTGAACATGCAACTATATGTGTGTCGTAAAAGAATTGGAATTATTCAGGGGTCGTTTGAATATTTTATACATTAAATTGGTTTTCTAGCCATTTCAGGTGAACAATTCAAATTCGAACTACATGCACATGCTCCAGTGCATATAAATTGGTTGACAAATCAAATCTGTGTCCTTGGGTGCATGCTTAGGTCCCAAGCAAGAAATGGCAATGAATTTCAAACACCAGGGCACCATTGATTGCCGGCAAAAAATTGAGATGCCTGGTTTTTAAATTCTAGTAAATCAGAAACTCGTCTGAAATTCATGAAACTTGGCATGCTATCATGGAGCGGCATCAACATGTCGTGGTACAAATTTTGTCCCATTTGGGGCAGGTTTGGGTATATGCTTCTCACAAACCGGAGCTTCTCACAACAAGCATGATGGTTTTCGGTAGGGAACGTCCCACCTTTGGGACGAAACGATATCCATTGCCTCTTATTGCTTTCAAATTTTTTTCTCGTGTCAACATAGAACAACAAGAGTGTTGTGTGATTTTTGTGATTTTTCGGGGTTCGTTTGGACATTTTTATGCATTAACTTAGTTTTCAATGCATTTTATGTGCATAATTCAAATTTGAACTACATGCACATGCTCCAGTGCATATAAATTGGTCGAAAAATCAAATATGTGTCCTTGGGTGCATGCTTAGGTCCCATGCAAGAAATGGGAATGAATTTCAAACACCGGGGCACCGTTGATTGCAGGCAAAACATTGAGATGCCTGGTTTTTAAATTCTAGTAAATCCAAAACTCGTCTGAAATTCATGAAACTTGGCATGCTATCATGGAGCGGCATTAACATGCCGTGGTACAAATTTTGTCCCATTTGGGGCAGGTTTGGGTATATGCTTCTCACAAACCGGAGCTTCTCACAACAAGCATGATGGTTTTCGGTAGGGAACATCCCACCTTTGGGCACGAAACGATAACCATTGCCTGTTATTGCTTTCAATTTTTTTCTCGTGTCAACATTGAACAACACGAGTGTTGTGTGAATTTTTGTGATTTTTCGGGGTTTGTTTGGACATTTTTATGCATTAACTAAGTTTTCAATGCATTTTATGTGCATAATTCAAATTTGAACTACATACACATGCTCCAGTGCATATAAATTGGTTGAAAAATCAAATATGTGTCCTTGGGTGCATGCTTAGGTCCCATGCAAGAAATGGGAATGAATTTCAAACACCGGGGCACCGTTGATTGCAGGCAAAACATTGAGATGCCTGGTTTTTAAATTCTAGTAAATCCAAAACTCGTCTGAAATTCATGAAACTTGGCATGCTATCATGGAGCGGCATTAACATGCCGTGGTACAAATTTTGTCCCATTTGGGGCAGGTTTGGGTATATGCTTCTCACAAACCGGAGCTTCTCACAACAAGCATGATGGTTTTCGGTAGGGAACATCCCACCTTTGGGCACGAAACGATATCCATTGCCTGTTATTGCTTTCAATTTTTTTCTCGTGTCAACATTGAACAACACGAGTGTTGTGTGAATTTTTGTGATTTTTCGGGGTTTGTTTGGACATTTTTATGCATTAACTGAGTTTTCAATGCATTTTATGTGCATAATTCAAATTTGAACTACATGCACATGCTCCAATGCATATAAATTTGTTGAAAAATCAAATCTGTGTCCTTGGGTGCATGCTTGGGTCCCATGCAAGAAATGGGAACGAATTTCAAACACCGGGACACCGCTGATTGCCGGCAAAACATTGGGATGCCTGGTTTTTAAATTCTAGTAAATCCAAAACTCGTCTGAAATTCATGAAACTTGGCATGCTATCATGGAGCGGCATCAACATGCCGTGGTACAAATTTTGTCCCATTTGGGGCAGGTTTGGGTATGTGCTTCTCACAAACCGGAGCTTCTCTCAACAAGCATGATGGTTTTCGGTAGGGAACGTCCCACTTTTGGGGACGAAACGATATCCATTGCCTCTTATTGCTTTCAATTTTTTTTCTCGTGTCAACATAGAACAACAGGAGTGTTGTGTGAATTTTTGAGATTTTTCGGGGTTCGTTTGGACATTTTTATGCATTAACTAAGTTTTCAATCCATTTTATGTGCATAATTCAAATTTGAACTACATGCACATGCTCAAGTGCATATAAATTGGTTGAAAAATCAAATCTGTGTCCTTGGGTGCATGCTTAGGTCCCATGCAAGAAATGGGAATGAATTTCAAACACCGGGGCACCGTTGATTGCAGGCAAAACATTGAGATGCCTGGTTTTTAAATTCTAGTAAATCCAAAACTCGTCTGAAATTCATGAAACTTGGCATGCTATCATGGAGCGGCATCAACATGCCGTGGTACAAATTTTGTCCCATTTGGGGCAGGTTTGGGTATATGCTTCTCATAAACCGGAGCTTCTCACGACAAGCATGATGGTTTTCGGTAGGGAACGTCCCACCTTTGGGCACGAAACGATATGCATTGCCTCTTATTACTTTAATTTTTTTCTCATGTCAACATAGAACAACAGGAGTGTTGTGTGATTTTTTGTGTTTTTTCGGGGTTCGTTTGGACATTTTTATGCATTAACTGATTTTTCAATGCATTTTATGTGCATAATTCAAATTTGAACTACCTGCACATGCTCCAGTCCATATAAATTGGTTGAAAAAATCAAATATGTGTCCTTGGGTGCATGCTTGGGTCCCATGCAAGAAATGGGAACGAATTTCAAACACCGGGGCACCGTTGATTGCAGGCAAAACATTGAGATGCCTGGTTTTTAAATTCTAGTAAATCCAAAACTCGTCTGAAATTCATGAAACTTGGCAGGCTATCATGGAGCGGCATCAACATGCCGTGGTACGAATTTTGTCCCATTTGGGGCAGGTTTGGTTATGTGCTTCTCACAAACCGAAGCTTCTCACAACAAGCATGCTGGTTTTCGGTAGGGAACATCCCACTTTTGGGGACGAAACGATATCCATTGCCTCTTATTGCTTTCAAATTTTTTCTCGTGTCAACATAGAACAACAGGAGTGTTGTGTGAATTTTTGTGATTTTTCGGGGTTGGTTTCGACATTTTTATGCATTAACTAAGTTTTCAATGCATTTTATGTGCATAATTCAAATTTGAACTACATGCACATGCTCAAGTGCATATAGATTGGTTGAAAAATCAAATATGTGTCCTTGGGTGCATGCTTGGGTCCCATGCAAGCAATGGGAATGAATTTCAAACATCAGGGCACCGTTGATTACCGGCAAAACATTGAGATTCCTGGTTTTTAAATTCTAGCAAATCCAAAACTCGTCTGAAATTCATGAAACTTGGCATGCTATCATGGAGCGTCATTAACATGCCGTGGTACAAATTTTGTCCCATTTGGGGCAGGTTTGGGTATATGCTTCTCACAACAAGCATGATGGTTTTCGGTAGGGAACATCCCACCTTTGGGCACGAAACGATATCCATTACCTGTTATTGCTTTCAAATTTTCTCGTGTCAACATTGAACAACACGAGTGTTGTGTGAATTTCTGTGATTTTTCGGGGTTTGTTTGGACATTTTTATGCATTAACTGAGTTTTCAATGCATTTTATGTGCATAACTCAAATTTGAACTACATGCACATGCTCCAGTGCATATAAATTTGTTGAAATATCAAATCTGTGTCCTTTGGTGCATGCTTGGATCCCATGCAAGAAATGGGAACGAATTTCAAAAACCGGGGCACCGCTGATTGCCGGCAAAACATTGAGATGCCTGGTTTTTAAATTCTAGTAAATCCAAAACTCGTCTGAAATTCATGAAACTTGGCATGCTATCATGGAGCGGCATCAACATGCCGTGGTACAAATTTTATCCCATTTGGGGCAGGTTTGGGTATGTGCTTCTCACAAACCGGAGCTTCTCACAACAAGCATGATGGTTTTCGGTAGGGAACGTCCCACTTTTGGGGACGAAACGATATCCATTGCCTCTTATTGCTTTCAAATTTTTTTCTCGTGTCAACATAGAACAACAGGAGTGTTGTGTGAATTTTTGTGATTTTTCGGTGTTCGTTTGGACATTTTTATGCATTAACTAAGTTTTCAATGCATTTTATGTGCATAATTCAAATTTGAACTACATGCACATGCTCAAGTGCATATAAATTGGTTGAAAAATCAAATATGTGTCCTTGGGTGCATGCTTGGGTCCCATGCAAGAAATGGGAACGAATTTCAAACACCGGGGCACCATTGATTGCCGGCAAAACATTGAGATGCGTAGTTTTTAAATTCTAGTAAATCCAAAACTCGTCTAAAATTCATGAAACTTGGCATGCTATCATGGAGCGGCATCAACATGTCGTGGTACAAATTTTGTCCTATTTGGGGCAGGTTTGGGTATATGCTTCTCACAAACCGGAGCTTCTCACAACAAGATTGATGGTTTTCGGTAGGGAACGTCCCACCTTTGGGACGAAACGATATCCATTGCCTCTTATTGCTTTCAAAAAAATTTCTCGTGCCAACATAGAACAACAGGAGTGTTGTGTGATTTTTTGTGATTTTTCGGGGTTCGTTTGGACATTTTTTTGCATTAACTGAGTTTTCAATGCATTTTATGTGCATAATTCAAATTTGAACTACATGCACATGCTCCAGTGCATATAAATTGGTTGAAAAAATCAAATATGTGTCCTCGGGTGCATGCTTAGGTCCCATGCAAGAAATGGGAATGAATTTCAAACACCGGGGCACCGTTGATTGGAGGCAAAACATTGAGGTGCCTGGTTTTTAAATTCTAGTAAATCCAAAACTCGTCTGAAATTCATGAAACTTGGCATGCTATCATGGAGCGGCATCAACATGCCGTGGTACAAATTTTGTCCCATTTGGGGCAGGTTTGGGTATATGCTTCTCACAAACCGGAGCTTCTCACAACAAGCATGATGGTTTCGGTAGGGAACATCCCACCTTTGGGCACGAAACGATATCCATTGCCTGTTATTGCTTTCAATTTTATTCTCGTGTCAACATTGAACAACGGGAGTGTTGTGTGAATTTTTGTGATTTTTCGGTGTTTGTTTGGACATTTTTATGCATTAACTGAGTTTTCAATGCATTTTATGTGCATAATTCAAATTTGAACTACATGCACATGCTCCAGTGCATATAAATTTGTTGAAAAATCAAATCTGTGTCCTTGGGTGCATGCTTGGGTCCCATGCAAGAAATGGGAACGAATTTCAAACACCGGGGCACCGTTGATTGCCGGCAAAACATTGAGATGCCTCGTTTTTAAATTCTAGTAAATCCAAAACTTGTCTGAAATTCATGAAACTTGGCATGCTATCATGGAGCGGCATCAACATGTCGTGGTACGAATTTTGTCCCATTTGGGGCAGGTTTGGTTATGTGCGTCTCACAAACCGGAGCTTCTCACAACAAGCATGATGGTTTTCGGTAGGGAACGTCCCACTTTTGGGGACGAAACGATATCCATTGCCTCTTATTGCTTTCAATTTTTTTTCTCGTGTCAACATAGAACAACAGGAGTGTTGTGTGAATTTTTGTGATTTTTCGGGGTTGGTTTCGACATTTTTATGCATTAACTAAGTTTTCAATGCATTTTATGTGCATAATTCAAATTTGAACTACATGCACATGCTCAAGTGCATATAGATTGGTTGAAAAATCAAATATGTGTCCTTGGGTGCATGCTTGGGTCCCATGCAAGCAATGGGAATGAATTTCAAACATCAGGGCACCGTTGATTACCGGCAAAACATTGAGATTCCTGGTTTTTAAATTCTAGCAAATCCAAAACTCGTCTGAAATTCATGAAACTTGGCATGCTATCATGGAGCGTCATTAACATGCCGTGGTACAAATTTTGTCCCATTTGGGGCAGGTTTGGGTATATGCTTCTCACAACAAGCATGATGGTTTTCGGTAGGGAACATCCCACCTTTGGGCACGAAACGATATCCATTACCTGTTATTGCTTTCAAATTTTCTCGTGTCAACATTGAACAACACGAGTGTTGTGTGAATTTCTGTGATTTTTCGGGGTTTGTTTGGACATTTTTATGCATTAACTGAGTTTTCAATGCATTTTATGTGCATAACTCAAATTTGAACTACATGCACATGCTCCAGTGCATATAAATTTGTTGAAATATCAAATCTGTGTCCTTTGGTGCATGCTTGGATCCCATGCAAGAAATGGGAACGAATTTCAAAAACCGGGGCACCGCTGATTGCCGGCAAAACATTGAGATGCCTGGTTTTTAAATTCTAGTAAATCCAAAACTCGTCTGAAATTCATGAAACTTGGCATGCTATCATGGAGCGGCATCAACATGCCGTGGTACAAATTTTATCCCATTTGGGGCAGGTTTGGGTATGTGCTTCTCACAAACCGGAGCTTCTCACAACAAGCATGATGGTTTTCGGTAGGGAACGTCCCACTTTTGGGGACGAAACGATATCCATTGCCTCTTATTGCTTTCAAATTTTTTTCTCGTGTCAACATAGAACAACAGGAGTGTTGTGTGAATTTTTGTGATTTTTCGGTGTTCGTTTGGACATTTTTATGCATTAACTAAGTTTTCAATGCATTTTATGTGCATAATTCAAATTTGAACTACATGCACATGCTCAAGTGCATATAAATTGGTTGAAAAATCAAATATGTGTCCTTGGGTGCATGCTTGGGTCCCATGCAAGAAATGGGAACGAATTTCAAACACCGGGGCACCATTGATTGCCGGCAAAACATTGAGATGCGTAGTTTTTAAATTCTAGTAAATCCAAAACTCGTCTAAAATTCATGAAACTTGGCATGCTATCATGGAGCGGCATCAACATGTCGTGGTACAAATTTTGTCCTATTTGGGGCAGGTTTGGGTATATGCTTCTCACAAACCGGAGCTTCTCACAACAAGATTGATGGTTTTCGGTAGGGAACGTCCCACCTTTGGGACGAAACGATATCCATTGCCTCTTATTGCTTTCAAAAAAATTTCTCGTGCCAACATAGAACAACAGGAGTGTTGTGTGATTTTTTGTGATTTTTCGGGGTTCGTTTGGACATTTTTTTGCATTAACTGAGTTTTCAATGCATTTTATGTGCATAATTCAAATTTGAACTACATGCACATGCTCCAGTGCATATAAATTGGTTGAAAAAATCAAATATGTGTCCTCGGGTGCATGCTTAGGTCCCATGCAAGAAATGGGAATGAATTTCAAACACCGGGGCACCGTTGATTGGAGGCAAAACATTGAGGTGCCTGGTTTTTAAATTCTAGTAAATCCAAAACTCGTCTGAAATTCATGAAACTTGGCATGCTATCATGGAGCGGCATCAACATGCCGTGGTACAAATTTTGTCCCATTTGGGGCAGGTTTGGGTATATGCTTCTCACAAACCGGAGCTTCTCACAACAAGCATGATGGTTTCGGTAGGGAACATCCCACCTTTGGGCACGAAACGATATCCATTGCCTGTTATTGCTTTCAATTTTATTCTCGTGTCAACATTGAACAACGGGAGTGTTGTGTGAATTTTTGTGATTTTTCGGTGTTTGTTTGGACATTTTTATGCATTAACTGAGTTTTCAATGCATTTTATGTGCATAATTCAAATTTGAACTACATGCACATGCTCCAGTGCATATAAATTTGTTGAAAAATCAAATCTGTGTCCTTGGGTGCATGCTTGGGTCCCATGCAAGAAATGGGAACGAATTTCAAACACCGGGGCACCGTTGATTGCCGGCAAAACATTGAGATGCCTCGTTTTTAAATTCTAGTAAATCCAAAACTTGTCTGAAATTCATGAAACTTGGCATGCTATCATGGAGCGGCATCAACATGCCGTGGTACAAATTTTGTCCCATTTGGGGTAGGTTTGGGTATGTGCGTCTCACAAACCGGAGCTTCTCACAACAAGCATGATGGTTTTCGGTAGGGAACGTCCCACTTTTGGGGACGAAACGATATTCATTGCCTCTTATTGCTTTCAATTTTTTTTCTCGTGTCAACATAGAACAACAGGAGTGTTGTGTGAATTTTTGTGATTTTTCGGGGTTCGTTTGGACATTTTTATGCATTAACTAAGTTTTCAATGCATTTTATGTGCATAATTCAAATTTGAACTACATGCACATGCTCCAGTGCATATAAATTGGTTGAAAAAACAAATCTGTGTCCTTGGGTGCATGCTTAGGTCCCATGCAAGAAATGGGAATGAATTTCAAACATCAGGGCACCGTTGATTGCCGCCAAAACATTGAGATGCCTGGTTTTTAAATTCTAGTAAATCCAAAACTCATCTGAAATTCATGAAACTTGGCACGTTATCATGGAGGGGCATCAACATGCCGTGGTACAAAATGTGTCCCATTTGGGGCAGGTTTGGATATATGTTTCTCACAAACCGGAGCTTCTCACAACAAGCATGATGGTTTTCGGTAGGGAACGTCCCACCTTTGGGGAAGAAACGGTATCCATTGCCTCTTATTGCTTTAACTTTTTTTATCATGTCAACATAGAACAACAGGAGTGTTGTGTGATTTTTTGTGTTTTTTCGGGGTTCGTTTGGACATTTTTATGCATTAACTGATTTTTCAATGCATTTTATGTGCATAATTCAAATTTGAACTACCTGCACATGCTCCAGTCCATATAAATTGGTTGAAAAAATCAAATATGTGTCCTTGGGTGCATGCTTGGGTCCCATGCAAGAAATGGGAACGAATTTCAAACACCGGGGCACCGTTGATTGCAGGCAAAACATTGAGATGCCTGGTTTTTAAATTCTAGTAAATCCAAAACTCGTCTGAAATTCATGAAACTTGGCAGGCTATCATGGAGCGGCATCAACATGCTGTGGTACGAATTTTGTCCCATTTGGGGCAGGTTTGGTTATGTGCTTCTCACAAACCGGAGCTTCTCACAACAAGCATGCTGGTTTTCGGTAGGGAACGTCCCACTTTTGGGGACGAAACGATATCCATTGCCTCTTATTGCTTTCAAATTTTTTCTCGTGTCAACATAGAACAACAGGAGTGTTCTGTGAATTTTTGTGATTTTTCGGGGTTTGTTTCGACATTTTTATGCATTAACTAAGTTTTCAATGCATTTTATGTGCATAATTCAAATTTGAACTACATGCACATGCTCAAGTGCATATAGATTGGTTGAAAATCAAATCTGTGTCCTTGGGTGCATGCTTGGGTCCCATGCAAGCAATGGGAATGAATTTCAAACATCAGGGCACCGTTGATTACCGGCAAAACATTGAGATGCCTGGTTTTTAAATTCTAGTAAATCCAAAACTCGTCTGAAATTCATGAAACTTGGCATGCTATCATGGAGCGTCATTAACATGCCGTGGTACAAATTTTGTCCCATTTGGGGCAGGTTTGGGTATATGCTTCTCACAAACCGGAGCTTCTCACAACAAGCATGATGGTTTTCGGTAGGGAACATCCCACCTTTGGGCACGAAACGATATCCATTGCCTGTTATTGCTTTCAATTTTTTTCTCGTGTCAACATTGAACAACACGAGTGTTGTGTGAATTTCTGTGATTTTTCGGGGTTTGTTTGGACATTTTTATGCATTAACTGAGTTTTCAATGCATTTTATGTGCATAACTCAAATTTGAACTACATGCACATGCTCCAGTGCATATAAATTTGTTGAAATATCAAATCTGTGTCCTTTGGTGCATGCTTGGATCCCATGCAAGAAATGGGAACGAATTTCAAAAACCGGGGCACCGCTGATTGCCGGCAAAACATTGAGATGCCTGGTTTTTAAATTCTAGTAAATCCAAAACTCGTCTGAAATTCATGAAACTTGGCATGCTATCATGGAGCGGCATCAACATGCCGTGGTACAAATTTTATCCCATTTGGGGCAGGTTTGGGTATGTGCTTCTCACAAACCGGAGCTTCTCACAACAAGCATGATGGTTTTCGGTAGGGAACGTCCCACTTTTGGGGACGAAACGATATCCATTGCCTCTTATTGCTTTCAAATTTTTTTCTCGTGTCAACATAGAACAACAGGAGTGTTGTGTGAATTTTTGTGATTTTTCGGTGTTCGTTTGGACATTTTTATGCATTAACTAAGTTTTCAATGCATTTTATGTGCATAATTCAAATTTGAACTACATGCACATGCTCAAGTGCATATAAATTGGTTGAAAAATCAAATATGTGTCCTTGGGTGCATGCTTGGGTCCCATGCAAGAAATGGGAACGAATTTCAAACACCGGGGCACCATTGATTGCCGGCAAAACATTGAGATGCGTAGTTTTTAAATTCTAGTAAATCCAAAACTCGTCTAAAATTCATGAAACTTGGCATGCTATCATGGAGCGGCATCAACATGTCGTGGTACAAATTTTGTCCTATTTGGGGCAGGTTTGGGTATATGCTTCTCACAAACCGGAGCTTCTCACAACAAGATTGATGGTTTTCGGTAGGGAACGTCCCACCTTTGGGACGAAACGATATCCATTGCCTCTTATTGCTTTCAAAAAATTTTCTCGTGCCAACATAGAACAACAGGAGTGTTGTGTGATTTTTTGTGATTTTTCGGGGTTCGTTTGGACATTTTTTTGCATTAACTGAGTTTTCAATGCATTTTATGTGCATAATTCAAATTCGAACTACATGCACATGCTCCAGTGCATATAAATTGGTTGAAAAAATCAAATATGTGTCCTTGGGTGCATGCTTAGGTCCCATGCAAGAAATGGGAATGAATTTCAAACACCGGGGCACCGTTGATTGGAGGCAAAACATTGAGGTGCCTGGTTTTTAAATTCTAGTAAATCCAAAACTCGTCTGAAATTCATGAAACTTGGCATGCTATCATGGAGCGGCATCAACATGCCGTGGTACAAATTTTGTCCCATTTGGGGCACGTTTGGGTATATGCTTCTCACAAACCGGAGCTTCTCACAACAAGCATGATGGTTTCGGTAGGGAACATCCCACCTTTGGGCACGAAACGATATCCATTGCCTGTTATTGCTTTCAATTTTATTCTCGTGTCAACGTTGAACAACGGGAGTGTTGTGTGAATTTTTGTGATTTTTCGGTGTTTGTTTGGACATTTTTATGCATTAACTGAGTTTTCAATGCATTTTATGTGCATAATTCAAATTTGAACTACATGCACATGCTCCAGTGCATATAAATTTGTTGAAAAATCCAATCTGTGTCCTTGGGTGCATGCTTGGGTCCCATGCAAGAAATGGGAACGAATTTCAAACACCGGGGCACTGTTGATTGCCGGCAAAACATTGAGATGCCTCGTTTTTAAATTCTAGTAAATCCAAAACTTGTCTGAAATTCATGAAACTTGGCATGCTATCATGGAGCGGCATCAACATGCCGTGGTACAAATTTTGTCCCATTTGGGGTAGGTTTGGGTATGTGCGTCTCACAAACCGGAGCTTCTCACAACAAGCATGATGGTTTTCGGTAGGGAACGTCCCACTTTTGGGGACGAATCGATATCCATTGCCTCTTATTGCTTTCAAATTTTTTTCTCGTGTCAACATAGAACAACAGGAGTGTTGTGTGAATTTTTGTGATTTTTCGGGGTTCGTTTGGACATTTTTATGCATTAACTAAGTTTTCAATGCATTTTATGTGCATAATTCAAATTTGAACTACATGCACATGCTCCAGTGCATATAAATTGGTTGAAAAAACAAATCTGTGTCCTTGGGTGCATGCTTAGGTCCCATGCAAGAAATGGGAATGAATTTCAAACATCAGGGCACCGTTGATTGCCGCCAAAACATTGAGATGCCTGGTTTTTAAATTCTAGTAAATCCAAAACTCATCTGAAATTCATGAAACTTGGCACGTTATCATGGAGTGGCATCAACATGCCGTGGTACAAAATGTGTCCCATTTGGGGCAGGTTTGGATATATGTTTCTCACAAACCGGAGCTTCTCACAACAAGCATGATGGTTTTCGGTAGGGAACGTCCCACCTTTGGGGAAGAAACGATATCCATTGCCTCTTATTGCTTTAACTTTTTTATCATGTCAACATAGAACAACAGGAGTGTTGTGTGATTTTTTGTGATTTTTCGGGGTTCGTTTGGACATTTTTATGCATTAACTGAGTTTTCAATGCATTTTATGTGCATAATTCAAATTTGAACTACATGCACATGCTCAAGTGCATATAAATTGGTTGAAAAATCAAATATGTGTCCTTGGGTGCATGCTTAGGTCCCATGCAAGCAATGGGAATGAATTTCAAACACCGGGGCACCGTTGATTGCAGGCAAAACATTGAGATGCCTGGTTTTTAAATTCTAGTAAATCCAAAACTCGTCTGAAATTCATGAAACTTGGCATGCTATCATGGAGCGGCATCAACATGCCGTGGTACAAATTTTGTCCCATTTGGGGCAGGTTTGGGTATATGCTTCTCACAAACCGGAGCTTCTCACAACAAGCATGATGGTTTTCGGTAGGGAACATCCCACCTTTGGGCACGAAACGATATGCATTGCCTGTTATTGCTTTCAATTTTTTTTCTCGTGTCAACATTGAACAACGGGAGTGTTGTGTGATATTTTGTGATTTTTTGGGGTTTGTTTGGACATTTTTATGCATTAACTTAGTTTTCAATGCATTTTATGTGCATAATTCAAGTTTGAACTACATGCACATGCTCCAGTGCATATAAATTTGTTGAAAAATGAAATCTGTGTCCTTGGGTGCATGCTTGGGTCCCATGCAAGAAATGAGAACGAATTTCAAACACCGGGGCACCGTTGATTGCCGGCAAAACATTGAGATGCCTGGTTTTTAAATTCTAGTAAATCCAAAACTCGTATGAAATTCAGGAAACTTGGCATGCTATCATGGAGCGGCATCAACATGTCGTGGTACAAATTTTGTCCCATTTGGGGCAGGTTTGGGTATATGCTTCTCACAAACCGGAGCTTCTCACAAAAAGCATGATGGTTTTCGGTAGGGAACGTCCCACCTTTGGGACGAAACGATATCCATTGCCTCTTATTGCTTTCAAATTTTTTTCTCGTGCCAACATAGAATAACAGGAGTGTTGTGTGATTTTTTGTGATTTTTCGGGGTTCGTTTGGACACTTTTATGCATTAACTGAGTTTTCAATGCATTTTATGTGCATAATTCAAAATTGAACTACATACACATGCTCAAGTGCATATAAATTGGTTGAAATCTCAAATATGTGTCCTTGGGTGCATGGTTAGGTCCCATGCAAGAAATGGGAATGAATTTCAAACACCGGGCACCGTTGATTGCAGGCAAAACATTGAGATGCCTGGTTTTTAAATTCTAGTAAATCCAAAACTCGTCTGAAATTCATGAAACTTGGCATGCTATCATGGAGCGGCATCAACATGCCGTTGTACAAATTTTGTCCCATTTGGGGCAGGTTTGGGTATGTGAGTCTCACAAACCGGAGCTTCTCACAACAAGCGTGATGGTTTTCGGTAGGGAACGTCCCACTTTTGGGGACGAAACGATATCCATTGCCTCTTATTGCTTTCAAATTTTTTTCTTGTGTCAACATAGAACAACAGGAGTGTTGTGTGATTTTTCGATGTTCGTTTCGACATTTTTATGCATTAACTAAGTTTTCAATGCATTTTATGTGCATAATTCAAATTTGAACTACATGCACATGCTCCAGTGCATATAAATTGGTTAAAAATCAAATCTGTGTCCTCGGGTGCATGGTTAGGTCCCATGCAAGAAATGGGAATGAATTTCAAACACCGGGGCACCGTTGATTGCCGGCAAAACATTGAGATGCCTGGTTTTAAAATTCTAGTAAATCCAAAACTCGTCTGAAATTCACGAAACTTGGCATGCTATCATGGAGCGGCATCAACATGCCGTGGTACAAATTTTATCCCATTTGGGGCAGGTTTGGGTATGTGCTTCTCACAAACCGGAGCTTCTCACAACAAGCATGATGGTTTTCGGTAGGGAACGTCCCACTTTTGGGGACGAAACGATATCCATTGCCTCTTATTGCTTTCAAATTTTTTTCTCGTGTCAACATAGAACAACAGGAGTGTTGTGTGAATTTTTGTGATTTTTCGGGGTTTGTTTGGACATTTTTATGCATTAACTAAGTTTTCAATGCATTTTATGTGCATAATTCAAATTTGAACTACATGCACATGCTCAAGTGCATATAAATTGGTTGAAAAATCAAATCTGTGTCCTTGGGTGCATGCTTGGGTCCCATGCAATAAATGGGAACGAATTTCAAACACCGGGGCACCGTTGATTGCCGGCAAAACATTGAGATGCCTGGTTTTTAAATTCTAGTAAATCCAAAACTCGTCTGAAATTCATGAAACTTGGCATGCTATCAGGGAGCGGCATCAACATGCCGTGGTACAAATTTTGTCCCATTTGGGGCAGGTTTGGGTGTATGCTTCTCACAAACCGGAGCTTCTCACAACAAGATTGATGGTTTTCGGTAGGGAACATCCCACCTTTGGGACGAAACGATATCCATTGCTTCTTATTGCTTTAAATTTTTTTTCTCGTGCCAACATAGAACAACAGGAGTGTTGTGTGATTTTTTGTGATTTTTTGGGGTTCGTTTGGACATTTTTTTGCATTAACTGAGTTTTCAATGCATTTTATGTGCATAATTCAAATTTGCACTACATGCACATGCTCCAGTGCATATAAATTGGTTGAAAAAATCAAATATGTGTCCTTGGGTGAATGCTTAGGTCCCATGCAAGAAATGGGAATGAATTTCAAACACCGGGGCACCGTTGATTGCAGGCAAAACATTGAGATGCCTGGTTTTTAAATTCTAGTAAATCCAAAACTCGTCTGAAATTCATGAAACTTGGCATGCTATCATGGAGCGGCATCAACATGCCGTGGTACAAATTTTGTCCCATTTGGGGCAGGTTTGGGTATATGCTTCTCACAAACCGGAGCTTCTCACAACAAGCATGATGGTTTTCGTAGGGAACATCCCACCTTTGGGCACGAAACGATATCCATTGCCTGTTATTGCTTTCAATTTTTTTCTCGTGTCAACATTGAACAACGGGAGTGTTGTGTGAATTTTGGTGATTTTTCGGGGTTTGTTTGGACATTTTTATGCATTAACTGAGTTTTCAATGCATTTTATGTGCATAATTCAAATTTGAACTACATGCACATGCTCCAGTGCATATAAATTTGTTAAAAAATCAAATCTGTGTCCTTGGGTGCATGCTTGGGTCCCATGCAAGAAATGGGAACGAATTTCAAACACCGGGGCACCGTTGATTGCCGGCAAAACATTGAGATGCCTGGTTTTTAAATTCTAGTAAATCCAAAACTTGTCTGAAATTCATGAAACTTGGCATGCTATCATGGATCGGCATCAACATGCCGTGGTACAAATTTTGTACCATTTGGGGCAGGTTTGGGTATGTGCGTCTCACAAACCGGAGCTTCTCACAACAAGCATGATGGTTTTCGGTAGGGAACGTCCCACTTTCGGGGACGAAACGATATCCATTGCCTCTTATTGCTTTCAAATTTTTTTCTTGTGTCAACATAGAACAACAGGAGTGTTGTGTGTATTTTTGTGATTTTTCGGGGTTCGTTTCGACATTTTTATGCATTAACTAAGTTTTCAATGCATTTTATGTGCATAATTCAAATTTGAACTACATGCACATGCTCCCGTGCATATAAATTGGTTGAAAAATCAAAACTGTGTCCTTGGGTGCATGCTTAGGTCCCATGCAAGAAATGGGAATGAATTTCAAACACCGGGGCACCGTTGATTGCCGGCAAAACATTGAGATGCCTGGTTTTTAAATTCTAGTAAATCCAAAACTCGTCTGAAATTCATGAAACTTGGCATGCTGTCATGGAGCGGCATCAACATGTCGTGGTACAAATTTTGTCACATTCGGGGCAGGATTGGGTATATGCTTCTCACAAACAGGAGCTTCTCACAACAAGCATGATGGTTTTCGGTAGGGAACGTCCCATCTTTGGGGACGAAACGATATTCATTGCTTCTTATTGCTTTAAATTTTTTTTCTCATGTCAACATAGAACAACAGGAGTGTTGTGTGATTTTTTGTGTTTTTTCGGGGTTCGTTTGGACATTTTTATGCATTAACTGAGTTTTCACTGCATTTTATGTGCATAATTCAAATTTGAACTACATGCACATGCTCTAGTGCATATAAATTGGTTGAAAAATCAAACCTGTGTCCTTGGGTGCATGCTTAGGTCCCATGCAAGAAATGGGAATGAATTTCAAACACCGGGGCACCGTTGATTGCAGGCAAAACATTGAGATGCCTGGTTTTTAAATTCTAGTAAATCCAAAACTCGTCTGAAATTCATGAAACTTGGCATGCTATCATGGAGCGGCATCAACATGCCGTGGTACAAATTTGTCCCATTTGGGGCAGGTTTGGGTATACGCTTCTCACAAACATGAGCTTCTCACGACAAGCATGATGGTTTTCGGTAGGGAACGTCCCACCTTTGGGGACGAAACGATATCCATAGCATCTTATTGCTTTCAAAATTTTTTCTCGTGTCAACATAGAACAATAGGAGTGTTGTGTGAATTTTTATGATTTTTCGGGGTTCGTTTGGACATTTTTATGCATTAACTGAGTTTTCAATGCATTTTATGTGCATAATTCAAATTTGAACTACATGCACATGCTCAAGTGCATATAAATTGGTTGAAATCTCAAATATGTGTCCTTGGGTGCATGCTTAGGTCCCATGCAAGAAATGGGAATGAATTTCAAACACCGGGGCACCGTTGATTGCAGGCAAAACATTGAGATGCCTGGTTTTTAAATTCTAGTAAATCCAAAACTCGTCTGAAATTCATGAAACTTGGCATGCTATCATGGAGCGGCATCAACATGCTGGGGTACAAATTTTGTCCCATTTGGGGCAGGTTTGGGTATATGCTTCTCACAAACCGGAGCTTCTCACAACAAGCATGATGGTTTTCGGTAGGGAACATCCCACCTTTGGGCACGAAACGATATGCATTGCCTCTTATTGCTTTCAATTTTTTTTCTCATGTCAACATTGAACAACGGGAGTGTTGTGTGATTTTTTGTAATTTTTTGGGGTTTGTTTGGACATTTTTATGCATTAACTGAGTTTTCAATGCATTTTATGTGCATAATTCAAATTTGAACTACATGCACATGCTCCAGTGCATATAAATTTGTGGAAAAATCAAATCTCTGTCCTTGGGTGCATGCTTGGGTCCCATGTAAGAAATGAGAACGAATTTCAAACACCGGGGCATCGTTGATTGCCGGCAAAACATTGAGATGCCTGGTTTTTAAATTCTAGTAAATCCAAAACTTGTCTGAAATTCATGAAACTTGGCATGCTATCATGGAGCAGCATTAACATGCCGTGGTACAAATTTTGTCCCATTTGGGGCAGGTTTGGGTATGTGCTTCTCACAAACCGGAGCTTCTCACAACAAGCATGATGGTTTTCGGTAGGGAACGTCCCACTTTTGGGGACGAAACGATATCCATTGCCTCTTATTGCTTTCAAATTTTTTTCTCGTGTCAACATAGAACAACAGGAGTGTTGTGTGAATTTTTGTGATTTTTTGGGGTTCGTTTGGACATTTTTATGCATTAACTAAGTTTTCAATGCATTTTATGTGCATAATTCAAATTTGAACTATATGCACATGCTCCAGTGCATATATATTGGTTGAAAAATCAAATCTGTGTCCTTGGGTGCATGCTTCGGTCCCATGCAAGAATTGGGAATGAATTTCAAACATCAGGGCACCATTGATTGCCGGTAAAGCATTAAGATGCCTGGTTTTTAAATTCTAGTAAATCCAAAACTCGTCTAAAATTCATGAAACTTGGCATGCTATCATGGAGCAGCATCAACATGCCGTGGTACAAATTTTGTCCCATTTGGGGCTGGTTTGGGTATATGCTTCTCACAAACCGGAGCTTCTCACAACAAGCATGATGGTTTTCGGTAGGGAACGACCCACCTTTGGGACGAAACGATATCCATTGCCTCTTATTGCTTTCAAATTTTTTTCTCGTGCCAACATTGAATAACAGGAGTGTTGTGTGATTTTTTGTGATTTTTCGGGGTTCGTTTGGACAATTTTATGCATTAACTGAGTTTTCAATGCATTTTATGTGCATAATTCAAAATTGAACTACATGCACATGCTCCAGTGCATATAAATTGGTTGAAAAATCAAATGTGTGTCCTTGGGTGCATGCTTAGGTCCCATGCAAGAAATGGGAATGAATTTCAAACACCGGGGCACCGTTGATTGCCGGCAAAACATTGAGATGTCTGGTTTTTAAATTCTAGTAAATCCAAAACTCGTCTGAAATTCATGAAACTTGGCATGCTATCATGGAGCGGCATCATCATGCCGTGGTACAAATTTGTCCCATTTGGGGCAGGTTTGGGTATACGCTTCTCACAAACATGAGCTTCTCACAACAAGCATGATGGTTTTCGGTAGGGAACGTCCCACCTTTGGGGACGAAACGATATCCATTGCCTCTTATTGCTTTCAAATTTTTTTCTCGTGTCAACATAGAACAATAGGAGTGTTGTGTGAATTTTTATGATTTTTCGGGGTTCGTTTGGACATTTTTATGCATTAAGTGAGTTTTCAATGCATTTTATGTGCATAATTCAAATTTGAACTACATGCACATGCTCAAGTGCATATAAATTGGTTGAAATCTCAAATATGTGTCCTTGGGTGCATGCTTAGGTCCCATGCAAGAAATGGGAATGAATTTCAAACACCGGGGCACCGTTGATTGCAGGCAAAACATTGAGATGCCTGGTTTTTAAATTCTAGTAAATCCAAAACTCGTCTGAAATTCATGAAACTTGGCATGCTATCATGGAGCGGCATCAACATGCCGTGGTACAAATTTTGTCCCATTTGGGGCCGGTTTGGGTATATGCTTCTCACAAACCGGAGCTTCTCACAACAAGCATGATGGTTTTCGGTAGGGAACATCCCACCTTTGGGCACGAAACGATATCCATTGCCTGTTATTGCTTTCAATTTTTTTCTCGTGTCAACATTGAACAACGGGAGTGTTGTGTGAATTTTTGTGATTTTTCGGGGTTGGTTTGGACATTTTTATGCATTAACTGAGTTTTCAATGCATTTAATGTGCATAATTCAAATTTGAACTACATGCACATGCTCCAGTGCATATAAATTTGTTGAAAAATCAAATATCTGTCCTTGGGTGCATGCTTGGGTCCCATGCAAGAAATGGGAACGAATTTCAAACACCGGGGCACCGTTGATTGCCGGCAAAACATTGAGATGCCTGGTTTTTAAATTCTAGTAAATCCAAAACTTGTCTGAAATTCATGAAACTTGGCATGCTATCATGGAGCGGCATCAACATGCCGTGGTACAAATTTTGTCCCATTTGGGGCAGGTTTGGGTATGTGCGTCTCACAAACCGGAGCTCCTCACAACAAGCATGATGGTTTTCGGTAGGGAACGTCCCACTTTTGGGGACGAAACGTTATCCATTGCCTCTTATTGCTTTCAAATTTTTTTCTTGTGTCAACATAGAACAACAGGAGTGTTGTGTGAATTTTTGTGATTTTTCGGGGTTCGTTTCGACATTTTTATGCATTAACTAAGTTTTCAATGCATTTTATGTGCATAATTCAAATTTGAACTACATGCACATGCTCCAGTGCATATAAATTGGTTGAAAAATAAAATCTGTGTCCTTGGGTGCATGCTTAGGTCCCATGCAAGAAATGGGAATGAATTTCAAACACCGGGGCACCGTTGATTGCCGGCAAAACATTGAGATGCCTGGTTTTTAAATTCTAGTAAATCCAAAACTCATCTGAAATTCATGAAACTTGGCATGCTGTCATGGAGCGGCATCAACATGTCGTGGTACAAATTTTGTCCCATTCGGGGCAGGATTGGGTATATGCTTCTCACAAACCGGAGCTTCTCACAACAAGCATGATGGTTTTCGGTAGGGAATGTCCCATCTTTGGGGACGAAACGATATCCATTGCCTCTTATTGCTTTAATTTTTTTTCTCATGTCAACATACAACAACAGGAGTGTTGTGTGATTTTTTGTGTTTTTTCAGGGTTCATTTGGACATTTTTATGCATTAACTGAGTTTTCACTGCATTTTATGTGCATAATTCAAATTTGAACTACATGCACATGCTCTAGTGCATATAAATTGGTTGAAAAATCAAACCTGTGTCTTTGGGTGCATGCTTCGGTCCCATGCAGGAAATTGGAATGAATTTCAAACACTGGGGAACCGTTGATTGCCGGCAAAACATTGAGATGCCTGGTTTTTAAATTCTAGTAAATCCAAAACTCGTCTGAAATTCATGAAACTTGGCATGCTATCATGGAGCGGCATCAACATGCCGTGGTACAAATTTTGTCCCATTTGGGGCTGGTTTGGGTATATGCTTCTCACAAACCGGAGCTTCTCACAACAAGCATGATGGTTTTCGGTAGGGAACGTCCCACCTTTGGGAAGAAACGATATCCATTGCCTCTTATTGCTTTCAAATTTTTTTCTCGTGCCAACATAGAATAACAGGAGTGTTGTGTGATTTTTTGTGATTTTTCGGGGTTCGTTTGGACATTTTTATGCATTAACTGAGTTTTCAATGCATTTTATGTGCATAATTCAAATTTGAACTACATGCACATGCTCAAGTGCATATAAATTGGTTGAAATCTCAAATATGTGTCCTTGTGTGCATGCTTAGGTCCCATGCAAGAAATGGGAATGAATTTCAAACACCGGGGCACCGTTGATTGCAGGCAAAACATTGAGATGCCTGGTTTTTAAATTCTAGTAAATCCAAAACTCGTATGAAATTCATGAAACTTGGCATGCTATCATGGAGCGGCATCAACATGCCGTGGTACAAATTTTGTCCCATTTGGGGCAGGTTTGGGTATATGCTTCTCACAAACCGGAGCTTCTCACAGCAAGCATGATGGTTTTCGGTAGGGAACATCCCACCTTTGGGCACGAAACGATATGCATTGCCTGTTATTGCTTTCAATTTTTTTTCTCGTGTCAACATTGAACAACGGCAGTGTTGTGTGATTTTTTGTGATTTTTTGGGGTTTGTCTGGACATTTTTATGCATTAACTGAGTTTTCAATGCATTTTATGTGCATAATTCAAATTTGAACTACATGCACATGCTCCAGTGCATATAAATTTGTTGAAAAATCAAATCTATGTCCTTGGGTGCATGCTTGGGTCCCATGCAAGAAATGAGGACGAATTTCAAACACCGGGGCATCGTTGATTGCCGGCAAAACATTGAGATGCCTGGTTTTTAAATTCTAGTAAATCCAAAACTTGTCTGAAATTCATGAAACTTGGCATGCTATCATGGAGCGGCATCAACATGCCGTGGTACAAATTTTGTCCCATTCGGGGCAGGATTGGGTATATGCTTCTCACAAACCGGAGCTTGTCACAACAAGCATGATGGATTTCGGTAGGGAACGTCCCATCTTTGGGGACGAAACGATATCCATTGCCTCTTATTGCTTTAATTTTTTTTTCTCATGTCAACATAGAACAACAGGAGTGTTGTGTGATTTTTTGTGTTCTTTCAGGGTTCGTTTGGACATTTTTATGCATTAACTGAGTTTTCACTTCATTTTATGTGCATAATTCAAATTTGAACTACATGCACATGCTCTAGTGCATATAAATTGGTTGAAAAATCAAACTTGTGTCCTTGGGTGCATGCTTCGGTCCCATGCAAGAAATTGGAATGAATTTCAAACACCGGGGAACCGTTGATTGCCGGCAAAACATTGAGATGCCTGGTTTTTAAATTCTAGTAAATCCAAAACTCGTCTGAAATTCATGAAACTTGGCATGCTATCATGGAGCAGCATCAACATGCCGTGGTACAAATTTTGTCCCATTTGGGGCTGGTTTGGGTATATGCTTCTCACAAACCGGAGCTTCTCACAACAAGCATGATGGTTTTCGGTAGGGAACGTCCCACCTTTGGGACGAAACGATATCCATTGCCTCTTATTGCTTTCAAATTTTTTTCTCGTGCCAACATAGAATAACAGGAGTGTTGTGTGATTTTTTGTGATTTTTCGGGGTTCGTTTGGACATTTTTATGCATTAACTGAGTTTTCAATGCATTTTATGTGCATAATTCAAATTTGAACTACATGCACATGCTCAAGTGCATATAAATTGGTTGAAATCTCAAATATGTGTCCTTGGGTGCATGCTTAGGTCCCATGCAAGAAATGGAAATGAATTTCAAACACCGGGGCACCGTTGATTGCAGGCAAAACATTGAGATGCCTGGTTTTTAAATTCTAGTAAATCCAAAACTCGTATGAAATTCAAGAAACTTGGCATGCTATCATGGAGCGGCATCAACATGCGGTGGTACAAATTTTGTCCCATTTGGGGCAGGTTTGGGTATATGCTTCTCCCAAACCGGAGCTTCTCACAACAAGCATGATGGTTTTTGGTAGGGAACATCCCACCTTTGGGCATGAAACGATATGCATTGCCTGTTATTGCTTTCAATTTTTTTTCTCGTGTCAACATTGAACAACGGCAGTGTTGTGTGATTTTTTGTGATTTTTTGGGGTTTGTTTGGACATTTTTATGCATTAACCGAGTTTTCAATGCATTTTATGTGCATAATTCAAATTTGAACTACATGCACATGCTCCAGTGCATATAAATTTGTTGAAAAATCAAATCTGTGTCCTTGGGTGCATGCTTGGGTCCCATGCAAGAAATGAGAACGAATTTCAAACACCGGGGCATCGTTGATTGCCGGCAAAACATTGAGATGCCTGGTTTTTAAATTCTAGTAAATCCAAAACTCATCTGAAATTCATGAAACTTGGCATGCTGTCATGGAGCGGCATCAACATGTCGTGGTACAAATTTTGTCCCATTCGGGGCAGGATTGGGTATATGCTTCTCACAAACCGGAGCTTCTCACAACAAGCATGATGGTTTTCGGTAGGGAACGTCCCATCTTTGGGGACGAAACGATATCCATTGCCTCTTATTGCTTTAATTTTTTTTTCTCATGTCAACATAGAACAACAGGAGTGTTGTGTGATTTTTTGTGTTTTTTCAGGGTTCGTTTGGACATTTTTATGCATTAACTGAGTTTTCACTGCATTTTATGTGCATAATTCAAATTTGAACTACATGCACATGCTCTAGTGCATATAAATTGGTTGAAAAATCAAACCTGTGTCCTTGGGTGCATGCTTCGGTCCCATGCAAGAAATTGGAATGAATTTCAAACACCGGGGAACCGTTGATTGCCGGCAAAACATTGAGATGCCTGGTTTTTAAATTCTAGTAAATCCAAAACTCGTCTGAAATTCATGAAACTTGGCATGCTATCATGGAGCGGCATCAACATGCCGTGGTACAAATTTTGTCCCATTTGGGGCTGGTTTGGGTATATGCTTCTCACAAACCGGAGCTTCTCACAACAAGCATGATGGTTTTCGGTAGGGAACGTCCCACCTTTGGGACGAAACGATATCCATTGCCTCTTATTGCTTTCAAATTTTTTTCTCGTGCCAACATAGAATAACAGGAGTGTTGTGTGATTTTTTGTGATTTTTCGGGGTTCGTTTGGACATTTTTATGCATTAACTGAGTTTTCAATGCATTTTATGTGCATAATTCAAATTTGAATTACATGCACATGCTCAAGTGCATATAAATTGGTTGAAATCTCAAATATGTGTCCTTGGGTGCATGCTTAGGTCCCATGCAAGAAATGGGAATGAATTTCAAACACAGGGGCACCGTTGATTGCAGGCAAAACATTGAGATGCCTGGTTTTTAAATTCTATTAAATCCAAAACTCGTATGAAATTCATGAAACTTGGCATGCTATCATGGAGCGGCATCAACATGCCGTGGTACAAATTTTGTCCCATTTGGGGCAGGTTTGGGTATATGCTTCTCACAAACCGGAGCTTCTCACAACAAGCATGATGGTTTTCGGTAGGGAACATCCCACCTTTGGGCACGAAACGATATGCATTGCCTGTTATTGCTTTCAAATTTTTTTCTCGTGTCAACATTGAACAACGGCAGTGTTGTGTGATTTTTTGTGATTTTTTGGGGTTTGTTTGGACATTTTTATGCATTAACTGAGTTTTCAATGCATTTTATGTGCATAATTCAAATTTGAACTACATGCACATGCTCCAGTGCATATAAATTTGTTGAAAAATCAAATCTGTGTCCTTGGGTGCATGCTTGGGTCCCATGCAAGAAATGAGAACGAATTTCAAACACCGGGGCATCGTTGATTGCCGGCAAAACATTGAGATGCCTGGTTTTTAAATTCTAGTAAATCCAAAACTTGTCTGAAATTCATGAAACTTGGCATGCTATCATGGAGCGGCATTAACATGCCGTGGTACAAATTTTGTCCCATTTGGGGCAGGTTTGGGTATGTGCTTCTCACAAACCGGAGCTTCTCACAACAAGCATGATGGTTTTCGGTAGGGAACGTCCCACTTTTGGGGACGAAACGATATCCATTGCCTCTTATTGCTTTCAATTTTTTTCTCGTGTCAACATAGAACAACAGGAGTGTTGTGTGAATTTTTGTGATTTTTTGGGGTTCGTTTGGACATTTTTATGCATTAACTAAGTTTTCAATGCATTTTGTGTGCATAATTGAAATTTGAACTACATGCACATGCTCCAGTGCATATAAATTGGTTGAAAAATCAAATCTGTGTCCTTGCGTGCATGCTTAGGTCCCATGCAAGAAATGGGAATGAATTTCAAACACCGGGGCACCGTTGATTGCCGGCAAAACATTGAGATGCCTGGTTTTTGAATTCTAGTAAATCCAAAACTCGTCTGAAATTCATGAAACTTGGCATGCTATCATGGAGCGGCATCATCATGCCGTGGTACAAATTTGTCCCATTTGGGGCAGGTTTGGGTATACGCTTCTCACAAACATGAGCTTCTCACAACAAGCATGATGGTTTTCGGTAGGGAACGTCCCACCTTTGGGGACGAAACGATATCCATTGCCTCTTATTGCTTTCAAATTTTTTTCTCGTGTCAACATAGAACAATAGGAGTGTTGTGTGAATTTTTATGATTTTTCGGGGTTCGTTTGGACATTTTTATGCATTAAGTGAGTTTTCAATGCATTTTATGTGCATAATTCAAATTTGAACTACATGCACATGCTCAAGTGCATATAAATTGGTTGAAATCTCAAATATGTGTCCTTGGGTGCATGCTTAGGTCCCATGCAAGAAATGGGAATGAATTTCAAACACCGGGGCACCGTTGATTGCAGGCAAAACATTGAGATGCCTGGTTTTTAAATTCTAGTAAATCCAAAACTCGTCTGAAATTCATGAAACTTGGCATGCTATCATGGAGCGGCATCAACATGCCGTGGTACAAATTTTGTCCCATTTGGGGCAGGTTTGGGTATATGCTTCTCACAAACCGGAGCTTCTCACAACAAGCATGATGGTTTTCGGTAGGGAACATCCCACCTTTGGGCACGAAACGATATCCATTGCCTGTTATTGCTTTCAATTTTTTTCTCGTGTCAACATTGAACAACGGGAGTGTTGTGTGAATTTTTGTGATTTTTCGGGGTTTGTTTGGACATTTTTATGCATTAACTGAGTTTTCAATGCATTTAATGTGCATAATTCTAATTTGAACTACATGCACATGCTCCAGTGCATATAAATTTGTTGAAAAATCAAATATCTGTCCTTGGGTGCATGCTTGGGTCCCATGCAAGAAATGGGAACGAATTTCAAACACCGGGGCACCGTTGATTGCCGGCAAAACATTGAGATGCCTGGTTTTTAAATTCTAGTAAATCCAAAACTTGTCTGAAATTCATGAAACTTGGCATGCTATCATGGAGCGGCATCAACATGCCGTGGTACAAATTTTGTCCCATTTGGGGCAGGTTTGGGTATGTGCGTCTCACAAACCGGAGCTCCTCACAACAAGCATGATGGTTTTCGGTAGGGAACGTCCCACTTTTGGGGACGAAACGTTATCCATTGCCTCTTATTGCTTTCAAATTTTTTTCTTGTGTCAACATAGAACAACAGGAGTGTTGTGTGAATTTTTGTGATTTTTCGGGGTTCGTTTCGACATTTTTATGCATTAACTAAGTTTTCAATGCATTTTATGTGCATAATTCAAATTTGAACTACATGCACATGCTCCAGTGCATATAAATTGGTTGAAAAATCAAATCTGTGTCCTTGGGTGCATGCTTAGGTCCCATGCAAGAAATGGGAATGAATTTCAAACACCGGGGCACCGTTGATTGCCGGCAAAACATTGAGATGCCTGGTTTTTAAATTCTAGTAAATCCAAAAATCATCTGAAATTCATGAAACTTGGCATGCTGTCATGGAGCGGCATCAACATGTCGTGGTACAAATTTTGTCCCATTCGGGGCAGGATTGGGTATATGCTTCTCACAAACCGGAGCTTCTCACAACAAGCATGATGGTTTTCGGTAGGGAATGTCCCATCTTTGGGGACGAAACGATATCCATTGCCTCTTATTGCTTTAATTTTTTTTCTCATGTCAACATACAACAACAGGAGTGTTGTGTGATTTTTTGTGTTTTTTCAGGGTTCATTTGGACATTTTTATGCATTAACTGAGTTTTCACTGCATTTTATGTGCATAATTCAAATTTGAACTACATGCACATGCTCTAGTGCATATAAATTGGTTGAAAAATCAAACCTGTGTCCTTGGGTGCATGCTTCGGTCCCATGCAGGAAATTGGAATGAATTTCAAACACTGGGGAACCGTTGATTGCCGGCAAAACATTGAGATGCCTGGTTTTTAAATTCTAGTAAATCCAAAACTCGTCTGAAATTCATGAAACTTGGCATGCTATCATGGAGCGGCATCAACATGCCGTGGTACAAATTTTGTCCCATTTGGGGCTGGTTTGGGTATATGCTTCTCACAAACCGGAGCTTCTCACAACAAGCATGATGGTTTTCGGTAGGGAACGTCCCACCTTTGGGACAAAACGATATCCATTGCCTCTTATTGCTTTCAAATTTTTTTCTCGTGCCAACAGAGAATAACAGGAGTGTTGTGTGATTTTTTGTGATTTTTCGGGGTTCGTTTGGACATTTTTATGCATTAACTGAGTTTTCAATGCATTTTATGTGCATAATTCAAATTTGAACTACATGCACATGCTCAAGTGCATATAAATTGGTTGAAATCTCAAATATGTGTCCTTGTGTGCATGCTTAGGTCCCTTGCAAGAAATGGGAATGAATTTCAAACACCGGGGCACCGTTGATTGCAGGCAAAACATTGAGATGCCTGGTTTTTAAATTCTAGTAAATCCAAAACTCGTATGAAATTCATGAAACTTGGCATGCTATCATGGAGCGGCATCAACATGCCGTGGTACAAATTTTGTCCCATTTGGGGCAGGTTTGGGTATATGCTTCTCACAAACCGGAGCTTCTCACAGCAAGCATGATGGTTTTCGGTAGGGAACATCCCACCTTTGGGCACGAAACGATATGCATTGCCTGTTATTGCTTTCAATTTTTTTTCTCGTGTCAACATTGAACAACGGCAGTGTTGTGTGATTTTTTGTGATTTTTTGGGGTTTGTTTGGACATTTTTATGCATTAACTGAGTTTTCAATGCATTTTATGTGCATAATTCAAATTTGAACTACATGCACATGCTCCAGTGCATATAAATTTGTTGAAAAATCAAATCTATGTCCTTGGGTGCATGCTTGGGTCCCATGCAAGAAATGAGGACGAATTTCAAACACCGGGGCATCGTTGATTGCCGGCAAAACATTGAGATGCCTGGTTTTTAAATTCTAGTAAATCCAAAACTTGTCTGAAATTCATGAAACTTGGCATGCTATCATGGAGCGGCATCAACATGCCGTGGTACAAATTTTGTCCCATTCGGGGCAGGATTGGGTATATGCTTCTCACAAACCGGAGCTTGTCACAACAAGCATGATGGTTTTCGGTAGGGAACGTCCCATCTTTGGGGACGAAACGATATCCATTGCCTCTTATTGCTTTAATTTTTTTTCTCATGTCAACATAGAACAACAGGAGTGTTGTGTGATTTTTTGTGTTCTTTCAGGGTTCGTTTGGACATTTTTATGCATTAACTGAGTTTTCACTTCATTTTATGTGCATAATTCAAATTTGAACTACATGCACATGCTCTAGTGCATATAAATTGGTTGAAAAATCAAACTTGTGTCCTTGGGTGCATGCTTCGGTCCCATGCAAGAAATTGGAATGAATTTCAAACACCGGGGAACCGTTGATTGCCGGCAAAACATTGAGATGCCTGGTTTTTAAATTCTAGTAAATCCAAAACTCGTCTGAAATTCATGAAACTTGGCATGCTATCATGGAGCAGCATCAACATGCCGTGGTACAAATTTTGTCCCATTTGGGGCTGGTTTGGGTATATGCTTCTCACAAACCGGAGCTTCTCACAACAAGCATGATGGTTTTCGGTAGGGAACGTCCCACCTTTGGGACGAAACGATATCCATAGCCTCTTATTGCTTTCAAATTTTTTTCTCGTGCCAACATAGAATAACAGGAGTGTTGTGTGATTTTTTGTGATTTTTCGGGGTTCGTTTGGACATTTTTATGCATTAACTGAGTTTTCAATGCATTTTATGTGCATAATTCAAATTTGAACTACATGCACATGCTCAAGTGCATATAAATTGGTTGAAATCTCAAATATGTGTCCTTGTGTGCATGCTTAGGTCCCTTGCAAGAAATGGGAATGAATTTCAAACACCGGGGCACCGTTGATTGCAGGCAAAACATTGAGATGCCTGGTTTTTAAATTCTAGTAAATCCAAAACTCGTATGAAATTCATGAAACTTGGCATGCTATCATGGAGCGGCATCAACATGCCGTGGTACAAATTTTGTCCCATTTGGGGCAGGTTTGGGTATATGCTTCTCACAAACCGGAGCTTCTCACAGCAAGCATGATGGTTTTCGGTAGGGAACATCCCACCTTTGGGCACGAAACGATATGCATTGCCTGTTATTGCTTTCAATTTTTTTTCTCGTGTCAACATTGAACAACGGCAGTGTTGTGTGATTTTTTGTGATTTTTTGGGGTTTGTTTGGACATTTTTATGCATTAACTGAGTTTTCAATGCATTTTATGTGCATAATTCAAATTTGAACTACATGCACATGCTCCAGTGCATATAAATTTGTTGAAAAATCAAATCTATGTCCTTGGGTGCATGCTTGGGTCCCATGCAAGAAATGAGGACGAATTTCAAACACCGGGGCATCGTTGATTGCCGGCAAAACATTGAGATGCCTGGTTTTTAAATTCTAGTAAATCCAAAACTTGTCTGAAATTCATGAAACTTGGCATGCTATCATGGAGCGGCATCAACATGCCGTGGTACAAATTTTGTCCCATTCGGGGCAGGATTGGGTATATGCTTCTCACAAACCGGAGCTTGTCACAACAAGCATGATGGTTTTCGGTAGGGAACGTCCCATCTTTGGGGACGAAACGATATCCATTGCCTCTTATTGCTTTAATTTTTTTTCTCATGTCAACATAGAACAACAGGAGTGTTGTGTGATTTTTTGTGTTCTTTCAGGGTTCGTTTGGACATTTTTATGCATTAACTGAGTTTTCACTTCATTTTATGTGCATAATTCAAATTTGAACTACATGCACATGCTCTAGTGCATATAAATTGGTTGAAAAATCAAACTTGTGTCCTTGGGTGCATGCTTCGGTCCCATGCAAGAAATTGGAATGAATTTCAAACACCGGGGAACCGTTGATTGCCGGCAAAACATTGAGATGCCTGGTTTTTAAATTCTAGTAAATCCAAAACTCGTCTGAAATTCATGAAACTTGGCATGCTATCATGGAGCAGCATCAACATGCCGTGGTACAAATTTTGTCCCATTTGGGGCTGGTTTGGGTATATGCTTCTCACAAACCGGAGCTTCTCACAACAAGCATGATGGTTTTCGGTAGGGAACGTCCCACCTTTGGGACGAAACGATATCCATAGCCTCTTATTGCTTTCAAATTTTTTTCTCGTGCCAACATAGAATAACAGGAGTGTTGTGTGATTTTTTGTGATTTTTCGGGGTTCGTTTGGACATTTTTATGCATTAACTGAGTTTTCAATGCATTTTATGTGCATAATTCAAATTTGAACTACATGCACATGCTCAAGTGCATATAAATTGGTTGAAATCTCAAATATGTGTCCTTGGGTGCATGCTTAGGTCCCATGCAAGAAATGGAAATGAATTTCAAACACCGGGGCACCGTTGATTGCAGGCAAAACATTGAGATGCCTGGTTTTTAAATTCTAGTAAATCCAAAACTCGTATGAAATTCAAGAAACTTGGCATGCTATCATGGAGCGGCATCAACATGCCGTGGTACAAATTTTGTCCCATTTGGGGCAGGTTTGGGTATATGCTTCTCCCAAACCGGAGCTTCTCACAACAAGCATGATGGTTTTCGGTAGGGAACATCCCACCTTTGGGCACGAAACGATATGCATTGCCTGTTATTGCTTTCAATTTTTTTTCTCGTGTCAACATTGAACAACGGCAGTGTTGTGTGATTTTTTGTGATTTTTTGGGGTTTGTTTGGACATTTTTATGCATTAACCGAGTTTTCAATGCATTTTATGTGCATAATTCAAATTTGAACTACATGCACATGCTCCAGTGCATATAAATTTGTTGAAAAATCAAATCTGTGTCCTTGGGTGCATGCTTGGGTCCCATGCAAGAAATGAGAACGAATTTCAAACACCGGGGCATCGTTGATTGCTGGCAAAACATTGAGATGCCTGGTTTTTAAATTCTAGTAAATCCAAAACTCATCTGAAATTCATGAAACTTGGCATGCTGTCATGGAGCGGCATCAACATGTCGTGGTACAAATTTTGTCCCATTCGGGGCAGGATTGGGTATATGCTTCTCACAAACCGGAGCTTCTCACAACAAGCATGATGGTTTTCGGTAGGGAACGTCCCATCTTTGGGGACGAAACGATATCCATTGCCTCTTATTGCTTTAATTTTTTTTCTCATGTCAACATAGAACAACAGGAGTGTTGTGTGATTTTTTGTGTTTTTTCAGGGTTCGTTTGGACATTTTTATGCATTAACTGAGTTTTCACTGCATTTTATGTGCATAATTCAAATTTGAACTACATGCACATGCTCTAGTGCATATAAATTGGTTGAAAAATCAAACCTGTGTCCTTGGGTGCATGCTTCGGTCCCATGCAAGAAATTGGAATGAATTTCAAACACCGGGGAACCGTTGATTGCCGGCAAAACATTGAGATGCCTGGTTTTTAAATTCTAGTAAATCCAAAACTCGTCTGAAATTCATGAAACTTGGCATGCTATCATGGAGCGGCATCAACATGCCGTGGTACAAATTTTGTCCCATTTGGGGTTGGTTTGGGTATATGCTTCTCACAAACCGGAGCTTCTCACAACAAGCATGATGGTTTTCGGTAGGGAACGTCCCACCTTTGGGACGAAACGATATCCATTGCCTCTTATTGCTTTCAAATTTTTTTCTCGTGCCAACATAGAATAACAGGAGTGTTGTGTGATTTTTTGTGATTTTTCGGGGTTCGTTTGGACATTTTTATGCATTAACTGAGTTTTCAATGCATTTTATGTGCATAATTCAAATTTGAACTACATGCACATGCTCAAGTGCATATAAATTGGTTGAAATCTCAAATATGTGTCCTTGGGTGCATGCTTAGGTCCCATGCAAGAAATGGGAATGAATTTCAAACACAGGGGCACCGTTGATTGCAGGCAAAACATTGAGATGCCTGGTTTTTAAATTCTATTAAATCCAAAACTCGTATGAAATTCATGAAACTTGGCATGCTATCATGGAGCGGCATCAACATGCCGTGGTACAAATTTTGTCCCATTTGGGGCAGGTTTGGGTATATGCTTCTCACAAACCGGAGCTTCTCACAACAAGCATGATGGTTTTCGGTAGGGAACATCCCACCTTTGGGCACGAAACGATATGCATTGCCTGTTATTGCTTTCAATTTTTTTTCTCGTGTCAACATTGAACAACGGCAGTGTTGTGTGATTTTTTGTGATTTTTTGGGGTTTGTTTGGACATTTTTATGCATTAACTGAGTTTTCAATGCATTTTATGTGCATAATTCAAATTTGAACTACATGCACATGCTCCAGTGCATATAAATTTGTTGAAAAATCAAATCTGTGTCCTTGGGTGCATGCTTGGGTCCCATGCAAGAAATGAGAACGAATTTCAAACACCGGGGCATCGTTGATTGCCGGCAAAACATTGAGATGCCTGGTTTTTAAATTCTAGTAAATCCAAAACTTGTCTGAAATTCATGAAACTTGGCATGCTATCATGGAGCGGCATTAACATGCCGTGGTACAAATTTTGTCCCATTTGGGGCAGGTTTGGGTATGTGCTTCTCACAAACCGGAGCTTCTCACAACAAGCATGATGGTTTTCGGTAGGGAACGTCCCACTTTTGGGGACGAAACGATATCCATTGCCTCTTATTGCTTTCAATTTTTTTCTCGTGTCAACATAGAACAACAGGAGTGTTGTGTGAATTTTTGTGATTTTTTGGGGTTCGTTTGGACATTTTTATGCATTAACTAAGTTTTCAATGCATTTTATGTGCATAATTGAAATTTGAACTACATGCACATGCTCCAGTGCATATAAATTGGTTGAAAAATCAAATCTGTGTCCTTGCGTGCATGCTTAGGTCCCATGCAAGAAATGGGAATGAATTTCAAACACCGGGGCACCGTTGATTGCCGGCAAAACATTGAGATGCCTGGTTTTTGAATTCTAGTAAATCCAAAACTCGTCTAAAATTCAAGAAACTTGGCATGCTATCATGGAGCGGCATCAATATGCCGTGGTACAAATTTTGTCCCATTTGGGGCAGGTTTGGGTATATGCTTCTCACAAACCGGAGCTTCTCACAACAAGCATGATGGTTTTCGGTAGGGAACGTCCCACCTTTGGGGACGAAACGATATCCGTTGCCTCTTATTGCTTTAAATTTTTTCTCATGTCAGCATAGAACAACAGGAGTGTTGTGTGATTTTTTGTGATTTTTCGGGGTTCGTTTGGACATTTTTATGCATTAAGTGAGTTTTCAATGCATTTTATGTGCATAATTCAAATTTGAACTACATGCACATGCTCCAGTGCATATAAATTGGTTGAAAAATCAAATCTGTGTCCTTGGGTGCATGCTTAGGTCCCATGCAAGAAATGGGAATGAATTTCAAACACCGGGGCACTGTTGATTGCCGGCAAAACATTGAGATGACTGGTTTTTAAATTGTAGTAAATCCGAAACTCGTCTGAAATTCATGAAACTTGGCATGCTATTGTAACGCCCACGATGCGGCTATATCTCTCACGTGTCGAGGCACGACTTAGAGGCATAACCGCATTGTAGGTATTGTCGCAAGAAGGGTCATCTTCACACAATCCCATGTAATGAACAAGAATGTGATAATGAGAGTTGGCTTACAATCTCCACTTCACACAAAACATAAATAAATTCATACATCATCCAAAATACACACATAGCCCGACTACGTTCAAATCCAAATGAAAAGAAGATAACCCCAAATGCTAGATCCCCGATCGTCCTAACTGGGCTCCACTACTAATCATCAGGAAACGAAACATAGTAACGAACAAGTTCCTCGTCGAACTCCCACTTGAGCTCGGTTGCGTCACCTGCACTGGTATCGTTGGCACCTGCAACTGTTTTGGTTGAATCTGTGAGTCACGAGGACTCAGCAATCTCACACCCGCAAGATCAAGACTATTTAAGCTTGTAGGAAGGATGGGGTAATGAGGTAGAGCTGCAGCAAGCACTAATCATATATGGTGGCTAACATACGCAAATAAGAGCGAGAAGAGAAGCAACGCAACGATCGCGAAGCTAGAAATGATCAAGAAGTGATCCTGAAACTACTTACGTTCATACATAACCCAGACCGTGTTCACTTCCCGGACTCCGCTGAAAAGAGACCATCACGGCTACACACACGGTTGATGTTTTTTAACTAAGTCAAGTGTCAAGTTCTCTACAACCGGACATTAACAAATTCCCATCTGCCACATAACCGCGGGCACGGCTTTCGAAATATAATACCCTGCAGGGTTGTCCCAACTTAGCCCATTATAAGCTCTCACGGTCAACGAAGGATATTCCTTCTCCCGGGAAGACCCGATCAGTCTCGGAATCCCGGTTTACAAGACATTTCGACAATGGTAAAACAAGACCAGCAAAGCCGTCCGATGTGCCGACAAATCCCGATAGGAGCTGCACATATCTCGTTCTCAGGACACACTGGATAAGTCAAGCTACAAGTAAAACCAGCCCTCAAGTTGCCCCGAGGTGGCCCCGCAGGTTGCTCGGTTCGGACCAACACTCGAAGGAGCACTGGCCCGGGGGGGTTAAATAAAGATGACCCTTGAGTCTGCAGAACCCAAGGAAAAAAGGCTTAGGTGGCAAATGTTAAAACCAAGGTTGGGCCTTGCTGGAGGAGTTTTATTCAAGGCGAACTGTCAAGGGGTCCCATAAATCACCCAACCGCGTAAGGGACGCAAAAATCAAGGAACATAACACCGGTATGACGGAAACTAGGGCGGCAAGAGTGGAACAAAACACCAGGCGTAAGGCCGAGCCTTCCACCCTTTACCAAGTATATAGATGCATTAATTAAATATGAGATATTGTGATATCCCAAAATATCCATGTTCCAACATGGAACCAACTTCATCTTCACCTGCAACTAGCAACACGATAAGAAGGGCTGAGCAAAAGCGGTAACTTAGCCAAACAACGGTTTGCTAGGAAGGATGGTTAGAGGCTTGACATGGCAATATGGGAGGCATGATAAACAAGTGATAGGTAGCGCAACATAGCGATAGAGCGAACAACTAGCAAAGCAAAGATAGAAGTGATTTCGAGGGTATGGTCATCTTGCCTGAGATGCCGCAAGGAAGTAGAACGAGTCCAAGAAGTAGACGAACCAACGTAGTCGAACGGATCCTCACAATCGCAACGCAATCGGAACTATCAAGGAGAAGCGCAACCGGAAAGAAGCAAACATAAAAGTAAACAACCATCACATCAACATGGCATGATGCACAATCAAGTATGATGCATGTCCATTTAAATAAGGCATGGCATGGCAAAGTGCACAAACAAAACTACAAGTTAAGTGGAGCTCAGAATGCAACGAAACACCAGATTCAAGTTATTTAGTTTGCTCTTGTTTATGTACCCAACAATATTAAATGTTATTAAACATGGCAAGGGGTGAAGCATAATAAAACTATCTATCTAGGCAAGTTTAAATGAGTACGGAACAATAAACAACAATTCAGGTAAATCCCTATATCCATATTTTAGATTTGGTACTGTTCTGTCCTAAAGCATATCTTACAGTTGTTAAACAAGCAAAGTAGTGCTACCATGTTAATCTATGCATTTTCCACCCCATTTACATATAAAGTTTGTTAAATTCGGAGCTACGGTTAATTAGTTATGAAATAAAACATTTAACATGGCATTTAGCAAATTAAATGCAAACAACATTTTAAACATTTTAAACATGGATGCAAGCAGCATATTATGAAACTAGATAAAATTCTAAGCATTTCGCATATATAATTCATTTTAATCCGATGCACTGTTGTGGAGTTATTAAATGCATGATCCATGAGGGTTTTTCTGCAAAACAGTAAAACCTGGGATAATGCTATATTCGCGGAACTGGAAGAAAACATGACACCGCAGTAGCAGAATCGGGCCAAGGCCAAGTAGGAACAGAGGAGGCGGCGTCGGGGTTCTGCTCACCATGGGCCAAGGCCCGGTCGGTGGAGAGGTGGACCGGTCAACGGGCGAAGCGGAGATGGCCCAGGCGCGTGGAGGTGGTCGCGGCCAACGCAAGGCACGGGCGAACGGGCGAGCTGGCGCTGCTCGTTTCCAACAGAAGCAGCAGCAGAACACGGCGATGCAGAAGACGGGCAGAGGCACCATGCAGAGGCAGGGGACCCGCGGGCGCGGCGGATCCGGGCAGTCCGAGGGTCGGGGAGGCGGTTCCCGGCGACGAGGAACTCTGGCGGTGGCACTGCTCGATGGAGCAAAGCAGGCAGCAGCGGGATCGTGCGGGCAGAGGACTTGGCGCGGGGCAGAGGTGGACTTGGGGCTCCAGCAGGAGGAACTTGAGGCGCAGGGGACGGCGAGTCGAGCAGATCCGGCCGGCGGGGTCACGCACGTCGGGCGCGGCCATGGAGAGGCTTGAGCTCCTGATTCCCTAGTAAAAATGACGCCGGGAGAGCGAGGTGATAGACGTATAGGAGAAACGAAGGGAGATGGAGAGGAAAAGATCAGGGGATGGTCAGCGGGACCTGCTGGATAGTGAAAAAACTCCAGCGCGGCGGCTTGGCTCGAAGACGGGCTGGGCGCGGGCGTTCCTCCTCCCTGCAACGAGGACGAGACGCGAGGCAGACGAGCTGGTCACGCCGAACCAGAGCGACGATGGCGGCCTTCGACGGGAACGGGGTCGGAGGAGGTCGTGGGGGTCGGGAAAAGGCGCGGCGGCGGTGACCCCCTCCAGATCCGGCGCAGTTTGGGATTTGGCAAGCCCGCACGAGGTGGAACTTGGGAGCGGCGACTCCTGTCCATGGCGTCGGGGCAGACCTCCTTTCATTCCTGCGGAAGCAGGAGAAGGAGAGAGAGAGAGGGATTAGAACAGAGGAGGGAGTAGAACGCAGGGAAGGAGAAGAAGGGGCGCAGGTGAGGGCGACGGTCTGGTCGTGGTCGTCGGCGGGGATGAGGTCTCGGGCGCAAGGAGACCGGCGAGCGGCGCTGGTTGGTTGGGTGCAGAAAATGAGGTGGATTGGAGGCTGCGGGTTTGTCCGGGAGGGATCCCGAGAAGGATTTGGTTGAGTGGCGGCGGCGAGGGACAATCCTCCTAAAATTTAGGGTTTCTCTAGATTAGGTATGAGGTTGGACTATATATAGGGAAAAGAGGGAAGTTTGGATCATCCGATTAAAATTGGATGGTCGAGATAAAATAGGCTATGGAGTCCAATTAAGAAAACGGAGATGTTTTATAGATGTTTGGGGATGAACTGTATGCAACGGTGGTGACTGAGCGGGTCAGGTTCGGGAGAGGTTTCGGACGAGCAAGCGAGGGGGTCTGTGCACTTTACAGAGAGACTCCGGTTTAGGCAAGAGGGAAAAACGAAGAACAAGGTTGGTCTCGGAACGGTCAACAAAAGCCAGGGGTAACGCGGCAACTATGAGCTGATGCAAGTTTTATGAAAACATGAGAATGCAATGCTCATGATGACATGATGAATGCAACAAGCAAATAAAACACACGGCAACAACGAAAAACAAGGAAGGCATCTGGAGCGTCGGTCTTGGGGCGTTACAACACTCCACCACTACAAGAGGATCTCGTCCCGAGATCTAAGGACGGCACCAGAGAAAAGCGGAAGAGGAAGAGAAGAGGTAAAGCTAAGTTGCTTCTTTGACAATCGAGTGAGGCCAATGACCCTTGAGAGGTTGAAAACTTGAAAGAAGAACACAACAGAGTTGAACAAAATTGAGAAGACTCCGGTAGAAAAGAGAAACAAGGAACACCATGTGAACCTTCGAGCTTGCAAAACTATGAATGACGAGCAAAATGGACAAGAAGGAATTGAAACCACTCCGGTTAAAATTAGCTAGGCAAGGAATAAGAATAAAAGAATTCGGGCAGCACTCCGGTTAAATGGATATAAGCAAGGAAAAGAACATGATCTTGACAAAACGAGAAGATGGGATGAAGAGAGCAACCTTCACATTGCCTCCGGAAGAAGGAATAGAAGATGGATCATTGGAATAAAAGAATGGAGAAGGAAATGCCAATTTCTGCCACAAATGAGCTTGGAAAGCACCTTTCCAAGAAGGTTATAACAGAGTTGTTGGAAAACCAACAACGAAACGAATAAGCTTGTAGTGGGCTTAAGGAAAACTTCTCAAAATTATGAGGTTAAATCCTGCCACTAACGAAAACAATAGATTGGATGGATATGAACAAGGAGACGAGAAATTTATTTCACCAAGAGGACAAATGAAGAACTTGGGTCATTTATTAGCACCATAAATAGCAAAATCCTTAGGGCAAGCTTTAGGTGAAATATAACCCAAGATAACTCCAATGAAGAAACGATGGGTTTAAAATATCTCATTCTTGACAACATGTGAAACATGGAACATGGATGGAAATTGTCAAAATGACATAACACCAACTCAAAAGATATTGTAGAAAGAATTGCACTTCGGAATGCAAGATGAAGAATGCTTTAACTCCTCAAGACAAAACATGTGTTGAGCACCATGTTTATCTTTGAATATAGCTTGGCGGATCTTAACTTCGAGAAAAATCTTGAAGCACAATTGAAGAATGAAAAGAATCCTTGACGAACCACCATGTGAACCTCCATGAAGAACTCCGGTAATGAAAGGATGATAAAAGAAAGAGAAGTTGAGAACACAAGGTGAAGCCTTGCAATGATTTAGATGGAGCTTCGCGATGAGATAATGCGAAAAACTTGGAACTCCGGAAAAGAAAGATGAACAACATATAACTGAGAAATTGATATCACTACGAACTCCGGAAGAAGGAATTAATCACTTGGATGAAACAAGAACAAGAATTATGTTATGTGTATCCTTCACCAATATAAATTGATGACAAGCAACGGATTTGGCATACTACTTATTCTCGTAGAAAGGATTAAGATAGATATAGCGCAAACTTGAGGAAGGTCTTCAACGAACCATCGGTAGGATTTGGGAAGAACGAATGAATTGATATGATACCAAGGAAGAGAACTCTTGAACGAACCACCGTAAGAATTGGAAATGAAAGTAGCAAAGGCACAATTCGCCGGGAAGAATTAGAAAAATGAATAAAGATACTTGATGGAATATAAATATATGAGAACGAAGAGATCACGAACTGACTAGGGAATACTTGAGCGGTGCACCGTAAGATTTGGAGAACGAGATCCGAAAGCTGAGAATGAATAATTCCGAGATAATGAGATCAGGAGAATCAAACTAAAAAGACTCTTGAATTGCTCCGGATGGGTGAAAAGAATTCTCACAATCAAAAACAATTATGAGAGGATGGCATCAAGCTTGAACTACGCATCTTTGGAATTACGGGTAAGGAATTGGAGGAAAAAATCTTCTTCGGTCTTCAAATGTTGAGAATGATGATGAGAAACACCACCATGAATTATTGAGGCACTCCGGAACCATGAAGAATAGAAAGGTTGAATCAACAATGAAAAGAATTTGAAAGCTCTTGGAGAAAGACATATGACTGATGATAATTCATTCTTACGTCAAACTTTGCAATGAATTTGAGAATAACTCCGTTAGAAGAGTCAGGTAAGATCCTGGGAAAAGACCTGTGGGTTAGGGCCCACTCAAAAGAAACACCGTTGAAATGATTACTTGAAAAGGAGATTCCATCGGTTGAATGGCTTGAATGAGGTAACAACCTCGAAATAGTTAGAATTGATGCGGAGTGGAAACACGAATCTTCAGAGATATCTTCAGCACTCCGGAACAATTGAATAGCAAGCGGGGAATGATTAAGAGATATACCGGCATGAGAAAGCATTTGAAAGGAGGAAAGGGCTATAATCAACACTGAAAGCTTCAATTGAATCCACCGGAAAAGAAAAGAGAATGATGAACTTGAAGCTCCGTTAGTATCTTCCTGAGAATCACCGGATAAGAACATTGACGGAAAAGGATGGAGAGGCTTCCCATCAATAAAAGGATACATGATTGAGAAATCTGAGTCCTTGAAGAAAAGGGGTGGGGGCGGGAAAAACAAAGGCAACTTGGGGCATATGGAATAAACACCGTTGAGAAAAAACTTAGAATTGATCTTGTGAATGTTGGAATGGTCGGATTTACTTGAAGAGAAGCACACCGGTTGGAAGGATTGAAAAGACAACCTTGATGATCAAGAAGGATTAGCATCCACATAAAAATATGAGAACACCGCTTAGAATAAGGTATGGAATCAACACTTGGCATTGAAGCAACTCGAATACCACAAAACAAAACAAAACAAAGGATTGGCTTAGGAAATAAGCCGGAAACAAACATATGATAGATCCCATATCGTATCATGTGTCTGTTGGAAAGATAATCTAGGAGCTACTTCAATTCCCACTTATAAACTCCCAAAACTTTCTGGTTATGCAATCAGGTGTTGGGGATACAGGGGACACAATATATCTCACCCAAACTAACAATACCTAGATCCAGCTGTATCCATCCTTCAACACATAACCAAGAAACCTTCGGAAATCATTTACCTCAACCTTCGAAAAGCATCCGTTATGCGAGTTATGGCAATACTCCCGAACTCCCGCCCCAGTACTGGGTGGCGTCGAGGTGATCTCACCAACAACTGCATAAAAGAGATTTTCGATGTCGGCGCAACTCAGGTATTCCAGAACTGCAATGATAAAATTGTGACGACAACACCTCGGAGCTCAACTCCCCGGGACACTACCACAACCCCTAAATGTCAGGAGGCACCAAGAACAATGTTCTCGTCATAAAACCATCGGATCCTAAATTATTTTTAGTGAAATTTGAGGAGACGAGAGTCAAAACTTCTACTCAGGAGACCTCACCAGAGCGACGAAGGGACTGAGGAGTAAAAAGAATCCTACTCTCCGATATATATAATCCTAAGACTCGAAACATTTTGTTTCTAGACTCAACAACGCCAGCGATTCGATCAAGCAGGGGGCTCCTAAGTCGGGGATGGCTCTGATTACCAACTTGTAACGCCCACGATGCGGCTATATCTCCCACGTGTCGAGGCACGACTTAGAGGCATAACCGCATTGTAGGTATTGTCGCAAGAAGGGTCATCTTCACACAATCCCATGTAATGAACAAGAATGGGATAAAGAGAGTTGGCTTACAATCGCCACTTCACACAAAACATAAATAAATTCATACATCATCCAAAATACACACATAGCCTGACTACGTTCAAATCCAAATGAAAAGAAGATAACCCCAAATGCTAGATCCCCGATCGTCCCAACTGGGCTCCACTACTGATCATCAGGAAACGAAACATAGTAACGACCAAGTTCCTCGTCGAACTCCCACTTGAGCTCGGTTGCGTCACCTGCACTGGTATCGTCAGCACCTGCAACTGTTTTGGTAGAATCTGTGAGTCACGAGGACTCAACAATCTCACACCCGCGAGATCAAGACTATTTAAGCTTGTAGGAAGGATGGGGTAATGAGGTAGAGCTGCAGCAAGCACTAAGCATATATGGTGGCTAACATACGCAAATAAGAGCGAGAAGAGAAGCAACGCAACGGTCGCGAAGCTAGAAATGATCAAGAAGTGATCCTGAAACTACTTACATTCATACATAACCCAGACCGTGTTCACTTCCCGGACTCCGCCGAAAAGAGACCATCACGGCTACACACACAGTTGATGTTTTTTAACTAAGTCAAGTGTCAAGTTCTCTACAACCGGACATTAACAAATTCCCATCTGCCACATAACCGCGGGCATGGCTTTCGAAAGATAATACCCTGCAGGGGTGTCCCAACTTAGCCCATTATAAGCTCTCACGGTCAACGAAGGATATTCCTTCTGCCGGGAAGACCCGATCAGTCTCGGAATCCCGGTTTACAAGACATTTCGACAATGGTAAAACAAGACCAGCAAAGCCGCCCGATGTGCCGACAAATCCCGGTAGGAGCTGCACATATCTTGTTCTCAGGGCACACCGGGTAAGTCAAGCTACAAGTAAAACTAGCCCTCAAGTTGCCCCGAGGTGGCCCCACAGGTTGCTCGGTTCGGACCAACACTCAAAGGAGCACTGGCCCGGGGGGGTTAAATAAAGATGACCCTTGAGTCTGCAGAACCCAAGGAAAAAAGGCTTAGGTGGCAAATGTTAAAACCAAGGTTGGGCCTTGCTGGAGGAGTTTTATTCAAGGCGAACTGTCAAGGGGGTCCCATAAATCACCCAACCGCGTAAGGGACGCAAAAATCAAGGAACATAACACCGGTATGACGGAAACTAGGGCGGCAAGAGTGGAACAAAACACCAGGCGTAAGGCCGAGCCTTCCACCCTTTACCAAGTATATAGATGCATTAATTAAATAAGAGATATTGTGATATCCCAAAATATCCATGTTCCAACATGGAACCAACTTCATCTTCACCTGCAACTAGCAACACTATAAGAAGGGCTGAGCAAAAGCGGTAACTTAGCCAAACAACGGTTTGCTAGGAAGGATGGTTAGAGGCTTGACATGGCAATATGGGAGGCATGATAAACAAGTGCTAGGTAGCGCAACATAGAGAATAGAGCGAACAACTAGCAAAGCAAAGATATAACTGATTTCGAGGGTATGGTCATCTTGCCTGAGATCCCGCAAGGAAGAAGAACGAGTCGAAGAAGTAGACGAACCAACGTAGTCGAACGGATCCTCACAATCGCAACGCAACCGAAACTATCAAGGAGAAGCGCAACCGGAAAGAAGCAAACATAAAAGTAAACAACCATCACATCAACATGGCATGATGCACAATCAAGTATGATGCATGTCCATTTAAATAAGGCATGGCATGGCAAAGTGCACAAACAAAACTACAAGTTAAGTGGAGCTCAACATGCAACGAAACACCAGATTCAAGTTATTTAGTTTGCTCTTGTTTATGTACCCAACAATATTAAATGTTATTAAACATGGCAAGGGGTGAAGCGTAATAAAACTATCTATCTAGGCAAGTTTAAATGAGTCCGGAACACTAAACAACAATTCCGGTAAATCCCCATATCCATATTTTAGATTTGGTACTGTTCTGTCTTAAAGCATATCTTATAGTTGTTAAACATGCAAAGTAGTGCTACCATGTTAATCTATGCATTTTCCCACCCCATTTACATATAAAGTTTGTTAAATTCGGAGCTACGGTTAATTAGTTATGAAATAAAACATTTTAACATGGCATTTAGCAAATTAAATGCAAACAGCATTTTAAACATTTTAAACATGGATGCAAGCAGCATATTATGAAACTAGATAAAATTCTAAGCATTTCACATATATAATTCATTTTAATCCGATGCACTGTTGTGGAGTTATTAAATGCATGATCATGAGGGTTTTTCTGCACAACAGTAAAACCTGGGATAATGCTATATTCGCGGAACTGGAAAAAAACATGACATGGGCCGAACTACTGGGCGCAGGACATCCGCAGTAGCAGAATCGGGCCAAGCCCAATAGGAACAGAGGAGGCGGCGTTGGGGTTCTGCTCACCATGGCCAAGGCCCGGTCGGTGGAGAGGTGGACCGGTCAACGGGCGAAGCGGAGATGGCCCAGGCGCGTGGAGGTGGTCGCTGCCAACGCAAGGCGCGGGCGAACGGGCGAGCTGGCGCTGCTCGTTTCCAACAGAAGCAGCAGCAGAACACGGCGATGCAGAAGACGGGCAGAGGCGCGATGCAGAGGCAGGGGACCCGCGGGCGCGGCGGATCCGGGCAGTCCGAGGGTTGGGGAGGCGGTTCCCGGCGGCGAGGAACTCCGGCAGTGGCATTGCTCGATGGAGCGAAGCAGGCAGCAGCGGGATCGTGCGGGCGGAGGACTTGGCGCGGGGCAGAGGTGGACTTGAGGCTCCAGCAGGAGGAACTTGAGGCGTAGGGGACGGCGAGCTCGAGCAGATCCGTCCGGCGGGGTCGCGCACGTCGGGCGCGGCCATGGAGGGGCTTGAGCTCCTGGTTCCCTGGGAAAAACGATGCCGGGAGAGCGAAGTGAGAGACGCACAGGAGAAACGAAGGGAGATGGAGAGGAAAAGATCAGGGGATGGTCAGCGGGACCTGCTGGACACTGAAAAAACTCCAGCGGGCGGCTTGGCTCGAAGACGGGCTGGGCGCGGGCGTTCCTCCTCCCTGCAACGAGGACGAGACGCGAGGCAGACGAGCTGGTCACGCTGAACCAGAGCGGCGACGGTGGCCTTCGACGGGAACGGGGTCGGAGGAGGTCGTGGGGGTCGGGAAAAGGCGCGGCGGCGGTGACCCCCTCCAGATCCGGCGCGGTTTGGGATTTGGCAAGCCCGCACGAGGTGGAACTTGGGAGCGGCGACTCCTGTCCATGGCGTCGGGGCAGAGCTCCTTTGGATCCTGCGGAAGCAGGAGAAGGAGAGAGAGAGAGGGATTAGAGCAGAGAAGGGAGTAGAAGGCAGGGAAGGAGAAGAAGGGGCGCAGGTGAGGGCGACGGTCTGGTCGTGGTCGTCGGCGGGGATGAGGTCTCGGGCGCAAGGAGACCGGCGAGCGGCGCTGGTTGGTTGGGTGCAGAAAATGAGGTGGATTGGACGCTGCGGGTTTGTCCGGGAGGGATCCCGAGAAGGATTTGGTTGAGTGGCGGCGGCGAGGGACAATCCTCCTAAAATTTAGGGTTTCTCGAGATTAGGTATGAGGTTGGACTATATATAGGGAAAAGAGGGAAGTTTGGATCATCCAATTAAAATTGGATGGTCGAGATAAAATAGGCTATGGAGTCCAATTAAGAAAACGGAGATGTTTTATAGATGTTTGGGGATGAACTGTATGCAACGGTAGTGACTGAGCGGGCCGGGTTCAGGAGAGGTTTCGGACGAGCAAGCGAGGGGGTCTGTGCACTTTGCAGAGAGACTCCGGTTTAGGCAAGAGGGACAAACGAAGAACAAGGTTGGTCTCGGAACGGTCAACAAAAGCCAGGGGTAACGCGGCAACTACGAGCTGATGCAAGTTTTATGAAAACATGAGAATGCAGTGCTCATGATGACATGATGAATGCAACAAGCAAATAAAACACACGGCAACAACGAAAAACAAGGAAGGCATCTGGAGCGTCTGTCTTGGGGCGTTACAGCTATCATGGAGCGGCATCAACATGCCGTGGTACAAATTTGTCCCATTTGGGGCAGGTTTGGGTATACGCTTCTCACAAACCGGAGCTTCTCACAAAAAGCATGATGGTTTTCGGTAGGGAACGTCCCACCTTTGGGGACGAAAGGATATCCATTGCCTCTTATTGCATTCAAATTTTTTTCTCGTGTCAACATAGAACAACACGAGTGTTGTGTGAATTTTGTGATTTTTCGGTGTTCGTTTCGACTTTTTTACGTATTAACTGAGTTTTCAATGCATTTTATGTGCACAATTCAAATATTTACTACATGTAGATGCTCCAGTGCATATAATGGTTGAAAAATCAAATCTGTGTCCTTGGGTGCATGCTTAGGTCCCATGCAAGAAATGGGAATGAATTTCAAACACCGGGGCACCGTTGATTGCCGCAAAACATTTAGATGCCTGGTTTGTAAATTCTAGTAAATCTAAAACTCGTCTGAAATTCTTGAAACTTGGCATGCTATCATGGAGCGGCATCAACATGCCGTTGTACAAATTTGTCCCATTTGGGGCAGGTTTGGGTATATGCTTCTCACAAACCGGAGCTTCTAACAACAAGCATGATGGTTTTTGGTAGGGGACGTCCCACCTTTGGGGACGAAACGATATCCATTGCCTCTTATTGCTTTCAAAAAAATTTCTCGTGTCAACATAGAACAACAAGAGTGTTGTGTGAATTTTTGTGATTTTTCGGGGTTCGTTTGGATATTTTTATGCATTAACTGAGTTTTCAATGCATTTTTGTGCATAATTCAAATTTGAACTGCATGCACATGCTCAAGTGCATATAAAATGGTTGAAAAATCAAATCTGTGTCCTTGGGTGCATGCTTAGGTACCATGCAAGAAATGGGAATGAATTTCAAACACCGGGGCATCGTTGATTGCCGGCAAAACATTGAGATGCGTGGTTTTTAAATTCTAGTAAATCCAAAACTCGTCTGAAATTCATGAAACTTGGCATACTATCATGGAGCGGCATCAACATATCGTGGTACAAATTTGTCCCATTTGGGGCAGGTTTGTGTATACGCTTCTCACAAACCGGAGCTTCTCACAACAAGCATGATGGTTTTCGGTAGGGAACTACCCACCTTTGGGGACGAAACGATATCCATTGCCTCTTATTGCTTTCAAATTTTTTTCTCATGTCAACATAGAACAATAGGAGTGTTGTGTGATGTTTGTGATTTTTTAGGGTTCGTTTGGAAATTTTATGCATTAACTGAGTTTTCAATGCATTTTATGTGCATAATTCAAATCTGAACTACATGCACATGCTCCAGTGCATATAAATTGGTTGAAAAATCAAATCTGTGTCCTTGGGTGCATGCTTAGGTCCCATGCAAGAAATGGGAATGAATTTCAAACACCGAGGCACCGTTGATTGCCGGCAAAACATTGAGATGCCTGGTTTTTAAATTCTAGTAAATCCAAAACTCGTCTGAAATTCATGAAACTTGGCATGCTATCATGGAGTGGCATCAACATGCCGTGGTACAAATTTGTCCCATTTGGGGCAGGTTTGGGTATATGCTTCTCACAAACCGGAGCTTCTCACAACAATCATGATGGCTTTCGGTATGGAACGTCCCACCTTTGGGGACGAAACGATATCCATTGCCTCTTATTGCTTTCAAAGTTTTTTCTCGTGTCAACATAGAACAACAGGAGTGTTGTGTGAATTTTCGTGATTTTTCGGAGTTCGTTTGGACATTTTTATGCATTAAATGAGTTTTCAATGTATTTATGTGCATAATTCAAATTTGAACTACATGCACATGCTCAAGTGCATATAAATTGGTTGAAATCTCAAATATGTGTCCTTGGGTGCATGCTTAGGTCCCATGCAAGAAATGGGAATGAATTTCAAACACCGGGGCACCGTTGATTGCAGGCAAAACATTGAGATGCCTGGTTTTTAAATTCTAGTAAATCCAAAACTCGTCTGAAATTCATGAAACTTAGCATGCTATCATGGAGCGGCATCAACATGCTGTGGTACAAATTTTGTCCCATTCGGGGTAGGTTTGGGTATATGCTTCTCACAAACCGGAGCTTCTCACAACAAGCATGATGGTTTTCGGTAGGAAACGTCCCACCTTTGGGGACAAAACGATATCCATTGCCACTTATTGCTTCCAAATTTTTTTCTCATGTCAACATAGAATTACAGGAGTGTTGTGTGAATTTTTGTGATTATTTGGGGTTCGTTTGGACATTTTTATGCATTAAATGAGTTTTTAATGTATTTATGTGCATAATTCAAATTTGAACTGCATGCACATGCTCCAGTGCATATAAATTGGTTGAAAAATCAAATCTGCGTCCTTGGGTGCATGCTTAGGTACCATGCAAGAAATGGCAATGAATTACACCGGGGCACCGTTGATTGCCGGCAAAACATTGAGATGCCTGGTTTTTAAATTCTAGTAAATCCAAAACTCTTCTGAAATTTATGAAACTTAGCATGCTATCATGGAGCGGCATCAACATGCTGTGGTACAAATTTTGTCCCATTCGGGGCTGGTTTGGGTATATGCTTCTCACAAACCAGAGCTTCTCACAACAAGCATGATGGTTTTCGGTAGGAAACGTCCCACCTTTGGGGACAAAACGATATCCATTGCCACTTATTGCTTTCAAATTTTTTTCTCGTGTCAACATAGAATTACAGGAGTGTTGTGTGAATTTTTGTGATTTTTTGGGGTTCGTTTGGACATTTTTGTGCATTAGCTGAGTTTTCAATGCATTTTATGTGCATAATTCAAATCTGAACTACATGCACATGCTCCAGTGCGTATAAATTGGTTGAAAAATCAAATTTGTGTCCTTGGCTGCATGCTTAGGTCCCATGCAAGAAATGGGAATGAATTTCAAACACCGGGGCGCCGTTGATTGCCGGCAAAACATTGAGATGCTTGGTTTTTAAATTCTAGTAAATCCAAAACTCAGCATGCCGTGGTACAAATTTGTCCCATTTGGGGCAGGTTTGGGTATATGCTTCTCACAAACCGGAGCTTCTCACAACAAGCATGATGGCTTTCGGTATGGAACGTCCCACCTTTGGGGACGAAACGATATCCATTGCCTCTTATTGCTTTCAAATTTTTTTCTCGTGTCAACGTAGAACAACAGGAGTGTTGTGTGAATTTTTGTGATTTTTCGGAGTTCGTTTGGACATTTTTATGCATTAAATGAGTTTTCAATGTATTTATGTGCATAATTCAAATTTGAACTGCACGCACATGCTCCAGTGCATATAATTTGGTTGAAAAATCAAATCTGCGTCCTTGGGTGCATGCTTAGGTACCATGCAAGAAATGGCAATGAATTACACCGGGGCACCGTTGATTGCCGGCAAAACATTGAGATGCCTGGTTTTTAAATTCTAGTAAATCCAAAACTCGTCTGAAATTCATGAAACTTAGCATGCTATCATGGAGCGGCATCAACATGCTGTGGTACAAATTTTGTCCCATTCGGGGCAGGTTTGGGTATATGCTTCTCACAAACCGGAGCTTCTCACAACAAGCATGATGGTTTTCGGTAGGAAACGTCCCACCTTTGGGGACAAAACGATATCCATTGCCACATATTGCTTCCAATTTTTTTTCGCATGTCAACATAGAATTACAGGAGTGTTGTGTGAATGTTTGTGATTTTTTGGGGTTCATTTGGACATTTTTATGCATTAACTGAGTTTTCAATGCATTTATGTGCATAATTCAAATTTGAACTACATGCACATGCTCCAGTGCATATAAATTGGTTAAAAAAATCAAATCTGTGTCCTTGGGTGCATGCTTAGGTCCCATGCAAGAAATGGGAATGAGTTTCAAACACCGGGACAACGTTGATTGCCGGCAAAACATTGATATGCCTCGTTTTTAAATTCTAGTAAATCCAAAACTCGTCTGAAATTCATGAAACTTTGCATGCTATCATGGAGCGGCATCAACATGCCGTGGTACAAATTTTGTCCCATTTGGGGCAGGTTTGGGTGTATGCTTCTCACAAACCGGAGCTTCTCACAACAAGCATGATGGTTTTCGGTAGGGAATGTCCCACCTTTCGGGACGAAACAATATCCATTGCCTCTTATTGCTTTCAAATTTTTTTCTCGTGTCAACATAGAACAACAGGAGTGTTGTGTGAATTTTGTGATTTTTCAGGGTTCGTTTGGACATTTTTATGCATTAACTGAGTTTTCAATGCATTTTATGTGCATAATTCAAATTTGAACTACATGCACATGCTCCAGTGCATATAATTTGGTTGAAAAATCAAATCTCTGTCCTTGGGTGCATGCTTAGGTGATACGTCTCCGTCGTATCTACTTTTCCAAACACTTTTGCCCTTGTTTTGGACTGTATTGCATGGTTTGAATGGAACTAACCCGGACTGACATTGTTTTCAGCAGAATTGCCATGGTGTTATTTATGTGCAGAAACAAAAGTTCTCGGAATGACCTGCAACTCCACGGAACATATTTTTGGAAAATATTAAAAATACTGGAAGAAGAATCCACGTCAGGGGGGCCTCCACCTGTCCATGAGGGTGGGGGCGCGCCCCCTGCCTCGTGGGCCCCCTGACGCTCCACCGACCTCAACTCCAACTCCATATATTCGTGTTCGGTGAGAAAAAAATTGGAGAAAAGGATTCATTGTGTTTTACGATACGGAGCCGCCGCCAAGCCCTAAAACCTCTTGGGAGGGCTGATCTGGAGTCCGTTTGGGGCTCCGGAGAGGGGAATCCGTCGCCGTCGTCATTATGAACCATCCTCCATCACCAATTTCATGATGCTCACCGTCACGCGTGAGTAATTCCATTGTAGGCTTGCTGGACGGTGATGGGTTGGATGAGATTTATCATGTAATCGAGTTAGTTTTGTTAGGGTTTGATCCCTAGTATCCACTATGTTCTGAGATTGATGTTGCTATGACTTTGCTATGCTTAATGCTTGTCACTAGGGCCCGAGTGCCATGATTTCAGATCTGAACCTATTATGTTTTCATGAATATATGTGAGTTCTTGATCCTATCTTGCAAGTCTATAGTCACCTACTATGTGTTATGATCCGGCAACCCCGAAGTGACAATAATCGGGATCACTCCCGGTGATGACCATAGTTTGAGGAGTTCATGTATTCACTATGTGTTAATGCTTTGGTCTGGTACTCTATTAAAAGGAGGTCTTAATATCCCTTAGTTTCCACTAGGACCCCGCTGCCACGGGAGGGTAGGACAAAAGATGTCATGCAAGTTCTTTTCCATAAGCACGTATGACTATATTCAGAATACATGCCTACAGTACATTGATGAATTGGAGCTAGTTCCGTGTCACCCTATGTTATGACTGTTACATGATGAACCGCATCCGGCATAATTCTCCATCACCGATCCAATGCCTACGAGCTTTTCACATATTGTTCTTCGCTTATTTACTTTTCCGTTGCTACTGTTACAATCACTACAAAACCCAAAAATATTACTTTTGCTACCGTTACCGTTACTTCCATTCTACTTTGCTACTAAATACTTTGCTGCAGATACTAAGTTATCCAGGTGTGGTTGAATTGACAACTCAACTGCTAATACTTGAGAATATTCTTTGGCTCCCCTTGTGTCGAATCAATAAATTTGGGTTGAATACTCTACCCTCGAAGACTGTTGCGATCCCTATACTTGTGGGTTATCATGACTATTTTCTGGCGCTGTTGCCGGGGAGCATAGCTCTATTCTTTGAGTCACTTGGAATTTATATCTGCTGGTCACTATGAGGAACTTGAAAGACGATAAAACAAAAATTTATCCCTCAACTACGAGGGGTGGTAAGGAACTGCCATCTAGCTCTGCACTTGATTCACCTTCTGTTTTGAGTAAGCTTGCGACACCTAAACCTGCTTCTGCTATTCATTCTGATATGTCGCATGTTATTGATGATGCCACTTCTGCTATGCATGATACTTATGATGAAACTACTTCTATGCTTGATACTACTGTGCCACTTGGTGAATTTCTTGATGAACAACTTGCTAGGGCTAGAGAGAATGAAATTATTGAAACTGATAATATTGAAGATAGTGATGATGAAACCTGTTGTGCCTGAGGGTTATGTTCTGGATGAAGAATCTGCTAGAGCTATTTTAGCTTGCAATGATAGAAGTGATCTTAAGAAGTTATTAGCTAAATGGAAGCAGCAATCTCTTAATGCTAGAATGAAACCTGACCCTGCTTTTGCTACTTCACCTATCTGTGTTACTGATAAGGATTATGAATTCTCTGTTGATCCTGATATAATTACTTTGGTTGAATCTGATGCTTTTTATGGCTATGAATCTGAAACCGTTGTGGCACATCTTACTAAATTGAATGATATAGCCACCCTGTTCACTAATGATGAGAGAACTCGCTACCTTTATATCCTTAAAATATTTCCGTTCTCATTAAAGGGTGATGCTAAGATATGGTTTAATTCTCTTGATCCTGGTTGTGTGCGTAGTCCCCAGGATATGATTTATTACTTCTCTGCTAAATATTTCCCTGCTCATAAGAAACAAGCTGCTTTAAGGGAAATATATAATTTTGTGCAAATTGAAGAAGAGAGTCTCCCACAAGCTTGGGGGAGGCTTCTCCAATTACTTAATGCTTTGCCTGATCATCCTCTTAAGAAAAATGAAATACTTGATATCTTTTATAATGGACTAACCGATGCTTCCAGAGATTACCTGGATAGTTGTGCTGGTTCTGTTTTCAGGGAAAGAACACCAGATGGAGCTGAAATTCTATTGAATAATATGTTGACAAATGAAAATAAATTGACAGTTCCTGAGTCAACTCCTGAGCCTATTCCTAAACCAACTCCGAAGAAGTGGGGTGTTCTATTTCTCAGTCCTGAAGATATGTAGGAGGCAAAGAAATCTATGAAAGAAAAAGGTATTAAAGCTGAAGATGTTAAGAATTTACCTCCTATTGAAGAAATACACGGTCTTAATTTACCGCCTGTTGAAGAAACATATGATCCTAATTCATCACCTATTGAAGAAACTCATGGTCTTGATAACCCGACACAGGTAGTAAAGGTAAATTCTCTCTATAGATTTGATGAAGGTGATATTCCTCACTATAAGTCTGCTAGACAATGCTTAGAAGAGTTTGATAATTTTATTGTCAAACAAGAAAACTTCAATGCTTATTTTGGTAGACAATTAAAACAAAATGCTTATATGATTGAACACTTGGGTGATTATATGTCTAGAGTTAAAGGTGAACTTAAACTCATTTGTAAACATGCTTCTATGGTTACCACTCAAGTAGAACAAGTACTTAAAGCTCAGAATGATTTGCTCAATGAATTAAATAGTAAGAATAATGACTATGCTGTTAGAGTGGCTACTAGAACTGGTAAAATGACTCAGGAACCTTTGTATCCTGAAGACCACCCTAAGAGAATTGAGCAAGATTCTCAGAGAAATAATATAGATGCACCTAGTCCTTCTAAAAAGAAGAAAAAGAAAAATGATAGGACTTTGCATCCTTCTAGTGAACCTATTGCTGAAACACCTGAGAATCCAAATGATATTTCTATTTCTGATGCTGAAACACAATCTGGTAATGAACATGAACCAAGTGAAAATGTTAATCAAGATGTTCATGATGATGCTCAACCTAGTAATGATAATGATGTAGAAATTGAACCAGCTGTCGATCTTGATAACCCATAATCAAAGAATCAACGTTATGATAAGAGAGACTTTGTTGCTAGGAAGCATGGTAAAGAAAGAGAACCATGGGTTCAGAAACCCATGGCTTTTCCTCCCAAACCATCCAAGAAAAAGGATGATGAGGATTTTGAGCGCTTTGCTGAAATGATTAGACCTATCTTTTTGCGTATGCGTTTGACTGATATGCTCAAAATGAATCCTTATGCTAAGTATATGAAAGAAATTGTTACTAATAAAATAAAGATACCGGAAGCTGAAATTTCCACCATGCTTGCTAATTATACTTTTAAGGGTGGAATACCAAAGAAACTAGGAGATCCAGGAGTACCAACTATACCATGCTCCATTAAAAGAAATTATGTTAAAACTGCTTTGTGTGATCTTGGAGCCGGTGTTAGTGTTATGCCGCTCTCTTTATATCGTAGACTTGATTTGAATAAGTTGACACCTACTGAAATATCTTTACAAATGGCTGATAAATCAACTGCTATACCTGTCGGTATTTGTGAGGATGTGCCTGTTGTGGTTGCAAACGTTACTATTTTGACGGACTTTGTTATTCTTGATATTCCCGAGGACGATAGTATGTCTATTATTCTTGGAAGGCCTTTTTTGAATACTGCAGGGGCTGTTATTGATTGCAACAAAGGCAATGTCACTTTTCATGTTAATGGTAATGAGCATACGGTACACTTTCCGAGGAAACAACCTCAAGTCCACGGTATCAATTCTATTGGAAAAAGTCCATCAATTATTTTTGGAGGTTTTGAATTTCCTCTTCCTATTGTCAAGAAGAAATATGATATTCTTATTATTGGGGATGTGCATATCCCCGTTGAGGTAACATAGTGTCATTCGAAATTTCTCCGGTTCCATGTTAGTCGGAATGAGTTTGTTAACAAGACCTGATCAACCTTGTTAGTGGATTCCTTTTGATGAGCATGAGATGGATGAAGTTAGAAAGCACAACCTTCTGTACCCTCCTTTTACTTTCTGTTATTTAATTGAAATAAAGTAAAAATAGCATTTTCCTGTCTGTTTCCTGAATTATCCGTGCAATATAAAAATACCCTGAAAATAAAAGTTCTCCAAATGCCCTGCCAATTTAATATGATTTTTTCTGTAATATTTGAGAATATCTGGCACTGAGAACACAGCAGGGGGAGCAAGCACCTGGCCACGAGGGTCCAGGGCGCGCCCACCCCTATAGGGCACGCCCCCTGCCTCGTGGGCCCATGGTGGCTCCCCTCCACTTATTCCTGCACCCACACACTTCTTCTTCCTCCCAAAAAAATCACTATCCAGCTCAAGCACGAGTTCTAGCTCATTTTGCTGCGATTTTCGATCTCCTTGCTCAAAGCACCTCTCACAAAACTGCTTGGGGGGATGGTTCCTTGGTATGTGACTCCTCCATTGGTCCAATTAGTTTTTGTTCTAGTACTTTAATTATTGCAAATTTGTGCTGCCTAGGTGACAATGTTCTTGAGCTTGCATGTCAAATTTATATGGTTCCAAGTAGTTCTAACGCATGATATAGGCTCTAGGCACTTGTAGGAGTAGTTGCTATCAATTTTGTTGAGCTTGGTTCACTTTTATTTGAAATTACTAAAATTTCAGAATTTTTCAGAAAATAATGAAGAGATTTTTGAGGGGCTCATCGAGCCGGAGCACGAAGGAAAAGCAAAGTGAAGAAGTAGAGAGGCCCAAATATAATCTGCCTCGCACCACGGAGGTTCGGCCGTGTGAATGGCCTTCCAATGATTTCTTGAGAGCAGCCGGGATTTATGATGATTTTTATGAATTGGCTGAGAATGCAGACCTCACCGATTTCCTCCGCGACCAACACGAACAGTATCTCTTACTCACCAATACTTTTGTGCAAAACTTCTACTATTATCCTAAGGAATCACCTCCTTCAGTAGAGTTTCATTTATATGATGTGGTTAAGAAGATATCACTAGATGAATTTTGCAAGGTTTGCAAAATACCGTTCGAGGGTAGTTTGGAGGAACCACATCGTAAAGATGTGGATGGGTTTATTGACACTATTACTGTAGGGGAAACTAGGAAGGTTTCTGATGCAAGAATCACTTGCATACATTTTCCTGTTTTACACTACTTTGCAATATTTGCTAGTCGTTGCTTAATTGGTCACAGAAACTGTGGAAACCTTAGTGTTCCTGATATTATTATTTTGTTCCATGGTTTATTCTATGATAATACTGTTAGTATGGGCGGTATTATTGCCAAACGGTTAAGTCTGAACCGTACAAAGGGCCTCATCTTTCGAGGTGTCTATGCTTCATGCCTTGCTGCATATTATAACATACCTATTAGGCACTATGAAAAAGAAGAAAAATTGCTGCCCACTGTTTATTTAGATTATAAGAGTATGGTAGCACATGACTTTATTGTTAAGAATAGGGAAGGGGCGCTCAAATACAAATTGTTCTTTGATAAACATCACCCTGAGACTATTACCTTGCCTGCCCCTTCCTTGTTTGATTTATCTGCAGGTTCGTATCTCGTTCCGTTGGCGGCCATTCACGCCTACCGGAACCCTACATCAGCAACAGAACCGGAGCCAGAACCACAATTTGAACCTCCACGACAGTATAATTACAAGTGGGATCCGGAGATGATTGCCAACCAGTTGCAATCAGAGTCTTCTTCATCTCAGTACGACCCCGGCTACAATTATGGATATCCGCCAGGCCAGCCATGGCAATAAACCAACTTAGGCCAAAAGCCTATGGTTGGGGGAGTACGTATTTCTCACCGACATTACATTCATGTTCACACACTCATTGCTAGTTGTCGGTGCTCATACTCTTTCACTGTAATATCCATGCTAATTTATTTTCCTTTTTCTTGCTTTCTTCTTGTGTGTTTAATAAACCTTAAGAAAACTAAAAAAAATTAGTGTAGCGTTTAGTTAGTTTACTTTTCTTGCTGTAGTAGTAATTAAAAAGAAAACCCAAAAATATTTCTTGTTCTTCTTTTGCTTGTTGGGAGCTTTCCCGTGTAAATAGTTTTATTTCTTTTCTTTTCTTTGGGGGTCGATAGGAGAAGACCATGATTAAATTGTTGAAGTGGCTCTTATATGCATTATTGTTGATTTAACCAAGAGCCCATATTGCCTTGTCTTCTCCTGTTTATTGAATGCTCGCAGATTCCAGCTTAGTCCAATGCACGTGCACTCTTATTATTTTCACATCGTTCGGTCGTGCAAGTGAAAGGCAATTATGACGATATATGATGGACTGACTGAGATGAGAGAAGCTGGTATGAACTCGACCTCTCTTGTTTTTGTAAATATGATTAGTTCATCGTTCCTGATTCAGCCTATTATGAATAAACATGTTTGCAATGACAATCAGAGATCATAGTTGCTTATGCCATGCTTGATTAGCTATGAGTTATAATGGTTTACCTTGCGTGCCAACATGCTATTAAAATGGTTGTGATGTGGTATAGTGGGGTGGTATCATCCTTTCAATGATTTAAGTGACTCGACTTGGCACATGTTCACACATGTAGTTGAAACAAATCAACATAGCCTTCACGATATTTATGTTCATGGTGGATTATATCCTACTCATGCTTGTACTCAATGTTTATTAATTTTAATGCATGTTCATGACTATTGTCGCTCTCTAGTTGGTCGCTTCCCAGTCTTTTGCTAGCCTTCACTTGTACTAAGCGGGAATACTGCTTGTGCATCCAATCCCTTAAACCCCAAAGTTATTTCATATGAGTCCACTATACCTTCCTATATGCGGTATCTACCTGCCGTTCCAGGTAAATTTGTATGTGCCAAACTCTAAACCTTCAAATGAAATTCTGTTTTGTATGCTCGAATAGCTCATGTATCAACTAGGGCTGTCCGTATCTTCCATGTTAGGCGGGTTATTCTCAAGAGGAGTGGACTCCGCTCCTCACTCACGAGAAAGTGGCTGGTCACCGGGATGCCCAGTCCCATGCTTTATGCAAACTAAATCAAAATAATTGCAAACAAGTTTCGAGCAAGCCATGGATTGATGCTTGTTGGTGGAGGGGGAGTATAAACTTTACCATTCTGTTTGGGAACCGCCTATAATGTGTGTAGCATGGAAGATATCACCATCTCTTGGTTGTTATGTTGACAATGAAAGTATGCCGCTCAAAATATTATTTATCTCTATTTCAAAACCGAGCTCTGGCACCTCTACAAATCCCTGCTTCCCTCTGCGAAGGGCCTATCTATTTACTTTTATGTTGAGTCATCACCCTCTTATTAAAAAGCACCAGCTGGAGAGCACCGCTGTCATTTGCATTCATTACTATTAATTTATATTGGGTATGACTATACTGGATCTCTTATACCATGAATTACAATGTCTAGTTAGTCCTTGATCTTTAAAGGTGCTCTGCATTTATGTTTTGCGGTCTCAGAAAGGGCTAGCGAGATACTATCCTATTATATCATATCATGATTGTTTTGAGAAAGTGTTGTCATCCGAGATTTATTATTATTGCTCGCTAGTTGATTATGCTATTGATATGAGTAAACATGAGACCTAAGAGTTATTGTGAATGTGGTTAGTCATAATCTTTGCTGAAAACTTGAATGCTGGCTTTACATATTTGCAACAACAAGAGCAAACAAAGTTTGTAAAAGTTTTTCTTTATCAATTTCAGTTTATCAACTGAATTGCTTGAGGACAAGCAAAGGCTTAAGATTGGGGGAGTTGATACGTCTCCGTCGTATCTACTTTTCCAAACACTTTTGCCCTTGTTTTGGACTCTAACTTCCATGATTTGAATGGAACTAACCCGGACTAACGTTGTTTTCAGCAGAATTGCCATGGTGTTATTTATGTGCAGAAACAAAAGTTCTCGGAATGACCTGCAACTCCACGGAACATATTTCTGGAAAATATTAAAAATACTGGAAGAAGAATCCACGTTAGGGGGGCCTCCACCTGTCCACAAGGGTGGGGGCGCGCCTGCCCCCCTGGGCGCGCCCCCCTGCCTCGTGGGCCCCTGACGCTCCACTGACTTCAACTCCAACTCCAACTCCATATATTCGTGTTCGGGGAGAAAAAAATCGGAGAGAAGGATTCATCATGTTTTACGATACGGAGCCGCCGCCAAGCCCTAAAACCTCTTGGGAGGGCTGATCTGGAGTCCGTTCGGGGCTCCGGAGAGGGGAATTCGTCGCCGTCGTCATCATCAACCATCCTCCATCACCAATTTCATGATGCTCACCGCCATGCGTGAGTAATTCCATCGTAGGCTTGCTGGACGGTGATGGTTGGATGAGATTTATCATGTAATCGAGTTAGTTTTGTTAGGGTTTGATCCCTAGTATCTACTATGTTTTGAGATTGATGTTGCTATGACTTTGCTATGCTTAATGCTTGTCACTAGGGCCCGAGTGCCATGATTTCAGATCTGAACCTATTATGTTTTCATGACTATATGTGAGTTCTTGATCCTATCTTGCAAGTCTATAGTCACCTACTATGTGTTATGATCCGGCAACCCCGAAGTGACAATAATCGGGACCACTCCCGGGGATGACCATAGTTTGAGGAGTTCATGTATTCACTATGCGTTAATGCTTTGGCCCAGTACTCTATTAAAAGGAGGCCTTAATATCCCTTAGTTTCCGCTAGGACCCCGCTGCCACGGGAGGGTAGGACAAAAGATGTCATGCAAGTTCTTTTCCATAAGCACGTACGACTATATCCGGAATACATGCCTACATTACATTGATGAATTGGAGCTAGTTCTGTGTCACCCTATGTTATGACTGTTACATGATGAACCGCATCCGGCATAATTCTCCATCACCGATCCAATGCCTACGAGCTTTTCACATATTGTTCTTCGCTTATTTACTTTTCCGTTGCTACTGTTACAATCACTACAAAACCCAAAAATATTACTTTTGCTACCATTACCGTTACTTCCATTCTACTTTGCTACTAAATACTTTGCTGCAGATACTAAGTTATCCAGGTGTGGTTGAATTGACAACTCAACTGCTAATACTTGAGAATATTCTTTGGCTCCCCTTGTGTCGAATCAATAAATTTGGGTTGAATACTCTACCCTCGAAAACTGTTGCGATCCCCAACACTTGTGGGTTATCATTAGGTCCCATGCAAGAAATGGGATTGAATTTCAAACACCGGGGCACCGTTTATTGCCGGCAAAACATTGAGATGCCTAGTTTTTAAATTCTAGTAAATCTAAAACTCGTCTGAAATTCATGAAACTTGGCATGCTATCATGGAGCGGCATCAACATGCCGTGGTGCAAATTTGTCCCATTTGGGGCAGATTTGGGTATATGCTTCTCACAAACCGGAGCTTGTCACAACAAGCATGATGGTTTTCGGTAGGGAACGTCCCACCTTTGGGACGAAATGATATCCATTGCCTCTTATTGCTTTCAATTTATTTCTCATGTCACCATAGAACAACAGGAGTGTTGTGTGAATTTTTGTGATTTTTCGAGGTTCGTTTGGATATGTTTATGCATTAACTGAGTTTTCAATGCATTTATGTGCATAATTCAAATTTGAACTGCATGCACATGCTCCAGTGCATATAAATTGGTTGAAAAATCAAATCTGTGTCCTTGGGTGCCTGCTTAGGTACCATGCAAGAAATGGGAATGAATTTCAAACACCGGGGCATCGTTGATTGCCGGCAAAACATTGAGATGCTTGGCTTTTAAATTCTAGTAAATCCAAAATTCGTCTGAAATTCATGAAACATGGCATGCTATCATGGAGCGGCATCAATATGCCGTGGTACAAATTTTGTCCCATTCGGGGCAGGTTTGGGTATATGCTTCTCACAAACCGGAGCTTCTCAGAACAAGCATGATGGTTTTCGGCAGAGAACGTCCCACCTTTGGGCACGAAACGATATCCATTGCCTCTTATTGCTTTCAATTTTTTTCCCGTGTCAACATAGAACAACAGGAGTTGTGTGAATTTTTGTGACTTTTCGGGGTTCGTTTGGACATTTTTATGCATTAACTGAGTTTTGAATGCATTTATGTGCATAATTCAAATTTGAACTACATGCACATGCTCCAGTGCATATAAATTGGTTGAAAAATCAAAGCTCTGTCCTTGGGTGCATGCTTAGGTCCCGTGCAAGAAATGGGAATGAATTTCAAACACCGGGACACCGTTGATTGCCGACAAAACATTGAGATGCCTGGCTTTTAAATTCTAGTAAATCCAAAACTCGTCTGAAATTCATGAAACTTGGCATGCTATCATGGAGCGACATCAACATGCCGTGGTACAAATTTGTCCCATTTGGGGCAGGTTTGGGTATATGCTTCTCACAAACCGGAGCTTCTCACAACAAGCATGATGGTTTTCGGTAGGGAACGTCCCACCTTTGGGGACGAAACCATATCCATTGCCTCTTATTGCTTTCAAATTTTTTTCTCATGTCAACATACAACAACAGGAGTGTTGTGTGAATTTCTGTGGTTTTTCGAGGTTCGTTTGGACATTTTTTATGCATTAACTGAGTTTTCAATGCACTTATGTGCATAATTCAAATTTGAACTACATGCAGATGCCCCAGTGCATATAAATTGGATGAAAAATCAAATCTCTGTCCTTGGGTGCATGCTTAGGTACCATGCAAGAAATGGCAATGAATTTCAAACACCGGGGCACCGTTGATTGTCGACAAAACATTGAGATGCCTGGTTTTAAATTCTAGTAAATCCAAAACTTGTCTGAAATTCATGAAACTTGGCATGCTATCATGGAGCGGCATCAACATGCCGTGGTACAAATTTGGTCCCATTTGGGGCAGGTATGGGTATATGCTCCTCACAAACTGGAGCTTCTCCCAACAAGCATGATGGTTTTTCGGTAGGGAACGTCCCACCTTTGGGGACAAAACGATATCCATTGCCTCTTATTGCTTTCAAATTTTTTTCTCGTGTCAACATTGAACAACAGGAGTGTTGTGTGAATTTTTGTGATTTTTCGAGGTTCGTTTAGACATTTTTATGCATTAACTGAGTTTTCCATGCATTTACGTGCATAATTCAAATTTGAACTACATGCACATGCTCAAGTGCATATAAATTGGTTGAAAAATCAAATATGTGTCCTTGGGTGCATGCTTAGGTCCCATGCAAGAAATGGGAATGAATTTCAAACACCGGGGCACTGTTGATTACCGGCAAAACATTGAGATGCCTGGTTTTTGAATTCTAGTAAATCCAAAACTCGTCTGAAATTCATGAAATTTGGCATGCTATCATGGAGCGGCATCAATATGTCGTGGTACAAATTTTGTCCCATTCGTGGCAGGTTTGGGTATATGCTTCTCACAAACTGGAGCTTCTCACAACAAGCATGATGGTTTTCGGTAGGGAACGTTCCACCTTTGTGGACGAAACGATATCCATTGCCTCTTATTGCTTTCAATTTTTTTTCTCGTGTCAACATAGAACAACAGGAGTGTTGTGTGAATTTTTGTGATTTTTCGGTGTTCGTTTGGGTATTTTTTTGCATTAACTTAGTTTTCCATGTATTTATGTGCATAATTCAAATTTGAACTACATGCACATGCTCCAGTGCATATAAATTGGTTGAAAGGTCAAATCTGTGTCCTTGGGTGAATGCTTAGGCACCATGCAAGAAATGGGAATGAATTTCAAACACCGGGGCACCGTTGATTGCCGACAAAACATTGCGATGCCTGGTTTTTAAATTCTAGTAAATCCAAAACCCGTCTGAAATTCATGAAACTTGGCATGCTACCATGGAGTGGCATCAATATGCCGTTTTACAAATTTTGTCCCATTCGGGGCAGGTTTGGGTGTATGCTTCTCACAAACCGGAGCTTCTCACAAGAAGCATGATGGTTTTCAGTAGGGAACGTCCCACCTTTGGGGACGAAACGATATCCATTGCCTCTTATTGCTTTCAATTTTTTTTCTCATGTCAACATAGAACAACAGGAGTGTTGTGTGAATTTTGTGATTTTTCGGGGTTCGTTTGGACATTTTTATGCATCAACTGAGTTTTCAATGCATTTTATGTGCATAATTCAAATTTGAACTACATGCACATACTCGAGTGCATATAAATTGGTTGAGAAATCAAATCTCTATCATTGGGTGCATGCTTAGGTCCCATGCAAGAAATGGGAATGAATTTCAAACACCGGGGCACCAATGATTGCTCGCAATACATCGAGATGCCTGGTTTTTAAATTCTAGTAAATCCATAACTCGTCTGAAATTCATGAAATTTGGCATGCTATCATGGAGCGGCATCAACATGCCGTCGTACAAATTTGTCCCATTTGGGGCAGGTTTGGGTATATGCTTCTCACGAACCAGAGCTTCTCACGAACCAGAGCTTCTCACAACAAGCATGATGGTTTTCGGTAGGGAACGTCCCACCTTTTGGGGACGAAACAATATCCATTGCCTCTTATTGCTTTCAATTTTTTTCTAGTGTCAACGTAGAACAACAGGAGTGTTGTGTGAAGTTTTGAGATTTTTCGGCGTTCGTTTGGATATTTGTATGCATTAACTGAGTTTTCAATGCATTTATGTGCATAATTTAAATTTGAACTGCATGCACATGCTCCAGTGCATATAAATTGGTTGAAAACTCAAATCTGTGTCGTTGGGTGCATGCTTAGGTACCATGCAAGAAATGGGAATGAATTTCAAACACCGGGGCACCGTTGATTGCCGGCAAAACATTGAGATTCCTGGTTTTTGAATTCTAGTAAATCCAAAACTCGTCTGAAATTCATGAAACTTGGCATGCTATCATGGAGCGGCATCAATATGTCGTGGTACAAATTTTGTCCTATTCGTGGCAGGTTTGGGTATATGCTTCTCACAAACTGGAGCTTCTCACAACAAGCATGATGGTTTTCAGTAGGGAACGTCCCACCTTTGTGGACGAAACGATATCCATTGCCTCTTATTGCTTTCAATTTTTTTTTCTCGTGTCAACATAGAACAACAGGAGTGTTGTGTGAATTTTTGTGATTTTTCGGTGTTCGTTTGGGTATTTGTTTTGCATTAACTTAGTTTTCCATGCATTTATGTGCATAATTCAAATTTGAACTACATGCACATGCTCCAGTGCATATAAATTGGTTGAAAAATCAAATTTGTGTCCTTGGGTGCATGCTTAGGTACCATGCAAGAAATGGGAATGAATTTCAATCACCGGGGTACCGTTGATTGCCGGCAAAACATTGAGATGCCTGGTTTTTAAATTCTAGTAAATCCAAAACTCGTCTGAAATTCATGAAACTTGGCATGCTATCATGGAGCGGCATCAATATGCCGTGGTACAAATTTTGTCCCATTCGGGGCAGGTTTGGGTATATGCTTCTCACAAGCTGGAGCTTCTCACAACAAGCATGATGTTTTCGGTAGGGAACGTCCCACCTTTGGGGACGAAACGATATCCATTGCCTCTTATTGCTTTCAATTTTTTTTCTCGTGTCAACATAGAACAACAGGAGTGTTGTGTGAATTTTTGTGATTTTGGGGGTTCGTTTAGACATTTTTATGCATTAACTGAGTTTTCCATGCATTTCTGTGCATAATTCAAATTTGAACTACATGCACATGCTCCAGTGCATATAAATTGGTTGAAAAATCAAGTCTGTGTCCTTGGGTGCATGCTTAGGTCCCATGTAGGAAATGGGAATGAATTTCAAACACCGGGGCACTGTTGATTGCCGGCAAAACATTGAGATGCCTGGTTTTTAATTCTAGTAAATCCAAAACTCGTCTGAAATTCATGAAACTTGGCATGCTATCATGGAGCGGCATCAACATGCCGTGGTAAAAATTTTGTCCCATTTGGGGCAGGTTTGCGTATATGCTTCTCACAAACCGGAGCTTGTCACAACAAGCATGATGGTTTTCGGTAGGGAACGTCCCACCTTTGGGGACGAAACAATATCCATTGCCTCTTATTGCTTTCAATTTTTTTCTAGTGTCAACATAGAACAACAGGAGTGTTGTGTGAATTTTTGTGATTTTTGGGGTTCGTTTGGATATTTTTATGCATTAACTGAGTTTTCAATGCATTTATGTGCATAATTCAAATTTGAACTGCATGCACATGCTCCAGTGCATATAAATTGGTTGAAAAATCAAATCTGTGTCCTTGGGTGCATGCTTAGGTACCATGCAAGAAATGGGAATGAATTTCAAACACCGGGGAACCATTGATTGCCGGCAAAACATTGAGATGCCTGGTTTTTGAATTCTAGTAAATCCAAAATTCGTCTGAAATTCATGAAACTTGGCATGCTATCATGGAGCGGCATCAATATGCCATGGTACAAATATTGTCCCATTCGAGGCAGGTTTGGGTATATGCTTCTCACAAACCGGAGCTTCTCACAACAAGCATGATGGTTTTCGGTAGGGAACGTCCCACCTTTGGGGACGAAACGATATCCATTGCCTCTTATTGCTTTCAATTTTTTTTTCTCGTGTCAACATAGAACAACAGGAGTGTTGTGTGAATTTTTGTGATTTTTCGGGGTTCGTTTGGGTATTTTTATGCATTAACTGAGTTTTCAATGCATTTATGTGCATAATTCAAATTTGAACTTCATATACACGCTCCAGTGCATATAAATTGGTTGAAAAATCAAATCTGTGTCCTTGGGTGCATGCTAGGTACCATGCAATAAATGGGAATGAATTTCAAACACCGGGGCAGCGTTGATTGCCGGCAAAACATTGAGATGCCTTGTTTTTAAATTCTAGTAAATCCAAAACTCGTCTGAAATTCATGAAACTTGGCATGCTATCTTGGAGCGGCATCAATATGCCGTTGTAAAATTTTGTCTCATTCCGGGCAGGTTTGGGTATATGCTTCTCACAAACCGGAGCTTCTCACAACAAGCATGATGGTTTTCGGTAGGGAACGTCCCACCTTTGGGGACGAAACGATATCCATTGCCTCTTATTGCTTTCAATTTTTTTTCTCATGTCAACATAGAACAACAGGAGTGTTGTGTGATTTTTTGTGGTTTTTCGAGGCTCGTTTGGACATTTTTATGCATTAACCTAGTTTTCAATGCATTTGTGTGCATAATTCAAATTTGAACTGCATGCACATGCTCCAGTGCATGTAAATTGGTTGAAAATTCAAATCTCTGTCCTTGGGTGCATGCTTTGGTACCATGCAAGAAATGGCAATGAATTTCAAACACCAGGGCATCGTTGATTGCCGGTAAAACATTGAGATGCCTGGTTTTTAAATTCTAGTAAATCCAAAACTCGTCTGAAATTCATGAAACTTGGCATGCTATCATGGAGCGGCATCAACATGGCGTGGTACAACTTTTGTCCCATTTGGGGCAGGTTTGGGTGTATGCTTCTCACAAACCAGAGCTTCTCACAACAAGCATGATGGTTTTCGGTAGGGAAGGTCCCACCTTTGGGGACGAAACGATACCCATTGCCTCTTATTGCGTTCAAATTTTTTCTCATGTCAACATAGAACAACAGGAGTGTTGTGTGAATTTTGTGATTTTTCGGGGTTCGTTTGGACATTTTTAGGCATCAACTGAGTTTTCAATGCATTTTATGTGCATAATTCAAATCTAAACTACATGCAAATGCTCAAGTGCATTTAAATTCGTTGAAAGATCAAATCTGTTTCCTTGGGTGCATGCTTAGGTCCCATGCAAGAAATGGGAATGAATTTCAACCACCGGGGCACCGTTGATTGCCGGCAATACATCGAGAAGCCTAGTTTTTAAATTCTAGTAAATCCAAAACTCGTCTGAAATTCATGAAACTTGGCATGCTATCATGGAGCGGCATCAACATGCCGTCGTACAAATTTGTCCCATTTGAGGCAGGTTTGGGTATATGCTTCTCACAGACCGGAGCTTCTCACAATAAGCATCATGGTTTTCGGTAGGGAACGTCCCACCTTTGGGGACGAAACAATATCCATTGCGTCTTGTTGCTTTCTATTTTTTTCTAGTGTCAACATAGAACAACAGGGGTGTTGTGTGAATTTTTGTGATTTTTCGGGGTTCGTTTGGATATTTTTATGCATTAACTGAGTTTTCAATGCATTTATGTGCATAATTCAAATTTGAACTGCATGCACATGCTCCAGTGCATATAAATTGGTTGAAAAATCAAATCTGTGTCCTTGGGTGCATGCTTAGGTACCATGCAAGAAATGGGAATGAATTTCAAACACCGGGGAACCATTGATTGCCAGCAAAACATTGAGATTCCTGGTTTTTGAATTCTAGTAAATCCAGAACTCGTCTGAAATTCATGAAACTTGGCATGCTATCATGGAGCGGCATCAATATGCCGTGGTACAAATTTTATCTCATTCCGGGCAGGTTTGGGTATATGCTTGTCACAAACCGGAGCTTCTCACAACAAGCATGATGGTTTTCGGTAGGGAACGTCCCACCTTTGGGGACGAAACGATATCCATTGCCTCTTATTGCTTTCAATTTTTTTCTCATGTCAACATAGAACAACACGAGTGTTGTGTGATTTTTTGTGGTTTTTCGAGGCTCGTTTGGACATTTTTATGCATTAACCTAGTTTTCAATGCATTTATGTGCATAATTCAAATTTGAACTACATGCAGATGCTCCAGTGCATATAAATTGGTTGAAAAATCAAATCTTTGTCCTTGGGTCCATGCTTAGGTACCATGCAAGAAATGGCAATGAATTTCAAACACCAGGGCACCGTTGATTGCCGGTAAAACATTGAGATGCCTGGTTTTTAAATTGTAGTAAATCAAAAACTCGTCTGAAATTCAAGAAACTTGGCATGCTATCATGGAGCGGCATCAACGTGCCGTGGTACAAATTTGTCCCATTTGGGGCAGGTTTGGGTATATGCTTCTGAAAAACCAGAGCTTCTCACAATAAGCATGAAGGTTTTCGGTAGGGAACGTCCCACCTTTGGGGACGAAACGATATCCATTGCCTCTTATTGCTTTCAAATTTTTTTCTCGTGTCAACATAGAACAACAGGAGTGTTGTGTGAATTTTTGTGATTTTTCGGGGTTCGTTTGGGTATTTTTATGCATTAAATGAGTTCTCAATGCATTTATGTGCATAATTCAAATTTGAACTTCATGCACATGCTCCAGTGCATATAAATTGGTTGAAAAATCAAATATGTGTCCTTGGGTGCATGCTTAGGTACCATACAAGAAATGGGAATTAATTTCAAACACCGGGGCACCGTTGATTGCGGGCAAAACATTGAGATGCCTGGTTTTTAAATTCTAGTAAATCCAAAAGTCGTTTGAAATTCATGAAACTTGGCATGCTATCATGGAGCGGCATCAACATGCCGTGGTACAAATTTTTTCCCATTTGGGGCAGGTTTGGGTGTATGCTTCTCACAAACCGGAGCTTCTCACAACAAGCATGATGGTTTTCGTTAGGGAACGTCCCACCTTTGGGGACGAAACGATATCCATTGCCTCTTATTGCTTTCAAATTTTTTTCTCGTGTCAACATAGAACAACAGGAGTGTTGTGTGTTTTTTGTGGTTGTTTGGAGTTCGTTTGGACATGTTTATGCATCAACTGAGTTTTCAATGCATTTTATGCGCATAATTCAAATCTGAACTACATGCAAATGCTCAAGTGCATTTAAATTGGTTGAAAAATCAAATCTCTGTCATTGGGTGCATGCTTAGGTCCCATGCAAGAAATGGGAATGAATTTCAACCACCGGGGCACCGTTGATTGCCGGCAATACATCGAGATGCCTGGTTTTTAAATTCTAGTAAATCCAAAACTCGTCTAAAATTCATGCAACTTGGCATGCTATCATGGAGCGGCATCAACATGCCGTCATACAAATTTGTCCCATTTGAGGCAGGTTTGGGTATATGCTCCTCACAAACCGGAGCTTCTCACAACAAGCATGATGGTTTTCGGTAGGGAACGTCCCGCCTTTGGGTATGAAACAATATCCATTGCCTATTATTGCTTTCAAATTTTTTTCTTGTGTTATTGAACAACAGGGGTGTTGTGTGAATTTTTGTGATTTTTCGGGGTTCCTTTGGATATTTTTATGCATTAATTGAGTTTTCAATGCATTTATGTGCATAATTCAAATTTGAACTGCATGCACATGCTCCAGTGCATATAAATTGGTTGAAAAATCAAATCTGTGTCCTTGGGTGCATGCTTAGGTACCATGCAAGAAATGGGAATTAATTTCAAACACCGGGGAACCATTGATTGCCGGCAAAACATTGAGATTCCTGGTTTTTGAATTCAAGTAAATCCAAAATTCGTCTGAAATTCATGAGACTTGGCATGCTATCATGGAGCGGTATCAATATGCCGCGGTACAAATTTTGTCCCATTCGGGGCAGGTTTCGGTATATGCTTCTCACAAACCGGAGCTTCTCACAACAAGCATGATGGTTTTCGGTAGGGAACGTCCCACCTTTGGGATCGAAACGATATCCATTGCCTCTTATTGTTTTCAATTTTTTTTCTCGAGTCAACATAGAACAACAGGAGTGTTGTGTGAATTTTTGTGATTTTTCGGGGTTCGTTTGGGTATTTTTATGCATTAACTGAGTTTTCAATGCATTTATGTGCATAATTCAAATTTGAACTGCATGCACATGCTCCAGTGCATATAAATTGGTTGAAAAATCAAATCTGTGTCCTTGGGTGCATGCTAGGTACCATGCAAGAAATGGGAATGAATTTCAAACAGCGGGGCACCGTTGATTGCCGGCAAAACATTGAGATGCCTGGTTTTTAAATTCTAGTAAATCCAAAACTCGTCTGAAATTCATGAAACTTGGCATGCTATCATGGAGAGGCATCAATATGCCGTGGTACAAATTTTGTCTCATTCCGGGTAGGTTTGGGTATATGCTTCTCACAAACCGGAGCTTCTCACAACAAGCATGATGGTTTTCGGTAGGGAACGTCCTAGCTTTGGGGACGAAACGATATCCATTTCCTCTTATTGCTTTCAATTTTTTTTCTCGTCTCAACATAGAACAACAGGAGTGTTGTGTGATTTTTTGTCGTTTTTCGAGGCTCGTTTGGACATTTTTATGCATTAACCTAGTTTTCAATGCATTTATGTGCATAATTCAAATTTGAACTACATGCACATGCTCCAGTGCATATAAATTGGTTGAAAAATCAAATCTCTGTCCTTAGGTGCATGCTTAGGTACCATGCAAGAAATGGCAATGATTTTCAAACACCAGGGCACCGTTGATTGCCGGTAAAACATTGAGATGCCTGGTTTTTAAATTCTAGTAAATCCAAAACTCGTCTGAAATTCATGGAACTTGGCATGCTATCATGGAGCGGCATCAACATGCCGTGGTACAAATTAATCCCATTTGGGGCAGGTTTGGGTATATGCTTCTGACAAACCGGAGCTTCTCACAACAAGCATGATGGTTTTCGGTAGGGAACGTCCCATCTTTGGGACGAAACGATATACATTACCTCTTGTTGCTTTCAATTTTTTTTCTCGTGTCAACATAGAACAACAAGAGTGTTGTGTGAATTTTTGCGATTTTTCAGGGTTCGTTTAGACATTTTTATGCTTTAAATGAGTTTTCAGTGTATTTATGTGCATAATTCAAATTTGAACTGCATGCACATGCTCCAGTGCATATAAATTGGTTGAAAAATCAAATATGTTTCCTTGGGTGCATGCTTATGTACCATGCAAGAAATGGCATGAATTTCAAACACCGGGGCACCGTTGATTGCCGGCAAAACATTGAGATGCCTGGTTTTTAAATTCTAGTACATCCAAAACTCGTGTGAAATTCATGAAACTTAGTTATTATCATGGAGCGGCATCAACATGTTGTGGTACAAATTTTGTCCCATTCGGGGCAGGTTTGGGCATACGCTTGTCACAAACCGGAGCTTCTCAAAACAAGCATGATGGTTTTCGGTAGGGTACGTCCCACCTTTGGGGACAAAACGATATCCATTGCCTCTTATTGCTTTCAATTTTTTTTCTCGTGTCAACATAGAACAACACGAGTGTTCTGTGAATTTTTGTGATTTTTCGGGGTTTGTTTGGATATTTTTATGCATTAACCGAGTTTTCAATGCGTTTATGTGCATAATTCAAATTCGAACTGCATGCACATGCTCCAGTGCATATAAATTGGTTGAAAAATCAAATCTGTGTCCTTGGGTGCATGCTCAGGTACCATGCAAGAAATGGGAATGAATTTCAAACACCGGGGCACCGTTGATTGCCGGCAAAACATTGAGATGCCTGGTTTTTAAATTCTAGTAAATCCAAAACTCGTCTGAAATTCATGAAACTTGGCATGCTATCATGGAGCGGCATCAACATGCCGTGGTACAAATCTTGTCCCATTCGGGGCAGGTTTGGGTATTTGCTTCTCACAAACCGGAGCTTCTCACAACAAGCATGATGGTTTTCGTTAGGGAACGTCCCACCTCTGGGAACGAAATTATATCCATTGCCTCTTATTGCTTTCAAATTTTTTTCTCATGTCAACATAGAACAACAGGAGTGTTGTGTGATTTTTTGTGGTTTTTTGATGTTCGTTTGGACATGTTTATGCATTAACCTAGTTTTCAATGCATTTATGTGCATAATTCAAATTTGAACTGCATGCACATGCTCCAATGCATATAAATTGGTTGAAAAATCAAATCTGGTTCCTTGGGTGCATGCTTAGGTACCATGCAAGAAATGGCAATGAATTTCAAACACCGGGGCACCATTGATTGCCGGCAAAACATTGAGATGCCTTGTTTTTAAATTCTAGTAAATCCAAAACTCGTCTGAAATTCATGAAACTTAGCATTCTATCATGGAGCGGCATCAACATGCTGTGGTACAAATTTTGTCCCATTCGGGGCATGTTTGGGCATATGCTTCTCACAAACCAGAGCTTCTCACAACAAGCATGATGGTTTTCGGTAGGGAACGTCCCACCTTTGGGGACGAAACAACATCCATTGCCTCTTATTGCTTTCAAAAAAATTTCTCGTGTCAACATAGAACAACAGGAGTGTTGTGTGAATTTTTGTGAATTTTTGGGGTTCGTTTAGACATTTTTATGCATTAAAATGAGTTTTCAATGTATTTATGTGCATAATTCAAATTTGAACTGCATGCACATGCTCTAGTGCATATAAATTGGTTGAAAAATCAAATCTGTTTCCTTGGGTGCATGCTTAGGTACCATGCAAGAAATGGGAATGAATTTCAAACACCGGGGCACCGTTGATTGCCGGCAAAACATTGAGATGCCTGGTATTTAAATTTTAGTAAATCCAAAACTCGTCTGAAATTGATGAAACTTAGCTTTCTATCATCGAGCGGCATCAACATGCTGTGGTACAAATTTTGTCCCATTCGGGGCAGGTGTGGGCATATGCTTCTCACAAACCGGAGCTTCTCAAAACAAGTAGGATGGTTTTCGGTAGGAAACATCCCACCTTTGGGGACAAAACGATATGCATTGCCTCTTCTTGCTTTAATTTTTTTTTTCTCGTTTCAACATAGAACAACAGGAGTGTTGTGTGAATTTTTGTGATTTTTTGGGGTTCGTTTGGACATTTTTATGCATTAACTGAGTTTTCAATGCATTTATGTGCATAATTCAAATTTGAACTGCATGCACATGCTCCAGTGCATATAAATTGGTTGAAAAATCGAATATGTGTCCTTGGGGGCATGCTTAGGTACCATGCATGAAATGGGAAAGAATTTCAAACACCGAGGCGCCGTTGATTGCCGGCAATACATCAAGATGCCTGGTTTTTAAATTCTAGTAAATCCAAAACTCGTCTGAAATTCATGAAACTTGGCATGCTATCATGGAGCGGCATCAACATGCCGTGGTACAAATTTTGTCCCATTTGGGGCAGGTTTGTGTGTATGCTTCTCACAAACCGGAGCTTCTCACAACAAGCATGATGGTTTTCGGTAGAGAACGTCCCACCTTTGGGGACGAAACGATACCCATTGCCTCTTATTGCTTTCAAATTTTTTTCTCATGTCAACGTAGAACAACAGGAGTGTTGTGTGAATTTTGTGATTTTTCGGGGTGCGTTTGGACATTTTTATGCATCAACTGAGTTTTCAATGCATTTTATGTGCATAATTCAAATCTGAACTACATGCAAATGCTCAAGTGCATATAAATTGGTTGAAAAATCAAATCTCTGTCATTGGGTGCATGCTTAGGTCCCATGCAAGAAACGGGAATGAATTTCAAACACCGGGGCACCGTTGATTGCCGGCAATACATAGAGATGCCTAGTTTTTAAATTCTAGTAAATCCAAAACTCGTCTGAAATTCATGAAACTTGGCATGCTATCATGGAGCGGCATCAACATGCCGTCGTACAAATTTGTCCCGTTTGAGGCAGGTTTGGGTATATGCTTCTCACAAACCGGGGCTTCTCACAACAAGCATGATGGTTTTCGGTAGGGAACGTCCCACCTTTGGGGACGAAACAATATCCATTGCCTCTTATTGCTTTCAATTTTTTTCTAGTGTCAACATAGAACAACAGGAGTGTTGTGTTAATTTTTGTGACTTTTCGGCGTTCGTTTGGATAATTTTATGCATTAACTGAGTTTTCAATGCATTTATGTGCATAATTCAAATTTGAGCTGCATGCACATGCTCCAGTGCATATAAATTGGTTCAAAAATTAAATCTGTGTCCTTGGGTGCATGCTTAGGTACCATGCAAGAAATGGGAATGAATTTCAAACACCGGGGAACCATTGATTGCCGGCAAAACATTGAGATGCCTGGTTTTTGAATTCTAGTAAATCCAAAACTCATCTGAAATTCATGAAACTTGGCATGCTATCATAGAGCGGCATCAACATGCCGTGGTACAAATTTTGTCCCATTCGGGGCAGGTTTGGGTATATGCTTCTCACAAACCGGAGCTTCTCACAACAAGCATGATGGTTTTCGGTAGGGAACGTCCCACCTTTGGGGACGAAATGATATCCATTGCCTCTTATTGCTTTCGAATTTTTGTCTCGTGTCAACATAGAACAACAGGAGTGTTGTGTGAATTTTTGTGATTTTTTGGGGTTCGTTTGGGTATTTTTATGCATTAACTGAGTTTTCAATGCATTTATATGCATAATTCAAATTGGAACTGCATGCACATGCTCCAATGCATATAAATTGGTTGAAAAATCAAATCTGTGTCCTTGGGTGCATGCTTAGGTACCATGCAAGAAATGGGAATGAATTTCAATCACCGGGGCACCGTTGATTGCCGGCAAAACATTGAGATGCCTGGGTTTTAAATTCTAGTAAATCCAAAACTCGTCTGAAATTCATGAAACTTGGCATGCTATCATGGAGCGGCATCAACATGCCGTGGTAAAAATTTGTCCCATTTGGGGCAGGTTTGGGTATATGCTTCTCACAAACCGGAGCTTCTCACAAGAAGCATGATGGTTTTCGGTAGGGAACGTCCCACCTTTGGGGACGAAACGATATCCATTGCCTCCTATTGCTTTCAAATTTTTTTCTCGTGTCAACATAGAACAACTGGAGTGTTGTCTGAATTTTTGTGAATTTTTGGGGTTCGTTTAGACATTTTTATGCATTAAATGAGTTTTCAATGTATTTATGTGCATAATTCAAATTTGAACTGCATGCACATGCTCAGGTGCATATAAATTGGTTGAAAAATCAAATCTGTGTCCTTGGGTGCATGCTTAGGTACCATGCAAGAAATGGGAATGAATTTCAAACACTGGGGCACTGTTGATTGCCGGCAAAACATTGAGATGCCTGGTTTTTAAATTCTGGTAAATCCAAAACTCGTCTGAAATTCATGAAACTTAGCTTTCTATCATGGAGCGGCATCAACATGCCGTGGTACAAATTTTGTCCCATTTGGGGCAGGTTTGGGTATATGCTTCTCACAAACCGGAGCTTCTCACAAGAAGCACGATGTTTTCGGTAGGGAACGTCCCACCTTTGGGGCGAAACGATATCCATTGCCTCTTATTGCTGTCAAATTTTTTGCTCGTGTCAACACAGAACAACAGGAGTGTTCTGTGAATTTTTGTGATTTTTTAGTGTTCGTTTGGACGTTTTTATGCACTAACTGAGTTTTCAATGCATTTATGTGCATAATTCAAATTTGAACTGCATGCACATGCTCCAGTGCATATAAATTGGTTGAAAAATCGAATATGTGTCCTTGGGGGCATGCTTAGGCACCATGCAAGAAATGGGAATGAATTTCAAACACCGAGGCACCGTTGATTGCCGGCAATACATCGAGATGCCTGCTTTTTAAATTCTAGTAAATCCAAAACTCGTCTGAAATTCATGAAACTTGGCATGCTATCATGGAGCGGCATCAACATGCCGTCGTACAAATTTGTCCCATTTGAGGCAGGTTTGGGTATATGCTTCTCACAAACCGGAGCTTCTCACAACAAGCATGATGGTTTTCGGTAGCGAACGTCCCACCTTTGGGGACGAAACAATATCCATTGCCTCTTATTGCTTTCAATTTTTTTAGTGTCAACATAGAACAACAGGAGTGTTGTGTGAATTTTTGTGATTTTTGGGGTTCGTTTGGATATTTTTATGCATTAACTGAGTTTTCAATGCATTTATGTGCATAATTCAAATTTGAACTGCATGCACATGCTCCAGTGCATATAAATTGGTTGAAAAATCAACTCTGTGTCCATGGGTGCATGCTTAGGTACCATGCAAGAAATGGGAATGAATTTCAAACACCGGGGAACCATTGATTGCCGGCAAAACATTGAGATGCCTGGTTTTTGAATTCTAGTAAATCCAAAATTCGTCTAAAATTCATGAAACTTGGCATGCTATCATCGAGCGGCATCAATATGCCGTGGTACAAATTTTGTCCCATTCGAGGCAGGTTTGGGTATATGCTTCTCACAAACCGGAGCTTCTCACAACAAGCATGATGGTTTTCGGTAGGGAACGTCCCACCTTTGGGGACGAAACGATATCCATTGCCTCTTATTGCTTTCAATTTTTTTTCTCGTGTCAACATAGAACAACAGGAGTGTTGTGTGAATTTTTGTGATTTTTCGGGGTTCGTTTGGGTATTTTTATGCATTAACTGAGTTTTCAATGCATTTATGTGCATAATTCAAATTTGAACTTCATATACACGCTCCAGTGCATATAAATTGGTTGAAAAATCAAATATGTGTCCTTGGGTGCATGCTTAGGTACCATACAAGAAATGGGAATGAATTTCAAACACCGGGGCACCGTTGATTGCGGGCAAAACATTGAGATGCCTGGTTTTTAAATTCTAGTAAATCCAAAAGTTGTTTGAAATTCATGAAACTTGGCATGCTATCATGGAGCGGCATCAACATGCCGTGGTACAAATTTTTTCCCATTTGGGGCAGGTTTGGGTGTATGCTTCTCACAAACCGGAGCTTCTCACAACAAGCATGATGGTTTTCGTTAGGGAACGTCCCACCTTTGGGGACGAAACGATATCCATTGCCTCTTATTGCTTTCAAATTTTTTTCTCGTGTCAACATAGAACAACAGGAGTGTTGTGTGTTTTTTGTGGTTTTTTGGAGTTCGTTTGGACATGTTTATGCATCAACTGAGTTTTCAATGCACTTTATGCGCATAATTCAAATCTGAACTACATGCAAATGCTCAAGTGCATTTAAATTGGTTGAAAAATCAAATCTCTGTCATTGGGTGCATGCTTAGGTCCCATGCAAGAAATGGGAATGAATTTCAAACACCGGGGAACCATTGATTGCCGGCAAAACATTGAGATGCCTGGTTTTTGAATTCTAGTAAATCCAAAATTCGTCTGAAATTCATGAAACTTGGCATGCTAACATGGAGCCGCATCAATATGCCGTGGTACTAATTTTGTCCCATTCGAGGCAGGTTTGGGTATATGCTTCTCACAAACCGGAGCTTCTCACAACAAGCATGATGGTTTTCGGTAGGGAACGTCCCACCTTTGGGGACGAAACGATATCCATTGCCTCTTATTGCTTTCAATTTTTTTTCTCGTGTCAACATAGAACAACAGGAGTGTTGTGTGAATTTTTGTGATTTTTCGGGGTTCGTTTGGGTATTTTTATGCATTAACTGAGTTTTCAATGCATTTATGTGCATAATTCAAATTTGAACTTCATATACACGCTCCAGTGCATATAAATTGGTTGAAAAATCAAATATGTGTCCTTGGGTGCATGCTAGGTACCATGCAATAAATGGGAATGAATTTCAAACACCGGGGCAGCGTTGATTGCCGGCAAAACATTGAGATGCCTGGTTTTTAAATTCTAGTAAATCCAAAACTCGTCTGAAATTCATGAAACTTGGCATGCTATCTTGGAGCGGCATCAATATGCCGTGGTACAAATTTTGTCTCATTCCGGGCAGGTTTGGGTATATGCTTCTCACAAACCGGAGCTTCTCACAACAAGCATGATGGTTTTCGGTAGGGAACGTCCCACCTTTGGGGACGAAACGATATCCATTGCCTCTTATTGCTTTCAATTTTTTTCTCATGTCAACATAGAACAACAGGAGTGTTGTGTGATTTTTTGTGGTTTTTCGAGGCTCGTTTGAACATTTTTATGCATTAACCTAGTTTTCAACGCATTTATGTGCATAATTCAAATTTGAACTGCATGCACATGCTCCAGTGCATATAAATTGGTTGAAAATTCAAATCTCTGTCCTTGGGTGCATGCTTTTGTACCATGCAAGAAATGGCAATGAATTTCAAACACCAGGGCACCGTTGATTGCCGGTAAAACATTGAGATGCCTGGTTTTTGAATTCTAGTAAATCCAAAACTCGTCTAAAATTCATGAAACTTGGCATGCTATCATGGAGCGGCATCAACATGGCGTGGTACAACTTTTGTCCCATTCGGGGCAGGTTTGGGTGTATGCTTCTCACAAACCGGAGCTTCTCACAACAAGCATGATGGTTTTCGGTAGGGAACGTCCCACCTTTGGGGACGAAACGATACCCATTGCCTCTTATTGCGTTCAAAATTTATCTCATGTCAACATAGAACAACAGGAGTGTTGTGTGAATTTTGTGATTTTTCGGGGTTCGTTTGGACATTTTTAGGCATCAACTGAGTTTTCAATGCATTTTATGTGCATAATTCAAATCTAAACTACATGCAAATGCTCAAGTGCATTTAAATTCGTTGAAAGATCAAATCTGTTTCCTTGGGTGCCTGCTTAGGTCCCATGCAAGAAATGGGAATGAATTTCAACCACCGGGGCACCGTTGATTGCCGGCAATACATCGAGATGCCTAGTTTTTAAATTCTAGTAAATCCAAAACTCGTCTGAAATTCATGAAACTTGGCATGCTATCATGGAGCGGCATCAACATGCCGTCGTACAAATTTGTCCCATTTGAGGCAGGTTTGTGTATATGCTTCTCACAAACCGGAGCTTCTAACAATAAGCATCATAGTTTTCGGTAGGGAACGTCCCACCTTTGGGGACGAAACAATATCCATTGCGTCTTGTTGCTTTCAATTTTTTTCTAGTGTCAACATAGAACAACAGGGGTGTTGTGTGAATTTTTGTGATTTTTCGGGGTTCGTTTGGATATTTTTATGCATTAACTGAGTTTTCAATGCATTTATGTGCATAATTCAAATTTGAACTGCATGCACATGCTCCAGTGCATATAAATTGGTTGAAAAATCAAATCTGTGTCCTTGGGTGCATGCTTAGGTACCATGCAAGAAATGGGAATGAATTTCAAACACCGGGGAACCATTGATTGCCGGCAAAACATTGAGATTCCTGGTTTTTGAATTCTAGTAAATCCAGAACTCGTCTGAAATTCATGAAACTTGGCATGCTATCATGGAGCGGCATCAATATGCCGTGGTACAAATTTTATCTCATTCCGGGCAGGTTTGGGTATATGCTTGTCACAAACCGGAGCTTCTCACAACAAGCATGATGGTTTTCGGTAGGGAACGTCCCACCTTTGGGGACGAAACGATATCCATTGCCTCTTATTGCTTTCAATTTTTTTCTCATGTCAACATAGAACAACACGAGTATTGTGGTTTTTCGAGGCTCGTTTGGACATTTTTATGCATTAACCTAGTATTCAATGCATTTATGTGCATAATTCAAATTTGAACTACATGCAGATGATCCAGTGCATATAAATTGGTTGAAAAATCAAATCTCTGTCCTTGGGTCCATGCTTAGGTACCATGCAAGAAATGGCAATGAATTTCGAACACCAGGGCACCGTTGATTGCCGGTAAAACATTGAGATGCCTGGTTTTTAAATTGTAGTAAATCAAAAACTCATCTGAAATTCAAGAAACTTGGCATGCTATCATGGAGCGGCATCAACATGCCGTGGTACAAATTTGTCCCATTTGGGGCAGGTTTGGGTATATGCTTCTTACAAACCAGAGCTTCTCACAACAAGCATGATGGTTTTCGGTAGGGAACGTCCCACCTTTGGGGACGAAACGATATCCATTGCCTCTTATTGCTTTCAAATTTTTTTCTCGTGTCAACATAGAACAACAGGAGTGTTGTGTGAATTTTTGTGATTTTTCGGGGTTCGTTTGGGTATTTTTATGCATTAAATGAGTTCTCAATGCATTTATGTGCATAATTCAAATTTGAACTTCATGCACATGCTCCAAAGCATATAAATTGGTTGAAAAATCAAATATGTGTCCTTGGGTGCATGCTTAGGTACCATACAAGAAATGGGAATGAATTTCAAACACCGGGGCACCGTTGATTGCGGGCAAAACATTGAGATGCCTGGTTTTTAAATTCTAGTAAATCGAAAAGTCGTCTGAAATTTATGAAACTTGGCATGCTATCATGGAGCGGCATCAACATGCCGTGGTACAAATTTTTTCCCATTTGGGGCAGGTTTGGGTGTATGCTTCTCACAAACCGGAGCTTCTCACAACAAGCATGATGGTTTTCGTTAGGGAACGTCCCACCTTTGGGAACAACGGGAGCATAGAATCAAATCTGTGTCCTTGGGTGCATGCTTAGGTCCCATGCAAGAAATGGGAATCAATTTCAAACACCGGGGCTCCGTTGATTGCCGGTAAAACATTGTGATGCCTGGTTTTCAAATTCTAGTAAATCCAAAACTCGTCTGAAATTCATGAAACTTGGCATGCTATCATGGAGCGGCATCAACATGCCGTGGTACGAATTTTTTCCCATTTGGGGCAGGTTTGGGCATATGCTTCTCACAAATCGGAGCTTCTCACAACAACCATGATGGTTTTGGCTAGGGAACGTCCCACCTTTTGGGGCGAAACGATATCCATTGCTTCTTATTGCTTTCAAATTTTTTGCCCGTGTCAACATAGAACAACAGGAGTGTTGTGTGAATTTTTGTGATTTTTCGGGGTTCGTTTGGACATTTTATGCATTAACTGAGTTTTTAATGCGTTTGATGTGCATAATTCAAATTTGAACTACATGCACATGCTCTAGTGCATATAAATTGGTTGAAAAATCAAATTTGTGTCCTTGGGTGCATGCTTAGGTCCCATGCAAGAAATGGTAATGAATTTCAAACACCGGCGCACCGTTGATTGCCGGGAAAACATTTAGATGCCTGGTTTTTAAATTCTAGTAAATCCAAAACTTGTCTGAAATTCATGAAACTTGGCATTCTATCATGAAGCGGCATCAACATGCCGTGGTACAAATTTTGTCCCAGTTGGGGCAGCTGCTTCTCACAAACCGGAGCTTCTCACAACAAGCATGATGGTTTTGGCTAGGGAACGTCCCACCTTTGGGGACGAAACGATATCCATTGCCTCTTATTGCTTTCAATTTTTTTGCTCGTGTCAACATAGAACAACAGGAGTGTTGTGTGAATTTTAGTGATTTTTCGGGGTTCGTTTGGACATTTTTAGGCATTAACTGAGTTTTCAATGCATTTATGTGCATAATTCAAATTTGAACTGCATGCACATGCCCAGTGCATATAAATTGGTCGAAAAATCAAATCTGTGTCCTTGGGTGCATGCTTAGGTACCATGCAAAAAATGGCAATGAATTTCAAACACCGGGGCACCGTTGATTGCCGGCAAAACTTTGAGATGCCTGGTTTTTAAATTCTAGTAAATCCAAAACTCGTCTGAAATTCGTGAAACTTGGCATGCTATCATGGAGCGGCATCAACATGCCGTGGTACAAACTTTGTCCCATTCGGGGCAGGCTTGGGTATATGCTTCTCACAAACCGGAGCTTCTCACAACAAGCATGATGGTTTTCGGTAGGGAACGTTCCACCTTTGGGGACGAAACGATATCAATTGCCTCTTATTGCTTTCAAATTATTTTCTCGTGTCAACATAGAACAATAGGAGTGTTGTGTGAATTTTTGTGATTTTTCGGGGTTCGTTTGGACATTTTTATGCATTAACTAAGTTTTAAATTCATTTATGTGCATAATTCAAATTTGAACTACATGCACATGCTCCAGTGCATATAAATTGGTTGAAAAAAATAAAATATGTGTCCTTGGGTGCATGCTTAGGTCCCATGCAAGAAATGGGAATGAATTTCAAACACCGGGGAACCGATGATTGCCGGCAAAACATTGAGATGCTTGGTTTTTAAATTCTAGTAAATCCAAAACTCGTCTGAAATTCATGAAACTTGGCATGCTACCATGGAGCGGCATCAACTTGCCGTGGTACAAATTTTGTCCTATTTGGGGCAGGTTTGGGTATATGCTCCTCACAAACCGGACCTTCTCACAACAAGCATGATGGTTTTCGGTAGGGAACGTCCCACCTTTGGGGATGAAACGATATCCATTGCCTCTTATTTCTTTCAAATTTTTTTCTCATGTCAACATAGAACAACAGGAGTGTTGTGTGATTTTTTTTATTTTTCGGGGTTTGTTTAGACATTTTTATGCATTAACTGAGTTTTCTATGAATTTATGTGCATAATTCAAATTTGAACTACATGCACATGCTCTAGTACATATAAATTGGTTGAAAAATCAAATCTGTGTCCTTGGGTGCATGCTTTGGTCCCATGCAAGAAATGGGAATCAATTTCTAACACCGGGGCACCGTTGATTGCCGGCAAAACATTGAGATGCCTGGTTTTTAAATTCTAGTAAATCCAAAACTCGTCTGAAATTCATGAAACTTGGCATGCTATCATGGAGCGGCATCAACATGCTGTGGTACAAACTTGTCCCATTTGGGGCAGGTTTGGGTATATGCTTCTCACAAACCGGAGCTTCTCACAAACCGGAGCTTCTCACAACAAGCATGATGGTTTTCGGTAGGGAACGTCCCACCTTCGGGGACGAAACGATATCCATTGCCTCTTATTGCTTTCAATTGTTTTTCTCGTGTCAACATAGAACAACAGGATTGTTGTGTGAATTTTTGTGATTTTTCGGGGTTTGTTTGGACATTTTTATGCATTAACTGAGTTTTCAATGCATTTATGTGCATAATTCAAATTTGAACTGCATACACATGCTCTAGTGCATATAAATTGGTTGAAATATCAAATCTGTGTCCTTGGGTGCATGCTTAGGTACCATGCAAGAAATGGGAATGAATTTCAAACACCGGGCCACCGTTGATTGCCGGCAAAACATTGAGATGCCTCATTTTTAAATTCTAATAAATCCAAAATTTGTCTGAAATTCATGAAACTTGGCATGCTATCATGGAGTTGCATCAACATTCCGTGGTACAAATTTTTTCCCATTTGGGGCAGGTTTGGGTATATGCTTCTCACCAACCGGAGCTTCTCACAACAAGCATGATGGTTTTTGGTAGGGAACGTCCCACCTTTGGGAACGAAACGATATTCATTGCCTCTTATTGCTTTCAATTTTTTTTTCTCATGTCAGCATAGAACAACGGGAGTGTTGTTTGTTTTTTGTGATTTTTCAGGTTTTTTGGACATTCTTATGCATTAACTGAGTTTTCGATGCATTTTATGTGCATAATTCAAATTTGAACTACATGCACATGCTCCAGTGCATATAAATGGGTTGAAAAATCAAATTTGTGTCCTTGGGTGCATGCTTAGGTGCCATGCAAGAAATGGGAATGAATTTCAAACACCGCGGCACCGTTGATTGCCGGCAAAACATTGAGATGCCTGGTTTTTAAATTCTAGTAAATCCAAAACTCGTCTGAAATTCATGAAACTTGGCATGCTATCATCGAGTTGCATCAACATGTCGTGGTACAAATTTTGTCCCATTTGGGGCAGGTTTGGGTATATGCTTCTCACAAACCGGAGCTTCTCACAACAAGCATGATGATTTTCGGTAGGGAACGTCCCACCTTTCGGGACGAAACGATATCCATTCCCTCTTATTGCTTTCATTTTTTTCTCATGTCAACATAGAACAACAGGAGTGTTGTGTGTTTTTTTGTGATTTTTCGGGGTTCGTTTGGACATTTTTATGCATTAACTGAGTTTTCAATTCATTTTATGTGCATAATTCAAATCTGAACTACATGTGCATGCTTCAGTGCATATAAATTGGTTGAAAAATCAAATCTTTGTCCTTGGGTGCATGATTAGGTCCCATGCAAGAAATGCGAATGAATTTCAAACACCGGGGCACCGTTGATTGCCGACAAAACATTGAGATGCCTGGTTTTTAAATTCTAGTAAATCCAAAACTTGTCTAAAATTCATGAAACTTGGCATGCTATCATGGAGCGGCATCAACATGCCATGGTACAAATTTTGTCCCATTTGGGGCAAGTTTGGGTGTATGCTTCTCACAAGAAGCATGATGGTTTTCGGTAGGGAACGTCCCACCTTTGGGGACGAAACGATATCCATTGCCTCTTATTGCTTTCAATTTTTTTTCTCGTGTCAACATAAAACAAGAGGATTGTTGTGTGAATTTTTGCGATTTTTCGGGGTTCCTTTGGACATTTTTATGGATTGACTGAGTTATCAATGCATTTATGTGCATAATTCAAATTTGAACTGAGTTATCAATGCATTTATGTGCATAATTCAAATTTGAAATTCATGAAACTTGGCATGCTACCACGGAGCGGCATCAACTTGTCGTGGTACAAATTTTGTCCCATTTGGGGCAGGTTTGGGTATATGCGACTCACAAACCGGAGCTTCTCACAACAAGCATGATGGTTTTCGGTAGGGAACGTCCCACCTTTGGGGACAAAACGATATCTATTGCCTCTTATTTCTTTCAAATTTTTTTCTCGTGTCAACATAGAACAACAGAAGTGTTGTGTGATTTTTTTTATTTTTCAGGGTTTGTTTAAACATTTTTATGCATTAACTGAGTTTTCCATGCATTTATGTGCATAATTCAAATTTGAACTACATGCACATGCTCCAGTACGTATAAATTGGTTGAAAAATCAAATCTGTGTCCTTGGGTGCATGCTTAGGTCCCATGCAAGAAATGGGAATCAATTTCAAACACCGGGGCTCCGTTGATTGCCGGTAAAACATTGTGATGCCTGGTTTTCAAATTCTAGTAAATCCAAAACTCGTCTGAAATTCATGAAACTTGGCATGCTATCATGGAGCGGCATCAACATGCCGTGGTACGAATTTTTTCCCATTTGGGGCAGGTTTGGGTATATGCTTCTCACAAATCGGAGCTTCTCACAACAACCATGATGGTTTTGGCTAGGGAACGTCCCACCTTTGGGGCAAAACGATATCCGTTGCCTCTTATTGCTTTCAATTTTTTTTCTCGTGTCAACATAGAACAACAGGAGTGTTGTGTGAATTTTTGTGATTTTTTGGGGTTCGTTTAGACATTTTTATGCATTAAGTGAGTTTTCCATGCATTTATGTGCATAATTCAAATTTGAACTACATGCACATGCTCCAGTGCATTCAAATTGGTTGAAAAATCAAATATGTGTCCTTGGGTGCATGCTTAGGTCCCATGCAAGAAATGGGAATCAATTTCAAACACCGGGGGACCGTTGATTGCCGGCAAAACATTGATATGCCTAGTTTTTAAATTCTAGTAAATCCAAAACTAGTCTGAAATTCATGAAACTTGGCATGCTATCATGGAGCGGCATCAACATGCCGTGGTACAAATTTTGTCCCATTTGGGGCAGGTTTGGGTATATGCTCCTCATTAACTGGAGCTTCTCACAACAAGCATGTTGGTTTTCGGTAGGGAACGTCCCACCTTTTGGGGCGAAACGATATCCATTGCTTCTTATTGCTTTCAAATTTTTTGCCCGTGTCAACATAGAACAACAGGAGTGTTGTGTGAATTTTTGTGATTTTTCGGGGTTCGTTTGGACATTTTATGCATTAACTGAGTTTTTAATGCGTTTGATGTGCATAATTCAAATTTGAACTACATGCACATGCTCTAGTGCATATAAATTGGTTGAAAAATCAAATTTGTGTCCTTGGGTGCATGCTTAGGTCCCATGCAAGAAATGGTAATGAATTTCAAACACCGGCGCACCGTTGATTGCCGGTAAAACATTTAGATGCCTGGTTTTTAAATTCTAGTAAATCCAAAACTTGTCTGAAATTCATGAAACTTGGCATTCTATCATGAAGCGGCATCAACATGCCGTGGTACAAATTTTGTCCCAGTTGGGGCAGCTGCTTCTCACAAACCGGAGCTTCTCACAACAAGCATGATGGTTTTGGGTAGGGAACGTACCACCTTTGGGGACGAAACGATATCCATTGCCTCTTATTGCTTTCAATTTTTTTGCTCGTGTCAACATAGAACAACAGGAGTGTTGTGTGAATTTTAGTGATTTTTCGGGGTTCGTTTGGACATTTTTAGGCATTAACTGAGTTTTCAATGCATTTATGTGCATAATTCAAATTTGAACTGCATGCACATGCTCCAGTGCATATAAATTGGTTGAAAAATCAAATCTGTGTCCTTGGGTGCATGCTTAGGTACCATGCAAAAAATGGCAATGAATTTCAAACACCGGGGCACCGTTGATTGCCGGCAAAACTTTGAGATGCCTGGTTTTTAAATTCTAGTAAATCCAAAACTCGTTTGAAATTCATGAAACATGGCATGCTGTCATGGATCGGCATCAACATGGCGTGGTACAAACTTTGTCCCATTTGGGGCAGGTTTGGGTATATGCTTCTGACAAACCGGAGCTTCTCACAACAAGCATGATGGTTTTCGGTAGGGAACGTTCCACCTTTGGGGACGAAACAATATCAATTGCCTCTTATTGCTTTCAAATTATTTTCTCGTGTCAACATAGAACAATAGGAGTGTTGTGTGAATTTTTGTGATTTTTCGGGGTTCGTTTGGACATTTTTATGCATTAACTAAGTTTTAAATTCATTTATGTGCATAATTCAAATTTGAACTACATGCACATGCTCCAGTGCATATAAATTGGTTGAATAAAATAAAATATGTGTCCTTGGGTGCGTGCTTAGGTCCCATGCAAGAAATGGGAATGAATTTCAAACATCGGGGAACCGATGATTGCCGGCAAAACATTGAGATGCTTGGTTTTTAAATTCTAGTAAATCCAAAACTCGTCTGAAATTCATGAAACTTGGCATGCTACCATGGAGCGGCATCAACTTGCCGTGGTACAAATTATGTCCCATTTGGGGCAGGTTTGGGTATATGCTCCTCACAAACCGGACCTTCTCACAACAAGCATGATGGTTTTCGGTAGGGAACGTCCCACCTTTGGGGACGAAACAATATCCATTGCCTCTTATTTCTTTCAATTTTTTTTCTCATGTCAACATAGAACAACAGGAGTGTTGTGTGATTTTTTTTATTTTTCGGGGTTTGTTTAGACATTTTTATGCATTAACTGAGTTTTCTATGAATTTATGTGCATAATTCAAATTTGAACTACATGCACATGCTCCAGTACATATAAATTGGTTGAAAAATCAAATCTGTGTCCTTGGGTGCATGCTTAGGTCCCATGCAAGAAATGGGAATCAATTTCTAACACCGGGGCACCGTTGATTGCCGGCAAAACATTGAGATGCCTCATTTTTAAATTCTAGTAAATCCAAAACTCGTCTGAAATTCATGAAACTTGGCATGCTATCATGGAGCGGCATCAACATGCCGTGGTACAAATTTGTCCCATTTGGGGCAGGTTTGGGTATATGCTTCTCATAAACTAGAGCTTCTCACAACAAGCATGATGGTTTTCGGTAGGGAACGTCCCACCTTTTGGGGCGAAACGATATCCATTGCTTGTTATTGCTTTCAATTTTTTGCCCATGTCAACATAGAACAACAGGAGTGTTGTGTGAATTTTTGTGATTTTTCGGGGTTCGTTTGGACATTTTTATGCATTAACTAAATTTTCAATTTGTTTTATGTGCATAATTCAAATTTGAACTACATGCACATGCTCCAGCGCATATAAATTGGTTGAAAAATCAAATCTGTTTCCTTGGGTGCATGCTTAGGTCCCATGCAAGAAATGGGAATGAATTTCAAACACCGGCGCACCGTTGATTGCCGGCAAAACATTTAGATGCCTGGTTTTTAAATTCTAGTAAATCCAAAACTTGTCTGAAATTCATGAAACTTGGCATTCTATCATGGAGCGGCATCAACATGCCGTGGTACAAATTTTGTCCCATTTGGGGCAGCTTTGGGTATATGCTTCTCACAAACCGGAGCTTCTCACAACAAGCATGATGGTTTTCGGTAGGGAACGTCCCACCTTTGGGGACGAAACGATATCCATTGCCTCTTATTACTTTCAATTTTTTTTGCTCGTGTCAACATAGAACAACAGGAGTGTTGTGTGATTTTTTGTGATTTTTCGGGGTTCGTTTGGAATGTTTATGCATTAACTGAGTTTTGCATGCATTTATGTGCATAATTCAAATTTGAACTACATGCACATGCTCCATTGCATATAAATTGGTAGAAAAATCAAATCTGTGTCCTTGGGTGCATGCTTAGCTCCCATGCAAGAAATGGGAATGAATTTCAAACCCCGGGGCACCGTTGATTGCCGGCAAAACATTGAGATGCCTGGCTTTTAAATTCTAGTAAATCCAAAAGTTGTCTGAAATTCATGAAACTTGGCATGCTATCATGGAGCGGCATCAAGATGTCGTGGTAAAAATTTTGTCCCATTTGGGGCAGGTTTGGGTATATGCTTCTCACAAACCGGAGCTTCTCAGAACAGGCATGATGGTTTTGGGTAGGGAATGTCCCACCTTTGGGGCGAAACGATATCCGTTGCCTCTTATTGCTTTCAAATTTTTTGCTCGTGTCAGCATAGAAGAAGAGGAGTGTTGTGTGAATTTTTGTGATTTTTCGGGGATCGTTTGGACATTTTTATGCATTAACTGAGTTTTCAATGCATTTATGTGCTTAATGCAAATTCGAACTGCATGCACATGCTCCAATGCATATGAATTGGTTGAAAAATCAAATCTGTATCCTTGGGTGCGTGCTTAGGTCCCATGCAAGAAATGGCAATGCATTTCAAACCACGGGGCACCGTTGATTGCCGGCAAAACATTGAGATGCCTGGTTTTTCAATTCTAGTAAATCCAAAACTCGTCTGAAATTCATGAAACTTGGCATGCTATCATGGAGCGGCATCAACATGCCGTGGTACAAACTTTATCCCATTCGGGGGGGTTGGGTATATGCTTCTCACAAACCGGAGTTTCTCACGACAAGCATGATAGTTTTCGGTAGGGAACGTTCCACCTTTGGGGACGAAACGATATCCATTGCCTCTTATTGCTTTCTAATTTTTTCTCGTGTCAACATAGAACAATAGGAGTGTTGTGTGAATTTTTGAGATTTTTCGGGGTTCGTTTGGACATTTTGATGCATGAAGTGAGTTTTCAATGCATTTATGTGCATAATTTAAATTTGAACTACATGCACATGCTCCAGTGCATATAAATTGGTTGAAAAATCAAATCTGTGTCCTTGGGTGCACGCTTAGGTCCCATGCAAGAAATGGGAATGAATTTCAAACACCGGGACACCGTTGATTGCCGGCAAAACATTGAGATGCCTGGTTTTTAAATTCTAGTAAATCCAAAACTCGTCTGAAATTCATGAAACTTGGCATGCTTTCCTGGAGCGGCATCAACATGCCATGGTACAAATTTTATCCCATTTGGGGCATGTTTGGGTATAGGCTCCTCACAAACCGGAGCTTCTCACAACAAGCATGATAGTTTTCGGTAGGGAACGTCCCACCTTTGGGGACGAAATGATATCCATTGCCTCTTATTTCTTTCAAAAAAATTTCTCGTGTCAACATAGAACAACAAGAGTGTTGTGTGATTTTTTGAGATATTTCGGGGTTCGTTTAGACATTTTTATGTATTAACTGAGTTTTCCATGCATTTATGTGCATAATTCAACTTTGAAGTACATGCACATGCTCCATTGCATATAAATTGGTTGAAAAATCAAATCTGTGTCCTTGGGTGCATGCTTAGGTCCCATGCAAGAAATGGGAATGAATTTCAAACACCGGCGCACCGTTGATTGCCGGCAAAACAATTAGGTGCCTGGTTTTTAAATTCTAATAAATCCAAAACTTGTTTGAAATTCATAAAACTTGGCATTCTATCATGGAGCGGCATCAACATGCCGGGGTACAAATTTTGTCCCATTTGGGGCAGCTTTGGGTATATTCTTCTCACAACAAGCATGATGGTATTCGATTGGGAACGTCCCACCTTTGGGGACGAAACGATATCCATTGCCTCTTATTGCTTTCAATTTTTTTGCTCGTGTCAACATAGAACAACAGGAGTGTTGTGTGAATTTTTGGGGTTCGTTGGACATTTTTATGCATTAACTGAGTTTTCCATGCATTTATGTGCATAATTCAAATTTGAACTACATGCACATGCTCCATTGCATATAAATTGGTTGAAAAATCAAATATGTGTCCTTGGGTGCATGCTTAGGTCCCATGCAAGAAATGGGAATGAATTTCAAACCACGGGGCACTGTTGAGTGCTGGCAAAACATTGAGATGCCTGGTTTTTGAAATCTAGTAAATCCAAAACTCGTCTGAAATTCATGAAACTTGGCATGCTATCATGGAGCGACATCAGCATGCCGTGGTACAAATTTTGTCCCAGTTGGGGTAGGTTTGGGTGTATGCTTCTCACAAACCGGAGCTTCTCACAACAAGCATGATGGTTTTGGGTAGGGAACGTCCCACCAATGGGGACGAAACGATATCCATTGCCTCTTATTGCTTTCAAATTTTTTGCTCGTGTCAACATAGAACAACAGGAGTGTTGTGTGAATTTTTGTGATTTTTCGGGGTTCGTTTGGACATTTTAATGCATTAACTGAGTTTTCAATGCATTTATGTGCATAATTCAAATTTGAACTGCATGCACATGCTCCAGTGCATATAAATTGGTTGAAAAATCAAATATGTGTCCTTGGGTGCGTGCTTAGGTACCATGCAAGAAATGGCAATGTATTTCAAACACCGGGGCACCGTTGATTGCCGGCAAAACATTGAGATGCCTGGTTTTTAAATTCTAGTAAATCCAAAACTCGTCTGAAATTCATGAAACTTGGCATGCTATCATGGAGCGGCATCAACATGCCGTGGTACAAATTTTGTCCCATTTGGGGCAGGTTTGGGTATAGGCTCCTCACAAACCGGAGCTTCTCACAACAAGCATGATGGTTTTCGGTAGGGAACGTCCCACCTTTGGGGACGAAACGATATCCATTGCCTCTTATTTCTTTCAATTTTTTTTCTCGTGTCAACATAGAACAATAGGAGTGTTGTATAATTTTTTGTGATTTTTGGGGTTCGTTTAGACATTTTTATGCATTAACTGAGTTTTCCATGCATTTATGTGCATAATTTAAATTTGAAGTACATGCACATGCTCCAGTGCATATAAATTGGTTGAAAAATCAAATCTGTGTCCTTGGGTGCATGCTTAGGTCCCATGCAAGAAATGGGAATGAATTTCAAACACCGGCGCACCGTTGATTGCCGGCAAAACAATTAGGTGCCTGGTTTTTAAATTCCAGTAAATCCAAAACTTGTTTGAAATTCATGAAACTTGGCATTCTATCATGGAGCGGCATCAACATGCCGTGGTACAAATTTTGTCCCATTTGGGGCAGCTTTGGGTATATTCTTCTCACAACAAGCATGATGGTATTCGGTAGGGAACGTCCCACCTTTGGGGACGAAACGATATCCATTGCCTCTTATTGCTTTCAATTTTATGCTCGTGTCAACATAGAACAACAGGAGTGTTGTGTGAATTTTTCTGATTTTTGGGGTTCGTTTGGACATTTTTATGCATTAACTGAGTTTTCCATGCATTTATGTGCATAATTAAAATTTGAACTACATGCACATGCTCCATTGCATATAAATTGGTTGAAAAATCAAATATGTGTCCGTGGGTGCATGCTTAGGTCCCATGCAAGAAATGGGAATGAATTTCAAACCACGGGGCACCGTTGATTGCTGGCAAAACAATAAGATGCCTGGTTTTTGAAATCTAGTAAATCCAAAACTCGTCTGAAATTCATGAAAATTGGCATGCTATCATGGAGCGGCATCAGCATGCCGTGGTACAAATTTTGTCCCATTTGGGGCAGGTTTGGGTATATGCTTCTCACAAACCGGAGCTTCTCACAACAAGCATGATGGTTTTGGGTAGGGAATGTCCCACCAGTGGGGCGAAACGATATCCATTGCCTCTTATTGCTTTCAATTTTTTTGCTCGTGTCAACATAGAACAACAGGAGTGTTGTGTGAATTTTTGTGATTTTTCGGGGTTCGTTTGGACATTTTAATGTATTAACTGAGTTTTCAATGCATTTATGTGCATAATTCAAATTTGAACTGCATGCACATGCTCCAGTGCATATAAATTGGTTGAAAAATCAAATATGTGTCCTTGGGTGCGTGCTTAGGTACCATGCAAGAAATGGCAATGAATTTCAAACACCGGGGCACCGTTGATTGCCGGCAAAACATTGAGATGCCTGGTTTTTAAATTCTAGTAAATCCAAAACTCGTCTGAAATTCATGAAACTTGGCATGCTATCATGGAGCGGCATCAACATGCCGTGGTACAAATTTTGTCCCATTTGGGGCAGGTTTGGGTATAGGCTCCTCACAAACCGGAGCTTCTCACAACAAGCATGATGGTTTTCGGTAGGGAACGTCCCACCTTTGGGGACGAAACGATATCCCTTGCCTCTTATTTCTTTCAAAAAAATTTCTCGTGTCAACATAGAACAATAGGAGTGTTGTATAATTTTTTGTGATTTTTGGGGTTCGTTTAGACATTTTTATGCATTAACTGAGTTTTCCATGCATTTATGTGCATAATTTAAATTTGAAGTACATGCACATGCTCCAGTGCATATAAATTGGTTGAAAAATCAAATCTGTGTCCTTGGGTGCATGCTTAGGTCCCATGCAAGAAATGGGAATGAATTTCAAACACCGGCGCACCGTTGATTGCCGGCAAAACAATTAGGTGCCTGGTTTTTAAATTCCAGTAAATCCAAAACTTGTTTGAAATTCATGAAACTTGGCATTCTATCATGGAGCGGCATTAACATGCCGTGGTACAAATTTTGTCCCATTTGGGGCAGCTTTGGGTCTATTCTTCTCACAACAAGCATGATGGTATTCGGTAGGGAACGTCCCACCTTTGGGGACGAAACGATATCCATTGCCTCTTATTGCTTTCAATTTTTTTGCTCGTGTCAACATAGAACAACAGGAGTGTTGTGTGAATTTTTCTGATTTTTGGGGTTCGTTTGGACATTTTTATGCATTAACTGAGTTTTCCATGCATTTATGTGCATAATTCAAATTTGAACTACATGCACATGCTCCATTGCATATAAATTGGTTGAAAAATCAAATATGTGTCCGTGGGTGCATGCTTAGGTCCCATGCAAGAAATGGGAATGAATTTCAAACCACGGGGCACCGTTGATTGCTGGCAAAACATTGAGATGCCTGGTTTTTGAAATCTAGTAAATCCAAAACTCGTCTGAAATTCATGAAACTTGGCATGCTATCATGGAGCGGCATCAGCATGCCGTGGTACAAATTTTGTCCCATTTGGGGCAGGTTTGGGTATATGCTTCTCACAACAAGCATGATGGTTTTGGGTAGGGAACGTCCCACCAGTGGGGCGAAACGATATCCATTGCCTCTTATTGCTTTCAAATTTTTTGCTCGTGTCAACATAGAACAACAGGAGTGTTGTGTGAATTTTTGTGATTTTTCGGGGTTCGTTTGGACATTTTAATGCATTAACTGAGTTTTCAATGCATTTATGTGCATAATTCAAATTTGAACTGCATGCACATGCTCCAGTGCATATAAATTGGTTGAAAAATCAAATATGTGTCCTTGGGTGCGTGCTTAGGTACCATGCAAGAAATGGCAATGAATTTCAAACACCGGGGCACCGTTGATTGCCGGCAAAACATTGAGATGCCTGGTTTTTAAATTCTAGTAAATCCAAAACTCGTATGAAATTCATGAAACTTGGCATGCTATCATGGAGCGGCATCAACATGCCGTGGTACAAATTTTGTCCCATTTGGGGCAGGTTTGGGTATAGGCTCCTCACAAACCGGAGCTTCTCACAACAAGCATGATGGTTTTCGGTAGGGAACGTCCCACCTTTGGGGACGAAACGATATCCATTGCCTCTTATTTCTTTCAAATTTTTTTCTCGTGTCAACATAGAACAATAGGAGTGTTGTATAATTTTTTGTGATTTTTGGGGTTCGTTTAGAAATTTTTATGCATTAACGGAGTTTTCCATGCATTTATGTGCATAATTTAAATTTGAAGTACATGCACATGCTCCAGTGCATATAAATTGGTTGAAAAATCAAATATGTGTCCTTGGGTGCATGCTTAGGTCCCATGCAAGAAATGGGAATGAATTTCAAACACCGGCGCACCGTTGATTGCCGGCAAAACAATTAGGTGCCTGGTTTTTAAATTCCAGTAAATCCAAAACTTGTTTGAAATTCATGAAACTTGGCATTCTATCATGGAGCGGCATCAACATGCCGTGGTACAAATTTTATCCCATTTGGGGCAGCTTTGGGTATATTCTTCTCACAACAAGCATGATGGTATTCGGTAGGGAACGTCCCACCTTTGGGGACGAAACGATATCCATTGCCTCTTATTGCTTTCAATTTTTTTGCTCGTGTCAACATAGAACAACAGGAGTGTTGTGTGAATTTTTGTGATTTTTGGGGTTCGTTTGGACATTTTTATGCATTAACTGAGTTTTCCATGCATTTATGTGCATAATTGAAATTTGAACTACATGCACATGCTCCATTGCATATAAATTGGTTGAAAAATCAAATATGTGTCCGTGGGTGCATGCTTAGGTCCCATGCAAGAAATGGGAATGAATTTCAAACCACGGGGCACCGTTGATTGCTGGCAAAACATTGAGATGCCTGGTTTTTGAAATCTAGTAAATCCAAAACTCGTCTGAAATTCATGAAACTTGGCATGCTATCATGGAGCGGCATCAGCATGCCGTGGTACAAATTTTGTCCCATTTGGGGCAGGTTTGGGTATAGCTTCTCACAAACCGGAGCTTCTCACAACAAGCATGATGGTTTTGGGTAGGGAACGTCCCACCAGTGGGGCGAAACGATATCCATTGCCTCTTATTGCTTTCAAATTTTTTGCTCGTGTCAACATAGAACAACAGGAGTGTTGTGTGAATTTTTGTGATTTTTCGGGGTTCGTTTGGACATTTTAATGCATTAACTGAGTTTTCAATGCATTTATGTGCAAAATTCAAATTTGAACTGCATGCACATGCTCCAGTGCATATAAATTGGTTGAAAAATCAAATATGTGTCCTTGCGTGCGTGCTTAGGTACCATGCAAGAAATGGCAATGAATTTCAAACACCGGGGCACCGTTGATTGCCGACAAAACATTGAGATGCCTGGTTTTTAAATTCTAGTAAATCCAAAACTCGTCTGAAATTCATGAAACTTGGCATGCTATCATGGAGCGGCATCAACATGCCGTGGTACAAATTTTGTCCCATTTGGGGCAGGTTTGGGTATAGGCTCCTCACAAATCGGAGCTTCTCACAACAAGCATGACGGTTTTCGGTAGGGAACGTCCCACCTTTGGGGACGAAACGATATCCATTGCCTCTTATATCTTTCAAATTTTTTTCTCGTGTCAACATAAAACAATAGGATTGTTGTATAATTTTTTGTGATTTTTGGGGTTCGTTTAGACATTTTTATGCATTAACTGAGTTTTCCATGCATTTATGTGCATAATTTAAATTTGAAGTACATGCACATGCTCCAGTGCATATAAATTGGTTGAAAAATCAAATCTGTGTCCTTGGGTGCATGCTTAGGTCCCATGCAAGAAATGGGAATGAATTTCAAACACCGGCGCACCGTTGATTGCCGGCAAAACAATTAGGTGCCTGGTTTTTAAATTCTAGTAAACCCAAAACTTGTTTGAAATTCATGAAACTTGGCATTCTATCATGGAGCGGCATCAACATGCCGTGGTACAAATTTTGTCCCATTTGGGGCAGCTTTGGGTATATTCTTCTCACAACAAGCATGATGGTATTTGGTAGGGAACGTCCCACCTTTGGGGACGAAACGATATCCATTGCCTCTTATTGCTTTCAATTTTTTTGCTCGTGTCAACATAGAACAACAGGAGTGTTGTGTGAATTTTTGTGATTTTTGGGGTTCGTTTGGACATTTTTATGCATTAACTGAGTTTTCCATGCATTTATGTGCATAATTCAAATTTGAACTACATGCACATGCTCCATTGCATATAAATTGGTTGAAAAATCAAATATGTGTCCGTGGGTGCATGCTTAGGTCCCATGCAAGAAATGGGAATGAATTTCTAACCACGGGGCACCGTTGATTGCTGGCAAAACATTGAGATGCCTGGTTTTTGAAATCTAGTAAATCCAAAACTCGTCTGAAATTCATGAAACTTGGCATGCTATCATGGAGCGGCATCAGCATGCCGTGGTACAAATTTTGTCCCATTTGGGGCAGGTTTGGGTATATGCTTCTCACAAACCGGAGCTTCTCACAACAAGCATGATGGTTTTGGGTAGGGAACGTCCCACCAGTGGGGCGAAACGATATCCATTGCCTCTTATTGCTTTCAAATTTTTTGCTCGTGTCAACATAGAACAACAGGAGTGTTGTGTGAATTTTTGTGATTTTTCGGGGTTCGTTTGGACATTTTAATGCATTAACTGAGTTTTCAATGCATTTATGTGCATAATTCAAATTTGAACTGCATGCACATGCTCCAGTGCATATAAATTGGTTGAAAAATCAAATATGTGTCCTTGGGTGCGTGCTTAGGTACCATGCAAGAAATGGCAATGAATTTCAAACACCGGGGCACCGTTGATTGCCGGCAAAACATTGAGATGCCTGGTTTTTAAATTCTATTAAATCCAAAACTCGTCTGAAATTCATGAAACTTGGCATGCTATCATGGAGCGGCATCAACATGCCGTGGTACAAATTTTGTCCCATTTGGGGCAGGTTTGGGTATAGGCTCCTCACAAACCGGAGCTTCTCACAACAAGCATGATGGTTTTCGGTAGGGAACGTCCCACCTTTGGGGACGAAACGATATCCATTGCCTCTTATTTCTTTCAAATTTTTTTCTCGTGTCAACATAGAACAATAGGATTGTTGTATAATTTTTTGTGATTTTTGGGGTTCGTTTAGACATTTTTATGCATTAACTGAGTTTTCCATGCATTTATGTGCATAATTTAAATTTGAAGTACATGCACATGCTCCAGTGCATATAAATTGGTTGAAAAATCAAATCTGTGTCCTTGGGTGCATGCTTAGGTCCCATGCAAGAAATGGGAATGAATTTCAAACACCGGCGCACCGTTGATTGCCGGCAAAACAATTAGGTGCCTGGTTTTTAAATTCTAGTAAACCCAAAACTTGTTTGAAATTCATGAAACTTGGCATTCTATCATGGAGCGGCATCAACATGCCGTGGTACAAATTTTGTCCCATTTGGGGCAGCTTTGGGTCTATTCTTCTCACAACAAGCATGATGGTATTCGGTAGGGAACGTCCCACCTTTGGGGACGAAACGATATCCATTGCCTCTTATTGCTTTCAATTTTTTTGCTCGTGTCAACATAGAACAACAGGAGTGTTGTGTGAATTTTTGTGATTTTTGGGGTTCGTTTGGACATTTTTATGCATTAACTGAGTTTTCCATGCATTTATGTGCATAATTGAAATTTGAAGTACATGCACATGCTCCAGTGCATATAAATTGGTTGAAAAATCAAATCTGTGTCCTTGGGTGCATGCTTAGGTCCCATGCAAGAAATGGGAATGAATTTCAAACACCGGCGCACCGTTGATTGCCGGCAAAACAATTAGGTGCCTGGTTTTTAAATTCCAGTAAATCCAAAACTTGTTTGAAATTCATGAAACTTGGCATTCTATCATGGAGCGGCATCAACATGCCGTGGTACAAATTTTGTCCCATTTGGGGCAGCTTTGGGTCTATTCTTCTCACAACAAGCATGATGGTATTCGGTAGGGAACGTCCCACCTTTGGGGACGAAACGATATCCATTGCCTCTTATTGCTTTCAATTTTTTTGCTCGTGTCAACATAGAACAACAGGAGTGTTGTGTGAATTTTTGTGATTTTTGGGGTTCGTTTGGACATTTTTATGCATTAACTGAGTTTTCCATGCATTTATGTGCATAATTCAAATTTGAACTACATGCACATGCTCCATTGCATATAAATTGGTTGAAAAATCAAATATGTGTCCGTGGGTGCATGCTTAGGTCCCATGCAAGAAATGGGAATGAATTTCAAACCACGGGGCACCGTTGATTGCTGGCAAAACATTGAGATGCCTGGTTTTTGAAATCTAGTAAATCCAAAACTCGTCTGAAATTCATGAAACTTGGCATGTTATCATGGAGCGGCATCAGCATGCCGTGGTACAAATTTTGTCCCATTTGGGGCAGGTTTGGGTATATGCTTCTCACAAACCGGAGCTTCTCACAACAAGCATGATGGTTTTGGGTAGGGAACGTCCCACCAGTGGGGCGAAACGATATCCATTGCCTCTTATTGCTTTCAAATTTTTTGCTCGTGTCAACATAGAACAACAGGAGTGTTGTGTGAATTTTTGTAATTTTTCGGGGTTCGTTTGGACATTTTAATGCATTAACTGAGTTTTCAATGCATTTATGTGCATAATTCAAATTTGAACTGCATGCACATGCTCCAGTGCATATAAATTGGTTGAAAAATCAAATATGTGTCCTTGGGTGCGTGCTTAGGTACCATGCAAGAAATGGCAATGAATTTCAAACACCGGGGCACCGTTGATTGCCGGCAAAACATTGAGATGCCTGGTTTTTAAATTCTAGTAAATCCAAAACTCGTCTGAAATTCATGAAACTTGGCATGCTATCATGGAGCGGCATCAACATGCCGTGGTACTAATTTTGTCCCATTTGGGGCAGGTTTGGGTATAGGCTCCTCACAAACCGGAGCTTCTCACAACAAGCATGATGGTTTTCGGTAGGGAACGTCCCACCTTTGTGGACGAAACGATATCCATTGCCTCTTATATCTTTCAATTTTTTTTCTCGTGTCAACATAGAACAATAGGATTGTTGTATAATTTTTTGTGATTTTTGGGGTTCGTTTAGACATTTTTATGCATTAACTGAGTTTTCCATGCATTTATGTGCATAATTTAAATTTGAAGTACATGCAGATGCTCCAGTGCATATAAATTGGTTGAAAAATCAAATCTGTGTCCTTGGGTGCATGCTTAGGTCCCATGCAAGAAATGGGAATGAATTTCAAACACCGGCGCACCGTTGATTGCCGGCAAAACAATTAGGTGCCTGGTTTTTAAATTCCAGTAAACCCAAAACTTGTTTGAAATTCATGAAACTTGCCATTCTATCATGGAGCGGCATCAACATGCCGTGGTACAAATTTTGTCCCATTTGGGGCAGCTTTGGGTATATTCTTCTCACAACAAGCATGATGGTATTTGGTAGGGAACGTCCCACCTTTGGGGACGAAACGATATCCATTGCCTCTTATTGCTTTCAATTTTTTTGCTCGTGTCAACATAGAACAACAGGAGTGTTGTGTGAATTTTTGTGATTTTTGGGGTTCGTTTGGACATTTTTATGCATTAACTGAGTTTTCCATGCATTTATGTGCATAATTCAAATTTGAACTACATGCACATGCTCCATTGCATATAAATTGGTTGAAAAATCAAATATGTGTCCGTGGGTGCATGCTTAGGTCCCATGCAAGAAATGGGAATGAATTTCTAACCACGGGGCACCGTTGATTGCTGGCAAAACATTGAGATGCCTGGTTTTTGAAATCTAGTAAATCCAAAACTTGTCTGAAATTCATGAAACTTGGCATGCTATCATGGAGCGGCATCAGCATGCCGTGGTACAAATTTTGTCCCATTTGGGGTAGGTTTGGGTATATGCTTCTCACAAACCGGAGCTTCTCACAACAAGCATGATGGTTTTGGGTAGGGAACGTCCCACCAGTGGGGCGAAACGATATCCATTGCCTCTTATTGCTTTCAAATTTTTTGCTCGTGTCAACATAGAACAACAGGAGTGTTGTGTGAATTTTTGTGATTTTTCGGGGTTCGTTTGGACATTTTAATGCATTAACAGAGTTTTCAATGCATTTATGTGCATAATTCAAATTTGAACTGCATGCACATGCTCCAGTGCATATAAATTGGTTGAAAAATCAAATATGTGTCCTTGGGTGCGTGCTTAGGTACCATGCAAGAAATGGCAATGAATTTCAAACACCGGGGCACCGTTGATTGCCGGCAAAACATTGAGATGCCTGGTTTTTAAATTCTAGTAAATCCAAAACTCGTCTGAAATTCATGAAACTTGGCATGCTATCATGGAGCGGCATCAACATGCCGTGGTACAAATTTTGTCCCACTTGGGGCAGGTTTGGGTATAGGCTCCTCACAAACCGGAGCTTCTCACAACAAGCATGATGCTTTTCGGTAGGGAACGTCCCACCTTTGGGGACGAAACGATATCCATTGCCTCTTATTTCTTTCAAATTTTTTTCTCGTGTCAACATAGAACAATAGGAGTGTTGTATAATTTTTTGTGATTTTTGGGGTTCGTTTAGACATTTTTATGCATTAACTGAGTTTTCCATGCATTTATGTGCATAATTTAAATTTGAAGTACATGCACATGCTCCAGTGCATATAAATTGGTTGAAAAATCAAATCTGTGTCCTTGGGTGCATGCTTAGGTCCCATGCAAGAAATGGGAATGAATTTCAAACACCGGCGCACCGTTGATTGCCGGCAAAACAATTAGGTGCCTGGTTTTTAAATTCCAGTAAATCCAAAACTTGTTTGAAATTCATGAAACTTGGCATTTTATCATGGAGCGGCATCAACACGTCGTGGTACAAATTTTGTCCCATTTGGGGCAGCTTTGGGTCTATTCTTCTCACAACAAGCATGATGGTATTCGGTAGGGAACGTCCCACCTTTGGGGACGAAACGATATCCATTGCCTCTTATTGCTTTCAATTTTTTTGCTCGTGTCAACATAGAACAACAGGAGTGTTGTGTGAATTTTTGTGATTTTTGGGGTTCGTTTGGACATTTTTATGCATTAACTGAGTTTTCCATGCATTTATGTGCATAATTCAAATTTGAACTACATGCACATGCTCCATTGCATATAAATTGGTTGAAAAATCAAATATGTGTCCGTGGGTGCATGCTTAGGTCCCATGCAAGAAATGGGAATGAATTTCAAACCACGGGGCACCGTTGATTGCTGGCAAAACATTGAGATGCCTGGTTTTTGAAATCTAGTAAATCCAAAACTCGTCTGAAATTCATGAAACTTGGCATGCTATCATGGAGCGGCATCAGCATGCCGTGGTACAAATTTTGTCCCATTTGGGGCAGGTTTGGGTATATGCTTCTCACAAACCGGAGCTTCTCACAACAAGCATGATGGTTTTGGGTAGGGAACGTCCCACCAGTGGGGCGAAACGATATCCATTGCCTCTTATTGCTTTCAAATTTTTTGCTCGTGTCAACATAGAACAACAGGAGTGTTGTGTGAATTTTTGTGATTTTTCGGGGTTCGTTTGGACATTTTAATGCATTAACTGAGTTTTCAATGCATTTATGTGCATAATTCAAATTTGAACTGCATGCACATGCTCCAGTGCATATAAATTGGTTGAAAAATCAAATATGTGTCCTTGGGTGCGTGCTTAGGTACCATGCAAGAAATGGCAATGAATTTCAAACACCGGGGCACCGTTGATTGCCGGCAAAACATTGAGATGCCTGGTTTTTAAATTCTAGTAAATCCAAAACTCGTCTGAAATTCATGAAACTTGGCATGCTATCATGGAGCGGCATCAACATGCCGTGGTACAAATTTTGTCCCATTTGGGGCAGGTTTGGGTATAGGCTCCTCACAAACCGGAGCTTCTCACAACAAGCATTATGGTTTTCGGTAGGGAACGTCCCACCTTTGGGGACGAAACGATATCCATTGCCTCTTATTTCTTTCAAATTTTTTTCTCGTGTCAACATAGAACAATAGGAGTGTTGTATAATTTTTTGTGATTTTTGGGGTTCGTTTAGACATTTTTATGCATTAACTGAGTTTTCCATGCATTTATGTGCATAATTTAAATTTGAAGTACATGCAGATGCTCCAGTGCATATAAATTGGTTGAAAAATCAAATATGTGTCCTTGGGTGCATGCTTAGGTCCCATGCAAGAAATGGGAATGAATTTCAAACACCGGCACACCGTTGATTGCCGGAAAACAATTAGGTGCCTGGTTTTTAAATTCCAGTAAATCCAAAACTTGTTTGAAATTCATGAAACTTGGCATTCTATCATGGAGCGGCATCAACATGCCGTGGTACAAATTTTGTCCCATTTGGGGCAGCTTTGGGTATATTCTTCTCACAACAAGCATGATGGTATTCGGTAGGGAACGTCCCACCTTTGGGGACGAAACGATATCCATTGCCTCTTATTGCTTTCAATTTTTTTGCTCGTGTCAACATAGAACAACAGGAGTGTTGTGTGAATTTTTGTGATTTTTGGGGTTCGTTTGGACATTTTTATGCATTAACTGAGTTTTCCATGCATTTATGTGCATAATTCAAATTTGAACTACATGCACATGCTCCATTGCATATAAATTGGTTGAAAAATCAAATATGTGTCCGTGGGTGCATGCTTAGGTCCCATGCAAGAAATGGGAATGAATTTCAAACCACGAGGCAGCGTTGATTGCTGGCAAAACATTGAGATGCCTGGTTTTTGAAATCTAGTAAATCCAAAACTCGTCTGAAATTCATGAAACTTGGCATGCTATCATGGAGCGGCATCAGCATGCCGTGGTACAAATTTTGTCCCATTTGGGGCAGGTTTGGGTATATGCTTCTCACAAACCGGAGCTTCTCACAACAAGCATGATGGTTTTGGGTAGGGAACGTCCCACCAGTGGGGCGAAACGATATCCATTGCCTCTTATTGCTTTCAAATTTTTTGCTCGTGTCAACATAGAACAACAGGAGTGTTGTGTGAATTTTTGTGATTTTTCGGGGTTCGTTTGGACATTTTAATGCATTAACTGAGTTTTCAATGCATTTATGTGCATAATTCAAATTTGAACTGCATGCACATGCTCCAGTGCATATAAATTGGTTGAAAAATCAAATATGTGTCCTTGGGTGCGTGCTTAGGTACCATGCAAGAAATGGCAATGAATTTCAAACACCGGGGCACCGTTGATTGCCGGCAAAACATTGAGATGCCTGGTTTTTAAATTCTAGTAAATCCAAAACTCGTCTGAAATTCATGAAACTTGGCATGCTATCATGGAGCGGCATCAACATGCCGTGGTACAAATTTTGTCCCATTTGGGGCAGGTTTGGGTATAGGCTCCTCACAAACCGGAGCTTCTCACAACAAGCATGATGGTTTTCGGTAGGGAACGTCCCACCTTTGGGGACGAAACGATATCCATTGCCTCTTATATCTTTCAAATTTTTTTCTCGTGTCAACATAGAACAATAGGATTGTTGTATAATTTTTTGTGATTTTTGGGGTTCGTTTAGACATTTTTATGCATTAACTGAGTTTTCCATGCATTTATGTGCATAATTTAAATTTGAAGTACATGCACATGCTCCAGTGCATATAAATTGGTTGAAAAATCAAATATGTGTCCTTGGGTGCATGCTTAGGTCCCATGCAAGAAATGGGAATGAATTTCAACACCGGCGCACCGTTGATTGCCGGCAAAACAATTAGGTGCCTGGTTTTTAAATTCCAGTAAACCCAAAACTTGTTTGAAATTCATGAAACTTGCCATTCTATCATGGAGCGGCATCAACCTGCCGTGGTACAAATTTTGTCCCATTTGGGGCAGCTTTGGGTATATTCTTCTCACAACAAGCATGATGGTATTTGGTAGGGAACGTCCCACCTTTGGGGACGAAACGATATCCATTGCCTCTTATTGCTTTCAATTTTTTTGCTCGTGTCAACATAGAACAACAGGAGTGTTGTGTGAATTTTTGTGATTTTTGGGGTTCGTTTGGACATTTTTATGCATTAACTGAGTTTTCCATGCATTTATGTGCATAATTCAAATTTGAACTACATGCACATGCTCCATTGCATATAAATTGGTTGAAAAATCAAATATGTGTCCGTGGGTGCATGCTTAGGTCCCATGCAAGAAATGGGAATGAATTTCTAACCACGGGGCACCGTTGATTGCTGGCAAAACATTGAGATGCCTGGTTTTTGAAATCTAGTAAATCCAAAACTCGTCTGAAATTCATGAAACTTGGCATGCTATCATGGAGCGGCATCAGCATGCCGTGGTACAAATTTTGTCCCATTTGGGGCAGGTTTGGGTATATGCTTATCACAAACCGGAGCTTCTCACAACAAGCATGATGGTTTTGGGTAGGGAACGTCCCACCAGTGGGGCGAAACGATATCCATTGCCTCTTATTGCTTTCAAATTTTTTGCTCGTGTCAACATAGAACAACAGGAGTGTTGTGTGAATTTTTGTGATTTTTCGGGGTTCGTTTGGACATTTTAATGCATTAACTGAGTTTTCAATGCATTTATGTGCATAATTCAAATTTGAACTGCATGCACATGCTCCAGTGCATATAAATTGGTTGAAAAATCAAATATGTGTCCTTGGGTGCGTGCTTAGGTACCATGCAAGAAATGGCAATGAATTTCAAACACCGGGGCACCGTTGATTGCCGGCAAAACATTGAGATGCCTGGTTTTTAAATTCTAGTAAATCCAAAACTCGTCTGAAATTCATCAAACTTGGCATGCTATCATGGAGCGGCATCAACATGCCGTGGTACTAATTTTGTCCCATTTGGGGCAGGTTTGGGTATAGGCTCCTCACAAACCGGAGCTTCTCACAACAAGCATGATGGTTTTTGGTAGGGAACGTCCCACCTTTGGGGACGAAACGATATCCATTGCCTCTTATTTCTTTCAAATTTTTTTCTCGTGTCAACATAGAACAATAGGATTGTTGTATAATTTTTTGTGATTTTTGGGGTTCGTTTAGACATTTTTATGCATTAACTGAGTTTTCCATGCATTTATGTGCATAATTTAAATTTGAAGTACATGCACATGCTCCAGTGCATATAAATTGGTTGAAAAATCAAATCTGTGTCCTTGGGTGCATGCTTAGGTCCCATGCAAGAAATGGGAATGAATTTCAAACACCGGCGCACCGTTGATTGCCGGCAAAACAATTAGGTGCCTGGTTTTTAAATTCCAGTAAACCCAAAACTTGTTTGAAGTTCATGAAACTTGCCATTCTATCATGGAGCGGCATCAACCTGCCGTGGTACAAATTTTGTCCCATTTGGGGCAGCTTTGGGTATATTCTTCTCACAACAAGCATGATGGTATTTGGTAGGGAACGTCCCACCTTTGGGGACGAAACGATATCCATTGCCTCTTATTGCTTTCAATTTTTTTGCTCGTGTCAACATAGAACAACAGGAGTGTTGTGTGAATTTTTGTGATTTTTGGGGTTCGTTTGGACATTTTTATGCATTAACTGAGTTTTCCATGCATTTATGTGCATAATTCAAATTTGAACTACATGCAGATGCTCCATTGCATATAAATTGGTTGAAAAATCAAATATGTGTCCGTGGGTGCATGCTTAGGTCCCATGCAAGAAATGGGAATGAATTTCAAACCACGGGGCACCGTTGATTGCTGGCAAAACATTGAGATGCCTGGTTTTTGAAATCTAGTAAATCCAAAACTCGTCTGAAATTCATGAAACTTGGCATGCTATCATGGAGCGGCATCAGCATGCCGTGGTACAAATTTTGTCCCATTTGGGGCAGGTTTGGGTATATGCTTCTCACAAACCGGAGCTTCTCACAACAAGCATGATGGTTTTGGGTAGGGAACGTCCCACCAGTGGGGCGAAACGATATCCATTGCCTCTTATTGCTTTCAAATTTTTTGCTCGTGTCAACATAGAACAACAGGAGTGTTGTGTGAATTTTTGTGATTTTTCGGGGTTCGTTTGGACATTTTAATGCATTAACTGAGTTTTCAATGCATTTATGTGCATAATTCAAATTTGAACTGCATGCACATGCTCCAGTGCATATAAATTGGTTGAAAAATGAAATATGTGTCCTTGGGTGCGTGCTTAGGTACCATGCAAGAAATGGCAATGAATTTCAAACACCGGGGCACCGTTGATTGCCGGCAAAACATTGAGATGCCTGGTTTTTAAATTCTAGTAAATCCAAAACTCGTCTGAAATTCATGAAACTTGGCATGCTATCATGGAGCGGCATCAACATGCCGTGGTACAAATTTTGTCCCATTTGGGGCAGGTTTGGGTATAGGCTCCTCACAAACCGGAGCTTCTCACAACAAGCATGATGGTTTTCGGTAGGGAACGTCCCACCTTTGGGGACGAAACGATATCCATTGCCTCTTATTTCTTTCAAATTTTTTTCTCGTGTCAACATAGAACAATAGGATTGTTGTATAATTTTTTGAGATTTTTGGGGTTCGTTTAGACATTTTTATGCATTAACTGAGTTTTCCATGCATTTATGTGCATAATTTAAATTTGAAGTACATGCACATGCTCCAGTGCATATAAATTGGTTGAAAAATCAAATATGTGTCCTTGGGTGCATGCTTAGGTCCCATGCAAGAAATGGGAATGAATTTCAAACACCGGCGCACCGTTGATTGCCGGCAAAACAATTAGGTGCCTGGTTTTTAAATTCTAGTAAACCCAAAACTTGTTTGAAATTCATGAAACTTGGCATTCTATCATGGAGCGGCATCAACATGCCGTGGTACAAATTTTGTCCCATTTGGGGCAGCTTTGGGTATATTCTTCTCACAACAAGCATGATGGTATTCGGTAGGGAACGTCCCACCTTTGGGGACGAAACGATATCCATTGCCTCTTATTGCTTTCAATTTTTTTGCTCGTGTCAACATAGAACAACAGGAGTGTTGTGTGAATTTTTGTGATTTTTGGGGTTCGTTTGGACATTTTTATGCATTAACTGAGTTTTCCATGCATTTATGTGCATAATTCAAATTTGAACTACATGCACATGCTCCATTGCATATAAATTGGTTGAAAAATCAAATATGTGTCCGTGGGTGCATGCTTAGGTCCCATGCAAGAAATGGGAATGAATTTCAAACCACGGGGCACCGTTGATTGCTGGCAAAACATTGAGATGCCTGGTTTTTGAAATCTAGTAAATCCAAAACTCGTCTGAAATTCATGAAACTTGGCATGTTATCATGGAGCGGCATCAGCATGCCGTGGTACAAATTTTGTCCCATTTGGGGCAGGTTTGGGTATATGCTTCTCACAAACCGGAGCTTCTCACAACAAGCATGATGGTTTTGGGTAGGGAACGTCCCACCAGTGGGGCGAAACGATATCCATTGCCTCTTATTGCTTTCAAATTTTTTGCTCGTGTCAACATAGAACAACAGGAGTGTTGTGTGAATTTTTGTAATTTTTCGGGGTTCGTTTGGACATTTTAATGCATTAACTGAGTTTTCAATGCATTTATGTGCATAATTCAAATTTGAACTGCATGCACATGCTCCAGTACATATAAATTGGTTGAAAAATCAAATATGTGTCCTTGGGTGCGTGCTTAGGTACCATGCAAGAAATGGCAATGAATTTCAAACACCGGGGCACCGTTGATTGCCGGCAAAACATTGAGATGCCTGGTTTTTAAATTCTAGTAAATCCAGAACTCGTCTGAAATTCATGAAACTTGGCATGCTATCATGGAGCGGCATCAACATGCCGTGGTACAAATTTTGTCCCATTTGGGGCAGGTTTGGGTATAGGCTCCTCGCAAACCGGAGCTTCTCACAACAAGCATGATGGTTTTCGGTAGGGAACGTCCCACCTTTGGGGACGAAACGATATCCATTGCCTCTTATATCTTTCAAATTTTTTTCTCGTGTCAACATAGAACAATAGGATTGTTGTATAATTTTTTGTGATTTTTGGGGTTCGTTTAGACATTTTTATGCATTAACTGAGTTTTCCATGCATTTATGTGCATAATTTAAATTTGAAGTACATGCACATGCTCCAGTGCATATAAATTGGTTGAAAAATCAAATCTGTGTCCTTGGGTGCATGCTTAGGTCCCATGCAAGAAATGGGAATGAATTTCAAACACCGGCGCACCGTTGATTGCCGGCAAAACAATTAGGTGTCTGGTTTTTAAATTCCAGTAAACCCAAAACTTGTTTGAAATTCATGAAACTTGGCATTCTATCATGGAGCGGCATCAGCATGCCGTGGTACAAATTTTGTCCCATTTGGGGCAGCTTTGGGTATATTCTTCTCACAACAAGCATGATGGTATTTGGTAGGGAACGTCCCACCTTTGGGGACGAAACGATATCCATTGCCTCTTATTGCTTTCAATTTTTTTGCTTGTGTCAACATAGAACAACAGGAGTGTTGTGTGAATTTTTGTGATTTTTGGGGTTCGTTTGGACATTTTTATGCATTAACTGAGTTTTCCATGCATTTATGTGCATAATTCAAATTTGAACTACATGCACATGCTCCATTGCATATAAATTGGTTGAAAAATCAAATATGTGTCCGTGGGTGCATGCTTAGGTCCCATGCAAGAAATGGGAATGAATTTCTAACCACGGGGCACCGTTGATTGCTGGCAAAACATTGAGATGCCTGGTTTTTGAAATCTAGTAAATCCAAAACTCGTCTGAAATTCATGAAACTTGGCATGCTATCATGGAGCGGCATCAGCATGCCGTGGTACAAATTTTTTCCCATTTGGGGCAGGTTTGGGTATATGCTTCCCACAAACCGGAGCTTCTCACAACAAGCATGATGGTTTTGGGTAGGGAACGTCCCACCAGTGGGGCGAAACGATATCCATTGCCTCTTATTGCTTTCAAATTTTTTGCTCGTGTCAACATAGAACAACAGGAGTGTTGTGTGAGTTTTTGTGATTTTTCGGGGTTCGTTTGGACATTTTAATGCATTAACTGAGTTTTCAATGCATTTATGTGCATAATTCAAATTTGAACTGCATGCACATGCTCCAGTGCATATAAATTGGTTGAAAAATCAAATATGTGTCCTTGGGTGCGTGCTTAGGTACCATGCAAGAAATGGCAATGAATTTCAAACACCGGGGCACCGTTGATTGCCGGCAAAACATTGAGATGCCTGGTTTTTAAATTCTAGTAAATCCAAAACTCGTCTGAAATTCATGAAACTTGGCATGCTATCATGGAGCGGCATCAACATGCCGTGGTACAAATTTTGTCCCATTTGGGGCAGGTTTGGGTATAGGCTCCTCACAAACCGGAGCTTCTCACAACAAGCATGATGGTTTTCGGTAGGGAACGTCCCACCTTTGGGGACGAAACGATATCCATTGCCTCTTATTTCTTTCAAATATTTTTCTCGTGTCAACATAGAACAATAGGATTGTTGTATAATTTTTTGTGATTTTTGGGGTTCGTTTAGACATTTTTATGCATTAACTGAGTTTTCCATGCATTTATGTGCATAATTTAAATTTGAAGTACATGCAGATGCTCCAGTGCATATAAATTGGTTGAAAAATCAAATCTGTGTCCTTGGGTGCATGCTTAGGTCCCATGCAAGAAATGGGAATGAATTTCAAACACCGGCGCACCGTTGATTGCCGGCAAAACAATTAGGTGCCTGGTTTTTAAATTCTAGTAAACCCAAAACTTGTTTGAAATTCATGAAACTTGGAATTCTATCATGGAGCGGCATCAACATGCCGTGGTACAAATTTTGTCCCATTTGGGGCAGCTTTGGGTATATTCTTCTCACAACAAGCATGATGGTATTCGGTAAGCAACGTCCCACCTTTGGGGACGAAACGATATCCATTGCCTCTTATTGCTTTCAATTTTTTTGCTCGTGTCAACATAGAACAACAGGAGTGTTGTGTGAATTTTTGTAATTTTTGGGGTTCGTTTGGACATTTTTGTGCATTAACTGAGTTTTCCATGCATTTATGTGCATAATTCAAATTTGAACTACATGCACATGCTCCATTGCATATAAATTGGTTGAAAAATCAAATATGTGTCCGTGGGTGCATGCTTAGGTCCCATGCAAGAAATGGGAATGAATTTCAAACCACGGGGCACCGTTGATTGCTGGCAAAACATTGAGATGCCTGGTTTTTGAAATCTAGTAAATCCAAAACTCGTCTCAAATTCATGAAACTTGGCATGTTATCATGGAGCGGCATCAGCATGCCGTGGTACAAATTTTGTCCCATTTGGGGCAGGTTTGGGTATATGCTTCTCACAAACCGGAGCTTCTCACAACAAGCATGATGGTTTTGGGTAGGGAACGTCCCACCAGTGGGGCGAAACGATATCCATTGCCTCTTATTGCTTTCAAATTTTTTGCTCGTGTCAACATAGAACAACAGGAGTGTTGTGTGAATTTTTGTGATTTTTCGGGGTTCGTTTGGACATTTTAATGCATTAACTGAGTTTTCAATGCATTTATGTGCATAATTCAAATTTGAACTGCATGCACATGCTCCAGTGCATATAAATTGGTTGAAAAATCAAATATGTGTCCTTGGGTGCGTGCTTAGGTACCATGCAAGAAATGGCAATGAATTTCAAACACCGGGGCACCGTTGATTGCCGGCAAAACATTGAGATGCCTGGTTTTTAAATTCTAGTAAATCCAAAACTCGTCTGAAATTCATGAAACTTGGCATGCTATCATGGAGCGGCATCAACATGCCGTGGTACAAATTTTGTCCCATTTGGGGCAGGTTTGGGTATAGGCTCCTCACAAACCGGAGCTTCTCACAACAAGCATGATGGTTTTCGGTAGGGAACGTCCCACCTTTAGGGACGAAACGATATCCATTGCCTCTTATTTCTTTCAAATTTTTTTCTCGTGTCAACATAGAACAATAGGAGTGTTGTATAATTTTTTGTGATTTTTGGGGTTCGTTTAGACTTTTTTATGCATTAACTGAGTTTTCCATGCATTTATGTGCATAATTTAAATTTGAAGTACATGCACATGCTCCAGTGCATATAAATTGGTTGAAAAATCAAATATGTGTCCTTGGGTGCATGCTTAGGTCCCATGCAAGAAATGGGAATGAATTTCAAACACCGGCGCACCGTTGATTGCCGGCAAAACAATTAGGTGCCTGGTTTTTAAATTCTAGTAAACCCAAAACTTGTTTGAAATTCATGAAACTTGGCATTCTATCATGGAGCGGCATCAACATGCCGTGGTACAAATTTTGTCCCATTTGGGGTAGCTTTGGCTATATGCTTCTCACAAACCGGAGCTTCTCACAACAAGCATGATGGTTTTCGGTAGGGAACGTCCCACCTTTGGGGACGAAACGATATCCATTGCCTTTTATTGCTTTCAATTTTTTTGCTCGTGTCAACATAGAACAACAGGAGTGTTGTGTGAATTTTTGTGATTTTTCGGGGTTCGGTTGAACATTTTTATGCATTAACCAAGTTTTCCATGCATTTGTGTGCATAATTCAAATTTGAACTACATGCACATGCTCCATTGCATATAAATTGGTTGAAAAATCAAATATGTGTCCTTGGGTGCATGCTGAGGTCCCATGCAAGAAATGGGAATGAATTTCAAACCCCGGGGTAGCGTTGATTGCCGGCAAAACATTGAGATGCCTGGTTTTTAAATTCTAGTAAATCCAAAACTCGTCTGAAATTCATGAAACTTGGCATGCTATCATGGAGCGCATCAACATGCCGTTGTACAAATTTTGTCCCATTTGGGGCAGGTTTGGGTATATGCTTCTCACAAACCGGACCTTCTCACAACAAGCATGATGGTTTTGGGTAGGGAACGTCCCACCAGTGGGGCGAAACGATATCCATTGCCTCTTATTGCTTTCAAATTTTTTGCTCGTGTCAACAGACAACAACAGGAGTGTTGTGTGAATTTTTGTGATTTTTTGGGGTTCGTTTGGACATTTTTATGCATTAACTGAGTTTTCAATGCATCTATGTGCATAATTCAAATTTGAACTGCGTGCACACGCTCCAGTGCATATGAATTGGTTGAAAAATCAAATATGTGTCCTTGGGTGCGTGCTTAGGTACCATGCAAGAAATGGCAATGAATTTGAAACACTGGGGCACCGTTGATTGGCGGCAAAACATTGAGATGCCTGGTTTTTAAATTCTAGTAAATCCAAAACTCGTCTGAAATTCATGAAACTTGGCATGCTATCATGGAGCGGCATCAACATGCCGTGGTACAAACTTTGTCCCATTTTGGGCCGGTTTGGGTATATGCTTCTCACAAACCGGAGCTTGTCACAACAAGCATGATGGTTTTCGGTAGGGAACGTTCCACCTTTGGGGACGAAACGATATCCATTGCCTCTTATTGCTTTCAATTTTTTTTCTCATGTCAACATAGAACAATAGGAGTGTTGTGTGAATTTTTGTGATTTTTCGGGGTTCGTTTGGATATTTTTATGCATTAACTGAGTTTTCAATGCATTTATGTGCATAATTCAAATTTGAACTACATGCACATGCTCCAGTGCATATAAATTGGTTGAAAAATCAAATATGTGTCCTTGGGTGCACGCTTAGGTCCTATGCAAGAAATGGGAATGAATTTCAAAGACGGGGGCACCGTTGATTGCCGGCAAAACATTGAGATGCCTGGTTTTTAAATTCTAGTAAATCCAAAACTCGTCTGAAATTCATGAAACTTGGCATGCTATCATGGAGCGGCATCAACATGCCGTGGTTCAAATTTTGTCCCATTTGGGGCAGGTTTGGGTATATGTTTCTGACAGACCGGAGTTTCTGACAACAAGCATGATGGTTTTCGGTAGGGAACGTCCCACCTTTGGGGACGAAACGATATCCATTGCCTCTTATTGCTTTCATTTTTTTTCTCATGTCAACATAGAACAACAGGTGTGTTGTGTGATTTTTTGTGATTTTTCGGGGTTCGTTTGGACATCATATGCATTAACTGAGTTTTCAATGCATTTATGTGCATAACTCAAATTTCAACTACATGCACATGCTCCAGTGCATATAAATTGGTTCAAAAATCAAATATGTGTGCTTGGGTGCATGCTTAGGTCCCATGCAAGAAATGGGAATGAATTTCAAACACCGCGGCACCATTGATTGCCGGTAAAACATTGAGATGCGTGGTTTTTAAATTCTAGTAAATCCAAAACTCGTCTGAAATTCATGAAACTTGGCATGCTATCATGGAGCGGCATCAACATGCCGTGGTACTAATTTTGTCCCATTTGGGGCAGGTTTGGGTATATGCTTCTCACATACCGGTGCTTCTCACAACAAGCATGATGGTTTTCGGTAGGGAACATCCCACCTTTTGGGGCGAAACGATATCCATTGCCACTTATTGCTTTCAAATTTTTTGCCCCTGTCAACATAGAACAACAGGAGTGTTGTGTGAATTTTTGTGAATTTCCGGGGTTCGTTTGGACATTTTTATGCATTAACTGAGTTTTCAATGCGTTTTATGTGCATACTTCAAATTTGAACTACATGCACATGCTCTAGTGCATATAAATTGGTTGAAAAAACTAATCTGTGTCCTTGGGTGCATGCTTAGGTCCCATGCAAGAAAGGGGAATGAATTTCAAACACCGGGGCACCGTTGATTGCCGGCAAAACATTGAGATGCCTGGTTTTTAAATTCTAGTAAATCCAAACCTCGTCTGAAATTCTTGAAACTTGGCATTCTATCATGGAGCGGCATCAACATGCCGTGGTACAAATTTTGTCCCATTCTCGGTTGGTTTAGGTATATGCTTCTCACAAACCGGAGCTTCTCACAACAAGCATGATGGTTTTCGGTAGGGAAGGTCCCACCTTTGGGGACGAAATGATATCCATTGCCTCTTATTGCTTTCAATTTTATTCTCGTGTCAATATAGAACAACAGGAGTGTTGTGTGAATTTTTGTGCTTTTCGGGGTTCGTTTGGACATTTTTATGCATTAACTAAGTTTTCAATGCATTTATGTGCATAATTCAAATTTGAACAACATGCACATGCTCCAGTGCATATAAATTGGTTGAAAAATCAAATTTGTGTCCTTGGGTGCATTATTAGGTCCCATGCAAGAAATGGGAATGAATTTCAAACACCGGGGCACCGTTGATTGCCAGCAAAACATTGAGATGCCTGGTTTTTAAATTCTAGTAAATCAAAACTCGTTTGAAATTCATGAAACATGGCATGCTGTCATGGATCGGCATCAACATGGCGTGGTACAAATTTTGTCCCATTTGGGGCAGGTTTGGGTATATGCTTCTGACAGACCGGAGCTTCTGACGACAAGAATGATGGTTTTCGGTAGGGAATGTCCCACCTTTCGCGACGAAACGATATCCATTGCCTCTTATTGCTTTCAATTTTTTTTCTCATGTCAACATAGAACAACAGGACTGTTGTGTGATTTTTTGTGATTTTTCGGGGTTCGTTTGGACATTTTTATGCATTAACTGAGTTTTCAATGCATTTATGTGCATAACTCAAATTTGAACTACATGCACATGCTCTAGTGCATATAAATTGGTTCAAAAATCAAATATGTGTCCTTGGGTGCATGCTTAGGTCCCATGCAAGAAACGGGAATGAATTTCAAACACCGGGGCACCGTTGATTGCCGGCAAAACATTGAGATGCCTGTTTTTTAAATTCTAATAAATCCAAAACTCGTCTCAAATTCATGAAACTTGGCATGCTATCATGGAGCGGCATGAACATGCCGTCGTACAAATTTTTTCCCATTCGGGGCAGGTTTGGGTATATGCTTCTCACAAACCAGATCTTCTCACAACAAGCATGATGGTTTTCGGTAGGGAACGTCCCACCTTTGGGGACAAAACGATATTCATTGCCTCTTATTGCTTTCAATTTTTTTCTCGTGCCAACATAGAACAACAGGAGTGTTGTGTGAAGTTTTGTGATTTTTCGGGGTTCGTTTGGACATTTTTATGCATTAACTGAGTTTTTAATGCATTTATGTGCATAATTCAAATTTGAACTACATGCACATGCTCCAGTGCAAATAAATTGGTTGAAAAATCAAATCTGTGTCCTTGGGTGCATTCTTAGGTCCCATGCAAGAAATGGGAATTAATTTCAAACACCGGGGCACCGTTGATTGCTGCAAAACATTGAGATGCCTGGTTTTTAAATTATAGTAAATCCAAAACTCGTCTGAAATTCATGAAACTTGGCATGCTGTCATGGAGCGCCATCAACATGGCGTGGTACAAATTTTGTCCCATCTGGGGCAAGTTTGGGTATATGCTTCTCACAAACCGGAGCTTCTCACAACAAGCATGATGGTTTTCGGTAGGGAACGTCCCACCTTTGGGGACGAAACGATATCCATTGCCCCTTATTGCTTTCAAAAAATTTTCTCGTGTCAACATAGAACAACAGGAGTGTGGTGTGAATTTTTGTGATTTTTCGGGGTTCGTTTGGACATTTTTATGCATTAACTGAGTTTTCAATGCATTTATGTGCATAACTCAAATTTGAACTACATGCACATGCTCCAGTGCATATAAATTTGTTGAAAAATCAAATCTGTGTCTTTGGGTGCATTATTAGGCCCCATGCAAGAAATAGAAATGAATTTCAAACACCGGGGCACCGTTGATTGCCAGCAAAACATTGAGATGCCTGGTTTTTAAATTCTAGTAAATCCAAAACTCGTCTGAAATTCATGAAACTTGGCATGCTGTCATGGAGCGGCATCAACATGGCGTGGTACAAATTTTGTCCCATTTGGGGCACGTTTGGGTATATGCTTCTGACAGACCGGAGCTTCTGACAACAAGCATGATGGTTTTCGGTAGGGAACGTCCCACCTTTGGGGACGAAACGATATCCATTGCCTCTTATTGCTTTCAATTTTTTTTCTCATGTCAACATAGAACAACAGGAGTGTTGTGTGATTTTTTGTGATTTTACGAGGTTCGTTTGGACATTTTTATGCATTAAGTGAGTTTTCAGTGCATTTATGTGCATAACTCAAATTTGAACTACATGCACATGCTCCAGTGCATATAAATTGGTTCAAAAATCAAATATGTGTCCTTGGGTGCATGCTTAGGTCCCATGCAAGAAATGGGAATGAATTTCAAACACCGGGGCACCGTTGATTCCCGGCAAAACATTGAGATGCCTGGTTTTTAAATTCTAGTAAATCCAAAACTCGCGTGAAATTCATGAAACTTGGCATGCTATCATGGAGCGGCATCAACATGTCGTCGTACAAATTTTGTCCCATTCGGGGCAGGTTTGGGTATATCCTTCTCACAAACCAGAGCTTCTCACAACAAGCATGATGGTTTTCGGTAGGGAACGTCCCACCTTTGGGGACGAAACGATATCCATTGCCTCTTATTGCTTTCAAATTTTTTTCTCGTGTCAACATAGAACAACAGGAGTGTTGTGTGAAGTTTTGTGATTTTTCGGGGTTCGTTTGGACATTTTTATGCATTAACTGAGTTTTTAAAGCATTTATGTGCATAATTCAAATTTGAACTACATGCACATGCTCCAGTGCATATAAATTGGTTAAAAATCAAATATGTGTCCTTGGGTGCATTCTTAGGTCCCATGCAAGAAATGGGAATGAATTTCAAACATCGGGGCACCGTTGATTGCCGGCAAAATGTTGAGATGGCTGGTTTTTAAATTCTATTAAATTCAAAACTCGTCTGAAATTCATGAAACTTGGCATGCTGTCATGGAGCGGCATCAACATGGCATGGTACAAATTTTGTCCCATCTGGGGCAGGTTTGGGTATATGCTTCTCACAAACCGGAGGTTCTCACAACAAGCATGATGGTTTTCGGTAGGGAACGTCCCACCTTTGGGGACGAAACGATATCCATTGCCTCTTATTGCTTTCAAATTTTTTGCCCGTGTCAACATAGAACAACATGAGTGTTGTGTGAATTTTTGTGATTTTTCGGGGTTCGTTTGGACATTTTTATGCATTAACTGAGTTTTCAACGCATTTATGCGCATAACTCAAATTTTTACTACATGCACATGCTCGAGTGCATATAAATTTGTTGAAAACTCAAATCTGTGTCCTTGGGTGCATACTTAGGTCCCATGCAAGAAATGGGAATGAATTTCAAACACCGGGGCACCGTTGATTGCCTGCAAAACATTGAGATGCCTGGTTTTTAAATCCTAGTTAATGCAAAAGTCGTCTAAAACTCATGAAACTTGGCATGCTATCATGGAGCGGCATCGACATGCCGTGGTACAAATTTTGTCCCATTTGGGGCAGGTTTGGGTATATGCTTCTCACAAACCGGAGCTTCTCACAACAAGCATGATGGTTTTTGGTAGGGAACGTCCCACCTTTGGGGACGAAACGATATCCATTGCCTCTTATTGCTTTCAATTTTTTTTCTAGTGTCAACATAGAACAACAGGAGTGTTGCGTGAATTTTTGTGATTTTTCGGGGTTCGTTTGGACATTTTTATGCATTAACTGAGTTTTCAAAGCATTTTATGTGCATAATTCAAATTTGAACTACATGCAATTGCTCCAGTGCATATAAATTGGTTGAAAAGTCAAATCTGTGTCCTTGGGTGCATGCTTAGGTCCCATGCAAGAAATGGGAATGAATTTCAAACACCAGGGCACCGTTGATTGCCGGTAAAACATTGAGATGCCTCGTTTTTAAATTCTAGTAAATCCAAAACTCGTCTGAAATTCATGAAACTTGGCATGCTATCATGGAGCGGCATCAACATGCCGTGGTACAAATTTGTCCCATTTGGGGCAGGTTTAGGTATATGCTTCTGACAAACCGGAGCTTGTCACAACAAGCATGATGGTTTTCGGTAGGGAACGTCCCACCTTTGGGGACGAAACGATATCCATTGCCTCTTATTGCTTTCAATTTTTTTTCTAGTGTCAACATAGAATAACAGGAGTGTTGCGTGAATTTTTGTGATTTTTCGGGGTTCGTTTGGACATTTTTATGCATTAACTGAGTTTTCAAAGCATTTTATGTGCATAATTCAAATTTGAACTACATGCAATTGCTCTAGTGCATATAAATTGGTTGAAAAGTCAAATCTGTGTCCTTGGGTGCATGCTTAGGTCCCATGCAAGAAATGGGAATGAATTTCAAACACCAGGGCTCCGTTGATTGCCGGCAAAACATTAAGTTGTCTGGTTTTTAAATTCTAGTAAATCCAAAATTCTGTTAACCATTCATGTGACGCCACGTGTCTTGGTTTTAATGGTTGTAGGAGGTGGCGTGCGGACAGCTGCTTGACCTTGACTGAACGGGAGGCGTGCGAGCGTGGTCCGGTGCGCAGGCTGACCGAGAGGCGTGCAAGCTGTCCTCGAGTGCGCAGGCTCAACGAGAAGCATGCGAGATGTACGCTGCGCAGGCTCACTGGGACGAGCCCTTTGACTTCCATGGCCACCCGCCTTGCTCGCATCCTCTCCATTAATGGCGCCCAAGCCGCAGTTTAATTCGCTTTTTAAAATAAAACACTCATCGCAAACGTTTTAGTTAGAACACCTGTATGCAAACCGACAGCTTCCCCAGGAAGCCAAGAGAAAATGTGCCGAGCAGAATTTCTGCAGCTCTTGATCGCAAACATTTTAGATAGAGTACTCGTATGCAAATTGAGAGCAGTGCAGGATTTGTTGCACCCCACTGCCGGCCACTGTGGCCATCTCCCGCCTTCGGGTCGCGGCGACGGAGCAGGCGATGGCCCTAGCTTTCGACGGTTGTGTGGTGGCAACGGCGGCCGGCAACAGCTGCCGACGGGCACCGGCGGCGGAGCGTGTGGTGGGTGTTCCGCGCACACCCAACAGGGACGCCACCCGCACTACACTACGCCGGGGACTGCGCCGCCGCCGCCGCGGTGTAGCCTCCTAGCTGGAGCTGTCCTCTGATGATGGGGGAGTGGCTGAGCGACGACGACGGACTAGTGACATTGGCGAATGTGGGAGAAGCAGACGAGATAAGCTACAGGGATGGAGGGGAAAATGAGACGCAGGACTCGCAGGCCGTGAGGGTTTTTATAGCAGGCCGGTAAGCATGGGGATTTTGGGGGATTTCATCGAGTCAGGCGGGAAGGTTGCGCGGGAACGGGCTCACCGACGATTCATTGGCGCCACCGTTTGGCAAAAAGAACGCCCCTGCGCGCTGCGCAAGCTTGCGCTATAAGCTGTCTGCGGCAGCGGGGTGACAAGACATGCGAGAGGAGGACGAAAGGCCATGTACACATACGGTTAATAAAAAAACGTTTATGATTTAATTACCTACTATACCACTGTCCTAGTTTATAAGTATGATTTAACTAATAAAATACGAATGCATGTCGCCAAAGATTATATAGTTGGATTTGTATTTGAACATAGATTCCAATTATATAATTTTTAAAACATGCATTATCATTTTGTTGGTTAAATTTGAGGGCAAAGTATGGCACGGAATATAAAGGAGACTATAGACTAGACGGAGGTGGTACCACAAGGCCGCTCTCTACGCAGCGACGCAACTGTCGGCCGGCTTGTAGGCGACCATTTCCTGCGTGTTCAATTGCTCTATGCGTGTGGTTGCTTGTGGTTCAGGCGGCCGCGACGCTCTGCTCTCGCGTCCCTCCGCGTGCTCTGCCCTCATCCATCCACGCGTGCTGCCAGTGGTTTGGGCCGGCGCACGATCACGCACGTTCGTGTGCAAGCGGCTGCGTCGGGTGCGGCGGGACGATGCAGTTGCTAGCTGCAAAAACTGCCATGCGGACGCACCGAGAATCCACGCCGCCTGGCTCCCTTTTATTCCTGCGGCCATTTACCTTCATCTCTCGTCTCACACGACACAATAAGCACACCCACGAGGACACATACAGAGAGGACATCCAACGGTTCCAATGGCGCTCCCCGTGGCTCCAATGGCGCTCCCAGCGGCCGACGACGACAACGGCGGGCAGTTCACCACGCATCACGTAGTGGACACCCACGTGAGGGGGAAGGCCCTCTCGGTGGTGTACATGAACGATCCGGTCTCGGTGGAGAGCTCCATCCAAACTATGGAGCAGTTCCTTGCCGAGGACAAGTACCGAGTGGTCGGCTTCGATCTCGAGTACACCATCGGTCGTGCCGGGCACGATCAGAAGGTTGCCGTCGCCTAGTTGTGCGTGCGACATGACGTCCTCGTCTACCACTTCCACCTTGCTACAAGGCCTTGCGAGCGTTTCCTCAGGTTTATCAACAGCTCCGACTACAGTTTCGCTATGGTGGACACCACCAACGATCTAAAAGCGCTCAAGGTTTCGGACTTGAAATGCCCGAATCTTGTCAACATCCAGCACCACTACAAGGTCTGGGGCAGCGACAAAATCAAATTGAACTCCCTGGTTGACCTCGCCTCGGCCATCATCGACCCCTCCTACGCGAAGATGAAGCAAGAGAGCAAAAAGGACAAGAACGCCTGGCACAGTGTGTGGCATAAGAGACTAGATGAACAACATGTCAAGTATGCGGCCATGGAGGCGTACACAAGCTACGAGATGTACAGGCGGATCGTTGACATGAGGAACTGTCTTCTTCCTGACCAAGACGAGGGATCGAGCCACATAGCAGTGGCGGGAGCGCCACAAGAAGTAGATGACTACACGATCGTTTCTCCTACTTCAGAATGCATGCAATTGTTTATTGAGGTGTGTGCAAATGATCTGTATAGTCACTTATGTAATTGGATGTTTATTTCAGTTATATATATACATGTTATTCTCCTGTAGACAGAGCAATTCACACGACTTATTAGCAGCAATCGTCTGTGTTATTATTGGTCTTCGCACACATATCAGATTACGGACCTGTTTGCCGCGTATCACACACATCTTGTTCAGTTGAACCATTTCCATTGTGTTGCCTAATCACACACAGTTCATCCCAGTGAACCGTATGTTATATATCGCACACGCCTTCATGTGGCTGCCTGTTTCTTTTGTGCCTCCTCATCCCAAATAGTTAATTGAGCTGAACCGTATCCCATGCATCGCACACGCAACTAAATTCTGAACCGTGTTTGATTCATCTGTCATCGCAAACGTTTTGCACCTTTTTTGACAATTTTTTTACACCACCGTTTGCGATTATGGCATCGCACACAGTTTCGTCGAAGGGTCTCTGATCATAGTGTCGCGTTTGGACCATCCTGCAGTAGTGTGAGCACAGCACGAACCAGTAGCAATGTACTCAGCTTCAGCAGTAGAGAGTGATACGCAGTTCTGCTTCTTCGAGGACCAACATACTAAGGATCGTCTGAGGAAATGGCATGTGCCTGATGTTGACTTGCGGTCCACACGATCACCAGCATAGTCAGAGTTCGAATATCCAATGAGATCAAAAGACGAGCCCTTGGGATACCATAATCCAAGTGTTGGAGTGTGAGCTAGATGTCGAAGAATATGCTTCACAGCCTTATGGTGTGATTCCTTCGGTGTAGCTTGAAAACGGGCAAACATGCAAACACTAAGCATAATATATGGCCTAGATGCACATAGATACAATAAAGAGCCTCGAAGTCTATACCATTTTCATTAGTACATAGATGGCCATTTGTGGGCATAGGGATTTTGATGCCTTTGCAATCTTGCATGCTGAATTTCCTCAACACATCCTTGAGGTATTTCTCTTGAGATATGAAGATGCCGTTGCGCTGTTGATGAATTTGAAGACCTAAGAAGACTTCTGATTCTCCCATCATAGACATTTGATATTCCTCACTCATCATATAGGCAAATTCGTCACTGTAGTGTTGGTTAGTACAACCAAAGATAATATCATCAACATATATTTGGCACATGAATAATTCTTCATCATAGGTTTTGGTGAAAAGAGTTGGGTCAAGTGAACCAGGTTTGAAGCCTTTCTGCATGAGGAATTCCTTCAAAGTATCATACCACGCCCGAGGGGCCTGCTTGAGGCCATAGAGAGCCTTATTGAGTCTGAAGACTTTGTCAGGATTCTTAGGATCTTCAAAACCTGGGGGTTGAGCAACATATACTTCTTCCTCAAGCTTACCATTGAGGAATGCACTTTTCACATCCATTAGATATAAGATGATATTATGATGGTTAGCATAAGCAAGCAATATGCGAATAGCCTCAAGTCCAGCAACAGGTGCAAAAGTTTCATCAAAATCAATTCCTTCAACCTGTGTGTAGCCTTGAGCTATAAGACGAGTCTTATTCCTCACCACAAGGCCATTTTCATATTGCTTGTTGCGGTAGATCCATTTGGTACCGATGATATTGTGCTTACGTGGGTCTGGTCGCTTGACGATTTCCCAGACATTGTTGATCTCGAATTGATGTAGTTCCTCTTGCATGGCTTGAATCCACTCATGCTCCAGAAATGCCTCATCAACTTTGGTGGGCTCTATGATAGAGACAAAATCAAAGTGCCGTCAAAAGTTAGACAAATGATAAGCCCTTCAGCGTGTGAGAGGACCTGGTGAGCTGATGTCGTCGATGATCTCAATCTGCACTTCATTTGCGACGCAACGGTGAGCAGGTTGACGGCGTTGATTGGGCTCAGCATTTTCCTCAGAGCCATTTTCCTCAGGTGCACCAGCATGATGTTCTTCACGTTCTGGAATGATTTCTTCAGCAGATTCTTCGGTAGGTATGATATCCTCAGTAGCCTTGAACTTAATGGATTCCTCAGGTGACATTTCATCTAGCACAGGAGGTAGGTGCTCTCTTTGTGAGCCGTTGGTTTCATCAAACCGCACATCTACAGTTTCAACAACCTTGTGGAGAAAGGTGTTGAAGACTCTGTAGGTGTGCGAGTCATTTCCGTAACCAAGCATAAAACCTTCATGTGCTTTCGGTGCAAATTTAGAATTGTGATGAGGATCTCTAATCCAACATTTAGCACCGAAGACTTTGAAATAACTCACATTGCATTCCTTGTCAGTGAGGACTTCATATGAGTTCTTTTTGAAGAATTTGTGAAAATATACCCTATTGATGATGTGGCACGCAGTATTAATTGCCTCAGGCCAGAAGCGAGGAGGCGTCTTGTCTTCATCAAGCATAGTGCGAGCCATCTCAACAAGAGTCTCGTTCTTGCGCTCCACGACGCCATTTTGCTAAGGAGTATAAGGAGCAGATAACTCGTGAGTAATACCAAGTTCATCAAGATAGTCATCAAGACCAGTATTCTTGAATTCGGTCCCATTGTCACTCCTAACGTGCTTGATCTTCACAACGAAGTTTCTTGAAGCCCTCGAGGAAAATCGTTTGAAGACTTCCTGCACTTCAGTTTTGTAAGTGATGATATGCACCCATGTGTAACGAGAATAGTCATCAACAATAATAAAGCCATATAGAGATGCTGCATTTGTGAATGTGGCATAATGAGTAGGACCGAAGAGATCCATGTGAAGCAATTTAAATGGACGAGTGGTAGTCATGATGGTCTTTGAGGGATGCTTGGACTTGGTCATCTTTCCAACTTCACAAGCTCCACACAGATGGTCCTTGAGGAATTTGACACCCTCGATGCCAATGACGTGCTTCTTCTTCGCGAGTGTGTGCAAGTTCCTCATGCCAGGATGACCAAGTCGTCGATGCCATAACCAGCCTTCTGAAGCTTTTGCAAGTAGACATGTGGCAGGCTGTGGTCCTATAGAGAAATCAACAATATACAAGTCTCCTCTCCTAAAGCCTTCGAAGACTTTGGAATGGTCAGCTTCCATGATCACAACGCAATGATACTTGCCAAAGACAACAACCACATCAAGTCACAAAGCATTGAGACAGACATGAGATTGTATCCTAAGGACTCGACAAGCATGACTTTGTCCATGTGTCGATCCTTTGAGATCGCAACCCTACCTAGACCCAATACCTTGCTTTTGGCTTTGTCAGCATAGGTGATATGCTTCAGATGTGATGGAGATAAAGCACTGTCCATCAATAAGTTCCTGTCATCGGTCATGTGATTTGTACATCCACTGCCGAGGACCCACTCACTAGCTTTGGGTTGATCATTCTGCAGATGAATTAGTGCAGCTTATGAACTCATATACTTCATCAGTGAAGAATATGACATCAAATTCATCAGATTGAATTTCATCAAGCAGTACAACAGATATAGCAGTATAATACGTGAGAAATGAAAAATCATTTCTTCATTATTAGCTTGCGTCCTTTCAAGCATACTCGGGTCTCCAGCAAATTCATCAGATGTTCAAGCTCGTCTGGAGACCTGACCCTACATAAGAGATTAGTTCTATTTATTCACCACCCACATTTGGAGGGGTGGCAAAGAGTTCATCATTCTGCGAGCTCCATAAGAAAAAGGTGGCATAGAAGCTAGTCCACTTCGTTTCACAGAAGAGGGGTTAGAGTAAGCATATGAATAAGCACATAAATTCTTCGAGGGCTTAGAGCAACTCCAATGGGGCGACCCATTTCGTCTGCCACCGTCCGTTTGGGTCGGCGCGGACACAAAAGGCGGCCCAACGCGCCGACCCAAACGGACGCACGTCCGCTTGGCGTCCGCATGCTGACCCATTCCCGGCCCATTTTTGAGCCGGATTTGCGCCTACTCCTCCCCCCAGGCCCGCCGGTCGGTGGCAGCCACCACCATTTCCCCCCATTTTCCCCAAAACCCTCCCGCCTGCGCGCGTGCTCCTACCCCACACACGCCATGGACGACGGCCTCGACCTCGACACTGCTGCCGGCCTCGCCTCCCTTGCCTCATCCGGCATGACGACCGCCCACTCCGGCAAAGGCAAGCCTCGTGCCCCGCGCAAGACCGCCGTCATGCCCAAGCCAAAGAAGGCACTGACGCCCGAACAGCGGGCAAGGGAGCCGGCCAAGAGGAATGGCCGGAGGCACGCCGTGGACGTGAGGGATGAAGCCGTCGCGGCTGCCGCCGTCGCCGCCGCCGCGCAGCAGGAGGTCACCAACGCCCGCGTCGCGGCGGCAACGAGGGAGGCGCTCTATATGCTAGGGTTAAACCCTAGCCAGCACGACCTTGTCAACGCCGTGTGGCCGTCGCGGCCAGCACCGGCTCATCCGCGTTCCCTCAGATGGTGCTGCCCAACTCGCCTCGCGCGTCGGCTTGCAACCTGATGCCCGTCTTCCACGTGTACCTATTGGCCTCCCGCCTTTCCGGGGAGTGCTCGCCCGACGTGAAGCCGACAATGTATGCTGGCATGATCTATGGCCGCTGGCATGATCTATGACCGCTGGCATGATCTATGGCCGTGGGCCTTTTTTTTAAATTGAGTGCGGACATGAAATGGGTCGGCGCGTTGGGCGCACTGCCGACCCAAATGCAAAATGATGTCTACTATGCAACTTTATTCTTGTAGACACGTGTTGGGCCTCCAAGCGCAGAGTTTTGTAGGACAGTAGCAATTTTCCCTCGAACGGCCCTGCAACCAAATACAAGAAATCTCTTGTGTCCCCAACACACCCAATACAAGAGCAAATGGTATAGGTGCACTAGTTTGGCGAAGAGATGGTGATAAAAGTGTAATATTAATGGTAGAAATATATTTTTATAATTTGAATAAATAAAAACAGCAAGGTAGCAATTAGTAAACGGGCACAAAAACGGTATTGCAATGCTTAAAAACAAAGCCTAGGGTCCGTACTTTCGCTACTGCAATCTCTCAACAGTGCTAACATAGTTGGATCATATGATTATCCCTCAAAGTGTAGTAAAGAATCACTCCCGAGTTCCTATTAGCGGAGAACAAAAGATAGATATTGCTTGTAGGTTACGAGACCACCTCAAAGCTATTCTTTCCATTCAATCTATTCAAGAGTTCGTACTAAAATAACACAAAGCTATTTTTCCGTTCGATCTATCCTAGAGTTCGTACTAGAATAACACCAAAGCAAATTCATATTCATAATACTTAATCCACACAAGGAACTACAAAGAGACCCCAATGTTTCTACCGGAGAAAAACGTGCATCAACCCCTATGCATAGATTACCCCAATATCACCGCGGGAATCCGCGAGTTGAATGCCATAACATATATCAAGTGAATCAATAAGATACCCCAATTGTCACCTCAAGTATTCTTACTGCAAGACATATATCATGTGTTCTCATCTCTGAATATTCAATCCGACATGACAAAACTTCAAAGGGTAAAGATCCAATTCATCCCAATGAGTGTATAGAGGGGAGAAACATCATATGATCCGACTATATTAGCAAAGCCCATGATATAGATCACGAGAGAGAGAGATAAAACACATAGCTACTGGTACAAACCCTCAGCCCCGAGGGTGGACTACTCCCTCCTCATCGTGGTGGCCACCGGGATGATGAAGATGGCCACCGGAGATGATTCCCCCCCTCCCGCAGGGTGCCGGAACGGGTCTAGATTGGTTTTCGGTGGCTACGGAGCCCTGAGGCGGCGGAACGTCTGATCTAGGTTAACCCCGAAGGGTTTCAGAATATTTGGGAATTTATAGTGCAAAGAGGGGGTGCGGGAGGCCACAGAGGTGGGCACAACCCACCTGGGTGCGCCAGGGGGCTGGTGCGCCCTGGTGGGTTGTGCCCCCGTCGGGGCACCCCCCAGGTGCTGCTCTGGCCCAATGGATGTCTTCTGGCCCATAAAAAATCCCCGTGGAGTTTCGTTGCATTTGTACTCCGTTTGATATTGATTTCTTGCGATGTAAAAAAAAGCAAAAAACAGCAACTGGCACTGGGCACTGGGTCAATAGGTTAGTCCCAAAAAATGATATAAAGTTGCTATAAAATGATTGTAAAACATGCAAGAATGATAAAATAACAGCATGAATACTTCATAAATTATAGATACGTTGCAGACGTATCAGCATCCCCAAGCTTAATTCCTACTCGTCCTCGAGTAGGTAAATGATAAAAGAAATAATTTATGAAGTGTGAATGCTAGCAAAGGGCATAAGTTTGATCAATGATAATTTCAATCACTTTTCCTAGCATCATAACATCAATTCTTTCTTATAAAATTTCTCATGTTATAGTAGCATCCAATTCACATGTTAAGGTCCAAACAATGAACTCTCTTGAAACTCAACGACCTATGTTCTCAGTCACCAAGCAATTGCAATTCAACTTATACAACAGAGTTTAAGTAAGAGCTCCACATACTCAACCATCATATAGTCTCGTATGATTGCTAACACTCACCGCATACACATGAGCAAAACGTTTCAACCGGACACATAGAAACATAGGGGCTTATTGTTTTGCCTCCCAACGTATTCACCTTAAGGGTGACGTCAACAATAATAACTCATGCTACCCATATTCAACTGGACATATGTGCCTAGATCTTTCCTCACCACATGATGCTTGCTAAAATAGAAAAATAAAAAGGAATAGAGAGAATAACTTTCACTCTTTGCATAAAAATAAATACTGAAAAGTAAAAAATAGGCCCTTCGCAGAGGGAAGCAGAGATTGCCATGCGCTTATTTGTTTGTATGCTCAATCCCTTAGTTGTAACATCCCAAATTTTCAATTTGGAATGTTTTACAATTATTAGCTAAGCATCTATGCATTTTGATTGAAATTGAGTGGCATTTGAAAATTTCAGAAGCTGTTGAGTTTCTGTTGTGAATTTGAACTTGATTTGGCATTGAAATTTATTTCAAATATCCCTGACAAATACTTGATCAAAAGTATGAGAGGAGCTAACATGACACTCCAAAAATGTCAGAAGAAAAGTATTGCCAAAAAGTTTGAATTCAAATTTGAATTTTATTTGGGATTTCCAGAAATTGTTTTTTTAGTTTGAGTTTTGCCCCTGGAAAAATGTCCACGTTGTAGGATTAATTCCCCTGAGAATTTTGATATATATATGTCCTATATAAAAATATTATAGGTTTATGTGATTAGTTTTCTCTCTCTGTGGTAATTCAAAAAAAAGAAGGAAAAACCCCGCGCGCCAGGCGCCAGGCCAGCAGGCCCAGTCACCGAGGCCGCAGCCCAGCGCGCCAGCCAGCCTGCTCCACCCGCGTCGCGCCCGAAGCCTCTCCCCCTCGGTCGCCCGCTTGCCTCCACCCCTCTCTCTCTCGCTGACGCGCCGGCCACACCCCTTTCTTTCCCCTCCTCCACGCCTTGCCAAGCCGGAGCACAACCGGAGCACGCCCGTCGCCGCGATCTTCCCGGGATCACGCTCCGAAGCCTTCCCCTCGCGCAAGTTTATGTCCTATAAATACCTACGCCCTTCCTCTCCCGAACCCCCTAAAACCCTAGCCCAAAACCCATCGCAGCTCGCGCCCTCTCCGTTCACATCTCGCCGCCGCCACCTCGGTTCGCCGCCACTTACGCCGCACCCCCTGCCCATCCAAGCTACTCCACCCGCACCGCCACTTCATCTCGCACCTCCCTGACATCCTCTCGTCGCCCAGGAACCGCCGGAGCCGTCGCCCCCAAGCTTGACCGCCGCTCGCCGATCGCCACAGTCGCCCCCCGAGCTCCACTGACTCCATCCCCGACCTCCCCTCGAGCTGCCGCACCCGCCCGACGACTTCGCCGCCGCCCCGGACCACCGGAGCACCCCCGCCACCAACGCCCGAGCCCACCTCGCCGTCGACCACCGCTGTAAGCCACCGGACTCCCCTCCACCGTTAGATCTCGCATGTACGCCGTAGATTAGATCGTAGCAAAGGGTTAGGTTTATTTTTAGTAGTTTGGTTTTTCTCCTTTTTTTTATTAGATCGAATCGGTCGGTTTAGTTATTAGCCGCGCAGGTTTTTGTTAATTTCCGACCGGGCGTGGTTTAGTTTCAGATCGCACCACCCCGAGCCCAATAGCGCCCATTGTTTTTTTTCTTCTGTTATTTACGTTCTGTTTAAAAACAGAAAAGTTCCAATCTTCTCTTAGGTTTTTTAATATTTTTAGTTGATTCTTTTTTTGGTAGTTTGCAAATTTGTTGTAGTTTCTGTAGAAAATATGTTTAGCCATGTTTAAATTATTAGAAATAGTTTTATATTAGATTTAGACAGATTAGTTTTTCTGCCATAAATTGAGTTAGGATTATTATTTTTTAGTGATTCTTTTTGCTACTTCTTAGTTTTGACCATGCCTAGCAGTAGGAACTTGTTTGGGTATTTTAGATTTAATAAACAATTAGTTTTATGTCGAAATCAAGTTTTCTTGTTTATTTAGCTAGCTACTGTTTTCCTACTGTTCTAGTTAGTAAATAATTTTATTTCTATTATGTTATAGTTTATTTTAGCTTAGTTTCTATAGCTACAGAGGAGGAACTTTTATTTACGGTAGAATAAATTTTTATTTTATTTTCTTTGCTAGGATTGTTTTAGGCATAATAGGAGTCCTATAATAGCTTTTGATGTGATTCTTTTTGCTACTAGTTTGTATGATGTTTTCCCTTCTGTTAGTTAGCAAAACCAATGCTTAGGTTCTGTTAAGAAAAGTTTTAGTTGTGTAAAACTATTTCTTAGTTGTTGCTTGATATGATGAAAACCTTGATTTGCTTTCTCCGAGTTTTTCTTTGGTTTTGGTTTGAGTGCTTAGGTGTTTTACTTCAACTTGATGTTATGTTATATTGTGCTATACTTATTTGTGCTATTGTTTGACTCGGTAGAATTCCCGGAGTGCGAAGCCTGCTATTACGAGTCGCTAGCTTTCGAAGACCGTCAGCCAGGCAAGTCATTTGATCATGTTTTTACAATACCTATGATTTTATTGCATTAGAGTTATACCTCCCCACCATGCATGCAGTAGGAGAATTTTGTTAAGTTATGTTCTTGAGTAGTATCATGAGGTAGGATGAACCCTTCTCCCTTGTTACCGATGCCCGAGACGATGTAGTTTATTTTGCTATGCTCGTAGACGGGGTTGGTTGAGTGATTCATAAGGGAGTTGCGAGAGTCAAGATGATGAAAACCCCATGACATCAAGCTCAAGATGGACTTCAAAATTCACTACTGGGTGGAGGACGGTTGACGGGCACCCTGGAGAAACCAACGGATGGCCGGGATGCATGGAGAAGCGCCATGACATCTTGTGGAAAGCTTCACCCAGCCACGAAGAGACGGATGGATACCCCATTGACCGGAAGCTTACCTGTGCAGCCGCAAGCCATTATGGGCTCTGGCTGGGTCGACCCTAGGCGTGACTCTGGCCGAACGGTGCTACGAGATGTAGAAGAAGGTAGGATTGGATGGGCACCGGCAGTGGCCCAGAGGAACTCTTCGGAAGACCCTGTTTCGTTCGTCCCGTCTTCAAACACCAGGCAGTGTGAAGACTTAAAGGAGGGAATGATTCTTGCGGGTAAAGTGCACAAACCTCTACAGAGTAGCAACCTAATTGATTAGCCGCGTCCCCGGTTACAGACAAATGAGCCTCTTGGATTGGAGTATTTCGGAAATCTCAACACCGAACTTAATAAATGAATTGAGGGGTTATTTAATAATTAGGAATGAGACATTGGTTGGCGGAACCATCCCAATAACTACCAACATTTTGTAGTAATTTCAAACAAGTCCTTATTGTAGGGAAAAACCGGCTTTTTCGCAAAACATTGAAACTTAGAGCCCCACAACCAAATTGCATATAGTATTAGTAATTTTATTGTTGTTCTCTCTTCATGACTTGCCGGCATATTCAAAATGCTGACCTACACGGCTGCAACGTCTTATGTTGCAGAGGAGTTTTCCGATCAGGAGTGAGGCTACGATCCACGCTTGGCGATTGCCCTATGGAGTCGGATGGACTCGCTATTCGTCTATGCTTCCACAACTTTATTTAGTTTATTTTTCATGAGTTGGCCTTCGGCCGAATTTATTATGATGTAATAAAGACTCGATATGAGAATCGTGTGATAAATTCAGGTGTGATTGAACTTTGAATCTTTGCATCAATGTACTGTGTGTGCTAGCATGATCTTGGGATGGTACAGCTACACAGAGACTTGACCGATTTCGGGTCGGGTCACTACAGAGATGGTATTCAGAGCACACGCTGACCGTAGGACGTAACCCCTAGGATCGGAAAGCCATAGGAAGAGACTATTTTATTTTATGTCCTTATCATTACGTAATTCTCCCCTGTTCATTTCTGACTTCTCTACGATTTTCAACATTCTAGATGGCCGTCGAGTTCACCCCAGTTCTGCTACCGGAGTTTTGCCAGCCAGATGAGACGATGCTTCTCGGCAAGAAGCTGGTTCAGAACATGAAGAAGCTGAAGATTGCTCTGCCCTCAATCACCGGGAAGCCTACCAATGCACTTCCGACGGATACCCGCTACAGGATTAAGGTGCACATTCCAGGGAGGACCTTCGGAGGACATTCAGAGCCCATTGACTTTGAGTTTACCGATTTCACTTGGATCCTCGGAAGAGACATGGCGATTTATCATGCACTTGGACATCTCCGAGAAGAGTACAGGGCCGAGCTCGACCCATCAGACCTCGCCATGATTTCTCGCAGATCTAGGAATGGAGATATCATCCGAACCGTAGAGGACGACTCCATTCTTTCATATGTCCAAGACTTCGAGAGTCTCATCAGGAACCGGGAAATCCAGACGCGCCGAAACTCGAAGGTACACAGGAGGTTGTTGTTCCATGAACTGGAACTGGAGGAGAAAGCACGCGCGGACTTCCTTGAACATGAAGAAGAAGTCAAGGATTTTATGGATAGAATCGAGGTCCGGGATAAATATATTGCCACACTGGAGGAGAAGATAGACCTGGGAGAAGACCTTTTTCCGAGTGGAGATGATGGACCCCTCGTGAGCAATGACCAGGATTATGAAGAGAGCTCCACCGAAGGAAGCCGCAAGAGGAGACGCCGTACCAGAGGACGCCGCACCGGAGGACGCAAGAATAATTGATGAAGACATTTAGTCGACCGCCATGTTATTTTATTTTTTCGTCGATCAGTTAGACCGTTATTTTTGATTAGTCGTGAGATTTTTGTAATCCCAGATTCAACCTTGTTTGAGATGAATGAATAAATGATTGGTGTGATTATGATTGTGCATTCATATGGGTAGTGCTATTTTCTCATTAGACCCTTGTTCTATTCTAATTTCTCATCCACTCCAAAACACCAGATGCCTCCGAGACGTGACCCCGGTTTCAACTTTCCGCCGGAGCTCACCCAGCTGTTCCAGCAGCAGAATGCCCTGATGCAGATGCTCATCCAGAACCAGAATAACAACAACAACAACAACCACAACAACAATCCACCGCTACCACCCCCTGTTGACAACTTGAACCGCTTCCTAAGGCTGAATCCGCCAGTGTTCTCTAGCAGCACTGAGCCGATTGTGGCCGATGATTGGCTCCGCAAGGTCGGAAGGGAGTTAGCCACTGCTGGATGCACAGATGCAGAGAAGGTGCGTTTTGCCGCACATCAGCTTGATGGACCTGCAGCTTCTTAGTGGGAGAACTACACCGCCACTTATCCGGCCGCCACCGTGACATGGGCTGAGTTCCAGCAGGCCTTCCGCACCGCTCATGTCTCAGAGCCATGAGTCTGAAGAAGCGTGAGTTCCGCAACTTACGCCAGGGGAACCGTACTGTGGGGCAGTACGTGGATGAGTTCAGCAAATTATCTCGCTATGCCCCAGATGATGTGGCCACAGATGCCGCAAAGCAAGAGAAGTTTCTCGAGGGACTCAATGATGAGCTAGGAATGCAGCTAATGGTGGCTACCTTCAACAACTACCAGGAGCTGGTAGACAAGGCCACCATACTTGAAGGCAAGCAGCAGCAGATTGATAGCCGCAAGCGGAAATATGGCCAGGGAAAGTACAACTCCGGAGCTCAGCAGAAGCCCCGCTATACCCCATACTCGGGAGGACATACCCATCACACCCATGGAGGACATAATCATGGAGGACATAACCATGGAGGGAATGGGAACAATCGCAACCACGACAACAACTCCAAGTCAGGCAATGGAGGCAATGGCAACCAGCACCGTCCTGCTCCGGCTCAGAAGGATCTGACTCATATCACCTGTTTCAAGTGCGAGAAGACAGGACACTATGCCACCGATTGTCCGGAGGCCAAGCAGAGGAATGGAAACGACAACGGCAATGGAAGCTCAGCAAAGAAGCCCAACCCTTTTCCTCGTGCTTAGGTGAATCACCTTGACGTGGAGGATGTCTATGATCAGCCAGACACTGTGGTTGGTAAGTTTTTATTAAATTCACATCCAGTATTGGTACTCTTTGATTCCGGTGCAACGCATTCATTCATATCAAGGGTAGTTGTGGAAAAGTACTGGTTTCCCACTAGAACCCTTAGAACCCCTCTTCAGGTCACTTCCCCAGGAGGAGAGATGACGGCAGGCTTATGCTGTCATTCGACCCTCAGCATCGGAAACCATGATTTTCCCGCAGACCTCATAGTATTGGAATCCCAGAGTTTGGATGTAATTCTAGGCATGGATTGGTTGACCAAGTTTGAAGGAAACATCGACTGTGCCCGCAAGACGATTTTGCTCACCACCCCGGAGCAGAAGAGGATCAAGTATGTATCCAGACGCACACAATGAAGAATCGGGTGAATTCCCTCACGGGTGTTGTTCATGAGGAAGTGCCCGTAGTGCAAGATTTTCCCGATGTGTTTCCAGAGGAATTACCAGGAATGCCACCGAACAGAGACATTGAGTTTTTGATTGAGTTATTGCCCGGCACAGCCCCAATATCCAAGAGACCCTATCGGATGCCCCCGAATGATTTGGAAGAGATCAAGAAGCAAATTAAGGAGCTATTGGAGAAGGGATATATTCGGCCAAGCTCGTCACCTTGGGGAGCCCCAGTTCTTTTGGTAGAGAAGAAGGATAGAACCCTGAGAATGGTTGTGGATTATCGTTCATTGAACGATGTGACCATCAAGAACAAGTACCCTCTGCCGATGATTAATGATTTATTTGATCAACTAGTTGGAGCCAAGGTATTCTCCAAGATCGATCTTCGATCAGGGTATCATCAGTTGAAGATTCGTCAACAGGATATACCCAAAACAGCTTTCACCACCAGGTATGGTTTATATGAGTATACCGTCATGTAATTCGGATTAACTAATGCCCCTGCGTATTTCATGAGCATGATGAACAAGGTATTTATGGAATATCTGGACAAGTTTGTCGTGGTGTTCATCGATGACATATTGGTTTTCTCCAAGAGCGAGGAAGAGCATAAGGAACATCTGCGTCTAGTTCTGGAGAAACTCCGAGAACATCAATTATATGCCAAGTTCAGCAAATGTGAATTTTGGCTGAAGGAAGTCGGATTCCTCGGACATGTTATTTCAGGAGAAGGAATAGCAGTCGACCCCACCAAGGTCGAATCGGTCACCAACTGGCATTCCCCCACCTCAGTCAAGGAGATCCGCAGTTTTCTCGGGCTCGCAGGATATTATCGGAGGTTTATTGAGAATTTCTCCAAGATTGCCAAGCCCATGACTGAGCAGTTGAAGAAGGAAGCCAAGTACATTTGGACCGGGGATTGTGAAGCCAGTTTTCAGGAGCTGAAGAAACGTTTGGTTACCGCCCCGGTGCTAATTTGCCGGACATACACAAGGATTACCAGGTATATTGTGATGCTTCTCGTCAAGGACTCGGAGGAGTGCTCATGCAGGAAGGAAAAGTTGTAGCTTATACCTCCAGACAGCTACGACCTCACGAGATGAATTATGCCACACACGATTTGGAGTTAGCAGCCGTAGTGCACGCACTCAAGACCTGGAGACATTTCCTTGTCGGAAACCGTTGTGATGTTTACACGGATCATAAGAGCCTGAAGTATATTTTCACGCAGAAGGAATTGAACCTCAGGCAGAGGAGATGGCTTGAATTGATCAAGGACTATGACATGAGATTGCATTATCACCCAGGGAAGGCAAATGTTGTAGCAGATGCCTTGAGCCGTAAAAGTTATGTGAACACCCTCATAGCTGGAGGATTACCTCAGGAATTAGCCGACGATCTCAGAGAACTCCGACTGGAGATAGTACCGAGAGGATTTGTCGCCACCTTGGATATACAGTCCACTCTGACCGAAAGAATCCGTGAAGCCCAGAAGACAGACAAGGGAATTGCAGAGATAAAGGAAAAGATGTGTAACGGAAAGGCGAAAGGTTTTCATGAAGATGAGCACGGAACTTTATGGTTTGAGGATCGCATCTATGTGCCTAATGACCCAGAGGTCAGGAAGTTAATTCTTCAGGAGGCCCATGATTCACTGTACTCGATTCACCCAAGCAACCCAAGATGTATCTGGATTTGAAGGAAAGTTTCTGGTGGACAGGTATGAAGAAGGATATTGCCGAGTACGTAGCAGTATGCGATGTTTGTCAGCGAGTAAAGGCGGAACATCAGAAGCCGGCAGGGTTACTTCAACCTTTGCCGATACCCGAGTGGAAATGGGAAAAACTTGGAATGGATTTTATCACAGGATTACCGAGGACCCGTTCAGGTTATGATTCTATCTGGGTAGTGGTTGATCGCTTGACCAAGGTAGCTCATTTCATTCCCGTGAAGACCACATATACCAGCGCTAAGTTAGCCAAGATATACATGACCAGGATCGTATGTCTGCATGGAGTTCCGAGGAGTATCGTGTCAGATAGAGGAACACAATTTACCTCAAAGTTTTGGAATCAGTTGCATGAAACTTTGGGTACGAGGCTGGAATTCAGTACAGCTTTTCATCCGCAGACAGACGGACAGACAGAGAGAGTCAATCAGATTCTAGAGGACATGTTGAGAGCTTGCGCGCTAGACTATGGATCTAGCTGGGATGACAATCTGCCATACGCAGAGTTCTCGTACAACAACAGCTATCAGACCAGTCTGAAGATGGCCCCTTTCGAAGCTCTATACGGAAGGAGGTGTAGAACACCATTGCTGTGGGATGGTGTTGGAGACCGAAAACTTTTTGGTCCCGTTCTTATCAGAGACTCCGAAGAGAAGGTCAAGCTGATTCGAGATAGACTCAAGATAGCCCAGTCGAGACAGAAGAGTTATGCCGACAGTAAACGAAAGGAGATAACGTATGAAGTTGGAGACCGAGCATATCTCTATGTGTCCCCACTTCAAGGAATCAAGAGGTTCGGTGTTAAAGGAAAGTTAGCACCCCGGTTTATAGGCCCCTATAAAATCCTCGAACGCAGAGGAGAAGTTGCGTACAAGCTGGAATTGCTAGAAGGATTTTCAGGAGTTCATGATGTCTTCCATGTTTCTCAGCTGAAGAAATGCCATGCCGAGATGGCCGATATTCCATTGAGAGACACAGTGCCCCTAGAGGCCATACAGCTCGACAGTGATCTGACTTATGAGGAGAAACCCGTCCGAATTCTCGAGACTGCAAACAGAGTCACCCGCAGCAAGATCATCAAGTTTTGCAAGGTTCTGTGGAGTCATCATTCCGAGGAGGAAGCCACCTGGGAGCGAGAAGAAGATCTCCGCCGAGACCACCTGCACCTATTTGCTAGCCAACCCGAATCTCGAGGGCGAGATTCATCTTAAGGTGGGTAGGTTTGTAACATCCCAAATTTTCAATTTGGAATGTTTTACAATTATTAGCTAAGCATCTATGCATTTTGATTGAAATTGAGTGGCATTTGAAAATTTCAGAGGCAGTTGAGTTTCTGTTGTGAATTTGAACTTGATTTGGCATTGAAATTTATTTCAAATATCCCTGACAAATACTTGATCAAAAGTATGAGAGGAGCTAACATGACACTCCAAAAATGTCAGAAGAAAAGTATTGCCAAAAAGTTTGAATTCAAATTTGAATTTTATTTGGGATTTCCAGAAATTGTTTTTTTTAGTTTGAGTTTTGCCCCTGGAAAAATGTCCACGTTGTAGGATTAATTCCCCTAAGAATTTTGATATATATATGTCCTATATAAAAATATTATAGGTTTATCTATAATTAGTTTTCTCTCTCTGTGGTAATTCAAAAAAAAGGAAAAACCCCGCGCGCCAGGCGCCAGGCCAGCAGACCTAGTCGCCGAGGCCGCAGCCCAGCGCGCCAGCCAGCCTGCTCCACCCGCGTCGCGCCCGAACCCTCTCCCCCTCGGTCGCGCGCTCGCCTCCACCCCTCTCTCTCTCGCTGACGCGCCGGCCCCACCCCTTTCTTTCCCCTCCTCCACGCCTTGCCAAGCCGGAGCACAACCGGAGCACGCCCGTCGCAGCGATCTTCCCGGGATCACGCTCCGAAGCCTTCCCCTCGCGCAAGTTTATGTCCTATAAATACCTACGCCCTTCCTCTCCCGAACCCCCTAAATCCCTAGCCCAAAACCCACCGCAGCTCGCGCCCTCTCCGTTCGCATCTCGCGACCGCCACCTCGGTTCGCCGCCACTTACGCCGCCGGTGAGCACCCCTGCCCATCCAAGCTACTCCACCCGCACCGCCACTTCATCTCGCACCTCCCTGACATCCTCTCGTCGCCCAAGAACCGCCGGAGCCGTCGCCCCCAAGCTTGACCGCCGCTCGCCGGAGCTGCAGCTCACCAGGGAGCCGCCGCCATTGCCCCGATCGCCACAGTCGCCCCCGAGCTCCACTGACTCCATCCCCGACCTCCCCTCGAGCTGCCGCACCCGCCCGACGACTTCACCGCCGCCCCGGACCACCGGAGCACCCCCGCCACCAACGCCCGAGCCCACCTCGCCGTCGACCGCCGTTGTAAGCCACCGGACTCCCCTCCACCGTTAGATCTCGCATGTACGCCGTAGATTAGATCGTAGCGAAGGGTTAGGTTTATTTTTAGTAGTTCGGTTTTTCTCCGGTTTTTTTTAATTAGATCGAATCGGTCGGTTTAGTTATTCCGTGCAGGTTTTTGTTAATTTCCGACCGGGCGCGGTTTAGTTTCAGATCGCACCACCCCGAGCCCAATAGCGCCCATTAGTTTTTTTTCCTGTTATTTATGTTCTGTTTAAAAACAGAAAAGTTCCAATCTTGTAAAATATGTTTCTCTTAGGTTTTTTTTAATATTTTTAGTTGATTCTTTTTTTGGTAGTTTGCAAATTTGTTGTAGTTTCTGTAGAAAATATGTTTAGCCATGTTTAAATTATTAGAAATAGTTTTATATTAGATTTAGACAGATTAGTTTTTCTGCCATAAATTGAGTTAGGATTATTATTTTTTAGTGATTCTTTTTGCTACTGCTTAGTTTTGACCATGCCTAGCAGTAGGAACTTGTTTGGGTATTTTAGATTTAATAAACAATTAATTTTATGTCGAAATCAAGTTTTTCTTGTTTATTTAGCTAGCTACTGTTTTCCTACTGTTCTAGTTAGTAAATAATTTTATTTTTATTATGTTATAGTTTATTTTAGATTAGTTTCTGTAGCTACAGAGGAGGACTTTTATTTACGGTAGAATAAATTTTTATTTTATTTTCTTTGCTAGGATTGTTTTAGGCATAATAGGAGTTCTATAATAGCTTTTGATGTGATTCTTTTTGCTACTAGTTTGTATGATGTTTTCCCTTCTGTTAGTTAGCAAAACCAATGCTTAGGTTCTGTTAAGAAAAGTTTTAGTTGTGTAAAACTATTTCTTAGTTGTTGCTTGATATGATGAAAACCTTGATTTGCTTTCTTCGAGTTTTTCTTTGGTTTTGGGTTGAGTGCTTAGGTGTTTTACTTCAACTTGTTGTTATGTTATATTGTGCTATACTTATTTGTGCTATTGTTTGACTCGGTAGAATTCCCGGAGTGCGAAGCCTGCTATTACGAGTCGCTAGCTTTCGAAGACCGTCAGCCAGGCAAGTCATTTGATCATGTTTTTACAATACCTATGATTTTATTGCATTAGAGTTATACCTCCCCACCATGCATGCAGTAGGAGAATTTTATTAAGTTATGTTCTTGAGTAGTATCATGAGGTAGGATGAACCCTTCTCCCTTGTTACCGATGCCCGGGACGATGTAGTTTATTTTGCTATGCTCGTAGACGGGGTTGGTTGAGTGATTCATAAGGGAGTTGTGAGAGTCAAGATGATGAAAACCCCATGACATCAAGCTCAAGATGGACTTCAAAATTCACTACTGGGTGGAGGACGGTTGACGGGCACCCTGGAGAAACCAGCGGATGGCCGGGATGCATGGAGAAGCGCCATGACATCTTGCGGAGAGCTTGACCCAGCCACGAAGAGACGGATGGATACCCCATTGACCGGAAGCTTACCTGTGCAGCCGCAAGCCATTATGGGCTCTGGCTGGGTCGACCCTAGGCGTGACTCTGGCCGGACGGTGCTACGAGATGTAGAAGAAGGTAGGATTGGATGGGCACCGGCAGTGGCCCAGAGGAACTCTTTGGAAGACCCTGTTTCGTTCGTCCCGTCTTCAAACACCAGGCAGTGCGAAGACTTAAAGGAGGGAATGATTCTTGCGGGTAAAGTGCACAAACCTCTACGGAGTAGCAACCTAATTGATTAGCCGCGTCCCCGGTTATAGACAAATGAGCCTCTGGGATTGGAGTATTTCGGAAATCTCAACACCGAACTTAATAAATGAATTGAGGGGTTATTTAATAATTAGGAATGAGACATTGGTTGGCGGAACCATCTCAATAACTACCAACATTTTGTAGTAATTTCAAACAAGTCCTTGTTGTAGGGAAAAACCGGCTTTTTCGCAAAACATTGAAACTTAGAGCCCCACAGCCAAATTGCATATAGTATTAGTAATTTTATTGTTGTTCTCTCTTCATGACTTGCCGGCATATTCAAAATGCTGACCTACACGGCTGCAACGTTTTATGTTGCAGAGGAATTTTCCGATCAGGAGTGAGGGTACGATCCACGCTTGGCGATTGCCCTATGGAGTCGGATGGACTCGCTATTCGTCTACGCTTCCGCAACGTTTTTTAGTTTATTTCTCATGAGTTGGCCTTCGGCCGAATTTATTATGATGTAATAAAGACTCGATATGAGAATCGTGTAATAAATTCAGGTGTGATTGAACTTTGAATCTTTGCATCAATGTACTGTGTGTGCCAGCATGATCTTGGGATGGTACAGCTACACAGAGACTTGACCGATTTCGGGTCGGGTCGCTACATTAGGTCAAAAGAACGTCACGTTATATTGCGCCTTATGATAGCAACCTTTATTATGCAGTCCGTCGCTTTTATTGCTTTGCCATCATAAGTTCGTACAATGCTCGATTTTCTCTTACACTAAGTGATCTAACACTTCAGAAGCAATTTTTATTGCCTTACTGCACCGATGACAACTTACTTAAAGGATCTTGCTCAATCCTTAGGTAGGTATGGTGGACTCTTGAAAATAAGATTTGGGTTTAAGGATTTTGGATGCCCAAGTAGTATCTCTACTTAGTGCAGAATTTTTGGCTAGCAAAGATGGGGGGCAAGCACCACATGTTGAAGGATCTATGACAATACGACTTCTATGTGAATATGAACAAACATAAACCATTATGTTGTCTTCCTTGTCCAACGTCAACAATTTTTGCATATAATATTTTTATGGGGGCTCACCTTCACAAAAGATTTCCATGATAGTGTATTTGCATGTGAATGTTCTCTTCCTTATACTAATTATTCGTGAATTGCTTGTATGGCCAATATTGTGATTGTCAAGCCTCAAAAGATTTCACTTTCTAAACCCAATGTGAAGCTACAACTATGCATGATATGATTTCAACTTCATGACATTTAATTTATTCAACAATTCACTCATAGGATATAAGTGAAGCACAAGAGCAATTCCATAGAAAAGAGCTTCGTTGACGGGATGTGAATGTCGCTTACTTAGCCTCCCTTGAAACTATTTGAGGACTCTATTTTATTTAAAAACTTTCAAATCTAGGTATTTTATGAAAACAGCAAGTAAAACAAAAATAAAATGGCATTCTAAGAATAGCAGACATCATGTGAAGAAGCAAAAACTTAGGCTCAACTGATACTAACCGATAATTGTTGAAGAAGAAAGGTGGGATGCCTACCGGGGCATCCCCAATCTTAGAGGCTTGAGACTTCTTGAAATATTATCTTGGGGTGCCTTGGGCATCCCCAAGCTTGAGCTTCTGTGTCTCCTTAATTCATCTCATATCACGGTTGTCCTAAATCTCAAAAGCTTCATCCACACAAAACTCAACAAGAACTCGTGAGATAAGTTAGTATAAACCAACGCAAAAACCTTATCATTCTCTACTGTAGTAAATCACTAAAATTATTATTCAACATTGCATACTAAATGCCTCTGCATATTTAATACTCCTATCCTCAAATAGAATCATTAAACAAGCAAACATATGCAAACATAACAGCAATCTGCCAAAACAGTACAGTCTGTAAAAAATGCAAGGGTATCAATACTTCTTCAACTCCAAACATTATGAAATTCTACCATACTGTAGAAAATTTATCAGAACTTATTATGAAAAAAGTTTCAACATTTTATCACATTCTGACTTTCCTAGGGAATTTTTGCAACATCGATAAACTTTCTGTTTTCAAACAGCAACATGTATACTTGCAAGATAAGCACGACAAAGGCTATCAATGCCACTTTTATTGAAATAAAAGATGCAAAACATTATTCTAAATAACATCAAGCAAATCCTAACAAAATAAATTGATGCTCCAAGAAAAACACATATCGTGTGACGAATAAAAACATAGCTCCAAGTGAGGTTACCAATAATGTTGAAGACGAAAGAGGGGATGCCTTCTGGGGCATCCCCAAGCTTAGTTGCTTGGATATTACTTGAATATTACCTTGGGGTGCCTCGGGCATCCCCAAGCTTAGGGTCTTGTCACTCCTTATTCTCCTCATATCGTCATCTCAACCATAACTTGAAAACTTCAATCACACAAAACTTAACGGAACTTTGTGAGATAGGTTAGTATGATAAAGAGCAAACCATTTCACTTTTGGTACTGCCAAAGACAAGATTCATAATTGTTTCCACACAATGCCTACTGTAGCATATCATTTCCACAATTTATATTGATAAATATAAGCCATATAAACTAGAAAACAAGCAAACTATGCATTGAAAACAGAATCTGTCAAAAACAGAACAGTCTGTAGTAATCTGGACTCGAACCATACTTCTGATACTCCCAAAATTATGAAACAAATTGTACCACGTGGGCAATTTGTATGTTAAACTTATTAAAAAAGAATCAACTCAATAGCACTCTTGTGTTAAAAATGAGACCTATTTTCGTTAGCGCAAAAGTTTCTGTTTTTCAGCAGGGTCAAATCAACTATCACCCAACATGATCCCAAAGACTTTACTTGGCACTTTATTGAAACAAAAGCAATAAAACATGATCAATACAGTAGCATAACCATGTGAACACACAAAAACAGTAAGTAAAAGTGTTGGGTTGCCTAACAACAAGTGCTTTTCTTTAATGCCTTTTATGCTAGGCCTGATGATTTCAATGATGTTCGCATAAAAGATAAGAATTGAGACACAAAGAGAGCATCATGGAGCATATTACTAGCACATTTAAGTCTAACCCACTTCCTATGCATAGGGAATTTTTGAGCAAATGACTTATGGGAACAAGAATCAACTAGCATAGGAAGGCAAAACAAGCATAACTACAAGATTTTCAACACATAGAGAGGAAACTTGATATTATTGCAATATGTAAAAGCATATGTTCCTCTCTCATAATAATTTTCAGTGGCATCATGAATGAATTCAACAATATAGCTATCACATAAATCATTCTTTTCATGATTCACAAGCATAGAAAACTTATTACTCTCCATATAAGCAAATTTATTCTCATGAATAGTAGTGGGAGCAAATTCAACAAAATAACAATCATGGGGTTGAAAATAAGAATCATGATGACAAGTTTCATGGTTATCATTATTCTTTGTAGCAACTTTGTTCTCATAGTCAAATGAAGCCTCATCCAAAATGGTGGATTCATCATTAAATAAAGTCATGACCTCTCCGAATCCACTTTCATCATTATAATCATCATAAATAGGAGGCATGAAATCATTATAACAAATTTTCTCATCAAAACTTGGGGGACTAAAAATATCATCTTCATCAAATATAGCATCCCCAAGCTTATGGCTTTGCATATCAGTAGCATCATGGATATTCAAAGAATTCATACTAACAACATTGCAATCATGCTCATCATTCAAATATTTTGTGCCAAAGATTTTATTGATTTCTTCTTCTAACAATTGAGCACAATTTTTTGATCCATCATTTTCAAGAAAGATATTATAAAGATGATCAATAATATGATGCAACCTCAATTCCATTTTTTATGTAGTTTTCTTTTTTATAAACCAAACTAGTGATAAAACAAGAAACTAAAAGATTCAATTGCAAGATCTATAGATATACCTTCAAGCACTCACCTCCCCGGCAACGGCACCAGAAAAGAGCTTCATTGATGGGATGTGAGTGCCGCTTTCCTAACCTCCCCGGCAACGGCGCCAGAAAAGGGCTTGATGTCTACTACGCAACTTTATTCTTGTAGACGCGTGTTGGGCCTCCAAGCGCGGAGTTTTGTAGGACAGTAGCAATTTTCCCTCAAGTGGATGACCTAAGGTTTATCAATCGATGATGATAGAGGCAAAGGTGTCCCGTCTTTCGATAAGATGATGGATATCGCTTTGGTGGAAGTCGACTTTGACGATCCAACTACAAACGTGCGATGACGTCGCGCCTTAGCAATCGCTAAACCAACTCCGAGAGGTTATTGACCACGCCGGAGCACGATCAACCTGACCACGAGGGTCTGTTTCCTGCGAGCAAACGAAGAACAAGCAAGAAACTGAGATTGCAATCTGGATATTGCGAATATAAGATGAAAGCTTTATTGATCAAGGTGGGGTTCTGTGACGCCTTTGTCTGGTCGTTGAACACAAACGAAGTATGCGAAGTTGCAGCTATGGCGAACTTTTAATCTAAACAAAACCCAAAGTCTAAACGACGCCCTAAGGGCTGTATATATGGAGGAAGAGGGGGGAATTTCGTGGCCCTTGGGGAAGGGGTCCAAAACCAACCCTATCTCTTGTTTCCCCACACATACGGACTCTAAAAACAGCCTATACTCAAGTATTTCGAAATTACATGGGCCTGGCCGAATAATAAGGTGACGCAGCACCTAGAATAGCCTCTGGACGAAATTTATGAAGTGGCATCTTGTATATTTCGTCCAAGGCTTCATTCACTCCTTATGGTGGCTTCAAAGTCCTGAAATCATCACTTGTAACTCTGTTCTTGTTCCCCTTGCGCATGCCATCAACTCCATGCTTGTTCTTGCTCCAAAGTTCATCCTTCTCCAAGCTAGGCCCTTCATTTGTAAGCAAAACAAAAGTATCCAATTTAGGCAGCATCATATTCGCATGAACATTAGAATCATTACCAAGAAACGAAAGTACCTGGTAATTTATTGGCGTGCGCGAGCTCTAGTAATTGGTCCATTATATGTAACAGTAGGGGTTGTGGGTGTAACAATGGTATTGATGTCCTCATCATCCTCCCCTTCTTCAAATGAAGTCATCCTCGACGGAAGCTCATCTCCCTCACCCAAATAAGGCTTCAAATCTGCAATGTTAAAAGTGGGACTAACCCCAAAATCTGCAGGCAGCTCAAGTTTATATGCATTATCATTTATTTTCTCTAACACCTTAAAAGGACCATCAGCACGTGGCATTGGCTTTGATTTACGCAAATCAGGAAATCTATCCTTACGCAAATGTAACCAAACAAGATCTCCAGGTGCAAACACAACATGTTTTCTACCCTTATCTCCAGCAAGTTTATATTTAGCATTCATACGCTCAATGTTTTCCTTAGTTAACTCATGCATTTTTAAGATCAATTCAGCACGTTGTTTAGCATCAAAATTAACCTTCTCCGAAGATGGAAGAGGCAACAAATCAATAGGTGCACGAGGTAGGAAACCATACACAATTTCAAAAGGGCACATCTTAGTAGTAGAATGCAATGAACGATTATAAGCAAACTCAATATGAGGCAAGCATTCTTCCCACATTTTCTTATTATTCTTCAAAACAGCCCTAAGCATAGTAGACAATGTTCTATTGACTACTTCAGTTTGTCCATCAGTTTGGGGGTGACAAGTAGTACTAAAAAGCAGTTTAGTCCCCAACTTAGCCCATAAACATCTCCAAAAGTGGCTAAGAAATTTAGTATCACGATCTGAAACAATAGTATTTGGCTCACCATGCAAACGAATAATTTCACGGAAGAACAAATCAGCAACATTAACAGCATCATCGCTTTTATGACATGGCATAAAGTGTGCCATTTTTGAGAATCTATCCACGACAACAAATATGCTATCCCTCCCCTTCTTTGTTTGAGGTAAACCTAAAACAAAGTCCATAGATATATCCTCCCAAGGAACACTAGGTACAGGCAAAGGCATATATAAACCATGAGGATTGAGTCGTGACTTAGCTTTTTGACATGTAGTGCAGCGAGCAACAAAACGCTCAACATCCCGTCTCATCTTTGGCCAAGAGAAATGTGTAGCAAGTACGTCCTCCGTCTTCTTCACGCTAAAATGTCCCATTAATCCTCCTCCATGCACCTCCTGCAACAACGAAAGACGAAGAGAGCTAGCTGGAATGCATAGCTTGTTAGCACGGAACACAAATCCATCATTAACGACAAACTTGTTCCAGGTTCTTCCTTCTTTACAATTCTGCAAAACATCTTTAAAATCAGCATCATGCACATATTGATCTTTGATGGTCTCCAAACCAAATATTTTGAAGTCAAGTTGTGACAGCATAGTATAGCGACGAGACAATGCATCAGTAATAACATTTTCTTTACCCTTCTTGTGTTTAATGACATAAGGGAAAGTTTCAATGAATTCAACCCATTTAGCATGTCCACGATTCAGTTTAACTTGACTTTTAATATGTTTCAAAGATTCATGATCAGAATGTATAACAAATTCTTTGTGCCATAAATAATGTAACCATGTTTCTAAAGTCCGAACAAGAGCATATAGTTCTTTATCATAAGTAGAATAATTCAGACTAGGCCCACTCAATTTTTCAGAAAAGTATGCAACAGGTTTACCATCTTGTAATAACACACCTCCTAATCCAATTCCACTAGCATCACATTCAAGCTCAAAAATCTTATTAAAATCAGGAAGTTGGAGTAAAGGAGCATGTGTCAACTTATCTTTCAATACCGTGAAGGCTTCTTCCTGTGCGGTACCCCAAACAAAAGGCACATCCTTCTTTGTAAGCTCGTTGAGAGGTGCAGCAATGGTGCTGAAATCTCTCACAAAACGCCTATAGAAACCAGCGAGGCCAAGGAAACTCCTCACTTGTGTGACCGTTTTGGGCTGCGGCCAACTCTCAATAGCTTCAATCTTGGCTTTATCAACTTCAATTCCCTGTGGAGTAACAACATAGCCAAGAAAAGATACTCGGTCGGTGCAAAAGGTGCACTTCCCAAGGTTACCAAACAAACGTGCATCACGTAGAGCAATAAAAACAGCACGTAAATGTTCCAAATGTTCTTCCAAAGATTTGCTATAAATCAGTATATCATCAAAATAGACTACCACAAATCGTACAATAAAAGCACGTAAAACTTCGTTCATTAGTCTCATGAAAGTACTAGGTGCATTAGTTAACCCAAAAGGCATGACTAACCACTCATATAAACCAAACTTAGTTTTAAATGCTGTTTTCCATTCATCTCCCAGTTTCATACGAATTTGATGGTATCCACTACGCAAATCAACTTTGGAAAATATTGTAGAGCCACTCAATTCATCAAGCATATCATCTAGCCTAGGAATAGGATGACGATAACGAATAGTAATGTTATTAATGCCTCTACAATCAACACACATACGCGATGTACCATCCTTTTTAGGCACAAGTATAATAGGAACATCACAAGGACTAAGAGATTCGCGTATATAACCTTTGTTGAGCAGCTCCTGTACTTGATGCATAATCTCCTTCGTCTCCTCTGGATTGGTACGGTATGGTGCACGGTTGGGTAGCGATGCACCGGGAATTAAGTCAATTTGATGCTCAATCCCTCGAATAGGTGGTAATCCCGGTGGCACGTCTTGTGGAAAGACGTCAGCGAACTCCTGCAAAATGTTAGTGACGGCAGGGGGCAAAGAGGAAGGCACGTCCTCGAATGAAAATAATGCCTCTTTGCACACAAAAGCATAGCAAACAGATTTGCTGAAATCTAGCTCATCAATATCAGATTTTTGTGGCAAGTAAACATGCACTTTTCAATTTAATTTCAGAAACAACACTAGATGGTTTATTATTAGGTTTCATTTGTTGCTCAAATTCTTTTGCCACAATCTGATTTTCACTCTTATTTTTCTCCTGTTTGCTTTATTAGCTCTATTAATGTCATCTTTCAAAATGGAATCAGGAGTCATAGGAAGCAAAGTAATATTTTTATCCTTATGAACAAGAGTATACTGATTGTTTCTACCATGGTGTACAGAATTTTTATCAAATTGCCATGGTCTACCAAGTAATAAGGAACATGCTTGCATGGGTACCACATCACAATCAACATAATCAGCATATGTAGAGATACTAAAATGCACACGAACAGTACGTGTTACCTTAACCTTGCCGCTGTTGTTGAACCATTGGATGTAGTAAGGATGTGGATGTGGTCTTGTGGTGAGAGATAGCTTCTCCACCATCTCCATGCTAGCCAAGTTGTTACAGGTCCCTCCATCTATGATGACGCGAACAGAACGTTCCTTCACAACTCCCTTTGTATGGAACAAATTATGCCTCTGATTTTGCTCCGCTTGTGTGACCTGCACACTCAAAATACGTTGAGCAACTAAACATTCATACCTGTCAGCGTCTTCAGGAGCCATGTATTGCGTCTCATTTTCAGAATCATCTCCACCATGTTCTTCACGTGTAATAAGAGCCAAAGTCTCCTCATCATAGTCACTAGCGGACTCATACCCACCATCCTCAGTAGCAATCATTACACGCTGAGATTTGCATTCTCTCGCATAATGTCCTCTTCCCTTACAACGACGACAAATAATATCACTTGTGTGCCCTGTCGATGCCATGGAAGAAGAAGAGCTCTGTGCAGGCCTGGTAGGTGCGCTCTTGGCAGATAGTGGTGGTTGTGCCTGCTTTCTTGTATCACGGCTGGAGGTGGAACCTGATGGAGGTGCTGGTGCAGTGGAAGTAGAAGATGCACGCGGTGTCCATGATGAAGGTCGACCTGCAGAAAAGTTAGTTCACGCCAATGGCTGTCGATCCTGCACTTCATGTTCAGCTTTACAAGCAAGATGGAATAAACGAGTGATATTAGTATACTCCTTATACTCTAGAATGGTCTGAATCTCTCTATTTAAACCACCCATAAAACGTGCAAGCATAGCTTCATTCTCCTCAACAATACCACATCTAATCATGCCAGTTTGTAATTCCTGATAATATTCTTCTACAGAATTTTTCCCTTGTCGTAAACGCTGCAGTTTTTGAAGCAATTCACGTTGATAATATGGTGGAACCCAACGAGTACGCATAGCAGTTTTCAAAGAAGCCCAAGTAGCTGGAATAGGATATAATCTACAATGTTCAGACCACCATACACATGCAAAACTAGTGAAAGCACAAACAGCAGCAGCAACCCGTCTCTCCTCGGGATATTGTAAACATGTAAAACGTTGTTCAGTTTCTAACTCCCAAGTGAGATATACATCAGGAACATATCTACCTTCAAACGGTGGAATATTCAATTTCAGTTTAGGAACATGGTCATGATCTCGTATCTGAGGTGGTGGTGCTGGCCTACCGTTGCGAATATATACCTGAGGTCGACCTGCTGGTGGTGGTGCTGGTGGCTGCACGTAGTTCTGATTTTGATCAACCTCATCCTCATAATCGCCCGCATAATCGTCATCCTCCTCAGCCGCCGCAGTAGCAGGAGCCAAAGAAGCATCAACAGTAGGTGCAGCGGCACCCGAATTTTGACCAGTCTCAATTGGAATGTGTTGTGCTCGTCCCACTTGATTTGGAAGGCGGCGTTGGAGATGTAGTTGTTGTTGTTGTAGAGGTGCGACAGGTGCAGCCGGTGGTGGTTGGGGAAGACACTTGAGCAATTCATTAAACTTGTTATCCAGCTTTGTCTTGAACGACTTCTCCACGACATCTATCTTCTCTATAGCCTCTTCAAATCTGTTTAGCACATCTCCCACCTGGCCACTCATCATTTGCTGAAATTTATCATGCAACTCCTTGTTCGTCATGTTCTCCCAATCAGTCTCATCAGCTTGTGATCCTGCCATGGTTAGCAGCAATAGAAACACAAAAGAATATGATCCTACAGACTACTAGGAAGTGGTGGTGATGGTGGTGTGTCACAAATCCTTCAAGCGAATCTCAAATTCTTACCAGTTCTTACCCAGCAGTAGGTGGTGATCGGCAACCGTTGTAGTCAAAACTCTCAAAGCTTGGATAGAGCGATTACCAGGGAGAGTCAAACGCACGACGTAGATGTATGTGGAGCTGGGAAGGCTTATAATATGGTAGCAAAAAGGGTCAGCAATAATCAATTCAGATATGCAAAGTTGAATAAACGCTCAACGACGGTACTGTGCTGGTCCTAGGCTAGACCGTGCTAGAGACGCGAGCCTAGAACACTAACAAAATCATGGTGCTGCACGTAAACAAGGGAGGAGCACACTCTGATTTTCTCTCTCTTTTTTTCACTTTTTTTGCACTTTTTTCCTCTCTTTTTTTGCTCCGCAATCGAAAAAGTCTACAAATGGTCTAAAAACTGCTTAGCCAGAATTTTCCAGACTTAGTTTTTTTTGAAACTGGAACTATTTTTCTACTGCGGGTAACATAGAAGTTTGGGAGTCCTTCTCTGTCACGACTCGGAGTATGGCGTGATCTGGAAATCCAAAACAGAGTAACAAATTACTGGACTTGGACTAGGACTGGTGGCGGAGATGAATCTGGTGGAACTCGGACTGGTGGCGGACATGAATCTGGTGGAACTCGGACTGGTGGCGGATATATGTTGCAGGTGTACTCGGATTGGCGTGATGGCGGCGGTGGCGTATATGGACTCGGATTGGCGGTGAATATGTGGTGGTGGTATATGGCAGCAGCGATGAAGTTGGTGCGGTGGTGGTATATGGCAGCAGCGATGATGATGATGCGGTGGTGATATATGGCAGCGGCGACGTGACAACCTGTGAACAGAACTCGAAACTCTAAAGGACTAGACGCTAAGACCAGCAACTTGACACAACGATGCAACCGCAAATTCAACAAAGCAAACACAGAAAAGATTATGCAAAGGCTCAGATTGGTTCGGATAGGATGAACTAACCCTAATTTTTTTTGGCTTTTTCGTGGACTATAGGTATGAAGAACAGACTCGATCTAAACTATGAAAAACTGTAAAATCTCACCGAGCAACCTGGAAATCTGATACCACTTGATAGAGGCAAGGGTCCCGATCTTTTGATGAGATGATAACTATCGATTTGGTGGAGACGACTTTGACGATCCGACTACAAACGTGCACGACGTTGCGCCTTTGCAATCGCTAAACCAACTCCGAGAGGTTATTGACCACGAAGGTCTATTCCTGCAAGCAATCGATGAACAAGTAAGAATATGATTAAGCAATCTGAATATTGCGAATATGGATGAAGTGTTGATAAGAGTGGGGTTTCATAAGCGGTCTTTGTCTGGTTGTTGGACACAAACGAAGTACACGAAGTTGCAGCGATGCCTAACTTTTAACTAAATAAAACCCAAAGTCTAACCGATGCCCTAAGGGTTGTATATATGGAGGAAGAGGGGGCAATTTCGTGGACCTTGGGGAAGGGGTCCGAAACCAACCCTATCTCTTGTTTCCCCACACATACGGACTCTAAAAACAGCCTATACTCAAGTATTTCGAAATTACATGGGCCTGGCCCAATAATAAGGTGACGCAACACCTAGAATAGCCTCTGGACGAAAGTTATGAAGTAGCATCTTGTATATTTCGTCCAAGGCTTCATGCACACATTATGGTGGCTTCAACGTCCTGAAATCATCACTTGTAACTCCGTTCTTGTTCCCCATGCGCATGCCATCATCTCCATGCTTGTTCTTGCTCCAATGTTCATCCTTCTCAAAGCTAGCCCCTTCATTTGTAAGCAAAACAAATGTATCCAATTTAGGCAGCATCATATTCTCATGAACATTAGAATCATTACCAAGAAACGAAAGTACCTGGTAATTTAATTGGCGTGCGCGAGCTCTAGTAATTGGTCCAGTATGTATAGCAGCAGGGGCTGTGGGTGTAACAATGGTATTGATGTCCTCATCACCACCGAGGTGGGCACAACCCACCTGGGCGCGCCAGGGGGGCTGGCGCGCCCTGGTGGGTTGTGCCCCCTCAGGGCACCCCCCCAGGTGCTGCTTTGGCCCAATGGATGTCTTCTGGCCCATAAAAATCCCCGTGGAGTTTCGTTGCGTTTGGACTCCGTTTGATATTGATTTCCTGCGATGTAAAAAACAAGCAAAAAACAGCAACTAGCACTGGGCACTGGGTCAATAGGTTAGTCCCAAAAAAGATATAAAGTTGCTATAAAATGATTGTAAAACATCCAAGAATGATCAAATAACAGCATGGATACTTCATAAATTATAAATACGTTGGAGACGTATCACAAAACAGGGCGGACTCCGGGTGGGCAGCCGACCCAAATGGACAAAAAGCGGACAAATGTGCCGTCCGTTTGGGTCGGCCCGTTGGAGTTGCTCTTATGAACATAATGATTTGAAGAATAATGCACATATTCATAGCCCTTAGGCTTTCCCTGCGAAACAGAAGTTTTAGCATGATGATGTTCATATGAGGATTTTGATCCATATGAGGAATTGGATCCACGTGAGGAATTTGGTCCATATGAGGACTTGGATCCATATGAAGACTTTGGTCCATATGAAGAATTTGATCTGGGTTTCCTATTATTCACAGGTGGTGTCATGATGACATTCACTTGAAGGCTTTCAAGGCACCTTTTGGGAACCCATATTTTCTTCATAGGGGGGTCGTTCCTGCAGTTAGTTCCAACATATCTAGGAAATACTTCACCATTCTGATATTTGAACAGTTTACAGTTGGAGTCAAATGACTCATCAGAACAATATGAAGATTCACATGTAAAGCCAGATAAAGTGGATGGATCTACGGGAGGTCCTTTTGCAGCAAGCCATGAGGTCCTTTTACAGAGATAGTTGAAGAATTTGCAGCAATAGAAGCATTTGAAATTTCAGGTGAGGAATTAGGAGATTCCCGTTCAATGCATTTCAAACATGGTGGAATGAATTCATCCTGAGCGGAACTGATCTACTTGAGCAAGCAATGAATTACGTTCCTTTAGAAGATCTTCATAACTTACCCTTAGCCTCTCAAGATCTTGCTTTCTTTGAAGAAATTCATAAGAAAGCTTCTCATGATCGGCTAAGAGAGTGTTATGATGACTCTGAAGGTTATCAAACTTAGACTGAAGTCTCTGAAAATTATCATTCAGAGTTTGAGTTCGATCCATTTCTTCACCCAACATATCATCGCTTTCATCTAGCATGTTTTGAACCTTTTCCAAAGCTTTTTGTTGTTTAGTGGCAATAGAAGCAAGCTTGGTATGTGGGTCCAAATTCATCACCAGATTCATCATCACTACTCAGATGAGAAACATTCAGTTACCTTGGCACCTTTTTCCATGAGGCATGGTGCAGAGGATGATGGTTCAGGATCGAAAGTCATCGTTTTGAGTGATTCCTTGAAATCCTCAAACCAGGGATCATGATGAGTTCGGTGAACTTCATAGACGTCAGAGAGTCGGTCCCAGATAAGCTTCGCATTGCAGAGATGCATAATGTTCCTGAATTGATTTCGAGATAAGCAGGAGCAGATGATGTCCTTCACCATGATGTCAAGTCGAGTGTACTTGGGAATATCATCAGCTCCTGCCATCTTGCAAAGATCGGTAACACCAATCTCAGTGACGATCCGCAGCTCGCTGTTCATCGCCATGAGGCGCTTCCTCATCATGGCCTTCCACTTGGGATAATCATGACCGTCAAAAATGGGGCATGCCACTTTCTTCATTCCTGTGGTCGACATAACTAAAACTCCAGGTGGTTAAACCAAAATCACACATAACAAGGGAGTACCTTGCTCTGATACCAATTGAAAGTGCGTTATATCGACTGGAGGCGGGAGAATAGGCGATTTTTACAAATTCGTCACTAAGGAATTTAAAGGTGAGGAAATTCCTAAGCAACGAACTACTTAGCAGCGGAATAAGTACTCAGATGCATGCATAACCGAACAGAAGCACAATCATCATGATGAAATGAAAACAAGCACATGGTACAAGTAGCGTGTAGACACGATAAACAGGCTGAAGACAAACTGACTGAAGAAATAGGATTGAGGAAATTGAGAAAGTCTTTAGTCGAAGTCTTCAAACAGTAACGATCAAGTTCATCAACACATGAATGAGGAAATGAAAGGGTTGAGGAAATTGAACCAGTAGCTTGGTGAAGTCGATGATTTGGTAGACCAGTTCCAACTGCTGTGACAGTTGTGCGTCTGGTTGGAGCGGCTAGGTATTTAAACCTGAGGACACACGGTCCTCACTGTATTCTCCTTGAGCTAAGATCACACAGACCTCGCCCAATCACTCGTGGTAAGTCTTCAGGTGACTTCCAAACCTTCACAGACTTGGTCACTCGGCGATCCACAATTTCCTCTTGGATGCTCTAGACCATGATGCCTAGCCGTCGGAGGATGCATAATCCTCAAAGGTAACAAGCGTCGGTTCCACACAGGAACAATTTGTTCAGTGATGCTCAATCACTTTGGGTTTCTAGGTGTTTGGGTTTGGGTTTTCCTCACTTGATGATTTTCGGTCAAAGTCCTCGGAGGATGGGACGCTCTCAATGACAAGTGTCAGTTTCTCTCGGAGCAGCCAACCAACTAGTGTTTGTAGGGGGCGGCTATTTATAGCCTAGGGAGTAGCCCGACATGATAAGACATATGACATTCAATGATATGACCGTTAGGTGGTTAGATATTTTGGGACAGCTGGCGCGTAGCACAACAACGGTCGGAAATTTGAGTATCAAATTCCTCAGGGCTATCATATTCCTCACTTGTAGGCAATCCGCACTGCCGAATTCCTAACTCCTCAGTCAGAACAAATTCCTCAGAGAACAGAAGATCTTCGTCTCTGTCACTGAAGAAATTGACTGAACTGTATGAGATTTCCAATGGCTTCACTCGAAAGGATTTGGTAGGTGTAGGATTTTGAGATGAGCATCACTTGGAAACTTTTCCTTTGTTTTACCTCGACCCCCTTTAATAGTATGGTGTTTCCTATGACTCAAGAAGGAGAAAATGAAACTACGAAAACAAAAGTCTTCACGCTTCATAATCCTCGCATGAATATCAAGTCTTCACGGTCACACCAATTTCTTCACTTTCAAAGTCTTCAAGAAAACAAAAGTCTTCAGCTGAAGACATTCATTTTTAGGGGTCGACTTTCATCATAAATATCAAACTCCTCATAGAGTTATAGACCTGTGTACACTCACAAACTCATTAGTCCCTTAACCTATAAGTCTTTAATACACCAAAATCACTAAGGAGAACTAGATGCACTTACAGGGGACCGGCCTCGACGTTAGCCGTGGCTACGTCCTCCTCATCCATGTATTCAACATTCTCCGAATTATAGTCTAACATATCGGTTAAATCATCGATAGTTGCTGCCAAATGGGTGGTGCACTACAGGAATCGGGAACTTTGCCGTCAGCCAGCTGATGGCAACACGTCCGGCTGAACAGGCTACGGCAAAGCTTCCTTTTCGTCTGCTGGCGGACAGTAAAGATACAAAGGTCTTTGCCGTCCGCCAGCCAACGGCAAAGAGCCTGGACGGCGTGCATTGCCGTCGGCTGGCGGATGGCAAAGACCTTTGTATCTTTGTCGTCCGCCAGCGGACGGCAAATAGCATTGAATCATTGCCGTCGGCCAGCGGACGGCCAAGCGTGCCATGTGGCAGCACCTAGGTGGCTGGCCTATTTGGTAGCTTTGCCGTCAGCTGGCAGACGGCAAATATTAAACGTTCTTTGCCGTCCGCTGGCCGACGCAAAGCAACAAAATAGGCAGCCTACTGCCCCAGGTTGCACAGGTAGCTAACACGTGGCATGTTTGCCGTCCGCTAGATGATGGCAAAGCTCGTTGCCGTCCGCCAGCAAACGGCAAAGAGTCTATATAGGCCCTGTTTTTCTGTTTTTTCTTGAAATCATTCAATTTGACAGAACTTCATATATCCAACACATATATATAGACACACACGCACACACACACATATGAAAATACTTTCGACAAGCATACCAACACATATACATAACAAATCATATCCCTGCCATATGGATATGATCATCCAACACATATATATAGCAAATGGTTTCATCCAACACATATACATAGCCAACCTATCCAACAACAAGCATACAATGGTTTCATCCATCCATACATATATAGGTACCAAGTTTGACATTGTTCATCGTACAAAATAAAAACAAGAAGGAAGCATAAACAGAAGAATAGACTCCATCAACGGAAGCTTCCTCGTCTAAAACAAATCTGCAAATTGGGAAAGAAGCAAGAAGCAAGTTAGAAGAAGAAGAAGACTATCTAGAAAAAGAAGAAGAAGAAGAAGAAGAGGAAGAAAAGGAAGAAAAGGAAGAAGAAGAAGAAGAAGAAGATTTTTTTTCTTTTCTTTGTTTTTCTCCTCTCCTCTATTTATCTTCTTCTTCTAACTAAGGTAGGTAAAAATGCCATTTTATTGCTAAGCTAGGTAAAAATGCTAAGTATGCATTTGTTAAGCAAAACACTAGAGAAAAGTTACCCTCATCACAACAAATGCGATGAAGATCGCAACTAAGGTAACAATTGATCCAACGGCGTAATGATACCAAGCCTCATTATCAATGGCATATTTTCTAATCTTCTTAAGCTTCAGGCGCATTGCATCCATCTTCAAGCGCATTGCATTCATCTTCATCTTGTGATCATCGACGACATCGGTAACATACAACTCCAATGTCATCTTCTCTTCTTCAATGCTTTTAATTTTTTCTTTCAAATACTCATTTTCTTTTTCAACTAAATTTAACTTCTCGACAAGAGGGTCGGTTTCAAATTCCGGTTCACATACCTCCTAGATTAAAATATCTCTATGTCAACTTGATGGCCATAATTGTCATAAATGAGAAATGCAACAAATAGTTATGAAAGAGAATTTACCACATCTGAATCATAAAGCGGGCGAGAGCCGACGGGGACGGACATCAAGACCATGGCACTATGTATAAGAAACAATCATATAAAGCAAGAAAAATATACAAGTAACTATATAAATCATACAATCATACAAGTAACTATATAAATCAAGTACAACATAAAAAATTGAATACCTAGTCATAATCTGGTTCAATAAATGCTTCGGGATCAATAATTGCATCACCATCATCACTATCAGTAATGATGTGCTCATCATCATCATTAATAAATGCATCATCATCATGTGGAAGGCCACCTCTACGTAATCTGTCAAGCATTGACAGGTCATCCGTAGCAGTAACCTCTTCTAGTTCAGGCTCTTCTTGTTCCGGCTGAGGGGTGAAGTCGGGTTCACTGTCGCTGTCTACTTCAATGTTCTGGGGTGAAGTAGAGCGGTTCTTGAAACGTTTTTTCGAAAGACACATTTCTTGGAAGAATTCTCCTTCATATGTGTCTGGGTTGATGTGAGGTGCATAATCATCTTCATTGGGGGAGGTGGTCTAACACGTGGCGGCACTTCATAAGCGACATCCCAACCTTTGAGATTAGGATCACTTTGACAGGCCCACAGTAGATAGAAAACTTGGGTTGCCTGTTGGGCCATAATATAGACATCGGGAACATCCAAATGGGTGCTTTGATTGATTTCCACTATGCCTATATGTTCATGAGTCCTTGTAGTCTCCTTCGGCTGGAACCAATAACATTTGAAGACTACGACGTTTGGTGGGTTTACACCATAGAATTGAAGTTCATAAATTGCTTCAACTCTTCCATAATACTCGGTATCTCCTTCACCGATAGCAGAGACACAACAATTTGTAGACTTTCGGTCAGCCATAGATAGCTCTTTGCCACAGGTACGAAAGCGATACCCGTTGATGTCATATTTGTCAAATGAACGGACCTTATAGTCAAAACCATTAGCGACTTGTCTCAATTCGGCGTCCATAAGCTCTGAATTAGCCTAAAAGTTTAATACAAAAGGGATTTTTGCATTAGCCAGAAATTAGACGAAGAAATGAAATTGGCTAATGGAAATTACCGTTTGTTTGAACCAAGAGATGAAACCGGGATAGCCGCGTCCATGCTTTGCCAGAAGCTCATACTCTTCGACGGAATCCTTTTGGATCACCGCTCCATATGAGAATATGGCAACATATCGACTGTATCAAATTTATCCGGGAATAAGAGTAGTTCAAAGGAATTAGAAGTTGCGAAACAATGTACCAAGAACTTGCTCGATGTACGACCGCACTTCTGTTAGGTTGGTGTAGATATACAAAGAAATGATCTGCCATTCTTTGAAATCCAACGTTAAGGAATTAGAAGCACCGGCAGGTGGGATGATGCGGAGCATCCTACGGTCATCCCCATGGACCTACCATCGTCTCATCAAGAGCCAAGAGGACCTATGACACGAGCACGAGCTAGAGCTCTCGAGAACGAGGTGACTTCCTTCCTTAGTGATATCACATATGATCCACTCGAGACATGGCTACTACCTAAGTCCGATATGCTATGCATGATTAGGTGTCAAGAGGAGCCTCCCGAGGATGCACGTGAAGACGGACAAGCCGCCAAGTTCACGGATGAAGAGAACGGAAACGGGCAAGTTCACCTTCCAGGCCCCGGACATCCGGCCAAGTCACCGGACATCCGCCCCCTGGAGCAACCACAGCAGCAGCAGCCCAGACGCACAAGCCTACAGGGCCCGGACATCCGGCGTCCAGCCCGGACATCCGGCCCAAGCCCGGAAATCCGGCCAAAAGCCCGGACATCCGGCGCCACGCTACAGAACATCCAGAAGTTTTGCCCTCTAGCCCGGACATCCGGCCCCCCAGCCCGGACATCCGGCCCCTCTTGAAGCCCCGGACATCCGGCCCGTCGCCCGGACATCCGGCCACCCCTGTCTGCGCACAGTAAGGGCCGAGGCCCGTGTACCCCTTCGACCCCCTAGACTATATATACTCCTTCTCCTCCATCTTTCTAGGGTTAGCAAAGGATTAGCTCATTTAGAGATAGAGCTTTGCTCATCCATATCGGATCTACTCCACGAGAGAGACTGCGGCCCCTCTACGGAGAAGATCCACCTTGGATTCAAGACCCCTCACGGGAAGATCCCCTCGTGGATTCAAGACCTCCTCACGGAGAAGAACCGGTTACCGTTTGTATCGTCCGTTGTTGACTTTGGATCTTGTATCTCACCTTTGTGTTCATCGATCTAGCGCATGTGTGATCTATTCTTGTTGGTTGAGTGATTTCTCTCGTGTTTCCCTCGTGTTTCCCCTCGTGTTCATCGCGTTCTTCGTAGGGATCCGCTCCTTTCGTGAAAGATCGGCCATCTAGGGTTCCACCCTACATCATCTTGGTATCAGAGCCACGTTGATCACGATTTCGGAGCCCCCTCTCTTTGTTTTCTAGGTTGATTTTGTTGTTTTTCGTCCTAACCCAAAAATTGCCCCACAAAAATAGCCCCAAATTTTTTTGTGATTTTTTGGTGTGATGAAGTTTTGTTGGATTTGATCCGCGGATTTCGTGTGTTGCAGGTAGATCTAACTTTTCCCCATCTTTTCCCCAATTTCCATCCTCAAAATCTTCCGAATTTTTGCCCCGGATTTGACCTCTCCACGCGGTGTTCATCCACGGATCCCGAGCCCGGACTTCCGGCCCGACCAGCCCGGAAATCCGGCCATCAGCCCGGACATCCGGCCCCTAACAGCATCAACTCCATCCTCCACTCCGTTTACCGCCTAACTTTCGTCCAATTTTGTTCCGGAGCCCACATACACTTCCGCATACCACCACCATTTCCGCATAGCACCACCATAGCCTTTCCCGCTACCAACTCCGACAATTTTGACCCATTTTGTTTTGAGAATTTGAGTTGTGGTTTCCGTATCCTATTGTGTTTCGGCTATCTAGGTACGGTTCGGCAACAACATCACCACCGCTCATCTTCGCCAAGGACTACTACGAACGGCTACATTGGTATCACTTTCACCTTCATATCATCTTGGTATAGCGATATCATCATACTCTCTTGCATTTGCATTGATAAACCCATGGCCTTACTTTTGCGTAGCTTACCCATCGAGACTAGCCTTTGAGTATTGCCGGCAACGTGACTTGTGCACATTAGTGTTCATACTTCACATAGCATACATACCATCATTGAGTTGCATATCTTGGTATCATCTCTTGTGGCACAAAAGTTGTCTTCGCATACACAATTGCTATCTTGGTTCGTGAAGCATTGCGTGAGAAAAGAGCTCAAATAACAAAGAGCCAAACAAGCTTTTAAGCAAAAGGAGAAAGATAAGCAAAGAGCTTAAGCAAGAACCATAGCATCATACAACATTAAGATTGTCATACTCGATCATCTTGGATCAAAGCATAGAAACATCATACATATAGCATACTTGGGATAGAAGTCGTTGCATTTTTGCTTAGTAGGTTGTGCACAAGTTCGTATCCGCCTATTGTGCAATCGTGCTAGCGTCTCTCTAGTGTTGTGCAACAAGAGCATCTTGGTGGATTCCACATTTTGGCTCACCCTTGGTTGCCCAACCCCACTTATCTATTTGCGTGTGTGTTTCCGTGTACCATATCTTGCTATTGGTCTACTTGTCGCATTTGCAAATTTGTGAATCTTTTCCAACATTATTGAGTCTCACTTACAATTGCATCAAATTTTGTGCCACCATCCTAACCAAGCTCCACCATAAGCTTTTTACTTGTGTAGGTGCGAGAACCAACAAGAAACGGTACCAATTGTGCTATTCCCTTGATACACATTGGAGTGATCTTTGATCCATTTTCAACATCGGTCAAGGTACATTTGGTATTGGTTCTTCTCTTTCTCCCACTCACATATCTTTGTTTGAAATGATGGATAGGCCAAGTACTTCTACCAATCCACTCTTCTTGGAGCAAGACGACGACATGTCATCCTACGTCACCAAGACTCAACTATTTGGTGCACACCGAGCTTTGCATCAAGAACAACTTGCTTTGGGCGATCGCATCGACAACCTCGCCACTGATCTACGACAATCTGAGCAACGTACAAGAGACTACTTCGACACATCCATGAGTTCCCTCAAAGAAGATATCCGAACCATGATGGTCCGCTCTTCTACAACTTCGTCCTCGTTAAGACGGAGCCGCTCCAGTCGACACTACGACGACACCATCTCCGGTTCAAGTACACCGACATCAAACACTCTTCGTCGTGCCGCGCGTCAAGACCGTCAAGCTAACCGCAATCCTCTACACGACACCGACTCTCAAGAGCATCGACATCGTCACAACCAAGCTGCTTTCGCACAAGCACAAGAACGGCAACGCCAACGACAACAAGAACAAGAGGAGCGAGCGCGACAACATCAAGATGCACAAGACGCCGAGGCGCAACGTCAAGAACAACAACTACGTGAAGCTCAAGCACTTGAGGCGCAACGTGCCCTTCAAGACTCAAGTCGTGCCGTACCAATCGAGGCCGACAAGCTCGACTACATCAAGAAGCACTTCGCGATGAAGCTCAAGAAAGGATTTACGAAGCACGTGTGCATCGACAAGCTCCTCGACATGATCGACAAGTTCCTCGTCAAGATCGACATCCCACGCGACAAGTACTCCGTGAGCGACATCTTCAACATCAAAGATCAATCCCCGTACCATGGTGATGAGGATTTCGATCCGAGGTCGGATCTTTCCCAAGGGAGGGGAGATGATGCGGAGCATCCTACGGTCATCCCCATGGACCTACCATTGTCTCATCAAGAGCCAAGAGGACCTATGACACGAGCACGAGCTAGAGCTCTCGAGAACGAGGTGACTTCCTTCCTTAGTCCGATATGCTATGATCCACTCGGGACATGGCTACTACCTAAGTCCGATATGCTATGCATGATTAGGTGTCAAGAGGAGCCTCCCGAGGATGCACGTGAAGATGGACAAGCCGCCAAGTTCACGGATGAAGAGAACCAATGGAAACGGGCAAGTTCACCTTCCAGGCCCCGGACATCCGGCCAAGTCCCTGGACATCCGACCCCTGGAGAAACTACAGCAGCAGCAGCCCAGACGCACAAGCCTACAGGGCCCGGACATCTGGCGTCCAGCCCGGACATCCGGCCCCAGCCCGGAAATCCGGCCAAAAGCCCGGACATCCGGCGCCACGCTACAGAACATCCAGAAGTTTTGCCCTCCAGCCCGGACATCCGGCCCCCCAGCCCGGACATCCGGCCCGTCGCCCGGACATCCGGCCACCCCTATCTGCGCTCAGTAAGGGCCGAGGCCCGTGTACCCCTTCGACCCCCTAGACTATATATACTCCTTCTCCTGCATCTTTCTAGGGTTAGCAAAGGATTAGCTCATTTAGAGATAGAGCTTTGCTCATCCATATCGGATCTACTCCACGAGAGAGACTGCGGCCCCTCTACGGAGAAGATCCACCTTGGATTCAAGACCCCTCACGGGAAGATCCCCTCGTGGATTCAAGACCTCCTCACGGAGAAGAACCGGTTACCGTTTGTATCGTCCGTTGTTGACTTTGGATCTTGTATCTCACCTTTGTGTTCATCGATCTAGTGCATGTGTGATCTATTCTTGTTGGTTGAGTGATTTCTCTCATGTTTCCCCTTGTGTTCATCGCGTTCTTCGTAGGGATCCGCTCCTTTCGTGAAAGATCGGCCATCTAGGGTTCCACCCTTCATCATGGGAGATCCCCTTTGAATAGGCTGAGGTTGGATCCACCCTTTTTAGGTTCGTCAGCATTGTATCGAGGCTTCGGATTATGGAAATGACGATTTTTGGCTTCATAGTGTGCTGTCACAAAGTTTGCCGCCTCCTCAGTAATGAATGCCTCAGCCATCGATGCTTCAATTCTATGTTTATTTTTACATTTTGCTCGTAGCGTCTTCTGCGTCCTCTCAGTGGTGTAGCACCAACGATTTTGCACAGCACCCCCCCCCCCCAATCTTGCCTCGGTTGGGAGATGCAAAATCAAGTGGTGCATTGGATTAAAGAAGCCCGGTGGAAAGATCTTCTCTAACTTGCAGATCAACTCTGGTTCCAACTCTTCCATTTCTTCTAGCAGGCCAGGCGATAGTTCTTTCACATAGAGAACACGGAAGAAATAGCTCAGCTCTGCCAGTACTAGCCATTCATCCTCAGGGATGAAACCACACAACATCACCGGCATTACCCGCTCAATCCATATGTGCCAATCATGACTCTCGAGACCAAATATCTTCAATTTTCAAGACTCGCTCCCCTCTTTAGATTCCTTGCATACCCACAAGATAATTTCCCTCATAGCTGGCCTTCCCAGATTGAACCATGCCTTTGGCTTCGTCCAGTTCTGCTTTCCTTTCGGTTCTTTCATGTTTTGTAATGGCCTATCACATAGCGCCTCCAGATCAACTCTAGACTTAGTATTATCCTTTGACTTCCCATCTATGCCGAACAATGTACCAAAAAGTGCCTCGGTGATATTCTTCTCAGTGTGCATCACGTTGATGTTGTGTGGGCAAAGGAGGTCTTTGAAGTAAGGCAGATCCCACAAGCATATCTTGTGAGTCCAGGCGTGTTTCGAATTATACCCCTTGAAGTACCTTGGACGCTCTGGATCTGGCTCGAGAGCGTTTAACTGATCTAGTGTCTCTTCGCCTGTCAACGCAGGTGGTGCAGAGTTTTTGACAATTCTACCTCTGATGAAGTTCTTCTTGTCTTTCCTGAACTTATGGCGAGGATCAAGGAACTGTCTATACATGTCGAAGCAAGAAAACTTGCGACCAGCCTGAAGCCAACGAAACTCAAGAGATCCCTTGCATGTGGGGCACGGGAACCTTCCATGCACACAACAGTCAACGAATAGCGCATACGCCGGCAAGTCATGCATCGAGTACATGTACCAGACATGCATTATGAAGTTCCGTTTGCTAAAGGCGTTGAATGTCTTGAACCCATTATCCCAGGCTTCTTGCAATTCGTCCTTCACTGGCTGCATGTACACATTCATATTCTTCCCTTGATAGTTGGGCCCTAGAATTATCAATGTCAGGAAAATGTTCTTTCTTTGCATAATCTGTACAGGGGGGAGATTGAGTGGAAAGACAAATACGGGCCAACAACTGTATTAGGTTGCCGTCAGACCAAACACACTGAACCCATCCGTGCTGATGCCGACTCGAGGATGCCTCGGATCTGCCTCTTTGTCATGATGTAATGCATCGAAGCTCTTCCATGCTTCACCGTCAGATGTGTGCACCATCATCAGCTTCCCATCTGCATCTAGTTGGGTTCTTTTGCCCGTTTTGTGCCATGTCATCCGTCTTGATGTTTCTTCGACCATGAAAAGACGTTGAAGTCTTGGTACGATTAGCATGTACCGAAGAACATTAACGGGGATTTTGGTCTGCGTGTTCTCACCCATACCGTTGTCTACCACAACATACCTGGATGACTTGCAAATGGGACAATAGTTCAAGTCCGCATACTGAAGCCTAAATAAGGCACATCCTTTCTCACAGACATGTATCTTCTCATAGGGCATCTTAAGAGCACGAAGAATTTTGTCTGACTGGTACAGGTTCGCAGGTAGTACATGGCCTTTGGGTAGAAAACATCCAAATATTATCATAATTGCGCCATAGCATTCTCTACCCAAGTTGAATTGAGCCTTCAGAGCCATTATTTGTGAAATGGCATCCAGCTGACAAAGCTCGGTGTGCTCGTGGAGAGGACGTTTTGAAGACTCCAACATTTCATTGAGGGCCTTTGTAGATTCCTCCATCTCATCGTCCGAGTCCCGAGCATCATCAAAGTCTTGCACCATCTCTTGCATCCCGGTACCACTCGTCGGTGCAACGATGAAGCACCTCAGCTCTGGCACGTTGGGCAGACTTGCCATGAAATGTCCACACCGTATAATCTGGCGTAAAACCCCACTTCTGCAGGTGTTTGCCCATTCCATCCGCTGTCCTCTTGTGCCAATTGTTGCACCCGGCGCAGGGGCACCATGTTGTCCTCTGGCCATTTGCAAATGCAGCTCTCAGAATCCCCTTGGTTTTTGTTAACCATTCAATTTTCATGTTTTTCTGACTAGTGTGACTGGTGTACATCCACACACGATCAGTCATCTTGCCTAGCTACTGGACACATAAGAAATATATATATAAATCAGCATGTATATATTCATCATTTAATGGGGTTTGTCACTTTTATTACGCCCATGCAACCTAGACGCTAATAGGTAAAGATAGGTCCTAATCCCACCCGAGTATGCGTAGATTGGGTTCGTTTTCCCATGCTCTGCTCCGGATCCGACGCCAAATTTTGGCAGCACCTCCCCGCTGTTCTCCTCATACACGTCTCGGCAATAAGCAGAGAGGATGTGTACCCAGAGAACAACAGGGAGGCACTGACGAAATTCTGCATCGGATCCGGAGTAGAGCATATGGGAAAACAAACCCAATCTACACATACTCGGGCTGTCCATGGATAACGTTGGACAATTCGAAAGAATCACGGTTATAAATATGCAAATGCATGCATATTTATAGATGTAACCGTTTCGAACGGGAGACGCATAGTGGTCACGCATACTGACTTGAGTAAGTTTGGGTGTTTCAAGTTTCAACACTTAGCTTTCAATCATCATCTCAGAGGCTGACAGACAAATTCACAATGGTGTTCGACCGCCATCGACGCCGAGAACTGTTGCTGCGGGACGCAGGACCCCTGTGTCACTTGTGGGACGTGGATGTAGTATTCGACACCGACTTCCACATGTATCTCGCACTAACGATACTTGCTATTTTGGGTACCGTCGACACTGAGGAACCCCCTAACCCGCTCGTCCCCGGGTAAACTAAGTTAGCATGCATTCAATAAGCAAAATTGCATCATCTCTTGCGTCCGTACATCGTCGAATATTATCACTAATACATCTCGAATAGTATCATATATATAGCATCGCTAATATAGCTAGAACCGTAGCGAACAACGAAAATCGACGCGGGCGGTGGACACCAAACAGAAGGAACCATCACAGGATCATAGCTCCAATGAGATCCCTGAAATACCTGCCAGGTATTGTCGAACCTGCCCTCCAACGCAACCATGTAGCGACGGACCTGCTCGTCCTAATCGCTGACACGGTGACGTACCACCTCCGCGGTGTCTGAAAGCCTCGGCACCGTCACTGGCCCATGTGACCGCCACCAAACAAGGTTTGGGTCAATGACGGGCTGGCTCCTCACCAACCTGTGCCCCCCGGAAGGTAGAACCTCCTAGTACCAGCCCGGCAGAGCCCAATCTCGGACATGGCCCCTCTAATCAAGCGGGCCTCCTCCGCCAAGTCGACGACGAGGATGCGGGATAGGCATCGTCGACGTCGAAGCGGGAATAAATGCTTGAACTAACAAAAAAAATCACACGTTCAAAATAATCCAGAAACTTAACCTCAAGTAAACTAAACTAAACCTAAACTAAACTAACTAAACTAAACCTAAACTAAACTAAGTAAACTAAACCTAAACTAAACCAGAAACTTGACCTAAACTAAACCTAAAGTAAACTAACTAAACTAAACAAAACCTCAACTAAATTATACTAAACCTAAGTAAACTAAATCTAAAAGAACAGAAAAAATGAAAATGTCTCACCTTGGAGCGGTCGGGGCGGCGGGGCAGAGCGGCCGGGGCGGCAGGGCGGGCCAACAGGGCGGGCCGGCAGGGAGGGGCGGGGCTGGCGCGGCCTGTCGGGGCGGCCGGGGCAGCGAGGAGGCCTGGGCGCGGCGGGGCGAGGCGGCCCGGGGCGGGGCGAAGCGGCCCGGTGCGGCGGGGCGGCGACGTGGCCCGGGGCTACGTGGCGAGGGGGGGCGGACGGGCCGAGGCGGCGGCGCGGGGTTGGGATGAGGGGACGGAGAGAGAGGGCAGGGCGCAAGGGCGTTTTGTTACCTATAGGGCACAACTCTTTGCCGTCCGCTAGCTGACGGCAAAGAGCCTAACTGACGAATGTTAGAACGGCCACTTTCTTTGCCGTCTGCTAGCGGACGGCAAAGCTTCTTTGCCATCAGCTAGCTGACGGCAAAGAAAGTGGCCGTTAGCTGCCCCTCGCTATTGGCCCACCTTGCCTCTTTGCCGTCTGCTAGCGGACGGCAAAGGTTCTATGCCGTCAGCTAGCTGACGACAAAGATGGGGCTGACGGCAAACACTTTCTTTGCCGTCGGCTGCTTCTTTGCCATCAGTTTTCTTCAAGCTGATGGCAAAGACCCTCTTTGCCATCAGCTAGCTGACGGCGAAGGAACGGCTGACGGCAAAGTTCCTGATTCCAGTAGTGGTGGGTGGGGCGCAAAATTCCCTGTCGAACTCCTCGAAGGGTCAGTGATTGAAGGTGGAGGGCAGGTTCTGGATGGTCATTTTCTGAATTTGGTCCAGCACCTCGTTCAATATATCAAGGGTTACCGGACTTGAGGTTTCTAGGCCAGACTTTGTGGTGATGAAGCGGAGGTCGGGGTGTGACTCAACCGATCCTCAGCCCCGGACGGACCTATCTTCAGGGTCCGGGACCGGAACCTCGAGGGGCACCGGATTGTCCTCGGAAACTGACGGTGTGCTTTAACCCTCCCATGCACCTTCCACGCCAATGAGGTTGGGTCGTTTTGGGCCAGGGGTAACCCTTGGCCGCTATTCGCTGACTCGGGGTGCGGGCTTGAGGTCAGCAGGGTGTTGTGGGGGAGGAGCTCGGCCGAGATCAAATCTTGGCTTCTGACCTCTAGTTCTGCCTCAAGGGCCGGGGATAAATCTTCCGCCGATGCAAGTTCGGTTGATGGTGGGGTGATGTCCCCTCTCTTAGGGAGTCCTTCCTGGCCTAAAGCCGTTAGGTGGATTGGGGCCGATCCACAGATCGGACCGGAGGTGTGTGTCAGTGCAGGCGCGGCAAGCCCTGTGGGGGTGGTGAATCCGGTAAAAACCAAATCCCCTCGCGCATCAGCGACGTATTCCAGATGACCGAATCGAATCCGGCATTCGGGAGCGGAGTTATCGACCTGGTCGAGATGGCCAGTCGAATCAGCGTGCAGCACGATGCTGCCAAAGGCGAAGAGTTGTCCGGGGACGAAGAGATACATGGAACTGACATCCTTTCCGAGGACTAGGCGAGCCATCGATCCTGCTGGAGATCCAACAGCAGACTCTCAATGAAAGCACCAATGTCGGTGTCAAAACCGGCCGACTTCGGGATAGGGGGTCCCGAATTGTGGATCTAAGATCAATGTGTAACAAGGGACGACGAATACAGTGTTTACCCAGGTTCGGGCCCTCTCGAAGAGGTAAAACGCTACGTCATTCTTGATTGTATTGAATATATGAAGGAGTTTACAAAGTGGATCTACCTCGAGATCAGCATGAGCTAAACCCTAAGTCTATGAGGTGATGAATATAGCTCTGACCCTAATGACTACAACCCTCGGTTTATATAGACACCGATAGGGTTAGGGTTACCGAAGATGGATTACAACCAAAGGGAAAGAGATCTCATCTACCATTGACTTGAAGGACACACCACGACTTCACAAGTTTCGAGTCACCATACGGCTCCACCAGTCCGGCCCAGGTATAGTGGGCCGTCGCCCCGAGGACCCCTTAGTCCATGACTCCCTCAGTGATGCAATAGTGCTAAAATCCTTAACAAAGTGACAATAAAAGTCGGCTAGTCCAAGCAAACTACGCACTTGAGCTAAATTTGTTTGGTTGTGGCCAAGTTTTAATAGCGTTAATTTCAGACTCATCAACTTCAACACCCTTAGAAGAGACTACAAAACCAAAGAAACAAGCTTTTCAACACCAAAAGTGCATTTTCCATGTTCGCATAAAGGCGCTCATTTCTAAGAATTTGCAAGACGTATCGAAGATGTGAGACATCACCCTCAAGAGATTGGCTAAACACAAGAATATCATCAAAGTAGACCACAACGCAAATGCCAATGTATTTCCGAAGGACATAATGCATGACTCTCATAAAAGTGCTAGGCGCTTGAGATAATCCCATAGGCATAACCAACCATTCATATAGACAAAATTTGGTTTTAAGCGCCGTTTTCCATTCGTCCCCTTCTTGCATGCAAATTTGATAGTAGCCACCTTTAAGGTCAATTTTTTAGAAAATACTGGCACCCCTAAGTTCATCTAGCATGTCATCTAGGCGAGGAGTGGGGTGAGGTGACGGTACCGAAAGGTGATAGCATTTATGGGACGACAATCGGAACACATGTGGAAACTACCATCTTTCTTAGGCACAAGTATGACCAGAATAGCATATGGACTTAAGCTCTCGCGTACATACCTGTTTTCCATGAGATGTTGTACTTGCCTTTGTATCTCTTTTGTCTCGTCGGGGTTGACGCAGTAAGGTGCCTTGTTCGGTAGAGGTGCATCGGGCATGAGGTCGATGCAGTGCTTGATTACGCATAAAGGAGGTAGTCCCGGAGGTAGCTCATCGGGGAACACGCCCTTGAATTTCTGCAAGAGATGACACAAAACCAAAGGAAGATGTTGTTAAGAATTAGGCCTCACCGCTTCATCTTTGCACACAAGTACAAAGTGAAGTACACTCGATGGGCTCTCACTCACATCCCTCAAATCTCTTTTGTTGGCTAAGAAAACTAGGTTCTTGTCGCTCATCGTGGAGTCACTCAATTTTGGCTTGTGGCGCTCACTCTTTTTTTGGTGGTTCACTCTCTCACTAGTCTCTCCATGATGTTTTGAATCTTGCTTGTCGGCGATCACTTGACTTGGCGACATGGGTCGGAGCACGCACTCCTTGCCCTTCATCTTGAAGCTATAGTGATTGGTCCTACCATTGTGGATGATGTCGCGGACGGATTTTCAATGTCTCCCTAAGAGGAGATGGCACAGAGACATAGGAACCACATCACATTCCAAGGTGTATTCATATGCGCCGATCTTGAAGGGAACTTGAACGATGTGCTCCACTTGTATGGTGCCGATGTCTCTTAGCCATATGACCTTGTAGGGGTGAGGGTGCTTCTTCTTGACCAGTTGTAGATCGGACCATAATTCTTCACTTGCCAAATTATGGCAACTTCCGCCGTCGATGATGACCTAGATGGAACATCCTTGGATGTCCGCTTTGGTGTGGAAGATATGTCAGTATTGGTCCTCATCTTGATGTTTTTGAAGTGTCAGACCTTGGAGACAACAAGAGCGGGGCTCCGATCATTATCACAAAAGACTTAATTATGTTCATCTTCATTCACTTGGTGGTGCATGGCCACGTGCTCTAGTGCTCCGATTTCTTCTTCGCTCATGGAGTCATTGGTGCCGTCATCATCGGCGATCATGGTGCGCCATGTGGGGCATTGGTACGTCTTGTGTCCACAGCCTTGGCAAGTGAAACATTGAATCAAACTTGTCTTGGTGGTAGCATCCATTGGAGTAGTTGATGGGGAAGTTCTTGACTATAGGTGCTTGCTGGAGGATGACTCGATGGTGTCGTAGCTTGCTTGGAACTTGATTTTTCACCGGTGTTTGATGAAACTAGACGAGTTGTTGTAGGTAACGTGGTTGTGGAAGCTTGGGAGTAGGAGTCGTAGGTCTTGGAAGAGTACCTAGCATATTTGAAGTCATCTTGCACTAGTCACTCCGCCTTGGTCGCTTGGTGCACTAGCATAAGGAGGTTGGAGTAAGGTCAGCAGTCAGCAATCTTCTTTATTGGGTGATTGAGTCCATTCAAGAAGCGTGCCATAGTTTGTACGTCATCTTCCTTGACATTGGCTCGTATCATGGCAATCTCCATCTCTTGGTAGTATTCTTCCACCGTCTTTGTGCCTTGCTTGAGAAGTTACAACTTCTTGAAGAGATCACGGCTATAGTGTGTAGGCACAAAGCTAGCTCTCATGACATCCTCCATTTGAGTCCAAGTCATGATGGGTGGGTCACCTTTCTCCCTTCGTCGCCTATCACTTGTTCCCACCAAATAAGGACATAGTCTTGAAACTCGAGGGAGGCCATGGCGTTTTTTTCTCCTCATCATATTTTGTTTCTTGAATACGCATGAGTGTGTGTATAATTCTATAAAGAAGAAAGGGAAAGACATCCCATCAGTTTACAGTGTTTGTTACACAGTCACCTCCAACCACATCCGCGTACACCCGAAAGACAACTACTCACGCATGACCCACCTAGCTAACCCTGCAAACAGTCCGTCGAGATCCCCTCTCAAGAGTCCTACTTGCCTCCAAGTCCTCCCCTCGCTAACTATCGTATGACCAGAGAGGCGGAGGCCACCGCACCGTCAAAGACGACATCATTTCGTGCTTCCAGATGACCCACGTGCCTAACAGGCACAATGCTCGCATCAAGATCCCAAGGTGTAATCTTCCCTCGGCGCCAGCTCCGGTCATCCTGTCATGACGCTAATCCCGTGCCACAGTTCCTTTGAGAGTGTACAGTTCACCATGAGGAGATTCATCGTCTCATCGTGTAGATCGCATAAAGGGCATGCCTCCTGATGGGGTATCCCACGTCTAGCTAACTGGTCTGACGTCCAACATTTGTTCTTGTGAGCTAACCACACAAAGAAACGGCACGGCAGCGACGATCTTGACTTCCAAATGGACACCGGAATGGGAAAGGAGGGCTAGAAGTCCTTTTGCCGCAGCTGAACGCCAAAATGGGAAAGGGCTTGAAGAAAATTGTCACATCATCTGCAAACATCGACACTCGTTGCTGAACGTCGGAATGGGCAAGGGGGGCTAGAAGTCCTTTTGCCACAGCCAAGTTGAAGAGGCGCTGCAACGGGTCCATACATAGGATAAATATCATTGGAGCCCCCTGTCGTAGCCCTCTACAGTTGAAGATTGGCTTCCCTGGTGTTCCGTTAACCATGATCCTTGTCAAAGAATTTGCAACTAGCCCGCACATCCAGGATATCCGGCTCCTCCGAAAGCCCATCCATGATAGCACCTCAAGTATAAACGACCACTGAACAGAGTCAAACACCTTAGATATGTCGAGTTTTAGCATCACCGTTAGCTCCTTCAGAGCATGCAAGTGTCGTGTTGTGGACTGCACAAGCATGAACTTGTCGTGCAGAGAGCGACCATAAACAAATGCACTCTGATGGTGCCCCACTAGCATCGGTAGGTCCTGAGTCAATCTTGTTGCAAGAACTTTTTCAAATATCTTGACCGCTCCATGTACTAGGCTCATCGGCCGATAGTCCCGGATATCCATGGCCCCATCTCTCTTTGGCAAGAGCGAGAAAATCCCCTTATTGATGCTCGGCATTCCGCGCGTATCCCCATGGTAGAAGCTATCCAACGCTCACATGAGATCAAACTTGACTATATGCCCACATGTCGCATAAAACAGGATGGTAAAGCCATCTAGTCCCGGCGCTTTGTCCATTGGCATGGACTTAATCGTGTTTTCAACCTCGTCCACCGTGAAGGGGACCTCGAGGTGCGCCAGATTACTAGACGGAAGATCAATCACATCCAGGTCGATGGTCTGATGCCTCGCGGCGCCGAGCCAAACAAGGCCTCATAGTACTCATCCACTGTGGCAGCAACTTTGTCTTGCCCGGTGAACACCTCCCCATTATGATGCATGGATCATGACCATGTTCTTTCGTTGCCGATGCCATGCATGCCTATGAAAGAATTCCATGTTTGCGCCCCCTCCTTCAGGTGTAATAGACAAGACCTCTATCTCGCAATCGTCCTCTCCAGGGAGCACATGCCAAGCAGCTTCCTCTTCAGCAACTTTCGAAGCTCATACTCGCGATTAGAGAGGGCCCTCGAGTCTGCAGCCATGTCTAGTCTATGAATAACCTCCATTGCTAGGGCCACTTGTAATCGCAAATCTCCGATCCATCTATCACTCCATCCCTGCAAGGCCTCAGTGGTCGCACGTAGTTTGGCATCCCGCACCACATAAGCATTACTCGTGGATGGTACGGACTGCCACGCATCGGCCACCACATTGTAGAAGCCTTTGGCCTTTGGCTAGAATGACTCAAACCTAAACCGGTGCCCCGTATGGAAATCGGCATCTAAATCCATTAGTGGACAGTGGTCGGAGATTGATGAACCAAGAGTAGTCAGTAAACTAGACGACAACTTGTCCTCCCAAGAGTTCATGACAAAAGCATGGTCTATCTTTCCCAACGTTAGTTCCCGCCTCTCATTCGTCCATGTATACCTCCCGCCATTGAGGTATAGCTCCTTGAGCTCAATCCGGTTCAGCAATGCACGTAGACGAGCCATCATCCTCCATTTAATTGATGTGTTGCTCTTATCTTCGGGGTTAACAATCAAGTTGAAATCACTTACAAGAGCCCAAGGCCCAGCATGCAAGCCTCAAACATCCATGATCTCCTGAAGGAATTGCACCTTCTCCGCATCCCCTTGGGCGCCACCACTACTGGATCCCATACAATGAGCACACCTCCTCGTGTCCCTGTGGCCGGTAAGTAATAAAACTTGTCAAATTTATTTTCCTAGGCAATGCCGAATGATGTCAATCGTTACAACTTCTATTTTCGTCTCCTGAAAGCATACTATGCTTAGGTTGGCTGCGGCGACTACTTAATAGATTGCATTCCTTCTGGCCATTGAATTCAAGCCGCGAACATTCCACACGAGCACCTTAGGTGGTTGAGTAGCCATATAAAAGGCCTACGCAACCCCACCTAGTCGCACGACCTACTGTCTGTCAACCGGCTCGACCATCCCGTCCTGTAGGGGAAGGATCTCCTGTGACCAGCCGAAAAGGTAAGAATGGCTGCGATATGGATGTCAGCGAGTGGTTTCTCGAACAACTTTGCATATAATTGTAGTGCTTCATCTCCGGTGACCTCGTCTTCATTAGCCAAGCAAAGCTTCTGGATGAGGACAACTTGCTGCTTTGTTGCCTTTAGACCAATCCGCTCTTCCCTTGGCAATCCGGACGCTACAGCGAGGGTCGTAACTAGCGGCCGTTTCTGCCAGGGCCGTCTAGCCATGGCTGGCTGCGCACGGGCTATAGGCTGGCCGAACACGGGAGTCAGAGCAAGTACAATAGAGCTGAGTCAGCTGGCTATAAGAAATAAACTAGTACATTCTTGCTTAGTTGGAGGAAATAAAAGAGGTGACAGAAGGTAAGCGGGCTCTTGGTGAAGAGCCAGCTCTGACATGTGCTCCTAGGCACTTTGTGAGAGTGAAAGGTGAGCCATATAATAAAACAGTAGTACACTCTTCTAATCAACTATTATACATATTGACTATAAGATGGGCTATAGATGATATGGCAATGACTTATAGCCAGCAGTTGACTATACTATTAACCATGCTCTCAGTACATGGCATAGCTCAACGCACAACTACTCCAACACGGGACCGCAGCGATGTAGAGAGAGCTGCATGCGCGTCCAGCGAAGCAGAAACATCCTGCTGGACTGAATGGATAACAACGAGCCACTCACTTTTGGGCCTACATGGCCGTGTCCCATCAGACTCCTGTAGCCGGAACCCCTAATTGGTTCATCAAGTAAATCCCTTGTCTGAAAGCTGCCTATTGAGATGTAGATATTGATGTGTATTTCTTGTACAACAAGCCCTCCTCCTTCCATGTATAGTTGAGGACGTGGCTCCCCTATGTAGTTATATATACGTGCATATTGCACCCAATCAATATATCGTGAGTTGCATAATCTTCTACATGGTATCAGCCTTCCTACGATCCTCCCTGCCCTAGCCGGGTCGCCGCCGCTACCCAGCCGTCGCCGCTAGCCTCCCTCTCTATGCCCGCGTCACCGATCTTCTCGCTGCCGCCGTAGGTCCTCTCCCGCTACTCCCTGCGCGTCGTTGGCTCCCTGTCGCCGCCGTAGCCCTGCCTGCCCACCCCGCCTCGCGATCCCTCCCACCACCCTGCCGCTAGCCGCCCACTGCTTCCTCCAGCCGCCCCTGCTCACCCCGCCGCTAGCCGCCTGCTGCCACCTCAAACCCAAACCCTCGCCGCTGCTTCCGCTAGCCACCAGCCGCCACCCAAAACATGTTCCCATCGAACGCCGCGTTCTGGTCTTCCTTTCCCACAAAGAGGCAAATATTTATGCTTGGAAGACATACTTCAATCTCCTCTTTCATGAGTATAACCTGCATGGTCACATCGACGGCACCACCAATCTATTCGTCCTGAACCGCGATGCCGACTGGCTGGCGATTGATGCCACCATCATCAGGTGGCTCTTCCTCACTGTGTCCAAGGACATCTTCCACACCGTCGTTCGCGACAAGGATGATGCATGAACGGTGTGGAACAAGATCGTTGGTCTCTTCACCGACAACAAGCTCCAAAGGATCGTCTTCTTGCAGCAGGAGTTCTTCAGGTGTCACCAAACCGATTCCTCCATCGACGACTACTGCATGCGCCTCAAGACCCTCTCCGACGAGCTCAACGACATCGACTTCAAGGTGGGCGATGAGATGCTCCTCTCCACCCTCACTGCCGGCCTCAATGAGGATCTCGGCACACGGCCTCCAACCTCACCCTCATGGCGAACCCTACCTACGAGCGGGCGGTGGCATATCTCCGTCTCGAGGAACGCCGGTTGAAGCATCTTCGCTCCCGTTTTATTCACACCACCTTCGCCGCCGGCTACACGCGCGGCGGTCCTGCACCCGCGGGCGCGCCCCCGGCTTTCCGACGCCGTTCCAGGTGCCTTGGCCCACGGCTCCTCCTGCGCCGCACGGTGCCTACAGCACCCCTTACCAACCACGGCCTCCGGCTCCCGCGGCTCTTCATCAACACCCGCCGCGGTCGCGGCAAAGGCCAGCAGCAGCGCATCGGGCCCACTCGGCAGCAGCCGACGCCACCTTGGGGGGGGGGCACAACCCCTGGACAGGGTTTGTGCGCGCCTACACCATGCCCGTGCCACGCCCCTCCGCGCCGAGTCTCCTAAGGTTCAGACCCTCCGGCCATCAGGCCTTCTTCGTCGGCCAGCAACCAGGCCCGGTCGCCCCGCAGCCCTACCACTCCCCCGCTCCGTTTGGCTATGGCGGGGCAAACCCTAGCGCTGGAGCGACCAGTTACTCGGGCTACCCCGCGCCGGTCTCCTATGATCCGACCCTACTTGCTGCACTTCATCAACAGCCTCCGACCGAGGCTTATTCCGGTGGTGGCGACTGGTTTATGGACACCGGTGCATCATCACATATGGCTGCTTATCCGGGTAACCTCTCTTTCGCGTCTCCTATCCACACTTCCTCTCGTATCATTGTCGGTAATGGTGCTGGTCTTCCTATCACTCATGTTGGTTCCACTAGTTTTCCTTCCACCTCTAGACCACTTTATCTGAATAATGTTCTTGTGTCTCCTTAACTTATTCATAACTTAGTCTGTGTTCGTAAACTTTCTCGTGATAACTCTGTAACTGTGGAATTTGACGAAGTTGGTTTTTCTGTTAAGGACGCCCTCACCCGGATGGTTCTTCACCGCTGTGATAGCCTCGGCGATATGTACTTCGTCCAGCCTCCATCATCCACACATGCTGGACCGGTTGCTCTTTCCGCCGGCGTCGATCTTTGGCACGCCCGTCTTGGTCACCCTAACTCCAACGCACTTCGTCAAATAATTAGAGATTTTTGTTGTACATGTAATAAAACGAATGCGCACTCTTGTCACGCATGCCGTCTGGGCAAACATGTTCGCCTTCCCTTTAGTTCTTCATCCACAGTTGCGTCGCTACCTTTTGAGTTAATCCACAGTGATGTCTGGACATCTCCCGTTGCTAGTAATACTGGTTTTTCATATTATCTTGTTATCTTAGATGACTACTCTCACTTTGTGTGGACTTTTCCATTGCGTAAGAAGTCTGAAGTTGCCGCCACCCTCACCGCCTTCTACTCTTACGTGTCTACGCAATTTGGTCATCCCATCCTCGCTTTGCAAACTGATAACGGGAAAGAGTTCGACAACACCACCATCCGCAACCTTCTCTCCACCCACGGAACAATTTTCCGGCTCACATGTCCTTACACTTCACAGCAGAACAGTCGGGCTGAACGCATCCTCCGCACTCTTAACGATTGCGTCTGTACCCTCTTATTCCATGCCTACATGCCTCCCCGCTTCTGGCCCGGCGCTCTCGCTACCGCCACCCTCCTCATTAACCTTCGTCCGTGTGGCACCCGCTGGAATTTTACACCACACTAGCTTCTCTTTGGGTCTCCACCCTCATATGACGGTCTTCGTATTTTCGGTTGTCTTTGTTATCCGAGTACTGCCGCCACATCTCCTCATAAATTTGCTCCTCGTTCCCTCCCGTGTGTCTTCCTCGGTTACCCGGCTAACACTAAGGGCTATAGGTGCTATGGTCCGGTCTCTCACCGCGTCATCACATCTCGGCATGTTTATTTCGACGTGTTTTGTTTCCCGTTTAAGCAGGAACAACCAATGGATTCTCCCTCAGCACCCGACCCCTCCTTGGCCGACACTGTCCGGCCCGCCTCTCTGCCACGGCGTGGTGCGCCCCTCGGTCGTACGGCGTTACGGCTGCCGCCCGCTGCCTCCCCGGCCATGCCTCCTTCGCCAGGCTCGCCGGTGTCTATGCTGGCCTCGCAGGCCTCTGCGGCGGCTCCGTCGGCCTCGCCAGCCTCTGCGGCCACCCGGTCAGCCGCGCCAGTATCTGCCACGGCATCTTCGCCCGGCCCACTCCGGCCTCTTCGCCGGCTCTTCCACCGGTGGATGCGTCTTCACCGACCATTGGCCCTACTGGAGATGGGTCCACCGGGGCTGCTGTGGCTCCACAACCCGCCAGCCCCGTCACTCGGTCCCGCATGGGTGTCTACCGGCTGAGTACCCGGTACTCCCCGGAGGAGTACACATGTGTGGCTTTGACGTCTGTGCCGTCGTCGCCGCCTCTGCCGACCTCCGCCCGTGCCGCGCTTCGTGATCCCCTGTGGTTCGCCGCGATGAAGGAGGAATTCGACGCCTTGCAGTGCAATCACACTTGGCAGCTTGTCCCATGTCCCCCTCACGTCAACATCATTACCGGGAAGTGGGTTTTCAAGCACAAGTTTCATCCCGATGCAACCCTCGACCGCCGCAAAGCGCGCTGGGTTGTTCGTGGCTTTCGTCAGCGCGCTGGTGTCGACTTCACCGATACTTTTTTCCTGGTGGTCAAACCCGGGACGATTCGGACTGTTCTTGAGCTTGCGGTGTCCCGCTCTTGGCCTGTGCATTAGATGGACGTCTCTAACGCCTTTCCTCATGGTCATCTTGAAGAACAGGTGTTCTGTCAGCAGCCCACGGGATTCGTTGATGAGTCTTCTTCGGGTCATTTGTGCTTGCTCTCCCAGTCCTTATATGGGCTTAAGCAGGCTCATCACGCTTGGTACCAACGCATCGCAGCGTTTCTTCATCATCTTGGCTTCCGCTCCACTCACTCTGATGCTTCACTGTTTGTCTACCGCCAGGGCGATGCCACCGCTTTCCTGCTGCTTTATGTCGACGATAGCATCTTGCAGCATGCTCGACTACTCTTCTTCGACAGCTCACTGACCGTCTTCGTGCTGAGTTTGCCATTAAGGGCTTAGGTCCTCTGCACTATTTCATCAGGATCGAGGTTATTCGTCGAGCAGATGGCTTCTTTCTTCATCAGCGAAAGTATGCTCATGAGCTTTTGGATCGTGCCGGGATGCTTAACTGTAAACCGGCTGCCACGCCTGTCGATACGAAGGCCAAGCTCTCTGCCACAGATGGTTCTCCAGCATCAGATGCTTCGTTCTACCGGTCGATTATTGGCGCTCTTTAGTACCTCACTCTTACTCGCCCGGAGCTTCATTACGCCGTGCAGCAGGTGTGCCTCCATATGCATGCTCCTCGTGATGCTCACTGGACCGCGGTCAAGCGCATTCTTTTCTACATCCGAAGCACCTTGGATCTCGGGCTGTCACTTCAGGCTTCGTCCTCTCTGGACTTGATTGCCTATTCTGACGCCGACTGGGCCAGCTGCCCCGACATGCGTCGCTCGACCTCTGGCTATTGCGTCTATCTTGGACCATCACTCATCTCCTGGTCGTCCAAGCGGCAGCCCGCTGTCTCCCGCTCCAGCGCTGCAGCGGAGTACCGCGTGATACGTCTCCAACGTATCTATAATTTTTTATTGTTCCATGCTATTATATTATCAATCTTGGATGTTTTACAATCATTTATAGTCATTTTATATCATTTTTTTGGTACTAACCTATTGACATAGTGCCAAGTGCCAGTTGCTATTTTTTCCATGTTTTTTACATCGCAGAAAATCAATATCAGACGGAGTCCAAATGCCTCGAAACTTTACGGAGAATTTTTATGGGCCAGAAGGAACACAACGGGCCCTGACTGCGCCTGGGGGGTGCCCCGAGGGAGGCACAACCCACCATGGCGCGCCAGGAGGCCCAGGCGCGTGCTGGTGGGTTGTGCCCACCTCGGGTCCCCCCCGGACCACCTCTTTGCTCTATAAATACCCCAATATTCCAGAAACCCTAGGGGAGTCGACGAAATATTCATCCAGCCGCCGCAGAGTCTAGAAACACCAGATCCAATATAGACACCATCTTGGATGGGGTTCACCATGATACGTCTCCAACGTATCTATAATTTTTGATTGTTCCATGCTATTATATTATCTGTTTTGGATGTTTAATGGGCTTTATTATGCACTTCTATATTATTTTTGGGACTAACCTATTAACAGGAGGCCCAGTGCAAATTGTTGTTTTTTTGCCTATTTCAGTGTTTCGCAGAAAAGGAATATCAAACGGAATCCAAACGGAATGAAACCTTCGGGAGAGTTATTTTTGGAACAAACACAATCCAGGAGACTTGGAGTGGACGTCAAGGAAGCAACAAGGTAGGGAGGCGCGCCCAGGGGGGTAGGCGCGCCCCCACCCTTGTGGGCCCCTCGTGGCTCCACCGACCTACTTCTTTCGCCTATATATACTCATGTACCCCGAAAACATCAAAGAGTACCGCGAAACCCTATTTCCACCGCCGCAAGCTTCTGTACCCGTGAGATCCCATCTTGGGGCCTTTTCCGGCGCTCCGCCGGAGATGGAATCCATCACGGAGGGCTCCTACATCAACACCATAGCCTCTCCGATGATGTGTGAGTAGTTTACCACAGACCTTCGGGTCCACAGTTATTAGGTAGATGGCTTCTTCTCTCTCTTTGGATCTTAATACAAAGTTCTCCTCGATTCTCTTGGAGACCTATTCGATTTAATTCTTTTTGCGGTGTGTTTGTCGAGATCCGATGAATTGTGGGTTTATGATGAAGATTATCTATGAACAATATTTGGTTCTTCTCTGAATTCTTATATGTATGATTTTTTATCCTTGCAAGTCTCTTCAAATGATCAGTTTGGTTTGGCCTACTAGATTGATCTTTCTTGCAATGGGAGAAGTGCTTAGCTTTGGGTTCAATCTTGCGGTGTCCTTTCCCAGTGACAGCAGGGGCAGCAAGGCACGTATTGTATTTTTGCCATCGAGGATAAAAAGATGGGGTTTATATCATATTGCTTGAGTATATCCCTCTACATCATGTCATCTTGCCTAATGCGTTACTCTGTTCTTATGAACTTAATACTCTAGATGCATGCTGGATAGCGGTCGATGTGTAGAGTAATAGTAGTAGATGCAGTATCGTGTCGGTCTACTTGTCATGGACGTGATGCCTACATACATGATCATGCCTAGATATTCTCATAACTATGCACTTTTCTATCAATTGCTCGACAGTAATTCGTTCACCCATCGTAAATTATGCTACCTTGAGAGAAGCCACTAGTGAAACCTATGGCCCCCGGGTCTATCTTCCATCATATTATTTTCCTATTAATTTACTATTTCTTCCGTCTTTTATTTTGCAATCTTTACTTTCCAATCTATATCATAAAAATACCAAAAATATTTATCTTATTATCTCTATCAGATCTCACTTTTGCAAGTGGCCGTGAAGGGATTGACAACCCCTTTATCGCGTTGGTTGCAAGGTTCTTATTTGTTTGTGTAGGTACGAGGCGACTTGCGTGTAACCTCCTACTGGATTGATACCTTGGTTCTCAAAAACTGAGGGAAATACTTACGCTACTTTGCTGCATCACCCTTTCCTCTTCAAGGGAAAACCAACGCATGCTCAAGAGGTAGCAAGAGGGATTTCTGGCACCGTTGCCGGGGAGGCTTACACCAAGTCAAGTCAAGATTTGATCTCCCATCAATGAAGGATTTCTGGCGCCGTTGCCGGGGAGATCTATGCACAAGTCAAGGCATACCAAGTACCCATCACAAACTCTTATCCCTCGCATTACATTATTTGCCATTTGCCTCTCGTTTTCCTCTCCCCCACTACACCCTTGCCTTTTATTCGCCTTCTTTTTCCGTTCGTCTCTTTTCGCTTGCTTCTTGTGTGGTTGTGTGTTGGATTGTTTGTCACGATGGCTCAAGACAATACTAAATTGTGTGATTTTTCCAATACCAACAACAATGATTTTCTTAGCACTCCGATTGCTCCTCTTACCGATGCCGAATCTTGTGAAATTAATGTTGCTTTGTTGAATCTTGCCATGAAAGATCAATTCTCTGGCCTTCCTAGTGAAGATGCAGCTACACATCTAAACAACTTTGTTGATTTGTGTGATATGCAAAAGAAGAAAGACGTGGATAATGATATTGTTAAATTGAAGCTATTTCCGTTTTCGCTTAGAGATCGTGCTAAAACTTGGTTTTCGTCTTTGCCCAAAATAGTATTGATTCTTGGAATAAGTGCAAAGATGCTTTTATCTCTAAGTATTTTCCTCCCGCTAAGATCATCTCTCTTAGAAACAACATTATGAATTTTAAGCAACTTGATCATGAGCATGTTGCATAAGCTTGGGAGAGGATGAAATTAATGATACGTAATTGCCCTACTCATGGTTTGAATTTGTGGATGATCATACAATTTTTTTATGCTAGATTGAATTTTGCTTCTAGAAATCTTTTAGATTCGGCTACGGGAGGCACTTTTATGGAAATCACTTTAGAAGAAGCTACTAAACTGCTAGATAATATTATGGTTAATTATTCTCAATGGCACACCGAAAGATCTACTAGTAAAAAGGTTCATGCGATAGAAGAGATTAATGTTTTGGGTGGAAAGATGGATGAACTTATGAAATTGTTTGCTAATAAGAGTGCACCTATTGATCCTAATGATATGCCTTTGTCTACTTCGATTGAGAATAATAATGAATCTATGGATGTTAATTTTGTTGGTAGGAACAATTTTGGTAACAACGCGTATAGAGGTAATTTTAATCCTAGGCCGTTTCCTAGTAATTCCTCTAATAATTATGGTAATTCCTACAACAACTCTTATGGAAATCTTAATAAGATGCCCTCTGATTTTGAGACTAGTGTTAAAGAGTTTATGATTTCGCAAAAGAATTTCAATGCTTTGCTTGAAGAAAAAATGCCTAAGATTGATGAGTTGGCTAGGAACGTGGATAGAATTTCTCTTGATGTTGATTCTTTGAAACTTAGATCTATTCCACCTAAGCATGATATCAATGAGTCTCTCAAAGGTATGAGAATTTCAATTGATGAGTGCAAAGAAAGAACTGCTAGGATGCGTGCTAAAAAGATTGCTTTATGAAAACGTGTTCTTCTAGTTTTCATGATAATAATGATGAAGATCTAAAAGTTATTGATGTGTCTCCTATTAAATCTTTGTTTTGCAATATGAATCTTCATAAAGATGGGACTGGAGATGAGTCAACTTTAGTTAAGAGGCATCCCAATGATTCGGAGTTTTTAGATCTCGATGCAAAAATTGGTAAAAGTGGGATTGAAGAGGTTAAAACTTTAGGTAGCAATGAACCCGCTATTTTGGATTTCAAGGAATTTAATTATGATAATTGTTCTTTAATATATTGTAATCCCTTGTTACAATCCGTGTTAAATTCTCCTCATGCTTATAGTCAAAATAAAGCTTTTACCAAACATATCGTTGATGCTCTAATGCAATCCTATGAAGAAAAGCTTGAATAGATCATGAATGCGATGCTTTGTGTGATTTGGGTGCTAGTGTTTCCACGATTCCAAAATGTGATGTGTTAGGTTTCCGTGAATTTGATGATTGTTCTTTAAATTTGCACCTTGCGGATTCCACCATTAAGAAACCTATGGGAAGGATTAATGATGTTCTTATTGTTGCAAATAGGAATTATGTGCCCGTAGTTTTAATCGTTTTTGATATAGATTGCAATCCTACATGTCCTATTATTCTTGGTAGACCTTTCCTTAGAACGATTGCTGCAATTATTGATATGAAAGAAGGAAATATTAGATTCCAATTTCCGTTAAGGAAAGGCATGGAACACTTTCCTAGAAATTAAATTAAATTACCTTATGAATCTATTATGAGAGCCACTTATGGATTGCATACGAAAGATGATAATACCTAGATCTATTCTTGCATTTATGCCTAGCTAGGGGCGTTAAAGGATAGAGCTTGTTGGGTGGCAACCCAATTTTATTTTTGTTTCTTACTTTTTGTTTCTGTTTAGTAATACATAATTTATCTAGCCTCTGTTTAGATTTGTTTTTATGTTTTAATTAGTGTTTGTGCCAAGTAGAACCAATAGGATTTCTTGGGTGATAGTTGTTTGATCTTACTGAAAAAGACAGAAACTTTAAGCTCACCAAAATAATTATTAAAATTCACCAGAACGTGATAAAATACCAATTCTTTTTGTAGTAGATCAATATACAAGTTTTCCAGGTTGTCCTAGGTTTTCAGAATTTTTGGAGTTCCAGAAGTATTCGAACAAATCTGATTGCTACAGACTGTTCTGTTTCTGACAGATTCTGTTTTCGTGTGTTGTTTGCTTATTTTGATGAATCTATGGCTAGTATCGGGGGGTATGAACCATAGAGAAGTTGGAATACAGTAGGTTTAACACCAATATAAATAAAGAATCAGTTCATTACAATACCTTGAAGTGGTGATTTGTTTTCTTGTACTAACAGAGCTCATGAGATTTTCTGTTGAGTTTTGTGTTGTGAAGTTTTCAAGTTTTGGATAAAGATTTGATGGATTATGGAATAAGGAGTGGCAAGAACCTAAGCTTGGGGATGCCCAAGGCACCCCAAGGTAAAATTCAAGGACAACCAAAAGCCTAAGCTTGGGGATGCCCCAGAAGGCATCCCCTCTTTCGTCTTCGTCCATCGGTAACTTTACTTGAGGCTATATTTTTATTCACCACATGATATGTGTTTTGCTTGGAGCGTCTTGTATGATTAGAGTCTTTGCTTTTTAGTTTACCACAATCATCCTTGTTGTACACACATTTTGGAGAGACACACATGAAACAGAATTTATTAGAATACTCTATGTCCTCACTTATATCTTTTTGAGCTAGATAGTTTTGCTCTAGTGCTTCACTTATATCTTTTAGAGCACGGTGGTGGTTTTATTTTATAGAAATTTTTGATCTCTCATGCTTCACTTATGTTATTTCGAGAGTCATATAGGACAGCATGGTAATTTTCTTTGGCTATAAAATTAGTCCTAATATGATAGGCATCCAAGTTAGGTATAATAAAAACTTTCATAAAAAGTGCATTGAATACTATGAGAAGTTTGATACTTGATGATTGTTTTGAGATATGAAGATGGTAATATTAGAGTCGTGCTAGTTGATTAGTTGTGAATTTGAGAAATACTTGTGTTGAAATTTGCAAGTCCCGTAGCAGCACGTATGGTAAACGTTGTGTGACAAATTTGAAACATGAGGTGTTCTTTGATTGTCATCCTTATGAGTGGCGGTCAGGGACGAGCGATGGTCTTTTCCTACCAATCTATCCCCCTAGGAGCATGCGTGTAGTGCTTGGTTTTTGATGACTTGTAGATTTTTGCAATAAGTATGTGAGTTCTTTATGACTAATGTTGAGTCCATGGATTATACGCACTCTCACCTTTCCATCATTGCTAGCCTCTTCGGTACCATGCATTGCCCTTTCTCACCTTGAGAGTTGGTGCAAACTTCGCCGGTGCATCCAAACCCCGTGATATGATACGCTCTATCACACATAAACCTCCTTATATCTTCCTCAAAACAGCCACTATACCTACCTATTATGCCATTTCCATAGCCATTCCGAGATATATTGCCATGCAACTTTTCACCGTTTCATTTATTATGACACGCTTCGTCATTGTCATATTGCCTTGCATGATCATGTAGTTGACATCGTATATGTGGCAAAGCCACCATGCATAATATCATACATGTCACTCTTGATTCATTGCCCATCCCGGTACACCGCCAGAGGCATTCATTAGAGTCATACTTTGTTCTAGTATCGAGTTGTAATCATTGAGTTGTAAATAAATAGAAGTGTGATGATCATCATTAATAGAGCATTGTCCCATAAAAAAGGCCAAATAAAAAAAGAGAGAAAGGCCAAATAAAAAGAAGAAAAAAATGAAAGGCCAAAAAAAAGAAAGGCCCAAAAAAAGGAAAATAAATAAAAAGGGACAATGATACTATCCTTTTTTCAACACTTGTGCTTCAAAGTAGCACCATGATCTTTATGATAGAGAGTCTCTTGTTTTGTCACTTCCATATACTAGTGGGAACTTTTCATTATAGAACTTGGCTTGTATATTCCAACAATGGGCTTCCTCAAATGCCCTAGGTCTTCGTGAGCAAGCAAGTTGGATGCACACCCACTTAGTTTCTTTTTGTTGAGCTTTCATACATTTATAGCTGTAGTGCATCCGTTGCATGGCAATCCCTACTCCTTGCATTGACATCAATTGATGGGCATCTCCCTAGCCCGTTGATTAGCCGAGTTAATGTGAGACTTTCTTCCTTTTTGTCTTCTCCACACAACCCCCATCATTATATTCTATTCCACCCATAGTGCTATGTCCATGGCTCACGCTCATGTATTGCGTGAAAGTTGAAAAAAGTTTGAGATTACTAAAGTATGAAACAATTGCTTGGCTTGTCATCGGGGTTATGCATGATGAGAGCATTTTTGTGTGAAGAAAATGAAGCATAGCCAAACTATATGATTTTGTAGGGATAAGCTTTCTTTGGTCATGTTATTTTGAGAAGACATAATTGCTTAGTTAGTATGCTTGAAGTATTAATTTTTTATGTCAATATTAAACTTTTGTCTTGAATCTTTCGGATCTGAACATTCATGCCACAATAAATAGAATTACTTAGAAAATTATGTTAGGTAGCATTCCACATCAAAAATTCTGTTTTTTATCATTTACCTACTTGAGGACGAGCAGGAATTAAGCTTGGGGATGCTTGATACATCTCCAACGTATCAATAATTTTTTATTGTTCCATGCTATTATATTATCTATTTTGGATGTTTAATGGGTTTTATTATGCACTTTTATATTATTTTTGGGACTAACCTATTAACCGGAGGCCCAGTGCAAATTGTTGTTTTTTTTGCCTATTTCAGTGTTTCGCAGAAAAGGAATATCAAACGGAATCCAAATGGAATGAAACCTTCGGGAGAGTTATTTTTGGAACAAACGCAATCTAGGAGACTTGGAGTGGACGTCAAGGAAGCAACGAGGCAGGGAGGCGCCCCCCACCCTTGTGGGCCCCTCGTGGCTCCACCGACCTAATTCTTTCGCCTATATATACTCATGTACCCCGAAAACATCAGAGAGCACCACGAAACCCTATTTCCACCGCCGCAACCTTCTGTACCCATGACATCCCATCTTGGGGCCTTTTCCGGCGCTCCGCCGGAGGGGTTATCGATCACGGAGGGCTTCTACATCAACACCATAGCCTCTCCGATGATGTGTGAGTAGTTTACCACAGACCTTCGGGTCCATAGTTATTAGCTAGATGTCTTCTTCTCTCTCTTTGGATCTCAATACAAAGTTCTCCTCGATTCTCTTCGAGATCTATTCGATGTAATTCTTTTTTGCGGTTGTTTGTCGAGATTCGATGAATTGTGAGTTTATGATCAAGATTATCTATGAACAATATTTGGTTCTTCTCTGAATTCTTATATGTATGATTTGTTACTTTGCAAGTCTCTTCGAATTATCAGTTTGGTTTGGCCTACTAGATTGATCTTTCTTGTAATGGGAGAAGTGCTTGGCTTTGGGTTCAATCTTGCGGTGTCCTTTCCCAGTGACAGCAGGGGCAGCAAGGCACGTATTGTATTGTTGCCATCGAGGATAAAAGGATGGGGTTTATATCGTATTGCTTGAGTTTATCCGTCTACATCATGTCATCTTGCCTAATGCGTTACTCTGTTCTTATGAACTTAATACTCTAGATGCATGCTGGATAGCGGTCGATGTGTGGAGTAATAGTAGTAGATGCAGAAACTTTTCGGTCTACTTGTCGCGGACGTGATGCATATATACATGATCATGCCTAGATATTCTCATAACTATCGCTTTTGTATCAATTGCTCGACAGTAATTCGTTCACCCACCGTAAATTATGCTATCTTGAGAGAAGCCACTAGTGAAACCTATGGCTCCCGGGTCTATCTTCCATCATATAATTTTCCTATTAATTTACTATTTCTTCCATCTTTTATTTTGCAATCTTTACTTTCCAATCTATATCATAAAAATACCAAAAATATTGATCTTATTATCTCTGTCAGATCTCACTTTTCCAAGTGGTCGTGAAGGGATTGACAACCCCTTTATCGCATTGGTTGCAAGGTTCTTATTTGTTTGTGTAGGTACGAAGCGACTTGCGTGTAACCTCCTACTGGATTGATACCTTGGTTCTCAAAAACTGAGGGAAATACTTACGCTACTTTGTTGCATCACCCTTTCCTCTTTAAGGGAAAACCAACGCATGCTCAAGAGGTAGCACACCACCTCCATTGGTGCCTCTCCGATGATGCGTGAGTAGTTGTTTGTAGACCTTCGGGTCCGTAGTTAGTAGCTAGATGGCTTTCTCTCTCTCGCTGGGTTCTCAATACAATGGTCTCTTGGAGATCCATATGATGTAACTCTTTTTGTGGTGTGTTTGTTGGGATCTGATGAACTTTGTGTTTATGATCGGTTATATTTTTTTATAACCATCACTACAAAAAAAGACACATCCGTGACATTTTGGGCTGAACAAATTTTTTTCTGTCATACTTACATGACGATAATTGTGACAAAACCCGGTATCATCATAGATGTGGTGGGGTCCTACTTCTATGACAAAAAATCATGACAGAAAATGGGCTTTTCGTCCTGGGTGGGCCGGAGACGCAGCTGCATGACATTCTTTGGGCCGTCCATTACGGAAAAAACCGTGGTAGAAGCGAGGGCGAGGAAAATATCGGGGAGTTCCCGGTTACGGTGGGTGGTCGGGGGCCGAGCGATGCGCGTTTCTCTCGTACGTACGCGCATGTGTGCGAGGCGTTGGGCTCTAACTGAACCCGAGCGAGGCGTTGGCTCTAACTGAGCCCGAGCGATTGCACTGCAGGCTACGCGTTACTGAACCCGAGCGATCGATCGATCCCTTGCTGTTAATTGAACCCGAGTGTGATTCCTTCGCTACTGCTGCTAACTGAAGCTGATCGAACACTGCTGCCTCCTTCCCTGGATGAACAGTGAGCGTTGTTGAGGGGGTTTGGATGAACAGTTCCCGGTGGGGGGTTGGATGAACAGGACCCCGTGGTAGTAGAGGCCGTTGCCGCTGGATGAACAGTACCCCGATCGATCGAGCCGATGGATGAACAGGACCCCGTGGAGGGCTGGATGAACATGACCGCGTGGAGGGCTCGTTGAATAGTAGCCGGTGGAGGGCTGGTTGAACAGTAGCCGATGGAGGGCTGGATGAACAGTAGCCCGTGGAGGGGTTGTTGAACAGGACCCTGTGGAGAGGGCTGGTTGAAGAGTAGCCGGAGAGGAGCGCGCGGTGGAGGCTGGATGAATAGGAGCCCGTGGATGAACAGTCGCAGGTGGAGGCTGGAGGAGGTCGACGGTGGATGAATAGTAGCCCGTGGAGGCAGTCGACGGTGGAGATGAACAGTATCCCGTGGAGTCCTGTTTTGCGGTACGCTACACCCCTCCCGATGAACAGGACCCCCGTTTCGACCGTAGCGCTCCAACACAAGTCCGCTTCTGCCGTTTTGCGGTACGCCACACCCCTCCCGATCAACAGGACCCCATTTCCACCGTAGGAGATTCGTTTCCTCTATTTTGCGGTATGCTAGACCCCTCCCGATGAACAGGATCCCGTTTCCACCGTGGCCGGTCGAACATAAGGCCGTTTCCTCCGTTCTGCGGTACGCCAGGCCTCGTTTCCATCGGCTGTTCCGTCCAAGCCGGTTGGCTCCCGATGAACACGACGACGCATTCCGTTCCGACCCAGCCGGTTGGCTCCCCATGAACACGACGACGACGCAGTTTCTCCATTCCGACCCAGCCATGTACACGAGGCTTGGTCGTACGTATGCGCGAGTAGGCGTTCGAGACCCCGCCCGTATTTACGTACGTGGCCGTATTTTCTTTCTTGCACCCTAGCCGCTGTACGTACGTGTACATGCTACGTGCGCGCCTCTACTACCGCACGTGTGCACCTTACTACCACACGTGCCCTTCCTTACACGGCCACGGTTCATCGCTGCAGCCTGCAGACAGACCGATCGACCAGATGTACGTACACGTTCGTGACCAGAATGACAATGCTACGTACGCTTCGACCGGGTGGGTCTCGACTGTCAGGCACTTCCTTGCGTGCGAAGATGTAGCTGGTGGGTCCCAGCAGTCAGGGGCGAATCGTTTTTTTGCCCGTAATATGGACGCACTTCCTTGTGTGCGAAGATGTAGCTGGTGGGTCCCAACAGTCAGGGGGCAAATCATTTTTTTGCCTGTAATATGGACGCACTTCCTTGCGTGCGAATATGTAGCTGGTGGGTCCCAGCAGTCAGGGGGAAACGTTTTTTTTGCGAAATACGGTGGCCCGTCTAGTGGGTCCCTGCTGTCAGGTGGAGGAATAATTATTTTCCGCGTAATAAGGAGGCACTTCCTTGCTGCGGCCGTGGACCCAGCTGTCAGCCTCTCCACGTACAGTACTCTTTCGATGGAAGTCGGTCGTTGACCACATTGACCACGCCGCGCCGAGAGCACCAAGGCGGTGGACGACGGCGAGGCCTAGGAAGGGGACGACGCGGAGCCGGGGAAGACGCGGCAGTGGATGCCCACGCGGAGAGGAGTACGAGGGTTCACTGGTTCGGCTGCGGTGTGAGGCTGCCGTCGCCGCAGGGCCTGGCCAGCGGTGGGAGTAGTAGGGGGCGGTGAGGCCTCCACGGCAGCACAGCCGGCCACGGGAGGCAGGAGCAGGCGGCACGACCGACGCTGCTCTGGGCGGCTGGAGCAAGAAGACCAGAGGTTGAAGAAGCGCTACGGCCGTTGGATGGACATCGTACGGTCAATGGAGCTAGAATCGTTCATATTGTCTAAGTTGACAAAGGCCCCCAATTTAGTAGGCCCACCAGTCAGCCTCCCACTATTCTGGGTCCCAGCTAGCAGGGGGAGTATTCATTTTTTTGTGCGCAATAAGGAGGCACTTCCTTATGTGTGAAGATATAGCTGGTGGGTCCGAGCTGTCAGCAGGGGGGACGTATTTTTCGCGAAATACAGAGGCCCTTCCGGTGGGTCCCAGATGTCAGGTGGAGGAATCATTATTTTGTACGTAATAAGGTGTGCGGCCATGGACCCAGCTGTCAGCCTCTCCACGTATAGTCCACTTCCGATGGATGTCGTTCGTTGACCATGTTGACCACGCCATGCCAAGAGCACCAGGGCGGTGGACGAAGGCGAGGCCTACGAAGGGAAAGACAGGGTGCCAGGGAAGACACGGCATTGGCTGCCGACGCGGTGGGGAATACGAGGGTTGACTGGTTCGGCTGCCGTCGCCGGAGAATAACAGCAGGTGTGGGTGAGTAGAGGGATGGCTAGGCTAGCGATGGGAGTACGGTGGGGCGGTGAGGCCTGCGCGGCAGCACAGCCGACCACGGGAGGAGGGAGCAGGCAGCCCGCCGGCGCTTGTTTAAGCGGCTAGAGCAGGAAGAGCAGAGATTGAAGAAGCACGACGGCCGTTGGATGGACATCCAACAGTCACTGCTTGTGCGTCAACCTTTTTGTTAGGAAAGCCTCAAATCTGCGAGAAACAGCATACAACCCATCTGCCATTATTTCTAATTTACAGCACATTTGCTAATTCTTAAGGTTTTTTTGAGCCCATATTCTTTTTGTTAGCGTTACAGCCCATATTGTGGCCACGGTTAAAAAATTATACGAAAATTTGCATATTTCGGTGCGCTCCGAACCATTTTTAATCCCGAAATTTTGAGTCACATTCAAACTGATTTTAAAAATAAATCTATATCAATATAAAATCCATCAAATTGTCCACGCATATTTAAAATCTCGAAATGAAAAGAAAGAAATTTGAAACTAATTGCCGGTTTGATGTGTTTTAAAAATGTACAACCCATTTCTCATTACTGATAGGCCATTTTCTCCGCCAGCCGAATGAAGCTCTCCTCGTCTTGAAAGTTTGCAGCCCAACAGGCCTGACAAAGCGACATACTTGACAAATCACAAAAAAACTGGGCTAGCCATTTTCAGAAAGAACAAAAAACGATTGGGCTGGTCTGTGGTAAACATAAAAGAAAAGGCTGTCTAGACAGGCCAGAGTGCGCCGCACAGCCCAGTTGACACCCTGCTTCCGTCTCAAAAACAAATTAGATAAATGCCACTCCAATTATGGAGATTCATAAAAATGCCACTGCAATTTTCAAACTTTGAAAAATGCCACTGTAATTTTTGCAAACTTGAAAAAACGCCACTCCAGACTTCGAAAAATGCCACTGGAAATGGCATGAAATGTCATTTTTCAAAGTTTGGAAATTGCAGTGGCATTTCTCGAAATCACCATATTTGGAGTGGCATTTATCAAATTAACCCAAAACAAAAATAACTGGGCGAGCTGCTGGGTCCCTGGTGTCAGCCGCTCGTTGTGCAATTCTCTCGTTTATTGACTACGTTGACAATGGCATGGGACCCAGATATGAGAAATCCATTAGGAGGAGCCATTTTTTTATTCGCTTGAAATAAGGAGGCACTTGCTTGCGTACTGCCATGACCTTGGTGGGTCCCCGCTGTCATCCTCTCCACGTACAATCATCTCCTGATTGTGTACGCGTCAACCTGGTAGGCCCACAAGTCAGCCTCTAAACCCGTGGCGGACAAATACAACCCATTTAAAAAAATAACAGCCCATTCCATACGTTCAAACGGAAAGTTCAACATTCGGAGCAAAGTAACAGGTCTGATCCAGATATAGAGTACTGAACTTCCACGTTGACAACCATCATAGCCAAGTTAACTCTCTACTCCCACTAATACTCTAGTAGTGTACAAGTACTAACTTACTCTTAGCTAACTAGACGATGCCGGCCGCCATCTGCGGTACATGCTAAACGCCGGCACCGGCGTCCTCCGCCTTGCCTCGGACTTGCCAGAGGTGCGATAGGGTGCATTGCTCGCGCGCGTTGGCCCTTTCCATGCCGGCATGGTCCACCGAAGCTTCGACTTCTAAGCGGGACCCACTTGACGAGCTTGTAGTAAAATTCGGTGTCACGAATGCGTGCGTGCCTGACAGCCTCCAGGGCTATTTGCCGGGCGCCGGCCTCCATGTAGTCGGCCCAGTTGCGGGCGCTCTGCTCGTGACTCAGAGCGTCGTTGCGCTGCTGCTCCATGTCCTGCTGGCGGCGCAAATCGGCAATACGCTGCTCCTCCACCAGGCGATCGCACTCCAACATCTCCTAATACTCCGCATTGCCATCTAAAGACCGATAGAATGCCTCCTCCCTCCGTCTGGCTTCCGGTGAAAAACTGAACACTAGTTCCGACGGTGACCGCCTCCGGCGTTGCCTATCGTAGACGGGCGGGGGCATGGCGGACGTGGCGAGAGCGAGGATAAGTGGCGAGCGACGTCGGGCCGATGGGGGCTTATGAGGATAGGGCGAGTTGGGTGATGGTGCCACCGAAGAAGCCCGGGAAACAGTAATTATAGGAGGAAGGTAGGCGAACTAGCGTGTCGCAGGAAATGCAACGGTCATCGCGGTCATCGGAATTCAATGCATAAGCAGGCATGGCTTAGCGCGCCAGCTTGCCGTGGAAAACTAGAAAAACTGAAATTATAACTATGCCATCCCGTCCCATCAGTGGCGCGTCCCGTCCGTGCTGGGTCGCACGCCGGCATGACGGTCAAACGAGTGCACTCGAATCATCCAGATGAGGTACTCCCTCCTTGTCAAAAATGATTCCACGGATTTAAAAGCCCACAACAATTAAAGCGCATCTTTTTTCGCATCAGTTAGCTGTCTTAATTACGGCCGGCTCCATGCAGCCACTCAGAATCAGTCGCAGCCAGTACGCGGAGCAGCATGCAACGAGTCACAGCCGAGGGCACGCATTCAGCCACTTAAATCGCTGGAATTAATTAGGCTTAAACTTCTGCATGCAGTTAATTATTGCCATGCCTTGGTCTTGCTGCTTTGGCTCACGGGACTAATAAACCCGAACGGAGGGAGTACCTTGGTTGGTGAAATTTTTGAATTAAGCCCTGCAAACCAGAAAGGAGGTACTAGTACGTGCGTGATCCGCTATTTATTCGTGTAGGATCGAGTAGGTCGTTTCTTGAATTGAGCCCTACAAACCGGAAAGGAGGTAGTACGTGCGTGATCCACTATTTATCCGTGTAGAATCGAGTAGGTCGGATAGTGTACATGTAGGATTGAGTAGGTCGGATGGTGTACGTGTACGATCGCATTAGCCGATGAACGTTAGCTGGGAGATAGGGCATTTGCGAACGTTTTTGCTCGCACTATCTTCAGATTCGCATGGCATTTTCTTCAGAGCAGCTTGTCAGTTTCTTCAGAGGTAGGCATTTTTATTCAAAAAACTGCCACTTTGGATCTTGCGTCGCAACTAAAACTGCCAGGAGTGCATTAGTAGGCTAGCTAGTGATCGATCAGTTACTTGTAAACACTGAGCGAATAGAAATAAGGAAATGTTAGTAACTTGTAAACACTGAGAACAAAGAAATAAGGATCATGATGTGCACAACAGTAAGAGCCGATCCATTCGAAATGTTCACACGAGACTCACAGACCTGGCATTGTAATATGTTCACATTAGTAGCCCAAATTCAAAACCAACTAGTATGATTCCCATACATAAGATCAACATGTTAATGCATCTCAATGATTCACAGATCATATACAAATATATAGCTCCAAAAGCAAAGATCTAGAAAAAACATCTGTTCTTCCTACTAACATGGATGCTTCTCTTGGCCAACATTCAGTACAGACTGAAAGACAAATTTGTCTACAATTCCTCTTGCAAACGTAAGTGGTTTCACCAACAGCTGGAACCATGAGAATGAACCACACATGATGGCGGAACATCCACTGCAATATGATTTGGTCTTCTCTCGATCACACGGCGATACTATTTTCGGAATACAAACTTTAACTTAGGCAAAATGTTGCCCATTGTATAATCAGACCAAAGCAATGAAGCACCTAGTGTTGGCTAATAAATAGTATAGTACTACTTTTCTGCAGTCCATGAAGTGACTATCCAATCTTTTTGTGTCTATTTTCAAATGGCATTGCATGCAGTGACTATACTATTCTCTTGTGCAGTTCTACCAAAATTGCGGTCACTTTGTTTGTTTGCCAAATAGCAACGGGCAGACATCTCTGTCTGCACAAATATCAAGCAGCTAGTAAACACATACCCCACCTTGTATTTTCGGTTTAAACACATCTCTTCCGCTTAGCATCTGTCATGTTTCCACTGGACAATTTGATACAGTCATGTTTTTCCCTGGACAATTTCATACTGAATTGATTTGCTGGTTCAGAGCAGAAATATAGCGCCTATTCTTCATCAGACGAAGGATATCCATGTTCGCAGTGATGGAAGAGGTGAAATCGATACAACCGAAATTGAGCATCCAATCATTGAATCATGTCCTGCACCTCCAATGTAGGTCCACCCTGCCAATAAATTCACATTTAAACCACTAGTATTACTATCTAATGGCAGTACAAAAAGAGTAGCAAGATAGTAGCAAACCATGTTCCTAATGTTGAACCATTTGGACTTTTTGTGCAGTTCCACTAAAATCGAGCATCCCTGTTTGCATAGATATTGAAAGTGTAATTACTATAAAAGTGGCACTAGTTGAAGCATAGACTCACAAATATAAGCATTCCAATTTCTAAATGGGAAAATGTAGCAAGACTATTTCTAACCACCTGTTTGAAGGAATAAATAAGGCAACAACGGCTGATGTCAGGAAGGCATATATAGTTCTTTCTGAAAGAATGGTCGATTCCTGACCTTTCCTCTTCTTTTAAGCATATTTTGTGCAGTTCAACTAAAATAAAATGCCATCACCGCCTTGAAAATTCAGGGACACTGTACAAAAGGAAATGACTTAACATTACATCATGATGTCAGGTATGTAGTCGACAGGCATTAGAGACAAACATACAGACCTCATCCGATAACATAATGAACATTAATTTTAACAACGGTGTGACTAGCTTTACCGGCATAATTTGAGTGAACTCTACACCCTCTGTTCCTTAATATAAGACGTTTTTGCAGTTCAATTTAAAGTACCCAATGTCTAGTATTTAGAAAAACAGGTAGTAGTTTTCTTGAGCACATATCTGGGAAAGCTTGCCACACTTTATTTATGTCCATACGCTAATGCAACACCATTCGAATAGTACAAATATACACTAATCCAGTGGCTAGTGCAACAGTAGAGTAGTTATTTTATTACAGGGTACAGTACAATGGTTTTACTGAACAGATTTCAATAAACTCTAGCACTGGAGATTTCTATAAGAATTAACAATACAAAATGTAAAGGTAACAAGTTTCACCATTGGTATACTAGCTGTGCATGAGCATTAAACCAAATACAAAAGTCTGAACGTAACTAGAATTATTAACTAATGACAGTATAAAAAAATTACAAAACCATGTACCTTCAAGGTAAATATCATTTCGAACTCGAGGGGACCTAAAAATTGCTATCCCAATCTTGATAATCGGTCAAACATAAAAACTTGATCGAACGAATCAAGAGAACAGCCGGAGGAGGAGGTGCCCACTCTTGACCTTTCCTCTTGACACTGTACAAAAAGAAATTGACTTATCTCATGAGAGTGAGGTATGCAATCTATAAGCATTAATAGTGCAAAAATCTGAAGGTAGTAACAAGATTCATCGTTGGTATACTGGTTGTGCAACATCATTAGAATGCCTTAACTGAAAAATCTTTAATACATCCACAATCAACAGCTAACCCTGAAATAATCCAGTGACATTAAACGGCATTGCTTAAATTTATCGGTGGCATTAGACTGAGTGCGGCATTAGTTAAATGTGGCATCACCTTAGTAGTAGCATTGCTTGACTTGACCGCTGGCGTTATACTAACAGCAAAAAAGTGGCAATAAGAGCATGGGAGGCCCATTCAGACAGTGGGCGCACCAGTACGATGTACCTCCACGGACGCATAGAGTGGTGAGGGAGGTATGGTTGCCCAGAGCAACAAATATCCAGGCAGCATATGTGGATTACGTCCCATTTTTGTTCTCTTTATCCACCTTTTTCCTATGTGAGAACAACAAACCGATCGACCTGGTCATTCTCTATTGCGTTGTCATGCCTTTCTACCCTTCTTAAACCAAGAGACATGAGACTCGTTCATTATCTACTGATTTCCCCCTTTTCAACCTAGATGCGGGTTCGATGCCTACTCTCTTGGACAGTACAGTCTCCCTTCCTTTCCTTATTCAACCCAGACATGGATTAGTCTGCATGAAGTAGGGTTTCCTTTAATAGTGCAAATTAAGGTTTTTGTCTGCATGACCAGCAGAGCAGAGGATAGCAAATTGGGAAGATGGTGGAGTGGAAAAAGATCCACATGCAGCGACGTGGCAGATGGGGCAATAGAACAAGGGTATGGTTTGAAAAGAGGTAGCATACCTTAGGGTCGGCGGGAAGTGGCTTCGCTCGTGGTCGTCGTCCTCCGCACACACTACGGTAGCGAGCTTGGGGATGGAGGCCATCCCGCGTAGGCGCTAGGTCTGAGAGGATGGCCTTGTCGTCAGTGCGTGACCTCGCTCGCCGACGAGGAGTGCGTCAATGCTGCACGTCCTTTTATTCCCCGGCGGATCTGTGACCACCGGTGAGGAGGGAGAGAGAGGCTGTCTTTTTTAGATCTGGAGAGAGGGTGATAGTGTGAGAAGCAAGTGGGCAGCCCCTAGCAAGAAAGCGCTGAAGCTCCAGCCTATATATCTTTTTTATACTACTAGTACTAGAGGTGGAGTAGTGGTAGAGTAGTTTATATTTTCTCTGCATACAGTACCAGTTAGTCGTGCTTCAAAACTGAACGGCACGCCATTAAAAAAATAAAGTCGAGAAATAATGCGGCACTTCGGGCCAACGCGGCCAGATCGCATTTTGCATGAGAAATGACAAACCATGTTTCGTTGACATGTGGTCCCATTCCCACATGTCAGTGAGACGACGGTGAGTCCTTTTGTACAATTTCCGAACGGACGTTTATGTAGGCCGGGGTGCCTCTTCGTGTACTGTGGCAACCGTCCACCGCCTCTTCGCCTTCCCCTCTCAATTTGGAACTCCTGTCGCACGCTCTTCCTCCCTCCTCCATTTGTCTTCACCCTTCCTTCTGCCATTGTTCGATTGTCTTCCATGGAGGGAACAAGCCAGAAACGACCCCGTTATTCTTGCCCCGATCTGAAAGATGACGTGGTGAAGGAACTCATTGATCGGTGCGATGTCATCACCTCGGCTAGCATGGCAGGTTCGTTCAAGACCATTCTCGACTCAACTAATAACATCATTACAAGGAACCCAAGGGAACATGAGCGGTTTGATCTCCCTTATCTTCTTCGCTATAAGCCTGTTCGCATGGGCGCGGACGACGGAGGCCTCGCCTTGTGCAAGTTGATGCCGCTTGATAACGATACGTGTGATGTCAAGATGCCATCGCTTAAGGGTAAGGCCTAGGCTGGCGCAAATGGAGATTGGGTTGTTTATATTGGGTACAATTGTGAGTCGGAACTTGTGAATGTGTACACTCGTGAGCAGATTCCACTTCCAAAAATCTCAGAGTGCCCTGAGGTTGAGCACACAGATGATCTACGTACGTTCAAATACGATCATGGTGGCTGTCGTCTACGGAAGATAGCAATTAGTTGAGTTCCCAACCGCTCTTGGAATTACGAGAACTATGAAGTTGTTGCTATCTTCGACAAGCTTGTTGCCGTCGTTACTGATTCCACGGTTCGTCGATGGATATTGCTCAAAAATCAGTTTCTATACACGGATGAGTACTGTGATGCAATTGAATACGGGGATCTTGTGTTTGCTGCCACCACTCGTGGCACTGTTTTTGCATGGGATCCTTGTAGTTTCAGTACGTTTGTCTTCCACCGTAATTATAATTGTTTCATCCACATGCATGTGCGTTAGCAAGTTTCCCTTTACTAATTAACCTTCTTGTGTTTCTAAGGTCATGTGAACATTCCACCACCTATACTTGAATTTTTTTATAACCAAGGGTGAGATGACGATGGTGATGATCACGAGCATGAGGACGAGCAGAACTTATATACTCAGTGGCTCCTGGCAACTAATTCTGATGGATCACCTCTTCTTGTCTGTATACAGTGCACTGGGATTGTTACTACTGAGGGAGCACGTGTTGTCTCCCATGGTCGCCCTCTCCGGACCTATTCCAACACCCGTTGCAGGGTATTCGGGATGGATACTAGTGTGCTAGCACCAAAACCTTGTCCCTAGTTCAGTATTGGTAGTCTTGGAGAAAACTCGCTCTTCCTTGGACCAAACTATCCAATGATGGTGAAAGGCGATCCAGCTGCTGTTGACACAACGTTACTACCATTTATGAGAAGCAACTGTATCTATACCTCGGACATTGCGGTGGTTCCCTACCCTGGTCCTGATATATGCCGCTTCAGCCTGGATGATCAGTCCTGCGTTGCTCTCGATATTGACAATAGCTGGCCCTTCCCAGAGCACCTATGGTTCAAAGCAAGCATTTCCAACGTCGAGGATTGGTTGAGTTGAAGTTCATTTCATTGCTTGTTATTTGTTGTGTGATGAAAACTTCAATATTTACTAGAATGTTTTGTTGGAAATAATCTGTAATCCAACATGTATCCTCATTGTCGTTGTGTGTTGATGACTTGTTGTATGTAATGAATGGTACATTTGCAAATGCATGTCATAGACTCAATTTATGAATGGTTTTCGAGTCACTTCTTGGAGTGTGAGTACCGTAGTAGTATAGCCAGCATCCGGTTAGTATATGAAGTTGCCACATCACATAGAGCCAACCTAATATTGGGCCCTCCAGCGGTGCGCCACTTCAAATGGCGGACGAGGTGAGAGGTCGCGTCACCTTGTGTCCAGATCTGGGATGCCACGTGTACCAGATGAATGACTCCAAGTTCGACCACCGTGATGCTAGGTGCGAGCCAAGGAACACTGTTGGAGAGACCCCCCTCATAATTTTCCTACATTGGTCGTTTGATTCATAGGATAGAATGCTATAGGATTTTTTTCCCTATGTAATCATGCTTTAATTGCCAATCTAGCATCCACTCCAACTTTTGTTTCACTTCCTTTGTTCCTACGAAGAGAGTACTTGCTCTAAATGATTTGTCACTGCAAGAGCCGCCTATATTAATTAACCATGCTCTAAAAAGGTGGACCAGCTTTGGCTATAGTAGTATTGTACTAGGTTAGTAGGTGACCTTGCGCTCGGCTCTTCTCCTCTTCCGGAAGTCGAACAATAACGATGGTACTACAGTAGTACTTCTGGCAATCTGACACCAAATGAACTGTTGCACGTTCACCGCTTGTAAGCAAAAGTTTCTCGTTGTGCTGCAAGCCACCGCGCACGCGTTGGCGAGGGAGAAGGCGTAGTAAGCAAGCTTCTCGTTGTTCTGCGAGTTGACGGGACACATCAAAGTTACGTATTTATTAGTACTCTCTTCAAAAAGGGCCGACCATGTCCATGGCTACCATCCCGTGCTCTATCATTGAGTACGTGCACTGTTCACATGCAATCGAGGAGAAAAAATATTACGTAGTACTAGGTGCCATCGAAGTGCACGACTCACTTACGCACTGCATATCTCCATTTTCTTGCATGACACGCCACCTTGATGCTAGATGTCCCGCGTGTCATGGAGGCATATAGTATGATTTTTAAAATGGAGGCATATAGATGTCCCGCGTGTCGACAAAAGGATGAACAAAGCTCATGTCTTAAATGAAAGAGTGGAAGAACATAGATTCCCGACGACCGAAAAGGAGCAACAAACCTCGCGGTGGAGCGTCTGCACTCATAATATTTTATATTATTCAGCGATATAAAATCAACCAAATCTCTCCACGTTCCTATACCATTCTATAGTATGAGAATAACTTTGAACGTAAGCCATTGATTCACTCTATCCAATGGTCATAGTTGGAAAATCCAAACAAAACCAAGCATGGGATCAACTCTTTTAGCACTTAGATTGTTGCCGCTTGCCCACCTAGCCCACCTATATATCCGCTCACGTGTGATGACCACAGGAGCTATCCACTCAGATTGTATGTTAAAAAAATAAAGGTCGATAACTAATGCGGCACCTCGGGCCAACGCGGCCAGATCGCATTTTGCATGAGAAATTACACACCATGTTTCGTTGACATGTGGTCCCGTTCAAACATGGCAGTGAGACAACGGCGACTCCTTTTGTACAATTTCTGACCGGACATGTAGGCCGGGGCGCCTCTTCGTGTACCGTGGCAAACTGGCAACCATCCACCGACTCTCCGCCTTTCCCTCTCGATTTGGAACTGCTGTCACACGCTCTTCCTTCCTCCTCCATTTGCCTTCACCCTTCCTTCTGCCATTGTTCGATCGTCTTCTCCATGGAGGGAACAGGATGGAAACGACCACGTTATTCTTGCCCCGATCTGAAAGATGACGTGGTGGAGGAACTCATTTATCGGTGCGACGTCATCACCTCGGCTAGCATGGCAGGTTCGTTCAAGACCATTCTCGACTCAACTAATAACATCATTACAAGGAACCCAAGGGTCCAGGAGCGGTTTGATCTCCCCTATCTTCTTCGTTGTGACCCTGCTGAGTGGCGCGGGGACGAGGGAAGCCTCGACTTGTGCAAGTTGATGCCGCTTGATACTGATACGTATGATGTTAAGATGCCATCGCTTGAGGGCAAGGCTTGGCCAGGCGCAAATGGAGATTGGGTTGTTTATATTGGGTACAACTGCGAGTGGGAACTTGTGAATGTGTACACTCGTCACCGGGTTCCACTTCCAAAAATCTCAGACTGCCCAGAGGTTGAGCACACCGGTATTCTACGCACGTTCAAATATGATCATGGTGACTGTCTTCTACAGAAGATAGAAATTGTCGAGTTCCCAACCGCTCTTGGCATTACAGGAACTATGGAGTTGTTGCTATCTTTGACAAGCTTGTTGCCGTCCTTCATGGTTCGACTGGATGGATATTGCTCAAAAATCAGTTTTTATATACGGATGTGTACTGTGATGCAATTCAATACGAGGGTCTTGTGTTTGCTGCCACCACTCGTGGCACTCTTTTTGCATGGGATCCTCATAGTTTCGGTACGTTTGTCTTCCACCGTAATTATAATTGTTTCATCCACATGCATGCGAGTGAGCAAGTTTCCCTTTACTAATTAACCTTCTTGTGTTTCCAAGGTCCTGTGAACATTCCACCACCTATACTTGAAAATTTTATAACCAAGGGGGAGATGACGATGGTGATGATCGCGAGCATGAGGACGAGGAGGGCCCATATACTCAGTGGCGCCTGGCAACTTATTTCGATGGATCACCCCTTCTTGTCTGTATACAGCCCACTGCTGATGTTACTACTAAGGAAGCAGGTGTTGTCTCCCATGGTCGCACTCTCCGGACATATTCCAACACCCGTTGCATGGTATTCGGGATGGATACTAGTGTGCTACCGCCAACACCTTGTCCCTGGTACAGTATTGATAGTTTTGGAGAAAACTCGCTCTTCCTTGGACAAAACTATCCAATGATGGTGAAAGGCGATCCAACTGCTGTTGACACAACGTTACAACCATTTATGAGAAGCAACTGTATCTATACCTCAGACATAGCGGTGGTTCCCTACCCTGGTCGTGATATAGTAGGCCGCTTCAGCCTGGACGATCAATCCTGCGTCGGTCTCGAGATTAACAGTAGCTTGGCCTTCCCAGAGAATCACTTGTGGTTCAAAGCAAGTGTTTCCAACGCCGAGGATTGGTTGAGATGAAGTTCATTTCATTGCTTGTTATTTGTTGTGTGCTGAAAACTTTAGTATTTATAATGTATCCTCGTTGTCGTTGTGGGTTGATGACATGTTGTATGTAGTAAAATGATATGCCTGTGATAAACTTACTAAATTTATGAATGGCTTTCGAGTCGCTTCTCTGAGTGGGTGCTGCGACGAGGCAAAAAAATATTTTCCGAATACATAATTATACGTGCATTGCAACAGGTTATCGGATGAGGCCAATCAACAATACTACACTATTTGTACTAGCTTCACATGTTGCACTATCTCTACGTCTACGTACGTAATACAACAAGTTTTAAACTTGAGACCAGCCGCCCACCCTCACAAAGAACACTTTTTAACCTAGCACAGAGTCTAGGAAATTTGGCCACAGTGTGAGGTGGGTCATATGTTAATGTGTTCGCTGTACGTAACCAGCACCTCAAATCCTCGATACTACTACTATTATATACTACTACTTGGGGTACTAGTAGGGTGGCATGGGCCAGAACAAGCATTCACGTCCAGGAGTACGTCACACGCCACCAGCACGACTTCCATCTGACAACATATTTCTTGGAGTCCGTGCTACAACTATCTCTTCAACCTCGTCGTTTCTCTAACTCAGCCATCGCGCGGCGGGCGAGGTGGGGGTTTGCCGATAGTCGGTTTCCTCAACTGCGGTCCCACTTGTAAGGCCAACTCCAATGCACAATCCCAAACGGACCTCCGTTTTGCTCGGATTCTGTCCATTTGGGTAGGGCAATGGGGTCATGTCTGGGCCATTTCTCGGATGCAGTGGCCGTGCGCCCAACGCGCGGACGCATCCCGGCCACATACATTTTTCTTTGCAAACGCATATCTTTTTTTCATCATTGATTTTTGGTACATGGAAATACATCACCAAAATTTGACTAGAAAAGCAAGATCAAAGAAAACAAGAACCACAAGAATACATTTTAGAAGATATCCAACTTCCATACCTGCTCCTGTAAGTTGGATTAGTGCCTTCTCAATGCATTCATTGTTGATCTGCGGAGGCTCGCTCTTGCATGCTTCTTTCTTCTTCGAGTGTAAAGAAGTAGACGTTGCTTCCTCGCATCTAGTCTCATGTCTAGCCTCTATTCTATCAACAAGTGCACTAGTCTCATCTCTGGCCTCTATGCTAGCTAAAAGTGTTACAACATCTACTAAATTGCGCTCTATCAATATATCGATGTACTCTTCTTCCCAATACCAAAACTTGCATCCATTCTACAGAATAAAATTTTGAGTTAGCACAACAAGTCTAATCCGAGAGCACAACCGAAGCTAAAGTAGCACATACCCCATTGGTTGAGCACTTGATGAACACCCATCCGGGATGTTCCGGCGTTGTAGACACGCGGTGCAAGAACTTCTTTGGGCAGCTATCGCACGTAATGAGTGGCAACGGTGCGCTGACAAGCTTTTGGGCCAGCACCGAGCCCGGCCGACCGCCATTCATGTATCTGCCGACGGATCGCCGATGGTGTAGATCCGAGCGGCTAGAGGAGGAGTCAGTACCTGCATGCGGCCTTGCGGCCTTGCCGGGGCCTTCCGGCCCCGTGGCCGGCTAGTCCATGGCGCGGCGCGGCCTCCCACAACCGGGCAAGCTCAAGCCCGACCAGATCCGCTCCAAATCCGGCCGCCGGGTGCGCAAAACACGTAGCCATGGTTGGGTAGCTCCGGGGCGTCGAGGGAAAGGGGGTTGAGCAAGCGCGCGTCAGAGCTGCACACGCTGGAGTTGGCCTAGCGGCGTGGCGGACCAACCGTGTGGGCAGCGGGGTGCGACGCGAACACCGCACTTCTTGGAGTGTTAGTGCGGTAGTAGTATAGCTAGCATCCGTAGTAGTATGAAGTTGCCACATCACATAGAGCCAACCAATAGTTAGGTGTCGCACGGAGGCCGAGAAATATGGTGATAGCGTGACTGCGTGAGGTGGGCTTGTACGTAGTATGATGTACGCACAGGGCTTGCCGTGTTTCCTACTCCTCCGGTCTGCCTCCTTTTGCCGACACGTGGGACATCCAGCATCCAGGTCGTGTCATGCAAGAAAATGGAGTGGTTGTTGAAGCCACGTGATGTGCATCTTGGGTTAAACTGTAAATAGAATCTTACTACTCTTGAGTAACTACAAAAGCGGCCACCAAAGATCTTTATTGGATTTGTTTTTCATCACCAGCATGTTGAGGTGAAAGATGTGCAGGTTCAGTGGGTCCTCTTGCGTTTTTACTGACATGTGGGACCGCATGTGAGGAAACAGGCGATGGGCTCCGCGCGTCTGCTGGCTGGATGAGAAGAGAGATAGAGGAGGGCTGAGCACGGACTCCAGGAAATTTGTTGTACGTAACCAGCACCTCGATATAGGCTCGATATAGTGGGGTAGCATCGGCCATAACTAGCATTCACGTCTAGCAGTACGACACATGCCACCCACACGAGTCCCATCCGACACCAATTTTCTTGAAGTCCGTGCTACAACCATCTCTTCTCCCTCCTGTTTTCTGAGCCATCGCGCGCTGGGCGGGGTGGGGGTTTGCCAATAGTTGGTTTGCTCAACTGCGGTCCCACTTGTAAGTGAAAATGCAACACAACACGCATTCCCCCTTGAGCGGCGTGCCGGACCAACCGTGTGGGCAGCTGGGTGCGACGCGAACACGGCAAGCTTTTCCTTTTGAACTTGTAACTTGTAAAATTTGGTTTGCTCCATGTCGCGACCGGTAGATAGAAATAACGATTTTCCCTAGAGTAATGAGAAGTTGGGTTCTGGCGCGGTTCATGCATGGAGTACGTACAAAAATTATGAAGTTGATGCAAAAGGTAAGATAATTACTAGTAGTACCATATACTACTACATGGATTTGACAGAAAGATAACGATACATACGGATCCATCAACGACATCCTCATGCCCTAGTGCGCCGGGTCACGAACTGACGTGTGAGGAGCAGCGGCGTTGGCGGCGAGCTCAACGTGCTTCTGAACAATGTCGTCCAAGGTTACCCTGCGGGTCAAGAAGGCCAGCGACCTATCGTCCTCCTCTGGCACGTAGTAGTCCTTGTGGCAATTTGTGCGTAGACGTGGGTGATTATGTCAACGGTGTCTTGCTGGGCCAGGCGCTGCGCGGTGAGCGCGACCTCGAGGTGGACATTCTCCGGCGCGACGGCGACAGTCGCAGGGCCACCAGTGCGTCAAAGAGGTTGTCACCATAGAGGCCGTTGAGGGTGGCGGGCATCGCAGAGCCTGGGCGCGTGGGCTGTATGCGTACGTCAAGGTCGTCCGCGAGCTTCTTGACGACAGTGAACTTGTCGAGGAAGCCGACGAGGACCTTGTCGAACAAGGAGACGAAGCTGTCGTCCAAGCGGCCTCTCATCCTGGCGGCCTCAAGCATGACCTGGAGACGTTCCTCAGTGCCGGGCCGTAGGCCGTCGTCGTGGACCATCTGGCATAGCTGGCTGATGCTCGCGCTCATCGCCTCCATGGGTCTAGCTTCTAGTTAACTGATCTTGCGATTGGAGTGATCACTCTTGCCCTTGTTTAGGGTGAGTAGGTGCGTAGGATTTCGTAGATTGGACTGATGGGGAGCCTTTATATGAGAAGTGCAGACTGTGTTGAATTCACGTGCGTGTTGGCCATCTACTCCTCGGCCCTCTACTGCACCTGTCTTTGGCTGTATGACAGGCGGGCCAACCACCTGTTGGGCCCACGTGTCATACAACCAAAGGCAGGTGCAGTAAGTCAATGAAGCTGCGTCCCCCTCCGTGCCGGTGCAGTATAGTCATCTCACCGGACCTCTAGTTGGAGCCAAACAAGAGAACTTTGATGTTTACTGGTTTATTGGCCCCCTTTGCATTTTGCGCCAAGTTTTGACCTTTGATTTAACTAATAAAATGTTAATGCATGTAACAAAAAATGTTGTGTAATCCCAAAACACTTAGGCGCGGTACATTAACTCCCTCCTCATTTCTTATTTCGTGACATATCAACCAATGAGAGATGTGGGCCGTGCTTGCTTTCAATGACTTTAGACTACCAAACACGACATGCAGTGGTTAGTTCATTGCAAGTAATCCTTTTAATTAGCAAAAAGACATTAAGTTCTCTCGCCGATAGGAATAAAACAATACGTCATGTATTTATTTACAGAGGGAGTAATACATTTTTTGTGACATGCATTACTAGATATTGCTAGTCAAATACTAAATCCAGATGGACGTGGTAGTACTACTAAATCCAGACGGTGGTGCTAGTACTAGTAGTAGTACTACCAATGTACTAGTAGCACTGTACTACCCGTTGGTCAAATTATTACGTGCTGCTCCTCACAGTGAAGTGACAAGACCCTGCGCCGGAGATGACACCTGAGTATAGGCGCCATGTTCGGCATACCATAGTCAGCCTCACCGTCTGCAGTCACTATCATCATGGCTGTAGAGCTAGCCTGCTTACAACTAGCCGTGTTCGACATAATTTCCCGTGCGTAGATGCCCGTGCATTGCACGGAACACCAAGATTGGGGGAGGACGGTGCCGGCAGCGGCCATCGCACCAGATTTTTCCATGGCCTTCTAGATGTGGTTGGGAGGAGATAAGGCTGATTGTGAGAGACAAGGAGTTGTTTGTAAATAGGGAACAAGTGCGGGCATCTTTTTGCAAAACTGGAGAAGTTTGGTTTGTATGCGTCAGATCTAGATCCGACGGCTATTGGTGAAAGATGACAGGCACAAGATCATCACCAACTCAGGACCTCTTTGATTGGCAGGATTTTGAAAACGCTGGAATAGGACACAGCAATATTACAAGTTTCAAACTGATATTACAAATGTTAGGAGTAATGCTGCACCTACTAAGAGGGAATTACTAGGAAGTTTACGTAAGAACTTTCGTTACTTTAGGTGGATGCAGCATTATCGTACAAACTAAAATCCACCGCCCTGACAAGTCACTAATGGGCAAATAAATTTTCGAGTCTCTGGCCACTTGATGTTTCAAAAACAAATTCTGCTTCTGTGGAGACTTTGTCATTCAGGCTTAGACGCTTGCGGTGATCAGCACGCCATTCATTGTTGCGCCAGAGAACGACAAACCTCATTACCTTGAGCACACTTGCCTCCAGAACAAAGAACCTGGCCAATTTAATCTTAGATGTGCTGCCTCGGTAGTCGATCAAATCAATTTCTGTAAGATGGAGATCAAGGCATTCGATGAGATTGTTATAGTGTAGCACATTTTTCACTTTCGGGTCTTTTTTATCTGCAAAAGAAGAGAACATATTAGAGCAGCTGGCTGTATAAGATTGTCGTGTCATCAAGAGGTACCAATATCATTCGCTCATATGATAGGGTTGCCTGGCTAGTGATATTTTATCACTCTCTCTCTCTCTCCATCCTTCTCTTTCCTCTCATTTACCTAGGAGCACGTGAAGAGCTTGGGCATTTGTTGCCTTCCACTATGTGGCCGATGCCATGTTTCTCAAAAGTATGCCACATAATACGCATCGATGTCAAATCAAAAGATTTTGGCACCGCTCTCGCGATATAAGAGAGTTGGTACCGCTGTGCACACAGACCCACATGTATAAACACATCAATCAAACCAACGACACCAGCCTCTCACTCTCCCAAACAAGTGTTTTGTTATTGCCTCAGTCCTCTCTCTCTCTCCCACGCAAGTGTTTTTTCATTGCGTGAGTTAATTTGGCACCAGCGCAAAGTAGGTGATCCAGATTGGGGCACCAGGTGAGCAATGGAGGGGCATCGATGCCAAATGCATCACAAGTAAATTTGGCACGTGTTTTGGCCTACATAGTGGAGGGCCGTTATAGCCCACTTTTGTACTACCTCGTATTTACTGTAAAATTTTGACCATAGATTTACCTAAGAAAATGCCAATATATGTCACCAAAAATTATACCATTTGAAATTATGTTCAAATACGAATCCAACGATATAATTTTTAGTGACATGCATTAACATTTTGTCAGTTAAATCTATGGTCAAATTTCGATACTACAAAATAGGAAGAGTAAACCAGGACGGAGGTAGTACTTGCTCTTAGGGTAACCATAGAGTTACTAGTCTAAGTTACTTTCCACTATGACTAGCCTAGGCTACTATAGTAGTACAACAAAAAAACGATGCAAGTGATCATGGGACGCTGCTTCAGTTACTTAACTGCAGGTGTAGTTGGGTCACTGGCATGTGGGCCCAATTGGCATCTAGCCCACATGTAAGTGATGCAACTGCACCTGCTGTTATGTCACTGAAGCTCAGTCCCTGATCACGTGAGAAAAAAAATACTAAAAACATTTCTTTCGGTGCAGTGCGTAGATGCAATTTTGAACACTACACTTGTCATCGTAATTTGGGAAAGTTACGAAAAAATTGAGCCACGTTGTGATTACCGTTTACTAATAGGAAAGAAGTTTCACCTCGATGAGTAGCTTCTCCGTGCACGGAAAGCATGTAAGGAATCCAACAACTTGATCCAGATTTGGGCCGATAGATTTTATTGCCAAGATCTTCACTGTGCGCATAGACTGGGTCAAGCTTGTGGGAATCATTTTCTAGAAGACAGTCGTAAATACATCAAAAAGAAATTTGAAAATGTGAATTTCAAGAAGACGGAGAAGAAGATGAGTGCTATACCTGAACGATTACGGATCCAATAAAGAGTTCGGAGAATTTGGCAGACGAGTACACCAACGGTGTCAATTTCGGCGTGTCAATGACCCAGATTTTTTGTTGGACCTTCTAGATCAGATACAAGCAATCTCTCAAGGAAAGGCGCATTCTCAATGACCATAACGTGGAACAGCTGGAGTGATCTCTTCCCAATTGATGTCTTGTTGCGGGGCCAACAAGACACAAAAATCCATCAGAGATTCGTCGAGGCGATGTGGAGGCTAATGAACCCATGGATCTGCTCAAGACGAAGGTACTCGAGCGCAGTACAGCTGCAGAGCAGGTGCTCCATAGCCTGCTTCGACATGCCAATGTCGAAGAGGTCGAGCTGCTTGAGTTGAGGGAGAAGAAGGGCGGGCGCGACATTAATCTGGGGAAGATAGCAGGAGCTGAAGCTGGCGCGGCGCAGCATTGGCGTGAGGCGGAGCGCGGACGACGACAAAGAGCGACATCGTCTAGCTTCAAAGCTGAGCTCCTCGAGCTGATCTAGGGCGGGGGATAAGAACCACTCGTCGAACTTGGCTTGGACCTTGCAGTTGATACTGAACATGCGGATGTCAAGGCGTCTGGCTGGCCCAGGGTGCGATGAAAGGATCTTGGAGACTGCATCCATGCGTTTGCAATCCCCATCACAGAGGAAGCTGTCAACGGTGAGGTTGAGGGGGACGCGACGCCAGATGGGGCGCCACCGCCGGGAGAGCAGGGCAGTCCGCACGACAGATTTGGTGGGGAGGAGGCCGATGATGACAAGCAGCATGTCATCGGGGAGGCTGCTGATGAAGTCCAGGTTCGCCGGATGCGGTTTTGGCTCAAGCTGCCTCCGCTTGTTGGCTGCCTTGCCGTCAATCTCAACCGGCGGCGGCGCCGGTGTACACGTGTGCTGGTCTGTGTTGTGTGCTGGCCTGCTGGGTGTGCGCGAGTGCGTCCTTCTGTGCATGCCGCCGCGTAGTGGTGAATTGTGCGCGAGTGCGTACTTCACGCGGAAGAAGTGTGTCCTCAATGCGCCCTCAATTTACTAGCGTGCGGGGTGCTACCCGAGTGGTTTCAACTTTGTTTACTTCACCGCGTGTCAGATGGGCCTCTAGTTTACTTATTTTCACCCACTGCCACATGGGCCAGCACACGAAGATAGAGAACACGAGCTGACAAGGCAGCATGTGGACTGGTTGACCGGTCAACTAAACAATATACGGAGCTATACGCTGACACGGTGAGCGTATAATCCGTTAGTATAGAGAGTTCGAGTGAGAGGGGAGGCCCGTGAGAGGTATAGCAGAGAGAGAGAAAGAGCTACTCCCTCCGTTCGATAATGTAGTGCCAACATTTTTTTAAAGTCAAACTTTTGAAACTTTGACCAAGTTTATAAAGAAATTACTTATATCTACAATACCAAAGATAAATGATAGTATGAAGTAAGTACATGTTGTGATGAATCTAATGATCGTTCCAGATGTAAATGTTTTTCTCCACATATACCTGGTCAAACTTTTCTGAGGTTTGACTTTTCAAAACATCCATATGCTTATGGACGTGAGAGAGTCCCTAACTAGAGAGAGAGTGTGTGTGTGTGTGTGAAACAGAAAGAGTGAGTGAAAAAAGTGTGTGTGCGTGTGTGAAAGAGACATGGACAACACACTATAAAAGTAGAGAAAAGGCGTGTGTGTCTTATGCAAACATATCACACATGCATCTTCGACAATGGAAGCAAGGTGAGGAGATAGTGTGTGGTTGTTTGCAACCGAGAGAGAAGACCCCTAGCACGTGGCCAACAGGGGTCTGACAAGCAAGGGAGAGAGGTCGAGAGAGACATACGGAGAAAATGCAGACATGGGGAGGAGAGAGTGTATGTTTGTGATAGAGAGATCCCCTGGAGATCTTGATGGGACTACATGGGTGGGAGATCGAGTGACAAGGTGTGTGCGTGATAGAAGATACCCCAAGAGATATCGAGATAGACGTATGGATGGAAGGAGACAATACGTGTGTTCCTGATGGCTAGTGAGAGATAATTATACTTAGGGGGGAGTGTGTACGCCTATGATGGGGTGAGGGATTATGGTACTTAGGGGGGTGCGTGTCACATAGAGAGAGAACAAGGGCGGAGAATGTTGGATGGGTCTATATGTAGCGCGAGCGAGACATGTGTATGTGTGAACCAGGGAGATATAAAGTTTGAGAGAGATAGAGGAGCCTCAATAAGGCTGAGTGGTGCGTCAGATAGCTGAGAGGGGGGAAGAGATATTCCATCCGCTTGATAATAGAGTGCATGTAATTTTTTTTAGAAGTCGAACTTTGGAAACATTGATCAGGTTTACGCAAATGTTATTTATATCTACAATACCAAAGATACATCATATGAAACTACATCTCGTGATGAATCTAATAGTATATGTTTGCCGTTCTATATGTAAATGTTTTTCTCCACGTACATGGTCAAACTTTGTGATGTTTGACTTTTCAATAAATCTATATGCTATGGACCGAAGAGAGTGCCTAAGTCGAGAGAGATCAAGTGCGTGTGAAGGAGAATGAGTGAGTGTGCAAAAAGAGTATGTGTGTGAAAGAGAAAGGGACAACAAACAATAAATTAGAGAGAGAGTGTGTTTTTTCGTTTCTTTTGCAAACATATCACGCATGCATCTCTGAGATAGAAAAGCGAGGTGAGGAGATACATGAAGATAGCTAGTGCGTGATTGTTTGCAACGGAGAGAGACACCCCTATAGCACATGTCCAATAGAGGTCTGGCCAACAAGGAACAAAGGTCGAGAGGGACACATGGAGAACATGGACGCATGGGGAGGGAGAGAGGGTGTGTTTGTGATAGAGAGATCCCCTCGAGATCGTGAGGGGACTTATATGGGTGGGAGATCGAGGGAGGTGTGTGCGAGATAGAAAGATGCCCCGAGAGAAATCGAGATAGACCATGCACATGTTTGTGATGGAGACTAAGATTAGCTAGTCATATACATATCGGGGGGGGGGGGACTGCGTGTGCCTACATTTGAGTGAGAGACCATCATACTTGGCTAGGCATGAGATTGTGTGTGTGTTCGTGTGAGATGGAGAGAGAACGAGGGAGAGAGATAAAGTTTTAGATAGGTCTATCGAGTGCGAGTGAGATATGCATGTTTATGTGTGACCCAGGTAGATGGAGACTTTGAGAGAGAGAGGGAAGAGCTCCGAGATGACTGAGTGGTGCGTGAGAGAGTTACGGGCAACGAGCCAAGGAATTTGTGTGCGTACAATGAGTGCACCCAAGATATTTAGCTTCGACTAGAGAATCATACATAGTGTGCGAGAGAGACCTATAGATGGAGTATATATGCATACGAACTAGAAAGACCCCCCCACCCACACACACGCACAAAGAGAGAGAGAGAGAGAGAGACGGAGAGAGAGGGAGAGGGACCAACAAGGTTTGTGTGTTGGATGCGTGCGACATAATTAAAGATTGTCGGCGAGAGAGAGAGAGAGAGAGAGAGAGCAGGAGTCCGGGAGAGGGGGAGGTCGCGTTTTATGCATCAAAGACTGATATAAACCATGTTTCGATATAAACTTGCATTCAAATATTTAAATTGGAGAACATGTTGTCTGGAATCCACGCATGAACGGAGATATGCGTATATCAAACGAGTTCATTAATTTGACTATCAACATGTTCATGGAGTACTATAATACTGTACAACATGCTACTCGATTGAGGTGTTTAATTTTGGATTTAGTTCACTATTTTGACCTGGTGAATGAGCTATTTCATTGAATCGAGATATTTCATTTTGGGTTTGATTCCCGTTTTTGAGTGGGTCAACTATTTGTCATATAGTAAATCGCTAGCAACGAGCATGTAAAAACACATTACTCCCGAGCATCATCTCTCCATCTAAAAAATAAGTGGCAAGCTAATATTTCAAAATTTGATTCGAATCGACTTGGTAAGGTAGACGTGGATGCTCGTTCTCCCAAAATTTGAACCAACCATTCAACACTCTCTGCTCGGTGGAATTCGCCCGAGCAAATGAATGGGAGACGCGAAATTACCGGCCTATGTGGGACACGCATCAATTGGCCCGTTGTACATCGAGGGTAGGTTCGTAACTTCATCCAAGCGCGCCTTCTCCTCGGCCGAAATGACATGTGCCGAATAATTCATAAACCATGGTCGGCAAAACACCCTCACCTCGCCCGAAATAGCTCGCGCCCATTATTTCAAAACACGCTCCCCTCACCCGAAATCGCTCGCGCCCACTATATTTCAAAACACGCCCTCCTCACCCGAAATCGCTCGCGCCCACTATATTTCAGAACACGCCCTCCTCGCCCGAAATCGCTCGCGCCCAGTATATTACAAAGCACGCCCTCCTCGCCCAAAATTGCTCACGCCCACTATTTGGGAGAAGCAAAGTTACTCTACTATCCCTGACCCTCAGTACACAAACCCAAGCCGAGAAGCCTAAAGGCAGGGGTAGAACTGTAACTACCCCCCACATTTCAGACAAATGCGTCCGTAAGACATGGTTCCCCTCCCAATTCCCCATTCAGACCTCATGGGCGCCAAATCACCTTCTCCGCGGAAGCTCCCTTCTCCCGAGACGCGAAACCTCAGCCCCACCTCCATGGCGCCCCCAACCGCACCAAATTCACAGCCGCCCTCCTCTCTAATCCCGGAGACGCTGTCCATTTGCCATCGTGCACTGGGCCGTGTGCCTCTTACTCCATGCTGCCGGAGCTGCCTTGACGACGACCGCGTGAACCGTACCGGAGCCGACTCACCCCCGCCGTTGTTCACGGCGCCGGAGCGGCTCCAACTTTGGACCCCTCCAGAGCCCCAGCACTGCTTCCCCATAGCCGTCGACCGTCGCGACATCTCTACTTCCCTGCCGCCGGTAGCCACCGCAACCGCGCCGGCCTCACCGACTAGGCAGCTGGAGCTGCCTACTTCACCGGGCCGCCAGATAGGTCGCACCCTCATCTCAAATCACTTTATTTAGGCGTCAGTTGTCTGAATTTTTATTCTGGGCCAATCAATTCCCAATGGGAAGCAGCACCCCTCGAGCCGGCGGAGCTCCTAGGCTGCCAGTTGGCTGGTGTCTAACGTAAGGGTGCGGGGGCGCAAGTTCGCCGCGGAAGCAGCGCTTAGATGGCTATCTTAGAGTTGCGTGGGTTGAAGGTACTGCTGCCGCCGGATCTGGATGACGGCGAGTCTTTGTGGATTGGCCCGGGGGCGGCGCAACCACGGTAGTGCGGTGGGGCGGGGAGCGGGGTTTTGATCGTGGCCACGGACGGCGGAGGCAGGCTGCTCTACCGGTGGTCGCTAGCTCTTCGGGGAAGATTCCGAACAGTGTCAACCGGGAGGCACAAGACGGCCATCAAGCCATCCGGCGTAGATCGGACAGTACCAAAATAAAATAAAATCGTGTGACCCCAATTTAGTCTTCAGTCAACAGACGTGTGACCACTCCCGTACCTTGCTGTTGATCTCTTAGGGTATTTCTTCAGATCAGAGAGATGTGTTGTTCTTAACGTTATGCGTTTTCTGCATCTTCAGCCACACCGTCTTCCGACTCACCGCAGCTGCTCCAACAAGGGAAGCATGCACCAGAAGGGAGCTATAGTCCCCACTCAACAGTTCCCTACATCGAATGCGTGTGCCCGACATGGACAGCCACAACAACTGCAGGGCCATCGACAAGTCAGCACATGATGCTCACTCCTATGGATGGCGGCCAGATAGGTTGTACCCTCATCTTACTTGTGTGCAACATTTATGGCTTTGTTATTCATCTAAGCATTGAAAATAGATTATGACATTTCACTGTATATTCATGCTGATCTCTTACGGATCTTGTTCAGGAGTTAACGCTGTTCCACAGTTCAACTAAGAGACTTGTTCTTTAGGTAACGCTATTCCATAGTTATCATCCATCAGCCAATGCTATCCCACAGGCTGGTGATTACAGTGTTATACCACTTCTAGTATAACCTATGTTGTTCCTTAATACTTTTGTGTGCCATCTAGTTAATCTCGAGTACAAACGATACATATTCTATATCTTTCATCTGTGTTCTCCCTTTAGTTTTTGAGACCTGTTGCTGCTAGTTAACCCCAGTCCTACTATTTATGTCGCCTCCTACATGCACTCATTACATAAATCTAACTACTAGTTGTCTTCCATGCATGTCAAATATAGTTGCACACACTGATTTATCCACAAGAACCTCGCGGAGCAATGTAACGACCAACAAACTTGACGTCAATGATACCAAATATGATGGAACATGTAAAGGCAGTTCTTCACAAGACTTGCAGAAAGATGATGAATCCTATTCACCCCGTAAGGTCTTTGCTCTAACTTGGCCCTTGATATGGGTACAACATGCATATAATGTCCTAGAGTGCATCTACTCTGTTGCAATGCCTTGTGCTTAGCCTGCTGATCATGCATGTAAATATGGCATGCCTTCCTGTTTTTCAGTACCTATTCCATTCATGATAACATGTTTTCAAATTCAAGTACTGTCATTCTACTATAACGCAATGCCATATGCTTAGTTTGGACATCATGCTTCTCAATATCTTATGCATTGTTATTCATCAGTATGTACTTCATCTGTCTACCATACCATGTCTTTTTACACTGAAGTGTTGTTCTAGTGGTCTCTTGAAATGCCATCTTAGTTTCCCAATCATACACGCATATGTTGCCTTAGTGTTTTTCTGTATGTATTCCGCTAGCATACAGTTTTACATTCAAGTAGTGTTTTTTTACGCTGTTGTCCCGTCGTATCCCTAGCTCTTACGTCATACTCCCTCCGTCCGGATTACATGTCGCAGAAATGGATAAAACTAGATGTATCTAGAACTGAAATACGCCTAGACCCATCCATTTATTTCCGGATGGAGGGAATACATGTCAATATGTCATGCCTTTCTATTCTTCAGTACCTATTCCATCTCTGTTGTAGCATGTTTTATAATTGAAGAACCATTCTCCTATATAAGGCATGCAAGGGGAAGACGTCTATGTTAGAATCTGAAGGGTTAAAAACCACATCTTTGCAAAAGAGCAAACGCCAGGAGATAATAAACCAACTCCAGTTTTCATAGATACGGCTCCAGGACAGAGAAACCCAACTCCCACTGATAATAAGTAGATTCCAGTGGCCAAAGAACTAGTCCGCTCCAGTCCAGCAAAAGTATGTCAACTCCATTCTAAGAAGCGTGTGCGTATCCTCGCATCATGAAATTTTATAGCATTCTGATCATATTTTCTACATGTTTCTTACCCATATCTCTTTTAGAAAATAAGCCTAAATGATAGAAGACTTTCTGCACTGGGATCGTATTCGAGGAAACTATCTTGCGGGAATTCTCTGTGCTCCAATGCTAATGTAAGTACCTGTTGAATATCACTATATTTTTACATCAGCATGTATTTTGTTAATCGGCATGAACCCAACCTTTATCTGATCTAAATTTAGTTGTAGAAAAATGTATAATTAAAGGCGACAATGTTGATTTTTGTAAGGAAAACTGCCTGGTAGTTTTGCATACTGAGCTGCATGAGTTTACTATCTCATATCATGCACATTACTGAATAGTAGTGCTGCTCTGGTTGCCCATTCATTCATTCATTGTGTCAATGTTGCTTTCGTATTACCTTACCTGGCTGATAATAGTTGTGCCATATTGTGTTAATTTGGTGTAGGCTGGTGTGGTCTAGTTGCCCAAATGTTCGTTGTGTCAATGTTGCTTTCCTATTATCTGACCTGGCCAATGATAGCAATGCTAGTGTGTTAATTTGGTGCAGGCTGCTGAAGATAAGAAGACAAACTCTAAAAACAGCAAGGCAGCCCCATTATTTCTTTCCAATAAATCTAGGCCAGGTAATATGGCAATAACTCTTGATTAACCTGTTCGGTTCCCCTCCTAATTTATGTTATGATGCAGTGGTCAAGACACTCTCCACTATCAATAATACAAGCCTGCCAAAACCGCCATTTGAATCTGTTCAGTTTCCTCTGTCTCGAATGCAATGGAAAAATGTATGTTTGTGAACCAATTAATGGCTGAAGCAATGATGGAAATGGTGGAGGGATCAGAGGTGCACATTCGTGTGCAACAACAACTGATCAATGTTTTCAGAGACAGTGTAGCAAAGCAGCAAGAACTTTCCCACATGCTTATGGGCGTCATCCGCGCTGAGGTTGTAGATTGTGACGCTGTAGATCGTTAGGTTCCGTTCATTTATTTGCACTGGATCAATCTTTGATTGCCCAGTGGATGTTTCCTGTAATATATGCTGGATGTGCAACGTTTTTCCATGAATGTCGTACCTTTGCTTGATCGGTTTTGGTCCTGTACATAATTGCTTGTCGTAATGGGCTCAAATTATCTAATTGGGCCTAAAGACATGTACGAACTTTAGTGGGCCCATTAAGTTAATGGGTCGTTACCAGGTCGAAAGTTAATGGTCGGCCCTCTTACCTCCTGGGTCGTTAACAGGCGACATCGAAGCGGGCAATAGGTGGGCCCATTTGATTTCATGGGACGTTAACAGGCCGTTACTAAGGCCGGGCTACATATGGCCCAACTATACTGTGGCCCTTTAGCAGGCCAAAAGAGACAGCGGGCTCGTACTGGACCATGAAGAGCATGGGCCGCTAAGAGGCCAAAAGTCAAGTCGTACTGTAAATGGCCCAACTGTGTTGTGGGCCTCTAGCAGGCCGAAAGAGAAACCGGGCTGGTATTGGACCATGAAGAGCATGGGCCGTTGAAAGGCCAAAACTCAGGTCTAACTACAAATGGCCCAAATCATTTATGGGCCGTCAACAGGCTGAAAGACACACCGGGCCAGGAATTGGCCCAACACTTAAATGGGTGGCTAAAAGGCCAAAACTAAGGTCCGACTACAAATGGCCCAACTCATTTATGGGCCGTCAACAGGCTGAAAGACACACCGGGCCGGAAATTGGCCCAACAGTTAAATGGGTCGCTAAAAGGCCGAAAGATGTACATCTGAAAATTGGCCCATCCCTTCAATGGGCCGTTAACAGGCCGAAATCACATCGGGCCGATATCGAGCCCAAATATATAGCGGGCTGTTAACGGGCTCGAACTGATGATGGGCTGCAATGGTGTCAAATCTTTGACGTGTCGTTGACGGGCCAAATTGGCACATCTCGTATGGGCTGTGGGCTTAAATGGACCTGACAGAAGTAGGCCTTATATGTGCCGGCCTGCTAATTTTTACTGGCCCGGCCTTTTTCACCGGAATGGTCCACTGTTTGGCCGTGCCACATGTCGACCTATCATAGGTGCCTCCTGTCCAATGAATGGATGACATCTATCCCAACGGTTAGCCAACACGTGTTTCCTCCGGCCAATGAGAATTTTACACGTGGAAAATCCTCATTGGTCCGGGCTGTTAGCGAGTTATCGGATCCAAAACCGGACCCGATAGCTTAACGGCGTTCCGTTACAGTGGATGCCACGTGTCGGTCACCCTTGACGAAAGCACTTCCATGACGCGCGATTTATCGTCATGGAAGTGGACACATCCGTGATGATAATTTTGGTAATGTCATGGAACAATTCTATGACAGCACATGTATGACTATCTTGATTCTATCCAAAAAAATTGTCATGGATGTACATGCATGACAGAAAACGTGACCTACTATGACAAACACGTACCATCATGGAAGTGTCTTTTTTTTGCAGTACATGAAAGTTATTTGAGTTTATTTGATCTCTTATATGCATGATTGCTTATAGCCTCGTATTTCTTCTCCGATATTTGGATTTTGTTTGGCCAACTTGATCTATTTATCTTGCAATGGGAAGAGGTGCTTTGTAGTGGGTTCGATCTTACGGTGCTTGATCCCAGTGACAGAAAGGGAACCGACACGTATGTATCGTTGCTACTAAGGATAAAACGATGGGGTCTATCTCTACATAGATAGATCTTGTCTACATCATGTCATCGTTCTTATTGCATTACTTTGTTTTTCCATGAACTTAGTACACTAGATGCATGCTGGATAGCGGTCGATGTGTGGAGTAATAGTAGTAGATGCAAGTAGGAGTTGGTCTACTAATCTTGGAGGTGATGCCTATATAATGAGCATTGCCTGGATATCGTCATAATGTTGGGGAACGTAGTAATTTCAAAAAAATTCCTACGCACACGCAAGATATGGTGATGCATAGCAACGAGAGGGGAGAGTGTTGTCCACGTACCCTCGTAGACCGACAGCGGAAGCGTTATCACAACGCGGTTGATGTAGTCGTACGTCTTCACGATCCGACCGATCAAGTACCGAACGCACGGCACCTCCGAGTTCTACACACGTTCAGCTCGATGACGTCCCTCGAACTCCGATCCAGCCGAGTGTTGAGGGAGAGTTTCGTCAGCACGACGGCGTGGTGACGATGATGATGTTCCACCGACGCAGGGCTTCGCCTAAGCTCCGCAACGGTATTATCGAGGTGTAATTTGGTGGAGGGGGGCACCGCACACGGCTAAGAGATCTCAAGGATCAATTGTTGTGTCTATGGGGTGCCCCCCTGCCCCCGTATATAAAGGATGGAGGAGGGGAGGCCGGCCAGCTCCTGGGGCGCGCCAGAAGGTTGGAGTCCTACTAGGACTCCCTAGTCCTAGTAGGATTCCTCCTCCCACATGGAATAGGAAAAGGGGAAGGGAAAAAGAGAAGGAAGGAAGGAGGCTCCCCCCTTCCCTAGTCCAATTCGGACCAGACCAAGGGGAGGGGCGCAGCCACCTGTGAGGCCTTTCTCTCCTTTCCCGTATGGCCCATTAAGGCCCAATACGAATTCCCGTAACTCTCCGGTACTCCGAAAAATACCCGAATCACTCGGAACCTTTCCGAAGTCCGAATATAGTCGTCCAATATATCGATTTTTACGTCTCGACCATTTCGAGACTCCTCGTCATTTCCCCGATCTCATCCGGGACTCCGAACTCTTTCGGTACATCAAAACTCAATAAAACTGTCATCGTAACGTTAAGCGTGCGGACCCTACGGGTTCGAGAACTATGTAGACATGACCGAGACACGTCTCCGGTCAATAACCAATAGCGGGACCTGGATGCCCATATTGGCTCCCACATATTCTACGAAGATCTTTATCGGTCAGACCGCATAACAACATACGTTGTTCCCTTTGTCACCGGTATGTTACTTGCCCGAGATTTGATCGTCGGTATCTCGATACCTAGTTCAATCTCGTTATCGGCAAGTCTCTTTACTCGTTCCGTAATACATCATCCCGCAACTAACTCATTAGTCACAATGCTTGCAAGGCTTATAGTGATGTGCATTACCGAGTGGGCCCAGAGATACCTCTCCGACAATCGGAGTGACAAATCCTAATCTCGAAATACGCCAACCCAACAAGTACCTTTGGAGACACCTGTAGAGCACCTTTATAATCACCCATTTACGTTGTGACGTTTGGTAGCACACAAAGTGTTCCTCCGGTAAACGGGAGTTGCATAATCTCATAGTCATAGGAACATGTATAAGTCATGAAGAAAGCAATAGCAACATACTAAACGATCAGGTGCTAAGCTAACGGAATGGGTCAAGTCAATCACGTCATTCTCCTAATGAGGTGATCCCGTTAATCAAATGACAACTCATGTCTATGCCTAGGAAACATAACCATCTTTGATTAACGAGCTAGTCAAGTAGAGGCATACTAGTGACACTCTGTTTGTCTATGTATTCACACATGTATTATGTTTCCGGTTAATACAATTCTAGCATGAATAATAAACATTTATCATGATATAAGGAAATAAATAATAACTTTATTATTGCCTCTAGGGCATATTTCCTTCACATAATTATTTGAAGTTCTATCAATTTCCCAACAGTAATTTGTTTACCCACCGTTTGCTATTTTTCTCGAGAGAAGCCACAAGTGAAACCTACGGCCCCCGGGTCTTCTTTCTCATATATTTGCCTTTGCGATCTACTTTTCTCTTGCATTTATTTTTAGATCTATTAAAACAAAAATACCTTGCTGCAATTTTTCCTTATTTATTTTATTTGGCGTTCGATCTATCAATTTACTACAAAACTTTATCCCGTCCGCGCACCTTCTCTGGCGCCGTTATCGGAAAGGGATTGACAACCCCTTTAACACGTCGGGTTGCGAGTGGTTGTTATTTGTGTGCAGGGGCTGTTTACGTTATGTTACTTGGTTCTCCTACTGGTTCGATAACCTTGGTTTCATATCTGAGGGAAATACCTACCGCCGTTGTGCTGCATCATCCCTTCCTCTTTGGGGAAATACCAACGTAGCTTCAAGCGACATCAAAAGGAATTTCTGGCGCCGTTGCCGGGGAGGATCTACAACATATACCAGGTTCCTAATAAAAAATCTCATCTCCTTGCAATTTACACTATTTGCCATTTGCCTCTCGTTTTCCTCTCCCCCACTTCACAAAAATTGCCGTTTTATTCGCCCCTCTTTTTCGTGCCGTTTTCTCGTCAGATCTCATGTTTGCTTGTGTTGCCATGTGTCTTCTATTCGCTTGCATCTTCGCTTGCTAAAAATCAATTGATATGGATCCCCATCCACTTGCTAATCTTTTTAAAATATCCAATCTTGATGAACCAATTGCTAGTGAGTTGATTGCACAAGATTATCTTTATGAAGTTTTGCTTGAGAATCATGAATCTGAAAATTGTGATGAAGAAATTTATGAAGTGATTCATGATAGCTCCTTGCATGAAAAGCATGATTGCAATAATTTTACTATAAAATTCCATTAATGTCAATTGTGCTAATAATATGCAAAACCCCAAGCCTGGGGATGCTTGTTTTTCCATGTCTGCTACTAATTGCAATGATCATGATTGGGGTGATAATGTTTCTTATGATCTTGAAAATTTATTTAAGCCTCATGATGAATATGTTTGCGATAATACTGAAAGTGGGCTTGGAAGAGTGTCAACTTTAGCTAAAAATAATCCCACATATTTGGAGAGTGTTCAATCTTATGAAATTTTTGATGAAAGTGGGTTTGGAGAGGTCATGACTTTATTTGATGATAATCCCACTATTTTGGAAGAGTGTCAACTTTGCATGCATGTGGATCATAAAGAGAAAATTTTATATGATAGTTATATTATTGAATTTGATTATGATCCTACATATAATTATTATGAGAGAGAAAAATATGGTTTTAGAAATTTTTACGTTATTAAATTTCCTCTCGTTGTGTTGAGATTGCCAATGTTTTATTCCTCTCCTTTGCATATGCTAGATGTTTCTTGTCTTGATAATTTGTTTTCCTATAAAATTCCTATGCATAGGAAGTATGTTAGACTTAAATGTGTTTGTCACATGTTTCATGATGCTCTCTTTGTGTTTCCATTATTATCTGTTGTGTGGGCATCGTTGAAATATTATGTCTAGCTAAGGGCGTAAAACTATGGCGCTTGTTGGGAGGCAACCCAATGAATGAAATTTATTTTTTCTTTTTGCTTTCTGTTCTTGAGCGTTAGCACAATTATGCTATTGTTATGATTGTGTTTTTTGTGTTTTAATTAGTGTTTGTGCCAAGTAGAACCGATAGGATCTTCTTGAGTGATAGTTGTTTGATCTTGCTGAAAAACAGAAACTTTTGCGCTCACGAAAACAATTCTTATTTTTTACCAGAGCGTGATAAAATGTCAATTCTTTTTGCCGAAGATTAATATACAAATTGCTCAGGTCGTCCTATTCTTTCAGAATTTTTGGAGTTCTAGAAGTTTTCATCAAAGTCAGATTGCTACAGACTGTTCTGTTTTGACAGATTCTGTTTTCTTTGTGTTGTGTGCTTATTTTGATGGCTCTATGGTTTTCTTTGATGAGTTTTTGCCATAGAAAAGTTGGAATACAGTAGATATAATACAAAAATAAAATATGAATTGGTTTGATACCGTACTTATAGTAGTGGTTTGCTTTCTTACACTAACGGATCTCATGGAGGTTTTGTTGAGTTTTGTGTGATTGAAGTTTTCAAGTTTTGGGTTATCTTACGATGGATGAAGGAAGGAAAGAAGAGTCTAAGCTTGGGGATTCCCCGGCATCCCAAGCCATTATCTAAAAATGAGCAACCAACTAAGCTTGGCGATGCCCCCGAGTGGCATCCCCTCTTTCTTCTAACGACCATCGGTACTTTACTCGAAACTATATTTTTATTCGTCACATGATATGTGTTTTGATTGGAGCGTCTTGTATGATATGAATCTTTGCTTGTTTTATTTTGTGTTTTAAGTCATCAATCCTTGCTAGACACACCTATTTGAGAGAGCTAAAATTATGTCATGACTTGTTAGAATTGCTCTCTATGCTTCACTTTAATTTTTATGAGCAATGGACTTGCTCTAGTGCTTCACTTATATCTTTTTGAGCACGGTGTGCTTAGTATTTTTGAAGAAATGCTCTCTTGATTCACTCAGATTTATTTGAGACTTAGTAAAATTTTCAAGAAATTCTCTCTTGCTTCACTTAAATTCATTTGAGAGAAAGAAAGAAAAAATATTATGCTCATGATCTTCACTTATATTTGTTGGATCTTATGAAAAGCAACACATGAAAATTAGTCCCAAAGTGATTGATATCCAATAAGGATATAATAAAAACTTTCATGAAGATCATTGGACAAAATAAACTTGATTCTTAGTAATAGTTCTGAGATATGATGATGTGATATGTTTGTTATGTTGATGAGTAATTATGCTTTAGTAAGAATGTTGGTGTTAAGGTTTGTGATTCCCCATGCAAGTACGAAAGTCAATAGTCATGCAATGAAGGTATATCCTACTTGTGGTGCATTATTCGGTGTTATTTATGCTTGCTTATGAGATTATCCGTTTCCTGGTTGGTCGCTTCATCTTTTGCTAGCCTTCATTTTGCACAAAGTATGATCTCTACTTGTGCATCCAAAACCCTTAAACCAGTTTTGCCACATGAGTCCACTATATCTACCTATATGCGATATTCTTTTTCCGTTCTAAGCAAATTTATATGTGCCATCTCTAATTTTCAAAATAAACTTCTCTTTTGTGTGTTTGTTTCGCTCGTGGAGCGGTGAGGGGAGGCTAATATTTTCCATGCTAGATGTGTTATTCTCAAGATGAGTGTTTATTCACTTGTCATTGCACGAGAGTAAGGCAAAGGTATTAGGGATCCCCAGTCCCAAAATGCAAAAAAAATGAATTTACTTTATGTTGTCAAATAATAAATTCATTGGAAAGTGTTGGTTTGGAGGGCAACCGTGGATACGGCTAGCCATGGAAAGTTAAAGTATGGTGGAAAAAGGAATAAACTTTATTTTCTGTTTGGGAACCGCGTATGATATATCTAGCATGGAAAGTGATAGAGGCGAGGGTGTCCCGATCTTTCGATGAGATGATAACTATCGATTTGGTGGAGACGACTTTGACGATCCGACTACAAACGTGCACGACGTTGCGCCTTATCAATCGCTAAACCAATCTCCTGAGGTTACTGACGATGTCGGAAGCACGATCAGCCTGACCACGAAGGTCTATTCCTGCAAGCAATCGAAGAACGAGCAAGAATATGATAATGCAATCTGAATATTGCGAATATATATGAAGTATTGATAGTGGTGGGAATCCGTAAGCGGTCTTGGTCTGGTCGTTGGACACAACGAAGTACACGAAGTTGCAATGGCTAACTTTTAACTAAACAAATTCCAAGGAAAAAGCTACTAGATGGATCTACTTATATAGGAGCAAGGGGTGGCGGCCAAGGAGGTGGGAGGACGTCCCAAGGCAGCCTAAAACCAACCCTAGGTCGTACAAGGCTCATGGGCCCAAGTGGAGGTGATGCAACACCTTTGGACTTGTAGTTTGACTCGGATTCTGATGCAACGTCAGATTGTTTCGACCATAACTCAATGCTCCGGACGAATTTAAAGGTGAATCCAATTGGGTTGGAAAGAGCACGAAATCTAGTTTCCAACAAAAAAAGAATCACCCAATTCGGAGTCCGTATGAAAAAGTTGTTGGCGTTTTGAGTCAGGTATGTCTGTGCAGTCCGAATCTGAATCCAGAACGTGAGAGACTTGGACTCTATCTTCTCTTGGCCCAAAAGTGACGTGAGAGGACTTTTTGAACAGAACTTAAACTTCTCTTTTTGCCTTATCTTCATATGTGGATTGTACAAATGTCCCATACACCTGCAATTAGACAAAACACAAAAGTGTGTGAAGTATTTTTGTTCTGGATAACAGAAATAGATTATTGAATAGTTTGCACTAGAAATCACCTGACAAATATGCATGTATGCAATATTTTTGGTCGTATCCAAGGTAGTCATGTCCTCATCAGAAAGTGTTGGGAACTCTAAGTCGTTTTCGTTGGTGGGATGGATACACCTCCCAAAATGTTTTTATCTCTATGTTTTTCGCTTTGAGCTCTAGCACCTCTATAAATCCCTACTTCCCTCTGCGAAGGGTCTTTCTTTTACTTTATGCAATTTTTATTTCGAGTCTCCATCTTCTCTTATAAAAGCACCAACTAGGAGGCAATATGATCGTACTTAAGTATTGGGTATAACTAATATTCGAGTGTGTTTCATGAATGGATCAATGGTTGAGCATGATGGGCTAGGGATAACTTATTTTAGCATTGATATTTTGAAAGACATGGTTGCTTGTTGATATGTTGAGTATTTAAATTATCATGTCAAAACTAGACTATTGCTTTGAACAACTAAAAGTCCAAATCTCCATGCTATAAAGAAAAGAAATATGATATGACATGATAGGCAGCATCCCACAACAAAAAAATATGTTTTATCACTTACCTACTCGAGGACGAGTAGGAGTTAAGCTTGGGGATGTTGATACGTCTCCAACGTATCAATAATTTTTTATTGTTCCATGTTGTTATATTATCAATCTTGGATGTTTTACAATCATTTATAGTCATTTTATATCATTTTTTGGTACTAACCTATTGACATAGTGCCAAGTGCCAATTGCTATTTTTTCCTTGTTTTTTACATCGCAGAAAATCAATATCAGACGGAGTCCAAATGCCCCGAAACTTTACGGAGAATTTTTATGGGCCAGAAGGAACACAACGGGCCTTGGCTGCTCCTGGGGGTGCCCCGAGGGAGGCACAACCCACCAGGGCCCGCCAGGAGGCCTAGGCGCGCCCTGGTGGGTTGTGCCCACCTCGGGTGCCCCCCGGACTGCCTCTTTGCTCTATAAATACCCCAATATTCCAGAAACCCTAGGGGAGTCGACGAAATATTCATCCAGCCGCCGCAGAGTCCAGAACCACTAGATCCAATCTAGACACCATCTCGGACGGGGTTCACCACCTCCATTGGTGCCTCTCCGGTGATGCGTGAGTAGTTCTTTGTAGATCTTTGGGTCCGTAGTTAGTAGCTAGATGGTTGTCTCCATCTCGCTGGATTCTCAATACAATGGTCTCTTGGAGATCCATATGATGTAACTCTTTTTGCGACGTGTTTGTTGGGATCTGATGAACTTTGAGTTTATGATCAGTTATATCTTTTTATATCCATGAAAGTTATTTGAGTTTCTTTGATCTCTTATATGCATGATTGCTTATAGCTTTGTATTTCTTCTCCGATATTTGGGTTTTGTTTGGCCAACTTGATCTATTTATCTTTCAATTGGAAGAGGTGCTTTGTAGTGCGTTCGATCTTACGGTGCTTGATCCCAGTGTCAGAAGGGGAACCGACACGTATGTATCGTTGCTACTAAGGATAAAATGATGGGGTCTATCTCTACATAGATAGATCTTGTCTACATCATGTCATCGTTCTTATTGCATTACTCCATTTGTCCATGAACTTAATACACTAGATGCATGCTGGATAGCGGTCGATGTGTGGAGTAATAGTAGTAGATGCTGGCAGGAGTTGGTGTACTAATCTTGGACGTGATGCCTATATAATGATCATTGCCTGGATATCGTCATAATTATTTGAAGTTCTATCAATTGCCCAACAGTAATTTGTTTACCCACCATTTGCTCTTTTTCTCGAGAGAACCCACTAGTGAAACCTACAGCCCCTGGGTCTTCTTTCTCATATATTGGCCTTTGCAATCTACTTTTCTCTTGCATTTATTTTCAAATCTATTAAACCAAAAATACAAAAATACCTTGCTGCAATTTTTCCTTATTTATTTTATTTGGCGCTCAATCTATCAATTTACTACGAAACTTTATCCCGTCCGCGCACCGTTTCTGGCGCCGTTACCCGAAAGGGATTGACAACCCCTTTAACACGTCGGGTTGCGAGTGGTTGTTATTTGTCTGCAGGGGCTGTTTATGTTGTGTTGCTTGGTTCTCCTACTGGTTCGATAACCTTGGTTTCATATCTGAGGGAAATACCGACCGCCGCTGTGCTGCATCATCCCTTCCTCTTTGGGGAAATACCGACGTAGCTTCAAGCGACATCACCGCGCCATCGCCAACATCGTTGCGGAGTGTTCCTGGCTTTGTCAGCTCCTACATGAGCTCTTGTCTCCGGTTCACTAGGCCACGATTGTCTACTATGACAACGCCTCCGCGGTCTACCTCTCCGCCAACTCGGTTCATATGTACTTATATATACGTGCATATTGCACCCGATCAATATATCGTGAGTTGCATAATCTTCTACACTGCCCATGTCTCTATCCAGGTCATGGCCCACCATTGATGGCACCATGCTATCCTCGCCAACGTGCAGTTGCTCCTGTAAAACTATAGATCCCAAGTGCCAATCCGCACATAGGGCGACACCTCCGGGCCCACATCGCGATACAGCGATAGGCTCAGCACAACCCTCGAGCCAACAACTGGGCTATCCTCACCCAAATGGTGGCCTGGCTGGCCAATTAATGGAGTCAGGAGACCGGTCAGCCGAAGAATCCTAAGCCCGCCCTATGCACGTGATTTCTAGAGAAGCGCATGGTGATCACAACGTGGATGAGCATGCAGCTGGGCCCGCTCTACTTTGTGCAGAAAGCACCTCGTCGTCCCACATCGTCCACGCAACGCATCCCTCATACATAGTTCCAGGGACGCTCGCTGCAGCATTGGGGCTGGCTGCGCCCAGAACAGCTGCCATGCAGCTAGCGCCATGTGCCTGCCCAACATGCATGATTTCACCGGGGTCCCCTGTAGTTTAATTTGCATGGTGCCTCGCCGGTGGCGCCGGAACTGATGCCGAAGACGAACTCGACGGAGGTTGTGCGGGCGCCCTACGTCTTGTCCTCAAGCGACCGCGACTTGCACGGCAGTTTATCTCCCCATCCGAAGCATCCTCCTCCGATGGCGGCAACGGTGGCGGCGGCACGGAGGCCTGGGACCTGGGCGTGAATGTCGGGGCGTCTTGGAAGATTTCCACGGTGTACCACAGAGCGTCAGACGCTCCATCTTCACGCCTAACGGACTGGCATCCCGGTTTCTTGACAACGAGAATGCAGCGTGGCGGAATCCGCGCAGGTTTGTCAGTTTGAAGCCAAACGAGGAACGCGGACATGTCATCTCGTCGAGCCGTGCTCTCCTCCACCTTGATCACGATCCGCAGTCCCCAAAGAACTACCTCCGCCGCACGCCGGGTCCAAGCATTCACCGGTGGCCTGCGCTTGGCGGAGCCAAGGACGCAACATGAGCAAGAAGTGCGCCGCCGAGACACGGCCTCCATCCATCAGCCGACTGTGCATCTGCACGTCCTGGCACATCACCAAGAGATCCTCTGGGTAGTAGGAGTGGATGGACATGTCCCGAGGCGCGAGCTGAAATTCTGCATGGATCACCTCTATCGCAGACGGGTGGTCAGCCGCTAGCCGCGGGCCAACCACAGTGACTAGCACAACCCGAGCAAGGTCCGCCTCTAGTTCGCGTAGGTCCGCAGCCGCCTCCAGAAACTAGCAGTCCGTCGGGTCCTAATGAACCATGGCCTCAGGCGAAACAGAACCGAGGGCCCGCGACACTACCCACCGAACCTACTCTCGCCACTTGACTCCACGACCTCCCGATGCGAACTGCGCTGGCTAGGGAAAACATATTTTAGAGCACCTGCACCCAGACCCCTCTTATCTAGCCATCCATTATTCGCATCAAGATCCGTGCAAATACATTTCTCTTTTTTGTTTCTCTCACATAGAACATGTCTGTCCAAACCTTTGCGGAACAGTAAAGCTTTCTAACTAGAATCTAGGATGAAACTTTTAGATTTTTCCGTCCAACTTAAATATACAAAATAAGTTTTGTTTGATTAAAAAAATCTTATTTTTAGTATTTATTGTTAGATAAACGAGAATAAAACAAGACACAAAAGAGATAGGGATTTTTACGTGGAAACCCTTGTGGGAGAAAACCACGGACGCACGAAGGCACAATCACTATGAGGAGGAGTATTACAAGCACGTGACGACAGACCGTCTTAGGTGCGACTACATGGGGTATATATGAGGGCAATACATGAGAGTCCTTGTAGGACAAGTAAACGAGTTGTACTCGTACGTGTCGAGTCAACGCAACGCCCACACAGGTTGTACTACGTCTAGTCCAACACGATACTAGAATTTGGATCACAATTTAACAATCTCCACCGTGAGCCAAATTCCCTCCAGTAGTCAAAGAAATTAAATAACTCCATCCAAATCAGCATAAACACCTTGGGCGTCAAAGTCCATAGGACTAGTGTGAAATACCAACTAAGCCTGAGCAAAGCTCAAACTTATTGGTAAGAACTGGCTTTGTCATCATATCAACAGGATTATCACGAGTACTTATCTTGCATACCTTCAAATCAACTTCAACAACAACATCTCGAATATAGTGATATCTGACATCAACGTGCTTTGTTCTCTCATGATACATTGGATTCTTTGTAAGATATATAGCACTTTGACTGTCACTAAATACGGTAGGGCAAGATGAATCTCCACAAAGCTCAGTGTATAAACCTCTCAACCAAATAGCTTCTTTGCATGCCTCAGAAATAGCCATATACTTGGCATCAATAGTGGAACAAGCCACAATAGACTGCAAAGTTGCTCTCCAACTCACAGCACAACCACCAATGGTGAAAACATAACCTGTGAGTGATCTTCTTCGTTTCTTGCTTGTTCTTCGTTTGCTCGCAGGAAACAGACCCTCGTGGTCAGGTTGATCATGCTCCGGCGTGGTCGATAACCTCTCGGAGTTGGTTTAGCGATTGCTAAGGCGCGACGTCCTCGCACGTTCGTAGTCGGATCGTCAAAGTCGACTTCCATCAAAGCGATATTCATCATCTCATCGAAAGACGGGACACCTTTGCCTCTATCACTATCTCTCAATATTTCCATGCCAAGTATTTTCTTTGCTTCACCCAAATCCTGCATCTCATATTCATTACTCAATTGCTTCTTTAGTTCATCAATATCTGACATACTCTTTGTAGCAATTAGCATATCATCAACATAAAGGAGAAAATAAATAGTTGAACCATTGACCGTTTTCAAATAAACACAATTATCATAATTAGACCCTTTGAAACCTTGAGAGAGCATAAAAGTGTAGAATCTCTTGTACCACTGTCTAGGGGATTGCTTCAATCCATAAAGAGATGTCTTTAACTTGCAGACAAGCTTTTCTTTTCCAGGAATAACAAAACCTTCAGGTTGTTCCATAAAAATACCCTCTTCTAATTCTCCATGTAAGAATGCAGTTTTAACATCCTATTGTTCAAGCTCAAAATCATTCATGGGAACAATACAGAGTAAAGTGCAAATAGAGCTTGCTTTATATCTTGTGTCATCATTAGGAGAAATACCTTCTTTCCTCTTGAAAACCCACTTGCAACGAATAGGTTTCTTCTCTCTTGGTAATTTTACTAAATCCCAAGTGCCATTCTTTTCAAGTGATTCCATCTCATCATGCATAGCGGTCATCCACTTATTACTATCACCAGAAATAATAGCCTCAGAATATGAAGAAGGCTTAGCATTACCTTCAATTTCTTCTGCAATAGATAAAGCAAAAGAAACAATATTGCACGCTTCAGTTAACCTGTCAGGTTTATTAATACCCTGTCTAACTCCGTCATGTGCGAGATTCCAACCGGATGGAACAATAGGCTGATTTGGAGTGGGAGTGACATGTTCATCATCAACGACGGGTTCATCATGTGCATCAACAATTTCATTACCAGATGTATCACCTGAATCAATAACATGCTCCACCTAAACAGTAGGCTCCTGAACAAAAGGTTGTTGTTCACTTTCAACGGGAACATTAGTAGATGAAACATCATGTAACATAGATGATTCATTAAAGATAACATTTCTGCTAATAACAACCTTCTGGTTTTCAGGATTCCACAATTTAAAACCTTTAACACCAGACTTATAACCAAGAAAGATTCACTTAATAGCCATACTCCAACTTTCCATTATCAACATGAGCATAAGAAGTGCAACCAAAAACTCTCAACTGTGAATAATCAGCAGGTGAACCAGACCATACCTCAATTGGAGTTTTCTTATTAAGAGTAATAGATCGTGAATGGTTAATGAGATAACAAGCAGTGGAAGCAGCCTCATCCCAAAAACGCCTATGCAAACCTGCATTGGACAACATGCAACGGGCTCTAGAAATAATGGTCCTGTTCATACGCTCAGCAACACCATTTTGTTGAGGAGTATAAGGAACGGTGTAATGTCTGATAATGCCTTCAGAGTTGCAATAATTCTTAAATTGCTTAGAGCATAATTCCATACCAGTATCAGTGCGAAGTATTTTTACCTTATTTTCAGTCTGTCTTTCAATCATAATCTTCCACTACATAAAAGCTGAGAATGCTTCATATTTATGCTTCAAGAAATAAGGCCAAACTTTTCTCGAATAATCAATAATAATAGTCAGCATATAACTAGCACCACCTACTGACTTTCTGCGAGATGGTCCCCATAAATCAGAATAAACATAATCAAGAATACCTTCAGTTGTATGAACCGAAGTGTTGAACTTCACCCTCTTTTGTGTTTGCCGAAGATACAATGCTCACAAAATTTCAGTTCACCAGGTTCATATCCATCAAGAAGACCTCTCTTATTTAACTTTGCTAAACCAAGTTCACTCATATGTCCAAGACGCATGTGCCAAAGGTTAGTAGCATCACAATCGGAATTCTTTGAAATAACTGGAGTAGCGTTACATGAAACAGTAGAACCTCGAAGGTAATAAAGACCATTGGTCGAACTTAAGTCACCTTTGATCACAATAAGGGAACATTTGGTGACCTTCAAAACACTATCTCCACCTGAATATTTGTACCCCTTTGCATCAAGGGCACTCATAGATATAAGATTTCTCTTCATCTTCGGAATATACCGAACATCTGTCAAAGTTCTGATTGTGCCATCAAACATCTTGATGGAACCTATGCCTTCAATCTTGCATGAAGAATTATCAAAACCCAAAACGGAACCACCACCACTAGTAGAATCAAAAGTAGTTAACCAATCTCTATGCGGGCACATATGAAAAGTGCATGTAGTGTCAAGTACTCACTCATCATTGGTCTCAGCACATCCAACAATAACAACAAGAGCATCATCAGAACTATCATCACGAGCAACGTTAGCAATTTTTTTACCATTTTTGTTACCTTTCCTCTCTTTTCCTTGTACTGTGACTTGAAACATTCTGAGATGTCATGCCCGTATCTCTTGTAGTATCTGCAATATTTCTTGTCTCTAGATTGCGACCGGCCCCTGTAGCCGTTCTTACTTTTGCCTTTGTTTCCATTATGTGAGTTCTTCTCCTTTGTCCTGCCACAAACAGATAATCCCTTTGTTTGGGATGAACTTGAAACATCATGAGGCACCATTAATTTCATATTCTCCTTGGAGTTCAAAGCTTCATGAACTTCATTAAGCGTGAGAGTATCACGACTATATAATATGGTGTCTCTAAAATTAGTATAAGAACTTGGCAGTGAACAAAGTAACATTAAAGCAGTATCTTCCTCTTCATACTTAACCTCCATTGCAGCTAGATCAGATATGATCTCTTTAAATTTTGAAATATGATTCAAAACATTACCTCCCTCGGGTAACCTGTGCAGGAATAATTTTTGCTTCAGATGCATCTTGCTTGTAAGATCTTTAGTCATGCAAATGCCTTCCAGGTTTATCCATAGAGCGGCGGCAGTTTTCTCGCTCAAAACTTCCTGGAAAATAATGTTATGCAAATGGAGTTGAATTTGTGACAATGCCTTACGATCTATTCTTTTCTCCGCATCAGTCCAGTCCTTAATCCGATTCTTCACAAAACTATCCAGTGCTTTATCATAGTTGGCCTGTGCCAACAACGCCCGCATCTTGACTTGCCATAGGGTAAACCTTGTGTCAAGATCCAACAACGGAACATCGTACTTCATGGATGCCATGAGTATATTAAATCTATGTTCACAAAGTAGTACAAGCTGATAGAAAAATTCATGACAGAATTAATATACGGATCAAACGGAATAGGGTAAATAGCACCTGGTGGATAATGGGCCATAGCGACGGACAGAGAACAAAAAACTGAACTAGTACTGTAGCCTCCACGTGATGGACAACATCAGTAGTACTACCACAGAGGACTTGAAATCAATCGATCTCGGAGAACGAGCTGATTTGTTGGAATTGCTCACGTACTAGAAGCGAGTACCAAAGGATTGATTGACTGGGTCTTCATGTGGAGATGTAGCAGCTTGAACACGGGAGCCTCGGGACTTGATCCTTGCCTCTAGCGACTCGGAGGAGGGCAAATTACCTCAGGGCTTAAAGCCTGTACGTTGAGAGCAGCAGCAGCGGCAAATCGGCAGAACTTGCGGTCGGACTCGGTGACGTGCGACTGGCTGGCTATAGTATCGAAAATCGATCTCCACTCGGATTCGTCGGATCGCCCAGACGTGTGCCACTGCCGCGCACGTAACCTAATCACTCGCCTCAAATCTCGTATCTGAACCTCGGCTCTGTATACCACTTGTTAGATAAACGAGAATAAAACAAGACACAAAAGAGATATGGATTTTTACGTGGAAACCCTTGCGGGAGAATACCATGGACGCACGAAGGCGCAATCACTATGAGGAGGAGTATTACAAGCATGAGACGACATACCGTCTTAGGTGCGACTACACGGGGTATATATGAGGGCAATACATGAGAGTCCTGGTAGGACAAGTAAGCGAGTTGTACTCGTAGGCGTCGACGTCAACGCAACGCCCACACCGGTTGTACTACGTCTACTCCAACAAAGTACTAGAATTTGGATCACAATTTAACATTTATGTTGGACCATAAATTATGAACACTTTATTCCACATTCTAGTCAGTAAGTTTTGCAGTGCTGCAAAGTTTGAAGTTCAATACATGTTCTATATGAGAGAAACAAAAAAAGAAAATTTCATATGAAAAGTTAGTTGTCTTGCATAGATCTTAAAGCGATATTGGAGAGCCAGGATAGGAGGGCCTAGGTGCAGATGCTCTAAAAATCTGCGGCCCACTGGATAGAGGCGGGCGTGGTAGGGCCGTCGAACTTGGCAGGAGCCGCGCGGCTCCAGGCGGTGGCGGGCCGGGCGGCAGTGCCGTGCCAGCATGCGAGGGGACCATGCGCTCATGGGTGGCTGCAGCAGCAAGGACAGAGTGAAGCGCCGAGGGTGGGCGCGCGGGCTAAGAACCTGTAGAAGAGCTTCGAGGTCGCAAACAGCCCCACGAGATGTGGTCGAAGCCACCGCAGCGGACACAGCGGGCGGGGCTCTTGCACTCCGCCGAGATGTGCATGTCGTCGCTGCCGCAATTGTAACAGCAGCCGTAAAGCGCGGCGGGGAGGTGCGAGTCCGGCTGGGGGCGAGCGTGATGAGGACATCAATACCATTGTTACACCCAGATCCCCTACTGCTACATATACTGGACCAATTACAAGAGCTCGCGCACGACAATTAAATAATCAGGTACATTTGTTTCTTGGTAATGATTCTAATGTTCATGAGAATATGATGGTGCCTAAAAATACATTTCTTTTCCTTACAAATGAAGAGCCTAGCATGGACAAGAGGGATGAACACTGGAGCAAGATCAAGCATGGAGATGGTGGCATGCGCAAGGGGAACTAGATTGGAGTGTCAAGTGATGATTTCATGACTTTGAAGCCACCATAATGAGTGTATGAAGGCTTGGACGAAATATACAAGATGCCACTTCCTAAATTTCGTCCATAGGCTATTGTAGGTGCCGCGTCGCCTTATTTTTGCGCCAGGCCCATGTAATTTCGAAATACTTGAGTATAGGATGTTTTTCGAGTCTGTATTTGTTGGGAAACAAGAATTAGGGTTGGTTTAGGACCCCCCCCCTCCAAGGGGTCACGAAATCCCCCCTCATCCTCCATATATACAGCCCTTAGGGCGTCGTTTAGACTTTGGGTTTTGTTTAGATTAAAGTTCGCCATAGCTGCAACTTCGCGTACTTCGTTTGTGTTCAACGACCAGACCAAGACGTCACAGAACCCCACTTTCGTCAATAAAGCTTTCCTCTTATATTCACAATATCTAGATTGCAATCCCAGTTTCTTGCTTGTTCTTTGTTTGCTCGTAGGAAATAGACCCTCGTGGTTAGGTTGATCGTGCTCCGGCGTGGTCAATAACCCCTCGGAAGTTGGTTTTGCGATTGCTAAGGCGCGACATCTTTGCATGTTCATAGTCGGATCGTCAAAGTCGACTTCCATAGAAAATGATAGTTATCTCATCGAAACATCGGGAGACCTTCACCTCTATTAAGTGGTACCAAATTTCTAGGTCGCTCGGTGAGATTTTCCAGTTTTTCATAGTTTAGATCGACTATGTTCTTCATACCTACAGTCCATGAAAAAGCCAAAAAAACTAGGGTTAGTTCATAATATCCAAACCAATCTGAGCCTTTGCATAATCTTTTTAGGGTTTTGCTTTGTTGAATTTGGGGTTGCATCGTCGTGTCGAGTTGCTAGTCTTAGCGTCTAGTCCTTTAGAGTTTCGAGTTCTGTCACAGTTTGTCACGCCGTCGCCACACCATCTTCATCGCTGTTGCCATATACCACCACCGTTGCCATACCCTACCACCGCTGCCATATACCATCACCGCTGCCATATCCTACCATCGCTGCCATATACCACCACCGTTGCCATATCCTACCACTGCATATCCACCACCAATCCGAGTCCACATATACCACCGCTTGTCCATCACCAATCTGAGTCCATCCCATATTCGGTTTGCTTTCGAGATCCATCAGTAGTCATATTCGTCTTTCCTTGTATGAGTAGGTTTCTGATTCCATCAATCTTTTGCAGTTCATAGAAGAGGTTTGTTTCCAAAAAAAGAGTCCGGAAACCATCGTCCGTTTAGGACCAAAATTTTCCAAAAAACGCACTTGTCAAAAAAAATTCTGTCTATCATATTTTTAGGTGTTTCCAAGCGTTTTGAGACAGTCGCCGTTATAGAAAGTGCTTTTGAGCAGTTTCCAGTTTTTGGGTCCGGGCAGTCAAAAAAAAATTAGTCGAAAAATTTCGTGCCTATCCTGTTATTTTGCCTTGGGAAGATTTTTGAGACACTCGCCATTATAGTGATTTTCTGCAAAAAAAATAGCACCAAAAAAAGAGGAAAAAAAATCCAAAGTGTGTTTTTCCCTTGTTTACGTGTCGCGCCGTCATTTTGCTAGTGTTCTAGGCTCGCGTCTCTAGCACGGTCTAGCCTAGGACCAACAGAGTACCATCATTGAGCATTTATTCAGGGTTGCATGTCTAAATTGATTATTGCTGACAAATTTTGCTACCATATTATAAGCCTTCCCAGCTCCACGTACATCTACATCATGCGTTTGACACCACCTGGTAATCGCTCTATCCAAGCTTTGAGAGTTTTGACTACAACCGTTGCCGATCACCACCTGTTGCGTGGTAAGAACTAGTAAGAATTTGAGATTCGCTTGACAGATTTGTGACTTTCCACAACACCATGCCACTTCCTAGTAGTCCGTAGGATCATATTCTTGTGTGTTTCTCTTGCTTCTAACCATGCCAGGATCACAACCAGATGAGATGGACTGGGAGAACATGACGAACAAGGAGCTCCATGATAAATTCCAGGAAATGTTGGGCCAATAGGTAGAAGACATGATAACCAGTTTTGGCAAGGCATTAGCAAGGATTGATGACATTGAGAAGACAATTGACAACAAGTTGGATGCCAAGTTCGCTGAAGTGCTTGCCCGTCTACCTCCACCTGCTGCATCACTGCTACAAGAACAACAACAACCACCTCCACATCACGAATCGGCCCTCCACCGAGCGAGGCGTGTTCCTCTCAAGGAAGGACAAATTTCTGGTGTCGCCGCCGCTACTGCTACGGCCGAGGAGGAGGACGTTTCCGAGGGTGATTATGAGGATGAGGTTGATCAAAATCAGAACTATGTGCAACCACTAACACCACCACCAGGTCGTCCACATGCATATAATCGCAACGGTAGGGCTGCACCACCACCTCTGGTACGAGATCCTGACCATCTCCCTAAACTAGAATTGAATATTCCAGCATTTGAGGGTAGATATGTTCCTGATATATATCTTATTTGGGAGTTAGAAACTGAACAACGTTTTACATGTTTACAATATCCTGAGGAGAGACATGTTGTTGATGCTCCGTGTGCATTCACTAGTTTTGCTTGTGTGTGGTGGTCTGATCATCGTAGATTATATCCGAATAATATCGCAACTACTTGGGCTGCTTTAAAAGCTGCTATGCGTACTCGTTGGGTTCCACCATCTTATCAACGTGAATTACTACAAAAATTGCAGCTTTTAAGACAAGAAAATAATTATGTAGGAGAATATTATCAGGAATTAAAAACTGGCATGATTAGATGTGGTATTGTTGAGGATAATGAACCCATGCTTGCACGTTTCATGGGTGGGTTAAATAGAGATTCAGACCATTTTGGAGTATAAGGAGTATAACAATATCACTCCTTTATTCCATCTTTCTTGCAAAGCTGGACGTGAAGTGCAGGATCAACAGGCATTGGCACGGACTAACTTTTATGCAGGTCGACCTTCATCATGGACACCGCGTGCATCCTCTACTTCCACACGTTCTGCTACACCAGCACCTCCATCAGCTGCCACCTACAACCGTGATACAAGAAAGCGGGCACAACCACCACTATCTGCCAAGAGCACACCAGTCGGGCCTGCACAGAGCTCTTCTTCATCCATGGCATCAATAGGGCACACACATGATATTATTTGTCGTCGTTTGTAAGGGAAGAGGTCATTATGCGAGAGAATGCAAATCTCAATGTGTGATGATTGGTGTTGAGGATGGTGGGTATGAGTCTGCTGGTGACTATGATGAGGAGACTTTGGCTCTTATTACAAGTGAAGAATGATAACCCGCAAGTATAGGGGATCAATTGTAGCCTTTCTCGATAAGTAAGAGTGTGAAACCCAACGAGGAGCTAAAGGTAGAAGAAATATTCCCTCAAGTTCTATTCACCACCGATACAACTCTACGCACGCTTAACGTTCGCTTTACCTAGAACAAGTATGAAACTAGAAGTACTTTGTAGGTGCGATAGGATAGGTTTGCAAAATAATAAAGAGCACGTAAATAAAATCTAGGGGCTATTTAGATAAAGACAAAACTAAGTTAGTTTTTGTGGAGAACTTTCTGTCACAAGAAAGTTATTTGTCCCTAGGCAATCGATAACTAGACCGGTAATCATTATTGCAATTTTATATGAGGGAGAAGCATAAGCTAACATACTTTCTCTTCTTGGATCATATGCACTTATGATTGCAAATCTAGCAAACATCCGTAACTACTAAAGATCGTTAAGGTAAAACCCAACCATAGCATTAAAGTATCAAGTCCTCTTTACTCCCATACGCAAACAACCCCCTTACTCGGCTTTAAGCTTCTGTCACTCTAGCAACCCACCATATGCAAATCATGAACATATTGGAAACCCTACAGCGGGGATACCTCACGCTTGCGCGACACGGAGAGCACCATAGGACAACACCAATAATAAAACATGCAACTCAAACCAATCACGATCATCAATCAACCCATAGGATGAAATGGATCTACTCAAACATCATAGGATAGCCATACATCATTGGGAAATAACATATAGTGTTAAGCACCATGTTTAAGTAGAGATTACAGCGGGGAGAAGAGGTGTTACACTGCTGCATAGAGGGGGAGAGAGTTGGTGATGACGGCGGCGAAGTTGTTGGTGTAGATCGCTGTCACGATGATGGCCCCGGCGGCATTACAACGCCACCGGGAGAGAGGGGAAGAGAGCCCCCCTCCTTCTTCTTCTTCTTCTTCCTTTACCTCCCCGCTAGATGGGAGAAGGGTTTCCCTCTGGTCCATGGCCTCCATGGCGGTGGAGGAGCCCCTCCGAGATTGGATCTCTCTCTCTCTCTCTCTCTCTCCCTCTCTCTCTCTCCCTCTCTCTCTCTCTCTCTCTCTCTCTCTCTCTCTGTTTCCTTCTGTTTTTGCTCTCCCAGATTCTGGCCTTTCACCGTTTCTTAAATTTCCGGAGATCCGTAACTCCGATTGGGCTGAAATTTTGACACGATATTTATCCAGATATTAGCTTTCTTGCCCCAGAAGAAGGGCACCAACCTCCTTATGGGGTGGCCACAAGGGCCTAGGGCACGCCCTACCCACTGGGGGCGCCCCCTGCCTTGTGGCCCCCTCAGGCATCATCTCGCGTTGATTCCAATTCCCAAAATTTCACATATATTCCAAAAAAAATCTCCATAAGTTTTTATCGCGTTTGGACTCCGTTTGATATGGATTTTCTACCAAAAAAACATGCAACAAACAGGAACTAGGCACGGGATCAGTATGTTAGTCCCAAAAATAGTATAAAAAGTTGCCAAAAGTATATGAAAGTTGTAGCATAGTGGCATGAAACGATGAAAAATTATAGATACGACAGAGACGTATCAGCATCCCCAAGCTTAATTCCTGCTCGTCCTCGAGTAGGTAAATGATAAAAAAGATAATTTTTGATGTGGAATGCTACCTAGCATAATCTTGATCATATAATCTAATCATGGCATGAATATTAAGACACGAGTGATTTAAAGCAATAGTCTATCATTTGACATTACACTACTGCAGGTTGCTGCTAACGCGACACTATGATCAGAGACCCTTCGACGAAACTGTGTGCGATGCCATAATCGCAAACGGTGGTGTAAAAAACCGTCCAAAAAGGTGCAAAACGTTTGCGATGGAGGATGCATAAAACACGGTTTAGATTTTAGTTGCGTGTGCGATGCAGGGCATACGGTTCAGCTCAGTTTACTGTTTGCGATGAGGAGGAAGAAAAGAAACGGGCAGCCAGATGAAGGTGTGTGCGATGTACAACATACGGTTCACTCGGATGAACTATTTGTGATTAGGCAACACAAAAGAAACGGTCAGCCAGATCAAAGGTGTGTGCGATATACAGCATGCGGTTCACTCGGATGAACTGTTTGCGTTGAGACATGAGAACAAAAACGGCTAAAATGAACAAGATGTGTGTGATACGAGGCAAACATGTCTGTAATCGGAAATGTGTGCGAAGACCGATAACAACACAGACAATTACTGCTAACAAGCCGTGTGTGTTGTGAGCAAACGATTGCTGGTATACAATTGTGAGTGATTGATGAAAACATCACCTACGGGTTCCATTGTTTAGTCCGTGTGCGATGTGATTTTCTTTGTCCGCACAACATCTACGCTCTGTCTACACAGCATCAACATATATACTTAAAAAGACAGCATTGCATAACCAAATTAAGCATACAATTACACAAGTGACTACACACATAACATTTCCACACACCAAAGTAAGCAATTACATGCATACTAAAGTAGGAGAAATGAGGATCTAATCATCTACTTGTTGTTGCGACGACGCTTGCCATTGCTCTGCTTCCGGCTGGATCCCTGGCTGTTTTGGGGAAGGAGGCACTTCCTCATGTCAACGATCCACCTGTACATGTTGTAGCTCATGTACGCCTCCTTGGCCGCGTACACGACGTGAGCTTTGTCGAGTTTCTCCATCCAGGCTGAGTGCCAGGCACGCTTGTCCTTGTTGCACGAATCTTCATGTCTCTGTAGTAGGGGTTGATGATGGCCTCGGCGAGGTGAACCAGTGAGTCCTTCTCATGCTCCTTGCTGCCCCAGATCTTGTATTGGCCCTGGATGTCGACAAGATTCTGGCAGGCGATGCCCAAATTCTCGAGCGCCTTTACATCGTTGGTGATGTCCACCGTAGCGAACATGTAGTGGGGCTATTGACAAACCCCGCGAAACACTCGCAAGGCCTTGTGGCCAGGCAGTAGTGGTAGACGAGGACGTGGTGGCGCATGGACATCTGGGCGACGGCGACCTTGGGACGAGACCCGGCACAAGCGCGGGTGTACTCGAGGTCGAACCCGACCACCTTGTACTTCTCTGCGGCAAGCAACAGCTCCATTATGTGGATGGAGTGCTCCACCCAGACCGGGTTGTTGGTGTACACCACTGAGAGGTCCATGAACCTTCTGTGGGTGTCCACCATGACACACATGGTGAACTGCTGCTCGTCGTCGGCAGCCGCTCGGAGCGCCATTGGAGCCGCGTAGGATACATCTAAGAATTTCTCGTGGTGGGTGTGCTTCTTGCAATGGTGGGGCACGATCGAAAGGTTGAAGAGACACAAGGGTTAAATGGCCACTGTAGTAAATGGGGGCCGGCCGGCCTGTAATCGGCACGTCTTGTCACGCGTTCATAGCGGAGGATTCCGATGCACGCTTGACAACACCGCACCGCACGCGTGGGCTCGAAGAGGTGCCAAATGTATCGTCGGTGAGCCTGTTCCCGTGCTACCGCGCTGTTTACCACGCAAGCTTCCCGCCCGGCTAGTTTGGCCACGCATCGGCTAGAAGCGGGACAAATCGTGGGCGTTTATTGGCAAAAAGCTTTGGAAAAACGAAGTGTGTGGAATGACTTCGATCATAAGTTTACCCGTGGGTGATGAGGTCAAAGTTACACAGAAGGGTGATGATGGACACTAGAGTGCGGTAATTAATTCTGCGTTTTATAGTGCACACGGTGGAAGAAACCAACTGTGTGCAATAATATCGAAGATCGTAGTCAAGTTAGCTATACAGATCGTGTGCTGTGAGATCGACAAGGTAAACTGATTCGAGAATGGTTAATAAAATCTATGACCATTGCATATTAAGGTCAAAATAGTGCTAGCAATATACGAGTCTCATACGATGCCATTTCAACGATTGTACCACAATAGCTCGAAATGTTACAAGGTTCAAATTCCAGAGTTATATGGCTCAAATTCAAAGATGATAAGGTTCAAACTGATATTAGAAATGAAATTCAGCTCATCAGCTGCAAACGCTCGCGCTGATCCGCTGAACATGGATATCAGAGAGGTTCAAACTAATATCACCGCTTCTAAGTCTGGTTTCGAAACCTCACAATTTTTGCAAAGGGGCCAGCCATTGAGAAGTCATGTATGGGGTTGACACGATGACTTCCGATTATCTGTCATCTGAAGTTCCAAAATGAAATTCAGCATTTTTGGATCCTACTCCATTCTGCCGCAGGCGCCGGCGCTGATCAACAAACCATTCATTTTTGCGAAATAAATGTAGGGCAAACCTCATTTCCTTTAGCACACTTGCTCTGAGAACAAAGAACCTGGCGAATATAATCTCCGGTAAGGTCCCTCGGTAGGAGTTCAAAGTAATTTCTGAGAGATGCAGATCTAGGCATTCGACGTGATTGTTATATTGTATCACATTATCCACCACTGGGCCTAATCTTATCTGCAAAAGAAGAAAACGTGTTAGTGCCTACATGCAGTTTTGAACATTCCTACTGGCCTATTTGGTTTGCAGGATTTGTAAAATGCACTAACATGCCAGCTTCGATCTGACATGATTAACATGGGCATTTGATTACATTCTAGAAAAATGTAGCCTTCTTCATAAGAGGTTGGTGTGGATGAAAAGTTCCCTAAGAAAACTTGTACACATGAACCCAAAGGAGAAATGCTCATTGATTGTAACCATATGGATCAAGCAACCAATTTTTTTGGGGGGGGGGGCATGTATGTACTAAAATCCTCCAAAAGAACCTTCAGAAATCGTAGTACATTGTCATTGTAAACTTGGAAAAAGGTGTCACAAATTGAACTCCCTTATGGTTAACATTTAACATGAAAGGAACATCACCTCGATATATAGCTTCTCCAGGCACGGAAAGAATCTCAGGAAACTGACAAGTTGCTCCAGGTTGGGGCCGATAGATTCTAGTGCCAAGACCTTCACTGTGCGCAGTTTCGGGGTCAAGCTTGTCGGAATCATTTTCTGAATGACAGACGAACAAACATCTTCAAAAATAGAAATAATATTAATTTGTAGAAGGAGAGGTAGAAGGCGGCTGTTGTACCTGAACGGGTGTGGATCCGGTAACAAGTTCGGAGTATTTGTGAGACGAGTAGCCCACCACTGTCAATTTCGGCGCAGAAATGACATTGATTCTTGTTGGACCTTCTTTATCAACTACAAGTAATCTCTCAAGTGCAGGTGTCTCCTCAATGAGCATACCATGGTACACATCTTGTGATGTCTTCCTGCCGCACCAACAACACACATAAATAGTCCGGAGAGTCATGGAGGTGATGTGGAAGGTACTCAACCCATTGATCGCCTAAAGACGAAGGTACTCGAGTGCAGTACAGCCACGGAGCAGGCGCTCCATGTCACCGTTTGAGAGGCAGACGGCAACGAGCTCAAGGTGCTTCAGTCGTGGTAGAATAAGAGTGGGCGCGTCATTAAGGGGGGGATGGCAGTTCCTGAACTTGGCGATGTGCAGCGTGGGCGCGAGGCGGAGTGCGGACGTTGGCAGCAACCACATATGTCCATCATCAAAAGTGACGTCCTCGAGCTGATCTAGGGTGGGGGGTCGGAACCAGTCGTCAAAATTGGCTCGGTCCTTGCCATTGGAACGGAACTTGCCCATTCTAAGGCCTATGGTTGGGCCAAGGTGATTGCCGAGGATCTTGGAGAACGCATCCAAGCTTTTGCGATAGCCATGGCAGAGCTCGTGGGTGTCGATGAGGTCGAGAGGGATGGAGTTCCATAGGAGGCGCCACCACCGGAAAAGGACGGTTGTCCGCGCCCCATATTTGATTGGGAGGAGGGAGATGATGACTCTCAACATATCATCAGGGAGGCTGCAGATGAAGTCTAGGCCTGCTGGAGTCCCTTTTGGTTCTAGCTCGCCCCGCCTCCGCTTGTTGGCAGCCCCGTTCTCCACCTCTAGAGTCTCCTTGTCAGCGGTGCTTTCTGATAGAAATGGGAGTACAGGGAATATGTCGGCGTCCTGGGAACGGGGGTACCCAGACTTGCCTGCCTGCGGCCCAGGGCATGGCTCATCCAGCGCCCTGGTACGGCCCATCTTCATCAACAACTACTCAAGACCCTCGCGAGGGGCCAAGCCTCGCTCGGCGGACAATGCAAGACCTCCTCAGGGGCGGCCTCCCTAGGCTGGCTCCCGTGGAGCAGAGATATCTATGCAAGGGGCACCTCGCGAGGTTCGCATGACGTGAGCCATGACGACCAAGGCCAGGCGGGCGCCAGCGGGCGCAGAGTACTCGTTGCCTCTTGGGTGCTAAAGGGGGCAAGCGCAGGCGAGGAGTCCCGAGGCATCAGGCAAAGGTTTCCATATTGGTGCAATGAGACCAAGACCAGCAGGACGGCATGACAGAGGTCACCGCGGAGCCCACGACGGCGTCACCACCAGAGCCTTTGGTAGGCAAAGACCACCTTTTGCCAGGATAACTTCTACTAGTTGGCCCCCTTCAAATTGGCCGTTGTGGGATCCCTTCCCACCTAATATTTGGGAAGAGGACCCGGGCCTCTATAAATAGGACTAGCCACTACCGTAGGGGGCATCAGATCGGGGACTGGATCTATTCCACTAAGGCCACCATACAAGCTCACCGAGCTCAAGAACACCTCTCCTTAGGAGGCTGTTCATCCCTTGTACTGTTCATCATCAGCCTACAAGGCAATCCACCACACCACACTGGAGTAGGGTATTACACCACAACGGTGACCCGAACCAGTATAAACACTCGTGTCTCTTGTTCTTTGGGTTCGTCGAGTTAGGCCTCGAGATCCTTGCGAGAGCGAGCTAGAGAGAGAGAGATCTTCGTGCGCACCCCGGTGTTCAAACCTCAAGGGTTTGCCGGAACCCAGAATCCGACATTTGGCGCGCCAGGTAGGGGTGCGCTGAAGTCTTTCTTCTGTCGATCCATGCTCCGCTGCTCCACCAGATCCATGGCTGACGCTCGCTGAGCCCATGTTGAGCGCCGTGCTGCCCTTACCGCTCGCGTCGCTCAGACGGCGCCCGTCGGCGGACCTCCCCGCCGTTCTCCATTGCCCGCTGCCAACGCCGCCACCGGACCGGTAGGGAATGAGCAGCAAGCTTCATCGCTGCACCCTTTCGTGCGGCGGGACGGACGCACCGCCACCCTGTCGCTGTCTGAGGCCGGCTCGTCGTCCCACGCTCATCGCGCGCCCACGAACGCGCAGGATACGTTGTTCATGGCGCGTGAGCTCCTGTGTTACGGTCCAGTCGATGACCTCTACGACGACTGGCTCGACCGCATCGCCGAGCTCGTCAGCGCCGCTGGGGGCTCTCCTGCACCGTCCCTTTCGCTACCTCGACCACCTTCGGCAGCGGGCGACATCGCCCATAGAGCGCCTCCACCACCTCCGCATCAAGACGCTGCCCTCGCAGCAAGACGCGCGGCCCCGCGGCGTGACCCACCAGGGCGGGAGCCCGTGCATGAAGAAGGAAGCTGCCAAGAAGTCCCTCGGCCGCAACAAAATGCTCCTGCGCTCCCGGCACCACAGCATCAAGACCGCGCGCCGCCTGCCGCGGCCGGGTGTGGATATCAAGACCAGGCTCCGCCTCCGCGACGGGCTCCGATGACCACAGCAGGTTGCCGTGCCTTCACTCCCGAGCTGTGCAGCGTCGTCTAGCCCGGCAAGTTCAAGCCGGACCTGCCTCCGCGCTACGACGGCACCCCCGACCCCGCTGAGTTCCTGCAGCTCTATGAGCTAAGCATCGAGGCGGCCAACGGCGATGAGAAGGTTATGGCGAATTGGTTCCCTATGGCCCTCAAAGATGGCGCGTGCTCGTGACTCCTGAACCTGCCCGCTGGATCGATCTCCTCCTGGGGCGAGATGCGCGAACGTTTCGTTGCCAACTTCCAGGGCACTCGCGACCGCCCGCCGGCCGCGGGTGACTTGTGGCGCATCAAGTAGCAGCCAGGGGAAACTCTGCAGAAGTACAACCAGTGCTTCAACAGCGTTTTCCTCAAGATCCCAACGTGACGGACGAAGCAATCATCTCCGCGTTCTCCGACGGCATCCGCGACATCAAGATGAAGGAAGAGCTCGCCATCCACGAGGAGCTATGCACGGCTCTGGAGATGTTCAACATGGTGACCAAGTGCGCAAGAGCTGAGGAAGGGTGCCTTTCCCTCCTTGAGCTCCCAGCTGCCGACCAGGAGGACAAGAAGGCCAAGGTCAAGGATGTGAAGCACAAGGGGGATGCCGTGCTCGCTGCAGAGCCAGAGATGAAGCGCGGCCGCGACCACCCCGAGTCGTCCAAGGCCAACCGCCCGTTCGGCGCCTTCCACAACGTTCACAGCCACAACACCAGCAACTGTCAGGAGCTCAGGACCATCCATGGTGCGCGCTTCGGTCGACACCCTGAGCGCAATGACCGATGCTATGGCCGAGGAGGAGGACGAAGTGGGGTACGCTGGGACGACCGCGGCCCCCGCCAGGAGTGGCGTGACCGGCCTCGCGAGGACCGTTGGCAGGACCCGCCATGCGAGGGCGCCTGGAGAGACCAGCCTCGTGAGGACCGCCCTCAGGGCAACGGCGGGCTCCCTCTGCTGCCGCCACCGCTAAGGAGGAACGACGACCATCATCAGGACGAGGGGGCTGGGGGCTACCAAGAGCCTCGCGCCATCGCCTGCATCTTGGGTGGCACCCAAGCCCCAGCCTCTCAGCGTATCTTCAAGCAGTTTGCTCGTGAGGTGAACGCGGCCCTCCCCAGGCTCGAGGCCACGCACCCGCTCAGGTGTCCAAGTGCGCCATCACCTTCAGCTCATCAGACCAGCTCAAGTGCGCAGCAACAGCCGGCGCCCTCCCGATGATATGCTCGCCCGTCATCAGCAACGTCCAAGTCACCAAGACCCTCATCGACGGCGACGCAGGGCTCAATGTCCTGTCCGTCGAGACTTTCGACAGCCTTCAAGTGCCATACGATCAGTTGCAGCCTACCAAGCCCTTCTCAGGAGTGACCAACGGCTCCACCACCCCGATAGGGCAGGTCCCCCTCCCTATCACCTTCGCTCAGCGTGACAACTACCGCACTGAGCTCATCGACTTCGACGTCGCCCGCATCCGCCTGCCGTACAATGCCATCCTTGGGTATCCAGCCTTGGCCAAGTTTATGGCAGTGACCCACCACGGTTACAACGTCCTCAAGATGCCAGGGAGCGGCGGCATCATCACGGTCCCATGCGAAGAAAGAGATGTAGTGTGCCCCCTCGAGCGCGCCTACCAGGCTGCGGCAGTCGAAAACCCCAACAACGAAGGCACCGTGTATCCTCTTGAGGCCATCCCCAAGAAGAAGAAGCAGTTGTGCCACCCAGGACCTCAAGAGAGCGACGTTTCCAGCGGCACCACCTCAGGATCTGCGCCCGCAGTCGGGGCGCTTCCCTCCCTCGCATAGGAAGGTGCGCCCGACACCCTCCTCAGGCTGGGCTCGGGGGCTCTCTTCTGGAGGGCCTCAGACCTAGCCGATGTCACGAGGGAGGCGCTCGGGCACCACATGGAGGCGTGCTTCGCCGCATGTTTCCCTCAAGAGGACACGAGGGGTGGAGCGCCTAGTGCTCGGGAGTGCATCACCAAGGCGATCCAGGAGCTTCAGGAAGCAAGGACCATACGCGGCGACCGCCGCCCACCACCCAGCGTAGCTCCCCATCCTGGCAAGGATGGCGGGCTGCGTGTCTATGTCGACATTCCAGGGCTCAACAGGGCCGCATCTCAAGGACGTTTCTGTCCTTCGCGCATTGGACGGTGCGAGGGTCCACCTCACAGCTACGTTCGCATGGAATTCGGCTTGCCGAACGCGGCTGTCACCTTCCAGCGCCACCAGCGGAGCATCCTGGTGGCTCAGGAGGCTAGACATCACACCGTCCCGGAGGAGATCGCGACGGTTCTCCAGGAGCCACCTGGGCCCACGGAGCCTCCTGAGGCTCAGGACCCTGGCGGCTCGTGAGGAGCAACTCTTCAACATGCATCTTCAGCTACTCCAACATCGCTCCAGCTACAGTATCAGGTGACTCTTTCCAGTTCATTTAGTTGGGGGCGCCCGTCGGGCAGCATTATCCCCAAGTCGCACGGGTTTGTCCCTGCGACATGTATCCTTTTGCATCTTTAGCTTACTCTGTTGGGAGCGCCCCTCGGGCTGCATCTTCCCCAGGCCGCCCGGGTCCGTCCCAGTGGCATGAATCGTTCTTGCATCTATCCGAGTTAACCTGCCTCTTGCTTGAGTAATTTCATGATTATGACCTGCTTATCTATTGCCCTTCGCGGTCACCCGCGTTGCTGGCCAACCTCCTGCTCATCCCGCAATGGGCACTACACATGCTGGCACGACGCTTGTGCTTGGGTCTGCCCCTGCAACGCTGACAAACCTGAGCGGTCGAGCTCTAGCTCGCGGCACGCCCCGCGCACGTCACCTCACGAGGCCCTCAGTGCCTTCATCTTGTTGCGGAACGACCAGCGGCAGACCAGCAGACACGGTCACAATTCGTGCCCCCTCCTCACACTAGCCTGTAGGAACCTCTGGAGGGTGGCACCGGGCGGCACCGCAGGCTCCTTCCTTTTTTCATGCAATTCGCTTGCGCGTTAAAGGGGGGCTCCTGAGCGTCGCGACTCAGGATCTCTTACTGGCTCTCCAGCCCTCACCCCCTGGCCTTGACCATGGCATCGCGACCTGGCATACCAGCGGCGGCTGAGCTCGCTCGAGGGCCGGGACCCGAGGATGTAGAGCACACAGAAGAGCGCAAAAAAGAGGGGGAAGCTTGCACGGGCCTGACCCGGCTACGCTATGGCCATTGACGCGCGAATCTGGCGCTGCACAAGGGATCGACTCAGGACCGCTAAGATAAGTCTCGCACTCGAATCAGCCTAGCGCTGCGACACAGAATTCCCATCTCTTGCAGCCTTGCTACGGCGACGCCACCTTCCTTTCCTACCTTCAGGTAGTTGCTTGCGCGCTATAGGGGACCTCTTGAGCATTGCGCCTCAGGAGCTCTTACTGGACCTCGGGCCGCTCACCTCCTGGCCTTAACCACGTCATCGCAACCTGGCATACCAGTGACGGCTGCAGCCTGCCTCGGGACCGGGACCTGTCGGCATAGAGTACCAAGCTACCACGAGGATGGAAAGGGGCGAGTGAGCCGAAGCAAGATGCGCAGTCGTAAATCTTCATAATAAGGATAATATTAATAAAAGGCACCACAGATCCTTTACACGCCCCCATGGGGTTCATCTCGATTCCTCGCACGGAACAAAAGGAGAAGGTTTCTAGGAGCCCTATCTACAAGCGTCACCGCCGACGCCGTCATCAACAGTGGGCCACGGCAGGCCGACGCCAACCCCATCCAGATCAATGGCGGCGACGGGCGGACGCCGCTGCTGCACACCGGGCACGGCGAGAGCTCGGGGGCATGTAGCTGTCGTTGCTCGTCTCCGGAGTCTCGTAGGGCTCGGGAGAGTCGCTGGACTCCCAAGCGTCGTCACTGCTGTCGGAGGAACTGTCGGCGAGGCCAGTGGCGGGCCCGGCTCCTGTCGCTGCGCCATCCCGATGGCCCCCTCCAGGGTAGCACTCCAGGAGGCGACCTTCGTCGTCGAAGACCTTGAACCAGGCGGCGGCCTTCGTCGTCGAAGACCTTGAAGAACATCGTGGAGGCACCGTCGTATTTGAAGTGGATGGCGAGGGCGCCCTCCGCGCGGCAAGCTCGGGCGACCTCGCCCAATCCGCGGGTCATGAAGATCTTGCCCTGGGAGACTACCTCAACCTCCGCCCCCGTTGCCGAGGCGTCACACTTGGCATGCTGCAGCCACAGGTTGAGCGCCCCCCTCGGTGGCATCTCTGCGGAGAAGAACTGCGGGAAGCGGATCCAAGAGCGCAGTGGCATCGCCACCCACACCACAAGTTCACGCGAGGAGCCCTCGGCATGGGTTCCCGGGGCGGCAACGCGCACCGCCGCTGCACGGCCACCGCGGCCACGACGCGATCGGCACCGATTGCTGCCTCTTCCTCCGGAGCCCTCTGCCTGGGCGTACAAAGGCAGCGGATAGCCGGGGGAGGCCGTTCATGCTAAGGTCTGTCACCTCCGGCCTCACGACGATGTCACGAGAGTGGCCAGCCTCTTCTTCAGCGGGAGTGGCCCCGGCTCTTCGCGGGGAGCTTTCCCCTTTTCAGCAGCAGAGAACCTCCGTATCGGCGCCATGAGTGTCGCGGCAAGGAGGAAGAAGAAGAAGCGGGCGAAATGGAGGAAGAGATGAGTGACGGGGGCTCTGCCCCTCTCCTCATTTATAGCCCAAGGGAGGCCAACCGCCGGCCTCCACGATCGCAGGTAATGATGGTTTTTCTGCATGTAACAGGGACTCGTCAAATCGGGCGGTTGCCGAGGCAGCGTGGGGAAGCGGAGACGCCCACGTCCTGTCAATCGCCACGCGCCAATCAAGGCCGCAGGCTATTGGGGCTTGCGGCGCTCCGCACTTGCCCCTTGGCTTCGCCTCGAAGCCAAGTCCGAGCGCGCCTTGGGCCCGGGGGCTACTGTCGACGTCCTGGGAACGGGGGTACCCAGACTTGCCTGCCTGCGGCCCAGGACGTGGTTCATCTAGCGGCCTGGTACGTCCCATCTTCATCAACAACTACTCAAGACCCTCGAGAGGGGCCAAGCCTTGCGAGGAAGACAATGCAAGACCTCCTCAGGGGCGGCCTCCGTAGGCTGGCTCCCGAGGAGCGGAGATATCTATGCAAGGGGCACCTCGCGAGGTTTGCATGACGTGAGCCATGACGACCAAGGCCAGGCGGGCGCCAGTGGGCGCAGAGTACTCATTGCCTCTTTGGTGCTAAAGAGGGCAAGCACAAGCGAGGAGTCCCGAGGCATCAGGCAAAGGTTTCCATATTGGTGCAATGAGACCAAGACCAGCAGGACCGAGGTCACCGTGGAGCCCATGACGACGTCACCACCAGAGCCTTTGGCAGACGAAGACCACCTTTTGTCAGGATAACTTGTACAAGTTGCCCCCCTTCAAATTGGCCGTTGTGGGATCCTGATAGAGGCGAGGGTGTCCCGATCTTTCGATGAGATGATAACTGATGAGGACATCAATACAATTATTACACCCACAGTCCCTGCTGCTATACATACTGGACCAATTACTAGAGCTCGCGCACGCCAATTAAATTACCAGGTACTTTCGTTTCTTGCTAATGATTCTAATGTTCATGAGAATATGATGCTGCCTAAATTGGATACATTTGTTTTGCTTACAAATGAAGGGCCTAGCTTTGAGAAGGATGAACATTGGAGCAAGAACAAGCATGGAGATGATGGCATGCGCATGGGGAACAAGAACGGAGTTACAAGTGATGATTTCAGGACGTTGAAGCCACCATAATGCGTGCATGAAGCCTTGGACGAAATATACAAGATGCTACTTCATAACTTTCGTCCAGAGGCTATTCTAGGTGCTGCGTCACCTTATTATTGGGCCAGGCCCATGTAATTTCGAAATACATAAGTATAGGCTGTTTTTAGAGTCCGTATGTGTGGGGAAACAAGAGATAGGGTTGGTTTCGGACCCCTTCCTCAAGGGCCACGAAATTCCCCCCCTCTTCCTCCATATATACAGCCCTTAGGGCGTCGTTTAGACTTTGGGGTTTTGTTAGATTAAAAGTTCGCCATAGCTGCAACTTCGCGTACTTCGTTTGTGTTCAGCGACCAGACAAAGGCGTCACAGAACCCCACCTTGATCAATAAAGCTTTCATCTTATATTCGCAATATCCAGATTGCAATCTCAGTTTCTTGCCTGTTCTTCGTTTGCTCGCAGGAAACAGACCCTCGTGGTCAGGTTGATCGTGCTCCGGCGTGGTCGATAACCTCTCGGAGTTGGTTTAGCGATTGCTAAGGCGCGACGTCCTCGCACGTTCGTAGTCGGATCGTCAAAGTCGACTTCCATCAAAGCGATATTCATCATCTCATCGAAAGACGGGACACCTTTGCCTCTATCAAGTGGTATCAGATTTCCAGGTTGCTCGGTGAGATTTTACAGTTTTTCGTAGTTTAGATCGAGTCTGTTCTTCATACCTACAGTCCACGAAAAAGCCACAAAAAAAAATTAGGGTTAGTTCATCATATCCGAACCAATCTGAGCCTTTGCATAATCTTTTTAGGGTTTTTGCTTTGTTGAATTTGCGGTTGCATCGTCGTGTCAAGTTGCTGGTCTTAGAGTCTAGTCTTTTAGAGTTTCGAGTTCTGGTCATAAGTTGTCACGCCGCCGCCGCACCATCATCATCGCCTTGCCATCTACCACCATTGCTTATCCGCCACCGCTTTGAATCCGTATCCATATACCACCACCGCTGCCATATACTACCGCCATATATCCACCACCAATCCGAGTTCTTTTCATAGTCGGTTTGTTTTAGAGATCCATATATTTTCCGTTTCGTGTTTCCTTGCCTGAGTAGGTCTCGGAAAAAAAAAAAAAAAAAAAGAGTCTGGAGACCCCCGGGCAGTTTTTAGGCCAAAATTTCGGCAACCAAAAATATTTTTTCCCTATCCTATTTTTAGGCCCCGGGTAGTGTTTTGAGACACTCGCCATCATAGTGATTTTTTGTCGCACTTTTTCGTCGTCGCTGCCCTGATTTCCGAAAAAAAAAATAGTCAAAAAATTTTGCGCCCATCCTGTCAGTTTGACCTGGGAAGAGTTTTGAGACACTCGCCATTATAGTGATTTTTTCGCAAAAAAAAAAAAAAAAAAAGAGGAGCGCAAAAAAAAAAAAGAGCGCAAAAAAAAAAAAAGAGCGAAAAAAAAATTCCTGAGTGTGCTTTTCCCTTGTTTACGTGCAGCGCCGTGATTTTGTTAGTGTTCTAGGCTCGCGTCTCTAGCACGGTCTAGCCTAGGACCAGCACAGTACCGTCGTTGAGCGTTTATTCAACTTTGCATCTCTGAATTGATTATTGCTTACCATTTTGCTACCATATTATAAGCCTTCCCAGCTCCACATAAGTCTACATCGTGCGTTTGACTCTCCCTGGTAATCGCTATATCCAAGCTTTGCGAGTTTTTGACTACAACGGTTGCCGATCACCACCTGCTGCTGGGTAAGAACTGGTAAGAATTTGAGATTCGCTTGAAGGTTTTGTGACACACCACCATCCCACCACTTCTAGTAGTCTGCAGGATCATATTCTTTTGTGTTTCTATTGCTGCTAACCATGGCAGGTTCACAAGCCGATGAGACTGATTGGGCGAACATGACGAACAAGGAGTTGCATGATAAATTTCAGCAAATGATGAGTGGCCAGGTGGGAGATGTGCTAAACAGATTTGAAGAGGCTATGGAGAAGATAGATGCCGTGGAGAAGTCGTTTGAGACAAAGCTGGATAACAAGTTTACTGAATTACTCAAGCGTCTTCCCCAACCACCACCGGCTGCACATGTCGCACCTCTACAACAACAACAACCACATCTCCAACGCCGCCTTCCAAATCAAGTGGGACGGGCACAGCGCGTTCCAATTGAGATTGGTCAAAATTCGGGTGCTGCTGTCCCTACTGTTGATGCTTCTTTGGCTCCTGCTCCTGCGGCGGCTGAGGAGGATGACGATTATGCGGGCGATTATGAGGATGAGGTTGATCAAAATCAGAACTACGTGCAGCCACCAGCACCACCACCAGCAGGTCGACCTCAGGTATATATTCGCAACGGTAGGCCGGCACCACCACCTCAGGTACGAGATCATGACCATCTCCCTAAACTGAAATTGAATATTCCACCATTTGAGGGTAGATATGTTCCTGATATATATCTTACTTGGGAGTTAGAAACTGAACAACGATTTACATGTTTACAATATCCTGAGGAGAGACGTGTTCCTGCTGCTGTTTGTGCTTTCACTAGCTTTGCATGTGTTTGGTGGTCTGAACGTTGTAGATTATATCCTGTTCCAGCTACTTGGGCTGCTTTGAAAACTGCTATGCGTACTCGTTGGGTTCCACCATATTATCAACGTGAATTACTTCAAAAATTGCAGCGTTTAAGACAAGGAAAAAATTCTGTAGAAGAATATTATCAGGAATTACAAACTGGCATGATTAGATGTGGTATTGTTGAGGAGAATGAAGCTATGCTTGCACGTTTTATGGGTGGATTAAATAAAGAGATTCAGACCATTCTAGAGTATAAGGATTATAATAATATCACTCGTTTATTCCATCTTGCTTGTAAAGCTGAACGTGAAGTGCAGGATCGACAGCCATTGGCGCGAACTAACTTTTCTGCAGGTCGACCTTCATCATGGACACCGCGTGCATCTTCTACTTCCACTTCACCATCACCTCCATCAGGTGCCACCTCCAGCCGTGATACAAGAAAGCAGGCACAACCACCACTCTCTGCCAAGAGCACACCTGCCGGGCCTGTGCAGAGCTCTTCTTCTTCCATGGCATCGACAGGGCACACAAGTGATATTATTTGTCGTCGTTGTAAGGGAAGAGGACATTTTGCGAGAGAATGCAAATCTCAGCGTGTCATGATTGCTACTGAGGATGGTGGGTATGAGTCCGCTAGTGACTATGATGAGGAGACTTTGGCTCTTATTACACGTGAAGAACATGGTGGAGATGATTCTGAAAATGAGACGCAATACATGGCTCCTGAAGACGCTGACAGGTATGAATGTTTAGTTGCTCAACGTGTTTTGAGTGTGCAGGTCACACAAGCAGAGCAAAATCAGAGGCATAATTTGTTCCATACAAAGGGAGTTGTGAAGGAACGTTCTGTTCGCGTCATCATAGATGGAGGGAGCTGTAACAACTTGGCTAGCATGGAGATGGTGGAGAAGCTATCTCTCACCACAAGACCACATCCACATCCTTACTACATCCAATGGTTCAACAACAGCGGCAAGGTTAAGGTAACACGTACTGTTCGTGTGCATTTTAGTATCTCTACATATGCTGATTATGTTGATTGTGATGTGGTACCCATGCAAGCATGTTCCTTATTACTAGGTAGACCATGGCAATTTGATAAAAATTCTGTACACCATGGTAGAAACAATCAGTATACTCTTGTTCATAAGGATAAAAATATTACTTTGCTTCCTATGACTCCTGATTCCATTTTGAAAGATGACATTAATAGAGCTAATAAAGCAAAACAGGAGAAAAATAAGAGTGAAAATCAGATTGTGGCAAAGGAATTTGAGCAACAAATGAAACCTAATAATAAACCATCTAGTGTTGTTTCTGAAATTAAATTGAAAAGTGCATGTTTACTTGCCACAAAATCTGATATTGATGAACTAGATTTCAGCAAATCTGTTTGCTATGCTTTTGTGTGCAAAGAGGCATTATTTTCATTCGAGGACGTGCCTTCCTCTTTGCCCCCTGTTGTCACTCACATTTTGCAGGAGTTCGCTGACGTCTTCCCACAAGACGTGCCACCGGGATTACCACCTATTCGAGGGATTGAGCATCAAATTGACTTAATTCCCGGTGCATCGCTACCCAACCGTGCACCATACCGTACCAATCCAGAGGAGACGAAGGAGATTATGCGTCAAGTACAGGAGCTGCTCGACAAAGGTTATATACGCGAATCTCTTAGTCCTTGTGCTGTTCCTATTATACTCGTGCCTAAAAAGGATGGTACGTCGCGTATGTGTGTTGATTGTAGAGGCATTAATAATATTACTATTCGTTATCGTCATCCTATTCCTAGGCTCGATGATATGCTTGATGAATTGAGTGGCTCTACAATATTCTCCAAAGTTGATTTGCGTAGTGGATACCATCAAATTCGTATGAAATTGGGAGATGAATGGAAAACTGCATTTAAAACTAAGTTTGGTTTATATGAGTGGTTAGTCATGCCTTTTGGGTTAACTAATGCACCTAGTACTTTCATGAGACTAATGAACGAAGTTTTACGTGCTTTCATTGGACGATTTGTGGTGGTCTATTTTGATGATATACTGATTTATAGCAAATCTTTGGAAGAACATTTGGAACATTTACGTGCTGTTTTTATTGCTCTACGTGATGCACGTTTGTTTGGTAACCTTGGGAAGTGCACCTTTTGCACCGACCGAGTATCTTTTCTTGGCTATGTTGTTACTCCACAGGGAATTGAAGTTGATAAAGCCAAGATTGAAGCTATTGAGAGTTGGCCGCAGCCCAAAACGGTCACACAAGTGCGGAGTTTTCTTGGACTCGCTGGTTTCTATAGGCGTTTTGTGAGAGATTTTAGCACCATTGCTGCACCTCTCAACGAGCTTACAAAGAAGGATGTGCCTTTTGTTTGGGGTACCGCACAGGAAGAAGCCTTCACGGTATTGAAAGATAAGTTGACACATGCTCCTTTACTCCAACTTCCTGATTTTAATAAGACTTTTGAGCTTGAATGTGATGCTAGTGGCATTGGATTAGGAGGTGTGTTATTACAAGATGGCAAACCTGTTGCATACTTTTCTGAAAAATTGAGTGGGCCTAGTCTGAATTATTCTACTTATGATAAAGAACTATATGCTCTTGTTCGGACTTTAGAAACATGGCAACATTATTTATGGCCCAAAGAATTTGTTATACATTCTGATCATGAATCTTTGAAACATATTAAAAGTCAAGCTAAACTGAATCGTAGACATGCTAAATGGGTTGAATTCATTGAAACTTTCCCTTATGTCATTAAACACAAGAAGGGTAAAGAAAATGTTATTGCTGATGCATTGTCTCGTCGCTATACTATGCTTTCACAACTTGACTTCAAAATATTTGGTTTGGAGACCATCAAAGATCAATATGTGCATGATGCTGATTTTATAGATGTATTGCAGAATTGTAAAGAAGGAAGAACCTGGAACAAGTTTGTCGTTAATGATGGATTTGTGTTCCGTGCTAACAAGCTATGCATTCCAGCTAGCTCTCTTCGTCTTTTGTTGTTGCAGGAGGCGCATGGAGGAGGATTAATGGGACACTTTGGCGTGAAGAAGACGGAGGACGTACTTGCTACACATTTCTTTTGGCCAAAGATGAGACGGGATGTTGAGCGTTTTGTTGCTCGCTGCACTACATGTCAAAAAGCTAAGTCACGACTCAATCCTCATGGTTTATATATGCCTTTGCCTGTACCTAGTGTTCCTTGGGAGGATATATCTATGGACTTTGTTTTAGGTTTACCTCGAACAAAGAAGGGGAGGGATAGCATATTTGTTGTCGTGGATAGATTCTCGAAAATGGCGCACTTTATACCATGTCATAAAAGCGATGATGCTGTTAATGTTGCTGATTTGTTCTTTCGTGAAATTATTCGCTTGCATGGTGTGCCAAATACTATTGTTTCAGATCGTGATACTAAATTTCTTAGCCACTTTTGGAGATGTTTATGGGCTAAGTTGGGGACTAAACTGCTTTTTAGTACTACTTGTCACCCCCAAACTGATGGACAAACTGAAGTGGTCAATAGAACATTGTCTACTATGCTTAGGGCTGTTTTGAAGAATAATAAGAAAATGTGGGAAGACTGCTTGCCTCATATTGAGTTTGCTTATAATCGTTCATTGCATTCTACTACTAAGATGTGCCCTTTTGAAATTGTGTATGGTTTCCTACCTCGTGCACCTATTGATTTGTTGCCTCTTCCATCTTCGGAGAAGGTTAATTTTGATGCTAAACAACGTGCTGAATTGATCTTAAAAATGCATGAGTTAACTAAGGAAAACATTGAGCGTATGAATGCTAAATATAAACTTGCTGGAGATAAGGGTAGAAAACATGTTGTGTTTGCACCTGGAGATCTTGTTTGGTTACATTTGCGTAAGGATAGATTTCCTGATTTGCGCAAATCAAAGCTAATGCCACGTGCTGATGGTCCTTTTAAGGTGTTAGAGAAAATAAATGATAATGCATATAAACTTGAGCTGCCTGCAGATTTTGGGGTTAGTCCCACTTTTAATATTGCAGATTTGAAGCCTTATTTGGGTGAGGAAGATGAGCTTCCGTCGAGGACGACTTCATTTCAAGAAGGGGAGGATGATGAGGACATCAATACAATTATTACACCCACAGTCCCTGCTGCTATACATACTGGACCAATTACTAGAGCTCGCGCACGCCAATTAAATTACCAGGTACTTTCGTTTCTTGCTAATGATTCTAATGTTCATGAGAATATGATGCTGCCTAAATTGGATACATTTGTTTTGCTTACAAATGAAGGGCCTAGCTTTGAGAAGGATGAACATTGGAGCAAGAACAAGCATGGAGATGATGGCATGCGCATGGGGAACAAGAACGGAGTTACAAGTGATGATTTCAGGACGTTGAAGCCACCATAATGCGTGCATGAAGCCTTGGACGAAATATACAAGATGCTACTTCATAACTTTCGTCCAGAGGCTATTCTAGGTGCTGCGTCACCTTATTATTGGGCCAGGCCCATGTAATTTCGAAATACATAAGTATAGGCTGTTTTTAGAGTCCGTATGTGTGGGGAAACAAGAGATAGGGTTGGTTTCGGACCCCTTCCTCAAGGGCCACGAAATTCCCCCCCTCTTCCTCCATATATACAGCCCTTAGGGCGTCGTTTAGACTTTGGGGTTTTGTTAGATTAAAAGTTCGCCATAGCTGCAACTTCGCGTACTTCGTTTGTGTTCAGCGACCAGACAAAGGCGTCACAGAACCCCACCTTGATCAATAAAGCTTTCATCTTATATTCGCAATATCCAGATTGCAATCTCAGTTTCTTGCCTGTTCTTCGTTTGCTCGCAGGAAACAGACCCTCGTGGTCAGGTTGATCGTGCTCCGGCGTGGTCGATAACCTCTCGGAGTTGGTTTAGCGATTGCTAAGGCGCGACGTCCTCGCACGTTCGTAGTCGGATCGTCAAAGTCGACTTCCATCAAAGCGATATTCATCATCTCATCGAAAGACGGGACACCTTTGCCTCTATCAATAACTATCGATTTGGTCGAGACGACTTTGACGATCCGACTACAAACGTGCACGACGTTGCGCCTTATCAATCGCTAAACCAATCTCCTAAGGTTACTGACGATGCCGGAAGCACGATCAGCCTGACCACGAAGGTCTATTCCTGCAAGCAATCGAAGAACGAGCAAGAATATGATAATGCAATCTGAATATTGCGAATATATATGAAGTATTGATAGTGGTGGGGATCCGTAAGTGGTCTTGGTCTGGTCGTTGGACACAAACGAAGTACACGAAGTTGCAATGGCTAACTTTTAACTAAACAAATCCCAAGGAAAAAGCTACTAGATGGATCTACTTATATAGGAACAAGGGGTGGCGGCCAAGGAGGTGGGAGGACGTCCCAAGGCAGCCTAAAACCAACTCTAGGTCGTACAAGGCACATGGGCCCAAGTGGAGGTGATGCAACACCTTTGGACTTGTAGTTTGACTCGGATTCTGGTGCAACGTCAGATTGTTTCGACCATAACTCAATGCTCCGGACGAATTTAAAGGTGAATCCAATTGTGTTGGAAAGAGCACGAAATCTAGTTTCCAACAAAAAAAGAATCACCCAATTCGGAGTCTGTATGAAAAAGTTGTTGGCGTTTTGAGTCAGGTATGTCTGTGCAGTCCGAATCTGAATCCAGAACGTGAGAGACTTGGACTCTATCTTCTCTTGGCCCAAAAGTGACGTGAGAGGACTTTTTGAACAGAACCTGAACTTCTCCTTTTGCCTTATCTTCATATGTGGATTGTACAAATGTCCCATACACCTGACAAATATGCATGTATGCAATATTTTTGGTCGTATCCAAGGTAGTCATGTCCTCATCATCCTCCCCTTCTTGAAAACAAAGCCGTCCTCGGCGTTGCTTAATCTGAAATGTGGCTAACAAAAGAGACAAGGTGTACATGTTGTATATGTATATGTCATCCATTTTTACTTCCCGTGGATTTTGCACATATGACACATGTATACATGAGTAACTTTCATAGTTAATAAAATATAAAGCCAAAATATTATCACAAGAAGTAGAAGGCATGAAAGTATTGCAACTCAGTTTGCACATATAAGTGAAGCTCTTATTCATATGAAAAGATTGACAATATTCATCATTAAACCATCCCAACATTGATGAACCATCACCAAGATTAGAGGTCATATCAAAATGATTAAACATTGGCACAATTATTTTCAAACATATTTGATCCAAATCTGATTTATTCCCTGATTCACTTGATTCTTTTGCATCGATAGTTAATTCAATGGGCTCACTCAAAATTGTTTGATCACATGGCAAAGTCAAATCATCAACATAGTCCTCTAAGGTAGCTGGTGTGATCAAAGTAGTGGGTAGCTCACCGCATGGTGCACTTAAATTGACAAGACATTCATCATACTCATGTGGAAGTGGAAGATTAGTACCTTTGTCATTACCTCTTATGATCAACTCAGATGAGGTAGGCACTCTCGGTGATGATGTGTCACATGGTGGAGGTGATGTAGTCCTCACAACAACGGATGTGGTTGTCATAGTATGCTTAGTAGTTGAAGGGACAACCGTATCAACTCTTGGAATGTGCATCTCGCGCTTGTTCTCCTTGTGCGCAACATGTCGTTTTATTTCCTGTTCAGCTTTGCAAGCAAGATGAAACAAATGGTCCATAGGATAACACTCTTCATGTATTAGTATCTCCTGAATGTCACGATTTAATCCTCCCCAAAATCTATCCATAAAATCTTCTTCACTTTCTTCTAAAGAGGAATGTAGCAAGGTAGTTTGTAAAGTATCATAATATTTCGTTACGGTGTCACTACCTTGTTTTAAATGTTGCAACTTTGTAATCATGTCACGAGTATAATAAGCGGGAACGAATGTATGTCGCATGGCAAGTTTCAAATCATCCCAAGTAGTAGGTATATCATTAGGGTGTAACCGACAATATTCACTCCACCAAACTACAGCATAACCAGTGAAAGAACCAACCGCAACCTTAACTTTTTTACGTACATCAAAATTATTGGAAGCAAATATATTATTTAGGTCAAACTCCCATTCAATATATAAAGCAGGTCTAAAACGGCCATTAAATGGTGGTATAGAAACATTAACCTGATCATGTGCATTTGGATGTTTGTGCACCTCTCGTGACGGTTGTGGTATTTGCATAGGTGATGGCACATCTCCCACGATCGACAAACCCCATGAATTGACTCTAGATCCTGTCATGATTAGTAGAAACAAGAAACAAAATTCAAGAATAATGTTCCTATGAACTACTAGGATGTGGTGGTAAAGCGCTCACAGTAAAGCAAATATCAATATCTTACAAGTTCTTACCAAGCAGCAGGTGGTGACAGGCAACCAGCGGTGTCAAATAACTCCAAAGATTGAGTAAAGCGATTGCCAGGGGAACGTACGTATACACGGTGTAGAAATATGTGGAGCTGGGTTGGCTATATATGGTAGCAAAATATTAGCAATAATCAATTCAGAGATGCAATGTTGAATAAACGCTCAACGACGGTACTGTGCTGGTCCTAGGCTAGACCGGACTAGAGACGCGAGCCTAGAACACTAATGAGGTCACGGCGTAGCACAACTAGCATCAATGAAGGATACTAAGTAGCTCTGGACAGCAAGATATAAGTGAAGATCACAACGGCAGTAAAGATAATGATGAAAAACAACTGCCAAGCAGGATATACAACAACTCTCTCCAACTTTCCTCTTGAAAAGTTTGTGCCAATTTTCTGATAATTTTTTTCAAAGAATGCTACTAACTCAAGCTTTCCAATGCAAAAAGAATCACTCAATTCCGAGTTGATATGAGGAGTGAAAGAATTCTGAAATTGGCTTGAAAAACTGGAATAAGCTGTGTCCGCGAACTTCGGAGGGCAAAAAGACCTATTTAGAAGACGATTTTGAGGTGTCAAATATTGAACTAGTCTCTGCAACTATTTAGATGCGGCTCGTCGCTAGCTTTCATTTGAGTACTCGCGGAGTCAAAACGGACTTCGTATGAGGAAGGTATGCCTGTTTTACTAAACAGTGCACAAAACAGATTCCAATCCGAATTCAACTACGAGATTGAGTCTAGATAGATCCGAATTTTGTTTTTTTTCTTCTCTCTCTTTTTTTTTCTCACACTTTTTTTCTTTCTCTTTTTTTTCTGACTTCTTTTTCTTTTTTTTTCTCTATCTTTTTTTTTCTCTCCCTCTTTCCAAGACAAACTAGATAAGATGCAGATTGGATCAAGCGAAGATGTGAACGACCTCAACTATGATTGTGACAATGAACTATGGGTAGCACGTGGTGGAATTTGATGGATGGTGTGGTGGACAGCAGAAGGGATAACGATGCAGCGGCGACGTGACTAATGTGAACAGAACTCGAAACTCTAAACGAACTAGACCCTAAGACCAGCAACTCGACACGACGATGCAACCGATAATTCAATAATGCAAACAATGAATAGAAAATTGCAAAGGCTCAGACTGGCTTGGACAAAAGGATGAATAGATCTAACTTTTTTGTGGCTTTTTCTTGGACAATAGGTAAGAAAATAAATCTAATCTAGGGGAAACTGGAAATTCTCACCGAGCAACCTGAAAACTGATACCACTTGATAGAGGCGAGGGTGTCCCGATCTTTCGATGAGATGATAACTATCGATTTGGTCGAGACGACTTTGACGATCCGACTACAAATGTGCACAGCGTTGCGCCTTATCAATCGCTAAACCAATCTCCTAAGGTTACTGACGATGCCGGAAGCACGATCAGCCTGACCACGAAGGTCTATTCCTGCAAGCAATCGAAGAACGAGCAAGAATATGATAATGCAATCTGAATATTGCGAATATATATGAAGTATTGATAGTGGTGGGGATCCGTAAGTGGTCTTGGTCTGGTCGTTGGACACAAACGAAGTACACGAAGTTGCAATGGCTAACTTTTAACTAAACAAATCCCAAGGAAAAAGCTACTAGATGGATCTACTTATATAGGAACAAGGGGTGGCGGCCAAGGAGGTGGGAGGACGTCCCAAGGCAGCCTAAAACCAACCCTAGGTCGTACAAGGCACATGGGCCCAAGTGGAGGTGATGCAACACCTTTGGACTTGTAGTTTGACTCGGATTCTGGTGCAACGTCAGATTGTTTCGACCATAACTCAATGCTCCAGACGAATTTAAAGGTGAATCCAATTGTGTTGGAAAGAGCACGAAATCTAGTTTCCAACAAAAAAAGAATCACCCAATTCGGAGTCCGTATGAAAAAGTTGTTGGCGTTTTGAGTCAGGTATGTCTGTGCAGTCCGAATCTGAATCCAGAACGTGAGAGACTTGGACTCTATCTTCTCTTGGCCCAAAAGTGACGTGAGAGGACTTTTTGAACAGAACCTGAACTTCTCCTTTTGCCTTATCTTCATATGTGGATTGTACAAATGTCCCATACACCTGACAAATATGCATGTATGCAATATTTTTGGTTGTATCCAAGGTAGTCATGTCCTCATCAGATCCCTTCCCGCCTAATATTTGGGAAGAGGACCCGAGCCTCTATAAATAGGACTAGCCACCACCATAGGGGGCATCGGATCGGGGACTGGATCCATTCCACTAAGGCCACCATACAAGCTCACCGAGATCAAGAACACCCCGCCTCAGAAGGCTGTTCATCCCTTGTACTGTTCATCATCAGCCTACAAGGCAATCCACCACACCACACTGGAGTAGGGTATTACACCACAACGGTGGCCCGAACTAGTATAAACCCTCGTGTCTCTTGTTCTTTGGGTTCGTCGAGTTAGGCCTTGAGATCCTTGTGAGAGCGAGCTAGAGAGAGAGAGATCTTCGTGCACACTGTAGTGTTCGAACCTCAAGGGTTTGCCGGAGCCCAGAATCCGATAGAATATTTAGTTAAAACAGGGCAATAGAAAAGTGTATTGGTAACTAGAAGTTATGAGGTAGGAATATAGTAAGAAAAGGGATTAACATTTGGTTGCTTAAATACTACACAATTCATTTGACATTGCTGGGTAAGTCAACATGCAGATAGTTGAAAAGAAAAATTACTTCGAGCAAAGTTTCGATGGATGATTTTGTCGGGGAAGTTAGCATATATCTCATGACCAGGCCCTTTTATGTGCAGTGCAATTTTAGTGCCAGCTTCCAGTACATAAAACTTTGCAATATCTTTCCAAAAGCCAGTGCCAAAATAGGAGTCACCACGTTCATCAAGTCTTATAGTAGCAATGATTGTAAATCCATGGTTTGTGTGAAGTATGACATTCGTGGAGCCTTGATCTATGTAAAGGTAAAAATTGTGCACTACACAATCTGTTGCATAGCAAGGGATGTTCTGCAGAAAATGGTAGGATTGTTAAAGAAAATATGGTAACATGCAAATATGGGCCCAAATTGGAAGAACTGTACAACAGTTGAAATCGAAGGACAAAAATCTATAATTAAACAGATAGGGTAAACATGATGTCATGGAAATATGAGAGTAATCGAAACAACAATACATCATTAATTTGCCTAATATAGAAAGAAGAGGGGGAAAATCCCATTTGACGTATCTGGTGCATGTGGCACCTTTTATCCAAATGTAGCAATATTTAGAATATGTTCAGGAAAGTAAGCCATGCCAACCGATTTAGGGTAAGATTGAACATACCGCGCGCATCCTCAAGTTATCTGGTACGGTGAGATGGAATCTCTGGCGGAGGTGGCAAAGTCCTGAAGTGTCGGCGCACTGTACATTCTATGAATGAAAGAAAACCCTCAAATCAGCTTGAATAAAAATGAATTCACAGCGATTTGCGCCGGATGATTAAAGGAGGCAGATGAACTGGCATAAGAGATGAGATAATATCTCGTTAAATTAGTTACCTTGTCGTCCATAAGAACCTTCAGTACGGCAGATTCCCCAACCGAGCGGAGCTGGGTCGACCGCGAGCATCGTCGAGAAAGTCGATGGCGATAGGCGGCGGCAAGCGGAAGTGCCGAAATGCGGTGGGCTTTGCCGGCAGCCGGGCGGCGAGCTAAGTGTTTACCACGGCGATAGGCGGTGCCATGGCATAGACGCGGAGCAGCTTGTGCAGATGTGAATGTGGAACGTACTAGAGGGGCCCAGGGGGTGGCGGGCGGGGTGAGGGTTTTTGTGACGTGGGGATGGTGAGGGTTTTCTGTCCCATAAAGAATTTTGGGGGAGACGGTTTGCTAGAGAGAACCGTGTGTGATTTATGCAACAGGCAAAATGAAAGTCAATGCACATGGTTCCAATTTTGGGAACCGTGTGTGATTGACGTACTACCTCCGTCCTGGTTTATTGGTCCCCCTTTGTAATTTTTACCAAAATTTGGCAAAATATTTAACATACTCAGACATAGATAATAAGCGTACATGTACATAAGCATAGTTCAACCATAAGTACATAGTTCAACCATCATTAAGCATACTCAAGCGTACATAGTTCGATCCATCCCACATCTCATCTCACATGCGGCCGGCACGATCCTGAAGCTTCTCTAGGTACTCGGTGTACGCACCACGCGCCACCCTATGAGAATACTTCTGCTTGAAGGAGCCAACGACCCGTCCTCTTGCATGTGCCAGAACACTTAGATATGCGTCATGAAGCTTCTGGTTGCAAAATGGGCATCCATAGCTGCCGTTCGAGGTCCTAATACGTCTGTTATGCATTCCCACATAAAGCTCCCTCGGGATTTGCCTCTTGTACCTCCTATGGACATCTTCATCCTCGTTGTCCACATCGTCAGACAGCACCTATACAAATAGTAAAACAAATTTGGCATCAAATCAATGATTACTTGCTGTGAAGTAGGATTAGGAATTTATGGCTATTTATTTATACATATCCAGAGATTATGGTTCGATTTTTAAGCACACTCGTCTATGTACAGACCAATCTTGAAGAAAATAATAGCACAAACATATGTAGGTCATTCAAAATCAATTGTCAAGCCCTGGCTAGGAATTATTAGCACGAACACTAACCCTAGTCGGATTACTAGCAGAAATCATTTGCACAGATAACTAATCACTTATCACCTGTACCATTCAAACAATCAATACACTACACGGATCTAACTAAACTTACTCAGATTTCATGGATTAGGAGAACATAACCATAGAATTTCTATTCCAAAAAGGGGGGAGGCAGGAGTAACCATAGAAACCCTATGATCTATGATGAGGACATCAATACCATTGTTACACCCACAGCCCCTGCTGCTATACATACTGGACCAATTACTGGAGCTCGCGCACGCCAATTAAATTACCAGGTACTTTTGTTTCTTGGTAATGATTCTAATGTTCATGAGAATATGATGCTGCCCAGATTGGATACATTTGTTTTGCTTACAAATGAAGGGCCTAGCTTTGAGAAGGATGAACATTGGAGCAAGAACAAGCATGGAGATGATGGCATGCGCATGGGGGACAAGAACGGAGTTACAAGTGATGATTTCAGGACACTGAAGCCACCATAATGCGTGCATGAAGCCTTGGACGAAATATGCAAGATGCTACTTCATAACTTTCGTCCAGAGGCTATTCTAGGTGCTGCGTCACCTTATTATTGGGCCAGGCCCATGTAATTTCGAAATACTTGAGTATAGGCTATTTTTAGAGTCCGTATGTGTGGGGAAACAAGAGATAGGGTTGGTTTCGGACCCCTTCCCCAAGGGCCACGAAATTCCCCCCTCTTCCTCCATATATACAGCCCTTAGGGCGTCGTTTAGACTTTGGGTTTTATTTAGATTAAAAGTTCGCCATAGCTGCAACTTCGCGTACTTCGTTTGTGTTCAACGACCAGACAAATGCGTCACAGAACCCCACCTTGATCAATAAAGCTTTCATCTTATATTCGCAATATCCAGATTGCAATCTCAGTTTCTTGCTTGTTCTTCGTTTGCTCGCAGGAAACAGACCCTCGTGGCCAGGTTGATCGTGCTCCGGCGTGGTCAATAACCTCTCGGAGTTGGTTTAGCGATTGGTAAGGCGCGACGTCATCGCACGTTCGTAGTCGGATCTTCAAAGTCGACTTCCACCAAAGCGATATCCATCATCTCATCGAAAGACGGGACACCTTTGCCGCTATCAAGTGGTATCAGATTTCCAGGTTGCTCGGTGAGATTTTACAGTTTTTCGTAGTTTAGATCGAGTCTGTTCTTCATACCTACAGTCCACGAAAAAGCCACAAAAAAAATAGGGTTAGTTCATCATATCCGAACCAATCTGAGCCTTTGAATAATCTTTTTAGGGTTTTTGCTTTGTTGAATTTGCGGCTGCATCGTCGTGTCAAGTTGCTGGTCTTAGAGTCTAGTCTTTTAGAGTTTCGAGTTCTGGTCATAAGTTATCACGCCGCCGCCGCCGCACCATCATCATCGCCTTGCCATCTACCACCATTGCTTATCCGCCACCGCTTTGAATCCGTATCCCTATACCACCACCAATCCGTATCCATATACCACCACCGATCCGTATCCATATACCACCACCGCTACCATATACCACCACCGCTGCCATATCCTACCACCATATATCCACAACCAATCCGAGTTCTTTTCATATTCGGTTTGTTTTAGAGATCCATCTATTTTCCGTTTCGTGTTTCCTTGCCTGAGTAGGTCTCGGAAAAAAAATTGTAGGGGAGTGTTTTGAGACACTCGCCATCATAGTGATTTTTTGTCGCACTTTTTCGTCGTCGCTGCCCTGATTTCCGAAAAAAAATAGTCAAAAAAATTTTGTGCCTATCCTGTCAGTTTGACCTGGGAAGAGTTTTGAGACACTCGCCATTATAGTGATTTTTCGCAAAAAAAAGAGGCGCAAAAAAAAAGAGCGCGAAAAAAAAGAGCAATTTTTTTTTTCCAGAGTGTGCTTTTCCCTTGTTTACGTGCAGCGCCGTGATTTTGTTAGTGTTCTAGGCTCGCGTCTCTAGCACGGTCTAGCCTAGGGCCAGCACAGTACCGTCGTTGAGCGTTTATTCAACTTTGCATCTCTGAATTGATTATTGCTGACCATTTTTGCTACCACATTATAAGCCTTCCCTGCTCCACATACATCTACATCGTGCGTTTGACTCTCCCTGGTAATTGCTCTATCCAAGCTTTGAGAGTTTTGACTACAACGGTTGCCGATCACCACCTGCTGCTGGGTAAGAACTGGTAAGAATTTGAGATTCGCTTGAAGGATTTGTGACACACCACCATCACCACCACTTCCTAGTAGTCTGTAGGATCATATTCTTTTGTGTTTCTATTGCTGCTAACCATGGCAGGATCACAAGCCGATGAGACTGATTGGGAGAACATGACGAACAAGGAGTTGCATGATAAATTTCAGCAAATGATGAGTGGCCAGGTGGGAGATGTGCTAAACAGATTTGAAGAGGCTATGGAGAAGATAGATGCCGTGGAGAAGTCGTTCGAGACAAAGCTGGATAACAAGTTTACTGAATTACTCAAGCGTCTTCCCCAACCACCACCGGCTGCATATGTCGCACCTCTACAACAACAACAACCACATCTCCAACACCGCCTTCCAAATCAAGTGGGACGAGCACAGCGCGTTCCAATTGAGACTGGTCAAAATTCGGGTGCCGCTGCACCTACTGTTGATGCTTCTTTGGCTCCTGCTCCTGCGGCGGCTGAGGAGGATGATGATTATGCGGGCGATTATGAGGATGAGGTTGATCAAAATCAGAACTACGTGCAGCCACCAGCACCACCACCAGCAGGTCGACCTCAGGTATATATTCGCAACGGTAGGCCGGCACCACCACCTCAGGTACGAGATCATAACCATCTCCCTAAACTGAAATTGAATATTCCACCATTTGAGGGTAGATATGTTCCTGATATATATCTTACTTGGGAGTTAGAAACTGAACAACGATTTACATGTTTACAATATCCTGAGGAGAGACGTGTTCCTGCTGCTGTTTGTGCTTTCACTAGCTTTGCATGTGTTTGGTGGTCTGAACATTGTAGATTATATCCTGTTCCAGCTACTTGTGCTGCTTTGAAAACTGCTATGCGTACTCGTTGGGTTCCACCATATTATCAACGTGAATTACTTCAAAAATTGCAGCGCTTAAGACAAGGGAAAAAATTATGTAGAAGAATATTATCAGGAATTACAAACTATAATGATTAGATGTGGTATTGTTGAGGAGAATGAAGCTATGCTTGCACGTTTTATGGGTGGATTAAATAAAGAGATTCAGACCATTCTAGAGTATAAGGATTATAATAATATCACTCGTTTATTCCATCTTGCTTGTAAAGCTGAACGTGAAGTGCAGGATCGACAGGCATTGGCGCGAACTAACTTTTCTGCAGGTCGACCTTCATCATGGACACCACGTGCATCCTCTACTTCCACTTCACCATCACCTCCATCAGGTGCCACCTCCAGCCGTGATACAAGAAAGCAGGCACAACCACCACTCTCTGCCAAGAGCACACCTGCCGGGCTTGCGCAGAGCTCTTCTTCTTCCATGGCGTCAACAGGGCACACAAGTGATATTATTTGTCATCGTTGTAAGGGAAGAGGACATTATGCGAGAGAATGTAAATCTCAGCGTGTGATGATTGCTACTGAGGATGGTGGGTATGAGTCCGCTAGTGACTATGATGAGGAGACTTTGGCTCTTATTACATGTGAAGAACATGGTGGAGATGATTCTAAAAATGAGACGCAATACATGGCTCCTGAAGACGCTGACAGGTATGAATGTTTAGTTGCTCAACGTGTTTTGAGTGTGCAGGTCACACAAGCAGAGCAAAATCAGAGGCATAATTTGTTCCATACAAAGGGAGTTGTGAAGGAACGTTCTGTTCGCGTCATCATAGATGGAGGGAGCTGTAACAACTTGGCTAGCATGGAGATGGTGGAGAAACTATCTCTCACCACAAGACCACATCCACATCCTTACTACATCCAATGGTTCAACAACAGCGGCAAGGTTAAGGTAACACGTACTGTTCGTGTGCATTTTAGTATCTCTACATATGCTGATTATGTTGATTGTGATGTGGTACCCATGCAAGCATGTTCCTTATTACTTGGTAGACCATGGCAATTTGATAAAAATTCTGTACACCATGGTAGAAACAATCAGTATACTCTTGTTCATAAGGATAAAAATATTACTTTGCTTCCTATGACTCTTGATTCCATTTTGAAAGATGACATTAATAGAGCTAATAAAGCAAAACAGGAGAAAAATAAGAGTGAAAATCAGATTGTGGCAAAAGAATTTGAGCAACAAATGAAACCTAATAATAAACCATCTAGTGTTGTTTCTGAAATTAAATTGAAAAGTGCATGTTTACTTGCCACAAAATCTGATATTGATGAGCTAGATTTCAACAAATCTGTTTGCTATGCTTTTGTGTGCAAAGAGGCATTATTTTCATTCGAGGACGTGCCTTCCTGTTTGCCCCCTGCTGTCACTAACATTTTGCAGGAGTTCGCTGACGTCTTCCCACAAGACGTCCCACCGGGATTACCACCTATTCGAGGGATTGAGCATCAAATTGATTTAATTCCCGGTGCATCGCTACCCAACCGTGCACCATACCATACCAATCCAGAGGAGACGAAGGAGATTATGCGTCAAGTACAGGAGCTGCTCGACAAAGGATATATACGTGAATCCCTTAGTCCTTGTGCTGTTCCTATTATACTAGTGCCTAAAAAGGATGGTACGTCGCGTATGTGTGTTGATTGTAGAGGCATTAATAATATTACTATTCGTTATCGTCATCCTATTCCTAGGCTAGATGATATGCTTGATGAATTGAGTGGCTCTACAATATTCTCCAAAGTTGATTTGCGTAGTGGATACCATCAAATTCGTATGAAATTGGGAGATGAATGGAAAATTGCATTTAAAACTAAGTTTGGTTTATATGAGTGGTTAGTCATGCCTTTTGGGTTAACTAATGCACCTAGTACTTTCATGAGACTAATGAACGAAGTTTTACGTGCTTTCATTGGACGATTTGTGGTAGTCTATTTTGATGATATACTGATTTATAGCAAATCTTTGGAAGAACATTTGGAACATTTACGTGATGTTTTTATTGCTCTACGTGATGCACGTTTGTTTGGTAACCTTGGGAAGTGCACCTTTTGCACCGACCGAGTATCTTTTCTTGGCTATGTTGTTACTCCACAGGGAATTGAAGTTGATAAAGCCAAGATTGAAGCTATTGAGAGTTGGCCGCAGCCCAAAACGGTCACACAAGTGCGGAGTTTTCTTGGACTCGCTGGTTTCTATAGGCGTTTTGTGAGAGATTTTAGCACCATTGCTGCACCTCTCAACAAGCTTACAAAGAAGGATGTGCCTTTTGTTTGGGGTACCGCACAGGAAGAAGCCTTCACGGTATTGAAAGATAAGTTGACCCATGCTCCTTTACTCCAACTTCCTGATTTTAATAAGACTTTTGAGCTTGAATGTGATGCTAGTGGAATTGGATTAGGAGGTGTGTTATTACAAGATGGTAAACCTGTTGCATACTTTTCTGAAAAATTGAGTGGGCCTAGTCTGAATTATTCTACTTATGATAAAGAACTATATGCTCTTGTTCGGACTTTAGAAACATGGCAACATTATTTATGGCCCAAAGAATTTGTTATACATTCTGATCATGAATCTTTGAAACATATTAAAAGTCAAGCTAAACTGAATCGTAGACATGCTAAATGGGTTGAATTCATTGAAACTTTCCCTTATGTCATTAAACACAAGGGGTAAAGAAAATGTTATTGCTGATGCATTGTCTCGTCGCTATACTATGCTTTCACAACTTGACTTCAAAATATTTGGTTTGGAGACCATCAAAGATCAATATGTGCATGATGCTGATTTTAAAGATGTTTTGCAGAATTGTAAAGAAGGAAGAACCTGGAACAAGTTTGTCGTTAATGATGGATTTGTGTTCCGTGCTAACAAGCTATGCATTCCAGCTAGCTCTCTTCGTCTTTTGTTGTTGTAGGAGGCGCATGGAGGAGGATTAATGGGACACTTTGGCGTGAAGAAGACGGACGACGTACTTGCTACACATTTCTTTTGGCCAAAGATGAGACGGGATGTTGAGCGTTTTGTTGCTCGCTGCACTACATGTCAAAAAGCTAAGTCACGACTCAATCCTCATGGTTTATATATGCCTTTGCCTGTACCTAGTGTTCCTTGGGAGGATATATCTATGGACTTTGTTTTAGGTTTACCTCGAACAAAGAAGGGGAGGGATAGCATATTTGTTGTCGTGGATAGATTCTCAAAAATGGCACACTTTATACCATGTCATAAAAGCGATGATGCTGTTAATGTTGCTGATTTGTTCTTCCGTGAAATTATTCGTTTGCATGGTGTGCCAAATACTATTGTTTCAGATCGTGATACTAAATTTCTTAGCCACTTTTGGAGATGTTTATGGGCTAAGTTGGGGACTAAACTGCTTTTTAGTACTACTTGTCACCCCCAAACTGATGGACAAACTGAAGTAGTCAATAGAACATTGTCTACTATGCTTAGGGCTGTTTTGAAGAATAATAAGAAAATGTGGGAAGAATGCTTGCCTCATATTGAGTTTGCTTATAATCGTTCATTGCATTCTACTACTAAGATGTGCCCTTTTGAAATTGTGTATGGTTTCCTACCTCGTGCACCTATTGATTTGTTGCCTCTTCCATCTTCGGAGAAGGTTAATTTTGATGCTAAACAACGTGCTGAATTGATCTTAAAAATGCATGAGTTAACTAAGGAAAACATTGAGCGTATGAATGCTAAATATAAACTTGCTGGAGATAAGGGTAGAAAACATGTTGTGTTTGCACCTGGAGATCTTGTTTGGTTACATTTGCGTAAGGATAGATTTCCTGATTTGCGCAAATCAAAGCTAATGCCACGTGCTGATGGTCCTTTTAAGGTGTTAGAGAAAATAAATGATAATGCATATAAACTTGAGCTGCCTGCAGATTTTGGGGTTAGTCCCACTTTTAACATTGCAGATTTGAAGCCTTATTTGGGTGAGGGAGATGAGCTTCCGTCGAGGACGACTTCATTTCAAGAAGGGGAGGATGATGAGGACATCAATACCATTGTTACACCCACAGCCCCTGCTGCTATACATGCTGGACCAATTACTAGAGCTCGCGCACGCCAATTAAATTACCAGGTACTTTCGTTTCTTGGTAATGATTCTAATGTTCATGAGAATATGATGCTGCCTAAATTGGATACATTTGTTTTGCTTACAAATAAAGGGCCTAGCTTTGAGAAGGATGAGCATTGGAGCAAGAACAAGCATGGAGATGATGGCATGCGCATGGGGGACAAGAACGGAGTTACAAGTGATGATTTCAGGACATTGAAGCCACCATAATGCGTGCATGAAGCCTTGGACGAAATATGCAAGATGCTACTTCATAACTTTCGTCCAGAGGCTATTCTAGGTGCTGCGTCACCTTATTATTGGGCCAGGCCCATGTAATTTCGAAATACTTGAGTATAGGCTATTTTTAGAGTCCGTATGTGTGGGGAAACAAGAGATAGGGCTGGTTTCGGACCCCTTCCCCAAGGGCCACGAAATTCCCCCCTCTTCCTCCATATATACAGCCCTTAGGGCGTCGTTTAGACTTTGGGTTTTGTTTAGATTAAAAGTTCGCCATAGCTGCAACTTCGCGTACTTCGTTTGTGTTCAACGACCAGACAAAGGCGTCACAGAACCCCACCTTGATCAATAAAGCTTTCATCTTATATTCGCAATATCCAGATTGCAATCTCAGTTTCTTGCTTGTTCTTCGTTTGCTCGCAGGAAACAGACCCTCGTGGTCAGGTTGATCGTGCTCCGGCGTGGTCAATAACCTCTCGGAGTTGGTTTAGCGATTGCTAAGGCGCGACGTCATCGCACGTTCGTAGTCGGATCGTCAAAGTCGACTTCCACCAAAGCGATATCCATCATCTCATCGAAAGACGGGACACCTTTGCCGCTATCAATCTATTTGACACATAAATGGGTATAGATTACTAAGCAGCTGTCCGTCGTTGTCGGAGTCGTCGTCGGAGTGGTTGTCGGAGTCGGTGTGGAACTCCGCCTCCGGCTGTGGAAGCTCGACTCTGTCGACGACGTCAGGGTGCAGAGATAACTCGCCGGCGGTGACGGCAACCTCTGTCTCCATCTTCACGCCATGCTCCGGTGCTTTAGCAGCCCCGGCGTCGCCACTCCCTTCGATGGGGGCTTCGGCGGCATCCTCATACACTGACAGCTTTGAGGACTGAGAGCGGCGTCGAGGATGCAAGCGAAGAGAGAGGATTGTGTGTGTGTGTGTAGCAAGGATGGGGGGTGCGGCCGCTCGGGTGCACCATTAATATGGAGTACTGGGAGAGGCAGGCAGCGGTCAAACCGATGGCTCGCCTCCCGGTGAGCCTGCGCACCGGACTGCTGGCATGCCTATCAAAGTTTCACACAGCTACTCGCACGCCTCCCGATGACACTGCGCAGCGAGCACGCGTCTGTCAATTCACACACCTGCACGCACGCCTCCCCGTTTGCATGTGCGGCGGACTGCTCGCATGCGTCCCGTCAACTCACGCCTGCTCGCACGGCACACGGGTCGCCCGGCGGCACGTATATTGTTTTTCCATTTGGATGATTAATGTTGCCGCTTTATTGCTTAACCGAAGCATGGCACATATCCATTGTTGTTCTAACGCTCACGGTTCGAATAAATAATCCGTTTGGGATATTGGTTCCCAATTATTAATAATCTCCCATCTGTAATTAGATAATGATTACATCAAAACTGGTCTCAAATTTGACAAAAAAGTACAATGCCACTTTGTATTGGTGTCCATATGACAACACGATAAGTTTCATGAACTTCAAATAAGTTTTGGATGTACTAGAATTTAAAAATCAAGATTCTCAATGTTTGAAATTTGTTGCACGGGGAGTAAACATGCACCCAGTGAGACCCATGTGTCTTTGCAATCCATTTAGGTGCACTGTCACGTGTGCATGTAGCTCAAATTTGATATTTGCACATTATACCCATAGAAAATCAATCAATCAATGTAGTAAAACGTCTTAATGATCTCTGTGATTTTTTTGAAATTAAAACGTCCCTCCTTTGGTAACATGTATTTTCACTGCGGGATAATTAATTTAACATGCATCGTGGTTGCGGTGGATTCGCGGTGTGTGTGTGGGTGTGTGCGTCTGGGGGTGGCGGGTAGCTCGCAGTACACTACGAGTTGTGAGCCACCGTGTGGGTTGGCCGTTTTGTTAGGCAGGCCGGTGCCACATCAGAGTCGTGAAATCGTTATTTAAAACATTACACAACCCTTTCATACATAAATGTTTTGGCCACATGCAGTCGATGGTTGTCCTACACGACAGTCGATACTCGCATGTGACGCTTTCTGTGGGCTGCGAGGTCATCGTCCATCACTTTGACGAACAACCGGCAGTGAGGTTAATTTGACCAGCAAGGTAGAATCTTTTTTGTTTGTGTTATGGTGGTATATAGTACACATCGAAGAGGTGGGAGGGGACTAGCATATATACTATACGTACGCATCCGTAAACAAGTACACCTCACTCAGTGTCGGGACTTTTTGGTTTCCGAGGCACGTGCCACATCAAAATTGTGAAATTGGTTATTCAAACATCACACAACACCTTTTTGGGCCACATGCATATCCTAGCTAGGACACTCACGTGTGATGCTTCCATCTGTGGGCCACGAGGCCATCGTCGAAGCATGCATGCATCACTTTGACCTACATCGGGAGAGGTTAATTAATTTCACCATCGATGAGGATTCTTTTGGGTTGTACATATATTACAGCAGGAGCATATAGTATGCGGTGAAGAGGGGGGAAGGGGACCATCATATGTAGTACGCTCGATATAAACCTCGCTCTGTGTGGGTGCATGGTTTACATTTTTTGAGGCATGTGGCACATCAAAGTTGCGCATTTTGGGTATTCAGCATATATATGTTTGGCCCACATGCAAAGTCGTGGTGGTTGTCCTCTCGCACCCACTTAAGCGGTTATTAGCGATATCGATGCTTTCCATCTGTGGGCCCGCTTGGTCCATCACTACTTTTTGCCGGACAACAAGAGAGGTTAATTTTACTTAGGAGGGGATTATTATTTTTGCTCTGGGATGACATGCATGATACAGTTTGAGCACGCACACATGCATGTGTACGCATGAATCCCTCCCATCGAGTCAAAGTGGCTAGTACAACGACACATCATGAACCGATCTCGCTCTGTGTCGGGAGCTAGTGTACGATTTTTTACGCACGCGCTACATAAATGTTGTGTATTCAAACATGCATGCACGCATCACCTCCATACATATGCATGTAGTGGTTGCCTTTGAACGGTACACTCCCTCGCGTGGTTATCGGCGACAAGCCTATATATTCATGGGCCCACGTGGACATCCATGATCACCTTGACCAACAACAAGATAGGTTACCATGGCGGATTCTTCATTTGGTTCATGTTATCATAGTATAGGTCATGGTGATATTCAGACCTTAAGTTTGAGCGCACATACTATGCACGCATGCATGCATGCATGAATCCCAGTCGTTGTCTTGAAGTGTGGTGCATACATATGCATAGTCAACCTAACCCTCACTCAGTGTGGGGATTTCTAGTTCGAAATCACACCGCCACATCAAAGTTGTTCCATTGTTACTCAAAAACACACCTCTCCATACATATGTTTGGGCCACACGCATGCAGTGGTTGTCTTCGAGGACTAGCTACTTGCATGATTATTGGCGAGCTAGCCCATCTCCGGGGTCGCATGGACGACCATCACTTTGACCAACAACAAGAGAGGTTGTACGACCAAGGTGGATTATTCTTGGTCCGTTTTACGATCCATCTTGGTGAGATATATGCCTCTCTGGCCCGCCGACTGAAAGTGTGTGTGTGTGGGGGGGGGGGGGTTGCTACTTCGCACTTCACTAGGTGAACCTCGGTTGGGGGCGCATGAATTCATAGCTTAGGATTCCTTTTGTGGCGACATGAGGGGGGGTGGGAGCTGCTAGCTACTTCGCACTTTGCTAGGTGAACCTCGGTTGGGGGGGAGGGGGCATGCAATCATAGCTTAGGATTCCCTTCATGCCGACACGAGGGGAGCTGCTAGCTACTTCCCACTTTGCTACATGAACCTTGGTTGGGCGGCATGCATTCATAACTTAGGATTCCCTTCGTGTCGACACGAGGGAGGGGTGGCTGCTAGCTACTACGCACTTTGCTAGGGTGAACCTCGGTTGGGGGGGGGGAGGGCATGCATTGATAGCATAGGATTCCCTTCGTGCCGACACGAGGGAGGGGGCTGCTAGCTACTTCGCACTTTGCTAGGTGAACCTCGGTTGGGGGGGGGCATGCATTCATAGCTTAGGATTCCCTTCGTGCCGACACGAGGGAGGGGGGCTGCTAGCTACTTAGCACTTTGCTAGGTGAACCTCGGTTGGGGGGCATGCATTCATAGCTTAGGATTCCCTTCGTGCCGACACGAGGGAGGGGGGCTGCTAGCTACTTCGCACTTTGCTAGGGTGAACCTCGGTTGGGGGGCATGCATTCATAGCTTAGGATTCCCTTCGTGCCGACACGAGGGAGGAGGCTGCTAGCTACTTCACACTTTTCTTGGGTGAACCTCGGTTGGGGGGCATGCATTCATAGCTTAGGATTCCCTTCGTGCTGACATGAGGGAGGGGGCTGCTAGCTACTTCGCACTTTGCTAGGGTGAACCTCGGTTGGGGGGGCATGCATTCATAGCTTAGGATTCCCTTCGTGCCGACACGAGGGAGGGGGCTGCTAGCGACTTCGCACTTTGCGAGGTGAATGAACCTCGGTTGGGGGGGACATGCATTCATAGCTTAGGATTCCCTTCGTGCTGACACGAGGGAGGAGGGGGGCTGCTAGCTACTTCGCACTTTGCTAGGTGAACCTCGGGTGGGGGGGAGGGGGCATGCATTCATAGCTTAGGATTCCCTTCGTGACGACACGATGGGGGGTGGGGGCAAGCAATACCATGCGCTTTGCGAGAGAGGTGCCACATCAAAGTTGAATTTGGTATTTGAAAATCAAACCACCCTTTTGATACATAAATTTGGTTCACATGCAAGTGTGTTCGTGTTCTGACCCTCTCATGCGTCATTTTTCGCCAAATTTATGAACATTATAGACAAGTCGATTGACGCAATAGACACGGTTCACTCAAACTAACCGTGTGCCACGCCGGTGCACCTGTCACGCACACATCCGCACAGTACATTGGGCTCCACGAGGCTCCCCCTCTCAAAAATATTTGCCCGCCTCGAGGGTTTTTCTGTTTCATAACACACGGTTGTTATCTCCGGACCGTGTGCAATGTTTCTTGTTCCCAATCCCGCCTGTATCCCTAGAAAATATATACCCGCCTTGAGGGTTTTTCTGTTTCATAACACACGGTTGTTATCTCCGGACCGTGTGCGATGTTTCTTGTTCCCAATCCTGCCTGCATCCCTAGAAAATATTTGCCCGCCTCGAGGGTTTTTTCTGTTTTATAACACATGGTTGTTATCTCCGGACCGTGTGCGATGCACTATCATCAAAATTTTCAATAGCCCGGCATTTCACTCCCACGATTGACTCCAGCGTAGTAAAATTTTCTGTACCCGCATCATTTCCTCAAACACCCAGCGCCCCCCTCCACACACACACACACACACACACACACACACACACACAAACACACACACCAAAACCTCCTCGGACGTGCACACACACACACCCCTCCCTCGCTCTAAACCCTATCAAGGTCCTCGCTGCTGCTGCCGCCGCCACCGCCGCAAGGCCTCCATTGTCAACATCTGCCGGTTTGCCCGTGCAGCTTACCCACCGATCTCCATACCCAGGCCGCCCTGAGTTTCTTAGATGACGCCTGCCAAACTCCCCCTTTCCCACAGATCCCCGTCCCCATCCCCATCCCCCACTCCAAAGCGTCGCAGCCTAAGCCCGGCTAAGCTACCCGTGGAGCTCGAGGAGCGACTGGCCCAAAAGAGGTGTATAGCAGTCTCTTTGCCCGACGTCGCCGAGGAAGCTGACGACCATTACTGGCAGCAGACACTCAAGCAGCGGGCTAGAGTATGCAGGCATGTCTCGGCCGCCGGCTACGACATCGAGGTCATTGACAGCGACGGCCTGAGGCGGGCTATGTCACAGGTTAAGTGGCCCACCCCCAACCCCACGGGTTCAACCGCCGTCGATCTCATCCATAGCCCCGCCGTTGATCTCCTTTGACTCGTTGTCAACAATTTGCCATTCTACATCGCCATCGAGCCCCTTTTGTCATTTCTGAAGGACACGTTCTGCGACGTTGGCTTGGGATCGACAGCTTCCAAGTCAGACCTCATCGACGGCGACCACGAGGAGGGCACCCTCTCCAGCTCTTCCAAGGGGAAAGAGGCCATCTGCTCTTCCAAGGGGAAAGCGCCCGTCTGCGACATCAGGGAGGGCACCCTACAGCCATGCTCTTCCAAGGGGTAGGAGTATATCTGCGACAACATGGAGCGCATCCAGGGTCCGTGCTCTTCCCACGAGAACGAGCCCATCTGTGACAAGTGAGGAAACCTGTGATTTGTTTTGCCGTGCCTCTTCACAGGGGGAAACCCATGATTTGTTTTGTCGAGTCCCCCTTTTGTAGTGTAGTGAGAATATGTCCAGTTTTAATTGCTATATCTGGTTGTTTGCAGTATGCCTTGTTTATTTCAGTTGTTCACAATGTGATGCTCTATATGTGCAATTATTTACTATGCAGTACATTTCATCAATCCAGTTTTAAACATACCGATAGGAATGCATATATTTGCTTGTTGTTAAGCCTGTTATAACTAGCATATGCCTCTTTTAAAGTTTTTTGATTGTTCGGTTGTTTGTAGTTAGCATATGTCCAGTTTCAAATGCTATCTTTGGTTGTTCGTAGTATGCCTTGTTTATTCCAGTTATTCACAACGTGATGTTCTATATGTGCAAGTATGAACTGTGCAGTTCAATTTCATCCAGTTTCAAGAATACCACTATGAATGACTACATTTGGTTGCTGCATCTTGTAGTTAACACGCCTTTCCATTTTTATTTAACAATAACTAGTGTACTTAGACCGGCACAATACCAGTTTGAATGACTATGCTTGCTTGTTGTTAAATATTAGGCTTGTTGCAGTTAGCACACCTTTCCACTTGGTTTGCTTTACTAGCGTGCTTAAACCTGCACACTGAAGCTATCTTTTGGAGATTATTTTGTCTGCCATGTATACTTTTGGTTGATGTTTAGCCTATTGTGCTTAACATGCTTCTCGATGTACCTACACAGGACAATTTTGGGAACGACTGTTGTTTTCCATCGAGGTTAGTTTCATCCCATGGCTTATATCTACTCACTATTCAGGATATCGGTAGCTGGTACCATATAGGCCGGCGGCTGATAAGGGACTAATCGGTGAATCAGACTTTTAACTGAATATATCTGCAACCCATTTATCATTAGGTTAACTAGGGACATATGTAATATATCTGAGGCTACATAGCAACATGCATTGTACTTAATGTCTAAATATGCAATCCTAGGCTACATAGCAACAAGGAAGAGTGTTACATTAATGTTCTAATGATGTCTAGATATACGTAGAAGAGCAGCAGTAGCAACAACAACAACACAGCCCTGTTTGGATACTCAACTTAGCTAGAGGTTAGAGTTAGTTTCTAGCTCATTACTAACCCTGAACTAACTCCATCCAAAGAGTTGTTTGGATGGCAGGGTTAGATTGACAATAAATGCACTAGGAGAACTAGCTCCAATTAGCACCTCTTGGGTTGGATAGTTTTTTTGGGTGGGTTATAGATGCAACTAGCTCAAACTAGCCCTCATGTTTAGATACACTTTAGGGCTATTTGAGCCCGAACTAGCTCAAACTAATTGTAACCCATGGATACAGCAGCAGTTAATCAGCCGATAATTTGTAAGAATGCACTAAACTCCTTCCGGCCCATAATATAACATGTTAATTCATCTAATATGTGAGTATATTGGATGTTATAAGATACTCCCTCCGTTCCTAAATATTTGTCTTTTTAGAGATTTCAAATGGACTACCACATACGGATGTATATAGACATATTATAAAAGAGTGTTGTACTACATCATTGTGCAATTGTTGTTTAGCTTCTAATATTAACTTGGTGCTTTTAGGTACATATGTCATTGGTAAAGATCCACGCTTCGACCCTTTCTGCGTATGGGGCAATGAGATATCGATGAACCAGCATCAAGTGAGGAAGCTGATAAAGATTGTTAGTAAAATGGGTCCAAAGATGGCACGTAAACTATTTGTTTACACTTTATCCAAGACAATAACGAACTACAGGATGGTAAGTAAGAACTCTGCAGCCTTCTTTTTATTGCCCATAATGAGTTGTGTTAGATGACAATGTCTGAATCTTTTTCCTTTGCAGCGGTTGCCAAAGCAGTTTACTCAAGATTACCTCTCAAACTACATGATTGGTGGGCATGCAAAGGTTTTCATGAAGACCGTGAAGGATGGGCGGTCGGCCATCACAAGGGGTTGGACTAGAGTCGTGCGTGCCTTCTGCATGGAGAAGGGCACAATATGGGCATTCCGCTTCACCTTGTTCAGCAACCAGAATATATTTCGCCTCTTTCTTTACCGTCTTTAATAGTACAAGTATACAACTGTGGTTCATCATTTTTATTTGGTTCTTATGTAATTCTTGAACATATGTACCTATGAATTGAATAATGCATTGGTTGTCTGAACCTGATGGATATGAATAAAGTTGTAGCATACATTCAAATTCAAATTCAAATCCGGTACAATTTGAAATAGAAGCAATTAAATTACGGTGAAATTACGCTCTCCAGGTTGTTACGACACATATGGTTGGTAAAACATAAATGTTTGCGATATACACCATAGTCTGAGACGGTTCACAGAGAGGAAACATGTGCAAGCATGCACACAGTTTCCGTTTGCAAAGCGTGTGCGATGTCAGACAATATCACAAACGGTGCGGGCAAACTAAACGTTTGTGTTAGTTGCCTTATCGTACACGATTCACAACCATGAACAGTTTCTGATGAAGTATGCATCGTAAATGTTGCACCACAGAATAGCGTGTGTGATAGTTGTCGTGTACGATGATGTATGACGGTCCGACGTTTCATAATCCTGTCCGACACTCGTACGAAGATTAGCTAATATTTTCAAGAGTGAACCGTTTGTGATGGGCCGCGCATCATACACGTTCTATAATAGTGAACCGTTGGTGATGGGCCGCGCATCGTAAACGTAGCACCACAGAATACCGACTGCGATGGCAATGCGAGCAGAAACGGGTAGCAGTACTGTAGGGGCCCTATCCCTGACGGTTTCTAGGTCGTGTGGGAAGGACCCCCCCTATCGCCCACACTCACTTGGCGACGGTTCCAAATGCCGTCGTGGAAAGGGGTTAAAACCGTTTGTATAGCACCGACGCGTACCTGTGTTAAGCAATAATACTTCAAGCATACTAATAAAGCAATCATGTCTTCTCAAAATAACATGGCCAAAGAAAGTTATCCCTACAAAATCATATAGCCTGGCTATGCTCCATCTTCCCCACACAAAGTATTTCATCATGCACAACCCCGATGACAAGCCAAGTAATTGTTTTATACTTTTATCGTTCTCAAGCCTTTTCAACTTTCACGCAATACATGAGCATGAGCCATGGATATAACACTATAGGTGGAATAGAATTTGATGGTGGAGGTTGTGTGGAGAAGACAAAAAGGAGAAAGTCTCACATCGACGCGGCTAATCAACGGACTATGGAGATGCCCATCAATTGATGTCAATGCGAGGAGTAGGGATTGCCATGCAACGGATGCACTAGAGCTATAAGTGTATGAAAGCTCAAACTAAAACTAAGTGGGTGTGCATCCAACTTGCTTGCTCATGAAGACCTCGGGCATTTGAGGAAGCCCATCATCGGAATATACTAGCCAAGTTCTATAATGAAAATTCCCACTAGTATATGAATGTGATAACTCAAGAGACTCTCTATTTGAAGAACATGGTGCTACTCTGAAGCACAAGTGTGGTAAAAGGATAGTAGCATTGCCCCTTCTCTCTTTTTCTCTCATTTTTTTTGGGCCCTCTTTTTTATTTTATTTTTGTTCGGAATCTCATCCCGGCTTGTGGGGGAATCATAGTCTCCATCATCCTTTCCTCACTGGGACAACGCTCTAATAATGATGATCATCACACTTTTATTTACTTACAAGTCAATATTACAACTCGATATCTAGAACAATATGGCTCTATATGAATGCCTCTGGCAGTGAACCAGGATGTGCAATGATCTAGCATAGCAAAGATATCAAAAAACGGACAAGGCATGCAAATATCATGCTAGCTATCTTACGATCATGGAAAGCAATATGACAATGAATTCTCAAGTCATGTATATGATGATGATGGAAGTTGAATGGCAATATACCTCGGAATGGCTATGGAAATGCCATGATAGGTAGGTATGGTGGCTGTTTTGAGGAACATATAAGGAGGCTTATGTGTGACAGAGTGTATCATATCACAAGGTTTGGATGCACCGGCGAAGTTTGCACCAACTCTCGAGGTGAGAAAGGGCAATGCACGGTACCGAAGAGGCTAGCAATGATGGAAGGGTGAGAGTGCTATAATCCATGGACTCAACATTAGTCAGAAAGAACTCACATACTTATTGCAAAAATTTATTAGCTATCGAAAAAAGTACTACACGCATGCTCCTAGGGGATAGATTGGTAGAAAAAGACCACCGCTCATCCTTGACCGCCACTCATAAGGAAGACAATCAAAAATACATCATGCTCCGACTTCATCAGATAACGGTTCGCCATACGTGCATGCTTTGGAAATCACAAACCTTAACACAAGTATTTCTACCAATCCACAATTACTCACTAGCATGACTCTAATATCACCATCTTTATATCGCAAAACTATTGCAAGGAATCAAACATATCATATTCAGTGATCTACAAGTTTTATGTAGGATTTTATGACTAACCATGTGAATGAGAAATTCCTGTTGACTCACTAAATAGATAGTATAAGTGAAGCAAGAGAGTTTAATTCTTTCTACAAAAGATATGCCCACGCTCTAATAAATATAAGTGAAACAAAAGAGCATTCTACAAATGGCGGTTTTCTATGTGAAGAGAAACAGGCAATCCAAATTTCAAATGATATAAGTGAAGCACATGAAGCATTCTATAAAGCCATACTCAAAATATATAAGTGAAATGCAAAGAGCATTCTATAAATTAACAACGGACTATCTCATACCAGCACGGTGCATTACTAAAATAAAAAAAGCACACAACGCTCCAAGATATACGCATATCATGTGACGAATAAAAATATAGCTCCAAGTAAAATTACTGATGATCATTAGAAGAAAGAGGGGATGCCTTCCGGGGCATCCCCAAGCTAAGTTGCCTGGGAGTCCTTGAATATTACCTTGGGGTGCCTCGGGCATCCCCAAGCTTAGGCTCTTGCCACTCCTTATTCCTTCATCCATCATGATCTCACCCAAAACATGAAAATTTCAATCACACAAAACTTAACAAAACCCTCGTGAGATCCGTTAGTATAATAAAACAAATCACCACTATAAGTGCTGTTGCAAACTCATTCATATTTTATTTTTGCATTTTAGCTACTGTATTATAACTTCTCCATGGATTAAACAACTGATAAAATCGATAGTTTCATCAAAACTAGCAAAACAATGCATCAAAAACAGAATCTATCTTAAACAGGACAGTCTATAGCAATCTGAACATCTACCATAGTTCTGTAACTCCAAAAATTCTGAATAATTAGGACAAAATAAACAATTTGTATAGAAGTACCGTGCAAAAAGTTTCAGAAACATTCAACATTCCAGTAAAAAATGAAAATTCACACACTACAGCCAAAGTTTTTGTTTTTGCACTACACAAACCAAACAATCAATCTAATCATCCTAAAGGCAAATCTTGGCACATTATTTTTATAATACAATGGATTTATACAAGGGGATAATTATTTTTGTTGAAAAGTTTATGTAATCAAGGTTCACAAAGTTTCCATGGGCATGAACAAAGTTCAAGGAGCTCCCCCACATTAACGGTGCTCGTCTTTCTTACTTTCACTTTTCTTTTTGAAAACGTTTTAGGTTCTCCACGTTAGTTTTTTGTTTTTAAACATTATAAAAGCACTCAACAGAAATAAATGACTCTCTAAAACTTCCGGGTTGTTTCCCTGGCAGTGCTTTCTTTAAAGCCATTAAGCTAGGCATATAGTGCTCAAGTAATGGATCCACCCGGATCCCAAGGTATATCAAAGCCAATTTTAATTAACAATGATTTGTGATTTAGTAGTGAGCACAAAGTAACATATATCAAGTAAAAACGAAGTATAACTCTCTTCCTATGCATAGGAATGTCATAAAAGAACAATTCATGCACATCAAGTAAAGGCCAATGCATAGTATAAACAGTTTCTTGCAATTTTATCGTATTGGAAACATATAGAGGCGGAGATGTAGTTCCTCTCTCATAACCATTGCAAGTAGGAGCAGCAAGCACATGCATATTATATTTATCAAAATCATCATGTGCAATAGTAAGACGCAACCCATCAATATAATCCTTAATAAGTGCAAACTTCTCCGATATAGTGTAGTTGGGGGATTTCAAAAAGATAACAAGACTATCATGCGAGGATGCAATAGTAACAATTTCATTCTTAACATAAGGAACTATAGCAAGTTCATCTCCATAAGCATAATTCATATTGGCATCTTGGCCACAAGCATAGCAAGCATCAAGTTCATCAAAAAGGGATATTTCAAATGAATCAAAGGGATCATAGCAATTATCATAGCAATCATCCTTCGGTAAGCACGAAGGGAAATTAAACAATGTATGAGTTGAAGAGTTACTCTCATTAGAAGGTGGGCACGGGTGGCTAATCCGCTCTTCCTCCTTTTGCTCTTCGCTCTCCTCATCATCTTTTTCATCTAATGAGCTCACGGTGTCATCAATTTCTTCTTCCATAGTTTCCTGCAAAGTATTAGTCTCTTCTTGGAAAGTGGAGACTTTCTCAATAAACGCATCAATATCGGCATTGTATTCAGAATTCTCATAGCAATATTTAGGTATAGAAAAATTTTCAGGCCTATAAACATCATCATCAAAAGCTTCATACTTTTAAACAAACAATCAATTCCATAAGCACCCTTAAAAGCAACGAATTCTTCTATTCGTTCCACATCATAGTAATCATATCTACCATTAGCTTAAGAAGCCAAGGTTTCATTATCATTAAATCTACAAGAAAAGGGAAGGTGTCGAGCCTTCATCCTAGAGCAACAAGTATATCATATCTCAAGCATAAATTCCGAGCATACCAATGCAACATATGAATTTGATCCCATAATAGTTTCCCTTTTTGAGTCAAGCGATAATCCCTAAAGTATTCACGCTGATCCAACGTGTCTCCCATTATATAAGTGAATGGGGTTTTCTCAGGATTATTAGTAGTGCACAATATCTTTCACATAATGAGCATCGAGGTTTTAGGAGGTTCCCCATCCCCATGAGTAGCAAGTAAACCTAATTTTTTTGTTATTTCGTGTTTCATATCGATAACTAAAGATAGAGAACAACTTAGAACAGCAAACAAAATCTACTTAGTGATAAAGCAAACAAGCACACACGAGAATATTCACCCCACGCTATTGCTCCCCGGCAACGGCGCCAGAAAAAGGTCTTGATAACCCGTAAGTATAGGAGATCAATTGTAGCCTTTCTTGATAAGTAAGCGTGTCGAACCCAACGAGGAGCTAAAGGTAGAACAAATATTCCCTCAAGTTCTATCGACCACCGATACAACTCTACGCACACTTAACGTTCGCTTTACCTAGAACAAGTATGAAACTAGAAGTACTTTGTAGGTGTGATAGGATAGGTTTGCAAAATAATAAAGAGCACGCAAATAAAATCTAGGGGCTGTTTAGATAAAGACACAACTAAGTTAGTTTTAGTAGAGAGCTTTTTGTCACAAGAAAGTTATTTGTCCCTAGGCAATCGATAACTAGATTGATAATCATTATTGCAATTTTATATGAGGGAGAGGCATAAGCTAATATACTTTGCCTTCTTGGATCATATGCACTTATGATGGGAACTCTAGCAAACATCCGTAACTACTAAAGATCATTAAGGTAAAACCCAACCATAGCATTAAACTATCAAGTCCTCTTTACTCCCATACGCAAACAACCCCCTTACTTGGGTTTAAGCTTCTGTCACTCTAGCAACCCACCATAAGCGAATCATGAACATATTGCAAACCCTACAGTTGGGATCCCTCACGCTTGCGCGACACGGAGAGAACCATAGGACAGCACCAATAATAAAACATGCAACTCAAACCAATCACGATCATTAATCAACCCATAGGACAAAACGGATCTACTCAAACCTCAAAGAATAGCCATACATCATTGGGAAATAATATATAGATTTGAGCACCATGTTTAAGTAGAGATTACAAAGGGGAGAAGAGGTGTTACACCACTACATAGAGGGGGAGAGAGTTGGTGATGACGGCAGCGAAGTTGTTGGTGTAGATCGTCGTCACGATGATGGCCCCGGCAGCGTTCCGGCGCCACCGGGAGAGAGGGGAAAAGAGCCCCCCTCCTTCTTCTTCTTCTTCCTCCAACTCCCCCCTAGATGGGAGAAGGGTTTCCGCACTGGTCCATGGCCTCCATGGCGGCGGAGGGGCGGGAGCCCCTCTGAGATTGGATCTCTCTCTTTCTTTGTTTCCTTCTGTTTCTGCTCTCCCAGATTCTGGCCTTTCACCGTTTCTTAAATTCCCGAAGATCCGTAACTCCGATTGGGCTAAAATTTTAACACGATTTTAATCTGGATATTAGATTTCCTACACCACAAGAAGGGCACCAACTGCTTTATGGGGTGGCCACAAGGGCCCAGGGCGTGCCCTACCCCTTGGGGCGCGCCCCCTGCCTTATGGCCCCCTCAGGCATCATCTCGCGTTGATTCCAGTTCCCAAAATTCACATATATTCCAAAAAAATCTCCGTAAGTTTTTATTGTGTTTGGACTCCGTTTGATATGAATTTTCTACAAAACAAAAAATGCAACAAACAGGAACTGGCACTCGGCACTGGATAAATATGTTAGTCCCAAAAATAGTATAAAAAGTTGCCAAAAGTATATGAAAGTTGTAGCATATTGGCATGAAACAATAAAAAATTATAGATACGACAGAGACGTATCAAAGAACAGGGTGGAGATGATTCTGAACATGAGATGCAATACATGGCTGCTGAAGACGGTGACAAGTACGAAAGTTTGGTTGCTCAATGTGTTTTGAGTGTGCAGGTCACACAAGCTTAGCAAAATCAGAGGCACAATTTGTTCCATACGAAGGGAGTTGTGAAGGAATGTTCTGTTCGCGTAATCATAGATAGAGGGAGCTGCAACAACTTGGCTAGTATGGAGATGGTGGAGAAGTTGTCTCTCACCATGAGACCACATCCGCATCCTTACTACATCCAATGGTTCAACATCAGTGGCAAGATTAAGTAATGTTCATGTGCATTTTAGTATCACTACATATGCTGATTATGTTGATTGTGATGTGGTACCCATGCAAGCATGTCCCTTATTACTTGGTAGACCATGGCAATTTGATAAAAATTATGTACACTTGGTAGAAACAATCAGTATACTCTTGTTCATAAGGATAAACATATTACTTTGCTTCCTAGGTCTCCTGATTCTATTTTGAAAGATGATATTCATAGAGCTAGTAAAGCAAAATAAGAGTGAAAATCAGATTGTGGCAAAAGAATTTGAGCAACTGATGAGGACATCAATACCATTGTTACACCCACAACCCCTACTGTTACATATAATGGACCAATTACTAGAGCTCGCGCACGCCAATTAAATTACCAGGTACTTTCGTTTCTTGGTAATGATTCTAATGTTCATGAGAATATGATGCTGCCTAAATTGGATACTTTTGTTTTGCTTACAAATGAAGGGCCTGGCTTGGAGAAGGATGAACATTGGAGCAAGAACAAGCATGGAGTTGATGGCATGCGCAAGGGGAACAAGAATGGAGTTACCAGTGATGATTTCAGGACTTTGAAGTCACCATAAGGAGTGAATGAAGCCTTGGACGAAATATACAAGATGCCACTTCATAAATTTCGTCCAGAGGCTATTCTAGGTGCTGCGTCACCTTATTATTGGGCCAGGCCCATGTAATTTCGAAATACTTGAGTATAGGCTGTTTTTAGAGTCCGTATGTGTGGGGAAACAAGAGATAGGGTTGGTTTCGGACCCCTTCCCCAAGGGCCAGGAAATTCCCCCTCTTCCTCCATATATACAGCCCTTAGGGCGTCGTTTAGACTTTGGGTTTTGTTTAGATTAAAAGTTCGCCATAGCTGCAACTTCGCGTACTTCGTTTGTGTTCAACGACCAGACAAAGGCGTCACAGAACCCCACCTTGATCAATAAAGCTTTCATCTTATATTCGCAATATCCAGATTGCAATCTCAGTTTCTTGCTTGTTCTTCGTTTGCTCGCAGGAAACATACCCTCGTGGTCAGGTTGATCGTGCTCCGACGTGGTCAATAACCTCTCGGAGTTGGTTTAGCGATTGCTAAGGCGCGACGTCATCGCACGTTCGTAGTCGGATCGTCAAAGTCGACTTCCACCAAAGCGATATCGATTATCTCATCGAAAGACGGGACACCTTTGCCTCTATCAAGTGGTATCAGATTTCCAGGTTGCTCGGTGAGATTTTACAGTTTTTCGTAGTTTAGATCGAGTCTGTTCTCCATACCTACAATCCACGAAAAAGCCACAAAAAAATTAGGGTTAGTTCAGTATATCCGAACCAATCTGAGCCTTTGCATAATCTTTTTAGGGTTTTTGCTTTGTTGAATTTGCGGTTGCATCGTCGTGTGAAGTTGCTGGTCTTAGAGTCTAGTCTTTTAGAGTTTCGAGTTCTGGTCATAAGTTGTCATGCCGCCGCCGTACCATCATCATCGCCTTGCCATCTACCACTATTGCTTATCCACCACCGCTCTGAATCCGTATCCATATACCACCACCAATCCGTATCCATATACCACCACCGATCCGTATCCATATACCACCACCGCTACCATATACCAGCACCGCTGCCATATCCTACCACCATATATCCACCACCAATCCGAGTTCTTTTCATATTCGGTTTGTTTTAGAGATCCATCTATTTTCCGTTTCGTGTTTCCTTGCCTGAGTAGGTCTCGAAAAAAAAAGGAGTCCGGAGACCCCCGGGCAGTTTTTAGGCCAAAATTTCAGCAACCAAAAATATTTTTCCCTATCCTATTTTTAGGTCCCGGGGAGTGTTTTGAGACACTCGCCATCATAGTGATTTTTTGTCGCACTTTTTCGTCGTCGCTGCCCTGATTTCCGAAAAAATAGTCAAAAAAATTTTGTGCCCATCCTGTCAGTTTGACCTGGGAAGAGTTTTGAGACACTCGCCATTATAGTGATTTTTCGCAAAAAAAAAGAGGAGTGCAAAAAAAAGAGAGCGAAAAAAAGAGAAAAAAATCCAGAGTGTGCTTTTCCCTTGTTTACGTGCAGCGCCGTGATTTTGTTAGTGTTCTAGGCTCGCGTCTCTAGCATGGTCTAGCCTAGGACCAACACAGTACCGTCGTTGAGCGTTTATTCAACTTTGCATCTCTGAATTGATTATTGCTGACCCTTTTTGCTACCATATTATAAGCCTTCCCAGCTCCACATACATCTACATCGTGCGTTTGACTCTCCCTGGTAATCGCTCTATCCAAGCTTTGAGAGTTTTGACTACAACGGTTGCCGATCACCACCTGCTGCTGGGTAAGAACTGGTAAGAATTTGAGATTCGCTTGAAGGTTTTGTGACACACCACCATCACCACCACTTCCTAGTAGTCTGCAGGATCATATTCTTTTGTGTTTCTATTGCTGCTAACTATGGCAGGATCACAAGCCGATGAGACTGATTGGGAGAACATGACGAACAAGGAGTTGCATGATAAATTTCAGCAAATGATGAGTGGCCAGGTGGGAGATGTGCTAAACAGATTTGAAGAGGCTATGGAGAAGATAGATGCCGTGGAGAAGTCGTTCGAGACAAAGCTGGATAACAAGTTTACTGAATTACTCAAGCGTCTTCCCCAACCACCACCGGCTGCATATGTCGCACCTCTACAACAACAACAACCACATCTCCAACACCGCCTTCCAAATCAAGTGGGACGAGCACAGCCCGTTCCAATTGAGACTGGTCAAAATTCGGGTGCCGCTGCACCTACTGTTGATGCTTCTTTGGCTCCTGCTACTGCGGCGGCTGAGGAGGATGACGATTATGCGGACGATTATGAGGATGAGGTTGATCAAAATCAGAACTACGTGCAGCCACCAGCACCACCACCAGCAGGTCGACCTCAGGTATATATTCGCAACGGTAGGCCGGCACCACCACCTCAGGTACGAGATCATGACCATCTCCCTAAACTGAAATTGAATATTCCACCATTTGAGGGTAGATATGTTCCTGATATATATCTTACTTGGGAGTTAGAAACTGAACAACGATTTACATGTTTACAATATCCTGAGGAGAGACGTGTTCCTGCTGCTGTTTGTGCTTTCACTAGCTTTGCATGTGTTTGGTGGTCTGAACATTGTAGATTATATCCTGTTCCAGCTACTTGGGCTGCTTTCAAAACTGCTATGCGTACTCGTTGGGTTCCACCATATTATCAACGTGAATTACTTCAAAAATTGCAGCGCTTAAGACAAGGGAAAAATTATGTAGAAGAATATTATCAGGAATTACAAACTGGCATGATTAGATGTGGTATTGTTGAGGAGAATGAAGCTATGCTTGCACGTTTTATGGGTGGATTAAATAAAGAAATTCAGACCATTCTAGAGTATAAGGATTATAATAATATCACTCGTTTATTCCATCTTGCTTGTAAAGCTGAACGTGAAGTGTAGGATCGACAACCATTGGCGCGAACTAACTTTTCTGCAGGTCGACCTTCATCATGGACACCGCGTGCATCTTCTACTTCCACTGCACCAGCACCTCCATCAGGTTCCACCTCCAGCCGTGATACAAGAAAGCAGGCACAACCACCACTATCTGCCAAGAGTGCACCTGTCGGGCCTGCACAGAGCTCTTCTTCTTCCATGGCATCGACAGGCCACACAAGTGATATTATTTGTCGTCGTGGTAAGGGAAGAGGACATTATGCGAGAGAATGCAAATCTCAGCATGTAATGATTGCTACTGCGGATGGTGGGTATGAGTCCGCTAGTGACTATGATGAGGAGACTTTGGCTCTTATTACACGTGAAGAACATGGTGGAGACGATTCTGAAAATGAGACGCAATACATGGCTCCTGAAGACGCTGACAGGTATGAATGTTTAGTTTCTCAACGTGTTTTGAGTGTGCAGGTCACACAAGCAGAGCAAAATCAGAGGCATAATTTGTTCCATACAAAGGGAGTTGTTAAGGAACGTTCTGTTCGCATCATCATAGATGGAGGGAGTTGTAACAACTTGGCTAGCATGGAGATGGTGGAGAAACTATCTCTCACCACAAGACCACATCCACGTCCTTACTACATCCAATGGTTCAACAACAGCGGCAAGATTAAGGTAACACGTACTGTTCGTGTGCAATTTAGTATCTCTACATATGCTGATTATGTTGATTGTGATGTGGTACCCATGCAAGCATGTTCCTTATTACTTGGTAGACCATGGCAATTTGATAAAAATTCTGTACACCATGGTAGAAACAATCAATATACTCTTGTTCATAAGGATAAAAATATTACTTTGCTTCCTATGACTCCTGATTCCATTTTGAAAGATGACATTAATAGAGCTAATAAAGCAAAACAGGAGAAAAATAAGAGTGAAAATCAGATTGTGGCAAAAGAATTTGAGCAACAAATGAAACCTAATAATAAACCATCTAGTGTTGTTTCTGAAATTAAATTGAAAAGTGCGTGTTTACTTGCCATAAAGTCTGATATTGATGAGCTAGATTTCAGCAAATCTGTTTGCTATGCTTTTGTGTGCAAAGAGGCATTATTTTCATTCGAGGACGTGCCTTCCTCTTTGCCCCCTGCTGTCACTAACATTTTGCAGGAGTTCGCTGACGTCTTCCCACAAGACGTGCCACCGGGATTACCACCTATTCGAGGGATTCAGCATCAAATTAACTTAATTCCCGGTGCATCGCTACCCAACCGTGCACCATACCGTACCAATCCAGAGGAGACGAAGGAGATTATGCGTCAAGTACAGGAGCTGCTCGACAAAGGTTATATACGCGAATCTCTTAGTCCTTGTGTTGTTCCTATTATACTTGTGCCTAAAAAGGATGGTACATCGCATATGTGTGTTGATTGTAGAGGCATTAATAACATTACTATTCATTATCGTCATCCAATTCCTAGGCTAGATGATATGCTTGATGAATTGAGTGGCTCTACAATATTTTCCAAAGTTGATTTGCATAGTGGATACCATCAAATTCGTATGAAACTGGGAGATGAATGGAAAACAGCATTTAAAACTAAGTTTGGTTTATATGAGTGGTTAGTCATGCCTTTTGGGTTAACTAATGCACCTAGTACTTTCATGAGACTAATGAACAAAGTTTTACGTGCTTTTATTAGACGATTTGTGGTAGTCTATTTTGATGATATACTGATTTATAGCAAATCTTTGGAAGAACATTTGGAAAATTTACGTGCTGTTTTTATTGCTCTACGTGATGCATGTTTGTTTGGTAACCTTGGGAAGTGCACCTTTTGCACTGACCGAGTATCTTTTCTTGGCTATGTTGTTACTCCACAGGGAATTGAAGTTGATAAAGCCAAGATTGAAGCTGTTGAGAGTTGGCCGCAGCCCAAAACGGTCACACAAGTGAGGAGTTTCCTTGGCCTCGCTGGTTTCTATAGGCGTTTTGTGAGAGATTTCAGCACCATTGCTACACCTCTCAATGAGCTTACAAAGAAGGATGTGCCTTTTGTTTGGGGTACCGCATAGGAAGAAGCCTTCACGGTATTGAAAGATAAGTTGACACATGCTCCTTTAGTCCAACTTCCTGATTTTAATAAGACTTTTGAGCTTGAATGTGATGCTAGTGGAATTGGATTAGGAGGTGTGTTATTACAAGATGGTAAACCTGTTGCATACTTTTCTGAAAAATTGAGTGGGCCTAGTCTGAATTATTCTACTTATGATAAAGAACTATATGCTCTTGTTCGGACTTTAGAAACATGGCAACATTATTTATGGCCCAAAGAATTTGTTATACATTCTGATCATGAATCTTTGAAACATATTAAAAGTCAAGCTAAACTGAATCGTAGACATGCTAAATGGGTTGAATTCATTGAAACTTTCCCTTATGTCATTAAACACAAGAAGGGTAAAGAAAATGTTATTGCTGATGCATTGTCTCGTCGCTATACTATGCTGTCACAACTTGACTTCAAAATATTTGGTTTGGAGATCATCAAAGATCAATATGTGCATGATGCTGATTTTAAAGATGTTTTGCAGAATTGTAAAGAAGGAAGAACCTGGAACAAGTTTGTCGTTAATGATGGATTTGTGTTCCGTGCTAACAAGCTATGCATTCCAACTAGCTCTCTTCGTCTTTTGTTGCAGGAGGCGCATGGAGGAGGATTAATGGGACACTTTGGCATGAAGAAGACGGAGGACGTACTTGCTACACATTTCTTTTGGCCAAAGATGAGACGGGATGTTGAGCGTTTTGTTGCTCGCTGCACTACATGTCAAAAAGCTAAGTCACAACTCAATCCTCATGGTTTATATATGCCTTTGCATGTACCTAGTGTTCCTTGGGAGGATAAATCTATGGACTTTGTTTTAGGTTTACCTCGAACAAAGAAGGGGAGGGATAGCATATTTGTTGTCGTGGATAGATTCTCAAAAATGGCACACTTTATACCATGTCATAAAAGCGATGATGCTGTTAATGTTGCTGATTTGTTCTTCCGTGAAATTATTCGTTTGCATGGTGTGCCAAATACTATTGTTTCAGATCATGATACTAAATTTCTTAGCCACTTTTGGAGATGTTTATGGGCTAAGTTGGGGACTAAACTGCTTTTTAGTACTACTTGTCACCCCCAAACAGATGGACAAACTGAAGTAGTCAATAGAACATTGTCTACTATGCTTAGGGTTGTTTTGAAGAATAATAAGAAAATGTGGGAAGAATGCTTGCCTCATATTGAATTTGCTTATAATCGTTCATTGCATTCTACTACTAAGATGTGCCCTTTTGAAATTGTGTATGGTTTCCTACCTCATGCACCAATTGATTTGTTGCCTCTTCCATCTTCGGAGAAGGTTAATTTTGATGCTAAAGAACGTGCTGAATTGATTTTAAAAATGCATGAGTTAACTAAGGACAACATTGAGCGTATGAATGCTAAATACAAACTTGTTGGAGATAAGGGTAGAAAACATGTTGTGTTTGCACCGGGAGATCTTGTTTGGTTACATTTGCGTAAGGATAGATTTCCTAATTCGCGCAAATCAAAGCTAATGCCACGTGTTGATGGTCCTTTTAAGGTGTTAGAGAAAATAAATGATAATGCATCTAAACTTGAGCTACCTGCAGATTTTGGGGTTAGTCCCACTTTTAACATTGCAGATTTGAAGCCTTATTTGGGTGAGGAAGATGAGCTTCCGTCGAGGACGACTTCATTTCAAGAAGGGGAGGATGATGAGGACATCAATACCATTGTTACACCCACAACCCCTACTGTTACATATAATGGACCAATTACTAGAGCTCGCGCACGCCAATTAAATTACCAGGTACTTTTGTTTCTTGGTAATGATTCTAATGTTCATGAGAATATGATGCTGCCTAAATTGGATACTTTTGTTTTGCTTACAAATGAAGGTCCTGGCTTGGAGAAGGATGAACATTGGAGCAAGAACAAGCATGGAGTTGATGGCATGCGGAAGGGGAACAAGAACGGAGTTACCAGTGATGATTTCAGGACTTTGAAGCCACCATAAGGAGTGAATGAAGCCTTGGACGAAATATACAAGATGCCACTTCATAAATTTCGTCCAGAGGCTATTGTAGGTGCTGCGTCACCTTATTATTGGGCCAGGCCCATGTAATTTCGAAATACTTGAGTATAGGCTGTTTTTAGAGTCCGTATGTGTGGGGAAACAAGAGATAGGTTTGGTTTCGGACCCCTTCCCCAAGGGCCACGAAATTCCCCCCTCTTCCTCCATATATACAGCCCTTAGGGCGTCGTTTAGACTTTGGGTTTTGTTTAGATTAAAAGTTCGCCATAGCTGCAACTTCGCGTACTTTGTTTGTGTTCAACGACCAGACAAAGGCGTCACAGAACCCCACCTTGATCAATAAAGCTTTCATCTTATATTCGCAATATCCAGATTGCAATCTCAGTTTCTTGCTTGTTCTTCGTTTGCTCGCAGGAAACAGACCCTCGTGGTCAGGTTGATCGTGCTCCGGCGTGGTCAATAACCTCTCGGAGTTGGTTTAGCGATTGCTAAGGCGCGACGTCATCGCACGTTCGTAGTCGGATCGTCAAAGTCGACTTCCACCAAAGCGATATCCATTATCTCATCGAAAGACGGGACACCTTTGCCTCTATCAGCAACAATTGAAGCCTAATAACAAACCATCTAGTATTGTTTATGAAACTAATTTAAAAGTCGATGTTTACTTGCCACCAAATCTGATATTAATCATCTAGATTTTAGCAAATCTGTTTGCTATCCTTTGGTGTGCAAAGAGGCATTAATTTCATTCGAGGACGTGCCTTCCTCTTTGCCTCCTGCTGTCACTAACATTTTGCAAGAGTTCGTTGACGTCTTTCCACAAGACGTGCCACTAGGATTACCACCTATTCGAGGGATTGAGCATCAAATTGACTTAATTCCAGGTGCATCGCTACCCAACCGTGCACCATACCAACCAATTGAGAGGAGACGAAGGAGATTATGCGTCAAGTACAGGAGCTACTCGGTAAAGGTTATATACGTGAATCCCTTAGTCCTTGTGATGTTCCTATTATACTAGTGCTAAAAAAGGATGGTACATCGCGTATGTGTGTTGATTATAGAGGCATTAATAATATCACTATTCGTTATCGTCATCCTATTCCTAGGCTAGATGATATGCTTGATGAATTGAGTGGCTCCACAGGTACAGTGAGGTTGCTATACAAACGGTTTTTAAACCCTTTCCGCAGCGAAATTTTGAACCGTCGCCAACTATGTGTGTGCGATAGGGGGTGGTCCTTCCCACATGACCCGGAAACCGTCGGGGATAGGGAGCTTTGATGCATATAGTTATCCCTATAATTTTTTTTCTGATATCTCGAATATCCCAAACGCTTCATCCTTGCAACTCGTTTGTGCTCGCATTGTCATCAAAGTCGGTATTCTGTGGTGCTACGTTTACGATGCGCGACCCATCACAAATAGTTCATGATTATAGAACATGTGTGATAAGCAGACAGTCACACACATTTACTTTTCCTCGGCTGTATGCAATTTGATGTAAGAGCGCATACAGTTGTCCCTATAAAACTGTATACCCTGCTTGAATGCATCCCACACGATTCATCCGTCGTACCCGCTTCGGATGAAGACCTATGGCACGCGTTCTTCTATGACCAAATGTTTGCGATGCGCACAACATCATAAACAATCCATGATTGCCAAGCGTATGTGATAAGGTGACTTTCGCAAACATTTAATAAGAAGGAACTATGTGCGATGCTATTTTTAATCGCACACATTTTTTCTTGGTTGATCATGTGTGCAATAGAGATTGATCGCACACGTAGTGGATCCAGAAACGTGTCTGATCTCCATGTCTATCACAGACGTTTTGCTTTCGCAAACCGTGTGCTGTGTAATCCCTAATTTGTCCCTAATTTAAAAATCCCATATTTTAAATTTGAAAGTAGGCAATCACTTATTTCATATCGAATCATGTTTATTACAAATATAGGTTCAACCACGAATGCATAATTCGATGCACAGGTATATATACTGAAGAACTACAAAAGGACCAAGTAAAGAATGATGAACCACAGTTATACTAAAGACTGTAAAGAGAGAGGCAAAAGACATTCTGGTTGCTGGAGAAGGTGAAGCGGAATGCCCATATTGTGCCCTCCTCCATGCGTAATGCGCGCATGACTCTAGGCCAACCCCTTGTGATGGTTGCTCGTCCATCCTTCCTTGTCTTCATTAGGACTTCTCGATGCTCATTGTAGTCAGGATCAAATACTTTAACCTTCATTGTGTGTCCACCAATCATGCACTTTGCAAGGTAATCTTGAGTAAACTACTTCGGGAACCACTGCGAACGAAAAAGATTCAGACATTGTTGTCTAACAACTCATTATGGGCAGTAAAAGGAGAACGCTGCAGAGTTTGTAGTTACCATCCTACAGCTCACTGTTGTGTTGGATAGAGCGTAAATAAATAATTTTCTTGCCACCGTACATATCTTTTTGCTAATAATCCTTATCAGTTTCCTCACTTGATGCTTGTTCATGAATATCTCATTGCCCCATAGGCAAAAAGGGTCGATGCATGGATCTTTGCCAAGGGCATATGTACCTACAAGCAACAAGTCAATATTAGAAGCTAACAAGTGTCCAGGTCTGGATCTATATGCACTACATTATGGAACGACGGGGGGAGGACAAGCTGAGGGATGAAACTAACCTCAGCGGAAAATGCTGGCCACTCCCTTTGTTGTCCTGCATAAGTAGTGGAAAGGCATGATAAGTACAACAACCTTAACATCAAACAAATATACCAAAGGTAAATAACATCATCTCCAAATGATAGCTTGAATGTGTTGGTTTCAGCATGCCGTTAAAGCAGATATAAAAAGGAAGGGAATGTTACCTACAACAAGCTTAACAGGCATCAAATATTGCAATTCAAACTGGTATTGTTGAAAATGAATAGAACATAGGTCATGCTTAAACATCACACTAGATAAATGTGTAAAACTGAAATAAAGGGCATGTGTTACCTACACCAGGCATAACTGGAACCAAATATAGCCGTTCAAACTGGTATTGATGAAATCGTGCGGCATAGTTCTGACTTGCACAAAATGAACATCACATTGTGAATGACTGACATAAACAAGGCATAAATGATCAGTATAACAACCAAATATAGCCATTGAAAACTGGACATAGTCTCACTTCAACCAACCTAACAAGCAAATACAGATAAACATGGCATATGCTTGAAAACTGGACAAATGCTCACTTTACCCAACCTAACAAGCAAATACAGATAAACAAGGCATCTTCTTGAAAACTGGACAAATGCTCACTGCAACCAACCAACCAAATACAAATAAACAAGGCATCTACTCGATAACTGGACAAATGCTCACTTCTACCAACCTAACAACCAAATACAGAAAAACAAGGCATTGATGACCCACAAGTATAGGGGATCAATCGTAGTCCTTTCGATAAGTAAGAGTGTCGAACCCAAGGAGGAGCAGAAGGAAATGACAAGTGGTTTTCAGCAAGGTAATTTCTGCAAGCACTGAAATTGTCGGTAACAAATAGTTTGATAGCAAGATAATTTGTAACGAGCAAGTAACGGTAATGGTAAATAATATGCAGCAAGGTAGCCCAATCCTTTTGTGGCAAAGGACAGGCCAAAATGGTCTCTTATGATAAGCAAAGCGTTCTTGAGGGTATACGGGAATTTCATCTAGTCACTTTCATCACGTTGATTCGATTTGTGTTCGCTAATTTGATAATTTCATATGTGGGTGGACCGGTGCTTGGGTGTTGTTCTTACTTGAACAAGCCTCGTACTTATGATTAACCCCCTCGCAAGCATCCGCAACTATGATAAAAGTATTAAGAAAAAGTCTAACCATAGCATTAAACTTTGAATCCAAATCGGTCCCTTACGGAATAGCGCATAAACTAGGGTTTAAGCTTCTGTCACTCTAGCAACCCATCATCTAATAACTACTCCACAATGCATTCCATTAGGCCCAAATATGGTGAAGTGTCATGTAGTCGACGTTCACAGGACACCACTAAGGGAATCACAACATACATATCATCAAAATATCGAACACATATCAAGTTCACATGATTACTTGCAACAGCATTTCTCCCGTGACCTCAAGAACAAAAGTAACTACTCACAAATGGTAATCATGCTCAAGATCAGAGGGGTATTAAATAGCATAATGGATCTGGACATATAATCTTCCAACAAAGAAACCATATAGTAATCAACTACAAGATGTAATCAACACTACTAGTCACCCACAAGCACCAATCTATGGTTCCGATGCAAAGATTGAACACAAGAGATGAAGGGTTCGAGAGGAGATGGTGCTGTTGAAGATGTTGATGAAGATTACCCTACCCAAGATGGGAGAGTTGTTCGTGATGATGATGACGATGATTTCCCACTCCAGGAGGGAAGTTCCCCCGGCGGAATCGCTCCGCCGAAGGGCAAAAGTGCTCCTGCCCAAGTTCCGCCTCGAGGCGGTGGCGCTTCGCCCCAAAAGTCCTCTCCTTATTTTTTCTAGGTCAAAATGACTTATATAACAGAAGAGGGGCACCGGTGGTAGGCCGAGGAGGGCACAACCCACCAGGGCACCCCTGGGCTTGCTGGTGCGCCTAGGTGGGTTGTGCCCACCTGGTGGGGCCCCTCTGGTGGTTATTTGCTCCAATATTCCTCATATATTCCAAAATAATTATCCGTAAATTTTCAGCTCATTTGGAGATGTGCAGAATAGGTAACTCTGACGTAGCTTTTCCAGGTCCAGAATTCCAGTTGCCCGCATTCTCCCTCTTTGTGTAAACCTTGCATATTATGAGAGAAAAGGCATTATAATTACTCCAAAAGGCATTATTATGCATGAAAACATAGTAAATAACAGTAGGTAAACATGATGCAAAATGGACGTACCAACTCCCCTAAGCTTAGACCTCGCTTGTCCTTATGCGAAAACCGAAATCGGAAAACATGTCCACATGCTTAGAGAGAGAGGTGTCGATAAAAAAATTACGGACATAGAAGCATCATGTATATTATTATAACAGCAACAATACTTATCATAGAACTTTTATCACATAACTTTTATCATAAACTCTCATGAACAAGTAACAATTCATCACAACATCAAAGTATAAAGCATAAACTCTATTCAAAACCAATAAACTTTATTCTCAGTCAACTTTGCAACTACAATTCTTCATCTTTCCAAGAAGGGTCTCGTATCGGAGCCTTTTGGCAAGTCCACATACTCAACCATCATATAGTCTTCCATGATTGCTAACACTCACCGCATACCCATGAGCAAAAAGTTTCAACCGGACATATAGGAAGATAGGGGCTTATAGTTTCGCCTCCCAACGTATTCACCTCAAGGGTGATGTCAACAATAATAACTCATGCCCACCCATATTCAACTGGATATATGTGCCTAGATCTTTCCTCACCACATGATGCTTGCAAAAGAGAAAATAAAAAGGAATAGGGAAGAATACTTTGACTCTTGCATAAAAGTAAAAAGATACGCCATTCGCAGAGGGAAGTAGAGGTTGCCAGGCGCTTTTTGGTTGTATGCTCAATCTCTTAGTGCAAAAGAATGTCACGTTATATTGCCCCTTGTGAATGCAACCTTTATTATGAAGTGTCTCACCTTTATTATCACAAGTACGTACAACGCTCAGTTTTCTCTTACACTAAATGATCTAACACATTTAGAAGCAATTTTTATTGCCTTATTGCACCGATGACAACTTACTTGAAGGATCTTACTTAATCCATAGGTAGGTATGGTGGATTCTCATACCAAGATTTGGGTTTAAGGATTTTTGGATGCACAAGTAGTATTTCTACTTAGTGCGGAATTTTGGCTAGCAAAGATAGGGGGCAAGCACCACATGTGAAAGGATCAATGACAATATAACTTCTATGTGAATATGAACAAACATAAATCATTACATAGTCTTCCTTGTCCAACGTCAACAATTTTGGCATATAATATTTTGATGGGGGCTCACAATCATAAAACATGTCCAAGATAGTGTATTTGCATGTGAATCTTCTCTTCCCTTATAAATTCTTTCATGAATTGTATCATTGACCAATGCTATGTTTGTCAATCTCCAATAAATTTTACTACTTATACTCTTCCTTATGTGATGCCATCACTTACCATAAGATTAGCATATGATCTTTTTCATTTATTTCCCTTTCTTTTTATTGAACATGAAAGTAAAGAAAGCAAAACTCAAACTAATCTTTATTATATATCTCGCACATGATTACAAGGATAGATAGATCACTAAGCAAACACTTGTAGAAAGATCGAACTAAATTTTTATTCAACTAAAGCAAAAGATAACAAAGGATCAAAATAAAATAAATAAAGGCAAAATATAGCGGTGGTGACAAGATACTGGGGCACCTCCCCCAAGCTTGGCACAAGCCAAGGGGAGTGCCCATACCCGATACTCAAGTCTCCTTTGGTGATGAAGAAGGTGGTAATGATGAAGTAGTGGGTTTGTCCTTATCTTTATCCAGCTTACGTCGGAGGGTAAAATTATCCATCCTTAACTCATCGCTCTTCGTCTCAAGCTTTATTATCCTCTTGCAAAAAGCCTCCCTACTTTCTTGCTTGAAACAAGGAGGGACTGGTTCATCTTCATCTTCCTCGTCGGTGAACCATATATAGGGATAGGTGTCCTTGAAGATATTTTTATCTAAAGGCTGATAAGAAACTGGGCAATCCTCCTCGAAATCTTGAGACGACATATTTTCAGATCTTTCAGGAAAACTGTGAGAAAGAAGAACAGAAGATTTCTCCGCGATATGGTGGTCAATAGGTTCGGGGGGTATATAAAGTTTTTTTTGTCTTGGGGAACCCGAGGTGGGCACAACCCACCTGGGCGCGCCTGGCAAGCTAGGCGCGCCCTGGTGTCTTGTGCCCACCAGGGTTGCCTTCCTTGTTGTTTCTTATTTTCCTAATTTTGTTATTTTCCAAAACTGACAAAAAATATATTTGTGGATTTTTGAGAGTCCGTTTACTTACCGTATCACGTGCCTCCTCTTTTTCATGATTCTGGAGTGTTCCGGAAGGTTTCTTTTATGTGTTCCTCCGATGTCATGGTTTGAATAATATTGCTTTCAACGTTAATAGGCATACCTGAGATATAGTGTTTTATTCTTTGCCCATGGACAACCTTTGGGTTAGTACCTTCGGCATTATTTTATTTTGATAGCTCCAGAACGATAATCTTCTTCGATAACATAAGGTTCCCATTTGGAGAGAAGTTTTCCTGCAAAGAATGTGAAAGAGATTTCTACAAAAGGACATATTCACCCACTTTGAACTCACGCTTTTGGATTCTTTTATCATGCCATCTTTTAACTTTTTCTTTAAATAATTTGGCATTTTCATAAGCTTGGGTTCGCCATTCATCTAGTGAGCTAATATCAAATAACCTCTTTTCACTGGCAAATGACAAGCTTTTCCATGAACCATTTTATAAGGAGACACACCCATAGGATTTTTATAAGCTGTTCTGTAAGCCCAAAGTGCATCATCTAATTTCTTAGACCAATTCTTTTGGGACCTTTTGACTGGCTTTTGTAAAATTAATTTTATTTCTCTATTGCTAAGTTCAACTTGACCACTAGACCGAGGATGATAGGGTGATGCAATTCTATGGTTAACATCATACTTAGCAAGCATTTTATAGAAAGCATCATGAATAAAGTGTGAACCACCATTAGTCATTAAATACCTAGGGACTCCAAACCTTGGATGAATAACTTCCTTAAGCATTTTAATAGAGGTGTTGTGATCAGCACTACTAGTTGGAATAGCTTCCACCCACTTAGTAACATAATCAACAGCAACCAAAATATGTGTATACCCATTAGAAGAAAGAAAAGGTCCCATGTAATCAAGACCCCAAACATCAAATGGTTCAACATCAAGAGAATAATTCATAGGCATTTCCTGACGCTTACCAATATTACCAATTCTTTGACATTCATCACAAGATAAAACAAACTTACATGAATCCTTGAAGAGAGTAGGCCAATAAAAACCATATTGCAATACATTGTGAGCAGTTGTATCTCCTGCATGATGTCCTCCACAAGCTTCGGAGTGACATTTCCGTAGGATTTGTTCCTGTTCATGCTCAGGTACACAAACATCTAATAATACCGTCTACTCCTTCTTTGTAAAGATGTGGGTCATCCCAAAAGTAATGCCTTAAATCATAGAAGAATTTTTTCATTTGTTGGTATGTGAAACTGGGTAGTATATATTTTGCAACATATAATTAGCATAGTCAGCATACCATGGAGTGTTATGAGAAACATTTATTGCAACTATTTGCTCATCAGGAAAACTATCATCAGTGGGTAGTGGGTCATCAAGAATATTCTCTAGCCTAGACAAGTTATCAGCTACGGGGTTCTCAGCTCCTTTTCTATCGGTGATATGTAAGTCAAATTCTTGTAGCAAGAGAACCCACCTAATGAGCCTAGGTTTAGCATCTTTCTTTTCCATAAGATATTTTATAGCAGCATGATCAGTGTGAACAATCACTTCAGAATCAACAATATAAGATCTGAATTTATCACAAGCAAACACAACTGCTAAAAATTATTTTTAGTGGTAGCATAATTTCGTTGAGCGGTGTCTAGAGTTTTACTAGCATAATGGCTAACATTTTTTTATCAACTCTTTGTCCTAGAACAGCACCAATAGCATAATCACTAGCATCACACATAATTTCAAAAGGTAAGTTCCAATCAGGTGGTTGAATAATAGGTGCAGAAGTTAAGGCTTTCCTAAGTGTTTCAAATGCTTCTACACAATCTTCATCAAAAATAAATGGAACATCCTTTTGTAAAAGATTTGTAAGAGGCCTAGAAATTTTAGAGAAGTCTTTAATAAACTTCCTATAGAAACCAGCCTGACTAAGGAAACTACGAATACCTTTGATATCTTTAGGACATGGCATTTTCTCAATTGCATCGACTTTAGCTTTATCCACCTCAATACCTCGTTCAGAAATTGTATGCCCCAAGACAATACCTTCATTAACCATAAAGTGGCACTTCTCCCGTTTCAAGACAAGATTAGTTTGCTCACATCTCAACAAAACTCGATCAAGGTTGCTTAAGCAATCATCAAAAGAAGTTCCGTAAATGGAAAAATCATCCATGAAAACCTCAACAATATTTTCACAAAAATCAGAGAATATAGCAGTCATACATCTTTGAAAGGTAGCAGGTGCATTGCATGAACCAAAAGGCATATGTCTATAAGCATAGGTTCCAAAAGGGCAAGTAAAGGTGGTTTTCTCTTTAGCAGGTTGTGAAAAAGGTATTTGAGAAAAACCAGAATATCCATCAAGGAAACAAAAGTGTGTGTCCTTAGATAATCTTTCTAGCATTTGATCAATGAAAGGTAAAGGGTAATGATCTTTTCTAGTTGCTTTATTTAATTTTCTAAAATCAATTACCATTCTATAGCCAGTGACAATTCTTTGTGGAATATGTTCATTTTTATCATTAGGAACAACAGTAATACCTCCCTTCTTAGGGACGCAACGAACGGGACTTACCCATCTACTATCAGCTATGGGATAGATTATACCTGGTTCCAGAAGCTTTAGTATTTCAATTCTTACCACTTCTTTCATTTTAGGATTCAAACATCGTTGGTGATCAACAACGGGTTTAGCATTAGGCTCCATATTAATATTGTGCTGACATAGAGTGGGACTTATGCCCTTAAGATCATCAAGAGTATATCCAGTAGCAGCTCGGTGCTTTTTTAGAATTTTCAATAATCTTTCTTCTTCATCTTTTGAAAGTTTAGCACTAATAATAACATGATATATTTTTTTTTCATCAAGATAAGCATATATCAAAGTGTCTAGCAATTGTTTTAATTCAAACACAGGATCACCTTTAGGTGGAGGAGGACCTCCTAGAGTTTTAATAGGCAAATTGTGTTTAAGCAGAGGTCATTGTTCAAAGAAAATTTTGTCTATCTCATTTCTTTCATGCATATGCATATCATTTTCATGGTCTAGCAAATATTGTTCTAGTGGATTGGTAGGAGGCACGACAATAGAAGCAAGACCAATTATTCCATCCTTACTAGGTAGTTCTTTTTATGATGTTTTCTACTAAACTAGGAAAAATTAAACTCATGAGACTCATCACCAAAACTAACACCGCCGGTTTGTTTCTCGCAATCTATTTTAGCATTAACAGTTTTCAAGAAAGGTCTACCAAAGATAATGGGACAAAATCATCTTGTGGGGAACCAAGAACAAGAAAATCAGTGGTTCCGTCAGCCAAATGAGAATTTTACACGTGGAAAATCGTCATTGGTCGTGGCTGTTAGCGGGTTATCGGATCCAAAACCGGACCTGATAGCTTAACGGGGACCCATTACGGTGGATGCCACGTGTCGGTCACCCTTGACGAAAGCACTTCCATGACGCGGCATTTATCGTCATGGAAGTGAACACTTCCGTGATGATAATTTTGGTAATGTCATGGAGCACTTTTAAGACAGCACAGGTATGACTATCTTGATTCTGTCATGAAATCGTCATGGACGTACATGCATGACAAAAAACGTGACCTAATGTGACAAACACGTATCATCACGGAAGTGTCTTTTTCTTGTAGTGCTCTCTCTCTCTCTAGCTCGCTCTCGCAACGATCTCAAGGCTTAACTCGACGAACCCAAAGAACAAGAGACACGGGGGTTTATACTGGTTCAGGCCACCGTTGTGTTGTAATACCTAACTCCAGCGTGGTGTGGTGGATTGCCTCGTAGGCTGATGATGAACAGTACAAGGGACGAACAGCCATCTGAGGAGAGGTGTTCTTGAGCTTGGTGAGCTTGTGTGGTGGCCTTGGTGGAATGGATCCAGTCCAAGATCAGTCCCCCTCTCTATGGTGGTGGCTAGTCCTATTTATAGAGGCCTGGGTCCTCTTCCCAAATATTAGGCGGGAAGGGATCCCACAACGGCCAGTTTGAAGGGGGGCAACTAGTACAAGTTATCCTGACAAAAGGTGGTCTTCGCCTGCCAAAGGCTCTGGTGGTGACGCCGTCGTGGGCTCCGCGGTGACCTCCGTCCTGCCGTCCTGCTGGTCTTGGTCTCGTTGCACCAATATGGAAACCTTTGCCTGATGCCTCGGGACTCCTCGCCTGCGCTTGCCCCTTTAGCACCAAAGAGGCAACGAGTACTCTGCGCCCGCTGGTGCCCGCCTGGCTTTGGTCGTCATGGCTCACGTCACGCGAACCTCGCGAGGTACCCCTTGCATAGATATCTCCTCTCCTCGGGAGCCAGCCTAGGGAGGCCGCCCCTGAGGAGGTATTGCGTTGTCCGCCTCGCGAGGGTCTTGAGTGGTTGTTGATCAAGGTGGGCCATACCAGGTCGCTGGATGAGCCACGCCCTGGGCCGCAGGCAGGCAAGTCTGGGTACCCCCGTTCCCAGGACGCTGACAGTAGCCCCCGGGCCCAAGGCGTGCTCGGACTTGGCTTCGAGGCGAAGCCAAGGGGCAGGTGCGGAGCGCCGCGGGCCCCAATAGCCTGCGACCTTGATTGACGCGTGGCGATTCACAGGACGTGGGCGTCTCCGCTTCCCCACGCTGCCTCGGCAACTGCCCGACTGACAAAAAGGCTGGCGCGCGCCGCAGTGCCTTCATTGCTTGCCTTCGTCTTGCTCCAGATCCCCTTTCCTGCTCCTCTCTCCCAAAGAGACCTCCAACCTCCTAGGAATTCTCCCTGAGATCGCATCTGATGGCGCCCGACAAGGCCAAGGCCTCGCGCACCTCACTCGCCTGGTATGAGCCAGCCTTGAGCGCGCCCACCATCTCAGAGGAGAAGCTCGCCGCCGCTCGCCGGATGACGGTGGGCGACGACGACGAGGGAAGAGTAGCAGCACTGCGGGCTGGCTCCGCCAAGCCGGAGGCTCCGGGTAGCACCTTTCGTCCCTTCTTCCTGAACAGTGTGTTCGCGGGGCTGGTTCCTCCCTTTTCCGATTTCTTCTACGCTGTGCTGAGCCACTACGGCCTCCATGCTCTTCACCTCCATCCCAGCTCCGTTCTCCCCCTATCAATTTTTTCCTTCTACTGCGAGGCATTTGTGGGGGTGATGCCATCCGTGGCGCTGCTGCGCCATTACTTCTACCTTCGGATCAAGGACGGCCACTGCTCGAGATGCGCCAATTTCATCGCAGCCAATGGGAACAACGCAATCTCGAAGGCGGGGAAGAAGGCCGAGGGCTTCAGGAACAAATGGGTCCTTATGGACGCCAAGTGCTCCGACCCTCGGTTGTCGCTGCCGACCGGGATACCTTCTTCCGATGAGAGTTGGCTCAACGCGAAGCTCTCCGACCCCCGGGCGAAGCATGTGCTGGAGAAGATGGCCGCTAACCTGAAGCCCGACGACCCGAGGGCGCAGAAGCTGATGGGGGCCATGATACTCAAGGAGTTTCCGGCGCAGCGCCTGGCCCCGCTTCAGGCGTATTCGCGCCCCCTACGGAAGCTCGAGGACGAGGGGGACGACCTCCGCCTGCACCCTGACTCTCTGTCCGACGAGGAGATGGACGTAGCCCCATGACTCCTGGTCGGGGAGGACCATGGATTTCAGCCGGACTCACATCTCCCACTGTACCGCCGCGCTGATGGAGCAGAGGTTGTTGCCGCCATCCCCGTCTTCAATGAATACGGGCTCGTGCCGTGGGTCTCCTCCGAGGCCCCGGTGGTGACGGCTTCGGTGGTGGTGTCCTTCGACGAATCTGACGGGGAGGAGGAGCAAGACTCAGAGGCGACCCCGGAGGGGACCGAGGAGACCTCCCCTCCACGTAAGGCCGATCTCCTTCGCGCCCTGCCTGATGACGACGGCGCCGGTGACCACCTGGTGAGGGAGGTCCTACCCCTGCTGGGGTCACCACGAGGTCCAAGGTCACCCCCTCGAAGAAGTCGCTGACTGGGGTCCCGATGAAAAGCAGGTCGGCACTGGTCTCCCGGGGCGATGCTCCTGCCCTGATGCCGCCCGGCAACGCCACCGGGCCGGCTGCCGTGGCCTCATCTGCTCCGGGGGCTCGCGCGTCGGCGCCCCATGCTATGAGGCCCCTGGGCTCCGCGCTCCTGAAGAGGTCGCGGGACTACGCCGTCGTGGACCAGTGAGCACCTCATCCTGACTTTGTCCTTGCTCCTGCTTCTGTTGCGGCTTCATGATGTTCTCCTCTTCCACTGTCAGGTCGACTCTGTCGGCGAAGAAGAAGAGAGAGGGGGCGGCCGCATCCTCGAAGGCCCAGCAGCCTAGCCTGGCCGCACCCCCTCCGGCGCAGAAAGGCGGTGAAGCCGCCCCTACTTCTCCTGATCGGTCGTCCTCGCGAGGCCCAGCAAACCACCCTCAGGAGAAGGCGACCTCCTCGGCCAAGCCGGCTCTGGAGGCGCCCATCTCCAGCTTGCCCGCGGATGTTGCCGAGGCTCAGAAGCTCCCTGTTTCTCTTCCTGCCGTCATCAGCTCGCAGGCCTTTGCCAGGACGCACCGCTAGCTTGCGATCCTTCCGCTTCGCCCCACGCCCTGGAGGAGGCCCTTTCCGCACTGACGCGGCTTCGGGATGACCTTCAAGGCACCGACCGTCGCCTAGTGGCAGGGCGCTAGGAGGTGATCTCGGGTTGGCTGCAATCCGACGCGTTTGTCAGGGCGGCGTTGAGCAAGGCCGTGGCAGCTTCCGAGGAGGACAAGCGAGCCGCCGACCAAGCCACAGCCGCCCGCGAGATGGCGCTGAAGGACACCGAAGCCGCCAAGGAGCACTGCCGGTCGATGGAGGCCGAGCTGGAGACCATGTGCAACGAGCGCGCGGCCGAGGCTCGCAGTCGTAAGGCGGAGGAGGAGAAGATGAAGGCCCGAGAGGACGCCGCCACCGGTCGTGATGCTGAGTTGGAGCAGTTGGCGAGGGCACTGGCCGCAGAGTGCAGCCGTCTGGAGGAACTGGAGCGGAAGGTGGAGGCAGAGAAAACCCAGCTGGAAGCCAAGGCGCAGGCTCTGGCTGAGGATCACTCGACCTTCAAGTCCCATGAGGAGAGATCCCGCGAGGCGCTAGGAGCACTCTATGAGAAGGGCTTGGAGAAGCCGCCGGTGACAGATGACGAAGGCCCCGCTCAGCTCCTTGCTTACCTTGTCGTGGTGCTCGAGGGTGTCGTTGACGGGATCGGCCCCATGGTGGAGGGGAAGCCCCCGCGCTTTCTTCTTCAGCTCGGATGCGCGTCTTCAGCCATCTACATCTTCGCAACCCCAGCACTAACCTCAGCGAGCTGCTCGAGCCCGTGGAGGAGGAGCGCTGCACAGCTGTTGCCGCAGCCGTGAAGGGCCAGGTGGAGGCCCTGCTGAAGAAGTACCTCGTCGACGAGCCTGCACCTCCAACCGATGGCGCCGCAAATCCTGCGACCAAGGCCAGTGACGCGGCCGACGGTGACGCTGTCGACGGGAAGGCGCTCCCCGACGACGGCGCCCAAGGCTGAAGAAAAGGCTTGCTGGTGAAGAATGGTGCTCCTTCTCGTTTTATTTTCCTGCGAACTTCCCTATGACATGAGACGTGCCTCATGGAGGCGTTAAAACTCTGCTTGATGTTTGGAGGACAATATGCTGTGTAATAATTTATTTAGGTTCCACGATTTCCTTCCCGTTTGCTTGATGTTCTATGTCGGGAGGGCCCTACCCCGAGCATACCTCAGCCGCCACTACTAGGAAAAGGCTTATTAGTGGCGCACCTGTTTTGGCCATTAATGGCGCACTACAGGTGCGCCACTATCATCACGCCACTAGTAACATATACTAATGGCGCACCCCTGGTGCGCCATTAGTATACCAGACTACAGTGGCGAACCAGGCAGTGCGCCATTAGTAAGTCACACGGTGCGCCATTAGTATGCCTCCCAGGGGCCATATTTACCTTGTGCTTTGGGTTACTAATGGCGCACTAACAGATAATGCGCACTAATGTGCGGAATCCGAGGTGGAAGAAGGGCTCGGTGGCGGGTTTGCGGTGCTCCTCGGCTCGGCTCCGGTCCGGTTCGTCGACGTATCCGACAGAGACGACGTAGACGCTCGTGCTGGACTTCTCCAGCCGGCTTTAGTGCTCGACGGCGTGGAGACGGAGACGCGTCGGGGTGGGGTCGGGGGAGGAACGGGAGGATGGGGAGAGGGAGGCGGCAGGGGCGCGGGGGCGGCGGCGCAGTGGGTCGGGGCAGCGGCGCGCAGTCGAGGGGCTGAGAGAGATGTGAGATTGGGGATCGGGGATTGGGGATTTTAGTGGGGGAGGGATAGCAATGGCGCACCACCTAGCGGTGCGCCATTCGTAATTTTTAGTTGCATCTAATAATTATTTAGAAAATGACGATCAAATTTGAAAACATTTATGAATGTGGAAAAATATCATCAGATTTCAAAACATTTATGAAAAAATATGAATATGAAACCATTTATGAATATGAAAAAATATCATCAAATTTGTTATTTGAATTTTTTTGGGATTTTTCGTTGCATCTAATAATTTTTTAGAAAACATTTATGAATATGAAAACTACGATTTAAATACAATCGAGAAATGAAGACTACGATTTGAAAAAATATTCATGAATTCAAAAAGTGCCCATGAAATTTAAAAATATTCATGAGTTCAAAAAATATTAACAAATTTAATACTTTTTGTGAGTTAGAAATTCAATACCAGAATAAACACATAAATAAATATTCATGAGGACTAGAACAGAAGAAATATCATTAATAGTTTTGCAAAACAAACAAAAAATATAATTGTTAGTAGTGGCGCACCTTGATTGTCGTGCGCCATTACTAGTTTGAACTAGTAATGGCGCACTGTACCCTGGTGCGCCATTACTAGTTTTGAAAAAAAAATGTTAGTAATGGCGCACCGTGTGTGCGGTGCGCCATTACTAGTTAAAACTATTAATGGCGCACTGTGCCCTGGTGCGCCATTAATAGTTTTGGAAAAATAAAAAAAATTGCTAGTAATGGCGCACCGTGTGTCTGGTGCGCCATTAGTAATGAGGACACTAATGGCGCACCTGTATGTGGTGTGCCACTGCTATATAGCAGTGGCGCACCACATACATGGTGCGCCATTAATGTCCATATCAGCTATAGCCCTTTCCCTAGTAGTGCGCCGTTGGTCCTTCCGGATCACCAAGACGGGACCAAGGAGTGAGCGGCTACGTGGCCAGTTAGGCTCCTGAGTCGCGATGCTCAGGAGTCCCCCTTGATGCTCAAACGGCCTGCGGGAAGGAGATGCAAAAATAGGCCTTAGGGTTCTACGTCGGCAGGGCCCGACCCCGTGCATACCTCAGCCGCCGTTGGGCCGTCCGGATCACCAGGACGGGACCAAGGAGTGAGGGGCTACGTGGCCAGTTAGGCTCCTGAGTCGCGATGCTCAGGAGTCCCCCTTCACGCTCCAACAGACTTTCATACCTACCCTCGGCGAGGTCCCACTCGGGAGGGGTGCGCGATGACCAGGTCCGAGGTACCTGGCAGGGCGGCGTGTGCTAGGCGAGGCCTGAGCGTAGCCCCCGTGCCCAGCCCCCTCGTGCGGCTTTCCCGAGGGGGAAGCGTTGCGGTGAGGCTGGACACTGAGCCGGGTGGCTCCCTGAGGTTCGTACGGCCATGGGGCCGCCCTCAGTTGTTTAGCACCAGCATGGAGCATAGCGCTTCCGCACTTGCACGGGCATAGCCGCTCCTCGACCGTGTCGACTGCCAGCACGGAGCATGGTGCTTCCACTGGTGCGTGGGTGAGGGCTCCCTCTGAGTGGAGCCCCCGGGGCGTGTACAGCCCCACCCTGACACGTGGCTTGCATGGCAGGGCTAGGCGAGGTGTGTGTGGGCACCCGTGAGCCAGCGTGGGACTCACGAGGCCCTACCTCAAGGCAGGTTGTGCCTGGTCTTGGTTCTTGATAGCTTCAATGATCTTGCGAGATGGTTAGGCAACCTGCATCGGACGAATTTCCTGAGGCGATCACATGAGAAGGCCAAACACCAACGACCCCAGGAGGTGACGTGAACGGGGCCGGCCCGCCAGACAAAGCTCAGTCATTGGGCTTATCGACACTGCAGGGACGGACCCGAGCACAGACGCCGTGCCTAGCCTACTCATGTGAGGAATCCTAAAGAAAGACAACCGGCGCGCGGCTCCCGTGGTAACGAGGGCGGTCGCGGGTCGGCAATCGAAGTACCGGATAAGCAGGTGACAATCATAGAAGAACTCAAGCAAAGAGGCAGGTTAGCTTGGATAGATGCAAGAACGACACATGCCACTGGGACGGACCCGAGCGGCCTGGGGAAGATGCATCTCAAGGGGCGCTCCCAGCAGAGTAAGCTAAAGAGGCAAAAGGATACACGTCGCAGGGACAGACCCGTGCGACTTGGGGATAATGCTGCCCGAGGGGCGCCCCCAACTGAATGAACTGGAAAGAGTCACCTGATACTGTAGCCGGAGCGATGTTGGAGTAGCCTAAGATGCATGCCGAAGAGTTGTTCCTCACGAGCCGCCAGGACCCTGAGCCTCGGGAGGCTCCGCGGGCCCTGGTGGCTCCTGGAGAACCGTCGCGATCTCCTCTAGGACAGCGTGATGCCTGGCCTCCTGAGCCGCTAGGATGCTCCGCAGATGGTGCTGGTAGGTGACAGCCGCGTTCGGCAAGCCGAGTGGCATGCCAACGTAGATGTGAGGTTGCCCCTTGCACCGTCCACGCACGAAGGCCAAAGACATCCCTGAGATGCGGCCCTGTTGAGCCCTGGAATGTCGACGCAGACGCGCGGCCCGCCATCCTCGCCAGGATGGGGAGCTGCACCGGGTGGTGGGCGGCGGTCACCGTGTATGGTCCTTGCTTCCTGAAGCTCCTGGATCCCCTTGGTGATGAACTCCCGAGCACTAGGCGCTCCATGCCTTGTGCCCTCTTGCGGGAAACGTGCAGCGAAGCACGCCTCCACGTGGTGGCCAAGCTCCTCCCTCGTGACGTCGGCTAGGTCCGAGGCCCTCCAGAAGAGAGCCCCCGAGCCCAGCCTGAGGAGGGCGTCGGGCGCGCCTTCCTATGCAAGGGAGGGAGGTGCCCCGACTGCGGTCGCAGATCCTGAGGTGGTGCCGCTGGAAACGCCGCTCTCATGAGGTCCTGGGTGGAACAACTGCTTCTTCTTATTGGGGATGGCCTCAAGAGGATACACGGTGCCTTCGTTGTCGGGGTTTTCGACTGCCGCAGCCTGGTAGGCTCGCTCGAGGGAGCACACCGCATCTCTTTCTTCGCATCGGACCTTGATGATGCCGCCGCTGCCTGGCATCTCGAGGACGTCGTAGCCGTGGTGGGTCACTGCCATAAACTTGGCCAAAGCTGGATACCCAACGATGGCATTGTACGGTAGGCGGATGTGTGCGACGTCGAAGTCGATGAGCTCGGTGCGGTAGTTGTCATGCTGGCCGAAGGTGACAGGGAGGCGGACCTGCCCTATCGGGGTGGTGGAGCCGTCGGTCACTCCTGAGAAGGGCTTGGTAGGCTGTAGCTGATCGTATGGCACTTAAAGGTGGTCGAATGTCTCGACGGAGGGGATATTGAGCCCTGCACCACCGTTGATGAGGGTCTTGGTGACTTGAAAGTTGCTGATGACGGGGGAGCAAAGCATCAGGAGGGCGCCAGCTGTCACCGCGCACTTGAGTTGGTCTGATGAGCTGAAGGTGATGGCGCACTTGGACCACCTGAGCGGGCGCGTGGCCTCGAGCCTGGGAAGGGCGGCGTTCACCTCACGAGCAAACTGCTTGATTATACGCTGAGAGGCTGGGACCTGGGAGCCACCCAAGATGCAGGCGATGGCACGAGGCTCTTGGAAGCCCCGAGCCCCCTCGTCCTGATGATGGTCGTCGTTCCTCCTTGGCAATGGTGGCAGCGGAGGGAGCCCGGCGTTGCCCTGACGGCGGTCCTCATGGGCTGGTCTCTCCAGGCGCCCTCGCGAGGCGGGTCCTGCCAACGGTCCTCACGAGGCCGGTCGTGCCATTCCTGGCAGGGGCCGCGGTCGTCCCAGCGTCCCCCACTTCGTCCTCCTCCTCGGCCGTAGCCTCGGTCGTTGCGCTCGGGGCGTCGACCGAAGCGCCCATCGCGGATGGCCCTGAGCTCCTGACAGTCGCTGGTGTTGTGGCTGTGAACATTGTGGAAGGCGCAGAACGGGCGGCTGGCCTTGGACGACTCGGGGTGGTCGCGGCCGCGCTTCATCTCTGGCTCTGCCGCGAGCATGGCAGCTCCCTTGCGCTTGACGTCCTTGACCTTGACCTTCTTGTCCTCCTGGTCGGCAGTTGGGAGCTCGAGGAGGGAAAGGCGCCCTTCCTCAGCTCTTGCGCACTTGGTCGCCATGTTGAACATCTCCAGGGCCGTGCATAGCTCCTCGTGGATGGCGAGCTCTTCCTTCATCTTGACGTCGCGGACACCGTCGGAGAACGCGAAGATGATTGCTTCGTTCGTCACCTTGGGGATCTTGAGGGGAACGCTGTTGAAGCACTGTATGTAGTTCTACAGAGTTTCCCCTGGTTGCTGCTTGATGCGCCGCAAGTCACCCTCGGCCGGCGGGCGGTCACGAGTGCCCTGGAAGTTGGCGATGAAACACTCGCGCATCTCGCCCCAGGAGGAGATCGATCCCGCGGGCAGGTTCAGGAGCCACGAGCGCGCGCCATCTTTGAGGGCCATAGGGAACCAATTCGCCATGACCTTCTCATCGCCGTTGGCCGCCTCGATGCTTAGCTCATAGAGTTGCAGGAACTCTGCGGGGTCGGGGGTGCCGTCGTAGAGCAGAGGCAGGTCCGGCTTGAACTTGCCGGGCTAGACGACGCTGCGCAGCTCGGGAGTGAAGGCATGGCAACCTGCTGTGGTCACCGGAGCCCGTCGCGGAGGCGGAGCTTGGTCTTGATATCCACGCGCCACCGCGGCAGGCGGCGCGCGGTCTTGGCGCTGTGGTGCTGGGAGCGCCGGAGCCTTTTCTTGCAGCTGAGGGACTTCTTGGAAGCTTGCTTCTTCATGCACGGGTGCCCGGCGTGGCAGTTCATGCCGCGGGGCTGCGCGTCTTGGTGCAAGGGCAGCGTCTTGATGCGGAGGTGGTGGAGGCGCTCCGTGGGCGACGTCTCCCGCTGCTGGAGGTGGTCGAGGTAGCGAAAGGAACAGTGCAGGAGAGCCCCTAGCAGTGCTGACGAGCTCGGCGATGTGGTCGAGCCAGTCGTCGTAGAGGTCGTGCACTGGACGGTAACGCAGGAGCTCACGCGCCATGAGCAACGCAGCCTGCGCGTCCATGGGCGCGCGACGAGCGTGGGACGACGAGCCGGCCGGAGTCAGCGACGGGGTGCCGGTGCGTCCGTCCCGCGACACGGAAGGGTGCAGCGACGAAGCTTGCTGCTCGTTCCCTGCCGGGCCGGTGGCGGCGTTGGCAGCAGGTGATGGAGAACGACGCGGAGGTCCGCCGACGGGCATCGTCTGGGCGACGCGAGCAGCGAGGGTGGCATGGCACTCAGCACGGGCTCGGCGAGCGTCTGCCATGCATCTGGTGGATCAGCAAAGCGCAGATCGACAAATGAAAGGCTTCGGCGCACCCCTACCTGGCGCGCCAAATGTCAGATTCTGGGTTCCGGCAAAACCTTGAGGTTCGAACACTGGGGTCACTGGTACGTGTCGGTCCTAAACAAACGGTTTTTAACCCCTTTCCGCGACGGCATTTGGAACCGTCGCCAAGTGAGTGTGGGCGATAGGGGGGTCCTTCCCACACGACCCAGAAACCGTCGGGGATATGCCCTCCTGGCACACACGTTCGACAAAATGAGGTCGTGTGCGACCGGCGAGCGCTCAGCTACGGAAATACGTACAGTAGAGCTAAAAAAATACAATTATACGACGAAATTGTTTCTAGTCGCAAGTACATCCCACCCAGTCAGTCCCCGCTAAACGTTTCCATTTGTATGCACATCCCACACAGTCGCTCCAAGGAAAACGTTTCCGTTCACAGGTACATCACACACAATTTTTCCCGTTAAATCGTTTGCGTTATTGAATGTATCACACACGGTCCGTAGAACAAACTGTGTGGCAAAGGTTGTCCATCACACACAGTTTTTATGTGGTAAACTTTTGCGCAAGGTGGCCTAAGGCAAACAGTTTTCAAGAGAAAGTCGTGTGTGATTGTTCATTGGTCCAACACGGTTTATTCCTAGAAACTGTGTGCGTTGCCTGAGGTCATCGCCCACGGTATTTTTTCAACAACCGATTGCAATAGCAAAACCCAATTAGCAGGCAAATTCGCCATTAGCAGGCTAATTATTCGATTATTCATAATCCATTTATTAATCTAATTGACATTTCATATTAAGCACACAATATTCATTTCCATATTAAGGAAGCATAATTTCATAATTGAAATACATCAGAGTACAACATGATATAGCTTCAGCACTCTGCTACCCCATTATACAACTGCACCAGCAGCAAGTTCCACATGCAACATGTAGAACCTTTCAAAATTAGCATCATAGACGGTATATAGATAGATGCATCTCATATGGAAAACTGCTGAAGCGGAAGGCGAATATTGAGCCTTCATTCATGTTGAAGGTCTTTGCAACTTTAGGCAAGTTCCTGTGGATGATTGACTGTCCGTCCTTCGTCCTCTTTAGGAACACTTCAATATTGAACCGTGGGTGTTGTATGAAAACCTTCCTCGCCTCCTGACCATAGAGGTGGTTTGAGAGGTAATCATTAGTGAACTGCTTTGGAAAGGCCTGAAAACAAGGATGTGCATAAATATCTTCTCTATATTGGAAATGGGGCAAAGGAATAAAAAAGGCAAGGTATAATAGTTGGTACCATCTTGTAGTGAACTGATGTCTTCTTCATTGTGCAGACAAAGAACTTGTTGTTTTTTGTTGCTAATTTCTTTATCCTAACAATCTTTCTAAGTTTCTTGATTTGATTGATATTCATGGACAACTCATTTCCCCATATGCAAAAAGGATCGAACAGTGGGTCAAAACCTCTGACAACAGGACCTACATGTGCAAGACCAAATTGTTAAAAACCAAAATATTTGAATGGTTCCTGCAATTGCACAATAATGTGCTATTAGACAACGGACCATGCACGTGCTAACCTCGATTGTAAACCTTAGTGCTTCCCATTGTTTCCCTGCAACACATATAAGGTAGTTAGTCATTAGGTTGAGTAAGGGTTCGCCCTATCAGTAAAATATGTTGATGAAAAATAAGCACATTGCAGATTCATTAGATTAATTCAAGCCACACGGAAAACCCATTTACCCAAACCAAGCATGATTGAGAACTAGGAAATATAGCACTTGTATATGTTTCTCATGTATTAAGTGCAGCCAAATTCGATTATTCCTCACATGCACAACAATACAAAATTCTACCCACGACAATTGGACATCGCATTGCAGAATTGAACCAAGCAGTTAACTAAACACCACAACAAATGAACCAAACATTAACTGAGCACCACATTACACAATATAACATACTCCTAAGAGAAGATCAGACAGTTAACCAAACAGTTAACTACAGCTAATTGTAGCAATTGTATTTGTTTCTCATGTATTTACTACAACCATATTCAATTTATTCCTCACATGGTATACAATAACATAATGCACCCACAATTTTGTAAAGATAAATTCGATTTATTTCTCACATGGAAGACAATACAAAATTGCAGCCTGAAGAATTGAACATCACATTTGCAAAATTGAACCAAACAGTTAACTGAAGACGACATCTAATAAACAAAACAGTTAATAAGTGAGCACCACACTACACGACATATAGAACATATACACTAGAGCAACAGATTGCATGGTAAAATTAGATAGCACAATTCGCTAGAATTTGTGAAGGAAAGGCAGGAGCAGCACACGCAATGGGTAAACCGAGCATGCTTAATCGGCGTAGCTAGCAAATGGCAAGGTGCTCCTTCAAGACCTAGGGTTGGCACGAATGGCAGCCATCGCGGCCTCATCCGCGCGTGCGGCCGCGATTTGCTTCTCCGCTGCCAAATGCTCCTTGAGGTCCTGTCTATACTGCATGCACCATGGCTTAGGCCGGCGCTTATTTGGTGGAGGGGTCGGTGATTTGGGTGGAAGGTGTCACGCTCGTGCCGGCGGTCGGGGCATGTGGGATGCGGAAGGAGGAGGAGGATGGGGGTCAGGTGTGGATTACCTGCCTGGATAGAGGAGGTCGAGCAGCGTGAAGGAGGGTCGCCGACGAGGAGGCGGCGCTGCAAGCAAGGAGTGAAGGTTTCAACTTGGAAAGGAAGGCGAAAAGAGGGGAAATGTGGCTTTTGGTAAGGGGGAAGGGGCGGGGAGGTAGATATTTCTGCGGAATCCAAAAATCTGGAATCGCTTCAGCGAAAAAACTGGCACGCAAAGTGTCATCAGACACGGTCCCTTATTTAGAACTGTGTACGATATGTGGAAATCACAAATGATTCAGATAGCTTAACCCGTGTGTGATGAGTTTGAACAAAACAAAGAGTACTACTATGGCTGGTGCTCGTCGATCTCCGCCGCCGCCTCCATGTCCAGCTCGCGCCCGGCGGTCTCCTGGGGAAGGGGATCCATGGCATCCATCGCACCATACTCGGCAAGCATCTCGCCATCCGCGTCCGCCGTCTCTTTGGAAAAGGCCGCCATGAGCTGGGCATGGGCGGACACGATCTGGGATTGGACGGGCTCCATCGTTGCAAGGTATGCGGCGGAGGAACAGACGGTTGCTCGAACGCTCTCGGCGATTGCCAGCTCTTCGGCCGTGGGTTGCCGACCGTTGTTGGAGAAGCTTCGTTCGATTTGTGTGGTGACCACCAGGAGCTGGGCGTGGGCGGCCTCGACATGGTCGCGGGCGGCCTCCATCAGGGCTAAGGTCGCCGCTGCGGAACGAACAGCTGTTGTGCCGCTCTCGCTAGTTGTTATCCTCGAGGCAGATGTTGCTGCCGCCACCTGAGAAGTAACAGTGACCGTTTGGGCTGCCTTTGCCACCCGGTCACAGATTGCGGCCATGCTCATGCACCTTGTTAGCATGCGCATGGCGGCTGCGGCCGCGCTCTCGCCGGAGTGGGCCACCGAAGTTGCTCTCACGACGCGGGTCCACGTGCCCATCTTTCATCGGCAATGATTGAACAGTGAAATGCTATTTGGGGAGCAAGCTAGTATGCTTGAGACGCCGGATGTGGACTGTAGCCGACACACCTTCTCGCGTAATCCATAGGCGTACTATACACCGGCGGTGCTCCAGGATATTTTGTGTTGCATCTGACACGGTTGCTAATAATAAACTGTGTGCGACCTACTTGATTTTTCATCTTGATTTGAATTACATAATGGGGTCACAGCGGCAATGGACAGTGTTTGAATTGCTAGACCTTTTATCTGGAGTGAACATGCACCTATATGTGTGTCGTAAAAGAATTGGAATTATTCAGGGTTCATTTGAATATTTTATACATGAAATTGGTTTTGTAGCCATTTCAGGTGAACAATTCAAATTTGAACTACATGCACATGCTCCAGTGCATATAAATTGGTTGAAAAATCAACTCTGTGTCCTTGGGTGCATGCTTAGGTCCCATGCCAGAAATGGGAATGAATTTCAAACACCAGGGCACCGTTGATTGCTGGCAAAACATTGAGATGCATGGTTTTTAAATTCTAGTAAATCAAAAACTCGTCTGAAATTCATGAAACTTGGCATGCTATCAGGGAGCGGCATCAACATGCCGTGGTAATTTTTTTGTCCCATTTGGGGCGGGTTTGGGTATATGCTTCTCACAAACCGGAGCTTCTGACAACAAGCATGATGGTATTCGGTACGGAACATCCCACCTTTGGGGAGGAAACGATATCCGTTGCCTCTTATCGCTTTCAAATTTTTTCTCGTGTCAACATAGAACAACAGGAGTATTGTGTGAATTTTTGTGATTTTTCGGGGTTCATTTGGACATTTTATGCATTAACTAAGTTTTCAATGCATTTATGTGCATAATTGAAATTTGAACTAAATGCACATGCTCCAGTGCATATAAATTGGTTGAAAAATCAAATCTGTGTCCTTGGGTGCATGCTTAGGTCCCATGCAAGAAATGGGAATGAATTTCAAACACCAGGGCACCGTTAATTGCCGGTAAAACATTGAGATGCCTGGTTTTTAAATTCTAGTAAATCCAAAACTTGTGTGAAATTCATGAAACTTGGCATGCTTTCATGGAGCGGCATCAACATGCCATGGTAATTTTTTTGTCCCATATGGGGCAGGTTTGGGTATATGCTTCTCACAAACCGGAGCTTCTCACAACAAGCATGATGGTTTTCGGTAGGGAAAGTCCCAACTTTGGGGACGAAACAATATCCATTGCCTCTTATTGCTTTCAAATTTTTTCTCGTGTCAACACAGAACAACAAGAGTGTTGTGTGAATTTTTGTGTTTTTTCGGGGTTCGTTTGGACATTTTTATGCATTAACTGAGTTTTCAATGCATTTATGTGCATAATTCAAATTTTAACTACATGCACATGCTCCAGTGCATATAAATTGGTCGAAAAATCAAATCTGTGTCCTTGGGTGCATGCTTAGGTCCCATGAAGAAATGGGAATGAATTTCAAACACCAGGGCACCGTTGATTGCCGGCAAAACATTGAGATGCCTCGTTTTTAAATTATAGTAAATCCAAAACTCGTTTGAAATTCATGAAACTTGGCATGCTATCATGGAGCAGCATCAACATGCCGTGGTACAAATTTTGTCCCATCTGGGGCAGGTTTGGGTATATGCTTCTCACAAACCGGAGCTTCTCACAACAAGCATGATGGTTTTCGGTAGGGGACGTCCCACCTTTGGGGACGAAACGATATCCATTGCCTCTTATTTCTTTCAAAAAAAAATCTCGTGTCAACATAGAACGACAGGAGTGTTGTGTGAATTTTTGTGATTTTCGGGGTTCGTTTAGACATTTTATGCATTAACTGAGTTTTCAATGCATTTATGTGCATAATTCAAATTTGAACTACATGCACATGCTCCAATGCATATAAATTGGTTGAAAAAATCAAATCTGTGACATTGGGCACATGCTTAGGTCCCATGCAAGAAATGGGAATGAATTTCAAACACCAGCGCAACGTTAATTGCCGGCAAAACATTGAGATGCGTGTTTTTTAAATTCTAGTAAATCCAAAACTCATGTGAAATTCATGAAACTTGGCATGCCATGGAGCGGATCAACATGCGTTGGTAAAATTTTTGTCCCATATGGGGCAGGTTTGGCTATATGCTTCTCACAAACCGGAGCTTCTCACAACAAGCATGATGGTTTTAGGTAGGGAAAGTCCCACCTTTGGGGATGAAACAATATCCATTGCCTCTTATTGCTTTAAAAAAATTCTCGTGTCAACATAGAACAACAGGAGTGTCGTGTGAATTTTTGTGAATTTTTGGGGTTCGTTTGGACATTTTTATGCATTAACTGATTTTTCAATGCATTTATGTGCATAATTCAAATTTGAACTACATGCAGATGCTCCAGTGCATATAAATTGGTCGAAAAATCAAATATGTGTCCTTGGGTGCATGCTTAGGTCCCATGCAAGAAATGGGAATAAATTTCAAACACCAGGGCATCGTTGATTGCCGGCAAAACATTGAGATGCCTGGTTTTTAAATTCTAGTAAATCCAAAACTCGTCTGAAATTCATGAAACTTGGCATGCTATCATGGAGCGGCATCAACATGCTGTGGTACACATTTTGTCCCATTTGGGGCAGGTTTGGGTATATGCTTCTGACAAACCGGAGCTTCTCATAACAAGCATGATAGTTTTCGGTAGGGAATGTCACAACTTTGGGTACGAAACGATATCCATTGCCTCTTATTTCTTTCAAAAAAATTTCTCGTGTCAACATAGAACGACAGGAGTGTTGTGTGAATTTTTGTGATTTTTCGGGGTTCAATTGGACATTTTTATGCATTAACTTTGTGTTCAATGCATTTATGTGCATAATTCAAATTTGAACTACATGCACATGCTCCAGTGTATAGATTGGTCAAAAAATCAAATATGTGTCCTTGGGTGCATGCTTAGGTCCCATGCAAGAAATGGGAATGAATTTCAAACACCAGGGCACCGTTGATTGCCGGCAAAACATTGAGATGCCTGGTTTTTAAATTATAGTAAATCCAAAACTTATTTGAAATACACGAAACTTGGCATGCTATCATGGAGCGGCATCAACATGTCGTGGTACAAATTTTATCCCATTTGGGGCAGGTTTGGGTATATGCTTCTCACAAACCGGAGCTCCTCACAACAAGCACGATGGTTTTCGGTAGGGAACGTCCCACCTTTGGGGACGACAGGACAACATGAGTGTTGTGTGAATTTTTGTGATTTTTCGGGGTTCGTTTGGACATTTTTATGCATTAACTGAGTTTTCACATTTATGTGCATAATTCAAATTTGAACTACATGCACATGCTCAAGTGCATATATATTGGTTGAAAAATCAAATATGTGTCCTTGGGTGCATGATTTGGTCCCATGCAAGAAATGGGAATGAATTTCAAATACGAGGGCAGTGTTGATTGCTGGCAAAACATTAAGATGCCTCGTTTTTAAATTCTAGTAAATCCAAAATCTTCCGAAATTCATGAAACTTGGCATGCTATCATGGAGCGGCATCAACACGCCGTGGTACAAATTTTGTCCCATTTGGGGCAGGTTTGGGTATATGCTTCTCACAAACTGGAGCTTCTCACAACAAGCATGATGGTTTTCGGTGGAGAACGTCCCACCTTTGGGGACGAAACGATATCCATTGCCTCTTATTGCTTTCAAATTTTTTTCTCGTGTCAACATAGAACAACAGGAGTGTTGTGTGAATTTTTGTGATTTTTAGGGGTTCGTTTGGACATTTTTATGCATTAACTGAGTTTTCAATGCATTTATGTGCATAATTTAAATTTGAACTACATGCACATGCTCCAGTGCATATAAATTGGTCAAAAAATCATATCTGTGTCCTTGGGTGCATGCTTAGGTCCCATGCAAGAAATGGGAGTGAATTTCGAACACCAGGGCACCGTTGATTGTCGGCAAAACATTGAGATGCCTGGTTTTTAAATTATAGTAAATCCAAAACTCGTCTAGAATTCATGAAACTTGGCATGCTATCATGGAGCGGCATCAACATGCCGTGGTACAAAATTTGTCCCATTTGGGACAGGTTTGGGTATATGCTTCTCACAAACCGGAGCTTCTCACAACAAGCATGATGGTTTTCGGTAGGGAACGTCTCACCTTTGGGGACGAAATGATATCCATTGCCTCTTATTGCTTTCAATTTTTTTTCTCGTGTCTACATAGAACAACAGGAGTGTTGTGTGAATTTTTGTGAATTTTTGGGGTTCGTTTGGACATTTTTATGCATTAACTGAGTTTTCAATGCATTTATGTGCATAATTCAAATTTGAGCTACATGCACATGCTCCAGTGCATATAAATTGGTTGAAAAATCAAATATGTGTCCTTGGGTGCATGCTTAGGTCCCACGCAAGAAATGGGAATGAATTTCAAACACCAGGGGGCCGTCGATTGCCGGTAAACATTGAGATGCCTGGTTTTTAAATTCTAGTAAGTCCAAAATTCTGTTAACCATTCACGTGACGCCACGTGTCTTGGTTTTAATGGTTGTAGGAGGTGCCGTGCGGACAGCTGCTTGACCTTGACTGAACGGGAGGCGTGCGAGCGCCGTCCGGTGCGCAAGCTGACCGAGAGGCGTGCAAGATGTCCTCGAGTGCGCAGGCTCACCAGGAAGCGTGCGAGCTGTACGCTGCGCAGGCTCTTTGGGAAGCGAGCCGTTTGAATTCCATAGCCGCCCGCCTTGCTCGCATCCTCTCCATTAATGGCTCCCAAGCCGCAGTTTAATTCGCTTTTTAAATATAAAACACTCATCGCAAACGTTTTAGTTAGAACACCCGTATACAAACCGACAGCTTCCCCAGGAAGCCAAGAGAAAATGTGCCGAGAAGGATTTCTGCAGCTCTTGATCGCAAACATTTTAGATAGAACACCTGTATGCAAAGTGAGAGCAGTGCAAGATTTGTGCATCCCTTCAACGCAAATGGTTGTTTTGGATGACCCATGTGCAACCACGTACAAACAATTTGGTAAGATTTGTCAATCCTTGTAACACTGCGATTTGTCAAAATATGAAGCTAAAAATCACTAGCAGTATCTAATGTTTGCAACTAAAATTCAGTAATTAAGCATAGATTTCATTCATAGATTAAGCAGTCGTTCTTAATTTATACAAACAGTTCAACTCGATAGCTGAACCAACCAAACTTTTCCCCATTTGTTGCCAACCACGTAGTGAAATAGCTAGTTCAACTATATATACTAGCTAATTTTAAGTACGTTGTACAGTTCCACCACATCTATAGTCAGATGAACTGAACAAAATAGCCCCTAAATAATACTACTACTGCAGAGGGGCTTTGTACTACTTCCGGCTGCCTCTCCTCTACCGAGCGCGCTCAGTAAGAGGCGGAGGAGGAGGAGCCTACCGACGAGCTGGGCAACCGCAATGCGGTGCCTGCAGCTAATGCAGCTTCAACGACGCTCACCTTGAATGCCCTCTGCCGCTCCAGACGACCCCTCTCGAAGCGGTGGTTCTCCTCGTAGATCTCCTGATTCCTCGCCTCTGAGGCGGCGTGTGCCGCAGCCACGGCGGCGGTAAGGCTCTTTGCATGCTCGACGAGGCGCTCCTCCTCCTCCCGCAGGAACTCGGTGTAGCGCGCAAGGTCGCTGACGCACGTGCGGGCATCCACCTTCGCCACCCGCCTTCGGGCGGCGGTGGCGGAGCGGGTGATGAACCCGACGGTCGACGGTGGGCTGGCGGCCACGGCGGCCGACGACGGGGTGGCGGCCACGACCACCACCTTCCGCCTTCGGGCCGCGGTGTCGGAGCGGGTGATGGCCACAGTGGCCGGCAGTGGGGTGGCGGCCACGACGGCCACCTCCCGCCTTCGGGCCGCGGTGGCGGAGTGAGCGATGGACCTGGCTTTCGACGGTGGTGTGGCGGCAATGGTGGCCGGCAACAGCTGCCGATGGGCACAGGTGGCGGAGCGTGTGGTGGGTGTTCCGCGCACACCCAACAGGGATGCCATGCGCACTACACTACGCCGGGGACTACGCCGCCGCCGTGGTGTAACCTCCCGGCTGGAGCTGTCCTCTGATGACGGCGGAGTGGCTGAGCGATGACGACGGACCGGTGCCATTGGCGATTGTGGGAGAAGTAGACGAGAGAAGCTACAGGGATGGAGGGGAAAATGCGACGGAGGACTCGCCGACCATGAGGGTTTTTATAGCAGGCCGGTAAGCATTGGGATTTTGAGGGATTTCACCGAGTCGGGCGGGAAGCTTGCACGGGAACGGACTCACCGACGATTCATTGGCGCCACCGTTTGGCCAAAAGAACGCCCCCGCGCGCTGCGGAAACTTGCGTTGTAAGCCGTCTGCGGCAGCGGGGTGACAAGACGTGCGAGAGGAGGACGAAAGGCCACGTACACATACGGTTAATAAAAAACGTTTGCGATTTAATTACCTACTATACCACCATCCTGGTTTATAAGTATGATTTAACTAATAAAATACGAATGCATGTCGCCAAAGATTATATAGTTGGATTTGTATTTGAACATAGTTTCCAATTTTATAATTTTTAAAACATGCATTAACATTTTGTTGCTTAAATTTGACGGCAAAGTATGGCACGGAATATAAAGGAGACTATAGACTAGACGGAGGTGGTACCACACGGCCGCTCTCTACGCAGCGACGCAACTGTCGGCCGGCTTGTAGGCGACCATTTCCTGTGTGTTCAACAGCTCTATGCGTGTGGTTGCTTGCGGTTCAGGCGGCCGCGGCGCGCTCTGCTTGTGTCCCGCCGCACGCGCTCTGCTCTCGCGTCCCTCCAGGTGCTCTACCCTCGTCCCTCCATGCGCACTGTCAGTGTTTGGGGACGGCGCACGATCACGCACGTTCGTGTGCAAGCGGTTGCGCCGGGCGCGGCGGGCGATGCAGTTACCTGCTGCAAAAACTGCCATGCGAACGCGCCGAGAATCCACGCCGCCTGGCCCCCTTTTATTCCTGCGGCCATTTACCTTCATCTCTCATCTCACACGACACAATAAGCACACCCACGAGGACACATACAGAGAGACATCCAGCGGTTCCAATGGCGCTCCCTGTGGCTCCAATGGCGCTCCCAGCGGCCGACGACGACAACGGCTGGCAGTTCACCACGCATCACGTAGTGGACACCCACGTCAGGGGGAAGGCACTCTCGATGGTCTACACAAACGATCCGGTCTCGGTGGAGAGCTCCATCCAAACTATGGAGCAGTTCCTTGCCGAGGACAAGTACTGAGTGGTCGGCTTCGACCTCGAGTACACCATCGGTCGCGCCGGGCACAATCAGAAGGTTGCCGTCGCCCAATTGTGTGTGCGACATGACATCCTTGTCTACCACTTCCACCTTGCCACAAGGCCTTGTGAGCTTTTCTCCAGGTTTATCAACAGCTCCGACTACAGTTTCGCTACGGTGGACACCACCAACGATCTAAAAGCGCTCACGGTTTCAGACTTGAAATGCCCGAATCTTGTCAACATCCAGCACTACTACAAGGTCTGGGGCAACGACAAAAACAAATTGAACTCCCTGGTTGACCTCGCCTCGGCCATCATCAAGCCCTACTATGCGAAGATGAAGGAAGAGAGCAATAAGGACAAGAACGCCTGGCACAGTGTGTGCCATAAGAGACTGGATGAACAACATGTCAAGTACGCGGCCATGGCCGCATACACAAGCTATAGGATGTACAGGTGGATCGTTGACATGAGGAATTGTCTTCTTCCTGACAAAGACGAGGGATCGAGCCACATAGCAGTGGCGGGAGCTTCACAAGAAGTAGATGACTAGACGATCGTTTCTCCTACTTTAGAATGCATGCAATTGTTTAGTGAGGTGTGTGCGAATGATCTGTATAGTCACTTATGTAATTGGATGTTTATTTCAGTTATATATATACATGTTATTCTACTGTAGACAGAGGAATTCACACGGCTTATTAGCAGCAATCGTCTGTGTTATTATTGGACTTCGCACACATTTCAGATTACGGACCTGTTTGCCGCGTATCACACACATCTTGTTCAGTTGAAACATTTCCATTGTGTTGCCTAATCACACACAGTTCATCCCAGTGAACTGTATGATGTATATCGCACACGCTTTCATCTGGGTGCCCGTTTCTTTTGTGCCTCCTCATCCCAAACAGTTAATTGAGCTGAACCGTATGCCCTGCATCGCAGACGCAACTAAATTTTGAACCGGATGCATCTGTCATCGCAAACGTTTTGCACCTTTTTTGACGGTTTTTTACACCACGTTTGCGATTATGGCATCGCACACAGTTTCGTCGAAGGGTCTCTGATCATAGTGTCGCGCTTGGACCATCCTGCAGTAGTGGGTGCGCACGAAGATCTCTCTCTCTCTCTCTCTCTCTCTCTCTCTCTCTAGCTCGCTCTCACAACGATCTCAAGGCTTAACTCGACGAACCCAAAGAACAAGAGACACGGGGGTTTATACTGGTTCGGGCCACCGTTGTGGTGTAATACCCTTCTCCAGTGTGGTGTGGTGGATTGCCTCGTAGGCTGATGTGAACAGTACAAGGGACGAACAACCTCCTAAGGAGAGGTGTTCTTGAGCTTGGTGAGCTTGTGTGGTGGACTTGGTGGAATGGATCCAGTCCAAGATCAGTCCGCCTATCTATGGTGGTGGCTAGTCCTATTTATAGAGGCCCGGGTCCTCTTCCCAGATATTAGGCGGGAAGGGATCCCACAACGGCCAGTTTGAAGGGGGACAACTAGTACAAGTTATCCTGACAAAAAGTGGTCTTCGCTTGCCAAAGGCTCTGGTGGTGACGCCGTCGTGGGCTCCGCGGTGACCTCCGTCCTGCCGTCCTGCTGGCCTTGGTCTCGTTGCACCAATATGGAAACCTCTGCCTGATGCCTCGGGACTCCTCGCCTGCGCTTGCCCCTTTAGCACCAAAGAGGCAACGAGTACCATGCGCCCGCTAGCGCCCGCCTGGCCTTGGTCGTCATGGCTCACGTCACGCGAACCTCGCGAGGTGCCCCTTGCATAGATATCTCCGCTCCTCGGGAGCCAGCCTAGGGAGGTCGCCCTTGAGGAGGACTTGCGTTGTCCGCCTCGCAAGGCTTGGCCCCTCGCGAGGGTCTTGAGTGGTTGTTGATGAAGGTGGGCCGTACCAGGCCGCTAGATGAGCCACCCCCTGGGCCACAGGCACACAAGTCTGGGTACCCCCATTCCCAGGACGCCGACAAGTTCATGCAATCGGTCACACCGAGATGCGGTTTTGCCCTAGCCCTAGCACATTGGTACCACCGAGTTGATCATGTCAGTCCCACCAAGATTCCTAAATTCACATCTTGAACTGAATCGGTCTGACCGAGTTCTTCTATTCGGTCTGACCGAGTTGGGTCAATTGTGTGTAATGGTTGGATTTTGTTTGGAGGCTATATATACCTCTCCACCCCCTTCTCTATTCAAGAGAGAGCCATCAGAACGTACCTACACTTCCACTACTCATTTTCTAAGAGAGAACCACCTACTCATGTGTTGAGACCAAGACATTCCAATCCGACCACAAGAATCTTGATCTCTAGCCTTCCCCAAGTTGCTTTCCACTCAAATCATCTTTCCACCACAGCCAAATCCGTGAGAGTGAGTTGAGTGTTGGGGAGACTATCATTTGAAGCACAAGAGCAAGAAGTTCATCATCAACACACCATCTATTACCTTTTGGAGAGTGGTGTCTCCTAGATTGGTTAGGTGTCACTTGGGAGCCTCTGACAAGATTGTGGAGTTGAACCAAGGAGTTTGTAAGGGCAAGGAGATCGCCTACTTCGTGAATATCTACCCGAGTGAGGCAAGTCCTTCGTGGGCGATGGCCATGGGGGGATAGACAAGGTTGCTTCTTCTTGGACCCTTTGTGGGTGGAGCCCACCATGCACTCGCGCAACCGTTACCCTTCGTGGGTTGAAGTCTCCATCAACGTGGACGTACGATAGCACCACCTATCGGAACCACGCAAAAAATCTCTATGTCTTCATTGCGTTTGCAGACTCCAATCCCATCCCTTTACTTTCTTTCAAATAGCATGCTTTACTCTTTTCGCTGCCTATACTCTTGCCATGCTTGCTTGAAATGTATTGTGAATGCTTAATCTTGTGTTAAAACTCCACCTCAACTTGAAGAACTAAAAAACTGCTACTTTTGCTTGTTGAGGGTCAAATCACCCCCCCCCTCTAGACACCTCTTCTCGATCCTTTCAGAGGGAGAGTGTCCAAAGATAACCACTGCATGCATGTGCCCCAAACAAATGTATGGACATGCGTGATGCATGCATATAAGTTTGAATATCAAAAGAACAACATTTTGATGTGGTGCATGCATGTGTCGAAGATCGCACAGTCCCCATACAGATCTGGTCTATGACACGTCGCATCCTTGCCCCCCTTCGACCCGATGGGAGGGATTCGTGCGCACACATGCGCCCAAAGTATAATATGTTATCCCTCGCATCATGACATGCATGTACCGTACCGTATAAGATGAACCAAAATTTAATCCCCTCCTAATTATAAGTCAAATTAACGTTGTCTGTCAAAATGATTGACCAAGCGGGCACACAAAGATGGATGAAGCATCTTGCCGATAATCCCGTGAGTGAGTGCTAGAGGACAACCGCCATCGCTTGCTTGTGGGCCAAACACTTGTATGGAGATGTGTGGTTGTGATGTTTCAATACATAATATATATGAAAACTTTGATGTGGCACCTGCCTGAGAAACCTTCAAGTCCCCCACACGAACCAAGCTTCATGACACACAGCATATATATGCTGCCCCTCCCCTCTTCGACGCGTAATATATACTCCTACGTACTGTAACACAACCCGAAAATAATCCTCCTTGTTCGTCAAATTATCTTTCTCATTGTGTCATATTAGATGGACGGCGTCCTCGCGGGCCCATGGAGGGAAGCGTCGCAGGCGGATGAGTGACAACCATCATTTGCACGTGGGCCAATGTGTTGGTGATGTTTTTAATACCCAATATGAACAACTTCTTTGTGGCACCAGCCTTGGAAATCGAAAAGTCCCCACACGGAGTGAGATCATTCCTGACGTGTGTGTAGTATGTGCTGCCCCGAGCCCCTCCTCCCCTCTTCAACGCGTACTATATACTTGTACCGAAACACAACCCAAAAAGAAACCTCCTTGTTGGATCAAAGTGACGGAGGACAATCTCGCGGGCCCACGGATGGAAGCATCGCACGCGAGTGACTGTCCTATATGACGCGTAGTAAATGTTGCCCTCGACCACCCTCTTCAACGCATACTATATATATATACTCCTACCGTACGTAACAAAAACCAAAAAATTACCATCCTTGTTGGTTAAATTAACCTCTCTCACTGCATGTCATAGTGTTGGACGGTGACCTCGCGGGCCCACAGAGAGTGTCACACGCGAGTGAGTGTCCTAGGACCACCGCGTGCATGTGGCCCAAAGATGCATGTCAAACTTTTTCTGCAGCGACCATGCGACCAAAGGAGTTTAGTTTTAAAAATTGAAAATAAATAGATAACATTTGTCTGTTTTTATACATTGATTGATTTCCGAGGGATTTAATGTGCAAAAATCAAATTTGTTCTACATGAGACCCGTGATAGTGCACAAAAATGGATTGCAAAATCGTATGTGTACGTGTCCCTGGGTGCATGTTTAGTCCACATGCGAGAAATTTCTAACATCGAGAATCTTGATTTTAAAATCCAGTAAATCGAAAACTAAGTTGAAATTCATTAAACTTATCGTGGTGTCATATGGACACCAATAGACTATGATATTTTTTTTTCAAATTTGAGACAAGTTTTGATATAATCTTCTTACATACAGGAAATTATCAATAATTATCAACCAATATCGCAAACAGCACATTTTATCTTTTTTCTATCTATATGTTAGTCTGCCATCTAGAAATTGATTCCCACAAGCTTGACCCGGCCTCTGTGCACAGTGAAGATCCTGGCACTACAATCTGTCGGCTCCGATTTGGATGAAGCTGATAGATTCCTTAGATGCTTTCCTTGCACGAAGAAGCTATACATCAAGGTGATGCTCCATTCCTGTTAATTATTAACCACAACGGAGCTCAATTTTTTGTTATTTTAGCCATTATTACAATGACAAATGTACATGATTTGTAAAGGAAATTTTGAGGATTTCAATACATATATTTTTTGAGATGCTAGTGTTGTAGCGTTTTATTCCATCGCCCCACATGCTTTCGTGATAAAAGTTTATCATGAAAAATTGAAGGTGGCATTTCACTCTTTTTGTGTATTTTAGAAATCTTGTAAATCAAAGAGGCCCGAAGTGTTCAAATCTGCAGCTAGGCACTAATATGTTGTCTTCGTTTCCAGATACTAGATAGCCCGAAAGTAGAAAATGTTGGGGAATATAATAATCCCATTGAATGCCTTGATCTTCATCTCATGGAAATTACTTTTAACGAGTACCGAGCCACCACACCAGAAATTAAATTCGCCAGGTTCTTTTTTGAGAAAGCAATGTTGCTCAAGGTAATGAGGTTTGCCCTATATTTACTATGCAGAAGTGAATGGATTGCTAAATAGCGGATGTGTGTACAGCTGAATGGAAAAGGCTCTACAGAAGCTGAATTTTAGTTTGTAACTTCATATGACAGATTATTCAGAAGTCACTGTATTGAGCCGATATATGACTTCTTGGTGTCTGATCATTTCGCAAAAATAATGCATGAAAAAGATTCTGAAATAGATGAATTTTATGTGTCTGAATAGTTTGAACCTTGTAATCTTTGAATTTGGGTCTTGTAATGCTGGAATTTGAACCTTGCAATATTTAAGCTATTTTTTATATAACGTAATTGGATGTTTAATTTGTTTTGCAATCATGTCCTGTTATAAGTATATATATGTTGTTCTTCTGTACACAGAGCATAAATGTTGTGCTGATAGATCATATCACATCGCACACGGACCACACAAGGGAACCCGTCGGTTATGAATTCATCAATCCAAGCGGTTGTATACCAGCAAGCATTTACCCATCTTAAGAATTGCATGATTCCCTTGATTGTGTGCACCATATGCATCCCATGAATAAAAATGATATTGCTATGCCACACACTTGCTATAATTTGCATCCCAATCATGTTGAACACAATAACTATCATTGCATGATGATGCCATATTTCTCTACCATGCCTCAAATTTTTTTGAGTGATGCTTATCTTGTGCTAAATTTCATGTGCACATACACATCATGATGGATGTTGTGTACATTTACCACGCACACACTTTCTTTGGTTTGTGTCTCTTTTGTGTAGGTACCCATGCATACTCGTAAACCTCACAATCCCGTGAGTTCAAAAAACAAGCTCTAGAGAGCAATGATGATTTGGGATCCCATGGATTGTCTGTCGGATTCAGGGTTCCGCAGACCCTTGAGAGGTTCGAACTCTGGCTGGGAGATTGTTGCAGAAGAAGATTGTGGCATTGTCCACCTTTATGACTTTGGCTAGGAGATTGTTGCTAGTGAAATCTGTCCTCAACTCATTATTGATATATCTCATGGGATGCCTTGATGTGCCTGTTACCATCAAAACCCAAGCCATAAAATACTTGAGACATTGTCTTTGGAGAGGCCCTGATTTGGAAGACCATAGACCTGCCATGGTGGCATGGAGTACTGTGTGTAGACCTAAAAATCAAGGTGGCTTAGGAGTGATTGATATTTTTGTTCAGAATAAAGCATTGCTTCTCAAGAACCTGCATAAGTTCTACAACAGACACAATATTCCCTGGGTCAATCTGATTTGGGAATCTTACTACAGCAATGATTCTCTACCTGGCAATAGCTGGATGGGATCTTTTTGGTGGAAGGCAAACCTTAAGCTGATTGATAACTATAAGTCCTTGGCCAGATGCAACATAGGTGATGGAAAGAGTGCTTATTTTTGGACTGATCTTTGGCACTCACATTGCTTGCAAGACATGTTCCCCCACCTATTCTCGTTTGTGAAAAACAAGGATGCTACTGTTCACACCATTCTCCAAACTGAATACTTAGAGGACCTATTTCATCTGCCACTGACTGTGCAAGCTTTCCAGGAATTTGAGGCTATGGAGGACATATGCATTGCTTTAAGGGCCTCTGATACTTTGGATTGCACAGATACCTGGAGTTACATATGGGGAACTGAGCAATTCTCTGTGGCTAAGGCATATAAAGTGCTGATGGGAGTTAAAGTTGTACCACAGCAGTTCAATTGGATCTGGAGCAGTTCTTGTCAGCCAAAACATAAGGTGTTCTTTTGGAGACTACTTCATGACAGGCTCAATACTAGAAATCTTCTGAGAAGGAAATCTTTTCAGCTGGGCAGCTATAATTGTGCTGTCAACAATTGTCCACGGGAAGAGACTCTTCAGCACCTTTTCTGGACTTGCCCTTTTGCTTCACAGTGTTGGGATCTGATCTGCCCTTCAAGACAGGCAAATGTTTCAATCATGGAAGCTTTACTTGATCTCAAGCAGAAACTTCATGTACCTTTCTTCATGGAGATAGTCATCCTTGCCTCTTGGGCTATTTGGATCTCCAGGAACAACATGATTTTCCAAGCAATTCAACCCAGCATTCAAAGGTGGAAAGCCATCTTCATGGAGGAGCTCTCTCTTCTCAGATTCAGAATTAAAAAGAGCTATGCTGGAGCATACTGTTTTTGGCTGGATAATCTTGTCCTGTAATCCTAGTTTCTTAGTTGTTAGTGTTTTTTCTTTCCTTTTTCTTTTGTCTTCCTTCTTGGCTTATCTCAAGCCTTTTGTACTTTGGTTCCTTTCTGGGACTTTACTTTTTTTAGATTAATATAAACAAAAAATTGCAGTGGGGTTTTGCCCTACTGTGTATAGTCAAAAAGGTTCGAACTCTGGGGTGTGTGCGAAGAACTCTCTCTTCCCAGCTCGCCTGCCCAACAATTCCACAACCTAGCTCGACGAACCCAAGAGACAAGAGACACAACAGTTTATCCTGGTTCGGGCCACCTTGCGGTGTAATACCCTACTCCAGCTTTGTGGTGGATTGCCTCGAGGGGCTGAGGATGAACTAGTACAGTGGATGAACAGCCTCAGGAGGTGAGGTGTTCTTGAGCTCAATGAGCTTGTGATGTGGTTCGGGTGGAATTAGTCCCTCCCCTCTATGGTGGTGGATAGGTCCTATTTATAGTGGCCTTGGTCCTCCTCCCAAAAGTAGGCAGGAAGGGATCCTACAGCGGCCAAATTTGAAGGGGAACAACTAGTACAAGCTATCCTGACAAAAGTAGTCTTCGCCTGCAAAAGACTCTGGTGGTGACGCTGTAGTGGGCTCCACGATGACCTCCGTCCTGCCATCCTGGCGGTCTTGGTCTCGTTGCACATATATGGAAACCTTTGCTTGATTCCTCGGGACTCCGCGCCTGCGCTTGCCTCCTTAGCACCAAAGAGGAAGCTGGCACACTGTGCCCACTAGCGCCCGCCTAGCCTTGATCGTCATGGCTCACGTCATGTGAATCTCGCGAGGTGCACCTTGCATTGATATGTCCGCTCCTCAGGAGCCAGCCTAGTGAGGCCGCCCCCAGGAAGGTCTTGTTGTCAACCGCCTCGCGAGGTTTGGCCCCTCGCGAGGGTCTTGAGTTGTTGCTGCTGAAGTTGGGCCGTACCGGGCTGTTGACGGAGCCACGCCATGGGCCGCATGCACGCAAGTCTGGGCACCCCTGTTCCCAGGACGCCGACAGTAGCCCCCGGGCCCAAGGCACGCTTGAACTTGGCTTCGAGGCGAAGCTAAGGGGCAAGTACGGAGCGCCGCGGGCCCTAACCGCTCGCGGCCTTGGTCGACGCGTGGCGATTGATGGGACGTGGGCGCCTCCGCTTCCCCACGCTGCCTCAGCAACCGTACGACTTGACGAGACTCTGCTACACGCAGAGGAAACCATCATTACGCACGGTCGTGGAGGCCGGCGGTTGGCCTCCTCGTGGCTATAAATGAGGATGGGGGCGGAGCCCCCTCTGCTCATCTCCTTCTTCTTGCCGCACGCTCTCTCTTCTTCTTCTTTGCCTCGCTACAGCTCTCATGGTTTGGCAACTGAAAAGACGTGAACTCCAAATTTTATTAAAAGTTTGCAAATCAGCTACAGAAAGAAAATGAACAGCCGCGTCCGGCACCTAGTCTAGTCTTCTCACCAGCGCGGAGCTAAGTGCTGCCACTAGGACGTGGGAGGGAGCCCCCGAGGCCGGAGGGCGGCACTCTGGAGACTATGGGGCGTGTACAGCCCCACTCATTATTACGTGAGAGTGTCACGAGTGGAGACCTTCACAGGCACTGGGCCTTGCTTCATGGGTAGAATTTCCGGAGGTGCCGAATGTTCCAGGCGTTTTGGTTGGGGATACCGTCCTGCGTCTCCAGGCTTGTGGCGCCGGGCCTGGAGATGCGGGCGACCCTAAACAGGCCCTCCCTCATGGGCGAGAGCTTATGCAGCCCTTCCCTGGAGAGGTCCCGCTGTAGGACCAGATCTCCCACCTCAAGCGTCCTGGAGCGGACGCTGCGCCAGTGATACCGCCGTAGCGCCTGCTGGTACCTTACCGCTCGGAGCGAGTGTCACACCCTGATTTTCATGCCACAACACTTAAATCTAATGAATCGTGGTAAAATGTGGTTTGACAAAAAAAACTTTTGTGTGCTTTGGACTTTGCTTGATTTGATTCTTTTGTGTGTTGATTGCAAGTGCTCTAAAAATCAAATAAATCCTCCAACTCTTATACCCCTTCTCCTTGATCCAAAACCTTGCCCAATGATCATGCCATGTGTATAGGACATGAAAATAATTTCTTACAAAAATAATTTGGCCAAATAGTATTTAAAAAAATTAGTTTTCCAAAAACCCCTGAATTGAGATTTGCACTGCAAGTACTTGATTTGGGGTGTGAAAAATCTTTCAAAAAGTATATTTGAAACCTATTAGGTATAGGACTCCCATAAAACACAAAAATATAATTTTAAAAGTTATTTTCCTATTTAATTTAAAGGCTTTTTCTTAAGGCCAGAAATGGTCTTTAATAGGTTAAAATTATTTTAAAGCTTAAAAAATATTTGAGAAAAATCAGGGAAACTCAATGGACATATATTTTACATATATAAGAGTTTCAACACATGGTTATGTTCAAATTATTGGTCAAACCCCTCAAACACCCTTTTTGGACATTTCAAGATTTTGAAATGTTTACAAAGGAAATATTCTCCATTAAATACAGGAAAATTCTAGCATGTAAAAAATGACCTACTTGAGGATCCTACAAAGTCTCATGTCATGGAGAACAATATAGCCCCACCAAACCCTCTCAAAACCATTTCTGTCCTTTTCCAAGTTTGAACAACTTTGCACTGCCATACATGTCCAAATGCTCTCAAACTTGGTGCACATGCTCAAATGGTGTAATAATGAATCTAGACAAAATGGCACAACTTGGAGAGAAGGATATCATGATCAAAGTGTTCTAAAACCCTTTTTGTCCACAACCAAATTTGAACAACTCTACATTGCCAAGTGTGTCCTTTTGATCTGAATTTTTGTGGACATGTTCAAATCCTCAAATGATGACACTACACCAAGTGGTGCATTAAGGAGAATAGATTTGCATGACTAAATCTTGGTAAACCCATTTCTGCTGATTTCTAGGGTTTACAAAATTTGCATTGGCCACTTTCTCCATTTGACCTCAAAACTGGTGGTCACTACTATTATGTGATGCCACTCACTCCTGGTAAATATGATGGCAAGGATAATGCATTTGCTTGACCAAACCACCATCAAACACCTTCTGACAAAATTTAAAACTCCATGTTTCAACCCCTTCCACTAATCTCCATGAGCTGAAACTCTTCCCACAACCTCTCCTAGTCCCCCTCTACCTCTGGTGTGCTTCCCTGCCCGAGAGGCAATGATGAAGGGGGGCAGGTATCCACTTTTCTTCTCTGGACAGCAGCATTTTCACTCTCTCTCCACCCCTCCTCTCCTCTACTGGCTCACCAAGGCATCCAATGCCCTTGCCACATTGTTTACTCCCCCCTGCAGCCACTAGACACAAGTGGACGCGCGAGTGCGCGCGGAAAAGCCGCGGATGTCGGCCACTTGCGCGCTCTGGAGCGCTTGGCAGAGCACTCGACCGTTGACGCCACGCTCCCCCACCACCTCGGGCCGCCACAGCGCGCCAGTCGAAGCCCTCGACGTCCGCACCACGACAGCCGTGCTGGCCCCCTCCTCTCTCCCTCTCTCTCACCTCCAGCAGCGCGTGCACAGGGCCGCCCGGCTCGGCCGATGCGTGCGCGAGCTCGTGGCTCCACCCGAAGCTCTCCCCGCTCCTTCTCTCCCTTCCCCTGGCCGTAGACCAACTCTACAAACGCCCTGGACACGCACACACGAGCCCCGGTGACCCCTAGCAACGGCAACGACCTCCCCGGCGCACCCGTCCATAGTGCACCATCGCCCCGCCATAAAAGGCCACCCCCGAGCCCCCTCTCTGCTCCATTTGCTCTCTCTGTCCTGTACACCACCCAGACCGACCCGTACCTCCTCCCGTGCCCCCATTCACCTCCACGGCCGGAAACCTTGCCGTCAGCCCGCGCTCAAATTCAAGCCCTATGGCCTCTTCCTTTCCATCTCGACCCCACCAGAGCATCACCAACCTCCCCAAGGCCATCTCCCGAGCTCCATTTCTTCCTCTCCACGGCTACAACGTTGTGTCCCACCCTCACCATTGCCGCCGTCTGCCGCGGGCGATGTGCTGCTCGCGTCCGACCACCCCAGCGATCGTGGCGCACCTCGACGGATGCGGCACACTCTCTTGAGAACGCCGGTGTGCTGGGCATCAACGGAGGTGGCCAGTGCCGCCGGGGAGAGCGCCGGCGCCGCTCGGCCTCGCCTCCTCTGTTTCCCGTCGCACCGCGTGGGAGGTTGAAGGCGACCTGCCGCTGGGGCCCGCGTGTTAGCGACCCAGTGGGCGGGCCCGCCTGTTTAAGTGGAGATGGCTTCCGCCGTAACCGCCTCTCCCGCGCGAAGGCGTATTTTCATGAAGCCGCCTCCGACGTGGCCCTTGCGCGCGTGTGGCTGAGCCGTTGGGCCGGCCCAGTGGCGTCCTGCCGCTAATCCTCGCCCTGTGCGCCTCTTAAGGGTAAATCCCTTGTCTGTTTCTTTCTTTTTCTTTTTCCAGATAGCTTGTAAAATCCCTAGAGAAGTCAAATAGTGTCAAAATTTGATGATTCAAATTTCTACTGACTCAATAAATCAAGATCTATTTAATGAGCCATAGTGAACATTTTTACCCTGCCTAGTTTCCCCTGGATCTATAAAAAGGTCATCTAGCCACATAAGTCCACTTCAAAAATCCATTTCAACTCCAAATCTAGTGAAACCAATTTCTAAATATTTCTAAAATCATGCCTGATTTAATGGGTACTTTTACTCATTTTTATAAAAGGCATTCTGTAGACAACGTACAGATCCATTTAAATCCCTTATATCCTTCATATTGAAATGTTTCAAAATATCCACTTATCCAATTCCATTGAAATCACTTTGGTCATTCCTCATATGACCAGAGGTATCCTAGAAAAGTCCAACTCACATTTTTAGAGCACTTTTATTTTTGCCTTGTTGTGTTGCTTATTGTGATTGTTTCCGTTGTTAGTTGGCGAAGTAGACAGAGTACTTGGAGATGGACCAAAAGGTTCGAAGACTCTGAAGGACAAGGCAAGCAGCCCTTTGACCATGTCTATGAAACCCTTTTTTATGCATGTCATATAGCACCATATTGTTGTTGCAACGGAATCATGATGAGGTGGTAACCGCTTTGATGGGTTGCCTCCGTTACTTCCTTGTTGATACTTGCATTGTGCATGACCCTACCTTCCTATGAGGGTTATGCCGGTGGGAGTAGATGGGATGCTATAGTAGTGGCTACGCAAATGGGACGGGAATATTCATGGTGAAGGAGGCAGAGTACTTTCAACAGACTTTTCGAAAACCCTGTCGGGTGCCACTTTTGCCCGAGGGGGATAATGAGTTGGGTAACCACTTGATGACGAAGTGGTGTACCGAGGCAAGTGTGTGTTGTTTTCAAAACGGATTGGTTTAAGTTGCGACCGTTATTCCAACCTTACATGCGCAACCACTTTACCCTTATATGGGAAAGGGCATTATTGATTACCTAGGCCGATACTAGCACGGTGCCCGCATTACTAGTGACGGGGGTGATTTGTGGTCACCCTCGGGACGGGGTCGTGCCAGGTAGGGGGGCCATGACTGTTTTCACAGGGCACCGGACACACCGTTGGTACCCCGTGCCAGTGGTATGTGATGAATATGGGAGCGAGGCTCCACAATTTTAAGATGTGAAATGTTGGGCACAGGGGTTACTACCAATCGAGTGGACTCTATGTTAGTGTCGTCTAGGGAAAGATAGTGATCGGGTGCTTACCCCGGGTACTTGAGGTATCGCGGGTCGTGGCTGACACGGAAGTTCCCCGGATCTTGTGGGTAAAGTGTGCAACCTCTGCAGAGTGTAAAACTATTCGAATAGCCGTGTCCACGGTCAAGGACAGTTGGGTAACCGCTCTTGGGCTACGTCCACATGTTTACGAAACCCGGTGAGTGTGAATGGATGAGTGGAAAGAACTACTTCGGTCAAGTCAAAAGACTTGACATGATTATTAAGTTGGGTTATTTCCAACTCTACTTATGTTGATATCTGTAACTTGTCCTCAGGGTTACTTGAATTCTCACGATGCATGCTTTGCAAGTTGTTCAACATGTCATAGCACTCAAAACTAGCTTTCTGCAAAAATTTACCTATATCATGCATTATTGTGCCTTGAACCAAAACATGGGTTGCTTGCGAGTACATTCAAAGTACTCATTGGCTTGCCACTGGTTATTTTATTGGCCAGGTTTGAAAGAACAGGATATGATGAAGAATACGTCGGTGACGAACATGCGAGCTAGGACACTTCCCAGTCAGAATGCCTGTAGGGTTAAGGCAGATGACATGGGTCCAAGTTGTCGACGAAGATTTCCGCTGCGAAGTTATACTCAAGACTTGACCATAATGGTCATAATTTATGTAAGACGGTATGTATGGATGTAAGACTCTTGTTATACAGCTTATGTGTGTTCAGTGAGCATTGATCTCTGGGATCACTGTACACGTGCATTCGATGATCACGACTTATGAGTCGGGGTCCCCACAGCGAGGCTTGACGGTGGCGTTCCTCCCCCAGCACGAGATCCATCCCCCGTGTGGCGCCCTGGCGTGCCTCGTCAAACGCCAAGACCCGTGCGGAGCAATGCCTGACCTCGTGTGGGAGAATCGCTTCGGCTCCATAGACGAGGAAGAATGGAGTTTTGCCCCGTCGGCTTGCTCGCGGTGGTGCGGATGAACCACAACATGGACTGGAGCTCGTCCAGCCAGCGCCTGCCGTAGGCCTCGAGCTTCTTCTTGAAGGTTCTTGCCTTGAGGCCTCTCAGGACCTCCGCATTGGTGCGCTCGGCCTGGCCGTTGCTCCTGAGGTGTGCCACTAAGGCATAGCATATCTGCGTTCCAAGGTTAGCACATTACGTTTTGAAAAGGTTGCTAGTGAACTGCGAGCCATTGTCGGTGATGCTGCGATTAGGGACCCTGAACCGGCTCACGAGGCCCTTGATGAACTTGACTGCCGAGCCGGCTGGGATGGTGCGGGCGGCCTCCACCTCCGCCCACTTGGTGAACTTGTCGATGGCGACGTAGAGGTAGTGGTAGCCCCCGGGTGCCCGAGGGAACGGTCCCAAGATGTCCAGCTCCCAGACCGCGAATGGCCACAAGAGTGGGATAGTCTGGAGGCCCTGAGCAGGCTGGTGGATTTGCTTTGCATGGAATTGGTAGGCTTCACAAGATCTCACCAGCTTGGTTGCGTCGTTGAGTGTCATGGGCCAGTAGAATCCATAGCGGAATGCCTTGCCCACAAAGGTGCGTGATGACGAGTGATGTCCACAGTCCCCACCGTGTATGTCGGTTAACAGCTCACGCCCCTACTCCCTGGAGATGCATCGCAAGAAAATATCGTTTGGTCGTTTTCTGTATAGCTCACCGTCCTGAATGCAGTAGGTTGTGGCCTGCCGAGCCACGCGCTCCGCGTCTTCCTCCTTCTCCTGCAGGTTCCCTGCAGCAGGTACGCCTTGAATTCTTTGATCCAGCACCCCTCCTGAGGCTCGAGCGCGAGGAGAAATCGTGCTCCTAAGGTCGAGCCGCAGGCGGGGGCTCCCGAGGTTGGTGGTGGGGGAAGCTCCTCCTGAGGCGGTGTTGGCTCCACAGCCGGGGGGCTGCCGAAGGCTTGAAGAGTCGCACCTCAAAGACGTCGGGCTCCTGCGGCTGGCGTTCGGACGCTCTCTTGGCGATATCGTCGGCTTCCTTGTTCGTGCCGCGAGGGACGTGCTGCAGCTCCAGGCCCAAGAATTGCTTCTCCATTTTGCGTACCTCTGCCAGGTATGCCTCCATGTGTCCATCCTTCGGTTCATACACTTTGTTGGAGAAGTTGACGAGGAGCTGGGAGTCGCCCTTGATGGTGAGGCGCTTCACGCCTATGGCAGCCGCGGCCTTGAGGCCGGCGATCAAGCCTTCATACACCGCGATGTTGTTGGAGATCTTCTCGCCGCGTTGGAAACAGAGATGCATGGCATAGTAGAGCTTGTCGTGGGTGGCTGAGATGAGCACGGCTCCAGCCCCCGCACCCTGCCGCGCGAAGGCGCCGTCGAAGTACATGACCCAGCCGTTTGGCGCTTCGTTCCCTGGCGAAAGGGATCGGTCCTCGCCCGCCTCGGGCCCTGGAGCATCGGTCCATTCCGCCACGAAGTCAGCGAGTGCGCCACCCTTGATGACCCTGGTGGTGCTGAATTCCAGCTGGAATGCGTGTAGTTCGATGTTCCATTTGGCGACCCTTCCCGCAGCATTGGGGCTCCAGAGTACCATCTCCAATGGGAAAGCTGAGATGACCTTACTAGGGTGGCCTTGGAAGTAGTGGCATAGCTTGCGCGAGGCCACGAGGAGCGCGAGCAGAAGCTTCTGCGGCATGGGGTAGCGTGCCCGCGCGTCACGTAGTACCGTGCTGACGAAGTACACCGGGTGCTCAACGAGAGCGGAAGTGTTGGTGGAGTCCGAGACCTCCTGAGGCTGGGGCACCTTTAGAGGCTGGGGCCTCAGGTGCTCGGTCGCCTGTCGGGGCAGCCGCAGCCTCAGGAGCGCCGTCTTGTGGGGCCCGGTCATCGGCTGGCACTGCTTGAGCCTCAGGGGCGTTGTCTTGGTGCTGCATCATCCCGACTGAAGGCGTGGCGTCGTGCGGCTCGCTCCAGGCCCGACGCTCCTCCCGAACGGCCACCAGTGTCGCGCTAGCAGAATGAGGCGTGGCGGCCAGGTAAAGCACTAGGGGCTCCAGAGGACGCGGCACCACCATCATCGGTGGGCTGGTGAGGTATTTCTTGAGGTCTTGAAATGCAACGTCAGCCTCCGGAGTCCATTCGAACGGGCCTTTCTTTTTCATCAGCTTGAAGAACGGGAGGGCGCGCTCCCCCAGCTTGGAGATAAAGCGCCCTAATGAAGTCACGCATCCCGCCAGCTTTTGCATTTCTTTGAGAGTCTGCGGTGGCCTCATCTCTTCTATTGCCTTGACCTTGTCGAGGTTCACCTCGATCCCTCTATGTGACACAAGGAAACCCAGCAACTTACCAGAGGGGACGCCAAACACGCATTTCTCTGGGTTGAGCCACAGGTCCACCTTGCACAGGCTGGCGAATGTCTCCTCCAGGTCCTGGATGAGGGTCCTTGCCTCCCGAGATTTTACCACGATGTCATCGACGTAGGCCTCAACGTTCCTCCCGAGCTGTTGCCCTAGGGCGATGTGCATCAGCCGCTGGAAGGTCGCCCTAGAATTGCGCAGCCCGAACGGCATGCAGGTGTAGCAGTACACCCCGCATGGGGTCAAGAAGGCCGTCTTCTCAACGTCTTGCACCGCCATCTTGATCTGGTGGTATCCCGGGAAGGCATCTAGGAAGCACAGCAGGTCACACTCGGTGGTGGAGTCAACGATTTGATCGATGCGCAGAAGTGGGAACGGGTCCTGAGGGCAGGCCTTGTTGAGGTTGGTGAAGTCGACACACATGCGTTCCTTCCCGCCTTTGTTGGGCACGACGACCGGGTTCGCCAGCCATTCTGGGTACCGCACCTCGCGGATGACACTAGCCTCTTGCAGCTTGCGGGTTTCCTGGATGATGAAGGGCTGCTTCTCCGTGGACTGCCGCCACGCCTCCTGCTTCACCGGGCGTACGTTGGGTTACACCCTCAGGTGGTGCTCGATTATCCCCCTCTGGACCCCAACCAGCTGCCTAGGCTCCCAGGCAAACACCTCCCTGTTCACGTGCAGGAAGCTCACCAACGCATCTTCTTGGTCCGGGTCGAGGTCAGCGCCTATGGTGAAGGCGGCCCCTGACGCTCCGACCTCATCGACTTGTACTTCCTTCATCTTGGCCCGATCTTGAGAGAACAACTGCTTCTTTTTAGCCGGCGCAGCCCCCGGGACCTCAGAGGCCCTCCTTGCTTCTGGCCGCGCAGCGGCCACGGCCCTAAAGACAAGCTTGAGAGCCGCCAGCGCCTCCTTGGTGTCCCCAGCCATAGTGAGGACGCCGCTACCGCCCGGCATCTTCATGAGGTTGTAAGCAGGGTGAGTTGCCACCATGAACTTGGCCAGGGCTGGGTACCGGAGGATGGCGTTGTAGGGAAGACTGATGCGGGCGATGTCGAAGTCGATGAGCTCAGTGCGGTAGTTGTCGCGGGTGCCGAAGGTGACAGGCAGGCGAATCTGCCCCAAGGGGCAGGTTGAGCCGTTGACGACTCCAGAGAATGGCTTGGTGGCGCGCAGCCGGCCGAACGGCACGTGAAGCAAGTCGAAGGCTTCAATGCAGAGCACGTTGAGGCCAGCTCCGCCGTCGATGAGGGTCTTGGTTACCGCCACGTTGCAGATGGTGGGGGTGCAAAGCATCGGGCGCACGCCTGCGCCCGCCGTAGTTGCGGGGTGGTCCCTGAAGTCGAAGGTGAGGTCGATGCTGGGCAATGCCCAACCTGGAGGAGCTCCCTGCCGTACGCGGGCGGCACCCACTTGGCGAAATAACTGCTTGACGTGAAGGTCTGAGGGCGGTGCTTGAGATCCGCCGAGGAGGGCTGCGACGGCGCGGGGCGCCGGTGCCGCGAAGCGCGCGGCGAAGAGGCCGCGCAGCTCCTCCCAGGTGGCCATCGAAGACACTGGCAGGCTGAGAAGCCAGGTGCGTGGTAGGCTAGTGAGGGCCATGGGGAACCAGTTGGCTATTACCTTGTCGTCGCCGCTGGCCGCCCAAACGGCCTCCTCGTAGGCCTGGAGGACATCTGCTGGATCCGCCGCGCCGTCATAGTGAGGCGGCATTTCTGGCTTGAACTTGGCTAGCCACTGTACCTGCCGCAAGGCGGGGGTGAAAGCCCGGAGCCCCGCGGCGCCTCTGTGCACGCTCGCCGGCCCGGTCGGGGAAGCGGTGCTCGTCATGGGAGCCAGTTGGCGAGGTGAAGCAGGCGGAGAGGTGAGGCTTCGACGCACCCCTACCTGGCGCGCCAAATGTTGGATTCAGGGTTCCGTAGACCCTTGAGAGGTTCGATGTCTGGGGTGCGTGCGAAGAACTCTCTCTTCCCAGCCCGCCTGCCCAATGATTCCACAACCTAGCTCGACGAACCCAAGAGACAAGAGACACAACATTTTATCCTGGTTCGGGCCACCTTGCGGTGTATTACCCTAGTCCAGCTTTGTGGTGGATTGCCTCGAGGGGCTAAGGGTGAACTAGTACAATGGATGAACATCCTCTGGAGGTGAGGTGTTCTTGATCTCGATGAGCTTGTGATGTGGTTCGGGTGGAATTGGTCCCTCCCCTCTATGGTGGTGGCTAGGTCCTATTTATAGTGGCCTTGGTCCTCTTCCCAAATGTAGGCGGGAAGGGATCCTACAACGGCCAAATTTAAAGGGGAACAACTAGTACAAGCTATCCGGACAAAAGTAGTCTTCGCCTGCAAAAGGCTCTGGTGGTGATGCCGTGGTGGGCTCCGCGATGACCTCCGTCCTAACGTCCTGGCGGTCTTGGTCTCGTTGCACTAATATGCAAACCTTTGCTTCATTCCTCGGAACTCCGCGCCCACGCTTGCCTCCTTAGCACCAAAGAGGAAGCTGCTACACTATGCCCAGTGGCGTCTGCCTGGCCTTGATCGTCATGGCTCACGTCATGTGAACGTCGCGAGGTGCACCTTGCATTGATATCTCCGCTCCTGAGGAGCCAGCCTAGTGAGGCCGCCCCCAGGGAGGTTTTGGTGTCGTCCGCCTCGCGAGGCTCGGCCCCTCGCGAGGGTCTTGAGTTTTTGCTGCTGAAGTTGGGCCGTACTGGGCCGCTGATGGAGCCACGCCGTGGGCCGCAGGCAGGCAAGTCTGGGCACCCCCGTTCCCAGGACACCGACATTGTCCTAATTACCACCACTCCCTTTGCGCAAAGACTTCGCGCATCTCTTCTACATGGCCCTCACATGGTTATGGGTTATATACCAGTTCTCACTTTATGCCCATATCGCCATGTTCACTTTGCATGCTATGCCCATTTCTATGCCTTTGCCATGCATTTGTGACCCATGCTTTGGATCAAACATGTTCCTAGATTCTCATACTTGTATGTGTATTTGCAAGTTTGGTGGAGATATCTCTTGTTATTGCAATGTTCCATTTGTGCCCCATGGAGTTCAAGGCCTCCTTTGGAGAAGATCCCTAGGGATTCTAGACCTACTTGTGGGAAGGATATATCTAGATGATCAAGACCTCATCTCCTTTGGATATGAGATGAACTTACCATGTATCTTGTTTCCCTTTGATTGTTCTTGTACCTTGTGACTCTCATGTGTTTGTTGGTCTAGTGGATGTGTGATTGGACTTGTTCTTGACTGTTCCTCTTGTGTTTTCCCCTTTGTGTTCATCTTGTTCTTGGGGATTTTCCCTCCAATTAGTGAAAGATCCATCTTAGGGTTCCACCCTACAACATCTTGGTATCATGAGCCATGGTTTCTCACGAAATTGGAGCCCCCTCTTTGTTTTCTAGCCTAATTTCGCTTGTTCTTGTCCAATTTTGAAAATTCCCCACAAAAAGAGACATACCAATTTTTTTATGATTTGATGTTTCTTGTGAGTTTTTGTTGATTTCAATCCATGGATCTGGTATCTAGCAAGTAGATCCACCTCCTATTGTGTCCCTGTACCCCAATTTTTCTTTATCCCTCTCAAATCTGACTTTTAAATCGCGAAATTTGCGCCCACCCCATGCCCACGGGCCCCAGAACCCGTGCGCACGGGCCCCCGCAAAGTCCTAGGTGACCCTGTGTCCACGGCCTTGTACCGTGCGCATGGGACCCTGTGTCCACGGGCCTTTGGCCCCGAGCGCACGCCCCCCTACGGGACATCAACATCATTTTACATTTTCGGTCATAACTTCCACTCCCGAACTCCGATTTGAGTGTTCTTTGGCTCGTTGAAAAGCTAGCGACGTTCCCAAACTGCTCATCTTGGTTTTACCACCATTTGACAGCATCATTTTTTTTCATTTTTGCATCTATTGCATAGGCCTTCCACCATAACTTCCGCACCACCGCATAAAACTTCCGCAAACCTAACCCATTTTGGTTCTTATTGCATTTGTGGTTGTTTGAGTTGTGATTTGAGTCTCCTAAGGTGTTTCGGCTACTTAGGGACGGTTAAATCTTCAATCACCACCGGACACTTTGTATCGTTCCATCGACTACCACTACTGCAGGGTGGTCCAAACGCGACACTACGATCAGAGACCCTTCGACGGAACTGTGTGCGATGCCATAATTGCAAATGGTGGTGTAAAAAATGTCAAAAAAGGTGCAAAACTTTTGCGATGACGGATGCATCAAACACGGATCAGATTTTAGTTGCGTGTGTGATGCAGGGCATACGGTTCAGTTCAATTAACTATTTGGGATGAGGAGGAATAAAAGAAACGGGCAGCCAGATGAAGGTGTGTGCGATATACAGCACACGGTTCACTAGGATGGACTGTGTGTGATTAGGCAACACTGAACAAGATGTGTGTGATACGCGGCAAACAGGTCCGTAATCAGAAATGTGTGTGAAGACCAATAATAACACAGATGATTGCTGCTAATAAGCCATGTAATTTGCTCTGTCTACAGTAGAATAACATGTATATATATAAATGAAATAAACAACTAATTACATAAGTGACTACACGGATCATTTGCACACACCTCAGTAAACAATTGCATGCATTCTAAAGAAGGAGAGACGATCGTCTAGTCATCTACTTCTTGTGACGCTCCCACCACTGCTCTGTGGCTCGATCCCTCATCTCGGGCAGGAAAAAGATACTTCCTCATGTCAACGATCCGCCTGTACATCTCTTAGCTTGTGTAGGCGTCCATGGCCGCGTATTTGACATGTTGTTCATCCAATCTCTCATGCCACACACTGTGCCAGGAGTTCTTGTCCTTCTTGCTCTCATTCTTCATCTTCATGTAGTAGGGGTAGATGATGGCCCAAGCGAGGTCAACCAGGGAGTTCAATTTGTTTTTGTCGCTGCCCCGGACCTTGTAGTGGTGCTGGATGTTGACAAGATTCGGGCATTTCAACTCTGAAACCTTGAGCGCTTTTAGATCATTGGTGGTGTCTGCCATAGCGAAACTGTAGTCGGAGCTGTTGATAAACCTGGAGAAACGCTCGCAAGGCCTTGTGGCAAGGTGGTAGTGGTAGACGAGGACGTCATGTCGCCCGCACAACTGGGCGAGGGTAACCTTCTGATCGTGCCCGGCACGACCGATGGTGTTGTCGAGGTTGAAACCGACCACTCGGTACTTGTCCTCGGCAAGGAACTGCTCCATAGTTTGGATGGAGCTCTCCACCAAGACCGGATCGTTCGTGTACACCACCAAGAGGGCCTTCCCCTCACGTGGGTGTCCACTACGTGATACGTGGTGAACTGCCAGCCGTTGTCGTCGTCGGCTACTGGGAGCACCATTGGAGCCACGGGGAGCGCCATTGGAACCGCTGGATGTCCTCTCTGTATGTGTCATCGTAGGTGTGCTTATTGTGTCTTGTGTCGCGAGAGATGAAGGTAAATGGCCGCAGGAATAAATGGGGGCCGGGCGGCCTAAATTCTCTGCGCGTCCGCATGGTAGTTTTTGCAGCGGGTAACTGCATTGTCGCGTCGCGCCCAGCGCAACCGCATGCACACGAACGTGCGTGATCGTGCGCCGGCCCCAAACACTGGCAGCGCGCGTGGAGGGACGAGGGCAGAGCACTCGGAGGGACGCGAGAGCAGAGCACGCGCGGCGGGACGCGAGCAGAGCGCACCACGGCCGCTTGAACCGCAAGCAACCACACGCATGGTGTAGTTGAACACGCAGGAAATGGTCGCCTACAAGCCGGCCGACAGTTGCGTCGCTGCGTAGAGAGCGGCCGTGTGCTACTACCTCCGTCTAGTCTACAGTCCCCTTTATGTTCTGTGCCATATTTTTCCCTCAACTTTAACCAACAAAATGTTAGTGCATGTTATAAAAATTATATAATCGGAAACTGTGTTCAAATACGAATCCAGCTATATAATCTTTGGCGACATGCATTCATATTTTATTAGTTGAATCATACTTATAAACCAGGATGGGGGTATAGTAGGTAATTAAATTGCAAACGTTTTTTATTAACTGTATGCGTACGTGGCCTTTCGTCCTCCTCTCGCACGTCTTGTCACCCCGCTCTCGCAGACGGCTTACAGCGCAAGCTTGCGCAGCGCGCGGGGGCGTTCTTTTGGTTAAACGGTGGCACCAATGAATTGTCGGTGAGCCCGTTCCCGCGCAACCTCACAGGTTCCCACGCAAGCTTCCCGCCCGACTCGGTGAAATCCCCTGAAATCCCAATGCTTACCGGCCTGCTATATAAACCCTCACGGGCGGCGAGTCCTGCATCGCATTTTCCCCTATAGCTTCTCTCGTCTGCCTCTCCCACTATCGCCAATGGCACCGGTCCGTCATCATCAGAGGACAGCTCCAGTTGGGAGGTGATACGTCTCCAACGTATCTACTTTTCTTAACGCTTTTCCTCTTGTTTTAGACTCTAATTTGCATGATTTGAATGAAACTAATCCCGTACTGACGTTGTTTTCAGCAGAACTACCATGGTGTTGTTTTTGTGCAGAAATAAAAGTTCTCGGAATGGAACGAAAACTTTGCGAGGAATTTTTATATAATAAATAAGAATTTCTGGAGCGAAGACCTACCGGAGAGGGGCACCTGGGTGGGCACAACCCACCAGGGCGAGCCGCCCTCTCCTGGCACGCCCAGGTGGATTGTCCCCACCTGGTGGCCCCGCAGACCTTGAAACCAACGCTATAAAATCCTATTTTTCCAGAAAAAATCAGGGAGAAAGAATTATCACGATCCACGAGACGGAGCCGCCGCCACCTCCTGTTCTTCATTGGGAGGCCAGATCTGGAGTCCGTTTGGGCTCCGGAGAGGGGGATCTTCGCTCTTCGTCATCACCAACCCTTCTCCATCGCCAATTCAATGATGCTCCCCAGCGGGAGTGAGTAATTCCTTCATAGGCTCGTTGGATGGTGAGGAGTTGGATGATATTCATCATGTAATCGAGTTAGTTTTGTTAGTGCTTGATCCCTAGTATCCACTATGTTCTTAGATTGATGTTGCTATGACTTTGCCATGCTTAATGCTTGTCACTTTGGGTCCGGGTGCCATGAACTCAAATCTAAACCGTTTATGTTATCACCATTATATCCATGTTTTAGATCCGATCTTGCAAGTTATAGTCACCTACTACGTGTTATGATCCGGCAACCACGGAGTGACAATAGTCGGGACCACTCCCGGTGATGACCGTAGTTTGAGGAGTTCATGTATTCACTATGTGTTAATGCTTTGTTCTGGTTCTCTATTAAAAGGAGGCCTTAATATCCCTTAGATTCCAATATGGACTCCGCTGCCACAGGAGGGTAGGACAAAAGATGTCATGCAAGTTCTTTCCATAAGCATGTATGACTATTTACGGAATACATGGCTACATTATATTGACGAACTAGAGCTAGTGCCGTATCGCCCTAGGTTATAACTGTCCCATGATGAATATCATCCAATGAGTCACCGATCCAATGCCTACGAATTTATCTTATATTGTTTCTGCTAAGTTACTACTGCTATCATCACTGTTACACCTGCTAAAAAATTACTGCTATCACTATTACCGTTACCGTTGCTGCTACTATTATCAAAACTATCATATTACTTTGCTACTGATCATGTTGCTGCAGATGATTTGATAGAGGCAAAGGTGTCCCGTCTTTCGATGAGATGATGGATATCGCTTTGGTGGAAGTCGACTTTGACGATCCGACTACGAACGTGCGATGACGTCGCGCCTTAGCAATCGCTAAACCAACTCCGAGAGGTTATTGACCACGCCGGAGTACGATCAACCTGACCACGAGGGTCTGTTTCCTGCGAGCAAACGAAGAACAAGCAAGAAACTGAGATTGCAATCTAGATATTGCGAATATAAGATGAAAGCTTTATTGATCAAGGTGGGGTTCTGTGACGCCTTTGTCTGGTCGTTGAACACAAACGAAGTACGCGAAGTTGCAGCTATGGCGAACTTTTAGTCTAAACAAAACCCAAAGTCTAAACGACGCCCTAAGGGCTGTATATATGGAGGAAGAGGGGGGAATTTCGTGGCCCTTGGGGAAGGGGTCCGAAACCAACCCTATCTCTTGTTTCCCCACACATACGGACTCTAAAAAGAGCCTATACTCAAGTATTTCGAAATTACATGGGCCTGGCCCAATAATAAGGTGACGCAGCACCTAGAATAGCCTCTGGACGAAAGTTATGAAGTAGCATCTTGTATATTTCGTCCAAGGCTTCATGCACGCATTATGGTGGCTTCAACGTCCTGAAATCATCACTTGTAACTCCGTTCTTGTTCCCCATGCGCATGCCATCATCTCCGTGCTTGTTCTTGCTCCAATGTTCATCCTTCTCAAAGCTAGGCCCTTCATTTGTAAGCAAAACAAATGTATCCAATTTAGGCAGCATCATATTCTCATGAACATTAGAATCATTACCAAGAAACGAAGTACCTGGTAATTTAATTGGCGTGCGCGAGCTCTAGTAATTGGTCCAGTATGTATAGCAGCAGGGGCTGTGGGTGTAACAATGGTATTGATGTCCTCATCATCCTCCCCTTCTTGAAATGAAGTCATCCTCGACGGAAGCTCATCTCCCTCACCCAAATAAGGCTTCAAATCTGCAATGTTAAAAGTGGGACTAACCCCAAAATCTGCAGGCAGCTCAAGTTTATATGCATTATCATTTATTTTCTCTAACACCTTAAAAGGACCATTAGCACGTGGCATTAGCTTTGATTTGCGCAAATCCGGAAATCTATCCTTACGCAAATGTAACCAAACAAGATCTCCAGGTGCAAACACAACATGTTTTCTACCCTTATCTCCAGCAAGTTTATATTTAGCATTCATACGCTCAATGCTTTCCTTAGTTAACTCATGCATTTTTAAGATCAATTCAGCACGTTGTTTAGCATCAAAATTAACCTTCTCCGAAGATGGAAGAGGCAACAAATCAATAGGTGCACGAGGTAGGAAACCATACACAATTTCAAAAGGGCACATCTTAGTAGTAGAATGCAATGAACGATTATAAGCAAACTCAATATGAGGCAAGCATTCTTCCCACATTTTCTTATTATTCTTCAAAACAGCCCTAAGCATAGTAGACAATGTTCTATTGACTACTTCAGTTTGTCCATCAGTTTGGGGGTGACAAGTAGTACTAAAAAATAGTTTAGTCCCCAACTTAGCCCATAAACATCTCCAAAAGTGGCTAAGAAATTTAGTATCACGATCTGAAACAATAGTATTTGGCACACCATGCAAACGAATAATTTCACGGAAGAACAACTCAGCAACATTAACAGCATCATCGCTTTTATGACATGGTATAAAATGTGCCATTTTTCAGAATCTATCCACGACAACAAATATGCTATCCCTCCCCTTCTTTGTTCGAGGTAAACCTAAAACAAAGTCCATAGATATATCCTCCCAAGGAACACTAGGTACAAGCAAAGGCATATATAAACCATGAGGATTGAGTCGTGACTTAGCTTTTTGACATGTAGTGCAGCGAGCAACAAAACGCTCAACATCCCGTCTCATCTTTGGCCAAAAGAAATGTGTAGCAAGTACGCCTCCGTCTTCTTCACGCCAAAGTGTCCCATTAATCCTCCTCCATGCGCCTCCTGCAACAACAAAAGACGAAGAGAGCTAGCTGGAATGCATAGCTTGTTAGCACGGAACACAAATCCATCATTAACGACAAACTTGTTATAGGTCCTTCCTTCTTTACAATTCTGCAAAACATCTTTAAAATCAGCATCATGCACATATTGATCTTTGATGGTCTCCAAACCAAATATTTTGAAGTCAAGTTGTGAAAGCATAGTATAGCGACGAGACAATGCATCAGCAATAACATTTTCTGTACCCTTCTTGTGTTTAATGACATAAGGGAAAGTTTCAATGAATTCAACCCATTTAGCATGTCTACGATTCAGTTTAGCTTGACTTTTAATATGTTTCAAAGATTCATGATCAGAATGTATAACAAATTCTTTGGGCCATAAATAATGTTGCCATGTTTCTAAAGTCCGAACAAGAGCATATAGTTCTTTATCATAAGTAGAATAATTCAGACTAGGCCCACTCAATTTTTCAGAAAAGTATGCAACAGGTTTACCATCTTGTAATAACACACCTCCTAATCCAATTCCACTAGCATCACATTCAAGCTCAAAAGTCTTATTAAAATCAGGAAGTTGGACTAAAGGAGCATGTGTCAACTTATCTTTCAATACCGTGAAGGCTTCTTCCTGTGCGGTACCCCAAACAAAAGGCACATCCTTCTTTGTAAGCTCGTTGAGAGGTGCAGCAATGGTGCTGAAATCTCTCACAAAACGCCTATAGAAACCAGCGAGGCCAAGGAAACTCCTCACTTGTGTGACCGTTTTGGGCTGCGGCCAACTCTCAATAGCTTCAATCTTGGCTTTATCAACTTCAATTCCCTGTGGAGTAACAACATAGCCAAGAAAAGATACTCGGTCGGTGCAAAAGGTGCACTTCCCAAGGTTACCAAACAAACGTGCATCATGTAGAGCAATAAAAACAGCACGTAAATGTTCCAAATGTTCTTCCAAAGATTTGCTATAAATCAGTATATCATCAAAATAGACTACCACAAATCGTCCAATAAAAGCACGTAAAACTTTGTTCAGTAGTCTCATGAAAGTACTAGGTGCATTAGTTAACCCAAAAGGCATGACTAACCACTCATATAAACCAAATTTAGTTTTAAATGTTGTTTTCCATTCATCTCCCAGTTTATACGAATTTGATGGTATCCACTACGCAAATCAACTTTGGAAAATATTGTAGAGCCACTCAATTCATCAAGCATATCATCTAGCCTAGGAATAGGATGACGATAACGAATAGTAATGTTATTAATGCCTCTACAATCAACACACATACGCGATGTACCATCCTTTTTAGGCACAAGTATAATAGGAACAGCACAAGGACTAAGAGATTCGCGTATATAACCTTTGTCGAGCAGCTCCTGTACTTGACGCATAATCTCCTTCGTCTCCTCTGGATTGGTACGGTATGGTGCACGGTTGGGTAGCGATGCACCGGGAATTAAGTCAATTTGATGCTCAATCCCTCGAATAGGTGGTAATCCCGGTGGCACGTCTTGTGGAAAGACGTCAGCGAACTCCTGCAAAATGTTAGTGACAGCAGGGGGCAAAGAGGAAGGCACGTCCTCGAATGAAAATAATGCCTCTTTGCACACAAAAGCATAGCAAACAGATTTGCTGAAATCTAGGTCATCAATATCAGATTTTGTGGCAAGTAAACATGCAGTTTTCAATTTAATTTCAGAAACAACACTTGATGGTTTATTATTAGGTTTCATTTGTTGTTCAAATTCTTTTGCCACAATCTGATTTTCATTCTTATTTTTCTCCTGTTTTGCTTTATTAGCTCTATTAATGTCATCTTTCAAAATGGAATCAGGAGTCATAGGAAGCAAAGTAATATTTTTATCCTTATGAACAAGAGTATACTGATTGTTTCTACCATGGTGTACAGAATTTTTATCAAATTGCCATGGTCTACCAAGTAATAAGGAACATGCTTGCATGGGTACCACATCACAATCAACATAATCAGCATATGTAGAGATACTAAAATGCACACGAACAGTACGTGTTACCTTAACCTTGCCGCTGTTGTTGAACCATTTGATGTAGTAAGGATGTGGATGTGGTCTTGTGGTGAGAGATAGTTTCTCCACCATCTCCATGCTAGCCAAGTTGTTACAGCTCCCTCCATCTATGATGACGCGAACAGAACGTTCCTTCACAACTCCCTTTGTATGGAACAAATTATGCCTCTGATTTTGCTCTGCTTGTGTGACCTGCACACTCAAAACACGTTGAGCAACTAAACATTCATACATGTCAGCGTCTTCAGGAGCCATGTATTGCGTCTCATTTTCAGAATCATCTCCACCATGTTCTTCATGTGTAATAAGAGCCAAAGTCTCCTCATCATAGTCACTAGCGGACTCATACCCACCATCCTCAAAAGAATTCATTACATGCTGAGATTTGCATTCTCGCGCATAATGTCCTCTTCCCTTACAACGACGACAAATAATATCACTTGTGTGCCCTGTTGATGCCATGGAAGAAGAAGAGCTCTGTGCAGGCCCGGCAGGTGCGCTCTTGGCAGATAGCGGTGGTTGTGCCTGCTTTCTTGTATCACGGCTGGAGGTGGAACCTGATGGAGGTGCTGGTGCAGTGGAAGTAGAAGATGCACGCGGTGTCCATGATGAAGGTCGACCTGCAGAAAAGTTAGTTCGTGCCAATGCTTGTCGATCCTGCACTTCACGTTCAGCTTTACAAGCAAGATGGAATAAACGAGTGATATTAGTATACTCCTTATACTCTAGAATGGTCTGAATCTCTCTATTTAAACCACCCATAAAACGTGCAAGCATAGCTTCATTCTCCTCAACAATACATTCCTGATAATATTCTTCTACAGAATTTTTCCCTTGTCGTAAACGCTGCAGTTTTTGAAGCAATTCACGTTGATAATATGGTGGAACCCGACGAGTACGCATAGCAGTTTTCAAAGCAGCCCAAGTAGCTGGAATAGGATATAATCTACAATGTTCAGACCACCATACACATGCAAAACTAGTGAAAGCACAAACAGCAGCAGCAACCCGTCTCTCCTCGGGATATTGTAAACATGTAAAACGTTGTTCAGTTTCTAACTCTCAAGTAAGATATACATCAGGAATGTATCTACCCTCAAACGGTGGAATATTCAATTTCAGTTTAGGAACATGGTCATGATCTCGTACCTGAGGTGGTGGTGCAGGCCTACCGTTGCGAATATATACCTGAGGTCGACCTGCTGGTGGTGGTGCTGGTGGTTGCACGTAGTTCTGATTTTGATCAACCTCATCCTCATAATCGCCCGCATAATCGTCATCCTCCTCAGCCGCCGCAGTAGCAGGAGCCAAAGAAGCATCAACAGTAGGTGCAGCGGCACCCGAATTTTGACCAGTCTCAATTGGAACGCGCTGTGCTCGTCCCACTTGATTTGGAAGGCGGCGTTGGAGATGTGGTTGTTGTTGTTGTAGAGGTGCGACAGGTGCAGCCGGTGGTGGTTGGGGAAGACGCTTGAGCAATTCATTAAACCTGTTATCCAGCTTTGTCTCAAACGACTTCTCCACGGCATCTATCTTCTCCATAGCCTTTTCAAAACTGTTTAGCACATCTCCCACCTGGCCACTCATCATTTGCTGAAATTTATCATGCAACCCCTTGTTCATCATGTTCTCCCAATCAGTCTCATCGGCTTGTGATCCTGCCATGGTTAGCAGCAATAGAAACACAAAAGAATATGATCCTACAGACTACTAGGAAGTGGTGGTGATGGTGGTGTGTCACAAATCCTTCAAGCGAATCTCAAATTCTTACCAGTTCTTACCCAGCAGCAGGTGGTGATCGGCAACCGCTGTAGTCAAAACTCTCAAAGCTTGGATAGAGTGATTACCAAGGAGAGTCAAACGCACGACGTAGATGTATGTGGAGCTGGGAAGGCTTATAATATGGTAGCAAAAAGGGTCTGCAATAATCAATTCAGATATGCAAAGTTGAATAAACGCTCAACGACGGTACTGTGCTGGTCCTAGGCTAGACCGTGCTAGAGACGCAAGCCTAGAACACTAACAAAATCACGGCGCTGCACGTAAACAAGGGAGGAGCACACTTTGAATTTTTTTTCTCTGTTTTTCACTTTTTTTCCACTTTTTTCCTCTTTTTTTTGCTCTGCAACTATTTTTTTCGAAAATGTCTACAAATGGTCTAAAAACTGCCTAGCCAGAATTTTCCAGACTTAGTTTTTTTTTGAAACTGGAACTATTTTTCTACTGCGGGTAACACAGAAGTTTGGGAGTCCTTCTCTGTCACGACTCGGAGTATGGCGTGATCTGGAAATCCAAAACAGAGTAACAAAATACTGGACTTGGACTAGGACTGGTGGCGGAGATGAATCTGGTGGAACTCGGACTGGTGGCGGATATATGTTGCAGGTGTACTCGGATTGGCGTGATGGTGGCGGATATGTGGTGGCGTATATGGACTCGGATTGGCGGTGAATATGTGGTGGGGTATATGGCAGCGGCAATGAAGTTGGTGCGGTGGTGGTATATGGCAGCAACGATGATGATGATGCGGTGGTGATATATGGCAGCGGCGACGTGACAACCTGTGAACAGAACTTGAAACTCTAAAGGACTAGACGCTAAGACCAGCAACTTGACACGACGATGCAACCGCAAATTCAACAAAGCAAACACAGAAAAGATTATGCAAAGGCTCAGATTGGTTCGGATAGGATGAACTAACCCTAATTTTTTTTTTGGCTTTTTCGTGGACTATAGGTATGAAGAACAAACTCGATCTAAACTACGAAAAACTGTAAAATCTCACCGAGCAACATGGAAATCTGATACCACTTGATAGAGGCAAAGGTGTCCCGTCTTTCGATGAGATGATGGATATCGCTTTGGTGGAAGTCGACCTTGACGATCCGACTACGAACGTGCGATGACGTCGCACCTTAGCAATCGCTAAACCAACTCCCAGAGGTTATTGACCACGCCGGAGCACGATCAACCTGACCACGAGGGTCTGTTTCCTGCGAGCAAACGAAGAACAAGCAAGAAACTGAGATTGCAATCTGGATATTGCGAATATAAGATGAAAGCTTTATTGATCAAGGTGGGGTTCTGTGACGCCTTTGTCTGGTCGTTGAACACAAACGAAGTACGCGAAGTTGCAGCTATGGCGAACTTTTAGTCTAAACAAAACCCAAAGTCTAAACGACGCCCTAAGGGCTGTATATATGGAGGAAGAGGGGGGAATTTCGTGGCCCTTGGGGAAGGGGTCCGAAACCAACCCTATCTCTTGTTTCCCCACACATACAGACTCTAGAAACAGCCTATACTCAAGTATTTCGAAATTACATGGGCCTGGCCCAATAATAAGGTGACGCAGCACCTAGAATAGCCTCTGGACGAAAGTTATGAAGTAGCATCTTGTATATTTCGTCCAAGGCTTCATTCACGCATTATGGTGGCTTCAACGTCCTGAAATCATCACTTGTAACTCCGTTCTTGTTCCCCATGCGCATGCCATCATCTCCATGCTTGTTCTTGCTCCAATGTTCATCCTTCTCAAAGCTAGGCCCTTCATTTGTAAGCAAAACAAATGTATCCAATTTAGGCAGCATTATATTCTCTTGAACATTAGAATCATTACCAAGAAACAAAAGTACCTGGTAATTTAATTGGCGTGCGCGAGCTCTAGTAATTGGTCCAGTATGTATAGCAGCAGGGGTTGTGGGTGTAACAATGGTATTGATGTCCTCATCATGATTAATCTCCAGGTGTGGTTGAATTGACAACTCATCTGCTAATACCTTCAAATACTCTTTGGCTCCCCTTGTGTCGAATCTATAAATTTGGGTTGAATACTCTACCCTTGAAAACTGTTGTGATCCCCTATACTTGTGGGTTATCAAGACCTTTTTCTGGCGCCGTCGCCGAGGAGCATAGCTATATTTGTTGAGTCACTTGGGATTATTATCATATTATCACTATGAAGAATCTGAAGGATGCTAAGACTAAGATATTTCCCTCAAAGACGAGGGGAGGTAAGGAACTGCCATCCAGTTCTGCTTTAGATTCACCTTCTGTTATAAGTTAATTTGCAACACCACCACATGCTATTAATTCTGATATGTCGCAAGTTATTGATGATGCTACTTCTACTATGGATAATGCTTATGATGATGCTAGTACCTTGCTTGATAATGATGATGTGCCACTTGGTGATTTTCTTGATAAACAAATTGCTAGAGTAATACAACATGATGTTGTTGAATCTGATGATGAGCTTGAAACTGAATCTCCTGAAACACCTGCTAGAACTTGTCTTCCTAGATATGAATTGCCTAAGGTACCGGAAGGTTATGTTATGAGTGGGGAGACAACTAGAGATATTCTTGCTTGCAGAGATAGAGATGATCTAGAGAAATTATTATGCAAGTATAAAGAAAAACCTCTGAATGCTAGAATGAAATATGATCCTAAGTTTGATACTTCACCTATCTTTATTGATGATAAGGATTATGAATTCTCTGTCGACCCAGAGTTAATTACTTTGGTTGAATCTGATCCTTTCCATGGTTATGAAACTGAAACTGTTGTGGCACATCTTACTAAGTTGAATGATATAGCCACCCTTTTTACTCATGATGAGAAAACTCACTATTACTTTATTCTCAAATTATTTCCTTTTTCATTAAAGGGTGATGCTAAAGCTTGGTACAACACTCTTGCTCCTGGTTGTGTGCGTAGTCCCCAGGATATGATTTATTACTTCTCTGAAAAATATTTCCCTGCTCATAAGAAACAAGCTGCCTTACAGGAAATATTTAACTTTGTTCAAACTAAAGAAGAGAGTCTCCCACAAGCTTGGCGGAGGCTTTGCCAATTACTTAATGCTTTGCCTGATCATCCTCTTCAGAAAAATGAAATACTTGATATCTTCTATAATGGACTAACCAATACTTCTAGGGACTTCCTAGATAGTTGTGCTAGTTGTGTTTTCAGGGAACGAATTGTTGGACAAACTGAAGAATTATTGAATAATATATGGAAAAATTATGATGATTGGACTCTTCCTGAACCACCGTCTAAACTCACTCCGAAGAAGAGGGGTATATTATATCTCAGTCCTGAAGATATGCAAGAGGCAAAGAAATCTATGAAGGAAAAAGGTATTAAAGTCGAGGATGTTAAAATTTTACCTCCTATTGAAGAAATACATGGGCTTGATACACCACCACTGCCTAAGGTGGTAAGAGGTAAACTCTTTAATGAAGTTCAATGATAATGATAATCCTCACAAAATGCATCCTAGCCAATGCCTTTATGGGTTTGAAAACTAAATTAGAAAACAAGATCACTTCAATGCAAATGTTATGAAACAATTGAAATATAATTCTGATATGATTGCTCGCTTGAGTGACTTATTATTTCGAATCTCAAATGATGTTAGAGGTGTTGGAAAGCATGCTTCTGTGGTTCAAACTCAGTTATAAGAAGTTGCTAAATCACAAAGAGAATTGTGCTACCTCTTGAGCATGTGTTGGTTTTCCCTTGAAGAGGAAAGGGTGATGCAGCAAAGTAGCGTGTCGGTGTACAAAACTAGGGGCTCTCCTTTGGACCCCTTTACTTGTGCATGGGGAGTCAGAGCCACGCGCTGCGGCCACACGTAGCAGGGCAAAGGAGGGAAGCCGGAGATAAGCCGAAGCACAAGACAACCAAGACAACGCCAAGACCAGAAACACCAAAGAGCAAGAGGGCGAGGTGGACTCCCCCGGCAAGGCCCTTGCCGGGGCGGCCTCCGCAGCCCTGGCAAGAGCCTGGCCAGGGCAACTTGCCCAGCACCAGCAGAGCGAGCCACCCTCGAGCCCAAGAGTTCCAAACACCGCCAACAACTGTACTGGAACTAGGGCTCGGGAGGCGCCTCTGTGGTGGCATGCAGATCTTTGTCAAGATCATAAATATCCAAGATCAGGTGAGGATTAGAAGATGGCGACCCTCGGCGGGATCCCAGCCGAGGGAATCCACAAGACCCCCGGCAAGTGCCTTGCCGGGGACGACTGCAACGCCACGGCAAGACCCTTTCCGGGCCCCCGGCAAGGCCCTTGCCGAGGGCGTCAACGGGGCCACTGCCAGGCCCGCACCAGCCAAGACTCCACCGCCGTCCCCAAGCAGCTGCTAGCTCAACCAGCTGGGCAGGCACCTGCGTGGCGATGGGCGGCCTCTACGCCAACTCGGCAAGCACCTGCGTGGTGGCATGCAGATCTTCGTGAAGACCCTACCACCGCGCCACCTCAGCTGCCTGCCTGCCTACATGGCGCCGCCGGCATCGCTGGCCTGGGCGCGTGTCGAAGCAAGGCGAGGCGGCGACGGACGGGACGGGCGTCGTTCCCGTCCCCAATAAAGCTAAGGGACACCTAAGCGATGCATTAAATGCGTCTTGTCCTGTAATACGGGCGATAAGCTCGCAGGACTGCAGACCTTTCCACCTCCTGTGTGCCACTGTGGCATCCCCTTTCAACTATAAAAGGAGGCCCATGGCATACTAGAGAGGGATCCGGCTCTTTTGGTCAAGTTACACCCCGTAGCTAGCTCAAGAACACAAGAACACTCAATACATCCACCAAAGCAGGACTAGGGTATTATGCACCTTTGCGGATCGAACCTGGGTAAACGATCCATGTGCTTCCTGTTAGACCTGCTCTTCTCACAACCCCGCGCCCCGCCAACCGTAGTAGGGATTCTTGTGATCCATAGGTGTCGTTTCCACCGACATAGCGTAAGTATTTCCCTTAGTTTTTTAGAACCAAGGTATCAATCTAGTAGGAGACAACGCGCAAGTCACCTAGTACCTGCACAAACAATCAAGAACCTTGCAACCAACACGATAAAGGGGTTGTCAATCCCTTCACGGTCACTCGCAAAAGTGAGATCTACTAGAGATAGTAAAGTAAATATTTTTGGCATTTTTGTTGTATAGATTGGAAAGTAAAGATTGCAAAATAGTAAACAAGATGCGATGTAAATAAAAGAGATACAATATAATAAGAAAGAGACCCGAGGGCCATAGGTTTCACTAGTGGCTTCTCTCAAGATAGCATGTATTACGGTGGGTGAACAAATTACTGCGGAGCAATTGATAGAAAAGCGCATAATTATGAAGACATCTAAGGCAATGATCATGAATATAGGCATCATGTCCGTGTCAAGTAGATCGAAATGATTTTGCATCTACTACTATTACTCGACACATCGACCGCTATCCAGCATGCATCTAGAGTACTAAGTTCATAATAACAGAGTAACGCATTAAGCAAGATGACATGATGTAGAGGGATAAACTCAAGCAATATGATATAAACCCCATCTTTTTATCCTCGATGGCAACAATACAATACGTGCCTTGCGGCCCCTACTGTCACTGGGAGAGGACACCGCAAGATTGAACCCAAAGCTAAGCACTTCTCCCATTGCAAGAAAGATCAATCTAGTAAGCCAAACTAAACCGATAATTCGAAGTGACTTGCAGAGATATCAAATCATGCATATAAGAATTCAGAGAAGAACCAAATAATATTCATAGATAATCAAGTTCATAAATCCACAATTCATCGGATCTCGGCAAACACACCGCAAAAGAGTATTACATCGAATAGATCTCCAAGAACATCGAGGAGAACTTTGTATTGAGGATCAAAGAGAGAGAAGAATCCATCTAGTTAATAACTATGGACCTGAAGGTCTGTGGTAAACTACTCACGCTTCATCGGAGAGGCTATGGTATTGATGTAGAAGCCCTCCGTGATCGATTCCCCCTCCGGCAGATCACCGGAAAAGGCCCCAAGATGGGATCTCACGGGTACAGAAGGTTGCGGCGGTGGAAAAGTGGTTTCGTGGCTCCCCCTGATGTTTCTAGGGTATAAGAGTATATATAGGCGAAAGAAGTACGTCGGTGGAGCTACGAGGGGCCCACGAGGGTAGGGGGCGCCTACCCCCCTGGGCGCGCCCTCCTGCCACATGGCCGCCTCGTTGCGTCTCCGACTTCATGTCCAAGTCTTCTGGTTTGCTTTCAGTCCAAGAAAGATCATCGTGAAGGTTTCATTCCGTTTGGACTCCGTTTGCTGTTCCTTTTCTGCAAAACTCTAAAATAGGCAAAAAAAACAAAAATTGCACTGGGCATCCGGTTAATAGGTTAGTCCCAAAAATAATGTAAAAGAGCGTATTAAATCCCATTAAACATCCAAAACAGATAATATAATAGCATGGAACAACCAAAAATCATAGATACGTTGGAGACGTATCAAGCATCCCCAAGCTTAATTCCTGCTCGTCCTCGATTAGGTAAATGATAAAAATAGGATTTTTGATGTGGAATGCTACCTAACATATTTATCAATGTAATTTTGTTTATTGTGGCATGAATGTTCATATCCGAAAGATTCAAGACAAAAGTTTAATATTGACATAAAAATAATAATACTTCAAGCATACTAACAAAGTAATCATGTCTTCTCAAAATAACATGGCCAAAGAAAGTTCATCCCTACAAAATCATATAGTTTGGTTATGCTCCATCTTCGTCACACAAAATATTCAAATCATGTACAACCCCGATGACAAGCCAAGCAATTGTTTCATACTTTAGTATTCTCAAACTTTTTCAACTTTCACACAATACATGAGTGTGAGCCATGGACATAGCACTATAGGTGGAATAGAGTGGTGGTTGTGGAGAAGACAAAAAGGAGGAAGATGGTCTCACATCAACTAGGCGTATCAATGGGCTATGTAGATGCCCATCAATAGATATCAATGTCAGTGAGTAGGGATTGCCATGCAACGGATGCACTAGAGCTATAAATGTATGAAAGCTCAACAAAAGAAACTAAGTGGGTGTGCATCCAACTTGCTTGCTCACGAAGACCTAGGGCATTTGAGGAAGCCCATCGTTGGAATATACAAGCCAAGTTCTATAAAGAAAATTTCCCAGTAGTATATGAAAGTGACAAAATAAGAGACTCTCTATCATGAAGATCATGGTGCTACTTTGAAGCACAAGTGTGGAAAAAAGGATAGTAGCATTGTCCCTTCTCTCTTTTTTTCTCTCTTTTTTGTTTTGTTTGGCTTCTTTGGCCTCTCTTTTTTTCATTGGCATCTTTGGCCTTTCTCTTTTTTTCCTCACATGGGACAATGCTCTAATAATGATGATCATCACACTTCTATTTATTGACAACTCAAAGATTACAACTCGATACTTAGAAGAAAAATATGACTCTATATGCATGCCTCCGGCGGTGTACCGGGATGTGCAATGAATCAGGAGTGACCTGTATGAAAAAAATTGTGAATGGTGGCTTTGCCACAAATACGATGTCAACTACATGATCATGCAAGGCAATATGACAATGATGGAGCGTGTCATAATAAACGGAACGGTGGAAGGTTGCATGGCAATTTATCTCGGAATGGCTATGGAAATGCCATAATAGGTAGGTATGGTGGCTGTTTTGAGGAAGGTAAATGGTGGGTTTATGGTACCGGCGAAAGTAGCGCGGTACTAGAGAGGCTAGCAATGGTGGAAGGGTGAGAGTGCATATAATCCATGGACTCAACATTAGTCATAAAGAACTCACATACTTATTGCAAAAATCTACAAGTCATCAAAAACCAAGCACTACACGCATGCTCCTAGGGGGATAGATTGGTAGGAAAAGACCATCGCTCGTCCCTAACCGCCACTCATAAGGAAGACAATCAAAGAAACACCTCATGCTTCAAATTTGTTACACAACGGTTACCATATGTGCATGCTACGGGACTTGCAAACCTCAACACAAGTATTTCTCAAATTCACAATTAATTTACTAGCATGACTCTAATATCACCATCCTCATGTCTCAAAACAATCATCAAGCATCAAACTTCTCATAGTATTCAACGCACTTTATATGAAAGTTTTTATTATACCCATCTTGGATGCCCATCATATTATGACTAGTTTTATAGCCAAAGCAAATTACCATGTTGTACTAAAAGACTCTCAAAATAATATAAGTGAAGCATGAGAGATCAATAGTTTCTATAAAATAAAACTGTCGGATCCTGGGTTCCGACAAACCCTTAAGGTTCGAACACTGGGGTGCGCACGAAAATCTCTTGTCGAATCATGGGTTCCGGCAAAACCCTTGAGTTTCGAACTCTGGGGTGCGCACGAAGATCTCTCTTCCCCTAGCTCACGCTCTCACCACGATCTCAAAGCTTAGCTTGCCGAACCCGTAGAACAAGAGACACAAGATTTTATACAGGTTCGGGCCACCGATGTGGTGTAATACCCTACTCACGTGTAGTGTGGTGGATTCCCTTGTAGGCCGGCATGAACAAGTACAAGGGAAGAACTACCTCCTGAGGAGAGGCGTTCTTGAGCTCGGTGAGCTTGTGTAGTTGAGGATGATCTTAATGATATGTCCCCTTGCTAGGGTGGTGGCTAGTCCTATTTATAGAGGCCCGGGTCCTCTCCCCAAATATCAGGCGGGAAGGGATCCCACAACGGCCAATTTGAAGGGGGACAACTAGTACAAGCTATCCTGACAAAAGGTGGTCTTCGCATGTCAAAGGCTCTGGTGGTGACGCCGTCGTGGGCTCCGCGATGACCTCCGTCCTGCTGGTCTTGGTCTCATTGCACCGATATGGAAACCTTTGCCTAATGCCTCGGTACTCCTCGCCTGCACCTGCTCCTTTAGCAAAGAGGAAACCAGTACTCTGCGCCTGCTGGCACCCGCCCGGCCTTGGTCGTCATGGCTCATGTCACGGGAACCTCACGAGGTGCCTCTCGCCTTGATCTCTCTTCTCCTCGCGAGCCAGCCTAGCGAGGCTGCCCCTGAGGAGGTCTTGTGTCGCCCGCCTCGCGAGGCTTGGCCCCTCGCGAGGGTCTTGAGTGTTTGCTGGTGAAGATGGGTCGTACAGGGCCGCTAGTGGAGCCACGCCGTGGGCCGCAGGTAGGCAAGTCTGGGGACCCCCATTCCCAGAACACCAACAGTAGCCCCCGGGCCCAAGGCGCGCTCGGACTTGGCTTCGAGGCGAAGCCAAGGGGCAAGTGCGGAGCGCCGTGGGCCCCAACCGCCTGCGGCCTTAATTGATGCATGGCGACTGACGGGACGTGGGCGTCTCCGCTTCCCCACGCTGCCTCGGCAACTGCCCGACTTGACGACTTCCTGGTGCATGCCGAAAAACCATCATTACCTGCGATCGTGGGGGTCGCCGGTTGGCCTCCTCCTGCTATAAATGGGGAGGGGGCGGAGCGCCCGTCGCCCATCTCTTCCTCCGTTCCGCTTGCTTCTTCTTCCTCGCTCCACCATCTTGCAGCGACACCCATGGCACCAACAAAGAGGTTCTCGGCCGCGGAGAAGGGGAAGGCTTTCCAGGATGGGCCTGGCTCTCCTCCGCCCAAGAGGGGGCGTGGCTGCCCTCGCAAGCACGCCACGACCCCCGCTGTGGTTCCCCGTGGTCGAGGACGGATCTCTTCGTGGTCCGGTGCCGCTCCGGGCAGCCGAGGCGGCGCTTCTCCGCCTGGTGGAAGTCACTTGGGGCGTGGCGGTCCCATCGACGAGGGGAGGCACACCGTGGTCGCTAGGCCTCCCCGGCCACACTTTCACTCGGCGGAGGTGCTACCGGAGTTCGTTGTGTGGTCGAAGAATCCAACCGGCACCTAGCTCTAGCTTCCGTGCTCCTTTGCCGGAGAGCTGGCGACTTCGGGCACCGGCGGTCTCTGGCTGCAGGCGGACGGCTGCTGCAGCAAGGCCTCGTGGGTCGCGGTGGAGATCTCCGTCGCGGGTAATGTAGCCCTGGCCCGCGGCTGGCAGACGTTCGCCCGCGCTCGCAGTCTGAGCAGGTGGTGCACCCTCCACTTCAAGTATGATGGTGCTGCGACCCTCTTCGTGAGGGTGTTCGGGGAAGACGGTCTCCGCGCCGGGTGCTGCCCTGAAGACTGCGACGGCGACAAAGTGCTTGGCCTTGGCGACGGCCGCGACGAGGACGAGGGCGAGCTCGCCCTCGGTGATGGTCGTGGCTTGTCCAGCAGCGGCGGTTTCTCCTCCGGTGAAAGCTCCAGCAGCGGCGGCTACGACCAACCGCCCCGTCACCGGGCTCGCTTCGAGGACGGCGGCGGGTCGTCCCGTCGTCGCGCCCCAGTGAAGTGTGAGGAGGGCTCCGGCTGAGCTTGGGGAAGCATTGGGAGCTGGTTCTCGGGAGTAGTCGCGGGTGCAGGGGGCGCTTCTACCTGTTTTTTCTTTCTTTTCTCCCTGCTTCACAAGAAACAAGTATGGGGCCCCGCGGGGGCGTATGATGAACCGTAACGCTTTTCCTGCCTTTTGCTATGTTTATCACTTCTCAGTTGTGCTGTGGCATCAGTGCTTTACGTAGGCATGTAAGGCTAACTTAGCTCGATGCGTTTGAAGCAGTTTCCACCTCGTGAGGCCCGCATCCCCCGGCACCTGATGAGACCTCCCTGCTGCGGACTTGGGAGGCGTCGAGATACTGCAAAAATTTCTTAACAAACCCTTATTTTACCATGCCTAGGACTCCCGGCGTGGCCGGTCATGGCCTGGCGCACCACGTCGCGGTACCCGTGGGGCACAGACTTAAAAAGGGATGCACCAATCATGAGCTCGAACGAGGGTGCCTCGTGAAGACCAAGGGAGCGCTTATATGCGCACCTATTCCAGCCCCCTTGCGAGGCGTGGGAGGGAAAGCGTCGGGCAAAACAAAAGAATCGAGGGAAGAAACAGAGAGAAAAGGGGATCAAACCAAGCCAGCGAGAAACACCAGAATTCAAAATTTCCATTAAAGAGAGGCAAGCCAACTACGGAAAGCAAATGAATAGCCGCGTCCGGCACCTAGTATACTCTTCTCACCAGCGCAGAGCTAAGTGCTGCCACTAGGACATGGGAGGGACCCCCGAGGCCTGAGGGCGGCACTCCGGAGACTCCAGGGCGTGTACAACCCCACTCATTATTATGTGAGAGTGTCACGAGCGGAGACCTTCATAGGCACTGGGCCTTGCTTCATGGGTAGAAATTCCAGAGGTGCAGGATGTTCCAGGCATTCTGGATGGGGATCCCGTCCTGCGTTTCCAGGCGCGCGGCGCTAGGCCTGGAGACGCGGGCAATCCTAAACAGGCCCTCCCACATGGGCGAGAGCTTGTGCAGCCCTTCCCTGGAGAGCACCCGCCTCAGGACGAGATCACCCACCTCGAGCGTCCTGGAGAGGACGCTGTGACAGTGGTACTGTCGCAGCGCCTGCTTCTATCTTGCCGCCCGGAGCGAGGCTTAACGGCGGCGTTCCTTCCCCAGAACAAGGTCCATCCCCCGCATGGCGTCCTGCTGTGACTCATCAAACGCCAGGACCCGCGCGGAGCGATGCCTGACCTCGTGAGGGAGAATCGCTTCTGCTCCATAGACGGGGAAGAACGGGGTCTCACCTGTTGGCTTGGTGGCGGTGGTGCGGATGGACCATAGTACGGACTGGAGCTCGTCGTGCCAGCCCCTGCCGCAGGCCTCGAGCTTCTTCTTGAAGGTCCTTGATAGAGGCAAAGGTGTCCCGTCTTTCGATGAGATGATGGATATCGCTTTGATGGAAGTCGACTTTGACGATCCAACTACGAACGTGCGAGGACGTCGCGCCTTAGCAATCGCTAAACCAACTCCGAGAGGTTATTGACCACGCCGGAGCACGATCAACCTGACCACGAGGGTCTGTTTCCTGCGAGCAAACGAAGAACAAGCAAGAAACTGAGATTGCAATCTGGATATTGCGAATATAAGATGAAAGCTTTATTGATCAAGGTGGGGTTCTGTGACGCCTTTGTCTGGTCGTTGAACACAAACGAAGTACGCGAAGTTGCAGCTATGGCGAACTTTTAATCTAAACAAAACCCAAAGTCTAAACGACGCCCTAAGGGTTGTATATATGGAGGAAGAGGGTAGAATTTCGTGGCCCTTGGGGAAGGGGTCCGAAACCAACCCTATCTCTTGTTTCCCCACACATACGGACTCTAAAAATAGCCTATACTCAAGTATTTTGAAATTACATGGGCCTGGCCCAATAATAAGGTGACGCAGCACCTAGAATAGCCTCTAGACGAAAGTTATGAAGTAGCATCTTGTATATTTCGTCCAAGGCTTCATGCACGCATTATGGTGGCTTCAACGTCCTGAAATCATCACTTGTAACTCCGTTCTTGTCCCCCATGCGCATGCCATCATCTCCATGCTTGTTCTTGCTCCAATGTTCATCCTTCTCAAAGCTAGGCCCTTCATTTGTAAGCAAAACAAATGTATCCAATTTAGGCAGCATCATATTCTCATGAACATTAGAATCATTACCAAGAAACGAAACTACCTGGTAATTTAATTGGCGTGCGCGAGCTCTAGTAATTGGTCCAGTATGTATAGCAGCAGGGGCTGTGGGTGTAACAATGGTATTGATGTCCTCATCATCCTCCCCTTCTTGAAATGAAGTCGTCCTCGACAGAAGCTCATCTCCCTCACCCATAAGGCTTCAAATCTGCAATGTTAAAAGTGGGACTAACCCCAAAATCTGCAGGCAGCTCAAGTTTATATGCATTATCATTTATTTTCTCTAACACCTTAAAAGGACCATCAGCACGTGGCATTAGCTTTGATTTGCCCAAATCAGGAAATCTATCCTTACGCAAATGTAACCAAACAAGATCTTCAGGTGCGAACACAACATGTTTTCTGCCCTTATCGCCAACAAGTTTATATTTAGCATTCATACGCTCAATGTTTTCCTTAGTTAACTCATGCATTTTTAAGATCAATTCAGCACGTTGTTTAGCATCAAAATTAACCTTCTCCGAAGATGGAAGAGGCAACAAATCAATAGGTGCACGAGGTAGGAAACCATACACAATTACAAAAGGGCACATCTTAGTAGTAGAATGCAATGAACGATTATAAGGAAACTCAATATGAGGCAAGCATTCTTCCCACATTTTCTTATTATGCTTCAAAACAGCCCTAAGCATAGTAGACAATGTTCTATTGACTACTTCAGTTTGTCCATTAGTTTGGGGGTGACAAGTAGTAGTAAAAAGCACTTTAGTCCCCAACTTAGCCCATAAACATCTCCAAAAGTGGCTAAGTAATTAAGTATCACGATCTGAAACAATAGTATTTGGCACACCATGCAAACGAATAATTTCACGGAAAAACAAATCAGCAACATTAACAGCATCATCGCTTTTATGACATGGTATAAAGTGTGCCATTTTTGAGAATCTATCCACGACAACAAATATGCTACCCCTCCCCTTCTTTGTTCGAGGTAAACCTAAAACAAAATCCATAGATATATCCTCCCAAGGAACACTAGGTACAGGCAAAGGCATATATAAACCATGAGGATTGATTCGTGACTTAGCTTTTTGACATGTAGTGCAGCGAGCAACAAAACGCTCAACATCCCGTCTCATCTTTGGCCAAATGAAATGTGTAGCAAGTACGTCCTCCGTCTTCTTCACGCCAAAGTGTCCCATTAATCCTCCTCCATGCGCCTCCTGCAACAACAAAAGACGAAGAGAGCTAGCTGGAATGCATAGCTTGTTAGCACGGAACACAAATCCATCATTAACGACAAACGTGTTCCAGGTTCTTCCTTCTTTACAATTCTGCAAAACATCTTTAAAATCAGCATCATGCACATATTGATCTTTGATGGTCTCCAAACCAAATATTTTGAAGTCAAGTTGTGAAAGCATAGTATAGCGACAAGACAATGCATCAGCAATAACATTTTCTTTACCCTTCTTATGTTTAATGACATAAGGGAAAGTTTCAATGAATTCAACCCATTTAGCATGTCTACGATTCAGTTTAGCTTGACTTTTAATATGTTCCAAAGATTCATGATCAGAATGTATAACAAATTCTTTGGGCCATAAATAATGTTGCCATGTTTCTAAAGTCCGAACAAGAGCATATAGTTCTTTATCATAAGTAGAATAATTCAGACTAGGCCCACTCAATTTTTCAGAAAAGTATGCAACAGGTTTACCATCTTGTAATAACACACCTCCTAATCCAATTCCACTAGCATCACATTCAAGCTCAAAAGTCTTATTAAAATCAAGAAGTTGGACTAAAGGAGCATGTGTCAACTTATCTTTCAATACCGTGAAGGCTTCTTCCTGTGCGGTACCCCAAACAAAAGGCACATCCTTCTTTGTAACCTCGTTGAGAGGTGCAGCAATGGTGCTGAAATCTCTCACAAAACGCCTATAGAAACCAGCGAGGCCAAGGAAACTCCTCACTTGTGTGACCGTTTTGGGCTGCGGCCAAATCTCAATAGCTTCAATCTTGGCATTATCAACTTCAATTCCCTGTGGAGTAACAACATAGCCAAGAAAAGATACTCGGTTGGTGCAAAAGGTGCACTTCCCAAGGTTACCAAACAAAAGTGCATCACGTAGAGCAATAAAAACAGCACGTAAATGTTCCAAATGTTCTACCAAAGATTTGCTATAAATCAGCATATCATCAAAATAGACTACCACAAATCGTCCAATAAAAGCACGTAAAACTTCGTTCAGTAGTCTCATGAAAGTACTAGGTGCATTAGTTAACCCAAAAGGCATGACTAACCACTCATATAAACCAAATTTAGTTTTAAATGCTGTTTTCCATTCATCTCCCAGTTTCATACGAATTTGATGGTATCCACTACGCAAATCAACTTTGGAAAATATTGTAGAGCCACTCAATTCATCAAGCATATCATCTAGCCTAGGAATAGGATGACGATAACGAATAGTAATGTTATTAATGCCTCTACAATCAACACACATACGCAACGTACCATCCTTTTTAGGCACTAGTATAATAGGAACAGCACAAGGACTAAGAGATTCGCGTATATAACCTTTGTCGAGCAGCTCCTGTACTTTACGCATAATCTCCTTCGTCTCCTCTGGATTGGTACGGTATGGTGCACGGTTGGGTAGCGGTGCACTAGGAATTAAGTCAATTTGATGCTCAATCCCTCGAATAGGTGGTAATCCCGGTGGCACGTCTTGTGGGAAGACGTCAGCGAACTCCTGCAAAATGTTAGTGACAGCAGGGGGCAAAGAGGAAGGCACGTCCTCGAATGAAAATAATGCCTCTTTGCACACAAAAGCATAGCAAACAGATTTGCTGAAATCTAGGTCATCAATATCAGATTTTGTGGCAAGTAAACATGCACTTTTCAATTTAATTTCAGAAACAACACTAGATGGTTTATTATTAGGTTTCATTTGTTGCTCAAATTCTTTTGCCACAATCTGATTTTCACTCTTATTTTTCTCCTGTTTTGCTTTATTAGCTCTATTAATGTCATCTTTCAAAATGGAATCAGGAGTCATAGGAAGCAAAGTAATATTTTTATCCTTATGAACAAGAGTATACTGATTGTTTCTACCATGGTGTACAGAATTTTTATCAAATTGCCATGGGCTACCAAGTAATAAGGAACATGCTTGCATGGGTACCACATCACAATCAACATAATCAGCATATGTAGAGATACTAAAATGCACACGAACAGTACGTGTTACCTTAACCTTGCCGCTGTTGTTGAACCATTGGATGTAGTAAGGATGTGGATGTGGTCTTGTGGTGAGAGATAGCTTCTCCACCATCTCCATGCTAGCCAAGTTGTTACAGCTCCCTCCATCTATGATGACGCGAACAGAACGTTCCTTCACAACTCCCTTTGTATTGAACAAATTATGCCTCTGATTTTGCTCTGCTTGTGTGACCTGCACACTCAAAACACGTTGAGCAACTAAACATTCATACCTGTCAGCGTCTTCAGGAGCCATGTATTGCGTCTCATTTCAGAATCATCTCCACCATGTTCTTCACGTGTAATAAGAGCCAAAGTCTCCTCATCATTGTCACTAGCGGACTCATACCCACCATCCTCAGTAGCAATCATTACACGCTGAGATTTGCATTCTCTCGCATAATGTCCTCTTCCCTTACCATGACGACAAATAATATCGCTTGTGTGCCCTGTCGATGCCATGGAAGAAGAAGAGCTCTGTGCAGGCCCGGCAGGTGCGCTCTTGGCAGATAGTGGTGGTTGTGCCTGCTTTCTTGTATCACGGCTGGAGGTGGAACCTGATGGAGGTGCTGGTGCAGTGGAAGTAGAAGATGCACGCGGTGTCCATGATGAAGGTCGGCCTGCAGAAAAGTTAGTTCGCGCCAATGGCTGTCGACCCTGCACTTCACGTTCAGCTTTACTACCAAGATGGAATAAACGAGTGATATTATTATAATCTTTATACTCTAGAATGGTCTGAATCTCTTTATTTAATCCACCCATAAAACGTGCAAGCGTAGCTTCATTCTCCTCAACAATACCACATCTAATGATGCCAGTTTGTAATTCCTGATAATATTCTTCTACAGAATTTTTCCCTTGTCTTAAGCGCTGCAATTTTTGAAGTAATTCACGTTGATAATATGGTGGAACCCAACGAGTACGCATAATCGTCATCCTCCTCAGCCGCCGCAGTAGCAGGAGCCAAAGAAGCATCAACAGTAGGTGCAGCGGCACCCGAATTTTGACCAGTCTCAATTGGAACGCGCTGTGCTCGTCCCACTTGATTTGGAAGGCGGCGTTGGAGATGTGGTTGTTGTTGTTGTAGCGGTGCGACATGTGCAGCCGGTGGTGGTTGGGGAAAACGCTTGAGTAATTCAGTAAACTTGTTATCCAGCTTTGTCTCGAACGACTTTTCCACGGCATCTATCTTCTCCATAGCCTCTTCAAATCTGTTTAGCACATCTCCCACCTGGCCACTCATCATTTGCTGAAATTTATCATGCAACTCCTTGTTCGTCATGTTCTCCCAATCAGTCTCATCGGCTTGTGATCCTGCCATAGTTAGCAGCAATAGAAACACAAAAGAATATGATCCTGCAGACTACTAGGAAGTGGTGGTGATGGTGGTGTGTCACAAAACCTTCAAGCGAATCTCAAATTCTTACCAGTTCTTACCCAGCAGTAGGTGGTGATCGGCAACCGTTGTAGTCAAAACTCTCAAATCTTGGATAGAGCGATTACCAGGGAGAGTCAAACGCACGATGTAGATGTATGTGGAGCTGGGAAGGCTTATAATATGGTAGCAAAAATGGTCAGCAATAATCAATTCAGAGATGCAAAGTTGAATAAACGCTCAACGACGGTACTGTGCTGGTCCTAGGCTAGACCGTGCTAGAGACGCGAGCCTAGAACACTAACAAAATCACGGCGTTGCATGTAAACAAGGGAAAAGCACACTTTGGAAAAAAAAATTGCTCTATTTTTTTTTGCTCTTTTTTTTTGCGCTCTTTTTTTTTGCGAAAAATCACTATAATGGTGAGTGTCTCAAAACTCTTCCCAGGTCAAACTGACAGGATGGGCACAAAATTTTTTTGACTATTTTTTTCGGAAATCAGGGCAGCGACGACGAAAAAGTGCGACAAAAAATCACTATGATGGCGAGTGTCTCAAAACACTCCCCGGGACCTAAAAATAGGATAGGGAAAAATATTTTTGGTTGCTGAAATTTTGGCCTAAAAACTGCCCGGGGTCTCCAGACTTTTTTTTTCCGAGACCTACTCAGGCAAGGAAACACGAAACGGAAAATAGATGGATCTCTAAAACAAACCGAATATGAAAAGAACTCGGATTGGTGGTGGATATATGGTGGTAGGATATGGCAGCGGTGGTGGTATATGGGAGCGGTGGTGGTATATGGATACGGATCGGTGGTGGTATATGGATACGGATTGGTGGTGGTATATGGATACGGATTCAGACCGGTGGCGGATAAGCAATAGTGGTAGATGGCAAGGCAATGATGATGGTGCGGCGGCGGCGTGACAACTTATGACCAGAACTCGAAACTCTAAAAGACTAGACTCTAAGACCAGCAACTTGACACGACGATGCAACCGCAAATTCAACAAAGCAAAAACCCTAAAAAGATTATGCAAAGGCTCAGATTGGTTCGGATATACTGAACTAACCCTAATTTTTTTTGTGGCTTTTTCGTGGACTGTAGGTATGAAGAACAGACTCGATCTAAACTACGAAAAACTATAAAATCTCACCGAGCAACCTGGAAATCTGATACCACTTGATAGAGGCAAAGGTGTCCCGTCTTTCGATGAGATGATGGATATCGCTTTGATGGAAGTCGACTTTAACGATCCGACTACGAACGTGCGAGGACGTCGCGCCTTAGCAATCGCTAAACCAACTCCGAGAGGTTATTGACCACGCGGAGCACGATCAACCTGACCAAGAGGGCCTGTTTCCTGCGAGCAAACGAAGAACAAGCAAGAAACTGAGATTGCAATCTGAATATTGCGAATATAAGATGAAAGCTTTATTGATCAAGGTGGTGTTCTGTGACGCCTTTGTCTAGTCGTTGAACACAAACGAAGTACGCGAAGTTGCAGCTATGGCGAACTTTTAATCTAAACAAAACCCAAAGTCTAAACGACGCCCTAAGGGTTGTATATATGGAGGAAGAGGGGGGAATTTCGTGTCCCTTGGGGAAGGGGTCTGAAACCAACCCTATCTGTTGTTTCCCCACACATACGGACTAAGGGTTGTTTCCCCACACATACGGACTCTAAAAATAGCCTATACCCAAGTATTTCGAAATTACATGGGCCTGGCCCAATAATAAGGTGACGCAGCACCTAGAATAGCCTCTCGACGAAAGTTATGAAGTAGCATCTTGTATATTTCGTCCAAGGCTTCATGCACGCATTATGGTGGCTTCAACGTCCTGAAATCATCACTTGTAACTCCGTTCTTGTCCCCCATGCGCATGCCATCATCTCCATGCTTGTTCTTGCTCCAATGTTCATCCTTCTCAAAGCTAGGCCCTTCATTTGTAAGCAAAACAAATGTATCCAATTTAGGCAGCATCATATTCTCATGAACATTAGAATCATTACCAAGAAACGAAAGTACCTGGTAATTTAATTGGCGTGCGCGAGCTCTAGTAATTGGTCCAGTATGTATAGCAGCAGGGGCTGTGGGTGTAACAATGGTATTGATGTCCTCATCAGTCCTGGTCTTGAGGCCCCTCAGGACCTCCGCGTTGGCGCGCTCGGCTTGGCCATTGCTCCTGGGGTGTGCCATCGAAGCGTAGCAGATCTGCGTTCCAAGGTTAGCGCAATATGTATTGAAGAGGTTGCTAGTGAACTGCGAGCCGTTGTCGGTGATGATGCGGTTAGGGACCCCGAACCGGCTCACGAGGCCCTTGATGAACTTAACTGCAGACCCGGCTGGGATGGTGCGGACGGCTTCCACCTCTGCCCATTTGGTGAACTTGTCAATGGCGAAGTAGAGGTAGCGGTAGCTCCCAGGCGCTCGCGGGAACGAACCCAAAATGTCCAGCCCCCAGACTACAAATGGCCACGAGAGTGGGATAGTCTAGAGGCCCTTGCTGGCTGGTGGATCTACTTGGCATGGAATTGACAGGCCTCGCATGACCTCACCAGCTCGGTCGCGTCGTTGAGTGCAGTGGGCCAGTAGAACCCGCTACGGAACGCCTTGCTGACCAGGGTACGTGATGACGAGTGGTGCCTGCAGTCTCCGTCGTGTATGTCGGCTAGCAACTCGTTCCCCTGCTCCCTGGAGATGCATAGCAAAGAAACATCATTTGGTCGCTTTCTGTATAGCTCACCATCCTAGATGCAGTATGCCGTAGCCAGCCGGGCCACGCGCTCCGCGTCCTCCTCTTTCTCCGGCAGCGTCCCTCGTGCTAGGTACGCCTTGAACTCCTCGGTCCACCCCCCTCCCGAGGCTCGAGCGCCAGGAGCAGGCGTGCCCCTGTGGTCGGGCCATAGGCGGGGGCTCCCGAGGCTGGCGGTTGGGGGAGCTCCTCCCGAGGTGACGCCAGCCCCGCAGATGGAGGTGCTGCTAATGGCTTGAAAAGCCGCTCCTCGAAGACGTCAGGCTCCTGAGGCATGCGCTTGGATGCCCTTCTAGCGATGTCGTCGGCTTCCTTGTTCGTGCCGCGAGGCATGTGTTGTAGCTCCAGGCCCAAGAACTGCTTCTCCATCTTGCGCACCTCCGCGAGGTACGCCTGCATGTGCTCGTCCTTTGGCTCGTACACCTTGTTGGAGAAGTTGACGAGGAGCTGCGAATCGCCCTTGATGGTGAGATGTTTTACCCCCAAGGCCATGGCAGCCTTGAGGCCGGCGATCAACCCCTCGTACTCCACGATGTTGTTGGAGACCTTCTCGCCCTGATGAAAGCAAAGCTGCACGGCGTAGTAGAGCTTGTGTTGGGTGGGCGAGATGAGCACGGCTCCAGCCCCCGCGCCCTGGCGTGCGAAGGCGCCGTCGAAGTACATGACCCAACCATCTGGTGCCTCACTTCCTGGCGAGAGAGACAGGCTCCTGCCATCTTCAGGTTCCCGGACGTCGGTCCATTCGGCCATGAAGTCGGCTAGGGCGGCCCCCTTGATGACCCTGGTTGTACTGAACTTGAGCTGAAATGCCTGAAGTTCGATGTTCCACTCAGCGACCCTTCCCGCAACATTAGGGCTCCCGAGCACCCTCTCCAGGGGGTAAGCTGAGACGACTTTGATCGGGTGGCCTTGGAAGTAATGGCGCAGCTTGCGTGAGGCCACCAGGAGCGCGAGCAGAAGCTTCTGTGGCATGGGATACCGTTCCCTCGCATCCCGCAGTACCGTGCTGACGAAGTACAGTTGGTGCTCGACGAGGGCGGGAGCATCGATGGAGTCTGCGTCTGCCGGAGGTTGGGGCGTCTCCTGAGGTGATGGGTCCTCAGGAGCCCGGTGATCCATTGGGGCCTCTGTAGGCCCGAGAACACCGCCTTGCTGGACCTGCTCATCTGTTGGTGTTATTGCAACCTTTGCGGTATCCTCTTCGTGCCATATCGCCCCGGCTGGAGGTGTAGCACAGCGCGGCGGACTCTTGGCCTGGCGCTCTTCTCGGGCCGCCACTAGCGCCGCGCTGGCGGAGTAGGGAGTGGCGACAAGGTAAAGCACCAGGGGCTCGAGGGGACGAGGCGCCACCATCACCGGAGGGCTGGTCAGGTATCTCTTGAGGTCTTGAAACGCCAGGTCGGCCTCCGGGGTCTACTCGAACGGGCCCTTCTTCTTCATCAGCTTGAAGAACAGCAGGGCGCGCTCCCCCAGCTTGGAGATGAAGCGCCCTAGCGAGGTCATGCAGGCCGTAAGCTTCTGCATTTCCTCGAGGGTTTGTGGTGGGCTCATGTCTTCTATCGCCTTGACCTTCTCCGGGTTAGCCTCGATCCCCCTCTGAGACACGAGGAAGCCCAGCAGCTTGCCGGAGGGAACACCGAACACACACTTCTCTGGGTTACGCCGCAGGTCCACCTGGCGCAGGCTTGCGAAGGTCTCCTCCATGTCCTGAATCAGCGTCCTCGCCTCCCGAGATTTTACTACCATGTCGTTGACGTAGGCTTCAGCGTTTCTCCCGAGCTGCTGACCCAGGGCGTTGTGCATCAGCCGTTGGAAGGTCGCTCCCGCGTTGCGCAGCCCGAACGGCATGCAAGTGTAGCAGTACACCCTGCATGGGGTCAGGAAAGCCGTCTTCTCCACATCCTCCACCGCCATCTTGATCCGGTGGTAGCCTGAGAACGCGTCCAGGAAACACAGTAGGTCGCACTCGGCAGTGGAGTCACAATCTGGTCGATGCGCGAAAGCGTGAACGGGTCTTGGGGACAGGCCTTGTTGAGGTTGGTGAAGTCGACACACATGCGCTCCTTCCCGCCTTTCTTTGCCACAACGATGGGGTTCGCCAGCCACTCCGGGTACCGGACCTCGCGAATGACACCTGCTGCCTCCAGCTTGCGGGTTTCCTAGACGATGAAGGACTGCTTCTCCATGGACTGCCGCCGCGCCTTCTGCTTCACAGGGCGCACATTGGGGCACACCCTCAAGTGGTGCACGATCACCCCCCTCGGGACCCCTACCAGCTGCTTGGGTTCCAAGGCGAATACCTCCTTGTTCGCGTGCAGGAAATTCATCAATGCCTCCTCTTGATCTGGGTCGAGGTTGGTGCCTATGGTGAAGGTGGCTCCTGCGGGTCCATCTCCCTCGACCGGCACTTACTTCGTTTTGGCCCGATCTTGGGTGAACAACTGCTTCTTCTTTGCTGGCGCGGCCTCCTTAGCTCCGGGAATGGCCTCGTCAGCCTGGCGTGCTGCCGCAGCGGCCTTGAAGGCAAGCTTGAGCGCCGCCAGAGCCTCCTTGGTGTCTCCAGCTACGGTGAGGACGCCTTTGCTCCCGGGCATCTTCATGAGGTTATAAGCAGAATGGGTGGCCGCCATGAACTGGGCCAAGGCCGGGTACCCAAGGATGGCGTTGTACGGGAGGCAGATGCGGGCGATGTCGAAGTCGATGAGCTCGGTGCGGTAGTTGTCGCGAGTTTTGAAGGTCACAGGAAGGCGGATCTGCCCCAGGGGGCTGGTGGAGCCGCTGCCTACTCCGGAGAAGGGCTTGGTGGGATGGAGCCGTTCATGCGGCACATGAAGCAAGACGAAAGCTTCCACGGAGAGCACGTTAAGGCCGGCCCCGCCGTCGATGAGGGTCTTGGTGACGTCTACGTTGCAGATGGTGGGCGTGCAAAGCATTGGGAGCACGCCCGAGCTGGCAGTGGTGACGGGGTGATCCCTTGAGTCGAAGGTGAGGTCGGCCTTGGGCGCCGCCCATCCTGGAGGGCCTGCTTGCCGCACGGAGGCGGCACCGATCTAGCGGAAGAACTGCTTGGTGTGACGATCTGAGGGGGGGTGCTTGCGAGCCCCCGAGGAGGGCTGCGACGGCGACACGCGATGGTGCCGCAAAGCGCACGACGAAAGGCCACGCAGCTCTTCCAAAGAGGCCACAGAGGATTCTGGGAGGGTGAGCAGCCAGGCGCGCGGTGCGTCAACGAGAGCCATGGCGAACCAGTTGGCCATGACCTTGTCGTCGCCTCCAGCTTCCAGGACGGCCTCCTCGTACGCTAGCAGGAAGGCCGACGGATCCGCCGCGCCGTCGTAGCGTGGCGGCATCTCCGGCTTGAACTTGGGTGGCCACTGCACCCGTCGCAAGGCAGGGGTAAAAGCTCGGAGCCCCCTGGCACCGTCGGGGGCGTCCGTTGACCCAATCGTAGGAGCGACGCCGGCCATGGGGATAGGATGGGGAGGTGGTGCCGGCGGAGAGGTGAACCTCGGCGCACCCCCTACCTGGCCCGCCAAATGTCGGATCACGTGTTCCGGCAAACCCTTGAGGTTCGAACACTGGAGTGCGCACGAAGATCTCTTGTCGGATCACGGGTTCCGGCAAAACCCTTGAGGTTCGAACTCTGGGGTGTGCACGAAGATCTCTCTTCCCCTAGCTCATGCTCTCACCACGATCTCAAAGCTTAGCTCGCCGAACCCGAAGAACAAGGGACACAAGAGTTTATACTGGTTCAGGCCACCGATGTGGTGTAATACCCTACTCCAGTGTGGTGTGGTGGATTGCCTTGTAGGCCAGGATGAACAAGTACAAGGGAAGAACTACCTCCTGAGGAGAGGCGTTCTTGAGCTCGGTGAGCTTGTGTGGTTGAGGATGATCTGAATGATCCGTCCCCTTGCTATGGTGGTGGCTAGTCCTATTTATAGAGGCCCGGGTCCTCTCCCCAAATATCAGGCGGGTAGGGATCCCACAACAGCCAATTTGAAGGGGGACAACTAGTACAAGCTATCCTAACAAAAGGTGGTCTTCGCCTGTTAAAGGCTCTGGTGGTGACGCCATCGTGGGCTCCGTGATGACCTCCGTCCTGCTGGTCTTGGTCTCGTTGCACCGATATGGAAACCATTGCCTGATGCCTCGGGACTCCTCGCCTGCACCTGCTGGTCTTGGTCTCGTTGCACCGATATGGAAACCATTGCCTGATGCCTGCACCTGCACCGATATGGACTCCTCGGGTCTCGTTGGTACTCTGTGCCCGCTGGCGCCTGCCTGGCCTTGGTCGTCATGGCTCATGTCACGGGAACCTCACGAGGTGCCTCTCGCCTTGATCTCTCCGCTCCTCGCGAGCCAGCCTAGCGAGGCTGCCCCTGAGGAGGTCTTGTGTCGCCCGCCTCGCGAGGCTTGGCCCCTCGTGATGGTCTTGAGTGTTTGCTGGTGAAGATGGGTCGTACAGGGCCGCTAGTGGAGCCACGCCGTGGGCCACAGGCAGGCAAGTCTGGGGACCCCCATTCCCAGAACGCCGACAAAAACCACCACTGTGCTCTAAAAAGATATAAGTGAAGCACTAGAGCAAAATTGTATAGCTCAAAAGATATAAGTGAAGCACATAGAGTATTCTCATAAATTCTGATTCATGCGTGTCTCTCCCAAAAGGTGTGTACAACAAGGATGATTGTGGTAAACTAAAAATCAAAGACTCAAATCATACAAGACGCTCCAAGCAAAAGACATATCATGTGGTGAATAAAAATATAGCCTCAAGTAAAGTTACCGATAGACGAAGACGAAAGAGGGGATGCCTTCCGGGGCATCCCCAAGCTTAGGATTTTGGTTGTCCTTGAATTTTACCTTGGGGTGCCTTGGTCATCCCCAAGATTAGGCTCTTGCCACTCCTTATTCCACAATCCATCAAATCTTTACCCGAAAACTTGAAAACTTCACAACACAAAACTCAACAGAAAATCTCGAGAGCTCCGTTAGTATAAGAAAATAAACCACCACTTTAATGTACTGTAATGAACTCATTATTTATTTATATTGGTGTTAAACCTACTGTTTTCCAACTTCTCTATGGTTCATACCCCCAATACTACTCATAGATTCATCAAAATAAGCAAACAACACACAAAAACAGAATCTGTCAAAACAGAACAGTCTGTAGCAATCTGATTTGTTCGAATATTTCTGGAACTCCAAAAATTCTACCAAATTAGGACGATCAGGGTAATTTGTATATTAATCTACTTCAAAAAGAATCAGGGTAAAATCTCTTTTCTGTGATTTATGAAAATTATTCTGGTGAGCGCAAAGTTTCTGTCTTTTTTAGCAAGATCAAACAACTATCATCCAAGAAGATCCTAAAGGCTTTACTTCGCACAAACACTAATTAAAACATAAAAAACACAATCATAACAGTAGTATGATGAATTATTTATTACTAAACAGTAGAAAAAAGCAAAGAACAAAAATAAAATTGGGTTGCCTCCCAACAAGCGCTATCGTTTAACGCCCCTAGCTGAGCATTGATAATTTCGATGATGCTCACATGAAGGACAAGAATTGAAGCACAAAGAGAGCATCATATAGCATATGAAAAACACATCTAAGTCTAACATACTTCCTATGCATAGGCATCTTATAGGCAAATAAATTATCAAGACAAGCAAAAACTAGCATATGCAAGAAAGAAGTGAGAAACAATAACAATCTCAACATAACGAGAGGTAATTTAGTAACATGAAAATTTCTACAACCATATTTTCCTCTCTCATAATAATTATATGGGGGAGCATATTCAAATTCAACAATAAATCTCTCACATAAAATTTTCTCTACATGATCCACATGCATGCAAAGTTGACACTCTTCCAAAATAGTGGGAATATCATTAACTAAAGTCTTGGCCTCTCCAAACACACTTTTATCAAAAACTTCATAAGATTGAACATTATCCAAATATGTGGGATCTAAAGTTGACACTCTTCCAAACCCACTTTTATCAAAAACTTCATAAGATTGAACATTATCCAAATATGTGGGATCTAAAGTTGACACTCTTCCAAACCCACTTTTAGTATTATTTCAAACATTATTATCAATCTCATATTCATCATGGGACTTAAATAAATTTTCAAGATCATAAGAAGAATCACCCCAATCATGATAATTGCAACAAGTAGTAGACATAGCAAAATTAGCATCCCCAAGCTTAGGGTTTTTCATATTATTAGCACAATTGACATCAATAGAATTTATAGAAAAACCATTGCAATCATGCTTTTTATTCAAGGAGCTATCATGAATTACTTCATAAATTTCTTCATCACAATTTTCAGATTCACGAATTTCAAGCAAAACTTCATAAAGATAATCTAGTGGACAAAACCCACTAGCAATTGGTTCCTCATAATTGGATCTCTTAAAGATATTAGCGAGTTGATGAGGATCCATGAACTTTTAGCAAGCGCAGATGCAAGCAAAAAGAAGACACATGGTAACACAAGATCGAACGGAAGAAGGGTGAAAGAAAAGGCAAAGGATTTCGAAAATCATTTTAGAAGTGGGGGAGAGGAAAACAAGAGGCGAATGGCAAATAATGTAATGCGAGGGAGAAGAGTTTATGATGGGTACTTGGTATGTCTTGACTTAGCGTAGATCTCCCCGGCAACGGTGCCAGAAATCCTTCTTGCTACCTCTTGAGCATGCGTTGGTTTTTCCTTGAAGAGGAAAGGGTGATGCAGCAATGTAGCGTTAGTATTTCCCTCAGTTTTTGAGAACCAAGGTATCAATCCAGTAGGAGACAACGCGCAAGTCACCTAGCACCTGCACAAACAATCAAGAACCTTGCAACCAACGCGGTAAAGGGGTTATCAATCCCTTCACGGTCACTCACAAAAGTGAGATCTAATAGAGATAGTAAAGTAAATATTTTTGGTATTTTTGTTGTATAGATTGGAAATTAAAGATTGCAAAATAGTAAACGAGATGCGATGTAAATAAAAGAGATGCAATATAATAAGAAAGAGACCTGGGGGCCATAGGTTTCACTAGTGGCTTCTCTCAAGATAGCATGTATTACGGTGGGTGAACAAATTACTGCCGGGCAATTGATAGAAAAGCGCATAATTATGAAGACATCCAAGGCAATGATCATGAATATAGGCATCACGTCCGTGTCAAGTAGATAGAAACGATTCTGCATCTACTACTATTACTCCACACATCGACCGCTATCCAGCATGCATCTAGAGTATTAAGTTCATAAGAACAGAGTAACGCATTAAGCAAGATGACATGATGTATAGGGATAAACTCAAGCAATATGATATAAACCCCATCTTTTTATCCTCGATGGCAACAATACAATACGTGCCTTGCTGCCCCTACTGTCGCTGGAAAGGACACTGCAAGATTGAACCCAAAGCTAAGCACTTCTCCCATTGCAAGAAAGATCAATCTAGTAGGCCAAACTAAACCGATAATTCAAAGAGACTTGCAAAGATATCAAATCATGCATATAAGAATTCAGAGAAGAACCAAATAATATTCATAGATAATCAAGTTCATAAATCCACAATTCATCGGATCTCGGCAAACACACCACAAAAGAGTATTACATCGAATAGATCTCCAAGAACATCGAGGAGAACTTTGTATTGAGGATCAAAGAGAGAGAAGAAGCCATCTAGCTAATAACTATGGACCCAAAGGTCTGTGGTAAACTACTCGCGCTTCATCGGAGAGGCTATGGTGTTGATGTAGAAGCCCTCCGTGATCTATTCCCCCTCTGGCAGATCGCCGGAAAAGGCCCCAAGATGGGATCTCACGGGTACAGAAGGTTGCGGCAGTGGAAAAGTAGTTTCGTGGATCCCCCTGATGTCTCTAGGGTATAAGAGTATATATAGGCGAAAGAACTACGTCAGTGGAGCTATGAGGGGCCCACGAGGGTGGGGGCGCACCTACCCCCTGGGCGCGCCCTCCTGCCTCGTAGCCGCCTCGTTGCGTCTCCGACTTCATCTCCAAGTCTTTTGGTTTGCTTTTGGTCCAAGAAAGATCATCGTGAAGGTTTCATTCCGTTTTGACTCCGTTTCGTATTCCTTTTCTGCAAAACTCTAAAATAGGAAAAAAAACAGAAATTGGGCCTCCGGTTAATAGGTTAGTCCCAAAAATAATATAAAAGAGCATATTAAAGCCCATTAAACATCCAAAACAGATAATATAATAGCATGGAACAATAAAAAATTATAGATACGTTGGAGACGTATCAAATTGCTTGATGAAATGAATCATAATACACATGACTTTGTTGTTAGAGTTGCAACTAGAGGAGATAAAATGACTCAGGAACCACTTTATGCCGAGGGACACCCTAAAAGAGTATAACAAGATGCACAAAGATTTAACACTGATGCACCTAGTCCTTCTAGAAAGAAAAAGAAAAAGAAAAATGATAGGAATTTGCATACTTCTACTGAACCTGAAATAGAAAAACCTCCTGATAATGATAATGAAACTGCTATCTCTGATGCTGAAACTCAGTCTGGTAATGAACACTCACCTAGTGATAATCCAAAAGATAATGATGAGGTTCATGAAGACTCTCAACCAAATAATTAAAAAGAACCAGATAATGATGTTGAGATAGAACCACCTGTTGATCTTGATAACCCACAACCTAAGAATAAAAGATATGATAAAAGAGACTTCATTGCTAGAAAACACGGTAAAGAAAGAGAACCGTGGGTTCAAAAACCTATGCCTTTTTCCACCCAAGTCAACTAAAAAGAAAGATGATGAAGAATGTGAACGCTTTGCTGAAATGCTAAGGCCAGTCTTTTTGCGTACTCGCTTGACTGATATCTTAAAAATGCCTCCTTATGCAAAGTATATGAAAGACATCATCACAAATAAGAGAAAAATACCGGAAGCTGAAATATCCACTATGCTTGCTAATTATACATTTAAAGATGGAGTACCTAAAAAACTTGGAGATCCGGGAATACCAACTATACCTTGCTCTATCAAAAAGAATTATGTGAAAAATGCTTTGTGTGATTTAGGAGCTGGTGTTAGTGTTATGCCTTTCTATTTATATAAAAGGCTTGACTTGAATAAACTCACACCTACTGAAATATCATTGCAAATGGCTGACAAATCAACTACCATACCTATCGGTATTTGTGAGGATGTGCCCGTCGTTGTTGTTGCTAATGTTACTATTTTGACTGACTTTGTTATACTTGAGATGCCCGAGGACGACAATATGTCGATTATCCTTGGTAGACCCTTCTTGAATACTGCAGGGGCTGTTATTGATTCAATAAAAGCAAGGTCACTTTTCATATCAATGGTAATGAGCATACGTTGCACTTTCCGAAGAAACAATTCCAAGTGAATGGTATTAATGTTATTGAAAAATCTCCGATGATCACTATTGGAAGTTTTCAAATACCTCTACCTACTGTTAAAAAGAAATATGAAATGATTACTGTCGGGGAAATGCATATCCCCATTGAGGTACTTAGTGATTTACGAAAGTTTTTCGGTTTCATGCTAATCGAAAGTAGTTGTTAATAAGACTTGATCAACCTTATTAATGGATCATTTTTGAGAGGTATGAAGTTGATGAATTTAGTAAGCACTACGTTATGTCCCTACCTTTTGTTTTATGTTTTTATTAGTTAAATAAAATGAAATGACATGTTTTGTTTGTTTTCTGATTTTCCCGTGCAATAAAAAATGACCCAAAAATAAAAGTTCTCGGAATGCCTTGAAAATATAATACGATTTTTCTGAATATTTCTGAATTTCTGGTGCAAATAATTTCAGAGGGAGGTGCACCAAGTGGGCACAACCCACCTGGGCGCGCCAGGACCCCCAGGCACTCCCTGGTGGGTTGTGGTCCCCACATGGGCCCCCTCACTTATCTCTTCACACCACATCATCACTCACCTCCAGAAAAAAAATCCCCATTGCTCTCTCTCCCGTGTTCCTGCTCTCAAACCCGCGGATTTCGATCTCTTTGCTCGAAGCTCCGTTTCTGAAACGGTTTCGGGGGATTGTTGCTTGGTATGTGACTCCACCGTTTGTCAAATTAGTTTCTGTTTTAGTGGTTTATATTTTGTTTTAGCTTGCATGTTGAATTCTTAGAGTTCTAAGTAGTTTGAATGCTTGCTATGGCCTCTATGTATCCCTATGAGTAGTTGGTATCATTTTTGTGAAGTTTTGTTGAGAAAATTTTGTGGGCTAATAAATTTCAGAATTTTGTTCATAGGAAAACCATGAATATCTTTAGGAAGTTTGGCTCTAAGAAGAACTCCAAGGGTGTTATTGGGGAGTCATCTGATAGTGATCTCCATCCTCGGAGGTTGGCGGAAGTACGGCCGCACACCCCGTTCCTGGAAGAGGCTAGAATCCTTCAAGAGTTCACACAATATGCTGTTAATGTCGGCCTCACCGACTTCATCGCAGATGAGTGTGAATAGCACCAAATCCTCACAAACATCTTTGTTCAAAGTTTTACTTTCCTTCCTAGGAATAATCCTCCTGAAGTGAGCTTTGATTTATATGCCGAAAACCATCAGATACCACTTACTGAATTTTGTGACATATGCATGATCCCTTCTTATGGGAGCTTAGCCGAGCCTAGGCCGGCGGAGTTTGAGAACTTTTATCGCACTTTGACAGTGGGAGATGAGAGAGGGGTGTCAGTTATCACTGCCGCTGGCTTGCATTTTCCTGCTATTCATTACTTTGCTCTTTTCATTGCAAAATGGTTGCTTGCTAGAGAGAAGGTGGGTGCACTTAGTTCACCAGACCTTGTTGTTTCGCCTCCACATTAATAAATCCAAGGGTAAAATACATGGTGGGATTTTTGCTACTCGTTTGGTGGCTCACTTTAATGTTGAGATACGCCATCATGATTACCCTCTGACCAAGGTTTACCTAGACCGCGCAGCCATGGATCACCACCATTTCACTAATAAAGATTCTCCTGACATTCCTATTCCTTATATCCTAGTTTTTACCATTGAAACTCGTGATATTATTCCGTTGCCTGCTCCTGCCTTGTTTGATTCTGCTGCCAGGGGCGGATATAGGATCATGCCTGTGGACATCATCGCCTATCGGAACGCTCAAGCTGCTGCAGAGGCAGAGGAGGAGCCTCAGCAGTGGGATGAGTGGATGACCGCTCCTCAGGAACCCTACTACCATTCAGTCTACTGATCGACTACCAAGTTAGGCCAAAAGCCTAAGCTTGGGGGAGTATGTGTTTTCACCGACATTACATTCATGTCCACTTATTTCATTTGTCGGTGCTCACGTTTTTTCATTGTATCATCCATGCTTAGATTTATTTTTCTTGCTTTCTTCTTGTTTGTTTGAAAAACTTTAGAAAGATAAAAAAATTAGTTGTAGTTAATTTACTTTCTATGCATGCTTAGTAGTAGTATTAAAAAGAAAATCCAAAAAATATTTCCTTGTTCTTCTTTTGCTTGTCGTGAGCTTTCCCGTGTAAATGTTTTTTTTTCGTTTTTGCTTTGCCCTTTTATTTGCTTGTTCGATAAAACCAAAAACTCCAAAAATATTTCAGTGTGTTTCTCTGAATTTCTTTTTATTCTAGTTGTACCAAGGAGAAGACCACGATGAAAATGTTGAGTGGCTCTCATATGAATAAATGTTGATCTAATAAAGAGCACATTTTACCTTGTCTTCTCCTGTTGAATAAATGTTTGCAGATTCCAGCTTAGTCCACAGCACTCTTGCACTATTATTATTTTCATATCGTTCGGTGATGCAAGTGAAAGGCAATAATGACGACATTTGATGAACTGGTCGTGGCGGATAGAAATGGGTATGAACTCGACTTGTTCTGTTTGTGTAAATATGTTTAACCTAGTATCTGTGATTCAACCCATTATGATTAAACATGTTTCCAATGACAATAGAGATTATAGTTTCTCATGCCATGCATAAGTAGCTAGGGGTGGATAATGATTTATCTTGGATATCAACATTGCGTTAAAATGATTGTGATGTAGTATGATGATATGGTATCCTCCTCTGAATGTTCGAGTGGCTTGACTTGGTACATGTTCATGCATGTAGTTGAATCAAAACCAACATAGCCTCTATGATATTTATGTTCATGGTGTTCATATCCTACTCATGCTAGTGTCCAATGTTACTTATGCATAATGCATGTTTATGACCGTTGTTGCTCTCTAGTTGGTCGCTTCTCAATCTAATTGCTAGACTTCACCTGTATTAAGTGGGAATTATGCTTGTACATAAAAAGTTATTCCAGATGAGTCCACCATACCTACCTATATGCGGTATTACCGTGCCGTCCTAAGTAAATTTGCATGTGCCACCTCTAAAAACTTCTAAAATATATCCTTTTTGTGTGCCTGGATCGTTCATGGAACGACAGGAGGTGGTCGGTATCTTCCATGCTAAGCGGGTTATTCTCAGGTTGAGTGTTTATTCACATGCCACTGCACGAGAAAAGGGCGGTAATAGGGATTCCCAGTCCTGAACTCAAAAATGCAAATAATTAAACAAAACTCCCCCGGGACTGTTGTTGGTTTGGACGGCACCCGTTGTTTCGGACAAGCTGTGGAATGTGATTGTTGGTGGAGGGGGAGTAAACCTTTACTTATATCTCTTGGGAACCGCCACTAGCGTGCTTAGCATGGAAGATATTGATAACTGATGATCGTGAAGTAAATGAGAAGGGTGCACGTCCCAAAATATCATTCACCTCTGTTTTAAAAACTTGAGCTCTGGCACCTCTGCAAATCACTGCTTCCCTCTGCGAAGGGGCTATCTATTTACTTTTATGTTGCGTCATCACCTTCTAAAACAAGCGCTAGAACCTGAGAGCACAGCTGTCATGACTTATGCATTGTGTGTAGCTAATGTTGGGTGCATCATGACTGGATCTTTTCTACCATGAATTACAATGTTTAGTCGCTGCTTGAACTTTGGAGGTGCTCTGCATTTATGTTTTGCGGTCTCACAAAGGGCTAACAAGATACCATTATTGTCATATTATATCATGGTTGTTTTGACAACGTGTTGTCGTTTGAGATACCTTATTATTGCTCGCTAGCTGATTATGTCATTATGGCATGGCTAGTAGTAATGTTGGCTGAACACCTGGGTGTTGTTTAAGCTTATTTATGCAAACAAGAGCAAAAGAGTTCGTAAAAGTTTTCTTTTTCACTTTCATTTTATCAACTGAATTGCTTGAGGACAAGCAAAGGTTTAAGCTTGGGGCAGTTGATACGTCTCCAACGTATCTACTTTTCCTAACACTTTTCCTCTTGTTTTGGACTCTAATTTGCATGATTTGAATGAAACTAACCCCGGACTGACGCTGTTTTCAACAGAACTACCATGGTGTTGTTTTTGTGCAGAAATAAAAGTTCTCGGAATGGAATGAAACTTTGCGAGGAATTTTTATATAATAAATAAGAATTTCTGGAGCCAAGACCTACCGGAGAGGGGCACCTACGTGGGCACAGCCCACCAGAGCGCGCCCCCTCTCCTGGCAGGTCCAAGTGGGTTGTCCCCACCTGGTGGCCCCGCAGACCCTAAAACCGACGCTATAAAATCCTATTTTGCAGAAAAAATCAGGGAGAAAGAATTATCGTGATCCACGAGACGGAGCTGCTGTCACCTCCTGTTCTTCATCGGGAGGCCAGATATGGAGTCCGTTTGGGCTCCGGAGAGGGGGATCTTCGTTCTTTGTCATCACCAACCCTTCTCCATCGCCAATTCCATGATGCTCCCCACCGGGAGTGAGTAATTCCTTCGTAGGCTCGCTGGTCGGTGAGGAGTTGGATGAGATTCATCATGTAATCGAGTTAGTTTTGTTAGGGCTTGATCCTAGTATCCACTATGTTCTTAGATTGATGTTGCTATGACTTTGCCATGCTTAATGCTTATCACTTTGGGCCCGGGTGCCATGAACTCAGATCTGAACCGTTTATGCTATCACCATTATATCCATGTTTTAGATCCGATCTTGCAAGTTATAGTCACCTACTACGTGTTATGGTCCGGCAACCTCGGAGTGACAATAGTCGGGACCACTCCCGGAGTCCCGGTGATGACCGTAATTTGAGGAGTTCATGTTGAAAGCACAAGTTCTCCCTGGGTGATTTTGGTAATTAATGTCAACATATCTCTTGTTGGACTAATACTTTTATCTAGTATATTTCGGATGAGTTCAACAGTGGAGTGGCGTGGACAAGAGGATGTGGAGCCCCTTCAAGATGCTAAGGACAGAGGATTGGCAAAAGCTCAAGTGCTTAGGACTCTACATTTTCATTTTAGTGATCCAAGACGACATTGAATCCGTAGGAAAAGCCAATACTATTGAAAGGGGATGAGGTGTTGCTTAATGACTTGCTTGATCAAAGTGCTTAGTGATATGCTCCAAAGCCCTCAACCACTTTCTCATATCCACATATGTCCCAAACCAAAAGTCAAACTCGGCCCTACCGATTTGACCTATCCGGCGCCACCGAATTCACTTGACATAGCCACTGCCAGAAACCCTAATCAATTCGGTCTCACCGAGATGGGCTTGCAAACTCTCTGGTGCTTGTTGTAATAATTTCGGTCTCACCGAGATATGCAATCGGTCTCACCGAGTTTGCTTGACCAACTCTCTGGTTAGCTTATTACCAAAATCAGTCCCACCGAGTTTGTGTAATCGGTCAAACCAAGATGAGGTTTTACCCTAACCCTAGCACATCGGTCCCACCGAGTTGATCATATCAGTCCAACCGAAAAGCCTAACGTTCACATTTTGAACTAAATCGGTCTGACCAAGTTTCATGATTCGGTCCCACCGAGTTTGGTGAATTGTGGGTAACGGTTAGATTTTGTGTGGAGGCTATATATACCCCCTCCACCCACTCTTCATTCGTGGAGAGAGACATCAGAACGTGCCTACACTTCCAGCATACATTTTCTGATAGAGAACCACCTACTCATGTGTTGAGACCAAGATATTCCATTCCAACCACAAGAATCTTGATCTCTAGACTTACCCAAGTTGCTTTCCACTCACTACTGCAGGATGTTGCGTAGCAACACTACGATCAGAGACCCTTCGACGAAACTGTGCGCGATGCCATAATCGCAAACGGTGGTGTAAAAAACCGTCAAAAAGGTGCAAAACGTTTGTGATGGAGGATGCATCAAACACGGTTCAGATTTTAGTTGTGTGTGCGATGAGGGGCATACAGTTGATCTGTACGAATTGTTTGCGATGAGACAGAACAACAGAAATGGGCAACCAGATCAAGGTGTGTGCGATATACGGCATACAGTGCACTCCGATGAACCGTTTGCGTTGAGTGAGGTGAACACAAACGATTCAGCGTAACAAGATGTGTGTGATACCCGGCAAATAGGTCGGTAATCAGAATTGTGTGCGATCATTATAGACAGCCCATACGGTATTTTTGTTGTGAATTGTGTGCTCGTCAGGGCACACAGTTCAACAAACCAACCTGTTGGCGATAATGTAGAAGATCTCTGTCGAATACATATTACTAACTGTCTGCGATGAGATTGACAGTATAAACAGAGATATATACAGTCTGCTTAATTTAGTCCTTCTTCCTTTTGTTGTTCTTGTTGGATGGCCCCGCGACATCGTCTTGGCGAGGACGCTTCTTGCCGGTGACCATTGGCTTTTCATCGCCGCCGCCGCCGTCGTCATCGTCGTTGTTGTCGTCGTCCTCCTCCTCCTCGTTCAACCATTCCTCCTCATCATCATCGTCGTCCTCTTCTTCGTCCTCCGATGGCTCCTCGTCCGTCTGGTTGTCGTCTGACGACTCCGGAGGCGGCGTCCCTTCCATGAACCAGATATAATCAAGGTCTGGACTCGGCGCCGGAGGCGGGGTATACAAAGAAGAGGAACTGCCAATTGAACCGGGATTGAAGCGGGGGTTGACGTATTATCTAACCGCTGATATAATCAACCGCAATTATTTGTACCCAGTCGCTCTAACTTCTCGGGGTTGCACAGGACTCCTATTGGCTATTTGACTGGTTTCCTTTTCCAGGACAAAAACAAGGAACGAGTTTTGGGATTATGCACCGGTACCGGTACGAACGGAGTAGGACAGTTCGCAAGCAATACATTGAGCTCTTCTTATTGATAAAGCCAGTAATAATCAAACTAGAAAGGAAAAGAAAAAAGACAGAAAAATATCTGCACGAATCTTTGCATAACATCAATGGCATAGGACCTAGATGTGCATTACTTAGAGCACATCTAGATGTGCTTTAGCAATACTGTCAAACAAAACCCCTAATCATCATTGCAAACAGCGCATAGAACATGGCTAATGCGACAACCACAACTACACATGCTAGTTCCTTCTTGTCTCTTGCTTTCATTTGTTGCCTGTGATTGATTCTTTCTTGCTTCATCGTACTGATTGTACATTCCAGATCAACCAGTTTCTTCATCAGCTTTACGTTATCTTCTACGAGCTTGGTGATAACACTCCGAGCCCTGCCATGCCATTCTTCATCCAGCCAGTTAACAAAGGCACAAGCCTCATATCCCTGCCAATGTTAAATAGTATTCTGGATGAGCGGTGGCATTAACTGAAGTAAAATGATGAACTTAATTAGCACTAACCTCTAAGGGGAAACTGAGAAACCGCCTGCCAATGTCGAATCCCTCCGTGCATACACGTCGAGCGTGAGTGTGCCCATGCACACAACTCAGCTTTTGGTACTTCTTGGTGGCGCAAAACTCGGAGTCGAACTCGTGTTGCGGGAGTCTGGAGTCAGGCTCCGGATCCGGCGGCAGATCGCTTTCCTTGGGGGGTGGGGGGTCATTCGGGACGGATTCAGCAAGGATCTATACTTTGGACATGTTAAAAAAGATCGGGATAGATTGGAACCTGACAGGACGATTCGGATCCGCAGTACACCTGCCTTCTGATGACCTTAGGCAAGTGCTCGGCAGCGACCGTCGTCGTGGCGGCAATACGAGCAGGAGCGGCCGCACCAAAACCATCAGCACCACTCGTCTGCATTCCCCCAATGTCAGCGCCACGCGAGGGAATTTGGAGTCTATGTAGGGATTTGGGGGAAATGGGGAAACTGTGGAGATAAGCTAACGGTCGGGAACTACTAATGGCACTATATATATGTTGTATACGGCACACTGTTTGTACATGTCGTTTGTGTTAGCTATTACAACGTCACACACGATTTCCACACCAAACCGTGTGAGAAGACAACGTAGGTTAGACACGGTTGCCGTTACATTACCGTATGTGATGTACTACCCTGTCCATATAATTGAGTTACGGTGAGATACTGTGTAAACAGCCGCTCCGCGGATATCCGTAAAAAAACAGCCACTCTACATATAGAGATGGCGGCGGCGGCCTAGGCGGCGGCTACCGGAGAAGAGGTCAATCCTCGGTCGGTGGGCGGTGGCAGCGTCATAGGAGGTCAATCCTCGGTCTGTGGTGGGAGATAGGAGGAGCTCAACCATCAAGGTCGGCGGCAGCGTGATTCGAGCACATCCATCGTGGTCGATGGCGGGATAGTAGAGGTCGAACTTCAGGCGGCAGCCGCACTAAGCTTTGCTCCTCGACCCTGCTGTCTCGGCGTGCCGCCGCATTGCGCTAGTTTGTCTGCTGGGTGGAGGTCGCCGCCCGGCTAATTAATTAAGGTATTCTTTTCGTGAGTGGCTTAATTAAGGTATTCAATTCCTAAGTGCGGTGTTGTACTAGTACTCTGCGTGCAAATTGACAGGCCATTAATTTTTGTCATTGCACGTCTGGATAACAACATGGAGCGCCCTCAGTAATTATTAAAATAAAACCTTGTGATTTATGCATGCATCTTTGGGCAGCAGTTAATTCGTGTATTAATGTTGTTGTTTTGTTTTTAATTGCCATTCGTGTGTTGCAGATGGAACAATCTCGATGGATGAAGAATCGGAAAACCGCAGATTTTATCAGTGGCGTGACAGAGTTCATGAATTTGGCTGAAAGTACAAAGAGGAGAATTGGTGATGCGGATTACATCCTGTGTCCATGTACTGATTGTGCCAATACAGAGTCACATGAAGTTGCAGATGTCTAGATGCACTTAGTCTCTAGGGGGTTCATGGATGGATATACACGTTGGACCAGACACGGTGAAGAGGAGGTCATGGATGAAGATACCCAGGGCAGCGAGATGCCAAACCCCGATCAGTGTCACATGGATGTTGAATCTAACATCGGGGCAGAGGCGTCAAGCTACCAATGGAACACCGGAGAGCCAAAACGCCCACTGGAAAACCAAGACGTCCACACAGATGACGACGATCTTGATATGCCAGATTTTGTTGCTATGATTGCAGATTTCGAGGGCCCGGAAAAGGGTATGATTGGGTACAAGGATCTGCCAACCATTGGTGCAGACTCCAAGAAAGAATTGTATCCAGGTTGCAAAAAGAAATATTCCAGGTTGAGTGCCACCCTGGCGCTTCTCAGATTTAAAGCAGCAAACGGTCTATCAAACAAGGGCTTCACAGAGATGTTAGGTCTTTTCAAAGAAATTCTTCCGGAAGATAATGTGCTCCCCAGAAGCACAAATGAAGCGAAGAAAATTGTTTGCCCGTTGGAACTTGAAGTACAAAAGATACACGCTTTTGTGAATGATTATATATTGTACCGTGGTGAGTACAATGATTTTCGTGCATGTCCCACATTCAAGCATGCACGATACAAGCGCAGGAGAGCAAAGGACTAGTACAAATTGGATGACGAGATCAAGACTGGAATCCCGTTCAAGGTTGTTTGGTACTTGCTGTTAATTCCAAGGTTGAGGCGTTTGTTTGCGAACCCTAGAGAGGCAAAGAGGTTGCGGTGGCATCATGATGAGCGAATTGCGGATAGGTTTATGAGGCACCCGAAAGATGGGGCTCAGTGGGAATTAATCGACAACAAGTTTGAAAATTTTGCCAAGGAACCTAGAAGTATAAGGCCCGGGGAGTGTACTGATGGGATGAATCCTTTTGGCGATATGAGCACCAATCACAGCACATGGCCGGTGCTTCTGTGCATATATAACCTAGATCCTTGTTTGTGTATGAAGAAAAAATACATTATGATGTCAATGATTATCCAAGGCCCGAAGCAACCTGGAAATGACATCGATATTTACTTTCAGCTGCTGGTAGAAGAACTGCTAACAGTGTGGATAGATGCGCCTGCTGTAAAATGTTATGATGCTTATAGAAAGGAGATTTTCGATCTACATGCGATGCTGGTGCACACCATTCAAGATATGTCGGCATTAGGAAACACATCGGGGCAGAAAACAAGGGGAGATGTAGGGTGAGTCACATGCATGGATAGGACAGCTAGCAGAAGACTTACCAACTCGCGCAAAATAGTGTATTTGTGTCATCGTAGGTTCTTACGGAAAAATTAACCATACCAAAAGATGGAAGCTGAATTTGATGGTACGGCAGAGGCAGCTGAGGGCCCAAAACCCTATGAAGGGGAGGTGGTCCACAACATGGCTAAAAAAATTAATGTTGTGCTTAGCAAGAACCACCCTTTGACAGTGAAACTAACACCCGAGGATCAAGTGTTTAAGAAGAAATCGGTGTTCTGGAAATTACCTTACTGGGAGATTCTACGTGTACGTCACTGCATCAATGTCATGCACGTAGAGAAGTACGTATGTGAAAGCATCCTTGGTACTCTGCTCAAGATTAATGGTAAAAGAAAGGATGGTGACGGTTCACGGCTCGATATGCTTGCTGATCAATCACAACGCAAGAGTGAAGCAGAAGATGATGACAAATTCATCAAAGCTCACCAGAGCTACAATTTAAGTACAAAAGAAGCAACACAGTTCTTCACCTATTTGTTGTCAGTTAAGACACCCTCTTCCTACTGCGCAAACATCAGAAGTCCCGTGGATGTGAGCTCAAGTAAAATGAAGTTGGGGCACATGAAGTCACATGATTGCCACGTAATGTTGACACAAATCCTCCCGGTGGCCATCAGGAATCTGTTGGACAAAGATATAAGAAACACACTCATTGACCTCTGTGATTTCTTCTACCAACTATGGCAGAACGTTGTAAATCCTGAAGAGTTGGATCATATGCAAGATGATATTGCAAGAATATTATCCAACCTAGAGATGTTTTTCCCACCGTCATTCTTTGATGTCATGTTCCATCTCACTGTGCACCTTGTCGACGATATAAAGTATTGTGGTCATGTGTTTCTTCGCAACATGTATCCCTTTGAGCGGTTCATGGGAATAATGAAGCGCTTTTGTCGGAACCGAAACCATCCATAGGCAAGCATCCTACAAGGTTATACCGCGGAGGAGGTGGTTGAGTTTTGCACCGAATACATGAAACAAAGACCTATAGGTTTGCCCCTCTCTCTCCAAAGGGAAGGCTGAAAGGTAAGCCGGTCCTTGCTGGCACGCAATGGCTGCAGCTGGAGAATTCGCAGAGAAAGCCCATTTGACGGTACTGCTTAATAGCCCAGTTCTCATCACTTATGCCGAAGAACACTTGGCGGAGATACGCCAAAGCTTCTTACCAATGGTGCCTTCCTCCGAAGTGGAGATGAAGGAGCACACTAAGAAGTACGCTGAATGGCTGAGGAATCGTTTGGCACAAGGATCCATCGATGACATTGCTACGTGGTTGGCACAAAAGCCATCACCTATGGTGTTGACGTACCAAGCATATGATATAAATGGATACACGTTCTACACCGAGGAACGTGATAAGAAGACCTCATATCAGAACAGCTCTGTTCGAATAGAATGCATGACTGTAAATGAAGTTGATAAAAGGGTATACTATGGAACCATCAAAGGGATTTGGGAGCTTGACTATGTGAAAGTTAAGGTGGCATTATTCAGGTGCGCATGGATCCCTCTTGGTCAGGTAAGGATTGATGAGTACAGGAAGACCTGTGTTAACAGGACAACGATGGCATATCACACGGACCCATTCATTCTTGCTAGTGATGCTGCCCAAATTTTCTTTGTGGAAGACCCCTTGCATAAGAACGGCCATTTAGCGATGCATGGGAAGAGAAGGGTACTGGGTGTCGACGATGTTGCCGATGAGGACGAGTACGATGAATTTGATGAGTTGCCAACCAAGGAATCACGCACCCGTGCAACAGAGCAGCGTAAAATCATCAAAAACCCCAAGTTCATTCGGGGCCAACTTAATGATCCCAGTTCCCCCATGTACATGGGAATTAAGTCGTAATACTAGTCTTTATGCCTACCCTGCAACTTAATTTGTTCCATTTAGAACTGTCGCGTGTACTGAATTTTTGAGTTATGCCCGGTTTTCTGTTGATGTAAGAACCATTAATATGTTGACCTTGTGCTGTCAGCTCAGGCAATGAATATGAACTGCTTTTTGTTATTATTATTATTATTATTATTATTATTATTATATCATAGAGGTAGCACACTCAATCGATCTCACTACAGTATGTGTGAACAAAAATATGCAATCTGGTTTGTGAATAGCACACGGTTCGTTGATGAAAGTCGTGTGCCGACAAAACCCCGCCACCCCGCCCACGATCTGAGTCGTTCTTTCTGATTGGCCAGAACCCAAACCCCACGGATCGTACGTCTGCATCATTGGATGCTCCCAGATCGAACGGCGATCCTCATCTCTTTCGACAGCACATGCAGTTTCGGTTATAATTTTATTTTTATGCACAAAATGCACGTTAATCTCAAAAAATGTCTTAAATATAGCTAACGATACCTGAAATGCGCCAGAAAATCAAACCCTTGGTATAATGGTGATTGCGTACCGTGGAAATTTTTATGAGGCCAAACGATGAAGTCACTGGCCACAGGAGTTTGAATTGACACGTCTCCTTTGATGAGGTGTCATAGAACTAATTAAATGAAGAAAGAGAGGATTAAGTATCATATATCATGAAACCGTATCATAATAAATGTTATGCTACTACGTGTCATGCATGACAATATAAATAAAGTACTACATATGATACTAGCTACTCTATCATACTATGCATTAGAGCAAGTACACAATAGAGTGACATAAGACTAGCCACTGATGAGGACATCAATACAATTATTACACCCACAGTCCCTGCTGCTATACATACTGGACCAATTACTAGAGCTCGCGCACGCCAATTAAATTACCAGGTACTTTCGTTTCTTGCTAATGATTCTAATGTTCATGAGAATATGATGCTGCCTAAATTGGATACATTTGTTTTGCTTACAAATGAAGGGCCTAGCTTTGAGAAGGATGAACATTGGAGCAAGAACAAGCATGGAGATGATGGCATGCGCATGGGGAACAAGAACGGAGTTACAAGTGATGATTTCAGGACGTTGAAGCCACCATAATGCGTGCATGAAGCCTTGGACGAAATATACAAGATGCTACTTCATAACTTTCGTCCAGAGGCTATTCTAGGTGCTGCGTCACCTTATTATTGGGCCAGGCCCATGTAATTTCGAAATACATAAGTATAGGCTGTTTTTAGAGTCCGTATGGGTTGGTTTCGGACCCCTTCCTCAAGGGCCACGAAATTCCCCCCCTCTTCCTCCATATATACAGCCCTTAGGGCGTCGTTTAGACTTCGGGTTTTTTTTAGATTAAAAGTTCGCCATAGCTGCAACTTCGCGTACTTCGTTTGTGTTCAGCGACCAGACAAAGGCGTCACAGAACCCCACCTTGATCAATAAAGCTTTCATCTTATATTCGCAATATCCAGATTGCAATCTCAGTTTCTTGCCTGTTCTTCGTTTGCTCGCAGGAAACAGACCCTCGTGGTCAGGTTGATCGTGCTCCGGCGTGGTCGATAACCTCTCGGAGTTGGTTTAGCGATTGCTAAGGCGCGACGTCCTCGCACGTTCGTAGTCGGATCGTCAAAGTCGACTTCCATCAAAGCGATATTCATCATCTCATCGAAAGACGGGACACCTTTGCCTCTATCAGCCACAATGGGTAGTAACATAGAACGTTACTAGTCTATGTTACTACCTCTATAGTGGGGAGTAACATATGTGTGGTAACATGCAACACTTCATTTATTAGGCTATAGACACATCTTGCCTTGATATGTGCGATGTTACTCATACTACTAGTAACTAGCTATGTTACTACTTTCCTCTCTTTCTTCATTTATTGCTTGCCACATCATCTACTTTATCTAGATATGTGTGATGTTACTACCTATGTTACTCCCATTGTGGGTAGTCTCATACTATAGTAGTCTGCAGGATCATATTCTTTTGTGTTTCTATTGCTGCTAACCATGGCAGGTTCACAAGCCGATGAGACTGATTGGGCGAACATGACGAACAAGGAGTTGCATGATAAATTTCAGCAAATGATGAGTGGCCAGGTGGGAGATGTGCTAAACAGATTTGAAGAGGCTATGGAGAAGATAGATGCCGTGGAGAAGTCGTTTGAGACAAAGCTGGATAACAAGTTTACTGAATTACTAAAGCGTCTTCCCCAACCACCACCGGCTGCACATGTCGCACCTCTACAACAACAACAACCACATCTCCAACGCCGCCTTCCAAATCAAGTGGGACGGGCACAGCGCGTTCCAATTGAGATTGGTCAAAATTCGGGTGCTGCTGTCCCTACTGTTGATGCTTCTTTGGCTCCTGCTCCTGCGGCGGCTGAGGAGGATGGCGATTATGCGGGCGATTATGAGGATGAGGTTGATCAAAATCAGAACTACGTGCAGCCACCAGCACCACCACCAGCAGGTCGACCTCAGGTATATATTCGCAACGGTAGGCCGGCACCACCACCTCAGGTACGAGATCATGACCATCTCCCTAAACTGAAATTGAATATTCCACCATTTGAGGGTAGATATGTTCCTGATATATATCTTACTTGGGAGTTAGAAACTGAACAACGATTTACATGTTTACAATATCCTGAGGAGAGACGTGTTCCTGCTGCTGTTTGTGCTTTCACTAGCTTTGCATGTGTTTGGTGGTCTGAACATTGTAGATTATATCCTGTTCCAGCTACTTGGGCTGCTTTGAAAACTGCTATGCGTACTCGTTGGGTTCCACCATATTATCAACGTGAATTACTTCAAAAATTGCAGCGTTTAAGACAAGGAAAAAATTCTGTAGAAGAATATTATCAGGAATTACAAACTGGCATGATTAGATGTGGTATTGTTGAGGAGAATGAAGCTATGCTTGCACGTTTTATGGGTGGATTAAATAAAGAGATTCAGACCATTCTAGAGTATAAGGATTATAATAATATCACTCGTTTATTCCATCTTGCTTGTAAAGCTGAACGTGAAGTGCAGGATCGACAGCCATTGGCGCGAACTAACTTTTCTGCAGGTCGACCTTCATCATGGACACCGCGTGCATCTTCTACTTCCACTTCACCATCACCTCCATCAGGTGCCACCTCCAGCCGTGATACAAGAAAGCAGGCACAACCACCACTCTCTGCCAAGAGCACACCTGCCGGGCCTGTGCAGAGCTCTTCTTCTTCCATGGCATCGACAGGGCACACAAGTGATATTATTTGTCGTCGTTGTAAGGGAAGAGGACATTTTGCGAGAGAATGCAAATCTCAGCGTGTCATGATTGCTACTGAGGATGGTGGGTATGAGTCCGCTAGTGACTATGATGAGGAGACTTTGGCTCTTATTACACGTGAAGAACATGGTGGAGATGATTCTGAAAATGAGACGCAATACATGGCTCCTGAAGACGCTGACAGGTATGAATGTTTAGTTGCTCAACGTGTTTTGAGTGTGCAGGTCACACAAGCAGAGCAAAATCAGAGGCATAATTTGTTCCATACAAAGGGAGTTGTGAAGGAACGTTCTGTTCGCGTCATCATAGATGGAGGGAGCTGTAACAACTTGGCTAGCATGGAGATGGTGGAGAAGCTATCTCTCACCACAAGACCACATCCACATCCTTACTACATCCAATGGTTCAACAACAGCGGCAAGGTTAAGGTAACACGTACTGTTCGTGTGCATTTTAGTATCTCTACATATGCTGATTATGTTGATTGTGATGTGGTACCCATGCAAGCATGTTCCTTATTACTAGGTAGACCATGGCAATTTGATAAAAATTCTGTACACCATGGTAGAAACAATCAGTATACTCTTGTTCATAAGGATAAAAATATTACTTTGCTTCCTATGACTCCTGATTCCATTTTGAAAGATGACATTAATAGAGCTAATAAAGCAAAACAGGAGAAAAATAAGAGTGAAAATCAGATTGTGGCAAAGGAATTTGAGCAACAAATGAAACCTAATAATAAACCATCTAGTGTTGTTTCTGAAATTAAATTGAAAAGTGCATGTTTACTTGCCACAAAATCTGATATTGATGAACTAGATTTCAGCAAATCTGTTTGCTATGCTTTTGTGTGCAAAGAGGCATTATTTTCATTCGAGGACGTGCCTTCCTCTTTGCCCCCTGCTGTCACTCACATTTTGCAGGAGTTCGCTGACGTCTTCCCACAAGACGTGCCACCGGGATTACCACCTATTCGAGGGATTGAGCATCAAATTGACTTAATTCCCGGTGCATCGCTACCCAACCGTGCACCATACCGTACCAATCCAGAGGAGACGAAGGAGATTATGCGTCAAGTACAGGAGCTGCTCGACAAAGGTTATATACGCGAATCTCTTAGTCCTTGTGCTGTTCCTATTATACTCGTGCCTAAAAAGGATGGTACGTCGCGTATGTGTGTTGATTGTAGAGGCATTAATAATATTACTATTCGTTATCGTCATCCTATTCCTAGGCTCGATGATATGCTTGATGAATTGAGTGGCTCTACAATATTCTCCAAAGTTGATTTGCGTAGTGGATACCATCAAATTCGTATGAAATTGGGAGATGAATGGAAAACTGCATTTAAAACTAAGTTTGGTTTATATGAGTGGTTAGTCATGCCTTTTGGGTTAACTAATGCACCTAGTACTTTCATGAGACTAATGAACGAAGTTTTACGTGCTTTCATTGGACGATTTGTGGTGGTCTATTTTGATGATATACTGATTTATAGCAAATCTTTGGAAGAACATTTGGAACATTTACGTGCTGTTTTTATTGCTCTACGTGATGCACGTTTGTTTGGTAACCTTGGGAAGTGCACCTTTTGCACCGACCGAGTATCTTTTCTTGGCTATGTTGTTACTCCACAGGGAATTGAAGTTGATAAAGCCAAGATTGAAGCTATTGAGAGTTGGCCGCAGCCCAAAACGGTCACACAAGTGCGGAGTTTTCTTGGACTCGCTGGTTTCTATAGGCGTTTTGTGAGAGATTTTAGCACCATTGCTGCACCTCTCAACGAGCTTACAAAGAAGGATGTGCCTTTTGTTTGGGGTAACGCACAGGAAGAAGCCTTCACGGTATTGAAAGATAAGTTGACACATGCTCCTTTACTCCAACTTCCTGATTTTAATAAGACTTTTGAGCTTGAATGTGATGCTAGTGGCATTGGATTAGGAGGTGTGTTATTACAAGATGGCAAACCTGTTGCATACTTTTCTGAAAAATTGAGTGGGCCTAGTCTGAATTATTCTACTTATGATAAAGAACTATATGCTCTTGTTCGGACTTTAGAAACATGGCAACATTATTTATGGCCCAAAGAATTTGTTATACATTCTGATCATGAATCTTTGAAACATATTAAAAGTCAAGCTAAACTGAATCGTAGACATGCTAAATGGGTTGAATTCATTGAAACTTTCCCTTATGTCATTAAACACAAGAAGGGTAAAGAAAATGTTATTGCTGATGCATTGTCTCGTCGCTATACTATGCTTTCACAACTTGACTTCAAAATATTTGGTTTGGAGACCATCAAAGATCAATATGTGCATGATGCTGATTTTAAAGATGTATTGCAGAATTGTAAAGAAGGAAGAACCTGGAACAAGTTTGTCGTTAATGATGGATTTGTGTTCCGTGCTAACAAGCTATGCATTCCAGCTAGTTCTCTTCGTCTTTTGTTGTTGCAGGAGGCGCATGGAGGAGGATTAATGGGACACTTTGGCGTGAAGAAGACGGAGGACGTACTTGCTACACATTTCTTTTGGCCAAAGATGAGACGGGATGTTGAGCGTTTTGTTGCTCGCTGCACTACATGTCAAAAAGCTAAGTCACGACTCAATCCTCATGGTTTATATATGCCTTTGCCTGTACCTAGTGTTCCTTGGGAGGATATATCTATGGACTTTGTTTTAGGTTTACCTCGAACAAAGAAGGGGAGGGATAGCATATTTGTTGTCGTGGATAGATTCTCGAAAATGGCGCACTTTATACCATGTCATAAAAGCGATGATGCTGTTAATGTTGCTGATTTGTTCTTTCGTGAAATTATTCGCTTGCATGGTGTGCCAAATACTATTGTTTCAGATCGTGATACTAAATTTCTTAGCCACTTTTGGAGATGTTTATGGGCTAAGTTGGGGACTAAACTGCTTTTTAGTACTACTTGTCACCCCCAAACTGATGGACAAACTGAAGTAGTCAATAGAACATTGTCTACTATGCTTAGGGCTGTTTTGAAGAATAATAAGAAAATGTGGGAAGACTGCTTGCCTCATATTGAGTTTGCTTATAATCGTTCATTGCATTCTACTACTAAGATGTGCCCTTTTGAAATTGTGTATGGTTTCCTACCTCGTGCACCTATTGATTTGTTGCCTCTTCCATCTTCGGAGAAGGTTAATTTTGATGCTAAACAACGTGCTGAATTGATCTTAAAAATGCATGAGTTAACTAAGGAAAACATTGAGCGTATGAATGCTAAATATAAACTTGCTGGAGATAAGGGTAGAAAACATGTTGTGTTTGCACCTGGAGATCTTGTTTGGTTACATTTGCGTAAGGATAGATTTCCTGATTTGCGCAAATCAAAGCTAATGCCACGTGCTGATGGTCCTTTTAAGGTGTTAGAGAAAATAAATGATAATGCATATAAACTTGAGCTGCCTGCAGATTTTGGGGTTAGTCCCACTTTTAATATTGCAGATTTGAAGCCTTATTTGGGTGAGGAAGATGAGCTTCCGTCGAGGACGACTTCATTTCAAGAAGGGGAGGATGATGAGGACATCAATACAATTATTACACCCACAGTCCCTGCTGCTATACATACTGGACCAATTACTAGAGCTCGCGCACGCCAATTAAATTACCAGGTACTTTCGTTTCTTGCTAATGATTCTAATGTTCATGAGAATATGATGCTGCCTAAATTGGATACATTTGTTTTGCTTACAAATGAAGGGCCTAGCTTTGAGAAGGATGAACATTGGAGCAAGAACAAGCATGGAGATGATGGCATGCGCATGGGGAACAAGAACGGAGTTACAAGTGATGATTTCAGGACGTTGAAGCCACCATAATGCGTGCATGAAGCCTTGGACGAAATATACAAGATGCTACTTCATAACTTTCGTCCAGAGGCTATTCTAGGTGCTGCGTCACCTTATTATTGGGCCAGGCCCATGTAATTTCGAAATACATAAGTATAGGCTGTTTTTAGAGTCCGTATGTGTGGGGAAACAAGAGATAGGGTTGGTTTCGGACCCCTTCCTCAAGGGCCACGAAATTGCCCCCCTCTTCCTCCATATATACAGCCCTTAGGGCGTCGTTTAGACTTCGGGTTTTTTTTAGATTAAAAGTTCGCCATAGCTGCAACTTCGCGTACTTCGTTTGTGTTCAGCGACCAGACAAAGGCGTCACAGAACCCCACCTTGATCAATAAAGCTTTCATCTTATATTCGCAATATCCAGATTGCAATCTCAGTTTCTTGCCTGTTCTTCGTTTGCTCGCAGGAAACAGACCCTCGTGGTCAGGTTGATCGTGCTCCGGCGTGGTCGATAACCTCTCGGAGTTGGTTTAGCGATTGCTAAGGCGCGACGTCCTCGCACGTTCGTAGTCGGATCGTCAAAGTCGACTTCCATCAAAGCGATATTCATCATCTCATCGAAAGACGGGACACCTTTGCCTCTATCAGCCACAATGGGTAGTAACATAGAACGTTACTAGTCTATGTTACTACCTCTATAGTGGGGAGTAACATATGTGTGGTAACATGCAACACTTCATTTATTAGGCTATAGACACATCTTGCCTTGATATGTGCGATGTTACTCATACTACTAGTAACTAGCTATGTTACTACTTTCCTCTCTTTCTTCATTTATTGCTTGCCACATCATCTACTTTATCTAGATATGTGTGATGTTACTACCTATGTTACTCCCATTGTGGGTAGTCTCATACTATAGTAAGATTACCCACAGTGAGAGTAACCTATGTAGTGACATCACACATATCCACTTTCCTCCATTTCTTCATTTATTGCTTGCCACATCATCTATTTTATCTAGATATGTGTGATGTTACTACCTATGTTACTCCCACTATGGGTAGTCTAAGCAGGCTATAAGGAATAGAAAATTATATATGTGCTTATTAGTTGGAGGAAAGAGAAGAGAAGCGGGCTCTTGGTTAGTAGAGCCAGCTGCAACACGAGACCCAAGACACTTTGTGAGGATCTAAGGTGGGCCAACTATTGATAAACTACATATATAAAACTTATTATTGTACATGGCTGCTAAGAGATTGGCTGTATATGACATGGCAACTTCTTATAGCCGACCCTTGGCTGTATTATTAACCATGCTCTTACTGAGGTAGCTAGTATATCATAGACGACTAGCTAGTATCAGACTAGCCACAGTGGGAGTAACTTCAGCAGTAACAGCGACTCCAACTCAGCAAACTTGCTTATGTGGCAATAAGTTAATGAGGAGAGAGATAGTTTCAGTAACTTAGATAGTTACTGTAACATCACATGTCCCAATGCAATATGAGTCTATAACCTAATAAATGAAGCTTTGCATGACACTACACTTATGTTACTACCCACTATGAAGGTAGTAACATATGTATACATAGTCTAGGGATATGTGTATATATGTTACTAGTGTACTCTCCATTGTGGCTAGTCTCATACTCCCTCCTTTCCGGTTTAGGCTGGTTGTAATGGTATATCATAAGCGGTATCATGCATGCCAACTAGACTTTCTGGATGATGTGGCACACAAGAGATGATGTGGTATCATATCATCATACCGTGTCATATTAAATCTTGTACTACTACTTTGTGTGATGCATGACACAATTAGTAAGGCAACCTAAGATGCTAACTTATGATACTATGCATTACGGAAGTAGTATCCTACACTATCATATGCATGATACTCCCTCTGTCTAGGTGTGTAAGTCACCTTACGAAAACCAAATAATCCCAAAACACTTAGGCACGGTACATTAACTCCCTCCTCGTTTCTTGTTCTGTGACATATCAACCGATAAGAGATGTGGGCCGTGCATGCTTTCAATGACTTGAGACTAACAAACATGACATGCAGTGGTTAGTTCATTGCATGCAATCCTATTAATTAGAAAAAAGACATTAAGTTTTCTTGTTTTCCTCTCCGCCTTGGTCGCGGTGCACAACGTAAGATGACTTACACACCTAGACGAAAGGAGTACTAGTATATATGATACTCCCCATTACAACCAGCCTTATAGGGCTCAATTCAAAAATCTCACCAACCAAGGTAGATGGTGAGTGGTGGAATACTTTTTGTAGTTTACAAAAACACCCAATTAATGCTTTTGTTTTCCTCAAAAAATTATGTTTTCCAATGTATTAATTGCAATACATGCATGCATATATAAAGTACATGCATTGGTCAACTTTCTCTTAATACTTGCATGCAATGATTTAATGCACCTTGGAATCTGGACATGTGATGGGGAACAACCAAATTGAGCCTTATAAAATGGAAAAACTAGGACAAAGGGTCGTGATCTCGCGAGGGTGAGCAAACTCCAAAAACCCGTCCCCGGTTCGGATTGCAGGCTGCAACTCGCCTGCATGAAGCAGGAATCGCTAGTAATCGCCGGTCAGCCATACGGCGGTGAATCCGTTCCCGGGCCTTGTACACACCGCCCGTCACACTATAGGAGCTGGCCATGTTTGAAGTCATTACCCTTAACCGTAAGGAGGGGGATGCCTAAGGCTAGGCTTGCGACTGGAGTGAAGTCATAACAAGGTAGCCGTACTGGAAGGTGCGGCTAGATCACCTCCTTTTCAGGGAGAGCTAATGCTTATGCTTATTGGGTATTTTGGTTTGACACTTCTTCACGCCCAAAAAGTAGGCAGCTACGTCTGAGATAAACTTGGATATGGAAGTCTTCTTTCGTTTAGGGTGAAGTAAGACCAAACTCATGAGCTTATAATTCTAGGTCGTAACAAATTACTGTCTGGGGGAGATTGAATGGAATGACAAATACGGGCCAACAACTGTATTGGGTTGCCGTCAGACCAAACACATTGAACCCATCCGTGCTGATGGCGACACGAGGATGCCTTGGATATGCCTTTTTTGCTCATGTAAAGCATCAAAGCGCTTCCACGCAGAAGCATCTGATGTGTGTACCATCATCAGATTCCCATCTGCGTCTTCACACCCATACCGTTGTCTACCACAACATACCTGGAAGACTTGCAAATGGGACAATAGTTCAAGTCCGCATACTCAAGCCTAAATAAGGCACATCCTTTCTCACAGGCATGTATCTTCTCATAGGGCATCTTAAGTGCACGGAGGATTTTGTCTGACTGGTATAGGTTTGCAAGCATTACATGGCCGTTGGTAGAAAGCGTCCAAATACTGTCATCATCACGGCGTAGCATTCTCTGCCCAAGTTGAATTGAGCCTTCAGAGCCATTACTTGTGAGATGGCATCCAGCTGACAAAGCTCGGTGTGCTCGTGGAGAGGACGTTTTGAAGACTCCAACATTTTATTGAAGGCCTCTGCAGATTCCTCCATCTCATCGTCCGAATCCCGAGCATCATCAAAGTCTTGCACCATGTCTTCCATCCCGGTACCATGCTCGTCGGTGCAACGACAAACCACCTCAGCGTTGGCACGTTGGGCAGACTCACCATGAAATGTCCACACCGTATAACCGGGTGTAAAACCACTCTTCTGCAGGTGTTTGTCCATTTCTTCCTCTGTCCTCTTGTGCCAATTGTCGCATCGGACATAGGGGCACCAGGTTTTCTTCTGGCCATATGCAAATGCGGCTCTCACAAACCCCTTGGTTTTGGTTAACCATTCATTGGTCATGTCTTTCTGACTAGTGTGACCGGTGTACATCCACGCACGATCACTCATCTTGCCTAGCAACTGGGCACACAAGAAACACATATATAATTCAGCATGTATATATTCATCAGTTAATCTAGTTTGTCAATTTTATTACGTCCATGCAACCTACACTCTAATAGGTAAAGATAGGTCCTAATCCCACCCAAGTATGTGTAGATTGGGTTCGTTTTGCCATGCTCTGCTCCGGATCCGACGCAAAATTTCGGCAGCACCTCCCCGTTGTTCTCCTTATACACGTCTCTGCAATAAACAAAGAGGATGTGTACCCGGAGAACAACAGGGAGGCACTGCGAAATTTATGCGTCGGATCCGAAGCAGAGCATATGGGAAAACGAACCCAATCTACACATACTCGGGCTGTCCATGGATAACGTTGGACAATTCGAAAGAATCACGGTTATAAAATATTCAAAGGCATGCATATTTATAATTGTAACCTGTTCGAACGGGAGATGCATATTGGTCACGCATACTGGTGATTGAAGACACCTATAGCTAGCAAGTTTCATCGGCACGAAGACCGGAACAGAGCAAATAATTAAGGAGGGGGGAGGAGATGTCATTTGTGCTCACCCACGAATGCAGGGGCGGAGCTCGTCGAACACCAGACCCTCGCAGTGACGAAACAACTGCACATTTAAATCCAAAGATGAGTAACATGGCATTATTGTTTTTGCCATCAACCTAACTAAATAGTTACAATAGTATGCCATTGGAATATATGTCATTCAGGGTTCCGTCAACGTCGAGGCACCCCTAACCCATATAGATGTCATTTAGGCTTTCGACGATGCCAATGCACCCCGTAACCCGCTCGTCCCCAGGCGCCCTCATGTATGGCGACGCATGGTCGACGGGTCAACACTCGAACTGGGGATTCTCGGCCTCAGCGACGGCGCTGGGACCAGCGGGACCCACTGGCTCCACCATCTATCCCCTCGGCGATCGGCAATCCTCGACCCTCGACCCCTCGGCGATCGGCGATCCTCGACCATCTACCCCGACCCTCGACCCCTCAGCGACCGGTGATCCTCGACCCTCTACCCCGATCCTCGACCCGGTTTTGTCGGCGCCGACCCGGTTCCTGATCCTCGACCCAGTTCTTCTTCTTGTTGTTGTTTTCTTCTCCTCCTCCTCCTCATGCTCTTCTTCTTCTTCTTTTCTTCTCTTCCTCCTCCTCCTCTTCTTCTTCTTCTTCTTCCTCTTCTTCTTCTTTTTCTTCTTCTTTTTTTCATTTCTTCTTTCTTCTTAATCTAAACTAAACCTAAACTAAACTAAACCTAAACCTAAACCTAAAAAACCTAAACTAAACTAAACCTAAACTAAATCTAAAAAACAGAAAAAGAGAAGAAAAAAAAGAGGAGAAGAGCTCACCTTGGGAGGGGGCGGCCGATGGAGGAGGCGCCTGGTGCAGGAGAGCCGCCGCAGGGGAGGGGGCTCGGCGGCCGCGGCAGGCGTCGGGCCGGCACAGCGCGACGTCGGGGGCGGGGGCTGGGCGGCGGGGGGGTCAGGGGCGGCGGGTGCGGTCTGGGCAGGGCGCCGGGGCGACAGCGACGGGCGGAGGCGGCGGCGGCAGCAGGCGGGGGGTCGGGGGCGGCGACGGGCGGCGGGTTCTCTCGGGGGCGACGGGTGCGGGGAACGGGGGGAGAGAGAGGAGTGCGAGTGTCGTTAGGGCCGTTTGTAGCCTTTTTCTTTTTTCGAGAAAACACAAAAGAGCTTGCGTTTCTTTGTACTGAAAAGGGGGGTTAATAGTTACGATCCTCCTAGGAGGTGGTTACAACTCTGGATGGAAGTCAATGGACGTCCCAGGTTTGCGGGATGATAGCTCTAAGTCCTAACGCGCGGGTGGCAGCCCAAAGGGCGGCCTCCTCCTTGATCTTCACGAGCAGCTCAGTAACCGAAGGGCCGCCATGGTTGAAAACGCAGTCATTGTGGTGCTTCCATAGCATCCAAGGAATGAGCAGACCGCAGAGGCGACGCCTTTGTGCGTGGCCTTGGGCACGAGTGGCCTCGTGGATTGCCACCACTCGTTGAGTGAGGGCTCGTGGGCAGGCAGGGGGCATGGGGCCCGAAGCCAGCTGAGCGTCTCGTGCCAGGTCTGCCGGGGGAAGGGGCAGGCGAGGAGGAGGTGGTTCATGGTCTCGGGTGCCTAGTCGCAAAGTGGGCAGCGCACGGGGTGTGGTAGGCCGCGGCGAGAGGGGCGGTCCGCTGTCCAGCAGCGATCCAGGTGCGCTAGCCAATGGAAGAACCGGACATGCGGCGGTGCCCAGCGTTTCCATATGAGCTTCCATGCGTCGCAGGTGACGGAGCCGTGGAATGTGGCAAGGTAGGTTGCTCGAGTAGAGTAGGTGACGTTCGCGCTCCACTTCCAGCTTAGGCGGTCCGACTCGGCGGAGAGAGTGGTGTGCTCGATCTTGTGCCAAAGCTGTAGGTACTACCTAATTTCCTGGACTCCCACGGTGCCCTGTATGTCTTGCGCCCATCAGTTGGCGAGGAGGCCATCTGCCACGGTTCGAAGCTTAAGGCGGCGCTTGGGGATGCACGTGTATAGTCATGGCGCGATCTCGCGGACGGAGCGCCCATCTATCCACCGATCCTCCCAGAAAAGAGCCTGCATGCCGTTCCCGACCACCATGGTGGTGGAGGCGAAGAAAAACGTACGCTCCTCGTCGCTGAACTGCAGGTCAAGCCCGACCCAGGCCCTACCTTGGTACGTGCGACTGAACCAGAGCCATCCGTGCGGAGCACAAGGCTTGTACGTGCCAGATCGCGAACGCCAAGTCCGCCGAGAGAGATCGGCCTGGAGATGCGCTGCCAGTTGACATGGCAATTGCCGTTGTTGGCCTCGCGCGCCCAGCCCAAAGGTAGCCTCGCTAGATCTTCTCAAGTGCCTTTAGGGTCTTCTTTGGTGGGGCAAGCACGAGCGGCTGATGGATAGGGATCGCCGCTAGGACCACCTTGACGAGCACGAGGCGTCAAGCCTTGTTCATGAGATACGCCTTCTAGCAAGGTAGCATCCCAGCGGCCCTATCGACGACGGGCTGAAGCTGGGAGGCAGTGGGCTGCCGCAATGTGAGCGGGATGCCCAGGTAGGTGAGTGGCATCGCTACAACGGGGCAACCCAGCACGTCAAGGGACGGCGCGGCGTCCTCCGTGTCGCCACGGATCAGGGTGGCGGAACTCTTCGCGAAGTTGACGTGGAGGCCCGAGGCGCGCCCGAAGAGCTGCAAGACGCTCCTGACGGTGGATGTGTCGCTCGGCGTGGGGTGGCAGAACAAGATCACGTCGTCCGCGTACAGCATGATGGAAGGGCTTGGGCACCGGGGATGCAACTGCTGCAGAATGCCCAGCTCGGTGGCGCGACGAAGCAGGCGGCCAAGCGTGTCCACCGCGAGGACAAAGAGCTGGGGTGACATGGGGTCACCTTGCCGTAGTCCCTGATGGTGCCAAATGGGCAGTCCTGGTTCGCCGTGCATGATCACCTTGGTGCTAGCCGACGAGAGCAGGATCGCAAGCCAGCCCAAGAATCGAGTACCAAAACCATATTAGTGTAGGACGTCGAAGAGGAATGGCCAGCTGATCGAGTCAAATGCGTGAGTCAGGTCCAGCTTCAGCAGGACGCGCGGTGCGCCTAGTTGATGTAACATGCGAGCGGAGTGCCGCATGCTACCTCTTGAGCATGCATTAGTTTTCCCTTGAAGAGGAAAGGGTGATGCAGCAAAGTAGCGTAAGTATTTCCCTCAGTTTTTTAGAACCAAGGTATCAATCCAGTAGGAGACTACATGCAAATCGCCTAGTACCTGCACAAACAATCAAGAACCTTGCAACCAATGCGATAAAGGGGTTGTCAATCCCTTCACGGCCACTTGCAAAAGTGAGATCTGATAAAGATAATAAAATAAATATTTTTGGTATCTTTGTTGTACAAATTAGAAAGTAAAGATTGCAAAATAAATAGTAAACTTAGAATTATAGATCGAAAACTTATATGATGTAAAGTAGACCCGGGGGCCATAGGTTTCACTAGTGGCTTCTCTCAAAATATCATAAATTACGGTGGGTGAACAAATTACTGCCGAGCAATTGATAGAAAAGCGCACAGTTATGAGAATATCTAGGCATGATCATGACCATAGGCATCACGTCCGTGTCAAGTAGACCGAAACAATTCTGCATCTACTACTATTACTCCACACATCAACAGCTATCCAGCATGCATCTAGAGTATTAAGTTCATAAGAACAGAGTAACGCATTAGGCAAGATGACATGATGTAGAGGGATAAACTCAAGCAATATGATATAAACCCCATCTTTTTATCCTCGATGGCAACAATACAATGCGTATCGTTTCCCTTTCTGTCACTGGGATTGAGCACCGCAAGATTGAACCCAAAGCTAAGCACTTCTCCCATTGCAAGAAAGATCAATCTAGTAGGCCAAACTAAACCGATAATTCAAAGAGACTTGCAAAGATATTAAATCATGCATATAAGAATTCAGAGAAGAATCAAATATTGTTCATAGATAATCTGGATCATAAACCCACAATTCATCGGATCTCGACAAACACACCGCAAAAAGTATTACATCGAATAGAGCTCCAAGAAGATCGAGGAGAACTCGGTATTGAGATCCAAAGAGAGAGAAGAAGCCATCTAGCTAATAACTATGGACCCGAAGGTCTGTGGTAAACTACTCACACATCATCGGAGAGGCTATGGTGTTGATGTAGAAGCCCTCCGTGACCGAATCCCCCTCCGGCAGATCGCCGAAAAAGGCCCCAAGATGGGATCTCACGGGTACAGAAGGTTGCGACGGTGGAAAAGTGGTTTCATGGCTCTCTCAGATGTTTTCAGGGTATAAGAGTATATATAGGCGAAAGAAGTAGCTCGGTGGAGCTAAGAGGGGCCCACGAGGGTGGGGGCGCGCCCTCCTGCCTCGTGGTCGCCTCGTTGCTTCCTTGACGTCCACTCCAAGTCACCTGGATTGCGTTTGTTCCAAGAAATATCCTCGCGAAGGCTTCGCTCCGTTTGATATTCCTTTTCTGCGAAACACTGAAATAGGCAAAAAAACAGCAATTTGCACTGGGCCTTGGGTTAATAGGTTAGTCCCAAAAATAATATAAAAGAGCATATTAAAGCCCATTAAACATCCAAAACAGGTAATATAATAGCATGGAACAATCAAAAATTATAGATACGTTGGAGACGTATCACCGCACGAGGACGAAGTTGTCGTGCAAGCTTCGTCCCGGGATGAACGCATTCTGACTGGTGATGACGAGGGCGTTGAGCTTGGGCGCGAGGTGGAGCGAGAGGACCTTGGCAAATATCTTGGCGACGAGGTGCATGAGGCTTATGGGCCGGTAATCGCCGAGGCCTCTGGCATCCGCGCGCTTCGGGAGCAGCGTGAGGAGCGCCTGGTTGAGGCAGCTGAAGTCGTGCCCTCTCAGCTCGTAAAGCTGCTGGAAGGCAACCAAGAAATCCTGTCGGGCGATGGGCCAGCATGCGCGAAGGAACTCGGCGTTGAAGCCATCAGGTCCAGGGGCCTTGCATGCGGGCAGGCGCTTCACCGCATTCCATATCTCCTCGGTGTCAAAGAGGGCCTCGAGGTCGTCCGAGTCGACGGGCGGGATCAGCGCTTCAAGATCCAAGGCACACTCGCGGGGAGGCATGGAGCCCAGAAGGCCATCAAAGTGCTCGTACCCCGCCGCGGCCATATCGCAGGGGTCAGTGATCACCTACCCGTCAGCCACAAGGCTGTGGATCCTGTTCTTTTGCCGCCGATATGTGCACTGCCGGTGGAAGAAGGATGTGTTGGCGTCGCCTCCATGAGGGAGGCGAGGCGGGAGCGCTGCCAGGCAGCAGTCCGCTCGAGCGAGGCGAGGCCGAGGTAGGAGGCCTTGATTTGCCGGCGCAGCCCGTCCTCATGAGGAGACATGGCTCTGTGATCTTATGCGGTGTCAAACCTTAGGAGAAGCTCCTGGGAGATCGCGAGTTTGAGGCGCACGTTGCCCACCGTTTTGGCGCTCCAGCTTGTGAGCCCGTGCGCGGTCGCCTGCATGCGTAGCATGAGGCGGCGGAAGGGGTCGATGTTGCTCACGGATTGCCAAGCAGCCTCCACGGTGTCATGGAACCCGTCCATGCGTGTCCAGAAGTCCTCGAAGTGGAAGCGGTGATGCGCCGGCGGCATCGGCGAGTAGTCAAGCAGCAAAGGATTGTGGTCAGAGACGACCGAGCAGAGGCAACGGAGGTGTTGTTCGGCATGCAACTCCTCCTAGTCCGCGGTGCAAAGGACGCGGTCGAGATGGACTAGTGTCGGGGGCGACTGCTCATTCGACCACGTGTAGCGGCGACCGTTGAGGTATACCTCCTTGAGCGCTAGGTTGTTGAGGGCGCGCCAGAAGCAACCCATCTTGCGCCGGTTGACGTTCCCGTTGTTCTTGTCCACGTCACGATATATGAGGTTGAAGTCCCCGCAGATCATCCAGGAAGGCGATCTTGGCCTCGTCCGGCTGTGGTACGTAGACGACGGTGATCCATGATACGTCTCCAACGTATCTATAATTTTGTTCCATGCTGTTTTATTATCAATCTTGGATGTTATATAATCATTTTATAGTCATTTTATATCTTTTTTTGGTACTAACCTATTGACATAGTGCCAAGTGCCAGTTGCTGTTTTTTTCATGTTTTTTACATCGCAGAAAATCAATACCAGACGAGGTCCAAATGCAACGAAACTTCACGATGATTTTTTATGGACCAAAAGGAAGAAGTTGGGCCCTGGTTGCACCTGGGGGGAGTCCCGAGGAGGCACTACAAAAAAAGACACATCCGTGACATTTTGGGCCGAACGAAATTTTTTTCTGTCATACTTATGACACTTCTATGACGATAATTGTGACAAAACCCGGTATCATCATAGATGTGGTGGGGTCCTACTTCTATGACAAAAAATCATGACATAAAATGGGCTTTTCGTCCTGGGCGGGCCGGAGACGCAGCTGCTTGACATTCTTTGGGCCAGCCATGACGGAAAAAACCATGGTAGAAGCGAGGGCGAGGAAAATATCGGGGTGTTCCCGGTTACGGTGGGTGTGGTCGGGGCCGAACAATGCGCGTTTCTCTCGTACACGCACGCGCGTGGGTGCGAGGCGTTGGGCTCTAACTGAACCCGAGCGATTCAATTCAGGCTACGCGTTACTGAACCCGAGCGATTGATCGATGGCTGTTAACTGAACCCGATCGAGCGATTCCTTCGCTACTGCTGCTAACTGAAGCCGATCGATGCTGCCTCTGGATGAACAGTGAGCATTGCTGGGGGGTTTGGATGAACAGTTCCCGGTGGGGGTGTATGAACAGGACCCCGTGGTGTTGCCTCTGGATGAACAAGACCCCGATCGATCGAGCCGGTTGGGGCTGGATGAATAGGACCCCGTGGAGGGCTGGATGAACAGGACCACCCCGTGGAGGGCTGGATGAACAGTAGACGGTGGAGCTGGATGAACAGTAGCCCGTGGAGGGGTGGTTGAACAGGAGCCCGTGAAGAGGGCTAGTTGAACAGTAGCCGGTGGAGTAGCGCGCGGTGGAGGCTGGATGAACAGGAGCCCGTGGATGAACAGTCGCAGGTGGAGGCTGGAGGAGGTCGACGGTGGATGAACAGTAGCCCGTGGAGGCTCGAGGGGGTCGACGGTGGAGATGAACATTATCCCATGGAGTCCCGTTTTGCGGTACGCCACACCTCTCCCGATGAACAGGACCCCCGTTTCGACCGTAGCGCTCTAACACAAGTCCGTTTCCTCCATTTTGCGGTACGCCACACCCCTCCCGATCAACAGGACCCCCGTTTCGACCGTAGGAGGTCCGTTTCCTCCGTTTTGCGGTACGCCAGACCCCTCCCGATGAACAGGATCACGTTTCGAACGTGGCCGGTCGAACACAAGGACGTTTCCTCCGTTCTGCGGTACGCCAGGCCTCGTTTCCATCGGCTGTTCCGTCCAAGCCCTCCCGATGAACACGACGACGCATTTCGTTCCGACCCAGCCGGTTGGCTCCCCATGAACACGACGACGACGCAGTTTCTCCGTTCCGACCCAGCCATGTACACGAGCCCTGGCCGTACCTATGCGCGAGTAGGCGTTCGAGACCCTGCCCGTATGTACGTACGTGGCCGTATTTTCTTTCTTGCACACTGGCCGTTGTACATACGTGTACATGCTACGTGCGCGCCTCTACTACGACACGTGCGCGCCTCTACATCAACCAGTATGTACGTACACGTTCGCGACCAGAATGACAACGCTACGTACGCTTCGACCAGGTGGGTCCCGACTGTCAGGCACTTCCTTGCCTGCGAAGATGTAGCTGGTGGGTCCCAGGAGTCAGGGGCGAATCGTTTTTTTTTGCCCGGACGCACTTCCTTGCGTGCGAAGATGTAGCTGGTGGGTCCCAGCAGTCAGGGGGAAACGTTTTTTTCGCGAAATACGGTGGCCCGTTCGGTGGGTCCCCGCTGTCAGGTGGAGGAATAATTATTTTGCACGTAATAAGGAGGCACTTCCTTGCTGTGGCCGTGGACCCAGCTGTCAGCCTCTCCATTTACAGTCCACGTCCGATGGAAGCCGTTCTTTGACCATGTTGACCACGCCGCGCCAAGAGCACCAGGGCGGTGGACGACGGCGGGGCCTAGGAAGGGGACGACGTGGAGCCAGGGAAGACGCAGCAGTGGATGCCCACGCGTAGAGGAGTATGAGGGTTCACTGGTTCGCTGCGGTGTGAGGCTGCCGTCACCGCAGAATAACAGGGGGTGTGGGTGAGTAGAGGGATGGCCTGGTCAGTGGTGGGAGTAGTAGGGGCGTTGAGGCCTCCGCCGCATCGCAGCCGGCCACGGGAAGGCAGGAGCACGAGGCACGACCGGCGCTGGTTTGGGCGGCTGGAGCAAGAAGACCAGAGGTTGAAGAAGCACTACGGCCATTGGATGGACATTGTATGGTCACTGGAGCTAGAATCGTGCATATTGACTAAGTTGACAAAGCCCTCCGTCCCCGTCAACTTAGTAGGCCCACAAGTCAGTCTGCCACTATACTGGGTCCCAACTAGCAGGGGGAGTATTCATTTTTTTTGTGCGTAATAAGGAGGCACTTCCTTGCGTGCGAAGATATAGCTGGTGGGTCCACGCTGTCAGCGGCGGTAATGTTTTTTCGCGAAATACAGAGGCCCTTTCGTTGGGTCCCAGATGTCAGGTGGAGGAATCATTATTTTGCGCGTAATAAGGAGGCATTTCCTTGCGTGCGGCCGTGGACCCAGCTGTCAGCCTCTCCACGTATAGTCCACTTCAGATGCATGTCGGTCATTGACCACGTTAACCAGGCCGCGCTGAGAGCACCAGGGCGGTGGACGACGGCGAGGCCTAGGAAGGGAACGACACGGAGGCAGGGAAGACTCGGCAGTTGTTTCCCACGCGGAGGGAAGTACGACTGTATGAGGGTTTACTGGTTCGTCTGCCGTCGCCGGAGAATAACAGCAGGTGTGGGTGAGTAGAGGGATGGCTAGGCCAGCGATGGGAGTACGATGGGGCGGTGAGGCCTGCGCGGCAGCACAGCCGGCTGCGGGGAGGAGAGAGCAGGCAGTCCCGCAACGCTTGTTTGAGCGGCTGGAGCAGGAAGAGCAGAGATTGAAGAAGCACGACGGCCATTGGATGGACATCCAACAGTCACTGCTTGTGCGTCAACCTTTTTTTTAGGAAAGCCTCAAATCTGTGGAAAACATCATACAGCCCATTTGCCATTATTTCTCATAATTTACAGCCCATTTGCTAATTCTTAAGGTTTTTTTGGAGCCCATATTTTTTTTTGTTAGCATTACAGCCCATATTGTGGCCACGGTTAAAAAATTATACGAAATTTTGCATATTTCGGTGCGGTCCAAACTGTTTTTAATCCCAAAATTTCAATCACATTCAAACTGATTTTAAAAATAAATGTATATCAATATAAAATCCAACAAATTGTCCACGCATAAAAATCAATGCAATTTAAAATCTCGAAATGAAAAAAAGAAATTTGAAACTAAATGCCGGTTTGATGTGTTTTAAAAATGTACAACCCATTTCTCATTACTGATAGGCCATTTTCTCAGCCAGCCGAATGAAGCTCTCCTCGTCTTGAAAGATTTGCAGCCCAACAGGCCTGACAAAGCGACTTACTTGGCAAATCACAAAAAAAACTGGGTATTGGTCGTGGACCCAGTTGCGGCCGTAGACCCAGCTGTCAGCCTCTCCACATAGAGTACTCTTCCAATGGAAGTCGGTCATGGACCACATTGACCACGCCGCGCCGAGAGCACCAAGGCGGTGGACGATGGCAAGGCCTAGGAAGGGGACGACCCGGAGCCGGGGAAGACGCGGCAGTGGATGCCCATGCGGAGAGGAGTACGAGGGTTCACTGGTTCAGCTGCAGTGTGAGGCTGCCGTCGCCGCAGAATAACAGGGGGTGTGGGTGAGTGGAGGGATGGCCTAGCCAGTGGTGGGAGTAGTATGGGGCGGTGAGGCCTCCGCGGCAGCACAGCTGGCCACGGGAGGCAGGAGCAGGCGGGACGACCGGCTCTGCTTTGGGCGGCTGGAGCAAGAAGACCAGAGGTTGAAGAAGCACTAAGGTCGTTGGATGGACATCGTACGGTCACTGGAGCTAGAATCGTTCATATTGACTAAGTTGACAAAGCCCTCCGTCCCCGTCAACTTAGTAGGCCCACAAGTCAGCCTCCCACTGTGGTGGGTCCCAGCTGGCAAGGGGTATTCATTTTTTTGTGCGCAATAAGGAGGCACTTCCTTGCGTGCGAAGATATAGTTGGTGGGTCCGACCTATCAGCGGAGGGAACGTTTTTTTCGCGAAATACAGAGGCCCTTCCGGCGGGTCCCTGATGTCAGGTGGAGGAATCATTATTTTGCGCGTAATAAGGAGGCATTTCCTTGTGTGCGGCCGTGGACCCAGCTATCAGCCTCTCCACGTACAGTCCACTTCCGATGGATGTCGTTCGTTGACCACGCTGTGCCGAGAGCACCAGGGTGGTGGACGACAGCGAGGCCTACGAAGGGAATGACACAAAGCCGGGGAAGACACAGCAGTGGCTGCCCACGTGGTGGAGAGTACGAGGGTTGACTGGTTCGGCTGCCATCGCCGGAAAATAACAGGAGGTGTGGGTGAGTACAGGGATAGACAGGCCAGGGATGCGAGTAAATGATGGAGCTGTGAGGCCTGCCCGGCAGCACAGCCGGCCACGGGAGGCGGGAGCAGGCGGTTCCGACGGCGCTGGTTTGGGCGGCTGGGGCAGGAAGATCAGAGACTGAAGAAGCACGATTGTCGTTAGATTGACATCTAACGGTCTGACGCTGGTAGAGTCGATTGTTGACTAAGTTTCTTTTTTGATAAACCTTGTGTACGCATGAACTTAGTAGGCCCACAAGTCAGCCTCCAAATCTGTGGCAGGCAACATAGAGGCCATTTGCTATTTTTTAATAATTTGCAGCCCATTTGCTAATTCTTAAGTAATTTATTACAGCCCATTTTCTACCCAGGACCACGGTCAAAAAGTTCAACCTTATTTTGCATATTTCGGTGGAGTCCAAACTTTTGTAATCCCGAAATGATAAACATTTTTTAAGAACTTATTGATTTGCCAAAAAATCATTTTGTTTTTGTAAGCAAATAATACGTGGGACAATTGAGTTGGTTTAAGGGAAAACCAGTGGTAAAAAAATCAGCACTGGGAGGGAAAACAACAACAAAAATAAGGATGTAAATATGAAAAGGGAATTTTATGTATTTTCAATATAATGATACGTGTATATGAACTAGTAAAACTATAGGTAGAGATTAGAAAACGGATGTAGGACATGCATTTCAAGAGGAAAATAGAACTGGGATGTGTGTTTGATTCAGTAAAAAACTGCCTGCGGATGTTGTAAGACAAAATATAACTAACACTGGCAGGCCAGAGGCCAGTAGATACCTGCTGGATCTTTGTGCCCCGTTGCCGTCATGGGCTGGGCCTGTTAAAAACAAAACCAAGCCTGGGCAGTCTACAGCCCAGTTGAAACTTGCTCGACCTGAAAAACAATATACGTGCTCAATAAACGAGGGAATTCTGCAAGTACAGACTGATAATTGGGATGCAGCAGGGGTATTGTTTTTTCATTGTGATAATAAGAGCATGCACTTGTTTCGAAAAATTTGGAGAACTGGGAATTCGAACGGCAGGTGCTTATGCTACCCATCAAATAAAAATCAGGTGCCTGAAAATTTGTTTCGAAACAAATGATTCAGCTTTATATCCACGTCAACCCTCGGCATGATGGTTGGAAGCAAATGCCAAGTTCATACCAAAAGATCGTTAACAACAATACCAACTTGCGGACGACAAGGTAGTACAAGTACCAATACCAAACTAACTTATAATCTTTTTACTCTTGGCCCTAGTGTTCGTCTGGTAGAAAATCTTGCAGAGGACCAGCTCCCGCTCCTTCTCTTGCTCCAGGTCCCCGAGGTGGTACTGGTGCATCACCCAGTTGGTCCTCTGCTGGTCGAAGTTCTTGTTGGTGTGCAGCACCAGAACCTTTTTGATGCCCGTCTGTCGGTCGTTGACCATCACCGGCAAGGTATTACCGGTGTTGTGCCACATCGCATGCATGCCGCACTCCGACTGTATCTTGCGACGCGTCCACGTGCCCCTTTTGAACGCCCTGGAATTGCGCTGGAAGAAATGCTTGCTTAGGCCACTCAGTGTGATACCTGCAGTATTGTCGAATACAGGTTTTAGTGTACCTAGTTGGCATTTTCATAACATCTTTGGCATGTTGCAGTCACTTGTTTCACTTTTTATTAACTGTCAAATTGTAATTGCTTCACCAGGTCTGCGTCTAAAAAGAAAAATAGAGCTATAAACAAAGGAATATGTTTGTGCAAGTAGACGGCCGATCGGTGTCTTACCTGGAAGTTTCTCAGGATGGGTGTAGCATATGTCGTGCTCGCTGTCGATGGTTGGTATGAACAAATCGATGAGAGGGTGAGATCTCGCGCTATCAGCACTCACTTTGGCCTCAAGGTGCTCGATCAGCTCCTGATCCGTGGGATCGAACTTGACGCCAGCCGGAAGCACTGGCCAATCCTTCTTCGACTTGCATGGGTTAATTCCAGTTATATGGTACTCAATGTATGATCAATCGACTGTTTTAAGTGAATGATGAAAGATTTCGAGAGATAAGTGGTACTCCAAATCTGAAGTCCAGGATACCTGAACACGCCGCCGTGATTCTTGTGTCACCTCACGCGCAGCGTGTTGTCACGTCAATTCAATGTGTGGACATGATGAATAATTTGACCAACGTATACTAGTACTGCTACTGTACTACTTACTAGTCGTATTTAGTGTCACATTTTAACCATAGGTTTAACTAACAAGTATGCACTTGAAGCCTAAGTGATATATATATATATACTGCACAACATCTCCATCATCCTTATCAGTACATCCTGCGCAGGTAAGTTAGGATGCACTTGATCCCAGAAAGGTATCTATCCTTCAAACCAGAGGAGTGCTTCAAACTAACAACAATACATAATATCGAACAAAAGAGGGTCGTGCTACAGCAGCAGAATACATGGCTCAGTCTACATATCAGTACAAATAAGTTGTGCATATTTGTTGTTGGCATGAACCACATCGCCGCATGTCGGGTTTGCAAAAGCCATCCATCGCATGGAAGCTTGATGCCTTTCACACACTGAAGATTATCTGGCAACAAGCTGTGTCGACGAATCTCTGGATATGGTGATTCATGAAACCCATGGTATGATGTGTAAACACAGTCCCCCCTGGCGAATGGAAGTTGCATAGCACGGTAATCATCGTCGGTGATATGATTGATGATTGGTTGGATGATCGGATAATTGAGCCCGAGGAACATGGAGTGGTTGCCGAGGCTGTAAACCCGCCTCCAGTTGAATACGCCTGGCCCAACGGAGCTGGGATATTTCTCGAACACGAAGCAGCCATAGCCATCAATGTCACGAACGCCCCAGGCATTGTACTGCATGTGGTTTGATGAAATGGTTTGGTCAATTTGGTACGTGCAAATGAGCATCAAATGACCACCGTCAGCTGAACGAGCGATAAACCACCACCCATCGGATGGTATGATTCCAGGTCCTGGAATCATGAAGGCCAGCGCATTTGCATCTGCTGCAACAATTCAAATTGGAGACCAAAAGGACAAAAATAAACAATCATGTTCAGAGTATGTGTGGAATTAAGATTATTATAACAGTGACACATATCATAGACAGAGAATTGCAATGCCGTGGTCATAATCATACCCCAACTTTAAAAAAATAAGCCAATGGCTTTCATATTCTAGCAATATATCAAGGTTCAAACATCATGTAACAATGAGAGAAAAACAGATATGATAGGGCCTACTCATATTCTACCATAGCACTTACTACAGTTATCATATCAACTCTAAGCAATAACATGCGTTGTTATAGAAATCCTGGAAATGAGAGTAACATATAGCAATGATGTGGTTATAGACATACTATATATTCTAAATTTGTAACAATGAACAGGCAGTCGTATTCTTAAGGTAAAGATGAGATGAGATAGAACAATTACACAACGATAGATTCCACCAGTATAGGCAGCCAATCTGTGCGTCAACCGCATAAACGATGCCATCGTGCACTATAGCATCAGACAGAAGTGTTGGGTAAAGAGGATCGACAATGAGCCATAACCATGTATGGCGACCGGATTCCAGATAGACTAATCCCATGTTGAACACGACAATGAGCTTGTAATCCATGTAGTCTTCTGATGGTGTGGGCACTTCACAGATTACAACCTTCAGCAAACAGAGGTCGAGCCAAAAGCTCGACGCGTCTCGTGGGTAGTAGGCAGGAGTGTCCGGCGGGCCGCGAGGCTCGATGGCGGCGGTATCCAAAGATGGAAGGGTGATCTCTCGCTGGGTGTAGATATCCACGAGACACCACGGACTACAGGATTGGTGGATCAGGACGATCCAGTTGGCCTTCATGCCCGCCCAGTAGTGGCCGCGCATGAAGGACAGGTGGACGGGTAGTGGTAGCATGTCGAGGGGCACCACGGCAACCTTCGTAGGATCGTCAAGTCGGTGTCTGGGCCACCTGCGAGGATCGGGCATCAGCAAGCAGGGTGTCTTGAAAAGAGTCGGCCGGTTGCAGACGAGTAGACGGTACAAAGACATTGAGCATGCGGCCAGACGAACGGTGCTGAGTAGGTCCATACGATTACAGATCTGCTCCAAGAGAACATCGGGGAGGGAATTCCAATCGTGGCTCTGTGTGTCAGTCGGTTCTGCCATTGGGGTTTTCGGTGCCTGCGAGCCAGCGGGGAAGTGGATTCGGGCGGGCGAGTGAAGAAGCTTCTCCTCGTGTGGCCGAGCAGTGAGCGGGGGGATATGGTACGCGCGAGCTACCAAGGAAGATAGCGCGGGCGGGCGAGCAGTGAGCGGGGGGAAATGGTGCGCGGCCGACGATGGGGAAGAGAGGAGGAAGAACAAGAGAGGAGGAAGAAGAGTGGAAGACGGGGAAGAAAGTGCATTAAATCTCAATTCTACTACTACTACCAGGATATACTGTCCTTCGGAGTGTAAATAGTTACACCGATGACATGTGGGTGTACCACAAGAGGGCCCATATGTCAGTTAATGGAGGACAGAAGCATGCTCTACTGGCAAACATGATGGCAGTACTGGGTAAGGCTGATTTAGTAACACCAACACGCTGGTTCAACTTATTAATTAAGTGTCCCATCTGCTGTAGTGTGTATTGTCACTTCACTGCGAAGACTAGTTGAATAGTTCTCTCTGACCGAGATGGGGAATAATGGATCGCGCAGACTTCCTTTCTACATTATCCCTATGCCTCTACGCTCACTTCACTCATTTTGCTCTGTACGTAGTCACTTGTTGAAATCTCTAGAAAGACAAATACTCCGTATTTGGGAACAGAGGGAGGATTTTACTCCGTATTTGGGAACAGAGGGAGGATTTTACTCCGTATTTGGGAACAGAGGGAGTATCACCATATGGAGGGAACAGAGGAAGCTTGATGAACATGTCAATGGGAGGGAGTAAGCCCCATGCATGCATGCATGCATGCATGCAACATGCAACACTCACACGTAAACATGGACGCACGCAACACTCACGCACCCATGCGGCACACAGCACACGACGCAACACACACGCTCACGCTCAAGTGCTCAACCTACTCCCTACGTCCGTGAAAGACTGTACATTTAGAGATTTACACATTGACCAGGGCATAATTAACGCCCAAAAGTAGCAGACTTATGTGTGCATGTGACCATTGAGAGAAGAAGATTAAATGAAGGTCGTTGCATGTTGTAATTAAGGATAGACATGTACTCCCTCCTTTCCGGTTTATACTCCCTCCTTTCTGGTTTATAGGGCTCAATTCAAAAATCTCACCAACCAAGGTAGATGGTGAGTGGTGGAATATTTTTTGTAGTTTGCAAAAGCACCTAATTAATGCTTTTGTTTTTCTCAAAAAATTATGTTTATCAATGCATTAATTGCAATGCATGCATGCATAAAGTACATGCATTGGTCAATTTTCTCTTAATACTTGCATGCAATGATTTAATGCACCTTGGCGGCTAATCTCAAAATTTTAGTTTTTCCATTTTATAAGGCTCAATTTGGTTGTTCCCCATCACATGTTCAGATTCCAAGGTGCATTAAATCATTGCATGCAAGTATTAAGAGAAAATTGATCTCAAAATTTTAGTTTTTCCATTTTATAAGGCTCAATTTGGTTGTTCCCCATCACATGTTCAGATTCCAAGGTGCATTAAATCATTGCATGCAAGTATTAAGAGAAAATTGACCAATGCATGTACTTTATGCATGCATGCATGGCAATTAATGCATTGGTAAACATAACTTTTTGAGAAAAACAAGAGCATTAATTGAGTGCTTTTGCAAACTACAAAAAGTATTCCACCACTCACCATCTACCTGTGTTGGTGAGATTTTTGAATTGAGCCCTATAAACCGGAAAGGAGGGAGTAGCCTATACCTAGAGCACAAGTTGGTGCATTAGTCAATCAATATCGATTTAGATTAAAGGCTAAATGCATTGGAAGTGTAGATGTACTACACTCTTTGTTTTTTAGCTGATTTATTTGCTCTGCCAACTGACAGGTGGGACCCAAAAACCAGGTGACAATTTAACCAGTCAACAAAGTGCCACGTCGACTATGTGGCCGGTCAGTAGGGTGCAATATGGTGCTCTACGATGAGCTAGTGATCGTATAATCACCGCAAAACTATATATAGTGACCGTAAAGAGCATATTGTTACATACGCTGACCGCCAGTGTATTTTCTCGTTTCAAATTAAGCCATATTAACCGGAAAGGACGCAGTATGGACTAGTACTAGTACTACTTTGATGTGTCCCGTCAACTCGCAGAACGAGGAGAAGCTTGCTTACTACACCTCTCCCTCGCCCACGCGTGCGGTGGTTCGCTGGACAAGGAGAGGGTTTTGACTACAGCGCCCTCTCCCTCTCCCTCTCCCTCGCCCTCGCGGTGGACGTGCAGTAGTTCAATCGGTGTCAGATTGCCAGAAGCATAATGTGTACTGTAGTATCATCATTGTTGGACCTTCCGAAGAGGCGAAGAGCCAAGTGCAAGGTTCACACGAGTACGAACTGTTGAACCTCCCAAAGAGGCAAAGAGCCAAGCGCAAGGTTTTATAGGAGTTGTCGTCCTAGTAGGAGTGTACTACAACTATAGCGAACGATGCTACTGTATGATGCCGCCACGTCACGTATATCCAAAGCTGTGCCACCTTTTTTTCTCAAAGAGCGTGTTGGAGCCCGTGCAACAACCACACAAGTTGCACGTACACATAACACATTTACTAGTAATAAATTCTAAAGGACAAATGCCAGTATGCCACACAAGTTCATCTCCAATTCATGTGATAAATTTGTGCACGACTAGTCTACATATATTCACTGTGCTACCGTTCACAATTTACCGTACTCCACTTACACGTTATAGATGGGCTACATGTCCTCCTCCAGGTTCCAGTCCCAGGTGTTCTTCATGGATGGCACGATCCATAGCGCTGGGCAACGGGAATCATTGTCGCAGCTTTCTAGTCCGGTTCCACACGATGGAGACTCATCCAAGCTGAAGCGGCATAAATCAGTGATAGCGTCTCCCAGCATGTCGTTCATCCAGCGGTGCGCACTGAAGACACAACCATGCTTCATGAACGGCAGGCCTTCCGTGTCGTGCACGGAAGGTGGCATCCGCTTCACAATGGGGTAGCTGTCCCCAATGAAAAGCGAGTACTCTCCAAGAGTGTTCCTCGGCACCCACGTAGCATCACGGGGGTCGAACTCGGCGCTGTTCATCTGGTACACGCGGCATCTCAGATCTGGACACATGGTGACGTACATAGTCAAGGTCCATGCATAATAATGTTGTGCTCAAATATGGCGGTCAGTAATACTGTGCAGCAAATAGTACTACTCCGGTATAGAGGAAGTAAAATAACCGGCTTATTATATATAGCCACTCTTAGCTACATGGATGAGATAGTAAGACATGGAAAAACAAAAATGGTGGCAGCTAGTGGGTTCAAGTCTTCAAGGGCCTAGCAAGCTATACGCGTCCTCCAGGGTAAAAAGTACTCCTACTAGTACGTAAGTATAGAGTACTAGTACAACAAAGAAAGAGAAGGCGAGAGGGTTAAAAAATGGAATACCTGGGTAGATGGTGACGGTCCGATCGTGGTAGATTGTGTGACCATGTTGCACATCAGTGGTACCATGGGTAACGACTGCTAAGATAGTTGATCCCAATATGCCAAAGTCAGCTACAAGGTTCCATGTTAGACCGAATCGCGGATGCAAATGCACATCCAGGATCGGCGATCTTATTTTGATCGCGGGATGACTGGTCCCTGCAAAATAATGGAGTACCGTTAGGGATGCAAATGATGGTTTGTGCATTCCGTTTGTAATCTCCCGTACCGTAGGATGGCAACCAGATGAAACAAGTCCCCTGGCTTGTCACCGCGAAGATGCGGCCTAGATGGCGCACGGCGTCTTCGAACGTGTAGGGGTACAAATCTGCCGCCGCCAACATGCGCTGGCCTCTGCCGTTATTGCCTCTTACATTGATGGCAATCCTTATGTCGAACACCGCGATGAGATGGTAATCGTCATAGCCGTGTCGCTTTGTCGGCGGGTCCGCAATTGCTATCTTCTTCAATCTCATGTAGGCATCATCATACGTATTCAAGCCCAGCCAGTCCGGAAGGCCGATCCCAATGGTGAAGAAGGGGTCTTCCGGAACGGCCGCACTGCTGTGGATGTTGTGCAAAATGATGGTGGTATCCAGCCGGAGGTATGCAAGCCAATCTTTGTTGGCACCGACCCAGACCTATATATAAGACGGCGGGCAGCGGAGAAATTACGGGATGGAAATGGAATAACTAAGTACTACATGATCAAACTCCATTACTCACCTGCTCATCGGACAAAATCCGACTACCTCTCAACGTCGGCAACTCTAGCGGAGTCAACGTGCAACCATGGCCAGGGAGCGGTGGACTGTTTGAAGGATTGTCCCATAGAAGAACCTTCTCCTCGAGGACGCATGGAAGACTAACAAGCATGGCCTTTTCCCAAGCCATTTTAAGAACCGTCTTGAAAAAGTTGGTGCACGAAGCACCGAGTCTTGCGGCGGTGAGGACGTCGGAGCGGTGTGCGATTTCTCCCAGAGGATCGTCGTCCAAGGTCTCCCAGCCCCGACGAGGAGGAGAACCGCCTGGCGAATCCACGGGAGCAGGGACGAACTGCCTTCTCTTCGGGGATAGGGGAACTAGCGAGGAAGAGATAAGAGCGTAGTAACCGCAGGGCCTCGTCCTTTCCAACTGTAGATCTTTCCTTAGCGAAGGGGTGAGGCTATTATTTACTACTAGTACTAGCATTATGGGACGTTATGGGATTGCATTATACTGTAAATAATAGAACTAGTAAGAAATTTTTGGCACTAGCTAGTAGTTTTTGGCGTGGATTAAGAAATTTTGGGTATGTTTTTGCTATTTTTTGTACACGCCAACTAGTGTCAAAAAACGTCTTACATTATGTGACGGAGGAGTACGTACTCGTACCGTAGCAGTACTAGTACTACTTTCTCAACTAGTAGTGCGATGTACTGTACTTCTAGTATAGTGCACCAGTTTTGAACTCTTCAATCTCAGGGCCAAGGAGCTACAGTTGGAAGTGGAGGGTACTACTATTCTCTAGAACCATCGCTGTACTATCAATGCAGGGAAAGTACACCTGCGTAGTGGCCTAGTGGGTACTCTCGGTGCTCTATTCAGCCGCTCCTCTCACGTAGCTGGCCTACTCAGCCGCTCCTCTCACGCACACACTAGTAGCCTGTTTATCAGCGACGGTTACTACGGGGGCAGAACATTTGAGTTATTTGATACAGCGAGACTAGGCTTTTCGCTTCCATTTGTGGAGGTGTAATGGATCTCGTCAAACTTTGTTAGTAGTTCCTTCTTTATGAATGAGATGAAGCAAAGCTTTTGCCTCCGTTTCAAAAAAACACGTCAAGAGGAATTTCTTTTATAGTAGAGCCAATAATGGAGTGAAGTCCATGCGTGCAACGCCACAAGCTACAGAGTAGTAGTAGAGCACTTTACGTACAGAGCCATATTGCACAGTTCCCAATGCCCCACCAGGCTTTTCCGGCTCCTCTGACTTAATTGGGAGGCGCTAGTTTAAATATGCTACTGGCTGATGAGGAAGCTGCAAGCGAGGTGCGGCTAGGGCAAGCACTCAAGCCACGAGATGCTGGGAAGGAAAACCCGTTCACGTGGCTAGGCTATCCAGTGCACCCAGATTGTGGTGCCGCACGTCCGTTTGACTTCAAAACTCAAACTACCCGTGTAAAATATTAGCTCGCAGCGAAGTTACTATTTTAAAAAAGGCCGTCGTGTGTTCGGCCAGGATCGAACCACAAAACGACGTATACACTCCCGCAACCACTAGTAGTACTCATTGGAGTACAACGCAACCTAGAATCGCCTTTTGTCGCTAGTAGTACATTGTTCCTTACAAGAAACCCCTAATGATGCAAGAAACCACTAATAATGCCAAGAAACTACTACCATTTGCATACGTGGCAGACTTAAGATAAGACTACCTTATCAACCATTATACATGCTCTTACCAACCAGCCCTACCAAGAAACGACTACTCTACAAAGTGTCGTTATAGGCACGTTTCAACCCATGGCCCTGTTTGGATACATTTGTTGTCAATCTAACCCTGCCATCCAGACACCACTTTGGTTAGAGTTAGTTCGGGGTTAGAATCTAACCTCTGACTTAGAGTATCCAAACAGGGCCCATGTCGCCCATTAAGTCAACGCCTTCTATTCGACCGGGCGTTATGACTTGTGGGACCTACATGTCAGTCTGCACAAAATCCCCGAGTGACCTCCTACCTCCGGCCCGTCCACCTAGTCATCCTTGGCCATGGGACACAGCTACCGCCGCCGGCAGAAGGCGAGGTCAAAACCGCCGGCGGTGCGGAGCCCATCTTGCGGCAGCCCGGATGCCAGCTTCGTCCGGCACTCGCGGCCGCTAGCTAGCCAAGATAGCTCCGTCCAGCTGCTTGTCTGCAAGGTTTGCTAGCTAGATTGGCACGGCGGTGCGGCGGCTTGCTCGCGCGCGCCGCGCTAAGGCCAGCCATCTGGCTCGAGCGAAGGCCAGCGCGGCGGCTTGCTCGCTCGTGAGTCACGCTCGGGCCAGCCTGCCAACCCGTGCGGAGGCCAGCGCGGCGTCCGGCCCGTCCGGCGGAGCGGCGGCCAACTCGCTCATCACCGGCGCCGCCGACGAACACGCATCAGTACTGTTTGAAGTAATGTTCAGGAAAAATAATGATTTGAGGGGGAATAACAGGATAGAAGGTCAGATGTGGGTCCCTCGTGTCAACGGTCAAACAAAATGTGTTGGTTTAAGCAGCCTCGTCAGCACGGACGTGTGGGCCAACCCTGTCATAAATGGGTTTAAACTAACCTAATCGGTAGGTAGTAGTTTTTGGCGTCGATTAAGAAATTTTGGGTATGTTTTTGCTATTTTTGTACAATAGATTCTTCTAGGGCTGGTTGAAAGTGGTAGTTTTTTGTTAAATACTCTATACATTGTAAGTAGGAGGGAAAGTTAAGCTTTGGAACCCAATAAGCAAGGCTAGTTACATAGTGCATATGTGTACATGATTGAAAGTAAATATCAGCCATGAGTGACTAATATCTTGATGGAAAACTCGAAACTATGGAATACTAGGGAAAAATTGCATGGTTGGAAATACTAGCAATGGTCATGTGCGTTGCAACGAATCATAATTAGAATAATACTTATTCACAAACTTGATACAAAACACTCTAATTTTGATATACATATATTATGTTTCAATTAGAATATATTCCTTGGGCTGTTTTGGTGAGGTCAGGGAGGGATGTGGTTGGTTTTAAGATACTAATTATGGGTTTTTCTGCAAATTGGTAGACAAGTGGGATGTTTGTGAGAAAAGGAAACAACTTACCTCACAGTCGTTAGATGTAGATCTAATGGTCACAAACGACGGATGGCAGACACACCATCATCACCAACTTAGTCTTCTGTAGGAGTACTAGCAAGATCCGTGCATTGCACGGAACATCAAGATGCATTTTTTTATAAAAACACTCGTTGTGATTGACCCATGCGGGAGTAATCCCATGTGTAAAAACTAATGATATCTCGAGAAATAGGAGATAAGGTGAAGAGGAGTGGGGCGTGGTGGTGATTGGTGGTCGGACTGAGCGGAGGCATGGGGATTGACGACGCCGGCAGCGGCCACCAGGACAGTTTGTTCCAGAGGCTTCCTTTCTTAATTGCTCAACAATGAGGTTGTTGGAGATAAGGATGAACGAGGGAAGGCCTTGTCTGCAAATGTGGAGAGGGGTGCGGGTATCTTTTAGTTTAATTTCCATCAGTCAGATATAGATCGGACGGTCTATATTGCAAGACCAACACGGTTTTTTATAAGAGAAAAAATATAAGTATGGAGATACAAACGTATTATCGATACTTGTTTCCGTAAACTAGCATCTACATTCTATTCAACGCCTCAGCATGTGAGGCCTTAGCACAATGACTTCTCGACTCTGTAAAACAAAGGTTTTCCCGTCGCCGATAAGGAGGGGGTGACGGCGGCGCGCTTTTTGGCTTGCTCTAGTCCTAGTAGTCATACTAGGTGGTCTAAGCACGTGTAGATTTATTCTTTTTCACGTCTCGTGTTCGCCGTACTGCTACGACTGTTGATGAATAGACGGTAAGTTATTCACGGGGAAACCCTTGTTGAGCGTGTTTGCGAGAGAGAGAGAGAGAGACAGTGTGCGTGTGTGATATGTCTAGAGACTGAGGCAATGATAACAGATTCTTTGTGTCTATGTGTGTGGAGGATAGAGAGAGACATGTACATGGGGCTTTGTGTTGTGTAACGTGGAGACACATATACATAATTAGAGAGTGTGCGAGATACACATGCGAACATGGGGAGAGATGAGGATCTAGATTAATGGGTGTTTGTGCGTGTTTGTGTGTGTTTGTGCGCGCGTTTGTGTGGGAGAGGGAGTGTGTGTATGTGGAGTAGAGAGACCACTAATGATGTAAACCTAGTATAAGGGAAGGGGGGATGGTGTGACATGTGTGGTAGCGGGATAGCATGGGTGCAGGCGGGGGGAGCAAACTATTTGGAAGAGACATCGATTGTGTGTGGGAGAGGGGTGTGAGAGCGAGAGAGAGAGAGAGAGAGCTAGCGACGGAGAGAGAGAGAGGAAGAGAGGGGGCGAGAGAGGGAGCGTTTGTGTCCATAAATGGCATATAGATAGGGAGACAATGTTGATGTTGTTTGAAATGGGCCTATGTACGGAGACGCAAGGGAAGCGAGTCATCGTGTGTGTGATAGGGACTTCATGAGAGATCTGGAATAGATGGTGTAGAAAACAATGTGCGAGATCGAGAACGATGATACATTAGGGAGCTATGGAAAGAGTCATGACATATATGTATACAGGGAGGAGCTGGGGCGGGTCCGCATGTGGGAGAGATAGAAAGAGGAGAGTGGTGCACAAGGAGACAAAGTGTGATTGTTTTGCAGTGGGGGTGGTGTGTGAGGTGAGTGTGCGAGAACCACATAACTAGGGAGATAGACGTTTGGGGGCGATGTTTTGTGTGTATGGGAAAGATACACTCTACATAGTGCGTGTGCTTGGGAAAGAGAGATGCCGGGAAACCTAGCTAGAGAGTGGGGGAAGAGATGTGTGCATGCCCAAGAGACAAAGTGATAGAGACCTATATTGGGGTTCGGACTTTAGAAGAGAGAGGGGTGTTAATGTGCTCGTGTGTTGGTGTTTGGGGGAGAGAACAACTTCTGTGTGTGTGGGGGGGGGGATGGGCGATGAGGGGTGGGGGTGGGCGACGAGGGGGGTTGGCTTCAGATAAAGAGTGAGGTGTCTATATTTGACGGACTTTAGCGTAATTGAGATATACATGGTCAATAGTGTGTGCACTCAAGGTTGATCAATTTGTTTCATAGTTTGGACTATGAGATAACGATACTTTTGAACATGCGTGATATACTTTGATGTACCAGAATTACAAACCTAAGATTGGAATTTTGGAATTCGACTCCATCATTAGCTTTTGTAATTCATTTAAATGGAGGTACATTTTTAAGCCGGGATTTCGTGATTCCAAATTCATATATCAAACCTAGAGATATACACATACGGGCATGTTCAAACTTTATAATCATCCACTTTATTCATACACATACACATTTTTGCTTTTGTCATCATATTTAGGATAAACACATTTGGAATTTCATTTGAATTGGACCATATGATGGTATTTGCTTGTAGTAGCTCAATGATCCATATTTGAATTGAATGGACAATCTAAGTTTCGAGTTGGAGACATTGATTTTCAAAACTTGCACTTTTTTGCGTGCAAAACAAACAAATTCTCGGCCATGATATCATAGTCGGCCGTACAAGAGCAGAATATAATTTCAGGCGCCAAAAGCTTTCAAACTTCCCGCTCACATCGAAATATCTCGCGCCCGGAAGTTTAGCCCTACGATATTCCTGTTTTACCCCTGCCACATGAACGGAAAAGGGATGCTTTGGTAACTCCATTGTTTTCCCCTCTTTGCCCCCAACATCCTTCCCCAGAGCCCCTCCCCTTCCCCTCCCCGACCCCCCCCCCCCAACCACGGCAAGCCGCCGAATCTAGTCCTCTGCCGCAGCGGTGGACCTCACACATCGACGGATCTACCTTCCGCACCTTGGAACCCCCAACTGCCAACTCACCACTTCACCAGAGCCACTTCAGCGACTGGCTTGTACACCGCTCCAGATCTCCTTGACCGCCATCATGGTCCACCGCACCGGATCTGCTTAACCGGTGCCCTCGTCCACCACAGTGTAGGCCCTTCACTTACTCCCTCGTCCGTCCCTTCGCTGGCCCTTCATACAAGCCCTCGTCCGCTGCAACAGATCGGCCTCACCGAAAGCACTGTACAACGCGCCCGCCGAAGCCTTCGTCCACTGCACCGGACCCGCTCCTCGGACGCCATATTCAACTCCACCGGCCCTGCTTTACCGACGCCGCAGCCTCATCAGGTTATTTCGATTTGTACTCCTTCGGTTTTTCTCTTTATCGTGCAACTGTTCACTTACCACAGATGAGCTTTCTTGTATGTCGACAGGCGCCGCAACCATAGCACCGGAGCCGCTTCAGCGACGGCGACGGCCGGCCCAAACTCAACCGCAACACGAGCACCATCGACGATCCTTAGCTATCAAGTATGCCAACGATACCCATACGCCGTCGAGAATCAGGTACTATTATCCAACGGCCGGCGCCTACGTTCACTTTCTTAGCATAAGCACCGCACCTTTGAATTTCTTCAGGGCATCATTCAGTTTTTCTTGAGATGTGTTATTCTGCTTGCACCTGTAGGGCCATACTTCTGGCAGTGAACATGTTACATGTGCTAAATTACATACCAGTGCACATATAGTTAATATGCTTTTGTTTTGTCCTAAGTATTACTGTACTTCCTAGATATCACTGCCTACTATTTTACTTCTTGCATGCTATATTTATGATAATGGTGTTGTTCTGATGCCACCTGTTGGTTCCATCAGACTGCTTCATGTTCTATATGCTTAATTACACATCAGCAAACTAGCATGTGGTTCCGCTGGTTTTTGTTCGTTTTACCCTACATTTTCTGATGCTAGCTATTACATCACTGCTACGAGCCTCTGTTCATTAATTTTTTGTGTGTTCTTGATCTTCCCAAGTTGCATGACTAATTTGATGCTTCTATTAATTATGGAGCTGCCAACCCCATCAAGCAAAATATTTGTTCTTTTGGGGCTGGCACCTCGAACAAGCATAAAAATAGAGGGAAGCAGATATATTGTCGTGTATGCACACACCCTTCTTTCATTAGTTTAGATGAACCATTGATGATCAATTCGAACCAGTGCATGCGATTAAAATTAATTTTACCTAAATAGAGGGTGCAGAATAAACTACAACAAGTAGATTTGCAACCACGGGATGCTGACGATATCTTTAAAGAACATTGCAACAGCAGCGAGGCTTCACAGCAACATATGGTAAGCCAGTGTGTTTTAGTACATGTGAAATGTAATGCGTGTGGGCTGCTTTCTTGGCTTGTGCCCTCAACCTGTAATCCTACACAATAACAAATAGTTCAGTTGCCTGCTTTGCTGTATTGCTTGATTCGAATGCTTGTTTGTTACTTGTTACGCTATACTTGAGTTGGCCAATATGTCAGCAGTGCCTGCTGTACTATCGTAAAGAAATGCATGCCTAGTTCATTTGAGTCCTTAACTTTTCCTCTGAACTTTATCACAAGACTGTCTTCGTAGTTTATATGAGGCCACACTGTTAAGTGCTTTCTCAGATTATTTCAACTGCTTAGATGCCTTGGCAACTTAAATATAGCGGTGGTACACTCCCTTTCAACTAGGGATGTCAACTGGGTCCCGTTTAATCCCGATTAAAGTCCACTAGTGGTATGGTAGTTCAAAAGAGTTTCTGTTTTTTGAGGAAAATGAACCAGGGAGCTAGCAAAAACTAACTAGATGGGACTGGCGGATGTCGTTTATTTGCCACTTACATCCCTAGTTTCATCTTACCATTTTAATTTATTTTCGGCTGATGCTGCTTCGAACCATTTAAATATAGCTTGCCATGCTTGGCAATAATTCGTATGTCATTTACCATGTAAGCTTACTGCCTGGATCATGCGATAACTATCTCCTACTTATGTCCAGCGGTAACCTTTCAGGATGCCGTTCACACTAGGACACAATGTACAACCCTAGAATCTATTTGTGGAAGCAGTGCACCATCCATGTTACCAGATGGTAGCAGTTTAGAGGCAACACCGCCGGAGAGTAGTCTGAGCATAGATATTATAGTTCTTGAGGCTCTACTAGAGGCAGAAAGAGATGGTGTGGCTGCCATGAATGAGGTAATCTCGATCTTGAAGCTAGAAATTATGCAATTAGCTGCACGCATTATGCAAGCAACCCAAGAATCGGAGGAAGAAGAATGTTGCATTTGAAGACGGAGGAGGTCCTACTACTTCTGCTATCTGAAGCCCAGGGTAATCCCAGTTCTTCTTTAGATAGCAGTTAAAATTGTCATTAGATTATTGTACTTGCATGTTGTGTCATGTCTCTGAATGGATTATGTTGTAAGACCCACTATGTTGTCCATGTGTTGTAATGATCCGAATTTTTTAGGCGAGGTAATCCTCGGTACTTGTATGATTGACATAAGGTGAACTGTTTTTCGTGTGAGCATATTGTATTGGATGAAATAACTGTTTGACTCAAAGTGTATCCAACCTACTGAATTCGAAGATCACGACATTTCTAAATCATAATCATATATAAAGGTGGAATAAATCTTTGTTGTGGTTTTGAAGAAATAAATAACAAAACGTAGAATTATCTGTGGATATTCGTAATCAGATAAAAATTGGATTTGGATTTAGTTGCCAGGGCCCAGGGCAAACGTGGATGCTAATTCTCCCAAGTTTTGAATGAAGCGGCTAAACACCCACTATCATTTGTGGGCTGCCCGAAGCAAGTGTTTGCGAGATGGAAATTACTGTCTACCCCTGACACCTGACATCCTTATCGATCGGATTTACACTGCTGTCGATAGGGTAGACTAGTAACTTCAATCAGATGTGACACGACGGCCTCTGAGCCCATTCAGACACGATGGGCGCCAAACGTGGGCGGCAAAACACATTTGATTCAAGCTCGTACGAAAGACATGTGTCTCTACCTCCATTTCCCCATTCATCCACGATGGGCGGCAAAACAAACTCTCCTCGTCCGAAATCGATGTAGGCTAATATTTTAAATAGGGGCAGATGTGTAACTTCCCTCAGACGTGACACAACCGCCCTACCTGTCAGCCCCGTTCATACACCATGGGCGCCAACCGTGGGCGGCAAAACACCCTCTCCTCGCCCGAAATCGTTATCGGCAAATATTTGGGAGATGCGAGATTACCGTCCTATCGCCAACCGACGTGATGTCCGAAATTTTAAACGGGGGATAAGTTCGTAACTTTCCCACATTTCAGGCAAGTGCGTCCCAAAGTTTGAGATCCCCCCTCCCCCTCCATTTCCCCATTCATACACCGTCGGCACCACGACAACCTCCCCACTGCGGCCAGCCTCCTCCGTCCGCCACCCCATCCTCCACCTTGCCGGAGCCGCTACCCCTACCCCGTCGTCCACTGCAAGAGATGGACGTCTCTCATCCACGGCGCCGGACCAAGATCCTTTCATCGCGTCGTCTCGCTTCATCAGCGTCGTCGTCCACTTTGCCGTTGCCACTCCTACGACCGCCTCGTCCACGGCAACAGGATTTATCCCCTGACCCGACCGTCTGCCATCTAAAGTCTTCTTCCCCACCGCCGACAGCCATCGCACCCGCAGCACCCTCAACGTATCAGCAGGGGCCTACACGGCATCACAAGAGAGGTGGTACTCTTCCATATGTGCTTAAGTTATTGATCTCACCCGGAAAATAGATCTTAAATTGTTTACTGTACTTTTCTTGTCCGTACCAAATCGTAGTGGCTAGTTGAATGCAAACATTGGTTGCGAAGTAGCTTTGTCCGGTTTGCACCTTCAGATCCGCCATGTCACGGTCACTATACTCGTAAAGCTTATGGTTTCCCCCTTTATATTCACTACCATCATCGTAGGTGCTTCACTGCTTCGTGTCTTGCTAGCACTGCTCCTCAAGACCTCAACCCATCAAGCGAAACAACATGCCACTCATAATTCCAAAGCTTACGTGTTGAAATACGAATCTGATATGATGCTCATATTACTAAAACAAGAACGTTTAATTGGTCACCTAATGTTCCTATATTCGTTTCGAAAAGCATGTGCGCCACCCACTGGTCCAGCTAGTTCCACTTTCCCGATTTTACTCTTGATGCTTAGGGTTTTCCCCTTTTATCTACTCTACTATGATCTGCGTAGGTGCTTTCTGTCATACTAGCATTACTCCACCCTTCAAGCTAAACAACACAACACTCAAAATTCCAAAGCTTAGTTGTTCAAATATGATTGTGATATGATACTGATATTAGTTAACAGACACATTTAATTGGTTAGCTAAAGGTCCCACTTGAGTTTCCAAATGCATGTCGCGACATATAGAGAGACAACAAAATTGCATTTCTTTGTCACTTGTTGATTGTACTTTCTTGTCCATACCAAATCTTAGTTGTTATTTCAAAGCAAATATCGGTTGCTAACTACCCTTTGCGCGGTTTGCAACTTCAGATCTGCCATCCCACTGCCACGGTCAACACTATACTCATCATGCTTACGGTTTCCCCATTTTATGATGACCACGATCAGCCAACGTGGTTCGTATCGTAATAGCACTGCTCCACCCATCGAGCTAAACAAGCTTAGTTGTACAAATTCAAATATGATATTATGCTGATATTAGTAAAACTGAGAGATGTTTAATTGGTCAGCTAAATGTTCCTACTTTAGTTTCGAAATGCATGTGAGCCACATATGGAGAGACCGGAAGGAATAGTATTTCTCTGTGCGCTATGGTTCATCATGGGTGGCCAACCGACATTGTATAGAAAGACTTGTAATATCTTCAATCTGCTTGCTCTTCTGCTCTTCTTTAAGATGATCCTCTTCTCTTGTGGTCGACTGGTCAGGTCGAGTTATTCTCCCTTGATATATTTTGAATCTGTCAGGTCAGGTCGACTTGTTCTTCTTTACTATATGTTGAAGCTGTCATCTGCGAAGAATCATCACTTCTGGAACTCTCATATTTTGAGTAGTAGGCCACATTATATTAATGCACACACCAAATTACAGCATGCATGGCACCTCTTAGAAGAATTGCAGAGATAGCACAAAGGGGTTTACAGGGAGGAAGTATTGGATTAGAATCACTTCTGCATTACAAAGATAATCTCACATGTTTTTATGTTTTCATTCATGTCAGGTATTGAACATTATCAAAATGAATATGAGAATGGGCGCACGAGAGGAATATTACGGAAAAATCCACTGGCTACAAACTTGGCATGGTGGAGGATGGCCTATCTTATTCACCCATCAAGGTGCATGCTCTAACTTGGCAAGGTTGTATTGGTCGCACATATTTTGCATCTGACCTCTTGCATTACTTCTACTTTGTTACACCATCTGCTTAGTTTAAGCATCATATATGAGTATATGCCATACCTATCCATTTTCTGTACCTATTCCATGTGTCGTCATACTATGTTTTTCCAGTCAAATGTTGTTCTTTCGTAATAGATGTCCAAAAGGAAGAGGGTGATTGCAGATCCTCAAGGAGTACAAAATAGGTATTTGGAAAAGGTAGTGATACCTGTTAAATCAGATAGATCAGGAGCCACAGAAAACACAGGCCCAACTGTAACAGACTTTACCCCTACTCCAGTGGCCAAACCCCTATTAGAACTGTTGACAGCCCAGCGTCAGGTACTGTCTATGATATCAATTCAAAATTTGAACTCCTAAATTTCTGCATGTGCCTTACCTTCTCTCTTGTATGAAAACTAATTTCAGATGAATCTCCTTGCTCAAAGGATCATAGGATCTCATGACAATACTGAGCTCTGCATTGCTCTTGTCAGTACCTCTTGCCCTTTGTCAGCATACTTACACTCATTGCTGTTTGATTATGTAACATCACTGTAAATGTTCGCTTCTTTATCCTCCCTTTGCTTGAAAGTATAAGATCTATATTTACTCTTAGATAAATGTAGAATTAACACAATGGTTATGAAGTTTTGGATTGCTCATGTAAGTACCTATTGTCATGTACTCCCTCTGTATCGAATTAATTGTTGATCAATTGGATGTATTTAGAACTTAATAGTGCTAGATACATCCATTTGAGCGACAACCAATAACGGACGGTGGTGGTATTACTGTACATGCATCGCGAGATAGTTGATTGTCTAGCATTACTCTGCATCTTATCTGCCCTGCCCTCCACTTTCTCCAAATTATCATATCTACGTTTACTCTTACCAAAATGTTGAATAAAGCCAATGCCACTGCACACGTTGATGTCTGCATTCCTCTTGTCAATACCTTTTGCCTTGTAACGCTGTACTTAATTAATTGCTATTTGATTATGTATCATGAGTCTGCACCTGAGCTTCATTATCCTCTATTTCTTCCAATATTATTTGATCTATATTTACTCTTTGCAAAATGTAGAATAATGGCAACACTTATAAAGAATTTTCTTTGGGGAATTTATTGAATTATCTTTCCATCAACATGGAGAAGGGCTTTGTCCAGCCCGTGTTAACATGTAATGTAAGTTCATCCTTCTCAAGCCTTCAAACTTTGTTCTAGTATAGATTTGGATAGGCATCATTTCCTCCACTGCTATTTACATCTGATTGGATGTTTGCAACAACCACCAGTTTTAAATTGTAGTTGTAAAAACATGTTCCTTATGCAGAACAGATCCATTTATTTGCTTATATAATTGTGAAACCTGTTACGTGTCTCCTTGTTTCTCTTTCAGAGTCGTATCTCTTATGCCAGGCAGAACTTTAGGAAAGATAGTGAGCCAAACCATCTTGAGGATAGCAAGATGACCCCAAGGTCCTGTCTTGATGAAGACAGTGAATTGAAGCTACTCACCAGCAGGTGTGAGACAACCTCTGTGCAGTCGCTGCTTCAATCAGTTCGACTTCTTCAGTCTCAACTTAAAGCGGAAAGGCTTGCTTCAGCTCAGCTCCGACTTGAAGTCAAAGATGTAATGAAGATGTCAGGGGACTGCCTTGCGCACTATGGTGCCATACAGCTAGGGATGAAGCATCTATCGTTGACACAACTGAGGTCTCATCAGCTTGTTCGGCTGCTTGCGGGGCCCGAGCTTGCCAGGTCTAGTGCCTTTTGAAGTGCTCTCAGTTTTGTATATTCTTTTGTCGGTGCGTTTATATGCACTGGTGGCGACCTTTGATGCCCAGTGTATGTAATCCGCGGTCATGTTGCGCTTTATTATCACCGGTAGCGAACTTTGATTCCCAGTGGATGTAATATGCCGTAATTTCTTTATTGTATAGTGTAGGTTTATTCTTTGGTCGGTATGCTGTAATTTAGGCCGGAAGGTTCAGTGGATCTCAGTGTTGTCGGTCTTCAGGCCGGCCCGTTACTCATATGGGCCAAAACGTGGGCCTATAATCATCTTGGGCCACTAGCAGGTCTAAACCTATAGTAGTTTCCCGCCTTTAACAGGCCATGGGCTACATATTTACTGTAGTGACACTGGGCTTCCTACGAGCCATACAAACAATGGGCCTTCTACGGGCCGTAGAAACAATGGGCCTTCTACGGGCCGTATCATCAATGGGCCTTAGATGGGCCGTATGATCGATTGGCCAAACATGGGCCAAAAACAGACCGCATTATGGCCGTAAACGGGCTAGAGTTGGAGTCGTCCGTTCATGGGCCGACCATAACGGGCCCTCGTTAATAGGCCGTATTTGATGACGCTATGAAAACGGCCCAACATATTAACGGTCCACAAATAGGCCGACTATAACCACGGGCTGAATTTGGCCCACAAGCAGAAAATGGCAGTAACGGGTCGTAAGTAACCAAATGCTGGAAATGAGCCCAAGAATAAATGGGCCCTGAGAAGGCCGAAAGATAACATGGGCTGCAAATGGCCCAATGGATTAATGGGCCGTTAATGGGTATAAAGTGACACACTGTTCATTACAGGCCAGTTTCACCATGGGCCGTTAATGGGCCAAGAGTTACAAAGGGCCTCATATGGGCCGAAAGACGTCATGGGCCATACATGGGCCGGAACTTAAAATGGGTTGGAATCATATTGGACGGCCTAGATGACGCTACTGGGCCTAATTCGGATAGGTCATAATGGGCCCTGGGTTAGCGGGCTGTAAATGGGCTATATGCGAACAGGCCGTTAACAGGCTTTCCGTGGGCCGGCCCGCCACCTTTTGACCAAGTCAAACGGGCCAGCCTTTTCACAGGAATGGGCCTCTGTTCGGCCGTGCCACGTGTCGACGTATCATAGGTGCCTTCGGTCCAGTGAGTGGATGGCATCTGTCCCAGCGGTGAGCCGACACGTGTTTCCTCCAGCCAATGATGATTTTACACGTGGAAAATCCCCATTGGTCGGGGCTGTTAGCGGGTTATCGGATCCAAAACCGGACCCGATAGCTTAACGGCGTTCTGTTATGGTGGATGCCACGTGTCGGTCACCCTTGACGAAAGCACTTCTGTGACGCACGATTTATCATCATGGAAGTGGACACTTCCGTGATGATAATTTTGGTAATGTCATGGAACACTTCTACGACAGCACAGGTATGACTATCTTGATTCTGTCATAAAATTGTCATGGATGTACATGCATGACAAAAAACGCGACCTACTGTGACAAACACGTATCATCACGGAAGTGTATTTTTTTGTAGTGAGGGGACAACCCACCAGGGCGCGCCAGGAGGCCTAGGCGCGCCCTGGTGGGTTGTGCCCACCTCGGGTGCCCCCTGGACCGCCTCTTTGCTCTATAAATACCCCAAAAATACTAGAACCCTAGGGGAGTCGACGAAATATTCATCCAGCCGTCGTAGAGTCCAGAACCACCAGATCTAATCTAGACACCATCTCGGATGGGGTTCACCACCTCCATTGCTGCCTCTCCGATGATGCGTGAGTAGTTCTTTGTAGACCTTCGGGTCCGTAGTGCTGGATGGCTTTCTCTCTCTCGCTAAATTCTCAATACAATGGTCTCTTGGAGATCCATATGATGTAACTCTTTTGCGTGTGTTTGTTGGGATCTGATGAACTTTGAGTTTATGATCAGTCATATCTTTTTATATCCATGAAAGTTATTTGAGTTTATTTGATCTCTTATATCCTCGTATTTCTTCTCCGATATTTGGGCTTTGTTTGGCCAACTTGATCTATTTATCTTGCAATGGGAAGAGGTGCCCGGTAGTGGGTTCGATCTTATGGTGCTCGATCCCAGTGACAGAAAGGGAAACGACACGTATGTACCGTTGCTACTAAGGATAAAAAGACGAGATCTATATCTAACGCCATAGATAAACAGATCTTGTCTATATCATGTCATCGTTCTTATTGCATTACTTCGTTTTTTCATGAACTTAATACACTAGATGCATGCTGGATAGCGGTCGATGTGTGGAGTAATAGCAGTACATGCAGGCAGGAGTCAGCCTACTAATCTTTGACGTGATGCCTATGTAATGATCATTGCCTGGATATCGTCATAATTATTTGAGGTTCTATCAATTGCCCAACAGTAATTTGTTTACCCACTGTTTGCTATCTTTCTCGAGAAAAGCCACTAGTGAAACCTACGGCCTCCGGGTCTTCTTCCTCATATATTTGCTTGCGATCTACTTTTCCTTTGCATTTTTATTCAGATCTATTAAACCAAAATATGAAAATACTTTGCTGCACTTTATTTATTTGCGATCTATTATTTCAATCTACTACGATTTTCTAGCATCGTTACCCGAAAGGGATTGACAACCCTTTAACACATCGGGTTGCGAGGTGTTGTTATTTGTGTGCAGGTGTTGTTTACATTGTGTTGCATGGTTCTCCTACTGGTTCGATAACCTTGGTTTCTTCCCTGACGGAAATACCTACCGTCGTTGTGCTGCATCATCCCTTCCTCTTTGGGGAAATATCGACGTAGCTCAGAGAGCAATGAAAAGGAATTTCTGGCGCCGTTGCCGGGGAGGATCTTCATCATAACCAGGTTCCTAATCACAAATCTCATCTAATCGCAATTTACATTATTTGCCATTTTCCTCTCGTTTTCCTCTTTCCCACTTCACAAAAGTTTGCCGTTTTATTCGCCTCTCTTTTTCTGGTCGCCGTTTCCTTGCCAGATTTGTTTATGCGTGCATTCTTATTTGCCGTTATGGATAGTTCTTCCTCTATTGCTTGCACTCCCGAGGACGAAGTCCTCAACTTTAAACAAAGGCGAGGAGAAAATTTAAAAGATGCTTGGTATAGAATTTGCAATGCTCATAATAGATCTATCCGTAAGCAATCTACCGTTGTGTTTCTGCGTTGTTTTTATGCTGGCATCACCACTTGGTATAGATTCGTCCTTGATACGATTACCGGTGGCAATTTCTTAATGAGTCCTCCTTTTGATGCTCTTAATGCTATGGGAAATTTAGTGGGCTCACCACCTCTTATGGTTAATGAAACAATTTTGACTCTTGAGCATGATAAGGAAAGATTAGATGTTATCGAAAAGAAAATGCTCACCGAGGATCATATGGAAATTATACATAAAAAGATGCATAATTTTGCCACTACTCTTGGGTCAAAAGCGGGTGATATTTTTAAGTTGTTAAAAGAGAGGGGTACCTTAATCCATGAAAGAGTAGAAGAAAGTCCGTCTCGGATCGATAAATTGGAAGAAATTTTTAGTAATTTAAGCACGGCTTTTACTACCACCAAATTTATTGTGACGCCCCCGATTTGACCGTACACTAATCATGCACGCAAATATGTACAATCAAGATCAGGGACTCACGGGAAGATATCACAACACAACTCTACAACATAAATAAGTCATACAAGCATCATAATACAAGCCAGGGGCCTCGAGGGCTCGAATACAATTGCTCAATCATAGACGAGTCAGCGGAAGCAACAATATCTGAGTACAGACATAAGTTAAACAAGTTTTCTTTAAGAAGGCTAGCACAAAAGTAGCAACGATCGAAAAGGCAAGGCCTCCTGCCTGGGACCTCCTAACTACTCCTCGATGCCGAACTCCATGTAGAATCATCCTCGGGATCTCTAGCTCCTGGACTCCAGCATCTGGTTGCGACGATCAGGTATAGAAAGGGGAAAAGAGGGAGAAAAGCAACCGTGAGTACTCATCCAGAGTACTCGCAAGCAAGGAGCTACACTACATATGCATGGGTATATGTGTAAAGGGTCATATCGGTGGACTGAACTGCAGAATGCCAGAATAAGAGGGGGATAGCTAATCCTGTCGAAGACTACGCTTCTGGCAGCCTACATCTTGCAGCATGTAGAAGAGAGTACATTGAAGTCCTCCAAGTAGCATCGTATAGCATAATCCTACCCGGCGATCCCCTCCTCGTCGCCCTGTTAGAGAGCGATCTCCGGGTTGTATCTGGCACTTGGAAGGGTGTGTTTTATTAAGTATCCGGTTCTAGTTGTCATAAGGTCAAGGTACAACTCCGGGTCGTCCTTTTACCGAGGGACACGGCTATTCGAATACATAAACTTCCCCTGCAGGGGTGCACCACATAACCCAACACGCTCGATCCCATTTGGCCGGACACACTTTTCTGGGTCATGCCCGGCCGCGGAAGATCAACACGTCGCAGCCCCACCTAGGCTCAATAGAGAGGTCAACATGCCGGTCTAAATCCTATGCGCGCAGGGGTCTGGTCCCATCGCCCATTGCACACCTGCACGTTGCGTACGCGGCCGGAAGCAGACCTAGCCTAGCAGGCGTTCCAGTCCAATCCGGCGCGCGCCGCTCCGTCGCTGACGTCAAGAAGAGCTTCGGCTGATACCACGACGCCGGGATACCCATAACTACTCCCGCGTAGATGGTTAGTGCGTATATACCAAATGGCCAGACTCAGATCAAATACCCAAAACTCGTTAAGCGTGTTATTTGAAGTAACCGCGAACGCCGACCAGGGCCAGGCCCACCTCTCTCCTGGGTGGTCTGAACCTGCCCTGTCGCTCCGCCACAAAGTAACAGTCGGGGGCCGTCAGGAACCCAGGCCCACCTCTACCGGGGTGGAGCCACCTGTCCTTTCAGCCCCCTCATCAGAATCACTTGCGGGTACTCCTCGAGCCGACCCGACTTTAGTCACCACATGTGTCATGTATATAATGTATATAGTATATACCCGTGATCACCTCCCGAAGTGATCACGGCCCAGTAGTATAGCATGGCAGACGGACAAGAGTGTAGGGCCACTGATGGAACACTAGCATCCTATACTAAGCAGTAGGATAGCAGATAAGGGTAACAACTGTAGCAACAATGACAGGCTATGCATCAGGATAGGATTAACAGAAAGCAGTAACATGCTACACTACTCTAATGCAAGCAGTATAGAGAAGAATAGGAGATATCTGGTGATCAAGGGGGGGGGCTTGCCTGGTTGCTCAGACAAGAAGAAGGGGTCGTCGTCGACGTAGTTGATCACAGTGGCATCAGCGGCAGTCTCGGGGTCTACCGGAGAGAAGAGGGGGGAAGAACAATAAATATAATGCAAACATATGCATACCGATGCATGACAAGACAAGTAACGGTGCCAGGTGTGCCCTAACACGGTAGGAGGTGATACCGGCGAAGGGGGAAAACATCCGGGAAAGTATCCCCGGTGTTTCGCGTTTTTGGACAAATGAACCGGAGGGGGAAAGTTGCGTGTTTGCTATGCTAGGGATGTGTGGCGGACAAACGCGCTGTGTATCCGGATTCGTCTCATCGTTCTGAGCAACTTTCATGTACAAAGTTTTTCCATCCGAGCTACGGTTTATTTTATATTAATTTTAAAAGGATTTTATCATTTTCTAGAATTAACAGAATTAATTTAATCCTAAAATGCATTTATGACGTCAGCATGACGTCAGCGGTCAACTCTGGCCGTTGACCTGGTCAACCTGACAAGTGGGTCCCACTGTCTTGGACTGTTAACTAACCTAACTAAACTAAGTGATTAGGTTAATCTAATCAGGGTTAATTAAGTTAAATAATCCTTTAATTAATTACTTCATTGATATTTTAATTAATTTTAATTATTATTTATTAATTTATTTTCTCAATTCTTTTCTTTATTTTTTTAATTTCGTTCGAGGGTGGCCACGGGGGAGGCCACGGGCACGGCGAGCGCGTGCGCGCAGGGCTGGTGCGACGGCGAGAGGCGGCGCCGCGGTTCAACGACGAGCTGCGGCGCGGCGCAGAACAGCAGCAGTCTGCGGGAACGGGGCGAGGTAGGGAGGCGTGCGCGCGTGATGCGCGGTGGTGGCAGGGGCTATGTCGGGGCGCACGGGCGCGCGCGTGGTCGAGCGGGCTCGGCCGGGGCCGCGGTGGCCGCGAGCGGGAGCCCGAGTGGCGGCGGCTGTGCTAGCAGCAGAGGCGGCGAGCAAGGCGGGGAGGGAAAGAGAGGCCGGGGGTTGGCCTCACTGTGGTGTGTAGGGAACGGGGCAGTGGTGCTCGAGGTGGGGGACGGGGACGCGGTTGACGACGAAGAGGAAGGCGAGGCGGCGATCCGGGCGAGCGCCTTGAGGAGGAGACGAGGTCGCGTCCGGCGAGGAGGAGACAAGGACGACGGGGCGGCGTCGCGGCGTCGGGGAGGCACGAGATCCCGCCAGGTCTTGGGCGAGGACAGTGGCGCAAGGACGGAGGTCGGGAGGTGCGGTGCTTGGCGGCTGGTGGCGGCCTTCGGGCACGGGCGCGTCGAGAGGAGGGGGATCGAACAGATGCGCCCCTCCCATGTGCGCCTGTGTGTGTGTGTCGTGGGTGGCGGTGCGAGGAGGGAACGAGGGGGAGTGGGGGTCGTGTGGGAGATGGTGGGGAGGGACCACTAGGGTTCGGTCGTCCCAGGGGGTGCTGTAGGCGCCAGCTGGGCCGGCCTGGTTGGCTCCGAGGCCATCTGGGCCGTGGCCCAGCGGGGGGGGGGGGGGTTGTTCTCTCCTTTTTTCTGTTTTCTTTTCTTTATATATTTTCTTTTCTATTTTATTCTTTTAATTCTTGTTTTATAAAATATAAATACAACTCCTAAATTAATGTTATAATTTATTCTACTGCCCCAAAAAGTTTGACACCTAATTAAAATAGTTTGCATTATTATTATTTTTAAAAGGCATTTAATTAATTGTCATAGCTGCTGTTTTAATTACTTTAGAGCCTTTAAACATTTTATAAAAGTGTGGTTTCTCTACAATAATTACCTATGCATTATTTGGCAACACCCCAACATTTTAGTTTTAATATTTGAAAATCTTTACCATTTGACTTTATTTTAAGTTTGAATTTCGAATCGATTTTGAACTAACACGAGATTAACAATAGTAACCATGGTGACGTGGCATCATTAACGTGGGATTACTATAGCATAATTATCCGGGCGTCACAATTCTCCTCTACTACAAGAAATCTCGTCCCGAGATTTAAGATGGGAGTAAGGGGGAAGGGATTTTGTTACGAAATTCTAACGGGTCTTCTCGGTGTTGGTTGCTCTTCTCGAAGAGGTCGATACATTACATTGATGTCTTCATTTTCCTGCTTCAGGTCATCATGATGAAGCTGGCATCCTTTCTTCGGGAACTCCATCGTACTTACGAAGGACAAGGGGTAACTTCGGAATAACAGACCTCTGAACGGTTGACTATCTGGTTGATAACATCGGGGAAGGTGGCGGAAAATAACTCTCGAATGGAAATTTAGGACAATATCGAGAGCAAAGTAAGGAGGTATCATGGGGAAGTTTTGAGCGGGCAGGCAATCGTTCGATGCCTGAAGGGTTCAGAGCAACGGGAATAAGTATTGTGTCTGATACCAAAATTGATGATCTCACGAAAGGTGGCACGTGAATTACATACGAAGCCAAACGTGAGAAATAACCTTGGGAACAGGGGGTGTACAAGAGAGTCAGGTTTCGATCTTGTGGAACTGTGGGTTATGGGCCCACCATGTGGGTTTTTTTAGGAGTAGTGACATCTTGCATGGTCATGATAGCAAGGCATGTCAGAGAGTACCCTGTCAGTTATGTCGGCAACACGTTGGTACCAAGGGCGAGGGACGAAGAGAACCATTTTCCTGCTCATTGAAACGAGGCGGATCAATAGGCAAGTTCTCATCAATCGGTGGCTACCGAAATGTCCTCAACAAAAGTAACAGGGTCTACTGAGAGAGTGGTACAACGAGGTGCTCAACTAAGTAGGGAATTATCTCTGCTCAGCTAAGTCAGATTACAAGAAAGGTTAAACAAAACAATGGAAAGGAAAATATGATTATCAGAGTAAACAGAACAATGGAAAGGAAAATGTGTTTAAACACATATTTCAGGGGTATAACCTTCCCAAGGTCAAGCAGAGCATGATATCCACGACAGGATATAATGTAGAAAACCCTTTAGGTAAGGGGAGAGAAATTTCATGACATTACCCATACAACGGTGTCTGGATAATTGAGCAGGAAACAATTAGCTTTGGGCTTCAAATGTTCCTGTTGAAAATCGGAGTACCATAGACATGCTTCGAGATAGCATTGACATGGTCAACAGGCGAAGATCAGAATTTGGAAACAAAAGGATCCATCAGGAACAACTTATAGAATAAGTCTTACAATTTCCTCATGGAAGAATAGCTAACCTTGCTAAAAAGGAAAACTTATAACAATAGGTCCTCCGGCCAGGTGCGCTATGCATGACATAACCTTACCGGCTCATATAAAGACCAACATTATAACTCTTGGAAATATGTTCCAACCATCACATCTGACCGAGATTCAGATCTGATTGGTGTCACGATACCTCAGACTTAGGATGCCTGAGAAGAAAAGGAGCGGCACAATTTGATGGGATGACATTGTAAGATTCTCGGGAAACGAACTATGGAAGCAAGTTCTGAGACAAGGGTTCGTCATTAAATCAAGGAGAGGTGAGGAGGTGACTGATTGACTCAGCGACAATTCATCGAGATTAACAAAAGATGGATTTCCACAACTATGTGAACAAGGAGATAACATTTGTCAGATCAAATGGTATAATGATGTATGCTCGAGGAAAACATACACAATTAAACATTGGTTGAAAGGGGCACCCGAAATATGGGCTGGGTTGCATGACCAACGTCGGAATGGAAATTTAGCAACCAGCACACTACATTGGAATTATTGCCCATTAACTCTAAAGTAACAAGGTTGCTAGAGATATTAAATTCTCATAACAGAATTCACTCAACACGGGGACCAAGAGAAGAATGATGATGGTGAGAAGCATCATTATATCAAGAATTTCTTAAGAGGTGGTGAAACTCTCACGACATTCTTGACATAAAAGATGGTAATACTCCAGTGTAAAGAAGAACAATTGCTGGATTGCAAGGAACTCAAGGTATAACACAAAACAAGAACAAGTTTGTGTTGGAGGAAAGGTAGTAGAGTGGTCGATGATAATACTAATCATCGAGGGCAAGGCTGGTATTTCTCACCATGAATTCAATTGATATCATGGAAGAGCTCAGAATGCTGATGATGATCATGACACATTTGCCGAGAGATTTCATGAAGATGTAATCGATCGGAGATAACATCAAGTCAAAGGAATTATGAAGCAAAAGGTTATTGGAACCATGCGTACGACACAAACTCAAAATCAAGCTTGTTGTTCAAGGCGAAATGATATGACGAGGAAAATCGACGTAAGCTTAGCTCATCGTCGAAAGTGGTGCTCCGGGAATAAGGACCAGGTAGCACAGTTAAAATTTTGCACGCTAATGATATAGCCGAGCAGGCTAGGAATGACTTGAAGGATTATTAAACTCGTAAGCAACAAAAATTACTTAGAGTTATTGAATCGGAGTGCGGAATTGATTCACTTATTGGTGTCCTTGAGGGGTTCTAACAACTCAGAACCCGTTGGAAAAATGGAATCGGCAAGAATATTAGTTGATGAAGAACTCATAAGAAGTTAAGTAGTTCCTTGGCATTCTTGAGATACCAGGGGGGTAATACTCGACGACAGACCAAAGTAGAGGTTGGACGGGGGTATTGCTCTGCAGCAGACAAGTGCCTAACTTGTACGAGAAATGGTGTTTAAAGGAGAACATGGTCGGAACCACGATTGCAAAAGGTCAGATACCAGATATAAGATGAACTTATACCAAGGGAATAATTAATTTAAGAAAAGCTTTAATGATAAGATCTACATCGTGTCCATGGGCATGACCGCAAAGTTCAAGGTCGACTCCCACTTCTTCGATGCATAACCTTTCATTCACTTCTCGCGTTTGATGAAGTTGCAGTGTTGAAAATTTTTATCTGGCAAAATACCAGAAGAGTATGACTCATGAAAACTTTCGAGTTCACACATATTATGAAAGGCATAGGTTCAACCCGTCGGGGCATCGTGGAAACATATACCACAAGCTTCAGGGGTAAATAACTCAAGATCGATAGTAGAGCATGGGTGTCAAAATGAGAGGATACAATTTACTAAAGGCATTATGTATCAGGGAAAGAACTCACAAGGTGATTAAATATGAGGGCACTGTCGGATAATAATCTAACAAAGGATTTGGTGGTCCACAAGGGATCAGATGTGAGCATCGATACTCAACTAGAGGAAGAAAGAATGCAAGGGGATCAGATTATAGAAACAACTGGCTAACTCAAAGCTCAAATGCAAAGGAATTATGATTTCCAAATCAAGGGATCCGAAGCAATGCTCTGATTAGGGATGGATAAGTTGAATAGCCTTAGGGATACAATCGACAGTAATTTGATTAGTCGAGAACCAGCTCCTGTTCAAATGACACCTGAGCCGGAAGGATGAATTCTAGGATTCGACTGAGGAATGCGAGCATCGCAACATATTGAATCAACAGACTCAAAATGGTAATGACAAGGAATGACAATAAGATTACGAGACTTATGGGATTAACCATAATGCAAGCAAGCAAGAATTTCAAGAGCAATAGGTTGCTCAGGATTTTTGGAAGTTCAAATAGTATTTCAAAGACTTTTGTGAATTACTTGAATCAACTGGGGACGAGCGGAAACTCGGTAAGTGCGAGAATTATCCGTAGGGGTATCCAGGTGACAAGGAACAGCAAGGCAGTAAGCTCAAAGGATTTTCGGAACAACAGAGAGAATTTCGGGGTATCTTGTAATAACAAGATCAACGGGGAAACATTGTATGAATGGCGAGTATACGTGGGTATCCATAGGAGTTTATCGATGGAAGGGAATTGCAAAAGCGATGAACACAAGTTCTTGGGTTAACAGCGGAGAGTGTCTTCAGGGTCTTCACGTGCAGCAGACGATCATCAGTAATAAGGGGCTCTCCGGGTGAAAGTGATTACGGGATCCTAATGTTAGATTTAGCAAAATTCATTTAACCCGAATAGGAGAGAGATCAGAGTCCCAGAGTAAAGGTCGAGGAGTAAAAGATCCTAGTACCACCCAATGGCGACGTGGGCCCGTAAGAGACACAGCCATGTTAGTAAAAGTTTTTGCAATGTCTAGACTCGACTTCAGCCAAGGAGTTGGAAAGGGGGATTCCTACAGGCAGTCGGCTCTGATACCAACTTGTGACGCCCCCGACTTGACCGTACACTAATCATGCATGCAAATATGTACGATCAAGATCAGGGACTCATGGGAAGATATCACAACACAACTCTACAACATAAATAAGTCATACAAGCATCATAATACAAGCCAGGGGCCTCGAGGGCTCGAATACAATTGCTCGGTCATAGACGAGTCAGCGGAAGCAACAATATCTGAGTACAGACATAAGTTAAACAAGTTTGCTTTAAGAAGGCTAGCACAAAAGTAGCAACGATCGAAAAGGCAAGGCCTCCTGTCTGGGACCTCCTAACTACTCCTCGAAGCCGAACTCCATGTAGAATCATCCTCGGGATCTCTAGCTCCTGGACTCCAGCATCTGGTTGCGACGATCAGGTATAGAAAGGGGAAAAGAGGGTGAAAAGCAACCGTGAGTACTCATCCAAAGTACTCGCAAGCAAGGAGCTACACTACATATGCATGGGTATATGTGTAAAGGGTCATATCGGTGGACTGAACTACAGAATGCCAGAATAAGAGGGGGATAGCTAATCCTGTCGAAGACTACACTTCTGGCAACCTCCATCTTGCAGCATGTAGAAGAGAGTAGATTGAAGTCCTCCAAGTAGCATCATATAGCATAATCCTACCCGGTGATCCCCTCCTCGTCGCCCTGTTAGAGAGCGATCTCCGGGTTGTATCTGGCACTTGGAAGGGTGTGTTTTATTAAGTATCCGGTTCTAGTTGTCATAAGGTCAAGGTACAACTCCGGGTCGTCCTTTTACCGAGGGACACGGCTATTCGAATAGATAAACTTCCCTGCAGGGGTGCAACACATAACCCAACACGCTCGATCCCATTTGGCCGGACACACTTTTCTGGGTCATGCCCGGCCGCGGAAGATCAACACGTCGCAGCCCCACCTAGGCTCAATAGAGAGGTCAACACGCCGGTCTAAATCCTATGCGCGCAGGGGTCTGGGCCCATCGCCCATTGCACACCTGCACGTTGCGTACGCGGCCGGAAGCAGACCTAGCCTAGCAGGCGTTCCAGTCCAATCCGGCGCGTGCCGCTCCGTCGCTGACGTCAAGAAGAGCTTCGGCTGATACCACGACGCCGGGGTACCCATAACTACTCCCGCGTAGATGGTTAGTGCGTATAGACCAAATGGCCAGACTCAGATCAAATACCCAAAACTCGTTAAGCGTGTTATTTGAAGTAACCGCGAACGCCGACCAGGGCCAGGCCCACCTCTCTCCTGGGTGGTCTCAACCTGCCCTGTCACTCCGCCACAAAGTAACAGTCGGGGGCCGTCAGGAACCCAGGCCCACCTATACCGGGATGGAGCCACCTGTCCTTTCAGCCCCCTCATCAGAATCACTTGCGGGTACTCCTCGAGCCGACCCGACTTTAGTCACCACATGTGTCATGTATATAATGTATATAGTATATACCCGTGATCACCTCCCGAAGTGATCACGGCCCAGTAGTATAGCATGGCAGACGGACAAGAGTGTAGGGCCACTGATGGAACACTAGCATCCTATACTAAGCAGTAGGATAGCAGATAAGGGTAACAACTGTAGCAACAATGACAGGCTATGCATCGGGATAGGATTAACAGAAAGCAGTAACATGCTACACTACTCTAATGCAAGCAGTATAGAGAAGAATAGGAGATATCTGGTGATCAAGGGGGGGGGCTTGCCTGGTTGCTCAGACAAGAAGAAGGGGTCGTCGTCGACGTAGTTGATCACAGCGGCATCAGCGGCAGTCTCGGGGTCTACCGGAGAGAAGAGGGGGGAAGAACAATAAATATAATGCAAACATATGCATACCGATGCATGACAAGACAAGTAACGGTGCCAGGTGTGCCATAACACGGTAGGAGGTGATACCGGCGAAGGGGGAAAACATCCGGGAAAGTATCCCCGGTGTTTCGCGTTTTCGGACAAATGAACCGGAGGGGGAAAGTTGCGTGTTTGCTATGCTAGGGATGTGTGGCGGACAAACGGGCTGCGTATCCGGATTCGTCTCATCGTTCTGAGCAACTTTCATGTACAAAGTTTTTCCATCCGAGCTACGGTTTATTTTATATTAATTTTAAAAGGATTTTATCATTTTCTAGAATTAACAGAATTAATTTAATCCTAAAATGCATTTATGACGTCAGCATGACGTCAGCGGTCAACTCTGGTCGTTGACCTGGTCAACCTGACAAGTGGGTCCCACTGTCTTGGACTGTTAACTAACCTAACTAAACTAAGTGATTAGGTTAATCTAATCAGGGTTAATTAAGTTAAATAATCCTTTAATTAATTAATTAATTGATATTTTAATTAATTTTAATTATTAATTTATTTTCTCAATTCTTTTCTTTCTTTTTTAATTTCGTTCTGGGCGCAGGGCCCACCTGTCTGTGGCCCATAGGCCAACTGGGTCGGGCGTTAGCGGGCGTCTGAAGCGGGCGATGGGCACCCGCCCAGGTCGACGCGGGGGGGGGGGGGGGGGGAAGGCGCGGGGCGCCGGCGGCCACAGCGGCGAGCGGCCGCAGCGGCGCAGGGGGCGGGGCTGCGTGCCGGTGCGGCGCAGCAGCAGGGCCGCCGCGGGATGGATACGGGGCGGCGGTCCGGGGAGCCAATGAGCGGCCAGTGGGGGCGCGTGAGGCGGACGAGGCCGTGGGCATGTGTGTGCGCGAGCGGAGCAGTGCATCGGCAGGGGAAGCAGAGCGCAGGGGGAGGCCACGGGCATGGCGAGCGCGTGCGCGCAGGGGCTGGTGCGACGGCGAGAGGCGGCGCCGCGGTTCAACGACGAGCTGCGGCGCGGCGCAGAACAGCAGCAATCTGCGGGAACGGGGCGAGGTAGGGAGGCGTGCGCGCGCGATGCGCTGCGGTGGCAGGGGCTATGTCGGGGGCGCACGGGCGCGGGCGTGGTCGAGCGGGCTCGGCCGGGGCCGCGGTGGCCGCGAGCGGGAGCCCGAGCGGTGGCCGCTGCGCTAGCAGCAGAGGCGGCGAGCAAGGCGGGGAGGAAAAGAGAGGCCGGGGGTTGGCCTCACCGTGGTGTGTAGGGAACGGGGCAGTGGTGCTCGAGGTGGGGGACGGGGACGCGGTTGACGACGAAGAGGAAGGCGAGGCGGCGATCCGGGCGAGCGCGTTGAGGAGGAGACGAGGTCGCGTCCGGCGAGGAGGAGACAAGGACGACGGGGCGGCGTCGCGGCGTCGGGGAGGCACGAGATCCCGCCAGGTCTTGGGCGAGGACAGTGGCGCAAGGACGGAGGTCGGGAGGTGCGGTGCTTGGCGCCGGCTGGTGGCGGCCTTCGGGCGCGGGCGCGTCGAGAGGAGGGGGATCGAACAGATGCACCCCTCCCATGTGCGCCTGTGTGTGTGTGTCGTGGGTGGCGGTGCGAGGTGGGAACGAGGGGGAGTGGGGGTCGTGTGGGAGATAGTGGGGAGGGACCACTAGGGTTCGGTCGTCCCAGGGGGTGCTGTAGGCGCGAGCTGGGCCGGCCTGGTTGGCTTCGAGGCCATCTGGGCCGTGGCCCAGCGGGGGGGGGGGGGTTGTTCTCTCCTTTTTTCTGTTTTCTTTTCTTTATATAATTTCTTTTCTATTTTATTCTTTTAATTCATGTTTTATAAAATATAAATACAACTCCTAAATTAATGTTATAATTTATTCTACTGCCCCAAAAAGTTTGACACCTAATTAAAATAGTTTGCATTATTATTATTTTTAAAAGGCATTTAATTAATTGTCATAGCTGCTGTTTTAATTACTTTAGAGCCTTTCAACATTTTATAAAAGTGTGGTTTCTCCACAATAATTACCTATGCATTATTTGGCAACACCCCAACATTTTAGTTTTAATATTTGAAAATCTTTACCGTTTGACTTTATTTTAAGTTTGAATTTCGAATCGATTTTGAACTAACACGAGATTAACAACAGTAACCATGGTGACGTGGCATCATTAACGTGGGATTACTGTAGCATAATTATCCGGGCGTCACATTTATTGACGAAACTCCCGTAAAGAGATGGAGATCTAAGAACAAGGGTGCAACTTCTAGTTATAGCAATAAAGGAGATCTTAAGATGATTAGTATCCACCCGGATTTTGTTGAAGTGATAAGAGATCCTTTTTGCAAGAATGAAATCTTTAAATTTACTCCTGGAAGTGTTTCTATCTTTATGCTAAATCTTTGAAGGATTCGAAGTGTTTGATCGAAGAGTTGGACAAAGATGACAAAACTTAGATCCTTGCTTTATTTCTAGCTAAGGGCGTATAACTATAGCGCTTGTTGGGAGGCAACCCAATGAATAAAATTTATTTTTGCTTTTTGCTTTATGTTATTGAGTGATCACACAATTATGCTACTATTATTATTGGGTTTTAAGTTTTAATTAGTGTTTGTGCCAAGTAGAACCAATAGGATCTTCTTGGGTGATAGTTGTTTGATCTTGCTGAAAAAGAAGATCAATATACAAATTATATAGGTTTTCCTAGTTTTTCAGAATTTTTGGAGTTCCAGAAGTATTCGAACAAATCAGATTTCTACAGACTGTTCTGTTTTGACATATTCTGTTTTCTTTGTGTTGTGTGCTTATTTTGATGGCTTTATGGTTTTCTTTGATGAGTTTTTGCCATAGAAAAGTTGGAATACAGTAGATATAATACAAAAACAAAAAATGAATAGGTTTAACACAGCACTTATAGTAGTGGTTTATTTTTCTTACACTAACGGATCTCACGAAGGTTTTGTTTGTTTTGTGTGATTGAAGTTTTCAATTTTTAGGTTATCTTACGATGGATGAAGGAAGGATGTAAGAGCCTAAGCTTGGGGATGCCCCGGAATCCTAAGCTATTATCCAAGAATGAGAAACCAACTAAGCTTGGGGATGCCCCCGAGTGGCATCCCCGCTTTCTTCCAACAACTATCGGTATTTTACTCGAGGCTATATTTTTATTAGTCACATGATATGTGTTTTGCTTGGAGCGTCTTGTATGATATGTGTATTTGCTTGTTTTATTTTGTGTTTTAAGTCATCAATCCTTGCTGGACACACCTATTTGAGAGAGCCAAAATTATATCATGATTTGTTAGAATTGCTCTCTATGCTTCACTTAAATCTTTTATGAGCTAGAACTTGCTCTAGTGCTTCACTTATATCTTTTTGAGCACGGTGTGCTTAGTATTTTTGAATAAATGCTCTCTTGCTTCACTTAGATTTATTTGAGAGTTAGTAAAATTTTGAAGAAATTCTCTCTTGCTCCAGTTAAATTATTTTGAGAGAAAGAAAACTTGCTATGCTCATGATCTTCACTTATATTTGTTTGAGCTTATGAAAAGCAACACATGAAAATTAGTCCCAAAGTGATAGATATCCAAGAAGGAAAAAGAAAAAAAATGTCATGAAGATCATTGGAAAAAATAAACTTGATTCTTAGTAATAGTTTTTGAGATATGATGATGTGATATGTGAGTTATGTTGACGAGTAATTGTGCTCTAGTAAGAATATTGGTGTTAAGGTTGTGATTCCCTATGCATGCACGAAAGTCAATAATCATGCAATGAAAATTATATCCTACTTGTGGTGCATTATTCGGTGTTAATTATGCTTAATGCTTGCTTATGAGACTATTCGTTTCTTGGTTGGTCACTTCCCAATCTTTTGCTAGCCTTCATTTTGCACTAAGTATGACCTCTACTTGTGCATCCAAAATCCTTTAACCCAGTTTTGCCACATGAGTTCACTATATCTACCTATGTGCGGTATTCTTTTGCCGTTCTAATCAAATTTGCATGTGCCATCTCTAATTTTCAAAATAAACTTCTCTTTTGTGTGTTTGTTTCACTCGCGGAACGGTAACGGGTGGCTAATATTTTCCATGATAGATGTGTTATTCTCAAGATGAGTGTTTGTTCACTTGTCATTGCACGAGAGTAAGGCAAAGGTTTTAGGGATGCCCAGTCCCGAAATGCAAAAATGAATTTACTTTATGTTGTCGAATAATAAATTCCTTGGAAAGTGTTGGTATGAAGGGCACCTGTGGATACGGTTAGCCATGGAAAGTGAAAGTATGGTGGAAAAAGGAATAAACTTTATTTTATGTTTGGGGACCGCCTATGGCATATCTAGCATGGAAAGTGTTGGGAACTCTAAGTCATTTTCGTTGGTGGGATGGATACACCTCTCAAAATGTTTTTATCTCTAATCTTTTGCTTTGAGCTCTGGAACCTCTACAAATCCCTACTTCCCTCTGCGAAGGGCCTTTCTTTTACTTTATGCAATTTTTATTTTGAAATTTGAGTCTCCATCTTCTCTCATAAAAAGCACCAACTAGGAGGCAATATGATCGTGCTCAAGTATTGGGTGTAGTTAATATTTGAGTGTGAAACTGTTTCACGAATGGATCAATGTTTGAGCATGATGGGCTAGGGATAACTTATTTTAGCATTGATATTTTGAAAGACATGATTGCTTGTTGATATGCTTGAGTATCTAAATTATTATGTCAAAACCAGACTATTGCCTTGAATCACATAAAAGTCAAAATGTCCATGCTATAAAGAAAAGAATATGATATGACATGGCGAACAACACTCCACATCAAAAATTCTATTTTTATCACTTACCTACTCGAGGACGAGCAGGATTTTAGCTTGGGGATGCTGATATGTCTCCAACGTATCTATAAATTTTTATTGTTCCATGTTGTTTTATTATCAATCTTGGATGTTTTATAATCATTATTTAGTCATTTTATATCATTTTTGGTACTAACCTATTGACATAGTGCCAAGTGCCAGTTGTTGTTTTTTCCATTTTTTTACATCGCCGAAAATCAATACCAGACGGAGTCCAAACGCAACGAAACTTCACGATGATTTTTTATGGACCAAAAGGAAGAAGTTGGGCCCTGGTTGCACCTGGGGGAGTCCCGAGGAGGGGACAACCCACCAGGGCGCGCCAGGAGGCCCAGGCGCGCCCTGGTGGGTTGTGCCCACCTCGGGTGCCCCTGGACCGCCTCTTTGCTCTATAAATACCCCAAAAATATCAGAACCCTAGGGGAGTCGACGAAATATTCATCCAACCGCCACAGAGTCCAGAACCACCAGATCCAATCTAGACACCATCTCGGAAGGGGTTCACCACCTCCATTGGTGCCTCTCCGATGATGCGTGAGTAGTTCTTTGTAGACCTTCGGGTCCGTAGTTAGTAGCTAGATGGCTTTCTCTCTCTTGCTGAATTCTCAATACAATGGTCTCTTGGAGATTCATATGATGTAACTCTTTTGCGGTGTGTTTGTTGGGATCTGATGAACTTTGAGTTTATGATCAGTCATATCTTTTTATATCCATGAAAGTTATTTGAGTTTCTTTGATCTCTTATAGCCTCGTATTTCTTCTCCGATATTTGGGTTTTATTTGGCCAACTTGATCTATTTATCTTGCAATGGGAAGAGGTGCCCGGTAGTGGGTTCAATCTTACGATGCTCGATCCTAGTGACAGAAAGGGAAACGACACGTATGTATCATTGCTACTAAGGATAAAAAGATGAGATCTATATCTAACGTCATAGATAAACGGATCTTGTCTACATCATGTCATCGTTCTTATTGCATTACTCCATTTTTCCATGAACTTAATACACTAGATGCATGTTGGATAGCGGTCGATGTGTGGAGTAATAGTAGTAGATGCAGGCAGGAGTTGGTCTACTAATCTTGGATGTGATGCCTATGTAATGATCATTGCCTGGATATCGTCATAATTATTTGAAGTTCTATCAATTATCCAACAGTAATTTGTTTACCCACCGTTTGCTATCTTTCTCGAGAGAAGCCACTAGTGAAACCTACGGCCCCCAGGTCTTCTTCCTCATATATTTGCTTGCGATCTACTTTTCCTTTGCATTTTTATTCAGATCTATTAAACCAAAAATACTTTGCTACACTTTATTTATTTGCGATCTATTATTTCAATCTACTACAATTTTCTAGCATCGTTACCCGAAAGGGATTGACAACCCCTTTAACACGTCGAGTCGCGAGGTGTTGTTATTTGTGTGTAGGTGTTGTTTACGTTGTGTTGCTTGGTTCTCCTACTGGTTTGATAACCTTGGTTTCTTCACTTAGGGAAATACCTACCGTCGTTGTGCTGCATCATCCCTTCCTCTTTGGGAAAATACCAACGTAGCTCAGAGAGCAATCAATCCACCATGGTGTGCCAGCACCGGTGGGGGTGGAAACGCAGGCAGACAAGGCGTTGGCGGTGAATAGGGGGTCAGTGATGACTACCTCCCTGCTCTTCCAGGCCAACAGGATGCCGCCACGGGTTCCAAGCGCGAGCAGGTACATGTAGTCATCGAATTCCGAGCCGAGGGCTTTGAGGACAGTCGACGAGCAGATCAAAGCCATCTTAGTTCCTTGCAAACAGACCAGGGACGCATTGGTGGTTACAAAAAGGGGTCTGACAGCAGTACGACGTGCACGTGCGTTGAGGCTGCACATGTTCCATATCAGGATCTTGGGGTTGTGCTCCATGGGGACGAGGTCGACGAAGGGCGCAGGGGCGCAGCTAGGCCTCGATCGGGCTGCCCGCAACCACCGTGGTGATCGGTGCGATGGCGGGATCAGCGGGGAGCTCGCCATCCACCAAAGGGGCAATGGCCGATAGGACCGATAGGGTGATGGGCACAGCGAAGAGGTCGTCATATGCCTTCATCTCTGCGGCTGTGATCCTCTGGTTCACCCCAACGACGCCGAGGGTGCGAATGATGTGGAATTGGGCGCACCTCTCGGCCGTGGGAGGGGCAGCGGCCTTGCAAGCAGCGGTCGACGCCGAGCGCCCGCGGCGTGGAGAGAAGTTTGGCGGGCATCGTCGTGGCCGCCCGCCGGGGGTCGGGAGGGCCGCGTCGATCTGCTTGGTAGCAGCAGCAAGGAAGTCGCCAAGGGTCCATGCCGTCGTGGCCGCCGCACGGGGGCGGGATCGACGCATCATGATGGGCGGCGACGCAAAGCATGTGGTCGGGCTTGGGGTAGCGGGGCACGCTGCATGGGCGTCGTCATCAATGTGCGCGCCATGCTGGGCCTCAAGACTCTCTTCGGCGGGCTGCGCCTCATGTTGGGCCTCATGCAGGTCCACGGGTGGCTGGACCGTGAGGGGGCCCGAGGTATTCTTGCTCATCATGCCACAAGCGGGATCTCCCAGAGGGGCCGGGTCCTGAGCAGCATGCATGGTGGGCACCAGCGTGGGCGGCTCTCCGTGGACTGGTCAGCATGTGACGAGGCGCGGGCAGGAGAGGGCGGAGACAGAGCACCGCTTTGCCCCGACAGCGGATCAGGCGCGGGGACCGAGGGCTGGGAATCCGGGACCTCGCTATCCAATGACAGGCGGTCCGTGGAGCCAACCGGATCCTCATGCGCGTTGGGATTGGCCACTTCTGGCACAGCCGCAGCACGGGTGAGGTCAACCACGCAACGCGATGAGGGAGGCCTAGTTGATGCTGCAGTGTCGGGGCGCGCAGCGGAGGAGCCAGGGCCAGTGGGCGTCGTGACGCGCGTGTCGGGGCGCGCGGGTGGGCCAGTCGGTGAGGAAGTCGTAGGGGGTGCAGCTCTGGCCCGACTGGCTACTTCTGTCTCCGTCCTGCACTTGCCTCCCCGCTTTCCCCTTTTGGAAAAGCGACGAGGGAGGCACGACCCGTTGGCAGGGGGCCAGGGGTCCATGGTACGGCCTTCGGAGCGCCTCGGCGTTGGCGCCGCGTCGACCACACGGCGACGGGGGGTGGCCCAGCCAGCATCGACAGTGATCCCATCGGCCGGGCGGTGGTGGGCGGCGGCGCGCCAGCCGGAGGAGTCAACGGCCATGCCATCGGCGCGACCACAGGGGTCTCCAGAGGTGCGTCGCCGCTTGCGTCCGCGGCGGCGGCCGCGGTTGCGGCTCGCGTCGTGCCCGCGGCCAGCATCCCCCTCGTTCCCACTAGGCGCGTCGTCGCTCGGGCCCTGGCCGCGGCGGGTAGGGAGCATGGCCGTTTGGCCGGCCGGAGCACTAGCGAGCGTGATGGTCACGGGGTAGGAGAGGGTGCGGATGGTGGGCGGGCCGTGGTCACGGGCGAGGACCGGCTCCACAATCTCCAGGGTGGCCGCACGGCGGATGGTGGCCGGGTCGAGGGTGCGCGCCGTCAGCCAGAAGGTGGCGAGATCGGCGCGGGAGCGCGTGCTCGGATGGAGTCGCTCGATCCAGCAGCTGCTGCCGAGGAGGTGCTCCGCCGTGGATAGCTGCCAAGCCTGCGCCGGGATGCCTCGGAGCTCCAACTGAACGCTGTGGTCAAGGGAGTCGACGATGGCATGGGCGAGCTTGTTCCAAGGACGGAGCGACATGGTGAAGCCGGGCCCATTGATGAAGTGGTCGCCAGCGAGATGGTCCATGAGCTCCCGTGTGGAGAGGATCACGAGGAAGTCCTCGGGATGGTGCGCGTGGATGGTGAAGTCGCCGGGTTGGAGGCGGAGGGAGGAGTACATCACCTCCTCAACATCTCCAGATGCGACCGCCGGCCTGGCCCCGGTGATGGACACGACCATCGCATGGTGCAGGACCATCTCGGCCTCCTCCATCTCCACAGAGCGTGACAAGATGACGCGCACCGGGTTGACAGGCGAGGCACGGGGTGCGGGCGGGGTCGTCGAGCCGCGGCGCGGCGCCTCCGGCGCCACCACGATGGCGAGGGAAGTGCGCAGAACGCCCTTGTGGTATTTCTTACAGTCGCGCGAGCCATGGCCGGGGTAGAGGCAGCAACGTCAGCAGATGTCGTTGGTGCAGTCACACACGGGGTGGCCCGGGTCGAGGCAGCGGAAGCAGAGGCCGGCGGTCGCCTCCGGGGACGGGCTGCGGCGGCGCTGCAACTGGGGGCTTGAGGCGGCAACGCGTCGAGCGCCACGGCGCCGGTTCCTGCGGCGCGGGAGCTGGAAGCCGGCCGCGTCTACCTCCGGGGTGGCGTTGACGCGGTGGACCTCGAAACATGGTCCCAGGCGGGAGGCGGCATGGGCGCACCGGGGGGGCGGCCGGTCCGCGCGTGGCCGACGGCGGGGTCGGCGGGCTTGCCGGGAGCGCGCGCGGGGGGGGGGGGGGGTCCGAGCGACGTCGCTATAGGACCGCGATGAGGATTCCCCGTCGGAGTCCATCCAACGGCGCGAGCCCGAGGAGCCAAGGTCGAGGTCGCCGGAGCTGCCACTCGGCGGAGCCATGGCGGTGGAGGAGGGGCGGGGAGGGAGGGCTACCTGGGGGCTCGTCGGCGGCGCGGTAGGTGGGAGGTGCGGCGCTAGGCTAGGAGCTGCCTTTTTCTTTGTGGTTTGCTAGCGGATGGCAAAGAGGGGGGATGGGCTAGTCTCCATGCGCTGGCCTCCACTGGACCCACCCCACCTCTTTGTCGCCTGCTAGCGAACGACAAATAACTGGCTGATGGCAAATAATATCTTTGCCATCAGCCAGTTCTTTGCCGTCTATTTTTTGTAAGCAGACGGCAAAGACCTTTGTCGTCTGCTAGTTGCCATCAGCCAGTTCTTTGCCGTCTATTTTTTGTAAGCAGACGGCAAAGAACTTACTGATGGCAAATTCCCTGATTCCAGTAGCGTGAGTAGTTTACCACAGACCTACGGGTCCATAGCTAGTAGCTAGATTACTTCTTCTCTCTCTTTGATCTTCAATACAATGTTCTCCTCGATGTTCTCAGAGATCTATTCGATGTAATCTTCTTTTGTGGTGTGTTTGTTGAGATATGATGAATTATGGATTTATGATAAGGTTATCTATGAATATTATTTCAGTCTTCTCTGAACTCTTTTATGCATGATTAAGATAGCTTTGTATTTCTCTCCGATCTATTGATTTGGTTTGGCCAACTAGATTGATCTTTCTTGCAATGGGAGAGGTGCTTTGTGATGGGTTCAATCTTGCGGTGTCCTCACCCAGTGATAGTAGGGGTAGCGAGGCACGTATTTGTATTGTTGCCATTAAGGATAAAAATATGAGGTTTTAACCATATTGATTGGATCTATCTCCCTACATCATGTCATCTTGCTTAAGGCGTTACTCCGTTCTTGTTAACTTAATACACTAGATGCATGTTGGATCCGGTCGATGTGTGGAGTAATAGTAGTAGATGCAGAATCATTTCGGCTTACTTGTCACGGATGTGATGCCTATATTCGTGATCATTGCCTTAGATATCGTCATACTTTTCTATCAATTGTTCAACAATAATCTGTTTACCCATCGTATGTTTCTTTCAAGAGAGAAGCCTCTAGTGAAACCTATGGCCCCAGGTCTATTTTTATCATATTAATTTTAGATCTATAAAACCCAAAACCCAAAAATACCTTGCTGCAATTTATTTATATTTACTTTATTTTACACTTTTACTTATCTTTTATATCAATCTCTACCATATCTCACCCTTACTAGTGAGCGTGAAGGGATTGACAACCCCTTTTTCGCGTTGTGTGCAAGAGTTTGTCAGTTTGTGCAGGTGGATCTATTGGAGACTTCTGTGTTCCTCCAACTAGATTGATACCTTGGTTTTTAACTGAGGGAAATACTTATCTCTATTTTGTTGCATCACCCTTTTCTCTTCAAGGGAAAAATCAACTCAAGCTCAAGAAGTAGCATTCTTCAAGTGCTCGGGACCAGATTGGTTATTGATTTTGCTTGCACAATTGGGCTTGCAGCAGAGGGATCAAATCTTGTTTCTTTTCTGGCTAGTATGGCATTTGAGAAACAGTTTATTTTTTGGGAAGGGGAAATAATCCGTTAATGCCTCTGCACATTTTGTGGACAATTATTGGGCCAATTTCACGTCCAGTCACGGCACCATTCAATTGGACGCTAGCAACAAAGGTAAGGAGAAGGTGAGCGGTGTTGTAGCTGATTATGCATCGTTAAAAGATCATGTGGTGTGGACTTCTCCCCCTAATGACCATATCAAGATCAATGTTGATGCCAGTTTTGTGGGGAGTACTAATGCAGTCAGTTTGAGGGGTGTAGCTCGTAATTCTTCTGGAGAAATTATTGTTTCTTCGTGGGATTTTATTGATCGGTATACCAGTGTGAATAAAACCGAGCTCCGCGCCTGCCTCGCAGGACTTTATATAGGTATCACCCTTCACCAATCTATTGTTTTAGAGACCGATTGTGCTTTCGTATATTCGTTTCTTGCAAATGAGAAGCTTGTCAGGTCCCCTCTAGCCGATCTGATGAATGAGGCTATGAGTATCTCCAGGATGATCCAAAATTTTAATATTTCAAAGATAAGTTGGATTGCCAATGAGGTGGCACATGAGATTGCTAAGTTTGGCTTTAGTATTAGGTCCGATTGGATCCTTTTTAATTCCATTTTGTCTTGCGTGGTGTATGCTGTGGCGTATGCTATAACGAATGATTGTAAGAACATTTCTTTGGATTAATTAATATATGAGGTGTTTTCTAAAGGGAGCTTGTGCAGTTGTATAGATAGCAAATTTAATTTCTCAGGATTAAGAAATGGACCTGTAAAGACTGGATGGGCGGTGGCAGAATCAACGAACGCTTCAAGGAAGATGCTGTAGGGAGAAGGGAAGCGACGATTGGGGCTGTAGCGATGACTCTCCGAGATCTCAAATTCGTCCCATCAATGGCGATGATTATCAGAGGGCGTAACCTGACGAACTTCGGAGCGGATACATGCGCAGGAGATGACGGGAACGGAGCAGGTCCACCGCTTTAAGAGGAGATTAATTGCGTCGGTTACCCGCGCATGAGAAGGTTGCAGTAAAGCCATTCGTTTCTGTTCTTGACATGAATCCATATGTTTCTATCGCACAAAGAAGATAGTGGGATCAATTGATTGATTGGAGAAGGTGGACAGGAAGAGGAGCTGCCATGGATAACATAGGAGGCTGTGGTGGGGAGCAGAGGAGTCGCCGCCATGGGGAAGAAAGGAAGAAAGTTCGATGGAGAGCAAGGGAGGAGCCGCGATGGGGAAGAAAGGGAGCAGTGAGGCGGGGTGGCCGCGACTGTAGGTGAATAAGGAAGGATTGGAAAGCAGTGCGTCCGGAACCTATGGGAAAAAAACAATGCCAGAAGCCGTGCGACCGGGAGAAAAGGATGATTATATGTGAAACTAAAAAATAGAAAAAATAATGATGTGGTGTAGTGACGTGGAACCTTAGTGTAAAGATAATTGGTGGTAGTGGATTGATGATGTGGATAGGTTGCATGTAAAAAAATAGATTAGTGAGGATAAACTATTTAGGTATTATAGATGATAAGATGACACACTATTGTACTATTGTACTACGAAAGGAAAGATATATAGACAGAGAAAAGGAGCTACGGAAACAAAACGTTCCGGGTCGGATTTTCCGTCCATTTTTCGTAAAACCAAGACCCGCAGCGACCGACCCAGTCCTTACCGGGCGCGATCGACTCGGACTGAAACTCCTCCACCTATATATACAAGAGACCCGGCCTGCCTCGCCGTATAAATTCATCTCTCTCCTCGCGACCACCCCGTCGAACCCTAACCCGCACCCTGATCCGCCGCCGCCGCCACCGCCTCCGCCTCCACCACCAGCCCACCGAAGCCTCCCACCGCTTCCTCCTCCTCATAAAGCCTGCCCCGTTCGAAAATCTTTGACTCCAGATCGGGATCCTGCGGCAGTTCTTGGATCGCCAGATCGATCGGATGGCTGCCGCGGCGGTGGACCCGATGGCGCTTGGGCTGGGAACGAGCGGAGGTGCGAGCGGGAGCGGAGTGGTAGGAGGCGGTGTTGGGAGAGCAGGAGGAGGGGGTGCGGTGATGGAAGGGGCGCAGCCGGTGGATCTCGCCAGGCACCCCTCCGGCATCGTCCCCGTCCTCCAGTGAGTCCGAATCCACACAAGATGCGACGATGTGTGTTTACGCCGTGAATGAAACCTAAACGTGGCACCTAATTTGGACGGGGTTCGTAGATCTCGATGGTGTTGGGTTGGGGAATCCCGCGTTTTATCTAAACTAGATAGAGGTCGGCCTTCTGCACGCTCTTGATCTAGGGTGTTGCAGTTTCCCATACCTAGCCGGTCTCATTTTCTTGCCCATTGATCTGAACATAATGCGGTGATTGCTGCACGGAGCCTCTTACCCGTTATTTAGATCTTCTCTCGGGAAGTTTCTTGGGGCAAATGATTGACATGCTATTTGTAGTTGGGGAATCGTATGTCCAATGGTAATCTTCCTGAAGTAAATACAAGAGGTCAGGTTTGGGAACATGATAGTAGTGAATGAAACATCTGTGTTTGTGCCATGGCGAGTTGCCAGCTTACATAAAAACAAACCTAACCGACTTTATTTGTTTTTTATTGCAATATCCTGTTATTGCTATGACTAAATGGAATAAAATGTTGAGTTTGATTATCTAGGTTACCTCCTGGTATTGGCATCGTAGTAACTAGGTTTCAGACATCGTTTAAATGCAGCCAAAATATTGCTGGTAGCTGCTAAGATAAGCTGACAATATTGCCCAGTCTTCACGTTTGGACTACTTGATGTTTTCCTTACCTCAACTTTATTGAGGTCTGATCATGTTTTTGCTTGATGACTCAGGAACATTGTGTCGACTGTTAATCTGGACTGCAGGTTGGATCTGAAACAAATTGCCTTACAGGCCCGTAATGCAGAGTACAACCCAAAGGTGTAATACAGCTGCTGATGCTTGTACCCTTCTGCTTCGAAGCTATGGATTGAACTTATGAACTCTGACTCCATCATCTGTTTCCTTTGACAGCGTTTTGCAGCGGTTATCATGAGGATAAGGGACCCCAAGACGACAGCTCTTATATTTGCTTCAGGAAAGATGGTATGCACTGGAGCAAAGAGTGAAGAACACTCGAAGCTTGCTGCCAGGAAGGTAAAATTCAATGGTCATACTATTTTTTGGTTAATGCCTAGAAATGTCCATTGATCCTATTCCCAGCATTCGATGAATTGCGATATAACATTTTTTTCTGTTTATTTATTAGTGCAGTATGCACGAATTGTCCAAAAGCTTGGCTTCCCAGCTACATTCAAGGTAGTGCTTCCTATCACCTAAATCGAGTCACAGTGTGACTTTTGTGATATCTTGACAAGTTGATTGTGCTGATAATCAGGACTTCAAGATCCAGAACATTGTTGCTTCATGTGACTGAAATTTCCCATTCGTCTTGAGGGCCTTGCTTATTCCCATGGTGCCTTCTCCAGTGTAAGTTGGTTATTTATAAATTCAGTGCCTCGAGCGTGCCCTATAAGCCATTCGATTTATTATCTCACATAGCGCAATTGACTGTGCTTTTATTGGCGACCAGACCACTGTTAGCTCTACTTTTCTCTCAGGCCAGATAATTTTGCTAACCTGGTGCTTGCTTGATTTTAACAGTATGAGCCAGAGCTCTTTCCTGGGTTGATTTACCGTATGAAACAGCCAAAGATTGTCCTCCTTGTATTTGTCTCTGGAAAGATTGTTCTCACGGGAGCTAAGGTGCGCGATGAGATATATGCTGCCTTTGAGAACATCTACCCGGTGCTAACTGAGTACAGGAAATCTCAGCAATGGTAAGCATGCTGTATCCCACATTGTGCGTCTCTCGATGGAAAACATTTGTTTTCTGACATGAACTTATGTTTTTGGTGTCAACAGAGGGGAGGATCCATCAGCCAAAGTGGGAGTTCCCTGCTTCTTCTGTACATAGAAAACTAAAAAGATCTGATTGCGTCTCTTCTCTCTTTTAACTTCTTACTGCCAAGAACTAGGTTTAGAATGCCAAGTACTCCTTGAAAAAGATTGTATTCTTTTCATAACTGGGAGCGGACAAGCAACTGTGGTATGTTAAAAGATCATGTTCATCTGTAAATATGACTCAATTTTGCTCTAGTTCTCTATTATTGAGACGGTTATGAGTTTGATTGAGTTAAGGACTGAATGATGAGAAAACGTTCTGTCGTTAATTTGTGGCACATTTTTTGAGTTCTCTTTTGTGAACCTCCGGTAGTGTCTCTGCCCTCCACCTAGCTGTACGTTGTCGGCATTTTTGCAGAAAAGTCCTTGCTGTTTATTGAACTTAACCTGCAGTCCTGTTTAATTATTACAGAAAAATGTTTTATTTTTGCAGAAACCCTGTAGTTTGTGGATATTAACCTGCCATCCCATTTTGAGTGAGAGAAAAACTGTTAGCTGATTTTCAATAAACCCTGTATTCCTTTGCTTAATCAACCCGCGGTTCTATTTTAAGTCAGTTTGAAGACTTGAAATATTTGTATCTTTTAAACAGTATAACTCCAAGCAAGTGGTCCGTTCGATGGTCTTCTACAACTCCAGTCTTGCATGGCTCCGTTAAAAAAAAACTCCAAAGTTGACAAGCTATATATGAAATTGATTAGAAAAATATGTAGAATTTGAATATGATATTGTTTTACTTGTTAAACATGTTTAAAATGTTATTTATGGTGCAATTTTAATTAACTGGGCACTATCCGTCTTTGTTTTGTTTTGGTGTAGATTCGTATTAGAAATCAACACCTCAGTAAAATCTTAGACGAAAAACTCCATCAATAAGCATGCATACACGCCTAGGCAAAACCTTCATGTGAAAAAACAAAGTACACTTCTCATCTTATACGGGGGAGAGGAGTGAACGCCTTCTAATTTATACTACATTCAAATGTGTTGTGTTATTATGTAAGCGCTGAGGCTACCATTGAAGAGGGTGTGAAGGAGGATAACCGGCAACAGATATGAGATGCATGTGAATATGTTGGATCTTCAATGGTTATTGTGTCGACACAATGCATATGCTCTTTTGTTAGTAGAATCTTAAACATAAAAGTATACCACCAGAACTTGCTCCCGATGTTGGGAGCGTCTTCAACAAAAGATTTCATGGCGAAAGATCCTCTACCTATATTTTAGATGCTCGTGAACGATAAGCAAAGGCACCCTGGTAAGAATATACGCAGGTTTGCCATTGGGACGCTCATTGTACAAGACTCCTAAAAGCAACTCCAATATTTTTTTTTTGCAAATTTGGAGATATAAAATAGGAGATATAAAAATTTACATTTCAAAAAGTGTTTTTTTGCATCTTTAAAAAAGAGTCAACTCCAACCGAAGATGCAAAACGGAGATGTAAAAGAGCAACTCCAATAAAAAAAATGCAAACTAGAGATGCAAAACTGGCGGTCGGCCGCTGTAGCTGCTGTTGAGCTGTTGTACAGCCGCTGTTCAGACCCACAAATTGAAATAGAACATCCGATAATCAACTTAAAAATAGTATACAATATTAAATTATTACATAGTTCATCAAATTCACAAGATCAAATTCAACAGACATACAACATAGTTTTTCACAATACAACAAACAAATAAATGAAACTAAGCGCCTCCCCCACGATGGTATTTTCAATACTCCTCCAACTAATCCTTCTGATGTTGATCTTGCGTATCGGAGTCTCTAATTTCTTTGTGCACCTTCACGAAGCGTTTCATTTGCTCCTCTCTTCTCATGGGCATAACGCGTATGCCCATCAAGTGATAGAAGGTGTAATCTAAACCCTGTCCACGCTCATTCTCAATGATCATGTTATGCATGATCATGCAAGCAGTCATGATATACCAAAGGATTTTTTGATCCCATAATCTAGATGGTCCTCGCACAATAGCAAATTGGGATTGCAAAATCTCAAAAGCCCTCTCAACATCTTTCCTAGCCGCTGCTTGTGCATTGAGAGAAATGAATTCTTTCTTACCTTGGGTTTTTGCAATTGGCTTGACAAAAGTACTCCACCTAGGGTAGATACCATCCGCAAGATAGTACCCGTAGTTATATGTGCGGCCATTTGCTTCGAAGGTTACCGATGGTGCTTCTCCATTTGCTAAGTTGGCAAAAAGAGGTGACCGGTCGAGCACGTTGATGTCATTGCAAGATCCAAGCATCCCAATATATGAATGCCAAAATCATGTTTCTTGATCGCTACGGCCTCAAGAATGATAATGGCATCCTTCCAACGACTCTTGAACTGTCCACGCCATGCTCTAGTGATGTAGGGTGGATACCCTAGGGCCGATCTTTCACGAAATGGAGGAGAATTCCCGAAGAACACGAAGAACACAAGGGGAGAAACAAGAGGAAACACTCAAATTGACTTGATCCAATCACACATGTGCTAGATCCAAACACACAAAGAGAGATACAAAGGTCCAAATCCAACAAAGGGGGATACAAGAGGTAACTAGTTCATCTCCATGAAGGAGGCCTTGAATTCATGAGGATCTTCCCATGTAGGGGTCTTCATCCACTAGGGATCTTCTCACATGGAGGTCTTGAACTCCATGGGAGTGGTCTCTCTCTCTCTCTCTCAAGAGGAGGAGTGGTAGAGGAGCAAAGCTCACATACAAATGAGCTATCACTTTGCTAACCCTAACTAGAGGAAGGGGAAGGTGATGTAGGGTGGAACCCTATATAGCTGATCTTTCACGAAAGGAGCGGATCCCAACTAAGAACACGAAGAACACGAGGGGAAACACGAGGGGAAGACACGAGAGAATCACTCAAACCAACAAGAACAATCACACATGTGCTAGATCCTCGAAACACAAAGAGATACACGATCCAAATCCAACAAGGGACGATACATAGGTAACCGGTTCTTCTCCGAAAGGAGGTCTTGAGGGGGGCCACCCAAGAGGGGGTCTTGAATCCAACGTGGATCGTCTCCGAAGAGGGGCCGCAGTCTCTCTCGAGGAGGAGATCCGTATGGATGAGCAATGCTCTATCTCACATATGAGCTAAACCAATGCTAACCCTAGAAAGATGGAGGAGAAAGAGTATATATAGTCTAGGGGGTCGAAGGGGTACACGGGCCTCGGCCCTTACTGTGCACAGACAGTGGTGGCCGGATGTCCGGGGCTTCAGGAGGGGCCGGATGTCCGGGCTGGAGGGCAAAACTTCTGGATGTTCTGTAGCGTGGCGCCGGATGTCCGGGCTTTTGGCCGGATTTCCGGGCTGGGGCCGGATGTCCGGGCCCTGTAGGCTTGGGCGTCTGGGCTGCTGCTGCTGTGGTTGCTCCAGGGGCCGGATGTCCGGGGACTTGGCCGGATGTCCGGGGCCTGGAAGGTGAACTTGCCCGTTTCCGTTGGTTCTCTTCATCCGTGAACTTGGCGGCTTGTCCGTCTTCACGTGCATCCTCGGGAGGCTCCTCTTGACATCTAATCATGCATAGCATATCGGACTTAGGTAGTAGCCATGTCTCGAGTGGATCATATGTGATATCACTAAGGAAGGAAGTCACCTCGTTCTCGAGAGCTCTAGCTCGTGCTCGTGTCATAGGTCCTCTTGGCTCTTGATGAGACGATGGTAGGTCCATGGGGATGACCGTAGGATGCTCCGCATCATCTCCCCTCCCTTGGGAAAGATCCGACCTCGGATCGAAATCCTCATCACCATGGTACGGGGATAGATCTTTGATGTTGAAGATGTCGCTCACGGAGTACTTGTCGCGTGGGATGTCGATCTTGTATGCATTGTTGTTGTAGCGTGCAAGCACCTTGAAGGGTCCATCCGCTCGGGGTAGTAGCTTGGACTTGCGTTCCTTGGGGAAGCGATCCTTGTGAAGGTGTAGCCACACAAGATCTCCAACATTGAACATCATGGGTTGCTTGTTGACGTTGAGCTTGGTCGCGAGTCGTTGTACTTGGCGCTCGATGGTGTTTCTTGTATCTTCGTGCATCTTCTTGAGGAAGTTGACTCGGGCACTCGCGTCCATGTTTGTGCGCTCTTGTAGCGGTAGAGGTAGAATGTCCAATGGAGACAATGGGTTGAAGCCATAGACGACTTCGAAGGGGGACTTGCCGGTAGTCGAATGTCTTGCACGATTGTAGGCGTACTCGGCGATGGGTAGGCACTCCTCCCACTCCTTGATGTTCTTCTTTATCAACACGTGTAGTTGAGTGGAGAGCGTGCAGTTGGTCACCTCCGTTTGGCCGTCGGTTTGTGGATGGTAAGCCGAAGAGCACAAAAGCTTGATTCCGAGCTTGGCGCACAATGTCTTCCAAAAGTAACTCAAGAACTTGACGTCGCGGTCCGAGACAATCGTCTTTGGCACTCCATGAAGGCGCAAGATTTCCCTACAAAACAAATTTGCAACATGTGAAGCATCGTCTATCTTGTTGCAAGGAATCAAATGTGCCATTTTGGAGAATCGGTCCACAACAACAAAAACGGAATCCTTGCCATTTCGAGTTCTAGGCAAACCAAGTACAAAGTCCATGCTAATGTCTTCCCATGGGTGATATGGAATTGGAAGTGGCATATAGAGGCCATGAGATTGAGCTTTGGACTTAGCTTTGCGACATGTAGAGCATCGGTTGGTGAAGCGATTGACGTCGCGGAACATCTTGGGCCAAAAGTAGTTCTTGGAGAGCGTAGCAAATGTCTTGTCGCGTCCAAAGTGTCCCATGAGTCCGCCTCCATGAGATTCCTGCAAAAGCAACAAGCAAAGAGAGGACTCGGGGATGCAAAGTTTGTTAGCTCTCATAAGATATCCATCTTTGATGTAGTATCGATCCCAAGAAGTATGCATCAAACACTTGGCATAAGGAATAGAAAATGTAGGATCATGCTCATACAAGTCTTTTATATGCGCAAAGCCAATGACATTTAACTCAAGTTGATTAACAAGCATGCATATACGGGAAAGTGCATCTGCCACAACATTTTCCTTACCTTTAATATACTTGATGACATAAGGAAACGACTCAATGAACTCACTCCATTTAGCATGACGCTTGTTCAACTTAGTTTGACCCTTAAGGTATTTAAGCGTTTGATGGTCGGTATTGATGATGAACTCATGAGGGCGTAGGTAATGTTCCCATTCATGCAAAACTCGCACCAAAGCATATAGCTCTTTGTCATAGATAGGGTAATTGAGTTGCGCTCCGGAGAGTTTCTCACTAAAATAAGCAATTGGGCGCTTCTCTTGCGTTAACACACCTCCTATGCCATTACCACTAGCATCGCAATGAATTTCGAAAGGTTTGTCAAAGTTGGGTAATGCAAGCACGGGAGCATGAGTAAGCAAATTCTTAAGCTCATTGAAAGCGATATCTTGAGATGTTCCCCAAACAAACGGTGCATTTTTCTTACTCAAAGCATGCAAAGGTGAAGCAATGGTGCTAAAATCCTTCACAAATCTGCGATAGAAACCGGCTAAACCAAGAAAACTATGCACTTGTTGCAAATTGGTTGGTTGGGGCCAAGTTTTAATAGCATTGATCTTAGATTCATCAACATGAACACCCTTAGAAGATACTACGAAACCCAAGAAAACAAGCTTATCAACACCAAATAGGCATTTTTCCATATTAGCATAAAGTTGCTCTTTTCGAAGAGTTTGTAGCACGGTGCGAAGGTGGGTGACATGCTCTTTGAGAGATTTGCTAAACACAAGGATATCATCAAAGTAGACAACAACAAATTCACCAATGTAAGGGCGAAACACGTAATGCATAAGACGCATGAAAGTACCGGGTGCTTCCGATAAACCCATAGGCATGACTAACCACTCATATAGACCAAACTTTGTTTTGAAAGCGGTTTTCCATTCATCACCCTCTTGTATGCGGATTTGATAGTAACCACTTTTAAGATCAATTTTGGAAAAGATAGTGGCACCGCAAAGTTCATCAAGCATATCATCAAGGCGTGGAATGGGATACCTATAATGAACGGTGATAGCATTGATAGGTCTACAATCGGAACACATGCGAAAGCTACCGTCTCGTTTTGGCACAAGAATGACCGGTACGGCACAAGGACTCAAACTTTCGCGCACATGTCCATGGTCTATGAGATGCTTTACTTGCCTTTGAATTTCTTTGGTTTCTTCGGGGTTGACGCGGTAGGGCGCTTTGTTTGGAAGCGGCGCTCCGGGGATGAGATCAATTCGGTGCTCAATGCCTCGTAGTGGAGGTAGACCCGGAGGTAGCTCATCGGGGAAAACATCTTGGAATTCCTGCAATAAAGAAGATAACACCAAAGGTAGATCGTGAGAGTTGTTAGTTTTTGGTGCCTCATCCTTGCACAATAGGACATAGTGTAGGACACTTGATGGGTTCTCACACACTTCTCTCATCTCACGTTTGGTGGCAAATAGGACTAAGTTTTTCTTGTCGCTCATCGTGGAGGCACTCAATTTGGGCTTGTGGCGCTCACTCTCTTTTTGGTGGTTCACTCTCTCACTATTCTCTCCACAATGGGTGTTTTGCTTGTCGGCGAGCACTTGGCTTGGAGACATAGGACGTAGCACAAACTCTTCCCCTTTCATCTTGAAGCTATAGTGATTTGTACGCCCATTGTGAATGACACCTCGGTCAAATTGCCATGGCCGTCCAAGAAGGAGGTGGCACACGGTCATCGGAAGGACATCACACTCCAAAGTGTCTTCATAGGCGCCGATCTTGAAAGAGACTTGTACTCTCTGCTCGACTTGTATGGTGCCGGTGTCGCTTAGCCATTGAACCTTGTAGGGGTGCGGGTGCTTCATCTTGACCAATTGGAGTTTGGAGCATAGTTCTTCACTTGCCAAGTTATGGCAACTCCCTCCATTGATGATGACCCTGACGGACCGTCCATTGATGCCGGCCTTTGTGTGGAAGATATGGCATCTTTGATCTTCGTCTTGTTGATGTTGAAGAGTCAAGACCTTGGAGACAACAAGAGCGGGACTTGAGTCTTCGTCACAAAAGATGTGATCATCTTGTTCTTCATTGTTCACTTGTCGGTGCATGGCCACGTGCTCAAGAGCTTCCATTTCTCCTTCACTCATGGAGTCGTAGGTGCCGTCGTCGTTGAGGATCATGGTGCGCTTGTTTGTGCACTCGAAGGACTTGTGGCCTCGGCCTCCGCATGTGAAACATTTGATGGAACTTGTCTTGATGGTCTCATCGGTTGGAGTAGATGATGATGAAGCTTTCGGCTTGAAGTTGCTTGTAGTAGGAGGACGACTTGAGCTTGTCGAAGCTTTCTTGTAACTTGACTTGTCGCCATTGCTCGTGGTGGGAGTCGTCGAAGCTTGATTGTTGGAGAGGCCATAGGGCTTGGATGAGAACTTGGCATACTTGAAGTCGTCTCGTACTTGCCGTTCCGCTTTGGTAGCTTGATGCACTAGCTCGATGAGGTTCGAGTATGGTTGGAAGTCGGCAATCTTCTTGATAGGGTGATTGAGTCCATTCAAGAAACGTGCCATAGTTTGCTCATCATCTTCTTTGACATTGGCTCGTATCATGGCAATCTCCATTTCCTTGTAGTACTCTTCAACGCTCTTGGTTCCTTGCTTGGGTTGTTGGAGTTTCTTGAAGAGGTCGCGATTGTAGTAGTTTGGCACGAATCATGCTCTCATGACATCCTTCATTTGTGCCCAAGTGGTGATGGGTGGTTCACCTCTTGCCGCATGGCGCTCAATGACTTGTTCCCACCAAATGAGGACGTAGTCTTGGAATTCGAGGGATGCCATTGCGATCTTCTTCTCTTCTTCGTAGTTGTGCAAGCGGAAGATTTTGTCAACCTTCAATGCCCATGATATGTACTCTTCAGGGTCATTGCTTCCGGTAAACTTGGGCATGGTGAACTTTAGCTTGCCATATCGTTGCTCTTCATTGTGTTGGGGTCGGGGATGATGACGCCCATGTCGGTGAGGATTGGCAATCTCATGTCGCTCTTGGCGAGGAGGGTTGTCTTCCTCATGTTGCTCTTGGTGAGGAGGGTTGTCTTCCTCATGATGCTCTTGGCGAGGAGGTGGTCCATTGTCTTCTTGCTCTCGATGGACTTGACGTTCTTGTCTCGCATGAGGAGGAGCTTGTCGATCTTGACGAGGAACTTGTCGATCATGTCGAGGAGCTTGTCGATGCACACGTGCTTCGTAAATCCTTTCTTGAGCTTCGTCGCGAAGTGCTTCTTGATGTAGTCGAGCTTGTCGGCCTCGATTGGCTACGGCACGACTTGAGTCTTGAAGAGCACGTCGCGCCTCAAGTGCTTGAGCTTCACGTAGTTGTCGTTCTTGACGTTGCGCCACGGCGTCTTGTGCATCTTGATGTTGTCGCGCTCGCTCCTCTTGTTCTCGTTGTCGTTGGCGTTGCCGTTCTTGTGCTTGTGCGAAAGCAGCTTGGTTGTGACGATGTCGATGCTCTTGAGAGTCGGTGTCGTGTAGAGGATTGCGGTTAGCTTGACGGTCTTGACGCGCGGCATGACGAAGAGTGTTCGATGTCAGTGTACTTGAACCGGAGATGGTGTCGTCGTAGTGTCGACTTGAGCGGCTCCGTCTTGACGAGGACGAAGTTGTAGAAGAGCGGACCATCATGGTTCGGATATCTTCTTTGAGGGAACTCATGGATGTGTCGAAGTAGTCTCTTGTACGTTGCTCAGATTGTCGTAGATCGGTGGCGAGGTTGTCGATGCGATCGCCCAAAGCGAGTTGTTCTTGATGCAAAGCTCGGTGTGCACCAAATAGTTGAGTCTTGGTGACGTAGGATGACATGTCGTCGTCTTGCTCCAAGAAGAGTGGATTGGTAGAAGTACTTGGCCTATCCATCATTCCAAACAAAGATATGTGAGTGGGAGAAAGACAAGAACCAATACCAAATGTACCTTGACCGATGTTGAAAATGGATCAAAGATCACTCCAATGTGTAGCAAGGAAATAGCACAATTGGTACCAATTCTTGTCGGTTCTCGCACCTACACAAGTAAAAGCTTATGGTGGAGCTTGGTTAGGATGGTGGCACAAAATTTGATGCAATTGTAAGTGAGACTCAATAATGTTGGAAAAGATTCACAAATTTGCAAATGCAACAAGTAGACCAATAGCAAGATATGGTACACGGAAACACACACGCAAATAGATAAGTGGGGTTGGGCAACCAAGGGTGAGCCAAAATGTGGAATCCACCAAGATGCTCTTGTTGCACAACACTAGAGAGACGCTAGCACGATTGCACAATAGGCGGATACGAACTTGTGCACAACCTACTAAGCAAAAATGCAACTACTTCTATCCCAAGTATGCTATATGTATGATGTTTCTATGCTTTGATCCAAGATGATCGAGTATGACAATCTTAATGTTGTATGATGCTATGGTTCTTGCTTATAAGCTCTTTGCTTATCGTTCCCTTTTGCTTAAAAGCTTGTTTGGCTCTTTGTTGTTTGAGCTCTTTTCTCATGCAATGCTTCACGAACCAAGATAGCAATTGTGTATGCGAAGACAACTTTTGTGACACAAGAGATGATACCAAGATATGCAACTCAATGATGGTATTTATGCTATGTGAAGTATGAACACTAATGTGCACAAGTCACGTTGCCGGCAATACTCAAAGGCTAGTCTCGATGGGTAAGCTACGCAAAAGTAAGGCCATGGGTTTATCAATGCAAATGCAAGAGAGTATGATGATATCGCTATACCAAGATGATATGAAGGTGAAGGTGATACCAATGTAGTCGTTCGTAGTAGTCCTTGGCGAAGATGAGCGGTGGTGATGTTGATGCCGAACCGTACCTAGATAGCCGAAACACAATAGGACACGGAAACCACAACTCAAATTCTCAAAACAAAATGGGTCAAAATTGTCGGAATTGGTGCGGGAAAGGCTATGGTGGTGCTATGCGGAAATGGTGGTGGTATGCGGAAGTGTATGTGGGCTCCGGAACAAAATTGGACGAAAGTTAGGCGGTAAACGGAGTGGAGAATGGAGTTGATGCTGTCAGAGGCCAGATGTCCGGGCCGGGCCGGATGTCCGGGCTCGGGATCCGTGGATGAAAACCGCGTGGAGAGGTCAAATCCAGGGCAAAATTCGGAAGATTTTGTGGATGGAAATTGGGGAAAAGATGGGGAAAAGCTAGATCTACCTGCAACACACGAAATCCGCGGATCAAATCCAACAAAACTTCATCACACCAACAAATCACAAAAAAAATTTGGGGCTATTTTTGTTGGGCAATTTTCGGGTTAGGACGAAAAATAACAAAGTCAAGCTAGAAAACAAAGAGAGGGGGCTCCGAAATCGTGATCAACGTGGCTCATGATACCAAGATGATGTAGGGTGGAACCCTATATAGCCGATCCTTCACGAAAGGAGCGGATCCCAACTAAGAACACGAAGAACACGAGGGGAAACACGAGGGGAAGACACGAGAGAATCACTCAAACCAACAAGAACAATCACACATGTGCTAGATCCTCGAAACACAAAGAGATACACGATCCAAATCCAACAAGGGACGATACATAGGTAACCGGTTCTTCTCCGAAAGGAGGTCTTGAGGGGGGCCACCCAAGAGGGGGTCTTGAATCCAACGTGGATCGTCTCCGAAGAGGGGCCGCAGTCTCTCTCGAGGAGGAGATCCGTATGGATGAGCAATGCTCTATCTCACATATGAGCTAAACCAATGCTAACCCTAGAAGGGGTACACGGGCCTCGGCCCTTACTGTGCGCAGACAGTGGTGGCCGGATGTCCGGGCGACGGGCCGGATGTCCGGGGCTTCAGGAGGGGCCGGATGTCCGGGCTGGGGGGCCGGATGTCCGGGCTGGAGGGCAAAACTTCTGGATGTTCTGTAGCGTGGCGCCGGATGTCCGGGCTTTTGGCCGGATTTCCGGGCTGGACGCCGGATGTCCGGGCCCTGTAGGCTTGGGCGTCTGGGCTGCTGCTGCTGTGGTTGCTCCAGGGGCCGGATGTCCGGGGCCTGGAAGGTGAACTTGCCCGTTTCCGTTGGTTCTCTTCATCCGTGAACTTGGCGGCTTGTCCGTCTTCACGTGCATCCTCGGGAGGCTCCTCTTGACACCTAATCATGCATAGCATATCGGACTTAGGTAGTAGCCATGTCTCGAGTGGATCATATGTGATATCACTAAGGAAGGAAGTCACCTCGTTCTCGAGAGCTCTAGCTCGTGCTCGTGTCATTGGTCCTCTTGGCTCTTGATGAGACGATGGTAGGTCCATAGGGATGACCGTAGGATGCTCCGCATCAGAAGGGGTATATATAGTCTAGGGCCACGAAGGGGCAAGTGAGGGGCGAAACAGGTACATGGGCCTCGGCCCGATACACTGTGCGCAGACAGGCAGTGTCGGACGTCTGATAGGCGTTGGTCATCCGGTCGCTCGCGGGGGTTCGGACGTCTGGAGGGCGTCGGACTTCCGAGATTTTGGCTCTGGTCGGGGAACACCGGACATCCGGACGGGGTCGATTGGCCAGTGGCTGATGAGTGTCGGACGTACGACATCTGACGGTCGTTCGGGCGCTGTAGGGTGCCTCGGCTGTAGTCGTTCTGGCTGGTGGAATCTCCAGGCGTCGGACGTCCGGAGATCGTCGATCCTCCGGGCGTCGTCGGACGTCCGTGAGCTGGTAGCTTTCTAGCAACTCTTCCCCTTGTTCCTCGCACTTGGTGTCCTCACCATCTTGTCGAACGCTCCTAGTCGTTCCATAGTCTTCCTCTTGGTTCCTGGTCATGCATAGCACATATGTTTGAGGTAGTAGCCATGTCTCACATGTGGAAAGTGATGGTTCGGAGAGGAGCGAGTTCACCTTGTGTCTAATGGCGTATGTTCGAGGTCCCATCATATGTCCTCTTGGGCCTTGGGGAGTGGTCGAAGTGTACATGGGATGATCGTAGGATGCTCCACATCATCTCCCCCCTTAGGAAAGATCCGACCTCGAATCGTGAACCTCATCACCATGGAAATGGTTGTTGTGGACAGACTTGTAGCTGGACGAAGTTGAAGACATGGGGCAATCCGAGTACTCCAAGGTATGATGTAGGATGGAAACCCTAGGGCCGATCTTTCATGATTGGGGCGGATCCAACGAAGAACACGGGGGGAAACACGAGGGGAAAATGAGAGGAAAGACTCAAATCAACAAGAAATGATCACACATGTGCTAGATCCATGAACATAACGAGTGATACAAGATTCAAACACAACAAAGGATGATACAAAAGGTCCATAAGGAGGTCTTGAGGGGTCTTCCCGTGATGGGGTCTTGAATCCACTTGGAGCACCTTCTTCGTAGGGGTCGTGAACTCCGATGGAGAAGGTATCAAGTGGATGAGAAAAGCTCTGTCTCTCAAATGAGCTAATCCTTTGCTAACCCTAGAAAGAGGGAGCAGGAGGAGTATATATAGTCTAAGTGGACAAATGGGTACATGGGCCGCGGCCCAACACGCTGTCAACACACATGCGTCGGACGTCCGACAGCTACCGGTCGTCCATTGGCTCGCGAGGGTCCAGACGTCCGATATTTGTCGGAAGTATGATGTTTTGGCTCGGGATGGTCGGCGTCGGATTTCCGGCCAGCGTCGGACGCCCGGGGCGTCGGTCGTCCGGTGGTCTCCATACTTCTGACGTTTTGGTTCTGTGATGGTGGTGCCGGTCGTCCGGAAGGGCTCGATCGTCCGGGAGCTGGAGTGTGTCGGACGTCCAGTCGGTGTCGGTCATCCGGCCGGTGGAGCGTGCGCAGGCTGGGACTTGGTGGGCTGGCTAAAACTGCCAGGCATCGGACGTCCGACGAGTACCAGTCGTCCGGTGGCTGTAGATTCCCGATAGCTCTTCCTCTTGGTCCTTGTACTTGGTGCCCTCGCCGTCTTGTCCGTTGGGTGTCGCTGTCCCGTGGCTTTCCTCCAAGTACCTGATCACACATAGTGTTTCCGCTTGAGGTAGTAGCCCTGTCTCACATGTAGAAAGTGGTAGTTTGGAGAGGAGTGAGTTCACCTTATCTTCGATAGCCTTTGCTCGAGCTCTTGTCATTGGTCCAAGTGGTGTCGTGGGAGACGTAGGTAGGTCCATGGGGATGACCAAAGGATGCTCCGCATCATCTCCCCCCCTTGGGAAAGATCCGACCTCGGATCAAAATCCTCATCACCATGGTAGGGAGAGAGATCTTTGATGTTGAAGATATCGCTCACGGAGTACTTGTCGCGTGGTAAGTCGATCTTGTACGCATTGTTGTTGTAGCGCTCGAGCACCTTGAAGGGTCCGTCGGGTCGTGGTTGTAGCCTGGACTTGCGTTCATTGGGGAAGCGTTCCTTGCGAAGGTGTAGCCATACAAGATTTCCAATGTTGAATATCATGGGTTGCTGATTGATGTTGAGCTTGGTCGCGAGTCATTGTACTTGGCGCTCGATGGTGTGCCTTGTATCTTCATGCATCTTCCTGAGATAGTTCACTCGTGCACTCGCGTCCATGTTGATGCGCTCTTGTAACGGAAGAGGTAGAATGTCCAATGGGGACAACAGGTTGAAGCCGTAGACAACCTCAAAGGGGGACTTGCCGGTAGTAGAGTGTCGTGCGCGATTGTAGGCGTACTCGGCGATGGGTAGGCACTCTTCCCACTCCTTGATGTTCTTTTTTATCAACACGCGTAGGAGGGTAGATAGCGTCCGGTTTGTGACCTCCGTTTGGCCGTTGGTTTGAGGATGGTATGCCGAAGAGAACAAAAGGTTGATTCCGAGCTTCGCGTATAAGGTCTTCCAAAAGGAGCTTAGGAACTTGACGTCGCGGTCCGAGACAATTGTCTTTGGCACTCCGTGTAGGCGCACGATTTCCCTACAAAAAAGATTGACAACATGTGAAGCATCGTCTATCTTGTTGCATGGGATCAAATGAGCCATCTTAGAGAATTGGTCCACAACAACAAACACGAAATCTTTTCCATTTCTAGTTCTAGGCAAACCAAGCACAAAATCCATACTAATATCTTCCCATGGGTGATACGGAATAGGAAGTGGCATATAGAGACCATGGGATTGAGCTTTAGACTTAGCTTCGCGACATGTAGAGCATCAGTTGGTGTAACGTGAGACGTCGCAGAACATCTTGGGCCAAAAGTAGTTCTTGGAGAGCATGACAAATGTCATGTCGCGTCCGAAGTATCCCATAAGTCATCCATGAGATTCTTGCAAAAGTAACAAATGAAGAGAAGACTCGGGATACATAGTTTTTTAGCTCTCATAAGATAATCATCTTTGATGTAATAGCGTTCCCAAGATGTATGCGTCAAACATTTGGCATAAGGAATAGCAAAAATAGGATCATGCGCATACAAGTCTTTTATGTGCTTAAAGCCAATGACATTCAATTCAAGTTGGGTAACAAGCATGCATCTACGGGAGAGCGCATCCGCCACAACATTTTCTTTGCCTTTAATATACTTTAGGACATAAGGAAAAGACTCAATGAATGCACTCCACTTAGCATGATGCTTGTTCAACTTAGTTTGGCCCTTAATATATTTAAGTGTTTCATGATCGGTGTGGAGAATGAACTCATGAGGGCGGAGATAATGCTCCAAACATGCAAGACTCTAACTAGAGCATATAGCTCTTTGTCATATATGGGGTTATTGAGTTGCGCTCCGGAAAGTTTTTCACTAAAGTAAGCTATGGGGCGCTTCTCTTGCATTAACACACCTCCTATGCCATAACCGCTAGCATCGCAATGTATTTCAAATGGCTTATCAAAGTTTGGTAAAGCAATCATAGGAGCATGTGTAAGCAAATTCTTAAGCTCATTAAATGCGGTATCTTGGGATGGTTCCCAAACAAAAGGTGCATTTTTCTTACTCAAAGCATGCAAAGCGGATGCAATAGTGCTAAAGTCCTTAACGAATCTATGATAGAAGCCGGCTAGGCCAAGGAAACTTCGCACTTGTTGCAAGTTGGTTGGTTGAGGCCAAGTTTTAGTAGCATTTATCTTAGTTTCATCTACATGAACACCCTTAGAAGACACAACGAAACCCAAGAAAACGAGCTTATCAACACCAAAAAGGCATTTGTGCATATTAGCATAAAGGCGCTCTTTTCTAAGAGTTTGCAATGGTTCTAAGATGGGTGGCATGATCTTTGAGAGATTTGCTAAAGACAAGAATATCGTCGAAATAGACCACAACAAATACGCCAATGTATGGGCGAAGAACAAAATGCATCACACGCATAAAGGTGCCGGGTGCTTCGGATAAGCCCATTGGCATGACCAACCATTTATACAAGCCAAACTTGGTTTTGAAAGCGGTTTTCCATTCATCACCTTCTTGGATGCGTATTTGATAGTAGCCACTTTTAAGATCAATTTTAGAGAAAATTGCGGCTCTGCTGAGCTCATCTAGCGTGTTGTCTAAGCGTGGAATGGGGTAGCGATATCTAACCGTGATAGGATAGATAGGACGACAATCGGAACACATGCGATATGTACCATCTTTCTTGGCAACAAGGGTTACCAGGACGGCACATGGGCTCAAGCTTTCTCGTACATGGCCATTGTCTATGAGTTGTTGTACTTGCCATTGGATCTCCTTGGTTTCCTCGGGGTTGATGTGGTATGGAGCCTTGTTAGGGAGAGGTTCTCCGTGGAGGAGGTCGATGTGGTGTTCGATGCCTCGTAGTGGAGGTAGTCCCGGAGGTAGCTCATCAGGGAATGCATCTTGGAGTCCTGCAATAGAGAAGATAACACTAAAGGTAGATTGTGAGAGGTGTTAGTTTTAGGTTCCTCGTCCTTGCACAATAGGACATAGTGCATAAAACTTGATGGATTCTCACACATTTCTCTCATCTCACTTTTGGTAGCGAATAGCACTAGGTTTTTCTTGTCACTCATCGTGGAGGCACTCAATTTGGGCTTGTGGCGCTCACTCTCTTTGTGGTGGTTCGCTCTCTCACTATTTTCTCCATGATGGTGTGTCGCTTGCTTGTCGGCGATCACTTGTCTTGGAGACATAGGTCGTAGCACGTACTCCTTCCCTTTCATCTTGAAGCTATAGTGATTTGTTCGCTCGTTGTGGATGACGCCGCGCTCAAATTGCCATGGTCGTCCAAGTAGGAGGTGGCAAACAGACATATGAACAACATCACACTCCAAAGTGTCTCTGTATGCTCCGATTTTGAAGGAGACTTGGACCATGTGTTCCACTTGAATTGTGCCGGAGTCGCTAACACTACAAAAAAAAGACACACCCGTGACATTTTGGGCCGAACGATTTTTTTTTCTGTCATACATATGACACTTTTATGACGATAATTGTGACAAAACCCGGTATCATCATAGATGTGGTGGGCTCCTACTTCTATGACAAAAAATCATGACAGAAAATGGGCTTTTCGTCCTGGGCGGGCCGGGGATGCAGCTGCATGACATTCTTTGGGTCGTCCATGACGAAAAAAACCGTGGTAGAAGCGAGGGCGAGGAAAATTTCGGGGAGTTCCCGGTTACGGTGGGAGGTCGGGGGCCGAGCGATGCATGTTTCTCTCGTACACGTACGCGCGTGTGTGCGAGGCGTTGGCTCTAACTGAACCCGAGCGAGGTGTTGGGCTCTAACTGAACCCGAGCGATTGCACTGCAGGCTACGCGTTACTGAACCCGAGCGATCGATCGATGGCTGTTAACTGAACCCGATCAAGCGATTCCTTCGCTAGTGCTGCTAACTGAAGCCGATCGATGCTGCCTCTGGGATGAACAGTGAGCGTTGCGGGGGGGGGGGGGGGGGGGGTTGGATGACCAGTGAGCGATGGCGTTGCCTCTGGATGAACAGGACCCCGTGGTGTGGTGGAGGGCTGGATGAATAGTAGACGGTGGAGGGGTGCCCGTGGAGGGGTGGTTGAACATGACCCGTGGTGTGGAGGGCTGGATGAACAGTAGACGGTGGAGGGGTGCCCGTGGAGGGGTGGTTGAACAGTAGCCGGTGGAGTAGCACGCGGTGGAGGCTGGATGAACAGGAGCCCGTGGAGGCTGGAGGAGGTCGACGGTAGCCCGTGGAGGTTGGAGGAGGTCGACGGTGGAGATGAACAGTATCCCGTGGAGTCCCGTTTTGCGGTACGCCACACCCCTCCCGATGAACAGGACCCCCGTTTCGACCGTAGGAGGTCCGTTTCGTCCGTTTTGCGGTACGCCACACCCCTCCCGATCAACACGACCCCCGTTTCGACCGTAGGAGGTCCGTTTCGTCCGTTTTGCGGTACGCCACACCCTTCCCGATCAACAGGACCCCCGTTTCGACCGTAGGAGATCCGTTTCCTCCGTTTTGCGGTACGCCACACCCCTCCCGATCAACAGGACCCTCATTTCGACCGTAGGAGGTCCGTTTCCTCCGTTTTGCGGTACGCCACACTCCTCCCGATCAACAGGACCCCCGTTTCGACCGTAGGAGGTCCATATCCTCCGTTTTGCGGTACGCCACACCCCTCCCCATGAACACGACGCATTCCGTTGCCTCCCCATGAACACGACGACGACGCTGTTTCTCCGTTCCGACCCAGCCATGTACACGAGCCCTGGCCGTACGTATGCGCGAGTAGGCGTTCGAGACCCCGCCCGTATGTACACATACGTGGCCGTATTTTCTTTCTTGCACCCTGGCCGTTGTACGTACGTGTACATGCTACGTGCGCGCCTCTACTACGACACGTGCGCGCCTCTACATCCACCAGTATATATGTACGTACACGTTCGCGATCAGAATGACAACGCTACGTACGCTTTGACCAGGTGGGTCCCGACTGTCACGCACTTGTTTCGTGAAAAAAGGCACTTCCTTGCCTGCGAAGATGTAGCTGGTGGGTCCCAGCAGTCAGGGGGGCGAATCGTTTTTTTTTACCCGGACGCACTTCCTTGCGTGCGAAGATGTAGCTGGTGGGTCCCAGCAGTCAGGGGGAAACATTTTTTTCGCGAAATACAGTGGCCCGTCCGGTGGGTCCCAGCTGTCAGGTGGAGGAATCATTATTTTCCACGTAATAAGGAGGCACTTCCTTGCTGCGGCCGTGGACCCAGCTGCCAGCCTCTCCACGTACAGTCCACGTCCGATGGAAGTCGTTCCTTGACCATGTTGACCACGCCGCGCCGAGAGCACCAGGGCGGTGGACGACGGCGAGGCCTAGGAAGGGGACGACGGGTAGCCGGGGAAGACGCGGCAGTGGAAGCCCGCGCGGAGAGGAGTACGAGGGTTCACTGGTTCGGCTGCGGTGTGAGGCTACCGTCGCCGCAGGGCCTGGCCAGCGGTGGGAATAGTAGGGGGCGGTGAGGCCTCTGCGGCAGCACAGCCAGCCACGGGAGGAAGGAGCATGCGGCACGACCGGCGCTGCTTTGGGCGGCTGGAGCAAGAAGACCAGAGGTTGAAGAAGCACTACGGCTGTTGGATGGACATCGTACGGTCACTGGAGCTAGAATCGTTCATATTGACTAAAGTTGACAAAGGCCCCCGTCCCAGTCAACTTAGTAGGCCCACAAGTCAGCCTCCCACCATGGTGGGTCCCAGCTAGCAGGGGGAGTATTCATTTTTTGTGCGTAATAAGGAGGCACTTCCTTGCGTGCGAAGATATAGCTGGTGGGTCCGAGCTGTCAGCGGCCGTAACGTTTTTTTCGCGAAATACAGAGGCCCTTTCGGTGGGTCCCTGATGTCAAGTGGAGGAATCATTATTTTGCGCGTAATAAGGAGGCATTTCCTTGCGTGCGACCGTGGACCCAACTGTCGGCCTCTCCACGTACAGTCCACTTCAGATGCATGTTGGTCGTTGACCATGTTGACCAGGCCGCGCCGAGAGCACCAGGGCGGTGGACGACGGCGAGGCCTACGATGGGAACGACACGGAGGCAGGGAAGACTCGACAGTTGTTTCCCATGCGGATGGGAGTACGACTGTACGAGGGTTTACTGGTTCGTCTACCGTCGCCGGAGAATAACAGCAGGTGTGGGTGAGTAGAGGGAGGGCTAGGCCAACGATGGGAGTACGGTGGGGCGGTGAGGCCTGCGGCAGCAGAGCTGGCCGCGGGGAGGAGGGAGCAGGCAGTCCCGGCGGCGCTTGTTTGAGCGGCTGGAGCAGGAAGAGCAGAGATTGAAGAAGCACGACGGTCGTTGGATGGCCATCCAACAGTCACTGCTTGTGCGTCAACCTTTTTTTAGGAAAGCCTCAAATCTGTGGAAAACAGCATACAGCCCATCTGCCATTATTTCTAATAATTTACAGCCCATTTGCTAATTATTAAGGTTTTTTGGAGCCCATATTCTTTTTGTTAGCATTACAGCCCAGATTGTGGCCGCGGTTAAAAAATTATACGAAATTTTGCATATTTCGGTGCGGTCCGAACTGTTTTTAATCCCGAAATTTCGACTCACATTCATACTGATTTTAAAAATAAATGTATATCAATATAAAATCCAACAAATTCTCCACGCATAAAAATTAATGTAATTTAAAATCTCGAAATGAAAAAAAAAAGATATTTGAAACTAATTGCCGGTTTGATGTGTTTTAAAAATGTACAACCCATTTCTCATTACTGATGGGCCATTTTCTCAGCCAGCCGAATGAAAGCTCTCCTCGTCTTGAAAGATTTGCAGCCCAACAGGCCTGACAAAGCGACTTACTTGGCAAATAAAAAAAACTGGGCTGTGGCCGTGGACCCAGCCGTCAGCCTCTCCACGTACAGTACTCTTCCGATGGAAGTCGTTCCTTGACCACGTTGACCACGCCGCGCGGAGAGCACCACGGCGGTGGACGACGGCGAGGCCTAGGAAGGGGACGATGCGGAGCCGGGGAAGACGCGGCAGTGGAAGCCCGCGCGGAGAGGAGTACGAGGGTTCACTGGTTCGGCTGCGGTTTGAGGCTGCCGTCGCCGCAGGGCCTGGCCAGCGGTGGGAATAGTAGGGGGCGGTGAGGCCTCCGCGGCAGCACAGCCGGCCACCGGTGGCAGGAGCATGCGGCACGACTGGCGCTGCTTTGGGCGGCTGGAGCAAGAAGACCAGAGGTTGAAGAAGCACTACGGCCGTTGGATGGACATCGTACGGTCACTGGAGCTAGAATCGTTCATATTGACTAAAGTTGACAAAGGCCCCCGTCCCAGTCAACTTAGTAGGCCCACAAGTCAGCCTCCCACCATGGTGGGTCCCAGCTAGCAGGGGCAGTATTCATTTTTGTTGTGCGTAATAAGGAGGCACTTCCTTGCGTGCGAAGATATAGCTGGTGGGTCCGAGCTGTCAGTGGCAGTAACGTTTTTTTCGCAAAATACAGAGGCCCTTTCGGTGGGTCCCTGATGTCAGGTGGAGGAATCATTATTTTGCGCGTAATAAGGAGGCATTTCCTTGCGTGCGGCCGTGGACCCAGCTGCCGGCCTCTCCACGTACAGTCCACTTCAGATGCATGTCGGTCGTTGACCACGTTGACCAGGCCGCGCCGAGAGCACCAGGGCGGTGGACGACGGCGAGGCCTACGAAGGGAATGACACGGAGGCAGGGAAGACTCGGCCGTTGTTTCCCACGCGGAGGGGAGTACGACTGTACGAGGGTTTACTGGTTCGTCTGCCGTCGCCGGAGAATAATAGCAGGTGTGGGTGAGTAGAGGGATGGCTAGGCCAGCGATGGGAGTACGGTGGGGCGGTGAGGCCTGCGCGGCAGCAGAGCCGGCCACGGGGAGGAGGGAGCAGGCAGTCCCGCCGGCGCTTGTCTGAGCGGCTGGAGCAGGAAGAGCAGAGATTGAAGAAGCACGACGGCCGTTGGATGGCCATCCAACAGTCACTGCTTGTGCGTCAACCTTTTTTTAGGAAATCCTCAAATCTGTGGAAAACAGCATACATCCCATCTGCCATTATTTCTAATAATTTATAGCCCATTTGCTAATTATTAAGGTTTTTTGGAGCCCATATTCTTTTTGTTAGCATTACAACCCATATTGTGGCCACGGATAAAAAATTATACGAAATTTTGCATATTTCGGTGCGGTCTGAACTGTTTTTAATCCCGAAATTTCGACTCACATTCAAACTGATTTTAAAAATAAATGTATATCAATATAAAATCCAACAAATTCTCAACGCATAAAAATTAATGTAATTTAAAATCACGAAAAAAAAGATATTTGAAACTAATTGCCGGTTTGATGTGTTTCAAAAATGTACAGCCCATTTATCATTACTGATGGGCCATTTTCTCGGCCAACCGAATGAAAGCTCTCCTCGTCTTGAAAGATTTGCAGCCCAACAGGCCCATAAAGCGACTTACTTAAAAAATCAAAAAAAAAACTGGGCTGTGGCCGTGGACCCAGCTGTCAGCCTCTCCACGTACAGTACTCTTCCGATGGAAGTCGTTCCTTGACCACGTTGACCACGCCGCGCGGAGAGCACCATGGCGGTGGACGACGGCGAGGCCTAGGAAGGGGACGACGCGGAGCCGGGGAAGACGCGGAAGTGGAAGCCCGCGCGGAGAGGAGTACGAGGGTTCACTGGTTCGGCTGCGGTTTGAGGCTGCCGTCGCCGCAGGGCCTGGCCAGCGGTGGGAATAGTAGGGGGCGGTGAGGCCTCCGCGTAAGCACAGCCGGCCACGGGAGGCAGGAGCATGCGGCACGACCGGCGCTGCTTTGGGCGACTGGAGCAAGAAGACCAGAGGTTGAAGAAGCACTACGGCCGTTGGATGGACATCGTACGGTCACTTGAGCTAGAATCGTTCATATTGACTAAAGTTGACAAAGGCCCCCGTACCAGTCAACTTAGTAGGCCCACAAGTCGGCCTCCCACCATGGTGGGTCCCAGCTAGCTTGGGGAGTATTCATTTTTTTTGTGCGTAATAAGGAGGCACTTCCTTGCGTGCGAAGATATAGCTGGTGGGTCCGAGCTGTCAGCGGCGGTAACGTTTTTTTTGCGAAATACAGAGGCCCTTTCGGTGGGTCCCTGATGTCAGGTGGAGGAATCATTATTTTGCGCGTAATAAGGAGGCATTTCCTTGCGTGCGGCCGTGGACCCAGCTGTCGGCCTCTCCACGTACAGTCCACTTCAGATGCCTGTCGGTCGTTGACCACGTTGACCAGGCCGCGCCGAGAGCACCAGGGCGGTGGACGACGTCGAGGCCTACGAAGGGAACGACACGGAGGCAGGGAAGACTCGGCAGTTGTTTCCCACGCGGAGGGGAGTACGACTGTACGAGGGATTACTGGTTCGTCTGCCGTCGCCGGAGAATAACAGCAGGTGTGGGTGAGTAGAGGGATGGCTAGGCCAGCGATGGGAGTACGGTGGGGCGGTGAGGCCTGCGCGGCAGCAGAGCCGGCCGCGGGGAGGAGGGAGCAGGCAGTCCCGCCGGCGCTTGTTTGAGCGGCTGGAGCAGGAAGAGCAGAGATTGAAGAAGCACGACGGCCGTTGGATGGCCATCCAACAGTCACTGCTTGTGCGTCAACCTTTTTTTAGGAAAGCCTCAAATCTATGGAAAACAACATACAACCCATCTGCCATTATTTCTAATAATTTATAGCCCATTTGCTAATTATTATGGTTTATTTGGAGCCCATATTCTTTTTGTTAGCATTACAACCCATATTGTGGCCACGGTTAAAAAATTATACGAAATTTTGCGTATTTCGGTGCGGTCCGAACTGTTTTTAATCCTGAAATTTCGACTCACATTCAAACTGATTTTAAAAATAAATGTATATCAATATAAAATGCAACAAATTCTCCACGTATAAAAATTAATGTAATTTAAAATCTCGAAATGAAAAAAAGATATTTGAAACTAATTGCCGGTTTGAGGTGTTTTAAAAATGTACAGCACATTTCTCATTACTGATGGGCCATTTTCTCGGCCAGCCGAATGAAAGCTCTCCTCGTCTTGAAAGATTTGCAGCCCAACAGACCCGACAAAGCGACTTACTTGGCAAATCACAAAAAAACTGGGCTGTGGCCGTGGACCCAGCTGTCAGCCGCTCCACGTATAGTACTCTTCCGATGGAAGTCGTTCCTTGACCACGTTGACCACGCCGCGCGGAGAGCACCACGGCGAGGTCTAGGAAGGGGACGACACGGAGCCGGGGAAGACGCGGCAGTGGAAGCCCGCGCGGAGAGGAGTACGAGGGTTCACTGGTTCGGCTGCGGTGTGAGGCTGCCGTCGCCGCAGGGCCTGGCCAGCGGTGGGAATAGTAGGGGCGGTGAGGCCTCCGCAGCAGCACAGCCGGCCACGGGAGGCAGGAGCATGCGGCACGACCGGCGCTGCTTTGGGCGGGTGGAGCAAGAAGACCAGAGGTTGAAGAAGCACTACGGCCGTTGGATGGACATCGTACGGTCACTAGAGCTAGAATCGTTCATATTGACTAAAGTTGACAAAGGCCCCCATCCCAGTCAACTTAGTAGGCCCACAAGTCGGCCTCCCACCATGGTGGGTCCCAGCTAGCAGGGGGAGTATTCATTTTTTTTGTGCGTAATAAGGAGGCACTTCCTTGCGTGCGAAGATATAGCTGGTGGGTCCGAGCTGTCAGCGGCGGTAACGTTTTTTTCGCGAAATACAGAGGCCCTTTCGGTGGGTCCCTGATGTCAGGTGGAGGAATCATTATTTTGCGCGTAATAAGGAGGCATTTCCTTGCGTGCGGCCGTGGACCTAGCTGTCGGCCTCTCCAGGTACAGTCCACTTCAGATGCATGTCGGTCGTTGACCACGTTGACCAGGACGCGCCGAGAGCACCAGGGCGGTAGACGACGGCGAGGCCTACGAAGGGAACGACACGGAGGCAGGGAAGACTCGGCAGTTGTTTCCCACACGGAGGGGAGTACGACTGTACGAGGGTTTACTGGTTCGTCAGCTGTCGCCGGAGAATAACAGCAGGTGTGGGTGAGTAGAGGGATGGCTAGGCCAGCGATGGGAGTATGGTGGGGCGGTGAGGCCTGTGCGGCAGCAGAGCCGGCCGCGGGGAGGAGGGAGCAGGCAGTCCCGCCGGCGCTTGTTTCAAAGGCTGGAGCAGGAAGAGCAGAGATTGAAGAAGCACGACGGCCGTTGGATGGCCATCCAACAGTCACTGCTTGTGTGTCAACCTTTTTTTAGGAAAGCCTCAAATCTGTGGAAAACAGCATACAGCCCATCTGCCATTATTTCTAATAATTTACAGCCCATTTGCTAATTATTAAGGTTTTTTTGGAGCCCATATTCTTTTTGTTAGCATTACAGCCCATATTGTGGCCACGGTTTAAAAATTATACGAAAATTTGCGTATTTCGGTGCGGTCCGAACTGTTTTTAATCCCGGAATTTTGACTCACATTCAAACTGATTTTAAAAATAAATGTATATCAATATAAAATCCAACAAATTCTCCATGCATAAAAATTAATGTAATTTAAAATCTCAAAATGAAAAAAAAGATATTTGAAACTAATTGCCGGTTTGATGTGTTTTAAAAATGTACAACTCATTTCTCATTACTGATGGGCCATTTTCTCGGCCAGCCGAATGAAGGCTCTCCTCGTCTTGAAAGATTTGCAGCCCAACAGGCCCGACAAAGCGACTTACTTGGCACATCACAAAAAAACTGGGCTGTGGCCGTGGACCCAGCTGTCAGCCTCTCCACGTACACTACTCTTCTGATGGAAGTCGTTCCTTGACCACGTTGACCACGCCGCGCGGAGAGCACCACGGCGGTGGACAACGGCGAGGCCTAGGAAGGGGACGACGCGGAGCCGGGGAAGACGCGGCAGTGGAAGCCCGCGCGGAGAGGAGTACGAGGGTTCACTGGTTCGGCTGCGGTGTGAGGCTGCCGTCGCCGCAGGGCCTGGCCAGCGGTGGGAATAGTAGGGGGCGGTGAGGCCTCCGCGGCAGCACAGCCGGCCACGGGAGGCAGGAGCATGCGGCACGACCGGCGCTGCTTTGGGCGGGTGGAGCAAGAAGACCAGAGGTTGAAGAAGCACTACGGCCGTTGGATGGACATCGTACGGTCACTGGAGCTAGAATCGTTCATATTGACTAATTTTGACAAAGGCCCCCGTCCCAGTCAACTTAGTAGGCCCACAAGTTAGCCTCCCACCATGGTGGGTCCCAGCTAGCAGGGGGAGTATTCATTTTTTTTGTGCGTAATAAGGAGGCACTTTGATGAGGACATCAATACCATGGTTACACCCACAGCCCCTGCTGCTATACATACTGGACCAATTACTAGAGCTCGCGCACGCCAATTAAATTACCAGGTACTTTTGTTTCTTGGTAATGATTCTAATGTTCATGAGAATATGATGCTGCCTAAATTGGATACATTTGTTTTGCTTACAAATGAAGGGCCTAGCTTTGAGAAGGATGAACATTGGAGTAAGAACAAGCATGGAGATGATGGCATGCGCATGGGGGACAAGAACGGAGTTACAAGTGATGATTTCAGGACATTGAAGCCACCATAATGCGTGCATGAAGCCTTGGACGAAATATACAAGATGCTACTTCATAACTTTCGTCCAGAGGCTATTCTAGGTGCTGCGTCACCTTATTATTGGGCCAGGCCCATGTAATTTCGAAATACTTGAGTATAGGCTATTTTTAGAGTCCGTATGTGTGGGGAAACAAGAGATAGGGTTGGTTTCGGACCCCTTCCCCAAGGGCCACGAAATTCCCCCCTCTTCCTCCATATATACAACCCTTAGGGCGTCGTTTAGACTTTAGGTTTTATTTAGATTAAAAGTTCGCCATAGCTGCAACTTCGCGTACTTCGTTTGTGTTCAACGACCAGACAAAGGCGTCACAGAACCCCACCTTGATCAATAAAGTTTTCATCTTATATTCGCAATATCCAGATTGCAATCTCAGTTTCTTGCTTGTTCTTCGTTTGCTCGCAGGAAACAGACCCTCGTGGTCAGGTTGATCGTGCTCCGGCGTGGTCAAAACCTCTCGGAGTTGGTTTAGCGATTGCTAAGGCGCAACATCATCGCACGTTCGTAGTCGGATCGTCAAAGTCGACTTCCACCAAAGCGATATCCATCATCTCATCGAAAGACGTGACACCTTTGCCTCTATCACACTTCCTTGCGTGCGAAGATATAGCTGGTGGGTCCTAGCTGTCAGCGGCGGTAACGTTGTTTCGCAAAATACAGAGGCCCTTTCGGTGGGTCCCTGATGTCAGGTGCAGGAATCATTATTTTGCGCGTAATAAGGAGGCATTTCCTTGCGTGTGGCCGTGGACCCAGCTGTCGGTGTCTCCACGTACAGTCCACTTCAGATGCATGTCGGTCGTTGTCCACGTTGACCAGGCCGCGCCAAGAGCACCAGTGCGGTGGACGACGTCGAGGCCTGCGAAGGGAACGACACGGAGGCAGGGAAGACTCGGCAGTTGTTTCCCACGCGGAGGGGAGTACGACTGTACGAGGGTTTACTGGTTCGTCTGCCGTCGCCGGAGAATAACAGCAGGTGTGGGTGAGTAGAGGGATGGCTAGGCCAGCGATGGGAGTACGGTGGGGCGGTGAGGCCTACGCGGCAGCAGAGCCGGCCGCGGGGAGGAGGGAGCAGGCCTAGACGGGGCAACCCAAAACCACGTCCAACACTTGCCAAAACTTCATCCCTCGTTTTCTCTGTGTTTCGCACACTCGACATTGTGTGGGCATTTTGACTATGCATCATATGAAGATGTGCTATGCATGAATGTTGATCAGCATGATGTTAACTGGCTGGTAGTTCGATTTTCGACCATGAATAAAACTTCCAACATGATGTTAACCCTGTTTGAAAAGGCCGTGTTAATATAAATGCTCTGCCTCTCAAAGTTGCAGTTTCTTATCTGAAACTGAACTTGCAATTTCTTATCTGAAACTGAAACTTGCAGTTTCTTCTCTGAGAATCACATTCTCTGCACTTTTATACTCCTATGAAACTACATTTTTTTAAGTGCTAAAAATAGATCTCTAGAATTCATAAAATACTTCATATGCTCAATAGTGCAAATCTGAAATTCAAAAGACATTCATATCTGAAAGTACTCTCAAAATACACAACACAAAACACAATTCACAACCTGCAAATACTGACATCCCTAAGCTCCTCCTGACAATTCACAACCTGCCCGACTATTGGGCTGGGGGGGCAGCCCCCTCCTATTCCTCGGCGGCAGACAGCCGCCCCGTGAGACGATGTGAACGGCGAGGGAGACGATGGCGGGGAAGCGTCATCGGGCCAACTGCTTTTCTCCTCTTGCAGTTGGGTTCGGTCGACGAAGACTCCACCGGCTCGCTCTGGTAGGACACCCTCACAAACGGCACCCTGTAGATGCTCGATCCTTCAATCTCTGGTGGATGCTCCATCTGGGATCGATACTCCCACCACCGCTCCCTCACGATCGGATTTGGTGAATCTGTTTGCTCCATGGCCCAGAGGAGCAGCTCTATGTACTCCGGCGTGACTCCCTCCGGGAGTATCGCCGCCTTTTCGCTCTGTTGCAGATATTTGGCCATGGATGTCGCCGTCGCCGCTAGTTGGTCCTTGTTGTCAAACCAAGACTGTATCTCCAACATCCTAGCTAGCTTCAAAGGGTCGCCGTCTGCGATCCTCACGTATCGGTTGTACTCCTCCATCGATCTACTTCTCCACAGCACCTTCACTCGCCGGCGGTGGTTTTTGAATGGAAGAGGAGAGGAGCAGCGCTGGTTTTGGATTAGAACGGGAGAGGAGCGACGCTGGTTTTGGACTGGAACAGGAGAGGAGGGGCGGTGGTTTTGAAATGGAAAAGGAGAGGAGCGGCTCTGCATTTAGATTGGAACAGGAGAGGAGCGGCAGTGGTTTAAGAGGAGAAGAGCGGAAGAGCGGCGCTGGTCTTGGAAGTATTTTTTTGTTGTTTTGCGTATTTTGGGTCAAAGTTTGACCACGTACTGTATTTGACAAGCAAAATGTGAATGCATGTCACCAAAAATTGTATCGTTTGGTTCGTATCTGAATGTACTTTCAAATTATATTATTTTTGCAACGTATAACATATATTTTATGTGCGAAGAGAGCAACACTAGCAAGCAAGCGCGGAGGCTCCTGCCTATATAGTGGAGTAGTACTAGTTTTCTTTTGTCTACCGGAGCCGGCTTGACCTCGTCAATGACTGTCGAGAAGTCTTCATGCACGTGGCCCCAGGCGTAGTTGTCGTCATTTTGATCTGAAGCGCCGGATTATAACATATAACACGAAAAAATGCCACATGACAAGAAATCATAACCTCACTGCCCAAAGGAGACAACATGAATCCCGACGGACAAACTAGACGAGGAACAAAGCTCAAATTAAAGATAAACTCGTAGAAAAGGGGTCCATCGATAGATGTCCTAATTAACATAGCCGGCTTGACCTATATGGCAGCCGAGTAGTCACTGTTCGTGCATGTGCCCCCAATGACTAGCCCAACTCAGTTGTCGCTATTTAACCCTCGCAGTGATCCGAAGCACATGACACCTAATGTTGCGAGATGACAAGAAACCTTTTTTTAGATTTCTCACCACCACTACAGCCATGTACAACACAGCCTGCACGATATGTAGACGATAGCCAATCCAGGCGTGTCTGCTGGAGTCTGGTCACATGCATGGACGAACTGATCTTCCGTGTCTTGCAGGGATTGTCCAGGCACCAACGTAGTACAACACTTCTCTAGTACTATCGCTCGTCTCCCTCTTCTATTAAGTCACCCGACTTGCGGGGCCGGGGAGTGTGCCTATGGTCGGTTCTCAATTGCCGTCCCACATGTGTGTGCAAACGCAATATGACGCGCGTTCCATTCGGAGAGCAGCGTGCCAGACCGACCGACCGTCTGGGATGCGACGCGAACGCGACGGGCGTGCTGTATACTCCGTACATGTGTACCGCCGTTTTCTAGACGCTTTGCTCCATGGCGCGGGCGCAATCCATGGATACAAAATTAGTATACTGTATACTATTTAAAAGTCGAGGGCGGGGCTTTTCCTGCGCGGTAGGCGGGGCAGTTCCGCCTAGTCGGTTCGACAGAGACGCGAGAAGACGAGGGAGTAGGCTGCTGCAAACGTAGGCTGTGTGATTTGACAGCGAGTTACTGCTGGACAGGTGGGGCCCCGTGATTTGACTTGCCATTATCATTTTAACTGCGGCACTACGACCGGCGTGAGTCTCCTGATTCCTGACCACCTCCATACAGGTGCCTCTCCCAATGCTCCACCATGTAGTAGAGGCTGGCTCTTGCATGAGAGCCCACTTCTCCACTTTTTCCTTGCCTCTCTTTCCTCCACATATGCAAAAATGCCATGTAAAGCGCACTATTGTACTTACTTTTACTTGCTCCTACAGGTGCTTAAGCTTGCCACATAGGCATAAAGTCTGATGTGGCAAGTTAATCAAGAAGAGGGAAACTAGTTTGGTGACCCAAGGAAGAAATAGTGCTAAGCGCGTGTACCTAGGTGAAAAGACAATTTCGAGTCTATAGCTAATTAAATGAAGCAAACTTAGCAACAACATTTCATTGGAAGAGGTCACTCCTTGGCAAATGCAATAAATACTAGTACTCCCTGTGTCCCATAATATAAGAACGTTTTTGGCACTACACTAGTGTCAAAAACGTTCTTATATTATGGGACGGAGGGAGTACGAAGAAAGAGATAGAGAGGAGTAAAAAAAATTACACTTATAGCCAACCTTATAGCCAACCTTGTTGTAGTATGAGTGACTAAGTGATGACTATGTATGACATGCCAACATCAGATAGCCTAACGCACCGTGTTAAATCTCCAAGGGCGCGACCGCGCGAGCGACGCGACGGTCGTGGTAGGCGCGACCATGATACGGGCTGCTGGCAGCCCTTGGATATGATATCAAACGGTCGCATGCTAAGTTGCTGAAAATTTGCAGAATAACCCTCCAGGATAGGATATTCACCCATAGGTCTAGAATCACGCCATGCAACCGTTCGATCTCAGATCCAAGGGCTCTCGGAAGCCCGTATCATGGGAGAATGGAAAGCCACTACCCTGCCGTTCGCATGCTGGCAGTTCGCTCCTACTCGTCCCCGCACGTCCTTCAATACTACGGCGGTTCGCTCCTAGTCATCCCGTCCATTCACATTACGGCAGTTCCACTAATCCTAACCCTCCTCCCAAATCCATGGCGTCCCAAATCTCCACGATCGGCGGTGAGTACAAGGTTAGAACCATCACTGGCGATGAGTTCGACGTCATCTACACCCGTTCTTCCGCGACGGTGAAAGGATGCCTTTCTCGCTTCAGACGCATGTTCGAAGACTCAGATGATGAGTGGGTCGCTGGGCTAGATGTTGAGTACACCACAGTCCTGGGACGAGAGAAAGATCTAAAGGACGAAGAGAGGAAGAAGCCCGCCGTGATCCAGGTTTGCGTGCATGACTTATGCTTGGTCTACCACATATGCCATGCCGACATTGAGTGCCAGGATTTTAAGGACTTCCTCGAGAGCAACCTAGTCAAATTCGTTACTGTAGACTTTGGTAACGACAAAGAAGTCCTGCGTCGGATAGGCCTCGTTGTAGGCAACACCTTCGACCTCCAGAAGAATCGGCTGGTGTCCTCTCGTCAGCCTTCAATGCTGACCCTGGCAGGAGCCATGGTTCATCCTTCGTACGGTAAACTGGAGAAACCTCCATACATGTTTCATCGTCATGCATGGAAGCGGAATGTACTAGATATAGACCACATCCACTACACTGCAATGGATGGCTACCTTTGCTTCAATATCTACAAGGGTTGGATGAAGAGCAACAGCCAAGTGTGCGGTTCAAGCAAAGAAGTATCGGCCAAGAGGAAGAGGGACAAGGACGAAGTCGAGGACGTGGACGAGGACTCCGAGTAAGGTGGCAGTGTCGTTGCTCATGGTGGTTCTAATGCAGTGTCTACCGGAATAGTTGCAAAGTTTAATTTCAGGTGTGCTTAATTTAATTTGAGGGGTGTGTTGTGCTGAGCCCCCAGCAGAACTATGTTATGTTTCTTCTCGTTACTTTAACTCTTCAGTACGTACATACTAGTATTTCTTACATGTCATCTTTTAGTTGGTATAGTACTACCACTCGTTTCTTCACATTATATACGTACAATATATATGGCCAACATCATATAGCCAACAGTTTAGTTGTCAAAGAATTTCAGGGTGCTTAGTTTTGTCAAAGAATTCCAGGATGCTTAGAGGGTGCTTGGATCCAAGGGACTTATTTTAGTCTGACTAAAAATAGTCTCTTTAAGAGGCTAAAGTTCCAAGCACCCCTGACTAAAGAGGGGCTAAAACTAGTCTTGAGACTATTTTTAGTCAGGGGTACCCCTACTAAAATGTGGATTAGTCCTCTCTCTACTCATTTAACTCCTCTCCTTTAACACAGACGAGTTCTGGATTGGAGGGTTTGGAGGATAATAAATGCTCATTAACTTGATTTTAGCTTTTTTAGTATTTGGATCCAAGCATGGGTGAGGCTAGCATGTTTTAGTCCCACTACTTTTAGTCATGGGAATAAAACGTATCCAAGCACACTCTTAGTTTTATTTGAGGGGTGGGTTGTGCTGGACACCATTATTGTGACTAGCCTTTTTAATAGTACTATATGCATAATTTGGCGACGAGCGCTCTCTATATGTACCACCTTTTTTTTAATTTCAAGTTTTGCTCCATGGCGCAATCCATCGATACTACTGTTGTACAAAAGTATACATTTTTTAAAAGGCTAGAGGGCGGGGCAGTCTAGCTTGGTCGGTTTCACGAGAGGCGAGGGCCTTTGTGATTTGATAGCTCATTACTGCTGGAAGGCGGGGCCTTGTGATTTGACTGCTCGTATAAATGCGTCGACGACCTGATCGAGGAGGAGCAAAGAACCGTGCGGTTTACTCAAGTTTTCCACTGGAGTAGTACTGCGACGGAGGAGCATGAAACACGGCAGCCCAGTGCCATATGGCGATAAAAATGATCTAATTGCTAGTCATCTCATTGTTAGCATTGTTCTATTCATTCCCTAAAAAAACATTGTTCTATTCATGCCTCGCAGAGAACGTGACACGTGCGGCGAAACACCCGAAGCAAAGATGAAACACAGGAGCAAAAGAAGAAGGAAGATTATCACCCCAAATGATCTAATTCGCCGCGGAGTCGTAACTGCTACTTCATCGCCTCCACGACCTCCATCTCCTTGCGCGTCTCCTCCGCCATCTTCATTCTGTCCATGACGCGGGATTTCTCGACGCGAGCCTTCATCATCTGTTCCACGGCCGCATTACGTACCTTGACAGCAGCCGGGTGCTCGATGCGGAGCTTCGCCAACTCCTCCTTCTGTTCCATGACGAGGGCCTGCAGCATCTTCATCGAGGAACTACTATTCTCATGCAGCTTCTTCCAGCCGGCGTTCTTCTCCTTCAACAGGTCGATCTCGTGGCAGAGCTTCGCCTTGTCCTCCTGAAGTCGCAGGATTTCGCCGGTCGCCTTCTTCTCCGAGGCAATGCTCTTCTTCAGCAGCATCACCAAGCCGGCGGTCAACTCCCCCTGCTGATTGAGCTCAGCGGGCATGTCGTTGAGGCTCTCCTTCAGCAACTCCATCAAGCCTTGGATGAACTCCTTCTGCTTATTGAGCTGATCGGGCATGCCGTCGAGGGATAACGACTCCAGCTCCGCCGGCTCGGCATGTTCGCCTCCGCGGCTAGGGCGCTCCTGGGAGCCATCGCGTGCCCATGAGAGATCTTTCGAGGTCTCTGCGTGGCGGCGAGCCCTCTTTTTTTTTCCACAGCCTTGGTTGCCGCTCCCTTGTTATGAGTAGTTCTCGACCTAGAGCTCTGCTCACCGGCCATGGCAACGACGGACGAAGAGGAAGCACTTATGAGGAGGAAAGGTAGAGTAATTTTCGGTTAGGTAGTTCCCCTTTTTATAACCTAAGTACTAGCACTAGTACTAATACCTGCATAGTGGGAACACGTTCAGGTTTGGTACGTACTAGTAGGTGTGAGCAGGCTTTTGAATTTGATGGGAACAAGGTAAAGATTAATTGATGGTTTTGGTTTCAAGGCCCGAAACGGCTCCCGATGAGTTTAGCGGAACATAAATTTCAAGTACTACACTGCTCAAATGCGTAAATATTATGTTACTGTCAAAAATTGGCACAAAATACGAAGGAGACCAATGGAAGTACTACTAGCAACCCACGATTTAACTACTCGCATGCGCGCAGTGGAGTAATAATGTCTTTCTTCCGCCCTCACGTCCACTCAATTTGCATGCGCTGTATTAATTGACCATCAATGAAGTGAACGACTTTACACGCGTCAAATCACATGGGGTGGATCTTGGTACAAAATTGCGTCCGCCCGTGTACCCGCGTGTGCGTGCGAGGGAATGAGTGCGTGCGTGGTGTGCGTGCACATATTCGCTTCGTGCATGTACCGCCAGTATGGCTCAGGGAGGACGAGTACATTCTTCTGGAACCAGCAGCACGTCACTGTGGTCAATCCACGCAAGGAGGTCGCGACAACGCCTCCACATGTGCCACGTGGCTTCATGAACTGTAAGAGAGACACTGTGTAGCGTGCCATTGGTATTCTAATTTACGTGTTTTGCACATACTCGAAGTACTAGTAAGGTACACGTGCATTGCACGCATCAGATTTTGCAACCAAATTATGAATAAATACCACACTATAGCATGTAAGCTCTGAGTCATATATGCCTGATGTAGCCCTTCGTTTAATTCTTATAGTTCATCTCATTCAAAATCAATTAGTTTTTATAAAAAAGCTCAGAACGTGGGAATAGGAAAAACATGGGATTATAGTGGAATGTCGTCTTGAATCCTACAGGATTGTACGAGTGTTTGATTGTGCATAGAAAAAACGCAGAATTCTTTCAAAGAGGTTTGAGTGGATGGGATGTTTCCTATGAAATCTAGTGCAAATGAATCATATGGAAAAATTCCTATGGTTTACAATCCTACGAATCAAACAACCAAGATAGGAAAAATTCCTAATGATTAGAATCCTCCAAAATTCCTTTGAGAATCCTTTGAATCAAAGAAGCCCTTAATCTATTTTATGATTCATGGAATTGTGCGTTGTAAAGCATAAAGTAAAAACAAATAATGGCAATTCAACTAGAAAAAAAGTTTGGGCAATTATGATACGGAAGATTCTAGAACAAAAGAGAACCACTGTTGTTTTGAGGTTTGTGCATTATGCTTAAGTTCAACCATGGAGTCTGCTAGATTGTACATGTGGCAAAATCTGGCGGGGGGCTAGAAGATGGTGCGAGGGGCCGTGTGGAGGGAGACTATGAAGGAATGAACAAGTGCGAGATCGATATTTAGAGAGAGGGGGCGGACACGTGCGCTGTTGCGCGCAGTGGTGGAGCCATGAAAAATAAATGAGCTAGGGGGCCAAGCATTGCTAATCCTTTACGAGGAGGGTCAATTCATGAACTTAAACCATATTTAGCAGCAATTGTCTAATGATCACATTCATATTAGCCTCGATATATAGTGATGTTAGGGGGGCATGGCCCTTACTGCCCCCTGTCTTCGCCATTGTGCACGCGTCTGAGAGATGAAGCGGAAGGCATGGATGATGAGAGGGGGATGTTGGATATATAATTAATGTGGGTGTATTAGCTATATATGTTAATCCTATATAGAGAGGTATAGATTGATCGATGTGGACGTGGGAAAGAGGGTGAGACCTCACTGGATATCGATTGATTGGTTTGTGTGGAAAACTATGAAAGACCTAGCTATATACACACATACATAGAGGAACATCGATCGTTGCGCATGCACGCCTGAGAGATAAAGAATGCCCGATATGATGGAGAGGGGGATGTGTGTGGGTGTGTGCCTTCATGGGAGACCGACCTGAAGAAAAAGATTGTATGCGTGCGATGGATAATGCCGACTGGTAGTGTGTGTGCATGCATGCACGAGAGAAAGTTAGTGGTACAATTATAAAGAGAAGACTACTGTGTGGGTGTAAAAGAATAGGTGAGGTCATAATCAATGTAAAGTTGAATTCAAATATTTGAATAAGAGATCCTGATGTTTGAAACCCATGCATGCATGAATATAACGAAGATATGCGCGGTGTGGTTTGGAAACGAGCATGTTGTAATGTATACACATTGAACAAGGTGAGACTGATTTGAATTTGAGATACCGATGGCAGACATATTTTTTTATATTGTGTGCGGGTAACTTTAACTTTGAAAGATGGTCGTTGGATGAGGCGAATCCGATGGTCCAAAGATGGCAAATTTGAGCACTACTGGCCGTTGGATATCATCTAGATTCCACCAGATTTCGCCACATGTATAATCTAGAAGACTCCATGGTTGAACTTAAGCATAATGCACAAACATCAAAACACAAGAACTTCTTATTTGTTCTAGAATCTTCCGTATCAGAATTGCCCAAATGTTTTTCTACATGATTTGCCATTATTTGTTTTTACTTTATGTCTTACGACGCACAATTCCATGAATCTTGAAATAGATTAGCTTTCTTATAAAAACTAGATGATTTTGAATGAAATGAACTATAAGAATTAAACGAACATCTACATCATGCATATATGACTCAAAGCTTGCATGCTATAATGTGGTATTTATTCATAATTTGGTTGCCAAATCTCATGCGTGCAATGCACGTGACCTTACTCTAGTCTAAATGGTGTTTGTGTGTGTGTTGTGCATGTTGAGGTGCAAATTGTCTTTTTTTGGGTACACGTTAAGCTTGTTCTTCCGAAATTTCAAGCTGCGCCTTGTTATGCCGAAAATTCAAGCTAGCGTCTCTGTCTATTGTGCTGCGAAACTCCCGCCTCTTCAACCCGCGCCTTGTTAGCCCGAAATATTTAAAATATATCTTTGTCTCGTTGTGCTCCGACAACTCCCTCCATCTCAACCCGTGCCTTGCTATTCCGAAATTACAACACGCGCGAAAACTCCCACCTCCTGTGAAATCCCGACACGCGAAATGCCCGTGGTACCCCTGAACCGAAAGAACCGCCTCAAATCGGTGGGGGTACTTTCGTAACTTACCCCACATTTCGGACAAGCGCGTCTCTAAGCCATGGTTCCCCACTGCCATCCCATCCGCCCACCCATTCGTACACCGAGGCCGCGAAAACCCGCGACGAAACCCCACACCTTGCTCCGTCCGCCACCCAGCCGGAGCCTCTTCCCCGATGACGTCGTCCACAGCAACACCTCGATGTCCCTCATCCACCGTACCGGATGAGGATCCGTCGTCGATCTCATCGTCACGCCGGTTCACCCACCCCGTCCTCCACCTCCAAGGGGCTGCCCCGACGTTCCCCTCGTCTTTCGCGCCACCTCCATTCCCACACCGCCGTCTTCACCTGCACCATCGGAAGAGCATCATCATCACCGTTTCCTCGGATGAAGCTGCGGCCTAATCGGCGCCACCAAAGAGGTTGTACACTAATCGCCGCATTTTCTTCTTGATTCGATCTCACGGTGCTGCCGGCGCTCGGTCCCGAGCCGACACGGCGCGGCTCCATCCACGGCGGCGCCGCCGGCCACTTCCTCCACGACGTCACTCCCTCGGCGGCGACGTCCACATCAGTAGGAGCTGCTGCTGCTTTAGCTCTCGCTCGCGCTGTTGCTCTGCTCTTGCTCTCAGTCCCCTGCCTGGTCTGCTCTTGCTATTGCTCTTGCTCGCGCTGCTGCTCTCGCTCTTGCTCTTGCTTGCGATGCTGCTCCGATTTAGCTACACTTCAGTCGACTGAATCGACTTTTGGGTCAGTCGATTTTCAGGGGGTGGTGGGGGCTCGCCGGGGTGAAGGAAGAACCAGCCGCAGCAGGGAGGGGGGCTCGCCGGAGAGGTACCCCACTATCTATCTTAGGGTTTAGGATGGGGGCGGTGGTCGCCGGCGGTGGCGGGGCGTTGGCGGGGCGGTGGCGTGGGGATTGCCGGAGAAAAAGCTCGGCACGGGGGGGGGGGGGGGGGCTAGAGGGATGGCCGGGGCGGCGGCGGACCGGCGGTGGGGAGTGTTTTCGGGGCGGGCGGGGCGGCACACTGTCGGCCGCGGGCGGCAGGGGGCTGCTGTTTGGCCGGTGGTGGCTGGCGGCTCAGGGGGTGGAGGTTGAAGATGAACCGCAGGCCCTTGATTTCGTATCCAACGGCTGCAAAATCGACTGACTAGAGATGAAAAAGTCAGTCGACCGACGTGTAGCCTCACCTTGCTAGTGCGTTCAGTTTTGATAGCAAAATTTAGTTTCGACAGCAAAATTCAGTTTCGACAAGTTAAGTTCAGTTTCGATAGTTAAGTTCAGTTTCGACAGTTAAATTCAGTTTCGACAGTTAAGTTCAGAGATGAGCGGCTGATGTATTTTACATCTAGCACTTTATGGTGATGTATTTTACATCATGTATTGGAGATGCTATTAGAATTCCACTCAGGTTAACGTTGTTCGTTGTCTCTCTTGTCCTGCTTCAGCCTCGGCGTCGTACAACTCACCGGAGCTGCTCCAACGACGAAACCCTCCATCACAGCGGAGCAGTACCTCGGGCTCCATCTCCAGACACCTAAGATCTTCTTCCCCTCCTCCGACAGCCAAGTCAGCCGGAGCATCCTCACCGGCCAACCCAATCACGCTGAGATCGACATGGCTTCGCCAAAGAGGTTGTACACTTGTTGCATCTCTTTTTTACTCTACATGTTATATATATTGTCCACTGAGCACTCGTAGTAACGGGAAATACGATTATTTTATCCTACTATATGACAAGCAGTGAGGTACCAGGCAACTTAGCTATCCGTGATGGACTCTCTTGAACGCCATCATTATTTATCTCTGCGCGTTTGAGCTGTGCATTTGTCGATGGGCCTGGGAGTTGAGCTAGTATGGCAGTGGCCTGGGTCCAAAGTAATAGAAGTAGCACAAAAACATTTTTTTAGTGTAGGATTTTCCTTGCTCAAGCCTGCCTACTAGAATCGCCAGTGCTTGAAAGGAAAAGTGAATGAAAAACATCGGAATTGGAAAGTTTCCTATGGTACTACTTTTCATGAATTTGGTGCAAAGGAATGGAGCAAAGGAAAACTGTAGGATTTGTTCCTTTAGTGTCTCCTTGAAAGAAAAACCGTAGGAATTCTAATTTCCACTTCTCCTCCTTTTCATATTCCTATTCATCAAGCACAAGACTAAGAGATAGTAGCATAATAGCATTATAACCGTACATTTTCTTGTGGTTTGACTTAATCTCACCATGCTTTTTTGCGTCCTGTGATCTTCCAATTGTTGTGAATCAAACACCCAGATTGGCAGAAATCCTGTGTTTTTAAATTCTCTGTTTTGCACATGCATTCCTATCCTATTCCTGTCTATTTCCTATCCCTGCATTGTTAGAATCCTCAAATTCAAACAAGCCCTTACTCAATTACTTCTGTTACAGATATGTGTCAAAGAAAACCTTGTGTGGTTTGTCCTGCTCCTGCGGCGCTGTGTTCCACCCCAGCTCAGCTGCTCCAACGACGGAAGGGTTCACCACAGCAGGGATCTGCTCTCCAGACTGTCTTTCGCCGCCTCAGATCTTCTTCCCCGCCGCCGGCAGCCACGGCAACTGCATTACCATCATCAACTGAGCAGATGACCTTGAGGACTACACGGGTCCGCAAGAGAGGTCGCACTCTTCCGTGTCTGCTTACGTTATCCGTCGCTTAATATGATGACATGCTACATTATCGTCGTGTTCACCTATTAGACTCTGAGTCAGGTCCAAACTAATGCTGAAACTTGAGTTTTTAAATGGTTGTGGGGTACATATTGGGGCAGCAATTAGTACTATCCGTCTACTATCTGGTTAATCTCCGGTGTCTACTATGAGTTTCATGTTGGGTGCAAACAAACATTAAAGGAGCCATTATCTGTATTTTTTAACTAAAGCTATTATCTGCCTGCTATCATTGGTTTTGGGTGTATCCACAGTTTGCTACCATCACTCTGGATTTGTGCGTGCACTCCTTACATAATCTCACTATGTTTTATTCCTATGCATGCCAGTTATTGTACACAATGGAACTAATCATGTAGAGCAAAAGAGACGAGCCTTGCGTGGCAATAAAATTTCATGCAGACGTCGTTCCATGGTGGGCGCAAAGGCAGCCCCCCTCCACCCATTTCGGATCGTAATCAAGAGGAAGATTACTGTTCTAAGGGGGATTCAGAAGGAGAAGACCACTCCTATTTACCCCATGAGGTCTTCGCTCTAACTTGGCATGCTGATGTTGGTAATATCATGCATATGGTGCCTTGCATTGCTTACTGTATACATTAAAGATGTCATCTGCTTAGTTTAGACATGCTTTGTGTCAATGCCATCTGTTTAGTTTCTTTATCGTATATGTGAATCATGCAATGCCATCTTGTCTAGCCAGGCATCATATATGTGAATTTTGCAATGCCACCCTGGTTAGCCAGTCATCTTATATGTGAATTATATCATGCCATCATTTTTTATTACGTGTTAAATTTGTCAACAATTTTAGTACATTCAATTACTCTTTCTGTGCATCAGCCATTCGGCACGGTCATGGAAAAATCTGGAGTGGAAACAAGGTCTTCAGAGCAGACAATGCTATCTGACGAAGCGCATGTCTTGCTGGTTACCGATAGCTCCTCAAAGGAGGATTCAGAGACAGATGACCAGTCATATTCCCCCCCCCCCCCCGTGGTGCATGCCCTAACTTGGCAGGGTTATGTTGCTCATATCGTGCGTATGGTATCTTGCATTGCTATGTCATTTGCTTAGTTTAGACATGCTTTGTGTGAATGCCACCTGTTTAGTGTCTAATTACCATATATGTGAATTATGCAATGCCATCTTGTTGCAAGACATTATATATGTGAATTATGCAATGTTATCTTGTTGCAAGGCATTATGTATGTGAATTATGCAATGCCATGCTGTTTAGGCAAGCGTCATATATGTGAATTATATCATGCCGTCCTTTTTTTGTATTTCTCATTGCTTTTGTCGACAATGTTTGTATATTCAACTGCTCTTCCTGTGCATCAGCCATTTGAATTGGTGATGGAGAAATCTGGAGTGAAAACAAGGTCTTCAGAGTAGACAATGCTACCTGCTGAAGCAGATATCTTGCTGGTTACAGATAGCTCTTCAGAGGAGGATTCAGAGGCAGATGACCAGTCCTATTATCCCCCCGAGGTGTATGCTCAAACTTGGCAGGGTTATATTACTCATATAATGCATATGTTGTATTGCAATGCTTAGTTTTTACATCATATACACAATATTGAATGCCATCTCCTTAGTTGACACATCATATATGCGATTGCCCTCTGCTCACTTCCTTAGTATATAAATCATATATTTGAATTATGTCATGCCATGATGTTTACATAGACAACATGTATCTGAATTATGGCATGCCAAACCATTTTCTAAAGACATAATATAGTTATATCATCTCATCCTATTTACATAGTCATCATATTTTGAATTATGTCATTCTATCCGTGAATTATATCATGCCATCATGTTTCCATCGACGGCATGTTTGTGATTTATGGCATGCCAACCACTTTAATAGACACATCGTATAGTTATATCATGTCATCCTGTTTACATAGTCATCATATTTTGAAGTATGTCATTCTATCCTGTTTAGTTAGCCATCATACATGTGAAATTGCGTCATGCTATCCTGTTTAATTAGCCATCATATATGTGAAATTATGTCCTGCTATTCTGTTTGCTTAGACAACATAAATGTGAATTATTTCATGCCCTGTTTTCTTCCCTACTATCCATTGCACCTGTCTATCTTACAATGTCTGTACATTCAATTACTTTTCTTGTTTATCAGCCATTTCAATTGGAGGGAGTGATGGCAGTATCTGTGGGAGTAAAAACACGGTCTTCAGAAAAGATCGTGCTACCTGTCGATGCAGATAGAACCACGGTTGTACTTGCCCAAGAACCAGCCCCACCACATATAACCCACACTCATGCAGATTGTACCCCTACCCAGTTGGACAGAGAACCAGCTACACCCCTTCTAACCCCAACCCCAGCAGATAGACACCCAGTTCCCGTTGACACAGCACCGTCTCCACCACAGAGCACCCAAACACGAGCAGTTAGTAAGGCAACTGCAGTGCCCAAATCACGAGGACCACCACTCCGAACCCGAAGTCAACGCTTAAAGCAGAAGAAGAATTGTTCTCAGGTCAGGTTCCGTAGCTATGGTTCATACTACTTTGCTCTTGCATCACTGTATTTACTGATACCAACTAATTTCAAATTTGAAGGATGCAATTGAAACTCCAATGGCGCAACAGGTATGTTTTAAACCTGTTTCTTCAACGTGTTTGGCTGTTTGCTGTTGTAACTTGCTCTATGTTGATTTCAGTTTCAATTGAATAAACAGTTATGTTCTCATGCCATGCACATTACAAGTGTTGTTATTGCTGTGTAGTTTCCCACACTTATATTCTGTCTATGTTGCTTTGTCTTAAATAGATATGATTCGAACTGTATCTATCTTGATTTGGCAACATAAACTAGAATGATATAGACCATACAGTGACCATACTACATAGATATATGTTTGTTTCATGCTGTTATCCTGTCCACCTTACTACTGAACTGGTTTACCAAAATGAGTTTCATATACTACATTGTAAACCTGAGATGTGTTTGTTTGTTTCTCTTTTAGAACGCGGATAAAATATTGGAGAAGAGTACCCTGTTATGCAATGGTAAAGGAAGTAATGCAGATAAGGTTCAAGATAGTGAGACATCCCTGTTGGTCTCCAAGAAAGCTGATAAACACTATATTGAAGACACTGAGACAACCCCAAAGTCCTGTCTTGATGTAGTGTTCGAGTTACTGGCTACCACTGCTGGGACCAGCTCTTCGAACTCGTTGCCTGAATCAGTTCGGCTTCTTGAGTCTCAACTTCAAGTTGAAAGACATCGATCAGATGTTATGCGACAGGAAGCCGAAGGACTGAGGAAGTCCCTGCAGAATTCAGATGCATACTTTCTGGTGCAACAACAAGCGCTGGAGGACTTAAGCGCCAAACAAGAGAAAGTTAATAAGCTTGCTAAGCATCTTGCTAGCATTATGGGTACCTAGGATATTGTTTCTTGAGCTCTTCTGAAGTGGTTTCAGTTCTGGACTTGTTTTGCTGCGGCGTTTATATTCTGCTGTGTTCCCTATATTTGCACTGGTGGCGAACTTTGATGCCCAGTGGATGTAATATTTGTAATAGCCGTGATAGCCTAGTGTAAGTTGCTTGCTTATTTATTTCCTTGTTGTCTTGTTTATTTGTTTGCTTGTAGTCAGTGCAGTTCTTTTTCTGCGGTTTGCTAGTGGCTGCAATAACCTACTTTTTAAAACTAGGCCACAATAACCATGGGCTAATATTTACTGTAGTGACACTGGGCCTCCTATGGGCCGTAGAAACAGTGGGCCTTCTACGGGCCGTAGAAACAGTGGGCCTTCTACGGGCCGTAGAAACAATGGGCCTTCTACGGGCCATATCATCAATGGGCCTTATACGGGCCGTATGATCGATTGGCCAAACAGACCACATTCTGGCCGTAAACGGGCTAGAGTTGGAATCGTCCGTTCATGAGCCGACCATAACGGGCCATCGTTAATAGGCCGTATTTGATGACGCTATGAAAACGGCCCAACATATTAACGGACCACAAACGGGCCGACTGTAACCACGGGCTGAATTTGGCCCACAAGCAGAAAATTACAGTAACGGGCCGTAAGTAAACGAATGCTGGAAAATAGCCCAAGAATAAATGGGCTCTGAGAAGGCCGAAAGATAACATGGGCTGGAAACGGCCCAACGGAATAATGGGCCGTTAATGGGTATAAAGTGATACACTGTTCTTTACGGGCCAGTTTCACCACGGGCCGTTAATGGGTGTAAAGTGATACACTGTTCATTACGGGCCAGTTTCACCACGGGCCGTTAATAGGCCAAGAGTTACATAGGGCCTCATATGGGCCGAAAGACGTCATGGGCCATACATGGGCCAGAAGTGAAAACGGGCTGGAATCATATTGGATGGCCCAGATGACGCTACTGGGCCTAATTCGAATAGGGCGTAACGGGCCTTGGGTTAGCGGGCTATAAATGGGCTATATGCGAACAGGCCGTTAACAGGCTTTCCATGGGCCGGCCCGCCACCTTTTGACCAAGTCAAACGGGCCGGCCTTTTCACAGGAATGGGCCTTTGTTGGGCCATGCCACGTGTCGACGTATCATAGGCGCCTTCTGTCCAATGAGTGGATGACATCTGTCCCAGCGATGAGCCGACACGTGTTTCCTCCAGCCAGTGATGATTTTACACGTGGAAAATCCCCATCGGTCGGGGCTGTTAACGGGTTATCGGATCCAAAAACCGACCCGATAGCTTAACGACGTTCCGTTACGGTGGATGCCACGTGTCGGTCACCCTTGACGAAAGCACTTCTGTGACGCGCGATTTATCGTCATGGAAGTGGACACTTCCATGATGATAATTTTGGTAATGTCATGGAACACTTCTACGACAGCACAGGTATGACTATCTTGATTCTGTCATAAATTTGTCATGGATGTACATGCATGACAAAAAACGCGACCTACTGTGACAAACACGTATCATCACGGAAGTGTATTTTTTTTGTAGTGTAAGCCATTTGACTTTGTAGGGATGCGGGTGCTTCATCTTGACCAATTGGAGCTTGGAGCATAAATCTTCACTTGCCAAGTTATGGCAACTTCCTCCGTCGACGATGACCTTCACGGACCTTCCATTGATGCCCGCCTTGGTGTGGAAGATATGGCATCTTTGGTCTTCGTCTTGTTGATGTTGAAGAGTCAAGACCTTGGAGACAATGAGAGCGAGGCTCAAATCTTCACCGCAAAAGACTTGATCATCTTCATCTTCATTCACTTGCCGGTGCATAGCCACATTCTCAAGGGCTTCCATTTCTCCTTCACTCATGGAGACGTATGTACCGTCGTCGTTGAGGATCATGGTACGCTTGTTGGTACACTCAAAGGACTTGTGGCCTCGGCCGCCGCATGTGAAGCATTTGATGGAACTTGTCTTGATGGTCTCATCCGTTGGAGTTGTAGATGATGAAGCTCTCGACTTGAAGTTGCTTGTAGTAGGAAGACGACTTGAGGTTGTCAAAGTTTTCTTGTAACTTCACTTGTCGCCGTTGCTTGTAGAAGGTTTGGTTGAGGTAGGAGTCAGTGTAGTCGTTGAAGCTTGATTGTATGAGCCATATGTCTTGGAAGAGTACTTGGCATACTTGAAGTCATCTTGCACTTGTCGCTCCGCTTTAGTAGCTTGATGCACTAGCTCGATGAGGTTTGAGTAAGGTTGGAAGCCTGCCATAGTTTTCTCATCATCTTCTGTGACATTAGCTCGTATCATGGCAATCTCCATTTCCTTGTAGTATTCTTCAATGGTTTTTGTTCCTTGCTTGAGGAGTTGTAGTCGCTTGAAGAGGTCGCGGTTATAGTATGTTGGCATGAAGCGTGCTCTCATGACATCCTTCATTTGATCCCAAGTTGTGATTGGTGGTTCACCTCTTGTTTCTCGACGCTCAATGACTTGTTACCACCAAATGAGGACATAGTCTTGGAACTCAAGGGATGCCATGGCAATCTTCTTCTCTTCCTCATAGTTGTGCAAATGGAAGATCTTGTCAACCTTCAATGCCCATGAAAGGTACTCTTCGAGATCATTGCTTCCAGAAAACTTGGGCATGGTGAACTTGAGTTTGCCGTAGCGTTGCTCTTCGTTGTGTTGGGGTCGAGGGTGATGACGTCCTTGACGAGGAGGATTGTCTCCCTCAACTTACTCTTGGCGTGGAGGATTCCCATTGTCTTGTTGCTCTTGGCGAACTTGTGGTTCTTGTCGAGCTTCTGGAGGAGCTTCTGGAACTTGTCGGTGCAATCATGCTTGATAGTTCCTTCTTGAAATTCTTCGCGAAGTGCTTCTTCTTGTTCACACGTATTTCGGTTGCGTGCGGCGACGACACGACTTGAGTCTCGGAGGGCACGTTGCGCCTGAAGTGCTTGAGCTTCTCGCCGTTGTTGTTGTTGACGGAGAGCTTCAGCGTCTTGCTCGTCTTGGTGTTGGCATGCTCACTCTTCCTCTTGTTGGCGTAGGAGTTGCCGTTCTTGTGCTTGCGCAAAGGTAGCTTGATTTTGGCGATGTCAATGCTCTTGCGCTAGAAGTTGCTCTTGATGGTTGGTGCCGTGAAGAGGATTGCGGTTCGCGTGATGGTCTTGGCGTGTGGCTTGACGTAGAGTGATCGATGTCAGTGTACTTGAGCCAGAGATGGTGTCATCGGAGTGTCGACTCGAGTGGCTCCATCTTGAATATGTTGAAATGGTAGAAGAGCGGTTGACCAACAAGGCACAAATCTCGTCCATTCTTGCATTGTTCTCTTGTTTTTGTTCATCTAGCTTGTTGTCAAAGTAGTCTCTTGTATGTTGCTCGGAATGTCGCAAGTCGGTGGTGAAATTGTCGATGCAGTCTCTCAATGCTTGTTGTTCTTGATGCAATGCTCTTTATGAGCCGAAGAGGTGGTTCTTGGTGACAAAAGTGTTCGGGTCCTCGTCTTGCTCGATGAAGAGTGGGTTGGTAGAAGTAGTTGGCCTATCTATCATTTCAAGTAAATGTGTGAGTGGAAGAAAGGAAGAACAATACCAAATGTACCTTCACCGATGTTGAGAATGGATCAAAGATCACTCAATGATGTAACAAGGAAATAGCACAATTGGTACTGTATCTCGTCAATCTTTCACACCTACACAAATAAAGCCTTTGGTGTAGCTTGGTTAGGATGGTGGCACAAAATTTGATGTGAATGTTAGCAACACTCAATAATGTTGAAAAAGATTCACAAATTTGCAAATGCAACAAGTAGACCAATAGCAAGATATGGTACACGGAAACAAACACACAGATAGATAGATGGGGTCGTGCAACCAAGGAGTGAGCCAAAATGTGGAATCCACAAAATGCTCTTGTTGCACAACGCTAGAGAGACGCTAGCTCGATTGCACAATAGGTGGATACGAGACTTGTGCACAACCTACTAAGCGAAATGCAACGACTTCCATCCCAAGTATGGTATGTGTATGGTGTTCCTATGATATGATCCAAGATGATCGAGTATGACAATCTTAATGTAGTATGATGCTATGGTTCTCGCTTAAAAGCTCTTTGCTTATCTTTTCCTTTTGCTTAAAAGCTTGTTTGGCTCTCCGTTGAGCTCTTTCTTTGGCCTCTTATGCAAAACTTCACGAACCAAGATAGCAATTGCGTATATGCGATGACAACCTTGTGACACAAGATATGATACCAAGATATGTATACCGATATGATATGGTATATATGCAATGGAAACTGTGATCACTAATGTGCACAAGTAACGTTGCCGGCAATACTCAAAGGCTAGTCTCGATAGGAAAGGTACGCAAAGTGGGCTATATGTGGTTATCAATGCAATGGCAAGGAGTAGACAAAGATGTCGTCGAAGTTACCGTCCTTGCTTACGGTTGAGGGTGTCAAAATTGTGGAGCGATTGTTGTCGATGACGAGTTCATGGCGAAGATGAGCGACGGTGGTGTAGATGTCGAACCGTCCCGTTGCCGAAACGTGTTAGGAAACGGAAAACGCAACTCAACTTCTCAAAGAACAAAACGTGTCAAAATTTCGGAGTTGGGAAACGGGTAAGCTATGGTGGTTGCGAAAAGCGGTGGTGGTATGCGAGTGCGTATGCGGAAGTGGTAGAGGAATCTGGGGTTGCGTATGCGGAAGTGTGGGCGGTGGCTGAAAATTTTCGGGCAAAAATTTCAGTTTCGTCAGGAGACGTCGGACATCCGGTGATGGTCGGACGACCGAGAGCTGTTGGACTTCCGGTGGCTGTCGGACGTTCGGTGCCTGGGCGATTTCGGGCACGGGATGAACTTCTAGGGTCGTGGTGGAGGGGCAAAATTGGACGAATATGTGGATGGAAACGGGGGAAAAGATGGGGGAAAGCTAGATCTACCCGCTACACACGAAATCCACTGATCAAATCCAACAAAACTTCATTACACCAACAAATCACAAAATTTTGGGGCTATTTTTGGTGGGGAATTTTCAAATTTGGGGAAGAACACAACACAAGGCTAGAAAACAAGGGTAGGGGCTCCAAATTCGTGATCAACAAAGGCTCATCATACCAAGATGATGTAGGGTGGAAACCCTAGGGCCGATCTTTCACGATTGGGGCGGATCCTATGAAGAAAACGAGGGGAAACACGAGGGGAAAATGAGAGGAAACACTCAAATCAAGGAGAAACGATCACACATGTGCTAGATCCATGAACATAACGAGTACAAGATTCAAACGTAACAAAGGACGATACAAAAGGTATTGTCCGTAAGGAGGTCTTGAGGGGTCTTCCCGTGATGGGGTCTTGAATCCACTTGGGGGATCTTCTCCGTAGAGGTCGTGAACTCCGATGGAGAATGTATCAAGTGGATGAGCAAAGCTCTGTCTCTCAAATGAGCTAATCCTTTGCTAACCCTAGAAAGAGGAAGGAAGAGGAGTATATATAGTCTAAGTGGACGAAGGGGTACATGGCCCTCACTGTCAACACACAGGCGTCGGACGTCCGACAGCTACCGGTCGTCCGGTGGCTCGCGAGGGTCCGGACGTCCGGTACTTGTCGGAAGTCTGATGTTTTGGGTCGGGATGGTTGGCATCGGATTTCCGGCCGGCATCGGACGCCCGGGGCGTCGGTCGTCCGGTGGTCTCCATACTTCTGACGTTTTGGTTTTGTGATGGTGGTGCTGGTCATCCGGAAGGGCTTAGTCATCCGGGAGCTGGAGTGTGTCCGATGTCCGGTCAGTGTCGGTCGTCCGGAAGGACTCAGTCATCCGGGAGCTGGAGTGTGTCGGATGTCCGGTCGGTGTCGGTCGTCCGGAAGGGCTCAGTCATCCGGGAGCTGGAGTGTGTCGGATGTCTGGTCGGTGTCGGCAGTCCGGCCACTGGAGCGTGCGCAGGCTAGGACTTGGCTGGCTGGCTGAAACTGCCAGGCGTCGGACGACCTACGAGTACCGGTCATCTAGTGGCTGTATATTCCTGGTAGCTCTTCCTCTTTGTCCTTGTACTTGGTGCCCTCGCCGTCTTGTCCGTTGGGTGTCGTTGTCCCATGGCTTTCCTCCAAGTACCTGATCACACATAGTGTTTCGCTTGAGGTAGTAGCCATGTCTCACATGTAGAAGTGGTAGTTCGGAGAGGAGTGAGTTCACCTTATCTTCGATAGCCTTTGCTCTAGATTTTTTCATTGGTCCAAGTGGTGTCGTGGGAGACGTAGGTAGGTCCATGGGGATGACCAAAGGATGCTCCACATCAAGGTGTCTCCGGAGTGGTATTCATGCAAAAAGAGCAAACACAAGCGACATCGGAAATACAATGGTTAGTGCCCACAAGGCGTCCATCAAGTAAGTATGAGTCCATTTGGCAAGATTGTTCGTGACAAAGTGCATGAAGCTTATCAAGATGATATAGAATGATATGCAAAGCATTCATGGGAGCAAAAGCATTTGTTGCGCTCACAAAGTCGTGGTAATTGGATGGTGCACAAAGCTACAAATTCTACCATTGTGCAAAATGATGTCATAGTGAGACGGTTTACCAATAGCATGAATATGGCAATGGATGCTCAATATGATTATGTTGTCATGCAATTGATTGTGGGCAATGTGATCATTATGTATGAATATGCCATCAAGGAAGATCACAACAAATTTGCTAAGGAAGTGAATAAGCTCATATATCATGGATGACATAGAAATACAAGATGCAACAAGGCAATCATAATGTGAGCCAATCCATGCATAAGGTGCAAATTTGTTATGGGTGTTGTTGTGCCATAGCTTGATGTCGTGGCACTCCTAAACTTGAAGGTCCATAGGGTCCACCTCCAATGTCGGTCCTCCATCCAATATATGTATCATGTAGACAAGAAGGAGACACCAATGAAAGTATGGCCCATCCAATATGCATATGTGAGGATGACTCAAAGGGAAGGAGTTCACCTTATGAATGTTCTCAAAGATGTTGGAGTAGCACATCATGTATGCCGTCACATAACCAATATGTCTCATGACGACACCGCCTTGTGAATCCTCCTAGACGAAAGAACATGACAAACACTCTGTAAGTGCATCTAGTGCCACCCCTTGTTGGTTTTGGAGTATTGATGACAAACTTGGTTGAGGGACTAATGTGTTTGTGAGAACTGTAGGATAACACAGGTAGTAGTCCCTTATTGATTCGGTTTACCTATCAGAGATGACCCCTAAAAATGTGTAAAGACATTGAAGACAATGGTGGTTCGTGAAGACATTCACGATGAAGATTATGACATGTGAAGACATTCACTTGAAGACTATGGAGTGCGAAGACATAGCTGTTTTGTAGTTTCCTTTTCTTCTTTATTGAGTCATAGGAACCACCGTACTATTAAGTGGGGTCCAAGTGAACAAAGTCATAGTGATTGATGTGAAGCTCAACCAAAAATCCTATGTCTTCGAGCGAAGATAATGAGAGCAAATCTTATCCAGAGCTGGATGAGTCAGCTTTGCTTGTAGCCCAAGTCAAGCTGCCGCGTGTGTTTGAAATCCGACCGTTGGACACGTGTCGGTTCCTTAGTGACCCAGGGACATTTCGGACATATCAAGTTGGGTTGCATCCTGGCTATAAATAGCCCACCCCTAGACCATAAATTGGTGGCTGCTCAGAGTTAGTGCACGACTTTTGTCGTTTGAGAGCAACCCACCTCCGAAGCCTTTGAGAGAGAGAGATCCTTGCGAGGACAAAGCCCAAAACACCCAGAGCCAAAGAGTGTTAGGCGTCACTGAAGTCTTTCTGTCTGCATGACCTGAAGACTTGTTACACTTGAGGACTGTGAATCCTCCAGCCAGTTAGGCGTCGCATTCTGAGCATCCAAGAGGCATTGTGGATTGCCGGTGAACGAAGTCTGTGAAGGTTTTGAAGTCTACCTTGAAGACTTACTAGAGTGATTGGGCGAGGATTGGGTGTCCTTAGCTCAAGGGGAATAAGGTGAAGACGCGGTCTTCTGAGTACAATCTCAGCCTCCCTAACCAGACGTACAGTTGTCACAACAACTAGAACTCGTCTACCAAATCCTTGTCTTCACCAAGCAACTGGTTCTATCCCCCATTTCCCTCTACTTTTCAGTTTGTCTTCGTGAAGTCATTGCTTGACTGTCTGATCTGATTGACTTCACTGTGTGAAGACTATTACCTGTTTGGCTTCATACTGTCTTCCATTCTGATCCATACTACCTAGCTGCTGATAGTCTTTGTACTTTCACTACATTGCTTACTTGACTATGGCTTGTCTAGTGTAGTCTATCTTCCGCTGCATATCAATAGGTTAATTTCATCTGTTTGTCTTCAAAGACCTCGTGTTTTGAAGACTTCCACAAAAATCGCCTATTCACCCCCTCTAGTCGATAACTAGCACTTTCAATTGGTATCAGAGCAAGGTGCTCCCTTGTTCTGTGTGATCCGGTTTAACCACCTAGAGTTTTAGCTATGTCGACTGCAGGGATAATCAAGGTCTCCGCTGCGTGCTCCATTTTTTATTGTCATGATTATCCCAAATGGAAGGCTATGATGAGGAAGCGCCTCATTGCGATGAACAGTGAGCTATGGACCGTCACGGAGATTGATCTCACCGATTTATGCAAGATGGCGCATGCTGATGACATTCGCAAGTACACTCAACTCGATATCAAGGCAAAGGATATTATATGCTCCCGCCTGTCCAGAGACGAGTTCAGGCGCATCATGCATCTCTGCAGTGCAAAGCTTATATGGGACCGAATCTCTGATGTTTATGAAGGTCATCGAACACGTCAGGACCCCTGGTTCCACGAATTCAAAGAGTCACTTAAAACAACGACTCTCGAACCCGAGCCATCTTCTCCGACCTATTGCTTCATGGCATGAGGTGCCAAGGTAAACTCACGTGATGCTTACTTTCAAACATCCAGTGAAGATGACCCTGAATGTGAATCCAAACCTAGGTACAAGACTCTTGCTAAAATTGCGACTGAACAACAGACTGCTATGGAACATATTCAAAAGTTGCTAGACAAAAGCGATGACCTGTTGGACGCGGAAATGAATCAAACTCAGTCCTTAATTTAAGACATTAAAAATCTTCACGTTAAGTACGAAGAACTTGAAAGTCGTCAGGAAACACTCTCAGCTACTCATGAGAATCTTTCCTATGATTATCTTCAAAGGAAGCAAGAACTTGAGAATCTGAGAACGTCTCATGAAGATCTTTATAAGGAGAATAATTCACTTCGCGCTCAATAGATCAGTTTCACTCAGGAAGACTTTATGCCACCCTGTTTAAAATGTCTTGAGCGTGATAATGTTGTCTCTGTTTGTTCTAATGCTGCTAATGTTGCAATATCTTCAACCGCTGATGTGGTGACTAACCCCTCTTCCGAGGATACCACTACTATTGCTGATGAGAATTCTAGGTTGAAGACATTGCTTGAAACAGGCATGTACAAAAGCTTCAAAGGGCATCAGACACTATGTGATGTCCTCAAGAAACAGATTCTGAACCGAAACCCTAGGAAAGAGGGTGTTGGGTTCGAGAGGAAAGTGAATGTTGATGGTTCATACTGGAAAACTGAGCAGTACCCCAAAACCACATGAGTTGCTGCAAAGGACCCTTCAGTGGACCCGTCTACCTTATCTGGCTTCACTTGTGCTAACCCCATTATTATTGATGAATCCTTTGACGCCAATTATAAGTTGTTTAAGAATCAGAATGGTGAAGTGCTTGCCAGGTATATTGGTACTAACTGCAGGAATGGACCACCCTTGAAGAAGATCTGGGTGCCCAAAAGTTGTCTTGAGAAGCTTCCTATGAATGTCATCATGACACCACCTGGGAAGAAGACAAACCCCAGACCAAAGGCTTCATATGGTCCAAAGGGTTCATACAGACAGAGGACGCACGATGGTCACCCTAACACCAATGTTTTACATGGAAACCATACTCAGACTTATGAATATGAGCGTGTTTCTTGAAACCTCTATGTTCATAAGACTAACAACTTTTCTGCTTATTCTTATGAGTATTATTCACCTCCTGCAAGGCTATTTGCTAGGGCTCCAAGGCCAAAGTTCTCTGATGCTGCACTTAGACTCATTGCTTCTAAGCCACCCCTGAAGATGTGGGTAGTTAAGAAGAATTAACTTTATTTTGCAGGAAAAGGTTTCCAGCCGGAAATCAAAAGCTTCAGGCACTAATGCTGGGGACCTAAAACATCTTGTGGGATGCAAGATAAAGTGCCAAAATGGTCTTACTATGTATTTTGTCCCAGGGTTTCTTGACAATTATCCTATCTACCCTAACAAGAATCTGAACTTTGATAGTATGCTTGTTCGTCAAATGTTTATGCTTCACACTTCTCTTTGTGAAGCCTATCCCCCAAACTGCTCTGTAGGGTACGGCTCCGAAGGCTACTGAGTGGATTATGGACAGTGGATGCACTAACCACAGGGCTGGTGATCGAAGTCATCTTATGGATTCAACCCTACGACCGTCTGACAAAAGTCATATCACATTTGGTGACACTGGTAAAAGCAAGGTATTGGGCCTAGGTAGAGTTGCAATCTCAAAGGATCAGCACATGGATAAAGTGATGCTTGTTGAATCCCTTGGTTTCAACTTAATGTCTGTCTCAATGCTTTGTGATCTGAACATGATTGTGATATTTGGAAAATATCGTTGCCTTGTGCTTATGGAATCTGACAAATCTCTAGTCTTCGAAGGGTATCGAAGAGACGATCTGTATATGGTAGATTTCTCCGCAGGACCACAACTTGCCGTATGTCTTCTAGAAAAAGCTTCAGAGTGCTGGCTCTGGCATCGGAGGCTAGGGCATGCGGGCATGAGGAACTTGCACACTCTCGCGAAGAAGCATGTCATTGGCATCGAGGGTGTCAAGTTCAAGAAGGATCATCTGTGTGGTGCCTGTGAAGCCGGAAAGATGACTAGGGCAAGCATCCCTCAAAGACAATCATGACGATAACACGTCCCTTCGAGCTGCTTCACATGGACTTATTTGGCCCTACTCACTACTCTACCCTTACTACCACTACATGCCTCTATGACTTCATCATTGTTGATGATTACTCAAGATATACATGGGTGCACATAATTCTCTACAAGACTGAAGTGCAGGATGTCTTCAGACGATTCGCCAATCGTGCCATGACCAACTATGGCATCAAGATCAAGCACATCAGAAGTGACAACGGCACATAATTCAAGAACATCGGCCTCGACACTTATCTTGATACATTGGGCATCACACATGAGTTCTCTGCTCCATACACACCTCAGCAGAATGGCATTGTGGAGCACAAGAACAGAACCCTCATTGAGATGGCACGTACGATGCTTGAAGACACCAATGAAATTCTGGCCTGAAGCCATTGATACTGCTTGACACATCATCAACCGTGTTTATCTTCACAAGTACCTAAAGAACACATCATATGAGCTCCTGACTGGTAAGAAGCCAAATGTCAGCTATTTCAGAGTCTTTGGTGCTAGGTGCTGGATCAAGGATCCACATCACACTTCAAAATTTGCACCGAAAGCACATGAAGGTTTTATGCTTGGTTACGAAAAGAATTTGCACTCCTACAGAGTCTTCAACCTCTTTCACTACAAAGTGGTTGAAACTATGGATGTGCGGTTCGATGAGACTAACGGCTCGCAAAGAGAGCACCTGCCAAATGTGCTAGATGAAGCTACACCAAGTGAGTCTATCAAGCTAATGGGTACTGGAGAAATCATACCTACAGAGGAACATGCTAAAGAGGAAATTATCATCTCTGCACCTAATCAGCATGAAGACACTGCTCAGCATGAAGACACTGCTCAGCCTGAAACCAATGCTGAAGATGGAGACAATGATCAGCAAGGGCAAAATCTTCGTCCAGTTCATCCTCGTGTTGCAAATGAAGTCCAGATTGAGAAGATAATTGATAGCATCAATGCACCTGGTCCACTCACTCGTTCAAGAGCAACACAACTAGCAAATTTCTGTGGGAACTTTGCATTTGTCTCTATATCTGAGCCCAAGAAAGTTGATGAAGCCTTCATGGAACCTGAATGGATTCAAGCTATGCAAGAAGAGGTTCAACAGTTTGAGCTAAACAATGTATGGGACCTAGTAAAGCGTCCTGATCCTCGCAAGCACAATATCATCGACACCAAATGGATCTATCGCAACAAACAAGATGAGCATGGTCAAGTTGTCAAAAACAAGGCTTGTCTCGTTGCTCAAGGTTACACACAAGTGGAAGGGATTGACTTCGATGAAGCCTTTGCTCCTGTAGCTAGGCTTGAAGCCATTCGCATACTACTAGCATATGCCAACCACAACAACATTCTTCTGTACAAAATGGATGTAAAGAGTGCCTTCCTCAATGGAAAAATTGAAGAAGTGTATGTTGCACAACCACCTGGTTTTGAAGACCCAAAGTGTCCTAACATGGTATAAAAGCTCAACAAGTCACTGTATGGCCTCAAACAAGCACCTCGCGCTTGGTATGACACACTCAAAGACTTCCTGAAGAGCAAAGGCTTCACACCTGGTTCACTAGATCCCACTCTCTTCACGAAGACATATGATGGTGAACTGTTTGTATGCCAAATCTATGTGGATGACATTATCTTTGGCTGCACTGACAAGAGATACAGTGATGAGTTTGGGCATATGATGCAAGAGCAATATCAGATGTCCATGATGGGTGAGCTGAAGTTCTTCCTTGGTCTTCAAATCCGTCAACAGAGAAATAACATCTTCATATCACAAGAGAAATACCTCAAAGATTTCCTGAAGAAGTTTGGAATGCAAGACTGCAAAGGGCACACGATGCCAATGCTAACCAAAGGCCAATTGGGCCCCAACGACAATGGTAAAGAGTTCGATCAAAAGGTATACCGCTCCATGATTGGTTCTTTACTCTACTTATGTGTATCTAGGCCTGATATAATGCTTAGCGTTTGCATGTGTGCCCGATTCCAAGCGGCACCAAAGGAATCGCATCACTTAGCTGTGAAGCGAATTCTTTGATATTTGGCTCACACCCCAACACTAGGATTATGGTATCCAAAGGGCTCAGAGTTTGATCTAGTTGGATTCTCAAATGCTGATTATGCTGGTGAAAAGGTTGATCGCAAGTCCACATCAGGAACATGTCACTTTCTTGGACGATCTCTTGTCTGTTGGTCTTCAAAGAAGCAGAACTGTGTATCACTCTCCATTGTTGAATCTGAATACATTGCTGCTGGATCTTGCTGCGCTCAGCTTCTCTGGATGAAGCAAACTCTCAAGGACTATGGCATCAACATGAAGCATGTGCCACTCTACTGTGATAATGAAAGCGCCATCAAGATTTCTTACAACCCATTTCAGCACTCGAAGACAAAGCACATTCAAATGCGCCATCCTTTTCTCAGGGATCATGTGTTGAAGGAAGACATTGATATCATTCACGTCAGCACTGAAGAGCAATTGGCAGATATCTACACAAAGCCCTTGGATGAGAAAAGGTTTTGCAAGCTGCGGTGTGAGCTAAATGTCTTAGAATCCTCGAATGTCCTATGAAAGGACACACATCCTAACGCTTATGCATGTTGATGACTTAGATGTGCAACACACGAAGTAACGTATATCTTCAATTAATAAAGACTTACCCTCTAAGTGTGAATACATTAACGCGGAATTTGACTTCGGAGCGCCACGATAATTGTGCGCCGTGTCTGGATCTAATACTTCATATACGGTGGGTAACGCCACCACCAAACTTTCTCAAAGATTTTCATTTGGCGTCATGATTGCATTATCTTCATATTTGGTTTATCTTCAACATTGATTTGTCCTCAAGGTTTATCTTCGCAATGTTGATTTGGTCTTTTCTCATATATATATATATATGTATATATATATATATATATATATATATATATATATATATATATATATATATATATATATATATATATATATATATATATATATGTGTGTCCAGAACCTTGCGCCGGATTTCCGGGACCTGATGTCCAGAACCTTGCGCGAAAATGCGCTCCAGGAGCCGGATGTCCGGGGCACGGGCCGGATGTCCGGGGGGCCAGATGTCCGGGGCTACGGGCCGGATGTCCGGGCTCCTAATCCGAGGATGAACTCGAGGAACTCGATTTTGGGGGCGGAAATTGATGATTTCAAGGGCAAAATTGCAGAGATTTCGTGGATGGAAAGTGGGGAAAATTGGGGGAAAGCTAGATCCACTAGTAACAAAGCAAATTCATGGATCAAAATCAACAAAACATCATCAAACCAACAAATCACAAAAAAAAAAATTGGGGCTATTTTTGGTGGGGATTTTCGAAATTGGGGAAGAAATCAACAAAACTAGGCTAGAAAACACAACGGGGAGGCTCCGAAATCGTGATCAACGTGGATCATGATACCAAGATGATGTAGGGTGGAACCCTAGATGGCCGATCTTTCACGAAAGGAGCGGATCCCTATGAAGAACGCGATGAACACGAGGGGAAACACGAGGGAAACACGAGAGAAATCACTCAACCAACAAGAATAGATCACACATGCGCTAGATCGATGAACACAAAGGTGAGATACAAGATCCAAAGACAACAACGGACGATACAAACGGTAACCGGTTCTTCTCCGTGAGGAGGTCTTGAATCCACGAGGGGATCTTCCCGTGAGGGGTCTTGAATCCAAGGTGGATCTTCTCCGTAGAGGAGCCGCCGTCTCTCTCGTGGAGTAGATCCGATATGGATGAGCAAAGCTCTATCTCTAAATGAGCTAATCCTTTGCTAACCCTAGAAAGATGGAGGAGAAAGAGTATATATAGTCTAGGGGGTTGAAGGGGTACACGGGCCTCGGCCCTTACTGTGCGCAGAAAGGGGTGGCCGGATGTCCGGGCGACGGGCCGGATGTCCGGGGCTTCAGGAGAGGCCGGATGTCCGGGCTGGGGGCCAGATGTCCGGGCTGGAGGGTAAAACTTCTGGATGTCTTCTGTCGTCGATGCCGGATTTCCGGGGGAAGGGCCGGATGTCCGGGCTTTGGCGAGGCGCCGGATGTCCGGCCGCTGATGCTGTTGGCCGTCTGTTGGTGCAGCTCCTTGGCGGCTGCACAGGCGCCGGATGTCCGGCCTTTGGCCCGGATGTCCGGCCGCTGTAGCTTCAGCAGCTCCGTCTTCTTCCATCGTTGCTTCCAGGCCTCCCTCGCGGATGGTGTAGTTGTACCTAGGCGCTTGCACTCCTCCTCGTCGTCCGTATTGTTCCGACAATACCTATGCATGCACACGAGTGGAGTTTCAAGTAGTATACCATCCTCGAAGGGGTCAAGTGAGCATGTGTAAAGGAGATGATTCACCTTTGCGTATGTGAAGTAGATGTCGCACGTGTCACTCGCCGAATGGACTCTTGACATGGTGATGTCCATAGGATGCTCCGCATCATCTCCCCTCCCTTGGGAAAGATCCGTCCTCGGATCGAAAACCAAATCACCATGGAAAAGAGATGGCTTCGCCGTGTAGAAGTGGACGTTCACCAAGTACGTGTCATCTTGAAGCTCGAAATGGGCACTCTCCAATGTCGCACCGTCTTGTGATTCCTTCAAAAGGAGTAAGGACAACAAACACTTGGAAAAACAAATGTGGTTAGCGTTAGTGCAAAGCCAAGCATTTAAGAGGTGATTCACCAAACAAGTGTCGTCATCATGCAAAGCATATGGTGTGACAAAGGATTGAGACATAGAATGTAAGTATATCAATCGAGCACAAGCAAAGATATCATGGGGGAAAGCATGTAAATTGGAGGTAGAGATGCAAATATGTGTGTCAAGAGAATAAGCATCTACCTTAGGTTCATAGCAAGCATGGGCAAAGTGCTCAATGAAAGGTCTATGGTAGGCATAGGAATCATTCACGACACCTAAGAAGATGAGATGTCTAAACACATGGGTTAAGTGCAAGACAATCCAAGCATAATGTGCATAGGGTGTAGTGGACATAGTGTGGCACTCAACACAATAGAAAGAGCAATTGTTCATCCTGTGTGAGGCAATCAAGTCAATCATGTGACAAGCAATGGGACATGGCATATGTGAAGGGATGACATTGTTGCAACCAAACATATGAGAGGAGCAAGTAATCCTAGAATTGGATGCAATACACAAGGCATATATATCATGATGCATGGGACGGTGAAAATGACAAGTCGAAGCAAGATCTCTATCAAGTGTGCAATCAAGTGGTCCAAGATGAACAATAAGTCTCATGGTGCAAGCAACACAAGTAGTATGATCCGCAATATCCATGCTCAAGAGAGATATCACCTTGATGGCGTGTCCTTGTGCATTCTTCACAATGCCGAAGTGGTAGGAAAGGTGGCGTAGAAACGAGTCGTGGTCGAATGTATGAGGCTCGCTCTCAAGAGCTCGAATAGTCAACTCACATGAAGCGGAAGTCGACACAAAGTCCAAGTATCCTACACATGCACACAACAAAACAAAGAACATATGCGCATGGTAGATAAACACATCATCCATCATGATGGTTCTCTTCTCTTGCACATAACCATTAGAAGCACAAGTGCATGAATAATATGATGCAACAATGGCAATATTCATGGCACTAGGTGTATGGTGCAAAGAGGTAAGACAAGCATGCTTCACAAGAAATATGTCAAAATCTCCAAATATATGTGAGAATGCTATGGGGGCAAACTCATTATCATGACTAAAGGCATAATTGCACTCAATACATGGCAAATCATCTAGCATAAGAGAGGCAACATATGGAGATATATGACAAGAAGCAATAATAATCATGTGTAAAGCATGTAGATGGTTGTCATCAACCGCATAAAATGAACAAGTATGAATCATTGGTGATGCAACGTAAGCAAGCATAGTAATCAAGTCGTGCAAGCTAGTAGTGCAAAGATGCAACATACTAGAGGAAATCATGGCAATCATGTCATATGAGCAAATAATAGGCATAGGCAATGCACATGACATATCGCAAGCACGATCACAAAGCAAGATCATAGTATCATCATAGGCATGGGGCACAAAGCAAACATGGCAATAACACGTGATATCTCCACCAAGCTTGCAAATGCACATACAAGTACTAGAATCAATCATTATGTGTAATGCAAAGCATGGGTCACAAATGCATGGCAAAGGCATAGGAATGAGCATATCATGCAAAGTGAACATGGCAAGATGGGCATAGAATATGTAATGGACAATAACCCATAGCCAAGTGAGGGACATGTAAAAGAAATGCGCGAAGTGTTTGCGCGAAGTGAGCGGTGGGAAAGGCAATCCATGGGATCCCAAGTCATCATTGCTCTCTAGAGCTCGTTTTGTCAACTCGTGGGATTGCGAGGTTGACAAGTATTCATGGGCACCTACACAAAAGAGACACAAACCAAAGAAATTGTGCGCGTGGTAAATGTACACATCATCCATCATGATGTGTATGTGCAAGTGAGTGTTAGCACAAGATAAGCATCGCTCAAAGAAATTTGATGCATGGTATAAGAACATGTCATCCATCATGAAAGAATAGTTGTTATGTATGACACGATGGGGATGCAAATTGAGCATACTAGTATATGGCACAACAATATCATTATGATTCATGGGGAGCATATTGTGCACATAATTATTGGGATCATGCAATGGATAGGATGGATCAAAATCTCCTAAAATGTATGAGGAAACTATGGGGGTCTCCTCATGAGCAATATTGTAATCATATGGAGAAAATGGACAACATCCACAACAATGCATATCCGAAGCTAGGTGGTCATGGCATGGCATATGAGATAAATGATGCGAAGGGAGCATGTCAATATCATCACAAGAAAAACAAATGCCAATAACCATGGGCTTGTCATCTATGCCATATGTGCAAATTGGGTTAATTTTAATGGCATATGCATAGTTACTACGAAGAGATTGCAAATATGACATATGATTGATCTCATGCATAGCATATGACAAGTCAAGCGGATTGTCAAACATGATGTGACCTAAAGAATTGTCACAAGAAATCCTATGTAACATGGCATCACAACTAATAGACTCCACATGGCAATCATCATACTCATCATAAATGGGTAAATCATCCCATGGGGAAATCTCACTAGCATGAAGCAAGGTAATAGGTGGATCAACATCATGCAGGCAATCAATGTCAAGAATGTCCACTAGTGGGACTAGAGCAGCACCGTCACCTATGTTACCTTGTTCATTCCACTCAAGTGGTGTAGGTGAGGTGGGAAAGACCAAATGGTGGTCATCTTCATCTTGATGGAACCATGTGGGGGTGCATCATATTCCACCATGGCCATCGTCATGTCCATAGGAAGGACGAAGTCGTCGTGAATCGGCGCGTCATCATAAATGAGACCTAGCACCAAATGAGAAGACACAATAGAGGTATAGGTTAAGTCGTTAGAGTTCAAAATCTCCCCACTCTCTCTATGTGGTGGTTCACTCACTCCCTCAAAGTAGGTGCACTCAATCGCACGTATGGTGGAGTCACTCATCTCACTCAAGTAGTGGGGGTTGTGGCTCTCCTCACATGGGAATTGGGGCAACACATCGGATATGGGGCTAGTGGTGAAGTCACTCTCACTCTCAATATGGTGGCACAAGTCACTCAAGTCATCATACGTCGCCGTGGTCGAAGTGAAATACTCAACCATCTCATCGCCGTCGCCGTGGATGAAGGCCGAAGATGGCACATCATCACTCTCGCCTCCTAAGATGGAAGCATCATCCTTGCTCGTCACCATGTCGCTTGCCTCAAAAGCTTGGTCCTTGAAGGTCTCCGTAGTCGTACTCGTCGCCGCACCATCTTAAAAAAGAGTCGTGGAGGACTTGGCATCATCAATGCCACAAAGAGGGATGGCGGTGAAGTCGAACTTGGGAGCGTCGTCTTGGAGCTCGTCGGGCTTGGACATCTTGGTGGTACTAGCCTCATGCTCGTCGTCTTTGAGCTTGGTCTTCGAGAAGTGTGCTTGGGGTAGAGAAGCCTTGGCCTTCATGAGTTCTTGTTCCGCCTTGAGAGCACCAATGTAGTTGTCGTCGACGGACTTGTAGTTCTCGAGGAAGATAGTCTTGGAGATGGCATTGTTCAATCCCATCATGAAGTGGAACTTCATTGACATGGGGTCATCCACGACGGCTCGTCGCAAGGCAATCTTCATCTCCTTGAAGTACACGTCGGTGGACTTGGATCCTTGGTTGGTGTTCTTCAATTGGCGTAGAAGTTGTTCCGTGTAGGTTGGAGGCACAAACTCTCACCGCAAAGCTTTCTTCGTCTTGGGCCAACTCATGTCGTAGGTTTCCGAAGGTGTGTGAAGCCACCATGTCGAGGCATAGTCGTGGAAGTTGCTTGTGGCGCACTTCACTTGATCTTTGGGAGGAACTTGATGTAGCTTGAGGTAGTCGTCTGATAGAGGCAAAGGTGTCCCGTCTTTCGATGAGATGATGGATATCGCTTTGATGGAAGTCGACTTTGACGATCCGACTACGAACGTGCGAGGACGTCGCGCCTTAGCAACCGCTAAACCAACTCCGAGAGGTTATTGACCACGCCGGAGCACGATCAACCTGACCACGAGGGTCTGTTTCCAGCGAGCAAACGAAGAACAAGCAAGAAACTAAGATTGCAATCTGGATATTGCGAATATAAGATGAACGCTTTATTGATCAAGGTGGGGTTCTGTGACGCCTTTGTCTGGTCGTTGAACACAAACGAAGTACGCGAAGTTGCAGCTATGGCGAACTTTTAATCTAAACAAAACCCAAAGTCTAAACGACGCCCTAAGGGCTGTATATATGGAGGAAGAGGGGGGAATTTCGTGGCCCTTGGGGAAGGGGTCCGAAACCAACCCTATCTCTTGTTTCCCCACACATACGGACTCTAAAAATAGCCTATACTCAAGTATTTCGAAATTACATGGGCCTGGCCCAATAATAAGGTGACGCAGCACCTAGAATAGCCTCTGGACGAAAGTTATGAAGTAGCATCTTGTATATTTCGTCCAAGGCTTCATGCACGCATTATGGTGGCTTCAACGTCCTGAAATCATCACTTGTAACTCCGTTCTTGTCCCCCATGCGCATGCCATCATCTCCATGCTTGTTCTTGCTCCAATGTTCATCCTTCTCAAAGCTAGGCCCTTCATTTGTAAGCAAAACAAATGTATCCAATTTAGGCAGCATCATATTCTCATGAACATTAGAATCATTACCAAGAAACGAAAGTACCTGGTAATTTAATTGGCGTGCGCGAGCTCTAGTAATTGGTCCAGTATGTATAGCAGCAGGGGCTGTGGGTGTAACAATGGTATTGATGTCCTCATCATCCTCCCCTTCTTGAAATGAAGTCGTCCTCGACGGAAGCTCATCTCCCTCACCCAAATAAGGCTTCAAATCTGCAATGTTAAAAGTGGGACTAACCCCAAAATCTGCAGGCAGCTCAAGTTTATATGCATTATCATTTATTTTCTCTAACACCTTAAAAGGACCATCAACACGTGGCATTAGCTTTGATTTGCGCAAATCAGGAAATCTATCCTTACGCAAATGTAACCAAACATGATCTCCAGGTGCAAACACAACATGTTTTCTACCCTTATCTCCAGCAAGTTTATATTTAGCATTCATACACTCAATGTTTTCCTTAGTTAACTCATGCATTTTTAAGATCAATTCAGCACGTTGTTTAGCATCAAAATTAACCTTCTCCGAAGATGGAAGAGGCAACAAATCAATAGGTGCACGAGGTAGGAAACCATACACAATTTCAAAAGGGCACATCTTAGTAGTAGAATGCAATGAACGATTATAAGCAAACTCAATATGAGGCGAGCATTCTTCCCACATTTTCTTATTATTCTTCAAAACAGCCCTAAGCATAGTAGACAATGTTCTATTGACTACTTCAGTTTGTCCATCAGTTTGGGGGTGACAAGTAGTACTAAAAAGCAGTTTAGTCCCCAACTTAGCCCATAAACATCTCCAAAAGTGGCTAAGAAATTTAGTATCACGATCTGAAACTATAGTATTTGGCACACCATGCAAACGAATAATTTCACGGAAGAACAAATCAGCAACATTAACAGCATCATCGCTATTATGACATGGTATAAAGTGTGCCATTTTTGAGAATCTATCCACGACAACAAATATGCTATCCCTCCCCTTCTTTGTTCGAGGTAAACCTAAAACAAAGTCCATAGATATATCCTCCCAAGGAACACTAGGTACAGGCAAAGGCATATATAAACCATGAGGATTGATTCGTGACTTAGCTTTTTGACATGTAGTCCAGCGAGCAACAAAACGCTCAACATCCCGTCTCATCTTTGGCCAAAAGAAATGAGTAGCAAGTACGTCCTCCGTCTTCTTCACGCCAAAGTGTCCCATTAATCCTCCTCCATGCGCCTCCTGCAACAACAAAAGACGAAGAGAGCTAGCTGGAATGCATAGCTTGTTAGCACGGGACACAAATCCATCATTAACGACAAACTTGTTCCAGGTTCTTCCTTCTTTACAATTCTGCAAAACATCTTTAAAATCAGCATCATGCACATATTGATCTTTGATGGTCTCCAAACCAAATATTTTGAAGTCAAGTTGTGAAATCATAGTATAGCGACGAGACAATGCATCAGCAATAACATTTTCTTTACCCTTCTTGTGTTTAATGACACAAGGGAAAGTTTCAATGAATTCAACCCATTTAGCATGTCTACGATTTAGTTTAGCTTGACTTTTAATATGTTTCAAAGATTCATGATCAGAATGTATAACAAATTCTTTGGGCCATAAATAATGTTGCCATGTTTCTAAAGTCCGAACAAGAGCATATAGTTCTTTATCATAAGTAGAATAATTCAGACTAGGCCCACTCAATTTTTCAGAAAAGTATGCAACAGGTTTACCATCTTGTAATAACACACCTCCTAATCCAATTCCACTAGCATCACATTCAAGCTCAAAAGTCTTATTAAAATCAGGAAGTTGGACTAAAGGAGCATGTGTCAACTTATCTTTCAATACCGTGAAGGCTTCTTCCTGTGCGGTACCCCAAACAAAAGGCACATCCTTCTTTGTAAGCTCGTTGAGAGGTGCGGCAATGGTGCTAAAATCTCTCACAAAACGCCTATAGAAACCAGCGAGTCCAAGAAAACTCCGCACTTGTGTGACCGTTTTGGGCTGCGGCCAACTCTCAGTAGCTTCAATCTTGGCTTTATCAACTTCAATTCCCTGTGGAGTAACAACATAGCCAAGAAAAGATACTCGGTCGGTGCAAAAGGTGCACTTCCCAAGGTTACCAAACAAACGTGCATCACGTAGAGCAATAAAAACAACACGTAAATGTTCCAAATGTTCTTCCAAAGATTTGCTATAAATCAGTATATCATCAAAATAGACTACCACAAATCGTCCAATGAAAGCACGTAAAACTTTGTTCATTAGTCTCATGAAAGTACTAGGTGCATTAGTTAACCCAAAAGGCATGACTAACCACTCATATAAACCAAACTTAATTTTAAATGCAGTTTTCCATTCATCTCCCAATTTCATACGAATTTGATGGTATCCACTACGCAAATCAACTTTTGAGAATATTGTAGAGCCACTCAATTCATCAAGCATATCATCTAGCCTAGGAATAGGATGACGATAACGAATAGTAATATTATTAATCCCTCTACAATCAACACACATACGCGACGTACCATCCTTTTTAGGCACTAGTATAATAGGAACAGCACAAGGACTAAGAGATTCGCGTATATAACCTTTGTCGAGCAGCTCCTGTACTTGACGCATAATCTCCTTCGTCTCCTCTGGATTGGTACGGTATGGTGCACGGTTGGGTAGCGATGCACCGGGAATTAAGTCAATTTGATGCTCAATCCCTCGAATAGGTGGTAATCCCGGTGGCACGTCTTATGGGAAGACGTCAGCGAACTCCTGCAAAATGTTAGTGACAGCAGGGGGCAAAGAGGAAGGCACGTCCTCGAATGAAAATAATGCCTCTTTGCACACAAAAGCATAGCAAACAGATTTGCTGAAATCTAGCTCATCAATATCAGATTTTGTGGCAAGTAAACATGCACTTTTCAATTTAATTTCAGAAACAACACTAGATGGTTTATTATTAGGTTTCATTTGTTGCTCAAATTCTTTTGCCACAATCTGATTTTCACTCTTATTTTTCTCCTGTTTTGCTTTATTAGCTCTATTGATGTCATCTTTAAAAATGGAATCAGGAGTCATAGGAAGCAAAGTAATATTTTTATCCTTATGAACAAGAGTATACTGATTGTTTCTACCATGGTGTACAGAATTTTTATCAAATTGCCATGGTCTACCAAGTAATAAGGAACATGCTTGCATGGGTACCACATAACAATCAACATAATCAGCATATGTAGAGATACTAAAATGCACACGAACAGTACGTGTTACCTTAACCTTGCCACTGTTGTTGAACCATTGGATGTAGTAAGGATGTGGATGTGGTCTTGTGGTGAGAGATAGCTTTCCCTCAATCTATGATGACGCGAACAGAACGTTCCTTCACAACTCGCTTTGTATGGAACAAATTATGCCTCTGATTTTGCTCTGCTTGTGTGACCTGCACACTCAAAACACGTTGAGCAACTAAACATTCATACCTGTCAGCGTCTTCAGGAGCCATGTATTGCGTCTCATTTTCAGAATCATCTCCACCATGTTCTTCACGTGTAATAAGAGCCAAAGTCTCCTCATCATAGTCACTAGCGGACTCATACCCACCATCCTCAGTAGCAATCATTACACGCTGAGATTTGCATTCTCTCGCATAATGTCCTCTTCCCTTACAACGACGACAAATAATATCACTTGTGTGCCCTGTCGATGCCATGGAAGAAGAAGAGCTCTGTGCAGGCCCGGCAGGTGCGCTCTTGGCAGATAGTGGTGGTTGTGACTGCGTTCTTGTATCACGGCTGGAGGTGGAACCTGATGGAGGTGCTGGTGCAGTGGAAGTAGAAGATGCACGCGGTGTCCATGATGAAGGTCGACCTGCAGAAAAGTTAGTTCGCGCCAATGGCTGTCGATCCTGCACTTCACGTTCAGCTTTACAAGCAAGATGGAATAAACGAGTGATATTATTATAATCCTTATACTCTAGAATGGTCTGAATCTCTTTATTTAATCCACCCATAAAACGTGCAAGCATAGCTTCATTCTCCTCAACAATACCACATCTAATCATGCCAGTTTGTAATTCCTGATAATATTCTTCGACATAATTTTTCCCTTGTCTTAAGCGCTGCAATTTTTGAAGTAATTCACGTTGATAATATGGTGGAACCCAACGAGTACGCATAATCGTCATCCTCCTCAGCCGCCGCAGTAGCAGGAGCCAAAGAAGCATCAACAGTAGGTGCAGCGGCACCCGAATTTTGACCAGTCTCAATTGGAACGCGTTGTGCTCGTCCCACTTGATTTGGAAGGCGGCGTTGGAGATGTGGTTGTTGTTGTTGTAGCGGTGCGACATGTGTAGCCGGTGGTGGTTGGGGAAGACGCTTGAGTAATTCAGTAAACTTGTTATCCAGCTTTGTCTCGAACGACTTCTCCACGGCATCTACCTTCTCCATAGCCTCTTCAAATCTGTTTAGCACATCTCCCACCTGGCCACTCATCATTTGCTGAAATTTATCATGCAACTCCTTGTTCGTCATGTTCTCCCAGTCAGTCTCATCGGCTTGTGATCCTGCCATAGTTAGCAGCAATAGAAACACAAAAGAATATGATCCTGCAGACTACTAGGAAGTGGTGGTGATGGTGGTGTGTCACAAAACCTTCAAGCGAATCTCAAATTCTTACCAGTTCTTACCCAGCAGCAGGTGGTGATCGGCAACCGTTGTAGTCAAAACTCTCAAAGCTTGGATAGAGCGATTACCAGGGAGAGTCAAACGCACGATGTAGATGTATGTGGAGCTGGGAAGGCTTATAATATGGTAGCAAAAATGGTCAGCAATAATCAATTCAGAGATGCAAAGTTGAATAAACGATCAACGACGGTACTGTGCTGGTCCTAGGCTAGACCATGCTAGAGACGCGAGCCTAGAACACTAACAAAATCACGGCGCTGCACGTAAACAAGGGAAAAGCACACTCTGGAAAAAAATTGCTCTTTTTTTGCGCTCCTCTTTTTTTTGCGAAAAATCACTATAATGGCGAGTGTCTCAAAACTCTTCCCAGGTCAAACTGACAGGATGGGCACAAAATTTTTTTGACTATTTTTTTTCGGAAATCAGGGCAGCGACAACGAAAAAGTGTGACAAAAAATCACTATGATGGCGAGTGTCTCAAAACACTCCCCGGGACCTAAAAATAGGATAGGGAAAAATATTTTTGGTTGCCGAAATTTTGGCCTAAAAACTGCCCGGGGGTCCCCGCCTTTCGATGAGATGATGGATATCGCTTTGATGGAAGTCGACTTTGACGATCCGACTACGAACGTGCGAGGACGTCGCGCCTTAGCAATCGCTAAACCAACTCCGAGAGGTTATTGACCACGCCGGAGCACGATCAACCTGACCACGAGGGTCTGTTTCCTGCGAGCAAACGAAGAACAAGCAAGAAACTGAGATTGCAATCTGGATATTGCGAATATAAGATGAAAGATTTATTGATCAAGGTGGGGTTCTGTGACGCCTTTGTCTGGTCGTTGAACACAAACGAAGTACGCGAAGTTGCAGCTATGGCGAACTTTTAATCTAAACAAAACCCAAAGTCTAAACGACGCCCTAAGGGCTGTATATATGGAGGAAGAGGGGGGGAATTTCGTGGCCCTTGGGGAAGGGGTCCGAAACCAACCCTATCTCTTGTTTCCCCACACATACGGACTCTAAAAATAGCCTATACTCAAGTATTTCGAAATTACATGGGCCTGGCCCAATAATAAGGTGACGCATCACCTAGAATAGCCTCTGGACGAAAGTTATGAAGTAGCATCTTGTATATTTCGTCCAAGGCTTCATGCACGCATTATGGTGGCTTCAACGTCCTGAAATCATCACTTATAACTCCGTTCTTGTCCCCCATGCGCATGCCATCATCTCCATGCTTGTTCTTGTTCCAATGTTCATCCTTCTCAAAGCTAGGCCCTTCACTTGTAAGCAAAACAAATGTATCCAATTTAGGCAGCATCATATTCTCATGAACATTAGAATCATTACCAAGAAACGAAAGTACCTGGTAATTTAATTGGCGTGCGCGAGCTCTAGTAATTGGTCCAGTATGTATAGCAGTAGGGGCTGTGGGTGTAACAATGGTATTGATGTCCTCATCATCGTCCATCAGGTGCTCCCACTCGGGATACTCCTTGGGTTCTTGAGTCCCATAGAAAGGAATCTCATGGTCGGTGTCGAGGTCGTAGTAGCTCGTGGAAGTCGCGGACTTGAGCTTGGGGAGCTTCTCTTGAGCGTAGTCTTGAGGTGCTTGTTGGCGAAGATGCCGTATATCCGTAGGCGAAGATGCCTTGAAGTCGCTTGGCGAAGATGCCAAGGGAGATGATGAAGTCGTTGAGCGGTTGTTGGTGTAGAGCTCTTGACCTTCACGTTCTTGGTGGTGATGGTGTCGATGCCGATGTGACCTTGCCGGAGATGGTAGCTCGGAGGCATGTGCTCTTGAGCGTCTTCTCGAAGATGAGGAAGATCGCTTGTATGACTTGATGAGGGATTTGATCTCCTCCATTTGAGCTTGCATCTTGTCGTCGTTGGAGTTGTTCGTGGCATCGAACTCATCATTGTTGTAGACCGAAGGTGAAATGCCTTGCCTATCCATCACAAGACTCGAGCAAATGTGAGTGGGAGAAAGAGAAGAACGATACCAAATGTACCTTGACCGATGTTGAAGATGGATCAATGATCACTCAATGTGTAACAAGGAAATAGCACAATTGGTACCAATTCTTGTCGGTTTCTCACACCTACACAAGTAAGGCTTATAGTGGAGCTCGGTGAGGATAGTGGCACAAAATATTTGATGCAAAATGTTAGCAAGAATCAATAATGTTGAAAAAGATCCACAAATTCGCAAGTGAAACAAGTAGACCAATAGCAAAGGGTGGCACACGGAAACACACACACGGATAGATAAATGGGGTCGTGCAACCAAGGAATGAGCACAAAATGTGGAGTCCACGGAAAACGCTCGTGTTGCACAACTCAAGAGAGACGCTAGCATGATTGCTCAATAGGTGGATACGACACTTGTGCACAACCTATGATATGCAAAATGGATAAACTTCTATCCCAAGTATGATATGTATGTATGGTTCCCGGTGTTTCTCTCAAGATGATCCAAGATGATCGGATATGACAATCTTATATGCAATGTTGTATGATGCTATGGCACTTGCTTACAAGTTATTTGCTCTTTCTCTTTTGCTTAAAAGCTTATTGTTTTTTTGTATGTATGGCCACTTTGCGAAATGCACAAACCAAGATAGCAATTGTGTATATGCGGGAGCAATCTTTGTGACACAAGAGATGATATGATACCAATATGATATGGTATGTATGCAATGGTAGGTGTCGATCACTAATGTGCACAAGTAACGTTGCCGGCAATACTCAAATGGCTAGTCTCGATAGGCAAGTGACACAAAATGGGCTAAGGGTTATCAATGCAATGTGCAAGGGAATATACAATGGTGTCGTCGAGGTTACCGTCCTTGGCGATGATGAGTGGCGGTGTTCTTGATGTAGATACCAAGATGATGGAGACTCGTCCCTAAGTAGCCGAAACACCTTAGGAAACGGAAAAACCGCGAACTCAAAATCTCAAATGTCAAATGTCAAAATGGTGGTAGTGTAAGTGGTGGTGGTTTTGCGGAAGCTCAATGGATTGCGGAAATGCAATGATGGGGTTTTGAAATGCAATGCAGAAATGGAGGGTAAGGTGGTGAACTATACACGATGACGGGGTTGGAAGCACGTCCCTAAGTAGCCGAAACACCTTAGGAGACACAACTCACAACTCAAACACAATTGGGTTAAGTTGGGTTGGTGGAAGTGTATTGTGGGTAAGCCTATGCGAAAGTTATGGTGGCGGTTGATGAAGAAGCAATCATCCCTAAGTAGCCGAAACACCTTAGAAGACTCAAATCACAACTCAAACAACCTCAAATGCTAAGGGGAACAAAATTGGTTAGGTTGCGGAAGTCGGTGGTGGTTACGCGGAAGTTATGGTGAAAGCCCTAGGCAAAGATGCCAAAGTGCCAAAACTTTGATGGAGTCAAATGGTGATGGGACCTATCTAGATGGATAGAGGATGTCAATAGCTACTCAACGAGCTAAAGAACGTGAAAATCGGACTCCGGATGTGGAAGTTATGCACAAAACGGTAAAACGGAAAAGCTGAAATGCCAGGGGTCGGACATCCGGGGCTCGGGCCGGATTTCCGGGACCTGATGTCCAGAACCTTGCGCGAAAATGCGCTCCAGGAGCCGGATGTCCGGGGCACGGGCCGGATGTCCAGGCTCCTAATCCGAGGATGAACTCGAGGAACTCGATTGGGGGGGCGGAAATTGATGATTTCAAGGGCAAAATTGGAGAGATTTCGTGGATGGAAAGTGGGGAAAATTGGGGGAAAGCTAGATCCACTAGTAACAAAGCAAATTCATGGATCAAAATCAACAAAACATCATCAAACCAACAAATCACAAAAAAAAATTTGGGGCTATTTTTGGTGGGGATTTTCGAAATTGGGGAAGAAATCAACAAAACTAGGCTAGAAAACACAACGGGGAGGCTCCGAAATCGTGATTAACATGGCTCATGATACCAAGATGATGTAGGGTGGAACCCTAGATGGCCGATCTTTCATGAAAGGAGCGGATCCCTACGAAGAACGCGATGAACACGAGGGGAAACACGAGGGAAACACGAGAGAAATCACTCAACCAACAAGAATAGATCACACATGCGCTATATCGATGAACACAAAGGTGAGATACAAGATCCAAAGTCAACAATGGACGATACAAACGGTAATCGGTTCTTCTCCGTGAGGAGGTCTTGAATCCACGAGGGGATCTTCCCGTGAGGGGTCTTGAATCCAAGGTGGATCTTCTCCGTAGAGGGGCCGCAGTCTCTCTCGTGGAGTAGATCCGATATGGATGAGCAAAGCTCTATCTCTAAATGAGCAAATCCTTTGCTAACCCTAGAAAGATGGAGGAGAAAGAGTATATATAGTCTAGGGGGTCGAAGGGGTACACGGGCCTCGGCCCTTACTGTGCGCAGATAGGGGTGGCCGGATGTCCGGGCGACGGGCCGGATGTCCGGGGCTTCAGGAGGGGCCGGATGTCCGGGCTGGGGGCCGGATGTCCGGGCTGGAGGGTAAAACTTCTGGATGTCTTCTGTCGTCAATGCCGGATTTCCGGGGGAAGGGCCGGATGTCCGGGCTTTGGCGAGGCGCCGGATGTCCGGGGCTGGCGCCGGATGTCCGGCCGCTGATGCTGTTGGCCGTCTGTTGGTGCAGCTCCTTGGCGGCTGCACAGGCGCCGGATGTCCGGCCGCTGTAGCTTCAGCAGCTCCGTCTTCTTCCGTCGTCGCTTCTAGGCCTCCGTCGCAGATGGTGTGGTTGTACCTTGGCGCTTGCACTCCTCCTCGTCGTCCGTAGTGTTCCGACAATACCTATGCATGCACACGAGTGGAGTGTCAAGTAGTATACCATCCTCGAAGGGGTCAAGTGAGCACGTGTAAAGGAGATGATTCACCTTTGCGTATGTGAAGTAGATGTCGCACGTGTCACTCGCCGAATGGACTCTTGACATGGTGATGTCCATAGGATGCTCCGCATCAAAAGGAGTCTGCTGCCAAGAACAAGAAGGCATTCAGACTCAACTTCAATCCTGGTCCATCTGCTCCAAGGACTGATGGCACATGTGACGCTAATCCCAATGTCATCGGCCCCTTCAATAGCTTCGATGGGCTCCTCTCCCATATTGCTGCTCAGAGGGCCATAGTAGAACAATCTACAGATGATGCAGACTCCGAGGATGCTCGTGCACCACCAAAGCCAAAGAAGAAGTCAAAAGCTTCAAAGCCCTCTGTTGCACCAAAAGCTTCGACTATGAAGCCATGGAAAACTGCACCTCCTGAACTCAGTGTGCAGTCTGAAGATTTATCTCGTGTCTCCAAGAAGCCCAAGAATATTTCTGGGCATGACCTGACTCCTGCTGCTATTCTGCGAAATGAAGACAACACCATTGATCTGTCAAGTGATGAAGATCTTGGAGATGATGCTCTGGAATTGTTGATCAAGAGCAAGCAAGAGGCTGAGATCTTCAGAGATCCACCTCTTTTTATGCTGATATACTGAATAACTTCATAGATGAATGGTTTGAGGACCAAAGCATCAACCTTGATGATCTGCAGCTGCCAGTGGACATAAGTGTCACCTTCCAAGGAGCCATTGCCAATGAACTTGCCTTGGCTCAGAAAATTGTTGAGCTGAAGAACAAGATAGACTATGAGAAGGCTCAGTTCAAGAAGCACATGGCCAAGCTCAGTGTTGCAGAAGTGCAAAAATTCAAGCAGATGATGCATGACCTCAAGGACCAGTTCAACAAGAAGCGTGAAGAAGCCAAAGGCTCACGCAAGCGCATGAAGTACTATGCATAGAAGTGTGTGCAAGCGCACAATGAGGCTGAAAAGAGAAAGGCACTTGGCCGTCCTGGCATCGATCCCAAGATGGCTGCCAAGAAGAACAAGAAGTCTGCTGAAGCTATACCAGAAGCTTCATAGCAGGGCCAACCAAGCATTGTCTTCCCTGCCAGCATGACTGGCTCGAAGCCAAAAGTCCCCTCAGCAGCTTCTGAGCGAAAGAAGACAAGGCAAGCCGAAACTGAAGCCATGAAGAGGAAGCATCATGACACCTCTGATGCTGCTCCCTCCAAGAAGAAAATGAAGACTAAGGCTTCAAAGTATTCAAGAAAATAGCGTGCCACTGCCCAAGTACTGCTGAATGTCAAGCCAATCTCTGTTGCTCCACCTGATAACCGCGAGCTCCGCCTTGTGATTCATGAGCCTGCTTCGACAAAGGCTCCAGAAAGTGAAGAGATTCCAGCTGTTGACCCCAACGCAATTGAAGACATTGGTCACGAAGACAATGTTAATGATGATGAAGTCCTTCCTCAGCTTGAACCCAATAAGGTATGATCGCCTGCTCCCACGAGCAGTGAACTCATTAGCATTGGTCGTCCCCTGACGCCAGTTGCTCAAGATGACTCATGGGTAGAGCAACAACCAGTCACCCCCTTGCAAGATGAGATCCCCTGAACTCCACCAGCTCAAGCACCACTCCGGTGCTTGATGATGACTACATGGAATAGACCACTCCCTCTCCAAAGGCGTCGCCAGCATTCCGCAGGCTTCGCAAAGGCCTCAGGCCTCAGGTCTCCATGTCAAGCATTCCAGAAGAGGATATGCAACACACAAGCTCAGTACCACGCCAAGTGTTCCCTGAAGCCATCCCTTCTATGTCTGCTTCTGAGTCTGAAGCAAAAGCTGCTGAAGACATCCCGACTGCATTAGCCGACGAAGAAAAAGAAGAAGAGAGAGAAGCTACCCCCTGCCAGTGATCTAGTCCTACACGAAGAGAACATGATTGTGCGAGACCCTCCAGTCATTTAAGAGATGGAGGTTGAAAACAATGAGGCTGTCACCACCAACACCACCGAAGCCAATGACACTGTCATGGCTGAAGACATTGTGGAGCCCGAAGCCAATGCTGCAACTGACACCATTGTGCAGCCAATCACTTCTGATGACGCCGTTCCTCCACTAAGGCCTCATACTATGGAACGCGCGTTAAATCGTGGTGAGTTGGTGACTGTCAGATGGCCCATCATGGTTCCACCCACTGCTCCTGGCCCTCAATATGATTATCACGTGGAGCAGAGGCCTCTAGTTCAGAAGCCACAGCCAAGATTGCCAAGGCTTCCCAGTGCTGCAACAACTCAGGGCTCGTTCAGTGTGCTCAGCTTCAGAGAGCACAACACTTTCTTTGATAGCGCCAAGAACCCATACACGAAGCCCAGTATCTCCTCTGACAGGTTTTGGAGCCATCAACAATGAAGCTACTACTCCTGCATCTTATACAACCAGGACCGGATTTTTCCTCATAAGCGCGTGGATTGTGATGCTATGGCTGGGCTGCCATGCCTTGAAGAGGCCCTTGACTGTTTCAGGGACGTTAGGCTGCTACCATTCGTGACTGACAAGGAGCACTGGAATGAAGAGCTTCTGCTACAGTTCTATGCCACATTGCATATTAGAGGCCACAACAGGGATCCGAAGACTTGGATCCTTGAGTGGATGACAGGTGACATTCATCATGAAGCCAAAGCTCAGGACATCATTGAGCTTACTTCCCTGCCCACTCCAGGTGAGTTGTTTGAACCTGGTTGTCAACTTCATCAGAATGAACTGCAAAGCATATTCCAGAAGCCAGAGCCCAACATGAGCCAAATGCTGAGCATGATGAAGCCATTGCCCCATGGCGCCGAATATCCCAAGGAGTTCTTTTTTAAGGACCTTGAGTACTTGCCGTGCACAGTTTATCACATTCTGAGGCATACTCTTTGGCCAATCAAAGGCAATTCCTCTGAAGCTAAACTCGAAGGTGCCATGAAGACATTGGTTTTCTATATCATCAATGGCATCAGATTCAATACTCATGATTTCTTCATCATTCAACTTGCAGCCTCTGGGATTGATCTCTTTGGACTAAAGTTTTATGCTCCATGGGTGATGCGTTTGATCAAGCTTCATTCAACCATCAACTATCAACCTTCAGCACGCAACCATGTTGTATTTTTGCCTGATGTTGATATGTCCATTGAAGCCATCTACCCTGAGCCAGCAAAGAAGCCACTCCATCTTCAAAATGCAGAATTCCAAAGCTTCACGCAGCCAATTGAAGGCATTCATGTGCCAAATTCTGCTACACCTGCTTATCCTTTGGCTGGAAACTTGCGTCTGCCGCACCATGCCAATACTGAAGCCACTGCCAGCACAATTTCTCAAAGGCCTCAGAAGCGTCCTCGTGTCCTCAACGACCGTGAGCTTATGGTTTCTCTACATCAACAACATGATAGGCATCATGACTGGCTGAAGCGTCAAATTCAGAGTCTCTTGGTTGATGTAAATTGCATTTGCAACTTGGCCACCAAGAACTCATTCGTCGCGCATGAAGCTTGTCGGCGGTCCTGGAAGAGCCTCACATTGCTCTGCTCTAAAGATGATCTTCGCGAAGATGGCTTCACCCAGAGCTTCAAGTTTGACTCCAGGCCTCCACAATCTGCAAGTTGGCGTCACACACCTTCAATTGAAGATTCTGAACATTCGTCTTCGGCTGCAACTGTTGTTGCGAGAGTCGTCGATGGAGAAGATGACGCCACTTCCCCAACTCTGGCTTCACTGCACCATGATTCTGCTTCAGGCCCGTCTGCACCGCCCAACTCCAATGTCGACCTTGCTCCAACATCTTCTCCAACTGGGAACGAGTAGATCCTCTATGTCTTCAAACCTTTTTGGTCCTTACTGACAAAAGGGGGAGAAGCATATGAGGTTGATAGTCTTCAAGCGGGTCCATATGGGGTGGTTGCATTATTTTTGTTAAGTTCTTACAACTCTCGTTTTGAAACTATTTGGCTCTTGAGTTGTAACACTTAAACTTGATGGTCGTCTGCTACTCTTGCTGCTACTTTGTGACGCGATGAAGTCATTCTGCAGACGCCCATTTCTCATTATGCATGTCATTATCTTCGCTACTTATATATGCATGACGAATTATCTTCATAAGTTGAAGAGGATCTCCACAAAGTAAAACCTGCCATGTGCATTTGCATTCAAAAGGAAAGTACTTATATGCACATCTTCAGGGGGAGCCTTTTGCAACTTATGAAGACAATGACTTTGATCCTTAACTTTCACATACTTTTATCCCCGTTGAAAACTTCAACCAGTTTGTCATCAATCACCAAAAAAGGGGAGATTGTAAGTGCATCTAGTGCCACCCCTTGTTGGTTTTGGAGTATTGACAACAAACTTGGTTGAGGGACTAATGTGTTTTTGAGAATTGCAGGATAACACAGGTAGTAGTCCCTTATTCATTCGGTTTACCTATCAGAGATGACCCCTAAAAATGTGTAAAGACAGTGAAGACAATGGTGGTTCGTGAGACATTCACGATGAAGATTATGACATGTGAAGACATTCCCTTGAAGACTATGGAGTGCGAAGACATAGTTGTTTCGTAGTTTCCTTTTCTTCTTTATTGAGTCATAGGAACCACCATACTGTTAAGTGGGGTCCAAGTGAACAAAGTCAGAGTGACTGATGTGATGCTCAACCATAAATCCTATGTCTTCGAGCGAAGACAATGAGAGAAAATCTTATCCAGAGCTGGATGAGTCAGCTTTGCTTGTAGCCCAAGTCAAGGTGCCACGTGTGTTTGAAATACGGTTGTTGGACACGTGTCGGTTCCTTAGTGACCCAGGGTTATTTCAGACATATCAGGTCGGGTTGCCTCCTGGCTATAAATAGCCCACCCTCTACACCATAAATTGGTGGCTGCTCAGAGTTAGTGCACGACTTTTGTCGTTTGAGAGCAACCCACCTCCGAAGCCTTTGAGAGAGAGATCCTTGCGAGGACAAAGCCCAAAACACCCAGAGCCAAACAGTGTTAGGCATCACTGAAGTCTTTCTGTCCGCGTGACCTGAAGTCTTGTTACACTTGAGGATTGTGAATCCTCCAGCTGGTTAGGCGTCGCGTTCTGAGCATCCAAGAGCCATTGTGGATTGCTGGTGAACGAAGTCTGTGAAGGTTTGGAAGTCTACCTTGAAGACTTACTAGAGTGATTGGGTGAGGATTGGGTGTCCTTAGCTCAAGGGGAATAAGGTGAAGACGCGGTCTTCTGAGTTCAATCTCAGCCTCCCTAAACAGACGTACAATTGTCACAACAACTGGAACTGGTCTACCAAATCCTTGTCTTCATCAAGCAACTGGTTCTATCCCCCGCTTCCCTTTACTTTTCAGTTTGTCTTCGTGAAGTCATTGCTTGCCTGTCTGATCTGATTGGCTTCACTGTGTGAAGAGTATTACTTGTTTGGCTTCATACCGTCTTCCATTCTGATCCATACTACCTAGCTGCTGATAGTCTTTGTACTTTCACTACATTGCTTACTTGACTATGGCTTGTCTAGTGTAGTCTATCTTCCGCTGCATATCAATAGGTTCATTTCATCTATTTGTCTTCAAAGACCTCTTGTTTTGAAGACTTTCATAAAAATCGCCTATTCAACCCCCTCTAGTCGATTACTAGCACTTTCACACTCGAAAAAACAAATGAACTTAGCGGAAATCCAAAACCAAACATTCATGTGGTGAAATACCCAACAAGTGTTTTCATCATTCTTATCATAAGGAAGTACAAGGGTGTAGGGCATGGTATGTAGGCATAGGATGCTATCACAACCAAATACATTAAGCGCAATCTGATACGTCTCCGACGTATCTATAATTTTTGATTGTTCCATGCTATTATATTATCTGTTTTGGATGTTTAATGGGATTTACTAAGCACTTTTATATTATTTTTGGGACTAACCTATTAACCGAAGGCCCAGTGCAAATACTTGTTTTTTTTGCATATTTCAGTGTTTCGCAGAAAAGGAATATCAAACAGAATCCAAACGGAATGAAACCTTCGGGAGAGTTATTTTTGGAACAAACGTGATCCAGGGGACTTGGAGTGGATGTCAAGAAAGAAGCGAGGAGGCCACGAGGCAGGGAGGCGCGCCTGCCCCCTGGGCGCGCCCCCACCCTCGTGGGCCCCTCGCAGCTCCACCGACCTACTTCTTCCTCCTATGTATATATATCCATATACCCCAAAAACATCCAGGAGCACCACAAAACCCTATTTCCACCGCCGCAACCTTCTGTACCCGTGAGATCCCATCTTGGGGCCTTTTCCGGCGCTCCGCCGGAGGTGGAATCGATCACGGAGGGCTTCTACATCAACAACATAGCCTCTCCGATGATGTGTGAGTAGTTTACCACAGACCTTCGGGTCCATAGTTATTTGCTAGATGACTTCTTCTCTCTCTTTGGATCTCATTACAAAGTTCTCCTCGATCTTATTGGAGATCTATTCGATGTAATTCTTTTTGCGGTGTGTTTGTCAAGATCCGATGAATTGTGGGTTTATGATCAAGATTATCTATGAACAATATTTGAATCTCGTCTGAATTCTTTTATGTATGATTTGTTATCTTTGCAAGTCTCTTCGAATTATCAGTTTGGTTTGGCCTACTAGGTTGATCTTTCTTGCAATGGGAGAAGTGCTTAGCTTTGGGTTCAATCTTGCGATGTCCTTTCCCAGTGACAGCAGGGGCAGCAAGGCACGTATTGTATTGTTGCCATCGAGGATAAAAAGATGGGGTTTATATCATATTGCTTGAGTTTATCCCTCTACATCATGTCATCTTGCCTAATGCGTTACTCTGTTCTTATGAACTTAATACTCTAGATGCATGCTGGATAGCGGTCGATGTGTGGAGTGATACGTCCATTTTGCATCATGCTTTTATATCGGTATTTATTGCATTATGGGCTGTTATTACACGTTATGTCACAATACTTATGCCTATTCTCTCTTATTTTACAAGGTTTACATTAAGAGGGAGAATGCCCCAGCTGGAATTCTGGGCTGGAACAGGAGCAAATATTAGAGACCTATTCTGCACAACTCCAAAAGTCCTGAAACTCCACGGAAGTTATTTCTGGAATTAATAAAAAATACTGAGCGAAGAAAGTATCAGAGGGGGGCCACCCACCATCCACGAGGGTGGGGGGCGCGCCCTACCCCCTTGGGCGCGCCCCTGCCTCGTGGGCCCCCTGGCAGGCCTCCGATGACCATCTTCTACTATATGAAGTATTTTACCCTGGAAAAAATCATAAGCAAGCTTTCGGGAAGAAACTCCGCCGCCACGAGGCGGAACCTTGGCGGAACCAATCTAGGGCTCCAGCAGAGCTGTTCTGCCGGGGAAACATCCCTCTGGGAGGGGGAAATCATCGCCATCGTCATCACCAACGATCCTCTCATCGGGAGGGGGTCAATCTCCATCAATATCTTCACCAACACCATCTCATCTAAAACCCTAGTTCATCTCTTGTATCCAATCTTTGTCCCAAAGCCTCAGATTGGTACCTGTGGGTTGCTAGTAGTGTTGATTACTCCTTGTAGTTGATGCTAGTTGGTTTATTTGGTGGAAGATCATATGTGCAGATCCTTTATGCATATTAATACCCCTCTGATTATGAACATGAATATGATTTGTGAGTAGTTACGTTTGTTCCTGAGGACACGGGAGAAGTCTTGCTATAAGTAGTCATGTGAATTTGGTATTCCTTCGATATTTTGATGAGATGTATGTTGTCTTTCCTCTAGTGGTGTTATGTGAACGTCGACTACATGATACTTCACCATTGTTTGGGCCTAGAGGAAGGCATTGGGAAGTAATAAGTAGATGATGGGTTGCTAGAGTGACAGAAGCTTAAAGCCTAGTTTATGAGTTGCTTCGTAAGGGGCTGATTTGGATCCATATGTTTCATGCTATGGTTAGGTTTACCTTAATACTTCTCTTGTAGTTGCGGATGCTTGCAATAGGGTTAATCATAAGTGGGATGCTTGTCCAAGAAAGGGAAGCACCCAAGCACCGGTCCACCCACATACCAAATTATCAAAGTAACGAACGCGAATCATATGAGCGTGATGAAAACTAGCCTGACGATAATTCCCATGTGTCCTCGGGAGCGCTTTTCTCTATATAAGAGTTTGTCCAGGCTTGTCCTTTGCTACAAAAAGGATTGGGCCATCTTGCTGCACCTTATTTACTTTCATTACTTGTTACTGTTACAAATTACCTTATCACAAAACTATCTGTTACCGATAATTTCAGTGCTTGCAGAGAATACCTTACTGAAAACTGCTTATCATTTCCTTCTGCTCCTCGTTGGGTTCGACACTCTTACTTATCGAAAGGACTACGATAGACCCCCTATACTTGTGGGTCATCAAGACTCTTTTCTGGCGCCGTTGCCGGGGAGTGAAGCGCCTTTGGTAGGTGGAATTTGGTAAGGAAAAATTTATATAGTGTGCTGAAATTTACTGTCACTTGTTACTATGGAAAGTAATCCTTTGAGGGGCTTGTTCGGGGTATCTTCACCCCGACCAGTAGAGCAAAGAGTTTCTCCTCAACCTACTGAACCTACTGAAAATGTTTACTTTGGAATTCCTTTGGGTATGATAGAGAAACTGCTAGCTAATCCTTTTACAGGAGATGGGACATTACATCCCGATTTGCACCTAATTGATAACCCACAAGTATAGGGGATCGCAACAGTTTTCGATAAGTAAGAGTGTCGAACCCAACGAGGAGCTAAAGGTAGAACAAATATTCCCTCAAGTTCTATCGACCACCGATACAACTCTACGCACGCTTGACCCGCTTTACCTAGAACAAGTATGAAACTAGAAGTACTTTGTAGGTGTTTGTTGGATAGGTTGCAAGGTAATAAAGGGCGCGTAAATAAAAGCTAGGGGCTGCTTAGATAAAGACACAACTAAATTAGTTTTAGTAAAGAGCTTGTTGTCACGAGAAAGTTATTTGTCCCTAGGCAATCGATAACTAGACCGGTAATCATTATTGCAATTTTATTTGAGGGAGAGGCATAAGCTAACATACTTTCTCTACTTGGATCATATGCACTTATGATTGGAACTCTAGCAAGCATCCACAACTACTAAAGATCATTAAGGTAAAACCTAACCATAGCATTAAAGCATCAAGTCCTCTTTATCCCATACGCAAACAACCTACTTACTCGGGTCTGTGCTTCTGTTCACTCACGCCACCCACCATAAGCAAATCATGAACATATTGCAAACCCTACAGCGGGAATCCCTCACGCTTGCGCGACATGGAGAGCACCATAGGACAACACCAATAATAAAACATGCAACTCAAACCAATCTTGATCATCAAATAGCCCATAGGACAAAACAGATCTACTCAAACATCATAGGATAGCCATACATCATAGGGAAATAATATATAGCGTTGAGCACCATGTTTAAGTAGAGATTACAGCGGGTAAGAGAGAGGTTACACCGCTGCATAGAGGGGGGAAGAGTTGGTGATGATGGCGGTGAAGTTGTTGGTGAAGATTGCAGTGATGATGATGGCCACGGCGGCGTTCCGGCGCCATCGGAAGAGAAGGGGAGAGGGGGCCCCTTCGTCTTCTTCTTCCTTGACCTCCTCCCTAGATGGGAGAAGGGTTTCCCCTCTGGTCCTTGGCCTCCATGGCGTGGGAGGGGCGAGAGCCCCTCCGAGATTGGATCTGTCTCTCTGTCTCTCTCTGTTTCTGCGTTCTCCTCTGCTGCCCTTTCACCGTTTCGGGTATATATGGAGATCCGTAACTCCGATTGGACTGAAACCTTCGCCGTGATTTTTTTTTACCAAAAATTAGCTTTCTTGTGGCCGAAGAAGGGCATCAACCACCTTATGGGTGGCCCACGAGGGTCAGGGGCGCGCCCAGGGGGGCAGGCGTGCCCTTGCCTCGTGGCCACCTCGGGCACCGTCTCGCGTGGATTTTTCTTCCAGAATTTTCCAAATATTCCAAAAATAAGCTCCGTCCGTTTTTATCCCATTTGGATTCCGTTTGATATGGATATTCTGCGAAACATAAAACATGCAACAAACAGGAACTAGCACTGGGCACTGGATCAATATGTTAGTCCCAAAAATAATATAAAAAGTTGCCAAAAGTATATGAGAGTTGAATAATATTGGCATGGAACAATCAAAATTATAGATACGACGGAGACGTATCAGCATCCCCAAGCTTAATTCCTGCTCATCCTCGAGTAGGTAAATGATAAAAAGATAATTTTTGATGTGGAATGCTACCTAGCATAATCTTGATCATATGTCTAATCATGGCATGAATATTAAGACACGAGTGATTCAAAGCAATAGTCTATCCTTTGACATAAGAAACAATAATACTTCAAGCATACCAACTAAGCAATTATGTCTTATTGAAATAACATAGCCAAAGAAAGCTCATCCCTACAAAATCATATAGTCTGGCTATGCTCCATCTTCACCACACAAAATATTCACATCATGCACAGCCCCGATGACAAGCCAAGCAATTGTTTCATACTTTCGACGTGTCTCAAACCTTTTCAACATTCACGCAATACATGAGCGTGAGCCATGGACATAGCACTATAGGTGGAATAGAATATGATGATGGGGGTTATGTGGAGAAGACAAAAAAGGAGAAAATAGTCTCACATCAACTAGGCGTATCAACGGGCTATGGAGATGCCCATCAATAGATATCAATGTGAGTGAGTAGCGATTGCCATGCAACGGATGCACTGAGAGCTATAAGTGTATGAAAGGTCAGACTGAAAACTAAGTGGGTATGCATCCAACTTGCTTGCTCATGAAGACCTCGGGCGTTTGAGGAAGCCCATCATCGGAATATACAAGCCAAGTTCTATAATGAAAATTCCCACTAGTATATGAAAGTGAAAGCATAGGATACTCTCTCTATGAAGAACATGGTGCTACTCTGAAGCACAAGTGTGGTAAAAGGATAGTAACATTGCCCCTTCTCTCTTTTTCTCTCATTTTTTCCTTTTTTTTCCTTTTTTTATTTTTTGGTGGGCTTCTTTGGCCTCTTTTATTTTTCATAAAGTCCGGAGTCTCGTCCCGACTTGTGGGGGAATCATAGTCTCCATCATCCTTTCCTCACTGGGGCAATGTTCTAGTAATGATGATCATCACACTTTTATTTACTTACAACTCAATATTACAACTCGATACTAGAACAAAGATATGACTCTATATGAATGCCTCCGGCGGTGTACCGGGGTGTGCAATGATCTGGCATGGCAATGATATCAAAAAACGGACAAGCCATGAAAACATCATGCTAGCTATCTTACGATCATGCAAAGCAATATGACAATGATGCTCAAGTCATGTATATGATGATGATGGAAGTTGCATGGCAATATATCTCGGAATGGCTATGGAAATGCCATGATAGGTAGGTATGATGGCTGCTTTGAGGAAGATATATGGTGGGTTTATGGTACTGGCGAAAGTTGCGCGGTACTAGAGAGGCTAGCAATGGTGAAAAGGTGAGAGTGCGTATAATCCATGGACTCAACATTAGTTATAAAGAACTCACATACTTATTGCAAAAATCTATTAGTTATCGAAACAAAGTACTACGCGCATGCTCCTAGGGGGATAGATTGGTAGGAAAAGACCATCGCTCGTCCCCGACCGCCACTCATAAGGAAGACAATCAATAAATAAATCATGCTCCAACTTCATCACATAACGGTTCACCATACGTGCATGCTACGGGAATCACAAACTTCAACACAAGTATTTCTACAATCCACAACTACCCACTAGCATGACTCTAATATCACCATTTTTATATCGCAAAACTATTGCAAGGAATCAAACATATCATATTCAATGATCTACTAGTTTTATGTAGGATTTTATGACTAACCATGTGAATGACCAGTTCCTGTCATCTCTCTAAATAGATATAAGTGAAGCAAGAGAGTTTAATTCTTTCTACAAAAGATATGCCCACGCTCTAACAAATATAAGTGAAGCAAAAGAGCATTCTACAAATGGCGGTTGTCTATGTAAAGAGAAACAGGCAATCCAAGCTTCAAATGATATAAGTGAAGCACATGAAGCATTCTATAAAGCCATACTCAAAAGATATAAGTGAAGCGCAATGAGCATTCTATAAATCAACCAAGGACTATCTCATACCAGCATGGTGCATAAAAGAAAAATGAAAACTAAAGCAAAAGATGCTCCAAGATTGCACATATCGCATGAACGAAACGAATCCGAAAACATACCGATACTTGTTGAAGAAAGAGGGGATGCCTTCCGGGGCATCCCCAAGCTTAGATGCTTGAGTCTCCTTAAATATTTACTTGAGGTGCCTTGGGCATCCCCAAGCTTAAGCTCTTGCCTCTCTTCCTTCTTCTCACATCGAGACCTTCTCGATCATCGAACACTTCATCCACACAAAACTTCAACAGGAAACTCGGTAAGATCCGTTAGTATAATAAAGCAAATCACTACTCTAAGTACTGTTGCAAACCAATTCATATTTTGTTTTTGCATTGTGTCTACTGTAATATAACTTTTTCATGGCTTAATCCACTGATATAAATTGATAGTTTCATCAAAACAAGCAAACTATGCATCAAAAACAGAATCTGTCTAAAACAGAACAGTCTGTAATAATATGAACATTAACCATACTTCTGATACTTGAAAAATTCTTCCAAAATTAGGATAAATAAACAATTTGTATAGAAAGACAGTGCAAAAAGAATCAGAACCATTTGACGTTCCAGTAAAAAATGTAAAATCGCGGACTACTGCCAAAGTTTCTGTCCTGCACCATACAAACCAACAAGCATTGTAAACATCCTAAAGGCAAACCTTGGCACATTATTTTTATAATACAATGGAGTTGTACAAGGGGATAATTATTTTTGTTGAAAAGTTTCTGTAATCAAGATTCACAAAGTTTTCGTGAGCATGAACAAAGTTCAAGGCTAGCTCCCACTTCAACAATGCTTGTCTTTCTCACTTTCGCTTTTCTTTTTGAAATTTTTTTGGGTTCCCCCCTTTATTTTTGTTGTTTTTAAACTATATGAAAGCACTCAACAGAAATAAATGACTCTCTAAAACTTCCGGGTTGTCTCCCTGGCAGCGCTTTCTTTAAAGCCATTAAGCTAGGCATAAAGTGCTCAAGTAATGAATCCACCCGGATCCCAAGGTATATCAAAGCCAATTTTAATTAGCAATGATTTGTAATTTAGTAGTGAGCACAAAGCAACATATATCATGTAATGACGAAGTCTAACTCTCTTCCTATGCATCGGCATGTCATAAAAGAACAATTCATGCACACATAGTAAAGGCCAATGCATAGTATAAACAGTTTCTTGCAATTTTACCATGTTGGAAACATAGAGAGGTGGAGATATAGTTCCTCTCTCATAATAATTGCAAGTAGGAGCAGCAAGCACATGCATATTATATTCATCAAAATCATCATGTGCAACGGTAAAAGGCAACCCATCAATATAATCCTTAATAAGTGCAAACTTCTTCGATATAGTGTAGTCGGGAGAATTCAAAAAGATAATAGGACTATCATGTGTGGGTGCAATAGCAACACTTTCTTGTTTAACATAAGGAACTATAGCAAGTTCATCTCCATAAGCATAATTCATATTGGCATCTTGGCCACAAGCATAGCAAGCATCATCAAAAAGGGATATTTCAAAAGAATCAACGGGATCATAACAATCATCATAGCAATCATCCTTCGGTAAGCACGAAGGGAAATTAAACAATGTATGAGTTGAAGAGTTACTCTCATTAGAAGGTGGGCACGGGTAGCTAATCCGCTCTTCCTCCTTTTGTTCTTCGCTCTCCTCCTCATCTTTTTCATCCAATGAGCTCACAGTTTCATCAATTTCTTCTTCCATAGATTCCTGCAAAATATTAGTCTCTTCTTGGACAGCGGAGACTTCCTCAATAAATGCATCAATATCGGCATTATATTCATAATTATCATAGCAATATTTTAGGATAGCTAAATTTTCAGGTCTATAAACATCATCATCAAAAGCTTCAAACTCTTTAAACATAGATCCAATTTCATAAGCACCCATAAAAGCAACAAATTCTTCTATTTGTTCCACATCATAGTAATCATATATACCATTAGCATAAGAAGCTAAGGTTTTATTATCATTAAATTTGCATGAAAAGGGAAGGTGTGGAGCCTTCATCCTAGAGCAACAAGTATAATCATATCTCAAGCATAGTTGCCTAGCATACCACTTCAACATATAAATTTGATCCCATAATAGTTTCCCTTTTTGTGTCAAGCGATAATCCCTAAAGTATTCACGTTGATCCAACGTTACTACCATTACCAAATTGAATGGGGTTTTCTCTGGATTATCAAAGTAGTACATAATTTCTGTCACATAACGAGCATCGAGGGTTTTAGGAGGTTCCCCATCTCCATGAGCAGCAAGTACACCTATTTTTTTGGTTTTTCGTGTTCCATATCCATAACTAAAGATAAAGAACAACTAAGAACAACAAATAAAAATTACTTAGTGATAAAGCAAACAAGCACACACGAGAATATTCACCCCACGCTATTGCTCCCCGGCAACGGCGCCAGAAAAGAGTCTTGATGACCCACAAGTATAGGGGATCTATCGTAGTCCTTTTGATAAGTAAGAGTGTCGAACCTAACGAGGAGCAGAAGGAAATGATAAGCGGTTTTCAGCAAGGTATTCTCTGCAAGTACTGAAATAAGTAGTAACAGATAGTTTTGTGATAGGATAATTTGTAACGAGCAACAAGTAACAAAAGTAAATGAAATGCAGCAAGGTGGCCCAATCCTTTTTGTAGCAAAGGACAAGCCTGGAAAAACTCTTATATAGAGAAAAGCGCTCCCGAGGAAACATGGGAATTATCGTCAAGTTAGTTTTCATCACGTTCATATGATTCGCGTTCGGTACTTTGATAATTTGATATGTGGGTGGACCGGTGCTTGGGTGCTGTTCTTACTTGAACAAGCATCCCACTTATGATTAACCTCTATTGCAAGCATCCACAACTACAACAAAAGTATTAAGGTAAACCTAACCATAGCATGACACATATGGATCCAAATCAGCCCCTTACGAAGCAACGCATAAACTAGGGTTTAAGCTTCTGTCACTCGCAACCCATCATCTGCTTATTACTTCCCAATGCCTTCCTCTAGGCCCAAATAATGGTGAAGTGTCATGTAGTCGACGTTCACATAACACCACTAGAGGATAGACAACATACATCCCATCAAAATATCGGACGAATACCAAATTCACATGACTACTAATGATGAGGACATCAATACCATTGTTACACCCACAACCCCTGCTACTATACATACTGGACCGATTACTAGAGCTCGCGCACGCCAATTAAATTACCAGGTACTTTCGTTTCTTGGTAATGATTCTAATGTTCATGAGAATATGATGCTGCCTAAATTGGATACATTTGTTTTGCTTACAAATGAAGGGCCTAGCTTGGAGAAGGATGAACATTGGAGCACGAACAAGCATGGAGTTGATGGCATGCGCAAGGGAGACAAGAACAGAGTTTCAAGTGATGATTTCAGGACTTTGAAGCCACCATAATGAGTGCATGAAGCCTTGGATGAAATATACAAGATGCCACTTCATAATTTTTGTCCAGAGGCTATTCTAAGTGCTGTGTCACCTTATTTTGGGCCAGGCCCATGTAATTTCGAAATACTTCAATATAGGTTGTTTTTAGAGTCCGTATGTGTGGGGAAACAAGAGTTAGGGTGGGTTTCAGACCCCTCCTCCAAGGGCCACAAAATTGCCCCCCTCTTCCTTCATATATACAGCCCCTAGGGCATCGTTTAGACTTTGGGTTTTGTTTAGATTAAAAGTTCGCCATAGCCGCAACTTCATGTACTTCGTTTGTGTTCAACGACCAGACAAAGGCGTCACAGAACCCCACCTAGATCAATAAAGCTTTCCTCTTATATTCGCAATATCCAGATTGCAATCTTAGTTTCTTGCTTGTTCTTTGTTTGCCTGCAGGAAACAGACCTTCGTGGTTAGGTTGATCGTGCTCCGGCGTGGTCAATAACCTCTCGGAGTTGGTTTAGCGATTGCTAAGGCGCGACGTCCTCGCACGTTCGTAGTCGGATCGTCAAAGTCGACTTCCTCCAAAACGATAGCCACCATCTCATCGAAAGACGGGACACCTTTGCCCCTATCAAGTGGTATCTGATTTCCAGGTTGCTCGGTGAGATTTTACAGTTTTTCGTAGTTTAGATCGAGTCTGTTCTTCATACCTATAGTCCACGAAAAAGCCAAAAAAATTAGGGTTAGTTCATCTTATCCGAACCAATCTGAGCCTTTGCATAATCTTTTCTGTATTTGCTTTGTTGAATTTGCGGTTGCATCGTCGTGTCAAGTTGCTGGTCCTAGTGTCTAGTACTTTAGAGTTTCGAGTTCTGTTCACAAGTTGTCACGCCGCCGCCGCACCATCGTCATCACCGCTGCCATATACCACCATTGTCATCACCATTGCCATATACCACCATCATCATCACCGCTGCCATATACCACCATCGTCTTCACCGCTGCCATATACCACCATCATCATCATCGCCGCTACCATATACCACATATCCACCGCCATCACGCTAATCCGAGTCCACCTCCATCACAGATTCGCCACCAGTCCGTGTTCCATTGCCCTGCAAATATCCGCCACTAGTCCGAGTTTCCACCAGATTCATCTCCGCCACCAGTCCTAGTCCGAGTCCAGTAATTATTGCTTTGTTCTCGATTTCCAGATCACGCAATACTCCGAGTCGTGACAGAGTAGGACTCCCCAACTTCCGAGCCATCCGCGGAAGAAAAATAGTTCCAGTTTCAAAAAAAAACTAAGTCTGGAAAATTCTGGCTAGGCAGTTTTTAGGACATTTGTAGACTTTTTCGAAAAAAACTTGTTGCGGAGCAAAAAAAAAAGAGGAAAAAGGTGAAAAAAGAAAAAAAATCAAAGTGTGCTCCTTCCTTGTTTACGTGCAGCGCCGTGATTTTGTTAGTGTTCTAGGCTCGCGTCTCTAGTACGGTCTAGCCTAGGACCAGCACAGTACCGTCGTTGAGTGTTTATTCAACTTTGCATCTCTGAATTGATTATTGCTGACCCTTTTTGCTACCATATTATAAGCCTTCCCAGGTCCACATACATCTACATCGTGCGTTTGACTCTCCCTGGTAATCCCTCTATCCACGCTTTGAGAGTTTTGACTACATCGGTTGCCGATCACCGCCTGCTGCTGGGTAAGAACTGGTAAGAATTTGAGATTTGCTTGACGGATTTGTGACACCCACCACCACCACCACTTGTTAGTAGTCTATAGGATCATATTTTTGTGTGTTTCTATTGCTGCTAACCATGCCAGGATCACAAGCCGACGAGATTGACTGGGAGAACTTAACGAACAAGGAGCTTCATGATAAGTTTCAGCAAATGATGACTCAACAGGTGCAAGATGTGCTGAACAATTTTGAAGAGGCCATGGAGAAGATCACTGGCCTTGAGAAGACGTTCGAAACAAAGCTCGATAACAGATTTAATGAACTGCTTGCGCGTCTTCCACCACAGGCTGCACCTACCGCACCTCTGCAACAACAACAACGACTACCTCCACATCGGGAAACAGCCCTCCGCCGAGCGAGTCGTGTCCCTCTTCAGCCTGGCCAAACTGCTGGTGCTGCTGTTGATACTTCTGTGGCTCCTGCTGCTGATGTGGAGGAGGATGATTATGCGGGAGATTACGAGGATGAGGTTGATCAAAATCAGAACTACGTGCAACCACCAGCACCACAACCACCAGGTCGTCCACACGCAAATAATGGCAATGTTAGGGCTTCCCCTCAGGTACGAGATCATGACCATCTCCCTAAACTGAAATTGAATATTCCACCATTTGAGGGTAGATATGTTCCTGATATATATCTTACTTGGGAGTTAGAAACTAAACAACAATTTACATGTTTACAATATCCTGAGGAGAGACGTGTTCCTGCTGCTGTTTGTGCTTTCACTAGCTTTGCATGTGTTTGGTGGTCTGAACATTGTAGATTATATCCTGTTCCAGCTACTTGGGCTGCTTTGAAAACTGCTATGCGTACTCGTTGGGTTCCACCATATTATCAACGTGAATTACTTCAAAAATTGCAGCGCTTAAGACAAGGAAAAAAATTCTGTAGAAGAATATTATCAGGAATTACAAACTGGCTTGATTAGATGTGGTATTGTTGAGGAGAATGAAGCTATGCTTGCACATTTTATGGGTGGATTAAATAGAGAGATTCAGACCATTCTAGAGTATAAGGATTATAATAATATCACTCGTTTATTCCATCTTGCTTGTAAAGCTGAACGTGAAGTGCATGATCGACAGGCATTGGCACGAACTAACTTTTCTGCAGGTCGACCTTCATCATGGACACCACGTGCATCATCTACTTCCACTGCACCATCACCTCCTTCAGGTGCCACCTCCAACCGTGATACAAGAAAGCAGGCCCAACCATCACTATCTTCCAAGAGCACACCTGCCGGGCCTGCATAGAGCTCTTCTTCTTCCATGGCGTCAACAGGGCACACAAGTGATATTATTTGTCGTCGTTGTAAGGGAAGAGGACATTTTGCGAGAGAATGCAAATCTCAGTGTGTGATGATTGCTACTGAGGATGGTGGGTATGAGTCCGCTAGTGACTATGATGAGGAGACTTTGGCTCTTATTACACATGAAGAACACGGTGGAGATGATTCTGATCATGAGACACAATACATGGCTGCTGAAGATGCTGACAGGTATGAATGTTTAGTTGCTCAACGTGTTTTGAGTGTGCAGGTTACACAAGCTGAGCAAAATCAGAGGCATAATTTGTTCCATACAAAGGGAGTTGTGAAGGAACGTTCTATTCGCGTCATCATAGATGGAGGGAGCTGCAACAACTTGGCTAGCATGGAGATGGTGGAGAAGCTATCTCTCACCACAAGACCATATCCACATCCTTACTACATCCAATGGTTCAACAACAGCGACAAGGTTAAGGTAACACGTACTGTTCGGGTGCATTTTAGTATCTCTAGATATGCTGATTATGTTGATTGTGATGTGGTACCTATGCAAGCATGTTCCTTATTACTTGGTAGACCATGGCAATTTGATAAAAATTCTGTACACCATGGTAGAAACAATCAGTATACTCTTGTTCATAAGGATACAAATATTACTTTGCTTCCTATGACTCCTGATTCCATTTTGAAAGATGATATTCATAGAGCTAATAAAGCAAAACAAGAGAAAAATAAGAGTGAAAATCAGATTGTGGCAAAAGAATTTGAGTAACAAATGAAGCCTAATAATAAACCATCTAGTGTTGCTTCTGAAATTAAATTGAAAAGTGCATGTTTACTTGCCACCAAATCTGATATTGATGAGCTAGTTTTTAGCAAATCTGTTTGCTATGCTTTTGTGTGCAAAGAGGCATTATTTTCATTCGAGGACGTGCCTTCCTCTTTGCCCCCTGCAGTCACTAACATTTTGCAGGAGTTCGCTGATGTCTTCCCACAAGACGTGCCACCGGGATTACCACCTATTCGAGGGATTGAGCATCAAATTGACTTAATTCCCGGTGCATCGCTACCCAACCGTGCACCATACCGTACCAATCCAGAGGAGACGAAGGAGATTATGCATCAAGTACAGGAGCTGCTCGACAAAGGTTATATACGCGAATCTCTTAGTCCTTGTGCTGTTCCTATTATACTAGTGCCTAAAAAGGATGGTATGTCGCGTATGTGTGTTGATTGTAGAGGCATTAATAATATTACTATTCGTTATCGTCATCCTATTCCTAGGCTAGATGATATGCTTGATGAATTGAGTAGCTCTACAATATTCTCCAAAGTTGATTTGCGTAGTGGATACCATCAAATTCGTATGAAATTGGGAGATGAATGGAAAACAGCATTTAAAACTAAGTTTGGTTTATATGAGTGGTTAGTCATGCCTTTTGGGTTAACTAATGCACCTAGTACTTTCATGAGACTAATGAACGAAGTTTTACGTGCTTTCATTGGACGATTTGTGGTAGTCTATTTTGATGATTTACTGATTTATAGCAAATCTTTGGAAGAACATTTGGAACATTTACATGCTGTTTTTATTGCTCTACGTGATGCATGTTTGTTTGGTAACCTTGGGAAGTGCACCTTTTGCACCGACTGAGTATCTTTTCTTGGCTATGTTGTTACTCCACAGGGAATTGAAATTGATAAAGCCAAGATTGAAGCTATTGAGAGTTGGCCACAGCCCAAAACGGTCACACAAGTGCGGAGTTTTCTTGGACTCGCTGGTTTCTATAGGCGTTTTGTGAGAGATTTTAGCACCATTGCTGCACCTCTCAACGAGCTTACAAAGAAGGATGTGCCTTTTGTTTGGGGTACCGCACAGGAAGAAGCCTTCACGGTATTGAAAGATAAGTTGACACATGCTCCTTTACTCCAACTTCCTGATTTTAATAAGACTTTTGAGCTTGAATGTGATGCTAGTGGAATTGGATTAGGAGGTGTGTTATTACAAGATGGCAAACCAGTTGCATACTTTTCTGAAAAATTGAGTGGGCCTAGTCTGAACTATTCTACTTATGATAAAGAATTATATGCTCTTGTTCGGACTTTAGAAACATGGCAACATTATTTATGGCCCAAAGAATTTGTTATACATTCTGATCATGAATCTTTGAAACACATTAAAAGTCAAGCAAAACTGAACCGTAGACATGCTAAATGGGTTGAATTCATTGAGACTTTCCCTTATGTCATTAAACACAAGAAGGGTAAAGAAAATGTTATTGCTGATGCATTGTCTCGTCGTTATACTATGCTTTCACAACTTGACTTTAAAATATTTGGTTTGGAGACCATCAAAGATCAATATGTGCATGATGCTGAATTTAAAGATGTATTGCAAAATTGTAAAGAAGGTAGAACATGGAACAAGTTTGTCGTTAACGATGGATTTGTGTTTCGTGCTAACAAGCTATGCATTCCAGCTAGCTCCATTCGTCTTTTGTTGTTGCAGGAGGTGCATGGAGGAGGACTAATGGGACACTTTGGCGTGAAGAAGACGGAGGATATACTTGCTACACATTTCTTTTGGCCAAAGATGAGACGGGATGTTGAGCGTTTTGTTGCTCGCTGCACTACATGTCAAAAAGCTAAGTCACGACTCAATCCTCATGGTTTATATATGCCTTTGCCCGTACCTAGTGTTCCTTGGGAGGATATATCTATGGACTTTGTTTTAGGTTTACCTCGAACAAAGAAGGGGAGGGATAGCATATTTGTTGTCATGGATAGGTTCTCGAAAATGGCACACTTTATACCATGTCATAAAAGCGATGATGCTGTTAATGTTGCTAATTTGTTCTTTCGTGAAATTATTCGCTTGCATGGTGTGCCAAATACTATTGTTTCAGATCGTGATACTAAATTTCTTAGTCACTTTTGGAGATGTTTATGGGCTAAGTTGGGGACTAAACTGCTTTTTAGTACTACTTGTCACCCCCAAACTGATGGTCAAATTGAAGTAGTCAATAGAACATTGTCTACTATGCTTAGGGCTGTTTTGAAGAATAATAAGAAAATGTGGGAAGAATGCTTGCCTCATATTGAATTTGCTTATAATCGTTCGTTGCATTCTACTACTAAGATGTGCCCTTTTGAAATTGTGTATGGTTTCCTACCTCGTGCACCCATTGATTTGTTGCCTCTTCCATCTTCGGAGAAGGTTAATTTTGATGCTAAACAACATGCTGAATTGATCTTAAAAATGCATGAGTTAACTAAGGAAAACATTGAGCGTATGAATGCTAAATATAAACTTGCTGGAGATAAGGGTAGAAAACATGTTGTCTTTGCACCTGGAGATCTTGTTTGGTTACATTTGCGTAAGGATAGGTTTCCTAATTTGCGCAAATCAAAGCTAATGCCACGTGCTGATGGTCCATTTCAGGTGTTAGAGAAAATAAATGATAATGCATATAAACTTGAGCTGCCTGCAGATTTTGGGGTTAGTCCCACTTTTAACATTGCAGATTTGAAGCCTTATTTGGGTGAGGAGGATGAGCTTCTGTCGAGGACGACTTCATTTCAAGAAGGGGAGGATGATGAGGACATCAATACCATTGTTACACCCACAACCCCTGCTACTATACATACTGGACCGATTACTAGGGCTCGCGCACGCCAATTAAATTACTAGGTACTTTCGTTTCTTGGTAATGATTCTAATGTTCATGAGAATATGATGCTGCCTAAATTGGATACATTTGTTTTGCTTACAAATGAAGGGCCTAGCTTGGAGAAGGATGAACATTGGAGCAAGAACAAGCATGGAGATGATGGCATGCGCAAGGGAGACAAGAAGAGAGTTTCAAGTGACGATTTCAGGACTTTGAAGCCACCATAATGAGTGCATGAAGCCTTGGATGAAAGATACAAGATGCCACTTCATAATTTTCGTCCAGAGGCTATTCTAGGTGCTGCGTCACCTTATTTTGGGCCAGGCCCATGTAATTTCGAAATACTTCAATATAGGCTGTTTTTAGAGTCCGTATGTGTGGGGAAACAAGAGTTAGGGTGGGTTTCAGAGCCCTCCTCTAAGGGCCACGAAATCCCCCCCCTCTTCCTCCATATATACAGCCCCTAGGGCATCGTTTAGACTTTGGGTTTTGTTTAGATTAAAAGTTCGCCATAGCCGCAACTTTGCGTACTTCGTTTGTGTTCAACGACCAGACAAAGGCTTCACAGAACCCCACCTTGATCAATAAAGCTTTCCTCTTATATTCGCAATATCCAGATTGCAATCTTAGTTTCTTGCTTGTTCTTCGTTTGCCTGCAGGAAACAGACCTTCGTGGTCAGGTTGATCGTGCTCCGGCGTGGTCAATAACCTCTCGGAGTTGGTTTAGCGATTGCTAAGGCGCGACGTCCTCGCACGTTTGTAGTCGGATCGTCAAAGTCGACTTCCTCCAAAACGATAGCCACCATCTCATTGAAAGACGGGACACCTTTGCCCCTATCAACTAATAGCAAGACTTCTCCCATGTCCTCAGGAACAAACGTAACTACTCACAAAGCATATTCATGTTCATAATCAGAGGGGTATTAATATGCATATAGGATCTGAACATATGATCTTCCACCAAATAAACCAACTAGCATCAACTACAAGGAGTAATCAACACTACTAGCAACCTACAAGTACCAATCCCAGACTTGGAGACAAGAATTGGATACAAGAGATGAACTAGGGTTTGAGAGGAGATGGTGTTGGTGAAGATGTTGATGGAGATTGCCCTCTCCCGATGAGAGGAGCGTTGGTGATGATGATGGCGATGATTTCCCCCTTCGGAGGGAAGTGTCCCTGGCAGAACAGCTCTGCCAGAGCCCTAGATTGGTTCCGCCAAGGTTCCGCCTCGTGGCGGCGGAGTCTCGTCCCAAAAGGTTGCTTATGATTTTTTCCTGGACGAAAGACTTCATATAGCAGAAGATGGCCACCGGAGGGCCCACGAGGCAGGGGGCGCGCCCTGGGGGTAGGGCGTGCCCCCACCCTCGTGGACAGGTGGTGGCCCCCCTGACGTATTTCTTCCACTCAGTATTTTTTATTATTTCCAAAAATGACTTTCGTGGAGTTTCAGGACTTTTGGAGTTGTGCAGAATAGGTCTCTAATATTTGCTCCTTTTCCAGCCTAGAATTCCAGCTGCCGGCATTCTTCCTCCTTATGTAAACCTTGTAAAATAAGAGAGAATAGGCATAAGTATTGTGACATAATGTGTAATAACAGCCCATAATGCAATAAATATCGATATAAAGGCATGATGCAAAATGGACGTATCACTAATCTATGTGGATGAAGTTTGTGGATTATTTAAGCTTGCAGGTATGCCCGAGGATGTTATCAAGAAGAAGGTCTTCCCTTTATCTTTGAAGGGAGAGGCATTGACATAGTTTAGGCTATTCGATGATGTGGGATCATGGAACTACAACCGATTGAAATTGGAATTTCATCAGAAGTTTTATCCTATGCATCTTGTTCATCGTGATCGTAATTATATATATAATTTTTGGCCTCGCGAAGGAGAAAGCATCGCTCAAGCTTCGGGAGTCTTAAGTCAATGTTATATTCATGCCCCAATCATGAGCTCTCAAGAGAAATGATTATTCAAAAAATTTATGCTCGGCTTTCTCTCAATAATCGCTCCATGCTTGATACTTCTTGTACTGGCTCTTTTATGACGAAGACTATTCAATTCAAATGGGATTTATTGGAAAGAATTAAATGCAACTCTGAAGATTGGGATCTCGACGAAGGTAAGGAGTCAGGTATAAAACCTAAGTTTGATTGTGTTAAATCTTTTATGGATACCGATGTTTTTCGTGAATTTAGCACTAAATATGGACTTGACTCTGAGATAGTAGCTTCTTTCTGTGAATCCTTTGCTACTCATGTTGATTTCCCTAAGGAGAAGTGGTTTAAATGTAATCCTCCCATTGAAGTAAAAGTAGTTGCACCTATTAAAGTTGAAGAAAAGACTATCACTTATAATGATCCTATCGTTCCTACTGCTTATATTGAGAAACCACCTTTCCCTGTTAGAATAAAGGATCATGCTAAAGCTTCAACTATGGTCAACAAAATTAGTATTAGGACACCCAAACCCCCTGAGCAAATTAAAGTTGAACCTAGTGTTGCTATGGTTAAAGATCTCTTGGCTGATAATATTGATGGGCATGTTATTTACCTCTGCAATGAAGCTGCTAGAATTGCTAGACCTGATGCTAAAATTAAACATAGACCAGTTGTAGGCATGCCTATTATTTCTGTTAAAATAGGAGATCATTGTTATCATGGCTTATGTGATATGGGTGCTAGTGCAAGTGCAATACCTCATTCCTTATACAAAGAAATTATGCATGACATTGCACCTGCTGAGTTAGAGGAATTTGATGTTACAATTAAGCTTGCTAATAGAGACACTATTTCACCAGTTGGGATTGTTAGAGATGTTGAAGTCTTGTGTGGGAAAGTTAAATATCCTGCTGATTTTCTTGTTCTTGGTTCCCCACAAGATAGCTTTTGCCCCATCATATTTGGTAGACCCTTCTTGAATACTGTTAATGCTAAGATAGACTGCAAAAAGGATGTTGTTACTATTGGTTTGGGGGATATGTCTCATGAGTTTAACTTTGCTAAATTTCGTAGAAAACCCTGTGACGAGGAATTGCCTAGTAAAGATGAAATTATTGGTCTTGCTTCTATTGTCATGCCTCCTAATGATCCTTTAGAACAATATTTGCTCGACCATGAAAATGATATGTTTATGAGTGAAAGAAGGGAAATAGATGAAGTATTCTTTAAATAGGGACCTATTTTGAAACACAACTTGCCTTTTGAAATCCTAGGGGATCCTCCTCCACCCAAGGGTGATCCCGTGTTTGAGCTTAAACCGTTACCTGATACTCTTAAATATGCTTATCTTGATGAAAAGAATATATATCCTATTATTACTAGTGCTAACCTTTCAGAGCATGAAGAAAAGAAATTATTGAAAACTCTGAAGAAGCACCGTGCTGTGTTTGAGCTTAAACTCTTAAGGGCATTAGTCCCACTCTATGCGAACACAAAATAAAATTGGAGAAAGATGCTAAACCAGTTGTTGATCACCAACGACGGTTAAATCCTAAGATGAAAGAAGTGGTAAGGAAAGAAATACTAAAGCTTCTGGAGGCAGGTATAATTTATCTCGTTGCTGATAGTCAGTGGGTAAGTCCTGTCCATTGTGTCCCTAAGAAGGGAGGTATTACTGTTGTTCCTAATGATAAAGATGAATTGATCCCACAGAGAATTGTTACAGGTTATAGAATGGTAACTGATTTCTGCAAATTAAATAAAGCTACTAAAAAGGATCATTACCCTTTACCTTTTATTGATCAAATGCTAGAAAGATTATCCAAACATACACATTTTTGCTTTCTAGATGGTTATTCCGGTTTCTCTCAAATACCTGTGTCAAAAGAGGATCAAGAAAAGACCACTTTTACTTGCCCTTTCGGTGCCTTTGCTTATAGACGTATGCCTTTTGGTTTATGTAATGCACCTGCTACCTTTCAAAGATGCATGATGGCTATATTCTCTGATTTTTGTGAAAAGATTGTTGAGGTTTTCATGGATGATTTCTCCGTTTATGGAACTTCTTTTGATGATTGCTTGAGCAACGTTGATCGAGTTTTGCAGAGATGTGAAGAAACTAACCTTGTCTTGAATTGGGAGAAGTGCCACTTTATGGTTAATGAAGGCATTGTCTTGGGGCATAAAATTTCTGAAAGAGGTATTGAAGTTGATAAAGCTAAAGTTAATGCTATTGAAAAGAGGCCATGTCCCAAGGACATCAAAGGTATACGAAGTTTCCTTGGTCATGCCGGTTTTTATAGGAGGTTCATTAAGGACTTCTCTAAAATCTCCAGGCCTCTGACTAATCTCTTACAAAAAGATATTCCTTTTGTCTTTGATGATGATTGTGTAGAAGCATTTGAAATACTTAAGAAAGCCTTGATTTCTGCACCTACTGTTCAGCCACCTGATTGGAATTTACCCTTTGAAATTATGTGTGATGCTAGTGATTATGCTGTAGGTGCTGTTCTAGGACAAAGAGTTGATAAGAAATTAAATGTTATCCAATATGCTAGTAAAACTCTAGACAATGCCCAGAGAAATTATGCTACTACTGAAAAAGAATTTTAGCAGTTGTACTTGCTTGTGATAAGTTCAGACCTTATATTGTTGATTCTAAAGTAACTGTTCACACTGATCATGCTGCTATTAAATATCTTATGGAAAAGAAAGATGCTAAACCTACACTTATTAGATGGGTTCTCTTGCTACAAGAATTTGATTTGCATATTATTGATAGAAAGGGAGCTGAGAACCCCGTTGCAGACAACTTGTCTAGGTTAGAGAATGTTCTTGATGACCCACTACCTATTGATGATAGCTTTCCTGATGAACAATTGGCTGTCATAAATGCTTCTGTGCTGCTCCATGGTATGCTGATTATGCTAATTACATTGTTGCTAAATTTATACCACCTAGTTTCACATACCAGCAAAAGAAAAAGTTTTTCTATGATTTAAGACATTACTTCTGGGATGACCCACACCTTTATAAAGAAGGAGTAGATGGTGTTATTAGACGTTGTATACCTGAGCATGAACAAGAACAGATCCTACGCAAGTGTCACTCCGAAGCTTATGGAGGACACCATGCTGGAGATAGAACTGCCCATAAGGTATTGCAATCCGGTTTTTATTGGCCTACTCTCTTCAAAGATGCCCGTAAGTTTGTCTTATCTTGTGATGAATGTCAAAGAATCGGTAATATTAGTAGACGTCAAGAAATGCCTATGAATTATTCACTTGTTATTGAACCATTTGATGTTTGGGGCTTTGATTACATGGGACCGTTTCCTTCCTCTAACGGGTATACACATATTTTAGTTGCTGTTGATTACGTTAGTAAGTGGGTAGAAGCTATTCCAACTAGTAGTGCTGATCATAACACCTCTATTAAGATGCTTAAAGAAGTTATTTTTCCTAGGTTTGGAGTCCCTAGATATTTAATGACTGATGGTGGTTCACATTTTATTCATGGTGCTTTTCGTAAGATGCTTGCTAAGTATGATGTTAATCACAGAATTGCATCTCCATACCACCCACAGTCTAGTGGTCAAGTAGAACTTAGTAATAGAGAGCTCAAATTAATTTTGCAAAAGACTGTTAATAGATCTAGAAAGATTTGGTCCAAGAAACTTGATGATGCATTATGGGCCTATAGAACTGCATATAAAAATCATATGGGTATGTCTCCGTATAAAATGGTTTATGGAAAAGCATGTCACTTACCTCTCGAACTATAACATAAGGCATATTGGGCCATTAAAGAGCTCAAATATGATTTCAAACTTGCCGGTGAGAAGAGACTATTTGACATTAGCTCACTTGATGAATGGAGAACCCATGCCTATGAGAATGCCAAACTATTTAAAGAAAAAGTTAAAAGATGGCATGACAAAAGGATACAAAAGCGTGAGTTTAATGTAGGTGATTATGTGTTGCTATTCAACTCCCGTTTAAGATTTTTTGCAGGAAAACTTCTCTCTAATGGGAAGGTCCTTACGTTATCGAGGAGGTCTATCGTTCCGGTGCCATAAAAATCAACAACTTCGAAGGAACAAATCCGAAGGTGGTGAACGGTCAAAGAATCAAACATTATATCTCAGGTAATCCTATAAATGTTGAAACTAATGTTATTAAAACCGTAACCCCGGAGGAATACATAAGAGACACTTTCCAGAACGTTTCAGACTCCGAAAAGGAATAGGTATGTGGTACGGTAAGTAAACCGACTCCAAAACAGTTCTAATGGAAAATTTTCTCCCTTTTGGAATATTTAAGAAAATAGGAAAATAAGAAGTAGTCCGGGAAGGATACGAGGCTTCCACGAGGGTGGAGGGCGCACCCTAGCCCCCTGGGCGCGCCCCCTGCCTCGTGGGCACCCCGTGTGCCCTCTGGACTCCGTTTTCTTGCACGATACTTCTTTTGGTCGGTAAAAATTCATTATTTAATCTCCCGAAGGCTTTGACCACCGTACCACGCAAATATCCTCTGTTTTTGTTTCGAGCTGTTTTTCTGACAGATCTAGATCACCATGACGTCTCCAAGTGCCCCCAAGGACAAGTTTTTTTGACCTGGAAGACTGCAGGGCTTACACCCCACATCATTTTATTAATAAAGAACAAAGAATAAGTACAAAGTTCCTCAAGAGGGGGAACAAAAAGAAAGAAAGGCTATACAAGAAAAGCTATAGTACTCTAAGAAATTAAAGAAAGCACTAAAAACTACAACTAGGAAAGAAAGAAGTTACAAAATAGATGGCCTTCAAGGAGGCAGGAAATCAATCCATTTGAGGAGAGCCTCCTTGTATCTGGTCTTGATCCAATGTGAAAGAAGAGTAATATCATGAATAAACCCATTTCTCCACTACCTAAAAGTTGGGTTGACATGCCTAAAAGCCCTGTCATTCCTAACTTTCCAAATATTCCAGCATGTAAGAAAAACCACCTCTGAGAAAAAAGGCTTATTAAACTCCTTCTTGGCATGTAAGGCAATTTGCACCATATCATTGCTATCTAACCAGGAAACTTGCAGGTAGTTCCAGATTCTCATACTGAAGTTACATTGGAAGAATAGATGATTCCTATCCTCAATTACTCCAGTCGGGCATAGGACACAACTAGGTCCATCATTAATTCTCCAATGGCGTCGATGAATCATATCCTTGGTGTTAACTCTGTCCATAATTACCAGCCAAGCAAACATTTTAATTGTCATGGTACAACAGCTTTTCCAGACCCAGCTTAGTATAGGATTGGCAATAACAGGCTGCTGGACAAAATCATAGTACTTCTTTGCGAGTACTCCGCCTTTTTCCCATGTCTCCAAGCCCAGATATCATTACAACCATTGTCTAAGGAAGTCCCAGATAACAAGCTTGAAAGCTGATTGAACTCCCTAAAAGCCAGTTCAGACAGTGCCAATGAAAACATTTGCTGCAAATTTCCTGCCTGTATCACTTCCATGACAGAAAGATTCTTCTATAGGCAAAAAGAGAAAAGCCTTGGAAACCTTTCCGGAATGCAAGACTGGTCAATCTCCCAATAATCAGACCAAAATAGAACAGAATCTCCTTTGCCAACAGTGACAGAGGTAACAGCCCGATACTTGTCCATTAATTTACAAATGTCTCTCCACCAGAATGAGCCACAAAGAATAGTGTCATGAGGAATTCTGTGAAAGTAATATGAGTCCCACACCAAACGGACCCATGGCACATCTGCTTTATTATAGAATTTATTCATGTACTTAAGGAGCAGAGCATCATTCTGTAGTCCCAAATTCAGAATTCCAAGCCCACCCTTCATCTTGGGCCTGCAGACAAGGGGCCAAGCAGCCAAAGAGTGTCCCTTCTCCTGACCATATTTCCTCCAGAGGCACTATCTTTGAATCCTTTCTAACTGCTTTAGAATACCTTGTGGCAAAGATAGACTGCAAAGGAAGAATATGGGCAGTGAAGATATCACATAATTTACCAACTGCAACCTACTGCCTTGTGGTAAAAACCAGGAACTAGCAGTTAGCCTTCTTTCCATGTAGTCCACCAAAGGTAGCAAATCAACAATTTTGGGCCGAGTGGTTCCAACAGGAAGTCCCAAATAAGTGAAAGGCATAGAACCAAGCTGACAGCCAAATAGGGCAGCAAGTGCAGAAGCAACAGAGGCTTCCACATTGATGGGGTACATTGAAGACTTATGGAAGTTGATTTGCAGTCCAATTGCCAAGGAAAAGGAGTTGAGCACTGATTTGAGGGCCTCCAACTGAGCTGGGTCAGCATTCACAAACAGCAAAGTATCATCTGCATACTAAACTACTGGATAATCAGGATCATGTGTTGGCAATGGCAAGGCAAGCAGGCCCCTATACAAAAGATCATTGATCATGGTTTGCAGAAGGTCAACAGCTATCACAAAAAGCAAAGGAGAGATAGGATCTCCTTGTTTAACACCACATTTGCACTTGAAATGATTTCCAGGCACACCATTTAACAAGATAGAGGAGGTTGTAGAAGATAATAGCTGTTGAACCCATTTGATCCATTTGCTCTCAAAACCTTTTGCCACAAGAATTTTCAAGATTGCCTCATGCTGAATAGAGTCAAAAGCTTTTTCAAAGTCAAGCTTGAGCAATATAATTGGCTTCTTGGAATGGTTGCATTGATGAATATACTCAAAAGTCCAAGCAATACAATCCTGAATTGTTCTTGATTTAATGAAGCCATATTGATTCTTATGAACACACTTGGTGATTTCCTCCTGAAACCTATTAGCTGCCAGTTTAGTCAGAAACTTCAGTCCCACACTTGTCAAAGAGATTGGCCTAAAATCTCCTACACCCTCAGGTGATTGCTTTTTTGGGATTAAAGTGATGAAAGCTTCATTGAGGTTTTCCAAAAGAGCAGTTCCTGCATGAAACTCATTAACCAACCGAATAAAATCACTGGAAATAATTGACCAACATCTCTTCATAAAAAGGCCATTAAAACCATCTGGCCCTGGTGCCTTATCAATGGGCATTTCTTTTATGACCTTTTCAATCTCTTGCAGCTCAAAAGGTTTTGTGAGCACCTCAAGGCCTGTTCTTCGAGAAGGTCATCAACCCTTACCTCGCGGAAGTGCTGCAATTTCCTCAAACCATTGAGATGCGTGAGGGGTTGCTGCACATTCGCGATGTTGAGGGACCAAGGAGGACCGGAAGCGTGGAGACAAGGCTCGAGGCAATGGAGCAACAAGTTTTCAAGTGTCAGGAGATGGTGGAGCGTGGACTCGACTCCAATCATATAATGATCACGGAGTTCACCAACAACCACAAGCTGGACACCAAGGACATTGGGGAGGCCATCTTCAAGCTTCATGAGAAAATCGAGCACCTCCAAGCCCAGATCTATGACCTGCAAAACCAAAACTGTGAGTATGAATATAGATTCAAGAGGATGAGTTTGGCTGCAGATTTAAGGACCCCGGAGACTCGATCATCCTTCTATAATGGCGAGCCTATGCCCTGGAAGAGGGACGACAAGCCTACATCATCAACAACTCCATCTCCTTCACCGGCAAAAGAGATATAATCACATGGGTATGGGCACTCCACTTGGCAACTGCCAAGCTTGGGGGAGGTGCCCCGGTATCGTATCACCATCACACTCCTATCTTTACCTTTTTCTTAGTTCGATCCTTTTGGTAATATCTTGATCTAGTAGAATAAAGTTTTAGTATGATTTAGTTTTGAGTTTTGCTTTATGATCCTTCTATGTAATCGAGTCCGTGAGCTATATATAATAAAGATTAGTGTTGAGTCAAGGGCTTGATTACCTTGCTATGATCTTGAGACAATAAATAGAAAAAGAAAGAACAAAAATAAATAAAGAGATCATATTGATCTTATGGAGAGTAATGACTTCACATATAAAGAGTATGATGTGTAAAAGTTGTTGAGGGTTGACAAACATAGTTTTGGTCATCGTTGCAATTAATAGGAAGTAATAAAGAAAGAGAGGTTTTCACATATAAATATACTATCTTGGACATCTTTTATGATTGTGAGCACTCATTAAAATATGACATGCTAAAGAGTTGATGTTGGACAAGGAAGACAAAGTAATGGGTTATGTTTTCTTATATCTGAAATAAAGTATATTGTCATGGATCATCCAACATGTTGAGCTTGCCTTTCCCCCTCATGCTAGCCGAATTCTTTGCACCAAGTAGAGATACTACGTGTGCTTCCGAATATCCTTAAACCCAGTTTTACCATGAGAGTCCACCATATCTACCTATGGATTGAGTAAGATCCTTCAAGTAAGTTGTCATTGTTGTATGCAATAAAAATTGCTTTCTAAATATGTATGATCTATTAGTGTGGAGAAAATAAGCTTTATACGATCTTGTGATGTGGAAGCAATAAAAGCGACGGACTGCATAATAAAGGTCCTCATCACAAGTGGCAATATAAAGTGACGTTCTTTTGCATTAAGATTTCGTGCATCCAAACATTAAAGCACATGACAACCTTTGCTTCCCTCTGCGAAAGGCCTATCTTTTATTCTTGTCTTATGTCTTATGCAAGAGTCATGGTGATCTTCACCTTTCCTTTTTACGTTTTATCCTTTGGCAAGCACCTTGTGTTGGAAAGATCCTGATATATATATCTAATTGGATGTAAGTTAGCATGAGCCATTATTGTTGACATTACCCTTAAGGTAAAAGGTTGGGAGGCAATACTATAAGCCCCTATCTTTCTCTGTGTCCGATTAAAACTCCATACCCGTAAGTATTGCATGAGTGTTAGCAATTGTGAAAGACCAAATGATAGTTGAGTATGTGGATTTGCTAAAAAGCTCTTATATTGACTCTCTGATGTTATGATAAATTGCAATTGCTTCAGTGATTGAGAGTATAGTTTGTTAGTTCTCAATGAAGTTTCTGATTCATACTTGACATTGTGAATAGATTATTACTTGAGCATAAGAAATCATATGACAATATCCATATATGTTGCTGTTATAAGAATGATCATGATGCCCATCATGTCCATATTTTATTTTATCGACACCTCTACCTCTAATCATGTGGACATATTTATCGTTATCGGCTTCCGCTTGAGGACAAGCGAGGTCTAAGCTTGGGGGAGTTGATATGTCCATTTTGCATCATGCTTTTATATCGATATTTATTGCATTATGGGCTGTTATTACACGTTATGTCACAATACTTATGTCTATTCTCTCTTATTTTACAAGGTTTACATGAAGAGGGAGAATGCCGGCAGCTGGAATTCTGGGCTGGAAAAGGAGCAAATATTAGAGACCTATTCTGCACAACTCCAAAAGTCCTGAAACTCCACGGAAGTTATTTCTGGAATTAATAAAAAATACTGAGCAAAGAAAGTATCAGAGGGGGGCCACCCACCATCCACGAGGGTGGGGGCGCGCCCTGTCTCGTGGGCCCCCTGGCAGGCCTCCAGTGACCATCTTCTGCTATATGAAGTCTTTTACCCTGGAAAAAATCATAAGCAAGCTTTCGGGAAGAAACTCCGCCGCCACGAGGCGGAACCTTGGCGGAACCAATCTAGGGCTCCGACAGAGCTGTTCTGCCGGGGAAACATCCCTCCGGGAGGGCGAAACCATCGCCATCGTCATCACCAATGATCCTCTCATCGGGAGGGGGTCAATCTCCATCAACATCTTCACCAGCACCATCTCATCTAAAACCCTTGTTCATCTCTTGTATCCAATCTTTGTCCCAAAGCTTCAGATTGGTACCTGTGGGTTGCTAGTAGTGTTGATTACTCCTTGTAGTTGATGCTAGTTGGTTTATTTGGTGGAAGATCATATGTTTAGATCCTTTATGCATATTAATACCCCTCTGATTATGAACATGAATATGATTTGTGAGTAGTTACGTTTGTTCCTGAGGACATGGGAGAAGTCTTGCTATAAGTAGTCATGGGAATTTGATATTCGTTCGATATTTTGATGAGATGTATGTTGTCTTTCCTCTAGTGGTGTTATGTGAACGTCGACTACATGACACTTCACCATTGTTTGGGCCTAGAGGAAGGCATTGGGAAGTAATAAGTAGATGATGGGTTGCTAGAGTGACAGAAGCTTAAACCCTAGTTTATGAGTTGCTTCGTAAGGGGCTGATTTGGATCCATATGTTTCATGCTATGGTTAGGTTTACCTTAATACTTCTCTTGTAGTTGCGGATGCTTGCAATAGGGATTAATCACATACCAAATTATCAAAGTAACGAACGCGAATCATATGAGCGTGATGAAAACTAGCTTGACAATAATTCCCATGTGTCCTCGGGAGCACTTCTCTCTATATAAGAGTTTGTCCAGGCTTGTCCTTTGCTACAAAAAGGATTGGGCCATCTTTCTGCACCTTATTTACTTTCATTACTTGTTACCAGTTACAAATTACCTTATCACAAAACTATCTGTTACCGATAATTTCAGTGCTTGCAGAGAATACCTTACTGAAAACTGCTTATCATTTCCTTCTGCTCCTCGTTGGGTTCGACACTCTTACTTATCGAAAGGACTATGATAGATCCCCTATACTTGTGGGTCATCATGGAGAAATAGTAGTAGATGCAGAATCGTTTCGGTCTACTTGTCGCGGACGTGATGCCTATATACATGATCATGCCTAGATATTCTCATAATTATGCACTTTTCTATCAATTGCTCGACAGTAATTTGTTCACCCACCGTAATACTTATGCTATCTTGAGAGAAGCCACTAGTGAAACCTATGGCCCCCGGGTCTATTTTCCATCATATAAGTTTCCAATCTATTTTTACTTTGCAATCTTTACTTTCAATCTATATCATAAAAATACCAAAAATATTTATCTTATTATCTCTATCAGATCTCACTTTTGCAAATGGCCGTGAAGGGATTGACAACCCCTTTATCGCGTTGGTTGCAAGGTTCTTATTTGTTTGTGTAGGTACGAGGCGACTTGCGTGCACTCTCCTGCTGGACTGATACCTTGGTTCTCAAAAACTGAGGGAAATACTTACGCTACTTTGCTGCATCACCCTTTCCTCTTCAAGGGAAAAACCAACGCAAGCTCAAGAGGTAGCAAGAAGGATTTCTGGCACCGTTGCCGGGGAGGCTTACGCAAAGTCAAGTCAAGATTTGATCTCCCGTCAACTAGCCAATTTCTGGCGCCGTTGCCGGGGAGATCTACGCCAAGTCAAGACATACCAAGTACCCATCACAACTCTTATCCCTCGCATCACATTATTTTCCATTTGCCTCTCGTTTTCCTCTCCCCCACTTCACCCTTGCCGTTTTATTCGCCCTCCTTTTCCGTTCGTCTCTTTTTGCTTGCTTCTTGTGTGCTTGTGGGTTGGATCGTTTGTCACGAGGCTCAAGACAATACTAAATTGTGTGACTTTTCCAATACCAACAATAATGATTTCCTTAGCACTCTAATTGCTCCCCTTACCGATGCTGAATCTTGTGAAATTGATGCTGCTTTGTTGAATCTTGTCATGAAAGATCAATTCTCTGGCCTTCCTAGTGAAGATGCCGCTACCCATCTAAACAACTTTGTTGATTTGTGTGATATGCAAAAGAAGAAAGACGTGGATAATGATATTGTTAAATTGAAGCTGTTTCCTTTTTCGCTTACAGATCATGCTAAAACTTGGTTTTCATCTTTGCCTAAAAATAGTGTTGATTCTTGGAATAAGTGCAAAGATGCTTTTATCTCTAAGTATTTTCCTCCCGCTAAGATCATCTCTCTTAGAAACGATATTATGAATTTTAAGCAACTTGATCATGAGCATGTTGCACAATCTTGGGAGAGGATGAAATTAATGATACGTAATTGCCCTACACATGGTTTAAATTTATGGATGATTATACAAAAAATTTATGCCGGATTGAATTTTGCTTCTAGAAATCTTTTAGATTCAGCCGCGGGAGGCACTTTTATGGAAATCACTTTAGGAGAAGCTACTAAACTCCTAGATAATATTATGGTTAATTATTCTCAATGGCACACCGAAAGATCTACTAGTAAAAAGGTTCATGCGATAGAAGAGATTAATGTTTTGAGTGGAAAGATGGATGAACTTATGAAATTGTTTGCTAATAAGAGTGCTCCTATTGATCCTAATGATATGCCTTTGTCCACTTTGATTGAGAATAATAATGAATCTATGGATGTGAATTTTGTTGGTAGGAACAATTTTGGTAACAACGCTTATAGAGGAAACTTTAATCATAGGCCGTATCCTAGTAATTCCCCTAATAATTATGGTAATTCCTACAACAACTCTTATGGAAATTTTAATAAGATGCCCTCTTATTTTGAGACTAGTGTTAAAGAATTTATGATTTCTCAAAAGAATTTCAATGCTTTGCTTGAAGAAAAATTGCCTAAGATTGATGAATTGGCTAGGAACGTGGATAGAATTTCTCTTGATGTTGATTCTTTGAAACTTAGATCTATTACACCCAAGCATGATATCAATGAGTCTCTCAAATCTATGAGAATTTCCATTGATGAGTGCAAGGAAAGAACCGCTAGGATGCGTGCTAAGAAAGATTGCTTTGTAAAGGCGTGATCTTATAGTTTTCATGATCATAGGGATGAAGATCTAAAAGTTATTGATGTGTCCCCTATTAAATCTTTGTTTTGCAATATGAATCTTGATAATGATGGGACTGGAGATGAGTCAACTTTAGTTAAAAGGCGTCCCAATGATTCGAAGTTTTTAGATCTTGATGCAAAAATTGGTAAAAGTGGGATTGAAGAGGTCAAAACTTTACATAGCAATGAACCCACTATTTTGGATTTAAAGGGATTTAATTATGATAATTGTTCTTTAATAGATTGTATTTCCTTGTTGCAATCCGTGTTAAATTCTCCTCATGCTTATAGTAAAAATAAAGCTTTCACCAAACATATCGTTGATGCTTTAATGCAATCTTATGAAGAAAAGATTGAATTAGAAGTTTCAATCCCTAGAAAACTTTATGATGAGTGGGAACCTACTATTAAAATTAAGATTAAAGATCATGAATGCTATGCTTTATGTGATTTGGGTGCTAGTGTTTCCACGATTCCAAAAACTTTGTGTGATGTGTTAGGTTTCTGTGAATTTGATGATTGTAATTTAAACTTGCACCTTGCGGATTCCACCATTAAGAAACCAATGGGAAGAATTAATGATGTTCTTATTGTTGCAAATAGGAATTATGTGCCCTTAGATTTCATTGGTCTTGATATAGATTGCAATCCTACATGTCCTATTATTCTTGGTAGACCTTTCCTTAGAACGATCGGTGCAATTATTGATATGAAAGAAGGAAATATTAGATTCCAGTTTCCGTTAAGGAAAGACATGGAACAATTTCCTAGAAATAAAATTAAATTAACTTATGAATCTATTATGAGAGCCACTTATGGATTGCATACCAAAGATGGTAATACCTAATCTATCCTTGCCTTTATGCCTAGCAAGGGGCGTTAAACGATAGCGCTTGTTGGGAGGCAACCCAATTTTATTTTTGTTTCTTGCTTTTTGGTTCTGTTTAGTAATAAATAATTCATCTAGCCTCTGTTTAGATGTGTTTTCATGTTTTAATTAGTGTTTGTGCCCAGTAGAACCTTTGGGAAGACTTGGGTGAAGTCTTTATGATCTTGCTTAAAAAACAGAAACTTTAGCGCTCACGAGATTACCTGCCATGTTTTACTGGGAGTGCTATTTAGTTGATTCTTTTTGCAGATGATTAATAGATAAATTACTCATCTCCAACAATTTATTTTAGAATTTTTGGAGTTCCATAAGTTTACGTTTGATCCAGATTACTACAGACTGTTCTATTTTTGACAGATTCTGTTTTTTGTGTGTTGTTTGCTTATTTTGATGAATCTATGGCTAGTATCGAAGGGTATGAACCTTAGAGAAGTTGGAATACAGTAGGTTTAACACCAATATAAATAAATAATGAGTTAATTACAGTACCTTATGGTGGTGATTTGTTTTCTTATACTAACGGAGCTCATTAGATTTTCTATTGAGTTTTGTGTTGTGAAGTTTTCAAGTTTTGGGTAAAGATTTGATGGATTATGGAATAAGGAGTGGCAAGAGCCTATGCTTGGGGATGCCCAAGGCACCCCAAGGTAAAATTCAAGGACAACAAAAAGCCTAAGCTTGGGGATGCCCCGTAAGGCATCCCCTCTTTCGTCTTCGTCTATCGGTAACTTCACTTGAGGCTATATTTTTATTCACCACATGATATGTGTTTTGCTTGGAGCGTCTTGTATGATTTGAGTCTTTGCTTTTTACTTTACCACAATCATCCTTGCTGCACACACCTTTTGGGAGAGACACACATGAATCGGAATTTATTAGAATACTCTATGTGCTTCACTTATATCTTTTGAGCTAGATAATTTTGCTCTAGTGCTTCACTTATATCTTTTAGAGCACGGTGGTAGTTTTATTTTATAGAAATTATTGATCTCTCATGCTTCACTTATATTATTTTGAGAGTCTTTTAGAACAGCATGGTAGTTTGCTTTGGCTATAAAATTAGTCCTAATATGATGAACATCCAGGATGGGTATAATAAAAACTATCATATAAAGTGCATTGAATACTATGAGAAGTTTGATACTTGATGATTGTTTTGGGATATGAAGATGGTGATATTAGAGTCATGCTAGTTGAGTAGTTGTGAATTTTAGAAATACTTGTTCTAAAGTTTGTGATTCCCGTAGCATGCACGTATGGTGAACCGTTATGTGATGAAGTCGGAGCATGATTTATTTATTGATTGTCTTCCTTATGAGTGGCGGTCGGGGACGAGCGATGGTCTTTTCCTACCAATCTATCCCCCTAGGAGCATGCGCGTAGTACTTCGTTTTGATAACTAAAAGATTTTTGCAATAAGTATGTGAGTTCTTTATGACTAATGTTGAGTCCATGGATTATACGCACTCTCACCCTTCCACCATTGCTAGCCTCTCTAATACCACGCACCTTTCGCCGGTATCATGCACCCACCATATAACTTCCTCAAAACAGCCACCATACCTACCTATTATGGCATTTCCATAGCCATTCCGAGATATATTGCCATGCAACTTACCACCATTCCATTTATTATGACACGCTTCATCATTGTCATATTGCTTCGCATGATCATGTAGTGGACATCTTATTTGTGGCAAAGCCACCATTCATAATTCTTTCATACATGTCACTCTTGATTCATTGCATATCCCGGTACACCGCCGGAGGCATTCACATAGAGTCATATTTTGTTATAAGTATTGAGTTGTAAGTAAATAAAAGTGTGATGATCATCATTATTAGAGCATTGTCCCAAGTGAGGAAAGGATAATGAAGACTATGATTCACCCACAAGTCGGGATGAGACTCCGGACGAAAAAAAAAGAAAAAAAGAGGCCATAAAAAAAGAGAGAAAAAGGCCCAAATAAAAAAATAAAAAATGAGAGAAAAAGAGAGAAGGGACAATGTTACTATCCTTTTGGCACACTTGTGCTTCAAAGTAGCACCATGATCTTCATGATAGAGAGTCTCCTATGTTGTCACTTTCATATACTAGTGGGAATTTTACATTATAGAACTTGGCTTGTATATTCCAATGATGGGCTTCCTCAAAATTCCCTAGGTCTTCGTGAGCAAGCGAGTTGGATGCACACCCACTTAGTTTCTTTTGTTGAGCTTTGATACTCTTATAGCTCTAATGCATCCGTTGCATGGCAATCCCTACTCACTCAGATTGATATCTATTGATGGGCATCTCCATAGCCCGTTGATACGCCTAGTTGATGTGAGACTATCTTCTCCTTTTTGTCTTCTCCACAACCACCATTCTATTCCACATATAGTGCTATGTCCATGGCTCACGCTCATGTATTGCGTGAAGATTGAAAAAAGTTTGAGAACATCAAAAGTATGAAACAATTGCTTGGCTTGTCATCGGGGCTGTGCATGATTAAATACTTTGTGTGGTGAAGATAGAGCATAGCCAGACTATATGATTTTGTAGGGATAACTTTGGCCATGTTATTTTGAGAAGACATGATTGCTTTGTTAGTATGCTTGAAGTATTATTATTTTCATATCCATATTAAACTTTTGTCTTGAATCTTTCGAACATTCATGCCACAATAAAGGAAATTACATTGAGAAATATGCTAGGTAGCATTCCACATCAAAAATTCTGTTTTTACTATTTACCTACTCGAGGACGAGAAGGAATTAAGCTTGGGGATGCTTGATACGTCTCTAACGTATCTATAGTTTTTGATTGTTCTATGCTATTATATTATCTGTTTTGGATGTTTAATGGGCTTTACTAAGCACTTTTATATTATTTTTGGGACTAACCTATTAACCGAAGGCCCAGTGCAAATTGCTGTTTTTTTCCCTATTTCAGTGTTCCGCAGAAAAGGAATATCAAACGGAATCCAAATGGAATGAAACCTTCGGGAGAGTTATTTTTGGAACAAACATGATCCAGGGGACTTTGAGTGGACGTCAAGAAAGAAGCGAGGAGGCCATGAGGCAGGGAGGCGCGCCTGCCCCCTGGGCGCGCCCCACCCTCGTGGGCCCCTCGCAGCTCCATCGACCTACTTCTTCCTCCTATATATATCCATATACCCCAAAAACATCTAGGAGCACCACGAAACCCTATTTCCACCGCCGCAACCTTCTGTACCCGTGAGATCCCATCTTGGGGCCTTTTCCGGCACTCCGCCGGAGGGGGAATCGATCAAGGAGGGCTTCTACATCAACACCATAGCCTCTCCGATGATGTGTGAGTAGTTTACCACAGACCTTCGGGTCCATAGTTATTAGCTAGATGGCTTCTTCTCTCTCTGGATCTCAATACAAAGTTCTCCTCGATCTTCTTGGAGATCTATTCGATGTAATTATTTTTGCGGTGTGTTTGTCGAGATCCGATGAATTGTGGGTTTATGATCAAGATTATCTATGAACAATATTTGAATCTCCTCTGAATTCTTTTATGTATGATTTGTTATCTTTGCAAGTCTCTTCGAATTATCAGTTTGGTTTGGCCTACTAGGTTGATCTTTCTTGCAATGGGAGAAGTGCTTAGCTTTGGGTTCAATCTTGCGGTGTCCTTTCCCAGTGACAACAGGGGCAGCAAGGCACGTATTGTATTGTTGCCATCGAGGATAAAAAGATGGGGTTTATATCATATTGCTTGAGTTTATCCCTCTACATCATTTCATCTTGCCTAATGCATTACTCTATTCTTATGAACTTAATACTCTAGATGCATGCTGGATAGCGGTCGATGTGTGGTGTAATAGTAGTAGATGCAGAATCGTTTCGGTCTAGTTGTCGCGGACGTGATGCCTATATACATGATCATGCCTAGATATTCTCATAATTATGCACTTTTCTATCAATTGCTCGACAGTAATTTGTTCACCCACCGTAATACTTATGCTATCTTGAGAGAAGCCACTAGTGAAACCTATGGCCCCTGGGTCTACTTTCCATCATATAAGTTTCCAATCTATTTTTACTTTGCAATCTTTACTTTCAATCTATATCATAAAAATACCAAAAATATTTATGTTATTATCTCTATCAGATCTCACTTTTGCAAGTGGCCGTGAAGGGATTGACAACCCCTTTATCGCGTTGGTTCCAAGGTTCTTATTTGTTTGTGTAGGTACGAGGCGACTTGCGTGTAGTCTCCTACTGGATTGATACCTTGGTTCTCAAAAGCTGAGGGAAATACTTACGCTACTTTGCTGCATCACCCTTTACTCTTCAAGGGAAAAACCAACACAAGCTCAAGAGATAGCACAATCAAACAAGCATGCTTTACAAATAATGTGTCCAAGCCTCCAAGATTAATAAGTATAGAATTGTTGCACTCACTACAGGTGAATATGAGAGATGCGACTAATGGAGACAAGTGACAATCATCAATGTAGATCATGTGATAGGCATGAACATATATGTCATCAACCCAAGAAAATGAGCAATTATGTATCATGGTTGGTGCGACAAAAGCAAGCAAATATAGTGATCAAGTCATGTAAGCTAGTAGTGCGAAGATGGAACATAATAGAAGGAATCATGGTAAACAAGTCATGTGTGCAAATAGTGGGCGTACATAATGCACATGACATCGCACAAGCATGAAAGCAAGATATGAGCAAAGAATGTTCATTGTATTGGCAAGAAGTCCTATGTAAATAGCAGTGGAACATCATGACTCTCCCAACACAAGAATCAACAATAGCATGTGGCACATGGTAAACATGGCAATAGCAACTAGTATCTCCACCAAGCATGCAAATACACATAGAAGTAGGATAATGGTGAATCATGGGTAAATGCAATTGATACGTCTCCAACGTATCTGTAATTTTTTATGCATTCATGCCATGTTTATAATATTTTTACATGATTTTGTTTTCAGCAGAGCAACCGTGGTGTTGTTTTTGTGCCGAAATAAAAGTTCTCGGAATGCGCTGAAAATCAACGGAGATTTTTTCTGGAAAATATAAAAAATACTGGAACGAAGTGTTACCGGAGGGGTGTCCTGTGGGACCCACGAGGGCAGAGGGCGCGCCCCCTGCCTCGTGGACTCCCTGTGGGGCCCCCTGACTTGTTTTCGACGCCAACCTCTCCTATAAATACAGAAACCCCCAGAACATAACCTAGATGGGGAGTTCCGCCGTCCCAAGCCTGTGTAGCCACCAAAAACCAATCGGGACCCTGTTCCGGCACCCTGCCGGAGGGGGGATCCATCACCGGTGGCCATCTTCATCATCCCGACGCTCTTCAAGACGAGGAGGGAGTAGTTCACCCCCGGGGTTGAGGGTATGTACCAATAGCTATGTGTTTGATCTCTCTCTCTCTTGTGTTCTTGATTCGGCACGATCTTGATGTATCACGAGCTTTGCTATTATAGTTGGATCTTATGATGTTTCTCCCCCTCTACTCTCTTGTAATGGATTGAGTTTTCCCATCGAAGTTATCTTATCGGATTGAGTCTTTAAGGATTTGAGAACACTTGATGTATGTCTTGTGTGGGATACCCGTGGTGACAATGGGGTATTCTATTGATTCACTTGATGTATGTTTTGGTGATCAACTTGCGGTTTCCGTGACCTTGGGAATCTATGCATAGGGGTTGGCACATGTTTTCGTCTTGACTCTCCGGTAAAAACTTTGGGGCACTCTTTGAAGTTCTTTGTGTTGGTTGAATAGATGAATCTGAGATTGTGTGATGCATATCGTATAATCATACCCGCGGATACTTGAGGTGACATTGGAGTATCTAGGTGACATTAGGGTTTTGGTTGATATGTGTCTTATGGTGTTATTCTAGTACGGACTCTAGGATAGATCGAACGGAAAGAATAGCTTCGTGTTATTTTACTACGGACTCTTGAATAGATCAATCAGAAAGGATAACTTTGAGGTGGTTTCGTACCCTACAATAATCTCTTCGTTTGTTCTCCGCTATTAGTGACTTTGGAGTGACTCTTTGTTGCATGTTGAGGGATAGTTATATGATCCAATTATGTTATCATTGTTGAGAGAACTTGCACTAGCGAAAGTATGAACCCTAGGCCTTGTTTCCTAGCATTGCAATACCGTTTGTGCTCACTTTTATCATTAGTTACCTTGCTATTTTATATTTTCAGATTACAAAAACATATATCTACCATCCATATTGCACTTGTATCACCATTTCTTCGCCGAACTAGTGCACCTATACAATTTACCATTGTATTGGGTGTGTTGGGGACACAAGAGACTCTTTGTTATTTGGTTGCAGGGTTGCTTGAGAGCGACCATCGTCATCCTATGCCTCCCACGGATTGATAAACCTTAGGTCATCCACTTCAGGGAAATTTGCTACTGTCCTACAAACCTCTGCACTTGGACAGTTGGAAGAGTTTGCTCCCACTACTATTCATGAGAAGAAATTTGCTCCCACTACTATTCATGAGAAGAAATTTGCTTATGTGGAGAGTAATAAAAATTCTATGCTTGTGGCTCATCAAAAGAATGCTTTATGTGATAGTTATATTGTTGAATTCATTCATGATGCTACTGAAAATTATTATGAGGGAGGAACATATGCTTGTAGGAATTGCAATAATATCAAGTTTCCTCTCTATGTGCTTAAAGTTTTAAAGTTATGCTTGTTTTGCCTTCCTATGCTAGTTGATTATTGTTCGCATAAGTTGTTTTCTCACAAAACCCCTATGCATAGGAAGTGGGTTAGACTTAAATGTGCTAGTCATATTCTTTATGATGGTCTATTTATGTTTCAATTCTTATCTTTTATGTGAGCATCATTGAAATCATCATGCCTAGCTAGGAGCGTTAAACGTTAGCGCTTGTTGGGAGGCAACCCAATTTTATTTTTGTTCTTTGCTTTTTGCTCCTGTTTAGTAATTAATAATTCATCTAGCCTCTGGTTAGATGTGGTTTTATGTTTAATTAGTGTTTGTGCCAAGTAGAACCAATAGGATCTTCTTGGGTGATAGTTGTTTGATCTTGCTGAAAAAGACAGGAACTTTGTGCTCACGACAATAATTGTTGAAATTCACCAGAACGTGATAAAACACTAATTCTTTTTGCAGAATATCAATATACAAATTATACAGGTTGTCCTAGTTTTTCAGAATTTTTAGAGTTCCAGAAGTATTCGAACAAATCAGATTACTATAGACTGTTCTGTTTTTGACAGATTCTATTTTCTATGTGTTGTTAGCATATTTTGATGAATCTATGAGTAGTATCGGAGGGTATGAACCATAGAGAAGTTGGAATACAGTATATATTACACAATATGAATTTAGAATGAGTTAACAACAATACCTAAGTGGTGGTTTTATTTTCTTATACTAACGGAGCTTACGAGTTTTCTGTTGAGTTTTGTGTTGTGAAGTTTTCAAGTTTTGGGTAAAAGATTCGATGGACTATGGAATAAGGAGTGGCAAGAGCCTAAGCTTGGGGACGCCCAAGGCACCCCAAAGTAATATTCAAGGACAACCAAGAGACTAATCTTGGGGATGCCTCGGATGGCATCCCCTCTTTCGTCTTCGTTCATCGGTAACTTTACTTGGAGCTATATTTTTATTCAGCACATGATATGTGTTTTGCTTGGAGCGTCATTTTATTTTATTTAGTGTTGCTTGCTGTTTGAATAATATCCCAAGATCTGAAATTCTTAAATGTTAGAGAGTCTTCACATAGTTACATAATTATTCGACTACTCATTGATCTTCACTTATATCTTTTGGAGTAGTTTGTCATTTGCTCTAGTGCTTCACTTATATCTTTTTAGAGCATGGTGGTGGTTTTATTTTATAGAAATTATTGATCTCTCATGCTTCACTTATATTATTTTGAGAGTCTTTTAGAACAGCATGGTAATTTGCTTTGGCTATAAAATTAGTCCTAATATGATGGGCATCCAAGATGGGTATAATAAAAACTTCCATATAGAGTGCATTAAAAACTATGAGAAGTTTGATACTTGATAATTGTTTTGAGATATAAAGATGGCGATACTAGAGTCGTGCTAGTTGAGTAATTGTGAAATTGAGAAATACTTGTGTTGAGGTTTGCAAGTCCCGTAGCATGCACGTATGGTAACCGTTGTGTGACAAATTTGAAGCATGAGGTGTTCTTTGATTGCCTTCCTTATGAGTGGCGGTCGGGGACGAGAGATGGTCTTTTCCTACCAATCTATCCCCCTAGGAGCATGCACATAGTGCTTGGTTTTGATGACTTGTAGATTTTTGCAATAAGTATGTGAGTTCTTTATGACTAATGTTGAGTCAATGGATTATACGCACTCTCATCCTTCCATCATTGCTAGCCTCTTCGGTACCGTGCATTGCCCTTTCTCACCTCGAGAGTTGGTGCAAACTTCGCCGGTGCATCCAAACCCCGTGATATGATACGCTCTATCACACATAAGCCTCCTTACATCTTCCTCAAAACAGCCACTATACCTGGCATTTCCATAGCCACTCCGAGATACATTGCCATGCAACTTCCACCGTTCCATTTATTATGACACGCTCCATCATTGTCATATTGCTTTGCATGATCATGTAGTTAGCATCGTATTTGTGGCAAAGCCACCTTCATAATTCTTTCATACATGTCGCTCTTGATTCATTGCATATCCCGGTACACCGCCGGAGGCATTCACATAGAGTCATATTTTGTTCTAAGTATCGAGTTGTAATTCTTGAGTTGTAAGTAAATAGAAGTGTGATGATTTTCATTATTAGAGCATTGTCCCATGTGAGGAAAGGATGATGGAGACTATGATTCCCCCACAAGTCGGGATGAGACTCCGGACGAAAAATAAAAAAATAAATAAAAGAGGCCAAAGAAGCCCCAAAACAAAAAGAGGCCATAAAAAAGGGAGAAGGCCCAAATAAAAAAATGAGAGAAAAAGAGAGAAGGGGCAATGTTACTATCCTTTTTCCAAACTTGTGCTTCAAAGTAGCACCATGATCTTCATGATAGAGATTCTCTTATTTTGTCACTTTTATATACTAGTGGGAATTTTTCATTATAGAACTTGGCTTGTATATTCTAATGATGGGCTTCCTCAAAATGCCCTAGGTCTTCGTGAGCAAGCAAGTTGGATGCACACCCACTTAGTTTCTTTTGTTGAGCTTTCATATATTTATAGCTCTAGTGCATCCGTTGCATGGCAATCCCTACGCCTCGCATTGATATCAATTGATGGGCATCTCCATAGCCCGTTGATTAGCCGCGTCGATGTGAGACTTTCTCCCTTTTTGTCTTCTCACACAACCTCCATCATCATATTCTATTCCACCCATAGTGCTATGTCCATGGCTCGCGCTCATATATTGCGTGAAAGTTGAAAGAGTTTGAAAAGGCTAAGTATGAAACAATTGCTTGGCTTGTCATCAGGGTTGTGCATGATGGGAGCATTTTGTGTGACGAAAATGAAGCATGGCCAAACTATATGATTTTGTAGGGATAAGCTTTCTTTGGCTATGTTATTTTGATAAGACATAATTGCTTGGTTAGTATGCTTGAAGTATTATTATTTTTATGTCAATATTAAACTTTTGTCTTGAATCTTTTGATCTAAACATTCATGCCACAATAAAGAGAATTACATTGATAAATATGTTAGGTAGCATTCCACATAAAATATTCTGTTTATCATTTACCTACTCGAGGACGAGCATGAATTAAGCTTGGGGATGTTGATACGTCTCCAACGCATCTATAATTTTTGATGTATTCATGCCATGATTATAATATTTTTACATGATTTTGGTATGATTTGGTTAGAACTAACTTGGACTGACGCTGTTTTCAGCAGAACTACCGTGGTGTTGTTTTTGTGCAAAAATAATAGTTCTCGGAATGCGCTGAAAATCAACGAAGATTTTTTCTGGAAAATATAAAAAATACTGGAATGAACAGTAACCGGAGGGGAGTCCCGTGGGCCCCACGAGGGTGGAGGGCGCGCCCCCTGCCTCGTGGACTCCCTGTGGGGCCCCTGACTTGTTCTCGACGCCAACCTCTCCGATAAATATAGAAACCCCCAGAACATAACCTAGATGGGGAGTTCCGCCGCCGCAAGCCTCTGTAGCCACCAAAAACCAATCGGGACCCTGTTCCGGCACCCTGCCGGAGGGGGGATCCATCACCGGTGGCCATCTTCATCAACCCGACGCTCTCCATGACGAAGAGGGAGTAATTCACCCTTGGGGCTGAGGGTATGTACCAGTAGCTATGTGTTTGATCTCTCTCTCTCGTGTTCTTGATTCGGCGAGCTTTGCTATTATAGTTGGATCTTATGATGTTTCTCCCCCTCTACTCTCTTGTAATGGATTGAGCTTTCCCATCGAAGTTATCTTATCGGATTGAGCCTTTAAGGATTTGAGAACACTTTATGTATGTCTTGCGTGGGATACCCGTGGTGACAATGGGGTATTCTATTGATTCACTTGATGTATGTTTTGGTGATCAACTTGCGGGTTCCGTGACCTTGGGAATCTATGCATTGGGGTTGACACACGTTTTCGTCTTGACTCTCCGGTAGAAACTTTGGGGCACTCTTTGAAGTTCTTTGTGTTGGTTGAATAGATGAATCTGAGATTGTGTGATGCATATCGTATAATCATACCCGCGGATACTTGAGGTGACATTGGAGTATCTAGGTGACATTAGGGTTTTGGTTGATATGTGTCTTAAGGTGTTATTCTAGTACGAACTCTAGGATAGATCGAACGGAAAGAATAGCTTCGTGTTATTTTACTACGGACTCTTGAATAGATCGATCAGAAAGGATAACTTTGAGGTGGTTTCGTACCATACAATAATCTCTTCGTTTGTTCTCCGCTATTAGTGACTTTGGAGTGATTCTTTGTTTCATTTTGAGGGATAGTTATATGATCCAATTATGTTATTATTGTTGAGAGAACTTGCACTAGTGAAAGTATGAACCCTAGGCCTTGTTTCCTAGCATTGCAATACTGTTTGTGCTCACTTTTATCATTAGTTACCTTGCTGTTTTTATATTTTCAGATTACAAAAACCTATATCTACCATCCATATTGCACTTGTATCACCATCTCTTCACCGAACTAGTGCACCTATACAATTTACCATTGTATTGGGTGTGTTGGGGACACAAGAGACTCTTTGTTATTTGGTTGCAGGGTTGCTTGAGAGAGACCATCTTCATCCTACGCCTCCCACAGATTGATAAACCTTAGGTCATCCACTTGAGGGAAATTTGCTACTGTCCTACAAACCTCTGCACTTGGATGCCCAACAACGTCTACAAGAAGAAGGTTGTGTAGTAGACATCAGCAATCAAGGGTCACAATTGCATGGCAAAATCATAGAAAGATGTGTATCATGCAAAGTGAACACACTACAATGGGCATAAAGTAACAAGTGATATATAGCCCATAGTCGTGTGAGATCCAATTAGAAGAGATGCGCGTAGTCCTTGCGTGAAGGAAACGGTGGTAAGGATAATCCACGGGATCCAAATCATCATTGATCTCAAGAGCTCATTTCGTCAACTCATGGGATTGTGAGGTTGACGAGTGTTCATAAGTACCTACACAAAACAAAGACGAAGGGAAAATTGTGTGTGCGTGATATATGTAAACATAATCCATTATGATGCATACGTGCATGTGTTGGTTAGCACAACATATCCAATGCTCAAATAAATGAGATGCATAATATAGAAACATGTCATCCATCATGAGAGGTTTGTTGTTATGTATAGCATAATGGAGACTCAAATTTTGTAATGCATCATGTGAAACACCTAGAGCATTGTTATGAATGGTATGCATATGGTGCATGCAATGGATGCAATCATGCAATATACAATAATTTTCATGGCATGGCATATGAGATGAATTGCATAAATTTTGCAAAGGTAGCATAGCAATATCATCGGAAGAGAAGCAAAATCCAATAACCATGATCTCGTCATCTATGCCATAAGTGCAAACGGGATTTATTTCAATGGGGCGTGCATAGTTACTATGTTGAGATTGTAATGACGCAACATGGGAGATCTAACTCGTAGCATATGACAAGTTTAATGGGTTGTGAAACATGACGTGCCAGCTAGAATTTTCACATGATATCCTATGTAGCATAGCATCACAACTAGGCAATTCAACATGCTCATCATCATATTCATCATAAATGGGTGGCATATCTGAGCATGTAGAAGACATAGTATGTGGTGAATCCATAAGGTGATCACATCATGCAAGCAATCGATGTCAAGATAGTCCACTAGTGGGACAAATGAAGTACCATCACCTATGTTACCTTTAGAGCTCCGCTCATGTGTTGTAGGTGAGGTGGAAAAAATTGACTCTTGATCAATAGCTTCATCAACTTGATGGTACCATTTGGGGGGTGCGTCATCATCCATCATGGCCATTGGTTTTCCCATTAGAGGTATGGACTCGTCGAGAATTGGCGTTTCGTCTTGTTGGAGATCTAGCACCAAAGAAGAAAACACACTAGGAGTAGAGGGTAAGTCGTTAGAAATCATAGTGGCCTCACATGCCGTCTCAACTACCTCACTCACTAAGTGTTGTGGCTCACTTTTTTTGAGAACTGATGACAGTGGGAAAGGCTCCCACCGACTTTATATTAAAAGGTTAGCGTGTTAGAACAGTCCAGTCAGTCCCTTTTTTACAAGCTACATCATGAAAGTGGGGGGGGGGCGATAGACTACAGGGAGAGAGGTGTAAGTAAAGATTACAAAGCAGCTACAAAGGAAAGAATGTAGGGGGCAAACTCCTGTTTAGCCCTATGGACTAGCATAGCAAAGTCTTTCTTGAATCCAGCCTTCCAAGACTCGAACGCTGGCTGGATCCCTCTGAAATGCTTGTCATTCCTTTCCTTCCAAATCCCCCATGCAGCCACCGTAAAAACGTCCATGAACATGGGCCGATTCCACAAGTCTCTACCTGCGTGTATCAACCTTAGTCTGCAGTCATCATCTGGCCAATGGATCCCAATGGCATCCCAACATCTCTGACTAAAAGGACAGTTGAAGAAAAGATGCGCGACATCTTCTTCAGGTGGGTTCTCGCACAGCAGACAGGTGTAGTCATCATTCTAAATTTTGTAATGTCTCCTCCTCAACATGTTTCTGGTGTTTAGCCGATCAGCTAGAAGAAGCCACACGAACACCTTCCACTGCATTGTGCACTTAGATTTCCAAATCCATCGAAAGGCCTCATCCACCTGCATCTTCCTAAAGCAAAGATCATAGTATTTGGTTGTTTGAAAACCATTCCCACTCCAAACACAGGTCCAGGCCCCCACTCCTTCAACCAGGGCAACATCAGAGGTTACCTGCTGCAAGCCAATCACCTCCTGACGAGCTTCTACCAAGAGGGGCAGGTGGAACACGTGCCCCAGCCTTTCAGAAGACAGCAGATGCTTAACAGATACGTCTGGCTCTTTGGCAAAAGAGAATGCCCATGGGAATCTATCATGAAGCAGCATATCCTTCCAGTCATCTTTCCAAAAGAGGACCGTATCTCCCGCGGGTACTGTGGCTTTTGTAACCCCTCTGTAAATGTCAAACAACTGCATGAGATCTCTCCACCAGAATGAGCCACAGGGGTTAGTTGCATGAGGGATTCGATTGTTGTACTATGTTCTCCAAACTAGGTTCACCCAAGGGACATCAAGCCTATTGTAAAATTTGTGGAGTTGTCTCAAGTGGAGCCCCTGGTTCTGAATTTTGAGCTTTATTATCCCCAATCCCCCCTGTGTTTTGGTCTGCACACAAGGTCCCATGCCGCCAATGAGTTACCCTTAAGCCCATCATCTGTTTTCTTCACCCAAAGGCAAGATCTGTGTAGCTTATCTAGGTGTTAAATGATCTTGGGGTTCAACCTGATCGAGCACATTGCATACACAGCCAGCGAGGTCACCACTGAATTTAGTAGGGTCAACTTGGAGCCATAATCAAGCAGGGAGGCTGCCGCTGGTATTCTTCTCTGCACCGATGTGACCATGGGCATCAGGTCAGACACAGTGGGACGGGTGGTCCCCATATGCAGCCCTAGATACATGAACGGCATCTGCCCAACTGCACAACCAAAAATCCCTGCCATATCTGATGCAGTCGTGGGGTCCATGTTGATTGGCACAAGGGTTGATTTATGAAAATTAATCTTAAGTCCAACCGACGTAGCATAGTCGACTAATATTTTATTCAGCACCTGAGCTTGAATAGGGCAAGCTGGAAATACAACAATCGTATCATCTGCATATTGGATATTTGGGTAATCGTCATCGTGTGAGGGGATTGGTAGTTGCAGTAGGCCAGCTCGGCAAGCATCATTGATCATAGCTTGCTACAGATCTGCTGCGAGGACGAAGATGAGGGGAGACAGAGGATCACCTTTCCTCACACCACACTTGCAAGGGAATTGCTTCCAAGGGGTGCCATTAAGGAGAACTAACGAAGAGCCTGAGGAGAAGATGCATCTGATCCACCCAATCCACTTCTCATCAAAGCCCATGTGACGCATGATTTCAATCATGGGTTCATGCTGTATCGTGTCAAACGCTTTGGCGAAATCCAGTTTGAGCAGGGAGCAGGCACGACCAGAAGCTTGACATTGGTGGATGTATTCGAACGCCCAGGCTAAGCAGTCTTGGATCGATCTCCCTTTGAGGAACCCGTGTTGATTTCTGTGGATGATTTCCAAGATGATTCTCTGCAGACGATTAGCAAGTAACTTGGTTATCATTTTCAGACAACAGTTAAGCAAAGTGATGGGCCTATAGTCATTCGCCGTTTCAGGAGAATGTATCTTGGGGATCAAAGTAATAAAACCCAAATTGAGGCTCTGTAAATCTAGATTTCCATCATAGAAGTCATGACAGAGTTTGTAGAAGTCATGTTTTATAATATGCCAACAGGATTTGAGGAAGCACCCATTGAAGCCATCCGGGCCGGGTGCTCTATCAGAAGGCATCTCCTGGACAACTTTGTCAATTTCCTCATGTGTGAAGGGTTTTGTTAGCTCATCAAGCCCCTTAACTTTTTTGATAATCAGTGATAGATCGAATTTCATCTCACGAGGTTCAGTCGTGCCCAACCTGTTTTTATATGTCTGAAAGAGTTCCTGCGCTTTCCCTGCATGGTCAAAGACATTAGTTCCATCTTGAAGTTTTAACGAGGCAATAGAATTCCGATGAAACCGTTCACTCGCCGCTGAATGGAAGAATTTGGTGTTGTCTCCACCACACTGAAACCAACGAACAATGTATATTTTCTTCCAATATTCCAGTTTGTACCCAAGGAGGGTAACCGGATGCTCTTTAAGAATTGCACGGAAGTTTTTTTCAGGTATCTTAAGGGGCCTCTTATCCTCAATCGCATCCAACTCAAGCAGTGCCCAGCTAGAGTTATCGATGCACAGATTTAGTCTTGAGATTTTTTTGCTCCACTTCTTTAGGGCATATCGTAAGTTCTTAAGATTTTTGCAAAGCATCGCAGCAGAGTTTTGTGCAAAACAGCTATTATTCCAGGTGGACTGAACAACATCAAAGAACCCAGGGTGTGATATCCAGAAATTCTCAAAACGAAAGACCTTGGATTTAGGAACTGTGGTTTCAATCGATATCACACAAGGAATATGGTCGGAAACAGGTTTTGGGAGGGGACCCACCATCGTGTTTGGTTAACTAGAAGTCCAGTTTGCCGAAGTAAAGAACCAATCGATTTGTTCGAGTAGCGGATCTGTTTGCATATTGCTCCATGTATACTTCCTCCCCTTGATCGGTAGCTCTACCAGGGCTTGCGATTGAATGAAATCATTAAATATGAGCATATCATTCACATTCCCTCCTGGTTTATTACGATTGTCTGGTGCCCTGATGTAGTTGAAATCTCCACACAGCAATCAGTCTTCATCATCAGGTATATCAAGATCAAACAACCAAAGAGGTGAAAGCGGTTCTAGCAGGGCCATCACATGGTCCATACACATTGTACATTTTCCAATTTTTAGCAGTTTGCAAGGAGGTGAACTGAATGCCCAAAGCAAAAGATTCAGAGCAAATAACATTGCCAGAAAAGATGGAACTATGGTTGGTGGAGTCACTCATATGGCTCTCAACCTCACATAGGATGTGTGGCATGCTCTCATGTGTGGGGCCACACTAAAAAAATACACTTCCGTGATGATATGTGTTTGTCACAGTAGGTCACGTTTTCTGTCATGCATGTACATCCATGACAAATTTATGACAGAATCAAGATAGTCATACCTGTGCTGTCGTAGAAGTGTTCCATGACATTACCAAAATTATCATCACGGAAGTGTCCACTTCCATGACGATAAATCGCGCGTCACAGAAGTGCTTTCGTCTTGACGTGACCGACATGTGGCATCCACCGTAACGGAACGTCGTTAAGCTATCGGGTCCGGTTTTGGATCCGATAACCCGTTAACAGCCCGGACCAATGGGGATTTTCCACGTGTAAAATCATCATTGGCCGGAGGAAACACATGTTGCCTCACCATTGGGACATATGTCATCCACTCATTGGACAGGAGGCGCCTATGATAGGTCGACACGTGGCACAGCCCAACGGTGGCCCATTCCGGTGAAAAAGGCCGACCCAGTAAAAAATAGCAGGCCGGCCCATATAAGGCCTACTTGTGTCAGGTCCATTTAAGCCCACAACCCATACGAGATGTGCCAATTCGGCCCGTTAACGACCCGTTAAAGATTTGACACCATTGCAGCCCATCGTCAGTTCGAGCCCGTTAACAGCCTGCTATATATTTGGGCTCAATATCGGCCCGATGAGATTTCGGCCTGTTAACGGCCCATTCAGTGGATGGGCCAATTTTCACGATGTACATCTTTCGGCCTTTTAGCGACCCATTTAAATGTTAGGCTAATTTTCGGCCCGGTGTGTCTTTCAGCCTGTTGACGGCCAATAAATCAGTTGGGCCATTTGTAGTCGGACCTGAGTTTCGGCCTTTTAGCGACCCATTTAAGTGTTGGGCCAATTTCTGGCCCGGTGTGTCTTTCAGCCTGGTGACGGCCCATATATCTGTTGGGCCATTTGTAGTTGGACCTGAGTTTTGGCCTTTTAGCGACCCATTTAAGTGTTGGGCCAATTCCCGGCCCTGTGTGCCTTTCAGCCTGTTAACGGACCATAAATGAGTTGGGCCATTTGTAGTCGGACCTTAGTTTTGCCCTTTTAATGGCCCATGCCCTTCATGGTCCAATACTAGCCCGGTTTCTCTTTCAGCCTGCTAAAGGCCCACAACACAGTTGGGCCATTTACAATACGACCTGACTTTCGGCCTCTTAGCGGCCCATGCTCTTCATGGTCCTGTACAAGCCCGCTGTCTCTTTCGGCCTGCTAAAGGCCCACAATATAGTTGGGCCATATGTAGCTCGAACTTAGTAACGGCCTGTTAACGGCCCGTGAAATCAATTGGGCCCACCTGTTGCCCGCTTCGATGTCAGCCTGTTAACGACCCGGGAGTTAAGAGGGGCGACCATTAACTTTCGCCCTGGTAACGGCCCATAACTTAATGGGCCCACTAAAGTTCGTACATGTCTTTAGGCCAAATTAGATAATTTGAGCCCATTACGACGAGCAATTATGCACAGGACCAAAACCGATCAAGCAAAGGTACAGCATACAGGGAAAAACGTTGCACATCTAGCATATATTACAGGAAATTACATCCACTGGGCAATCAAAGATTGATGCCAGTGCAAATAAATGAACAGAACCTAACGATCTACAACGTCACAATCTGCAACCTCAGCACGGATGACGCCCATAAGCATGTGGGCAAGTTCTTACTGCTTTGCTACACTGTCTCTGAAAACATTGATCAGTTGTTGTGTCGCACGACTCTGCACCTCTGATTCCTCCACCATTTCCATCATTCCTTCAGCCATTAATTGGTTCACAAACATACATTTTTTCCGTTGCATTCGAGACAGAGGATACTGAAAAGATTCAGATGGCGATTTTTGCAGGCTTGTATTATTGATAGTGGAGAGTGTCTCGACCACTGCATCATAACATAAATTAGGAGGGGAACCAAATAGATTAATCATGAGTTATTGGCATATTACCTGGCCTAGATTTGTTGGAAAGAAACAATGGGGTTGCCTTGCTGTTTTCAGAGTTTGTCTTCTTATCTTCAGCAGCCTGCACCAAATTAAGACACTAGCATTGCTATCATTGGCCAAGTCAGATAATAGGAAAGCAACATTGGCACAACGAACGTTTGGGCAACTAGCCAACACCAAATTAACACAATATGGCACAGCTATCATCAGCCAGGTAAGGTAATACGAAAGCAACATTGACACAATGAATGAATGGGCAACCAGAGCAGCACTACAATTCAGTAATGTGCATGATATGAGATAGTACACTCATGCAGCTCAGTATGCAAAACTACCAGGCAGTTTTCTTTACAAAAATCAACATTGGCGCCTTTAACATTTTGCTACAACTAATTTTAGATCAGATAAAGGTTGGATTCACGCCGATTAACAAAATACATGCTGATGTAAAAATATAGTGATATAGAACAGGTACTTACATCAGCATTGGAGCACAGAGAATTCCCGCAAGAGATTCTCCTCGAATACAATCCCAATGAAGGAAGTCTTCTATCATTTAACCTTATTTTCTAAAAGAGAGATGGGTAAGAAACATGTAGAAAATATGATCAGAATGCTATAAAATTTCATGATGCGAGGATACGCACACGCTTCTTAGAATGGAGTTGACATTCTTTTGCTGGACTGGAGCGGATTAGTTCTTTGGCCACTGGAATCTGCTTATTATCTGTGGGAGTTGGGTTTCTCTGTGCTGGAACAGTATCTATGAAAAATGGAGTTGGTTTATTATCTCCCGGCGTTTGGATCTTTTGCAATGACCTGGTTTGTAACCCTTCAGATTCTAACATAGCCGTCTTCCCCTTGCATGCCTTATATAGAAGAATGGTGCTTCAATTATAAAACATGCTACAACAGAGATGGAATAGGTACTGAAGAATAGAAAGGTATGACATATTGACATGTATTCCCTCCATCCAGAAATAAATGGATGGGTCTAGGCGTATTTCAGTTCTAGATACATCCAGTTTTATCCATTTCTGCGACATGTAATCCGGACGGAGGGAGTATGATGTAAGAGCTAGGGATACGACAGGACAACACAGTAAAAAAACACTGAAAACCCACTTCAGAACCAAAGTAATCAAACCCACTGATATGAGATAGTACACTCATGCAGCTCAGGATGCAAAACTACCAGGCAGTTTTCCTTACAAAAATCAACATTGTGGCCTTTAATCATACATTTTGCTACAACTAAATTTAGATCAGATAAAGGTTGGATTCATGCCGATTAACAAAATACATGCTGATGTAAAAATATAGTGATATACAGCAGGTACTTACATCTGCATTGGAGTACAGAGAATTCCTGCAAGAATCTTTCCTCACAGACGATGCCAGTGCAGAAATTCTTCTATCTGTTAAGCTTATTTTGCAAAAGAGAGATGGGTAAGAAACATGTAGAAAATATGATCAGCATGCTATAAAATTTCATGATGCAAGGATACGCACACGCTTCTTAGAATGGAGTTGACATATTTTTGCTGGACTAGAGCGGACTAGTTCTTTGGCCACTGGAATTTGCTTATTATCAGTAGGAGTTGGGTTTCTCTGTGCTGGAGCAGTATCTATAAAACTGGAGTTGGTTTATTATCTCCTGGCGTTTGGATCTTTTGCAAAGACCTGGTTTGTAACCCTTCAGATTCTAACATAGTCGTCTTCCCCTTGCGTGCCTTGTATAGAAGAATGGTGCTTCAATTATAAAACATGCTACAACAGAGAGATGGAATAGGTACTGAGCAATAGAAAGGCATGACATATTGACATGTATTCCCTCCATCCGGAAAAAATGGATGGGTCTAGGTGTATTTCAGTTCTAGATACATCCTTTTTTATCCATTTCGGCAACATGTAATCCGGACGGAGGGGGTATGGTGTAAGAGCTAGGGATACGGCAGGACAACACAGTAAAAAAAACACTAGTTGAATGTAAAACTATATGCTAGCAGAATACGTACAGAAAAAACTAAGGCAACATACACGTGTATGATTGGGAAACTAAGATGGCATTGCAACAGAGCACTAGAACAACACTTCAATGTAAAAAACATGGTATGGTAGACATATGAGGTACATACTGATGAATAACAATGCATAAGATATTCAGAAGCATGATGTCCAAATTAAGCAGATGGCATTGCGATAGAGTAGAATGACAGTACTTGAATTTGAAAACATGTTATCATGAATGGAATAGGTACTGAAAAACAGGAAGGCATGACATATTTACATGCATGATCAGCATGCGAAGCACATGGCATTGCAACAGAGTAGATACACTCCAGGACATTATATGCATGTTGTACCCATATCACGGGCCAAGTTAGAGCAAGGACCTTGTGGGGTGAAGAGGATTCAACATCTTTCTGCAAGTCTTCTGAAGACCTGCCTTTACATGTTCCATCATATTGGGTATCATTGACATCAAGTTTATTGGCCTTTACATTGCTCCGTGAGGTTCTTGGATATATCAGTGTGTGCAATTATATCTAACATGCATGGAAGACAACTAGTAGTTAGATTTATGTAATGAGTGCCTGTAGGAGACGACATAAATAGTAGGACTGGGGTTAACTAGCAGCAACAGGTCTCAAAAACTAAAGGGAGAACACAGATGAAAGCTACAGAATATGTATCGCTTGTACTCGAGATTAACTAGATGGCACACAAAAGTATTAAAGAACAACATAGGTAATACTAGAAGTGGTATAATACTATAATCACCAGCCTGTGGGATAGCATTGGCTGATGGATGATAACTATGGAACAACGTTACCTAAAGAACAAGTATCTTAGCTAAACTATGGAACAACGTTAACTCCTGAACAAGACCCGTAAGAGATCAGCATGAATATACAGTGAAATGTGATAATCTATTTGCCATGCTTAGATGAATAACAAAGCCATAAATGTTGCACACAAGTAAGATGAGGGTACAACCTATCTGGCCGCCATCCATATGAGTGAGCATCATGTGCTGACTTGTCGATGGCCCTGCAGTTGTTGTGGCTGTCCATGTCGGGCACGCGCATTCGATGCAGGGAACTGTTGAGTGGGGACTATAGCTCCCTTCTGGTGTATGCTTCCCTTGTTGGAGCAGCTACGGTGAGTCGGAAGACGGTGTGGCTGAAGATGCAGATAACGCATAATGTTAAGAATGACACATCTCTTTGATCTGAAGAAATACACTAAAAGACCAACATCAAGGTACGAGAGTGGTCACACGTCTGTTGACTGAAGACTAAATTGGGGTCACACGATTTTATTTTATTTTGGTACTGTCCAATCTACACCGGATGGCTTGATGGCCGTCTTGTGCCTCCCGGCTGACACTGTTAGGAATCTTCCTCGAAGAGCCAGCGACCAACGGCAGAGCAGCTTGCCTCCACCGTCCGTGGCCCCGGCCAAAACCCCGCTCCCCACCCCACCGCACTACCGTGGTTGTGTCGCCCCCGGGCCAATCCACAAAGACTCCCCGTCATCCAGATCCGGCGGCGGCAGTACCTTCAACCCACGCAACTCTAAGATAGCCATCTAAGCGCTGCTTCCGCGGCGAACTTGCGGCCCCACACCCTTACGTTAGACACCAGCCAACCGGCAGCCTAGGAGCTCCTCCGCCTCAAGGGGTGCTGCTTCCCATTGGGAATTGATTGGACCAGAATAAAAATTCAGACAACTGACGCCTAAATAAAGTGATTTGAGATGAGGGTGCGACCTATCTGGCGGCATGGTAAAGTGGGCAGGTCCAGCTGCCGAGTCGGTGAGGCCGGCGCGGTTGCGGTGGCCACCGGCGGCAGGGAAACAACGATGTCGCGACGGTCGAAGGCTACGGGGAAGCAGCACCGGGACTCTGGACGAATCCAAAGTTGGAGCCGCTCCGGCGCCGTGAACAACGGCGGGGGTGAATCGGCTCCGGTACGGTTCACGCGGCCGTCGTCGAGGCAGCTCCAGCAGCACGGAGTAAGAGGCACACGGCCTAGTGCACGACGGCAAATGGACAGCGTCTCCGGCATTAGGGAGGAGGGTGGCTGTGAAATTGGTGCGGTGGGGGCGCCATGGAGGAGGGGCTGAGGTTTCGCGGCTCGGTAGAAGGGAGCTTCTGGGGAGAAGGTGATTTGGCGCCCACGAGGTATGAATGGGGGGGGGGAATTGGGAGGGGAGTGGAACCATGTTTTACCGACGCATTTGTCTGAAATGTGAGGGGGAGTTACAGTTCTACCCCTGCCTTTAGGCTTCTCGGCTTGGGTCTGTGTACTGAGGGTCGGGGATAGTTGAGTAACTTTGCTTCTCCCCAAATAGTGCGCGGGAGCGATTTCGGGCGAGGAGGGCATGTTTTGAAATATAGTGGGCGCGAGCGATTTCGGGCGAGGAGAGCGTGTTTTGAAATAGTGGGCGCGAGCTATTTCGGGCGAGGAGAGCGTGTTTTGCCGACCATGGTTTATGAATTATTCGGCACATGTCATTTCGGCCGAGGAGAAGGCGCGCTTGGATGAAGTTACGAACCTACCCTCGATGTACAACAGGCCAATTAATGCGTCTCCCACATAGGACGGTAATTTCGCGTCTCCCATTTATTTTCTCGGGCGAATTCCACCGAGCATAGGATGTGTAACGGTTCGTTCAAAATTTGGGAGAACGAGCATCCACGTCTACCTTACCAAGTCGATTCGAATCAAATTTTGAAATATTAGCTTGCCACTTCTTTTTTAGATGGAGAGATGATGCTCGGGAGTAATGTGTTTTTACATGCTCGTTGCTAGCGATTTACTATATGCCAAATAGTTGACCCACTCAAAAACGGGAATCAAACCCAAAATGAAATATCTCGATTCAATGAAATAGCTCGTTCACCAGGTCAAAATAGTGAACTAAATCTAAAATTGAACACCTCAATCGAATAGCATGTTGTACAGTATTATAGTACTCCATGAACATGTTGAAAGTCAAATTAATGAACTTGTTTGATATACGCATATATCCGTTCATGTGTGGATTGCAGACAACATGTTCTCCAATTTAAATATTTGAATGCAAGTTTATATCGAAACATGGTTTATATCAGTCTTTGATGCATAAAAGGCAACCTCCCCCTCTCCCGGACTCCTACTCTCTCTCTCTCTCTCGCCGACAATCTTCAATTCTGTCGCACGCATCCAACACACAAACCTTGTTGGTCCCTCTCGCTTTCTCTCCATCTCTCTCTCTCTCTCTCTTTGTGTGTGTGCGTGGGGGGGGGGTCTTTCTAGTTCGCATGCATATATACTCCATCTATAGGTCTCTCTCGCACACTATGTATGATTCTCTAGTCCAAGCTAGATATCTTGGGTGCACTCATCGTACGCACACAAATTCCTTGGCTCGTTGCCCGTAACTCTCTCACGCACCACTCTGTCGTCTCGGAGCTCTTCCCCCTCTCTCTCAAACTCTCCGTCTACCTGGGTCACACGTACACATGCATATCTCATTCGCACTCGATAGGTCCATCTAAAACTCTATCTCTCTCCCTCGTTCTCTCTCCATCTCACACGCACACACACACACACAATCTCATGCCTAGCTAGCCAAGTATGATGGTCTCTCACTCAATTGTAGGCACACGCAGTCCTCCCTATATGTATATGACTAGCTAATCTTAGTCTCTATCACAAACATGTGCATGGTCTATCTCGATTTCTCTCGGGGCATCTTTCTATCGCGCACGCACCTCCCTCGATCTCCCACCCATATAGTCCCCTCACGATCTCGAGGGGGTCTCTCTATCACAAACACACCCTCTCGCCCTCCCCATGCGTCCATGTTCTCCATGTGTCCCTCTCGACCTTTGTTCCTTGTTGGCCAGACCTCTATTGGACATGTGCTATAGGGGTGTCTCTCTCCGTTGCAAACAAGCACACACTAGCTATCTTCGTGTATCTCCTCGCCTCGCTTTTCTGTCTTGGAGATGCATGCGTGATATGTTCGCCTAAGAAACAAAAAAAAACACACTCTCTCTAATTTATCATTTGTTGTCACTTTCTCTTTCACACACATACTCTTTTTTGCACACTTACTCATTCTCCTTCACCCCCAGTTGATCCCTCTCGACTTAGGCACTCTCCTCGGTCCATAGCATATTGATTTATTGAAAAGTCAAACATCACAAAGTTTGACCATGTACGTGGAGAAAAACAATTACATCTAGAACGGCAAACATATACCATTAGATTCACCATGAGATGTAGTTTCGTATGATGTATCTTTGGTATTGAAGATATAAATAACATTTGTGTAAACCTGATCAAAGTTTCCAAAGTTTGACTTCTAATAAAGTTACATGCACTGCATTATCGAGTGGATGGAATATCTCTTTCCCCCTCTCAGCTATCTGACGCACCACTCAGCCTTATCGAGGCTCCTCAATCTCTCTCAAACTTTATATCTCCCTGGTTCACACATACACATGTCTCGCTCGCGCTATACATATAGACCCATCCAACACTCTCCGCCCTTGTTCTCTCTCTATGTGACGCGCACCCCCTAATAAGTACCATAATCCCTCACTCCATCATAGGCGCAAGCACTCCCCCCAAGTATGATTATCTCTCACTAGCCATCAGGAACACACGTATTGTCTCCTTCCATCCATACGTCTATCTCGATATCTCTCGGGGTATCTTCTATCGCGCACACACATTGTCACTCGATCTCCAACCCATGTAGTCCCATCACGATCTCCAGGGGATCTCTCTATGACAAACATACACTCTCTCCTCCCCATGTCTGCATTTTCTCCGTACGTCTCTCTCGACCACTCTCCCTTGTTTTTCAGACCCCTCTTGGCCACGTGCTAGGGGTCTTGCTCTCTCGGTTGCGAACAACCACACACTATCTCCTCACCTTGCTTCCGTTGTCGAAGATGCATGTGTGATATGTTTGCATAAGACACACACGTTTTTTCTCGACTTTTATCGAGTGTTGTCCATGTCTCTTTCACACACGCGCACACACTTTTTTCACTCACTCTTTCTATTTCACACACTCTCTCTCTCTCTAGTTAGGGACTCTCTCACGTCCATAAGCATATGGATGTTTTGAAAAGTCAAACCTCAGAAAAGTTTGACCAGGTATATGTGGAGAAAAACATTTACATCTGGAAAGATCATTAGATTCATCACAACATTTACTTACTTCATACTATCATTTATCTTTGGTATTGTAGATATAAGTAATTTCTTTATAAACCTGGTCAAAGTTTCAAAAGTTTGACTTTTAAAAAAATGTTGGAACTACATTATTAAACGGAGGGAGTAGCTCTTTCTCTCTCTCTGCTATCTCTCACGGGCCTCCCCTCTCACACGAACACTCTACACCGACGGATTATACGCTCACTGTGTTAGCGTATAGCTCCGTATATTGTTTAGTTGACCGGTCAACCAGTCCACATGCTGCCTTGTCAGCTCGTGTTCTGTATCTTCGTGTGCTGGCCCATGTGGCAGTGGGTGAAAATAAGTAAACTAGAGGCCCATCTGACACACGGTGAAATAAACAAAGTTGAAACCACTCGGGGTAGCACCCCGCACGCTAGTAAATTGAGGGTGCATTGAGGACACACTTCTTCCGCGTGGAGGACGCACTCGCGCACAATTCACCACTGCATGGCGGCATGCACAGAAGGACGCACTCACGCACACCCAGCACACAACACACACCAGCACACGTGTACACCGGTGTCGCCGCCGGTTGAGATGGAAGGCGAGGCAGCCAACAAGCGGAGGTGGCTCGAGCCAAAACCGCATCCGGCGAGCTTGGACTTCATCAGCAGCCTCCCCGACGACATGCTGCTCGTCATCATCGGCCTCCTCCCCACCAAATCTGCCGTGCGGACCGCCCTTCTCTCCCGACGGTGGCGCCCCCTCTGGCGCCACATCCCCCTAAACCTCACCGTCGACAGCTGCCTCTGCGACGGGGATTGCAAACGTATGGCCGCAGTCTCCAAGATCCTTTCATCGCACCCTGGGCCAGCCAGACGCCTTGACATCCACATGTTCAGTGCCAACTGCAAGGTTCAACCCAAGTTCGATGAGTGGTTCTTATCCACCACCCTAGATCAGCTCGAGGAGCTCAGCTTTGAAGCTAGACGATGTCGCTCTCTGCCGTCGTCCGCGCTCCACCTCGCGCCAACGCTGCGCCGCGCCAGCTTCAGCTCCTGCTATCTTCCCCAGATTAATGCCGCGCCCGCCCTTCTTCTCCCTCAACTCAAGCACCTCGACCTCTTCGACGTTGTCATCTCGAAGAAGGCTATAGAGCACCTGCTCCGCAGCTGTACTGTGCTCGAGTACCTTCATCTTGAGCAGATCCACGGGTTCATTAGCCTCCACATCGCCTCGACGAATCTCCGATGGATTTATGTGTCTTGTTGGCCCCGCAACAAGACATCAATTGGGAAGAGATCACTCCAGCTGTTCCATGTTATAATCATTGAGAATGCGCCTTTCCTTGAGAGATTGCTCGTATCAGATCTAGAAGGTCCAACAAAAATCAGGGTCATTGACGTGCCGAAATTGACAGCGTTGGTGCACTCGTCTGCCAAATTCTCCGAACTCTTTATTGGATCCGTAATCGTTTAGGTACATCACTCATCTTCTTCCCCGTCTTCTTGAAATTCACATTTTTAAATTTCTTCTTGATGTATTTACGACCGTCTTCCAGAAAATGATTCCCACAAGCTTGACCCAGTCTATGCGCACAGTGAAGATCTTAGCAATAAAATCTATCGGCCCCAATCTGGATCAAGTTGTTGGATTCCTTACAGGCTTTCCGTGCACGGAGAAGCTACTCATCGAGGTGAAACTTCTTTCCTATTAGTAAACGGTAATTACAACGTAGCTCAAATTTTTCATAATTTTCCCAAATTACGATGACAAGTGTAGTGTTCAAAACTGCATCTATGCACTGCACCGAAAGAAATATTTTTAGTATTTTTTCTCACATGATCACCTACATCATTTTGTTGTTGTACTACTATAGTAGCCTAGGCTAGTCATAGTGGAAAGTAACTTAGACTACTCCAGTAACTCTATGGTTACCCTAAGAGCAAGTACTACCTCCGTCCTGGTTTACTCTTCCTATTTTGTAGTATCAAAATTTGACCATAGATTTAACTGACAAAATGTTAATGCATGTCACTAAGAACTATATCGTTGGATTCTTATTTGAACATAATTTCAAATGGTGTAATTTTTAGTGACATGCATTGGCCTTTTCTTACATAAATATATGGTCAAAATTTTATACTAAATAAGAGGTAGTACAAAAGTGGGCTATAACGGCCCTCCACTATGTAGGCCAAAACACTTGCCAAATTCACTTGTGATGCATTTGGCATCGATGCCCCTGCATTGCTCACCTGGTGCCCCAATCTGGATCACCTACTTTGCTCCGGTGCCAAATTAACTCACGCAATGAAAAAACACTTGCGTGGGAGAGAGAGAGGACTGAGGCAATAAAAAAACACTTGTTTGGGAGAGTGAGAGGCTGGTGTAGTTGGTTTGATTGATTTGTTTATACATGTGGGTCTGTGTGCACAGCGGTGCCAACTCTCTCACATCGCGAGAGCGGTGCCAAAATCTTTTGATTTGACATCGATGTGTATTATGTGGCATACTTTTGCGAAATATGGCATCGGCCACATAGTGGAAGGCAACAAATGCCCAAGCTCTTCACGTACTCCTAGGTAAATGAGAGGAAAGAGAAAGAGAGAGAGAGAGTGAGTGAAAAAATATCACTAGCCAGCCAGCCCTATCGTATGAGCGAATGATATTGGTACCTCTTGATGACACATCAATCTTATACAGCCAGCTGCTCTAATATGTTCTCTTCTTTTGCAGATAAAAAAAGACCCGAAAGTGAAAAATGTGCTGCACTATAACAATCTCATCGAATGCCTTGATCTCCATCTTACAGAAATTGATTTGATCGACTACCGAGGCAGCACATCTGAGATTAAATTGGCCAAGTTCTTTGTTCTGGAGGCAAGTGTGCTCAAGGTAATAAGGTTTGGCGTTCTCTGGCGCAACAATGAATGGCGTGCTGATCACCGCAAGCGTCTAAGCCTAAATGACAAAGTCTCCACAGAAGCTGAATTTGTTTATGAAACATCAAGTGGCCAGAGACTCGAAAACTTATTTGCCCATTAGTGACTTGTCAGGGCGGTGGATTTTAGTTTGTACGATAATGCTGCATCCACCTAAAGTAACGAAAGTTCTTACGTAAACTTCCAAGTAATTCCCTCTTCATAGGTGCAGCATTACTCCTAACATTTGTAATATCAGTTTGAATCTTGTAATATTGTCGTGTCCTATTCCTGCATTTTCAAAATCCTGCGAATCAAACAGGTCCTGAGTTGGTGATGATGTTGTGCCTGCCATCTTTCACCAATAGCCGTCGGATCTAGATCTGACGCATACAAACCAAACTTCTCCAGTTTTGCAAAAAGATGCCCGCACTTGTTCCCTATTTACAAACAACTCCTTGTCTCTCACAATCAGCCTTATGTCCACCCCACCACATCTAGAAGGCCATGGAAAAATCTGGCGCGATGGCCGCTGCCGGCGCCGTCCACCCACCAATCTTGGTGTTCCGTGCAATGCACGGGCATCTACACACGGGAAATTATGTCGAACACTGCTAGTTGTAAGCAGGCTAGGTCTACAACCATGATGATAGTGACTGCAGACGGTGAGGCTGACTATGGTATGCCGAACACGGCGCCTATACTCAGGTGTCATCTCCGGCATAGGGTCTTGTCACTTCACTGTGAGGAGCAGCACATAATAATTTGACCAACGGGTAGTACATTGCCACTACATTGGCAGTACTACTACTACTACTAGTACTAGCACCACCATCTGGATTTAGTAGTACTACCACGTCCATCTGGATTTAGTATTTGACTAGCAATATCTAGTAATGCATGTCACAAAAATTGTACTACTCCCTCTGTAAATAAATACATGGTGTACTGTTTTATTCCTATCAGCGAGATAACTTAATGTCTTTTTGCTACTTAATAGGATTACATGCAATGAACTAACCACTACATGTGATGTTTGGTAGTCTCAAGTCATTGAAAGCATGCACGGGCACGGAGGGGGACGCAGCTTCATTGACTTACTGCACCTGCCTTTGGGTGTATGACACGTGGGCCCAATGGGTGGCTGGCCAACCTGTCATACAGCCAAAGGCAGGTGCAGTAGAGGGGCGAGGAGTAGATGGCCAACACGCACGTGAATTCAACGCAGTCTGCACTTCTCATATAAAGGCTCCCGCTTGTCCAATCTACCAAATTCTACGCACCTACGCACCCAAGGGCAAGAGTGATCACTCCAATCGCAAGATCAGTTAACTAGAAGCTAGACCCATGGAGGCGATGAGCGCGAGCATCAGCCGGCTGTGCCAGATGGTCCACGACGCCGGCCTGCGGCTCGGCACCGAGGAATGTCTCCAGGTAGTTCTTGAGGCCGCCAGGGCGAGGGGCCGCTTGGACGATAGCTTCGTATCCTTGTTCGACGAGGTCCTCGTCGGCTTCCTCGACAAGTTCACCGTCGTCAAGAAGCTCGCGGACGACCTTGACATACGCCTCCAGTCCATGCGCCCAGGCTCTGTGATGCCTGCCACCCTCAACGGCCTCTATGGTGACAACCTCTTCGACGCACTGGTGGCCCTGCGACTGCCCGCCGTCGCGCCGGAGAATGTCCACCTCGAGGTCGCGCTCGCCGCGCAGCGCCTGGCGCAGCAAGACACCATCGACATAATCACCCACGTCTACGCGCAAATCGTCCACAAGGACTACTACATGCAAGAGGAGGACGATAGGACGCTGGCCTTCTTGGACCGCAGGGCAACCTTGGACGACATTGTTCAAAAGCACGTTGAGCTTGCCGCCAACGCCGCTGCTCCTCACACATCGGTTGGTGACCCTGTGCACTAGGGTGTGAGGATGTCGTTGATGGATCCGTATGTATCTTTATCTTTCCGTCAAATCCATGTAGTAGTATATGGTACTACTAGTAATTATCTTACCTTTCGCATCAACTTCATAATTTTCCTACGTACTCCATGCATGAACCGCGCCAGAACCAAACTTCTCATTACTCTAGGGAAAATCGTTATTTCTATCTATCGGTCGCGCCATGGAGCAGAACCAAATTTTACAAGTTACAAGTTCAAAAGGAAAAGCCTGCCGTGTTTGCGTCGCACCCCCACACGATTGGTCCGGCACGCCGCTCAAGGGGGAATGCGTGTGGTGTTGCATTTTCACTTACAAGTGGGACCGCAGTTGAGCAAACGGACTATCGGCAAACCCCCACCCTGCCCACCACGCGATGGCTGAGAAAACAGGAGGGAGAAGAGATGGCTATAGCACGGACTCCAAGAAAATTGGTGTCGGATGGGACTCGTGTGGGTGGCGTGTGCCGTACTGCTAGACATGAATGCTAGTTATGGCCCATGCCACGCCACTATATCGAGGTGCTGGTTACGTAGAAAAAATTTCCTGGAGTCCGTGCTCAGCCCTCCTCTATCTCTCTTCTCAGCCAGCCAGCACGCGGAGCCCATCATCTGTTTGCTCATATGCGGTCGCACATGTCAGTGAAAACGCAAGAGGACCCACTGAACCTGCACATCTTTCACCTCGACATGCTGGTGATGAAAAACGAATCCAATAAAGATCTTCGGTGGCCGCCTTTGGAGTTACTCAAGAGTAGTAAGATTCTATTTATAGTTTAACCCAAGATGCACATCACGTGGCTTCAACTACCACTCTATTTTCTTGCATGACATGACTTGGATGCTGGATGTCCCACGTGTCGGCAAATGGAGGAAGAACTCGACCAAATCTTTGGTTGTGCTCTCGGATTAGACTAGTTGTGCTAACTTAAAATTTTATTGTGTAGAATGGATGGAAGTTTTGGTATTGGGAAGAAGAGTACAACGATATATTGATAGAGCGCAATTTAGTAGATGTTCTAGCACTTTTAGCTAGCATAGAGGCTAGAGATGAGGCTAGTGCACTTGTTGATAGAATAGAGGCTAGACATGTCTACTTCTTTACACTCGAAGAAAGAAGCACGCAAGATCGAGCCTCCGCAGATCAACAATGAATACATCGAGAACGCACTAATCCAACTTACAGGAGCAGTTATGGAAGTTGGATATCTTCTAAAATGTATTCTTGTGGTTCTTGTTTTCTTTGGTCTTGCTTTTCTAGTCAAAATTTTGGTGATGTATTTCCATGTACCAAAAAATCCATGATGAAAAAAGATATGTGTTTGCAAAGAAAAATGTACGCGGTCGGGATGTATCCGCGCGTTCGGCGCACGGCCACCGCATCCGAGAAATAGCCCGGACACGACCCCATTGCCCTACCCAAACAGACAAAATCCGGGCAAAACGGAGGTCCGTTTGGGGTGCGTTGGAGTTGGCCTTACAAGTGGGACCGCAGTTGAGGAAACCGACTATCGGCAAACCCCCACCTCGCCTGCCGCGCGATGGCTGAGTTAGAGAAATGACGACGTTGAAGAGATTGTTGTAGCATGGACTCAAAGAAATATGGTGTTAGATGGAAGTCGTGCTGGTGGTGTGTGCCATACTCCTGGACGTGAATGCTTGTTCTGGCCCATGCCACCCTACTACTCCTACTACTTATAGTAGTAGTATCGAGGATTCGAGGTGCTGGTTACGTACAGCGAACACATTAACATATGGCCGACCTCACACTGTGGCCAAATTTCCTGGAGTCTGTGCTAGGTTAAAAAGTGTTCTTTGTGAGGATGGGTGGCTGGTCTCAAGTTTAAAACTTGTTGTATTACGTACGTAGAAGTAGAGATAGTGCAGCATGTGAAGCTAGTACAAATAGTGTACTATTGTTTATTGGCCTCATCCGATAACCTGTTGCACCGTTGCAGCACCCACTCAGAGAAGCGACTCGAAAGTGATTCATAAATTTAGTAAGTTTATCATAGGCATATCATTTTATTACATACAACAGGTCATCAACCCACAACGACAACGAGGATACATTATAAATACAAAAGTTTTCATCACACAACAAATAACAAGCAATGAAATGAACTTCAACTCAACCAATCCTTGGCGTTGGAAACGCTTGCTTTGAACCACAAGCGATTCTCTGGGAAGAGCCAACTACTGTCAATCTCGAGACCAACACAGGACTGATCATCCAGGCTGAAGCGGCCTACTATATCACGACCAGGGTAGGGAACCACCGCAATGTCTGACGTATAGATACAGTTGCTTCTCATAAATGGTAGTAACATTGTGTCAACAGCAGTTGGATCGCCTTTCACCATCATTGGATAGTTTTGTCCAAGGAAGAGCGAGTTTGCTCCAAGACTATCAATACTGTACCAGGGAGAAGGTGTTGGCGCTAGCACACTAGTATCCATCCCGAATACCATGCAACGGGTGTTGGAATAGGTCCAGAGAGTGCGACCATGGGAGACAACACCTGCTCCCTCAGTAGTAACATCAGCAGTGGGATGTATACAGACAAGAAGTGGTGATCCATTGGAATTAGTTGCCAGCTGCCAGTGAGCATATGGGCCCTGCTCGTCCTCATGCTCATGATCATCACCATCGTCATCTCCCCCTTGGTTATAAAAAATTTCAAGTATAGGTGGTGGAATGTTCACAGGACCTTGGAAACACAAGAAGAAGGTTAATTAGTAGAGAAGGGAAACTTGCTAACTCGCATGCATGTGGATGAAACAATTATAATTAAGGTGGAAGACAAACGTACCGAAACTACGAGGATCCCATGCAAAAACAGTGCCACGAGTGGTGGCAGCAAACACAAGACCCTCGTATTCAATTGCATCATAGTAAACATCTGTGTATAGAAACTGATTTTTGAGCAATATCCATCCAGTCGAACCACGAAGGACGGCAACAAGCTTGTCGAAGATAGCAACAACTTGATAGTTCTTGTAATTCCAAGAGCGGTTGGGAACTCGAGAAATTGCTATCTTCCGTAGACGACAGTCACCATGATCATATTTGAATGTACGTATATCATCTGTGTGCTCAACCTCAGGGCACTCGGAGATTTTTGGAAGTGGATCCGCTGACGAGTGTACACATTCACAAGTTCCCACTCGCAGTTGTCCCCAATATAAACAACCCAATCTCCATTTGCGCTTGCCCAAGCCTTGCCCTCAAGCGATGGCATCTTAACATCATACGTATCATTATCAAGCGGCATCAACTTGCACAAGGCGAGGCGTCCCTCGTCCCCGCGCCAGTCAGTAGGGTCACGACGAAGAAGATAGGGGAGATCAAACCGCTCCTGGACCCTTGGGTTCGTTGTAATGATGTTATTAGTTGAGTCGAGGATGGTCTTGAATGAACCTGCCATGCTAGCCGAGGTGATGATGTCGCACCGATCAATGAGTTCCCCCACCACGTCATATTTCAGATCGGGGCAAGAATAACGGGGTCGTTTCCGGCTTGTTCCCTCCATGGAGAACATGATCGAACAATGGCAGAAGGAAGGGTGAAGGCAAATGGAGGAGGGAGGAAGAGCGTGCGACAACAGTTCCAAATCGAGAGGGAAAGGCGAAGAGTCAGTGGACGGTTGCCAGTTTGCCACGGTACACGAAGAGGCGCCCCGACCTACATGTCCTTTCGGAAATTGTACAAAAGGACTCGCCGTCGTCTCACTGACATGTTGGAACGGGACCACATGTCAATGAAACATGGTGTGTAATTTCTCGTGCAAAATGCGATCTGGCCGCGTTGGCCCGAGGTGCCGCATTAGTTATCGACCTTTATTTTTCTTAACATACAATCTGAGTGGATAGCTCCTATGGTCATCACACGGAGCGGATATATAGGTGGGCTAGGTGGGCAGGCGGCAACAATCTAAGTGCTAAAAGAGTTGATCTCGAAAAAAGAGTTGATCCAATGCTTGGTTTTGGTTGGATTTTCCAACCATAACCATTGGATAGAGTGAATCAATGGATTACGTTCAAAGTTATTCTCATACTATAGAATGGTATAGGAACGTGGAGAGATTTGGTTGATTTTATATCGCTGAATAATATAAAATATTATGAGTGCAGACGCTCCACCCCGAGGTTTGTAGCTCCTTCTCGGTCGTCGGGAATCTATGTTCTTCCATGATAGAGGCAAAGGTGTCCCGTCTTTCGATGAGATGATGGATATCGCTTTGGTGGAAGTCGACTTTGACGATCCGACTACGAACGTGCGATGACGTCGCGCCTTAGCAATCGCTAAACCAACCCCGAGAGGTTATTGACCACGCCGGAGCACGATCAACCTGACCACGAGGGTCTGTTTCCTGCGAGCAAACGAAGAACAAGCAAGAAACTGAGATTGCAATCTGGATATTGCGAATATAAGATGAAAACTTTATTGATCAAGGTGGGGTTCTGTGACGCCTTTGTCTGGTCGTTGAACACAAACGAAGTACGCGAAGTTGCAGCTATGGCGAACTTTTAATCTAAACAAAACCCAAAGTCTAAACGACGCCCTAAGGGCTGTATATATGGAGGAAGAGGGGGGAATTTCGTGGCCCTTGGGGAAGGGGTCCGAAACCAACCCTATCTCTTGTTTCCCCACACATACGGACTCTAAAAACAGCCTATACTCAAGTATTTCGAAATTACATGGGCCTGGCCCAATAATAAGGTGACGCAGCACCTAGAATAGCCTTTGGACGAAAGTTATGAAGTAGCATCTTGTATATTTCGTCCAAGGCTTCATGCACGCATTATGGTGGCTTCAACGTCCTGAAATCATCACTTGTAACTCCGTTCTTGTTCCCCATGCGCATGCCATCATCTCCATGCTTGTTCTTGCTCCAATGTTCATCCTTCTCAAAGCTAGGCCCTTCATTTGTAAGCAAAACAAATGTATCCAATTTAGGCAGCATAATATTCTCATGAACAGTAGAATCATTACCAAGAAACGAAAGTACCTGGTAATTTAATTGGCGTGCGCGAGCTCTAGTAATTGGTCTAGTATGTATAGCAGCAGGGGCTGTGGGTGTAACAATGGTATTGATGTCCTCATCATTCCACTCTTTCGTTGAAGACATGAGCTTTGTTCATCCTGTTGCCGCACGCGGGACATCCATATGCCTCCATTTTACAAAATCATACTATATGTCTCCATGACACGCGGGGCATCTAGCATCAAGGTGGCGTGTCATGCAAGAAAATGGAGATATGCAGTGCGTAAGTGAGTCGTGCACTTCGATGGCACCTAGTACTACGCAATATTCTTTCTCCTCGATGGCACATGAATAGTGCATGTACTCAATGACAGAGCACGGGATGGTAGCCATGGACATGGCCGGCCCTTTTTGAAGAGAGTACTAATAAATACGTAACTTTGATGTGTCCCGTCAACTCGCAGAACGACGAGAAGCTTGCTTACTACGCCTTCTCCCTCGCCAACGCGTGCGCGGTGGCTTGCAACACGAGGAGAAACTTTTGCTTACAAGCGGTGGACGTGCAGCAGTTCATTTGGTGTCAGATTGCCAGAAGTAGTACAGTACCATCATTATTGGTCGACTTCCGGAAGAGGAGAAGAGCCAAGCGCAAGGTCACCTACTAACCTAGTACAGTACTACTACAGCCAAAGCTGGTCCACCTTTTTAGAGCATGGTTAACTAATATAGGCGGCTCTTGCAGTGGCACATCATTTAGAGCAAGTACTCTCTTCGTAGGATCAAAGGAAGTGAAACAAAAGTTGGAGTGGATGCTAGATTGCCAATTAAATTAAACATGATTACATAGGAAAAAAATCCTATAGCATTCTATCCTATCAATCAAACGACCAATGTAGGAAAATTATGAGGGGGGGGTCTCTCCAACAGTGTTCCTCGGCTCGCACCTAGCATCACGGTGGTCGAACTTGGAGTCATTCATCTGGTACACGTGGCATCTCAAATCTGGTACTACAATTTTAGGTTGGCTCTATGTGATGTGGCAACTTCATATACTAACCGGATGCTGGCTATACTACTACGGTACTCACACTCCAAGAAGTGACTCAAATACCATTCATAAATTGAGTCTATGACATGCATTTGCAAATGTATCATTCATTACATACAACAAGTCATCAACACACAACGACAACGATGATACATGTTGGATTATAGATTATTTCCAACAAAACATTCTAGTAAATACTGAAGTTTTCATCACACAACAAATAACAAGCAATGAAATGAACTTAAACTCAACCATTCTTTGGCGTTGGAAACGCTTGCTTTGAACCATAGGTGCTCTGGGAAGGGCCAGCTATTGTCAATATCGAGAGCAACGCAGGACTGATCATCCAGGTTGAAGCGGCATATATCAGGAGCAGGGTAGGGAACCACCGCAATGTCTGAGGTATAGATATAGTTGCTTCTCATAAATGGTAGTAACGCTGTGTCAACAGCAGCTGGATCGCCTTTAACCATCACTAGATAGTTTGGTCCAAGGATGAGCGAGTTTGCTCCTAGACCACCAATACTGTACCAGGGAGAAGGTGTTGGCGCTAGCACACTAGTATCCATCCCGAATACCCTGCAACGGGTGTTGGAATAGGTCCGGAGAGGGCGACCATGGGAGACAACACCTGCTACCTCAGTAGTAACAATCATAGTGCACTGTATACAGACAAGAAGAGGTGATCCATCGGAATTAGTTGCCAGGCGCCACTGAGTATATAAGTTCTGCTCGTCCTCATGCTCATGATCATCATCATCGTCATCTCCCCCTTGGTTATAAAAATTTTCAAGTATAGGTGGTGGAATGTTCACAGGAGCTTGGAAACACAAGAAGAAGGTTAATTAGTAAAGGGAAACTTGCTAACCCGCATGTATGTTGCTGAAACAATTATAATTACGGTGGAAGACAAACGTACCGAAACTACGAGGATCCCATGCAAAAACAGTGCCACGAGTGGTGGCAGCAAACACAAGATCCTCGTATTCAATTGCATCACAGTACTCATCCGTGTACAGAAACTGATTTTTGAGCAATATCCATGGACAAACCGTGGAATCAGTAACAACGGCAACAAGCTTGTCGAAGATAGCAACAACTTGATAGTTCTCATAATTCCAAGAGCGGTTGGGAACTCGAGAAATTGCTATCTTCCGTAGACGACAGTCACCATGGTCGTATTTGAACGTACATAGATCATCTGTGTGCTCAACCTCAGGGCACTCGGAGATTTTTGGAAGTGGAATCCGCTGACGAGTGTACACATTCACAAGTTCCCACTCGCAATTGTACCCAATATAAAGAACCCAATCTCCATTTGCGCCAGCCCAGGCCTTAACCTGAAGCGATGGCATCTTGACATCACATGTATCGTTATCAAGCGACATCAACTTGCACAAGGCGAGGCCTCCGTCGTCCGCGCCCATGTGAACAGGCTTATAGCGAAGAAGATAAGGGAGATCAAACCGCTCCTGGACCCTTGGGTTCCTTGTAATGATGTTATTAGTTGAGTCAAGAATGGTCTTGAACGAACCTGCCATGCTAGCCGAGGTGATGACGTCGCACCGATCAATGAGTTCCCCCACCACGTCATCTTTCAGATCGGGGCAAGAATAACGGGGTCGTTTCCGACTTGTTCCCTCCATGGAGAAGACGATCGAACAATGGCAGAATGAAGGGTGAAGGCAAATGGAGGAGGGAGGAAGAGCGTGTGACATCAGTTCCAAATCGAGAGGGAAAGGCGAAGAGTCGGTGGGCGGTTGCCAGTTTGCCACGGTACACGAAGAGGCGCCCTGGCCTACACATCCTTTCGGAAATTGTACAAAAGGACTCGTCGTCGTCTCACTGACATGTTGGAACAGGACCACATGTCAACGAAAGATGGTGTGTAATTTCTCATGCAAAATGCGATCTGGCCGCGTTGGCCCGAGGTGCCGCATTAGTTATCGACCTTTATTTTTTAATGGCGTGTCGTTCAGTTTTGAAGCACGACTAACTGGTACTGTTTGCAGAGAAAATATAAACTACTCTACCACTACTCTACCTCTAGTACTACTAGTAGTATAAAAAATATATATAGGCTGGAGCTTCAGAGCTTTCTTGCTAAGGGCTGCCCACTTGCTTCTCACACTATCACCCTCTCTCAAGGTCTAAAAAAGACGGCCTCTCTCTCCCTCCTCACCGGTGTTCACAGATCCGTCGGGGAAGAAAAGGATGTGCAGCTTTGACGCACTCATCGTCGGCGAGCGAGGTCACGCACTGACGACAAGGCCGTCCTCTCAGACCTAGCGCCCGCGCGGGATGGCCTCCGTCCCCAAGCTCGCTGCCGTAGTGCGTGCGGAGGACGACGACCACGAGAGAAGCCACTTCACGCCGACCCTCAGGTATGCTACCTCTTTTCGAACCATACCCTTATTCTATTGCCCCATCTGCCACGTCGCTGCATGTGGATCTTTTCCCACTCCACCATCTTCCAATTTCCTATCCTCTGCTCTGCTGGTCACGTAGACGAAAACCTTAATTTGCACTATTAAAGGAAACCCTACTTCATGCAGACTAATCCATGTCTGGGTTGAATAAGGAAAGGAAGGGAGACTGTACTGTCCAAGAGAGTAGGCATCGAACCCGCATCTAGGTTGAAAAGGGGAAAATCAGTAGCTAAGGAACGAGTCTCGTGTCTCTTGGTTGAAGAAGGGTAGAAAGGCATGACAACGCAATAGAGAATGACCAGGTCGATCGGTTTGTTGTCCTCACATAGGAAAAAGGGTGGCTAAACAGAACAAAAATGGGACGTAATCCACATATGCTGCCTGGATATTTGTTGCTCTGGGCAACCATACCTCCCTCACCACTCTGTGCGTCCGTGGAGGTACATCGTACTGGTGCGCCCACTGTCCGTATGGGCCTCCCATGCTCTTATTGTCACTTTTTTGCTATTAGTATAACGCCAGCAGTCAAGTCAAGCAATGCTACTGCTAAAGTGATGCCACATTTAACTAATGCCGCACTCAGTCTAATGCTACCGATAAATTTAAGCAATGCCATTTAATGTCACTGGATTATTTCAGGGTTAGCTGTTGATTATGGATGTATTAAAGATTTTTCAGCTAAGGCATTCTAATGCTGTTGCACAACCAGTATACCAACGATGAAACTTGTTACTACCTTCAGTTTTTTGCACTGTTAATGCTTATAGATTACATATCTCACTTTCATGAGATAAGTTAATTTTTTTGTTCAGTGTCACCAAAATGCCAAGGCGCTGATGTCATTTATTTTGGTTAAACTGCACAAAACATTATGAAGACAAGAGGAAAGGTCAAGAGTGGGCACCTCCTCCTCTGGCTGTTCTCTTGATTCGTTCGATCAAGTTTTTATGTTTGATCGATTATCAAGATTGGGATAGCAATTTTTAAGGTCCCCCCGAGTTCGAAATGATATTTACCTTGGAGGTACATGGTTTGCAATTTTTTATACTGTCATTAGTTAATAATGCTAGTTACCTTCAGACTTTTGTATTTGGTTTAATGCTCATACACAGCTAGTATACCAATGCTGAAACGTGTTACCTTTACATTTTGTATTGTTAATTCTTATAGAAATCTTCTAGTGCTAGAGTTTATTGAAATCTATTCAGTAAAACCATTGTACTGTACCCTGTAATAAAATAACTACTCTACTGTTGCACTAGCCACTGGATTAGTGTATATTTGTAGTATTCGAAATTTCGAATGGTGTTGCATTAGCGTATGGACATAAATAAAGTGTGGCAAGATTTCCCAGATATGTGCTCAAGAAAACTACTACCTGTTTTTCTAAATACTAGACGTTTGGGTACTTTAAATTGAACCGCGAAAACGTCTTATATTAAGGAACAGAGTGTGTAGAGTTCACTCAAATTATCCCGGTAAAGCTAGTCACACCTTTGTTAAAAATTAATGTTCATTATGTTATCGGAGGAGGTCTGTAAGTTTGTCTCTAATGCCCGTCGACTACATACCTGACATCATGATGTAATGCTAAGTCATTTCCTTTTGTACAGTGTCATTGAATTGTCAAGGTGGTGATGGCATTTTATTTTAGTTGAACTGCACAAAATATGCTTAAAAGAAGATGAAAGGTCAGGAATCGGTCATTCTTTCAGAAAGAACTATATATGCCTTTCTGACATCAGCCGCTGTTGCCTTATTTATTCCTTCAAACAGGTGGTTAGAAACAGTCTTGCTACCTTTTCCCATTAAGAAATTGGAATGCTTATATTTGTGAGTCTATGCTTCAACTAGTGCCACTTTTATAGTAATCACACTTTCAATATCTATGCAAATAGGGATGCTCGATTTTAGTGGAACTGCACAGAAAGTCCAACTAGTTCAACATTAGGAGCATGTTTTCTTCCAAACCTTTATATCCAATTGGTGGCACTATGAGCTGTTCATTACGAAGGTACATGGTTTGCTACTATCTTGCTACTCTTTTTGTACTATCATTAGATAGTAATACTAGTGGTTTGCATGTGAATTTATTGGCAGGGTGGACCTACATTGGAGGTGCAGGACATGATTCAATGATTGGATGCTCAATTTCGGTTGTATCGATTTCACCTCTTCCATCACTGCGAACATGGATATCCTTGGTCTGATGAAGAATAGGCGCTATATTTCTGCTCTGAACCAGCAAATCAATTTAGTATGAAATTGTCCAGGGCAAAACATGACTGTATCAAATTGTCCAGTGCAAAACATAACAGATGCTAAGCGGAAGAGACATGTTTAAACCAAAAATACAAGGTGGGGTATATGTTTACTAGCTGCTTGATATTTGTGCAGACAGAGATGTCTGCCCGTTGCTATTTGGCAAACACACAAAGTGACCGCAATTTTGGTTGAACTGCACAAGAGAATAGTGTAGTCACTGCATGCAGTGCCATTTGAAAATAGACACAGAAAGATTGGATAGTCACTTCATGGACTGTAGAAAAGTAGTACTGTACTATTTATTGGCCAACACTAGGTCCTTCATTGCTTTTGTCTGATTATACAATGGGCATCATTTTGCCTAAGTTAAAGTTTGTATTCCGAAAATAGTCTCGCCGTGTGATCGAGAGAAGACCAAATCATATTGCAGTGGATGTTCCTCCATCATGTGTGGTTCATTCTCATGGTTCCGGCTGTTGGTGAAACCACTTACGTTTGCAAGATGAATTGTAGACTTCACAAACAAATTTGTCTTTCAGTCTGTACTGAATGTGCCAAGAGAAGCATCCATGTTAGTAGGCAGAACAAATGTTTTTTTCTAGATCTTTGCTTTTGGAGCCACATATTTGTATATGATCTGTGAATCATTGAGATGCATTAACATGTTGATCTTATGTATGGGAATCATACAGTTGGTTTTAGTTGCGACGCAAGATCCGAAGTGGCTGATCTTTGCTTTTGGAGCTACATATTTGTATATGATCTGTGAATCATTGAGATGCATTAACAGTTCCTTATTTCTGTTCGCTTAGTGTTTACAAGTTACTGATCGATCACTAGCTAGCCTACTAATGCGCTCCTGGCAGTTTTAGTTGCGACGCAAGATCCAAAGTGGCAGTTTTTTGAATAAAAATGCCTACCTCTGAAGAAACTGACCAGCTGCTCTGAAGAAAATGCCATGTGAATCTGAAGAAACTGCCAGCAAAAACGTTCGCAAATGCCTTATCTCCCAGCTAAAGTTCATCAACTAATGCCCTCGGCTGCGACTCGTTGCATGCTGCTCCGTGTACTGGCTGCGAGCGATTTTGAGTGCCTGCATGCAGCCGGCCGTAATTAAGGCAGCTAACTGATGCGAAAAAGATGCGCTTTAATTGTTGCGGGCCTTTTAAATCCGTGGAATCATTATTGACAAGGAGGGAGATGATTCGAGTGCACTCGTTTGACCGTCATGCCGGCATGCGACCCAGCACGGACGGGACGCACCACTGACGGGACGGGACGACACAGTCATAATTTCAGTTTTTCTAGTTTTCCATGGCAAGCTGGCGTGCTAAGCCATGCCTGCTTATGCATTGAATTCCGATGACCGCGATGACCGTCGCGTTTCCCGCGACACGCTAGTTCGCGTACCTTCCGCCTATAATTACTGTTTCCCGGGCTTCTCCGGTGGCACCATCACCCAACTCGCCCTATCCTCATAAGCCCGCATCGGCCCGACTTCGCTCGCCACTTATCCTCGCTCTCACCACGTCCGCCATGCCCCCGACCGTCTGCGATAGGCGACACCGGAGGCGGTCACCGCCGGAACTAGTGTTCGGTTTTTCACCGGAAGGCAGACGGAGGGAGGAGGCATTCTATCGGTCTTTAGATGGCAATGCGGAGATTGAGCACTTGTTGGAGCGCGACCGCCTGGCGGAGGAGCAGGAGTTGTTGGAGCGCGAGTGATACGTCTCCAACGTATCTATAGTTTATGAAGTATTCATGCTATTATATTATCCTTATAGGATGTTTTATATGCATTTATATGCTATTTTATATGATTTTTGGGACTAACCAATTAACCTAGAGCCAAGTGCCAGTTTCTGTTTTTTCCTTGTTTTTTAAGTTTTGCAGAAAAGGAAAACCAAACGGAGTCCAATTGATGTGCCAATTTTTGATGATTTTTCCTGGACCAAAAGAAGCCCCCAGAGTAAAAGGGTTGGGCCAGGAGAGTCCCGGGCTGCCCACGAGGGTGGGGGGCGCGCCCACCCCCCAGGGCGTGGGCCCCTGCCTCGTGGACAACCCGGAGACCGCCCTGACGTGAGACCAACGCCAAAAATTCCTATAAATACTGAAACCTCCAGAAAATAACCTAGATCAGGAGTTCCGCCGCCGCAAGCCTCTGTAGCCACCAAAAACCAATCGGGACCCTGTTCTGGCACCCTGCCGGAGGGGGGAACCCTCACCGGTGGCCATCTTCATCATCCCGACGCTCTCCATGACGAGGAGGGAGTAGTTCACCCTCGGGGCTGAGGGTATGTACCAGTAGCTATGTGTTTGATCTCTCTGTCGTGTTCTTGATTCGGTACGATCTTGATGTATCGCGAGCTTTGCTATTTTAGTTGGATCTTATAATGTTTCTCCCCCTCTACTCTCTTGTAATGGATTGAGTTTTCCCTTTGAAGTTATCTTATCGGATTGAGTCTTTAAGGATTTGAGAACACCTTATGTATGTCTTGCCGTGCTTATCTGTGGTGACAATGGTATATCACGTGATCGACTTGATGTATGTTTTGGTGATCAACTTGCGGGTTCCGCCCATGAACCTATGCATAGGGGTTGGCACACGTTTTCGTCTTGACTCTCCGGTAGAAACTTTGGGGCACTCTTTGAAGTTCTTTGTGTTGGTTGAATAGATGAATCTGAGATTGTGTGATGCATATCGTATAATCATACCCACGGATACTTGAGGTGACATTGGAGTATCTAGGCGACATTAGGGTTTTGGTTGATTTGTGTCTTAAGGTGTTATTCTAGTACGAACTCTATGATAGATCGAACGGAAAGAATAGCTTCGTGTTATTTTACTATGGACTCTTGAATAGATTGATCCGAAAGAATAACTTTGAGGTGGTTTCGTACCCTACAATAATCTCTTCGTTTGTTCTCCGCTATTAGTGACTTTGGAGTGACTCTTTGTTGCATGTTGAGGGATTGTTATATGATCCAATTATGTTATTATTGTTGAGAGAACTTGCACTAGTGAAAGTATGAACCCTAGGCCTTGTTTCCTAGCATTGCAATACCGTTTACGCACATTTTTATCATTAGTTACCTTGCTGATTTTATATTTTCAGATTACAAAAACCTATATCTACCATCCATATTGCACTTGTATCACCATCTCTTCGCCGAACTAGTGCACATATACAATTTACCATTGTATTGGGTGTGTTGGGGACACAAGAGACTCTTTGTTATTTGGTTGCAGGGTTGCTTGAGACAGACCATCTTCATCCTATGCCTCCCACGGATTGATAAACCTTAGGTTATCCACTTGAGGGAAATTTGCTACTGTCATACAAACCTCTGCACTTGGAGGCCCAACAACGTCTACAAGAAGAAGGTTGCGTAGTAGACATCAAGCTCTTTTCTGGCGCCGTTGCCGGGGAGGTGAGTGCTTGAAGGTATATCTTTAGATCTTGCAATTGAATCTTTTTGTTTCTTGTTTTATCACTAGTTTAGTCTATAAAAGAAAACTACAAAAAAATGGAACTAAGGGTGCCTCATATGCTTCATCTTTTTAATGGCTTTCATGAAAATGATGGGAAGGAAAATTGTGCTAAAGTACTAGAAGAAGAATTACATAGAATGCTTGGCATAAAATATGTGAATGATGAGCATGATTGCAATGTTGTTAGTATGAATTCTTTGAATACCCATGATGCTAATGATATGCAAAGCCACAAGCTTGGGGATGCTATGTTTGATGAAGATGATATGTTTAGTCCCCCAAGTTTTGATGAGCAAATTTATTATGATGAAAGCATGTCTCCTATTTATGATGATTATTGTGATGACCATGAAAATTGCCATCATGCTTTTAATTTTCAATTGGATTATGCTTCACATGATAGTTATTTTGTTGAGTTTGCTCCCACCACTATTCATGAGAAGAAATTTGCTTATGTGGAGAGTAATAAAATTTCTATGCTTGTAGATGATGAAAAGAATGCTTTATGTGCTGGTTATATGGTTGAATTCATTCATGATGCTACTGAAAATTATTATGAGAGAGGATCATATGCTTCTACATATTGCAATAATATCAAGTTTCCTCTCTATGTGTTAAAAGTTTTAAAGTTATTCTTGTTTTGCCTTCCTATGCTAGTTGATTATTGTTCCCATAAGTTGTTTGCTCACAAAATACCTATGCATAGGAAGTGGGTTAGACTTAAATGTGCTAGTCATATTCTTCATGATGCTCTCTTTATGTTTCAATTCTTATCTTTTATGTGAGCATCATTGAAATCATCATGCCTAGCTAGGGGCATTAAACGATAGCACTTGTTGGGAGGCAACCCAATTTTATTTTTGTTTCTTGCTTTTTGGTTCTGTTTAGTAATAAATATTTGATCTAGCCTCTGGTTAGATGTGGTTTTATGTTTTAATTAGTGTTTGTGCCAAGTAAAACCTATAGGATCTTCTTGGATGATAGTTATTTGATCTTGCTGAAAAAATCAGAAACTTTCTGCTCATGAAAACAATTGTTAAAAATCATCAGAACGTGATAAAATACAGATTCCAATTGCAGTATATCAATAAAAAAATTATATAGGTCTTCCTATTTTGGTAGAATTTTTGGAGTTCCAGAAGTATACGTTTGATACAGATTACTACAGACTGTTCTGTTTTTGACAGATTCTGTTTTCTATGTGTTGTTTGCTTATTTTGATGAATCTATGAGTAGTATCGGAGGGTATGAACCATAGAGAAGTTGGAATACAGTAGATATTACACCAATACGAATTTAGAATGAGTTCACAACAATACCTAAGTGGTGATTTATTTTCTTATACTAACGGAGCTTACGAGTTTTCTGTTAAGTTTTGTGTTGTGAAGTTTTCAAGTTTTGGGTAAAGATTCGATGGACTATGGAATACGGAGTGGCAAGAGCCTAAGCTTGGGGATGCCCATGGCACCCCAAGGTAATATTCAAGGACAACTAAGAGCCTAAGCTTGGGGATGCCCCGGATGGCATCCCCTCTTTCGTCTTCGTTCATCGGTAACTTTACTTGGAGCAATATTTTTATTCACCACATGATATGTGTTTTGCTTGGAGCATCATTTTATTTTGTTAGTATTTGCTTGATGTTATTTAGAATAATGTTTTGTATCTCTATTTTCAATAAAAATGTCAAGGATAGCCTTTACCATGCTTATTTTGCAAGTATACATGTTGCTGTTTCAAAACAGAAAGTTTACCGCTGTTGCAAAAATTCCCTAGAGAAGTCAGAATATGAAAAAATGTTGAAACTTTTTGCATATTGAGCTCTGATAAATTTTCTAAAGTGTGGTAGAATTTCATAATGTTTGGAGTTAGGGAAGTATGATGAATCTTGCATTCTTTACAGACTGTACTGTTTTGGCAGATTGCTGTTATGTTTGCATTGTTTGCATATGTTTGCTTGTTTAATGATTCTATTTGAGGATAGGAGTATTAAATATGCAGAGGCATTTAGTATGCAATGTTGAATAATAATTTTAGTGATTTGTTACCGTAGAAAATGATAAGGTTTTTGCATTGGTTTATACTAACTTATCTCACGAGTTCTTGTTGAGTTTGGTGTGGATAAAGCTTTCGAGATTTAGGAAACCGTGATATAAAAGGAATTAAGGAGACACAAAAGCTCAAGCTTGGGGATGCCCAAGGCACCCCAAGATAATATTTCAAAAAGTCTCAAGCATCAAAGCTTGGGGATGCCCGATTGGCATCCCACCTTTCTTCTTCAACAATTATCGGTTAGTGTCGGTTGAGCCTAAGTTTTAGCTTCTTCACATGATTAGTGCTATCCTTGAAATGTCGTTTTTGCTTGCTGTTTTAATAATATCCCAAGATCTGAAATTCTTGAATGAGAGAGAGTCTTCACAAAGCTACATAATTATTTAACTATTCATTGATCTTCACTTATATCTTTTGGGAGTAGTTTGTCATTTACTCGTGTTCTTCACTTATATCCTATGAGTAAATAGTTGAATGATTTGAATATCATAAATCTGGAATTATATATGTTTCATATGTTTATCCCATGGGGAGTAATGACTTCACATATAAGAAGTAGAGGTGGTAAATTTATTGAAGGTTAGCAAACATTGTATTGGACATCTTCTATGATTGTGACCCCCATTAATTATTTTCAAACTTGATCAAATTAGTTGAAGTTGGACAAGGAAGACAACATAATGAGTTATGCTTGGGTATATTTGTATAGAAGTTAGATTGTTATGGATCCTCTAACATGTGGTGCTTGCTATTTAGAATCCTTTGCTAGCCAAAATATCTGTACTAAGCGGGAATACTGCTTGTGCATCCAAATTCCTTAAACCAAGTTTCTTCCATGAGTGTCCACCATATCTACCTATATGCGGTATTTACCTGCCGTTCCAAGTAAATTTGCATGTGCCAAACTCTAAACCTTCAAATAATAATCTGTTTTGTATGCCCGAATCGCTCATGTAGCGACTAGGGGCTGTCAGTATCTTCCATGCTAGGTGGGTTATTCTCACGATGAGTGGACTCCACTCATCATTCACGAGAAAATGGTTGGTAACTGGGATGCCCAGTCCTATGATCAAAAGATCAAAAACAAATTCGCAAATAATTTAAACAAAACTCCCCCAGGAATTTTGATAGTTGGACGGCACCCGTTGTTTCGGACAAGCCGTGGAGTGAGAATGTTGGTGGAGGGGGAGTAAAATCTTTATCTTTCTGTTTGGGAACCGCCTATAATGTATGTAGTATGGAAGATATTGGGAACTCTTGGTCGTTATGTTGACAATGAAAGCATACCTCTGGCACCTATGCAAATCCATGCTTCCCTCTGGGAAGGGTCTATCTTTTACTTTTATGCAAGAGTCAGTAGTATTCCTTCTCATTCCAAACTACTCTTTAGTTGGCAAGCATCATGTGATGGAAAGATCTAAGCATATATGGCCATTCAAATATATTTGATCATGAATTGACAATTATCTATATGATAAATAAGTTGGGAGGCGAAACATTAAGCCCCTATCTTTCTCTGTGTTCGATGGATGCTATTTGTTCTAAAAATATGCTTGGAGTGGTAGCAATCATGGAAGACTATATGATAGTTGAGTATGTGGGATTTGCTAAATCAAAGCTCTTACATAGACCCTTCCTGAAAATAAGATGAATTGCAATTGTTTGATGACTAAGAACATAGTTTGTTAGTTTTCAAGATAGTTTATGGTCTATGCTTTAACATGTGAATAGTTTGTTACTTGATCATGAGAAGCTTTAAGATATGAGCTACTGTTATGATATATAATGATGCTGGAAAAAGTGACTGGAACTATCATTGATCAAACTTATGCACTTGCTAGCATTCACACTTGATAAATTATTTCTTTTATCATTTACCTACTCGAGGACGAGCAGGAATTAAGCTTGGGGATGCTGATACGTCTCCAACGTATCTATAATTTATGAAGTATTCATGCTATTATATTATCCTTATAGGATGTTTTATATGCATTTATATGCTATTTTATATGATTTTTGGGACTAGCCTATTAACCTAGAGCCCAGTGCCAGTTTTTGTTTGTTCCCTGTTTTTAAGTTTTGCAGAAAAGGAAAACCAAACGGAGTGCAATTGACGTGCCAATTTTTGATGATTTTTTCTGGACCAAAAGAAGGCCCCAGAGTAAAAGAGTTGGGCCAGGAGAGTCCCGGGCTGCCCACGAGGGTGGGGGGCGCGCCCACCCCCTGGGCGTGGGCCCCTGCCTCATGGACAACCCGGAGACCCCCCTGACGTGAGACCAACGCCAAAAATTCCTATAAATACTGAAACCTCCAGAAAATAACCTAGATCAGGAGTTCCGCCGCCGCAAGCCTCTGTAGCCACCAAAAACCAATCGGGACCTTGTTCCGGCACCCTGCCGGAAGGGGGAACCCTGACCAGTGGCCATCTTCATCATCCCGGCGCTCTCCATGACGAGGAGGTAGTAGTTCACCCTTGGGGCTGAGGGTATGTACCAGTAGCTATGTGTTTGATCTCTCTCTCGTGTTCTTGATTCGGCACGATCTTGATGTATCGCGAGCTTTGCTATTTTAGTTGGATCTTATGATGTTTCTCCCCCTCTACTCTCTTGTAATGGATTGAGTTTTCCCTTTTAAGTTATCTTATCGGATTGAGTCTTTAAGGATTTGAGAACACTTGATGTATGTCTTGCCGTGCTTATCTGTGGTGACAATGGGATATCACGTGATCCACTTGATGTATGTTTTGGTGATCAACTTGCGGGTTCCACCCATGAACCTATGCATAGGGGTTGGCACATGTTTTCATCTTGACTCTCCGGTAGAAACTTTGGGGCACTCTTTGAAGTTCTTTGTGTTGGTTGAATAGATGAATCTAAGATTGTGTGATGCATATCGTATAATCATACCCACAGATACTTGAGGTGACATTGGAGTATCTAGGTGACATTAGGGATTTGGTTGATTTGTGTCTTAAGGTGTTATTCTAGTACGAACTCTATGATAGATCGAACGGAAAGAATAGCTTCGTGTTATTTTACTACGGACTCTTGAATAGATTGATCAGAAAGAATAACTTTGAGGTGGTTTCGTACCCTACAATAATCTCTTCGTTTGTTCTCCGCTATTAGTGACTTTGGAGTGACTCTTTGTTGCATGTTGAGGGATTGTTATATGATCCAATTATGTTATTATTGTTGAGAGAACTTGCACTAGTGAAAGTATGAACCCTAGGCCTTGTTTCCTAGCATTGAAATACCGTTTACGCTCATTTTTATCATTAGTTACCTTGCTGATTTTATATTTTCAGATTACAAAAACCTATATCTACCATCCATATTGCACTTGTATCACCATCTCTTCGCCGAACTAGTGCACCTATACAATTTACCATTGTATTGGGTGTGTTGGGGACACAAGAGACTCTTTGTTATTTGGTTGCAGGGTTGCTTGAGAGAGACTATCTTCATCCTACGCCTCCCACGGATTGATAAACCTTAGGTCATCCACTTGAGGGAAATTTGCTACTGTCCTACAAACCTCTGCACTTGGAGGCCCAACAATGTCTACACAAAGAAGGTTGCATAGTAGACATCAGCGACCGCTTGGTGGAGGAGCAGCGTATTGCCGATTTGCGCCGCCAGTGGGACATGGAGCAGGAGTGCACCGACGCTCTGAGTTGTGAGCAGAGCGGCCGCAACTGGGCCGACTACATGGAGGCCGGCGCCCGACAAATAGCCCTGGAGGCTGTCGGGCACGCACGCGTTCGCGACGCCGATTTTTACTACCAGCTCGTCAAGTGGGTTTCCCGCTTAGAAGCCGAAGCTTCGGTGGACCACGCCGGCATGGAGAGGGTCAATGAGCGCGAGCACCACGCCCTATCGCACCTCTGGCAAGTCCGAGGCGAGGCGGAGGATGCCGGTGCCGGCATTTAGCGTGTACCGCAGATGGCGGCCGGCATCGTCTAGTTAGCTAAGAGTAAGTTAGTACTTGTACGCTACTAGAGTATTAGTGGGAGTAGATAGTTAACTTGGCAATGATGGTTGTCAACGTGGAAGTTCAGTACTCTATATGTGGATCAGACCTGTTACTTTGCTCTGAATGTTGAACTTTCCGTTTGAACGTATGGAATGGGCTGTTATTTTTTAAATGGGTTGTATTTGTCCTCCACGGGTTTAGAGGCTGACTTGTGGGCCTACCAAGTTGACGCGTACACAATCAGGAGATGATTGTACGTAGAGAGGATGACAGCAGGGACCCGCCAAGGTCATGGCAGTACGCAAGCAAGTGCCTCCTTATTTCAAGCCAATAAAAAAATGGCTCCTCCTAATGGATTTCTGACATCTGGGTCCCATGCCATTGTCAACGTAGTCAGTAAACGAGAGAATTGCACAACGAGCGGCTGACACCAGGGACCCAACAGCTCGCCCAGTTATTTTTGTTTTGGGTTAATTTGATAAATGCCACTCCAAATCTGGTGTTTCTGAGAAATGCCACTGCAATTTCCAAACTTTGAAAAATGCCATTTCATGCCATTTCCAGTGGCATTTTTTGAAGTCTAGAGTGGTGTTTTTCAAAGTTTGCAAATTGCAGTGGCGTTTTCCAAAGTTTGCAAAAGTTGAAGTGGCATTTTTAAAGTTTGGAAATTGCAGTGGCATTTTTATGAATCGCCATAATTGGAGTGGCATTTATCTAATTTGTTTTTTGAGACGGAAGCAGGGTGTCAACTAGGCTGTGCGGGGCACTCTGGCCTGTCTAGATAGCCTTGTCTTTTAGGTTTACCACAGACCAACCCAGTAGTTTTTTTTCTTTCTGAAGATGGCTAGCCCAGTTTTTTTGTGATTTGCCAAGTAAGTCGCTTTGTCAGGCCTGTTGGGCTGCAAATCTTTCAAGACGAGGAGAGCTTCATTCGGCTGGCCGAGAAAATGGCCTATCAGTAATGAGAAATGGGCTGTACATTTTTAAAACACATCAAACCGGCAATTAGTTTCAAATTTCTTTTTTTCATTTTGAGATTTTTAATTACATTGATTTTTATGCGTGGACAATTTGTTGGATTTTATATTGATATACATTTATTTTTAAAATCAGTTTGAATGTGACTCGAAATTTCGGGATTAAAAACAGTTCGGACCGCACCGAAATATGCAAAATTTCGTATATTTTTTTAACCGTGGCTACAATATGGGATGTAATGCTAACAAAAAGAATATGGGCTCCAAAAAAACCTTAAGAATTAGCAAATGGGCTGCAAATTATTAGAAATAATGGCAGATGGGCTGTATGCTGTTTTCCACAGTTTTGAGGCTTTCCTAAAAAAAGGTTGACGCACAAGCAGTGACTGTTGGATGTCCATCCAACGGCTGTCGTGCTTCTTCAATCTCCGCTCTTCCTGCTCCAGCTGCTCAAACAAGCGCCGGCGGGACTGACTGCTCCCTCCTCCCCGCGGCCGGCTGTGCTGCCGCACAGGCCTCATCGCCCCACCATACTCCCATCGCTGGCCTAGCCATCCCTCTACTCACCCACACCTGCTGTTATTCTCCGGCGACGGCAGACGAACCAGTAAACCCTCATACAGTCATACTCCCCTCCGCGTGGGAAACAACTGCCAAGTCTTCCCTGCCTCTGTGTCGTTCCCTTCCTAGGCCTCGCCGTCGTCCGCCGCCCTGGTGCTCTCGGCGCGACCTGGTTAACGTGGTCAACGACCGACATGCATCTGAAGTGGACTGTACGTGGAGAGGCTGACTGCTGGGTCCACGGCCGCACGCAAGGAAATGCCTCCTTATTATGCGCAAAATAATGATTCCTCCACTTGACATCTGGGACCCACCGAAAGGGCCTCTGTATTTCGCGAAAAAAACGTTACCGCCACTGACAGCTCGGACCCACCAGCTATATCTTCGCATGCAAGGAAGTGCGTCCTTATTACGCACAAAAAAATGAATACTCCCCCTGCTAGCTGGGACCCAGTATAGTGGCAGGCTGACTTGTGGGCCTACTATGTTGACGGGGATGGAGGGCTTTGTCAACTTAGTCAATATGCACGATTCTAGCTCCAGTGACCGTACGATGTCCATCCAACGGCCGTAGTGCTTCTTCAACCTCTAGTCTTCTTGCTCCAGCCGCCCAAACCAGCGCCGGTCGTGCCTCGTGCTCCTGCCTCCCGTGGCCGGCTGCGATGCGGCGGAGGCCTCACCACCCCCTACTACTCCCACCGCTTGCCAGGCCATCCCTCTACTCACCCAGACCCCCTGTTATTCTGCGGCGACGGCAGCCTCACACCACAGCGAACCAGTGAACCCTCATACTCCCCTACGCGTGGACATCCACTGCCACGTCTTCCCCGGCTCCGCGTCGTCCCCTTCCTAGGCCTCGCCGTCGTCCACCGCCCCGGTGCTCTCGGCGCGGCGTGGTCAACGTGGTCAAGGAACGACTTCCATCGGAAGAGTACTGCACGTGGAGAGGCTGACAGCTGGGTCCATGGCAGCCGCAACGAAGTGCCTCCTTATTACGCGAAAAATAATTATTCCTCCACCTGACAGCAGGGACCCACCGGACGGGCCACCGTATTTGGCGAAAAAAACGTTTCCCCCCTAACTGTTGGGACCCATCGGACGGGCCACCGTATTTCGCGAGAAAAACGTTCCCCCCGCTGTCAGCTCGGACCCACCGGAAGTGCCTCCTTATTACGCACAAAAAAATGAATACTCCCCCTGCTAGTTGGGACCCACCTTGGTGGGTGGCTAACTTGTGGGCCTACTAAGTTGACAGGGACGGAGTGCTTTGTCAACTTAGTCAATATGAATGATTCTAGCTCCAGTGACCGTACGATGTCCATCCTACGGCCGTAGTGCTTCTTCAAGCTCTGATCTTCTTGCTCCAGCCGCCCAAAGCAGCGCCGATCGTGCCGCATGCTCCTGCCTCCCGTGGCCAGCTGTGCTGCCGCGGAGGCCTCACCGCCCCTACTATTCCCACCGCTGGCCAGACCCTGAGGCGACGCAGCCTCACACCGCAGCCGAACCAGTGAACCGTCGTACTCCTCTCCGCGCGGGCTTCCACCGCCGCGTCTTCCCCGGCTCCGCGTCGTCCCATTCCTAGGCCTCGCCGTCGTCCACCGCCCTAGTGCTCTCGGCGCGGCGTGGTCAACGTGGTCAAGGAACGACTTGCATCGGAAGAGTACTTTACGTGGAGAGGCTAACAGCTGGGTCCACGGCCGCAGCAAGGAAGTGCCTCCTTATTACGCGCAAAATAATTATTCCTCCACCTGACAGCGGGGACCCACCGGACGGGCCACCGTATTTCGTGAAAAAAATGTTTCCCCCTAACTGCTGGGACCCACTAGCTACATCTTCACACACAAGGAAGTGCGTCCGGGCAAAGAAAAACGATTCACCCCCTGACTGCTGGGACCCACCAGCTACATCTTCGCAGGCAAGGAAGTGCCTGACAGTCGGGACCCACCTGGTCGAATCGTACGTAGCATTGTCATTCTGGTCGCGAACGTGTACGTACATACTGGTCGATGTAGAGGCGCGCACGTGTTGTAGTAGAGGCGCGCACATAGCATGTACACGTACGTACAGCGGCCAGTGTGCAAGAAAGAAAATATGGCCACGTACGTACATACGGGCAGGGTCTCGAACGCCTACTCGCGCATACGTACGGCCAGGGCTCGTGTACATGGCTGGGTCGGAACGGAGAAACTGCGTCGTCGTCGTGTTCATGGGGAGCAAACCGGCTGGTCGGAACGGAATGCGTCGTCGTGTTCATCGGGAGGGCTTGGACAGAACAGCCGATGGAAACGAGGCCTGGCGTACCGCAGAACAGAGCGAACGGCCTTGTGTTCTACCGGCCACGTTCGAAACGGGATCCTGTTCATCGGGAGGGGTCTGGCGTACCGCAAAATAGAGGAAACGGACCTCCTACGGTCGAAATGGGGGTCCTGTTGATCGGGAGGGGTGTGGCGTATCGCAAAACGGAGGAAACAGACTTTTGTTGGAGCGCTACGGTCGAAACAGGGGTCCTGTTCATCGGGAGGGGTGTGGCGTACCGCAAAATGGGACTCCACGGGATACTGTTCATCTCCACCGTGGACCCCTCCAGCCTCCACGGGCTACTGTTCATCCACCGTCGACCTCCTCCAGCCTCCACCTGCGACTGTTCATCCACGGGCTCCTGTTCATCCAGCCTCCACCGCGCGCTACTCCACCGGCTACTGTTCAACCAGCCCTCTCCACGGGCTCATGTTCAACCACCCCTCCACGGGCTACTGTTCATCCAGCCCTCCACCGTCTACTGTTCATCCAGCCCTCCACGGGGTGGTCTTGTTCATCCAGCCCTCCACGGGGTCCTGTTCATCCAGCCCCAACCGGCTCGATCGATCGGGGTCCTGTTCATCCAGAGGCAACACCACGGGGTCCTGTTCATCCACCCCACCGGGAACTGTTCATCCAAACCCCCCCCAGCAACACTCATTGTTCATCTAGAGGCAGCATCGATCGGCTTTAGTTAGAAGCAGTGGCGAAGGAATCGCTCGATCGGGTTCAGTTAACAGCCATCGATCGATCGCTCGGGTTCAGTAACGCATAGCCTGCAGTGCAATTGCTCGGGTTCAGTTAGAGCCCAACGCCTCGCTCGGGTTCAGTTAGAGCCCAACGCCTCGCACCCACGCGCGTGCGTGTATGAGAGAAACGCGCATCGCTCGGCCCCGACCACCCACCGTAACCGGGAACACCCCAATATTTTCCTCGCCCTCGCTTCTACCACGGTTTTTTCCGTCATGGACGGCCCAAAGAATGTCATGCAGCTGCGTCCCTGGCCCGCCCAGGACGAAAATCCCATTTTCTTTCATGATTTTTTGTCATAGAAGTAGGACCCCACCACATCTATGATGATACCAGGTTTTGTCACAGTTATCGTCATAGAAGTGTCATAAGTATGATAGAATTTTTTTACGTTCGGCCCAAAATGTCACGGATGTGTCTTTTTTTTGTAGTGCTAGTGGTGGTCACACTCATCCTCTCATAGGAAATGCACTCAATGTCATATATGGTGGAGTCACTCATCTCACTCATGGGCTGGTGGCTCTCCTCACATGGCAATTGGGGCATCTCATCATATGTGGGTGTCGAAGAGATGTAGGTGCAAATGCTTCCATGCTCAACTCTTATCGCCGCCTTGGTTGAAGGGATAGTCCCATGGTCAACCTCTTCATCCATAACGCCTCCAAAGATGAATACCGTAGGGAGTGGCAAATCATCACTCTCCTCCGAGACCAAAGATAGTATCTCATGTGCGGTCTCGTAGCTTGACTCAGAGTATGAGTCCCATTGGGGCGCCGTCTTCATGTTGTTGAAGAGATTCATGCACATCACCGTGCTCGAAGGGGATGGCCCTTGCTCGACCGTCTTGTCATCATCTTGTATGAGGCCCATATGATGTGGCAACTCATAGCTTGTCTCCATGACCAAAGGGAGTTTCCCATGCTTGGCTATCTTCCTTGAGGGGCTTCCGAAGATGGAAGTGTCGCCCTCGCTTGTAGGTGGTCGCCTTGGACTTGATGATGTCTATGTAGGTGTACTTGTGGTAAGTAGGCGAAGATGACATACGTCCGAAGGCGAAGATGCCTTGAGAACACTTGGCGAAGATGCCAAAGTGGTGGTGGTAGCCGTAGCTTCCTCTTGGTGGTGCTCGTCTCGCGGTCTTCTCTTGTGCTCATGAAGCTTGGCCATAGCTTGATGTAGAGCTCGTTGGGACTTGTAGGTTTGCGTGTGTCGAGCATCTTCATGTTGATGGTGTCGTTGTCGTGCTTGAGCTCATTATAGATGTCGCTCATCGTCGTCATGCACATGTTGCTTGGAGTTGACTTGCTGATGCGGAGCATCCTACGATCATCCCCATGTACACTCGAGCCTACGCCTTTGGACCTAAGGTGAACCCGCTCCTAAACGCTTCTCCTTTCCATTCATGTGAGACATGGTTGCTACCTAATGCAAGGACACTACATATGCCTAGGTACCAAGGAGACCCTCTCGGAGATGCTCGGAATGATGGACAAGTCCCCAAGTACAAGGATGAAGGAGCACGACGAGAGGAACCGGAGAAAGGCTACAGGACCCGGACATCCGGCCAGGCCCCGGACATCCGGCCACTCCCGCAAGCCCGGACATCCGGCACCAGCCCGGAAATCCGGCGCCCATCGCAGAAGGCAACCGAAGCTGAACCACGTCAGCCCGGACATCCGGCCAGAGGCCCGGACATCCGGCTCTTCCCGAGCCGCCGGACATCCGGCCCCCATCCTGGACATCCGACCCCGCCTATCCAGAGACTACAGAAGTTTGCACCGTTAGCCCGGACATCCGGCCCACAGCCCGGACATCCGGCCCCTCCTGAAGCCCCGGACATCCGGCCCGACGCCCGGACATCCGGCTCTGTCTGTCTGCGCACAGTAAAGGGCCGAAGCCCATGTACCTCTTCGCCCCCCTAGACTATATATACTCCTTCTCCTCCATCTTTCTAGGGTTAGCAAAGGATTAGCTCATTTAGAGATAGAGCTTTGCTCATCCATATCGGATCTACTCCACGAGAGAGACTGCGGCCCCTATACAGAGAAGATCCACCTTGGATTCAAGACCCCTCACGGGAAGATCCCCTCGTGGATTCAAGACCTCCTCACGGAGAAGAACCGATTACCGTTTGTATTGTCCGTTGTTGACTTTGGATCTTGTATCTTACCTTTGTGTTCATCGATCTAGCGCATGTGTGATCTATTCCTGTTGGTTGTGTGATTTCTCTCGTGTTCCTCTCTTGTTTCCCTCGTGTTTCCCCTCGTGTTCATCACGTTCCTCGTAGGGATCCGCTCCTTTCGTGAAAGATCGGCCATCTAGGGTTCCGCCCTACATCATCTTGGATCAGAGCCAGCTTGTCTCATGATATCTTGGTATCATGAGCCACGTTGATCACGATTTCGGAGCCTCCCCGTTGTGTTTTCTAGCCTAGTTTTGTTGATTTCTTCCCGAATTTCGAAAATCCCCATCAAAAATAGCCCCAATTTTTTTTGTGATTTGTTGGTTTGATGATGTTTTGTTGATTTTGATCCATGAATTTGCTTTGTTACTAGTGGATCTAGCTTTCCCCCAATTTTCCCCCCTTTCCATCCACGAAATCTCTCCAATGTTGCCCTTGAAATCATCAATTTCCGCCCCCAAAATCGAGTTCCTCGAGTTCATCCTCGGATTTGGAGCCCGGACATCCGGCCCGTAGCCCCGGACATTTGGCCCCCCGGACATCCGGCCCGTGGCCCGGACATCCGGCTCCTGGAGCGCATTTTCGCGCAAGGTTCTGGACATCAGGTCCCGGAAATCCGGCCTAGCCCCGGATGTCCGACCCCTGTACATTTCAGCTTTTCCGTTTCACCGTTTTGTGCATAACTTCCACATCCGGAGTCCGATTTTCGTGTTCTTTAGCTCGTTGAGTAGCTATTGACATCCTCTACCCCTCTAGATAGGTCCCATCACCATTTGACTCCATCAAATTTTGACAACTTTAGCATCTTTGCCTAGGGCTTCCACCACAACTTCCGCATTGCCACCACCGACTTCTGCAACCTAACCCAATTTTGTTTGTGTTGCGAGTTGTGTCTCCTAAGGTGTTTCGGCTACTTAGGGACCGTGTTTCGAACTCCGACACCGTGTATAGTCCATCCACCTTACCCTCGACTTCCGCATTGCGTCTCAAAACCCATCATTGCATTTCCGCAATCCCATTGAGTTTCCGCAAAACCACCACCGCTTACACTACCACCGTTTGACTTTTGTCCTTGAGATTTTGAGTTGTGGTTTTTCCGTTTCCTAAGGTGTTTCGGCTACTTAGGGACGAGTCTCCATCATCTTGGTATCTACATCAAGAACACCGCCACTCATCATCGCCAAGGACGGTAACCTCGACGACACCATTGTATATTCCCCTTGCAATTGCATTGATAACCCCTAGCCCATTTTGCGTCACTTGCCTATCGAGACTAGCCATTTGAGTATTGCCGGCAACGTTACTTGTCCACATTAGTGATTTACACCATACATTGCATACATACCATATCATATTGGTATCATTATATCATATCTTGTGTCACAAGATTGTTCCCGCATATACACAATTGCTATCTTGGTTTGTGCATTTTGCAAAGTGGCCATACAAAAAAAAGAATAAGCTTTTAAGCAAAAGAGAAGAGCAGAGAAGCTTGTAAGCAAGTGCCATAGCATCATACCACATTGCATATAAGATTGTCATATCCGATCATCTTGGATCATCTTGTGAGAAACACCGGGAACCATACATACATAGCATACTTGGGATAGAAGTTTATCCATTTTGCATATCATAGGTTGTGCACAAGTGTCGTATCCGCCTATTGAGCAATCGTGCCAGCGTCTCTCTTGAGTTGTGCAACACGAGCGTTTTCCGTGGACTCCACATTTTGTGCTCATTCCTTGGTTGCACGACCCCATTTATCTATCCGTGTGTGTGTTTTCGTGTGCCATTCTTTGCTATTGGTCTACTTGTTTCACTTGCGAATTTGTGAATCTTTTTCAACATTATTGACTCTTGCTAACATTTTGCATCAAATTTTTGTGCCACTATCCTCACCAAGCTCCACCATAAGCCTTATTTGTGTAGGTGTGAGAAACCGACAAGAATTGGTGCCAATTGTGCTATTTCCTTGTTACACATTGAGTGAACATTGATCCATCTTCAACATCGGTCAAGGTACATTTGGTATAAGTTCTTCTCTTTCTCCCACTCATATTTGCTCGAGTCTTGTGATGGATAGGCAAGGCATTTCATCTCCGGTCTTCGACAACAACGACGGCGCGAACAACTACATCACCAAAGCGTCCATCTTCGATCTACAACGACAAATGCAAGGAACACAATCTACCTTGCGAGAGCGCCTCGACAACCTCGCCATCGACATACACCACTCCGAAGCAAGGAAAAGGGACTACATCGACACCAAGTTGGGCGAGCTAAAGGATCAACTACGCGACATGGTGGCCGACTACAAGTCTTCTTCCCCTTCATCATCCTCCAGGCGGCGGCGAGCAAGTCGATCATCTTCGGAGCGCAAACAAGATGCAAGCGCAAGTCGTCCACGTCCACATCTCCATGGCGACCATCGCCAACATCGTCATGAAGGGCAAGTCACCTCCAAGCATCATGTGCACGACGACGACGAACGACATCTACTACGAGCTCAAGTGCGACAACGACAACATCAACATGAAGATGCTCCACAAGCGCAAATGCATAAGTCCGAACAAGCCCTACTTCACGCCAAGGCCACGCTTCAAGAGCATAAGAGAAGACTGCGAGACGAGCACCACCAAGACGGAGCTACGGCTACAACAACCACTTCGGCATCTTCGCCAAGTGCTATGAAGGCATCTTCGCCTTTGGACGTACGGCATCTTCGCCTACTTCCCATGAGTTCTCCTACATCAACATCTTCAACAACAAGGCGACCACCTACGAGCGAGGGCGACACTTCCATCTTCAGAAGCCCCTCAAGGAAGATGGCCAAGCATGGGAAATTCCCTTCGGTCATGGAGACGAGCTACGAGGTGCCACATCATATGGGCCTCCAACAACAAGACGGCGACAAGAAGGTTGAGCATGGGACTATCCCTTCAACCAAGGCGGCGATAGGAGTTGAGCATGGAGACATTTGCACCAACATCTCTCCGACACCCACATATCATGAGATGACCCAATTGCCATGTGAGGAGAGCCACCCAACCATGAGTGACATGAGTGACTCCACCATATATGACATTGAGTGCATTTCCTATGAGAGGATGAGTGTGACCACCACTAGCCCCACACATGAGAGCATGCCACACATCCTATGTGAGGTTGAGTGCCATTTGAGTGACTCCACCAACCATATGAGTGAGAGCATCTTACCGGGAGTGAGTGAGCCACAACACTTAGTGAGTGAGGTAGTTGACACGGCATGTGAGGCCACTATGATTTCTAACGACTTACCCTCTACTCCAAGTGTGTTTTCTTCTTTGGTGCTAGGTCTCCAACATGACGACATGCCTATCCTCGACGAGTCCATACCTCCAATGGAGACGACTATGGCCATGGTGGACAATGATGAACCCCCCACATGGTACCATCTAGTTGCAACCTCACCTACAACACATGAGCTACGCTCCAAAGGTAACATAGGTGATGGTGCTTCTCTTGTCCCACTAGTGGACTATCTCACCAATGATTGTTTGCATGATGATGACACACCTATTACCATGCTTCATGCTAGTGCGACTTCTTCATGTCATGACTTACCCATTTATGATGAATATGATGATGAGCATGTTGAGTTGCCTAGTTGTGATGCTATGCTCCATAGGATATCATGTGAAAATTCTATTGGTCACTTCATGTTTGACAATCCTTTGAACTTGTCATATGCTATGAGTGAGATCTCCCATATTGTTTCATTTCAATCTCAACATAGTGACTATGCATGCCCCATTAAAATACATCCCATTTGCACTTATGGCATAGATGACGAAATGATGGTCATTGGCTTTTGTTTTTCATGTGATGATATTGCCATGCTTCCTTTACATGATTTACGCAATTCATCTACTATGCCATGCCATGATCACATTGCTCCGAATATGCATTGTTTTGGATGTTGTCAATATTCTCCATGTGATGTTTCTACAAATGCTCATGAGGAGACCCCCATAGTTTCCTCATACATATTAGGAGATCTTGATGCATTCCATACTTTGCATGATTCCCATAATTGTTTGCACCATATGCATTCCATTCATAACAATGCTCTAGATATCACTAGTGATGCATTACACAATTTGAGTCTCCCTTATGCTATACATAATAACAAACCTCTCATGATGGATGACATGTTTCTATATCACGCATCTCATTTATTTGAGCATTGGATATTTTGTGCTAACCGACACAAGCACGTATGCATCATGATGGATGATGTGTACATCTATCACGCACACACAATTTTTCCTTTGCCTTTGTTTTGTGTAGGTACTCACGTATACTCGTCAACCTATCAATCCCAAGAGTTGACGAAACGAGCTCTTGAGAGCAACGACGATTTGGGATCCCGTGGACTATCCTTACCACCATTCCCTTCGCGCACGGACTACGCGCATCTCTTCTACTTGGCTCTCACACGGCTATGGGCTATTTACCATTTGTCACCTTATGCTCATTTTCCCGTGTTCACTTTGCATGCTATGCTTGCTTCTATGCCTTTGCCATGCACTTGTGACCCTTGCTTGCATTTACCCATGATGCAACATTATGATACTCCTATGTGTATTTGCATGCTTGGTGGAGATCCTTGTTGCTATTGCCATGTTTATCATGTGCCCCATGCTATTGATGCTATTTTGCTAATATCTTGCCTTTATGCTTGTGAAATGTCATGTGCATTATATATGCCCACTATTTGCACACATGACATGCTTGCCATGATTCCTTCTAGTACGTTGCATCTTCGCACTACTAGCTTGCTTGACTTGATCACTATGATTACTTGCTTGGTTGCATCACCCATGTTCCATTACTCGCTTTCTTGGGTTGATGACATATATGTTCATGCCTCTCACATGATATATCTTGTTTATTGTCGCTTTCCTCCAATAATTGCCTCTATGCTTAATGATCTTGGAGACTTGGACACTTCACTTGTGATGCATGCTTGGTTGATTGAGCCTATTGTATTTGGTTGTTCTCGCATCATATGCCCCCATACTATGAAATGCTCCCTTGTCCTTTCTTATGATGAGCATGATGCATACACTTGTTGGGTATCTTACCACACGAATGATAGGTTTTGCACTTCCGCTAACCTCATTTGTTTTTCCGAGTGTTTGTCATGTTCTTTCATTTTGAAGGATTCACAAGGCGGTACCATCACGAGACATATTAGTTATGTGAAGGCGTACATGATGTGCAACACCAACTTTTTGACATCCTCATAAAGGTGAACTCATTCCCTTTGAGCCATTCTCAAATCTGCATATTGAATGGGTCATTCTTTCTTTGATGTTTCCTTCTTGTTGTCTACATGTTACATCTCGCGACCGAAGGAGCGACTTTGGAGATTGGCTATATGGACCTTCACATTGAGGAGCGCTCGGACTTATTGGATGCACCTTCGAACCTCCACTCATGCCACGACATCGAGCATTGGTACATCAACACTCCTTTGACACATTGCACCCCCACCTTCATATTTGTTGATTGTGCTCATACATGTCATGCTCGATGGACATATCATACTCACCACAAGTTTGCACCCTATGCATGGATCGACACACATTATGCTTGTCTTGTTGCACCTATTCCCATGTCATCCATGATATATGAGCTTGTGCATTTCCTTAGCAAATTTGTTGTGATCTTTCTTGATGGCAGATTCATACATAATGATCACATTGCCTACCATCAATTGCATGATAACATAATCATATTGAGCATCCATTGCCATATTCATGCTATTGATAAACCGTCTCACTATGACATCATTTTGCACTGTGGTTGCATTCATCATATTCAAAACACATTTGTGTGCACAATGTATGATTTTTCTCCCATGAACGCTTTGCATATCATTCTATATCATCTTGATAAGCTTCATGCGCTTTGCCACGAACAATCTTGCCTCACGGACTCATTCTTACATGATGGACACTTTGTGTGCGCTAACCATTGTATTTCCAAGTGTTGTTTGTGTTTGCTCTTTTTGCATGTGTACCACTCCGGACACACCTTGGAGTACTTGGATTGGGCCATGTCTTCCACTTTGTCCAACTACAAGTCCGTCCACGACAACCGTTTCCATGGTGATGAGGATTTCGATCTGAGGTCGTTTCTTTCCCAAGGGAGGGGAGATGATGCGGAGCATCCTACGATCATCCCCATGTACACTCGAACCTACGCCTTTGGACCTAAGGTGAACCCGCTCCTAAACGCTTCTCCTTTCCATTCATGTGAGACATGGTTGCTACCTAATGCAAGGACACTACATATGCCTAGGTACCAAGGAGACCCTCTCGGAGATGTTCGGAATGATGGACAAGTCCCCAAGTACAAGGATGAAGGAGCACGACGAGAGGAACCGGAGAAAGGCTACAGGACCCGGACATCCGGCCAGGCCCCGGACATCCGGCCACTCCCGCAAGCCCGGACATCCGGCACCAGCCCAGAAATCCAGCGCCCATCGCAGAAGGCACCCGAAGCTGAACCACGTCAGCCCGGACATCCGGCCAGAGGCCCGGACATCCGGCTCTTCCCGAGCCGCCGGACATCTGGCCCCCATCCCGGACATCCGACCCCGCCTATCCAGAGAATACAGAAGTTTGCACCGTCAGCCCGGACATCCGGCCCACAGCCCGGACATCCGGCCCCTCCAGAAGCCCCGGACATCCGGCTCGATGCCCGGACATCCGGCTCCGTCTGTCTGCGCACAGTAAAGGGCCGAAGCCCATGTACCTCTTCGCCCCCCTAGACTATATATACTCCTTCTCCTCCATCTTTCTAGGGTTAGCAAAGGATTAGCTCATTTAGAGATAGAGCTTTGCTCATCCATATCGGATCTACTCCACGAGAGAGAATGCGGCCCCTCTACGGAGAAGACCCACCTTGGATTCAAGACCCCTCACGGGAAGATCCCCTCGTGGATTCAAGACCTCCTCATGGAGAAGAACCGGTTACCGTTTGTATCGTCCGTTGTTGACTTTGGATCTTGTATCTTACCTTTGTGTTCATCGATCTAGCACATGTGTGATCTATTCCTGTTGGTTGTGTGATTTCTCTCGTGTTCCTCTCGTGTTTCCCTCGTGTTTCCCCTCGTGTTCATCACGTTCCTCGTAGGGATCCGCTCCTTTCGTGAAAGATCGGCCATCTAGGGTTCCGCCCTACATCACTTGCCCTTCATGACGATGTTGATTACAAATGTGATAGTGGTCGCCATGGATATGTGGACGTGGATGAATTGCGCTTGCATCGCATGGGCGCTCCGAAGATGATTGACTTGCTCGCCGCCGCCTTGAAGATGACGGAGAGGAAGAACCGTTGACCAACAAGGCCTGAATCTCCTCCATCCTTGCATCTTTCTCCTCTTTTTGTGTGGAAAGCTTGTTGTTGAAGTAGTCTCTTGTCTGTGCTTGGGATTGTCGTAAGTCGATGGTGAGGTCGTCGATGCGCTTGCGCAAGGTAGATTGTGCGCCTTGCATTGCTCGTTGTAGTTCGACAGTGTGAGTGATGGTGACGTAGTTGTTCGCGCCGTCGTTGTCGTGGAAGACCAGAGATGAAATGCTTTGCCTATCCATCACAAGACTCGAGCAAATGTGAGTGGGAGAAAGGAAAGAACTAGAACAAATGTACCTTATCCAATGTTGAAAAAATGGATCAACGATCACTCAATAGTGTAGCAAGGAAATAGCACAATTGGTACTGGATCTTGTCAATTCTCACACCTACACAAGTAAGGCTTATGGAGTAGCTTGGTGAGGATAGTGGCACAAAAATTTGATGCAAAATGTTAGCAAGAGCCAATAATGTTGAAAGAGATTCACAAATTCGCAAGTGAAACAAGTAGACCAATAGCAATGAATGGCACACGGAAGCGCACACACGGATAGATAAATGGGGTCGTGCAACCAAGGAACAAGCTCAAAATGTGGAATCTACGGAAAATGCTCTTGTTGCAACTCTAGAGAGACACTAGCGCGATTGAACAATAGGCGGATATGACACTTGTGCACAACTTATAAGAGACAAAAATGCAACGACTTCCTATCCCAAGTATGCTATTATGGATGATTCCCGGTGATATGATCCAAGATGATCGAGTATGACAATCTTATATGCAATGTGGTATGATGCTATGGCACTTCCTTACAAGCCCTTTGTTCACTCCTTATCTTTTGCTTAAAAGCTTATTCCTTTTTTTTATATGGCCACTTATGCGCAATGCACAAACCAAGATAACAATTGTGTATATGCGGGAACAATCTTGTGACAAGAGATGATATGATGATTACCATGATGAGGATACCAAAATGATATGGTATGTATGCAATGGAAGGTGTAGATCGATGATCACTAATGTGCACAAGTAACATTGTCGGCAATACTCAAAGGCTAGTCTCGATAGGCAACTGACACAAAATGGGCGAGGGGTTAACAATATTATGGCAAGAAGAATGTACAATGATGAGATACCATGATACCAAGATGACATAGAGGTTACTATTCTTGCGTATGGTTAGTGTTGTAGGGTGAAACCCTTAGATGGATCTTTTCACACTTGAACACCAAGAACACAAAGAGGAATTCACTCCAACAATACCCAATCACACATCCACTAGAATAGCAAACACATAGATCCACAAGATTACAAGCACAATCAAAGGAAACAAAGCACTAGGTAGAGTTCTTCCCACTCCTAAGAGATGAGGTCTTGATGATGGTAGTCTTCTCCAAGAGGAGGTCTTGAAATCCACAAGTGGATCATCTCCTAAGAGGCCTCGATCTCCAATGGACTGGTAGAAGGAGAAAAGCTCTCAAAATATCTCACATATGTCTTTGCTAAGTCTAAACATAACCCTAGGTACGGAATATATAGGCTTGGAGGCGAGGTGGATGAAGTGGAGGCCCAAAACCCAAAGTCAGCCGGCCATCCTGTAGGGCCTGTGCGGATGGGGTAAGTTGGGCCCGTGCGCACGGGGTGCTACAACCGTAGCTCCCAGTGTAGTCCGTGGGCACGGGGTCTCAGGGACCCGTGTGCACGGGGTCGCCTGGGACCTTCGGTCCTGCTCCTTTGTGCTCCCTTCTTCTTCCTCAAGGCCTTGGGGTGGTTCTCCTACTCCTTGGTGATGCTCCTTAACCCCTTGGGAGTGTTCCTCTTCGTACCTAATGATACATAGTGCATTTTGGTGAGGTAGCACCCAAGTTCCACTCGTGTCCATATGCACGTCAAGTAGGAAGGAGTTCACCTCGGTTTCCATTATGCGTGCTCTAGCTCTTGTCATGGGTCCACGTGGTGCTTGATGTGTTGGCGTAGAGTCCATGGGTATGATGGAAGGATGCTCCGCATCATCTCCCCCTTGGGAGAGATCCGTCTGCGGATCGTGATCTTCATTACCATGGTACTTGGCCAAGTCCTTGACGTTGAAGATGTCGCTTACGTTGTACTTGTTGCATGGGATGTCTATCTTGTAGGCGTTGTCATTGTAGCGTGCAAGCACCTTGAATGGTCCATCGGCTTGTGGTAGTAGCTTTGACTGGTGCTCACTGGGGAAGCGGTCCTTGCGAAGATGAAGCCATACGAGATCTCCCGGTTGGAACACCATCGGTCTCTTGTTGATGTTGAGCTTGGTGGCGATGGTATGTACTTAACGCTCGATCGTTGTCCTTATATCTTCATGCATCTTCTTGAGAAATATTGCCCTTGCACTTGAATCCATGTTTGCGCATTCTTGTAGCGGAGGAGGTAGAATGTCCAATGGGGACAATGGGTTGAAGCCGTATAGAACCTCAAAGGGGGACTTGCCAGTAGTATAGTGTCGAGCTCGATTGTAGGCATACTTGGTGATGGGTAAGCACTCCTCCCACTCCTTGATGTTTTTCTTGATCAACACACGTAGGAGAGTAGATAACGTCCGGTTGGTGACTTCCGTTTGGCCATCGGTTTGTGGATGGTAGGCCGTGGACAATAGTAGCTTGATGTCGAGCTTGGCGCATATGGTCTTCCAAAAGTAGCTTAGGAACTTGACGTCACGGTCCGACACAATGGTCCTTGGTACTCCATGCAACCTCAAGATTTCCCTAGAAAAGAGATTAGCAACATGTGAAGCATCGTCTCATCTTACTGCATGGGATGAAATGTGCCAATTTTGAGAATCAGTCCACAACAACAAATACGGAATCCATTCCATTTTGATTCCTAGGCAAGCCAAGCACGAAATCCATACTAATATCTTCCCATGGTTGATATGGAATTGGAAGTGGCACATGTAAACCATGAGATTGAGGTTGTGACTTAGCTTTGCGGCATGTAGAGCATTTGTTGGTGAAGCGTGCCATGTCGCGGAACATATTTGGCCAAAAGTACTTGAAGGAGAGTGTGGCAAAGGTCTTGTCGTGCCCAAAATGTCCCATAAGTCCTCCGCCGTGAGCCTCTTGCAAAAGTAACAAACAAAGCGAAGACTCGAGTATACAAAGCTTGTTAGCGCGCATAAGGTAGCCATTCTTGATATAATAGTTCTCCCAGCAAGTGTTAGCAAGACATTTTGCATAAGGAATCGCAAACGTAGGATCATGTGCATAAAGATCTTTAACATGCTCAAAGCCAATAACATTCAACTCAAGTTGAGTAACTAACATGCATTTGCAGGAAAGAGCATCCGCCACTACATTTTCTTTACCCTTAATGGACTTGATCACATAAGGAAAAGATTCAATAAATTCACTCCATTTAGCATGCCATTTATTCAACTTGGTTTGACCCTTAAGGTACTTTAGTGTCTCATGATCGGTATGTATGACAAATTCATGTGGGCGAAGATAATGCTCCCAAACATGCAATACTCGCACTAAAGCATACAATTCTTTGTCATATATGGGATAGTTAAGTTGAGCACCGGAAAGTTTTTCACTAAAGTATGCAATGGGTCACTTTTCTTGCATTAAAACTCCACCAATTCCATTACCACTAGCATCACAATGGACCTCAAAAGTTTTATTTAAATTGGGCAATGCAAGAATTGGGGCATGTGTAAGCAAAGATTTGAGCTCATCAAATGTGGTAGATTGAGATCGTCCCCAAACAAAGGGTGCATTCTTCTTACTAAAGCATGCAACGGTGCGACAATAGTGCTAAAGTCTTTCACAAAGCAACGATAAAACCCTCTAGATCAAGGAAACTATGCACTTGTTGCAAATTAGTGGGTTGGGGCCAAGTTTTAATTGCTTCAATTTTAGACTCGTCAATGTGAACATCCTTGGAAGAGACGACAAAGCCCAAGAAAGCAATCTTGTCAACACCAAAAGTGAATTTTTCCATATTGGCATAAAGACATTCTTTTCGAAGAGTTTGCAAAATGGCCCTAAGATGATCTACATGATTTTTAAGGGATTTGCTAAACACAAGAATGTGGTCAAAGTAGACCACAACAAACACACCAATGTCAGGATGAAGCACATAATGCATAACACACGCGAAAGTACTGGGTGCTTTCGATAAACTCATAGGCATAACTAACCACTCATACAAACCAAACTTTGTTTTGAAAGCGGTTCTCCATTCATCACCTTCTTGTATGCGGACTTAATAATAACCACTTTTAAGATCAATTTTTGAGAAAATAGTGGCACCACTAACAGGGCCGGTCCTAAGAATTCAGGGGCCCGGGGCGAAACAATAATCCGAGGCCCTTAGGGGCCCTTAGTATAAATATTTAATACTCCTTTCGTCTCAAAATTCTTGTCTTAAATTTATCTAGATACAGATGTATCTAATACTAAAACGTGGCTTGATACATCCGTATTTAGACAAATCTAAGACAACAATTTTGGGACGGAGGGAGTAGTAATTAACATATGTAGATATAAAATTGTATACAAGAAAACAGCCAAGTCCATCCAAAATCAGTGTGCATATAGAATAAAATATTACATAATACCTTCAAAATTCCTTTTAATGTTCCGAGATGCAAAATCGCTAATAATAGCATCAATATCAATTTCATCAAGCAATATTTTCTAGATAGTTTCTGCCTAAGCCTGACATGATGTTTCTGAAATTAAAACGACCAATTAGCTTTTAAAATTAGCACAAAGCCATGTTGGATACAAGATCAATTATAGAAATCTAGGGCATAGTATAGTACCTTCTCTCTAATTTAGTGTGGCTACAATTTTATTCTGTGTGATGTGTGCAATGATTCGAGCGCAAGCGCCGACAATGCGAGTATGCGACAATTCCCTTGTTCGATCAATCGAGATTCGAGAATTTAGGATTAGAAAAGAAACATGAAGAATAACAAAACAGTACAGGCGAAGGCATAAGATGTTGGGCGCGACTGCGCAAGGAGACGTGCTCATACCTGTCGTAGCCGCGTAGCGCTGCTTGTTCGCATCGCCGCCGTTCCTCAGGACAGAAGACCAAGAGAGTCGAACCAGGGGTCAAGTTGTCGAAGACGGCGAACACTGGAACAGGTAAACGAAGAGAAGGAAGGGACAAAAGTCAAGGAACGATCGGAATCAAGGTCAGGGTCTGATCGATCCCGTCATCCGAAAAAAGGGAAACGAGCGATATTTTTGAGACACGGAAACGAGCGATTTGGTTTCCAGTTTCCACGTTCGTCTCTTCCTACATGCGAACATGGGCCAGTACGCAAGCCTGGGTTTCAAAGAAAAAATCGTTCTAAACATGGGCCCTAATACTACACATGCATACCTGGGGGAGGGGCCCCCTGACTTTTGGGGGCCCGAGGCAGCCGCCCCGTTCGCCCTGCCCTAGGGCCGGCCCTGACGACTAAGCTCGTCTAGCATATCATCAAGGCGTGGAATGGGATGCCAATATCGAACGGTGATAGCATTGATGGGTCTACAATCGGAACACATGCGAAAGTTACCATCTCTTTTTGGCACAAGAATGACTGGTACAGCACAAGGACTCAAACTTTCACGCACATGTCCACGGTCTTTGTATTTCTTTTGTTTCTTCGGGGTTGACGCGGTATGGAGCTTTGATAGGAACAGGTGCGCCGGGGATGAGGTTGATCTGATGTTTGATGCCACCTAGAGGAGGAAGACCGGGAGGTAGCTCATCGGGAAAGACATCCGTAAATTCCTGCAACAAATCAGACAACACTAGATGATGAGGATTAGGAATGTTAGTCTTTGTCATCTCATCTTTGCACACTAGGACATAGTGGATGACACTCGATGGGCTCTCGTACACTTGTCTCATCTCTCTTTTTGTGGCTAGGAGGACTAAGTTTTTCTCTCTTGGCGAAGAGGCACTCAATTTGGGCTTGTGGCGCTCACTCTCTTTGTGGTGGTTCACTCTCTCACTAGTCTCTCCATGATGGGTGGATGCTTGCTTGTCCCAAGAGAAGGTGGCACACGGACATAGGAACCACATCGCACTCCAAGTTGTCCTTATAGGCGCCGATCTTGAATAAGACTTGCACGGTGTGCTCCACTTGTATGGTGCCAGAGTCGCTAAGCCATTGGACCTTGTAGGGGCGAGGATGCTTCTTCTTGACCAATTGCAGCTTGGAACATAGCTCGCCACTTCCCAAGTTGTGGCAAATTCCTCCATCGATGATGACTTTCACGGAGCGTCGTTGATGCCGGCCTTGGTGTGGAAGATGTGACACCTTTGGTCTTTGTCTTGTTGGTGTCGATGTGTCAAGACCTTGGAGGCTGATACGTCTCCGTCGTATCTATAATATTTGATTGTTTCATGCCAATATTATACAACTTTCACATATTTTTGGCAACTTTTTATATGATTTATTGGACTAACCTATTGATCTAGTGCCCAGTGCCAGTTCCTGTTTGTTGCATGTTTTTTGTTTCGTAGAAAATCCATATCAAACGAAGTCCGAACGCGATAAAAATTTACGGAGAATTATTTTGGAATATCTATGATTTTTGGGAGGTGGAATCAACACAAATGGGGGCCCACAGTGACCACAACCCACCAGGGCGCGCCGGGCACCCCCTGGCGCGCTCAGGTATCTTGTGCCCTCCTCGAAGGTCGGTTGGGGCCCTTCTTCTGGCGCAAGAAAAATAGTTTATGGAAAAAATTATGTAAAAATTTCAGCGCAATCGGAGTTATAGATCTCCGGGAATTTAAGAAATGGTGAAGGGCCAGATCTGGGGAACGCGAAACAGAAGAGAATAGAGAGAGAGAGAGAGAGAGAGAGAGAGATGCAATCTCGGAGGGGCTCCCGCTCCTCCCCCGCCATGGAGACCATGGACCAGAGGGGGAACTCTCCTCCCATCTAGGGGGGGCAAGGAAGACGAAGAAGGAGGGAGCTCTCTCCCCCTCTCTCCCGGAGGCGCCGGAGTGCCACCGGGGCAAGGATCATGACGACGATCTACATCAACAATCTTGTTACCGTGAACACCAACTCTCTTCCCCTCTATGCAGCGGCGTAACACCTCTTCTCCCCGCTGTAATCTCTACTTAAACATGGTGCTCAACTCCATGTATTATTTCCCATTGATATTTGGCTATCCTATGATGTTTGAGTAGATCCGTTTTGTCCTGTGGGTTAATCGTGATCTTGGTTGGTATGATTGTATATTTTATTTATGGTGGTGTCCTACGGTGCCCTCCGTCTCGTGCAAACGTGAGGGATCCCCGCTGTAGGGTGTTGCAATACGTTCATGATTCGCTTATGGTGGGTTGCGAGAGTGATAGAAGCTTAAACCTGAGTAGGTGGGTTGTTGCGTATGGGATAAAAAGGACTTGATACTTAATGCTATGGTTGGGTTTCACGACCTTAATGATCTTTAGTAGTTGCGGATGCTTGCTAGGGGTCCAATCATGAGTGCATATGATCCAAGTAGAGAAAGTATGTTCATGCCTCTCCCTCATATAAAATTACAAGAATGATTACCGGTACTTGTTATCGATTGCCTAGGGACAAATGACTTTCTTGTTGACAAAAGCTATCCACTTTTATTACCTTGCAATTTATTCCTAGTTTTATTCTTGCAAAGTACATGTAGTTTTATTCTTGCAAAATAGTTTCATACTTGTTCTAGGTAAAGCAAAGATCAAGTGTGCGTAGAGTTGTATCGGTGGTCGATAGAACTTGAGGGAATATTTGTTCTACCTTTAGCTCCTCGTTGGATTCGACACTCTTATTTATCGAAGAAGGCTAAAAATAATCCCCTATACTTGAGGGTTATCGGAGACCACAAGAGCGGGACTTGAATCATTGTCACAATAGACTTGGGCATCTTCTTCTTTGTTCACTTGACGGTGCATGGCGATGTGCTCAAGAGCTTCCATCTCGTCGTCACTCATGGAGTCGTACGTGCCATCATCATTTGCAATCATGGTCCGCTTGTTGATGAATTGGAAAGACTTGTGTCCATGGCCACCACATATGAAGCACTTGATATAACTTGTCTTGACGGGGCCGTCTAGTGGTGCCGATGAAGAAGTCTTGTTCTTGTAGTTGCCTGCCGGAGGACGAGTCGAGGAAGGCGTCGCTTGCTTGGAACTTGACTTGTCACCGGTACTTGGTGATGCTCTACTCGAGGTAGGAGGTGCCGAAGTCATAGTACAGGTAGCTTGAGTGTATGAACCGTAGGTCTTGGATGAGTACTTGGCGTATTTAAAGTCTTCTTGGACTTGTTGCTCCGCCTTGGTCTCCTGATGAACTAGCTCGAGAAGGTTGGAGTAGGGTTGGAAATCGGCGATCTTACTTATTGGGTGGTTGCGGCTGTTCAAGAAGCGTGCCATTGTTTGCTCATCATCTTCTTTGACATTAGCTCGTATCATGGCGATTTCCATTCTTGGTAGTATTCTTTCATGGTCTTCGTGCCTTGCTTGAGGAGTTGCAACTTCTTGAAGAGATCTCGTGTGTAGTACGTAGGCACGAAGCGAGCGCGCTTGACGTCCTTCATTTGTATCCAAGTCATGATGGGAGGCTCGTCCTTCTCGCAGCGTCGCTCAATCACTTGCTCCCACCAAATGAGGACGTAGTATTGAAACTCGAGGGATGCCATGGCGATCTTCTTTTCCTCGTCATAGTTGTGAAGACGGAATATCTTGTCGACTTTCAATGCCCGTGAGAGGTACTCCTCAGGTTCATTGCTTCTGGAGAACTTGGGCATGGTGAACTTGAGCTTGCCATAGCAGAGTTCTTCATCATAGTGACAATGTTGATGTCGCTCTTGGCATGGAGGAGGGTCTTCAAGCACTCTATCCACTTGTTGTAGCTCTTGACATGGAGGGGGATCTTCACCGTGGTTGCACTCTTGGCACACAGGAGGTCGAGGCATATGTGCCCGGTTTCTCCTTTCTTGTTGTTCTTCACGTCAGGCGGCTTCTTCTTGTCATGCTTAACGAAGTGCTTCCTCTTGCTCGAGTGGACTCCCGGAGTGCGTCGTGAGCCGCTTGAGCTTGAGCTTCACGGCTTTGTTGCTCTTGCCGGATTGCATCGCCATCTTGAGATGCTTGACGTGGACGATGTGGCAGTAGTTGTTCTTGATCCATGGCTTCTCGTTCTTGGCGTCGCGCCTGCTCACGTGCTCAAACTCGGTCTTGTAGGCCCTTGCCATGGAACGGATTTTCTTGCACTTGACGGTCTTGAGTGTCGTCGCGCCAAGGAGGACTTGCATCGAAAGAAGAATATTATGACGAGTGGCGACTTGAGTGGCGCCGTCTTGGAGAAGAGGTTGAGGAAGACGCGCGGCTCACGATCATGTTGCGGAATTCATCCATTTGTTTGGAGAGGTTGGCGTCCAAATAGTCCCGTTGTCTTGCTTCCAATTGTTGTAGGTCGGTGGCGAGTTGCTCGATGCGATAACCCAAAGCTTCACTCTCTTGATGTAGCGCTCGCCGTGCGATGAAGAAGTGATTCTTGGTGACGTAGTCATGTTCATCATCTTGATCCTCGAAGAGCAGGTTCGCCGAAGAAGTAGGCCTATCCATCATGTGGAAGTGGTGGTGAGTAGGAGAATGAGAGAACAAAACCAAAGTTACCTTTTCCGAAGATTGTGGATGTAACAATTACGATCCCACGAGATGCTATAATAGTAGAATTGGAACCGGGTATTGTTTCTCACACCTACAAGTAAAAGGCTTATGGAGGATCTCGGTTAGGAAGTGGCACAAATAATTCAAGCAAATGTTAGTCAAGATGTTGAAAAAGTTGAAAAGATGCACAAATTGCAAGTAAGACAAATAGATGAAACCGAAGAATATCACTAGGAACACACACACGGAAGATAGATGGGGTGCGCACAACCAAGGGGTGAGCTCTAAGAGGTGGAACCACGGGAATGCTATTGTTGTACGGATACTAGAGAGACACCAGCTCGATTGCTCTAATGGGCTAGATACGCTAGTGCACCAACCTAAGAGAGAACCGGGTCATCTACTATCCCATGTATGCTTATGTATGTATGAACCAAGATGGACCAGAGGGGGAACTCTCCTCCCATCTAGGGGGGAGGCTAAGGAAAAATAAGAAGGAGGGGGCTCTCTCCCCCTCTCTCCCGGTGGCGCCAGAGTGCCACCGGGGCAAGGATCGTGACGGCGATCTACATCATCAATCTTGCTACCGTCAACACCAACTCCCTCCCCCTCTATGTAGCGGTGTAACGCCTCTTCTCCCCGCTGTAATGTCTACTTAAACATGGTGCTCAACTCCATATATTATTTCCAAATGATATTTGGTATCCTATGATGTTTGAGTAGATCCGTTTTGTCCTGTAGGTTAATCGTGATCTTGGTTGGTATGATTGTATATTTTATTTATGGTGTTGTCCTACAGTGCCCTCCGTCTCGCGCTAACTGTAAGTGCATCTAGTGCCCCTTAGTGATTTTGGTGTATTGAAGACTTATAGGTTAAGAGACTAATGTGTTTATGAGTGTACACATGTCTATAAGTCTATGAGGAGTTTGATATTTACAGAGGAAGTCAACCCCTAAAAATGAAGTTCTTCGACTGAAGACTTTGGATTTCTGAAGACTTTCTGAAGACTTTGAAAGTGAAGAAATTGGTGTGACCTTGAAGACTTGGTATTCATTTGAGGAACATGAGGCGTGAAGACTTTTGTTTTCGTGATTTCATTTTCTCTTTCTTGAGTCATAGGAAACACCGTACTGTTAAAGGGGTCGAGGAAATACTAAGGAAAAATTTCCAAGTGATGCTCAACTCAAAATCCTACACCTACCAATCCCTTCGAGTGAAGCCATTGGAAATCTCATACAGTTCAGTCATATTCTTCAGTGACAGAGACGAAGTTCTTCTGGTCTCTGAGGAATTTGTTCTGACTGAGGAGTTAGGAATTCGCCAGTGCGGATTGCCTACACGGTGAGGAACATGATAGCGCTGAGGAATTTGAGTCTCAAATTTCCGACTGTTGTTGTGCTATGCGCCAGCTGTCCCAAAATATCTACCCAGCTAACGGTCATATCATTGAAGGGCATTTATGTCTTATCATGTCGGGCTGCTCCCTAGGCTATAAATAGCCGCCCCCTACAACCACTAGTTGGTTGGCTGCTCCGAGAGAAACTGACACTTGTCATTTGAGAGCATCCCATCCTCCGAGGACTTTGAGCGAAAATCATCAAGTGAGGAAAACCCAAACCCAAACACCTACAAACCCAAAGTGATTGAGCATCACTGAAGAGATTGAACCTGCGTGGATCCGACGCTTGTTACCTTTGAAGACTGTGCTTCTTCCAGATGGTTAGGCGTCTTGGTCTAGAGCATCCAAGAGGAATTGTGGATCGCCGAGTGACCGAGTTTGTGAAGGTTCGGAAGTCACCTGAAGACTTACCACGAGTGATTGGGTGAGGTCTGTGTGACCTTAGCTCAAGGAGAATACGGTGAGGACTGTGTGTCCAGGACTGTGTGTCCTCAGGTTTAAATACCTAGCCGCTCCAACCAGATGTACAACTGAGACAGCAGTTGGAACTGGTCTACCAAATCATTGTCTTCACCAAGCTTTCTGGTTCTATTTCCTCAACTCTTTCATTTCCTCATTACTGTGTTGTGTGCTTGTCATATCTGTGTTTGAAGACTTTGACTGAAGACTTTCTCAATTTCCTCGGTTCAATTTCTTTAGTCTGTTTGTCTTCATCCTGTGTTATCCTGTGTTTACGCTTTCTGTACTCTGTGCTTGTCTTCATTTCATCATGATGACCATGCTTGTGTTCTGTTATGTTTACTTTGAGTACTTATTCCACTGCAAGTAGTTCTTCGCTAAGGAATTTCCTCACCTGCAAATTCCTCAGTGAAGAATTCATAAAAATTGCCTATTCACCCCTCTCTAGTCGATATAACGCACTTTCAATTGGTATCAGAGCAAGGTACTCCCTTGTTCTGTGTGATTTTGGTTTAACCGCCTGGAGTTTTAGTTATGTCGACCGCAGGTATGATCAAGGTCTCTGCTGGGTGTCCTACCTTCGATGGGACAGACTACCCCTACTGGAAGAATAAGATGCGAATGCATCTTGAGGCAATTGATAACGATCTCTGGTATGTTGTGGAAAATGGTGTTCCCTCAGTCACACCTTCTCTGAATGCTGCTGATGTGAAGAGATTCAAGCAACTCGACTCTCAAGCGAAGAATATCATATGTGGCCATCTGAGCAAAGGACAGTATGGAAGAGTGAGTACTTTGGAAACTGCTAAGCTTATCTAGGATAGGCTGTCCAAAGTGAATGAAGGAGTCTCAACTCAGCGTGACTCTCGAGTTGATGTTCTTCGGAATCTCTTCAACCACTTCAAAAGACTCGACAATGAAAATGTTCAACAAACCTTCGATCGCCTCACTGACATCTCAAATGAGCTTCAAGCGCTTGGTGCCACTGACATCACCGACCATGAGGTGGTGAAGAAATTGTTGAGATCGCTTGATTCCTCATTTGATACTCTGGCATTGATGATACAAGAACGTGCTGATTACAAGTCACTTGATCCCGCTGATATCCTCGAAAGGCTAAATACTCATGAGTTCCAGCTTGCTGAAAAGAGAGACCTCTATGGTTCGAGCTATGGCAGATCACGTGCACTGAAGGCCAAGGCAGTTTCTGAGTCTGAAGATGAAGACTCTGGCAGCAGCCTTGGTGATCCTGAAGAACTGAGCCAGGAACTAGCACTGCTCGTGAAGAAATTTCAGAAGTTCTCAAGACGTGGTCGCTTTGGAAGTTCCTCAAGGAGCAATGATTCCTCATCCAGTGACTACAAGAAGAGGCTTTGTCACAAATGCAAGAAACCTGGACACTACATTCAAGATTGTCCTCAGTGGGAAAAGGAATCAAAGAAGAAGAAATACAAGGATTACAGTTCTGATGATGCAAAGAAAAAGAAGAAATCCTCAAAATCTTCATCATCAAAATCCTCAAAGTCTTCATCTCACAAGAAGAGCAGCTCCAAGAAGGCTCGGGCATTCATTGGCAAAGAAATGGACTCTGAAGCTGAATCTGAGGAACATGAGGAAGAGGAGGCATCTGAGGAGTCCGAGTCTGGAGTAGCGAGTCTAGCTCTCGCTACTGCATCCGTCAGCAAGTCTATCTTCAACTCTGAAGAAAATGGCTTCACCAACAAGGCTGATGAAGGCAATGATGACTACGCTCCCACCTATTGCTTCATGGCAAAGGGTGCCAAGGTACTCAAATATACCTCCTCTGAATCTAGTGAGAATGAATCTGATGAAAACCTCAAGCCCAGCTACTCTAAATTTGCTAAGATTGCTGTGAAACAACAAATGGCTTTTGAAAAGGTTCAAAACATGCTAGACAAAAGTGATGATATGTTGGGTGAAGAAATGGATCGCACTAAAACCTTGACTGAAAATCTTCAGAGACTTCAGACTAGGTTTGACAACCTTCAAGGTCATCATAACACTCTCTTATCTGATCATGAGAAGCTTTCTTATGAATTTCTTCAAAGAACGCAAGATCTTGAGAAGCTAAGAGTGAGTTATGAAGATCTTCAGAAGGAGCGCGATTCATTACTTGCTCAACAAATCAGCGCTGCTCAGGAATAATTTGTTCCTCCATGTTTGAAATGCTTTGAACGTGAATCTGCTAATTCTTCACCTGAATGTTCAAATGCTTCTAATGTTACAAACTCTTCACCTGCCTCTGCTATCACTAATTCCTCATCTGAGTGATGAGGACATCAATACCACTGTTACACCCACAACCCCTGTTGCTATACATACTGGACCAATTACTAGAGCTCACGCACGCCAATTAAATTACCAGGTACTTTCGTTTCTTGGTAATGATTCTAATGTTCATGAGAATATGATGCTGCCCAAATTGGATACATTTGTTTTGCTTACAAATGAAGGGCCAAGCTTTGAGAAGGATGAACATTGGAGCAAGAACAAGCATGGAGATGATGGCATGCGCATGGGGGACAAGAACGGAGTTACAAGTGATGATTTTAGGACATTGAAGCCACCATAATGCGTGCATGAAGCCTTGGACGAAATATACAAGATGCTACTTCATAACTTTCGTCCAGAGGCTATTCTAGGTGCTGCGTCACCTTATTATTGGGCCAGGCCCATGTAATTTCGAAATACTTGAGTATAGGCTATTTTTAGAGTCCGTATGTGTGGGGAAACAAGAGATAGGGTTGGTTTCGGACCCCTTCCCCAAGGGCCACGAAATTCCCCCCCTCTTCCTCCATATATACAGCCCTTAGGGCGTCGTTTAGACTTTGGGTTTTGTTTAGATTAAAAGTTCACCATAGCTGCAACTTCGCGTACTTCGTTTGTGTTCAACGACCAGACAAAGGCGTCACAGAACCCCACCTTGATCAATAAAGCTTTCATCTTATATTCGCAATATCCAGATTGCAATCTTAGTTTCTTGCTTGTTCTTCGTTTGCTCGCAGGAAATAGACCCTCGTGGTCAGGTTGGTCGTGCTCCGGCATGGTCAATAACCTCTCGGAGTTGGTTTAGCGATTGCTAAGGCGCGACGTCATCGCACGTTCGTAGTCGGATCGTCAAAGTCGACTTCCACCAAAGCGATATCCATCATCTCATTGAAAGACGGGACACCTTTGCCTCTATCACTGAGGACATTGCTAGTATCATTGACGATGCAGGGCTGAATGAATTGTACATGACAGGCATGTACAAAAGCCTCAAAGGGCATCAGACTCTTTGTGATGTGCTTAAAAAGCAGATCCTCAACAGGAACCCTAGGAAAGAGGGTATTGCCTTTGAGAGGAAACTCAATGCTGATGGTACATATTGGAAGCCTGAGCAGTACCCCAAAACCTCATGGGTTGCTGCACAGGGACCTCCAGTTGATCCATCTAATCTATCTGGCTTTACATGTGAATCTCCTCATTCTTCTGATGAGCCATTTGACTCCACTATAAACTTCAAAAATCAGAATGGTGAAGTATTTGCTAGATATGTTGGCACTAACTGCAGGAACAGTTCCCCTATGAAGAAAATCTGGGTTCCCAAAAGGTGCCTTGAAAGTCTTTAGGTGAATGTCCTCTTGACACCACCTGTGAAGAATAGGAACCCCAGATCAAATTCATCATATGGACCAAATTCTTCATATGGATCCAAGTCCTCATACGGACCAAATTCCTCACGTGGATCAAATTCCTCAAAAGGATCAAAGTCCTCATATGAATATCATCATGCTAACAACTCTGTTTCGCAAGGAAGAGCTAAGGGCTATGAATATGAGAATTATTCTTCTAATCATTATGTTCATAAGTCCTCGAAGAATTTCTCTGCTTATTCATATGCTTACCCTAATTCCTCTTATGTGAAACGAAATGGATTGCCTTCTATGCCACCTTTCTCGTATGGAGCTCGCAGAGTGATGAACTCTTTGCCACCCCTTCAGATGTGGGTGGTGAAGAAAAAGAACTAATCTCTTCTGCACGGTCAGGTCTCCAGACGTGCGTGAACGTCTGAAGAATTTGCTGGAGACCTGAAAAGTGCTTGAAAGGACGTAGGCTAATCATGAAGAAATGAACTTTCATTTCTCACGTCCTCACACTACTTTATCTGTTCTATTACTTGATGAAATTGATCTGATGAATTGATGTCATATTCTTCACTGATGAAGTATATGAGTTCGTAAGCTGCACTAATTCATCTGCAGGATGATCAACCCAAAGCCACTGAGTGGGTCCTCGATAGTGGATGTACAAATCACATGACTGGTGACAAGAATCTATTGATGGATGCTCCCTTATCACCATCGCATCTGAAGCATATCATCTTCTCTGACAAAGGCAAAAGTCAGGTATTGGGTCTAGGTAAGGTTGCGATCACAAAGGATCGACACATGGACAAAGTCATGCTTGTCGAGTCCTTAGGATACAACCTCATGTCTGTCTCAATGCTTTGTGATCTTGATATGGTTGTTGTCTTTGGCAAGTATCGTTGTGTTGTGGTTATGGAAGCTGACAATTCCAAAGTCTTCGAAGGCTTTAGGAGAGGAGACTTGTATATTGTTGATTTCTCTACAGGACCGCAACCAGCCGTGTGCCTACTTGCAAAAGCTTCAGAAGGCTGGCTATGGCATCGACGACTTGGTCATGCAGGCATGAGGAATTTGCACACGCTTGCGAAGAAGAAGCATGTCATTGGCATTGAGAATGTCCAATTCCTCAAGGATCACTTATGCGGAGCCTGTGAAGCTGGAAAGATGACCAAGGCTAAGCATCCAACGAAGACTATCATGACCACTACTCGACCATTTGACTTACTTCATATGGATCTCTTCGGTCCTAACCATTACTCGGCAGTCACAAATGATGCATCTCTCTATGGCTTTGTTATTGTTGATGATTACTCTCGTTACACTTGGGTACATATTGTCACTTACAAACATGAAGTGCAGGAAGTCTTCAAACGATTTTCCTCGAGGGCTTCAACCAACTTTGGTGTGAAGATCAAGCACATCAGAAGTGATAATGGAACAGAGTTCAAGAACTCTGGTCTTGATGACTATCTTGATGAACTTGGTATTACTCATGAGTTATCTGCTCCTTATACTCCTCACCAGAATGGCGTCGTGGAGCGCAAGAACAGAACTCTTGTTGAGATGGCTCGCACTATGCTTGATGAGTACAAGACGCCTCATCACTTCTGTATTGAGGCAATTTATATTGCGTGCCACATCATCAACATGGTATATCTTCACAAATTCTTCAAGAAGACTGCCTATGAACTCCTCACTGACAAGAAACCCAATGTGAGTTATTTCAAAGTCTTCGGTGCTAAATGTTGGATTAGAGATCCTCATCACAATGCTAAATTTGCACCGAAAGCACATGAAGGTTTTATGCTTGGTTACGGAAAGGACTCGCACACCTACAGAGTCTTCAACAACGTTCTTCACAAGGTTGTTGAAACTGTAGATGTGCGGTACGATGAAACTAATGGCTCGCAAAGAGAGCACCTACCTTCTGTGATAGATGAACCAGCACCTGAGGAAACTATCAAGCTCAAGGCTACTGAGGATGTCATTCCTACCGAAGAATCTGCTGAAGAATTCATTCCAGAACATGAAGAACGTCGAGCTAATGCACCTGAAGAAAATGATGAAGAAAATGGTGCTGAAGAAAATGCTGATCAAATTCCTCGACGACAACCAGCTCATCCTCGCGTTGCAAAAGAAGTGCAAGTTGAAAAGATCATCGATGACATTGAAGCACCAGGTCCTCTCACACGCTCAAAAGCTTCACATTTATCTAACTTTTGTGGGCACTATGCTTTTGTCTCTATCACAGAGCCCACTAAGGTAGATGAAGCATTTCTGGAGCCTGAGTGGATTCAGGCCATGCAAGAAGAATTACATCAATTCGAGCTCCACAACGTTTGGGAACTGGTCAAACGTCCAGATCCTCGCAAGCACAATATCATTGGTACAAAGTGGATCTACCGCAACAAGCAAGATGAAAATGGCCTTGTGTTGAGGAATAAGGCACGGCTTGTAGCTCAAGGCTACACACAGGTTGAAGGAATTGATTTCGATGAAACTTTTGCACCTGTTGCTAGGCTTGAGGCTATTCGCATATTACTTGCTTATGCTAACCATCATGACATCATCTTATATCAAATGGATGTGAAAAGTTCATTCCTCAACGGTAAGCTTGAGGAAGAAGTATATGTTGCTCAACCCCCAGGTTTTGAAGATCCAAAGAATCCTGACAAAGTCTTCAGACTCAATAAGGCCCTCTATGGCCTCAAGTAGGCCCCTCGGGCGTGGTATGATACTTTGAAGGAATTCCTCATGAAGAAAGGCTTCAAACCCGGTTCACTCGACCCTACTCTTTTCACTAAATCTTATGATGGTGAACTGTTTGTGTGCCAAATATATATTGATGATATTATCTTTGGCTGTACTGACCAACGTTATAGTGATGAATTTGCCTATATGATGAGTGAAGAATATCAAATGTCTATGATGGGAGAATTGAAATTCTTCCTAGGTCTTCAAATTCGTCAACAACGCAATGGCATATTCATATCTCAGGAGAAATACCTCAAGGATGTACTGAGGAAATTCGGCATGCAAGATTGCAAAGGCGTCAAAATTCCTATGCCCACAAATGGCCGTCTATGCACTGATGAAAATGGTATTGACTTTGATCAAAAGGTATACCGCTCCATGATTGGTTCTTTATTGTATTTATGTGCATCTAGGCCAGATATAATGCTTAGTGTTTGCATGTGTACCCGATTTCAAGCTACACCGAAGGAATCACACCATAAGGCTGTGAAACATATTCTTCGATATCTAGCTCACACACCAACACTTGGATTATGGTACCCCAAGGGCTCAGCTTTTGATCTCATTGGATATTCTGACTCTGACTATGCTGGTGATCGTGTGGACCGCAAGTCAACATCTGGTACATGTCATTTCCTCAGACGATCTTTGGTCTGTTGGTCCTCGAAGAAACAAAACTGCGTATCACTGTCTACTGCTGAAGCTGAGTACATTGCTGCTGGTTCTTGCTGTGCTCAATTGCTATGGATGAAGCAAACTATCAAGGACTACGGCGTCAACGTGAAGAATGTGCCTCTCTTCTGTGATAATGAGAGTGCCATCAAGATTGCTCACAACCCAGTTCAGAACTCGAAGACAAAGCACATTCAGATTCGTCATCATTTTCTTCGTGATCATGTGTTGAAGGGCGACATTTCTATTGAGCATGTGAAGACTGAAGAACAGCTAGCCGATATCTTCACAAAGCCCTTGGATGAGAAGAGATTTCGCAAGTTGCGGTGTGAGCTAAATATCTTAGAATCTTCGAATGTTCTTTGAAAAGGACACTCATCCTAACACTTATGCAAAATTGATGACTTAGATGTGCAACACATGAAGAAACGTTTTTCTTCAATCAATGAAGAATAACACTCTAAGTGTGAAGAAATTAACGAAGAATTTGATTCTCAGAACCCTACGGCAATTGTACGCGGTGTCTGAAATCATCATTCTTATACGGTGGGTCACGCCACCACCAAAAGTTGAAAATCTTCAATTTGAGTTTTTCCTCAGTTTTGAAATTCCTCAGTTGTTCATTTTCTTCAACTTTGCATTATCTTCACTGTTTCCGTCGTTTTTCTTCATTAGCTATATATATATATGAGTTTATGTCCTCTACAGCATTCACTTATGGCTAATTCTTCAAGTTGCTTTTTTGCTAAGTGAATGTGATCGGACCCTTCCCCTTCTATGCTATACTCAACCCAATCTATTCACAAATTCTTCATGTGCGTTCTATTTGAAACTCGTTCAAAATCTTCACTGTGTCCTTGTCAGCTGAAGAATTTACGAACGGAATGTTAAAACTTATCTTATCCAAATTTTCGGCTTTGCCGCTCAAACCGTTCCGCATCCCACGAAATACTTATCTATTCACCCACGATCTCACACGATCTCCACTTCTCAGTACGTGGGTGACACATGTCATGCGAATGAGAAGGGTCAGGGGCACGTTCATCCAAATTCTTCGGGCAAACAGTTTTTCACCGTGGCTATAAATACCCCCCTCCCCTTCGTCACTTCCTTTACTCTGCTCGACCTCTCTCCAGCTCGAGCTTCTCAAACCCTAGCGCCACCGCTACTTCATCGTCGCCGGTGAGGAAGAGCTCCACTGCCTCGACCTCGTGGTTGCCGTACTCGCGCCGGCCGCGGAAATCTTCACTCCGCCGCCGTCGTAGCCGACTTCCTCCGCCGAGTTAGGGCGTGGAAGATCTGCACAGACGAACTTCTCATCTCTACATCCTAGTTCGTCGTGTTCTTCGATCAGGGTAATTAAAAGTTACTTTTACTGCCCTCTTTGATTCAAATGATTTCTACAAAATCTTCAAAGGTGTTTATTCTTCAAATTCTTCACACACTAAACACCTCACATGTCATCTGTTCTTGATTCGTTTCTCTAAACAATAATTTTTCTTCAAGATTCCTCAATTGTGTGGATCTTTGATCTATACAACTCTGGAACCTAAGACAAAGAGCACTTAGTGAAATTCTTCAAGACTCATCTGGTCAAATTCCTCAAACTTGTTCTTTTTGAAAAACCTTCTGAGAACGCATATGACCTCTCCAAATTCCTCGCAACTATACTCTGTTCACAGGTACTCATGTCCGCTGCTGAATCTCTAGGTTCTCATCAACTTAACTCATTTGCAGTGTTCCTCAAAGAAAAGTTGCATACTTCTTCAGAGAATTCCATTGTTCAAATTCCTCATCTAAAGAAAATGGCTGATGGAAAGAAGCCACAGAAGGGAGGAAAGAGGCCTGAGGTTAATACTGCTTTTGAAATCCCTGATGACATATACAAGGATTACTGCACTCCTGATGAGGACAAGTTTGGAAAAGAGGACAAAAATCAGCGCAAGGTGCTCATTCAGAGGATAGAAAGGAGATGGGCAAGAGAGTGGAGGGAGTACAGATATGTTATTCCCAAATACATGAAGAAATTCTCACTCAATCCTCCATGCCCAAGACCTCCACTGGCACCTGGCCAAGAAGCGGATCCCACCAGCCTCAAGCGCGGTGAGGACTATCCTGAAGAATGGGCCAAGCGCCAAGCCAAGCTGGCTAGACAAGCCAGAGAAGCAGTGAGGAAATTCAATGAAGACTCTACTGCTGCTGCCGCTGAGGCCTCTGTCAAGCCGAAGAAATCCATGGCAAAGAAGCCTGCGCGTAAGCCAAGTGCTTCACCTTCAATGCCCTCACGGCCAGAATCCTCAATGCCCTCACGGCCAGAATCCTCAAAGCCCTCACGGCCAATTCCTCACGCTGCTCCTGCTCCTCCAAAATCCTCAGCTCCTCCAAAGTCCTCAGCTGCTCCGACCAAGTCCTCAGCACCTGTGCATCTTGCCACGTGCCAAAGGACTACATGCATCTCTATTGCCTCAGGAGCTTCAGCTAGTTCCTCAGCTGCACCAAATTCTTCAACAGGACCCTCTCTGCTGAAGATAAAGACCACTGCTGGACGAGATTCTTGCCCAAGTCCTCACAAGAAGCAGGTCGCCTTCCAAGTGCCGTCTGAACAAGACGAAGCTGATGATGAAGAACTTGCTGAAATCATCAGAGATAGGCAAGTCAGGGCCGCTAGAGCCAAGGGCACAAATGTGCCACTGCTTTTGGATCAAAAGTTGATCCTCGACTACATTGATCTCTGGCACAAGGACCCAAACACTCCTATGCCTGATTTCAAGTTGACTCCTGGCCAAAATCATATGCTGACTGCCTTCATCCAAGAAGAGAAATGGAAATTTGAGAAGGCCAGGCAGATCAAGAAAGCGCAGTACAGGAAGGAGAAATTCCTGAAGAACAACGTTATCTCTATGACAACTGATGATCTTGTGAAGATCCAGTCTGAAATCAAAGTCCTCAGCGATGATTTCAATGCTTACTATGCTGATTGGCAAGGAGCTAAGGTCAGGTTTGTTAAACTGACTCAGAAGTTCACCTCCAATGTTGCAGCCCCATCGCAACAAGAAATTCCTCAGGCTGAAGCATCTGCTCAGCCGACCGAAGAACATGCCAGCACCGTTGATGACATTCAGACTACTGAAGAAAATGTGAGTTCCAGGGCTGATGACTGCATTCCAGCCGCTGATGACATTGCCAGGGCATCCGCTAGTGGTGCGCCTGAAGAAAATGAAGAGATCAGGGCAGCTGCATCAGTTGTGCCTGAAGAAAATCAACCACATTCCTCTGCTCCTCCTGCGCCTACACCAACTCCAATCCTTCCATCTGCATAAGATGTGAAGAAGACCAAGGCTGCAGAGCGTGCAGTAGTGAAGAAAAGGAAGGCATCAACTTCTTCAGATTCTTCGGCTCAGAAGAAGATGAAGTCAATGACCAACTCATTTGCAAACCCAATTGATGCCGTTCCTCTCACTACCATGCCATCAAGGAAACCGTCCCTTTTGATGAAGAATATGTGATCCCTAGCGGATCTGATGAAGAAACTCCTTCTGCTGCTACGTCAGAGTAGATGGATGAAGAAATTGAAGTGGATGAAATCCCTTCAACTCCAGATGTTTCCTCGCCTATGCCTCAGTTTACTGCTGAAGAGGCCGGCGTTGAAGAAATGGAAGATGAAGATGTGGACATTGGTTGTACCACACCTGTGCTGAATGATGACTTTTGGGAAAGTCAGCACCCCAACTCTCCACTCTTCACACCATTGCAACAAATTCCTCAGTCCCCAGCAACTACAGTTCAAATGGGATCTGATGAACCTCATGCCACACCGTCTGTCCATGAAGAAATTCCAGCCACTAGTGCTGAAGAAAATGAAATTGAAGAATTGAAGACCCAGGCTGTCACTGGAGTAGAAGCTGAAATTCCTCGGCATGAAGAACCTGAGATTGCGATTCCTGAGGTGATAATGCAATTGACTGACACTCCTCAGCCCAAGCCAAAGGATTCATTCTCAAAGAAGCAGAAATTCAAGGCTGATGATTTCTTTGGCGAGCACGTGTTCTTCACTGACTACAATCCCTATGATTCTGCTCGTCTTAGAAGGAAGCGCTTCTGGACCGCCAGCCAGGCCAACTTCTATTCTTCACTGCTCTTCAACAAGGACAAAGTCTTCGACCACGAGCATATTCCTCATGTGGACATGGAATCACTGCCATGCTTCACTATTGTCCTCAGTGTACTTCATGACACAGGCCTCCTCAACTTTTGCACAGACATAGTTGATTGGAATGAAGAACTCATTCTTCAATTCTACGCAACTTTGCACATCAGAGGAGATCCTGACGATGTGAACTCCTGGGTTTTGGACTGGATGACCGAAAATACTCACTATAAGGCACCGGCCACTGAATTACTTCATGCCCTGCCCATCAGTCCTCCACCTGAAGGAGCTCGTTGCATGTACCAAGAGCCTGAGCTTACAGATCACTATATGCAAGTGCTGATGAAGCCATTGAAGCCCGGTCAAGCCTCAAGGACAAAATTCGTCGTGAAGGAATTGCAGTATGTACCAAGGATAGTCTATCGCATTCTGACGAAGACTATGAGTCCAATCAAAGGCCACGACTCATCTGATGAGGAAATTGTTGGCATCATGAAGAATCTGGTTTTCAACATCATTCATGGCATTCCTGTCAATTATCACGATTTCTTCATGAGGACTCTGGCAAATGTTGCTCTTTCTCCGTTTGAGCTGAAGCCTTATGCACCTTGGATTATGAGATTCCTCAGGACAAGGTCTTCACTCAACTACAAGGCTGATTTTCAGAATCACCTCAGCTACTTGCCCCCAATTGAAGTCCTCAAGCGGACCTATTCCTCAGCTGACGAAAAGGGCAAGGCACCAGCTATTATTGATGAAGGCATTCGTCCATTGGATGGTCAGTTTCGCAAAGCTGCATCTTACTCCACCAATGATGACTCTGCCACTCATGATTCTGCTGCCCATGCCTCCAAGCCAAATCCTCAAGCTACTGCTCTTCGTGTGATGACTGACCGTGAGCTTCTGCTAAGTCTTCACCAGAAGGTGGATTGAAACCATAAATGGGTTAAGCGTTAGTTTGGTTCAATTCTTCACAACATGACTGCTACACATAATGCAGTGAGGAAAAACCATTACTACCTCCATGAAGTCTTCGGTCGCACCTGGGCTATTCTGTCACATGTATATGGTGAAGAAGAACTGAAGAACATGGGTCTCAAGGAGGACTTTGACTGGTCTGCACCTCCGCCGAAGAGATACAAGAAGGTCAAGGTTCCTTCCTTGGTGGCCAGCTCCTATTCTTCATCGCGTTAAACTGATGAGCATGAAGACTTGGACGACATTGTGGCAGGCCCTACATCAACAAACGGCCCCAACAACGCTGGCACTCCTTCATCAACTTGATATTCTTCAGGGGCGTTAGTCCTCATTTTCGATCCTTTTGGTCATTCGATGACAAAGGGGGAGAAATTTGAGTTAGTCTTCAAGCGAGTCTATTATATGGGCGTTTTTTTTCTAAGTTACAACCCTCGTTCTTCTGATGACTTTGCTGGATCGAGTTGTAAACTTAAACTCTATGGTGGCCTGATACTTTTGCTGTTTCCTCTGCATGCTTATTCCTTGTTAATGTTATTGCACGCATGCTGAATTACATCAGTCACCATATTTCATCATGCATTTCAAATTCTTCATATACTATGTCAAATGCGTGTATGAATTACAAGATATAGGGGGAGATCTCCATGATTCAACTCTTCAAGTGTGCATTGCTTCAAAAGCAAATTCCTCACTATGCACATCTTCAGGGGGAGTTCTTCTATATCTTGCAATCAAATTCCTCAATATCAGTATTTACACTTCATATGTTTATCCCTGTTGAAAACTTAACCTATATTGTCATCAATCACCAAAAAGGGGGAGATTGTAAGTGCATCTAGTGCCCCTTAGTGATTTTGGTGTATTGAAGACTTATAGGTTAAGAGACTAATGTGTTTATGAGTGTACACAGGTCTATAAGTCTATGAGGAGTTTGATATTTACAGAGAAAGTCGACCCCTAAAAATGAAGTTCTTCGACTGAAGAGTTTGGATTTCTGAAGACTTTGAAAGTGAAGAAATTGGTGTGACCTTGAAGACTTGGTATTCATTTGAGGAACATGAAGCGTGAAGACTTTTGTTTTCGTAGTTTCATTTTCTCTTTCTTGAGTCATAGGAAACACCGTACTATTAAAGGGGGTCGAGGAAATACTAAGGAAAAATTTCCAAGTGATGCTCAACTCACAATCCTACACCTACCAATCCCTTCGAGTGAAGCCATAGGAAATCTCATACGGTTCAGTCATATTCTTCAGTGACAGAGACGAAGTTCTTCTGGTCTCTGAGGAATTTGTTTTGACTGAGGAGTTAGGAATTCGCCAGTGCGGATTGCCTACACAGTGAGGAACATGATAGCCCTGAGGAATTTGAGTCTCAAATTTCCGACCGTTGCTATGTTATGCGCCAGATGTCCCAAAATATCTACCCACCTAACGGTCATATCATTGAAGGGCATTTATGTCTTATCATGTCGGGCTGCTCCCTAGGCTATAAATAGCCGCCCCCTACAACCACTAGTTGGTTGGCTGCTCCGAGAGAAACTGACACTTGTCATTTGAGAGCATCCCATCCTCCGAGGACTTTGAGTGAAAATCATCAAGTGAGGAAAACCCAAACCCAAACACCTACAAACCCAAAGTGATTGAGCATCACTGAAGAGATTGATCCTGCGTGGATCCGACGCTTGTTACCTTTGAAGACTGTGCTTCTTCCAGACGGTTAGGCGTCTTGGTCTAGAGCATCCAAGAGGAATTGTGGATCGCCGAGTGACCAAGTTTGTGAAGGTTCGGAAGTCACCTGAAGACTTACCACGAGTGATTTGGCGAGGTCTGTGTGACCTTAGCTCAAGGAGAATACGGTGAGGACTGTGTGTCCTCAGGTTTAAATACCTAGCCGCTCCAACCAGATGTACAACCGAGATAGCAGTTGGAACTGGTCTACCAAATCATTGTCTTCACCAAGCTTACTGGTTCTATTTCCTCAACTCTTTCATTTCCTCATTACTGTGTTGTGTGCTTGTCATATCTGTGTTTGAAGACTTTGACTGAAGACTTTCTCAATTTCCTCAGTTCAATTTCTTCAGTCTGTTTGTCTTCATCCTGTGTTATCATGTGTTTACGCTTTCTGTACTCTGTGCTTGTCTTCATTTCATCATGATGACCATACTTGTGTTCTGTTATGTTTACTTTTGAGTATTTATTCCGCTGCAAGTAGTTCTTCGCTAAGGAATTTCCTCACCTGCAAATTCCTCAGTGAAGAATTCATAAAAATCGCCTATTTACCCCCCCTCTAGTCGATATAACGCACTTTCACAAACGTGAGGGATCCTCGCTGTAGGGTGTTGCAATACGTTCTTGATTCACTTATGGTGGGTTGCGAGAGTGACAGAAGCTTAAACCCGAGTAGGTGGGTTGTTGCGTATGGGATAAAGAGGACTTGATACTTAATGCTATGGTTGGGTTTCAGGACCTTAATGATCTTTAGTAGTTGCGGATGCTTGCTAGGGGTCCAATCATCAGTGCATATGATGCAAGTAGAGAAACTATGTTAGCTCATGCCTCTCTCTCATATAAAATTACAAGAATGATTACCGGTACTTGTTATCGGTTGCCTAGGTACACATGACTTCCTTGTTGACAAAAGCTATCCACTTTTATTACCTTGCAATTTATTCCTAGTTTTATTCTCGCAAAGTACTCGTAGTTTTATTCTTGCAAAATAGTTTCATACTTGTTCTACGTAAATCAAACATCAAGTGTGCGTAGAGTTGTATCGGTGGTTGATAGAACTTCAGGGAATATTTGTTCTACCTTTAGCTCCTCGTTGGGTTAGACACTCTTATATATCGAAGAAGGTTACGAACGATCTCCTATACTTGTGGGTTATCAATACCTTTTTCTGGCGCGTTGCCGGGGAGCAATAGTGTGGGGTGAATATTCTCATGCGTGCTTGTTTGCTTTATCACTAAGTAGATTTTATTTTCTGTTCTAAGTTGTTCTCTATCTTTAGTTATGGATATGGAACACGAAACACCAAAAAAATTAGTTCTACTTGCTACTCATGGAGACGGGGAAGCTCCTAAAACCCTCGATGCTTGTTATGTGAAAGATATTATGCACTACTTTGATAATCCTGAGAAAACCCCATTCAACTATATAATGGGAGTAACGTTGGATCAAGGTGAATACTTTAGGGATTATCGCTCGACTGATAAAGGGAAATTGTTACGGGATCAAATTCATATGTTGCATTGGTACACTCGAGAGCTATGCTTGAGATATGATTATACTGGTTGCTCTAGGATGAAGTCTCCACACCTTCCCTTTTCATGTAAATTTAATGATAATGAAACCTTAGCTTCTTATGCTAATGGTAGATATGATTATTATGATGTGGAACGAATAGAAGAATTTTTTGCTTTTAAGGGTGCTTATGAAATTGAATCTTTGTTTGAAAAGTTTAAAGATTTTGATGATTCGGTTTATAGACCTGAAAATTTTGCTATCCTTGAATATTGCTATGATAATTATAAATACAATTATGATATTGATGTGTTTATTGAGGTCTCTGCTCTCCAAGAAGAGAATAATATTTTGCAGGAGTCTATGGAAGAAGAAAATGATGAAACTATGAGCTCATTGGATGAAAAAGATGATGAGGAGAGCGAAGAACAAAAAGAGGAAGATCGGATTAGCTACCCGTGCCCACCTTCTAATGAGAGTAACTCTTCAACTCATACATTATTTAATTTCCCTTCATGCTTACCGAAGGATGAATGTTATGATATGCTATGATCGCTTGGATTCTTTTGAAATATCTCTTTTTGATGAAAATGATGTTTGCTACGCTTGTGGCCAAGATGCCAATATGAATTATGCTTATGGAGATGAACTTGCGATGGTTCCTTATATTAAGAATGAAATTGTTGCTATTGCACCCTGAAGGAAATATGCCCTAGAGGCAATAATAAAGTTATTATTTATTTCCTTATATCATGATAAATGTTTATTATTCATGCTAGAATTGTATTAACCGGAAACATAATACTTGTGTGAATACATAGACAAACAGAGTGTCACTAGTATGCCTCTACTTGACTAGCTCGTTGATCAAAGATGGTTATGTTTCCTAGCCATAGACATGAGTTGTCATTTGATTAACGGGATCACATCATTAGGAGAATGATGTGATTGACTTGACCCATTCCGTTAGCTTAGCACTCGATCGTTTAGTATGTTGCTATTGCTTTCTTCATGACTTATACATGTTCCTATGACTATGAGATTATGCAACTCCCGTTTACCGGAGGAACACTTTGTGTGCTACCAAACGTCACAACGTAACTGGGTGATTATAAAGGTGCTCTACAGGTGTCTCCAAAGGTACTTGTTGGGTTGGCGTATTTCAAGATTAGGATTTGTCACTCCGATTGTCGGAGAGGTATCTCTGGGCCCACTCAGTAATACACATCACTATAAAGCCTTGCAAGCATTGTAACTAATGAGTTAGTTGTGGGATGATGTATTACGGAACGAGTAAAGACACTTGCCGGTAACGAGATTGAACTAGGTATCGAGATACCGACGATCGAATCTCGGGCAAGTAACATACCGATGACAAAGGGAACAACGTATGTTGTTATGCGGTCTGACCGATAAAGATCTTCGTAGAATATGTGGGAGCCAATATGAGCATCCAGGTCCCGCTATTGGTTATTGACCGGAGAGGTTTCTCGGTCATGTCTACATAGTTCTCGAACCCGTAGGGTCCGCACGCTTAACGTTACGATGACAGTTATATTATAAGTTTATATGTTTTGATGTACCGAAGGTTGTTCGGAGTCCCGGATGTGATCACGGACATAACGAGGAGTCTCGAAATGGTCGAGACATAAAGATTGATATATTGGAAGCCTATGTTTGGATATCGGAAGTGTTCCGGGTGAAATCCGGATTTTTCCGGAGTACCGGGAGGTTACCGGAACCCCCCGGTAACTTAATGGGCCTTAGTGGGCCTAGGTGGAAGAGAGGAGAGGAGGCCAGGGCAGGGCCGCACGCCCTCCCCCCCAGTCCGAATAGGACAAGGAGAGGGGGGCGGCGCCCCCCTTTCCTTCCTCCCCTCCACCTCTTCCCCCTCTCTCTCCTAGTCCAACATGGAAAAGGGGGGAGTCCTACTCCCGGTAGGAGTAGGACTCCTCCTAGCGCGCCTCTCCCCTTTGGCCGGCTGAACCCCCACTTGCTCCTTTATATACGGGGGCAGGGGGGCACCTCTAGACACACAATTGATCATTGATCTCTTAGCCGTGTGCGGTGCCCCCCTCCACCATATTGCACCTCGATAATATCGTAGCGGTGCTTAGGCGAAGCCCTGCGTCGGTAGAACATCATCATTGTCACCACGCCGTCGTGCTGACGAAACTCTCCCTCAACACTCGGCTGGATCGGAGTTCGAGGGACGTCATTGAGCTGAACGTGTGCTGAACTCGGAGGTGCCGTGCGTTCGGTACTTGATCGGTCGGATCGTGAAGACGTACGACTACATCAACCGCGTTGTGTTAAACGCTTCCGCTTTCGGTCTACGAGGGTACGTGGACAACACTCTCCCCTCTCGTTGCTATGCATCACCATGATCTTGCGTGTGCGTAGGAAATTTTTTGAAATTACTATGTTCCCCAACAGTGGTATCAGAGCCTGGTTTTATGCGTTGATGTTATATGCACGAGTAGAAGACAAGTGAGTTGTGGGCGATATAAGTCATACTGCTTACCAGCATGTCATATTTTGGTTCAGCGGTATTGTGAGATGAAGCGGCCCGGACCGACATTACGCGTACGCTTACGCGAGACTGGTTTCACCGTTGCGAGCACTCGTTGCTTAAAGGTGACTGGCGGGTGTCTGTCTCTCTCACTTTAGTTGAACCGAGTGTGGCTACGCCCGGTCCTTGCGAAGGTTAAAACAGCACCAACTTGACAAACTATCGTTGTGGTTTTGATGCGTAGGTAAGAACGGTTCTTGCTAAGCCCGTAGCAGCCACGTAAAACTTGCAACAACAAAGTAGAGGACGTCTAACTTGTTTTTGCAGGGCATGTTGTGATGTGATATGGTCAAGACATGATGCTGAATTTTATTGTATGAGATGATCATGTTTTGTAACCGAGTTATCGGCAACTGGCAGGAGCCATATGGTTGTCACTTTATTGTATGCAATGCAATCGCCATGTAATTGCTTTACTTTATCACTAAGCGGTAGCGATAGTTGTAGAAGCAATAGTTGGCGAGACGACAACGATGCTACGATGGAGATCAAGGTGTCGCGCCGGTGACGATGGTGATCATGACGGTGCTTCGGAGATGGAGATCACAAGCACAAGATGATGATGGCCATATCATATCACTTATATTGATTGCATGTGATGTTTATCTTTTATGCATCTTATCTTGCTTTGATGGTAGCATTATAAGATGATCTCTCACTAAATTTCAAGATAAAAGTGTTCTCCCTGAGTATGCACCGTTGCCAAAGTTCGTCGTGCCCAGACACCACGTGATGATCGGGTGTGATAAGCTCTACGTCCATCTACAACGGGTGCAAGCCAGTTTTGCACACGCAGAATACTCAGGTTAAACTTGACGAGCCTAGCATATGCAGATATGGCCTCGGAACACTGAGACCGAAAGGTCGAGCGTGAATCATATAGTAGATATGATCAACATTGTGATGTTCACCATTGAAAACTACTCCATTTCACGTGATGATCGGTTATGGTTTAGTTGATTTGGATCACGTAATCACTTAGATGATTAGAGGGATGTCTATCTAAGTGGGAGTTCTTAAGTAATATGATTAATAGAACTTAAATTTATCATGAACTTAGTACCTGATAGTATCTTGCTTGTCTATGTTAATGGTAGATAGATGGCCCGTGTTGTTGTTCCGTTGAATTTTAATGTGTTCCTTGAGAAAGCAAAGTTGAAAGATGATGGTACCAATTACACGGACTGGGTCCGTAACTTGAGGATTATCCTCATTGCTGCACAGAAGAATTACGTCCTGGAAGCACCGCTGGGTGCCAGGCCTGCTGCAAGAGCAACACCAGAGGTTATGAACGTCTGGCAGAGCAAAGCTGATGACTACTCGATAGTTCAGTGTGCCATGCTTTACGGCTTAGAACCGGGTCTTCAACGACGTTTTGAACGTCATGGAGCATATGAGATGTTCCAGGAGTTGAAGTTAATATTTCAAGCAAATGCCCGGATTGAGAGATATGAAGTCTCCAATAAGTTCTACAGCTGCAAGATGGAAGTGAATAGTTCTGTCACTGAGCATATACTCAAAATGTCTGGGTATAACAATCACTTGATTCAACTGGGAGTTAATCTTCCGGATGATAGCGTCATTGACAGAATTCTTCAATCACTGCCACCAAGCTACAAGAGCTTCGTGATGAACTATAACATGCAAGGGATGAATAAGACAATTCCCGAGCTCTTCGCAATGCTAAAGGCAGCGGAGGTAGAAATCAAAAAGGAGCATCAAGTGTTGATGGTCAATAAGACCACTAGTTTCAAGAAAAAGGGCAAAGGGAAGAAGAAGGGGAACTTCAAGAAGAACAGCAAGCAAGTTGTTGTTCAGGAGAAGAAACCCAAATCTGGACCTAAGCCTGAGACTGAGTGCTTCTACTGCAAGCAGACTGGTCACTGGAAGCGGAACTGCCCCAAGTATTTGGCGGATAAGAAGGATGGCAAGGTGAACAAAGGTATATGTGATATACATGTTATTGATGTGTACCTTAACAGAGCTCGCAGTAGCACCTGGGTATTTGATACTGGTTCTGTTGCTAATATTTGCAACTCAAAACAGGGACTACGGATTAAGCGAACACTGGCCAAGGACGAGGTGACGATGCGCGTGGGAAACGGTTCCAAACTCGATGTGATCGCCGTCGGCACGCTACCTCTACATCTACCTTCGGGATTAGTACTAGACCTAAATAATTGTTATTTGGTGCCAGCGTTGAGCATGAACATTATATCTGGATCTTGTTTGATGCGAGACGGTTATTCATTTAAATCAGAGAATAATGGTTGTTCTATTTATATGAGTAATATCTTTTATGGTCATGCACCCTTGAAGAGTGGTCTATTTTTAATGAATCTCGGTAGTAGTGACACACATATTCATAATGTCGAAGCCAAAAGATGCAGAGTTGATAATGATAGTGCAACTTATTTGTGGCACTGCCGTTTAGGTCATATCGGTGTAAAGCGCATGAAGAAACTCCATAATGATGGACTTTTGGAATCACTTGATTATGAATCACTTGGTACTTGCGAACCGTGTCTCATGGGCAAGATGACTAAAACACCGTTCTCCGGAACTATGGAGAGAGCAACTAATTTGTTGGAAATCATACATACAGATGTATGTGGTCCGATGAATATTGAGGCTCGTGGCGGATATCGTTATTTTCTCACCTTCACAGATGATTTGAGCAGATATGGGTATATCTACTTAATGAAACATAAGTCTGAAACATTTGAAAAGTTCAAAGAATTTCAGAGCAAAGTTGAAAATCATCGTAACAAGAAAATAAAGTTTCTACGATCAGATCGTGGAGGAAAATATTTGAGTTACGAGTTTCGCCTACATTTGAAACAATGCGGAATAGTTTCGCAACTCACGCCACCCGGAACACCACAACGTAATGGTGTGTCCGAACGTCGTAATCGTACTTTACTAGATATGGTGCGATCTATGATGTCTCTTACTGATTTACCGCTATCGTTTTGGGGTTATGCTTTAGAGACGGCTGCATTCACTCTAAATAGGGCACCATCGAAATCCGTTGAGACGACGCCTTATGAACTATGGTTTGGCAAGAAACCAAAGTTGTCGTTTCTTAAAGTTTGGGGTTGCGATGCTTATGTGAAGAAACTTCAACCTGATAAGCTCGAACCTAAATCGGAGAAATGTGTCTTCATAGGATACCCAAAGGAGACTGTTGGGTACACCTTCTATCACAGATCCGAAGGCAAGACATTCGTTGCTAAGAATGGATCCTTTCTGGAGAAGGAGTTTCTCTCGAAAGAAGTGAGTGGGAGGAAAGTAGAACTTGATGAGGTAACTGTACCTGCTCCCTTATTGGAAAGTAGATCATCACAGAAACCAGTTTGTGCGACACCTACACCAATTAGTGAGGAAGTTAATGATAATGATCATGAAACTTCAGATCAAGTTATTACTGAACCTCGTAGGTCAACCAGATTAAGATCCGCACCAGAGTGGTACGGTAATCCTGTTCTAGAGGTTATGTTACTAGACCATGACGAACCTACGAACTATGAAGAAGCGATGGTGAGCCCAGATTCCGCAAAATGGCTTGAGGCCATGAAATCCGAGATGGGATCCATGTATGAGAACAAAGTATGGACTTTGGTTGACTTGCCCGATGATCGGCAAGCCATTGAAAATAAATGGATCTTCAAGAAGAAGACTGACGCTGACGGTAATGTTACTGTTTATAAAGCTCGACTTGTTGCGAAAGGTTTTCGACAAGTTCAAGGGATTGACTACGATGAGACCTTCTCACCCGTAGCGATGCTCAAGTCCGTCCGAATCATGTTAGCAATTGCCGCATTTTATGATTATGAAATTTGGCAAATGGATGTCAAAACTGCATTCCTGAATGGATTTCTGGAAGAAGAGTTGTATATGATGCAACCGGAAGATTTTGTCGATCCAAAGGGAGCTAACAAAGTGTGCAAGCTCCAGTGATCCATTTATGGACTGGTACAAGCCTCTCGGAGTTGGAATAAACGCTTTGATAGTGTGATCAAAGCATTTGGTTTTATACAGACTTTTGGAGAAGCCTGTATTTACAAGAAAGTGAGTGGGAGCTCAGTAGCATTTCTGATATTATATGTGGATGACATATTGCTAATTGGAAATGATATAGAATTTCTGGATAGCATAAAGGGATACTTGAATAAGAGTTTTTCAATGAAAGACCTCGGTGAAGCTGCATATATATTGGGCATCAAGATCTATAGAGATAGATCAAGACTCCTAATTGGACTTTCACAAAGCACATACCTTGACAAAGTTTTGAAGAAGTTCAAAATGGATCAAGCAAAGAAAGGGTTCTTGCCTGTATTACAAGGTGTGAGATTGAGTAAGACTTAATGCCCGACCACTGCAGAAGATAGAGAGAAGATGAAAGATGTTCCCTATGCTTCAGCCATAGGCTCTATCATGTATGCAATGCTGTGTACCAGACCTGATGTGTGCCTTGCTATAAGTTTAGCAGGGAGGTACCAAAGTAATCCAGGAGTGGATCACTGGACAGCGGTCAAGAACATCCTAAAATACCTGAAAAGGACTAAGGATATGTTTCTCGTTTATGGAGGTGACAAAGAGCTCATCGTAAATGGTTACGTTGATGCAAGCTTTGACACTGATCCGGACGATTCTAAATCGCAAACCGGATACGTGTTTACATTGAACGGTGGAGCTGTCAGTTGGTGCAGTTCTAAGCAAAGTGTCTTGGCGGGATCTACGTGTGAAGCGGAGTACATAGCTGCTTCGGAAGCAGCAATGAAGGAGTCTGGATGAAGGAGTTCATATCCGATCTAGGTGTCATACCTAGTGCATCGGGTCCAATGAAAATCTTTTGTGACAATACTTGTGCAATTGCCTTAGCAAAGGAATCCAGATTTCACAAAAGAACCAAGCACATCAAAAGACGCTTCAATTCCATCCGGGATTTAGTCCAGGTGGGAGACATAGAAATTTGCAAGATACATACGGATCTGAATGTTGCAGACCCGTTGACTAAGCCTCTTCCACGAGCAAAACATGATCAGCACCAAGACTCCATGGGTGTAAGAATCATTACTGTGTGATCTAGATTATTGACTCTAGTGCAAGTGGGAGACTGAAGGAAATATGCCCTAGAGGCAATAATAAAGTTATTATTTATTTCCTTATATCATGATAAATGTTTATTATTCATGCTAGAATTGTATTAACCGGAAACATAATACTTGTGTGAATACATAGACAAACAGAGTGTCACTAGTATGCCTCTACTTGACTAGCTCATTGATCAAAGATGGTTATGTTTCCTAGCCATAGACATGAGTTGTCATTTGATTAACGGGATCACATCATTAGGAGAATGATGTGATTGACTTGACCCATTCCGTTAGCTTAGCACTCAATCGTTTAGTATGTTGCTATTGCTTTCTTCATGACTTATACATGTTCCTATGACTATGAGATTATGCAACTCCCGTTTACCAGAGGAACACTTTGTGTGCTACCAAACGTCACAACGTAACTGGGTGATTATAAAGGTGCTCTACAGGTGTCTCCAAAGGTACTTGTTGGGTTGGCGTATTTCAAGATTAGGATTTGTCACTCCGATTGTCGGAGAGGTATCTCTGGGCCCACTCAGTAATACACATCACTATAAAGCCTTGCAAGCATTGTAACTAATGAGTTAGTTGCGGGATGATGTATTACGGAACGAGTAAAGAGACTTGCCGGCAACGAGATGGAACTAGGTATCGAGATACCGACGATCGAATCTCGGGCAAGTAACATACCGATGACAAAGGGAACAACGTATGTTGTTATGCGGTCTGACCGATAAAGATCTTCGTAGAATATGTGGGAGCCAATATGAGCATCCAGGTTCCGCTATTGGTTATTGACCGGACAGGTGTCTCGGTCATGTCTACATAGTTCTCAAACCCGTAGGGTCCGCACGCTTAACGTTACGATGACAGTTATATTATGAGTTTATATGTTTTGATGTACCGAAGGTTGTTCCGAGTCCCGGATGTGATCACAGACATAACGAGGAGTCTCGAAATGGTCGAGACATAAAGATTGATATATTGGAAGCCTATGTTTGGATATCGGAAGTGTTCCGGGTGAAATCGGGATTTTTCCGGAGTACCGGGAGGTTACCGGAACCCCCCGGTAACTTAATGGGCCTTAGTGGGCCTAGGTGGAAGAGAGGAGAGGAGGCCAGGGTAGGGCCGCACGCCCCTCCCCGCAGTCCGATTAGGACAAGGAGAGGGGGGGTGGCGCCCCCCCTTTCCTTCGTCCCCTCCACCTCTTCCCCCTCTCTCTCCTAGTCCAACATGGAAAAGGGGGGAGTCCTACTCCCGGTAGGAGTAGGACTCCTCCTGGCGCGCCTCTCCCCTTTGGCCGGCCGAACCCCCCCTTGCTCCTTTATATACGGGGGCAGGGGGGCACCTCTAGACACACAATTGATCATTGATCTCTTAGCCGTGTGTGGTGCCCCCCTCCACCATATTGCACCTCGATAATATCGTAGCGGTGCTTAGGCGAAGCCCTGCGTCGGTAGAACATCATCATTGTCACCACGCCGTCGTGCTGAAGAAACTCCCCCTCAACACTCGGCTGGATCGGAGTTCGAGGGACGTCATCGAGCTGAACGTGTGCTGAACTCGGAGGTGTCGTGCGTTCGGTACTTGATCGGTCGGATCGTGAAGACGTACGACTACATCAACCTCGTTGTGTTAAACGCCTCCGCTTTCGGTCTACGAGGGTACGTGGACAACACTCTCCCCTCTCGTTGTTATGCATCACCATGATCTTGCGTGTGCGTAGGAAATTTTTTGAAATTACTACGTTCCCCAACATACCCACACATGATAGTCCTATTATCTTTTTGAATTCTCCAAACTACACTATATCGGAGAAGTTTGTTCTTATTAAGGATTATATTGATGGGTTGCCTTTTACCATTGCACATGATAATTTTGATGAATATAATATGCATGTACTTTCTGCTCCTACTTGCAATTATTATGCGAGAGGAACTACATCTCCACTTCTCTATGTTTCCAACACGAAAAAATTGCAAGAAACTGTTTATACTATGCATTGGCCTTTACTTGATGTGCATGAATTGTTCTTGTATGACATGCCGATGCATAGGAAGAGAGTTAGACTTCGTCATTGCTTGATATATGTTGCTTTGTGCTCACTACTAAATGCCAAATCGTTGCTAATTAAAATTGGCTTTGATATACCTTGGGATCCGGGTTGATTCATTACTTGAGCACTTTATGCCTAGCTTAATGGCTTTAAAGAAAGCGCTGCCAGGGAAACAACCCGGAAGTTTTATAGAGTCATTTATTTCTATTCAGTGCTTTTATAAAGTTTAAAAACAAAAAATATAGAGGGGAACTTAAAAAGTTTTTCATAAAAGAGAAGCGATTTGAAGTTATGCATTGGAGAAGTGAGGGTCGACACTGAACACTTGTGTTCATGCTCATGCAAACAATGTAGAATTTTTCATGAAGATTCTCACAAAAATAATTATCCCCTTGTACAATTCCATTGTATTATAAAATAATGTGCCAAGATTTGCCTTTAGGATGATTAGATTGCTTGTTGGTATGTGTGGTGCAGGAATAGAAACTTTGGCTGTAGTGCATGAATTTGCATTTTTTACGAGAACGTCGAAAGTTTCTAAAACTTTTTGCACAATATTTCTATACAAATTGTTTATTCTGTCCTAATTTTTTAGAATTTTTGGAGTACCAAAAGTATGGTGAATGTCCGGATTACTACAGACTGTCCTGTTTAAGACAGATTCTGTTTTTGATGCATTGTTTTGCCTGTTTTGATGAAACTACCAATTCTATCAGTGGAATAAGCCATGAAAAAGTTATATTACAATAGCTAAAATACAAAAACAAAATATGAATTGGTTTGCAACAGTACTTAGAGTAGTGATTTGCTTTATTATACTAACGGATCTTACCGAGCCTTCTGTTGAGTTTTGTGTGGATAAAGTGATCAAAGATCGAGTAGGTCTCAATATGAGGAGAAGGAGGAGAGGCAAGATCTCAAGCTTGGGGATGCCCAAGGCACCCCAAGTAAATATTCAAGGAGACTCAAGCGTCTAAGCTTGGGGATGCCCCGGAAGTCATCCCATCTTTCTTCAACAAGTATCGGTATGTTTTCGTCTCCGTTTTGTTCACATGATATGTGCAAATCTTGGAGCGTCTTTTGTGTTTATTTTTCACTTTTATTTTATGCACCATGCTGGTATGAGATAGTCCATGGTTGATTTATAGAATGCTCATTGCACTTCACTTTTATCTTTTGAGTATGGCCTTATATAATGCTTCATGTGCTTCACTTATATCATTTGAAGTTTGGATTGCCTGTTTCTCTTCACATAGAAAACCGTTATTTGAAGAATTCTCTTTTGCTTCACTTATATTTATTAGAGCTTGGTCTTTTATAGAAAGAATTAAACTCTCATGCTTCACTTGAGAGTCAACAGGAATTGGTCAATTGCATGGTTAGTAATAAAATCCTACATAAAACTTATGGATCACTGAATATGATATGTTTGATCCCTTGCAATAGTTTTGCGATATAGAGATGGAATATGTGGGAGGTACTAGTAAACGGTTGTGGTTAGTAAGAATATTGGTGTTAAGGTTTCTGATTCCCGAAGCATGCACGTATAGTCTCTCGTTATGCTATGAAGTTGGATCATGATTTATTATTGATTGTCTTCCTTATGAGTGGCGGTCAGGGACGAGCGATGGTCTTTTCCTACCAATATATTCCCCTAGGGGCATGCGTAGTAGTACTTTGTTTCGAGGGCTAATAAACTTTTGCAATAAGTATATGAGTTCTTTATGACTAATGTGAGTCCATGGATTATACACACTCTTACCTTTCCGCAATTTGCTAGCCTCTACAGTACTGTGCATTGCCCTTTCTCACCTCGAGAGTCGGTGCAAACTTCGCAGGTGCATCCAAACCCCGTGATATGATACGCTCTATCATACATAAGCCTTATTATATCTTCCTCAAAACTGCCACCATACCTACCTATTATGGCCTTTCCATAGCCATTCCGAGATATATTGCCATGCAACTTCCACCGCTTCCGTTTTGATGACTTGAGCATTCATTGTCATATTGCTTTGCATGATCGTAAGATAGCTAGCATGATATTTCCATGGCTTCTCTGTTTTTTGATATCGTTGTTATGCTAGATCATTGCACATCCTGGTACACTGCCAGAGGCATTCATATAGAGTCATATTTTGTTCTAGGTATCGAGTTGTACTTTTTATTTGTTTTGAGTTATAAGTAAATAGAAGTGTGATGATCATCATTATTCATTATTAGAGCATGTAGCAGTGAGGAAAGGACGATGGAGACTATGATTCCCCCACAAGTCGGTTGAGACTCCGGACAATGAGAGAAAAAAGGAAAAAGGAAAAAGAAAAAAAGAAAAAAAGAAAAAAGAAATAAAGAGAGAAGGGGCATGCTAGTTCCACAATTGTGCTTGAAAGTAGCACCATGTTTTTCATATAGAGAGTCTCCTATTTAGTCACTTTCATATACTAGTGGGAATTTTTCATTATAGAACTTGGCTTGTATATTCCGATGATGGGCTTCCTCAAATGCCCGAGGTCTTCATGAGCAAGCAATTTGGATGGACATCCACTTAGTTTTCATATTGAGCTTTCATACACTTATATCTCTTAGTGCATCCGTTGCATGGCAATCCCTACTACTCGCATTGATATCAATTGATGGGCATCTCCATAGCCCGTTGGTTAGCCGCGTCGATGTGAGACTTTCTTACTTTTTTGTCTTCTCTATATTTACCCCTATGATCATACTCTATTCCACCCGTAGTGCTATATCCATGGCTTGCGCTCATGTATTGCGTGAGGGTTGAAAAAGCTAAAGCACGTTAAAAAGTATGAACCAATTGCTCGGCTTGTCATCGGGGTTGTGCATGATAAAAACTTTGTGTTAAGAAGACAGAGCATGACAAGACTATATGATTTTTTAGGGATAGCTTTCTTTAGCGTTGATATTTTGAAAGACATGATTGTTTGTTGGGATGCCTGAGTATTGATATATTTATGTCAAATTATAGACTATTGCTTTGAATCACTTGTGTCTTAATATTCTTGCCATGATTAGACATATGATCAAGTTTGTCGGATTACAGGTTCCGGCAAACCCTTGAGGTTCGAACACTGGGGTGCGCACGAAGATCTCTCTCTCCCTCGCTCGCTCTCGCAACGATATCAAGGCCTAGCCCGACGAACCCAAAGAACAAGAGACACGAGGGTTTATACTGGTTTGGGCCACCGTTGCGGTGTAATACCCTACTCTAGTGTGGTGTGGTGGATTGCCTTGCAGGCTGAGGATGAACAAGTACAAGGGATGAACAGCCTCCTGAGGATAGGTGTTCTTGAGCTCGGTGAGATGGTGTGTGTGAGGATGGTCCAAATGATCCGCCCCCTTCTCCTATGGTGGTGGCTAGTCCTATTTATAGAGTCCCTGGTCCTCTTCCCAAATGTTACGCGGGAAGGGATCGCACTATAACACCCCGGATATAACTTTCCATATTTGTAACTCCAATTCTTGCCATTTTCGGCTATGTGTTATGATATTCCCTCCGTGGTCGGGTTTTGTTTTTCGTTTTGCATTTTGTTCATGTCATGCATCTCATATCATGTCATCATGTGCATCTCATTTGCATACGTATTCGTCTCATGCGTCCGAGCATTTTCCCCGTTGTCCGTTTTGCAATCCGGCACTCCCACATGCACCGGCGCACCCCTCTTATTTCTTTTCGTGAGCGGGTGTTAAACGTTCTCGGAATGGACCGAGGTTTGCCAAGTGGCCTTGGTACACCACCGGTAGACCACCTGTCAAGTTCCGTTCCATTTGGAGGTCGTTTGATGCTCCAACGGTTAACCGGGTAACCGCAAAGTCCTTTTGTGTGTTGCAGCAAAGCCCCCCTCCAAACAGCCCAAAACCCACCTAAGTCCCTTCCATGCTCTAGGTCGTTCGATCACGATCGTGTGGGCGAAAACATCACTCCATTTGGAGTCTCCTAGCTCCCTCTACCTATAAAAACACCTCCCCCTCCGAAATCCCGGATCAAACCCTAGTCTCTTCCACCCCGCGCCGCCGGACACGTCCGCCCGAGCCGGACGAAATCTCGCTGCCGCCCCGGCCTGTCCGCAGCCGCCACGTGGGCGCCGCCGTCGCCGCCGACCGCAGGCCCGTGAGGCCCACGGCCGGCCCCCGCGGCCCGGTCGCCCCGAGCCCGTGCGCCTCCCCCGCCGCCCGTCTCCAGCGCCGCCCCGCCGCCTCGGCGCCGCCGCGCCCGTCGCTGCCTCCGTCCGCGGGAGTTCGCCGCCGCCTCCCCGCCGTCCCGTCGCTGCCTCCGGCGACGACCGCGTCGCCGTGGCCCCGTCTCCCCCTAGCTCTCCCTCGCCGTCTCCCTCCTCTCCTCCGCCGGCCGCCGCCTCTGCTCCGGCGCGAGCTCCGGCGAGTCCGATCTCCGGTGGCCCGATCCAGATCTGATCCGCGAAGGTTGACTTTCCCCCTCCCGAAATTCTCTAAGTGCTGAAGATATTGCATTCCGTGGCTCTGTTCATTGCATCATAACTCCGTGCATACTACTCCGTTTCGTGCGTGTAATATGCCAAATGTTCGCCTCGAGATGCTCTTCATTTTGTTCCTTTATGCCATGTTCATTTGAGTCCATCTTGATGCCCAAATCTCTAGTGCAAGAGTGCTATATGATGTTTTCTGCTTTACTTATCAGAACTTGGTGTTTTGTTATTTTTGTTGCATTTGATGTGTGCATCTTATGGGCATGAGCTCTACAGGTGTTTTGATCTATGCCATGCCATCTTTACAGAGGTGTATGCCATGTATCTTTGTGATCTATGTGGTAACTAGCACGAGCATACAAACTAGGCTTCGTGATGTTTCTGTTTTCAGGGACTTAGTAATTTCACCGTCTGTTTCTGCTGTTATTTTGTTGCTATATATCCATGTGGCTACGGTGCGATCCATGCTTATTTTCAGTATGGTCAGTAAGGATGTTTTGTAGATATAGTTGTGCCCTATCCATCCATGCCCCTGTTTGCAATTATGGAGTCCCCTAGCATGTCTTAATATTGCTCTACTTTTGCTATAAAATATTTCTGGCAGATTGTTAACATGATATTCAATTTTGCCAAGCTTGTTGTAGTTGATCCTTTCATGTAATGTATTTTCTCTTGCCATGTTTAGCTTCATAAACATGCCATCTTGCTGTAGGTATGCTTGTTTTGTCATGAATTGCCTTGTGATGAGTGAATCAAGCTCACAAAGATGCCTTCATAATACTGTTTCTGCCATGCTCTGTTTTCTGCTAAGTCTGAAACCTGTTAACGATACTTGCTATGTTTACATGGGTGCCATCATATCTTATTGTCCTTTTTGGCTCATGGTCACTAAGGGACTTTTTTTCTATGCATTTAATATATTCATGCCATGCCTTGTTTTGCTATGTTAAGTTCCTGTAGCATATTGATTGCTTGCTCTGAACATTGCTATCTGATGCTGTTTCAGCCATGTCCAGTAATTTCACTGTCTGTGAACCTGATATCTTTTGCACTTTTGTCATGCTTGTTTGAACCTGTTATGTTGTGATCTAGGCGTAGCTCAGTGTTCATATTTTGTCAAGCATCTCCTGTAGATTACTGCCATATGCTTTGTTGCTATGTTGGAGTGTTGTAGCATAGTTACTTGTGGTATTCTAAATGCTATCATGCTGTTAATCACAGATTCGTGTCATTCTTGTTTTGCTTGCCATTTGCAAACCGTGCATCCGTTTCCGGTGATCTTTATATCGATTTCGACCAAAATCATCTCATCTTTCCAGTGGCATACTTGGTTTGCCAAGTTACTGCCTTGTTCATTCGTTTTCTTCCGGAGCACGCATATGCATCGCATATCATATCCCGCATATCATGCATGTTTTGCGTCATGTTGCTTGTGCATTTCCCGTGATTGATTGTGGTTCCATTGCTTGTGTTCTTGCTGTGGGTAGAGCCGGGAGACGAGTTCGTGAATGAGGAACCTGTTGAGTACGCTTACGAGGATCAAGCTTTCGACAACTCTGAGAACCTTGTAGGCAAGATGACCATACCCTCGAAATCACTTATATCTTTGCTTTGCTAGTTGTTCGCTCTATTGCCATGCTGCACTATCTATCACTTGCTAAATCATGCCTCCCATATTGCCATGCCAAGCCTCTAACCATCCTTTCCTAGCAAACCGTTGTTTGGCTAAGTTACCGCTTTTGCTCAGCCCTTCTTATAGCGTTGCTAGTTGCAGGTGAAGTTGAAGTTGGTTCCATGTTGGAACATAGATATTTTGGAATATCACAATATATCTTATTTAATTAATGCATCTATATATTTGGTAAAGGGTGGAAGGCTCGGCCTTGTGCCTGGTGTTTTGTTCCACTCTTGCCGCCCTAGTTTCCGTCATACCGGTATTATGTTCCTTGAGTTTGCGTTCCTTACGCGGTTGGGTGATTTATGGGACCCCCTTGACAGTTCGCCTTGAATAAAACTCCTCCAGCAAGGCCCAACCTTGGTTTTACCATTTGCCACCTAAGCCTTTTCCCTTGGGTTTTCGCGAGCCCGAGGGTCATCTTTATTTAAACCCCCGGGCCAGTGTTCCTCTGAGTGCTGGTCGAAACTCGAGCACCGTGCGGGACCGTCCCTTGGCAACTTGGGTTACGTTGGTACCTGTACGCTTCACTTATCCGGTGTGCCCTGAGAACGAGATATCTGCAGCTCCTATCGGGATTTTTCGGCACATTCGGGTGGTCTTGCTGGTCTTGTTTTACCATTGTCGAGATGTCTTGTAAACCGGGATTCCGACACTGATCGGGTCTTCCCGGGAGAAGGTTTATCCTTCGTTGACCGTGAGAGCTTATATGGGCTAAGTTGGGACACCCCTGCGGGGTATTATCTTTCGAAAGCCGTGCCCGCGGTTATGAGGCAGATGGGAATTTGTTAATGTCCGGTTGTAGAGAACTTGTCACTTGACCCAAGTAAAATACATCAACTGTGTGTGTAGCCGTGATGGTCTCTTTTTGGCGGAGTCCGGGAAGTGAACACGGTTTGAGTTATGCATGAACGTAAGTAGTTTCAGGATCACTTCTTGATCATCTCTAGCTTCGCGACCGTTGCGTTGCTTCTCTTCTCGCTCTCACTTGCGTATGTTAGCCACCATATATGTTTAGTGCCTGCTCCAGCTCCACCTCATTACACCATCCTTTCCTATAAGCTTAAATAGTCTTGATCTCGCGGGTGTGAGATTGCTGAGTCCTCGTGACTCACAGATTCTACCAAAACAGTTGCAGGTTCTGACGATGCCAGTGCAGATGACGCAACCGAGCTCAAGTGGGAGTTCGACGAGGAACGTGGTCGTTACTATGTTTCTTTTCCTGATGATCAGTAGTGGAGCCCAGTTGGGACGATCGGGGATCTAGCATTTGGGGTTATCTTATTTTCATTTGGATTTGACTGTAGTCGGTCTATGTGTGGATTTTGGATGTTGTATGAATTAATTTATGTATTGTGTGAAGTGGCGATTGTAAGCCAACTCTCGTTATCCCATTCTTGTTCATTACATGGGATTGTGTGAAGATGACCCTTCATGCGACAAAACCACAATGCGGTTATGCCTCTAAGTCGTGCCTCGACACGTGGGAGATATAGCCGCATCGTCGGCGTTACACCCACAACGACCAATTTTGAAGGGAGACAACTAGCACAAGCTATCCTGACAAAAGGCGGTCTTCGCCTGCCAAAGGCTCTGGTGGTGACGCCGCCGTGGGCTCCGCGGTGACCTCCGTCCTGCTGGTCTTGGTCTCGTTGCACCGATATGGAAACCTTTGCCTGACGCCTCGTCACTCCTCGCCTGCGCCTTCCCCTTTAGCACCAAAGAGGCAACTGGTACTCTGCGCCTGCTAGCGCCCGTCTGGCCTTGGTCGTCATGGCTCACGTCACGCGCACCTCGTGAGGCGCCCCTTGCCTCGATATCTCCGCTCCTCGGGAGCTAGCCTAGTGAGGCCGCCCCAGGGGAGGTCTTGGTGTCGTCCGCCTCGCGAGGCTTGGCCCCTCGCAAGGGTCTTGAGTGGTTGCTCATGAAGATGGGCCATACCAGGCCGTTAGTGGAGCCACGCCCTGGGCCGCAGGCATGCAAGTCTGGGTACCCCCGTTCCCAGGATGCCGACAAAGTTTATGCTAGGTAGCATTCCACATCAAAAGTTATGTTATTTATCATTTACCTACTCAAGGACGAGCATGAATTAAGCTTGGGGATGCTAATGCGTCTTCGTCGTATCTATAATTTTTGATTGTTTCATGCCAATATTATACAACTTTCACATATTTTTGGCAACTTTTTATATGATATATTGGACTAACCTATTGATCCAGCGCCCAGTGCTGTAGCGACCCGACTCAGTAAGAGTCGAAGTCTCTGTGCTTACCGTGCTAGTCCCTGGATCGACTTGCTAGCACACACATTACTCGATGAAATAACAGAAATAACACACATATCTTTATTACATCGATAGTCCAGGAGCAATACATTTATTACAAAATAGGGCATAGAGCCAATAAATAAATAATGCGGAACCAAAGTAGTAAATGAGTCCAACTCCACGAGCAAGGTTGAGTGTAGAACATCGACCTATCGCACCTTAATCCTCGTCGGATATATCTGCAACGTGATAAGTTGCAACCATATAGGTCAGTACATTGAATGTACTGGCAAGTCACATCATAAGTGCAAAGAACCTACTTGTACATGCAATTTGGCTGGTGGAAAGCTCTAAGTTTAGTTTTTTTGCATAAAGCTAGTTTTTCCCTTTTAGGAAAGATGTTATTCTACTACTACACATTTGCATAGGATGAGTTGGCAAACCCAACTCCCTCCGTTCCCAAGTTTCATTTAAAACCCAACTGTTTAATTAAAGGTGAGGAGATCTCCCGGCATTTCCACTACTAGATGCTCAACTTGTCCGTAACCGGGGACACGGCTAATCGATTAGGTTGACACTCTGCAGAGGTTGCACACTTTTCCCCACAAGACTCGACCACCTCCATGATTGGAAGATCGAGACATAGTCTTTCGAAAATGTTCCCCCTTAACCCACGGATAGGCCGGTACAGCTACATCATTCTACATCTACTAGCCCATCCCGGAAGGGGTCACACTAACTACTCAACTAAGCCAGAGCCCATATTGGCTTGTGGCTGCACACGTAAGCTTATAGACATGAGAATACGATTGATCTCTTTGGGCCTGAGCGGACGGTCCACTAGTGGTGCACCACCATGGATTTCCCATGCGAGCCCCACTGTACTTCGCCACCATTCCAACAAGTTTGCGCCCAGGTAGTTCATTAATTATCTTAGGTCCTATTTACTACATTGTCACTCATACTTTACAATGATCACTCCCCAATCCACGTCTACTTAGCGAAGCAACATAATGTAAAACGATGGCGACAATGTTATAAGGTTCAGACCTACCTCAATGAACTACTGGGTGAAAAGCATAGTCACGCGGCATCAATTCCTACCATGTAGTCCTACCACAAAGAACTAAGTGCATAATAAAAACATAGGTAATGAAACATGATCAAGATGCAACTTGCCTTGGTACTGCTAGTTGAATTCTAAAGACTAATAATATTCTGCTTCGCACTCTGCGCAATCTATCACAAAGAAGATAAACAAACATAAGCAAACATTTCAGAGAACCAAGAAGAATGTGCAAAGCAAGAAGTCTCGGAAAAACCAAATGAACAAACAACACTTAACTTGCACGAAAATATTCTAAGTGCAAAACAACATAGGCCTATGGTTCAAGAAGTGATGTGAACTATAGTGCATACTATGCATACTAGTAAAAATATTAATGGACAGATTCTAGTGTGTGAAAATTATAGTGACAAAGGTCCAGGTGATAGGGTTTGGCTACGGTGACAGAATGCAAAAAGAATCAACTTAATCGGAGCTACGGTTTGAGAGATATGGCCATTTGAAGTTCGAATTCGAATCTGAATAAATTCAAATTTGAATCTGACAAAATTTTGCAAAAAGGATACCACTGGATAGATCTAAACAATACGAAGAATTTGCCGCTGGTTTCATCGAGTTTGGATCTACGGTTAAAACGTTATGGCTAATCTAAGCTCAGGGACTAATCTGTGATAAAAGGGACTAAACAGTGAAGAAAAACTACCGCAAACAGGTCCCTGGTGCGTGGCAGATTCCTACTGGCTGAAAGGTGTTCGCCGCGCAGCTTATACAGCGGACGGCCACAATTTAAGAAAAACGGCGGCGACGACTAACTTATACAGAAACCGATCGTTTTTTTAGAAATAAACCCGCGGTTAACCGCGTACCGGTTCAACTAAAAAAACACTAAACTAATCTAATCTGGGCCGTCGGTGATCGATCTAACGGGCGGGAGTGGGGCGGCGGCTTATAGCGGGTGGTGGTGGTGGCCGGCGACGATGAAGACGGCGGCGTGGCGTCGGTGACGGAGGGGGCGGCAGCTGCGGTTGTCCTCGGCGACGGGGAAGAAGACGGGAAGGTGCGGCGCGTCGAGGGCGTCGCGAAGGTGGTGGCGGCGTGTGTCGGCGGCGTCCGGACGGGGCAGGGTGAAGACGGCGGCCTTCGGTGCTCCGGCATCGACGGTGCGGCGGCTCCGACGGGACCTAGGGGCAAAAATCGTGTCAAAAGGATGCGCCTCGGTGGGCTAAGAAAATTTACAGAAAAGGGAGGGTCGGAGTGGTCTACGGGCGACGAAAAACTCTGGCGAGTTGCGCGGCTCCGGCGAGATGCGAATGGGCAGCGCGGCGGCTGTGAGCGGCTTGGGACTAAGCGAGACGGCGAGGTTGGAAGAGGGGGTGTAGGGGCATTTATAGGTGAGGTCTACGGATAAGCTCTATCCGAGCGCGAGGCGGCCGGCGGTTGTGGGCGGCGAGGCACGGATGTTTATCCCACGCGGTGCGGGAGGTTGGGGACGGGCTGACGTGCGGGGCCCGCCTGGTAGCGGCAGCGAGAGGAGGCGAGCGAGGGCAGGCGCGGGGCGGTCGACCGGGCGGGAGGCTTCGGGCGCGCGGGCGCAGGCCTTGGGCCAAATGGCCAGCTGGGCCGGTTGGGGCGCTCCTGGGCCGAACCCAGTTTCGGTCCAGGCTGCGGTGAGTGCGTGCGTGCGTTTTTTTAAACCGAACATTAAAGTGGCCCTAAATAATTCAAATGAATTAATAAAAACACCACAATAATTTCTAAAATAACTATACAATATTTAAAGCCTAAGGAACATTAATTTAAGCACAGAACATTTTGAAAATATTTTGCTAATGCACTTTTGCAAATAAAATAAATACCAATAAACTCCAAAACTTCAAATAATATTCAAAATAAAATTTCCCACTCTTTTATGAATTTGAGGAAGTCATCTTATCCCCTCTCATTCGTTTTTCTCGAGTGGAAAAATATTATTTGAATATTTCGAAACTCCAAAATGCAAAGTAATATGATATGCATTGAATGATTCTATTAGCATCCAAATTTAATAAAAATTGGGATGTTACAAACCTACCCCCCTTAAGATGAACCTCGTCCTCGAGATTCGGGTTGGCCAGCAAAAAGGTGTGGATGGTCCTGTCTAAGATCTTCCTCTCGTTCCCAAGTAGCTTCCTCCTCGGTGTGGTGACTCCACTGAACCTTGCAGAACTTGATGATCTTGGTACGAGTGATTCTCTCTGCAGTCTCGAGAATCTTAATAGGCTTCTCCTCATAAGTCAGATCATGCTCCAACTGAATTACCTCCAGTGGCACTATATCTCTCAAAGGAATGTCCGCCATCTCTGCATGACACTCCTTCAGCTGGGAAACATGAAACACATCATGAACTCCCAACAAAGCCTCTGGTAATTCCAGCTGGTATGCAACCTCTCCTCTACATTCCAGAACTCTGTATGGTCCCACAAACCATGGTGCTAACTTTCCTTTGACTCCAAGTATCTTAATACCTCGAAGTGGAGACACTCGAAGATATGCTCTATCTCCCACTTCATAGATCACTTCCTTGCGTTTAGCATCGGCATAACTTTTCTGCCTTGACTGAGCTATCTTAAGTCTGTCACGAATCAACTTGACCTTCTCCTCAGAATCCCTAACCAAATCAGGTCCAAACAATTTGCGATCTCCAACTCCATCCCACATCAATGGTGTCCTGCATTTCCTGCCATACAATGCCTCGAAAGGGGCCATCTGCAAACTGGCTTGGTAGCTGTTGTTGTACGAGAACTCTGCGTAGGGTAAGTTATCATCCCAACTAGACCCGTAGTCTAGCGCACAAGCTCTCAGCATGTCCTCCAGAATCTAACTGACTCTCTCTGTCTGCCCATCAGTCTGTGGATGGAAGGTTGTACTGAACTCTAGCCTGGTACCCAAAGTTTCATGCAACTGATTCCAAAACTTTGAGGTAAACTGTGTTCCTCTATCTGATACGATGCTCCTCGGAACTCCATGCATACATACGATCCTGGTCATATATATCTTTGCCAGCTTAGCACTTGTATAGGTGGTCTTCACTGGAATGAAGTGAGCAACCTTGGTCAAACGATCCAATATCACCCAAATGGAATCATAACCTGAACGGGTCCTGGGTAACCCCGTGATAAAGTCCATACCAAGTTTATCCCATTTCCAATCAGGTATCGGCAACGGCTGAAGTAAACCTGTTGGTTTCTGATGCTCCGCCTTTACTCTCTGACATACATCACATATTGCCACATACTCGGCAATCTCTCTCTTCATACCGGCCCACCAAAAACTTTCCTTCAAGTCCAAGTACATCTTGGTGTTGCCTGGGTGTATCGAATATGGTGAGTCATGAGCCTCCTGAAGAATCAACTTCCTGATCTCCAGGTCATTGGGTACGCAAATCCGTTGCTCAAACCATATGGTTCCATTTTCATCCTCATGGAATCCTTCTGCTTTCCCTTTGCTCATCATCTCCTTTATCTCAGCAATACCTTGGTCCGACTTCTGGGCCTCTCTGATTCTTCCCAACAAGGTGGACTGTACCTCGAGTGCGGCAACATAACCTCTTGGAACTATTTCCAACTGAAGGTCTCTAAGCTCATCACATAACTCCTGAGGTAAACCTCCTGCTGTAAGGGTATTAACATAACTCTTACGGCTCAAAGCATCCGCCACAACATTGGCTTTTCCTGCATGATAATGCAAACTCATGTCATAATCCTTTATAAGTTCCAACCATCTCCTTTGCCTGAGATTCAACTCCTTCTGCGTGAAAATGTACTTTAGACTCTTGTGATCCGTGTAAACATCACAACGATTCCCAATAAGATAGTGTCTCCATGTCTTGAGCGCATGCACTACAGCTGCCAACTCCAAATCATGTGTGGCATAGTTCAACTCATGAGGTCGAAGCTGTCGTGAAGCATAAGCTACAACCTTTCCCTCTTGCATAAGAACGCCTCCAAGTCCCAGACGTGAAGCATCACAATACACCTGAAAGTCCTTGTGCACGTCAGGCAGGATTAGCACTGGGGCTGTGACCAAACGCTTCTTCAACTCTTGAAAGCTGGCTTCACACTCTGCAGTCCAAACGAACTTGGTGTCCTTCTTCAACAACGCTGTCATGGGCCTTGCAATCTTGGAGAAATTTTCAATCAATCTCCGGTAATATCCAGCAAGTCCAAGGAAACTAGGAATCTCGCCAATTGTGGTGGGTGCATTCCATTCTGTGACTGACTCTACCTTGGTAGGGTCCACTGCAATCCCTTCACCTGACACTACATGTCCAAGGAATCCGACTTCCTTGAGCCAAAACTCACACTTGCTGAACTTGGCATAAAGTTGATGTTCTCTGAGCTTCTCCAAAACTAAGCGCAGATGTTCAGCGTGTTCCTCCTCATTCTTGGAGAAAACCAATATGTCATCAATGAATACCACAACGAACTTATCCAAGAACTCCATGAACACCTTGTTCATCATGCTCATAAAATAGGCAGGGGAATTAGTCAAACCAAAGGACATGACCGTATACTCATAAAGCCCATACCTTGTGGTAAAAGCGGTCTTGGGTATATCCTTCTCACGGATCTTCAATTGGTGATAACCCGGTCGAAGATCGATCTTGGAGAAAACACTAGCTCCTTCAAGCTGGTCAAACAAGTCATTGATCATCGGTAGGGGATACCTGTTCTTGATGGTCACCTCGTTCAAAGAGCGGTAATCCACACACATCCTCAAGGATCCATCCTTCTTCTCCACTAAGAGTACTGGGCTCCCCAAGGTGATGAACTCGGGCGAATATACCCTTTCTCTAACAACTCCTTAATCTGTTTCTTGACTTCCTCCAAATCATTAGCGGGCATCCGATACGGCCTCTTGGAGATAGGTCCTGTACCTGGCAGCAACTCAATCAAAAACTCAATCTCCCGATCTGGCGGCATTCCCGGTAACTCCTCCGGAAATACATCGGGATAATCCTTCACCACTGGTACTTCTTCCTAGACAACTCCCGTAAGAGAGTGTTGGGGAACGTAGTAATTTCAAAAAAATTCCTACGCACACGCAAGATCATGGTGATGCATAGCAACGAGAGGGGAGAGTGTTGTCCACGTACCCTCGTAGACCGACAGCGGAAGCGTTATCACAACGCGGTTGATGTAGTCGTACGTCTTCACGATCCGACCGATCAAGTACCGAACGTACGGCACCTCCGAGTTCTACACACGTTCAGCTCGATGACGTCCCTCGAACTCCGATCCAGCCGAGTGTTGAGGGAGAGTTTCGTCAGCACGACGGCGTGGTGACGATGATGATGTTTCACCGACGCAGGGCTTCGCCTAAGCTCCGCAACGGTATTATCGAGGTGTAATATGGTGGAGGGGGGCACCGCACACGGCTAAGAGATCTCAAGGATCAATTGTTGTGTCTCTGGGGTGCCCCCCTGCCCCCGTATATAAAGGTGCAAGGAGGAGGCAGCCGGCCAAGGGAAGAGGCGTGCCAAAGGGGGGAGTCCTACTCCCACCGGGAGTAGGACTCCTCCTTTCCTTGTGGGAGTAGGAGAAGGGAAGGGAGAAGGAGAAAGAAGGAAGGGGGCGCCCCCCTTCCCTAGTCCAATTCGGACCAGATCATGGGGAGGGGCGCGGCCACCTTTCGAGGCCTTTCTCTCCTTTCCCGTATGGCCCATAAAGGCCCAATACGAATTCCCGTAACTCTCCGGTAGTCCGAAAAATACCCGAATCACTCGGAACCTTTCCGAAGTCCGAATATAGTCGTCCAATATATCGATCTTTACGTCTCGACCATTTCGAGACTCCTCGTCATTTCCCCGATCTCATCCGGGACTCCGGACACCTTCGGTACATCAACATACATAAACTCATAATAAAACTGTCATCGTAACGTTAAGCGTGCGGACCCTACGGGTTCGAGAACTATGTAGACATGACCGAGACACCTCTCCGGTCAATAACCAATAGCGGAACCTGGATGCTCATATTGGCTCCCACATATCCTACAAAGATCTTTATCGGTCAAACCGCATAACAACATACGTTGTTCCCTTTGTCATCGGTATGTTACTTGCTCGAGATTCGATCGTCGGTATCTCGATACCTAGTTCAATCTCGTTACTGGCAAGTCTCTTTACTCGTTCCGTAATACATCATCCCGCAACTAACTCATTAGTCACAATGCTTGCAAGGCTTATAGTGATGTGCATTACTGAGTGGGCCCAGAGATACCTCTCCGACAATCGGAGTGACAAATCCTAATCTCAAAATACGCCAACCCAACAAGTACCTTTGGAGACACATGTAGAGCACCTTTATAATCACCCATTTACGTTGTGACGTTTGGTAGCACACAAAGTGTTCCTCCGGTAAACGGAAGTTGCATAATCTCATAGTCATGGGAACATGTATAAGTCATGAAGAAAGCAATAGCAACATACTAAACGATCGAGTGCTAAGCTAACGGAATGGGTCAAGTCAATCACGTCATTCTCCTAATGAGGTGATCTCGTTAATCAAATGACAACTCATGTCTATGGCTAGGAAACATAACCATCTTTGATTAACGAGCTAGTCAAGTAGAGGCATACTAGTGACACTCTGTTTGTCTATGTATTCACACATGTATTATGTTTCCGGTTAATACAATTCTAGCATGAATAATAAACATTTATCATGATATAAGGAAATAAATAATAACTTTATTATTGCCTCTAGGGCATATTTCCTTCAGTCTCCCACTTGCACTAGAGTCAATAATCTAGTTCACATCGCCATGTGATTTAACATCAATAATTCACATCACCATGTGATTAACACCCATAGTTCACATTGCCATGTGACCAACACCCAAAGGGTTTACTAGAGTCAATAATCTAGTTCACATCGCTATGTGATTAACACCCAAAGAGTACTAAGGTGTGATCATGTTTTGCTTGTGAGATAATTTTAGTCAACGGGTCTGTCACATTCAGATCCATAAGTATTTTGCAAATTTCTATGTCTATAATGCTCTGCACGGAGCTACTCTAGCTAATTGCTCCCACTTTCAATATGTATCTAGACCGAGACTTAGAGTCATCTAGATTAGTGTCAAAACTTGTATCGACGTAACCCTTTACGACGAACCTTTTGTCACTTCCGTAATCGAGAAACATATCCTTATTCCACTAAGGATAATTTTGACCGCTGTCCAGTGATCTACTCCTAGATCATTATTGTACTCCCTTGCCAAAATCAGTGTAGGGTATACAATAGATCTGGTACACAACATGGTATACTTTATAGAACCTATGGCCAAGGCATAGGGAATGACTTTCATTCTTTTTCTATCTTCTGCTGTGGTCGGGCTTTGAGTCTTACTCAATTTCACACCTTGTAACACAGGAAAGAAACTCTTTCTTTGACTGTTCTATTTTGAACCACTTCAAAATCTTGTTAAGGTATGTACTCATTGAAAAAACTTATCAAGCGTCTTGATCTATCTCTATAGATCTTGATGCTCAATATGTAAGCAGCTTCACCGAGGTCTTTCTTTTGAAAAACTCCTTTCAAACACTCCTTTATGCTTTGCAGAATAATTCTACATTATTTCCGATAAACAATATGTCATTCACATATACTTATCAGAAATGTTGTAGTGCTCCCACTCACTTTCTTGTAAATACAGGCTTCACCGCAAGTCTGTATAACACTATATCCTTTGATCAACTTATCAAAGTGTATATTCCAACTCCGAGATGCTTGCACCAGTCCATAGATGGATCGCTGGAGCTTGCATATTTTGTTAGTACCTTTAGGATTGACAAAACCTTCTGGTTGCATCATATACAACTCTTCTTTAATAAATCCATTAAGGAATGCAGTTTTGTTTATCCATTTGCCAGATTTCATAAAATGCGGCAATTGCTAACATGATTCGGACAGACTTAAGCATAAATACGAGTGAGAAACTCTCATCGTAGTCAACATCTTGAACTTGTCGAAAACCTTTTTGCGACAATTCTAGCTTTGTAGATAGTGACACTACTATCAGCGTCCGTCTTCCTCTTGAAGATCCATTTAATCTCAATGGCTTGCCGATCATTGGGCAAGTCAACCAAAGTCCATACTTTGTTCTCATACATGGATCCCATCTCAGATTTCATGGCCTCAAGCCATTTTGCGCAATCTGGGCTCACCATCGCTTCTTCATAGTTCGTAGGTTCGTCATGGTCTAGTAACATAACTTCCAGAACAGGATTACCGTACCACTCTGGTGCGGATCTTACTCTGGTTGATCTACGAGGTTCAGTAATAACTTGATCTGAAGTTTCATGATCATCATCATTAACTTCCTCACTAATTGGTGTAGGTGTCTCAGAAACTAGTTTCTGTGATGAACTACTTTCCAATAAGGGAGCAGGTATAGTTACCTCATCAAGTTCTACTTTCCTCCCACTCACTTCTTTCGAGAGAAACTCCTTCTCTCGAAAATTTCCGAATTTAGCAACAAAAGTTTTGCCTTCGGATCTGTGATAGAAGGTATACCCAACAGTCTCCTTTGGGTATCCTATGAAGACACATTTCTCCGATTTGGGTTTGAGCTTATCAGGATAAAACTTTTTCACATAAGCATCGCAACCCCAAAATTTTAAGAAACGACAACTTTGGTTTCTTGCTAAACCTCAGTTCATAAGGTCTCGTCTCAACGGATTTTGATGGTGCCCTATTTAACGTGAATGCAGTTGTCTCTAATGCATAACCCCAAAACGATAGTGGTAGATCGGTAAGATACATCATATATCGCACCATATCTAATAAAGTACAATTACGACGTTCGGACACACCATTACACCGTGGTGTTCCAGGTGGCGTGAGTAGTGAAACTATTTCACATTGTTTTAACTGAAGGCTAAACTCGTAACTCAAATATTTTACCTCTGCGATCATATCGTAGAAACTTTTATATTCTTGTTATGATGATTCTCCACTTCACTCTGAAATTCTTTGAACTTTTCAAATGTTTCAGACTTGTGTTTCATCAAGTAGATATATATATCTGCTCAAATCATCTGTGAAGGTGAGAAAATAACGATATCCGCCACGAGCCTCAATATTCATTGGACCACATACATCTGTATGTATGATTTCCAACAAATCTGTTGCTCTCTCCATAGTTCCGGAGAACGGCGTTTTAGTCATCTTGCCCATGAGGCATGGTTCGCAAGCATCAAGTGATTCATAATCAAGTGATTCCAAAATCCCATCAGTATGGAGTTTCTTCATGCGCTTTACACCAATATGACCTAAACGGCAGTGCCACAAATAAGTTGCACTATCATTATTAACTTTGCATCTTTTGGCTTCATTATTATGAATATGTGTATCACTACGATCGAGATCCAATAAACCATTTTATTGGGTGTATGACCATAGAAGGTTTTATTCATGTAAACAGAACAGCAATTATTCTCTAATTTAAATGAATAACCGTATTGCAATAAACATGATCAAATCATATTCATGCTCAACGCAAACACCAAATAACACTTATTTAGTTTCAACACTAATCCCGAAAGTACAGGGAGTGTGCGCTGATGATCATATCAATCTTGGAACTACTTCCAACACACATCGTCACCTCGCCTTTTACTAGTCTCTGTTTATTCTGCAACTCCCGTTTCGAGTTACTACTCTTAGCAACTAAACCAGTATCAAATACCGAGGGGTTGCTATAAACACTAGTAAGTACACATCAATAACATGTATATCCAATATACCTTTGTTCACTTTGCCATCCTTCTTATCCACCAAATAGTTGGGGTAGTTCCCCTTCCAGTGACCAGTCCCTTTGCAGTAGAAGCACTTAGTCTCAGGCTTAGGTACAGACTTGGGCTTCTTCACTTGAGTAGCAACTTGCTTGCTGTTCTTTTTGAAGTTCCCCTTCTTCCCTTTGCCCTTTTCCTGAAACTAGTGGTCTCGTCAACCATCAACACTTGAAGTGGTCTCGTCAACCATCAACTCTTGATGTTTTTCTTGATTTCTACCTTCATCGATTTTAGCATCACGAAGAGCTCGGGAATTACTTTCGTCATCCCTTGCATACTATAGTTCATCACGAAGTTCTACTAACTTGGTGATGGTGACTAGAGAATTCTGTCAATCACTATTTTATCTGGAAGATTAACTCCCACTTGATTCAAGCGATTGTAGTACCCAGACAATCTGAGCACATGCTCACTAGTTGAGCGATTCTCCTCCATCTTTTAGCTATAGAACTTGTTGGAGACTTCATATCTCTCAATGCGGGTATTTGCTTGAAATATTAACTTCAACTCCTGGAACATCTCATATGGTCCATGACGTTCAAAACGTCTTTGAAGTCCCGATTCTAAGCCGTTAAGCATGGTGCACTAAACTATCAAGTAGTCATCATATTGAGCTAGCCAAACGTTCATAACGTCTGCATCTGCTCCTGCAATAGGTGTGTCACCTAGCGGTGCATCAAGGACATAATTTTTCTGTGCAGCAATGAGGATAATCCTCAGATCACGGATCCAATCCGCATCTTTGCTACTAACATCTTTCAACATAATTTTTCTCTAGGAACGTATCAAAAATAAACACAGGGAAGCAACAACGCGAGCTATTGATCTACAATATAATTTGCAAAGATACTATCAGGACTAAGTTCATGATAAATTCAAGTTCAATTTAATCATATTACTTAAGAACTCCCACTTAGATAGACATCCCTCTAATCCTCTAAGTGATCACGTGATCCATATCAACTAAACCATGTCCGATCATCACGTGAGATGGAGTAGTTTCAATGGTGAACATCACTATGTTGATCATATCTACTATATGATTCATGCTCGACCTTTCGGTCTCCGTGTTCCGAGGCCATATCTGTTATATGCTAGGCTCGTCAAGTTTAACCTGAGTATTCCGCGTGTGCAACTGTTTTGCACCCGTTGTATTTGAACGTAGAGCCTATCACACCCGATCATCACGTGGTGTCTCAGCACGAAGAACTTTCGCAACGGTGCATACTCAGGGAGAACACTTATACTTTGATAATTTAGTGAAGGATCATCTTATAATGCTACCGTCAATCAAAGCAAGATAAGATGCATAAAGGATTAACATCACATGCAATCAATATAAGTGATATGATATGGCCATCATCATCTTGTGCTTGTGATCTCCATCTCCGAAGCACCGTGCTTGTGATCTCCATCTCCGAAGCACCGTCATCATCACCATCGTCACCGGCGCGACACCTTGATCTCCATCGTAGTATCGTTGTCGTCTCGCCAACTTATTGCTTTTACGACTATCGCTACCGCTTAGTGATAAAGTAAAACTATTACATGGCGATTGCAATTCATACAATAAAGCGATAACCATATGGCTCCTGCCAGTTGCCGATAACTCGGTTACAAAACATGATCATCTCATACAACAAATTATATCACATCATGTCTTGACCATATCACATCACAACATGCCCTGCAAAAACAAGTTAGACGTCCTCTACTTTGTTGTTGCAAGTTTTACGTGGCTGCTACGGGCTTAGCAAGAACCGTTCTTACCTACGCATCAAAACCACAACGATAGTTTGTCAAGTTGGTGCTGTTTTAACCTTCGCAAGGACCGGGCGTAGCCACACTCGGTTCAACTAAAGTGAGAGAGACAGACACCCGCCGGTCACCTTTAAGCAACGAGTGCTCGCAACGGTGAAACCAGTCTCGCGTAAGCGTACGCGTAATGTCGGTCCGGGCCGCTTCATCTCACAATACCGCTGAACCAAAGTATGACATGCTGGTAAGCAGTATGACTTATATCGCCCACAACTCACTTGTGTTCTACTCGTGCATAGCATCAACGCATAAAACCAGGCTCGGATGCCACTGTTGGGGAACGTAGTAATTTCAAAAAAATTCCTACGCACACGCAAGATCATGGTGATGCATAGCAACGAGAGGGGAGAGTGTTGTCCACGTAACCTCGTAGACCGACAGCGGAAGCGTTGTGATGTAGTCGTACGTCTTCACGATCCGACCGATCAAGTACCGAACGTACGGCACCTCCGAGTTCTACACACGTTCAGCTCGATGACGTCCCTCGAACTCCGATCCAGCCGAGTGTTGAGGGAGAGTTTCGTCAGCACGACGGCGTGGTGACGATGATGATGTTTCACCGACGCAGGGCTTCGCCTAAGCTCCGCAACGGTATTATCGAGGTGTAATATGGTGGAGGGGGGCACGACACACGGCTAAGAGATCTCAAGGATCAATTGTTGTGTCTCTGGGGTGCCCCCCTGCCCCCGTATATAAAGGTGCAAGGAGGAGGCAGCCGGCCAAGGGAAGAGGCGTGCCAAAGGGGGGAGTCCTACTCCCACCGGGAGTAGGACTCCTCCTTTCCTTGTGGGAGTAGGAGAAGGGAAGGGAGAAGGAGAAAGAAGGAAGGGGGCGCCCCCCTTCCCTAGTCCAATTCGGACCAGATCATGGGGAGGGGCGCGGCCACCTTTCGAGGCCTTTCTCTCCTTTCCCGTATGGCCCATAAAGGCCCAATACGAATTCCCGTAACTCTCCGGTAGTCCGAAAAATACCCGAATCACTCGGAACCTTTCCGAAGTCCGAATATAGTCGTCCAATATATCGATCTTTACGTCTCGACCATTTCGAGACTCCTCGTCATTTCCCCGATCTCATCCGGGACTCCGGACACCTTCGGTACATCAACATACATAAACTCATAATAAAACTGTCATCGTAACGTTAAGCGTGCGGACCCTACGGGTTCGAGAACTATGTAGACATGACCGAGACACCTCTCCGGTCAATAACCAATAGCGGAACCTGGATGCTCATATTGGCTCCCACATATCCTACAAAGATCTTTATCGGTCAAACCGCATAACAACATACGTTGTTCCCTTTGTCATCGGTATGTTACTTGCTCGAGATTCGATCGTCGGTATCTCGATACCTAGTTCAATCTCGTTACTGGCAAGTCTCTTTACTCGTTCCGTAATACATCATCCCGCAACTAACTCATTAGTCACAATGCTTGCAAGGCTTATAGTGATGTGCATTACTGAGTGGGCCCAGAGATACCTCTCCGACAATCGGAGTGACAAATCCTAATCACGAAATACGCCAACCCAACAAGTACCTTTGGAGACACCTGTAGAGCACCTTTATAATCACCCATTTACGTTGTGACGTTTGGTAGCACACAAAGTGTTCCTCCGGTAAATGGGAGTTGCATAATCTCATAGTCATGGGAACATGTATAAGTCATGAAGAAAGCAATAGCAACATACTAAACGATCGAGTGCTAAGCTAACGGAATGGGTCAAGTCAATCACGTCATTCTCCTAATGAGGTGATCTCGTTAATCAAATGACAACTCATGTCTATGGCTAGGAAACATAACCATCTTTGATTAACGAGCTAGTCAAGTAGAGGCATACTAGTGACACTCTGTTTGTCTATGTATTCACACATGTATTATGTTTCCGGTTAATACAATTCTAGCATGAATAATAAACATTTATCATGATATAAGGAAATAAATAATAACTTTATTATTGCCTCTAGGGCATATTTCCTTCAGAGAGTTCACCTGAGTCCTCTTAGGCTTAAGCCTAGATACATACTTGATCCTCTTATTCTCTGGGGTGGTGAGAAAAATCGATCTACTAGCACAATCAATGTTCCCCTCATACTTGGACATCCAATCCATCCCTAGGATTACATCCAACCGTTGCGTCTCTAGTATGATCATGTCTGTGGGAAAAACATGTCCCCCTATGTTCAAAGGAAACTGGAAACATCCCTGACTAGCCATAGACTCGGCTCCTGGGGAACTCACTAGAATGGGTGACTTAAGAGCTATGGTAGGCAACTTATGTTTATCCACGAATCCCCTTGATATGAATGAATGTGATGCACCAGTGTAAAAAAGAATGAGTGCTGGAAATGAATTTACCAAGAACTTACCAATCACTGCGTCAGGCTGCTCATAGACCTCCTCCACATTGACATGATTCACATGCCCCTTAGTGAAAGGATTAGGCTTCTTGCCTCCAGAATTCCCATTTCCATTCCCATTCTGCTATTCGGGACAGTCATTGGAGTAGTGCCCTGTCTTCTTGCATTTGAAGCAAGTGATGTGACTCAGATCTTTCTTCATTGGTGTAGAAGAGTTGAAATGCTGCTGGTTGCCATTCCCTCCATTGCCATTGCCATTTCCATGCTTGTGACCATGGTGGTTGTGTCCATTTCCTCCATGCTGAATGTGGCCTCCATGGTTATGATGATTCCCCCCAAACTTGCTAGTGCATGATCCAGAACTTCCTGAGTACGGGCTGTAGCGGGGTTTCTGTTGAACTCCAGAGTTATACTTCCTGTGACCGTACTTCCTCTTACGATTCTCCATCTGCTGGTGCTTGCCTTCGAGAATGGTAGCCTTATCAACCAGCTCCTGATAGTTCGCAAAGGTCGCCACAGTCAACTGAACTCCCAACTCATCGTTCAGTCCCTCCAGAAACTTCTCTTGCTTGGCTGCATCAGTGGCCACGTCCTCTGGGGCATAACGGGCCAACTTACTGAACTCATCAACATACTGGGATATCGTGCGTCCTCCCTGGCGCAAGCTGCGGAACTCCTTCTTCAGACTCATGGCTCCAGCTGAGACATGAGCAGTGCGGAACGCTTGCTGGAACTGAGTCCAAGTCACACTCTCCAAGGGGTATGTGGTGGTGTAGTTCTCCCACCAAGCAGCGGCCGGGCCATCCAGCTGATGGGCGGCAAACTTCACCTTCTCAGCATCATTGCATCCTGCCGTGGCCAACTCCCTTCCTATCTTGCGGAGCCAGTCATCTATGACAATCGGCTCCGTGCTATTGGAGAACACGGGTGGGTTCAGCCTCAGAAAACGGGTAAGACTGTCAACTGGGGGTGGCGGCGGTGGGTTGTTGTTGTTGTTGTTGTTGTTCTGGTTCTGGTTCTGAATGAGCATCTGCATAAGAGCATTCTGCTGCTGGATCAATTGCGTGAGCTCCAGCGGAAAGTTGAATCCGGGGTCACGTCTTGGAGGCATCTGATGGGTTTAGAGTGGATGAGGAGTTAGAATAGAATCAGGCCTAGTGAGTAAAATCACACTACCCATATGCACATGATAGCAATAAAACTTCAAACCACTCCAATTCAATTCCAATCAAAGAGGTTCACAAGAACAATCAAACCTAAGGTAAGCCATGTCACAAGATTTGACAAGGTCTTACAAATGAAGTAAAACTAATCGGATAACGAAATCTAACTCTCATGGTGGTATAAAATCTAACTCTCATCGGACGAAGAGCAGTCAACCATGTTGACATCAGGTGTCCTTGCATCACTGTCTGTGTCGTCATCTCCAAGCTCATCATCCTGGTCCTTGTCCTGGCTGACGTAATCTCCATAAGTGATCCTCCTGGATGTTTTCTCCCTCATCCAGCTTCTCCTCGGCCTCCTCAAGATCAAGCTTCAGGTCGTCGATCTTCTCCTGCAATGCGTCCAGCTCTCCCTCATGCTCGATGCGAGCGTCCTGGAGTTCCTCCTCGAGATCGGCCTTGCGAGTCATGAGATTCTTGATGACGATCATGTTGTCAGACAGCTCCAGCTCCATCATATGAATGTGATCCTCCATGTCCTGGATATGGGATGCTATCGTCTCGTCCTCCAGGGTACGCACCACACCTCCATTTGCGTCGCGGCGTCCGTACATCACGAAGGAGGTCTTCTTGAGGTCCTCGTCATACTCTTCCCGAATGCGTCCGAGAGCAATATGAGCAGCGATGCTCGTGTGATGAGGACATCAATACCATTGTTACACCCACAGCCCCTGCTGCTATACATACTGGACCAATTACTAGAGCTCGCGCACGCCAATTAAATTACCAGGTACTTTCGTTTCTTGGTAATGATTCTAATGTTCATGAGAATATGATGCTGCCTAAATTGGATACATTTGTTTTGCTTACAAATGAAGGGCCTAGCTTTGAGAAGGATGAACATTGGAGCAAGAACAAGCACGGAGATGATGGCATGCGCATGGGGGACAAGAACGGAGTTACAAGTGATGATTTCAGGACATTGAAGCCACCATAATGCGTGCATGAAGCCTTGGACGAAATATACAAGATGCTACTTCATAACTTTCGTCCAGAGGCTATTCTAGGTGCCGCGTCACCTTATTATTGGGCCAGGCCCATGTAATTTCGAAATACTTGAGTATAGGCTATTTTTAGAGTCCGTATGTGTGGGGAAACAAGAGATAGGGTTGGTTTCGGACCCCTTCCCCAAGGGCCACGAAATTCCCCCCTCTTCCTCCATATATATAGCCCTTAGGGCGTCGTTTAGACTTTGGGTTTTGTTTAGATTAAAAGTTCGCCATAGCTGCAACTTCGCGTACTTCGTTTGTGTTCAACGACCAGACAAAGGCGTCACAGAACCCCACCTTGATCAATAAAGCTTTCATCTTATATTCGCAATATCCAGATTGCAATCTCGGTTTCTTGCTTGTTCTTCGTTTGCTCGCAGGAAACAGACCCTCGTGGTCAGGTTGATCGTGCTCCGGCGTGGTCAATAACCTCTCGGAGTTGGTTTAGCAAATTGCTAAGGCGCGACGTCATCGCACGTTCGTAGTCGGATCGTCAAAGTCGACTTCCACCAAAGCGATATCCATCATCTCATCGAAAGACGGGACACCTTTGCCTCTATCAAGTGGTATCAGATTTCCAGGTTGCTCGGTGAGATTTTACAGTTTTTCGTAGTTTAGATCGAGTCTGTTCTTCATACCTACAGTCCACGAAAAAGCCACAAAAAAATAGGGTTAGTTCATCATATCCGAACCAATCTGAGCCTTTGCATAATCTTTTTAGGGTTTTTGCTTTGTTGAATTTGTGGTTGCATCGTCGTGTCAAGTTGCTGGTCTTAGAGTCTAGTCTTTTAGAGTTTCGAGTTCTGGTCATAAGTTGTCACGCCGCCGCCGCACCATCATCATCGCCTTGCCATCTACCACTATTGCTTATCCGCCACCGCTCTGAATCCGTATCCATATACCACCACCAATCCGTATCCATATACCACCACCGATCCGTATCCATATACCACCACCGCTACCATATACCACCACCGCTGCCATATCCTACCACCATATATCCACCACCAATCCGAGTTCTTTTCATATTCGGTTTGTTTTAGAGATCCATCTATTTTCCGTTTCGTGTTTCCTTGTCTGAGTAGGTCTCGGAAAAAAAAGTCTGGAGACCCCCGGGCAGTTGTTAGGCCAAAATTTCGGCGACCAAAAATATTTTTTGCCCATCCTATTTTTAGGTCCCGGGGAGTGTTTTGAGACACTCGCCATCATAGTGATTTTTTGTCGCACTTTTTCGTCGTCGCTGCCCTGATTTCCAAAAAAATATAGTCAAAAAAATTTTGTGCCTATCCTGTCAGTTTGACCTGGGAAGAGTTTTGAGAAACTCGCCATTATAGTGATTATTCGCAAAAAAAAAGAGGAGCGCAAAAAATAAAAATAAAAAGAGCGCGAAAAAAAAAGAGAGCAATTTTTTTTCCAGAGTGTGCTTTTCCCTTGTTTACGTGCAGCGCCGTGATTTTGTTAGTGTTCTAGGCTCGCGTCTCTAGCACGGTCTAGCCTAGGACCAGCACAGTACCGTCGTTGAGCGTTTATTCAACTTTGCATCTCTGAATTGATTATTGCTGACAATTTTTTCTACCATATTATAAGCCTTCCCAGCTCCACATACATCTACATCGTGCGTTTGACTCTCCCTGGTAATCGCTCTATCCAAGCTTTGAGAGTTTTGACTACAACGGTTGCCTATCACCACCTGCTGCTGGGTAAGAACTGGTAAGAATTTGAGATTCGCTTGAAGGATTTGTGACTCACCACCATCACCACCACTTCCTAGTAGTCTGTAGGATCATATTCTTTTGTGTTTCTATTGCTGCTAACCATGGCAGGATCACAAGCCGATGAGACTGATTGGGAGAACATGACGAACAAGGAGTTGCATGATAAATTTCAGCAAATGATGAGTGGCCAGGTGGGAGATGTGCTAAACAGATTTGAAGAGGCTATGGAGAAGATAGATGCCGTGGAGAAGTCGTTCGAGACAAAGCTGGATAACAAGTTTACTGAATTACTCAAGCGTCTTCCCCAACCACCACCGGCTGCATATGTCGCACCTCTACAACAACAACAACCACATGTCCAACGCCGCCTTCCAAATCAAGTGGGACGAGCACAGCGCGTTCCAATTGAGACTGGTCAAAATTCGGGTGCCGCTGCACCTACTGTTGATGCTTCTTTGGCTCCTGCTACTGCGGCGGCTGAGGAGGATGACGATTATGCGGGCGATTATGAGGATGAGGTTGATCAAAATCAGAACTACGTGCAGCCACCAGCACCACCACCAGCAGGTCGACCTCATGTATATATTCGCGACGGTAGGCTGGCACAACCACCTCAGGTACGAGATCATGACCATCTCCCTAAACTGAAATTGAATATTCCACCATTTGAGGGTAGATATGTTCCTGATATATATCTTACTTGGGAGTTAGAAACTGAACAACGATTTACATGTTTACAATATCCTGAGGAGAGACGTGTTCCTGCTGCTGTTTGTGCTTTCACTAGCTTTGCATGTGTTTGGTGGTCTGAACATTGTAGATTATATCCTGTTCCAGCTACTTGGGCTGCTTTGAAAACTGCTATGCGTACTCGTTGGGTTCCACCATATTATCAACGTGAATTGCTTCAAAAACTGCATCGTTTACGACAAGGGAAATTTTCTGTAGAAGAATATTATCAGGAATTACAAACTGGCATGATTAGATGTGGTATTGTTGAGGAGAATGAAGCTATGCTTGCACGTTTTATGGGTGGATTAAATAAAGAGATTCAGACCATTCTAGAGTATAAGGATTATAATAATATCACTCGTTTATTCCATCTTGCTTGTAAAGCTGAACGTGAAGTGCAGGATCGACAGGCATTGGCGCGAACTAACTTTTCTGCAGGTCGACCTTCATCATGGACACCACGTGCATCCTCTACTTCCACTTCACCATCACCTCCATCAGGTGCCACCTCCAGCCGTGATACAAGAAAGCAGGCACAACCACCACTCTCTGCCAAGAGCACACCTGCCGGGCCTACGCAGAGCTCTTCTTCTTCCATGGCGTCAACAGGGCACACAAGTGATATTATTTGTCGTCGTTGTAAGGGAAGAGGACATTATGCGAGAGAATGCAAATCTCACCGTGTGATGATTGCTACTGAGGATGGTGGGTATGAGTCCGCTAGTGACTATGATGAGGAGACTTTGGCTCTTATTACACGTGAAGAATATGGTGGAGATGATTCTGAAAATGAGACACAATACATGGCTCCTGAAGACGCTGACAGGTATGAATGTTTAGTTGCTCAACGTGTTTTGAGTGTGCAGGTCACACAAGCAGAGCAAAATCAGAGGCATAATTTGTTCCATACAAAGGGAGTTGTGAAGGAACGTTCTGTTCGCGTCATCATAGATGGAGGGAGCTGTAACAACTTGGCTAGCATGGAGATTGTGGAGAAACTATCTCTCACCACAAGACCACATCCACATCCTTACTACATCCAATGGTTCAACAATAGCGGCAAGGTTAAGGTAACACGTACTGTTCGTGTGCATTTTAGTATCTCTACATATGCTGATTATGTTGATTGTGATGTGGTACCCATGCAAGCATGTTCCTTATTACTTGGTAGACCATGGCAATTTGATAAAAAATCTGTACACCATGGTAGAAACAATCAGTATACTCTTGTTCATAAGGATAAAAATATTACTTTGCTTCCTATGACTCCTGATTCCATTTTGAAAGATGACATTAATAGAGCTAATAAAGCAAAACAGGAGAAAAATAAGAGTGAAAATCAGATTGTGGCAAAAGAATTTGAGCAACAAATGAAACCTAATAATAAACCATCTAGTGTTGTTTCTGAAATTAAATTGAAAAGTGCATGTTTACTTGCCACAAAATCTGATATTGATGAGCTAGATTTCAACAAATCTGTTTGCTATGCTTTTGTGTGCAAAGAGGCATTATTTTCATTCGAGGACGTGCCTTCCTCTTTGCCCCCTGCTGTCACTAACATTTTGCAAGAGTTCGCTGACGTCTTCCCACAAGACGTGCCACCGGGATTACCACCTATTCGAGGGATTGAGCATCAAATTGATTTAATTCCCGGTGCATCGCTACCCAACCGTGCACCATACCGTACCAATCCAGAGGAGACGAAGGAGATTATGCGTCAAGTACAGGAGCTGCTCGACAAAGGTTATATACGCGAATCTCTTAGTCCTTGTGCTGTTCCTATTATACTAGTGCCTAAAAAGGATGGTACTCGCGTATGTGTGTTGATTGTAGAGGCATTAATAATATTACTATTCGTTATCGTCATCCTATTCCTAGGCTAGATGATATGCTTGATGAATTGAGTGGCTCTACAATATTCTCCAAAGTTGATTTGCGTAGTGGATACCATCAAATTCGTATGAAATTGGAAGATGAATGGAAAACTGCATTTAAAACTAAGTTTGGTTTATATGAGTGGTTAGTCATGCCTTTTGGGTTAACTAATGCACCTAGTACTTTCATGAGACTAATGAACGAAGTTTTACGTGCTTTCATTGGACGATTTGTGGTAGTCTATTTTGATGATATACTGATTTATAGCAAATCTTTGGAAGAACATTTGGAACATTTACGTGCTGTTTTTATTGCTCTACATGATGCACGTTTGTTTGGTAACCTTGGGAAGTGCACCTTTTGCACCGACCGAGTATCTTTTCTTGGCTATGTTGTTACTCCACAGGGAATTGAAGTTGATAAAGCCAAGATTGAAGCTATTGAGAATTGGCCGCAGCCCAAAACGGTCACACAAGTGCGGAGTTTTCTTGGACTCGCTGGTTTCTATAGGCGTTATGTGAAAGATTTTAGCACCATTGCTGCACCTCTCAACGAGCTTACAAAGAAGGATGTGCCTTTTGTTTGGGGTACCGCACAGGAAGAAGCCTTCACGGTATTGAAAGATAAGTTGACACATGCTCCTTTACTCCAACTTCCTGATTTTAATAAGACTTTTGAGCTTGAATGTGATGCTAGTGGAATTTGATTAGGAGGTGTGTTATTACAAGATGGTAAACCTGTTGCATACTTTTCTGAAAAATTGAGTGGGCCTAGTCTGAATTATTCTAGTTATGATAAAGAACTATATGCTCTTGTTCGGACTTTAGAAACATGGCAACATTATTTATGGCCCAAAGAATTTGTTATACATTCTGATCATGAATCTTTGAAACATATTAAAAGTCAAGCTAAACTGAATCGTAGACATGCTAAATGGGTTGAATTCATTGAAACTTTCCCTTATGTCATTAAACACAAGAAGGGTAAAGAAAATGTTATTGCTGATGCATTGTCTCGTCGCTATACTATGCTTTCACAACTTGACTTCAAAATATTTGGTTTGGAGACCATCAAAGATCAATATGTGCATGATGCTGATTTTAAAGGTGTTTTGCCGAATTGTAAAGAAGGAAGAACCTGGAACAAGTTTGTCGTTAATGATGGATTTGTGTTCCGTGCTAACAAGCTATGCATTCCAGCTAGCTCTCTTCGTCTTTTGTTGTTGCTGGAGGCGCATGGAGGAGGATTAATGGGACACTTTGGCGTGAAGAAGACGGAGGACGTACTTGCTACACATTTCTTTTGGCCAAAGATGAGACGGGATGTTGAGCGTTTTGTTGCTCGCTGCACTACATGTCAAAAAGCTAAGTCACGACTCAATCCTCATGGTTTATATATGCCTTTGCCTGTACCTAGTGTTCCTTGGGAGGATATATCTATGGACTTTGTTTTAGGTTTACCTCGAACAAAGAAGGGGAGGGATAGCATATTTGTTGTCGTGGATAGATTCTCAAAAATGGAACACTTTATACCATGTCATAAAAGCGATGATGCTGTTAATGTTGCTGATTTGTTCTTCCGTGAAATTATTCGTTTGCATGGTGTGCCAAATACTATTGTTTCAGATCGTGATACTAAATTTCTTAGCCACTTTTGGAGATGTTTATGGGCTAAGTTGGGGACTAAACTGCTTTTTAGTACTACTTGTCACCCCCAAACTGATGGACAAACTGAAGTAGTCAATAGAACATTGTCTACTATGCTTAGGGCTGTTTTGAAGAATAATAAGAAAATGTGGGAAGAATGCTTGCCTCATATTGAGTTTGCTTATAATCGTTCATTGCATTCTACTACTAAGATGTGCCCTTTTGAAATTGTGTATGGTTTCCTACCTCGTGCACCTATTGATTTCTTGCCTCTTCCATCTTCGGAGAAGGTTAATTTTGATGCTAAACAACGTGCTGAATTGATCTTAAAAATGCATGAGTTAACTAAGGAAAACATTGAGCGTATGAATGCTAAATATAAACTTGCTGGAGATAAAGGTAGAAAACATGTTGTGTTTGCACCTGGAGATCTTGTTTGGTTATATTTGCGTAAGGATAGATTTCCTGATTTGCGCAAATCAAAGCTAATGCCACGTGCTGATGGTCCTTTTAAGGTGTTAGAGAAAATAAATGATAATGCATATAAACTTGAGCTGCCTGCAGATTTTGGGGTTAGTCCCACTTTTAACATTGCAGATTTGAAGCCTTATTTGGGTGAGGGAGATGAGCTTCTGTCGAGGACGACTTCATTTCAAGAAGGGGAGGATGATGAGGACATCAATACCACTGTTACACCCACAGCCCCTGCTGCTATACATACTGGACCAATTACTAGAGCTCGCGCACGCCAATTAAATTACCAGGTACTTTCGTTTCTTGGTAATGATTCTAATGTTCATGAGAATATGATGCTGCCTAAATTGGATACATTTGTTTTCCTTACAAATGAAGGGCCTAGCTTTGAGAAGGATGAACATTGGAGCAAGAACAAGCATGGAGATGATGGCATGCGCATGGGGGACAAGAACGGAGTTACAAGTGATGATTTCAGGACATTGAAGCCACCATAATGCGTGCATGAAGCCTTGGACGAAATATACAAGATGCTACTTCATAACTTTCGTCCAGAGGCTATTCTAGGTGCTGCGTCACCTTATTATTGGGCCAGGCCCATGTAATTTCGAAATACTTGAGTATAGGATGTTTTTAGAGTCCGTATGTGTGGGGAAACAAGAGATAGGGTTGGTTTCGGACCCCTTCCCCAAGGGCCACGAAATTCCCCCCTCTTCCTCCATATATACAGCCCTTAGGGCATCGTTTAGACTTTGGGTTTTGTTTAGATTAAAAGTTCGCCATAGCTGCAACTTCACGTACTTCGTTTGTGTTCAACGACCAGACAAAGGCGTCACAGAACCCCACCTTGATCAATAAAGCTTTCATCTTATATTCACAATATCCAGATTGCAATCTCAGTTTCTTGCTTGTTCTTCGTTTGCTCGCAGGAAACAGACCCTCGTGGTCTGGTTGATCGTGCTCCGGCGTGGTCAATAACCTCTCGGAGTTGGTTTAGCGATTGCTAAGGCGTGACGTCATCGCACGTTCGTAGTCGGATCGTCAAAGTCGACTTCCACCAAAGCGATATCCATCATCTCATCGAAAGACGGGACACCTTTGCCTCTATCACCGTGCCCAAGCCCCATGTTGCAGTATCCACATGGAAATCAATGGGCTTGGTGCGGTTTCTGAGGATGCGTCCGGGGATATGGGCGTCAATCCTCCAACGCGTCTCCTCGGGCAAGGTGGCAGTGAAAGTTCAAGTGAATGTGGGAAGCCCAATCTTCAGGTGCTTCACGATCTTCATCAGCTGCCGTCCAAAGGGCATGGTCTCATCGGGCTGCTCGAACTCGACAATGGCGGACGACATCTACATTTTGAAAGAGGGAAGAAATTAGTAATGAAGCAGAGAAGGTACAAGACCAAAGGATATATAGGGAAAGTGAAAAAAATGTAGCTTTTTATCCTATGGCTTTTCCATTTTCCAGGGGTTGCGTCCTACAGTCAACGTGTGCTCTGATACCATCTTGTAGCGACCCGACTCAGTAAGAGTCGATGTCTCTGTGCTTACCGTGCTAGTCCCTGGATCGACTTGCTAGCACACACGGTACTCGATGAAATAACAGAAATAACACACATCTCTTTATTACATCGATAGTCCAGGAGCAATACATTTATTACAAAATAGGGCATAGAGCCAATAAACAAATACTGTGGAAGCAAAGTAGTAAATGAGTCCAACTCCATGAGCAAGGTTGAGTGTAGAACATCGACCTATCGCACCTTAATCCTCGTCGGATATATCTGCAACGTGATAAGTTGCAGCCATATAGGTCAGTACATTGAATGTACTAGCAAGTCACATCATAAGTGCAAAGAACCTACTTGTACATGCAATTTGGCTGGTGGAAAGCTCTAAGTTTAGTTTTTTTTCTTCATAAAGCTAGTTTTTCCCTATTAGGAAAGATGTTATTCTACTACTACACATTTGCATAGGATGAGTTGGCAGACCCAACTCCCTCCGTTCCCAAGTTTCATTTAAAACCCAACTGTTTAATTAAAGGTGAGGAGATCTCCCGGCATTTCCACTACTAGATGCTCAACTTGTCCGTAACCGGGGACATGGCTAATTGATTAGGTTGACACACTGCAGAGGTTGCACACTTTTCCCCACAAGACTCGACCACCTCCATGATCGGAAGATCGAGACATAGTCTTTCAAAAATGTTCCCCCTTAACCCACGGATAGGCCGGTACACCTACATCATTCTACATCTGCTAGCCCATCCCGGAAGGGGTCACACTAACTACTCAACTAAGCCAGAGCCCATATTGGCTTGTGGCTGCACACATAAGCTTCTAGACATGAGAATACGATTGATCTCTTTGGGCATGAGCGGACGGTCCACTAGTGGTGCACCACCATGGATTTCCCATGCGTGCCCCACTGTACTTCGCCACCATTCCAACAAGTTTCCGCCCAGGTAGTTCATTAATTATCTTAGGTCCTATTTACTACATTGTCACTCATACTTTACAATGATCACCCCCCCAATCCATGTCTACTTAGCGAAGCAACATAATGTAAAACGATGGCGACAATGTTATAAGGTTCAGACCTACCTCAATGAACTACTGGGTGAAAAGCATAGTCACGCGGCATCAATTCCTACCATGCAGTCCTACCACAAAGAACTAAGTGCATGATAAAAAAATAGGTAATGAAACATGATCAAGATGCAACTTGCCTTGGTACTGCTGGTTGAATTCTAAAGACTGATAATATTCTGCTTCGCACTCCGCGCAATCTATCGCAAAGAAGATAAACAAACATAAGCAAACATTTCAGAGAACCAAGAAGAACGTGCAAAGCAAGAAGTCTCGGAAAAACCAAATGAACAAACAACACTTAACTTGCACGAAAATATTCTAAGTGCAAAACAACATAGGCCTATGGTTCAAGAAGTGATGTGAACTATAGTGCATACTATGCATACTAGTAAAACTATTAATGGAAAGATTCTAGTCTGTGAAAATTATAGTGACAAAGGTCCAGGTGGTAGGGTTTGGCTACGGTGACAGAATGCAAAAAGAATCAACTTAACTGGAGCTACAGTTTGAGAGATATGGCCATTTGAAGTTCGAATTTGAATCTGAATAAATTCAAATTTGAATCTGACAAAAGTTTGCAAAAAGGATACCACTGGATAGATCTAAACAATACGAAGAATTTGCCGCTGGTTTCATCGAGTTTGGATCTACGGTTAAAAAGTTATGGCTAATCTAAGCTCATGGACTAATCTGTGATAAAAGGGACTAAACAGTGAAGAAAAACTATCGCAAACAGGTCCCTGGCGCGTGGCAGATTCCTACTGGCTGAAAGGTGTTCGCCGCGTAGCTTATACAGCGGACGGCCACAATCTAAGAAAAAGGCGGCGGCGACTAACTTATACAGAAACCGATCGGTTTTTTTAGAAATAAACCCGCGGTTAACCGCGTACCGGTTCAACTAAAAAAATAACCTATTCTAATCTGGGCCGTTAGTGATCGATCTAACGGGCGGGAGTGGGGCGGCGGCTTACAGCGGGTGGTGGTAGTGGCCGGCGACGATGAAGACGGCGGCGCGGCGTCGGTGACGGAGGGGGCAGCGGCTGCGGTGGTCCTCGGCGACGAAGACGGGAAGGTGCGGCGCGTCGAGGGCGTCGCGAAGGTGGCGGCGGCGTGCGTCGGCGGCGTCCGGACGGGGCGGGGTGAAGATGGCGGCCTTCGGTGCTCCGGCGGCTCCGGCGTCGACGGTGCGGCGGCTCTGACGGGACCTAGGGGCAAAAATCGTGTCAAAAGGATGCGCCTCGGTGGGCTAAGAAAATTTACAGAAAAGGGAGGGTCGGAGTGGTCTACGGGCGAGGAAAAACTCCGGCGAGTTGCGCGGCTCCGACGAGATGCGAATGGGCAGCGCGACGGCTGTGAGCGGCTTGGGACGAAGCGAGACAGCCAGGTTGGAAGAGGGGGTGCAGGGGTATTTATAGGCGAGGTCAGAGGGCACGTGAGCTACGGATAAGCTCTATCCGAGCGCGAGGCGGCCGACGGCTGCGGGCGGCGAGGCATGGATGTTTATCCCGCGCTGTGCGGGAGGTTGGGGACGGGCTGACGTGCGGGGCCTGCCTGGCAGAGGCAGCGAGAGGAGGCGAGCGAGGGCGGGCGCGGGGCGGTCGACCGGGCGGGAGGCTTCGGGCGCGCGGGCGCAGGCCTTGGGCCAAATGGCCAGCTGGTCCGGTTGGGGCGCTCCTGGGCCGAACCCAGTTTCGGTCCAGGCTGCGGTGAATGCGTGCATGCGTTTTTTTTAAACCGAACACTAAAGTGGCCCTAAATAATTCAAATGAATTAATAAAAACACCACAATAATTTCTAAAATAACTATACAATATTTAAAGCCTAAGGAACATTAATTTAAGCACATAACATTTTGAAAATATTTTGCTAATGCAATTTATGCACTTTTTGCAAATAAAATAAATACCAATAAACTCCAAAACTTCAAATAATATTCAAAATAAAATTTCCCACTCTTTTATGAATTTGAGGAAGTCATCTTATCCCCTCTCATTTGTTTTTCTCGAGTGGAAAAATATTATTTGAATATTTCAAAAACTCCAAAATGGAAAGAAATATGATATGCATTGAATGATTCTATTATCATCCAAATTTAATAAAAATTGGGATGTTACAAATGTCAGTTCCTGTTTGTTGCATGTTTTTTGTTTCGCAGAAAATCCATATCAAACGAAGTCCAAACACAATAAAAATTTACGGAGAATTATTTTGGAATTATGATTTTTGGGACGTGGAATCAACGCAAACGGGGGCCCACAGTGACCACAACCCACCAGGGCGCGCCGGGCACCCGCTAGCGCGCCCAGGTATCTGGTGCCCTCCTCGAAGGGCCCTTCTTCTGGCCCAAGAAAGATAATTTATGGAAAAATTGTGTAAACATTTAAGCGCAATCGGAGTTACAGAACTCCGGGAATTTAAGAAATGGTGAAGGGCCAGATCTGGGGAATGCGAAACAGAAGAGAACAGAGAGGGAGATCCAATCTCGGAGGGGCTCCCACCCCTCCCCTGCCATGGAGACCATGGACTAGAGGGGGAACTCTCCTCCCATCTAGGGGGGAGGCCAAGGAAGAAGAAGAAGGAGGGGTCTCTCTCCCCCTCTCTGCCGGTGGCGCCGGAGTGCCACCGGGGCAAGGATCGTGACAGTGATCTAAATCAACAATCTTGCTACCGTGAACACCAACTCTCTCCCCCTCTATGCAGCGGTGTAACACCTCTTCTCCCCGCTGTAATCTCTACTTAAACATGGTGCTCAACTCCATGTATTATTTCCCATTGATATTTGGCTATCCTATGATGTTTGAGTAGATCCGTTTTGTCCTGTGGGTTAATCGTGATCTTGGTTGGTATGATTGTATATTTTAGTTATGGCGCTGTCCTACGGTGCCCTCCGTCTCGCATAAACGTGAGGTATCCCCGCTGTAGGGTGTTGCAATACGTTCATGATTTGCTTATGGTGGGTTGCGAGAGTGACAGAAGCTTAAACCCGAGTAGGTGGGTTATTGCGTATGGGATAAAGAGGACTTGATACTTAATGCTATGGTTGGGTTTCATGACCTTAATGATCTTTAGTAGTTGCGGATGCTTGCTAGGGGTCGAATCATAAGTGCATATGATCCAAGTAGAGAAAGTATGTTAGCTCATGTCTCCCTCATATAAAATTACAAGAATGATTACCAGTACTTGTTATTGATTGCCTAGGGACAAATGACTTTCTTGTTGACAAAAGCTATCCACTTTTATTACCTTGCAATTTATTTCTAGTTTTATTCTTGCAAAGTACTCATGGTTTTATTCTTGCAAAATAGTTTCATACTTGTTCTAGGTAAAGCAAACGTCAAGTGTGCATAGAGGTGTATCGGTGGTCGATAGAACTTGAGGGAATATTTGTTCTACCTTTAGCTCCTCGTTGGGTTCGACACTCTTATTTATCGAAGAAGGCTACAAACGATCCCCTATAGTTGTGGGTTATCAGAGACCACGAGAGCGGGACTTGAATCATTGTCACAATAGACCTGAGCATCTTCTTCTTTGTTCACTTGACGGTGCATGGCGACGTGCTCGAGAGCTTCCATCTCGTCGTCACTCCTGGAGTCGTACATGCCATCAGCATTTGCAATCATGGTTCACTTGTTGATGCATTGGAAAGACTTGTGTCCACGGCCACTACATGTGAAGCACTTTGATAGAACTTGTCTTGACGGGGTCGTCTGGTGGTGCCGATGAATGAGAAGTCTTGCTCTTGTAGTTGCTTGCCGAGGACGAGTCGAGGAAGGCGTCGCTTGCTTGGAACTTGACTTGTCGCCGGTACTTGGTGATGCTCTACTCGAGGTAGGAGGTGCTGAAGTCATAGTAGAGGTAGCTTGAGTGTATGAACTGTAGGTCTTGGATGAGTACTTGGCGTATTTGAAGTCTTCTTGGACTTGTCGCTCCGCCTTGGCCGCTTGATGAACTAGTTCGAGAAAGTTGGAGTAGGGCTGGAAATTGGCGATCTTACTTATTGGGTGGTTGAGGCTGTTCAAGAAGCGTGCCATTTTTTGCTCATCATCTTCTTTGACATTAGCTCATATCATGGCGATTTCCATTTCTCGGTAGTATTCTTCCACGGTCTTCGTGCCTTGCTTGAGGAGTTGCAACTTCTTGAAGAGATCTTGTGTGTAGTATGTAGGCATGAAGTGAGCGCGCATGACGTCCTTCATTTGTGTCCAAGTCGTGATGGGAGGCTCGTCCTTCTCGCGGCGTCGCTGAGTCACTTGCTCCCACCAAATGAGGACGTAGTCTTGAAACTCGAGGGATGCCATGGCGATCTTCTTTTCCTCATGATAGTTGTGAAGACGGAATATCTTGTCGACTTTCAATGCCTGTGAGAGGTACTCCTCGGGATCATTGCTTCAAGAGAACTTGGGCATGGTGAACTTGAGCTTGCGTAGTAGAGTTCTTCATCATAGTGACAATGTTGATGTCGCTCTTGGCATGGAGGAGGGTCTTCAAGCACTCTATCCGCTTGTTGTAGCTCTTGACATGGAGGGGGATCTTCGCCGTGGTTGCACTCTTGGCGTACAGGAGGTCGAGGCATATGTGCCTAGTTTCGCCTTTCTAGTTGTTCTTCACGTCGGGCGGCTTCTTCTTGTCATGCTTGACGAAGTGCTTCCTCTTGCTCACGTACTCGACGGTTGCGTTGGGCAACGACTCGAGTGGACTCTCGGAGTGCGTCGTGAGCCGCTTGAGCTTCACGACTTTGTTGCTCTTGCCGGATTGCATCGCCATCTTGAGATGCTTGACGTGGACGATGTGGCGGTAGTTGTTCTTGATCCATGGCTTCTCATTCTTGGCGTCGCGCCTGCTCACGTGCACAAACTCGGTCTTGTAGGCCATTGCCATGGAACAGATTTTCTTGCGCTTGGCGGCCTTGAGTGTCATCGCGCTGAGGAGGACTCGCATCTCAAGAAGAGTATGACGACGAGTAGAGGCTTGAGTGGCGCCGTCTTTGAGAAGAGGTTGAGGAAGACGCGCAGCTCACGATCATGTTGCAGAATTCATCCATTTGTTTGGATAGGTTGGCGTCCAAATAGTCCCGTTGTCTTGCTTCCGATTGTTGTAGGTCGGTAGCGAGTTGCTTGATGCGATCACACAAAGCTTCACTCTCTTGATGTAGCGCTGGTTGTGTGATGAAGAAGTGATTCTTGGTGAAGTAGTCGTCTTCATCATCTTGATTCTCGAAGAGCGGGTTCTCCGAAGAAGTAGGCCTATCCATCACGTGGAAGTGGTGGTGAGTAGGAGAATGAGAGAACAAAACCAAAGTTACCTTTTCCGAAGATTGTGGATGTAAAAATTACGATCCCACGAGATCCTATAATAGTAGAATTGATACCGGGTATTGTTTCTCACACCTACAAGTAAAAGGCTTATGGAGGATCTCGGTTAGGAAGTGGCACAAATAATTCAAGCAAATGTTAGTCAAGATGTTGAAAACGTTGAAAAGATGCACAAATTGCAAGTAAGACAAATAGATCAAACCGAAGAATATCACTAGAACACACACGGAAGATAGATGGGATCCGCACAGCCATGGGGTGAGCTCTAAGAGGTGGAACCACGGGAATGCTCTTGTTGTACGGATACTAGGGAGACACTAGCTCGATTGCTCTAATGGGCTAGATATGCTAGTGCACCAACCTAATAGAGAACCGGGTTGTCTACTATCCCAAGTATGCTTATGTATGTATGAACCAAGATAATGAATGAGGCAAAGTGGCTCAATGCTATTGCTTACAAGCTCTTGTTCTCTTCTCTTTTGCTTAAAAAGCTTTTTTGACTAATCCACAATGCTTGATATGTGAGCCACAATGCGAGGTAACAAGTAGTATATGCACGGGAGAGACGTAACACTAAAGGTGCACTATAAGCGTGGCCCGACAATTCTCAACTTGCTAGTCTCGATGGGTAAGCTACGCAAAAGAGGCTCGAGGCTGTCAAGGTAATGGCAAGGGTAATGCAATGGTGTCGTCGAGGTTACCATCCTTGCTTACAGTTAGTATGAAGACGGGGTAGTCGATGTCGAAGTGGAGTCCGAGCCGACGACGAGTGGTGGTGATGATGAAGCCAAATCACGCCTAAGTAGCCGAAACACGTTAGGACACGAGAGAACCGCAACTCCAAAGGTCAAACACTCAGAGAAATATTGCGAAAGGTCAAGAGTGGTGGTGGAAAGGCAAAAAGATGGAAAATAGGAAACGGCCGAACTGCTCTGTATGGTCCGTGCGCACAGGGTAAGTGAGGCTCGTGTGCACGGGGTCCCGATGGCCCGTGTGCACGGGGTGTTCTGGAAACTCAAGAACACCTCGGATCCGTGGGGATTTTCAAATTTCTAGCCAAAATCAATGGATTGGAGGGTGGGGAAAGGTGGTAAGGGGTAGATCCACTTATCAAATACCAAGTTCGTGGATCAAATCAACCAAATCTCACAAGATCCAAAAAGTTGCAATAAAAATTTTGGGGCTATTTTTGGTGGGGATTTTTGAATTAGGATGAAAAGCAACAAAAGCAAGCTAGAAAATGGGGGGTAGGGACTCCAAGGTGTGAATCAACCTTGCTCATGATACCAAGATGTTGTAGGGTGAAACCCTAAGATGGATCTTTTCACACTTGGAGGGGGAAAAGGGATGAACACCAAGAACACAAAGAGGAATTCACTCCAACAATACCCAATCACACATCCACTAGAATAGCAAACACATAGATCCACAAGATTACAAGCACAATCAAAGGAAACAAGCACTAGGTAGAGTCCTTCCACTCCTAAGAGAAGAGGTCTTGACGATGGTAGTCTTCTCCAAGAGGAGGTCTTGAAATCCACAAGTGGATCCTCTCCTAAGAGGCCTTGATCTCCAATGGAGGGTAGAAGGAGCAAAGCTATCAAAATATCTCACATATGTCTTTGAAAAGTCTAAACATAACCCTAGGTATGGAATATATAGGCTTGGGGGCGAAGTGGATGAAGTGCAGGCCCAAAACCCGAAGTCAGCCGGCAATCATGTAGGGCCCGTGCGCATGGGCCCCTTGCCCACGGTACACGCCCGTGCGCACGGGGTGCTACAATCGTAGCTCCCTGTGTATTCCGTGGGCACGGGGTCTCGGGGCCCCGTGCGCACGGGGTCGCCTGGGACCTTCGGTCCTGCTCCTTTGTGCTCCCTTCTTCTTCCTCAAGGCCTTGGGGTGGTTCTCCTACTCCTTGGTGATGCTCCTAAGCTGCTTGGGAGTGTTCCTCTTCGTACCTAATGATACATAGTGCATTTTGGTGAGGTAGCACCCAAGTTCCACTCGTGTCCATATGCACGTCAAGTAGGAAGGAGTTCACCTCGGTTTCCATTGCGCGTGCTCTAGCTCTTGTCTTGGGTCCACGTGGTGCTTGATGTGTTGGTGTAGAGTCCGTGGGGATGATGGAAGGATGCTCCACATTAGTTAGGGTGTCAAAATGGTGAAGGTGGCCGATGTCAAATCCTTTGCAAAGTTGAGCAGCGGTGTTGTCGATGTCGAACCGTTCATAGTTAGCCGAAACACCCTAGGAAACAGAAAAACCGCGAACTCAAAATCTCAAAGGCAAATGTCGAATGGTGGTTCTCGGATCACGGGTTCCGGCAAAACCCTCAAGGTTCGAACACTGGGGTGCGCACGAAGATCTCTCCTCTCACAAGCTATCGCACTCCACGATCTAGCGGACTAACTCGCCGGACCCAAAGAACACAGAGACACAAGATTTATACTTGTTCGGGCCACTGATGTGGTGTAATACCCTACTCCAGTGTGGTGTGGTGGATTGCCTCTTGGGCTGGGGATGAACAGTACAAGGGGAAGAACAGCCTCCTGAGGCGAGGTGTTCTTGTGACGGTGAGCTGGACAAGGGTTCGTCCCTCTCTTCTGTGGTGGCTAGTCCTATTTATAGGGGCCCGGGTCCTCTTCCCAAATATTGAGCGGGAAGGGATCCCACAACGGCCAATGTTGAAGGGGAACAAGTAGTACAACTTATCCTGACAAAAGCGGTCTTCGCCTGCCAAAGGCTGTGGTGGTGACGCCGTCTTGGGCTCCACAGTGACCTCCGTCCTGCCGTCCTGCTGGTCTTGGTCTCATTGCACCGATATGGAAACCTTTGCCTAATGCCTCGGGACTCCGCGCTGTCGGTGTTCTGGGAACTGGGGTCCCCAGACTTGCCTGCCTGCGGCCAACGGCGTGGCTGTGCTAGCGGGCCTGTACGACCCATCTTCATCAACAAGGCATTCAAGACCCTCGCGAGGCGGACGACGCAAGACCTCCTCAGGAGCGGCCTCACTGGGCGGCCTCACGAGGAGCGGAGATATCAAGGCAGGGTAAACCCCGAGAGGCTCTCGTGACGTTAGCCGTGACGATCAAGATCAGGCGGGCGCGAGCGCGCGCGGCGTCCTTGTTTCCTCTTTGGTGCTAAGGAGGCCAGCGCAGGCGCGGAGTACCTAGGCATCAGGCAAAGGTTTCCGTATCAGTGCAACGAGACCAAGATCAGCAGGATAGCAGGACAGAGGTCATCGTGGAGCCCAAGACGGCGTCACCACCAGAGCTTTCCGCAGGCAAAGACCGCTTTTGTTAGGATAAGGTGTACTAGCTGTCCCCTTTCAAAATGGCCGTTGTTGGCTCCCTTCCCGCTCAATATTTGGGGAGAGGACCAGGGCCTATATAAGTAGAACTAGCCACCACAATGGGGGCGGGATCGCATCTGATCAAGAGCCAATCCTTAGCCACACACCGAACACAAGAACACCTCAACCTCAGGAGGCTGTTCTTCCCCTTGTACTGTCCCTCATCAGCCCAAGAGGCAATCCACCACCACCACACTGGAGTAGGGTATTACACCACAACGATGGCCCGAACCAGTATAAATCTTGTGTCTTTGTGTTGTGAGTTCGTCGAGTTCGTCCGCGAGGTCTTAGCGAGCTAGGGCGTAGATCGGTAGGGAGGAAATCCCCCCGCGCGCACCCCAGTGTTCGAACCTTGAGGGTTTTGCCGGAATCCGTGATCCGACATTTGGCGCGCCAGGTAGGGGTGCGCCGGAGCTTCCTTTCCGTCGCTTCGCGTCCAGTTGTTCCGTAGTCTCCATGGCGGACGCTCTACGTTCTCGTGCTTAGCGCCGGGCTGCCCTGGCCACCCGCGTCGCTCGGACGGCTCCCGTCGGTGGGCCATCTCGTCGTTCCCCGTCTCCTGCCGCCAATGCCGCCACCGGCCTGGCGAGGAACAAGCAGCAGGTGTCCTCGTTGCACCCCTCGGTGCGGCAGGACGGCCGCACCGCCACTGCATCGCTGACTCCCGCTGGTTCGTCGTCCCACGCTCGTCGCGCTCCCATGGACGCACGGGCCGCGCTCCTCATGGCGCACGAGCTCCCGCGCTAACGCCCGGTCGGCGACCTCTACGAGGACTGGCTCGACCGCATCGCCGAGCGTGTCCACGCCCCAGGGGGCTCTCCTGTGCTGTCCCTCTCTCCGCCAGCTTTAGGCGACGCTGCTGATGCAGCACCACCGCCGCCTCCGCCTCAAGATGGCGCCTTGGCGCCAAGGTGTGCAGCTCCATGACGTGATCCGCCTCGTTCGGCGCCCGCACGTGAAGATGGAAGCTGCCAAGAAGTCCCTCGACCGCAAGAGAACGCTCCACCACTCCTCGCACCTCCGCGCCAGGATCGTCTGCCACGGCAGGCCCCCGCGCCAGTTGCCGTAGCGGCGCGTGGGCACCAAGACCAAGCTTCACCCCCAAGACAGGCCCCGGCGACCACGGCCGGCTGCCGCGCCTTCACCCCCGAGCTGCGTAGCATCGCCTGGCCGGGCAAGTTGAAGCCAGATCTGCCTCCTCGCTACGACGGCACCCTCGACCCTGCGGAGTTCTTGCAGCTCTACGAGCTGAGCATCGAGGCAGCCAACGGCGACGAGAAAGTCATGGCGAACTGGTTCCCTATGGCGCTCAAAGACGGCGCCCGTTTGTGGCTCCTGAACCTGCCTCAAGGCTCGATCTCCTCCTGGGACGAGATGCGCGACCGCTTCGTCGCCAAATTCCAGGGCACTCGCGACCGCCCACCGGCCGCGGGTGACCTGCACCACATCAAGCAACAACCAGAAGAGACCCTCGAGAAGTACATCCAGCGCTTCAACAACACTCGCCTCAAGATCCCCAAGGTGACGGACGAGGCGATCATCTCCGTGTTCTCCGACGGCGTCCGCGACGTCAAGATGAAGGAAGAGCTCGCTATCCACGAGGAGCTGTGCACATGTCAGGAGCTGTTCAACCTGGCCACCAAGTGTGCAAGAGCCGAGGAGGGACGCCTTTCCCTCCTCGAGCTGCCAGTTGCGGGCGCAGAGGAGAAGAAAGCCAAGGCCAAGGATGTGAAAGGCAAGGAAGCAGCTGTGCTCGCAGCGGAGCCGGACACCAAGCGAGGCAGGGACCAGCCCGAGTCATCCAAGAGCAGCCGACCGTTCTGCGCCTTCCACAACCTGAACACCCACAACACCAGTGACTGTCAAGAGCTCAGAGCCATTCGTGAAGGACGCTTCGATCGACGCCCCGAGCGTAGCGACCGGGGCTACGGCCGAGGAGGAGGACGTGGAGGCGGACGCTGGGACGACTGTGGCCCGCGCCAGGAGTGGCGCGACAGGCCTCGTGAGGACCGCTGGCAGGATCATCCTCGCGAGGGTGCCTGGAGGGACCGGCCTCGTGAGGATCGTCCTCAGGGCAACGCCGGTCTTCCCCCGCTGCCGCCACCACCAAGAAGGAATGACGACCACCATCAAGACGAGGGGGCCCGGGGCTTCCAGGAGCCGCGTGCAATCGCCTGCATCTTGGGCGGAGCTCAGGCCCCAGGCTCGCAGCGTATCATCAAACAGTTTGCTCGTGAGGTGAATGCAGTCCTCCCCAAGCTTGAGGCCACGCGCCCGCTCAGGTGGTCCCAGTGCGCCATCACCTTCAACTCGGCAGATCAGCTCAAGTGCGCGGTGACCGCTGGGGCCCTCCCGATGCTTTGTTCACTAGTTATCAGCAACGTGCAAGTCACCAAGACCCTCATCGACGGCGGCGCAGGGCTCAACGTCCTGTCCGTCGACACGTTCGACAACCTCCAAGTACCATATGAGCAGCTTCAGCCTACCAAGCCTTTCTCAGGAGTGACCGACGGTTCCACCACACCGATAGGGCAGGTCCGCCTCCCTGTCACCTTCGGAGAACGCAAGAACTACCGCACCGAGCTCATCGACTTCGACGTCGCGCACATCCGTCTGCCATACAACGCCATCCTCGGGTATCCAGCTTTGGCCAAGTTCATGGCGGTGACACACCACGGCTACAATGTCCTCAAGATGCCAGGAAGCGGCGGAATCATCATGGTCCCGTGCGAAGAGAGAGAGACGCGGTGTGCTCCCTCGAGCGCGCCTTTCAAGCCGCAGCAATCGACGACCCCGACAGCAAGAGCGAGGATCCTCCCGAGGCCATCCCCAAGAAGAAGAAGCAGCTGCGCCATGCCGGACCTCAGAAGGGTGGCGTCGCGGCTAGAACCTCGTCAGGATCAGCGCCCGCTCCAGGGGCGCCTCCCTCCATCGCATAGGAAGGCGCCCAGCGCCTTCCTCGGGCAGGGCTCGGGGGCTCTCTCCTGGAGGGCCTCAGACCTTGCCAACATCACGAGGGAGGCGCTCGGGCACCACTTGGAGGCGTGCTTCACGGCACGTTTCCCTCAGGAGAACACAGGGCAAGGAGCGCCCACCGCTTAGGAGTTCATCACCAAGACCACTCAGGAACTGCAAGACGCACGGGCCATGCGCGGCGACCGCCACTCATGAGGCACAGCTCCCCATCCAGGCGAGGATGCGGGGCTGCGCGTCTGCATCAACATACCAGGGCTCAACAGGGCCGCTTCTCAGGAGCTTTTCTGGCCTTCGCGCATGGGCCAATGCGAGGGTCCACCGCATAGCTACGTTTGCATGCCTTTTGGCTTGCCGAGTGTGTCGTTCGTTTACCAGCGCGTCTTGCGGCGCAACCGGGCATCTTAGGAGGCCAGGCACCGCGCCATCCTGACGGAGATGGAGACGGTCCTCAAGGAACCGCCTGAGCCCCCAGAGCCTCCCGAGGCTCAGGGCCCTGGTGGCTCGTGAGGAACGACCCCCTCACCGCGTGCCTTCAGCTGCCCCGACATCTCTTCATCAACATAACCAGGTGATATTTTCCAAGTTCATTCAGCTGGGAGCGCCCCTCGGGCTGCATCATTCCCAGGCCGTGTGGGTCCATTCCTATGGCATGTACCCCTTTTGCTTATGTCTTTAGCTTACCTTGCTCGGGGCGCCCCTCGGGCTGCATCATTCCCAAGCCGCTCGGGCCTGACCCAGTGGCATGTATCTTTCTGCATTTACCCAAGCTGATTTGCCTTCCATGCTTAATCTGCCTATGGTTATCACCTGCTCGGCTACCACCTCCCATAGGGGCTACTCACACTGGCACGGCGCTGGTGCACGGGTCCGTCCCTGCCATGTTGACAAACCTGAGCGGTCGAGCTCTGGCTCATGGCACGCCCGCGCACGTCACCTGACCAGGCCCTCAGTGCCCTCACCTCTTCGCGGAACAACCAGTGGCAGGCTGGCAACCATATCGACAAACTGTGTTTCTTCTTGTGCTAGTTCGCAGGGATCTCATGAGGAGGATAGCAGGCGGCACCACGAGTTTCCTTTTTCTCCCGTGCAATCCGCTTGCGCGTTAAAAGGGGGCTCCTGAGCATCGCGACTCAGGAGCTCTTACTGGCTCTCGAGCCCTCACCCCCTAGCCTTGACCACGGCATCGCGACCTGGCATACCAGCGGTGGCTGAGCTCGCTCGAGAGCCGGGACCTGAGGACGTAGAGCACTAAGGAGAGCACGGGAGGAGGGAAACTCGTATGGGCACGACCTAGCTATGCTGCAGAAGCTTGCGCGCAGGCCTAGCGCACCACAAGGAATCGTCACGGAATCGACAAGATAAGTCTCGCGCTCGGATTGGCTAATTGTTGGAGCCTAAGGGTCACGCACGCCGCAACCCTGTTGCAGCCACGTCAACTCCCTTTCTTGCCTTACCATGGCTGCTTGAGCGCTAAAGGGGACCTCCTGAGCATCGCGCCTCAGGGGCTCTTACTGGACCTCGGGCCGCTCACCTCCTGGCCTTGACCACGGCACGTGACCTGGCATACCAGCGACGGCTGCAGCCTGCCTGGGGACCGGGACCTGTCAGCGTAGAGCAACAAGCTATCGCGAGGTTGGAAAGGGGAGACCGAGCCTGAACAGGACATGCGTTCGCAAATTTTCATAACAGGGAAGATATACGCAAAAGACATTACAGACCCTTTACACACCCCCACGGGGTACTTCATGATTCTTCGCAGGGAACAAAAAACGAGAACTAAAAGGAATCCTATCTACACTCTCTCGTGGTGGACGCCATCATCAACAGTGGGCCACGGGAGGCCGGCGCCGACCCCATCCAGATCAGCGGCGGCGGCTGGACGCCGCAGCTCTGCTCCGGGCGCGACGAGAGCTCGGGGGGACGTAGCTATCGTCGCTCGTCTCCGGAGTCTCGTAGAGCTCGGGAGAACCACTGGACTCCCAGGGGCTGCTGCTGCTGGAGTAGCCGCGAGCGGAGCACACGTCAACCTGGCGCTCCTCTCCAGGGTAACACTCCAGGCGGCGACCCTCTGAAGTCCTTGAGGAAAAGCGCGGAGGCGCCGTCATACTCGAAGTGGATCGCAAGGGCGCCCCTCGCACGGCAAACCTGCGCAACCTCGCCCCAGCCGCGGGTCATGAAGATCTTGCCGGTGGGGACCGCTTCGATCTCTGCTCCGGTCGCTGGAGCGTTGCAGTCGGCATGCTGCAGCCAGACCTCGAGAGGCCCCCTCGGCGGCATCACGTCGGAGAAGAACTGCGGGAAGCGGATCCAAGAGTTTGGGGGCATCGGCGCCCATAGCATGATCTCGCACGAGGAATCCGAGGCATGGATTCCAGGGGCGACGGCGCGTGTCGCCATGGCGCGGTGACCACGGACGCGGCACGGATGGCGTCGCTCGTCGCTCCGCCCTCCTGAGCCCTCGGCTCGGGCGTACAAGGGTAGCGGATACCCTGGAGGAGGTCGCTCGCACCAAGGCCTCATCACCACCTGCATCACCACTTCGTCGCGACGATGGACCGACCTCTTCTTCGGCGGAAGCGGCCCCGGATCATCGCGGGGGGGGGGGGCCTTTCCTTTCTCTTCAGCGGAGAACCTTCGGATGGGCGCCATTGCTGCTAGCGGTGAAGCAAGGAGGGAGAAGCAAGTGAACCAAGAAGAGATGGGCGACGGGGGCTCCGCCCCCTCCCCATTTATAGCGGAAGAAGGCCAACCGGCGCCTCCCACGATCACAGGTAATGATGATTTTCCTTGGATGTCGCAGGGACTTGTCAAATCGAGCAGTTGCCGAGGCGGCGTGGGGAAGCGGAGACGCCCACGTCCAATCAACCGCCACGCGTCGACCAAGGCCGCAGGCTTTTGGGGCCTGCGGCGCTCCACTTTTGACCTTTAGCTTCGCCTCGAAGCCAAGCCCGAGCGCGCCTTTGGGCCGGGGGCTACTGTCAGCGTTCTGGGAACGGGGGTCCCCAGACTTTCCTGCCTGCGGCCCACGGCGTGGCTGTGCTAGCGGGCCTGTACGGCCCATCTTCATCAACAAGGCATTCAAGACCCTCGCGAGGCGGACGACGCAAGACCTCCTTAGGAGCGGCCTCACCGGGCGGCCTCACGAGGAGCGGAGATATCAAGGCAGGGCAAACCCCACGAGACTCTCGTGACGTGAGCCGCGACGATCAAGATCAGGCGGGCGGCAGGCGGGCGCCAGCGCGCGCGGCGTCCTTGTTTCCTCTTTGGTGCTAAGGAGGCCAGCGCAGGCGCGGAGTAACGAGGCATCAGGCAAAGGTTTGCATATCAGTGCAACGAGACCAAGACCAACAGGATAGCAGGAGGGAGGTCACTGTGGAGCCCAAGACGGCGTCACCACCAGAGCTTTCCGCAGGCGAAGACCGCTTTTGTCAGGATAAGCTGTACTAGCTGTCCCCTTTGAAAATGGCCGTTGTTGGCTTCCTTCCCGCTCAATATTTGGGGAGAGGACCAGGGCCTATATAAGTAGAACTAGCCACCACAATGGGGGCGGGATCGCATCTGATCACGAGCCAATCCTTAGCCACACACCGAACACAAGAACACCTCAACCTCAGGAGGCTGTTCTTCCCCTTGTACTGTCCATCATCAGCCCAAGAGGCAATCCACCACCACCACACTGGAGTCGGGTATTACACCACAATGGTGGCCCGAACCAATATAAATCTTGTGTCTTTGTGTTGTGAGTTCGTCGAGTTCGTCCGCGAGATCTTAGCGAGCTAGGGCGTAGATCGGTAGGGAGGAAATCCCCCCGCGCGCACCCCAGTGTTCGAACCTTGAGGGTTTTGCCGGAACACGTGATCCGACACGCGCCTGCGCTTGCCCCTTTAGCACCAAAGAGGGAACAAGGACACTGCGCGCGCGCGCGCCCGCCTGGTTGCGGTCGTCATTGCTTGCGTCATTGGAACCTCGCGAGGTTCGCCTTACCTTGATCTCTCCGCTCCTCGCGAGCCAGCCTGGTGAGGCCGCTCCTGAGGAGGTCTTGTGTCGTCCGCCTCGCGAGGCTTGGCCCCTCGCGAGGGTCTTGAGTGCTCGCTGGCGAAGATGGGCCGTACGGGCCCACTGGTGGAGCCACGCCGTGGGCCGCAGGCAGGCAAGTCTGGGGACCCCCATTCCCAGAACGCCGACAGTAGCCCCCGGGCCCAAGGCGCGGTCGAGCTTGGCTTCAAGGAGAAGCCAAAGGGCAAGTACGGAGCGCCGTGGGCCCCAACAGCCTGCAGCCTTGGTCGATGCATGGCGATTGATTGGACGTGGGCTTCTCCGCTTCGCCATGCAGCCTTGATATCCGCCTGGCTAGGCGGCCACCGCGGTCTACACGGTTTCCCTCGCATTGTTGCGGCGCACTACCCCCAATTCTTTCGCTACCTCGGAGCTCAGCCTCTTCTCCCAATCCGATCTGAGCTCAGTCCTTCCTGTCGCCATGTCGCCAGATCGAATGGAGAAAGGGAAAGGGCCCCTGCCCTCCGCCGAATCGCCTCCGGCCATTGAGCCTGCCGTTGGCAGGTCGTTGGTGCTCAACCAAGAAGCCATGGACAAGGTGCGCCCCGCGCTCGCCAGCAACTTCAACGAGTGGGGAAGGACGGTGGCCTGGCCTGCGTCTCGAGCTCGTGTCGACAGGACAGCCACCGAGGTTCCATTCTTCATCGACGCCCTGTGGACTGGCCTGGTTCCCCCTTTCTCCGCCTTCTTCAACGCTGTGCTTTCCCATTGTCAGATCCATATGCTGCACCTTGATCCCCAATCTGTTACCCTTCTCGCCGTCTTCGCCTTTGTTTGCGTGGCCATGGTCGGCATTGCTCCTTCCGTGGCCCTTCTCCGCCATTTCTTCTCGTTGCACCTGATTGACCCCCGGCAGAGCTCGGGATGCCTGAGCTTCCAGGCCGTGGCGGCGACGGCCGGTTCAGGGATTGACTTCGAGCTTCCGCCGTCCACGAGCGAGTTTCGGACACGATGGGTGTTTGTTGATGTCGGAGTGCTCAGCCCCCTGCTCTCTTCTCCGTCAGCGCCTGCCATTCCCGGCCCTGGTTGGTGCCACGAGAAGCTTGCTGACCCATGCCTTGCCTTCGTCTGGCTCTGGCTGAAGAGGCTGAAGGATCTTGGTGTGATAGCGCCAATGGTGGTGAAGGAGTTCGTCCGGCGCCGAATTGCTCCGCTCCAGCGCCATTCTCGACCGATGTGGGCCTTGCTCAACAGCAAGGACCGCATGAGGCTTCAGGAGTCTAGGCTCCCCCTTGAGGCGCGGCGAACGGTGCTCAAGGTCCTGACGGCCCTCCCGTTGCCAAATGATATGCCAGGGAAGAGCTGCCTTTGTACCGCTGCTTTAACAAGGTGGAATTTGTGGAGCGGATGCCCCCTTTCGATGAGTGGGGGCTGCGTCCCGCTGGCCTTGAAGGGCCCCGCGAGAATCCCATCCTCGTGGTTCCTCTCCTTGCGACCAGCGCCGATCTCGCCCCAAGAGTGGACGCTGGGGAGCAAGCATCACTGGAGGCCTAGGGCGCGGGTGCCGAGGTGTCGACGCTGCCTGAGACTCCCGAGGCGTCATCCTCTGGAACCCGTGATCCTTGCTCTGGGGTGGAAATTGAGGAGGCGACGCAGTCCGCTGCCCCTGAGGACGAAGCTCCTGAGGCCAAAGCTCCGGAGGCCTCGGCTGGTTGTCGCGAGGCGGAGCCCGGTGGTTCTCTCCAGCCTGACGCTCCCGAAGTCGCCTCCTTGAGTGCTATCGAAGTCCATGCGGAACTACTAGGGAGACTGAAGTCTCTCTTCAAAACATAAAATAGGCAAACGTGAGTACAAATGTACCCAGCAAGACTTACATCAGAACTATCTACATATGCATCGGTATCAACAAAGGGGGTGGTGGAGTTTGACTGCAGCAAGCCAGCTTTGACTCGGTGGCTATCTTGAACTACGACTGCAAGTAACTCTTTTGAGGTGGCGCACACGAGTCCACATATTCACCATATCAATACACCACTATGGATCCACTACCGGCTACCTACGAGAACGCCATCCATAGCACTCACGCTTATCTTGCGCATTTTAGAGTATCCACTTTCACTTGTCTATGAACTGTACAGGCAACCCAGAAGTCCTTTACCGCGGACATGGCTATTCGAATAGATCATTTATAACCCTGCAGGGGTGTACTTCTTCACACACGCTCTCGCCACTTACCACCATGTACACGTCGTGTATCTCGGCAACCTTCAAGCGGAAGCCTGGCGAGGGAGTCGGCCACGACCTGACTAACCACACAAGTCTCTAGTCCAGGTTTATCGCCTATTCGGGTTCCATCCGCGAGGAGATCCGGACGGGGTTTCGCTCACAGCCCCAAACGATGTGTGCAGGGTTCCCGAGACACCAAACGGGCGCCCGGTACACCGTGCCACGGTGTATCTACCGCATCATAGCCCACCCCTAGGGTCAGCGCTACGCACGGCCTCCAACACATCCTACAAACACCAGAAACTAGTTGCAACTCCTAGATAGAGATCAAGGCGATTAATAAGTCGAGAGAGTCAATTAAGGATCCCAATGTGTGGTAGTAACTGTTCATGGATCACAAACGCATAACTCAGTTCCTGAGGACAGTTTCAATGAGACAACCCACCATGTACTCCTACATGGCCTCTCACCACTACCTTTACCAAATCGTGTTCACACACTTAGCTCACAAACAGTAGGACATGTTCATCACCATTCCAATCCATCCCCGATGAATCAGACCTGACTCAACTCTAAGCAGTAGCAGGCATGACAAACAAGCATGAATGAGTAGGCACATCAGGGCTCAAACAACTCCTACTCATGCTAGTGGGTTTCATCTATTTACTGTGGCAATGATAGGTCATGCAGAGGAAAAGGGGTTCAACTACCGCAGCATGTAACAGTTGAATCATTGTTGTCCTAATGTAGTAAAAGAGAGCAGGAGCGAGAGAGTGGGATTGTATCGGAATGAACAAGGGGCTTTTGCTTGCCTGGCACTTCCGAAGATAGTATAGTTCTTCATCAGTGTCGTCGATCTCATCGTCGAAACCATGTCTATCAAGAGGGGACAAATACTGGCAGTAGAGAAATAAACACAATCAATGCAATGCACAATATGATGCATGATCATGGCAAGGTAAAATGAGTGTGTTGGGCTATTGCAACTACAACCTGACGGGTTTGAGCTATTTTCAACCAAAGATTCAAAGTTCAAACTCATTTGTGATCTTAAATAGTGCTTTATCATGTTTTGAACTAAACAGCAAGTTAACTTGTTTAAACATGCATGAAACCAGTACAGATGGATAGATTGGATTTTTTTGATCATTTTTCATATATAACTTATTTCATTTTGAGCTACAGTTGAATTTCTATTATTTTTAGAAGTTTTAACTATTTTCTGGAATTTCTGAATTTTTCAAAAATAAACTAATTCCAGAAAAGATTAACTGCATCAGCGTGACGTCAGCGAGTCAACAGGGCTGGTCCAGGTCAAACCTGACTAGTGGGTCCCACTGGTCAGTCTCACAGAGAGGTGGGACCAGTCAAAGGCCACGTCAGCACGACCAATGCTGACGCGTGGGTCCGCTGATTTTATTAAATAATCTAATTATTTTTGTTATCCAGTCAAAGCGGGTCCCACAGTCAGTGTCTAGTGTTAAACTAATAGGGTTAGTTAGCCCCTAATCTAATGACGGCCACGTCAGCTAACCGGCGATTAGCTTCCGGCGCTAAGCAGGACACGGCGGAGGTCCTCGTCCATCCGTTTCCGGCGACGAGAGGTCGTGCGGATGGGTTCTGCGGGACCGGCGCGACGAGGCGCGTCGGACGGTGGCAACTGCAGGTGCTGGGGTGGCCGGAATCGGCAACAACGACGATTGAGGCGGCGGCCGGAGCTCGGACGAGCTCGGGTTCGGTGTTAGGGAGCACGACAGGAGGAGCTGGTGCATGCGTTCGGCTCCTGGGAGCACGGTGAGAACGGCGACACGCTCAAAAGCGGGCGGAGGCAGCTCTGGCCGCGGCAGCGACATGGCACGGCGGCGGCGAGATTCGGGCACGGCAGTGAAGCTAGCTGGGGCGCAAAAAGCAGAGAGAGGAGAGGGGGAGACGCAGTAGCTCACAGGGAGGAGGGGGAGAGGGTCAGCGTGCTCGGGGAAGTCTTGACGGCGTCGGAATCCCAGCTGCGCTCTCCCGTGGCTGAGGAAGAAGATGAGGTCGAGGACGACGCGTCAGGGCTCTTCCGGTCGCCTGAGCCGACGGAGAGGGCTACGGCGATGATTCGGAGCTTCTGGACTGCTCAAGGGGAGGAGGGAGAGGCGGTGGCCACGGTGGTGCTAGTCGGCGGCGGCGACGGGTGCGCTCGGGAGCGTACGAATGAGAGGGCCAGAGGAGGGGGAGAGAGGGATAAGCCAGGGGGTGCGTGGCCACGCCAGAGGCGTCCAGGCCGTCGGGGGGGCAAGCAAGCAGGGTGGAGGTGACGCGCGTGTGCGTGCGTCGGGCACACGCCCTCGTCCTCCTGGCAGAGGAGGAAGACGACGGGCGGAGGCTGCTGGGCTGGGCCAGCTGGAGTTGGGCCAGGTGAGCGCCAGGTACTTTCTCTCTCTCTCTCTTTTATTTCTGTTTTCTATTTATTTCCTTTGTTTGGATTTAGTTTAAAAACTAAACCATTTTTGTTGCTTCTGTAAATTATTGTATGGACTAGAGATATTACTCTAGAGCCCGACAACAATTTCCAAAATTATCGGACATGTATTTCTTTTATAACAGAAATAAAGCCAATTCAAATACATTATGGTTTAATTCAAAATGCCCAAATTAATTACCCTTAATGCCCTAAAATATTGGTTTGGATTTTTACCTCTTGCCAATATTTTCAAGGATTAAAGTGAACATTTCCTTGGGCTCATTTGAAGAAATTTTTAACTTGCTCATTTTTAAAAGATTTCTGAGGCTTTGGGAATTCCCTCAATTCAATTTTCCTTTGAATTTAAACATGATGCAACAACCAAGATAATCCAAGGCCAAGGTAAAGCTAGGGATGTGACAACTCACCCCCACTAAACAAGAATCTCGTCCCGAGATTCGAGACGTGAGGTAAGAAGAAAGGAGGTCACAAACTATCACAATCTTCTCGATCCAACTTGCATTCGATCACCATCATTGTCTCGATGTCTTGCTCTGAGAACTCCAACCAACATGGCAACGAGAGGAAATGGGAAACTCTAGAGGGATCAATCTTCTCGAAGATCGGATAACTCAGGATCAACTCACGGAGTGAGACATAGCAACATCTCTCGAGCTGAGACACGAAGTACACATCCAAAGAGATGGAGTGGAACAAATGATGAAGGTTCACTAGGTAGGCAACAATTTCACGCTTAAGAAGGTGGTGAACGGTTGTCAATGTAGCGAGGAGTTGAGTTGCCATGATACCATAACGAGACATCTTAAGGAAGGTGACTCGCAGAAATATCCCTTAAGTGGCAAAAAGAATTACTTTTGATTCATAGATCATTGAGACTCTTTATACCAACCTAAGGCAATCACAACCGATCATTTGAAGGAGTTCAAAAGAATGACATACCCGGACTAGAATGGATGATGGGGACTACCTTGTTGAAGACAAGGCAATGGATGATTTTGCTTATCATCGAAAATGGATGGGACCCATGGTAAGTCCACTTTGGAAGATGATCTTGGATAGCAACTGCTGAGAAGGGCAGCCCATGGGGAATTGGCACAATGGCGGTGCAAGCTGGGAACAAAATGCAACTGTTGGGAATGTTCCAACCATCATATCTGCCTGAGATTCAGATCCGATTGGTGATAGGATACTTCAGACTCAGCATGTCTGAAAAGAAAGTTTGCAACACAAATCGACGAGATGACGTTGCGAGATTCTCGGGAGATGGACTACGGTAGTAAGCTCCAAAGCATGAGCTGGTTTTGCTACAAACATGTGAACACGCTGTCCCAGACAAGCATGACCACATAGTAGTCTTGTAATAAAACACTACCGAAGTTCAGGTCAGGAACCATCATCGAGGATATCAAAGTCCTTGCATAAGTCCGGATTAGCTCTTAAGAAGGAACTTCTTCTCCTTGAACAAATCAATCAGTGGCTTGGTGTGCTAGGAACACATATGGAGTGGAGGCGGCCAACCTATCAAACCATAGAGCACTTCGCACGTGCATGAATAACTTGGGATGATTCCAGAGGAAGCAAAAACAATCTCGTATTCATGGCGGCAACTTGCATGGAATGCGCATGAATTCGAGGAAGTCACTTCTTCCATCCAAGCATAAGCTTCATGAATGGAACACGAAAGCATTGCTTACAAAGTTTCCAACACTAACTTAGATTTTCAACATGAATCATGGACAAGATGAAAATTACGTTGCCGCTGGGCTCAACAACAATTCATCCAGGTTTCCATATAAGTGGAATTCCACAATTATGTTAACAAGGTGATAGCATTGGTCAGACCCAAAAGATATAATGGTGTATGCTCGAGGGATCAACCATGAGTAAGACAACATTACGAGCATCGTTGGTTCTGATTTGATTTGACGATAGCTCATACTCAAATCAAAGTTGATAAGACAATAGGTCCAACAACTGATCACATGGACCAATCGATGAAGATATCATCTTTCTTCAACACACACTAATATATCCCTTTGAGAATGAACTAAATCAGGCAGCTTTTATCCTCCAACTCTCCAAGTTGTTGTTCAGCTTAACCAACTAGCTCAGGGGTACCCAACACAGATTCTTGGAGAAGGGGTGGTTACAAGGAACCAACTTGATCACGAGCTCAACATAGCGGTCAGGGAATAGCCTGGTGATACTTCCGAGAGGATATTCAGAAAATCACGAACCACCGATATGTTACTAAGCTCGAGAATAATCTTGCTTTTCAGGGCAAGACGATGTGATCAAAAGAGAGAGGGATTGACACAATCCTAACTCGTTGATCGAAGAGTGCACCAGAAAAAAGGACTAGGTAGCACGATGAATCTTAGGATGATGATTCAATAACCAACACGCTAAGGATGAAATTATTGTCCATTAGCTACCAAGCAACGGAGTTGCTAGTAGTATTCATTTCACACATCATAATTCACTTGTCGTCATTCCGGTTGCAACAACACGGGGACCGAGGAATGAAAAATGATGGCGAGAAGTACCACTGTATCAAGAGTTCATAGGATGGTGTGCAATTCCCATGATATTCTTGATATAAAGATGGTAATACTCCAAGGTAGAACAGAACAAAAACTGGATTGGCATTTTGATCTATGGAATACAACTACTTTGACCCAATCCTAGAAATGGATAAGGTACTGGAGTTTGTTTCTCCTAGTCATTCTGGAATAGAATGGCTTGACGGACCACAAGAGTAATAGGTTTCGATGAACGAATGCACGCATACTCTTGACTATCAATTGATAGACGAGGGTCAGAATACAACTAAAGAGGGACAACTCAAAGGAAAATATAACATTCTGAGTTGTAGATGCATAGATTAGTATGTCGAACCAAGTTCAACAGGTTTCTTCCGGATAACCCATGCAGAGAAGGTAGAACTAACAGAGTCACATCATAGAATCGAGAGCTCATCAAGAGCACTCTAGTTGTGATCGTTCGGTTCAACGAGGAACTTCTACCATAAATAGTTCATGGTAATGGAAGAAGGAAATACCACGAACCTCGAGGACTATCGCAAAGGTTACTAATATCCTAAAGGAACTAGCAAACACTATCAACATGAAGTAAGTAGAGTGAATCTCGGGTTCAAGAACCCAAGAATAGAATACCTACTAACTAATAACATCACAGGATGCTTTCGAGAACGATGGCCAGAATCATCACACTAGGAACACAAAACATTGCTAGATTACTGAGTGGTTCTCGAAGACACCTAGGGTCATAATACTAACTCCAACATACATGTCAAGGCAACGGAGTACCTCAACAGACCGATTAGTGTGCTTAATCTGGCCCAAAGGAACATCGAGAACGGGAAGAAGGGATTTACAAATGTATCAGATTGTTTAGAAACCTGGGATGACTCGGACAACATAACTACTGTAAATGCTCAAAAAGATTGGAGACATCCTGCAAAATGGTGGCATAACCACTCAACAACATAATATCGAAGTTATGAGATCAACTGTCAACACCAAGAAGTAGTAGGAACTGAACTCGGGCTTAAATCCATCATTGCTATAAGTCTACAGATTTGTAACACGTGATCCTGATAGATAGATGAGAAGCCTAGTTCTTAAACCCCGTAGAAAAGAAGAGGTTGACTCAGATCAGAAGGGCATAAGGTAAAGGAGTAAAGAGAGCCTTACGTTCCCTTCCACAATCAATTCCCTTATATAACTAAAGCATTTCTACACTCAACTTCGACCAGTTTGGCTTGGTAATCCTACAGGCAGTCAGGCTCTAATACCAAAGCTGTCAGGACCCCGATTCCAAGTCACATCAATCTAGCCGGTAACACCTCATATCACTTTGCGGCCTCACGCACGGCACCACGGGTGTCGCCTTACCATGGCCCGGGACCGTTTGCGCCTTTTGGCTCACGTATATGATAGTGTCGCTAGCATCCATATGACAGAGAACCCAGGCCGACATGACTAGTCATGAACCCAAAGTGGCACTAACTTACGGGGACAGGCATACATGAATCAACATCGAGCATGTCGGTCAGCAGCGTGCAAATCCGGGCTGTAGCACTGGGCTAACAGGACTCTGGTGAACCGGGCTGTAGCAGGCTAGGCAGGACTCCGGATGTCACCGCGTGACATTTCCCTGAAGGGATAGACACAGGAACAAAGTGAATCACATGCCGGCCAGTCAAGTGTTCCGGAGCAGTAGTGCTGGGCTAGCAGGACTCCGGTGAACCGGGCTGTAGCGGACTACTATGGCTCATGGAAGCACAAGACTACATTTCCCCATAAAAGAGGCTACCAAGGATAAACAACTAGGTTGTCGGATCCCACACATACCAAGCATTTCAATCATACACACAATATGCTCGATATGTGTAAATACAACATGGCATCACAACAAAACTCTACGACTCAAAGTATTTATTCATTAGGCTCCGAGGAGCGAGATATTACAAACATGGGTCTCATGACCCAACATTCAGAGCATACAAGTCAAAGCACATGCAGAAGCTTAACATGTCTGAGTACACACATCTACAAATGAAAAAGGCTGAAAAGCCTGACTATCTACAAAATCCTGTCGAGGGCACAAGATCGTAGCTGAGGTAACAAGCTAAATGTCGAAGTCCACGTGGAACTACTAGCGAGACTGAAGTCTCTCTGCAAAACATAAAATAGGCAAACGTGAGTACAAATGTACCCAGCAAGACTTACATCAGAACTATCTACATATGCATCGGTGTCAACAAAGGGGGTGGTTGAGTTTGACTGCAGCAAGCCAACTTTGACTCGGTGGCTATCCTGAACTACGACTGCAATTAACTCTTTTGAGGTGGCGCACACGAGTCCACATATTCACCATATCAATACACCACTATGGATCCGCTCCCGTCTACATATGAGAACGCCATCCATAGCACCAACGCTTATCGTGCGCATTTTAGAGTATCCACTTTCACTTGTCTATGAACTGTACAGGCAACCCAGAAGTCCTTTACCGCGGACACGGCTATTCGAATAGATCATTTATAACCCTGCAGGGGTGTACTTCTTCACACACGCTCTCGCCACTTACCACCATGTACACGTTGTGTATCTCGGCAACCTTCAAGCGGAAGCCTGGCGAGGGAGTCGGCCACGACCTGACTAACCACACAAGTCTCTAGTCCAGGTTTATCGCCTATTCGGGTTCCATCCGCGAGGAGATCCGGCCGGGGTTTCGCTCACAGCCCCAAACGATGTGTGCAGGGTTCCCGAGACACAAAACGGGCGCCCGGTACACCGTGCCACGGTGTATCTACCGCATCATATCCCACCCCTAGGGTCAGCGCTACGCACGGCCTCCAACACATCCTACAAACACCAGAAACTAGTTGCAACTCCTAGACAGAGATCAAGGAGATTAATAAGTCGAGAGAGTCAATTAAGGATCCCAATGTGTGGTAGTAACTGTTCATGGATCACAAACACAGAACTCAGTTCTTGAGGACGGTTTCAATGAGACAACCCACCATGTACTCCTACATGGCCTCTCACCGCTACCTTTACCAAATCGTGTTCACACACTTAGCTCACAGGCAGTAGGACATGTTCATCACCGTTCCAATTCATCCCCGATGAATCAGACCTGACTCAACTCTAAGCAGTAGCAGGCATGACAAACAAGCATGAATAAGTAGGCACATCAGGGCTCAAACAACTCCCACTCATGCTAGTGGGTTTCATCTATTTACTGTGGCAATGACAGGTCATGCAGAGGAAAAGGGGTTCAGCTACCGCAGCATGTAACAGTTGAATCATTGTTGTCCTAATGTAGTAAAAGAGAGCAGGAGCGAGAGAGTGGGATTGTATCGGAATGAACAAGGGGTTTTTTCTTGCCTGGCACTTCTGAAGATAGTATAGTTCTTCATCGGTGTCATCGATCTCATCGTCGAAACCACGTCTATCGAGAGGGGACAAATATCGGCAACAGAGAAAGAAACACAATCAATGCAATGCACAATATGATGCATGATCATGGCAAGGTAAAATGAGTGTGTTGGGCTATTGCAACTACAACCAGATGGGTTTGAGCTATTTTGAACCAAAGATTAAAAGTTCAAACTCATTTGTGATCTTAAATAGTGCTTTATCATGTTTTGCACTAAACAGCAAGTTAACTTCTTTAAACATGCATGAAACCAGTACAGATGGATAGATTGGATTTTTCTGATCATTTTTCATATATAACTTATTTCATTCTGAGCTACGGTTGAATTTCTATGATTTTTAGAAGTTTTAACTATTTTTCGGAATTTCGGAATTATTTCGAAAATAAACTAATTCCAGAAAAGATTAACTGCGTCAGCACTGCGTCAGCGTGACGTCAGTGAGTCAACAGGGCTGGTCCAGGTCAAACCTGACCAGTGGGTCCCACTGGTCAGTCTCACAGAGAGGTGGGACCAGTCAAAGGCCACGTCAGCACGGTCAATGCTGACGCGTGGGTCCGCTGATTTTATTAAATAATCTAATTATTTTTATTATCCAGTAAACTAACAAAGCGGGTCCCGCAGTCAGTGCTAGTGTTAAACTAATAGGGTTAGTTAGCCCCTAATCTAATGACGGCCACGTCGGCTAACCGGCGGTTAGCCGCCGGCGCTAAGCTGGACACGGCGGAGGTCCTCGTCCGGCCGTTTCCGGCGACGAAAGGTCGTGTAGATGGGTTCTGTGGGACCGGCGCGACGAGGTGCGTCGGACGGTGGCAGTTGCGGGTGCTGGGGTGGCCGGAATCGGCAACGACGACGAGTGAGGCGGCGGCCGGAGCTCGGGCGAGCTCGGGTTCGGTGTTAGGGAGCACGGCAGGAGGAGCAGGTGCATGCGTTCGGCTCCTGGGAGCACGGTGAGAACGGCGACACGCTCAAAAGCGGGCGGAGGCAGCTCTGGCCGCGGCAGCGACATGGCACGGCGGCGGCGAGATTCGGGCACGGTGGGGAAGCTAGCTGGGGCGCAAAAAGCAGAGAGAGGAGAGGGGGGAGACGCAGTAGCTCACAGGGAGGACGGGGAGAGGGTCAGCGTGTTCGGGGAAGGCTTGACGTCGTCGGAATCCCAACTGCGGTCTCCCGTGGCCGAGGAAGAAGATGAGGTCGAGGACGACGCGTCGGGGCTCTTCCGATCACCTGAGCCGACGGAGAGGGCTACGGCGATGATTCGGAGCTTCTGGACTGCTCAAGTGTAGGAGGGAGAGGCGGTGGCCACGGTGGTGCTAGTCGGCGGCGGCGACGGGCGCGCTCGGGTGCGTACGAATGAGAGGGCCAGAAGAGGGGGTGGAGAGAGGGATAAGCCAGGGGGTGCGTGGTGACGCCAGAGGCGTCCAGGCCGTCCGGGGGGCAAGCAAGCAGGGTGGAGGTGGCGCGCGTGTGCGTGCATGCGTCGGGCACACGCCTCGTCCTGCCGGCACAGGAGGAAGACGACAGGCGGAGGCTGCTGGGCTGGGCCAGCTGGAGTTGGGCCAGGTGAGCGCCAGGTACTTTCTCTCTCTCTCTTTTATTTATGTTTTCTATTTATTTCCTTTGTTTTGATTTAGTTTAAAAACTAAACCATTTTTGTTGCTTCTGTAAATTATTGTATGGACTAGAGATATTACTCTAGTGCCCCACAATAATTTCCAAAATTATTGGACATGTATTTCTTTTATAACAGAAATAAAGCCAATTCAAATACATTATGGTTTAATTCAAAATGCCCAAATTAATTACCCTTAATGCCCTAAAATATTGGTTTGGATTTTTACCTCTTGCCAATATTTTCAGGGATTAAAGTGAACATTTCCTTGGGCTCATTTGAAGAAATTTTTAACTTGCTCTATTTTTAAAAGATTTCTGAGGCTTTGGGAATTCCCTCAATTCAATTTTCCTTTGAATTTAAACATGATGCAACAACCAAGATAGTCCAAGGCCAAGGTAAAGCTAGGGATGTGACACTGCGCGACGCCCCCGGCGTGGGGGCGACTGGAGAAGCGAGCCCGCCTGCAGTGCGCCTCGAGCCCGCGCCTTTGCCATCTCTCCTTCACGACCTTGCTTGGTTTGCGGCCGGCATGCCAAGGGGCCTCCTCCAGTTGTGGATGGTGGTTGGATGACTTCGATCCTGGCCTCTTTTTCGGGCAGCGGGCCTCCACCCATCCAGGCCTCCGCTAGGCCCCGGATGGTGGTCGAGGAAGCGACCGCCCCCAGCCCCCTGCTGGAGGGCATGTGTCGCTTCAGGCCCCTTCAGCACCCCCTGCCGCGGGAGATGGGCCTGCCCGCGCATTCGAGCTTGAGGGCGAGCGAAGTGTCGTTCGCCACGAACTGTTTCAGGAGGCGATGAGGCGGCTTGGCAGAGAACTCGCGTATGTTGACGCGCGCCTTGAGGCCGAGGTCCTCCGGCTCAAGGAGGAGTGGCATCACCTGAAGGTAGCCATCAACTTCGGGTGCCTCCAGCGTGAGCACGCCAATGCGGAGGCTGAGGCATCCCTAGCGACCTCGCAAGAAGCCAGTGCCCGAGCATTGGAGGAGGCCAGGGAGGCCGATCGTCGCCGCGCGATCGCAGAGGAGCGCAGGCGGGAGCTCCTGGCCTTGAATGCCTCCTTGGAGCAGTAGGTGGAGGCGCGCAGGGCCGCCCTGGCGTCGATGAAGTGAGCGCCTGCCGAGGAAGAAGACATCCGGAAGCGCGAGGAGGCGATGGTGTTGGAAGCTAAGGAGCGCAGCCTTGAGCTTGAGAGGTTGGAGATGAGGGAGCGCCAGGTTGCCCAAGCGGAGGATGCCGCTAATGCGCGCGAGGCGAGGATCCAAGAGAAGGTCGACAGCAAGGTGGCAGAGGCTCGCGAGCTTGTGGGAGCTGGAGCCGACGTCCGGAGCTCTGTCTTGAGGTCGAGGTTGGTGGAGGCGGAGCAGCATGAGAAAGCTGCCGCCGCCGCCCTGGTTTCTGTGCAGGCCGAGCTGGCCTCTGCTCGCGCTGAATTGCTCCTCCTCCAGCAGTGGGTTACCACGGCCGAGTCCCTTGCGCGGGAGAGCAGGGAGGAAGCACTCCGGCGGCTGACGCTGGAGCGTGAGCATGCCCCGATCTCCAAGGCCTCAGGATCACGGACAACGCGGCGCAAGGCCACATCTGTGATGAAAATGCCCCTCACCCCCATGCGAATGACTATGCGAGCCACCTTCGCTTCTTCGCCGACGTGGTGACACGCCTGGAGAACCGTTCTGAGAGAGCTCACCAGCTTGTCGAATAGAGGAGTCGTGGCCTGCTCGGGGGCGCGTTCTCCCACGTCTTCAGCCATCTCCAAAACACCTACCCCAACATTGATTTTGAGGCCGCCATTGCCCCAGTACCCGAGGCCATCCAGGGTGACCTAGCTCGGTGGGTGGAAGATAATGTGGATGCGTTGGTCAGGCCTTTGCCTCCGACGATGACGCGGTGGTGGTCGCGGCGGACGAAGGCGACGTGGTTGATGACGGTGATGGTGGCGCTGGCGACGTTGAAGGTGACGCCGGCGAGGGCGACAGCGATGCCAGCGATGCGTCCGAAGGTGACCCAGGGGATGTAGCGAGCGACATGTCTGATTGATCCCGTATTTCCCTGTTGTCTATCCAGCATGCAAAAGATTGGGCACGGCCCTAGAAGTTGTAAGAGCATTTTGGGAGGGGGAGCCCCTCATGTAAACAGATTACTATCTCTATTCTTTAGGCCGAGCTGAACATACGTCTTCATGAGTCTGTGAGTCCTGCGACGAGTTCGTTGTTGCAATTTACCTTAGCCAGAATAGCTCCCGAACTGGTTCGCGAGGTTGCGAGCTCCTATGGATCCTCAGAGGAGTCTGTCGATCCGTCTGAGGAGGCCTCGCGAGAAGCGAGTGCCAGTCATGGCAGGGCATGCAGGCAGCGCTTGTGGGCTATGCCCAGCCCCCGCTCACGAGGGGCTCACAAGGAAGAGGGGGCAAGCGCAAACTCCGAATTAAGGCAAGAACCAGATTGCAAGAAACAACACAAACGTGAAAAGGCACCCCCCGCGCGCGTCAATGAAAATTCAATTCCAACTTAAATCCAAAGCCAAAAAGCAGGGCTACAGAAAAGAGGTTCGAAGCAAATGGCCGCGTCCGGCGCCTAGTCTAGTCTTCTTGTCTTCAAGTCTTCTCACCAGCGCGGAGCTAAGTGCTGCCACTTGGACGTGGGAGGGAGCCCCAGAGGCCCGAGGGCGGCACTCCTGAGACTCCAGGGCGTGTATAGCCCCACTCATTATTACGTGAGAGTGTCACGAGCGGAGACCTTCACAGGCGTGAGCCTTACTTCATATCGCCAGACGAGGGCCCCGCCTTGCGCCACCCTTTACCACCGTTGGGACGATCGGAAACCAGGACGACGCCAAGGGAGCAAAGGGGACGCCAGCGGTGCCCTCGGCGACCACGGGTCCTCTGCCGGGGGGAAGGCTCGCCAGCGCCTCCCCGACAGAGGGCCTACCTCTGGGTGACACCTTGCTCCGTGCGACGCGGGGAAGGTCCTTGCTCCTGGCTCCTCCCGCGCAGCCCCCAGTGTGCCTCTCCTGGTGGAAGCGGTGCTGCCGCACTGGGACCGTCGCCTGGCGCCGTGACCTGATTCACTTGCGACCCGTGGTTAGCGTAAGCCCGCTCCTGAGGGATTAGTGGTACCCTGTAGCTGTTGTCGATGGCGCGGTTGGCGGGGCTCTCAGGCGGCACCTGAAAGGCCTCAGCCCCTAGCGCCTCTTCTTCCAAGCCTGGCTCAAGGAACGAGCTGGTGTCGTCTTCCGGTGCATACACTTGGTTCATCATGCGGGGCACGTGGGCCTCGGAGGCCGTCGCCCCGAAGAGCACCACGCTCCATGTCGCCCGGCCCATCGCGTCGTCCTGAGGTTGGTAAGGTAGCGCCCTGCTGGGGCCATGTGCGGCAACGCTCGTGCCCACGCCCATCGGAGATGGCGCGGGCGCGATGGGGTGCCCGGTGCTGCTGGCCATGGGGATGTCGATGAACCCCCCCGGGGACACGCGGGCGAGGCGAGGCCCGCCGTGAGATCCGGCTGCGGCCTGAGGCGTAAGCTGGTAGCATAAGGGCGGTGCTCCTGTGGCCATAGCGTCCAGCAGCTCGGCGACGCGTTCTAGCAACGCGTCCTGGCCACTCTCCATCAGTCGACACCGCAACAGCTCCCGTGCCACTGTGAGCGCAGCCCTCATGTTCGCCTGTTCCCACCGAGTGCGCGGCGCCGTTGCCGCAGCGTGGCTTGAAGCTCTTGTAGCGGCCCGAGCTTGTCGTGGAGTAAGGGTGGATGACGCCTGGCCGCGCCGCCCACGCCCCACAGCGTTTGGCGGCGCGCGTGCCACCTGGAGCGCGAGGTTGAGGTCTTTCTGGGTGGATGACGCCGCCTAGGCTGGCCAAGCTGCCCAGCGGTCGGCCTTGGTTCTCGGGTCGCCGGACATCGGGACCGCGGAGTGTCGGCGGATCAACTGGCGGAAGAGAAGCTTCGGCGCACCCCTACCTGGCGCGCCAAATGTCGAATCACGGGCTCCGGCAAAACCCTCAAGGTTCGAACACTGGGGTGCGCACGAAGATGTCTCCCCTCCCAAGCTATCGCACTCCACGATCTAGCGGACTAACTCGCCGGACCCAAAGAACACAGAGACACAAGACTTATACTGGTTCAGGCCACCGATGTGGTGTAATACCCTACTCCAGTGTGGTGTGGTGGATTGCCTCTTGGGCTTGGGATGAACAGTACAAGGGGAAGAACAGCCTCCTGAGGCGAGGTGTTCTTGTGCTGGTGAGCTGGACAAGGGTTCGTCCCTCTCTTTTGTGGTGGCTAGTCCTATTTATAGGGGCCCGGGTCCTCTTCCCAAATATTGAGCGGGAAGGGATCCCACAACGGACAATTTTGAAGGGGAACAACTAGTACAGCTTATCCTGACAAAAGCGGTCTTCGCCTGCCAAAGGCTCTGGTGGTGACGCCATCTTGGGCTCCACAGTGACCTTCGTCCTGCCGTCCTGCTGGTCTTGGTCTCATTGCACCGATATGGAAACCTTTGCCTGATGCCTCGGGACTCCGCACCTGCGCTTGCCCCTTTAGCACCAAAGAGGGAACAAGGACACTGCAGACGCGGGCGCCCGCCTGGTTGCGGTCGTCATTGCTTGTGTCATTGGAACCTCGCGAGGTTCGCCTTACCTTGATCCCTCCGCTCCTCGCGAGCCAGCCTGGTGAGGCCGCTCCTGAGGAGGTCTTATGTCGTCCGCCTCACGAGGCTTGGCCCCTCGCGAGGGTCTTGAGTGCTTGCTGGCGAAGATGGGCCGTACGGGCCCGCTGGTGGAGCCACGCCGTGGGCCATAGGCAGGCAAGTCTCGGGACCCCCGTTCCCAGAACGCCGACAGTGGTAGCGGAAAGCGGTGGTGGTTTTGCAAAAGCTCAATGGGATTGCGGAAGTGAAACGATGGGTTATGCGAGCCAGAATTGAAGTCACCGTCCCCAAGCAGCCGAAACACCTTAGGAGGAACAACCCACAACTCAAACAAGCGCAAACAAAATTGGGTTAAGTTGGGGTGGCGGAAGTGTATGGTGGGCAAGGTTATGCCGAAGATATGATGGTGGTTGATGAAGTAACCATCCCTAAGTAGCCAAAACACCATAGGAGACTTGAATCACTACTCAAGAGAACACTAATGCTATGGGGAACAAAAGGGTTAAGTTGCGGAAGTCGGTCGTGGTAATGGGGATGATGTGGTGAAGGCCCTAGGCAAAGTTTTCAAAGTTGCAAACAATTTATGAAGTCAAATGATGGAGGTAGTATTTTTGTGGGATGGGGGATGTCAATAGCTTCAAAACGAGCTAAAAAACGTCAAAATTGGAGTCCGGATGAATTAGTTATGGATGAAACAAAAATCAGCTGAAGTCAATATCTACAGGTGTCGGACGTTCGAGAGTTGTTAGATGTCCGGTGGATGGACGTCTGGAAAGTCCGGAAATCCTAGATTTTAGCTCTGTTGGGTGGTTCCGGTCGTTCGGTAATGGTCGGACTTCCGGTGCTTCCGAAGGGTCTGGACGTCCGGAAAAATGTTGGTCGTCCGGTGGGTCAGGGTCAACGTAGGATTTGAGATCCACGACGCGATTTTGGGCGGAAATTGGGGATTTTGGGGTCAAAATTAATGAGATTTAATGGATGGAAAGTGGGTAAACTTGTGGACAAGCTAGATCCACTCGAAACACAACAAATCTATGGATCAAATTCAACAAAATATCATCAAACCAACAAATCACAAAAAAATTGGGGCTATTTTTGGTGGGGATTTTTGAAATTGGGGAAGAACACAACAAAATTAGGCTAGAAAAATAGGGGTAGGGACTCCAAATTCGTGATCACCTAGGCTCATGATACCAAGATGATGTAGGGTGGATACCCTAGGGCCGATGTTTCACGAAATGGAGGGGAATTCCCGAAGAACACAAGGGGAGAAACGAGAGGAAACAGACAAATTGGCTTGATCCGATCACACATGTGCTAGATCCAAACACACAAAGAGAGGTACAAAGGTCCAAATCCAACAAAGGGTTATACAAGAGGTAACTAGTTCATCTACATTATGGAGGCCTTGAATCCATGAAGGATCTTCCAATGTAGGGGTCTTCATCCACTAGGGATCTTCTCACATGGAGGTCTTGAACTCCATGGGAGTGGTCTCTCTCTCTCTCTCTCTCAAGAGGAGTGGTAGAGGAGCAAAGCTCACATACAAATGAGCTATCACTTTGCTAACCCTAACTAGAGGAAGGGGAAGGAGTATATATAGTCTAGGGCCATGAAGGGGTACGTGAGGGGCAAAACAGGTACATGGGCCTCGGCCAGATACACCGTGCGTAGACAGGCATGTCGGACGTCCGACAGGCGTCGATCATCCGGTCGCTCACGGGGGACCGGATGTTCGGAGGGTGTCGGACTTCATACGTTTTGGCTATGGTCGGGGAACACCGGACATCCGGACGGGGTCGGTCGGCCGGTGGCTGATGAGTGTCGGACATCCGGCATCGGATGGTCGTCCGGGTGCTGTAGGGAGCCTCGGCTGTAGTCGTTCTGGCTGGTGGAATCTCTAGGCGTCAGACGTCCAGAGATCATCGGTCGTCCGGGGGTCGTTGGATGTCCGTGAGCTGTAGCTTTCTGGCAGCTCTTCCTCTTGTTCCTCGCACTTGGTGTCCTCGCCATTTTGTCCAACGCTGCTAGCTATTTCATGGTATTTCTCTTGGTTCATGGTCGTGCATAGCACATATATTTGAGGTAGTAGCCATGTCTCACATGTGGAAAGTGATGGTTCGGAGAGGAGCGAGTTCACCTTGTGTCTAATGGAGTATGGTCGAGGTCTCATCATATGTCCTCTTGGGCTTGGGGAGTGGTCGAAGTGTACATGGGGATGATCGTAGGATGCTCCGCATCATCTTGGGATTTTTTCCACTTCCAATGCATGCAATCGACGAACCCTAGCATACCTTGAAACCCCACGAGCTTTGTTCATCTCCAACAGCTTCTGAGTGTCCGAAGCATTGGGAGCTCTGAAGTACTCTGCACCAAACACTTCTACCATAGCCTTTGCTAATTGTTTGACATAGAAGATTTCATGATTTGGAGGGGGATTCCCGAAGAACACGATGAACACACGAGGGAAAATACGAGGGGAAGCGAGAGGAAACACTCAAATCAACGAGAAACGGTTACACGATCCAAGTACACAAGGAGAGATACATGATCCAAATCCAATAATAGACGATACAAACAGTAGCAAGTTCTTCCCAATCCGTGAGGAGATGGGGGCTTGAATCCACGAAGGGATCTTCCCTAGATAGGGTCTTGAATCCACTTGGGGGATCTTCTCCTAGGAGGCCTCGGTCTCCAATGGAGTATGTATCAAGTGATGAGCAAAGCTCTATCTCTGAAATGAGCTAAACCAATGCTAAACCTAAAATGGTGGTGGAGGAGGAGCATATATAGTCTAGGGGTACAAAGGGGTACATGGGCTTCAGCGCTTTCACTGTGCGCAGACAGGGGGCCGGATGTCCGGCTATGGGGGCCGGATGTCCGGGGCCTGTGTGGTCAGATTTCGGATGCGTTCTCTGAAGGAGAGGTCGGGTTTCTGGGCTTGGGCCGGATGTCTGGTCCCTGTAGCTTTGGCTGCTGGGCGGCGGCTACGGTTGATGCTCCAGGGGACGTATGTCCGGGGCCTGGGGGCTTCTCTAGTCTCTCTTGTCAGTCCTCTTATTCCATGCACTTGGGGACTTGTCCATCATCATGAGCATCTCTGAGGGGGTGTTCTTCATACCTAATCACACATAGTGTTCCGGCTTTAGGTAGTAGCCATGTCTCAAGTGGGTCATATGGAATATCACTAAGGAGAGATGTCACCTCGGTCTCGAGAGCTCTTGCACGTGCTCGTGTCATTGGTCCACTTGGTACTTGGTGAGGTGTCGGTAGGTCCATGGGGATGACCATAGGATGCTCCACATCATCTCCTCCCTTGGGAAAGATCCGACCTCGGATCGAAAACCTCATCACCATGGCAGGGAGAAAGATCCTTGATGTTGAAGACATCGCTCACGTTGTACTTGTCGCGCGGTATGTCGATCTTGTATGCATTGTTGTTGTAGCGCTTGATCACCTTGAAGGGTCCGTCGGCTCGAGGGAGAAGTTTGGACTTGCGTTCGGGAAGCCACACAAGAGCACCGGTGTTGAATATCATGGGCTGCTTGTTGATGTTGATCTTGGTCGCGAGGCGTTTTACTTGGCGCTCGATGTTGTGCCTTGTATCTGTTGGGAAACGTTGCATGGAAAAACAAAAAATTTCTACGCACACGCAATGATCTATCCATGGAGATGCATAGCAACGAGGGGGAGAGTGTGTCTATGTACCCTCGTAGACCGTAAGCGGAAGCGTTTCACAACGCGGTTGATGTAGTCGAACTTTCTTCGTGGTCCACCGATCGAGTACCGGACGTACGACACCTCCGAGTTCTGCACACGTTCAGCTCGTTGATGTCCCTCTCCTTCTTGATCCAGCAAGACGTCGAGGTAGTAGATGAGTTCCGTCAGCACGACGACATGGACGGGGATGGTGAAATGATCCTCGCAGGGCTTCACCTATGCATTGTGAGAATATGACCGGGGTGTAAACTATGTAGGGGGGCGCCGCACACGGCTAACAGTTGATGTTGTATGTTCTAGGCATTCCTCCCCACATATATATAGGTGGGAGGGGAGGAGAGGCAGCCAGGGGGCGTGTGTCGGTGCAACAAACCCTGGGTCTGTTGCGCAGACTGTGCACAGGCGCAGGAACATGATTGAGGCACCAATCCAAGTCAGAGTACAAGAGACCAAGAGCTTCGTAGGATCAACATGCAGATCAAGAGGACTAGAGTCAAGCCAGGGAAGCAAGATGCCGCCAAGAGAAGAGCCACCCTTGCCGGGCAGGCGAGCTCGGCAGGGGCGAGGCCACCCCTAGAGGAAGACGCCCAAGACATCCCGGCAGGGCTTGCCGAGACGCACGAGGACAAAACCACCTCACCCAACCACTCCACCATGACCTGCATCGTCAATCAGTGCGGTGTCAACCCACAAAGTGACTAAGTGGCAGCCATTCGCCACATGGCAACTTTTCTCTATAGAAGATGCCTACAGACGACACCCGTCCTGCGACGTGTCAAGCGAGCAGGTGTGAAGCTGGCAAGATAGCCCGGCAAAGCTTGCCGGGCAACCAACGACGTGACGTTAAGTGGTGCATTTAATGCACCCTGTCAGCCTGCAAAGTTAGGTATGATAGCATTGTTTGCTATCTTATCAGTGCATAATGACTACTTTGCCATTGTAGTAACCCCTTAATCTATAAAAGGAGGCCCATGGCAACCGTAGAAAGGGTTAGAATGTTGGACAACTCACACCCATACGTGCGTAGCCACTACCGCCCTTGCCGGGCAAGTGTACTATGCTCCACCACCATTTCTTCCACCATCAATCCACCAATGCAGGAGTAGGGTTTTACGCCTCACAGCGGCCCGAACCTGGGTAAAATTGCTCGTTTGATATCTGTCGTGCTGCCCCACACTCGTCTGCTCTTTGTGCAACGCGAAGCCCCCCCCCCCCCCGCCGAACCAGCAAGGGGCCCTCTGGTCCCATAGGTGGCCGTGTTTTCCCATGACATCTTTGGCGCGCCAGGTAGGGGGATCGCTTGTGCTAACCTGAAGGCGTGTGCAGCGCGTCATCTTCATCACCGTCTTCACCTTCGACTGCGCCATCGACCATGGCGCCCAAGAAAAAAGCCGGTGCTTCAGCTCATCCGTCCACCTCGAAGGCTCCCCCGCCCACGGCCTCTAATCCTATGGGGGGTGCGGAGGCACGCGCGGACGTGGACGCCGCTAAGGATGTGGCCGGAGCAGGCGGCACCTTCACTACTTCCCCCACGTCCAACACATGAGTAGGAGGCATCGGAGGAGAACATCATCAGCAATGCCCCGACGGCCACACTCCACAAGGTACGGGTGAAGGGGTTACTCCATCCACGCCCCTTCCTCTCGCCGACGGGCATAGCCGCAACAACGACGCTCAGACTGGAGCAAATCGCCGCCCTCCGGCCGCCCCCACCACGGGAGCGGCCGCAACGCGTACACCTTCCTCAGGACGGGTCGACCAAGTCGCTGCGCACGACGGAGCCACTGGCCCTCGAGCGCTTTCGCTGCACCACCCTGCCATCCAGGTGGCCGCTCCGCAACAACAGGGGCATGGTGCTGCTGCAGCTGGCACCGTCAGGAGCCGAGCAACGGTGTGATCTACTTCGTCATCACCCATGCCAAGTACAGCCATGGAAGCCATGGCGTGGGCTCAACTGCTGTTGAGGTTTCCGCCAGCAGCCGAGCAGATGGACGAATGGCATGCCACCATCCAAAGTCTACTTGGTTTCGCCAAGGCTGGGGGCCCGCAGCGAGCTGGCCCGCCACGGCCTCCCCAAGCGACGACGACGACTCGTGCTGCTGGCCGTACGGAAGGGGCCACCCCCATAGTGCAGTCCCCACCACGGCAGCCAGCACGAGGGCAGCAGAATCAAGACCCTGACGATGTATCGACGACCTCTTCTGACCCTCGAGAACGTCCAGCTGACGGCGAGCCCCGGAGGATAGGCAGGTGGGAGACACGCGCATCACCATCGAGCAGCGCCGCGACGACACTGCCAGACCGATGGGTGCGATGGCCCCGACGTCGACGAGCCTGCGCTCGGTGTTAGCGGGTGCCTACCTTTCGAGGTTGGATGCCCTACCTTTACTCGTGAGCTGCGGCAAGTCCGTTGGCCATCTGTTCGCACGTTCAAGCCAGAGATACCCGAGAGGTATGATGGGAGGCTGAACCCGGCAGGGTTTCTGAGCATCTACACCAACGCTATTCAGGCTGCCGGGGGAAGAGATGAGAAGGTGTTTGCCAACTACTTCCCTTTGGCCCTCAAGTCCAATGTGAGGTCATGGCTGATGCACCTACCGGAGAACTCCATTTCATCATGGGCCGACCCGTGCCACGAGTTCATTGGCGCCTTCACCGGCGGCCATCAAGAGCCAGGCCGACCCAGCGACTTGCAGCTTCTCCAACAGAAGGAAGGAGAGACCCTCTGTAAGTATTTACAGAGATTCAACAAACTCCATAGAAACATCCCAAATATCCATCTGTTAGCTGTGATAGCTGCCTTCTAGTCCAATGCGCGCAACCGCCGAATCCGTTCCAAGATGAACGTGCGGTTGCCCAAGGCTATGAAGGAGCTTTGCACCTTGGTGGATAAGTGTGCTCGGATGCAGGAGGGAAGGAAGTTGCCTGGAGAGGAAGATTGCACCAATATCGATTCAGAGGATGATGATGAATCAACTAGTCAGAAGAAGAGTAAGAAGTGCAGTAAGAAGCAGAAGGATAAGGCAGTGATGACTGTTGAAGGATCAGGTACACTTAGTACCGGCAAGAAGGCCAAATCTAAGACCCCCGGCAGGGAAGCTGCCGTGTGCACTGCCTGCCGGGAGGCCGCGGCTGCCGAGAAAGCCGGGAAAGGTGATCGGCCATATTGCAAGATTCATCGGACCAAAGGCCACGACCTTCAAGAGTGCTATTAGGTTGAGCAGCTCGTCAAGAGACAGAGAGCAGAGTATGAGAAGCGCGACAAGGAAAATGGTCAGAATGCTTCTGGCGGCAAGGGCCGAGGCGGTGAAGTAAATCGCCCCGGCAAACCCTTCCGGAACCAAGGAAAGCCTGCTAGAGTTTGAGAGAAGGAAGCCTGATGATGAGAGTGATGGAGGGGATGAAGAGGAAACCAGTGAGCAGGAGTTTCAGAAGGCCACTGATGCCCTGTGCATTGACGGGGTTGCATCTTTGCACACCTCTCACCATCAGCTCAAGCGATGGGCACGGGAGGTCAATGTCATGGAACCAGCGCCAGAGGCTTCGAAGCCGCTCAAATGGTCATGCGCGCCCATCATCTTTGACGAAGATGATCATCCTAAATGTACTACTGCGGTAGGATGTTTGCCATTGTTGGTCTCTCCAACAATTTGCAACCTCAAGGTCACAAAGATGTTAGTGGATGGCGGGGCCGGATTGAATCTGATTTCCCCGGCAGTTATCAGCAAACTTCAGATAGCAGAGGAAGAGTTAAAGGCTACCAGCACGTTTCAAGGAGTTAATCCCGGCAGGAGTCATCCTAAGGGAAAGATCACGTTGCTGGTAACGTTTGGGGGAGAGCTGAACTACCGGACTGAGAAGATTGTGTTTGATCTGGTTGACCTCCCCCTGCCGTATGGGATCCTTGGACGCTCAGCCCTGGGTAAATTCATGGTGGCATCCCACTATGCCTACAACACCTTGAAGATGCCTGGGCCTATGGGAGTCATTACCATCCCATCAGATGAGAAGGATGCAATCATTTGCGTGGACAAGATGTACCGGGACGCAGTCGCGGCAGAGGCAGCGGTAGCAGTAGTTCCCGCCAAGGAGGACAGAGGAAAGAAGAAGGGTTGCAAGGACACCGGCAAGGAATCCGGGGAGCGTACCTCTTCGGAGTGTGTTGCGCCTGTCGATGACTTGCCGGAGAACTCCAACAACAAGAGATCCAAGGTCGCTGCACCCCAAGTGAAAAAGGTCCCGGCAGGGCTGGCTGGCATTGATGGTACTTTTACTATCAGCGCCACCCTTGATGGCAAATAGGAAAGCGTGCTCGTTGCCTTCCCACGGGCGAATATTGATGTGTTTGCCTGGCAGCCATCTGATATCCCCGGCGTTCCCAGGGAGGTAATTGAGCACCACCTTGCTGTCTGCCCACACGCCCGACCTATCAAGCAGAAAGTCCGGAAGCAGGCCTTGGAGAGGCAGCAGTTCATTGCGAAAGATTTCAGAGGAGTGCTGCATCCCACATGGTTGGCAAATCCAGTGGTAGTCCGGAAGGCTAACGGGAAGTGGAGGCTTTGCATAGATTACACATATCTCAACAAAGCTTGCCCGAAGGTCCTGCTCCCCTTGTCGCATATTGATCAGATTGTGGATTCCACTTCAGGTTGTGATTTGCTCTCCTTTCTGGATGCATATTCTGGGTATCACCAAATCTTCATGTCCAAGGAATATGAGGAGAAGACATCGTTCATCACTCCGTGTGGTACGTACTGTTTTATCCGCATGCCATTTGGATTGAAGAGTGCCAGGTCCACTTTTGCAAGGGCAGTCCAGATTGGTTTTGGGCCACAGCTGCACAGAAACATTGAAGCTTATGTGGATGATATTGTAGTCAAGACCAAGGATAGAGGCACCCTTATTCAGTATTTGGAGGAGACATTTGCTAATCTGCGCAAGATCAACTTGAAGCTCAACCCGGAGAAGTGTGTGTTTGGTGTTCCCTCCGGCAAGCTGCTTGTGTTCTTTGTGTCTCATCGGGGGATCGAAGCCAACCCCGACAAGATTAAAGCTATCAAGCAGATCCAAGAGCCAAGGACAGTCAAGGATGTGAGGCGTCTGACGGGCTGCGTGGCCGTGCTAAGCAGATTCATTTCCATGTCCGCCGAGCGCGCCCTGCCGTTCTTCAAAATCTTGAAGAAGGTCGGGCCCATGAAGTGGACTCCACAAGCAGATGCAGCTTTACAAGAGTTGAAGACCTACTTCGCCTCTGTGCCTACCTTGGTTGCTCCCAAACCAGAAGAGTCATTGCTGCTATACTTAGCGGCAACCAACCAAGTGGTTAGTGCAGCCTTGGTAGCACAACGGGAAGTGGATGAAGTAGAGAGTGAGCAAGGACCTGCAGAGCCATAGAAGGATCAGGACAGTGATGAGCACGGCAGCGAGAGTAACCCCAAGGACACGACAAGGAAGAAAGTGGTGTAGCGCCCAGTGTACTTCGTCAGCTCCTTATTACAGGAGGCTAGATCGAGGTACTCTGGCATGCAAAAGTTGATCTTTGGTCTCATCATGGCCTTAAGGAAACTGTGCCACTACTTCCAAGCCCATGAGATCACGATTGTCACTCATTTCCCGTTGCAAAGGATACTCCGAAACCTTGAGGCTACCAGCAGGATAGTGGAGTGGGCTTTGGAGTTATCTAGTTTTGGTTGAAGTTTGAGAGCACATCAACGATCCAGAGCAGGGCATTGGCAGAGTTTATTGCTGAATGGATGCCAACCCCTGATGAGGAAGTGCCAGAGACAGTTATCCCCGGCAAGGAATCGCCCCAAGAATGGATCATGTATTTCGATGGTGCCTTTTCCCTGCAAGGTGCAGGAGCAGGCGTGCTTCTCGTCGCCCCCTCCGGGGAGCACTTGAAGTACGTCATCCAAATGCATTTTGCCCAGGAAGAGGCAACCAACAATACAACGGAGTATGAAGGGCTTCTTGCCGGGCTCGAGATTGCCACTGAATTGGGAATTAAGAAGCCGATCATTCGAGGAGATTCATAGCTTGTGGTCAGACAAGTCAACAAGGATTATCAAAGCCCATTGATGGAGGCATACGTTGAGGAAGTGAGAAGATTGGAGGAATGCTTTGACGGATTGCAAACAAAGCATGTACCCCGTGCGAAAAACAGCATAGCTGATCATCTGTCAAAGTGTGCTGCGCAGAAGCTTCCTGTGGAACCAGGGACTTTTGTTCTCCATCTTACTTAGCCCTCCGTATCCCCAGCAACAATGGCCCGGAAAAGGAGAAAGTTGGACTCCGGTAAGCCTCTCCCGGTAGAGCCGTCCGCTCCTAGCAGAGACCCTGCCGGTAACAACTCCTCGCCATCATCTGGACCGCACCCTCCAGCCAGTCCCATGGTCCCCGTGAACGAGGAATGTGCCCCCGCAGCAGAGGAGGTGCCGCTAGTCCTCATTGTCGATCCCCAGCCTCCATCTTGGGCAAGGCACATAGTCCACTTCCTCCAAACCGGAGAGCTTCCCGGCGACCAAGATGAAGCTGAAAGAGTAGTCCGGGGGCCAGTATGTATCAGTTTGTCGATGACACTCTATCCAGAAGGAGGCCCAACGGTGTGAAAGTGAAGTGCATCTGCCGGGAAGAAGGAAAGGAACTGCTGGCTGAGATACAAAAAGGCATGTGCGGCTCCCACGTTGGATCAAGAGCATTAGTTGGGAAAGCATTTCGGCAAGGATTCTATTGTCCCACAATCCTCCAAGATGCGGTCGAGCTAGTCACCAAATGTGAAGCCTGCCAGTTCCATTCCAAGAACATCCACCTGCCTGCCCAAGCTCTTCAGGAGATCCCTTTATCATGGCCATTTTCGGTCTGGGGCTCGATATCCTCGGCCCCTTCCCCCGAGCAATCAGGGGCTTCAAATTCTTGTTCGTTGCTGTCGACAAGTTTATAAAGTGGCCGGAAGTGATTGCCGTGAGAAAGGTGACTGCTCAGTCAGGTATCAAGTTCTTGAAAGAATTGATGTGCCGCTTTGGAGTCTCGGCAAGGATCATTAACGACAACGACACCCAGTTCACGAGCGGCGCCTTCATGCAATATGTTCATGCCCTTGATGCAAGATCTCATTCGCCTCTGTGGCACATCCCAGAAGCAATTGACAAGCTGAGAGGGCGAACGCTGAAGTGCTGCGGGGACTCAAGACAAGAACCTTTGATACGCTGCAGAAGCATGATAGGCGGTGGATTGATGAGATGCCGGTAGTGCTCTGGTCCCTTAGAACGACACCAGATCGAGCTACCGGGCAGACTCCCTTCTCCCTGGTCTACGGGGCAGAAGCAGTTATCCCACGAAACTCATTAACGGGTTGCCTCAGGTGCTTGCCTACAATGAAGTAGCGCAAGTTCAGCACCGGCATGACGACGCTGTGCTACTCGAGGAGAACCATCTCCGGGCTGCTACACGTGCTGCACGCTATCAGCAAGCCCTGTGTCGCTATCATAGCTGTAGGGTTCGTGCCCGGTGTTTTGAGGAAGGCGACCTTGTCCTTAGGCGCGTTCAGTCCGCCAAGGGTACAAACAAGTTCACGCCGAAGTGGGAAGGCCCTTACCGGGTAGTACGAGTCACCAGAACCGGCGCAGTCCGTTTGGAGACCGGAGATGGCATTCAATTGCAAAACTCATGGAATATTGAGCATCTCCGCAAGTTCTACCCATAAGGCGCGGCTGTCGGGCCGTGCCCGGCAGCCACCCTTTTGTATAGGCCTTGCCTCAGTTGCATGTAACCCCTTGTACAAAGCCAGGGCGATGACCCTGTGCAAGAGAAAAATAAATGAAGCGCTGTGGGGCCCCCCCGACCAAGTTGCATGCATGGATGAGCATTCGTAGAGCATTGCATAAGCATTTCATGAGCATCATATGCATAGATAGGATCGCATGTTGCATCATTCCCATCTGCATGAAGCTGCATGATCCTACCGTGAACCTGTCCTCTACAAGGAGTTGGGAAGATGAACCAACATTGTGATCTCCGGCAAGCCAAACAGATAAGTTCTACCTCTTGTCCATTAGTGTTCTGTAAGCTATACCTTGTGCATGAGAAAACCTCGCCACTCTTTTGAAACTTAGGTGCTCCCATCCTTGACTTGAACGTTGCTTCGGTCAGGATGGTCGAAGTGGCCTTTGGTAAAAGGAAGTTGGTGGGGGGCTGGTCCCTTTATTCTTTGCCTGGTAGACACTGTTCTCCGAAAAACAAAAGGGTGCCGGCAGGATAGCCTGCTGGGGAAAACTCGTTTATTTACACTAAGGAGGCATCCCACCTCTGCATGGACATATACATGCACGGGTTCCCGGCAAGGTTCATCTTTTTCATTAATATGCTGGTAATACAAGTACAAGCATTACATAACACAAACATGGACTCGAGAGATTATCTTATTTGAATTAAAATTTGGCAAGTGCCTACAGATTTAAGATTGAAAAAAGATAAGTGCCCCATAATCCCCTCTTTTCGTGTTCCCTCCATCAGGCACTGCGGTGGAAGGAGGAAAAGAAGAGAAAAGGGCACCCAAGTAGGAGCCCATCCCGGTCCCGTCGCGACCCACCCGGCGCGGCCTGACAAGACTGGGAGTGGCGAGGCTGCGAAGGAGGAGTGCGGGAGCAGAGCGGCGTTCCCCTGGTCGCCACCTCCAGGACCAGCAAGAAGCCCCGGCTCGAGCACCGGTGGAGTCATCCACCAAAGCTCAGCCGGAAGACTGCTGGAGGGGAGGCGAAGCGCCAAGAGAACATCCCTCCCCGGCTATCACCATAGGAGGTTGGTGATGATGGTGCTAGGGAGGGAGGGAAGAACGGAAAGACGAGGCGGCAGGTCGCCGATCGGAGGCGAAGGCATCCACGCCATCGTACTCCGACCTTTAGCCCTGCCACCCGCCTTCTCCATCTTCCCTCGTTTTCTCCTCACCACCGTTGATCTCGAGAAGCGCCAAGACTCCAATCTGGCGGCTTCTCCAGGGAGATGGCGGGCGGCCAAGACGGCCATGGGGATCGAGGCGCACCGCTCCCCACCTCGGCGGGCAGGAGGGCGCGCCCCTCGTCGACATCAACCCCAAGACCTCCGGGAGGGGCAGTGCTGGGATTACCAATGATCCCCAGCCCTGCCTCCCGGGCGAGCCCCAACACGCCAGGAGATTCACCACAGCAAGGACCAGGCTCACTCCCCGAGCGCCAGCACCAACATTTGGCAACACAAGCGTCAACCAAGAGCCCGGGGGCCGGCCCTAGGCTCCTCCCTTCGACATAGCCAGTAAGGAGCAGAAACAGAGGAGGGGGAGTACAAGGATGGATGAATCCGACCACCTTTCGCTCCTCCTTTTATAGGCGGGCCGGGGAGGGGAGCCGCTCCTCAATGGATGACCACCGTCCTCCTCCACCAATTCAAGAATGCTGGGCCCTCACCCTGATGCTCTCCCGCTCCACGCTCCTCTGTTACCTACCCCGCGCAATGCATGCAACATACGTGGCTAAGGATAAGGGCATGGTGAGAAGAGTGAATTGACAGTTTCTACCCCGTGCGTTAAAGTCATTCACGAGCCATTACAGGGGCGGCCCCACAACTATTGGCTTTACACAACGCACGGGGAAATCGGAAACTGACCCAAGCTCAAGATTAATGAGGAAACAAAGAAGACCTCAAGGTACCAGCCTCTTCAGCACCCCCGCCTGTGCACTTATTAGGCCCTACCATGACGACGCTTAGTAGCACGTTCAGGGCAGGCCCAGGGGCTTCTGTCGGTGCAACAAACCCTGGGTCTGTTGCCCAGACTGTGCACAGGCACGGGAATAGGATTGAGGCACCAACCCAACTCAGAGTACAAGAGACCAAGAGCTTCGAAGGATCAACACGCATATCATGAGGACCAGAGTCAAGCCAGGGAATCAAGATGCCGCCAAGAGAAGAGCCTCCCTTGCCGGGCAGGCGAGCTCGGCAGGGGCGAGGCCACGCCCAGAGGAAGACACCCAAGACATCCTGGCAGGGCTTGCCGGGACTCACGAGGGCAAAACCACCTCACCCAACCACTCCGCCACAACCCAAGTCGTCAATCAGTGCGGTGTCAAGCCACAAATTGACTAAGTGACAGCCCTTCGCCACATGGCAACTTTTCTCTATAGAAGATGCCTACAGACGACACCCGTCCTGCGACGTGTCAAGCGAGCAGGTGTGAAGCTGGCAAGATAGCCCGGCAAGGCTTGCTGGGCAACCAACGGCATGACGTTAAGAGGTGCATTTAATGCACCCTGTCAGGCTGCAGAGTTAGGTATGATAGCACCATTTGCTATCTTATCAGTGCATAATGACTACTTTGCCATTGTGGTAACCCCTTAATCTATAAAAGGAGACCCATGGCAACCGTAGAAAGGGTTAGAAGGTTGGACAACTCACACCCATACGCGCGTAGCCACTGCCGCCCTTGCCGGGCATGTGTAGTACGCTCCACCACCATTTCTTCCACCATAAATCCATCAAAGCAGGAGTAGGGTTTTACGCCTCATGGCGGCCCGAACCTGGGTAAAATTGCTCGTGTGATCTCTGTCGTGCTGCCCCATGCTCGCTTGCTCTTTGTACAACACGACGCCCCCCTGCCGAACCAGCAAGGGGCCCTGTTGTCCCATAGGTGGTCGTGGTTTCTCACGACACGGCGCCCCAAGTAGGATCCGAATCCTACTTGGTGTTTCCCCAAGTAGGATCCGAATCCTACTTGGGGTTTCCCCAAGTGGCGCCCCCCTTTCCTTTTTCCACCGGAGAAGAAAGGAAGGGGGCAGAGAGAAAGGAGGGGGGGCGAACCCCCCCTTTTCCTTCTCCAATTCGGTCACATGCCAAGGGGGGCGCCACCCCTTGTGGGCTGATGTGCTCCCCTCTTATGGCCCATATGGCCCATATACCTCTCCCAGCGTTCCGGCAACCCCTCCGGTACTCCGATAAATACCTGATACACTCCGGAACACTTCCGGTGTCTGAATACTATCGTCCTATATATCAACCTTTACCTCTCGACCATTTCGAGACTCCTCGTCATGTACCATATAATACAATATCGTCATCGAAAGTTAAGCGTGCGGACCCTACGTGTTCGAGAACTATGTAGACATGACCGAGACATTTCTCTGGTCAATAACCAATAGCGGAACCTGGATGCTCATATTGGCTCCTACATATTCTACGAAGATCTTTATCGGTCAAACCGTTATGACAACATATGTTATTCCCTTTGTCCATCGGCATGTTACTTGCCCGAGATTCGATCGTCGGTATCTGCATACCTAGTTCAATCTCGTTACCGGCAAGTCTCTTTACTCGTTTCATAATACATCATCCTGCAACTAACTCATTAGTCACTTTGCTTGCAAGGCTGTTTATGATGTGCATTTCCGAGAGGGCCCAGAGATACCTCTCCGATGCTCGGAGTGACAAATTCTAATATCGATCTATGCCAACCCAACAAATATCTTCGGAGATACCTGTAGAGCATGTTTATAATCACACAGTTACGTTGTGATGTTTGATAGCACACAAGGTATTCCTCTGGTATCCGGGAGTTGCATAATCTCATAGGCTAAGCTAACGGATGGGTCTTTTCCATCACATCAATCTCGTAATGATGTGATCCCGTTATCAAATGACAACTCATGTCCATGGTTAGGAAACCTTAACCATCTTTGATCAACAAGCTAGTCAAGTAGAGGCTCATTAGGGACACAGTGTTTGTCTATGTATTCACACATGTATTTGGGATTCCGATTAATACAATTCTAGCATGAATAATAAACATTTATCATGAATAAGGAAATATAAAATAACAACTTTATTATTGCCTCTAGGGCATATTTCCTTCAGTCTCCCACTTGCACTAGAGTCAATAATCTAGATTACATTGTAATGATTCTAACACCCATGGAGTCTTGGTGCTGATCATGTTTTGCTCGTGGAACAGGCTTAGTCAACAAGTCTGCTACATTTAGATCTGTATGTATTTTGCAAATCTCTATGTCTCCCTGCTTGACTAGATCACGGATGGAGTTGAAGCGTCTCTTGATGTGTTTGGTTCTTTTGTGAAATCTGGATTTCTTTGCTAAGGTAATTGCTCCAGTATTGTCACAAAAGATTTTCAATACCCAATGCACTAGGTATTACACCTAGATCGTATATGAACTCCTTCATCTAGACTCCTTCATTTGCTGCTTCCGAAGCAGCTATCTACTCCACTTCACACGTAGATCCCGCCATGACGCTCTGCTTGGAACTGCACCAACTGACAGCTCCACCATTCAATATAAATACGTATCCGGTTTGTGACTTAGAGTCATTCGGATAAGTATCAAAACTAGCATCGACCTAACCATTTACCACGAGTTCTTTGTCACCTCCATAAACGAGAAACATATCCTTGGTCCTTTTCAGGTACTTCAGGATGTTCTTGATCGCTGTCCAGTGATCCACTCCTGGATTACTTTGGTACCTCCCTACTAAACTTATAGCATGGCACACATCAGGTCTGGTACATAGCATAACATACATGATAGAACTATGGCTGAGGCATAGGGAATGACTTTCATTTTCTCTGTATCTTCTGCAATGGTCGAGCATTGAGTCTGACTCAACTTCACACCTTGTAACACAGGCAAGAACCCTTTCTTTGACTAATCCATTTTGAACTTCTTCAAAACTTTATCAAGGTATGTGCTTTGTGAAAGTCCTATTAAGCGTGTTGATCTATCTCTATATATCTTGATGCCCAATATATAAGCAGCTTCACCGAGGTCTTCCATTGAAAAACTCTTATTCAAGTATCCTTTTATGCTATCTAGAAATTGTACATCATTTCCAATCAATAATATGTCATCCACATATAATATTAGAAATGCTACATAGCTCCCACTCACCTTGTTGTAAATACAGGCTTCTCCGAAAGTCTGTATAAAACCATATGCTTTGATCACCTCATCAAAGCGTATATTCCAACTCCGGGATGCTTGCACCAGTCCATAGATGGATCGCTAGAGCTTGCACACTTTGTTAGCACCTTTAGGATCGACAAAACCTTCTGGTTGCATCATATACAACTCTTCTTTAAGAAATCCATTAAGGAATGCCATTTTGACGTCCATTTGCCAGATTTCATAATCATAAAATGCGGCAATTGCTAACATGATTCGGACAGACTTAAGCATAGCTACGGGTGAGAAAGTCTCATCGTAGTCAACTCCTTGAACTTGTTGAAACCTTTTGTGACAAGTCGAGCTTTGTAGACAGTAACATTATCATCAGCGTCAATCTTCTTCTTGAAGATCCATTTATTCTCTATGGCTCGCCGATCATCAGGCTAGTCCACCAAAGTCCATACTTTGTTCTCATACATGGATCCTATCTCAGATTTCATGGCCTCAAGCCATTTATCGGAATCTGGGCTCATCATAGCTTCTTCATAGTTCGTAGGTTCATCATGGTCTAGTAACATGACTTCCAGAACAGGAGTACCTACCTCTCTGGTGCGGATCATGATCTGGTTGACCTACAAGGTTCAGTAGTAACTTGATCTGAAGTTTCATGATCATTATCATTAGCTTCCTATCTAGTTGTTGTAGGCATCACGGGAATGGTTTTCTGTGACGAGCTACCTTCCAATTCGAGAGGAGGTACAATTACCTCATCAAGTTCTACTTTCCTCCCACTCAGTTCTTTCGAGAGAAACTCCTTCTCTAGAAAGTTTCCATTCGTGGCAACAAATATCTTTCCTTCAGATTTATGGTAGAAGGTGTACCCAATTGTTTCCTTAGGGTATCATATGAAGACGCACTTCTCCGATTTGGGTTCGAGCTTATCAGGCTGAAGCCTTTTGACATAAGTGTCGCAACCCCAAACTTTAAGAAACGATAGCTTAGGTTTCTTGCCAAACCACAGTTCATACGGTGTCATCTGAACGGATTTAGATGGTGCCCTATTTAACGTGAATGCAGCTATCTCTAATGCATAACCCCAAAACGATAGTGGTAAATCGGTAAGGGACATCGTAGATTGCACCATATCTAATAAAGTACGGTTACGACGTTCAGACACACCATTACGCCGTGGTCTTCCAGGTGGCGTGAGTTGTGAAACTATTCCACATTTTTCTAAATGAAGGCCAAACTCGTAACTCAAATATTCGCCTCCGCGATCATATCGTAGAAACTTTATTTTCTTTCTACGATGATTCTCCACTTCACACTGAAATTCTTTGAACTTTTCAAATGTTTCAGACTTGTGTTTCATTAAGTAGATATACCCATATCCGCTCAAATCATCTGTGAAGGTCAGAAAATAACGATACCTGTCGCGAGCCTCAACATTCATCGGACCGCATACGGATACGTCTCCAACGTATCTACTTTTCCAAACTCTTTTGCCCTTGTTTTGGACTCTAACTTGCATGATTGGAATGGAAAACCCGGACTGACGCTGTTTTCAGCAGAATTGCCATGGTGTTATTTTTGTGCAGAATAAAATGTTCTTGGAATGGCCTGAAAATCAACGGAGATAACTTTTGGAATTAATAAAAAATATTGGCGAAAGAATCAGCACCAAGGGGCCCACACCCGAGCCAGAAGGGTGGGGGGCACACCCACCCCCTAGGGTCTGCCCTACGACCTTGTGGGCCCCCTGGACCTCCACTGACCTTAACTCCAACTCCATATATTCATGGTCGAGGAGAAAAAAAAGAGAGAAGGATTCATCGCGTTTTATGATACGGAGCCGCAGCCAAGCCCTGTTCTTCCTTGGGAGGGCAGATCTGGAGTCCGTTCGGGGTTCCGGAGAGGGGAATCCATCGCCATCGTCATCATCAACCATCCTCCATCACCAATTTCGTGATGCTCACCGCCGTGCGTGAGTAAATCCATCATAGGCTTGCTGGACCGTGATGGGTTGGATGAGATTTACCATGTAATCGAGTTAGTTTTGTTAGGGTTTGATCCCTAGTATCCACTATGTTCTAAGATTGATGTTGCTATGACTTTGCTATGCTTAATGCTTGTCACTAGGGCCCGAGTGCCATGAACTCAGATCTGAACCCTTTATGTTTTCATGAATATATTGGTGTTCATGATCCTATATTGCAAGTTATAGTCACCTACTACGTGTTATGATCCGGCAACCCCGGAGTGACAATAGTCGGGACCACTCCCGGTGATGACCGTAGTTTGAGGAGTTCATGTACTCACTAAGTCCTAGTGCTTTTGTCTGGTACTCTATTGAAAGGAGGCCTTAATATCCCTTAGTTTCCAATAGGATCCCGCTGCCACGGGAGGATAGGACAAAAGATGTCATGCAAGTTCTTTTCCATAAGCACGTATGATTATATTCAGAATACATGCCTACATTACATTGATGAACTGGAGCTAGTTCTCTGTCACCCTATGTTATAACCATTGCATGATGAATGCCATCTGACATAATTATCCATCATTGATCCATTGCCTACGAGCTTTTCATATATTGATCTTTGTTTCGTTACTTTTCCGTTGCTACTGTTACAATTACTACGAAACTACTACTGTCACTTTTGCCACTGTTACCGTTACTTCCAAACTACTTTGCTACTAAATACTTTGCTGTAGATATTAAGTCTTTCAGGTGTGGTTGAATTGAAAACTCAGCTGCTAATAGCCGAGAATATTCTTTGGCTCCCCTTGTGTCGAATCAATAAATTTGGGTTGAATACTCTACCCTTGAAAACTGTTGCGATCCCCTATACTTGTGGGTTATCAAGACCTTTTTCTGGCACCGTTGCCGGGGAGCATAGCTCTATTCTCTGAGTCACTTGGGATTTATAACTGTTGATCACTATGAGGAATTTGAAAGATCAAAGAACCAAGGTTTTTCCCTCAACCACGAGGGGAGGTAAGGAAACGCCATCTAGGTCCGGACTTGATTCTCGTTCTTTTTTGAGTAAACTTGCGACACCTACACCTGCTATTGATTCCGATATGTTGCATGTTATTGTTGATGCCACTTCTACTATGAATGATGCTTATGATACTGCTTCTTTGCTTGATAATACTGTGCCACTAGGTGAATTTCTTGATGAACAACTTGCTAGGGTTAGAGAGAATGAAATTACTGAAACTGATGATTTTAATGAAGATTATGATTATGATTCTCACCCCTAGATATGAATTGCTTGTTGTGCCTGAGGGTTATGTTATGGATGAAGAAACTTCTAGAGACTTCTTTGCTTGCAATGATAGAGAAGATCTTCAGAAACTATTAGCTAAGGTGAAAGAAAAATCCTTGAATGCTAGAATGAAATATGACCCTGCTTTTGCTACTTCACCTATCTTTGTTACTAATAAGGATTATGAATTCTCTATCGATCCTGAGTTAATTACTTTGGTTGAATCTGATCCTTTTCATGGTTATGAATCTGAAACAGTTGTGGCACATATTACTAAATTAAATGATATAGCCACCCTATTTTCTCATGAGGAAAAAATCCGCTATTACTATATTCTTAAATTGTTTCCTTTCTCATTAAAGGGTGATGCTAAGATATGGTTTAATTCTCTTGCTCCTGGTCGTGTGCGTAGTCCCCACGATATGATTTATTACTTCTCTGCAAAATATTTCCCTGCTCATAAGGAACAAGCTGCTTTAAGGGAAATATATAATTTTGTGCAAATTGAAGAAGAGAGTCTCCCACAAGCTTGGGGGAGGCTTCTCCAATTACTTAATGCTTTGCCTGATCATCCTCTCAAGAAAAATGAAATACTTGATATCTTTTATAATGGACTACCCGATGCTTCCAGAGACCACCTGGATAGTTGTGCTGGTTGTGTTTTCAGGGAAAGAACTGTTGAGCAAGCTGAATTGTTATTGAATAATATATTGAGTAATGAAAATGATTGGACACTTCCTGAACCAACTCCGAAGCCAACTCCGAAGAAAAGGGGTATTCTATTTCTCAGTCTTGAAGATATGCAAGAGGCAAAGAAATCTATGAAAGAAAAAGGTATTAAAGCTGAATATGTTAAAAATATACCACCTATTGAAGAAATACATGGTCTTGATAACCCGACATAGGTAGTAGAGGTAAACTCTCTCCGTAGATTTGATGAAGGTGATATTCCTCATAATAAGTCTGCTAGACAATGCTTTGATGAGTTTGATAATTTTATTGTTAAGCAAGAAAATTTCAATGCTTATGTTAGTAGACAATTGAAACGCAATGCTTACATGCTTGATCACTTGAGTAATTATATGAATAGTACTGTTAATGATCTTAAGCTTATTAGTAAACATGCTTCCATGGTTACAACTCAAGTAGAACAAGTACTTAAAGCTCAAGATGATTTGCTTAATGAGTTGAATAGTAAGAACAATGATAATGTTGTAAGGGTTATGACTAGAGGTGGTAAGATGACCTAGGAACCTTTGTATCCTGAGGGCCATCCTAAGAGAGTTGAGCAGGATTCTCAGAGAACTAATACTGATACACCTAGTCCTCGTAATAAAAAGAAAAAGAAAGCTGATAGGACTTTGCATGCTAGTGAACCTGCTATAGACACACCTGAGAATCCTAATGATATTTCTATTTCTGATGCTGAGACACAATCCGGTGATGAACATGAACCTAGTGACAATGTTAATGATGATGTTCATGTTGATGCTCAACCTAGTAACGATAATGATGTAGAGATTGAACCTGCTGTTGATCTTGATAACCCACAATCAAAGAACCAACGTTATGATAAGAGGGACTTTGTTGCTAGGAAAAATGGTAAAGAAAGAGAACCATGGGTTCAGAAACCCATGCCCTTTCCTCCTAAGCCATCCAGGAAAAAGGATGATGAGGATTTTGAGCGCTTTGCTGAAATGATTAGACCTATCTTTTTGCGTATGTGTTTGACTGACATGCTTAAAATGCCTCCTTATGCTAAGTATATGAAAGATATTGTTACTAATAAAAGAAAGATACCGGAAGCTGAAATTTCCACCATGCTTGCTAATTATACTTTTAAGGGTGGAATACCAATGAAACTTGGAGATCCAGGAGTACCAACTATACCATGCTCCATTAAAGGAAACTATGTTAAAAACTACTTTATGTGATCTTGGAGCCGGTCTTAGTTTTATGACTTTCTCTTTGTATCATAGACTTGATTTAAATAAGTTGACACCTACTAAAATTTCTTTGCAAATGGCTGATAAATCAACTGCTATACCCATCGGTATTTGTGAGGATGTGCCTGTTGTGGTTGCAAACGTTACTATCTTAACGAACTTTGTTATTCTTGATATTCCCGAGGACGATAGTATGTCGTTTATCCTTGGTAGACCCTTTTTGAGTACTGCAGGGGCTGTTATTGATTGCAACAAAGGAAATGTCACTTTTCATGTTAATGGTAATGAGCATACAGTACATTTTCCGAAGAAACAACCTCAAGTTCATAGTATCAATTCAATTGAAAAAAAATTCAATTATTACTATCGGAGGTTTTGAATTCCCTCTTCCTACTGTCAAAAAGAAATATGATATTCTTATTGTTGGGGCCGTGCATATCCCCGTTGAGGCAACCTAGTGTTATTCGAAAATTCTCCGGTTTCACGTCATTCGAAAGAAGTTTGTTAATAAGACTTGATCAACCTTGTTAATGGATTCCTTTTGATGAGCATGAGATGGATGAATTTAGAAAGCACAACTCTATGTACCCATCTTTTACTTTCTGTTAATTAGTTTGAATAAAGCAAAAATAGTATTTTCTGTCTATTTTCTGAATTATCCATGCAATATAAAAATGTCCCAAAAAATAAAAGTTCTCCAAATGCCCTGAAAATTGGATATGATTTTTTATAGAATATTTTAGAATTTCTGGTGCAAAAAACACACCAGGGGGCCTCACCAGCTGACCACAAGGGTGGAGGGCACGCCCCCTGACCTTGTGGGCCCCACGTGGCCCCCCTCCACTTATTCCAGCACCCATCCACACCTTCTTCCTCCGGAAAAAATCACTCCATTGCTCAAACTCGTGTTCTTGCTCATCTAGCTGCCATTTTTGATCTCCTTGCTCAAAGCTCCATTCACAAAACTGCTTTGGGGGATTGTTCTTCGGTATGTGACTCCTCCAATGGTCCAATTAGTTTTTGTTCTAGTGCTCTATTCATTGCAAATTTTTGCTGCTGTTGTGACCATGTTCTTGAGCTTGCATGTCAAATTTATATGGTCCAACGTTGTTTGATTCATGATATAGCCTCTAAGCACTTGTAGGAGTAGTTACTACCAATTTTGTTGAGTTCGCTTCACTTTTATTTTGAGTCAATAAAAATTTCAGAAATTTTCAGAGGAAGAAACTGTTGAGGAGATTGTTGAGAGGCTCCTCAAGCCGGGGTTCGAAGGAAAAGGAAAATGAGGAGAAGGAAAAGCCCAAGTATAATCCTCCTCGCGCCGCGGAAATTTGGCCATGCGAATGGCCATGTGATGTATTCTTACAAGCAGCCAGGATTTATGATGATTTCTATTATTTGGCTGGGAATGCAGGCATCACCGACTTCCTCCTCGACCGGTATAATCAGTATCCCTCACTCACTAATACTTTCGTGCAAATTTTTCACTTTCATGCTAGGAAATCACCACCCACGGTAGACTTTCACTTATATGACGAGTACAAAGAAATGACGCTTTATGAATTTTATGTGGTTTGTAAATTACCTTATGAAGGTAGCGTCGGGGAACCACGTCCTAGCGACGTGGAAGGCCTTATTCATGAAATCACCGTAGGGGAAGGTAGAGTAGTGTCGGGAGCGAGAGTGTCTAGTATTTATCTTCCTGCTTTACGCTATTACTCATTATTTGTTGGGAGATGTTTAATTGGTCGTGGAGAGAGTGGAGGCCTTAGTGCCCCTGACCTCGCCATTTTACGCCATGCTTTACATAGAGATAGAACTTATAGTTTGGGCGCTAAGGTTGCTAGACGGTTGAGTATGAACCGTACAAAGGGTCCTATCTTCGGAGGCATCTTCGCCTCCCGCCTTGCTAAACACTTTGAGATACCCACGGAGAAACTGCTACCCACTATATATTTAGATTATGACAGCATGGTAGCACATAAGTTTATTCGACATGATGAGGAAAAGGTAGATATTTATAACCTGGTATTTAGCGAGAACACTTTTCAGATTATTACCTTGCCTGCACCTGTTCTGTTCGATATGCATTCTGGCAGGTACATTGTTCTGCCCGCGGACATTCATGCATACTGGGAGGGGTGATGTCTACTATGCAACCTTATTCTTGTAGACGTTGTTGGGCCTCCAAGTGCAAAGGTTTGTAGGACAGTAGCAAATTTCCCTCAAGTGGATGACCTAAGGTTTATCAATCCATGGGAGGCGTAGGTTGAAGATGGTCTCTCTCAAACAACCCTGCAACCAAATAACAAAGAATCTCTTGTGTCCCCAACACACCCAATACAATGGTAAATTGTATAGGTGCACTAGTTCGGCGAAGAGATGGTGATACAAGTGCAATATGGATGGTAGATATAGGTTTTTGTAATCTGAAATTATAAAAACAGCAAGGTAACTAATGATAATAGTGAGCGTAAACGGTATTGCAATGCTAGGAAACAAGGCCTAGGGTTCATATTTTCACTAGTGCAAGTTCTCTCAACAATAATAACATAATTGGATCATATAACTATCCCTCAACATGCAACAAAGAGTCATTCCAAAGACACTAATAGCGGAGAACAAACGAAGAGATTATGGTAGGGTACGAAACCACCTCAAAGTTATTCTTTCGGATTGATCTATTCAAGAGTTCGTACTAGAATAACACCTTAAGACACATATCAACCAAAACCCTAATGTCACCTAGATACTCCAATGTCACCTCAAGTATCCGTGGGTATGTTTATACGATATGCATCACACAATCTCAGATTCATCTATTCAACCAGCACAAAGAACTTCAAAGAGTGCCCCAAAGTTGCTACCGGAGAGTCAAGACGAAAACGTGTGCCAACCCCTATGCATAGGTTCATGGGCGGAACCCGCAAGTTGATCACCAAAACAAACATCAAGTGAATCACGTGATATCCCATTGTCACCACAGATACGCACGGCAAGACATACATCAAGTGTTCTCAAATCCTTAAAGACTCAATCCGATAAGATAACTTCAAAGGAAAACTCAATCCATTACAAGAGAGTAGAGGGGGAGAAACATCATAAGATTCAACTATAATAGCAAAGCTCGTGATACATCAAGATCGTATCACCTCAAGAACACGAGAGGGAGAGATCAAACACATAGCTACTGGTACATACCCTCAGCCCCGAGGGTGAAGTACTCCCTCCTCGTCATGGAGAGCGACGGGATGATGAAGATGGCCACCGGTGAGGGATCCCCCCCTCCGGCAGGGTGCCGGAACAGGGTCCCGATTGGTTTTTGGTGGCTAAAGAGGCTTGCAGCGGCGGAACTCCCGATCTATTATGTTCCCCGAAGGTTTTAGGGTGTATGGGAATATATAAGCGAAAGAAGTCGGTAAGGGGAGCCACGAGGGACCCACGAGGGTGGAGGGCGCACCCAGGGGGGTGGGCGCGCCCCCTGCCTCGTGCTCTCCTTGTTGATCCCCTGACGTGCACTCCAAGTCTCCCGTATTGCTTTCTTTCCAAAAATAACTTTTCCGAAGGTTTCATTCCGTTTGGACTCCGTTTGATATTCCTTTTCTGCAAAACACTGAAACAAGGGAAAAAGCAGAAACTGGCACTGGGCTCTGGGTCAATAGGTTAGTCCCAAAAGTAATATAAAAGTGCATAGTAAAGCCCATAAAACATCCAAGATGGATAATATAATAGCATGAATACTTCATAAATTATAGATACGTTGGAGACGTATCAGCATCCCCAAGCTTAATTCCTGCTCGTCCTCGAGTAGGTAAATGATAAAAGGAATAATTTATGAAGTGTGAATGCTAGCAGGTGCATAAGCTTGATCAATGATAATTTCAATCACCTTTTCTAGCATCATTATATGTCATAACAGTAGTTCAACTCATAGAACTTTTCATGATCAAGTAACAAGTTATTCACATGTTAAAGTATAGATCACAAACTTTCTTGAAAACTAACAAACCGTGTTATTAGTCATCAAACAATTACAATTTATCTTATTTTTAGGAATAGTCTATGTCAGAGCTTTGATTCAGCAAACTTCACATACGCAACTATCATTTAGTCTTCCATGATTGCTACCACTCAAAGCATATTTTTAGAACAAATAGTATTCATCGAACACAGATAAAGATAGGGGCTTAATGTTTCGCCTCCCAACCTTTTACCTCAAGGGTAATGTCAACAGTAATAATTCATGCTCAAATATATTTGAATGGCCATATATGCTTAGATCTTTCCATCACATGATGCTTGCCAACTAAAGAGTAGGTTGGAATGAGAAGGAATACTACTGACTCTTGCATAAAAGTAAAAGATAGGCCCTTCGCAGAGGGAAGCAGGGATTTGCAGAGGTGCCAGAGCTCGAAGCAAAAATAGAGATGAAAATAATTTTGACAGGTATGCTTTCATTGTCAACATAACGACCAAGAGTTCCCAATATCTTCCATACTAGATACATCATAGGCGGTTCCCACGCGGAAAGGTAAAGATTTTACTCCCCCTCCACCAACGATCACACTCCACGGCTTGTCCGAAACAACGGGTGCCGTCCAACTTTCAACAATCCTGGGGGAGTTTTGTTTAAATTATTTGCGAATTTGTTTTTGATCTTTTGATCATAGGACTGGGCATCCCAGTTACCAGCCATTTTCTCGTGAATGATGAGCGGAGTCCACTCATCGTGAGAATAACCCACCTAGCATGGAAGATACTACTAGCCCCTAGTCGCTACATGAGCGATTCGGGCATACAAAACAGATTATTATTTGAAGGTTTAGAGTTTGGCACATGCAAATTTACTTGGAACGGCAGGTAAATACCGCATATAGGTAGATATGGTGGACACTCATGGAAGAAACTTGGTTCAAGGAATTTGGATGCACAAGCAGTATTCCCGCTTAGTACAGATATTTTGGCTAGCAAAGGATTCTAAATAGCAAGCACCACATGTTAGAGGATCCACAACAATATAACTTCTATACAAATATACCCAAGCATAATTCATTATGTTGTCTTCCTTGTCCAACTTCAACTAATTTGCTCAGGTTTGAAAATAATTAATGGGGCTCACAATCATAGAAGATGTCCAAGATAGTATTATATGTGAAATCTCTCTTCCTTCAATATTCTTTCATGAATTGTTCAAGTGACCAATACAATGTTTGCTCACCTTCAATAAATTTACCACCTCTACTTCTTATATGTAAAGGCATTACTCCCCATGGGAAAGGCATATGAAACATACATAATTTCGGATTTATGACATTCAGATCATTCAACCATTTACTCATAGGATATAAGTGAAGCACACGAGTAAATGACAAACTACTCCAAAAAGATATAAGTGAAGATCAATGAGTAGTTAAATAATTATATAGCTATGTGAAGACTCTCTCTCATTTAAGAATTTCAGATCTTGGTATTTTATTCAAACAGCAAGCAAAGCTAAAGAAAATAAAATGATGCTCCAAGCAAAAGACATATCATGTGGTGAATAAAAATATAGCTCCAAGTAAAGTTACCGATGAACGAAGACGAAAGAGGGGGTGCCTTCGGGGCATCCCCAAGCTCAGGCTCTTGGTTATCCTTGAATATTACCTTGGGGTGCCTTGGGCATCCCCAAGCTTAGGCTCTTGCCACTCCTTATTCCATAGTCCATCGAATCTTTACCCAAAACTTGAAAACTTCACAACACAAAACCTAACAGAAGATCTCGTGAGCTCCGTTAGTATAAGAAAATAAAACCACCACTTAGGTACTGTTGTGAACTCATTCTAAATTTATATTGGTGTAATATCTACTGTATTCCAACTTCTCTATTGTTCATACCCTCCGATACTACTCGTAGATTCATCAAAATAAGCAAACAACACATAGAAAACAGAATCTGTCAAAAACAGAACAGTTTGTAGTAATCTGTATCAAACGTATACTTCTGGAACTCCAAAAATTCTACCAAAATAGGAAGCCCTAGATAATTTCTTTATTGATCTTATGCAATTGGAATCAGTATTTTATCACGTTCTGGTGATTTTTACAATTGTTTTCGTGAACAGAAATTTTCTGGAATTTTCAGCAAGATCAAATAACTATCATCCAAGAAGATCCTATAGGTCTTACTTGGCACAAACACTAACTAAAACATAAAACCACATCTAACCAGAGGCTAGATGAATTATTTATTACTAAACAGAACCAAAAAGCAAGAAACAAAAATAAAATAGGGTTGCCTCCCAACAAGCGCTAATGTTTAACGCCCCTAGCTAGGCATGATGATTTCAATGATGCTCGCATAAAAGATAAGAATTGAAACATAAAGAGAGCATCATGAATAATATGACTAGCACATTTAAGTCTAACCCACTTCCTATGCATAGGGATTTTGTGAGCAAACAACTTATGGTAACAATAATCAACTAGCATAGGAAGGCAAAACAGGCATAACTTTGAAACTTTAAGCACATAGAGAGGAAACTTGATATTATTGCAATTCCTACAAGCATATGTTCCCTCATAATAATTTTCAGTAGCATCATGAATGAATTCAACAATATAGCCAGCACCTAAAGTATTATTTTCATGATCTACAAACATATAAATTTTATTACTCTCCACATAAGCAAAATTCTTCTCTTTTGGAATAGTGGGAGTATCATAAGAGACTCGAATACTATAAATTGTTTCCATATTAAAAGAGTAATGTTCAGAAAAAGGGGAATCATAATCATGACAAGTTTTATAAATATAATCATCACTACTTTTTATAGCATATGTATCATCACAATAATCATCATAAGTAGCGACTTTGTCCTCATCATAATCGATTGAAACCTCTTCCAAGATAGTGGAATCATCACTAAATAAAGTCATGACCTCTCCAAATCCACTTTCATATTTATCACAATAAGATTCCACATCCTCCAAAATAGTGGGATCATTACTTCCTAAAGTTGACACTCTTCCAAACCCACTTTCATCAATATAATCATCATAGGTAGAAGGCATGCTATCATCATAACAACTTTGCATATCAAAACTTGGGAGGCTAAAAATATCATTTTCATCAAACGTAGCATCCCCAAGCTTGGGACAAACATTAATTTCAGCAAATATATTCTCAAAAACATCATGTTCATCAAACATAGCATCCCCAAGCTTGGGCCTTTTCATATCATAAACATAATCACTCTCATCATTAATAGTATGGATAGCACTAATAGTATAGCAATTATCATATTCTTTCAAGAAAGTGACAAAAAGATTTTCAAGATCATAAGAAGTATCATTATCTTCCCAATCATAATCATCACAACAAGCAATAGGCATAACGAGATCATCATCAAGTGCATCATCTTCCACAATTATTTTTGATTCATTTTCATTAGGCACACCAATAATAGGAGCAACATTATTTGGGGGAGATATCTTTTTACCTCTCTTCCTTTTTATTTTCTTCTTCTTCACCACATCATGTGTGGGTTTAACCCTCTTTTTGGAGCTCCTTATTAATGAGATTGGTTGAATAGAAAGTTCCTCCTCGTTACCTGATTCATCATAAGAAATAATAGGAGGATATTGGGAAGTCTCTTCCCTTTCATTAGCATTCTCTTCATCTTCTATTTGTTTTATTTCTTTATGTAATTGGCAATATAAGGATTTTCAATGCAATTCACCGCACAATACATATAAATTTCTCCTAGATCAATATCGAGGAATTTCTCGAGGTTATATTCTGGAATAATCTTAGTTTGACATTTCATTTCTTCATAACCCAAAAGGAAACTAAGTTCATTATCATGTGCAAGGGAAATCAAGTCATCACAATTTTTGGACACGATTCGATCATGAAACAATTTGGATTTGATATTTAAATGACCAAGTTCATTGCAAAGTTCACAAGTATGGCTAAGAAATTTTAAATTTTCAGCACTAACATTTAGCCTTTCTTGCAACCATTTAGTTTCTAAATGCTTATGCCTCTTGCAATATCTATCTTCCCTATTTGGTGTGTACTTGCAAACCCAATGCACTCCACAAAAATTGACATGTTTATAGGAGGCATTTTCATCATAACTAGTGCAATCATCATTAGTACTATGGATATTCAAGGAGTTCATACTAACAACATTGCAATCATGCTCATCATTCAAAGATTTAGTGCCAAACATTTTAATGCATTCTTCTTCTAACACTTTGGCACAATTTTCCTTCCCATCATACTCACAGAAGATATTAAAAAGATGAAGCGTATGAGGTAAACTCAATTCCATTTTTTATATAGTTTTCTTTTATAAACTAAACTAGTGCTAAAACAAGAAACAAAAAGATTCGATTGCAAGATCTAAAGATATACCTTCAAGCACTCACCTCCCCGGCAACGGCGCCAGAAAAGAGCTTAGTTGATGGGGTGTGAGTGCCGCTCACCTAGCCTCCCCGGCAACGGCGCCAGAAAAAATCTTCATGTCTACTACACAACCTTCTTCTTGTAGACGTTGTTGGGCCTCCAAGTGCAGAGGTTTGTAGGCCAATAGCAAATTTCCCTCAAGTGGATGACCTAAGGTTTATCAATCCGTGGGAGGCGTAGGTTGAAGATGGTCTCTCTCAAACAACCCTGCAACCAAATAACAAAGAATCTCTTGTGTCCCCAACACATCCAATACAATGGTAAATTGTATAGGTGCACTAGTTCGGCGAAGAGATGGTTTATAGTGCAATATGGATGGTAGATATAGGTTTTTGTAATCTGAAATTATAAAAACAGCAAGGTAACTAATGATAATACTGGGCATAAACGGTATTGCAATGCTAGGAAACAAGGCCCAGGGTTCATACTTTCACTAGTGCAAGTTCTCTCAACAATAATAACATAATTGGATCATATAACTATCCCTCAACATGCAACAAAGAGTCACTCCAAAGACACTAATAGCGGAGAACAAACGAAGAGATTATGGTAGGGTACGAAACCACCTCAAAGTTATTCTTTCGGATCGATCTATTCAAGAGTTCATACTAGAATAACACCTTAAGACACATATCAACCAAAACCCTAATGTCACCTAGATACTCCAATGTCACCTCAAGTATCCGTGGGTATGATTATACGATATGCATCACACAATCTCAGATTCATCTATTCAACCAACACACAGAACTTCAAAGAGTGCCCCAAAGTTTCTACCGGAGAGTCAAGACGAAAACGTGTGCCAACCCCTATGCATAGGTTCACGGGCAGAACCCGCAAGTTGATCACCAAAACATACATCAAGTGAATCACGTGATATCCCATTGTCACCACAGATACGCACGACAAGACATACATCAAGTGTTCTCAAATCCCTAAAGACTCAATCCGATAAGATAACTTCAAAGGGAAAACTCAATCCATTACAAGAGGGTAGAGGGGGACAAACATCATAAGATTCAACTATAATAGCAAAGCTCGCGATACATCAAGATCGTATCACCTCAAGAACATGAGAGAGAGAGAGAGAGATCAAACACATAGCTACTGGTACATACCCTCAGCCCCGAGGGTGAACTACTCCCTCCTCGTCATGGAGAGCACCGGGAAGATGAAGATGGCCACCGGTGAGGGATCCCCCCTCCGGCAGGGTGCCGGAACAGGGTCCCGATTGGTTTTTGGTGGCTACAGAGGCTTGCGGCGGAGGAACTCCCGATCTATTCTGTTCCCCGAAGGTTTTAGGGTATATGGGAATATATAGGTGAAAGAAGTCGGTAAGGGGAGCCACGAGGGGCCTACGAGGGTGGAGGGCGCGCTCAGTGGGGTGGGCGCGCCCCCCTGCCTCGTGCTCTCCTCGTTGATCCCCTGACGTGCACTCCAAGTCTCCCGTATTGCTTTCTTTCCAAAAATAACTTTTCCGAAGGTTTCATTCCATTTGGACTCCGTTTGATATTCCTTTTCTGCGAAACACTGAAACAAGGGAAAAAACAGAAACTGGCACTAGGCTCTGGGTCAATAGGTTAGTCCGAAAAGTAATATAAAAGTGCATAGTAAAGCCCATAAAACATCCAAGATGGATAATATAATAGCATGACTACTTTATAAATTATAGATACGTTGGAGACGTATCAAGGGGACACGATCCCCACCTCCTGAGCCAGAGTCATCACATGATCCATACCAGGAGTCTATTTATCAGTGGGATCCACAGGAGCTCGCTAACCAGTGGAACCCCCAGGATCCTCCTCAGTACACCGGAGAGAACTACTTTGATCCATGGGCATAGACCAACTTAGGCCAAAAGCCTAAGCTTGAGGGAGTACGTATTCCTCACCGACATTACATTCATGATCACACACTCATTTCAGTTGTCAGTGCTCATACTTTTTCATTGTAATATCCATGCTAGTTTATTTCTTTTTTCGCTTTCTTCTTGTGTGTTTGAAAACCTTAAGAAAACCCAAAAAAATATATTAGTTGTAGTTAGTTTACTTTCTATGCATGTTTAGTAGTAAAATTAAAAGAAAACCCAAAAAGATTTCTTGTTCTTGTTTTGCTTGTTGGGAGATTTCCCGTGTAAGTAGTTTTTCTCGTTCTTGTTCTTCTTCCTTACAAAAACAAAAACTCCAAAAATATTTCAGTGTGTTTCTTTGAATTTCTTTTCTTTTCTTTGGGGGCCGAGAGGAGAAGACCACGATGAAAATGTTGAGTGGCTCTCATATAAATTATTGTTGATCTAACAGAGAGCCCATATTACCTTGTCTTCTCCTTTGAATAAATGTTTGCAGATTCTAGCTTAGTCCAATGCACGTGCACTATTATTATTATCCACACCGTTCGGTCATGCAAGTGAAAGACAATAATGACGATATATGATGAAATGATTGAGATGAGGAAAAGCTGGTATGAACTCGACCTACCTTGTTTTTGTAAATATGATTAGTTCATCATTCCTGATTCAGCCTATTATGAATGAAACATGTTTGCAATGACAATTAGAGATTATAGTTACTCATGCCATGCATAATTAGCTAGGAGTTTATAATGGTTTTTACCTTGCGTGGCAACATGGAAATTAAAATGGTTGTGATGTAGTATGATAGGATGGTATCCTCCTTTGAATGATTCGAGTGGCTTGACTTGGCACATGTTCACGCATGTAGTTGAAACAAAATCAACATAGCCTCTATGATATTTATGTTCATGGTGATTTATATCCCATGTTGAACAAGGCAATGAGCTTGTAATCCATGTAGTCTTCTGATGGTGTGGGCACTTCGCAGATTACAACCTTCAGAAAATGGAGGTCGCACAAAGCTCGACGCGTCTCGTGCGTAGTAGGCAGGAGTGTCCAGCGGGCTGCGAGGCTCGACGGCGGCGGTATCCAATGATGGAAGGGTGATCTCTCGCTGGGTGTAGATATCCACGAGATGCCACGGACTACCGGATTGGTGGATGAGGACGATCCGGTTGGCCTTCATGCCCGCCAAGTAGTGGCCGCGCATGAAGGACAGGTGGACGAGTAGTGGCACCATGTCGAGGGGCACCACGACAACCTCCGTAGGATCGTTAAGTCGGTGTCTAAGCCTCCTGCGAGGATCGGGCATCAGCAAGAAGGGTGTCTTGAAAAGGGCCGGCCGGTTGCAGACGAGTAGACGGTACAAAGACACCGAGCATGCGGCCAGACAGACGGTGCTGAGCAGGTCCATACGATTATAGATCTGCTCCAAGAGAACATCAGGGAGGGAATTCCAATCGTAGCTCTGCATGTTAGTCGGTTATGCCATAGGGTTTTTTAGGGCGCTGAGTGATTGCGGTTTTTGGTGCCTGCGAGCGAGCGGGGAAGTGGATTCGGGCGGGCGAGCGAAGAAGATGGCGCATGTGGCCAAGCAGTGAGCGGGGGATATCGTACGCGTGAGCTACCAAGGAAGATGGCGTGGGCGGGCGACCAGTGAGCGGGGTGAAATGGTGTGCGGCCGACAATGGGGAAGAGAGGAGGAAGAATAAGAAAGGTGGAAGAAGAGGGAAAGACGGGGAAGAAAGTGCATTAAATCTCAATTCTACTAGTACTACTTCAAGGATATACCGTCCTTCAGACTGTAAATAGTTAAGACGATGATATGTTTCTACCTCAAGAGGGCCCATATGTCAGTTAATGGAAGAGAGAGGTGCGTAAGCGTGCTCCACTGGCAAACATGATGGCAGTACTGGGTAAGGCTGATTTAGTAACACCAACACGCTGGTTCAGCTTATTAATTAAGTGTCCCATCTGCTGCAGTGTGTATTGTCACGTCATTGTGAAGACTAATTGAATAGTTCTCTCTGACCGAGATGGGGAATAATAGATCGCCAAGACTTCCTATCTACAGTATCCCTATGCCTCTACTCCCATCCTGCCCAACAAGATGAAACATTGGCCAAGGCACCCGGCACCAATAATTTAGGAGTACTAGTTGACTATCTATTTAACTAAATAAATGTTAATGCATTTCACCAAAAGTCATATCACTAGATTCGTATTTGAACATAGTTTTTAATGGCATAGTTTTTTATGATATGCATTGACACTTTGTTAGTTAAATTTACGGTCAAAATTTTACACTAAGTACGAAGGGGGGCATTAAACCAGGACGGAGGTTTATATATATACAGATCAATAAAAGAATCATCAACCAAGGTAGTAGTAAATGATGAGTGCCCGAAGAATTTTTTTTCCAAAAGTACTCAATAATGGGCTCGTTTTTCTCAAGAAAATTGTGTTTACGAACGTATTAATTGGAATGCACGCGCGAGGAACAAATGACCAGAACTTTTACGTTGGAGAGTTTCCTATTAATTCTTGCATGCAACGTTTTAATCAAGCTTGAAATATGAACATGTCAATGGGAGGGAGTAAAAGCCTCATGCATGCATGCAACATGCAACACTCACACGTACACATGCACGCACGCAACACTCACGCATCCATGCGGCACACAGCACACGACGTAACACACACGCTCAAGTGCTCAACCTACTCCCTCCGTCCGTGAAAGACTATACATATAGAGATTTACACATTGACCAAGAGGAACCGGAACTTCATGGCATAATTAACGCCCAAAAGTAGCAGACTTATGTGTGCATGCGACCATTGAGAGAAGAAGATTAAATGAAGGTTGTTGCATGTTGTAATTAAGGATAGACATGTAGCCTATAGCTAGAGCATAAGTTGGTGCATTAGTCAATCAATATCGATTAGATTAAAGGCTAAGTGCATTGGGAGTGTAGATGTACACTCTTTGTTGGAAGACCGAGGGAGTACACATGCATGCACTCACATACACAGCCAGGGTGGTTCGCGCGCAAGGGTTGGACTCCTGTCGTGCCTGCGTAAAGTTTTGTTTAACTGATTTCTTTACTCTGCCAACTGACAGGTGCGACCCAGTAATTAGGTGTCAATTTAACCAGTCAAAAAAGTGCCATGTCGACTATGTGGCCGGTCAGTAGGGTGCAATACGGTGCTCTACGGTGAGCTAGTGATCGTATAATCACTGCAAAACTTTATAGTGACCGTAATGAGTGTATTGTTACATACGTTGACCGCCAGTGTATTTTTCTCATTTCAAATTAAGCCATATTAACCGGACAGGACGCAGTATGGACTAGTACTACTTTGATGTGTCCCGTCAACTCGCCGAATGAGGAGAAGCTTGCTTACTATGCCCTCTCCCTTGCCCACACGTGGTGGCTCACATGACGAGGAGAAGCTTGCTTACTATGTACGCCTACGCCCTCTCCCTCGCCCACGCGCGCGGTGGCTCGCAGGACGAGGAGAGAGTTTTGACTATAGCGCCCTCTGCCTCGCCCTCGCCCTCGCGGTGGACGTGTAGCAGTTCATTCACTGTCAGATTGCCAGAAGCATAGTGTACTGTAGTATCATCATTGTTGGACCTTCCGAAGAGGCGAAGAGCCAAGTGCATGGTTCACACGAGTACGAACTGTTGAACCTCCCGAAGAGGCAAAGATCCAAGCGCAAGGTTTATAGGAGTTGTCGTCCTAGTAGGAGTGCTGCAACTATAGAGAATGATGCTACTGTACGATGCCGCCACGTCACCTATATCCAAAGTGTGCCACCTTTTTTCTCAAAGAGCGTGAGCCCGTGCCACAACCACACAAGTTGCACGTACACATAACACATTTAATCGTAATAAATTCTAAAGGACAAATGCCAGTATGCCACACAAGTTCATCTCCACTTCATGTGATAAATTTGTGCATGACTAGTCTACATATATTCACAGCGCTACCATTCACAATTTACCATACTCCACTTACATGTTATAGATGGGCTCCATGTCGTCCTCCAGGTTCCAGTCCCACGTGTTCTTCATGGATGGCACGACCCATAACGGTGGGCAATGGGAATCATTGTCACAGCTTTCCAGTCCGGTTCCACACGATGGAGACTCATCCAAGCTGAAGCGACATAAATCAGGGATAGTGTGTCCTAGCATGTCGTTCATCCGGCGGTGCGCACTGAAGACACAACCATGCTTCATGAACGGCAGGCCTTCGGTGTCATGCACGGAAGGTGGCATCTGCTTCACAATGGGGTAGCTGTCCCCAATGAAAAGCGAGTACTCTCCAAGAGTGTTCCTCGGCACCCACATAGCACCACGGGGGTCGAACTCGGCACCGTTCATCTGGTACACGCGACATCTCAGATATGGACACATGGTGACGTACATTCATAATAATGTTGTGCTCAAATATGGCGGTCAGTAATACTGTGCAGCAAATAGTACTACTCCGGTATAGAGGAAGTAAAATAACCGGCTTATTATATATAGCCACTCTTGGCTACATGGATGAGATAATAAGACATGGAAAAACAAAAATGGTCGGAGGTAGTGGGTTCAAGTATTCAAGGGCCTAGCTAGCTATACGCATCCTCCAAGGTAAAAAGTACTCCTACTAGTTCTAGTAAGTAGTACAACAATATAAGAGAGGGCGAGAGGGTTAAAAAATATAATTCTAAATTGTACTACTGGTACAGTAAACATGTCCCAGTCAAAAAAACAAAATAAGGAACAAGTACTACTCTACTACTCTAACACACAACAATGAGAAAATGGAATACCTGGGTAGATGGTGACGGTCGATCGTGGTAGATTGTGTGACCATGTTGCACATCAGTGGTACCATGGGTAACGATTGCTAAGATTGTTGATCCCAATATGCCAAAGTCAGCTACAAGGTTCCATCTTAGACGGAATCGCAGATGCAAATGCACATCTAGGATCTGTAATCTTATTTTGATCGGGGGATGACTAGTCCCTGCAAAATAATGGAGTACTGTTAGGGATGCAAATGATGGTTTGTGCATTCCGTTTGTAATCTCCCATACCGTAGGATGGCAACAAGATGAAACAAGTCCCCTGGCTTGTCACCGCGAAGATGCGGCCTACATGGCGCACGACATCTTCGAACGTGTAGGGGTACAAATCTGCCGCGACCAACATGTGCCAGCCTCTGCCGTTACTGCCTCTTGTATTGATGGCAATCCTTATGTCGAACACCGCGATGAGATAGTAATCATTGTAGCCGCATTGCTTTGTCGGTGGGTCCGCAATTGCTATCTTCTTCAATCTCATGTAGGCATCATCATATGTATTCAAGCCTAGCCAGTCTGGAAGGCCGATCCCAATGGTGGAGAAGGGGTCTACAGGAACAGCCACACTGCTGTGGATGTTGTGCAAAATGATGGTGGTATCCGACCGGAGGTATGCAAGCCAATCTTCGTTGGCACCAACCCAGACCTATATATAAGACGATGGGCAGCGGAGAAATTGTGGGATGGAATAACTAAGTACTACATGATCAAACTCCATGACCGACCTGCTCATCGGACAAAATCCGACTACCTCTCAACGCCGACAACTCTAGCGGAGTCAACGTGCAACCATGGCCAGGGAGCGGTGGACTATTCGAAGGATTGTCCCATAGAATAACCTTCTCCTCGAGGACACATGGAAGACCAATAAGCATGGCCTTTTCCCAAGCCTGTTTAAGCACCGTATTAAAAAAATTGGTGCAGGAAGCACCAAGTCTTGCGGCAGTGAGGACGTCAGAATGGCGTGCGATTTCCCCCAGAGGATCGTCATCGAAGGTCTCCCAGCCCTGACGAGGAGGAGAACCGCCTGGCGAATCCATGGGAGCAGCGATGAACTGCCTTCTCTTCGGGGGGAGGGGAACTGGCGAGGAGGAGATAAGAGCATAGTATCCGCAGGGCCTCTTCCCTTCGCTAAGGAAATTATGCGGGCACGCATAGTGGTAGTGCCTTGTGCCCCGTGATGGTGAGGCTATTATTTACTATGTACTCGTACTGTAGCAATAGTAGTACTACTTTCTCAACTAGTAGTGCGATGTACTGCACTTCTATAGTGCACCAGTTTTGAACTCTAGAATCTCAAGGACAAGGAGCTACAGTTGCAAGTGGAGGGTACCACTGTTCTCTAGAACCATCGTTGTACTATCAATGCAGGGAAAGTACACCTGCGTAGTGCATACTCTCCATGCTCTATTCAAGCATGTAGCTGGCCTACTCAGCCGCTCCTCTCACGCACACACTAGCAGCCTGTTTATCAGCAGCGGTTACTCCGAGGGCAAAACATTTGAGTTCTTTGATACAGTGAGACTAGGCTTTTCGCTTCCATTTGTAAAGGTGTAATGGATCTCGTCGAACTTTGTTAGTAGTTCCTTCTTTATAAATGAAATGAGCAAAGCTTTTGCCTCCGTTTCAAAACAAAAAAAATCACGTCAAGAGGAATTTCTTTTATAGTGTGTGCAACGCCACAAGCTACAAAGTAGTAGAGTACTAGCACTTTACGTACAGAGCTATATCGCACAGTTCCCAATGCTGCGCCAGGCTTTTCCAGCTCCTCGGGCTTAATTGGGAGGCGCTAGTTTAAATATGCTAGCTGATGAGGAAGCTGCAAGCAAGGTGCGGCTAGGGCGAGCACCCAGGCGAAAAACTTTGCATGGTGTGAATTGATATATAGGAGTACTACTCTAGTACGCGAGCCACGAGATGATGGGAGGGAAAACCAGTTCACGTGGCTGGGCTATCCAGTGCACCCAGATTGTGGTGTGACACGTCTGTTCGACTTCAAAAGTCAAACTACCAGTGTACAATATTGGCTCGCAGCGAGGTTACTATTTAGAAAAAAGGCCGCCGTGCGTTTGGCCAGGATCGAACCCACAAAATGAGCTATACACTCCCGCGACCACTAGTAGTACTCGTTGGAGTACAACACAACCTAGAATCGCCTTTTGTCGCTAGTAGATTGTTCCTTACAAGAAACCACTAATAATGCCAAGAAACTACTACCACTTACCAACCAGCCCAACCAAGAAACGACTACTCTAGAAAGTACCGTTATAGGCACGTTTCAACCCATGTCGCCCCTTAAGTCAACGCCTTCTATTCGATCAGCAAGTTAGGCGTTATGACTTGTGGGACCTACATGTCAGTATGTACAAAAATCCTCGAGTGACCTCCTACCTCCGGCTCATCCACCTAGTCATCCTCGGCCATGGGACGTAGCTACCGCCGCCGACAGAAGGCGAGGTCAAAACCGCCGGCGGTGCGGAGCCCATCTTGCGGCAGCCCGGATGCCCGCTCCGTCCGGCGCTCGCGACCGCTAGCTCGCCAAGATAGCACACACCCTACTGGATGCATCCAGCTACTTGTCTGCAAGGTTTGCTAGCTAGGTTGGCACGGCGGTGTGGCGGCTTGCTAGCGCGCGCCACGCTGAGGTCAGCCATCTGGCTCGAGCGAAGGCCAGCGCGACGGCTTGCTCGCGCTGAGTCATGCTCGGGCCAGCTAGCCAACCCGTGCGGAGGCCAGCGCGGCGTTCGGCCCGTCCGGCGGAGCGGCGGCCAACTCGCTCATCACCGGCGCCACCGACGAACACGCATAAGTATTGTTTGAAGTAATGTTCAGGAAAAATAATTATTGGAGGAGGAAGAACAAGATAGAAGGTCAGATGTGGGTCCCTCTGTCAACGGTCGAACACAATGTGTTGGTTTAAGCTGCCTCGCCAGCACGGACGTGTGGGCCAACCCTGTCATAAACGGGTTTAAGCGAGCCTATCGGTACTAGGTAGTAGTTTTTTGGCGCGGATTATGAAATTTTGGGTATGTTTTTGCTATTTTTTGTACAATAGTTTCTTCCTAGGGCTGGTTGAAAGTGGTAGTTTTTTGTTAAATACTCTACATACTGTAAGTAGGAGTGAAAGTTAAGCTTTGGAAGCCAATAAGCGTGGCTAGTTACATAGTGCCTATGTGTACGTAATTCAAACTAAATATCAACCATGAGTGACTAATATCTTGATGGAAAACTCGAAACTATGGAAATACTAGCATTTTTTGCATGGTTGGAAATACTAGCAATGTTCACGCGTGTTGCAACGGATCATAATTAGAAGAATACTTATTCACAAACTTGGTAGAAAACACTCTAATTTTGATATACATATATCATAGAGATATATTATGTTTCAATCAGAATATATTCCTTGGGCTGTTTTGGTGAGGTGAGGGAGGGATGCGGTTGGTTTTAAGATACTAATTAAGGGTTTTCTGCAAATTGGTAGAGCAGTCGGATGTTGTTGAGAAAAGGCAACAACTTACCTCACAGCCGTTAGATGTAGATCTATGGTCAGAAATGACGGATGGCAGACACACCATCATCACCAACTAAGTCTTCTATAGGAGTACTAGCAAGATGTCCGTGCATTGCACGGAACATCAAGATGTATTTTTTTTATAAAACACCTGTTGTGATTGATCCATGCGGGAGTAATCCCATGTGTAAAAACTAATGATATATCGATAAAGAGGAGAGATAAGGTGAGGAGGAGTGGGGCGTGGTGGTGATTGGTGGTCGGACTGAGCGGAGGCATGGGGATGGACGACGCCGGCAGTGACCACCATGCCAATTTGTTCCAAAGGCTTCCATTTTTAATTTCCCAACTTGTTGGAGATAAGGATGAACGGGGAAGGCCTTGTCTGCAAATGTGGAGAGAGGTGCGGGTATCTTTTAGTTTAATTTCTATCCATCAGATATAGATTGGACGGTCTATATTGCAAGATGGCAGGCGTACCATCATCACCAACTCAGTTTTTTAATAAGAGAAGACACATAAGTATGGAGATACAAATATATTATCGATACTTGTTTCCGTAAACTTGGATCTACATTCTATTCAATGGCTGAGCATGTGGGGCCTTAGCACGAGGACTTTTCGACTGTGTAAAACAAAGGTTTTCCCATCGCCGATAAGGAGGGGGTGACGGCGGGGTGCTTTCGGCCTGCTCTAGTCCTAGTAGTCATACTAGGTGGTCTACGCACGTGTAGATTTATTCTTTTTCACGTCTCGTGTTCACCGTACTGCCACGACCGTTGATGAATAGACGGTAAGTTATTCATGGGAAAACCTTTGTTGAGCGTGTGTGCGAGAGAGAGAGACAACGTGCGTGTGTGATAGTGTAGAGACTGAGGCAATGATATGAGATTGTTTGTGTCTATGTGTGGAGGATAGAGAGAGACATGTGCATGGGGCTTTGTGTTGTGTAACATGGAGACACATAGACATAATCAGAGAGTGGGTGTGTGAGATACACATGCGGACATGGGGAGAGATGTGTGAGTTAGAGAGATGGAGAATTTTGGTGTGCATCTGAGCTAGAGAGAGAATGGGGTATATATACATACGTAGAGCTGGAGAGAATGTGCAAGGGTGTGTGTCTTAAAAGAAGGATCTAGATAGATGGGTGTTTGTGCATGTCTGTGTGTGTTTGTGCACGCGCGTGTGTGTGTGTGAGAGAGGGAGTGTGTGTATGTGGAGAAGAGAGACCACTAATGATGTAAACCTAGTATAGGGAAGGGGGAATGGTGTGACATGTGTGTCAAAGAGAGACAAAGGCATGTGTAGTAGCGGGATAGCATGGGTGCGGGCGGGGAGCTGACTCTTTGGAGGAGACATTGAGTGTGTGTGGCAGAGGGGTGTGAGAGCGAGAGAGAGCTAGCGAGGGAGAGAGAGAGAGAGAGAGAGAGAGAGAGAGAGAGAGAGGAAGAGAGGGGTCGTTTGTGTGTAGAAGCGGCGTATAGATAGGGAGACAATGTTGATGTTGTTCGAAACTGGCCTATGTACGGAGACACAAGGGAAGCGAGTCATCGTGTGTGTGATAGGTACTTCATGAGAGATATAGAATAGATGGTGTAGAGAAAAACATGCAAGACTGAGAACGATGATACATTAGGGAGCTATGAAAAGAGTCACGACATATATATATATATATAGGGAAGGAGCTGGGGCTGGTCCGTATGTGGGAGAGATAGAAAGAGAGTGGTGCACAAGGAGACAAAGTGTGCTTGTTTGCAGTGGGGGTGGTGTGTGAGGTGAGTGTGCGAGAACCACATAACTAGGGAGAGAGACGTTTGGGGGCGACGTTTTGTGTGTATGGGAAAGATACACTCTATATTGTGCATGTGCTTGGGAAAGAGAGATGCCGGGAGACCTAGAGAGTGGGGGAAGAGATCTGTGCATGCCCGAGAGACAAAGTGATAGAGACTTGTATTGGGGTCCGGACTTTATAAGAGAGGGGGGTGTTAATGTGCTCATGTGTTCATGTCCGGGGGAGAGACCGACTTGTGTGTGTGGGGGGGGGGGGGGTGGCTTCGGATAAAGAGTGAGGTGTCTATATTTGAGAGACTTTAGCGTAATTGGGATATATATGGTCAATAGTGTGTGCACTCATGGTTGATCAATTTGTTTCACGGTTTGGACTATGAGATAACAATACTTTTGAACATGCGTGATATACTTTGAAGTACCAGAATTACAAACCTAAGATTGGAATTTTGGAATTAGACTCCATCATTAGCTTTTGTAATTCATTTAAAACGAGGTACATTTTTTAAGCCGGGATTTCGTGATTTCAAATTCATATATCAAACCTAGAGATATACACATACGGGCATGTTCAAACTTTATAATCATCCACTTTATCCATACACATACACATTTTTGCTTTTGTCATCATATTTAGGATAAACACATTTGGAATTTCATTTGAATTGGACCATATGATGGTATTTGCTTGCACTAGCTCAATGATCCATATTTCAATTGAATGGACAATCTAAGTTTCGAGTTGGAGACATTGATTTTCAAAACTTGCACTTCTTTTGTCTAAAACAAATAAATTCTCGGCCATGATCATAGTCGGCCGTACAAGAGTAGAACACTTAATTTCTGGCGCCAAAAGCTTTCAAACTTCCCGCTCACATCGAAATATCTCGCGCCCGAAAGTTTAGTCCTGCGATATTCCTGTTTTACCCCCGCCACATGAACAAGAGAAGGGTTGCTTTGGTAACTCCATTGTTTTCCCCTCTTTGCCCCTAACATTCTTCCCAGAGCCCCTCCCCTTCCCCTCCCCGACCCCCCAACCACGCCAAGCTACCGAATCTAGTCCTTCGCCGTAGCGGTGGACCTCACACCCCGCCCGATCTACCTTCCGCACCTTGGAACCCCCAACTGCCAACTCACCACTTCATCGGAGCCGCTTCAGCGACTGGCTTGTCCACCGCTCCAGATATCCTTGACCGCCATCATGGTCCATCGCACCGGATCTGCTTCACCGACACCCTCGTCCACCACAGTGTACGCCCTTCACTGACTCCCTCGTCCGCCCCATCGCTGGCCCTTCATACAAGCCCTCGTCCGCCACAATAGATCCGCCTCACCGAAAGCACTATGCACCGCGCTGGTTGTGCTTCGCCGACGCCTTCGTCCACTGCACCGGACCCGCTCCACGGACGCCATATTCAACTCCACCGGCCCTGCTTTACTGACACCGCAGCCTCATCAAGTTATTTCAATTTGTACTCCTTCAGTTTTTCTCTTCTTTATCGTCGAACTGTTCACTTACCACAGATGAGCTTTCTTGTATGTCGACAGGCACCGCAACCGAAGCACCGGAGCCGCTTCAGCAACGGTGACAGCCGACCCAAACTCAACCGCAACACGAGCACCATCGACGATCCTTAGCTATCAAGTATGACAACGATAGCCATACGCCACCGAGAATCAGGTACTATTATCCAACGGCCGACGCCTACGTTCACTTTTTAGCATAAGCACCGCACCTTTGAATTTCTTCAGGGCATCATTCAATTTTTCATGAGATGCGTTATGCTGCTTGCACCTGTAGGGCCATACTTCTCGCAGTGAACATGTTACATGTGCTAAATTACAAACCAGTGCACATATAGTTACAATGTTTAGTTTTGTCCTAAGTATTACTGTACTTCCTAGATATCACTTCCTACTATTTTACTTCTTGCATGCTATATTTATGATAATGGTGTTGTTTTGATGCCACCTGTTGGTTCCATCAGACTGCTTCATGTTCTCCATGCTTAATTACACATCAGCAAACTAGCATGTGGTTTCGCTGCTTTTTGTTTGTTTTACCCTACATTTTCTGATGCTAGCTATTACATCACTACTCTGAGCCTCTGTTCATTACTTTTTTGTGCATTCTTGATCTTCCCAAGTTGCATGACTAATTTGATGCTTCTATTAATTATGGAGCTGCCAACTCCATCAAGCAAAATACTTGTTCTTTTGGGGCTGGCACCTCGAACAAGCATAAAAATAGAGTGAAGCACATATATTGTCGTGTAAGCACACACCCTTCTTTTATTAGTTTAGATGAACCATTGATGATCAATTCGAACCAGTGCATGCGATTAAAATTAATTTTACCTAAATAGAGGGTGCAGAATAAACTACAACAACTAGATTTGCAACCACGGGATGCTGATGATATCTTCAAAGAACATTGCCACAGCAGCGAGGCTTCACAGCAACATATGGTAAGCCAGTGTGTTTTTAGTACATGTGAAATGTAATGCGTGTGGGCTGCTTTCTTGGCTTGTGCCCTCAACTTGTAATCCTACAGAATTACAAATAGTTCAGTTGTCTGATTTGCTGTATTGCTTGATTCGAATGCTTGTTTGTTACTTGTTAGGCTATACCTGAGTTGACCAACATGTCAGCAGTGCCTGCTGTACTATGGTAAAGAAATGCATGCCTAGTTCATTTGAGTCCTTAACTTTTCCTATGAACTAACTTCATCATATGACTGTCTTCGTAGTCTATATGAGGCCACACTGTTAAGTGCTTTCTCAGATTATTTCAACTGTTTAGATGCCTTGGCAACTTAACTATAGCGGTGGTACAGTCCCTTTCAACTAGGGATGTCAACTGGGTCTCGTTTAATCCCGATTAAAGTCCACTAGTGGTATGATAGTTCAAAAGAGTTTTTGTTTTTTGAGGAAAATGAACTAGGGAGCTAGCAAAAACTAACTAGATGGGACTGGCAGATGTCGTTTATTTGCCACTTACATCCCTAGTTTCATCTTACCATTTTAATTTCCTTTCGGCTGATGCTGCTTCGAACCATTTAAATATAGCTTGCCATGCTCGGCAATAATTCGTATGTCGCTTACCATGTAAGATTACTACCTGGATCATGCGATAACTATCTCTTACTTATGTCCAATGGAAACCTTTAAGGATGCTGTTCACACTAGGACACAATGTACAACCCCAGAATCTATTAGTGGAAGCAGTGCGCCATCCATGTTACCAGATGGTAGCAGTTCAGAGGCAACACCGCCGGAGAGCAGTCTAAGCACAGATATTATAGTTCTTGAGGCTCTACTAGAGGCAGAAAGAGATGGTGTGGCTGCCATGAATGACGTAATCTTGATCTTGAGGTTGGAAGTTATGCAATTAGCTGCACGCATTATGCAAGCAACCCAAGAATTGGAGGAACTAACAATGTTGCTTTTGAAGAAGGACGAGGTCCTGGTGCTTCTGCTATCTGAAAGCCTAGGGTAATCCCAGTTCTTCTTTAGATACCAGTTGAAATTGTCATTAGATTATTATACTTGCATGTTGTGTCATGTCTCTGAATGGATTATGTTGTAAGACCCCCTATGTTGTCCATGTGTTGTAATGGTCTGAATATTTTAGGCGAGGTAATCCTCAGTACTTGTATGATTGACATAAGGTGAACTGTTTTTTGTGTGAGCATATTGTATTGGATGAAATAACTGTTTGACTCAAAGTCTATCCAACCTACTGAAGTCGAAGATCACAACATTTCTAAATCATAATCATATATAAAGGTGGAATAAATCTTTGTCGTGGTTTTTAAGAAACAAATAACCAAACGTAGAATTATGTATGGATATTCGTAACCGAATACAAATTGGATTTGAATCTAGTTTCCAGGGCCCAGGGTAATCGTGAATGCTAATTCTCCCAAATTTTGAACGAAGCGGCAAAACACCCACTATCATTTACACTGATGTCGATAGGGGTAGACTAGTAACTTCAATCAGACATGACACGACCACCTCTGACCCCATTCAGACATGGTGGGCGCCAAACGTGGGCAGCAAAACACATTTGATTCAAGCTCGTCCAAAAGACATGTGTCGCTCCCTCCATTTCCCCATTCATACATGGTGGGCGGCAAAACAAACTCTCATCGTATGAAATCAATGTAGGCAAATATTTTAAATAGGGGCAGATGTGTAACTTCCCTCAGACGTGACACAACCGCCCTACCTGTCAGCCCCGTTCATACACCGTGGGCGCCAACCATGGGCGGGAAAACACCGTCTCCTCGCCCGAAATCGCTATCGACAAATATTGGGGAGATGCGAGATTACCGTCCTATCCCCAACCGACGTGATGTCCGAAATTTTAAATGGGGGATAAGTTCATAACTTTCCCACATTTCAGACAAGCGCGTCCCAAAGTTTGAGATCCCCCTCCCCCTCCATTTCTCCATTCATACACCATCGGCGCCACAACAACCTCCCCACTGCGGCCAGCCTCCTCCGTCCGCCACCCCATCCTCCACCTTGCCGGAGCCGCTACCCCTACCCCGTCGTCCACTGCAAGAGATGGACGTCTCTCATCCACGGCGCCGGACCAGGATACTTTCTATCGCGTCCTCTCGCTTCATCGGTGTCGTCGTCCACCTTGCCGTTGCCGCTCCTACGACCGCCTCGTCCACGGCAACATGACTTATCCCCCAACCCGGCCGTCTATCGTCTAAAGTGTTCTTCCGCGCCGCCGACAACCATCGCACCCGCAACACCCTCAACGTATCAGCAAGGGCCTACACAGCGTCGCAAGAGATGTGGTGCTCTTTCATATCTTCTTAAGTTATTGGTCTCACCCGGAAAATAGATCGTAACTTGTTTACTGTACTTTTCTTGTCCGTACCAAATCGCAGTGGCTAGTTGAAAGCAAACATTGGTTGTGAAGTAGCTTTGTCCGGTTTGCACCTTCAGATCCGCCATGGCACGGTCACTATACTCGTAAAGCTTATGGTTTCCCCCTTTATATTCACTACCATCATCGTAGGTGCTTCGTGTCATGCTAGCACCGCTCCTCAAGACCTCAACCCATCAAGCGAAACGACATGCCACTCACAATTCGAAAGCTTAGTTGTTGAAATACGAATCTGATATGATGCTCATATTACTAAAATAGAGAACGTTTAATTGGTCACCTAATGTTCCTATATTCGTTTCGAAAAGCATGTGCGCCACCCACTGGTCCAGCTAGTTCCACTTTCCTGATTTTACTCTTGATGCTTAGGGTTTTCCCTTTTATCTACTCTACTATGATCTGCATAGGTGCTTTCTGTCGTACTAGCAGTACTCCACCCTTCAAGCTAAACAACACAACACTCATAATTCCAAAGCTTAGTTGTTCAAATATGATTGTGATATGATACTGATATTAGTTAACAGACACATTTAATTGGTTAGCTAAAGGTCCCACTTGAGTTTCCAAATGCATGTCGCGACATACATAGAGACAACCGAATTGCATTTCTTTGTCACTTGTTGACTGTACTTTATTTTCCATACCAAATCTTAGTTGTTATTTCAAAGCAAACATTGGTTGCTAACTACCCTTTGCGCAGTTTGCAACTTTAGATCTGCCATCCCACTGCCACGATCAACACTATACTCATCATGCTTACGGTGTCCCCATTTTATGATGACCACGATCAGCCTACGTGGTTCGTGTTGTAATAGCACTGCTCCACCCATCGAGCTAAACAAGCTTAGTTGTACAAATTCAAATATGATATTATGCTGATATTAGTAAAACTGAGATATGTTTAATTGGTCAGCTAAATGTTCCTACTTTAGTTTCGAAATGCATGTGAGCCACATATGTTGAGACCAGAAGGAATAGTATTTCTCTGCGCGCTCTGGTTCATCATGGGTGGGCAAAAAACATTGTATAGAAAGACTTGTAATATCTTCAATCTGCTTGCTCTTCTGCTCTTCTTTAACATGATCCTCTTCTCTTCTTTAATAAGTATGTTCCGTGTTGGGAAGAGTAGCAGAGACATTTGTGGTGATTGGTCAGGTCGAGTTGTTCTCCCTTAGTATATTTTGAATCTTTCAGGTCAGGTCGACTTGTTCTTCTTTACTATATGTTGAAGCTGTCATCTGCGAAGTATCATCACTTTTGGAGCTCTCATATTTTGAGTAGTAGGCCACATTATATTAATGCACACACCAAATTACAGCATGCATGGCATCTCTCAGAAGAATTGCAGAGATAGCACAAAGGGGTTTACAGGGACGCAGTATTGGATTAGAATCACTTCTGCATTACAAAGATAATCTCACTTGTTTTTATGTTCTCATGCATGTCAGGTATTGAACATGATCAGAATGAATATGAGAATGGGCACACGAGAGGAATATTGCGGAATAATCCACTAGCTAACAAACTTGGCATGCTGGAGGATGGCCTATCTTATTCACCCATCGAGGTGCTTCCTCTAACTTGGCAAGGTTGTATTGGTCACACATATTTTGCATATGATCTCTTGCATTACTTCTACTTTGTTACACCACCATCTGCTTAGTTTATGCATCATATATGAGTATATGCCATACCTATCCATTTTCTGTACCTATTCCATGTGTGATCATACTATGTTTTTCCAGTCAAATGTTGTTCTTTTATAATAGATGTCCAAAAGGAAGAGGGTAAGTGCAGATCCTCAAGGAGTACAAACTAGGTATTTGGAAAAGGTAGTGATACATGTTAAATCACATAGATCAGCAGCCACAGAAAACACAGGCCCAACTGTACCACAGTTTACCCCTACTCCACCGGCCAAACCCCTATTAGAACTGCAGAGAGCCCAGCGTCAGGTACTGTCTATGATATCAATTCAAAATTTGAACTCCTAAATTTCTGCATGTGCCTTACCTTCTCTCTTATATGAACACTAATTTCAGATGAATCTCCTTGCTCAAAAGATCATAGGATCTCACAACAATACTGGGCACCGCATTGCTCTTGTCAGTACCTCTTGCCCTTTGTCAGCATGCTTACACTCATTGTTGTTTGATTATGTAGCATCACTGTAAATGTTCGCTTCTTTATCCTCCCTTTGCTCAAAATTATAAGATCTATATTTACCCTTAGATAAATGTAGAATTAACAGAATGGTTATGAAGTTTTGGATTGCTCATGTAAGTACATGTTGTCATGTACTCCCTCTATATCGAATTAATTGTTGATCAATTGGTTGTATTTAGAACTTAATAGTGCTAGATACATCCATTTGAGCGCCAAGTAATAACGGACGGTGATGGTATTACTGTACTTGCATCACGAGATAGTTGATTGTCTAGCATTACTCTGCATCTTATCTGCCCCGCCCTCCAATTTCTCTAAATTACCAGATCTACGTTTACTCTTACCAAAATGTTGAATAAAGCCAATGCCACTGCACACGTTGATGTGTGCATTCCTCTTGTTAGTAGCCTTTGCCTTGTAACACTGTACTTAATTAATTGCTATTTGATTATGTATTACCAGTCTGCACCTGAGCTTCATTATCCTCTGTTTCTTCCAATATTATTTGATCAGTATTTACTCTTTGCAAAATCTAAAATAATGGCAACGCTTATAAAGATGTTTCTTTGGGGAACTTATTGAATTATCCTTCCATCGACATGGAAAAGGGCTTTGTCCAGCCCGCGTTAACATGTAATGTAAGTTCATCCTTCTCTAGTCTTCAATCTTTGTTCTCGTATAGATTTGGATAGGCATCATTTCCTCCAGTTCTGTTTACTTTTCTGTTTATGTCTGATTGGATGTTTGCAACAACTACCAGTTTTAAATTGTAGTTGTAAAAACATGTTACTTATGCAGAACAGATCCATTTATTTGCTTATATAATTGTGAAACCTGTTACATGTCTCCTTGTTTCTCTTTCAGAGTCGTGGCTCTTATGCCAGGCAGAACTTTAGGTAAGATACTGAGCCAAACCATCTTGAAGAGAGCGAGATGACCAAGGTCCTATCTTGATGAAGACAGTGAGTTGAAGCTACTCACCAGCAGCTGTGAGACAACCTCTATGCAGTCACTGCCTCAATCAGTTCAACTTCTTCAGTCTCGACTTAAAGCGGAAAGGCTTGCTTCAACTCTTCTCTGACTTGACGTCAATGATGCAATGAAGATCTCAGAGGACTGCCTTGCGTGCTTTAGTGCTATACAACTAGGGATGGAGCATCTATCGTTGACACAACTGAGGTATCATCAGCTTGTTCGGCTGCTTGTGATGCCCGTCCAGGCCAGGCCTAATGCCTTCTGAAGTGCTCTCAGTTTTGTATATACTTTTGTTGGCGCATTTATATGTACTGGTGGCGACCTTTGATGCCCAGTGTATGTAATCCGCGGTCACGTTGCACTTTTGTAGGATTGAAAATAGGTCTAGGGGGTGAGATTAGACTACTGGACCAAATAAAAATCTAGCCTTTTCACAATTTTAAGTCTTGGCAGATTAAGCAACTTAACACAAGTCAAGCAATCAACCTACACATGCAATTCTAAGAGTATAGCAGCGGAATGTAAAACATTGCATATGAAGGTAAAGGGAAGGGTTTGGAGAAGGAAAACACAATGTAGACACGGAGATTTTTGGTGTGGTTCCGATAGGTGGTGCTATCGTACATCCACGTTGATGGAGACTTCAACCCACGAAGGGTAACGGTTGCGCGAGTCCACGGAGGGCTCCACCCAAGAAGGGTCCATGAAGGAGCAGCCTTGTCTATCCCACCATTTCCATCGCCCACGAAGGACTTGCCTCACTTGGGTAGATCTTCACGAAGTAGACGATCTCCTTGCCCTTAAAAACTCCTTGGTTCAACACCACAATCTTCACGGAGGCTCCCAAGTGACACCTAACAAATCTAGGAGACACATGTCGGTGTCAAAACCGGCAGATCTCGGGTAGTGGGGCCCAAGCTGTGAGTCTAAGGATCAATGGTAACAAGAGGACAATGGGGAGATGATTTTTACCCAGGTTCGGGCCCTCTTAAAGGAGGTAAAACCCCGCGTCCTGCTTGATTGTATTCGATGAGTATAGGGGTTACAAGAGTTGATCTACCTCGAGATCGTAATGGCTAAACCCTAGCTGTCTAGCCTATAATTATTCTGATAGCCTCTACAGACTAAACCCTCCGGTTTATATACACACCGGAGGGGACTAGGGTTATATAGAGTCGGTTTCAGAGGAAGGAAATAACATATCCGAATACCAAACTTGCCGTGCATGCATATAGGAGTCCTACCCGAACATGGAGGATAGTCTTCTGCTTTATCTTCACGGCCCACCAGTCAGGCCCATGTCGAATAGACCGGACACCTGAGGACCCCTTAATCCTGGACTCCCTCAGTAGCCCCCGAACTTGCCTTCAATGACGATGTAGTATCCGGTTGATGTCTTCGGCTTTGCAAGGCGGGTTCTTCGACACACTCCGGATTGATGACAGCCCGGTTTTGATCTACATGTTGTGTCTTTACGATTCCTTCCTGTTGTCGCCTCGATTTCCACGCGTCGGGCGAATGCGAACTGTCCATAATTTTTTACAGGTAAGTCCCATCACCATAAATGGGCGACATCTATATAAGGAGGTTAGATCCCAAATGCCATCCCACATCGCACAAAGAGCATCGGAGCAAACCACGAAAAACTTCAAAATATGGCAAGCGCTCCTTGTTCTTCCTCGCGCCCTCATGGCCCTCAAGAGGGTGATTGGCGAATCTGCTCAGTGTCTCACCTTCAGCTGAATCGACTTTAGATGCAGGGATATCTCCCTCTCACAGAACTAGTCTGCGTGCAGGCAGGATTAGCCCCGATTGGAAATGATGTGCTAACAGAGAATTTCCCCAACCCCAACAAGGAGGAGAGGGTGTGTTCTGTCTCATTTCTTCTGAGGGGCTTAGGATTTCCGATCCACCCCTTTCTCAGAGGTCTATTGGAATTCTACGGGATCTAGCTGCACAACCTCACACCAGGTTCTATCCTCCACATCTCGGGTTTTGTCGCTCTTTGCGAACTGTTTTTAGGCTGCGAGGCTCATTTTGAACTGTGGAGAAAGTTCTTTTGCCTCATCCCTCACCATCGAGGGGGATCCATATTTGAAGTGGGCGGTGCCGAAGTGTGGCGCATAGCCGGATCACGGTTATCTCGTCGGAACTCCCAAGGAGGTATCCCAAGAATGGTCTTCGAATGGTTTTATATTGAGGATGTTCCCCTTCCGGACCCAGTTCGGTGTGGACTTCCTGAATTCTCCAGCGCTCCTTTCAAGAAATGCCTCAATTGGCGCCCCTAGAGCCCCAAGGAAGAAGACAATGCGGAAGTAAAGAGGTTGATCAGCAAGATCAGATTACTTGCCCATTCCGAACTCTCGATAATTGAAGTCATGGCTATCGCGATAAAGCGATGTATCCAACCCCTCCAGTCCAGAGTCACCCCTTTATGGTGTTACAATGGAGAAGACGACACATTTCGTTATAGGCGCCAGGGCCCGGATACCCCAGCCGACCTGGCTGCCATTCTGGCGGATCTTTATAAGGGGGAGAAAGAAGAATTCATCCGTTTCAATTGTCGGGAAGGTTTCTCCATGTATAATCCCATTGAATGGGTAAGTTTTCGATTATCAGCATTGTTCTACCTCGTTATCGAGGTATGCTAATCAAATTGTTCTGGTTGTCCTAAAACAGACATGGAGGAAGGTGGTCGAGAATGTTCATTGCCCCTTTTTTGAGGTATGCTAATCAAATTGGCTCCTTTTTTGAGGATTATGCTCGCCATGAAGACCCCGACTTCTGCGAGGATCTGGATACATTCATAGAGTTTGATGATGGAGTATTTTATCAAGCGAGCCTTGACGGCTCAGAAGTGGCTATTATGGCCGACTACCCCTGCCTTTCCCCTTCTCCATTGTAAGTACTCAGAAAGCATCCTAAAAAAAGGAGCCCCCACGTGCATCTCACCCATCACACTAAATTGTGCTTCATAGGATCGGCGCTCAGCGAGCCGTACTCCATTGAGAGCGGCCTCTAGAAAGGAATCATCAACGACTGGAAGAAACCATGCGCACTCCAGTTGTTACTGAGCAGGAATTTATTGCCCTCAGCACCGTGGATGCATATATCCGAGCTGCCTGGGACGGACTTGCTGTAGTTTCTCACCTGGTTTCAAAAGATATGTAGGTAATGGTTTGTGTGTATTTAAGAGATATATGCCAGCAGCCCCCAAGACTTGAAGCTGTTTAGGCTAACCGATTTAAGGATCGTTATGACCGCAGGTTCTCAAAGAGAAGAACAATGTGTTGTCCCAGGAGCTTGAAACGAGCCGGACAAAGCTAAATGCCGCCACCACAAAGCTAGATGAAATGAAGGAAGCCACGATGACCATTGATCAAAAGAACAAACTGGAGGAGGAGAAGGATAAGCAAGCCGAAGAGATAAAGAGCTTAAAGGCTCAATTATCGGACGCACAAAAGGAGAATAAAAAGTTGAAAGGCGGCATATTCGGTATGATTTTTGAACCATCCAAGGGACTCATATTATCCCATAATCTGGATTGTAATAATGCTGTTGTTGCAAGTCTATTAACCGGGCGGCATGAAGAAGAAGTGTCCGGATTTCGAGGCGACATGCTGAAGGAGCTGTCCGTGGTGCATGAACGGCCCCGGAAAGCCATGAGAAGTATGGCCAAGGCCTTATGGCCATCCGATGGCCCTCTGGAAAGTACGGAGGGGCTGGCGAACCTGTTCAAAGGTGCCTGGCACCGTTTTGAGCTATGGAAGGCGTCAGCATGTCGTTAAGGTGCACGAGATGTTGGGGACGTAGTAATTTCAAAAAATTCTACGCACACGCAAGATCATGGTGATGCATAGCAACGAGAGGGGAGAGTGTTGTCCACGTACCCTCATAGACCGATGGCGGAAGCGTTTAACACAACGCGGTTGATGTAGTCGTACGTCTTCACGATCCGACCGATCAAGTACCGAACGCACGGCACCTCCGAGTTCAGCACACGTTCAGCTCGATGAGGTCCCTCGAACTCCGATCCAGCCGAGTGTTGAGGGAGAGTTTCGTCAGCACGACAGCGTGGTGACAATGTTGATGTTCTACCGACGCAGGGCTTCGCCTAAGCACCGCTACGATATTATCGAGGTGTAATATGGTGGAGGGGGGCACCGCACACGGCTAAGAGATCAATGATCAATTGTGTGTCTAGAGGTGCCCCCCTGCCCCCGTATATAAAGGAGCGGGGGGGGGGGGGGGGGGGGGGGTCGGCCGGACTAGAGGAGAGGCGCGCCAGGAGGAGTCCTACTCCTACTGGGAGTAGGACTCCCCCCCTTTTCCATGTTGGACTGGGAGAGAAAGGGGGAAGAGGTGGAGGGGAGGAAGGAAGGGGGGCGCCGCCCCCCTCTCCTTGTCCTATTCGGACTGGGGGGAGGGGCGCGCGGCCTTGCCCTGGCCTCCTCTCCTCTCTTCCACCTAGGCCCACTAAGGCCCATTAAGTTACCGGGGGGTTCCGGTAACCTCCCGGTACTCCGGAAAAATCCCGATTTCACCAGGAACACTTCTGATGTCCAAACATAGGCTTCCAATATATCAATCTTTATGTCTCGACCATTTCGAGACTCCTCGTCATGTCCGTGATCACATCCGGGACTCCGAACAACCTTCGGTACATCAAAACATATAAACTCATAATATAACTGTCATCGTAACGTTAAGCGTGCGGACCCTACGGGTTCGAGAACTATGTAGACATGACCGAGGCACCTCTCCGGTCAATAACCAATAGCGGAACCTGGATGCTCATATTGGTTCCCACATATTCTACGAAGATCTTTATCGGTCAGACCGCATAACAACATACGTTGTTCCCTTTGTCATCGGTATGTTACTTGCCCGAGATTCGATCGTCGGTATCTCGATACCTAGTTCAATCTCGTTACCGGCAAGTCTCTTTACTCGTTCCGTAATACATCATCCCGCAACTAACTCATTAGTCACAATGCTTGCAAGGCTTATAGTGATGTGTATTACTGAGTGGGCCCAGAGATGCCTCTCCGACAATCGGAGTGACAAATCCTAATCTCGAAATACGCCAACCCAACAAGTACCTTTGGAGACACCTGTAGAGCACCTTTATAATCACCCAGTTACGTTGTGACGTTTGGTAGCACACAAAGTGTTCCTCCGGTAAACGGGAGTTGCATAATCTCATAGTCATAGGAACATGTATAAGTCATGAAGAAAGCAATAGCAACATACTAAACGATCGAGTGCTAAGCTAACGGAATGGGTCAAGTCAATAACATCATTCTCCTAATGATGTGATCCCGTTAATCAAATGACAACTCATGTCTATGGCTAGGAAACATAACCATCTTTGATCAACGAGCTAGTCAAGTAGAGGCATACTAGTGACACTCTGTTTGTCTATGTATTCACACATGTATTATGTTTCCGGTTAATACAATTCTAGCATGAATAATAAACATTTATCATGATATAAGGAAATAAATAATAACTTTATTATTGCCTCTAGGGCATATTTCCTTCACGAGAGGCATGGGCGATGGTGAAAACGCGCTACACCGGGCTCGATCCGAATCATATGGCCTGAGTTGGACCTCAGGGACCAGACGGAAAAGAGATTCCTGTGAACTTGGTATATGACCAAGTGATGATAGCTGCGAAATATTCGCAAGAAGACCGTAGCTTAAAAGTATTATAGATGACATAGACAAAGAGTAGGCGTTTGATTCAATATAACAATGCATTTTACCATCAAACTTATCGCCAACTGAACATGTCACAATTTGTCATCGCAAGCCTTCGGCTTCAACCTCAGAACCAAGAAGTTGGGGTGTTTCCGGATACCATGTTGGAATGTAATAAACATATTCATTATGTTCGGAAACCAGGCAATCCGATCATATTGCTCAAACAGACAAAATTTGTTCGAGGAGTTATGTTATATTACTATTTAACGTAAGAAACATCTTCCAGGGAAAATAGTTTCGTTAAGGGTTCCTTTACTTGGGCCGGCATGCTTAATTATGCATGCCTAGGCTTTGTTCCGAATTACGGGCAGCCTATCTCGTATTTGTTAGAAGAATTACATAAATGTATACAATCTGTCGTTGCTTGCCAACCAATTATTCCTTTAAGAACGCTAGCTTTCGGCTTCACCCGCCTGAGGTACATATCTAGATGACCCGGTTGTAACAATCGAAGAGGTACTCCCTTTACACCCTAGCCGAACAATCGGGAACGTAGGGTATAAACACGGGAGTGAGGCAACCCAGCTTGGCAACAACTTAAGTCATAGAGGTGCATATAATGGCAAAGGATGTATGGAACAAACGACGTAAACAATGGAAGCAACAAGCTTTTAGTAATAAGCTTTGTCAAAGAAGCCCCCAGTTACAGTGGGGTGTAGACATTTAAAGATGTGTACCCTTAAAAGTTCGGTAGATCCGAACATACCCTGGGATAAAAAAGGAAAAAACAAAAAGAAGAGGAGTAAAAAGGAACCTAGTCAAAGTAAAAAAAAGTGCTATTGAACTATCCGTAGAATCGGCGGAGCCGAGCAGTGTTCCATGGATTCGGCTCAAGGCAATTATCCGATGCATTATGAAGGCGATAGGCTCCTCCTATGAGAACTTCATCTATGATGAAGGGGCCCTCCCATTTTGGTTTGAGCTTATCCATCTTCTCTGGCAGACGTAAGACGAGGTCGCCGATGTTGTATATCTTGGCCCGCACTTCTCTGCTCTGGTATCGCTTGGCCTGTTGTTGTTAAAATGCGGAACGGGCTTGTGCAATATCGCCCTCCTCTTCGAGGCCGTCTAGGTCGTCCTGCCGATCGAGCTCGGCTTCTCGCTCTTCGTACATGCACACTCGAGGTGAGTCATGAATAATGTCGCAGGGTAGGGCAAGTTCAGTGCCGTACACCATGAAGAAAGGTGTGTATCCGGTCGTTCGATTAAGCGTAGTCCGCAGCCCCCAGAGTACAGAATTGAGTTCCTCAACCCAGTGCTTATCCGACTCCCGTATTGTCGTGGATTGTCAACGGCAGATGTCCTAGTGTGAGGACTTAGTCGTGAGGCCAATGTATCTATGTGGTAGCTTGAACGGGGTTGGTCGAAATCGAGAGACGCAAAGCGGATGAACACATAAGACAAGGGTATAGACAGCTTCGGGCCCCGGGAACATCATCCCGTAACAACTCTACATGCTGTTTGTGGCTAGGTCTCATTATCATCACGAGGGAGTTGCCGCATAAGCCGGCTCTCCTAATTGTGTCTAGCCTTAGAGATTATTCAACTTGTCCCTCTTGGGGTGCCCTGCCCCTCCTTATATAAGTTGAAGGGTCGGGTTACATATGGAGTCCCAATTGGATTAGGACTAGTCTATGTCTTAATACAAACCGGATACAAGTCCGGGTCTTGATTCCTTGTAAGGGAAATATTCCTCATGCCTTTCCTCTTAAACCGTCCCACCATAACATGAGCCGGCCTTGTAGACCTTGGGCCTTGTCGTCCGTTTGACTCGCCCGCCGGGTTACCAGTGAGTCACCAAGCTCTAGCCTGGTCACACACCCGGCGGGTTACACCGCGTGGTATATCCCCGACATTAGCCCCCAGTTTAGCTTTGATTTATCTATGGTAAACTTATACTGCAGAATAAAGACAAGAACAATTTTGAGAGGTTGTGCTCTGGGTTAAAAGTTTTCTTGAACCGGCACCTGATAATCCTTAAGTGCTTGTCATTTCTTTCTTGATACGTGCCCATGAACTTATAGCAAATCTCCTTTAGCAGATATATTCAAACTTTGCCAATGCAAAAAATCCAGATACCTCTTGTGAAGAAATCCGGGTCAATAGTCCAGCTTCATAATCAATTTGCTGACATTGGTCTCTCGTAGAAAAACATTGTAAGAAATAATCCATTTGAATTGGCCTCCAAAGCTCTGACTTGACAAAAATATTGGTCTTGAAATATTCAACTGATATTCAGCCGGCTTGAAGATGTAGTCCTTGCCGGTTTATCATTTACCAAAATTGCCGGTTTGTAAATATTGATAGCACCGGGTCATAATTGTTGCTAACATCAAGCTTGAAAATGTACCTCTTATATGCATATCACTTGTAGCCCCCAAGTCTTAAGAAGGGAGCGTAGTAACAACTTAAGACTTGCTTCAATATAAATGTTGCAACCTTGAAGAAATCCAGGTTGTTCATCTCCATCACTAGTCAAAACTGAATATTCCACATATGTAGCCCCCAAGTGCCAGGTTGTCATGCTTGCAGCAACCTGGGACATGTAATTGCCTTATACTCATGAAAACTTCAACCAGTGTAGCCCCCAAGGGCCGGCTTAGTAAGATAATACTGAGCTGGGACTTTAGATATACTTCATTTGAAAATAACATCATATGATGTAGCCTCCATCGTAGGGCTTGAACCCACGTCCACAATGTTAAGAGCCTTGTACTTTACCAACTGAGCAATGGACCCTTCAATATAATGGTTTTAACTTGTGTACCTTGAATTTTTACAGGAGCAATTAGTAGCCCCCAAGGGCCGACTCATTATGATGTGATGAGTCGGGTCTTCAACGAGGCAAGTAAAAAATGACCTTGCATTAGCCCCCAAGTGTCATGGTGCATGCTTGCAGCGACATGAGACTTCCATATTTGGTATAATCTCAATTTTGAATAATGTAGCCCCCAAGTGCCGGGTCGTAAGCCTGTAGCGACTCGGGACTATTCCTTCCATTATAGAATAAATCATATCCATTGATAAAATAATAGCCATTGCGCTGAAGCGACTTTGAAAACCTCAATCATAATACTGGTTATTGATAACCATAAGAAAAATCCAGCCATGTTGGCTATTCAAGATTTGAATAATATAATCCAATGATTTATAAGCACATGATTCCAATGGCGCAATCCAAATATATACTGGCGACTTAACGTCCAAAGCCAGACCGGGTTATCAAAACCCCAAATATGCTCAAATATGAGTCATAAAGATTAAGGCGACATGGCCTAGGTCATAAAGAAAAAAGGGGTGATATAAATCCAAGGCGAATAAAAAATACAAAAACACGAGGCTTTCATAGGCCGCCGAGCCAAAATATCTTCTTCAATGAAACTAGCATCATAGCCACTGGAGTATCCGCGCTTTCTGTGAGCCGGCTCTCACATGACCCAATCGACATTTTAACCTAGATAAGTTCAGGGTCTTTAAAAGATGGACTTATTGAGAGTATCGCGGGGTCAGAGTAGCATCGTGCAAAACAGGCCGGTTTTACCAAGTTTCAAGGAAGGCGGCTTAACAGCCTGAGTTTATCCTTGCTTTCTGTAAGACGGCTCTCTCATGACCCAATCAATGTTTTAACCTTGACAAGTTTAGGGTCTCATTTAAGAAATTGACTTGTTAAGAACAAGGCGGGTCATCCAGGATTACCTGGTCGAGGAGCATCTGGCATACAAGTAGGATAACCCAGATTTTTGGTGAATACACCTGGCATCTGTGCCAACCAAGAGGGTAGTAATGCTATGTTCTCTTTGGTGAATACACCTATGTTTGAACAGGAAGCTCCCAAATGACATATAATGAGCCTTAAGGCAGGATACCTATGTTTGAATCGCGCATCATGGCAGCAAATTCTCTTTGGCAACCTTTTAGTTTTTCCTGAGAACTCGAACTTGCGAGAGATGGATTCTTTTTGAACCGGATGTTAAATCGGATATTGAGAGCTTCAAAGCTTTATGGGAGAGAGATGTCTCTTGAGCTGGATTTTAACCGAAATCTTTCCTGATAACCCGGAATTCTTCTATTGAGCCGGAACTTTATGATTGTCAATCACTTTTTTAAGCAGGAAATTTTCTGACAGCTTTCAAATTTTCACCAATAGGGCAGTAGCCTCCAGGGTCGGGTTATTTTTCCCTCCAATGACCCGGAGTTCTTGAATCTGCTTTAAACTGACAATAATTCACTGAGTCATATCATCGTAGCCCCCGAGTCTTAAGACAACCCGAAGAGTTGGCTTGAGATTCTTCATATGTTGACCATAACATAAGATGTGTATTGTTGGCGTTGATAACGCGATGTGAATCCACAGAAGGTTGAGGTGATTACAGCGGGTTATAAATGATCCCGTATGAGCCATGTCAGCAACTCGGCCAATGATTCATCCCAACTGGCTGTTTTGAAGTTAACCAAACTATAGTGGGTGACTTGTGCGCCTGCTCATTGAGCCATCCAGTGCAGGCGGTGGCTGATCATATATGATAATTGGCCTTCAAATTGTTGGAAAAAAACCAGGCTACCCGAGCAGTGACTTGCTTATACTCAATAAACAGCTCATGCGGACAGGTGCGGCCCAGTGTGTTGATGTAGACAGGCCGCGAGAGATGGACGGTAAAGACGACCACAACATCAGGCGTGGTACGGATAGATGAGTCAGCTGTGGCATTGTAAGCTGGTGCAGACGGCGAGTCAATCGCAGGCGCGGTAAGCCGCGCAGACAAGCGAGTCAGTCGCGTCGTGTTGATGTAGACTGGGGCACAGGGGCAGTGGCTTGCACACGCCCGTGGAGAGGTATGGCACGGACGGACATAAGTGCAAAAATGATGCTGGCGCACGCTTCCATATCCGTGGTATAACAACCCCTTTGTAGTGAATAATTGTCCTGCATATCAAAATATACAAACCAACACAAAGATAAACTGTTCTTTGACAAAAACAGTATGTATTAATAAAATAAACTTAGATGGTTATCACCTGATTTGTCCGCACGACAGATGATCCGTATATAGCGTCCGTGAATAATCTCCAGTAGTTCGAATGGCCAATTTAGCCAATCTCTCAAGATCTCAGCAGAGGCAGCGGTTCATAGCAGTAAAAACGGCTCGAGGTGAGACCATAAAAGCCCCAAGGTAAAACCCGGCTTCTGAAGTAGACTGCGGCTCAGAAGCGTGGCAACTCCAAATGAAACCATGCGGGAGTAACTCAGCGCGTGCGATTGCAGTATCACTTTGCAGTGCTTCTCCCTTGACGGAAAGTTTAAACCAGCATTAGCACTTTTTCTGACATACAGATGCAGTATTTGTTGTTCCTTCGACTGTTTTGATTGATGGCACCAAGCGTCAAATGGTAGCAAGATTTGGCATCTCTGCGTGTTCCACTCCTTTTGTTATTCTTTTTCTCTCAGTTTCCTCGTGGTACAAGGCCGTCAACTGTTGGTGATCTTCTCAATCTTGTAGTGCAGGTACGTGCCATCCCATGGAACTGGCGAATTCATTTTAAGCTTCAACATAACATATATTAAATCCTCCAAAATTATCTTGCCGTTCAACGCCTTGAAGATCCAATTTATTTATGGAAGCCCTTCACCACTTCTTTCCTGTGTTTCATAATTATCCAGCAGAAGCAACTCGCAGGCATAAGTGGTCAGCGGCTCAGCAGGCGAACGATGGGCAGAGACCTGTCGTGGAAACAACCATGGCGGCTCGGGTGTGCGCCGGTGGAGGAGACCCGCGACGAGGCGGAACGGGCGGCTTGAGGCAAGCGCGACCAGGCACGGCGACTCACGCATAAGCAAAGGGGCGTCAACCGCAGGCGACTCGTTCAATAGCAGCGGAAAACGGAGACGAAGATGACAATGCAGTGGGCGGCTCGGGGCAGTGGCTAAGGCAGGCATGGCCGCAGAGGTGCGTGGACGCAGGGCCGGCTCGAAGCCATGGCGGAGATGGCTGCCACGCCGGGTCGGCTCGAGGCGTGGTGGCGCGGCGGCTCTCCGTATGGGTGGGATGGCCGCTGAGGCACAAGGCACGCGAGGGCGAAGGCTCGGGGCGGCTCAACGCGGCGGAGGTGAAAGCGCCCGGCGGCTCAGATCGGAGACTGAGGCGGCCGGCGACTTGAGGTGGGCGCGGCCGGAGCGGCGATTGGAGCACGAGGTCTGGAGGTGTCGGAGGCGGGCTGAGGCGGCTGGAGACTCGAAGACGTACCCGCGGCCGCGGGCTATCGGCGGCGGCGGAGGCAACTCGGCGACGGCGATTGAAGCCAGCCGTAGAGGCGGACGACCGGCAGAGCAACGACGGCTCGAAGACGGAATCCACTTCCGGATCATGGGCTGTTTCCCACTTTTTTCAGTCCAAAATCAAAAGTTGAGCCTTCACGTGGACATTACTCAAGTGCTCAATGGATCGGTTTGACCTTGGTCTTCACGCTTGTCAGGGAAACCACACCTATGGGATCACTGGAATCCCCTCTACGGTTGGCGGGCGCGGGGTTGTGAGAAGAGCAGGTCTAACAGGAAGCACATGGATCGTTTACCCAGGTTCGGGCCGCGAGGATGCGTAATACCCTAGTCCTGCTTTGGTGGATGTATTGAGTGTTCTTGTGTTCTTGAGCTAGCTACAGGGTGTAACTTGCCTAGAAGAGCCGAATCCCTCTCCAGTATGCCCCGGCCTCCTTTTATAGTCGAAAGGGGCTGCCACAGTGGCATACAGGAGGTGGAAAGGTCTACAGTGCGCAAGCTTATCGCCTGGCATTAGGGGACAAAACGCATTAAATGCGTTGCTTAGGTGTCCATTAGCTTTATTGGGCACGGGGGACGAGGCCCGTCCCGTCCGTCGCTGCTCCCTCTCGCTTTGACACGCGCCCAGGCCAGCGATGCATGCGGTGCCATGTAGGCAGGCAGGCAGCTGAGGTGGCGCGGTGGCAGGGCCTTCACGAAGATCTGCATGCCACCACGCAAGTGCTTGCTGAGTTGGTGTAGAGGCCGCCCGTCGCCACGCAGGTGCCTGCCCAGCTGGTTGAGCTAGCAGCTGCGAACGGCGGTGGAGTCTTGGCTGGTGCGGGCCTGGCAGTGGCCCCGCTGATGCCCTCGGCAAGGGTCTTGCCGGTGGCCCGGCAAGGGTCTTGCCGTGGCGTTGCAGTCATCCCCGGCAAGGCGCTTGCCGGGGGTCTTGTGGATCCCCTCGGCTAGGATCCCGCCGAGGGCCATCGTCTTCTGGTCCTCATCTGATCGTGTGCGTTTATGATCTTGACAAAGATCTTCATGCCACCACGGAGGTGCCTCCCGAGCCTTGGTTCCAATGTAGTTGTTGACGGTGTTTGGAACCCTTGGGCTCAATGGTGGCTCGCTCCGCTGGCGTTGGGCAAGATGCCCTGGCAAGGCTCTTGCCGGGACCGCGGAGGCCGCAGTCCACCTCGCCCTCTTGCTCTTTGGTGTTTCTGGTCTTGGTGTTGCCTTGACCGTCTTGTGCTCCGGCTTGTTTTTGGCTTCCCTCCTCTGCCATGCTTGGTGTGGCCGCGGCGCGCGGCTCTGACTGCCCGTGCACAAGTAAAGGGGTCAAAGGGAGAGCCCCTAGTTTTGTACACTGACAGGAGCCCCCGGGCCTGGGCCACACATAAGCGTGACACGTTGTTGGGCCGGGCTCTGAACGGTGCGCGGGCAGTTGGGGCGGGATTTTTACTGCAGTAACTTTTCGGCCGCTGCGCTTCCCCACGACCCGCGTTGAACGCGCGACGTGGAGAGTCGTGCGTGACGTGAGGGTCATGCGTGGGACGGTTCCCGCACGCTTGCGTCACACAGTGGTAAAGAGGCGGCTCGCATCTTCCAAATAAAAAGAGAGAGGCGCAGAGGCGCGGCTCATTTACTGAGTGGGCTCGGGTCGTGGTCTTCAAGGCGTCCGCACCCCACGATCACGGGGCAGGGAACGGTCGCCTCACCCGTCCCCTCAGTTCTGCTTGCTTGCCACGTGTCCTCCATGCAGGTGGCAGGTGGTGGAGGCGGGAAACCAGGCTGTCGGTGATTGGGGCAGTGGGTCGATCCTGATTCCCTGCGCCCCCGATGGCCGGATTGGTCGAGCGGCTCGGCCGAGCCCCGATCCCGCCTCTTTATAAGAAGGGGGAAAGGGGATGGCATCCCACATCCCTTCATCGCCCATCTTCATTCACTTTTGCTCCTTTCCTCCATCGGCCATGGCGAGAGGAGGCGCCGGCCCTTCGACGGTGGCGGCGAGGGTTGCTACACGACAGCGCGTCCCTCCTCCCCAGGAGCCCGCGGTGGTAGAGCCGACCACGAGAGGAAGGGGGAGGGGCGAGGCCGAGGTCGTCGTGGCGCTCGGGGAAGAGGGGGACGGGGCGGCGCACCAGCCTCGCCTCCGCGAGCGATGCCTCTTCCAGTGGAAGGCCACGTTGGGGACCAGCCTCGCGAGTTCTTCATCAGGCTGCGCCGGCCACCACACCATCGTCTTCGTCTCCCTACCCCGTTTGCTCGGGAGATTGAGCTCGATCCGCACCAGACTCTCAGGCTGCACATGAGGGGCTGCGGGAACGGCGGCACGCGGGTCGACGTCGACTTTCCCGCTCCTCACGTCATGTACCTCCGTCGTGGATGGAAGACGTTCGCTCGCATGCACAGCCTGACGGCAGGGCTCGTCCTCTACTTCAAGTTAATGGAGGGCGGCTTGCTCTCCGTCAAGGTCTTCGGGGATCTTGGAACTCGCCTGAAGTGCTGCGTGGAGAGCACCTCCGACGATGAAGATTCCTCCTCGAGCGGGAGTGACGAGGAGGACAGCGACAGCGACGACGAGGGTGTCGAGCGGCGGGGCGCCGACCCCGAGTCCGACTGACCGCGTCATCCCTCCCTCGGCCACGCGCCCTGCCGAGGGCCTTCCTCGTCAAGCTCTCCATCGGTGCGTTCCCCATCGCCCCCTTGGGTGGCTGGCGTAGGAGGGCCGGAGAAGGCGAAGAAGGCGGGCGGCGGCCATCAAGTCGGAGTACGCAGGCATCAATGGCTTCGTCGTGTATTGCCGGGCCGCTGCCTCATCTTCCGGCGCCGGGATGCTCTCTTGGTGCCTTCTGCTTCTGGTGCCTCGCCTAGGCGCTCCTTTCGCCCTCCTGCTACCTTGTTCCATCTCCTGAGGAGAGGGACAAGAAAGGGATTACGGGCATCTTATCTTTTTTTAGTTTGTAAGCCTGCGGGCACTTGTTAGATTTAAAACTTGTCCCCTTGCTCATGTTTTTTTATTCCGTACGAACTGTACCTGTATGGGACGTTTTTAATGAAAAAGGGTGTTTGGCGGGTTCTTTGTGCGTGAGCAAGGCCCATGCCAAGGAACGAATCCTTGTTATTTTTAAGATAAACATTGTCGCCCGGCAACAGGCCTTGCCGTCCCCCCACTTCTGTCGACATTCTCACGCTCTTGGCGGAGGCAGGGGCAAAGTAGAGTTAGGCCCCTCGTTCATTTCCTTGCCACCGCGACTACGACCAAATTCCGACCCAGGAGATAGCCCTTGGGCACAGGAAAAGGGGAGCACGGTGGTTTAAGAATATAAACGAGGTTTCACATGTCCCAGTTCTACACGGAAACGCATAACAGGGGGATGAAAGACTTATCTGAATCCGCAGCCCCCGGCAACCTTGGCTTGCCGTGGTTGGATCCTTGTATCTTCAGCCCCTGGCAGTCTTGGCCTGCCGGGGCCGGAGCGCCGGTTCGTTCTCTTTTTCCCAAGCGGCTCAGCAGAAGTGTCCACATGCCCTGCGAACCAAAGAGAACAGAAAGACGCACACTCGACCTCTAGGCTAGGGGTAAGTCGCCGCTAAGCACTATCAACCCTTACCGAGGGAGAGACTTAACCTAGCATGCATGCTATAACTTAGGGCGCCAGCGCTTCTTTTATTTATGCTTAGGGTCTGCGCCTGGCTTTGTACAGAGGGTTACATGCCTTGCCGGCAAGGCTTGTACAAAAGGGTGGCTTGCCGGGGGGCCCGACAACCATGCCTAATGGGTAAAACTTGAGAAGATGTTCAATGTTCCAGGAGTTGCTCACTAGAATAGCATCTTCGGTCTCCAGGCGGACGGCGCCGGGCCTTGTGACTCGTATTACCCGATAAGGGCCTTCCCACTTCGGCGTCAACTTGTCGGAATTCTTCGCCGACTGAATGTGCCGAAGAATAAGGTCACCTTCCTCAAAGCTTTGGGCATGAACCTTGCGACTATGGTAGCGGCGCAAGGCTTGCTGGTAGCGTGCTGCTCTCACAGCCGCCCGAAGACGATCTTCCTCAAGGAGCATTGCGTCATCTTGCCGCAATTGCTCTTGCTCAAGCTCGTCGTAAGCGAGCACTCGAGGTGACCCGTATATGAGTTCCGTGGGGAGAACTGCTTCTGCCCCGTATACCAGGGCAAAGGGTGTCTGGCCGGTGGCTCGATTTGGCGTCGTCCTGATCGACCAAAGAACCGCCGGCAACTCATCAATCCAGCGCCTTCCGCTCTTGTGCAGCCTGTCAAAAGTCTTTGTCCTCAGGCCACACAACACTTCAGCATTTGCCCTCTCTGCCTGGCCATTGCTCCGTGGGGGTGCCACGGAAGCGAAACAGACCTTGCTGCCAAGGTCTTGGATGTATTGCATGGAGGTGTGGCTCGTGAACTGCGTGCCGTTGTCGGTGATGACTCTGCTTGGCACACCAAAACGGCACACTAGCCCCTTGAGGAACTTGACGGCTGACTGTGTTGTCACCTTCCTCACTGCTTCCACCTCCGACCACTTTGTGAACTTGTCGATCGCAACGTCCAAGTACTCAAAGCCCCCGATAGCGCGGGGGAAAGGGCCCAGTATGTCGAGCCCCCAGACCGAGAATGGCCAGGAGAGAGGAATTGTCTGAAGGGCTTGAGCTGGTTGATGAAGCTTCTTCGAATGGAACTGACACGCTTCACACTTGGTTACTAGTGTCGTTGCATCCTGGAGGGTAGTGGGCCAGAAGAAACCATGTCGGAACGCCTTGCCGGCAAGGGCCCTCGACCCTATGTGGGAGCCACATATGCCTCCGTGTATCTCCGCCAACAGCTCCAGTCCTTCCTCCCGGGGAATGCACTTCAATTTCACACTGTTCGGTCTCCTCCTGTACAGGACGTCATCGACGAACTGATACATAGCAGACCGACGGGCTACCTTCTCCGCTTCTTCCTGCTCCTCGGGAAGCTCCCCTGTTTGGAGGAATCGGACGGTATGCTGTGCCCATGCCGGAGCTTGGGCTCGACGGCAAGGACCAAAGGCATTTCTTCTGCCATGGGAGCGGCTGTCTCTACGACCAGGGCTTGACGGCCTGCCAGTGTCGGTCGCTCCTCGGCAGGCTCAGAGTCCACGGCAACACCCTTGCCGGCGGCCCCTGGGGGCTCAGCGGGAAAGTACTTGCCGGGGCCTGATTTCCTCCGCTTGTTCTGCTCCGTTGATGGTTCGACGGATGGTTGAGTTAACCGAAGCAAAAGGTACCTGGTTCCACAGGTAGCTTGAATGTAGCGCGCTTTGACAGGTAATCGGCGATGTCGTTCTCTGCTCGGGGAACGTGGTCCGCTTGTATACCGTCAAGGCGCTCCTCTAGCTTCCTCACCTCATCTATGTAGGCCTCCATCAACGGGCTCTGATAATCTTTGTTGACTTGTCTGACGACAAGCTGCGAATCACCCCTGACGATGAGCTTTTTAACTCTGAGGTCTGCCGCGATCCTGCGACCGGCAAGCAACCCCTCGTACTCAGCAGTGTTGTTGGTGGACATCTCCCTGGGAAAGTGCATCTGGATTACATACTTGAGGTGCTCTCCGGTGGGTGCGACGAGCAGCACACCAGCACCGGCGCCTTGCGGCGAGAAAGCTCCGTCAAAGTACATAATCCAGTCGCGAGCTGTTTCCTTGCCGGGGAGAGTGGTCTCCTGGATCTCTTCATCAGGCGTTGAGGTCCATTATGCAATGAACTCCGCCAGGACTCTACTCTGGATTGTTGAAGTACTTTCAAACTTCAACCCAAAGCTTGATAACTCCAAGGCCCACTCCACAATCCTTCCGGTTGCGTCTGGGTTGTGCAGTATCCGTTGCAACGGGAGGCAGGTGACGAAAGTGATCTCGTGGGCCTGGAAGTAATGACGCAGCTTCCTCGAGGCCATAAGGAGGCCGAAGAGCAACTTCTGCACACCAGAGTACCTTGACCTAGCCCCCTGCAAGAGGGAGCTGACAAAGTAAACCAGGTGCTGCATCATCTTCTTCTTTTGCACTACTTCATTGGGCTGCGCGGGCCCTGTCCTGACAGCGTCAGACTCTGCCGGGGGCCTTGCCTTGCCGGCACCAGGCCCTGCCGGGGGAATCTCTGACTTGCCATCTGCCGGTCCTGCCGTTGCCACTGCCTCTTCGTCGACCTCCCTCTACGCCACCAGCGCGGCGCTGACCACTTGATTCGTCACCGCCAGATACAGCAGCAACGACTCTTGCAGTTTAGGCGCCACCAGTACTGGTGTAGAAGAGAGGTATTTCTTCAGATCCTACAGTGCTGCTTCGGCCTCCGGGGTCCACTCTATTGGGCCCGCCTTTTTCAAAATTTTGAAAAAGGGAAGGGCGCGCTCGGCAGACTTGGAGATGAATCGGCTCATGGCGGCAACGCAGCCAGTGAGCCGACGCACATCTTGATCCACTTGGGTGCCTCAATCTGCTCGATAGCCTTGATTTTGTCTGGGTTTCCCTCAATCCCACGTTGCGACACAAAGAACCCGAGAAGTTTGCCGGACGGTACACCGAAGACACACTTCTCAGGGTTCAGCTTGAGGTTGATCTTGCGCAGGTTGGCAAGCGTCTCTTCTAAGTCTTGTACAAGAGTTGCCCTGTCCTTGGTTTTGACCACTATGTCATCCATATAAGCTTCCATATTTCTATGTAGCTGGGGCTCAAAACCAATTTGGACTGCCCTTCAAACGTCGAGCCAACACTCTTTAACCCGAAAGGCATCCGTAAAAAGCAGTACGTACCACATGGGGTGATGAATGCTATCTTCTCTTGTCATGAAGACCTGGTGGTAGCCCGAGTAGGCGTCGAGGAATGATAACGGATCACACTCGGCCGTGGAGTCAACAATCTGGTCGATGCGCGGCAACGGAAAGGGGTCCTTAGGACAAGCCTTATTGATATCTGTGTAGTCAATACACAGCCTCCACTTCCCGTTTGCCTTGCGCACCACCACCGGATTGGCCAACCACGTCGGATGGAGCACTCCCCTCACCAAGCCTGCTACTTCCAGCTTCCTGATCTCCTCTGTGATGAACTCCTGCCGTTATAAAGCTTGCTTCGTGACCTTCTGCTTGACGGGTCGCGCGTTGTCGGATGTGGGGTTCCGGCAAACCCTTAAGGTTCGAACACTGGGGTGCGTGCGAAGTCTTTCCCTCCTACCGATCTACGCCCTAGCTCACTACGATCTCGCGGACGAACTCGACGAACTCACAACACAAAGAGACACGGGGTTTATACTGGTTCGGTCCACCGTTGTGGTGTAATACCCTACTCCAGTGTGGTGGTGGTGGATTGCCTCTTGGGCTGAGGATGAACAGTACAGAGGGAAGAACAGCCTCCTGAGGTTGAGGTGTTCTTGTGCTTGGTGACTTAGCGGGTGAGAGCTGGATGAACTGCTCGATCCGGTCCCCTCTATTGTGGTAGCTAGCTCTACTTATATAGGCCCTGGCCCTCTTCCCAAATATTGAGCGGGAAGGGAGCCAACAACGGCGGGCGAATTTGAAGGGGGACAGCTAGTACAAGCTATCCTGACAAAAGTGGTCTTCGCCTGCGAAAAGCTCTGGTGGTGACGCCGTCTTGGGCTCCACGATGACCTCCGCCTGGCCGTCCTCCTGGTCTTGGTCTCGTTGCACCGATATAGCAACCTTTGCCTGATGCCTCGGTACTCCTCGCCTGCGCTGGCCTCCTTAGCACCAAAGAGGAAACAAGGACGCTGCGCGCGCTGGCGCCCGCCTGGTGTCGATCGTCATGGCTCACGTCACGAGAGCCTCGTGAGGTTCGCCCCGCCTTGATATCTCCGCTCCTCGTGAGCCTTCCTGACTAGGCCACTCCTGAGGAGGTCTTGTGTCGTCCGCCTCGCGAGGCTTGGCCCCTCGCGAGGGTCTTGGATGCCTTGTTGATGAAGATGGGCCGTACGGCCTGCTGGCTTAGCTACGCCGTGGGCCGCAGGCAGGCAAGTCTGGGGACCCCCGTTCCCAGGACGCCGACAGTAGCCCCCGGGCCGAAGGTGCGCTCGGGCTTGGCTTCGCGGCGAAGCCAAGGGTCAAGTATGGAGCACCGCGGGCCCCAAAAGCCTGCGGCCTCGGTTGACGCATGGCGGTTGATTGGACGTGGGCGTCTCCGCTTCCCCACGCTGCCTTGGCAACTGGTTGACTTGACAAAAGACTGGCGCAGGCAGCACTTACCTTCATTGCTTCTTCCTCGCCTCGCTCCAGATCCCCTTTCTTGCGCTTCGCCACCGCTACCTACAGATCCGCTCCAATCTTATCCTGCGTCCGCGATCCATGGCGCCGCGCAAGGTCAAGACTTCCTCAGCACCGGCTTGGTATCAGCCGGCCCTCGAGGCGCCCACCGTCACGGAGAAGAGCCTCGCCTCCGTGCGCCTGCTGACGGCGGGCGCGAGCAATGAGTGGGGGGAGACCGAGCTCCGGCTTGCCTCCGACGTGCCGGAGCCCGAGGAAAGCACCTTCTTCCCCTTCTTCTCGAGCAGTGTCGCCATCGGGTTGGTTCCTCCCTTCTCTGATTTCTTTTATGAAGTCCTCGACCACTACGGGCTGCACGCGTTGCATCTTCATCCCAACTCTGTCCTCCTCCTGTCCATCTTCGCCTACTACTGTGAGGCGTACCTGGGCGTGATGCCGTTCGTGGCGTTACTGCGACATTTCTTCTTCCTTCGTGTCAGCGAGGGTCACATCTCCGGATGCGCTAACTTCGTCGCATGCGGCAAGGCCAACTCGATCTCGAGCACCGGGAAAAGGGCCGACAACTTCCGATCCAAATGGGTCATGATGGCTGCCAAGCGTGCCGATCCACGCCTGGCGTTGCCAACGGCGGCGCCCTCTTCCAACGGGGGTGGCCCAAGGCGGAGCTTTCCCGATGAGCGGGCATCGCTAGTGTTGGGGCAGATGGTGACCGACCTGAAGCCGGGGGGCGGCCAAGGTGACAGGGGTCATGCTCCTGAGGGAGTTCTTAACGCTGCGGGTAGCCCCGCTCCAGGCGCGCGCGCGCCCCTTCTGGGAGATTGAAGAAGAGGGAAACAAGGCCCGTATGAGGCCGGGGGCCCTGCCTGACGATGAACTGGCCGCTGATCTGCGCCTCATAGTTGGGGACAACCAGGAGCCCGGCCCCGCGCATACCTCAACCGCCATTGGGCCAACCGGAGACTAGGACAGACCAAGGAGTGAGGGGCTACGTGACCAGTTAGGATCCTGAACCCGCCAAACGCCTTCGTTCCCCTGTTCCAGCGTAGGGATCGGGAGGAATTCATCGCCTCCAGGCCGACCTTTGACGCGCGCGGGCTGGTGCCGCCGGCGCCCACAGGAGGCCCCGCAGCGCCGAAGCCGGTGGAGGTATCCTCCGACGAGTCCGGCGGGGGGAAGGAAGAGGAGGGGGACTCGGAGGCGACCCTGGAAGAGATGGGGGAAAACTCCCCCTTGAGCAAGGCTGAAATCCTCCGCGCCCTTCCTGACGACGCCGAGATCGACGCCCGCCAGGAGGAGGGGGAACTGCCCGTCGTCCCGACGAGGAGTAGGTCGTCACTGATCCCTCGGGATGCTGCCCCCCTCTCGATGCCGCCTGAAGCTACCTCCAGCCCTCCTGCTGCGCTGTCTTCTGCCCCCGGGATCCGCGCGCCTACTTCTCGGGCTCCGCAACTTTCGGGCTTCAAGCTCCCCAAGCGGAAGGTGGAATACGTCGTGATGGATCGGTAAGTGCCTTGAGCTTCGTCTTGTCCCCGGTTGTTCTTGTTATTTCCTGACGCTCACCCTTGGTTGATCAAGCCGACATCTTCGGCGAAGAAGAGGAAGGAGGATACGACGGTCGTGCCTCCCTCCGTAGAGAAAGGAGGCAGCAGCGCCCGTATCTCCCAAGCCCGGTCGCCCTCGCGGGGCCAAGAGGAGCATCGCCGCGTGGAATCAGCCCCCATGGCCCCGCTGGTTCCAGGGGTGCCGGCGCTTGGCACGGCTGATGAGGTCCAGCTGCTCCGGAGCCCACGATCTCCCAGGCCCTGGTGACGACGCCGCCTCCTCCCACTGCTGCACCTCCACTCCCAGGTTCTTCTGCTCCTGCTGCTGTTCTGGAACATGCTCTTTCGGAGATGACCCAGCTGCAGGCGGATCTCCTGAGCGCGGACCCACGCCTTGTGGCCTGGCGCCTGGAGCTGGCCTCAGGCTGACTCCACTCCGACTTGGCGGTTCGCGCGGCGCTGGGCCAGGCCGCTGCGGCTTCTGAGAAGGAGAAGCAAAGTGCCACCAACGCCGCGGTCGATTGTGAGATGGCGCTGAAAGACGCCAAGGCCGCCCGTGACCGCTGCCGGGCGCTGGAGGACGAGTTGCAGAGCCTTCGCAACAAGCACGCCGAAGAAGCACGCTGCCACCAAGCGAAGGAGGAGGAAATGAAGGCCCGGGAGGACGCCGTCAAGAACCGTGATGCTGAGCTGGCGGAGTTGGGGAGGGCGTAGGCCGCTGAGCGCAACTGGTTGGAAGAGTTGGAGCGGAAGGCGAAGACGAGGGAGTCCGATCTTGACGCCAAGGCGCGAGTCCTGACCGAGGACCGCGCGGCTTTTGCCGACCTCGAGAAGAGATCTCGCGAGGCACTGAAGACGCTCTATGAGCACGGCCTGGAGAAGTCGCTGGCCACTGATGAAGACGGCCCCGCCCGGCTGCTTCCTCTCTTGGTGGAGGCGCTCGAGGAAGTCGTTGATGGCGTTGGTCCCATGGCGGAGGTGGAAGCTTGTGTCCTGTCTTCAGCTGCATTGACCCGCGTCTTCAGCCACCTGCATCTTCGCGACCCCAACGCTTGTCTTGACGGGCTGCTGGAGCCTGTGGCCGAAGATCAATACGAGGCCGCCGCCGCAACCGTGCAAGGTCAAGTGGAGGCCTTGCTGAAGAAGTTCCGCGGCTTTGTCTCCGATCCTCTGTCCGGCGATGTCGCCGATCCCGCGGCTCGTGGTGAAGGTAAAGTCAACGTCGCTCACGAAGTAGCACCTTCCGCAGGTGATGGCGGTGCCCGGGAGTGACCTGCGGCTATTCTCCCGTTTTGTTCCTGCAACATGCATTAGGCCTCGTGGAGGCGTTTAGACTTTTTATTTGACATCGTGAGGACAATGTGTTTGTAATATTTTCTTCGAGATTTTGTAATTTCCTTCCTATTTGCTTTGCGTTCTGCGTCGGCAGAGCCCGACCCCGCGCATACCTCAACCGCCATTGGGCCGACCGGAGACCAGGACGGACCAAGGAGTGAGGGGCTACGTGACCAGTTAGGCTCCTGAGTCGCGATGCTCAGGAGTCCCCCTTGACGCACAAACAACTTATAGGGAGAGTTCGCGAGGATAGATTAATGTTCTACGTCGGCAGAGCCCGGCCCCGCGCATACCTCAACCGCCATTGGGCCAACCGGAGACTAGGACAGACCAAGGAGTGAGGGGCTACGTGACCAGTTAGGCTCCTGAGTCGCGATGCTCAGGAGTCCCCCTTGACGTGCAAACATTATCCATACCTACCCTCGCCGAGGCCTCAGGAGGGGCGCGCGACGCCCAGGTCCGGGAGACCTAGTTGGCTGGTGTGCGCTTGGGTGTGACTACCTTGGATACGACCAAAAATATTGCATACATGCATATTTGTCAGGTGATTTCTAGTGCAAACTATTCAATAATATATTTATGTTATCCAGAACAAAAATACTTCACACACGTTTGTGTTTTGTCTAATTACAGGTGTATGGGACATTTGTACAATCCACATATGACGATAGGGGAAAAGGAGAAGTTTAGGTTCTGTTCAAAAAGTCCTCTCACGTCACTTTTGGGCCAAGAGAAGATAGAGTCCAAGTCTCTCACGTTCTGGATTCAGATTCGGACTGCACAGACATACCTGACTCAAAACGCCAACAACTTTTTCATACGGACTCTGAATTGGGTGATTCTTTTTTTATTGGAAAGTAGATTTCGTCCTCTTTCCAACCCAATTGGATTCACCTTTAAATTCGTCTGGAGCGTTGAGATATGGACGAAACAATCTGACGCTGCAGCAGAATCCGAGTCAAACAACAAGTCCAAATGTGTTGCATCACCTCCACTTGGGCCCATGAGCCTTGTACGACCTAGGGTTGGTTTTAGGCTGCCTTGGGACGTCCTCCCACCTCCTTGCCCGCCACCCCTTACTCCTATATAAGCAGATCCATCTAGTAGCTTTTTCCTTGGGGATTTGTTTAGTTAAAAGTTAGCCATTGCACCTTCGTGTACTTCGTTTGTGTCCAACGACCAGACCAAGACCGCTTACGGATCCCCACCTTTATCAATACTTCATCTATATTCGCAATATTCAGATTGCATTATCATATTCTTGCTTGTTCTTCGATTGCGTGCAGGAATAGACCTTCGTGGTCAGGCTGATTGTGCTTCCAGCATCATCAGTAACCTCGGGAGATTGGTTTAGCGATTGCTAAGGCGCAACGTCGTGCATGTTTGTAGTCTGATCGTCAAAGTCGGCTCCTCCAAATCGATAGTTATCATCTCATCGAAATATCGGGACACCCTCGCCTCTATCACTCTCCCGAGGGGAGGCGTTGCGGTGAGGCTGGACGCTGAGCTCTGGGCTCCCTGAGGTTGGTACGACCGTGGGGACGCCCTCAGTTGTTTATCACCAGCGCGGAGCATAGTGCTTCCGCTTGTGCACGGGCATAGCCGCTCCTCGGCAGTGTCGACGGCCAGCGCGGAGCATGGTACTTCCACTTGTGCGTGGGATGGGGGGGCCCTCCGGGAGGAGCCCCCGGGGCGTGTACAGCCCCGCCCTGACACGTGGCTTGCACTGCAGGGCTGCAAGGTGTATCTGGGCACTCGTGAGCCAGCGCGGGACTCACGAGGCCCTACCTCAAGGCGGGTTGCGTCTGGTCTTGAGTCTTGGTGACTGTGTGTTCCCGCAAGGCGGTTAGATGCAAGCACTCTACGTCCTCAGGTCCCGGCCCTCGAGCGAGCTCAGCCGCCGCTGGTATGCCAGGTCGCGATGCCGTGGTCAAGGCTAGGGGGTGAGGGCTGGAGAGCCAGTAAGAGCTCCTGAGTCGCGATGCTCAGGATCCCCCCTTTTAACACGCAAGCGAATTGCATAGGATGAACAGACCCGTGGTGGGCGGCGATCGAGCAGGCGATAGCCGTGGACAGGTTAAGCATGGAAAGCAGATCAACTTAGGTAAATGCAGGAAGATACATGCCACTTGGTCCGGCCCGAGCGGCTTGGGGATGATGCAGCCCGAGGGGCGCCCCCAGCAAGGTAAGCTAAAGACATAAACAAAGGGATACATGCCACAGGGGCGGACCCATGTGGCCTAGGAATGTTGCAGCCCGAGGGGCGCTCCTAGCTAAACAAGCTTGGAAGATGTCACCTGGTTCTGTAGACGAAGTAGAGTTGGTGCAGCCGAAGGCGTGCGTCAAAGAAATGACACCTCATGAGCCACCGGAGCCCTGAGCCTCGGGAGGCTCTGGGGGCTCGGGAGGTTCCCTGAAGACCGTCTCCATTTCCTCCAGGAAGGCGTGGTACCTGGCCTCCTGAGCCGCCAGGACACGCCGCATGTTGCGGTGATAGGCTGACGCCATGCTCGGCAAGCCGAAGGGCATGCGAACGTAGCTGTGTGGCGGGCCCTCGCAGCGGCCCACACAAGAAGGCCAGAAGTGCTCCTGAGATGCGGCCGTGTTGAGCCCGGGGACGTCGATGCAGACACGCAGCCCAGCATCCTCGCCTGGATGGGGAGCTGCGCCTCGTGAGCGGCTGTCGCCGCGCATGGCTCTTGCGTCTTGCAGTTCCTGAGTGGTCTTAGTGATGAACTCCTGAGTGGTGGGAACTCCTTGCCCTGTGCTCTCCAGAGGGACACGTGCTGCGAAGCACGCCTCCAAGTGGTGCACAAACGCCTCCTTCGTGAGGTTGGCATGGTCTGAGGCCCTCCAGAAGAGAACCCCCGAGCCCTATCCGAGGAGGGCGCCGGGCGCGCCTTCCTATGCGATGGAGGGAGGTGCCCCTGGGACGGACGCTGATCCTGATGAGGCTCCTACTGTGACGCCATCCTCCTGAGGTCCTGCGCGGCACAGCTGCTTCTTCTTGGGGATAGCCTCCGGAGGGCCCCCACTTCTGCTGTCAAGGTCGTCGATTGCCGCAGCTTGGAAGGCGCGCTCAAGGGAGCACACCGCATCTCTCTCTTCACATGGGACCGTGATGATTCCCCAGCTTCCCGCATCTTGAGGACATTGTATCCGTGGTGGGTGACCGCCATGAACTTGGCCAGGGCTGGATACCCGAGGATGGCGTTGTACGGCAGGCGGATGTGTGCGACGTCGAAGTCGATGAGCTCGGTCCAGTAATTCTTGCGCTCTCCGAAGGTGACAGGCAGGCGGACCTGCCCTATCGGTGTGGTGGAACCGTCGGTCACTCCTGAGAAAGGTTTGGTAGGCTGGAGCTGCTCGTACGGAACTTGGAGGTTGTCGAACGTGTCGACGGACAGGACGTTGAGCTCTACGCCGCCGTCGATGAGGGTCTTGGTAACCTGCACATTGCTGATGACTGGGGAACACAACATCGGGGGGGCGCTGGCGGTGGCCGCGCACTTGAGCTGATCTGCCGAGTTGAAGGTGATGGCGCATTGGGACCACTTGAGTGGGCGTGTGGCCTCGAGCTTTGGAGCACCGCGTTCACCTCGCGAGCGAACTGTTTGAAGATGCGCTGAGAGGCTGGGGCCTGAGCACCGCCCAAGATGCATGCGATTGCGCGCGGCTCCTGGAAGCCCCCAGCCCCCTCGTCCTGATGATGGTCGTCGTTCCTTCTTGGCGGCGGCAGCGGGGGAAGACCGGCGTTGCCTTGGGGGCGATCCTCACGAGGCTGATCCCTCCAGGCGCCCTCGCGAGGATGGTCCTGCTAGCGGTCCTCACGAGGCCTGTCGCGCCATTCCTGGCATGGGCCATGGTCGTCCCAGAGTCCGCCTCCATGGCCGTAGCCCCGGTCGCTGCGCTCGGGGCGTCGACCGAAGCGTCCTTCTCGTATGGCTCTGAGCTCTTGACAGTCGCTGGTGTTGTGGGTGTTCAGGTTGTGGAAGGCGCAGAACGGTGTGCTGTTCTTGGATGACTCGGGCTGATCTCTGCCCCGCTTAGTGTCAGGCTCCGCTGCTAGCACCGCTGCCTCCTTGCGCTTCACGTCCTTGGCCTTGGCTTTCTTCTCCTCTGCGCCTGCGGCTGGCACCTCAAGGAGAGAGAGGCGCCCCTCCTCAGCTCTTGCGCACTTGGTCGCCAGGTTGAACATCTCCTGAGATGTGCAGAGCTCCTCGTGGATGGCGAGCTCTTCATCTTGACGTCACAGACGCCGTCTGAGAATGCAGAGATGATGGCCTCGTCCGTGACCTTGGGGATCTTGAGGCGGGTGTTGTTGAAGCGCTGGATGTACTTCTGGAAGGTCTCTCCTGGTTGTTGCTTGATGCGGCGCAGGTCACCCGCGGCCAGCGGGCGGTCACGAGTGCCCTGGAAGTTGGCGACGAAGCGGTCGCACATCTCGTCCCAGGAGGAGATCGAGCCGTGCTACAGGTTCAGGAGCGAGGAGCGGGCTCCATCCTTGAGATCCATGGGAAACCAGTTCGCCATGACTTTCTCATCGCCGTTGGCTGCTTCGATGCTCAGCTCATAGAGCTGCAGGAACTCCGCGGGGTCGGCGGTGCCGTCGTAGCGAGGAGGCAGATCCGGCTTGAACTTGCCTGGCCAGGCGACGCTGCGCAGCTCGGGGGTGAAGGCGCGGCAGCCGGCCGTGGTTGCTGGGGCCCGCTTCGGAGGTGGGGCTTGGTCTTGACAAGGTCCGCCTGGCGCTGCCGCGGGCGGTGCGCGGTCTTGACGAGGCAACGCGGGAAGCGCGGGTGCAGCTTCTTGCGGCCGAGGGATTTCCTGGCAGCTTCTTTCTTCACGCGCGGGCACCGGGAATGGTGGATCACGCTGCGGGGTCGCGCGCCTCGGTGCCAAGGCACTGTCTTGGGGCAGAGGTGGCGGAGGCGCGCCATGAGCCTCATCGCCCGTGGCTGGCTGAGGGTGAGGTAGAGAGAGTGACGGCGTCGGGGAGCCCCCTGCGGCACGTACGAGCTCGGCGACGCGGTCGAGCCACTCCTCATAGAGGTCGTCGACGGGGCGGTAGCGCAGGAGTTCATTGGCGGCTAGGAGCGCGGCCCGCGCCTCCATTGGAGCGCGGCGAGCGTGAGACGAAGAACCGGCTGGGGTCAGCGATGGAGTGACGGTGCGGCCGTCCTACCACATCGAAGGATGCAGCGAGGACGCCTGCTGCTCATTCCCCGCCGGGCCGGTGGCAGCGTTGGCGACGGGAGATGGAGAACGACGAGGTGGCCCGCCGATAGGAGCCGTCTGAGCAACGCAGGCGGTGAGGGCAGCCCGACGCTCAGCTCGAGCACGGCGAGCGTCCGCCATGGTGACGACGGAGCGACGGAGCGACGAACTGATGGAAGGGAAGCTACGGCGGACCCCTACCTAGCACGCCAAATGTCGGATGTGGGGTTCCGGCAAACCCTTAAGGTTCGAACACTGGGGTGCGCGCGAAGCCTTTCCCTCCTACCGATCTACGCCCTATCTCACTAAGATCTCGCGGACGAACTCGATGAACTCACAACACAAAGAGACACGGGGTTTATACTGGTTCGGGCCACCGTTGTGGTGTAATACCCTACTCCAGTGTGGTGGTAGTGGATTGCCTCTTGGGCTGAGGATGAACAGTACAGAGGGAAGAACAACCTCCTGAGAGTGAGGTGTTCTTGTGCTTGGTGACTTAGCGGGTGAGAGCTGGATGAACTGCTCGATCCGGTCCCCTCTATTGTGGTAGCTAGCTCTACTTATATAGGCCCTGGTCCTCTTCCCAAATATTGAGCGGGAAGGAAGCCAACAACGGCGGGCGAATTTGAAGGGGGACAGCTAGTACAAGCTATCCTGACAAAAGTGGTCTTCGCCTGTGAAAAGCTCTGGTGGTGACGCCGTCTTGGGCTCCACGATGACCTCCGCCTTGCCGTCCTCCTGGTCTTGGTCTCGTTGCACCGATATAGCAACCTTTGCCTGATGCCTCGGTACTCCTCGCCTGCGCTGGCCTCCTTAGCACCAAAGAGGAAACAAGGACGCTACGCGCGCTGGCGCCCGCCTGGTGTCGATCGTCATGGCTCACGTCACGAGAGCCTCGTGAGGTTCGCCCCGCCTTGATATCTCCGCTCCTCGTGAGCCTGCCTGACTAGGCCACTCTTGAGGAGGTCTTGCATCGTCCACCTCACGAGGCTTGGCCCCTCGCGAGGGTCTTGGATGCCTTGTTGATGAAGATGGGCCATACGGCCTGCTGGCTTAGCCACGCCGTGGGCCGCAGGCAGGCAAGTCTGGGGACCCCCGTTCCCAGGACGCCGACACGCGTGGGGGCAGACAGCAAGATGGTGCTCAATCACTTCCCTGGGAACGCCGGGATGTGAGATGCTTGCCATGCAAACACATCGACATTCGCCTGCAGGAAAGTGACGAGCGCACTTTCCTATTTGGTGTCAAGGGTGGAGTTTATGGTGAAAGCCCCTCCCGTGCCATCCTCCTTGACGGACACCTTCTTGGTCTCTGGTGGTGTAGCTCTGGATTTCTTGCTCTTGCCGGTGGAGCTCTCCGGCACATCCTCGACGGTAGCACAACACTCCGAAGAGTTGCGCTTGCCGGAGTGGGTGCGAGAGGTCCTGCCGGTCTTCTTCTTCCCTCCCGGGGCTTCAGCGGCAGGAGCAAGTGCCTTGGCGGCAGTTGCTGCAACTGCTTCCCGGTAGAGTAGGTCGGCGCAGATCAATGCATCCTTCTTCTCACAAGGAACGGTGATGATGGTCATCGGCCAAGGCATCTTCAATGTGTTGTAGGCGTAATGTGACGCCGTCATGAACTTGGCTAGTGCCGGGCGGCCAAGAATCCCGTCGTAGGGCAAGGGGATCTCGGCTACGTCGAAGACGATCCTCTCCGTCCTGTAGTTCAACTCGCCCCCAAACGTCATGGGCAGCATGACCTTCCCCTTCGGCTGACTCCTTCCCGGATTGACCCCTTGAAACGTGCCCGTTTCCTCGAGGCCTCCATCAGGAATTTGTAGCCTCTTGATCACAACAGGCGATATCAAGTTCAGACCGGCCCCGCCATCGACTAACATCTTGTTCACCTTGAGGTTGCGTATCGTTGGTGAAACCAACAATGGCAAGCACCCGACCACAGTTGTGCGATCAGGGTGGTCCTCGACGTCAAAGATGATAGGCGTGCTGGACCACTTCAGTGGCTTCTGAGCGTCGAATGATGGCTCCGCTGCTGTGATCTCACGCGCCCACTGCTTGAGCTGGCGGTGAGAGGTATGCAGCGAGGCCCCACCATCGACGCACATGGCCTCTGTAGCCTTCTGGAACTCATGCTCGCCGGGCTCGTCATCTTCGTCATGATCATCGTCTTCCTGCTTCTTGTCGCGGCCCCGAGTGGGCCTCTCTTGCTGGTTATCCTTGCCGCGGCGACCTCCTTGGCCGCCATGCTTCTTGCCGAATCCCTCGGCACCATCCTGGCCCTTCTCCATGTCCCACCTATCATACTCAGCTTTTTGCTTCTCGCAAGCAGCTCGACTTGCTGGCAGTTCTGGTGGTCGTGGCCCTTGGTGTGGTGGATCTTGCAGTATTGCTTGTCGGAGCCCCCTGGCTTGTCGGCAGCCGCCAAGGCCCGGCAGGCGGCGCACCCGGCTATTTCCTTGCCGGGGTCGTCTGCCTTGTCCTTCTTGGCAGCGCCGGCGTCCTCGGATCCCTCGACGGCAAGCACGGTCTTATCCTTGCGTTTCCTGTTGCGGCGCCGACCCTTCTTTGTCGGGGTGGCGGTGCCTTCGTCCGTAGAGTCGGTTTCCGCGCCGGCGTCCTCGCCAGGGTACTTCCTTCCCTCTTCGTCCCGGGCGCATCTGTCGGTCACAACATAAAGTTCGGCCACATCCTTGACCTTGTTCATCGCTAGCTCTTCACGCATCTTGCGGTTGCGCACATTCTGATGGAACGCGCTGATACGGCGGTAGGATGAACATCTGGGATGTTGTATTGCACCCGGCTGAACCTTTGTATGTACTTGCGCAGGTTTTTCACCTTCCTTCTGGGGAATGATATGCAAATCACTCGCCTGGCCATGAGCTTGGTGGCCTCCAGTGAAGGCACCAACGAACTCATGACACAGATCCGACCAAGAAGAAATGGAATCCGCCAGCAAGTGCATCAACCAAGATATGACATTGGGTTACAGGGCCAATGGGAAGTAATTGGCAAGCACCTTGTCGTCGCGAGCCCCAGCGGCTTGCATCGCAATGGTGTAGATGCTGAGGAACTCCGAAGGGTGGGTCTTGCCGTTGTACTTCTCGCCGACGTCCGGCTTGAACGTACGGTGGGACGGCCACTGGAACTGCCACAACTCACGGGTAAGGCCGGGCAACCCACCTCGTAAGGTAGGCCGCCGGATCCTCCCGGTGCTGGGTGGTCCATAGCGGGCCCCGCCCGCCTATCTGACTAGTGGCACGTATCGCGCCGGCGCTCGATGGTGGTTCGAGCGTCTTCATGGGCTCGCTCCCGAAGGACTTGGCGCTGGTCGCAGTGGGTCCGTGGGTCGGACGACGCTACAGAGATATTATCACAAGCGTCGTCACGACGGACCGACACCCGCAGTGGCTGGCGAGGAGGAGGAGAGTGCACCGTGGCCGTAGCACCTCCGGCCCTTCCACCGTTGGCATGCGGTGGTTCGACGGAGCACCGGCCAGAGGGCCTCGCTGGCCGTGGCTCGTCTTGGTTGGCGACGTCGACAAGGCTCCGGATGGTGGCCCTCCACTCATCGAGCTTTTCCGCAGCAGGAGGGAAGTCGAGGAGTAGCTGCGCGCACGCCAAAGCTTCCGCTGGCGTGGGTGGCGGCGAGAGCTGCGTGGACTGTGGCGCGCTTCGACTTCTAACCACGTTAGAAGGAGCTCTATCACGGTCCAGCGGCTGTGAGCCATTTTTGCCAGCACTTCGGTGGGCATGCTGGCTTTCTTCGTCCCGTAGATGATGCACAGAACTCTTCCCACGGCGGCGTCCGGGGTCCCCAGGGTGGTGGCGCTGCTCGTCGCACGCATCCTGGGAAGAGTGCGCTGCGGGCGCCGGCGTCGGCGTCCTGGAGGCTGCGGTGCCGCCCGCAGGGGACACAGTGACACCCCTGGAGGGCCCCGTGCCGCCTGCGGGGGGCCAAGCCCCACCTTTGGATTTGGCGATGCGCGGCCCGTCGTCAGGCGCACGAACGACGCCGCTCGCCAGGCTCTGACTGCCAGAGCGATGCTGGTGCTCGCGGGCCGCGGCTCGGGTTCTGTCCGCGACCGGCCCGCTGCTCGTCCGCACTGGCACAGGCCGTTCGGCTCCCGATGAGCCGATCGTCGTGATCATCTTCTTCTTGGGAGCCATGGCGATGAAGAACCGCTAGGCTAACTACTAGATCAGATTCTCTCGACTGCACCCCCTACCTGGCGCGCCAAAGATGTCGGGAAAACGACACCTATGGGATCACTGGAATCCCTTCTACGGTTGGCGGACGCGGGGTTGTGAGAAGAGCAGGTCTAACAGGAAGCACACGGATCGTTTACCAGGTTCGGGCCGCGAGGATGTGTAATACCCTAGTCCTGCTTTGGTGGATGTATTGAGTGTTCTTGTGTTCTTGTGCTAGCTACGGGGTGTAACTTGCCCAAAAGAGCCGAATCCCTCTCCAGTATGCCCCGGGCCTCCTTTTATAGTCGAAAGGGGCTGCCACAGTGGCATACAGGAGGTGGAAAGGTCTACAGTGTGCAAGCTTATCGCCTGGCATTAGGGGACAAAATGCATTAAATGCGCTGCTTAGGTGTCCATTAGCTTTATTGGGGACGGGGGACGAGGCCCGTCCCGTCCGTCGCCACTCTGTCTCGCTTTGACACGCGCCCAGGCCAGCGATGCGTGCGGTGCCATGTAGGCAGGCAGGCAGCTGAGGTGGCGCGGTGGCAGGGCTTTCACGAAGATCTGCATGCCACCACGCAAGTCCTTGCTGAGATGGTGTAGAGGCCGCTCGTCGCCACGTAGGTGCCTGCCCAGCTGGTTGAGCTAGCAGCTGCTTGCGGACGGCGGTGGACTCTTGGCTGGTGCGGGCCTGGCAGTGGCCCCGATGATGCCCTCGGCAAGGGTCTTGTCGGGGGCCCGGCAAGGGTCTTGCCATGGCGTTGCAGTCGTCCCCGGCAAGGCGCTTGCCGGGGGTCTTGTGGATCCCCTCGGCTAGGATCCCGCCGAGGGTCGTCGTCTTCTGGTCCTCATCTGATCGTGTGTGTTTATGATCTTGACAAAGATCTGCATGCCACCACGGAGGTGCCTCCCGAGCCTTGGTTCAAATGTAGTTGTTGGCGGCGTTTGGAACCCTTGGGCTCAAGGGTGGCTCGCTCTGTTGGCGTTGGGCAAGTTGCCCCGGCAAGGCTCTTGCCGGGGCCGCGGAGGCTGCCCCGGCAAGAGCCTTGCCGAGGGAGTCCACCTTGCCCTCTTGCTCTTTGGTGTTTCTGGTCTTGGTATTGCCTTGACTGTCTTGTGCTCCGGCTTCTTTTCGGGTTCCCTCCTCTGCCATGCTTGGTGTGGCCGCGGCGCGCGGCTCCGATTGCCTGTGCACAAGTAAAGGGGTCAAAAGGAGAGCCCCCACTTTTATACACCGACAACACTGGACAAATCGATGGCTGGTTGGATACTTGTCGTCGAAACGCCTTCCGTTATGACCCTTTAGCGGATTCATCTTTGACATGGCCTCGGTAATTTTGGCAATCTTTCTCGGACGAAGAAACCGTCAAATCAATCACGGCGACTTTGTAGCGGTGAACTACACGCATCCCTAATTCTCATCTCAAACTTTGAATATGCCAGCTCCAGAATAATCACATCTCTGATCTCAAACGATCAACTTTCTGATTCCGCCACAAGCTTGTCCCATGCCAGATCATCCTGTACGATTGTTCCCTGTTTTTTCTTCATCCGGAAATTCGCGAACTTCTCGAAACCCTGGAAAAATCCCTCCAAGAACTCAACACCACCGTGTGCACGCCCCACGGTGGGCGCCAACTGTCATGGATTGTCAACGACAGATGTCCTAGTGTGAGGACTTAGTCGTGAGGCCAACGCATCTATGTGGTAGCTTGAACGGGGTTGGTCGGAATCTAGAGACGCGAAGCGGATGAGCACACAAGACAAGGGTTTAGACAGCTTCGGCCCCCGGGAAACATCATCCGGTAACAACCCTACATGATGTTTGTGGCTAGGTCTCATTATCATGACGAGGGAGTCGCCCCATAAGCCGGCTCTCCTAATTGTGTCTAGCCTTAGAGATTATTCAACTTGTCCCTCTTCGGGTGCCCTGCCCCTCCTTATATAAGTTGAAGGGGCGGGTTACATATGGAGTCCCAATAGGATTAGGACTAGTCTATGTCTTAATAGAAACCGGATACAAGTCCGGGTCTTGATTCCTTGTAAGGGAAATATTCCTCATGCCTTTCCTCCTAAACCTTCCCACCATAACATGAACCGGCCTTCTAGACCTTGGGCCTTGTCGTATGTCTGACTCGCCCGCCGGGTTACCAGTGAGTCACCAAGCTCTAGCCAGGTCATACACCCGGCAGGTTACACTGCCGGGTATATCCCTGACATGTAGGGAGCGCACCAGTCTGGGTTTAATGCCGCTCATTATCAAGCCATTTGCCCATTCAACCTGACCATTTATTTGAGGGTGGTAGACGGATCCATAGTCGAGTTTAATGCCCAAGTTAGCAAACCAGTTTTTCACCTCATTAGTTGTAAAATTGGAGCCATTATGAGTGATGGTGCTGTGCGGGACACCATAGTGGTGTACCACGCCGGATATAAAGTCAATCACTGGCCCTGCTTCAGCCTTTTTACTGGTTTGGCCTCTATCCACTTAGTGAATTTATCCACCATAACCAGTAAATATTTCTTTTTGTTGCTTCCCCCTTTAAGGGGTCCGACCATATCGAGCCCCCAAACCGTGAAGGGCCAAGTGATGGGATTATTCTTAAGGCAGATGGAGGCATATGACTTTGATTGGCGAAAAGCTGACATCCCACACAACGTTGGACAAGGGCTTGTGCACCTGCTCGGGCCATTGGCCAGAAAAAACCTGTCCGAAAGGCTTTTCTTACGAGGGCCCGAGCTGCAGCGTGATGGCCGCCCAGACCAGCGTGTATTTCAGCCAAGAGTTGGCGTCCCTCTTCTTCAGAGATGCACCTTTGGAGAACTCCTATAGTGCTTTTCTTGTACAGTTCACCCTCGTGAACTTTGTAGGCTTTAGAGCGCCGAACTATGTGACGGGCCTCGTTTTGATCATCAAGAAGCTCCTACCTATTAAGGTAGGCCAGGAAGGGTTCGGTCAATCGAGCGATAACGGCCATGATCTCATGGGCAGAAGGTGTTATTTCGGTGTCCGAACCCCTGATGATATCTGTATTGTGTTCGGTGGCTGGGGGCATGATGAGGTCCGTAATGGCGTCTCCACTCTCGTCCTGCCATGCAACAGATGGCTTGAAGAGCCTTTCCACAAAGGTATTGGGCAGGACGGGGTCACGTTTAGCACCCATGCGGGCGAGTATGTCCGCTGCCTAGTTACTGTCTTGAGCAACGTGATGAAATTCAAGCCCCTCGAACCGAGCTGATATTTTTAATATGGCGTTTTGATATGCCGCCATTTTTGGATCTTTTGCATCGAACTCTCCGTTTACTTGAGATATGGCGAGGTTTGAGTCGCCGCGCACCTCTAGGCGTTGTATGCCCATGGAGACAGCCATGCGGAGACCGTGTGGAAGTGCCTCGTATTCGGCTGCATTATTGGAGCCCGTATACATGATTTGCAACACGTAGCGGACTGTGTCCTCCATAGGGAATGTCAAGATGACGCCGGCCCCTAGTCTGGCTAGCATTTTAGAGCCGTCGAAGTACATGATCCAGTTGGAGTATGAGTTTTACTCTTTAGGGAGCTGAGCTTCCGTCCACTCGGCGATGAAGTCGGCCAACACCTGAGATTTAATAGCTCAGTGTGGCTTGTATGTTATTTCAAATGGCAAGAGCTCAATGGCCCATTTAGCTATGTGGCCAGTGGCGTCCCTATTGTTTATGATGTCGTTAAGTGGTACTTTGGATGCCACCGTGATCGCACACTCTTGAAAATAGTGTCGGAGTTTTCGGGATGCCATAAAGACCGCGTAAGCTATCTTTTGGTAGTGAGGGTATCGGGATTTTCAAGGTGTAAGAACCTCCGATACGTAATACACTGGCTCTTGGATGGGGAATTTATGTCCCTCTTCCCCTCACTCGACGATGAGTACAGCTCTCACTACCTGGTGGGTTGCGGAGATATAAAGCAACATAGGCTCACCGACGCTGGGGGCGGCTAGGATTGGGTTACCTGCTAATAAGGTTTTTATTTCCTCCAATCAGGCTATGGCCGCATCCGTCCATTCGAAGTTTTCGGTGTGTCTAAGCAACCTGTAAAGTGGTAATGCTTTTTCCCCTAATCTGGGGATGAAGCGGCTCAAAGCCGCCACACACCCTGCTAGTTTTTGGACCTGCTATTACTTTGTTGGTATGGCCAGTTGCGACAAGGCTCGGATTTTGGGTTTGCTTCAATTCCTCTATGGGAGACAATGAACCCTAGTAGCTTTCTGGCTGGAACGCCGAAGACACATTTTTCTAGATTTAGTCGTATGCCATATGTTCGGAGGTTGTCAAATGTGAGGCGGAGATCGTCCACCAATGATTCAATGTGTTTAGTCTTGATGACCACGTCGTCCACATATGCTTCAACTGTTTTGCCGATTTGTTTCTCCAAGCATGTTTGAATCATGCGTTGGTAAGTGGCACTAGCGTTTTAAGCCCAAAATGCATAGTTTTGAAACAGAAAGGCCCGTACAGGGTAATGAACACCGTTGCAGCCTGGTCGGACGCCTTCATTTTAATCTGATGGTATCCGGAGTAAGCATCGAGGAAACACAATGACTCATGTCCCATGATCGCATCAATAATCTCGTCAATGCGGGGCAACGGGAAAGGGTCTTTGGGGCAAGCCTTATTGAGGTCTTTGAAATCGACACAAAGGCGCCAAGATTTATCCTTCTTCGGCACCATGACCAAGTTGGCTAGCCAATCTGGGTGATTGATTTCTCTGATGAACCCGGCCTCGAGTAGTTTCGCTAGCTCCTCCCCCATAGCTTGTCGTTTGGGGTCGAAAAACTGCCGCAACATTTGCTTGACTGGTTTGAACCCTTTGATTATGTTGAGGTTGTGTTCGTCCAGTGTGCGTGGGATCTCGGGCATGTCCAGAGGGTGCCAGGCAAATATATCTCAATTTTCATGTAGGAACGCGCGTAGGGCGGCGTCTACCATCAGATCCAGCTGTGCTCCAATGGACGCTGTTTTATTAGGATCCGTCGGGTGCACTTGAAATTTAACTATTTCATCTGCTGGCTTGAAAGAGGTGGATTTAGGTCTTTTATCGAGAATCACTTCATCCTTGTCCATCGTGGATCATAGTGTGGTTAGTCCTTCGGCCGCAAAGGCTTCCGATAGTGCGTCAAGGGCCAAGGATGCAATTTTGTTTTTGGCATGGAGTGCTTTATCTAGATCACTTGTAACTGTGATTATTCCATTGGGCCCTGGCATTTCAAGCTTTATGTGCCCATAAATGGGCACGACTTGGAAGTGCGAAAAAGCGCCCCACCCTGTGAGGGCGTGATATCCGCTATTGAAGGGAGCAATGTGAAAGAGCAACTCCTCCGACCAGTAATTTTTGGGCATGCCGAATACTACGTCAAGTTTAATTCTCTCCGAACATCGTGCTTCTCGACTAGGGATGATGCCTCGAAAGGTGGTACTACTTTGCTTGATGCGTGTTCTATCAATATGCATTTTGTCGAGCGTGTCCTTGTATATGAGGTTAAGCCCACTGCCGCCGTCCATGAGCAGTTTAGTAAGTCAAAAGCCATCCACAATTGGGTTTAGTACCAAAGCGGCTGGTGTCGGTGTCAAAACTGGCAGATCTCGGGTAGGGGGTCCCAAACTATGCGTCTGAGGACCAATGGTAATAAGGGGCGATGGGGACACAATGTTTACCCAAGTTTGGGCCCTCTTAAAGGAGGTAAAACCCTGCGTCTTTCTTGATTGTATTCGATGAGTATAGGGGTTACAAGAGTTGATCTACCTCGAGATTGTAATGGCTAAACCCTAGCTGTCTAGCCTATGAGAATTCTGATAGCCTCTACGGACTAAACCCTCTGGTTTATATACATACCGAATTAGGGTTGTACAGAGTCGGTTTGCGGAGGAAGGAATAGTACATCTGGACACCAAACTTGCAGTCCACGCATTCAGGACTCCTACCTGGACACGGGGGATAGTCTTCTGTTTTTATCTTACCGGCCCATCAGTCCGGCCCATATCAAATAGGCCGGACACCCGAGGACCCCCTAATCCAAGACTCCCTCATTAGCCCCCGAACTTGCCTTCAATGACGATGTAGTATCCGGCTTATGTCTTCAACTTTGGAAGGCGGGTTCTTCTCCATACTTCGGCTTGATGACAGTCCGGCCCTGACCTCCATGTTCTGCATTTATGACTCCTCCCTGTTGTCGCCTCGATTTCCATGCACCAGGCAAATGCAAACGGCCCATGATAACTTTTTACAAATACGCCCCTGACCACATAGGGATGGCGCCTATATAAAGAGGTTAGATCCCTAAATGCCATCCACATCGTGCAGAGGTCATCAGGACCAGCCACGAAAAACTTCAAAACATGGCCAGCGCTCCTAGCTCTTCTTGGCGCCCTCACGGCGCTCAAGAGGGTGATTGGCGGAGCTGCTCAGTGTCTCATATCCAGTTGAGTCGACTACAAACGCAGGGATATCTCCCTCTCGCAGATCTAGTATCTATGCATGCGGGATTAGCCTCGATCGGCAATGATGTGTTAGTAGAAAATTTCCCCAATCCCAACAAGGATGAGAGGGTGTGCTTCGTTCCGTTTCTTCTGCGGGGCTTAGGATTCCCGATCCACCCCTTTCTCAGGGGCCTGTTAGAGTTTTACGGGATCAAGGTGCATAATCTTACCCCAGGTTCTATTCTGCACGTCTCGGGTTTTGTTGCTCTTTGTGAACTATTTCTAGGCTGCGAGGCTCACTTTGAACTATGGAGAAAGTTCTTTTGCCTTGTTCCTCGCCATCGAGGAGGTTCCATATTTGAAGTAGGCGGCACCGAAGTATGCCGCATAGCTGGATCGGGCTACCTTATCGGAACTCCCAAGGAAGTATCTGAAGAATGGTCTTCGGAATGGTTTTATATTGAGGATGTTCCCCCTTCCGGACCCAGTTCGGCGTGGTCTCCCCAAATTCTCCAGTGCTCCCTTGAAGAAACGCCTCAATTGGCATCCCGGGAGTCCCAAGAAGGAATACAGTGCGGAAGTGACGAGACTAGTTACCAAGATCAGATTACTTGCTCATTCCGAGCTCTCAATAATTGAAGTTATGGCCATCACGATAAAGCGATGTACTCAGCCTCTCCAGTACTGAGTGACCCCTTTATGGTGTTACAATGGAGAGGATGACGCATCTCGTTACAGACGCAAGGTCCCGGTTACCCCGGCCGAACTGGCCATAATCTTGGCCAATCTGTATAAGGAAGAAAAAGAAGACTTCCTCCGCTTAAACTGCCGAGAAGGCTTTTCCATGTACAACCCCATTGAATGGGTAAGATTTTGATTATCAGTGCTGCTTTACCTTGTGATCGAGGCACGCTAATCAAATTGTTCTTCTTGTCTTAAAACATTCATGGAGGAAGATGGTTGAGGACGTTCATTGTCCTTCCCCACAGCCAGAGGATCACATTCGCAACGAAGACCCTGGCTTCTGCAAGGATCCAGATATATACATAGAGTTCGATGATGGAGTATTTTATCAGGCGAGCCTTGACGGCTCGGAAGTGGCTATCACGGCCGACTACCCCCGCCTTTATCCTTTCTCCATTGTAAGTATTCAAAACTCTTCCTTAAAAAGAGGCCCCTACTTGCGCCTTATCCATTACACTAAACTGTATTTCATAGGATCGGTGCTCGGCCAGCCGCACTCCCTCGAGCGCGGCCTCTACACAGGGCAATCGTTCAAAATGAAAGGAAACCGGGAGCGCTGTCGAGCCCCCTCCTTCTTCAAAGAGGTATGTCCGTTGATATGTGCCTAAGCATGAGATCAGATTGTTAAATTTCTCCTCTATCTTTATTTCAGGAGGAGCACGCGGCAAACCGTGGGAAAATGCCCTGCTAGCCGAGTGTCAGCTAATCCGGCGCCGGACTCGTCAACCAGGACGAGAGCTGATACAGTGCCGGATCCACCCCCTCATGAGGATTCAGATGACGTGTCCGTCATGAATTCTTAGGTGGAGAGCATGATGAATCATCGTTGACTAAAAGAGGCCATGCGCGCTACTGTTTTTACTGAACATTAATTCACCGCCCTTAGCTCTGTGGATGCATATATCTGGGCCGCCCAAGACGGACTCGCTGGAGTTACTCAACTGTTTCCAAAGGATATGCAGGTAATAGTTTGTGCAAATTTAATAGATATATGCTAGTAGCCCCCGAGACTTGAAACAGTTAAGCCAGCCGATTTAAGGATCGTTATGACTTGCAGGTTCTTAGGGAGAAGAACAACGCGCTGTCCCAGGAGCTGAAAACAAACCAGACAAAGCTGAATGCCACCACCACAAAGCTTGCAGTGATGAAAAAGGCCACAATGACCACTGGTCAAAAGGAAAAAGTTGAGGAGGAAAAGGATAAATAAGCCGAAGAGATAAAGAGCTTAAGGGCTCATTTATCAATCACGCAAAAAGAGAATAAGAAGTTGAAAAGCGGCATATTCGGTATGACCTGTTGAACCATCCAAGGGACTTATAGTATCCCATAATTCGGATTTTCACAACTCCGTTGTTGCAGGTCTGTTAACCGGTCGGCCTGAAGAGGAAGTGTCTGGATTTCGAGGTGACTTGCTTAAGGAGATATCTTCGGTGCATGAACGGGCCCGGAAGGCTATGAGAAGTATGGCTAAAGCCCTATGGCCATCTGATGCCCCTCCAGAAAGTATAGACAGGTTGGTGAACCTGTTCAAAGGTCCCCGGCGCCATTTCGAGCTATGGAAGGCGTCTGCCCGCCGAGAAGGAGCACGAGAGGCGTGGGCGATGGTGAAGACACGCTACAACGGACTCGATCCGTACGATATGGCTCGAGTTGGACCTCGGGGACCAGACGGAAAAGAGATTCCCGTGAGCTTCGTATATGACCAAGTGATGATTGCTGCGAAATATTCGCAGGAAGACTGTAGTTTAGATAGTCTTATAGATGCAATAGATAAAGAGTAGGCGTTCGATTCAATGTATTAATGTACTTTTATCATCGAACTTATCTTCAACCGAACATGGCAAAATTTGTCATCGCAGGCCTTCGGCTTCAACCTCCGAACCGGAAAGGTGGAGTGTTTCCGGATACCATGTTGGAATGTAAGAAACATTCATTATGTCCGGAAACCATGCAATCCTGTCGTTTTGCTCAAACAGACACAGTTTTGTTCATGGAGTTATGTTATATTACTTATTTAACGTAAGAAACATCTTCCAAGGAAAATAGTTCCGTTAAGGGTTCCTTTCCTTGGGTTAGCATGCTTAATAATGTGTGCCTAGGCTTCAATCCGAATTACGGGGAGCCTATCCCGTATATTTTTTTAGAAGAGTTTACAGAAACGTAAACCATCTGTCATTGCTTGCCGACCAGTTATTCCGTTAAGAACACTAGCTTTTGGCTTCACCCGTCTGAGGTACAGGTCCAGATTACCCGGTTGTAACAATCGCGGAGCTGCTCCCTTTACAACCTAGCCGAACAATCGAGAACTTAGGGTATAAACACAAGAACGAGGCAACCCCATCTTGGCAAAAACTTAAGTCATAGAGGTGCATATAATGGCAGAAAATTGTATATAACAAACGACATAGGCAATGTAAGCCACACGCTTTTAGTAATAAGCTTCATTAAAGAAGCCCACAGTCATAGTGGGGTGTATACATTAAAAGTTGTGTACCCCTAACAGTTCGGAGGATTCGAACATACCCTAGGATGTATATAAAAAGTAAAAGCTAAAAAGAAGAGGAGAGAGAAAAAAGGAAACTAGAAAAAGCAAGAAAGGATGCGGCCGAACTATCCGTAGAATCGTCAGAGCCGAGCAGCGTTCCATGGATTCGGCTCAAGGTGTTTATCTGATGCATTACGAAGGCGATAGGCTCCTCCTGTGAGAACTTCATCTATAGTGAAGGGCCCCTCCCATTTTGGTTTGAGGTTATCCTTCTTCTTCTCCGGGAGGCGCAAAACGAGTTCGCCGACGTTATAAGTCTTGGCCCACACTTCCCTGCTTTGGTATCGCCTTGCCTGTTGTTGATAAAATGCGGAACGGCCTCGTGCAATGTCATGCTCCTCTTCAAGGCCGTCTAGGTTGTCCTGCTGATCGAGCTCGGCCTCTCTTTCTTCGTACATGCGTACTCGAGGTGAGTCATGAATAATGTCGCAGGGCAAGACAGCTTCTGCGCTGTAAACCATGAAGAAAGATGTGTATCTGGTTCTACGATTAGGTGTAGTCCGCGGCCCCCAGAGTACGGAATCGAGTTCCGCCACCCAATGCTTATCTGACTCCCGTAGGGAGCGCACTAGTCTGGGTTTAATAACGCTGATTAACAGGCCATTGGCCCGTTCAACCTGACCGTTTGTTTGAGTATGGTAGACGTATGAATAGTCAAGCTTAATGCCCAAGTTAGCACACCAGGTTTCACTACTAGAATCAGGATCTTTGCCATCAGCCAGCTCTTTGCCGTCGGCTAGCTCACGACAAAGAAGTTCTTTGCCAACAGCTTAAATAAAGCTGACGAAAAAGAAAGAGCAGACGACAAAGAAGGTGTTTGCTGTCAGCCTGCTGTTTGCTGTCTGCTAGCTGATGGAATAGAATCTTTGCCGTCTGCTAGGAGACGGCAAAGATGGTGGGTGGCGGACTATTAGTATGACCTAACGGCCAGTTTCTTTGCCGTCTGCTAGCGGACGGCAAAGCTTTTTTGCCGTCAGCTAGCGGACGACAAAGAAACTTGCCGTTTTAACGGCCGTTTCCCCCCGGCCCCACCCCACTAAGTGCCGGTGCCCCACCTCGCCTCACCCTCCCTTATCTCTCTCTCTCCCAGCCCTCACCTCACCCGCGCTACCGCCCCAAACCCTGACCCTCCGCCCTTGCCGCCGCCCCGACCCCCCGACCCGCTGCCCCGAGCTCCGCCCCGCCCCGTCACCGCCTCCTCCTCGCCTCGCTCATCGCCTCCTTGCCCCTCCTTCGCCCCCGCGCTGCCGCCCCACCCACACCACCGACCCCCCGCCCCCGCCGCCGCCCGACCCCCCCGACCCGAGCTCTGCCCCGCCGCCGCCCCGACCCCCTACCCCGCCCCCGCCACTGCCCCGACCCCCACCCCCGCCCCCGCCCCGACCCCTCGCCGCCGCCGCCGCCCCGACATCCTGCCCCCATCGCCCCGAGATCTGCCCCTCCATGTCACCCCTCATCCTCGCCTCGCCCGTCGCGTCCTCGCCCCTCCTTCACCCCCGCGCATCGCCACCTGAGGCCTCTGCCTCGCCTCCCCGACGCTGTCGCCGAACGCGGCCACCTCATCGCGCTGTCGCCGTCCCGTCGTCGACCACCGCCGCCCGAGCTTCGGCCCCTCCAACGCCGCACCAGACCCCAACGCCGTCACCGTCGACCCCCCCGGCCCAGCCCCTCCCCCGACCCCGGCCGTCCCCAACACCGAGGTGCGCCACCCCTCTCTCTTCCCTCCCTCTTCTCTCTCTCTGTTTAGGTTTAGGTTTAGGTTTAGGTTCTTCAGTTAGTTTCTTGGTGAGTTGATAGATGCTACTTCTCGATGCCTGAAATCGAATTGCGTGAGCTATTCCGCATAATTTCCTCCAAATAATAGGTTGGCTTTATAGTTTTGATTCCTCGCTCGTGCGTCACGGATCGGCATGAATTTTGTTTTGTTTTCGGGAAGGCGTAGAAATCAAGAAAGGTTGCGTGGTTAAATCTGATCGTAGTTAGGTCATGAGTATTGACTTTCGTAAAATCACTTCGATGCTCTCGTATTGCCAGTATGCTTGCTATAATAAGGCAGTTGCTTTGCTCGCTAGGAGTGTGTTCCTGGGAGTTTAGGTTTAGCTTTAGGTTCTTCAGTTAGTTTCCTGGTGAGGTGATAGATGCTACCGTTAGACTGGGGGTGATGTTGATGTTGGAATTTTTTTTACAAGTTGATGTGGAGTTATTGCATTTGTTTGTTAACACTGATCTCTAAGGAAGAGTGTTGCGCTCCCGAGTGTAGTGTACTATTATTTGGCGCCTATCATTTTTAGGGTTTTAGATGGTAGGGTTATTTCTTATAAGTTGTTGTTTTATGTTAAGTTGTGTTCTGGTGGTCCAAAAACCCACTAATTTGGAAACTTTGTTGAGGCCTTTCTTTGATTGGATATAAATGGTGCTGCTTCGTGTTATCTGAAGTGGTTGCTAATGAGTGCAAAATTTCAGAACGACTTGTGCATTCTGTATGTATTAGGAGTTTTGGGTTGTTATTTTGGTTGTGCTTTTATTGATTTTTTTACACAATTGCTTTTATGGACTCGTTGCCATATGGATGCTTAACTGCAAGTACTTTATTAGTCATGATGGTATGATACTATGTTAGTATCATTACCTATGTCAATAACTTTGTTGGGGATGTCTAGGAATACATATTTTTGTGTTTCATCCATAATCATAATTGTGACCTGGTTGCAATTTGCAGCTGTTGATGGATTCATTGTAGTTGGCTCAGCTCTAGTATGTCAACCTAGAGCCACCTAAAATATGCTCTATTTTTTAGATTACTATGCTCTGTTTTTCAACATTTTCAGCTTTCTTTCATGTCTAAAAAATCCCTAGTTTTGAAGGGTGCCAATTGCCATTGCCAACTAACCTACGAAATTAATTAAGTGTTGTTGATTATCAGAGATGGGGGGAGGCCGCCACCGCAGGCTACGCTCTGCCACACCGGAGTACGACTTGGAAGGTTTAGAGTTCTTCACGATCATACTTGAGAATTCCTCCAAGAGGCAGGTATATAAAAGGAGAGATCTCCCCTTCACCCATCTCTTTATCATAACTTTGATGTTTGCTACATCACTCATTGACCCACGTTGCAGAGGCTGCCTGACACTTTTATGGAGATGCTAGACGGCCATCGGCCAAAGAATGTGAAGCTGCGACAGGCCGACAGCGGGCTTCACAGGCTTTGGGACGTGGAGGTGGTGATCAGGAACGACCACATGTACCTGTGTTGTGGCTGGGAGCGGTTCTTTCGTGCCTACGACCTGAGGCACGGGTACTTCCTTGTCTTCAGGTACGATGGCAACGCCATGCTCACTGTGAAGGTGTTCAACACGACTATGTGCCGCATGCGCTACCAGGACGATGACGATGCCAGTACGCTCTGCCTCTTCTTCCTCTCCATTTGGCTTTGTCTCACACTGATTGTTAAAAAAACATTGTTGCATTTGGCCAGGCAATTGGAGCAGCGGCAGTGACTCTGGCTATACGAAAAGTAGTAGCGAGTCTGGCTATAGCGAAAGCAGCAGCGAGGATGATCCGGAATGGAGTGGGGAAGAAGAGGAGCAGAGTGGGGATGAGGAGGTGCAACCTATTCTGTCTGATGATGACATCGTGATTGTGGTGGCTGATGATGGCCAAGCGATGGTGGTGGCTGACGATGGGCAAGAGATGGTGGTGGCAGAGGATGACCTAGCGATGGTGCGGCCTGAAGATGGCCTCGCGATGGTGGTGGTGCCTGACAATGACCTCGCGATGGTGGTGGCGCCGGCGATCCCACAGCCGGGCGACATGAACATGCCAATTGTGGTAGAAGACTACATCCCACTGCCTCGCCGCTCTAGGTGCATCAGGATGATGAAGGAGAAGGAGAAGAAGGAGGAGTGAACTATGTGAGGTATGTCAGGTCTCCAAAATGATTTATACTTAGCTTTGTTTCCTCCGAAATGACCTAAGTTAGCTCTAATATAGTAAGTTATCTCTAATATGCTTAGTTACCTAGGTTTGCTCAATAATGACATCCACTTGGCTTAATTATGTAAAAAATGGCATAATTATGCTTAGTTAACTAAAAAATGGAATAATTAGTTAAGTTAGCTCCAAAATGACCCATTTTACCTAGGTTAGCTCCAAAATGACCAAGTTTACCTAGGTTAGCTCCAATATGATCCATTTTAGCTAGGTTAGCTCCAAAATGATCCATTTTACCTACGTTAGCTAAAAAATGGCATAATTACTTATGTTAGCACAAAAATGACCTATCCTTACCTTATTTTCCTCCAAATTGACATAATAAGCTTAGTTAGCTAAAAAATGGCATAATTACCTATGTAAGCTCTAAAATGACACAAATAAGGAATAAGAAGAAGAAAAACAAGGAAGGGGAGAAAAAGAAAGAATATAAGAAGAAAGAGAAGAAAAAGAAAGAATAAAAGAAGAAGAATGAGAAGGAAAAGGGTAAAAAACCTTCTTCTTCCGCTTCTAGTCTTCTTCTTCTTCTTCTAGTCTTCTTCTTCTTCTTCTTCTTCTCCAAAATGACCTAAGTTAGCTCTAAGTTAGCTCTAATATGCTTAGTTACCTAGGTTAGCTCAATAATGACCTATACTTAGCTGCTTTATATCAAAAATGGCATAATATGCTCAGTTCACTAAAAATGGCATAATTAGCTAGGTTAGCTCCATTTTACCTATGTACGCTTACTTCTTCTTCTACTCTTCTTCTTCTTCATTTTCTTCTTCTTCTTCTTCTAACCTTATTGTTTCCCATTTTGCAGATTTCATTTACTTCACGAAAGCTTGCATGGATGTAGTGCTTCTTTTCCCTTTATGCTTTTATTTTCTATCGATGAACAATGTGGAACTTGTTATATGGATGGATGGATACGTGTTGGATGTACAATGTGAAACTATTGCAATATGTATGGATGGAACTATGTGTTGGTTATGTATGTATATATGATGAAACTTGTGTGTTGGATATGTCATATGTCTGCTGTGACATTTGTGTGTTGAAATTTGTGTGTTGAAACTTGTGTGTTGAAATTGAATGAGAAAAAACAGGGGCTATACAGGCTCTTTGCCGTCCGCTGGCAGACGACAAAGAGCATTGCCATCAGCCAGCGGACGGCAAAGCTGCCACGTGGCAGCTACCTATGCAATCTGGGGGCTAGCCTATTTGGTTACATTGTCGTCTGCTGGCAGACGGCAAAGGTGCAATGGTCTTTGCCGTCTGCCAGAGCGCACCGTTAACCCCTAACGGCCATAAGCTGCCACGTGTGCCGTCTAGGTTGTTTGCCGTTTGCTGGCGGACGACAAAGACCATTTCATCTTTGTCGTCCGCTAGCAGACGACAAAGAGCCCTTCGTCGTAGCCTATTCAGCCGGACCTGTTGCCGTCTGCTGACGGACGGTAAAGGACTTCACCGTCCGCGAGGCATGCCTTTGCCATCTGCCATGGTTGACGGCAAAGTGCCTGATTCCTGTAGTGTTTTCACCTCATCGGCTGTAAAATTGGAGCCATTATCCGTGATGATGCTGTGCAGGGCAGCATAATGGTGTACCATGCCGGATGTAAAGTTGATCACTGGCCCTGCCTCAACCGTTTTTACAGGTTTGGCCTCTATCCACTTAGTGAATTTATCCACCATAACCAGTAAGTATTTCTTCTTATGGCTTCCCCCTTTAAGGGGTCCGACCATGTCTAGCCCCCAGACTGCAAAAGGCCAAGTGATGGGGATTGTTCTTAAGGCGGTGGGAGGCATGTGACTTTGATTAGCTAAAAGCTGACATCCCATGCAGCGTTGCACAAGGGCTTGTGCGTCTGCTCAGGCCGTTGGCCAGAAGAAACCTCTACAGAAGGCCTTGCTTACGAGGGCCCAAGCTGCGGCATGATGGACGCCTAGACCAGCATGTATTTCAGCCAAGAGTTGCTGTCCCTCCTCTTCGGAGATGCACCTTTGAAGGACTCCAGTAGTGCTTTTCTTGTATAGTTCACCTTCATGAACTTTATAGGCTTTAGAACGTCGAACTATGCGACGAGCCTCATTTTGATCATCAGGAAGCTCCTGCCTATTAAGGTAGGCCAGGCAGGGTTCGGTCCTTGGAGCAATAACAACCATGATTTCATGGGCGGAAGGTGTTATTTCGGTAGCCGAACCCCCGATGATATTTGTATTGTGTTTGGCTGCTGGGGGCATGATCAGGTCTGGACTAGTGTTTCCGCTCTCGTCCTGCCACACCACGGATGGATTAAAGAGCCTTTCCACAAAGGTATTAGCCGGGATGGGATCGCTCTTGGCGCCCATTCGAGCAAGTATGTCCGCTGCCTTGGTACTGTCTCGAGCAACATGATATAACTCAAGCCCCTCGAATTGAGCCGATATTTTTAATACGACGTTTCAATACATCACCATTTTGGGATGTTTTGCATCAAACTCTCCATTTATCTAGGATATTGCGAGGTTTGAATCACCGCGCACCTCTAGGCGTTGTATGCCCATGGAGACAGCCATTCGGAGACCATGTAGAAGTGCCTCGTATTTGGCTGCGTTATTGGAGTCCGTATACATGATTTGCAGCACGTAGCGGACTGTCCGTGGGGGTTGTCAAGATGACACCAACCCCTAGTCCGGCTAGCATTTTAGAGTCGTCGAAGTACATGATCTAGTTGGAATATGAACTGTACTCTTTGGGGAGCTCGGCTTCCGTCCACTCGGCGACGAAGTCGGCCAGCACCTGAGATTTAATAGCTCGGCGCTGCTTGTATGTTATTTCAAATGGTAAGAGCTCAATGGCCCATTTAGCTATGCGGCCGGTGGCATCCCTATTATTTATGATGTCATTGAGTGATCCTTTGGATGCCACCATGATCGAACACTCTTGAAAATAGTTCCGGATCCTGTGGGATGCCATGAAGACCGCGTAAGCTATGTTTTGATAGTGAAGGTATCGGGATTTGCATGGTTTAAGGACCGCCGATACATAGTATACTAGTTTCTGAATGGGGAACTTATGTCCCTCTTCCTCTCGCTTGACTACGAGTACGGCGCTCACTACCTGGTGAGTCGCGGATATATAAAGCAACATAGGCTCGCCAACACTTGGGGCGGCTAGGATTGGGTTGCCTGCTAATAAGGATTTTATTTCTTCCTATCCGGCTGTAGCCGCATCCGTCCATTCGAAGTGGTCGGTGCATCGGAGCAATCGATAAAGTGGTAATGCCTTTTCTCCTAATCTGGAGATGAAGCGGCTCAAAGCGGCCACTCACCCTGCTAATTTTTGGACCTGCTTTAATTCTATTGGCATGGCCAATTGTGACAAGGCTCGGATTTTGGCTGGGTTCACTTCAATTCCTCTATTGGAGACAATGAACCCTAGCAATTTTCTGGCTGGAACGCCGAAACACATTTTTCCAGATTAAGTCGTATGTCATATGTTCGGAGGTTGTCAAATGTGAGGCGCAGATCGTCCACCAATGATTCACGAGTTTAGTCTTGATGACCACGTCGTCCACATATGCTTCCACTTTCTTGCCGATTTGTTTTCCCAAACATGTTTGAATCATGCGTTGGTAAGTGGCACCAGCGTTTTTAAGTCCGAAAGGCATAGTGTTGAAACTAAAAGGCCCGTACGGGGTAATAAAGGCCGTTGCGGCCTGGTCGGATTCCTTCATCTTAATCTGATGGTATCCGGAGTAAGCATCGAGGAAACACAATGAGTCGTGTCCCGCGGTTGCATCGATAATCTGGTCAATGCGGGGCAACGGGAAAGGGTCCATGGGGCAAGCCTTATTGAGGTCTTTGAAATCGACACAAAGGCGCCAGGATTTATCCTTCTTCGGCACCATGACCAAGTTGGCTAGCCAATCCGGGTGCTTTATTTCTTTGATGAACCCGGCCTCGAGTAGTTTAGCTAGCTCCTCCCCCATAGCTTGTCGGTTGGGTACAGAAAATTACCGCAGCATTTGTTTGACTGGTTTGAACCCCTTAATTATGTTGAGGCTATGTTTGGCCAGTCTGCGTGGGATCCCGGGCATGTCCGAAGGGTGCCAGGCAAAGATATCCCAATTTTCGCAAAGGAACGCTCGTAGGGCGGCATCGACCATCGGATCCAGCTGTGCTCCAATTGATGATGTTTTGTTCGGATCCGTCGGGTGCACTTGAAATTTAACTATTTCATCTGCTGGTTTAAAAGAGGTGGACTTAGGCCTCTTATCCAGAATCACATCATCCTTATCTACCGTGGATGGTGGTTAGTTCTCCGGCCGCGAGAGCTTCGGATAGTGCCTCAAGGGCCAAGGATGCGGTTTTGTTTTCGGCCCGGAGTGCTTTGTCTGGAGCACTTTTAATTGTGATTATTCCATTGGGCCCCGGCATTTTAAGCTTCATGTACCCGTAATGGGGTATGGCTTCGAAGCGTGAGAAGGCGTCCCGCCCTAAAAGGGCGTGATATCCGCTGTTGAAGGGAGCCACATGGAAGAGCAACTCTTTGGACCTGTAGTTCTCAGGCGTGTCAAATACTACATCAAGTTTGATTTTCCCTGAACATCGTGCTTCTCTACTGGTGATGATGCCTCGAAAGGTGGTATTGCGTTGCTCGATGCGTGTTCTGTCAATATGCATTTTGTCGAGTGTGTCCTCGTAGATGAGGTTGAGCCCACTACCGCCGTCCATGAGCACTTTGGTAAGTCGGTAGCCGTCCACAATTGGGTTTAAGACCAAGGCGGCGGGTGCTCGAACAGATCGGGTCTTTGGTTCGTCGTCGGTGGTGAAAGTTATTGCCACGTCGTTCCATGGACTTATTGCGGCTACTTGGTTAATTTCGACGAGGTCGCAGAATGCCCTTTTGCGCCGATTATTTGAAGAGAAGGTCTCGAAGACCGTAAAGACATTGAGATCGTCATCCTCCGGAGAATACTTCTCTGGAGTAGCGGTGGTGAGGATAGCCTCGCTGCTTTCAGCCCTTGCCGGAGTACCCAACATGCCCGAAAGCTGTGAGTTGGTTTGGTGCTCGGCGTTGCATGCATCTGACAGGGTTTGTCTAGGAATTCGTCAAGAATGAACCTGTGTCCCACAAAGGGATTGTTTTTCTTGCTGACTAGCTTATGATCAGATGCCTCGTAAGGGTGTACCCGTTTTGTCCAGGTAGTGTACTGCTTAAAGGCAGCGGGTTCCATTTGGGTTTTTTGGGCCTTCCATGTGTTTTCCATTGTGTAGTACTTCCGTACTACGTGCGATAGCTCCGTGAAGTTCTGTATGCAATGGTGGTCGAGGGCATTCCGAATTCCCTTATCGGTGCAATTGTGACAAAAAAAACCGAGACCACATCGTTGTCGCAACTATCTTTAATCATGTTTTTCACAAGTAGAAACCTGACCCAAAAGTGATGGACCGTCTCCTGAGGTTGCTATCGTACATACATCAGGTCGTATATGTCTAGAGGGCCTGAATTGCTTGGAGAGTATTGATTGTCGTGGGCGGGTGGGCTAAAACTTGAATCCCGACCCAAAATTGTGTTCGGAGTTTGTAAAATCTCCGAGGTCGCCGGTTCGGGACTGGGAAGATCTAAGTGTTCACCGGACCCTAAGTCCGACCCTGAGTTTGGGGGACGCGGGATCTCCTCAGAAGGAAGAGTATCCGGTTCGATGGGTTCGGAGATCCGAAGATAGCTGGATTTTAACTTAGGGGAAGACGTGTTCCTGTCTTGTTCCTCGACGACCGCCACCAGGTGAGTGATTGGTGGGAGATTGATTTCCCTCCAGTCAGGTTTAAGCCCGATCCGATCATAGTCCATTGAAATGCCCAGGGCGGCGATGTGATCTAGCACCTCGTTCAAGGACGAGATATCTGATGGATCCAACTTTTCGGAGTGTTTGAGACAGATGCGGAGGTGATGCCTGGCGATCGCGGGGGCGCCGTCGGCTTGAAGGCCGCGCGGGCGCCCATGGTGAAACTGCCGAGCTGGAGGACCTGTCCCGAAGTTAGGCTCCTGCCAGAAGTCATTTTTTTGTCGATGACAAGGCGAGCCATCGATCCTTCTATCGATAACACAATGGAACTCTCAATGGAAGCACCAATGTCGGTGTCAGAATCGGCAGATCTCGGGTAGGGGATCCCGAACTATGTGTGTGAGGATCAATGGTAACAAGGGACGATGGGGACACAATGTTTACCCAGGTTCGGGCCCTCTTAAAGGAGGTAAAACCCTACGTCCTGCTTGATTGTATTCGATGAGTATAGGGGTTACAAGAGTTGATCTACCTCGAGATTGTAATGGCTAAACCCTAGCTGTCTAGCCTATGAAAATTCTGATAGCCTCTATGGACTAAACCCTCTGGTTTATATACATACCGAAGGGATCTAGGGTTGTACAGAGTTGGTTTGCAGAGGAACACCAAACTTGCAGTCCATGCATTCAGGAGTCTTACCTGGACACAGGGGATAGTCTTCTGTTTTTATCTTCATGGCCCATCTGTCCGGCCCATATCGAATAGACCGGACACCCGAGGACCCCCTAATCCAGGACTCCCTCAGCGGGTGCTCAGACTGATCGTGCCCTTGGTTCGTCGTCAGCGGTGAAGGTTATTGCCGCGTCGTTCCATGGGCTCACTTCGGTTACTTGGTGGACTTCGGCAAGGTCGCGAAGTGCCCTTTTACGCCGATTATTTGAAGAAAAAGTCTCGAAGACCGTAAGGACGTTAAAATCGTTGTCCTCCGGAGAGTGCTTCTTTGGATTTATTGTGGTGAGGATAGCCTCCCCACTTTTAGCTACCTACCGGAGTACCCAACATGCTCAGAGGCTGTGAGTTGAGTCTGTGCTTGGCATCGCATGTATCGAACAGGGCTTGTCGAAGAATTCATCAAGAACGAGCATGTATCCTGTAAAGGGTTTGTTTTTCTTGCCGACGGGCTTATGGTCAGTGCCTCGTAAGGGTGTATTCGTTTTGCCCGGGCAGTGCACTGCTTAAAGGCAGCAGGTTCCAATTAGGGTTTTTGAGCCTTCCATGTGCTTTCCATCACGCATTCCGTACTATGTGCGATAGTTCTGTGAAACTCTGTATGCAACGGCGGTCGAGGGCATTCCGAATTCCCTCATCGGTACAATTGCGATGAAAGACCGAGACTGCATCGTCATCGCAGTCATCTTTAATCTTGTTTTTGACAAGTAGGAACCTGACCCAAAAGTGATGGACCGTTTCCTGAGGTTTCTTCCGTACAAGCATTAGGTCATATATGTCTAGAGGGCATGAATTACTTGGAGAGTATTAATTGTGGTGGGTGGGTGGGCTAAAACTTGAATCCTGACCCAAAATTGTGTCTGGAGCTTGTAAAATCTCCGAGGTCACCGGTTCGGGTCCGGGAAGATCCAAGTGCTCCCCGAACCCTAAGTCCGACCCTGAGTTCGGGGGACACGGAGTCTCATCCAAAGGAAGGGTATCCGGTTCAAGGGGTTCGGAGATCCGAACATAGCTGGTTTTTAGTTTAGGGGAAGAAGTGTTTTCAGCTCGTTCCACAATGATCGCCACAAGGTGAGCGATCGGTGGAGGATTGATTTCCCTCTAGTCGGGTTTAAGCCCGATCCGATCATAGTCCATTGAAAGCCCCAGGGCAATGTCCGCTGGATCCATCTTTCCGGAGTGTTCGAGACCGATGCGGACGTGGTGTTTGGCAATCACGGGGGATGACGTTGGGTTGATGGTCATGTGGGCACCCACGGTGAAACCGCTGAGCTGGAGGACATGTCCAAAATTTAGCCCCCTTCCAGAAGTGATATCGTTGTTGATGACAAGGCGAGTCATAGATCGCTTTTTGTGACTACACAGCGGAGTAGAGCTCTCAATGAAAGCACCAATGCCGGTGTCAAAACCGGCAGATCTCGGGTAGGGGGGCCCAAGCTGTGAGTCTAAGGATCAATGGTAACAAGAGGACAATGGGGAGACGATGTTTACCCAGGTTTAGCCCCCTCTTAAAGGAGGTAAAACCCTATGTCCTACTTTATTGTATTCGATGAGTATAGGGGTTACAAGAGTTGATCTACCTCAAGATCGTAATGGCTAAACCCGAGCTATCTAGCCTATGATTACTCTGATAGCCTCTACGGACTAAACCCTCCGGTTTATATACACACCGGAGGGGCCTAGGTGTGGCACCCCGGCTCAGAGCGACCGGTTTACCATGCATTGCCAGCCTAGAGACCATGTCTTCTGGCAACACACAACATCTTGGTACAGAAAGCAACCGCTTTATTGATGCTAGCTGACCAGAGTTTATATTACAACAGTTGTCGAGGCCAAGCGGCACGCCCGGTGCGCTGAACAATATGTACATTCTTTAGTGAACATAAAGGAGCCTCGATCATAACAACTACGCGGCAGCGGAACAACGTCGTAGCGGAAACTCCATATCACAGGGACACCGATGTGGACACGATCTAGACTCGAGCAGCGCTCCTCTCCAACGAGACTTTCCTGAAATCTGGTATGACACGCCAGGTCAGTACATTGAATTTACTTGCAAGCTCACAACAGGCATAATCATAATGGCAAACAATATCATGATAATTAACCAATTAATATAATGCAACACTATATGTCCAACATGCTGTGATCGCTCGAATGTCCCTCGAGACGGACTTACCAACCGTGATCATTCTCGGATCACAAACAAACCACCATCGTGGTCTTGACAAGGGTAACTCGTGATCCTTACAGCGATCACAACCATGACCAATATTTGGTCCCAAACATCTCGATGGACTTTCAGCCATCATCAACAGTGCAAAGTTCATAGCTTAGTGTGCAAATTTATTAAACGTTGACTCATGGTGGGACCTACTACGAGGCGTCCGTGACCGTGGCCTCGGCTATCGATAGATTATACACTCTGCAGAGGTAGCACACTGTACCCACACCACGGAACCCATGGCCTCGCACTCCCATTCGAGTGGACCAACGACATTCCGACAAAACCCTTCCATTGCCATGACACTCTCCCGGCCACTCCAACCCAATCCCCAACGGGCTAGTCCTGGGTGGCCCCGTGGCTACCGAAGACACAACGACCATTGTCGTGGCCAAAACGATCCCACTGGGGGATCCGGTACCATAATCTCAACAACGGGCACACAAGGTTATGCCTGCTTACCGGGCCAGAGTAAGCATGCCATAACCTTCCCTAGTTGGAGGCACCGACCAGAGGCAATGTCAATGGACCGAATCAAGGCCTTCCCACAAAGGCAAATGTGGTTGCACTGGGAAAAACTCGATTCAGCGGCACCATGACCCAGTCAACGATATATTCAAGTTGAGTTATATTCAGGTTCAACTTAAAACGAAAATGACCGGTGTCATAGCATGCCATGAAATGCAAAACTACACATGCATCACATATTAACGAAAATGACTGATGTCAACCATATTCACACTAAGCATAAACATCAACAACTTATATTACTTTCCTGGTCAGGGTAGCTCACACTTTAACCAAAATATTTTGCAGCAAGTTTTATTATTTTCTCATGCAAGAAAGTAACTCTGATTAATTTCTCACATGCATAGCAAAGATTATACCACAAACAAATCCTAATTTCTTTACCAACCAAGTTAGGTTCAAACATTCTGTAAGTCAAGTAGCATGGCTAAACAAGTACTTAACAGAATATTTTCTAGCAAATTTTTCTATTTTATTTATGCAAGAACATAACTGTAAGTAATTACTAACATGCATAACAAAATTATTTGTATCATCACCACAAATAGATCTTAGCTTTGCTTTACCAACTAAGCTAGTTTCAACATTCTGTAAATCAAGCATAATAACTAACAAACACTTAACAGAATATAAATAACATAATAGTTATTTAAATGCATGGATTAATCATTTCATTCAAGTAAGAAAATCATAAATATTGAAATGGCACCATGAAAATGTTGATGTGGCTTGCCTTAGTGTAGATGAGGTTCACAAGCCTTCTGGTGATCCTCAAGACAAGCCTCACCCTTGAAAATAATTTTAAGCACAAAAAGAAAATATCAAGAACACTTCTGAAAATCACCAGAAATTCTAAACAACTCAGAAAAATCTCATCTGGTGAGCTGCTAGATTTCTTTGGAAAGAACAAAATGCAAAAAGAATCAATTCATTTGGACTTATGGTTGAAGAGTTATGGCTGTTTGAAGCGTTCTGTAAATTCAAATGAATTTGAATAAAAATAAACAAACTGGGGGGGTGACGTCGAAGGCGTAAAGCCCAGGGGCGCCACCACTCGTACCGCTTCGCGCGCGTATAGAGTGGCTAACTAGCGGGCCCCGCTAGTCAGGTGAGGAGGAGGGGGAGAAGGAAACATAGGGAGTCGCGGCTTCGCTGGAGCTCTCGCCGGCGACGAGGGCTCCTTGGCCAAAATGAGAGGGAGGATGGAGAGAGGGGATGGAGGCGCACCTGCCCGTACCCGTAGCGGAGCTAGGGGTGGTCGGACGGCGTCGGAATCGACCTCGCAAGCGGAGGCAGAACGCGGTGGTCGCCGGAGATGAGGAAGACGGCGAGCAGAGGCAACTCCAGGGGCTCCAGAGGGACGGGATGGCTTCACCGGAGAGAGGCGGAGGCCCTGGAAGGGTCGCCCTGGCCTGGGAGGGGCTGGAGCTACCGCGGCGACCAGAGGGGATCGCCGGCGAGCTCGAGCTCGAGGACGGAGGCGCTCGGCCAGTCCGGCCGGGCTACAGTTTCCTACGCGCTTGTGGGGTGTGTGGGAGTGGTGGATGGTGCTCGAGGAGGCTGGGGCGGCTCCATTTATAGGTGAGCGGAGAGGGGGGTTCGGGCTCCGCCGATGGACACCTGTCGACGGCGCCCGGTGATGAGCGGCGTCAGTGAGAGGGGGACAAGCCGACGCAGCTCACGCGGCGACAGTTGGCGAACGGGGACGAGCATAGGAACGAGGAGAAGGCGACGAGCACAGTGCGCACCGCACTGTTGGGTTGGCCGGACCGTGCCCGTGCTCGCTGCGGCGAGCTCCGGCGTCGGCGAGCGCCAGAGGGAAGTTAATGGCGTTGAGACGAGGATGGTGGCGAAGTTTGGCACGCTCGGGCAGACGGGGGAAGCGAGCACGCGCGAACAGAGCGCTCGGCGGCACTCAGAGCGCGTCGACACGCAGGCATGGCATGGTGGACACGCGTGGTCACCGCGCGAACTCTTCCCTCAGGCCAGCCTACGTCCAAAAATCATGTCTGGCATGTTGTTCGTGGTGGTTTTGAAGTTTACCACGCTTTGGTTTGGATCTAGGTGCAGTAGAGGAGTTTTTACATGCCAAGTAAGTTTCTGGTCAGTAACTTTGAGAGGTTACTGAGGTCAAATGGCTGGGAGTTGGGGGCTGTGCTTTGGAGGTTAGCCATGATCTACTAAGGTGAAGATGCACAAGAAAATCCAGGCACAATGGAGCAAGTAAAATGGAAGTTGCTGTAGAAACCACCATTTCTGTCCAGAACAGAAATATTTTCTATAGCAAAAATACTCCAAAAAGTGATGAAATATTTTTGCTCAGGAAGGTGCCCTAGGTTTCAAAGAATATTTGTGAATTATCTCAGATTTTTCTGGGCCATAAAAATTGGGGTTGCTTTGGAGCATATTGATCTAGCTAGGGTTTTTGAGAGAAAAATGAATATTTTTCATTTAAGAAAAATATTCCAAAGATTATTTTGGGGTGGAACACAAGAGGAATGATGATTAGGGAGGGAAATGGAGCACTTGGGTGAAAGCCAAGGGTACCCAAGTGTTTAAGTCCATATGAAAAGATTCAAAAACTCCAAATTTCAAATTGACTCCAAATGAAAATCAAGCAAATGAGAGAGGGCAAAAACCAGGTTGTCACAAACCTCCCCCACTTACAATGAATCTCGTCCTCGAGATTCAGTTGCTTGGGAAAACCACTCTGGATAATGTGACTGTAGAAATTCTTCCCGCTCCCAAGTTGATTCTGACTCTGTGTGATGCTCCCACTGAACTTTGAAAAATTTCCTTACTTTACTGCGGGTGACCCTTTCCATCTGATCCAAAATTCTAAACGGTCCCTCTTCATAAGTAAAATCATTTGCCAACTCTACCTCAGCCATAGCAGTCCTTTTCTCAAGCGGGGATATGCATTGTCTCAATTGTGAAACATGAAACACGTTGTGCACGTCTGCCAATTCAGCAGGTAGTTCCAATTGATATGCAACAGTACCCACTCGAGACATAACCGGGAATGGACCAATAAATCTGGGTGCCAACTTTCCACGAGTCTGAAATCTCTTGACTCCTTTCATAGGAATGACTCGGAGGTATACGTGTTCTCCGGGTTCAAAATTGATCTGTCGGTGCTTTGCATCATAATAACTTTTCTGTCGAGATTTGGCCAATTGCAATCTGTCTCTGATTTCCTTAACTTGTTTCTCAGCTTCCATCATGAGATCTGTTCCGAAGATACGGCTATCTCCAGTTTGAGGCCAATTTAAAGGAGTGCGGCACTTACGTCCATACAGAGCTTCATACGGTGACATTTTTAGACTGGTCTGGAAGCTATTGTTATAGTAAAACTCGGCATATGGCAAGCAGTCTTCCCATTTAGGTCCTTGTGCTAAAGCACAGGCTCGCAACATATCTTCGAGTATTTGATTTACCTGTTCTGTCTGTCCATCTGTCTGAGGATGATAAGCAGTACTATATTTCAGTGCTGTCCCCAAGGCTTGATGGAGGCGTGACCAAAAAGCGGAGGTAAACAGGGAACCTCGGTCGGAAGTGATAGTTCAGGGTACTCCATGCAGACTGACTATTTTGGATACATACAACTGTGCAAGTTGATCTGCTCTGTATCTGGTGCTGATCGGAATGAAGTGAGCAGCCTTGGTTAGGGTGTCCACTATGACCCAGATTGCATCATTGCCTCGCTGAGTCTTAGGCAATCCCGTAATGAAATCTATACAAACGTCATCCCATTTCCATTGTGAAACCGGCAGCGGTTGGAGGAGTCCGGCTGGCTTCTGATGCTCTGCCTTCACCTTGTTACATATGTCGCAACAGGCCACAAAATAGGCAATGTCTTTCTTCATTCCATCCCACCAGAATATTTGTCTAAGGTCCTCATACATTTTTGTACCTCCCGGGTGAATGGAATATGAGGATTCGTGTGCTTCTAACAGGATTTTCTTCCTTAAGTCCGGTTGATTGGGTACACAAATCCGTCCACGGAATCGGAGGGTACCGAATTTGTCCTTGGAGAAATCTGGGGTCTGCCCTGCCATCTGGCCCTTGGCATATCTTTGCAGCTTGGTGTCAGCTGGCTGGGCCTTGCGGATCTCTTCCTCAAGTGTGGGGGTAACTTCCAAAATATTAGCGAGGCCAGCATCCACTATGACCAGGTTGAGCTGAGCGATCTCCTCTTGGAGTTCGGGAGGCAAGGATTTCAATATGACATTCAAGCTGACGGGCTTTCGACTGAGTGCATCGGCAACCACGTTGGCCTTACCCGGGTGGTAATTTATTCCAAGATCATAATCCTTGACCAACTCTAGCCATTTTCATTGACGGGGGTTTAAATCTGGTTGAGTAAAGATGTATTTGAGACTTTTGTGGTCGGTAATAAGTTGGCACCTTTTTCCAATGAGGTAGTGTCTCCAAATTTTTAGCGCATGAACCACTGCAGCCAACTCCAAATCATGAGTAGGATAATTTCCCTCGTGGGGTCGTATCCATCGCGATGCATATGCTACTACCTTGCTGTCTTGCATAAGTACGCAACCAATGCCTTGCCTGGAGGCGTCACAATACACATCAAAACTGCAATAAGTGTCTGGAAGAGTCAATGCAAGTGCGGTTGTCAGCCGTATCTTTAGTTCATTAAAACTTTTCTCACAGTCCTCCGTCCATTCAAACTTCTTATCCTTTTTGAGCAGCTCGGTCATGGGTTTAGCAATCTTGGAAAACCCTTCAATGAAACGACGGTAATATCCAGCTAATCCGAGAAAACTTCGGATTTGTGTCACGGTCGTGGGCGGCACCCAATCGAGCACATCCTTTACTTTGCTCGGGTCCACGGCTATACCTTCAGCGGATAGTACATGTCCGAGAAACCCAACTTGCTTGAGCCAAAATTCGCATTTACTGAATTTGGCGTATAGCTGATGGTCGCGGAGTCGTTGTAGCACTGCTCGGAGGTGATCCTTGTGCTCTTCTTCACCCTTGGAGTAAATGAGGATATCATCGATGAAGACTACCACGAATTTGTCGAGGAAGTCCATGAATACTTTGTTCATCATATGCATGAAGAAAGCAGGGGCATTGGTGAGACCAAAGGACATCAAGGTATATTCATAAAGACCGTACCGAGTAGTGAATGCGGAGGAATATCTTCCTTTGTAATCTCGAGCTGATGATATCCGGTCCGTAAATCGATCTTAGAGAATACTTTAGCCCCACTGAGCTGATCAAACAGATCATCAATCCTTGGCAGTGGATATTTATTTTTGATGGTGACCTCATTCAGCTGGCGGTAATCCACGCACATGCGGAGACTGCCATCCTTTTTGTCCATGAAAATAGCAGGTGATCCCCATGGTGAAGAGCTGGGATGAATATATCCTTTCTGGAGCAGTTCATCAAGCTGTTTCTTTAGCTCCACTAATTCTGATGAGGGCATCCGGTAGTACTTCTTGTATAACGGTGCAGTTCCGGGCACAAGATCTATTGCAAATTCCAGCTCCCGGTCTGGTGGCATGCCTGGCAGTTCTTCTGGAAATACATCAGGGTACTCGCTAACCACAGGAATTAATTCCAACTCAGCCACAACGGTGAAAACCAATTCTTGCTTGGGTATATTCTTGTGAGCATAAAATTTGGTAGTCTGCCCATTCAGACTGGTCAAAGTGACTTCCCGTGTTGCGCAGTTTATGCAAACTTGATATTGGGTCAACCAATTCATACCCAATATAATATCCAACTTTTCATACTCAATGATTATCAGAGAGGTTGGAAAGTAGACTCCGTTGATATTGATTTCTAGATCACGGCAGACCAGATTGCTCTTGATTAAAGATCCCGGGGTTTGTACCAGCATATTTTTGCCCAAAAGCGTACAAGGAAATTTGTTTTGGGTAGCAAAACTCCGAGAAATAAAAGAATGGGAAGCCCAGAGTCAAATAAAATTACGGCAGGTATGTCATTAACAGAAAACATACCAATGACGACTTCTGGGTTCTCTTGGGCTTCGTCGGCTGAGATATGATGCACGTGCCCAGTGAAGTTTTGCTGGGTCGGGCATGACTCCATAAAGTTGACTTGTGGCCTGATTAGGGCATTCGCCTTGTTGTTCTTGGGGCACTGTCTGGCATAATGTTCGTTCTGCCCACAACTGAAGCAAGAATTATTGCGCTGACGCTCCTCATGCATTGGGTTGGTCACGACATTCTTGACTTGAGTGGTGGTCTTGTTAACATTCTGTTGCCAATTTGGCTTGTATTCCACCTGAGTCTGCTGCCAGGTACGAGCCTTTTGCACTGGTTGCCCATCCTTCTTTGGCTCAAACTTACGCTTGTTGTCGTTGTTAACAGGCCTATTATCTGATATAAGCTTGTGCTCTCATTCAGCAATGAAAGCCTTGTTCACCAGAGTTTGGAAATCTAGGAAATCAAGCATACTGAAAGTACACCGGAGTTGCGGATTTAAGCCTCCAAGAAATCTGTCAATCTTCCTTTCTTCGGTGGCCACGTCATAAAGAGAGTAACGGGCCAGATGATTGAATTTTTGCAAATATTCACCTACAGACTGATGTCCTTGGACGAGTGCGAGAAATTCACGCTGCTTAGTCTTCATAACTCCAGTAGGGATATGATATTTCCGGAACTGATCCTTAAACTTTTCCCAGGTGATTTGTTCATCAACAGAACACATGGCTTTTGCATTTTCCCACCATATGGCAGCTGCGCCTTCAAGGTAATGAGTTGCAAATGGAACTTTATCATTTTCTTCAGTACGAGCAATCTCAAGCTTTTTCTCAATGGTACGTAACCAGTCGTCTGCATCCAATGGGTCAACAATCTGACTGAAACTGGGTGACTTGGTCCTTTGAAAATCTGACAGCTTTGAGTGATGACCGTTTTGATTTCCATTCTGTCCAACCATAGCTTGCACACTTCTTAATATTTCGATCAGATCATTGTTCCTTCTTTCCTCAAACATGCGCAGAATTTGCTCGGTGGAGGGCGGATTTGGCGGTGGAGGCGATGGCGGAACGTACAGCTCGGGAGAATGTCCTGCCTGTTGTGCGGAACGACGAACAGGAGTTCCCTCACGAACGTTGCTACTGCTGCCTCCCCGCGTCATCCTATTGTGGATTTTTTCCAAGACAACGCAATCGAGATGAGAAACATCCCAGAATAAATTTGGGGAAAAGCCAGCAACAAATCCCGGAAGAAACCAAAAGAGCGAAGAAAATATGGCGAATAAAGTCCCAACATAATTATACATAGACTCATACATGAAAGGTAAACAACACGCCAGGTTCAACTACTCTCATACATGCAACGAAACATCATGACTCGTACGACTACATCCGTACACGGACGACCGCGAATACTCAAAGATACTACTGCTCTGCTGGTGCTGCGGTGTCCTCCCCTGAAGCGGTCTCGGATCCTGAACTAACGAGGTTAACGAAAACCTCCGGATTAAAGGTAACACGACAGCGCTGCCTCGAGGGCTCTCCCTCAAGGGCAGGGGTAGGATGAAGCATCGGGGCTACAGGAGTAGCGAGAGGTGAAACCCACTCGGCAGGAGTACTGAGAGGATTCACGGTCGAGACCCCGTGCTACTCGGAGGAGTAACCGGTGAAATAAGGGAACTAGAACTGGCTGGAATATAAGGGGTAAATCCCAGAGAAGATGGAGTAGTGGCAGATCTAGTAGTGACTAAAGCAGCGGCTAAAGCAGTACGGACACGAGTCAGCTCTCGAGCCAGCTCGTGGATCATAAGATAGCTAGCAGTGACATAACGAGCAAGGTGGCTAGCAACACTATCAGACTCCGGATCAATGATAGGAAAACGGACACGACCATTGTCGTGCAGAGAAGGGTAGTAATAGAAACCTGGGTGGTTCTACATTTGGACCTCGTTGTGGCGAAGCTCGACAAGGACCTCGAATGCAGCAAACTGAACAGCCTGAGAAGTGGTGGAGGCGTAACCGCTCCGAGAAGTACGAGTGTAAGAGCTGGAATCGGAACTAGTGCGCAGAGTGACCACTGCGTGATACTCATACACTGAATCAGCTAGACGCTCCCGGTACGCATAATAGACTGGGTCGTCTCCGAGAGGGTACAGCCGACGCCACACATTGCGAAGGAGGTGTGGTGACATGTACGGCATCAGCTGCAACTGGCACGGATACGGCACCGGAGCCATCTACACTCACAACCATTAGCAGGTTAGCATAAAAATATAAACCAAATGCATGCAATGCAACAGCCAGCTACAATTGCTACCGGCACTCAACTTAAACTCGTATCTAACGTCCAGTTAACACGTCGTAGTCTAGCGTGGCCTATAGTCAGCGCGGCTCTGATACCAAGCGTTGTGGCACCGCGGCTCAGAGCGACCGGTTTACCATGCATTGCCAGCCCAGAGACCATGTCTTCTGGCAACACACAACATCTTGGTACATAAAGCAACCGCTTTATTGATGCTAGCGGACCAGAGTTTATATTACAACAGTTGTCGAGGCCAAGCGGCACGCCGAGTGCGGCTGAACAATATGTACATTATTTAGTGAACATAAAGGGGCCTCGATCATAACAACTACGCGGCAGCGGAACAACGTCGTAGCGGAAACTCCATATCACAGGGACACCGATGTGGACACGATCTAGACTCGAGCAGCGCTCCTCTCCAACGAGACTTTCCTGAAATCTGGCATGACACGCCAGGTCAGTACATTGAATGTACTTGCAAGCTCACAACAGGCATAATCATAATGGCAAACAATATCATGATAATTAACCAATTAATAATAATGCAACACTATATGTCCAACATGCCGTGATCATGCTCGAACGTCCCTCGGGATGGACTTACCAACCGTGATCATTCTCAGATCACAAACAAACCACCATCATGGTCTTGACAAGGGTAACTCGCGATCCTTACGACGATCACAACCACGACCAATATTTGGTCCCGAACATCTCGATGGACTTTCAGCCATCATCAACAGTTCAAATTTCATAGCTTAGTGTGCGAATTTTATTAAACGTTGACTCATGGTGGGACCTACTGCGAGGCGTCCGTGACCTTGGACTTGGCTATCGATAGATTATACACTCTGCAGAGGTAGCACACTGTACCCACACCACGGAACCCATGGCCTCGCTGTTGGGGATCGTTGCAGAAATTAAAATTTTCTACGCATCCCCAAGATCAATCTATGGAGTTTACTAGCAACGAGAGGGGAGTGCATCTTCATACCTTTGAAGATCGCGATGCGGAAGCGTTGCAAGAACGCGGTTGGAGGAGTCGTACGCGTAACGATTCAGATCGCGGCAGAATCTGATCGAAGCACCGAACAACGGTGCCTTCGCGTTCAACACACGTGCAGCCCGGTGACGTCTCCCGCGCCTTGATCCAGCAAGGAGGAGGGAGAGGTTGAGGAAGAAGGCTTCAGCAGCAGCACGACGGTGTGCTGGTGGTGGAGTGGCAGTTCTCCGGCAGGGCTTTGCCAAGCTCACGCGGAGGAGGAGAGGTGTTGGGGAGGGGAGGGGCTGCGCCTTGGATGTGGTGCTACTGCCCTCCCACCCCCCCTCCTATAGGGGCAAGGGAGAGGGGGGCGGCGGCCAAGGGGGGAGGCTTGCCCCCCAAGCCAAGGGGGGCGCCCCCTCCAGGGTTTCCCCCAACCCTAGGCGCATGGGCCCTAGGGGGGGGTTGGTGCCCAGCCCACCTAGGGGCTGGTTCCCCTCTATATTCAGCCCATAGGGCCCTCCGGGGCAGGTGGACCCTCCCGGTGGACCCCCGGAACACTTTCGGTGGTCCCGGTACAATACCGGTACACCCCCGAACACTTCCGGCGACCGAATAAGGACTTCCCATATATAAATCTTCGTCTCCGGACCATTCCGGAACTCCTCGTGACGTCCGGGATCTCATTCGGGACTCCGAACAACATTCGGTAATCACATACAAACCTTCCTTATAACCCTAGCGTCATCGAACCTTAAGTGTGTAGACCCTACGGGTTCGGGAATCATGCAGACATGACCGAGACACCTCTCTAGCCAATAACCAACAGCGGGATCTGGATACCCACGTTGGCTCCCACACGTTCTACGATGATCTCATCGGATGAACCACGATGTCGAGGAGTCAAGCAATCCCGTATACAATTCCCTTTGTCAATCGGTACGTTACTTGCCCGAGATTCGATCGTCGGTATCCCAATACCTCGTTCAATCTCGTTACCGGCAAGTCACTTTACTCGTTCCGTAATGCATGATCCCGTGACGAACTACTTGGTCACATTGAGCTCATTATGATGATGCATTACCGAGTGGGCCCAGAGATACCTCTCCGTCATACGGAGTGACAAATCTCAGTCTCGATCTGTGCCAACCCAACAGACACTTTCGGAGATACCTATAGTGCACCTTTATAGCCACCCAGTTACGTTGTGACGTTTGGTACACCCAAAGCATTCCTATGGCATCCGGGAGTTGCACGATCTCATGGTCTAAGGAAATGATACTTGACATTAGAAAAGCTTTAGCAAATGAACTACACGATCTAGTGCTATGCTTAGGATTGGGTCTTGTCCATCACATCATTCTCCTAATGATGTGATCCCGTTATCAATGACATCCAATGTCCATGGTCAGGAAACCGTAACTATCTATTGATCAACGAGCTAGTCAACTAGAGGCTCACTAGGGACATGTTGTGGTCTATGTATTCACACATGTATTACGATTTTCGGATAACACAATTATAGCATGAACAATAGACAATTATCATGAACAAGGAAATATAATAATAACCATTTTATTATTGCCTCTAGGGCATATTTCCAACAGTCTCCCACTTGCACTACAGTAAATAATATAGTTACATTGTGATGAATCGAACACCCATAGAGTTCTGGTGTTGATCATGTTTTGCTCGTGGAAGAGGTTTAGTCAACGGATCTGCGACATTCAGGTCCGTATGCACTTTACAAATATCTATGTCTCCATCTTGAACATTTTCACGAATGGAGTTGAAGCGACGCTTGATATGCCTGGTCTTCTTGTGAAACCTGGGCTCCTTGGCCAGGGCAATAGCTCCAGTGTTGTCAGAGAAGAGAGTCATCGGGCCAAACGCATTAGGAATAAATCCTAGGTCGGTAATGAACTCCTTCATCCAGATTGCTTCATGTGCTGCCTCCGAGGCTGCCATGTACTCCGCTTCACATGTTGATAGAGGCGAGGGTGTCCCGATCTTTCGATGAGATGATAATTATCGATTTGGTGGAGACGACTTTGACGATCCGACTACAAACATGCACGACGTTGCGCCTTAGCAATCGCTAAACCAATCTCCTAAGGTTACTGACGATGCTGGAAGCACGGTCAGCCTAACCACGAAGGCCTATTCTTGCAAGCAATCGAAGAACGAGCAAGAATATGATAAAGCAATCTAAGTATTGTGAATATATATGAAGTATTGATAATGGTGGGGATCCGTAAGCGGTCTTGGTCTGGTCGTTGGAGACAAACGAAGTACACGAAGTTGCAATGGCTAAGTTTTAACTAAACAAATCAAAAAAGCTACTAGATGGATCTATTTATATAGGAGCAAGGGGTGGCGGCCAAGGAGGTGGGAGGACGTCCCAAGGCAGCCTAAAACCAACCCTAGGTCATACAAGGCTCATGGGCTCAAGTGGAGGTGATCCAACACCTTTGGACTTGTTGTTTGACTCGGATTCTGCTCCAGCATCAGATTGTTTCGTCCATATCTCAACGCTCCGGACGAATTTAAAGGTGAATCCAATTGGGTTGGAAAGAGGACAAAATCTACCTTCCAACAAAAAAAGAATCACCCAATTCGGAGTCCGTATGAAAAAGTTGTTGGCGTTTTGAGTCAGGTATGTCTGTGCAGTCCGAATCTGAATCCAGAACATGAGAGACTTGGACTCTATCTTCTCTTGGCCCAAAAGTGACGTGAGAGGACTTTTTGAACAGAACCTAAACTTCTCCTTTTCCCCTATCTTCATATGTGGATTGTACAAATGTCCCATACACCTGCAATTAGACAAAACACAAAAGTGTGTGAAGTATTTTTGTTTTGGATAACATAAATAGATTATTGAATAGTTTGCACTAGAAATCACCTGACAAATATGCATGTATGCAATATTTTTGGTCGTATCCAAGGTAGTCATGTCCTCATCATCCTCCCCTTCTTGAAAATAAAGCCGTCCTCGGCGTTGCTTAATCTGAAATGTGGCTAACAAAAGAGACAAGGTGTACATGTTGTATATGTATATGTCATCCATTTTTACTTCCCGTGGATTTTGCACATATGACACATGTATACATGAGTAACTTTCATAGTTAATAAAATATAAAGCCAAAATATTATCACAAGAAGTAGAAGGCATGAAAGTATTGCAACTCAGTTTGCACATATAAGTGAAGCTCTTATTCATATGAAAAGATTGACAATATTCATCATTAAACCATCCCAACATTGGTGAATAAACCTTACTTGCATCAAATTTACATGCTACAACATGCTTAAATAAACAAACATGCAATAAGTCATTTGACACAGAATCATCACCAAGATTAGAGGTCATATCAAAATGATTAAACATTGGTTCTTTTACATCAACAGTTAATTCATTGGGTGCACTCAAAATTATTGGTATTTTAGTTGTTTGATCACATGACGCATTCATGATGGTAACATGATTCTCTAAAATAGGTGATGCGCTCAAATCAACAGGTAACTCAACACATGATGTATTCAAGTTAACTAGGCATGCATCATTCTCATGTGAAGTTATATCATCAATACCTTTACAGTTACCTTGTCGCAAAGATGTAGCTGATGTAGGTACGGATGATGGCAATGTACCATACTCTTGAGATGATGTCGCGCTCACAATCTAAGGTGTGGCTGCTCTAGTAGGTGCAACGGTGGAGGAACCAAGCGGTGGTGGTGAGCAAGAACTAGAATAGTAGTTGTTGTAGTCGCCCAATGCATCCTCCTATAACTGTCTCTGAAAGGTACAAGCACGAACATACATACCAGTAATGCAACGAGGAATATACTGAAATCGTGCCTGAATATCATGGTTCAAACCACCAAAAAATCTATTCATTGTATCATCCTCGGATTCTTCTATGTCACAATGATGCATATAAGATTTGAACTCTTGGTAGTAAGCATGAACAGTGTTATTGCCTTGTTTAAATTGTTCAAATTTGCGACGCAGTTCACGACGATAGTAAGGAGGGAAAAATTGTTGTCTCGTTACATCTTTCAAATCTTTCCAAGTTGTGGGTTGGTTATCAATGTTTTTCTTATAATGCACACTCCACCAAACAGAAGCAAAACCAGTAAATGCTCTAGTGGCAGCTCGTACTCGCTCAAGTTCAGAAAAGTCATGGTGACTAAAAACTTGTTCTATTTCAAGCTCCCAAGCTAGATAAATAGTAGGATTAAATCTACCCTCAAGTGACGGTAAAGAGATAAACTGACCATGTGCTTGTGTGTGTTGTCCCAACTCTCGTGATGGTGAAGATGTGCCCGTCGTCCAAGAACGTCTATCTCCGGAACCTGTCATGATTAGTAGAATCAAGAAACAAAATTCGAGAATAATGTTCCTATGAGCTACTAGGATGTGGTTGTAAAGTGCTCATAGTAAAGCAAATATCAATATCTTACAAGTTCTTACCAAGCAGCAGGTAGTGCCAGGCAACCAGCGGTGTCAAATAACTCTGAAGGTTGTGTAAAGCGATTGCCAGGGGAACGTACATATACACGGTGCAGAAATAGGTGGAGCTGGGTTCGCTATATATGGTAGCAAAATATTAGCAATAATCAATTTAGAGATGCAATGTTGAATAAACGCTCAGCGACGGTACTATGCTGGTCCTAGGCTAGACCGGACTAGAGACGCGAGCCTAGAACACTAATGAGGTCACGGCGTAGCACAACTAGCATCAATGAAGGATACTAAGTAGCTCTGGACAGCAAGATATAAGTGAAGATCACAATGGCAGTAAAGATAATGACGAAAAACAACTGCCAAGCAGGATATACAACAACTCTCTCTCCAACTTTCCTCTTGAAAAGTTTGAGCCAATTTTCTGATATTTTTTTCAAAGAATGCTACTAACTTAAGCTTTCCAATGCAAAAAGAATCACTCAATTCCGAGTTGATATGTGGAGTCAAAGAATTCTGAAACTGGTTTGAAAAACTGGAACAAGCTGTGTCCGCGAACTTCGGAGGGCAAAAAGACCTATTTAGAAGACGATTTTGAGGTGTAAAATATTGAACTAGTCTCTGCAACTATTTAGATGCGTCTCGTCGCTAGCTTTCATTTGAGTACTCGCGGAGCCAAAACGGATTTCGTATGAGAAAGATATGTCTGTTTTACTGAACAGTGCACAAAACAGATTCCAATCCGAATTCAACTATGAGATTGAGTCTAGATAGATCCGATTTTTTTTTCTTCTCTGTTTTTTTCCTAATACTTTTTTTTCTGTGACTTTTTTTCTTTTTTTTTCTCTCTTTTTTTTCCTGTCTTTTTTTCTCTCTCCCTCTTTCCAAGACAAACTAGATAAGATGCAGATTGGATCAAGCGAAGATGTGAACGACCTCAACTATGATTGTGACAATGAACTATGGGTAGCACGTGGTGGAAATTGATGGATGGTGTGGTGGACAGCGGAAGGGATAACGATGCAGCGGCGACGTGACTAATGTGAACAGAACTCGAAACTCTAAACAAACTAGACCCTACAACTCGACACGACGATGCAACCGATAATTCAATAATGCAAACAATGAAAAGAAAATTGCAAAGGCTCAGACTGGCTTGGACAAAAGGATGAATAGATCTAACTTTTTTGTGGCTTTTTCTTGGACAATAGGTAAGAAAATAAATCTAATCTAGGGGAAACTGGAAATTCTCACCGAGCAACCTGAAAACTGATACCACTTGATAAAGGCGAGGGTGTACCGATCTTTCGATGAGATGATAATTATCGATTTGGTGGAGACGACTTTGACGATCCGACTACAAACGTGCACGACGTTGCGCCTTAGCAATCGCTAAACCAATCTCCTAAGGTTACTGACGATGCTGGAAGCACGGTCAGCCTGACCACGAAGGCCTATTCCTGCAAGCAATCGAAGAACGAGCAAGAATATAATAAAGCAATCTAAATATTGTGAATATATATGAAGTATTGATAATGGTGGGGATCCGTAAGCGGTCTTGGTCTGGTCGTTGGACACAAACGAAGTACACGAAGTTGCAATGGCTAACTTTTAACTAAACAAATCCCAAGGAAAAAGCTACTAGATGGATCTACTTATATAGGAGCAAGGGGTGGCGGCCAAGGAGGTGGGAGGACGTCCCAAGGCAGCCTAAAACCAACCCTAGGTCGTACAAGGCTCATGGGCCCAAGTGGAGGTGATGCAACACCTTTGGACTTGTTGTTTGACTCGGATTCTGCTGCAGCATCAGATTGTTTCGTCCATATCTCAACGCTCCGGGCGAATTTAAAGGTGAATCCAATTGGGTTGGCAAGAGGACGAAATCTACTTTCCAACAAAAAAAGAATCACCCAATTCGGAGTCCGTATGAAAAAGTTGTTGGCGTTTTGAGTCAGGTATGTCTGTGCAATCCGAATCTGAATCCAGAACGCGAGAGACTTGGACTCTATCTTCTCTTGGCCCAAAAGTGACGTGAGAGGACTTTTTGAACAGAACCTAAACTTCTCCTTTTCCCCTATCTTCATATGTGGATTGTACAAATGTCCCATACACCTGCAATTAGACAAAACACAAAAGTGTGTGAAGTATTTTTGTTCTGGATAACAGAAATAGATTATTGAATAGTTTGCACTAGAAATCACCTGACAAATATGCATGTATGCAATATTTTTGGTCGTATCCAAGGTAGTCATGTCCTCATCACATGTAGATCCCGCCACGGCGCTTTGCTTGCAACTGCACCAGCTGACTGCCCACCATTCAAAATATACACGTATCCGGTTTGTGACTTAGAGTCATCCAGATCTGTGTCGAAGCTAGCGTCGACATAACCCTTTACGACGAGCTCTTCGTCACCTCCATAAACGAGAAACATATCCTTAGTCCTTTTCAGGTACTTCAGGATATTCTTGACCGCTGTCCAGTGTTCCATGCCGGGATTACTTTGGTACCTTCCTACCAAACTTACGGCAAGGTTTACATCAGGTCTGGTACACAGCATGGCATACATAATAGACCCTAAGGCCGAGGCATAGGGGATGACACTCATCTTTTCTCTATCTTCTGCCGTGGTCGGGCATTGAGCCGTGCTCAATCTCACACCTTGCAATACAGGCAAGAACCCCTTCTTGGACTGATCCATATTGAACTTTTTCAATATCTTGTCAAGGTACGTGCTTTGTGAAAGACCAATGAGGTGTCTCGATCTATCTCTATAGATCTTGATGCCTAATATATAAGCAGCTTCTCCAAGGTCCTTCATTGAAAAACACTTATTCAAGTAGGCATTTATGCTTTCCAAGAATTCTATATCATTTCCCATCAATAGTATGTCATCCACATATAATATGAGAAACGCTACAGAGCTCCCACTCACTTTCTTGTAAACACAGGCTTCTCCATAAGTCTGCGTAAACCCAAACGCTTTGATCATCTCATCAAAGCGAATGTTCCAACTCCGAGATGCTTGCACCAGCCCATAGATTGAGCGTTGGAGCTTGCACACCTTGTCAGCATTCTTAGGATCGACAAAACCTTCCGGCTGCATCATATACAATTCTTCCTTAAGGAAACCATTAAGGAATGCCGTTTTGACGTCCATTTGCCATATCTCATAATCGTAGAATGCGGCAATTGCTAACATGATTCGGACGGACTTCAGCTTCGCTACGGGTGAGAAGGTCTCATCGTAGTCAACCCCTTGAACTTGTCGATAACCCTTAGCGACAAGTCGAGCTTTATAGATGGTAACATTACCATCCGCGTCCGTCTTCTTCTTAAAGATCCATTTATTTTCTATCGCTCGCCGATCATCGGGCAAGTCTGTCAAAGTCCATACTTTGTTTTCATACATGGATCCTATCTCGGATTTCATGGCTTCAAGCCATTTGTCGGAATCCGGGCCCGCCATCGCTTCTTCATAGTTCGAAGGTTCACCATTGTCTAACAACATGATTTCCAGGACAGGGTTACCGTACCACTCTGGTGCGGAACGTGTCCTTGTGGACCTACGAAGTTCAGTAGTAACTTGATCCGAAGTTCCTTGATCATCATCATTAACTTCCTCTCCAGTTGGTGCAGGCACCGCAGAAACATTTTCCTGCGCTGCGCTACTCTCCGGTTCGAGAAGAGTCATCTCATCAAGTTCCACTTTCCTCCCACTTACTTCTTTCGAGAGAAACTCTTTCTCTAGAAAGGATCCATTCTTGGCAACAAAGATCTTGCCTTCGAATCTGAGGTAGAAGGTATACCCAATAGTTTCCTTAGGGTATCCTATGAAGACGCATTTTTCTGACTTGGGTTCGAGCTTTTCAGGTTGAAGTTTCTTGACATAAGCATCGCATCCCCAAACTTTTAGAAACGACAGCTTAGGTTTCTTCCCAAACCATAATTCATACGGTGTCGTCTCAACGGATTTCGACGGAGCCCTATTTAAAGTGAATGCGGCAGTCTCTAAAGCATATCCCTAAAATGATAGCGGTAGGTCGGTAAGAGACATCATAGATCGCACCATGTCCAACAGAGTGCGATTACGACGTTCGGACACACCATTACGCTGAGGTGTTCCAGGCGGCGTGAGTTGTGAAACAATTCCACATTTCCTTAAGTGCGTGCCAAATTCATGACTCAAATATTCTCCCCCACGATCTGATCGTAAGAACTTTATTTTCCTGTCACGTTGATTCTCAACCTCACTCTAAAATTCCTTGAACTTTTCAAAGGTCTCAGACTTGTGTTTCATCAAGTAGACATACCCATATCTACTTAAGTCATCAGTGAGGGTGAGAACATAACGATAACCACCGCGAGCCTCAACGCTCATTGGACCGCACACATCAGTATGTATGATTTCCAATAAGTTGGTTGCTTGCTCCATTGTTCCGGAGAACGGAGTCTTGGTCATTTTGCCCATGAGGCATGGTTCGCACGTGTCAAATGATTCATAATCAAGAGACTCCAAAAGTCCATCTGCATGGAGTTTCTTCATGCGTTTGACACCAATGTGACCAAGGCAGCAGTGCGACAAGTATGTGGGACTATCATTATCAACCTTACATCTTTTGGCATTCACACTATGAATATGTGTAACATCACGTTCGAGATTCAATAAGAATAAACCATTGACCAACGGGGCATGACCATAAAACATATCTCTCATATAAATAGAACAACCATTATTCTCATATTTAAATGAGTAGCCATCTCGCATTAAACGAGATCTAGATACAATGTTAATGCTCAAAGCTGGCACTAAATAACAATTATTGAGGTTTAAAACTAATCCCGTAGGTAAATGTAGAGGTAGCGTGCCGACGGCGATCACATCGACCTTGGAACCATTCCCGACGCGCATCGTCACCTTGTCTTTCGCCAGTCTCCGCTTATTCCGCAGCTCCTGTTTTGAGTTACAAATATGAGCAACCGCACCGGTATCAAATACCCAGGAGCTACTACGAGTACTGGTAAGGTACACATCAATAACATGTATATCACATATACCTTTGGTGTTGCCGGCCTTCTTGTCCGCTAAGTACTTGGGGCAGTTCCGCTTCCAGTGACCGTTTCCCTTGCAATAAAAGCACTCAGTCTCAGGCTTGGGTCCATTCTTTGTCTTCTTCCCGGCAGCTTGCTTACCGGGCGCGGCAAATCCCTTGCCGTCTTTCTTGAAGCTCTTTTGACCCTTGCCTTTCTTGAACTTAGTGGTTTTATTCACCATCAACACTTGATGTTCCTTTTTGATCTCCACCTCCGCTGATTTCAGCATCGAATATACCTCAGGAATGGTTTTCTCCATCCCCTGCATATTGAAGTTCATCACAAAGCTCTTGTAGCTAGGTGGGAGCGACTGAAGGATTCTGTCAACGACCGCATCATCCGGGAGATTAACTCCCAGCTGAGACAAGCGGTTGTGCAACCCAGACATTTTGAGTATGTGTTCGTTGACGGAACTATTCTCCTCCATCTTACAACTGTAGAACTTGTCGGAGACTTCATATCTCTCGACCCGGGCATGAGCTTGGAAAACCATTTTCAGCTCTTGGAACGTCTCATATGCTCCGTGCTGCTCGAAACGCTTTTGGAGCCCCGGTTCTAAGTTGTAAAGCATGCCGCACTGAACCAGGGAGTAATCATCAACACGTGTTTGCCAGGCGTTCATAATGTCTTGGTTTGCTGGGACGGGTGCTTCACCTAGCGGTGCTTCTAGGACATATGCTTTCTTGGCAGCTATGAGGATGATCCTCAAGTTCCGGACCCAGTCCGTATAGTTGCTACCATCGTCTTTCAGCTTGGTTTTCTCTAGGAACGCGTTGAAGTTGAGGTTGACATTAGCGTGGGCCATTTGATCTACAAGACATATTGTAAAGGTTTTAGACTAAGTTCATGATAATTAAGTTCATCTAATCAAATTATTAATGAACTCCCACTCAGACAGACATCCCTCTAGTCATCTAAGTGATACATGATCCGAGTCAACTAGGCCGTGTCCAATCATCACGTGAGACGGACTAGTCATCATCGGTGAACATCTTCATGTTGATCGTATCGGCTATACGACTCATGCTTGACCTTTCGGTCTCTTGTGTTCCGAGGCCATGTCTGTACATGCTAGGCTCGTCAAGTCAACCTAAGTGTATTCCGTGTGTAAATCTGGCTTACACCCGTTGTATGCGAACGTTAGAACCTATCACACCCGATCATCACGTGGTGCTTCGGAACAACGAACCTTCGCAACGGTGCACAGTTAGGGGGAACACTTTCTTGAAATTTCAGCGATGGATCATCTTATTTATGCTACCGTCGTTCTAAGCAAATAAGATGTAAAACATGATAAACATCACATGCAATCAAATAGTGACATGATATGGCCAATATCATTTTGCTCCTTTTGATCTCCATCTTCGGGGCGCCATGATCATCTTCGTCACCGGCATGACACCATGATCTCCATCATCGTGTCTTCATGAAGTTGTCTCGCCAACTATTACTTCTACTACTATGGCTAACGGTTAGCAATAAAGTAAAGTAATTACATGACGTTCCAGTTGACACGCAGGTCATAAATAAATTAAGACAACTCCTATGGCTCCTGCCGGTTGTCATACTCATCGACATGCAAGTCGTGATCCCTATTACAAGAACATGATCAATCTCATACATCACATATATCATTCATCACATCCTTCTGGCCATATCACATCACATGACACTTGCTGCAAAAACAAGTTAGACGTCCTCTAATTGTTGTTGCAAATTTTTACGTGGCTGCTATAGGTTTCTAGCAAGAACGTTTCTTACCTACGCCAAAACCACAACGTGATATGCCAATTTCTATTTACCCTTCATAAGGACCCTTTTCATCGAATCCGACCCGACTAAAGTGGGAGAGACAGACACCCGCCAGCCACCTTATGCAACTAGTGCATGTCAGTCGATGGAACCTGTCTCACGTAAGCGTACGTGTAAGGTCGGTCCGGGCCGCTTCATCCCACGATGCTGCCGAATCAAGATAAGACTAGTAACGGCAAGTAAATTGACAAAATCGACGCCCACAACAACTTGTGTTCTACTCGTGCATAGAAACTACGCATAGACCTAGCTCATGATGCCACTGTTGGGGATCATTGCAGAAATTAAAATTTTCTACGCATCACCAAGATCAATCTATGGAGTTTACTAGCAACGAGAGGGGAGTGCATCTTCATACCTTTGAAGATCGCAATGCGGAAGCGTTGCAAGAACGCGGTTGGAGGAGTCGTACGCGTAGCGATTCAGACCGCGGCAGAATCCGATCCAAGCACCGAACAATGGTGCCTCCGCGTTCAACACACGTGCAGCCCGGTGATGTCTCCCGCGCCTTGATCCAGCAAGGAGGAGGGAGAGGTTGAGGAAGAAGGCTCCGACAGCAGCACGACGGTGTGGTGGTGGTGGAGTGGCAGTTCTCCGGCAGGGCTTCGCCAAGCTCACGCGGAGGAGGAGAGGTGTTCGGGAGGGGAGGGGCTGCGCCTTGGATGTGGTGCTGCTGCCCTCCCACCCCCCCTCTATTTATAGGGGCAAGTGAGAGGGGGGCCGGCCCCCTCCAGATGGATCTAGAGGGGGCGGCGGCCAAGGGGGGAGGCTTGCCCCCCAAGCCAAGGGGGGCGCCCCCACCAGGGGTTTCCCCCAACCCTAGGCACATGGGCCCTGGGGGGGGGGGGGGGTTTGGCGCCCAGCCCACCTAGGGGCTGGACCCTCCCGGTGGACCCTCGGAACCCTTTCGGTGGTCCCGGTACAATACCGATATACCCCCGAACACTTCCGGCGACCGAATAAGGAGTTCCCATATATAAATCTTCGTCTCCAGACCATTACGGAACTCCTCGTGACATCCGGGATCTCATCCGGGACTCCGAACAACATTCGGTTATCACATACAAACCTTCCTTATAACCCTAGCGTCATCGAACCTTAAGTGTGTAGACCCTACGGGTTCGGGAATCATGCAGACATGACCGAGACACCTCTCTAGCCAATAACCCACAGCGGGATCTGGATACCCATGTTGGCTCCCACACGTTCCACGATGATCTCATCGGATGAACCACGATGTCGAGGATTCAAGCAATCCCGTATACAATTCCCTTTGTCAATCGGTACGTTACTTGCCCGAGATTCGATCGTCGGTATCCCAATACCTCGTTCAATCTCGTTACCGGCAAGTCACTTTACTCGTTCCGTAATGCATGATCCCATGACCAACTACTTGGTCACATTGAGCTCATTATGATGATGCATTAACGAGTAGGCCCAGAGATACCTCTCCGTCATACGGAGTGACAAATCCCAGTCTCGATCCGTGCCAACCCAACAGACACTTTCAGAGATACCTGTAGTGCACCTTTATAGCCACCCAGTTACGTTGTGACGTTTGGTACAGCCGAAGCATTCCTACGGCATCCGGGAGTTGCACGATCTCATGGTCTAAGGAAATGATACTTGACATTAGAAAAGCTTTAGCAAACGAACTACACGATCTAGTGCTATGCTTAGGATTGGGTCTTGTCCATCACATCATTCTCCTAATGATGTGATCCCGTTATCAATGACATCCAATGTCCATGGTCAGGAAACCGTAACCATCTATTGATCAACGAGCTAGTCAACTAGAGGCTCACTAGGGACATGTTGTGGTCTATATATTCACACATGTATTACGATTTCCGGATAGCACAATTATAGCATGAACAATAGACAATTATCATGAACAAGGAAATATAATAATAACCATTTTATTATTGCCTCTAGGACATATTTCCAACACTCGCACTCCCATTCGGGTGGACCAATGACATTCCGACAAAACCCTTCCATTGCCATGACACTCTCCCGGCCACTCCGACCCAATCCCCAACGGCTAGTCCTGGGTGGCCAGTGTCTACCAAAGACACAACGACCACCGTCGTGGCCAAAACGATCCCACTCGGGGACCCGGTACCATAATCTCAACAACGGGCACACAAGGTTATGCCTGCTTACCGGGCCAGAGTAAGCATGCCATAACCTTCCCTAGTTGGAGGCACCGACCAGAGGCAATGTCAATGGACCGAATCAAGGCCTTCCCACAAAGGCAAATGTGGTTGCACTGGGAAAAACTCGATTCAGCAGCACCATGACCCAGTCAACGATATATTCAAGTTGAGTTATATTCAGGTTCAACTTAAAACGAAAATGACCGGTGTCATAGCATGCCATGAAATGCAAAACTACACATGCATCACATATTAATAAAAATGACTGATGTCAACCATATTCACACTAAGCATAAACATCAACAACTTATATTACTTTCCTGGTCAGGGTAGCTCACACTTTAACCAAAATATTTTGCAGCAAGTTTTATTATTTTCTCATGCAAGAAAGTAACTCTGATTAATTTCTCACATGCATAGTAAAGATTATACCACAAACAAATCCTAATTTCTTTACCAACCAAGTTAGGTTCAAACATTCTGTAAGTCAAGTAGCATGGCTAAACAAGTACATAACAGAATATTTTCTAGCAAATTTTTCTATTTTATTTATGCAAGAACATAACTTTAAGTAATTACTAACATGCATAACAAAATTATTTGTATCATCACCACAAATAGATCTTAGCTTTGCTTTACCAACTAAGCTAGTTTCAACATTCTATAAATCAAGCATAATAACTAACAAACACTTAACAGAATATAAATAACATAATAGTTATTTAAATGCATGGATTAATCATTTCATTCAAGTAAGAAAATCATAAATATTGAAATGACACCATGAAAATGTTGATGTGGCTTGCCTTAGTGCAGATGAGGTTCACAAGCCTTCTGGTGATCCTCAAGACAAGCCTCACCCTTGAAAATAATTTTAAGCACACAAAGAAAATATCAAGAACACTTCTGAAAATCACCAAAAATTCTAAACAACTCAGAAAAATCTCATCTGGTGAGCTGCTAGATTTCTTTGGAAAGAACAAAATGCAAAAAGAATCAATTCATTTGGACTTATGGTTGAAGAGTTATGGCTGTTTGAAGCGTTCTGTAAATTCAAATGAATTTGAATAAAAATAAACAAACTGGGGGGGGTGACGTCGAAGGCGTAAAGCCCAGGGGCGCCACCACTCGTACCGCTTCACGCGCGTACAGAGTGGCTAACTAGCGGGTCCCGCTAGTCAGGTGAGGAGGAGGGGGAGAAGGAAACATAGGGAGTCGCGGCTTCGCCGGAGCTCTCGCCGGCGACGAGGGCTCCTTGGCCAAAACGAGAGGGAGGGATGAAGAGAGGGGACGGAGGCGCACCTGCCCGTACCCGTAGCGTATCTAGGGGTGGTTGGACGGCGTCGGAATCGACCTCGCAAGCGGAGGCAGAACGCGGTGGTCGCCGGAAATGAGGAAGACGGCGAGCAGAGGCAACTCCAGGGGCTCCAGAGGGACGGGATGGCTTCACCGGAGAGAGGCGGAGGCCCTGGAAGGTTCGCCCTGGCCTGGGAGGGGCTAGAGCTACCGCGGCGACCAGAGGGGATCACCGGCGAGCACGAGCTCGAGGACGGCGGCCCGCAGCCTGCCTGGCCGGGCTACGGTTTCCTACACGCTTGTGGGGTGTGTGGGAGTGGTGGATGGTGCTCGAGGAGGCTGGGGGCGGCTCCATTTATAGACGAGCGGAGAGGGGGGTTCAGGCTCCGCCGGTGGACACCTGTCCACGGCGCCCGGCGACGAGCGGCGTCAGTGAGAGGGTGAGAAGGCGACGCACCTCACGCGGCGACTGTTGGCGAACGGGGACGAGCACAGGAACGAGGAGAAGGCGACGAGCACAGTGCGCACCGCACTGTTGGGTTGGCTGGACCGTGCCCGTGCTCACTGCGGCGAGCTCCGGCATCGGCGAGCACCAGAGGGAAGTTAATGGCGTTGAGACGAGGATGGTGGCGAAGTTTGGCATGCTCGGGCAGACGGGGGAAGCGAGCACGCGCGAACAGAGCGCTCGGCGGCACTCAGAGCGCGTCGACACGTAGGCATGGCATGGTGGACACGAGTGGTCACCGCGCGAACTCTTCCCTCACGCCAGCCTACGTCCAATAATCTGTTCTGGCATGTTGTTCGTGGTGGTTTTGAAGTTTACCACGCTTTGGTTTGGATCCAGGTGCAGTAATGGAGTTTTTACATGCCAAGTAAGTTTCTGGTCAGTAAATTTGAGAGGTTACTGAGGTCAAATGGCTGGGAGTTGGGGGCTGTGCTTTGGAGGTTAGCCATGATCTACTAAGGTGAAGATGCACAAGAAAATCCAGGCACAATGGAGCAAGTAAAATGGTAATTGTTGTAGAAACCACCATTTCTGTCCAGAACAGAAAATATTTTTTGTAGCAAAAATACTCCAAAAAGTGATGAAATATTTTTGCTCAGGAAGGTGCCCTAGGTTTCAAAGAATATTTTTGAATTATCTCAGATTTTTCTGGGCATTAAAAATTGGGGTTGCTTTGGAGCATATTGATCTAGCTAGGGTTTTTGAGAGAAAAATGAATATTTTTCATTTAAGAAAAAAATTCCAAAGATTATTTTGGGGTGGATCAGAAGAGGAATGGTGATTATGGAGGGAAATGGAGCAGTTGGGTGAAAGCCAAGGGTACCCAAGTGTTTAACTCCATATGAAAAGATTCAAAAACTCCAAATTTCAAATTGACTCCAAATGGAAATCAAGCAAATAAGAGAGGGCAAAAACCAAGCTGTCACACTAGGGTTGTACATAGTCGGTTTACAGAGGAAGGAAATAACATATCCGGACACCAAACTTGCCATCCACGCATATAGGAGTCCTACCCGAGCACGGGGGATAGTCTTCTGCCTTATCTTCATGGCCCATCAGTCCGGCCCATATCGAATAGACCGGACACCTGAGGACCCCTTAATCCAGGACTCCCTCAACACCACTCTCCAAAAGGTAATAGATGGTATGTTCATGATGAACTCCTTTGCTCTTGTGCTTCAAATGATAGTCTCCCCAACACTCAACTCTCTCTCTCTCACACAGATTTGGCTATGGTGGAAAGATGATTTGAGTGGAAAGCAACTTGGGGGAGGCTAGAGATCAAAATTCTTATGGTTGGATTGGAATGTCTTGGTGTCAACACATGAGTAGGTGGTTCTCTCTTAGAAAATGAGTAGTGGAAGTGTAGGCATGTTCTGATGGCTCCCTCTTGAATAGAGAATGGGGTGGAGGGGTATATATAGCCTCCACACAAAATCTAAACGTTACACACATTTGACCCAACTCGGTCAGACCAAATAGGTGAACTCGGTGAGACCGATTCTGTTCAGAATGTGAATGTTAGGATTCTCGGTGGGACCGACATGATCAACTTGGTGGGACCGATGCGCTAGGGTTAGGGCAAAACCTCATCTCGGTGTGACCGATTGCATGAACTCGGTGAGACCGATTTCAGCAATGAGCAAACAGGGAGTTGGTCAGGCAAAATCGATGGGACCGATCGCTCCTTTCGGTGATACCAAAATGTTACAAAAGGGAAACAAAGAGTTTGCATTGCGAACTTGGTGGGACCAATCGCTCATTTCATTGAGACCGAATTGTTACGAAGGGAAACAGAGAGTTTGCAATCCCATGTCGGTGAGACTGAAATCCCTATCAGTGGGACCAAACTGATTAGGGTTTCTGGCTATGGCTATGTCAAAAGAACTCGGTGGTGCCTGATGCATCAAATCGGTGGGGCCGAGTTTGACTTTAGGTTTAGGACATATTTGGATTTGAGAAAGTGGTTGAGGGCTTTGGAGCATATCACTAAGCATTTTGAGAAAGTAGACCATTAAGCAACACCTCATCCCCTTTTAATAGTATTGGCTTTTCCTATGGACTCAATATGATCTTGGATCACTAAAATAGAAATGAAGACTCTTGAGCTTTTGCCAATATTTGTCCTTAGCATTTTGAGCGGTCCACATCTCTAGTCCATGCCATTGACAATCACTGAACTTCCTGAAATAATCAACTTGAATTGATATTAGTTCTATGAGCTACATGTTGTTATGAATTACCAAAACCACCCGGGGATTAGTTGCACTTTCAGCTTTAGTATCACCAGTGGTGAACTTTGATTCCCAGTGGATGTAATATGCAGTAATTTCTTTATTGTATAGTCTAGGTTATTCTTGGTCGGTATGTTGTAATTTAGGCCGGAAGGTTCGATGGATCTCAATGTTGTCGGTCTTCAGGCCGGCCCATTACTCATATGGGCCAAAACATGGGCCTATAATCATCTTCGGCCATTAGAAGGTCTAAACGTATAGTTGTTTTCGGCCTTTAACATGCTGGGTAAAGTTCTGGCCAGATGGGCCAGAGAATACCATGGGCTTTTAACAGGCTAAAAACTAGATTGGGCTAGCGTTGAGCCAAAAAAATTCACGGGCCAATACAGGCCGAAAGTGCCTAAGGCCCATGTGTGGCCCAAATAGGATGAGCCGTTAATAGGCCAAAATATATCTCGGACCTTGTTTGGCCCAATAAAATTATGGGCTTCAAATAGGCTGGTATCAACGCGGGCCGTAGGCCCAACAATATCACGGGCCATTATCAGATGGGCCGTAAGCAGGCCGGATTCAACGCGGGTTGTAATTAGGCCTAACTGTTACACGGGCCATAACAGGCCGATAGGCCAGTTGGGCTAAAATTTATCCACGAAGACTACGGGCCATTAAGAGGCCTAAAGTTACTTCGGAAAAGAAATAGCCCAGTTTCTGCATGGGCCATTAAATGGCCTAAAGTTAAACCGGGCTGACAACGAACCAGATGCACCACGGGCCGCTAACAGACCGAAACTATTATCAGGCCGAACTGGTAAAGGGCATTTGACAGGCTGAAATACAAACCTGGCTTAGAATGGGCCCAAAAGAACAATGGCCTGTTAATGGGACTAATCCGATATGGGCCGTAATTTGGCCCAAAACACGGCAGGTTGTGAATGGGCCCGATCTGATATGGGCCTCAATTTGACCCAAAACATGGCAGGCTGTTAACGGGCTAGCCCACTAGTGTCTGAAAAAATATGGTGGGCCTTTAGTTGGGCCGGCCTTTTTACCTTAAATGGGCGACTGTTGGGCTGTGCCACATGTCAACATATCATAGGCGTCTTCCGTCCATTATAGGGATGACATCTGTCCCAACGATGAGTTGACACGTGCATTATCCGGCAAATGAAAATTTTACACGTGGAAAATCCCCATTGACCGGGGCTGTTAATGGGTTATCGGATCCAAACCAGAACCCGATAGCTTAACGACGACCCGTTATGGAAATGCCACGTGTTGGTCACCCTTGACGAAAGCACTTCTATGACGCGCGATTTATCGTCATGGAAAGTGGGCACTTCCGTGATGATAATTTTGGTAACCTCATGGAACACTTCTACGACATCACAGGTATGACTATCTTGATTCTGTCATAAAATCGTCATGAATGTACATGCATGACAGAAAACGTGACCTACTGTGACAAACACGTATCATCACGGAAGTGTATTTTTTTGTAGTGCGAGGACAGCTTTGTTTTCAAGAAGGGTAGGACGATGAGGACATGACTACCTTGGATACGACCAAAAATATTGCAAACATGCATATTTGTGAGGTGATTTCTAATGCAAACTATGCAATAATTTATTTATGTTATCCAGGAAAAAAATACTTCACAGACTTTTATGCCATGTCTAATTGCAGGTGTATGTGACATTTGTACAATCCACATATGATGATAAGGGAAAAGGGAAATTTAGGTCTTGTTCAAAAAGTCCTCTCACGTCACTTTTGGGCCAAGAGAAGATAGAGTCCAAGTATCCCACGTTCTAGACTCAAATTCGGACTGCACATACATACCTGACTCAAAACGCAAGATCTCTTTCATACAGACTCCGAATTGGGTGATTTTTTATTGGATAGTAGATTTCGTTCTCTTTCCAAACCAATTGGATTCACCTTCAAATTCGTCTGGAGCATTGAGACATTTATGAAACAATCTGACGCTGCAGCAGAATCCGAGTCAAACTACAAGTCCAAAGGTGTTGCATCACCTCCACTTGGGCCAATGGGCCTTGTACGACCTAGGGTTAGTTTTAGGCTTCCTTGGGACGTCCTCCCACTTCCTTGGCCGTCACCCCTGGCTCCTATATAAGTAGATCAATCTAGTAACTTTTTGGTTGGGTTTTGTTTAGTTAAAAGTTAGCCATTGCATCTTCATGTACTTAGTTTGTGTCCAACGTCCATACCAAGACCGATTTCGGATCCCCACCTTTATCAATACTTCATCTATATTTGCAATATTCAGATTGCATTATCATATACTTGCTTGTTCTTCGATTGCGTGCAAGAATATACCTTCGTGGTCAGGCTGATCGTGCTTCCAGCATCGTCAGTAACCTCACGAGATTGTTTTAGCGATTGCTAAGGCGCAACATTGTGCACATTTATAGTCGGATCGTCAAAGTCGACTCCACCAAATCGATAGTTATCATCTCATCGAAAGACGGGACACCCTCGCCTCTATCACATAAGGAAAAGACTCAATGAACTCACTCCATTTCGCATGTCGCTTATTCAATTTTATTTGACCCTTAAGATATTTAAGCGTTTCATGATCTGTATGGATGAAAAATTCATGAGAGCGAAGATAATGTTCACACACATGCAAGACTCTCACTAAAGCATATAACTCTTTCTCGTAAATGGGATAATTGAGTTGCGCTCCGGAAAGTTTCTCACTAAAGTAAGCTATGGGGCGCTTCTCTTGCATTAACACACCTCCTCTGCCATTACCACTAGCGTCACAATGCACTTCGAAAGTTTTATCAAAGTTGGGTAAGGCAAGCAATGGAGCATGTGTAAGCAAATTTTTAAGCTCATGAAATGCGCTATCTTGGGATGGTCCCCAAACAAATGGTGCATTCTTCTTATTCAAGGCATGCAAAGGTGACGCAGTAGTGCTAAATTCCTTAACGAATCTACCATAGAAACCGGCTAAGTCAAGGAAACTTTGCACTTGTTACAAGTTGGTTGGTTGTGACCAAGTTTAATAGCATCGATTTTACCTTCATCTACATGAACACCCTTAGATGACACAACAAAACCCAAGAAAACAAGCTTCTCAACACCAAAAGTGTATTTCTCCACATTAGCATAAAGGCGCTCGTTTCTAAGAGTTTGCAAAATGGTTCTAAGATGGGTGACATGATCTTCTAGAGTAGCACTAAACACAAGTATATCATCAAAGTAGACCACAACAAATATGCCAATATAGGGGCGAAGAACATAATGCATCACACGCATAAAAGTGCTGGGTGCTTTGGATAAACCCATGGGCATAACAAGCCATTCATACGAGCCAAATTTGGTTTTGAAAGCCATCTTCCATTCATCACCTTCTTGAATGCGTATTTGGTAATAGCCACTTTTAAGGTCAATTTTAGAGAAAATTGCGGTTCCACTAAGCTCATCTAGCATATCATCAAGGCGTGGAATGGAATAGCGATAATGAACGATGTGAGCATTTATGGGACGGCAATCGAAACACATGTGAAAACTACCATCTTTCTTAGGCACAAGAATAATCGGAACGGCACAAGGACTTAAGCTTTCACGTACATGCCCATTGTCAATGACATATTGTATTTGCCTTTGTACTTCCTTGGTTTCTTCGGGGTTAACACGGTAAGTTGCCTTGTTTGGTAACGATGCGCAGGGGATGAGATCGAATCGGTGTTTGACGCCACGTAGAGGAGGTAGTCCCAGAGGTAGCTCATCGTGGAAGACGTCCTTAAAATCCTGCAATAGATTAGACAAAACTAAAGTTAGATGGTGAGATGTGTTAGTCCTTCCCGCTTCATCCTTGCACAATAGGACATAGTGGGTGACAGTAGATGGGTTCTCACACACTCTCTCATCTCTCTTTTGCTGGCTAAGAGAACTAAGTTTTTCTTGTTGCTCATCGTGGATGCACTCATTTTGGGCTTATGGACCTCACTCTCTTTTTGGTGGCTCTGTCTCCCACTCTTCTCACCACGATGGGTGGATGCCTGCTTGTCGGCGATCACTTGGCTCGGTGACATAGGTCATAGCACGTACTCCTTGCCCTTCATCTTGAAGCTATAGTGATTGGTTCGCCCATTGTGTATGACGCTGCGGTCGAAATGCCAAGGTCCTCCAAGTAGGATATGGCAAACGGACATGGGAACCACATCACACTCCAAGGTGTCTTCGTATGCGCAAATCTTGAAGGAGACTTGAACGGTGTGCTCCACTTGAATGGTGCCGCAGTCGCTAGGACATTGGACATTGTAGGGACGAGGGATGCTTCATTTTGACCAATTATAGCTTGGAGCATAGTTCTTCACTTGCCAAATTGTGGCAACTTCCTCCGTTGATGATGACCTTCACAGAACGTCCATTCATGCCCGCCTTGGTGTGGAAGATGTGGCAACATTGATCTTCGTCTTGTTGGTGTTGAAGTGTAAATACCTTGGACACAACGAGAGCTGGGATCGAATCATTGTCACAAAAGACTTGGTCATCTTCATCTTCATTCATGCGCCGGTGCATGGCCACGTGCTCAAGCGCTTCCATTGCTTCCTCACTCATCGAGTCATAGGTGTCGTCGTCGTTTGTGATCATAGTGCGTCGAGTGGGGCATTCAAATATCTTGTGGCCTCGGCCTTGACATGTGAAGCATTTGATAGAACTTGTCTTGATGGTCTCATCCGGTGGAGTTGTATATGATGAAGCTCTCAGCTTGAAGTTGCTTGTAGTAGAAGGACGACTTGAAGATGTCAAAGTTTTATTGAAACTTGACTTGTTGCCGTTGCTTGGAGAAGGTTTGGTTGAGGTAGAAGGCAGTGTAGTCATTGAAGCTTGATTGGATGAACCATATTCTTGGAAGATTACTTGGCATACTTGTAATCATCTTGTACTTGTTGCTCCGCCTTGGTAGCTTGGTGCACTAGCTCGAGGAGGTTCGTGGACGGTTGGAAATCCGCAATCTTCTTGATAGGATGGTTGAGTCCACTCAAGAATCATGCCATGGTTTGCTCCTCATCTTCCGTGACATTATCTCCAATCATGGCAATCTCCATTTCCTTGTAGCACTCTTCAACGGACTTGGTGCCTTGCTTGAGGAGTTGCAATTTCTTGAAGAGGTCGCGGCTATAGTACATGGGTACAAAGCGCACTTGCATGACATCCTTCATTTGAGCCCATGTTGTGATGGGTGGATCACCTCTTGCTTCTCGACGCTCAGTGACCTGCTCCCACCAAATGAGGACATAGTCTTGGAACTCAAGAGATGCCATGGCAATCTTCTTTTCTTCATAGTTGAGCGAGCGAAAGATCTTGTAAACTTTCAATGCCCATGAAAGATAGTCTTTGGGATCATTGCTTCCGAAGAACTTAGGCATGGTGAAATTGAGCTTGCCGTATTGTTGCTCGTCATTTCGTTGTTGTTGAGGGGGATGACGTTCTTGCCATGGTGGAGGATCTTGAGCCGGTTGCTCCTCGTGCTCCTACTGATTGTTTTTTCGTTGAGGTCGTGGAATTCTTGCACGGTTCCTCATTTCTTGGCGCTAAGGCATGCGACTTCTTCTTGTTGCTCTCGTCGGAGGGCCTCTTCTTGTAGACGTACTTGGCAGTTGCGCTCATCGACACTCTTGTTGATTCACGTAGAGCACGTTGTGCTTCAAGGGCGTGTTCCTCACGACGGTGTTGCTCTTGTTGAGGGTCATTGCCATCTTGATGTTCTTGTTGTTCTTGGCATATTTGAGCTTGCTCTTGGACCGGAGGATCATTAGCTAGGCAATATAGCCGTTCGCATTCCCGAATGCGGTCTTGAAACCCTTTGCCATGAAATGGGTTTTGTGGAGCTTGATGATCTTCATGGTCTTGGCGACGTTGTGGATGAGCTCGTGGAGGACTTGCTTCCGAAGAGTTGTACGAGGAATGTCGACTTGAATGGAGCCAGCTATATGATGTCGAGGATGTAGAAGAACGGTTGACCAACAAGGCACGAATCTCCTCCATTTGGTTGGAAAGCTTGTGGTCGAGGTAGTCTCTTGTACGTTGCTCGAATTATCGCAAGTCGATGGCGAGTAGGTCGATGTGGTTGTTCAACGCTTCATTCTCTTGATGCAAATCTCTTTGTGCCCCGCAGAGGTGGTTCGTGGTGACGTAGTTGCTCTGGTCCTCATCTTGCTCGATGAAGAGTGGATTCAAAGAAGTAGTTGGCCTATCCATCATCTCAAACAAGTATGTGAGTGGAAGAAAGGAAATAACTATACCAAATGTACCTTATCCAATGTTCAAGATGGATCAATGATCATTCAAAATGTAGCAAGGAAATAGCACAATTGGTACCTGATCTTGTCAATTTCTCACACCTACACAAATAAGGCTTTTGGAGTAGCTTGGTGAGGATGGTGGCACAAAATTTATGCAATTGTTAGCGAGATACAAATAATGTTGAAAAAGATACGTAAATTTTCAAATGTAACAAGTAGACCAATAGCAATATGTGGCACATGGAAACACACGCACAAATAGATAAATGGGGCCGTGCAACCAAGGAATGAGCTCAAAATGTGGAATCCACAGAAAATGCTCTTGTTGCACAACTCTAGAGAGACGCTGGGACGATTGCTCGATAGGCGGATACAGTACTTGTGCAAGACCTACAAAGAAAAAATGCAACGACTTCTATCCCAAGTATGCTATATGTGTATAATGTTCTGGTGAGATGATCCAAGATGATCGAGTATGACAATCTTAAGTGCAATGTAGTATGATGCTATAGTTCTTTCTTACAAGCTTTTTGGCTCTTTCTCTTTTGATCTCTTTCTTTGGCCACTTATGCAAAACTTCATGAACCAAGATAGCAATTGTGTATGCGGAACAAAGATGTTGCACTAATGATGACAATATGATACCAGGATGCAAATACCGAGATGATATGGTATATATGCAATGGATATGACGATCACTAATGTGCACAAGTAGCGTTGCCGGCAATACTCAATGGCTCATCTCAATAGGCAAGTGACTCGAAAGGTAGGCTAGGGGTTAACAAAGCAATGTCAAGGGAGAGTGTCCAAGAGTGTCGTCGAAGTTACCGCCCTTGCTTACGGTTGACGGTGTCAAAATTGTGAAGTGGTTGTTGTCGATGACAAGTCTATGGCGTAGATGAGCGGCGGTGATGTCATTGTCGAACCGTCCCTAAGTAGGTGAAACACTTAAGGAAACGGAAACCACAACTCAAATTCTCAAAGCACATGTGTCAAAATTGTCGAATGTGGTAGCGGGTAAGCAAAGGTAGTTGCGGAAAGCAGTGGTGGTATAGGAAAGTATTGGTGGAAATCCGGTCAAAATTGGCAAAAGTTAGGGGGAAGAAGGAGTGAAGAATGAAGTGATCCTGCAGGAGGCCGGATGTCCGGGTTTGCGGGCCGGATTTCCGGGGTCACGGGCCAGATGTCCGGGGCTCCAAATCCGTGATGAACTCGGTGGATCTCGTAGGAAGGAAAAAAATTAGGGGCAAAATTGTGGTTGGAATTGGGGAAAAAGTTAGGGGAAGCTAGATCTACGAGTAACACATCAAATCCAACAAAACATCATCACACCAACAAAACACAAAAAAAATCAGAGGCTATTTTTGTGGGGATTTTCAAAATTGGGACAAAACACAACAAAATTAGGCTAGAAAACGAAGGGAGAGACTCCAAAATTGTGACCAGCCTTGGCTTATGATACCAAGATGATGTAGGGTGGAACCCTAGGGGAGATCTTTCATGATTTGGATGGGGATTCCAAAAGAACATGATGAACACATGAGGTAAAACACCAAGGGAAACGAGAGGAAACACTCAAAATCAACGAGAAACGGTTACACATGTGCTAGATCCAAGTACACAAGGAGAGATACATGATGCAAATCGAACAATAGACGATAAAAATAGTAACAAGTTCTTACCAATCCATGAGGAGATGGGGGCTTGAATCCACGAGGAGATCTTCCCTAGACGGGGTCTCGAATCCGGTTGGGGGATCTTCTCCTAGGAGGCCTCGGTCTCCAATGGAGTATGTATCAAGTGGATGAGCTCTATCACTAAAACGAACTAAACCAATTCTAACCCTAAATTGGTGGAGGAGTGATGAGGACATGACTACCTTGGATACGACCAAAAATATTGCATCCGTGCATATCTGTGAGGTGATTTCTAACGCAAACTATGCAATAATTTATTTATGTCATCCAGGACAAAAATACTTCACAGACTTTTGTGCCGTGTGTAATTGCATGTGTATGGGACATTTGTACAATCCACATATGAAGATAAGGGGAAAAGAGAAGTTTAGGTGATGTTCAAAAAGTCCTCTCACGTCACTTTTGGGCCAAGAGAAGATAGAGTCCAAGTCTCTCACGTTCTAGACTCAGATTCGGACTACACAGACATACCTGACTCAAAACGCCAAGATCTCTTTCATCCGGACTCTGAATTGGGTGATTCCTTTTTTCTTGGAAAGTTCATTTCGTGCACTTTCCAACCCAAACTGATTCACCTTCAAATTCGTCCGGAGCATTGAGATATTGACGAAACAATCTGACGCTGCAGCAGAATCCGAGTCAAACTACAAGTCCAAAGGTGTTACATCACCTCCAGTTGGGCCCATTGGCCTTGTACGACCTAGGGTTAGTTTTAGGCTGCCTTGGGACGTCCTCCCACCACCTTGTCCGCCACCCCTTGCTCCTATATAAGTAGATTAATCTAGTAGCTTTTTCCTTGGGATTTGTTTAGTTAAAAGTTAACCATTGCAACTTCGTGTACTTCGTTTGTGTCCAACGACCAGACCAAGACCGCTTCCGGATCCCCACTTTTATCAATACTTAATATTTATTCGCAATATTCAGATTGCATTATCATATTCTTGCTTGTTCTTCGATTGCATGCAAGAATAAACCTTCGTGGTCAGGCTGATCGTGCTTCCGGCATCGTCAGTAACCTCAGGAGATTGGTTTAGCGATTGCTAAGGAGCAACGTTGTTGCACGTTCGTAGTCGGATCGTCAAAGTTGACTCCACCAAATCGATAGTTATCATCTCATCGAATGATCGGGCCCCTCGCAGCTATCAAGTGGTATCAGTTTTCATGTTACTCGGTGAGAATTTCCATTTTTACCTCGATTAGATTTATTTTCTTACCTTCTGTCCAAAAAGAGCGATAAGGAAGTTAGATCCATTTATCCTTTGTCCAAGCCAGTCTGAGCCTTTGCAATTTCTTTTCATTGCTTGCATAGTTGAATTATCGGTTGCATTGTCGTGTCGAGTTGCTGGTCTTAGTGTCTAGCTCGTTTAGAGTTTCGAGTTCTGTTCACATTAGTCACGTCGCCGCTGCATCATCATCCCTTCTACTGTCCACCACCCATCCATCAATTTCCACCACGTGCTACCCATTGTTCATTGTCATAATCATAGTTGAGGTCGTTCGCATATTCGCTTGATCCAATCTGCATCTTGTTTGTTTTGGAAAGAGAGAAAAAAAGGCAAAGAAAAAGGTAAAAAAATCCAGAGAAAAAAAGTGAGAGAAAAAAAACTAATTTCGGATCTATCTAGACTCAATCTCATACCTGAATTCGGATTGGAATCTGTTTTGCTCACTGTTTAGTAAAACAAGCATCTCTTCCTTGTACGAAGTCCGTTTTGGCTCCACAAGTACTCAAATTCAAGCTATCAACGAGCCGCATCTGAAAAGTTCATAAAGCTTGTTCAGTATTTTGACTTCCAAATCGGCTTCTAAATAGGACTTTTTGCCCTCCAAAGTTTGCGAACACAATTTCTTACAGTTTTATAGTCCAGTTTTAGAATTTTGTGCCTCCTTATATCAACTCAATTGTTGGAAATCTTGAGTCATTAGAATTCTTGAGAAAAATAATCAAAATATTAGCACAAACTTTTTGAGAGGAAAGTTGGAGAGAGAGTTTTTGGTATACCCTACTTCACGATTATTTCTCATCATTATCTTTGCTGCCATTGTGATCTTCATTTATATATTTGTGTCCAGAGCTACTTTATATCGTTTATTGCTGCTAGTTGTGCTATGCCGTGACCTCATTAGTGTTCTAGGCTCGCGTGTCTAGTCCGGTCAAGCCTAGGACCAGCACAGTATCGTTGTTGAGCGTTTATACGGCATTGCAACTCTGAAATGATTATTTCCAATCTTTTGCTACCATATATTTAAGCCTTCCAAGCTCCACATATTTCTACAGCGTGTATACATACGTTCACCTGGTAATAGCTTTACTCAATGTTCAGAGTTATTCGACACCGCTGGTTGCCTGTCACCACCTGCTGCATGGTAAGAACTTGTAAGATATTGATATTTTCTTTACTGTGAGCGCTTTACTCCCACATCCTAGTAGTTCATAGGAACATTATTCTCGATTTTTGTTTCTTGTTTCTACTAATCATGACAGGTTCCGGAGATAGAAGTTCTTGGACGACGGAAACATTTTCGCCATCACAAGAGGTGGGACAACACACACAAGCACATGGCCAGGTTACCTCTTTACCGTCATTTGAGGGTAGATTTAATCCTGCTATTTATCTAGCTTGGGAGCTTGAAGTAGAACAAGTTTTTAGTCACCATGATTTTTCTGAACTTGAGAGAGTACGAGCTGCCGCTAGAGCATTTACGGTTTTGCTCCTGTTTGGTGGAGTGTACATTGTAAGAAAAACATTGCTAACCAACCCACAACTTGGAAACATTTGAAATATGTAATGAGACAACAATTTTTTCCTCCTTACTATCATCGTGAATTGCTTCGCAAAGGGGAACAATTAAAACAAGGCATAGCACTGTTGATGCTTACTACCAAGAGTTCAAATCTTATATGCATCATTGTGACATAGAGGATGATACCATGAATAGATTTTTTGGTGGTTTGAACCATGATATTCATGCAAGATTTCAGTATATTCCTCGTTGCATTACTGGTATGTATGTTCGCGCTTGTACCTTTGAGAGACAGATACAGGAAGATGCATTGGGTGACCACAACAACTACTATTCCAGTTCATGCTCACCACCACCGGTTGGTTCCTCCATCGTTGCACCTACTAGAGCAGCCACACATCAGATTATGAGCGCGACATCATCTCAAGTGTATGGTACATTATCATCATTTGTACCTACATCAGCTACGTCTTTGCAACAAGCTAACAGTAAAGGTATTGATGATATAGCTTCACATGAGAATGATCAAGCTAACCTACGTCACGATGGCTCCACACCTAAGTCCTTTCACTAGGGCATCTGCCGTGACAAAACCACGACAGTTAGCACCCACCATGGGGCCAGCGCTTGGTGGTTTTGAGTTCTTGAAGGGCACTTTCCCAGGGATCGAGGGGTACGCCGTTGGCAGGATGACTAAGAGTCGCCGTGGCAAGTTCTACATCGACGGTACTGGCTGGGGCCCCGAGGCCGACTCAATCGAGTACAGGTACCAGGTCCCCTTCGGCAGAATTCACGTCTTCATCGGCAAGATTGGCGAATCTGAGCCTGAGCCAGACACCTCCGCCGACCTCTTCGAGTCGGCTTGGCGCATGCAACCCGCCTGGTTTCAACCCGGTCGGAAGCGTGCCTTCATCGGTTTCAGGCAAGGCCTGGAGCTTGTGGAAAACTCTGCCTCTGCGGGGCGACTCTCGTTTATTCAGATGATGAGTCCTCCACCGGAGAGACAGAGTCAATCTATCAACTTCAAGATGGCCGGCATGGGGGCTATTCCGATGGCAACAGTATTCCAGACCCCTATGAGCTGTCGTGCAGGGCTGTAATTTTTATGGCTGGCGCATAGCCGGTTTTAAATTCATCAACTACTGTAGCTATGACGTCTGGCTCGGCTATGGCTGCGGCGGCAGGGCCTGGTGGCTCAGAGAGACTGCCGGCTCAAGTTCTGTTAGATCTGTTGGGCAACTTGACAACCTTATTGGCAACTGAGGTGACTGCGGCAAATCAAGCAGAACGCAATGCAGAGATTGGAAAGATTCGAGCAGAGATCACTAAGGCATAGGAGGATGTCAATGTGGAGAACGCCAGGATGGTGGAGGAACGAGCTCAGACCACGGCTGAATCAGAGCAAGTAATGGCAGAGGCTTGGCGTTTAAATCTCGATCAGAATGCTTCTAACGCAGTTCTTCGTAGAAGGCACCAGACCCGCATGCCTTTACATTATGAACCTATGAACCTATTTAAAACCCCTGGAGCAGGGACAAGCACTCCAGGCGCTCGAGTAAACCCTCAGTTAAACCCGGACGGGCCTAGAAGTGGGGCGGTGGCTCAGCCTCGACAGCCTAAGCCGGCACGGAGGGATGAGCGGATGCCTAACCCGCCTCCAAATCAAATGCTGCCTCAACATTTCTTGACGCCGCCGCCGGGTCATTTTTCTAACCCGATGGATAACATGATAGCAGCCACAACATGGCTGGCAGCTATTCCAATTGAGGGTGAGTCGCTGATTGCAGTGGAGAGCTGGAACGCTGTGGAGCTTCTTCAAATGGCTGTGGCACAGCAGGCGGCTTATTCATATAGTCGGGAGCGTGTTCATTCAACCCCTCACCCAAGTCGAAGTTACAGCCGACGTATTGAGTTGCCAGTGCTTTCCAGCAGTGAGCAGCATCGTAACCCGCTGATCAATGATGACCCGCCCTGTGGGAATAACCCGCTCCGTGATGATTATTTACTGACCAATGCTCAGGCGAATGTGGATCAGGCTCGAGCTCGTCATGAGGCAGAAGCGGCGGCTTAGCAAGGGGTTTATCAGCAGCCTATGATAATCCCTTCAGCTTCAATAGAGGCTGGGACGATTTTCAGGACAATTGGAGTGTCATGTTTAATACCGTCCTTGCGTAATGAGCGTCTTCCCAAGGATTTCAAACGCCCTTGTACGGTGCCTAATTATACAGCCGATCTCCCTCCTGAGGCTTGGATTGAGAGTTATGAGTTAGCCATGGAGATGTTGGATGTTAATGATGCTGTATGTGCCAAGTACTTTACTATGATGTTGGATGGGCCAGGTCGAACATGGTTAAAAGGACTGCCTCCTAATTCCATCAATTCATGGGCTGAGTTGAAAGCGTGGTTCATTAAGAATTTTTCAGGGACGTGCAAGCAGCCTCTGACGATTATCGATCTGGATAATTGTGTCCAGCGTGAGGATGAGCTGGCCCACCATTGGGTCCGATGGGTTTCAGCTATTATCTACTCATCAGATAGCATTGCGGCGGGTCCAGCGGTTCTGGTTTTGGAGAAGGAATGTCACTTTACCCCTCTTAAGCAGAAGCTTGGGCGACTTAAGCGTTATTGTAATGATATGGGTGAGCTTATGGCGGCTCTTATCAAGTATGCAGACTCTGATAATACCAAGGACCCTGGATCTGACGATGAGAAGTCCAATAAGGGTGAGAAGAATAACAATGGTAAATATCAGTAGCAGAATATGGCGATGAATAATGGCAACAACCAAGGTAATGGTGGTAAGCACAGACACCCCAATGGCAGGTCAGATCTAGTGGCTAACGCCAATACTGGGCATAAGGGCCAGCACCACAACGGTAATGGCAAGCCGTCCTTTCGACAAAAAACTATAATCTTGAGGCAATGTTCAATGAACCTTGCCCAAAGCATAGTCTGCCTAACAAGCCGGCGAGTCATGCCTGGAAGGATTGTTTTATCATGCGAGAGTACATGAATTCCAATTTTAACCAGAATTACGGTAATAATAATGGGCCGCCCGGCGGGTCAGGATCCGGTGCATAGGGGCCCGGCTTTGGTGGCGGCGGCTCAAATTCTGGTAATCAAGGCCAGAGTAGTCAGGGAAGTTATAACCAATAGTCTGGTCAGGGCAACTAGCAGCAGGGTAATCAGTTAGGATACAGAGCAATCCAAAGCAACTCAATGGTGTCCAATACCATGTTTTCACTACAAGTCTGTGTAAGCGAGATCAGAAGGTACATAAGCGCGCGGTCAATACTATTGAGCCGGTGCCTCAATACTTGCGGTGGTCAGAACATATAATCACATGGAGTTGAGAGGATCACCCGCCCTGGGTTGAGAATGCGGGTCATCTAGCTTTGGTGGCATCCCCTCAGGTTGGGGGTAATAAATTTACTAAGGTGCTTATGGATGGTGGAAGCAGTATCAACATCTTGTATTATGACACATTTCGCCGGATGAACTTAATTGACAAGGATCTTAAGCCGTCTTCTACAATTTTCCATGGTGTGGTGCCTGGTAAGTCAGCGTATCCTGTCGGAAAGATTGCTTTGGAAGTCGCCTTTGGTAATCACAATGATTACAGAGCAGAGACACTTTGGTTTGAAGTGGTTAAAATCAAAAGTCCGTATCATGCCTTGTTTGGTGGCTGACTTATGCCAAGTTTATGGCTCAACCTTGTTATGTTTATTTACAACTTAAAATGCCAGGGCGTAAGGGCACAATTACGGTCCATGGTGATTGGAAAATCGCCTTGGAGTGTGAGGAAGGAGATGTGGCTTATGCAGAGTCAGCTTGTGCTCCTAGGGAGCTTAAATTTTATAAGGATAATGTTGACCCGGCTGACATGACCCCTTTAAAGAAACCCACTACTGAGCAAGACCCTTTTGTTGAAGTTTAAGTCGGCTCATGATACTAAGCAGGTTGATTTTGTCCCTGGCGACTCATCTCAGCAGTTCAAAGTGGAGGCTAATATGGATCCTAAATAGGAAAGCACGCTCATCGAGTTCATCCATATCTTTGCATGGAAACCTTCCGACATGCTGGGTGTTCTGAGAGAATTCATTGAGCACACTCTTAATGTGGATCCGAAGTTTAAGCCAGTTAAACAATTCCTTCATTGTTTCAATGAAGAGGGACATAAAGCTATTGGAGAAGAAGTAGCCCGGCTCCTAGCGGCTGGGTTTATTGTGGAAGTTTTTCACCCAGAGTGGTTGGCTAACCCGGTGCTTGTGCTCAAGAAGAGCGGAACTTGGCATATGTTTATTGATTACACAGATCTTAACAAAGCTTGTCCAACTGATCCGTTTGCTCTCCCTCGTATCGACCAGATTATTGATGCTACAGCGGGTTGTGAGAGTTTATGCTTCCTGGATGCTTATTCTGGTTATCGTCAAATCAAGATGGCAGTTAAGGACCAAGAGAAGACGTCTTTTATCTCCCCTTTTGGAGCTTTCTGCTATGTTTCTATGCCCTTTGAGCTCAAAAGTGCTCAGGCGACTTATCAACGCTGTGTTTAGAATTGTTTCCACAGTTAGATTGGGCGAAACGTTCATGCTTATGTGGATGATATTTTGGATAAGTCTAGAAAGAAGGACACTCTCCTGGATGATCTAAAGGAAACTTTTGATAGTCTCCGGGTCTATAAAATGATGCTTACCCCGTCCAAAGGTGTCTTTGGTGTGCCCGCGGGTAAACTATTGGGATTTCTGGTTTCAGAAAGAGGCATTGAAGCTAACCCCATCGGATTCAGGGCTCCACAGACCCTTTAGAGGTTTGAACTCTGGGGTGCACACGAAGAACACTCTCCCCCCAGTCTGCCCGCTCAACAATCCCACGGCCTAGCTCGACGAACCCAAAGAATGACAGACACAGGGATTTATCCTGGTTCAGGCCACCTTGCGGTGTAATACCCTACTCCAGCTTTGTGGTGGATTGCCTCGAGGGGCTGAGGACTAACTAGTATAGTGGATGAATAGCCTCAGGATGTGAGGTGTTCTTGAGCTCGATGAGCTGGTGAGGTGGTTAGGATAGAATGGCCCCGATTCAAGATGTCTCGCTATGGTGGTGGCTAAGTCCTATTTATAGTGGCCTTGGTCCTCTTCCCAAATGTAGGCGGCAAGGGATCCGACAACGGCCAAATTTGAAGGGAGACAACAAGTACAAGCTATCCTGACAAAAGTAGTCTTCGCCTACAAAAGGCTCTGGTGGTGATGCTGTCGTGCGCTCCGCGATGACCTCCGCCCTACCGTCCTGGCGGTCTAGGTCTTGTTGCATCGATATGGAAACCATTGCCTGAAGTCTCGGGACCCCGCGCCTGCGCTTGCCTCCTTAGCACCAAAGAGGAAACTGGTACACTGCACCCGCTGGCGCCCGCCTGGCCTTGGTCGTCATGGCTCACATCACACGAACCTCGCGAGGTGCACCCTGCATTGATATCTCTGCTCCTCAGGAGCCAGCCTAGCGAGGCTGCCCCCAGGGAGGTCTTGGTGTCATCCGCCTCGCGAGGCTTGTCCCCTCGCGAGGGTCTTGAGCTGTTGCTGCTGAAGCTGGGCCATACCGGGCCGCCGATGGAGCCACGACACGGGCCACAGGCAAGCAAGTCTGGGCACCCCCTTTCCTAGAACACCGACAGTAGCCCCCGGGCCCAAGGCGCGCTCGAACTTGGCTTCGAGGCGTAGCCAAAGGGTAAGTGTGGGGCGCCGCGGTTCCCAACCGCCTGCGGCGTCGGTTGACGCGTGGCGACCGATGGGACGTGGGCGCCTCCACTTCCCCATGCTGCCTCCGCAACCGTTTGACTTGACGAGACCCTGTTGCATGCAGAAGAAAACCATCATTACGTGCGATCATGGTGGCCGGTGGTTGGCCTCCTTCTGGCTATAAATGAGGGGAGGGGCAGAGCCCCCTCGCTCATCTCTGTCTTCTCGCCGCTTGCTCCTTCTTCCTCCTAGCCTCGCCATCTTGCCACAGCTCCCATGGCGCCGATTAGGAGGTTCTCCACCGCGGAGAAAGGAAAAACCCCTCACGAGGAGCAGGGGCCACTCCCACCGAAGAAGAGGTTCAGCTGTTCCCGCAACATTGACGTGAGGCTGGAGGTGACGCGACCTTGGTACAAGCGGCCTCCGCCTGGTTACCCGCTCCCTCTGTACACCCAAGCGCAGGGCTCCGGAGAAGGCGGGAGTGCCCTGCGCCGCGCAAGCCACGGCCGCGAGGGCCAGGCAGTGGTTGTACGAGCCGTCGGCCATGAACCCACGTTGAGGGATCCTCGTGCGAGTTCGTGGATCTAGCTCCCGTGGTTCTTTGCCGAGGAGATGCCGCCGAGAGGGCCGCTCAAGTTGTGGTTGCAGCACGCTGAGTGCAACACTCTGGTCACGGGGCGGAGGTTGAGGTCGTCTCCCTGGGCAAAATCTTCATGACCCGTGGATGGGGCGAGGTCGCCCGCGCCTGCCGCGTGGAGGGGGGCCTCGCGATCCACTTTGAGTACGACGGCGCTTCCACGCTGTCCTTCAAGGCCTTCGATGAGGAAGGCTGCCGCCTGGAGTGCTGCCCTGGAGGAAGCCGCTGGAATGGCGCGGTAGCCGGCGTCGAGCCTGGCCCCGATCCTGCTGGCCGCTCTTCCAGCTGCGGCGATGACTCCTGGGAGTCCAGCGACTCTCTTGAGCCTAGCGAGTCTCCGGAGACGAGCGATGACAGCTACGCGCCACCGAGCTCTCGCCGTGCCCGGAGCGCGGCTGCGGCATCCGCCCGTCGTCGTCGATGACCTGGATGGGACTGGCATCGGCCCATCGTGGTCCACTGTTGATGATGGTGTCGGCGGCGGCGTCCGTAGTGAGGGCTTCTTGAGGTTTTTCTCCTTTTGTTCGGTGTGAGCAATCAGGACGAACCCCGTGGGGTGTGTAAAGAACCTGTAATGCTTTTTCTCCAATACTTATTATTCCTATTATAAGGTTGTGGTGGTGTATCTTGCTTCGGCATTGGCCCCCCTTTTCATCCTTGCGGTAGCTTAGCGCTCTACGCCGGCAGGTCCCAGTCCCCAGGCAAGCTTCAGTCGTCGCTGGTATGCCAGGTCATGATGATGTGGTCAAGGCCAGCAGGTGAGCGGCCCAAGGTCCGGTAAGAGCTCCCGAGGCGCGATGCTCAAGAGGTCCCCTTTGGCGTGCAAGCAGCTTCCCGAAGGTAGAAAAGGAAGGCGGCACTGCTGGAGCAAGGCTGCGAGAGCCAAAAATTCCAAACCGCGGCGTCGCGCTAATCATGAATGTGTGACTTATCTTATCGAGCCCGAGGTGATTCCTTGTGTAGCGCCCGATCTGCGCTTCTGCGGTGATGTTACCAGGTAAGGCTCACACTGGCTTCCCCCTTCCTCGCTCGTCTAAATGCTCTGCGTCCTCGGGTCCCGACCCTCGAGCGAGGCTCAGCCGCCGCTGGTATGCCAGGTCGCGATGCCGTGGTCAAGGCCAGGGGTGAGGGCTAGAGAGTCAGTAGGTGCTCCTGAGGCGCGATGCTCAGGAGCCCCCCTTTTAACGCGCAAGCGAATTGCATTAAAAGGAAGCAGCCAGCGGGGCCGCCCGTAGCTAAGCTCCGGAGATTCCTGCGGGTTAGTTCGAGAGGAGGATATAGCTCATAATCGCGTTTGCTGTCCCGCCGCTAATCTTTCCGCAAGAAGATGAAGGCACTGTAGATCTAGTGAGGTGACGTGCGCGAGGCGGGCCGCGAGCTAGAGCTCAATCACTCTGGTTTGTCAGCGTTGCAGGGCCGGACCCGAGCACAAGCACCGTGCCAGCATGTGTAGCCCCCAATGTGGGATGAGCAGGAGGCCGGTCAGCAACGCGGGAGGCCGCGAAGGGCAATAGGCAAGTAGGCGGTAATCATAAATCATCTTGGAAATGGAGGTAACACTAGTTCAGGTAAATGCAAGAATGATACATGTCGCAGGGCGGACCCATGCGGCCTGGGGATGATGCAGCCCGAGGGGCGCCCCCAATAGAGTAAATTTAAAGATGCAAAGGATACACGCCGCAGGGACATGCCCATGCGACCTGGGGATAATGTAGCCCGAGGGGTGCCCCCAACTGAATGAACCAGAAAATGTCACCTGGCACCGTTGTTGGAGGGGTGTTGAAGCAGCTGGGGATGCATGCTGGAGGAGTTGCTCCTCACGAGCCACCTGGTTCCTGAACCTCGGAGACTCTGGGGGTCCCGAGGGCTCGCGAAGAACCATCGCCATCTCCGCCTGGACCGCCTGAAGCCTGGTCTCCCGAGCCGCCAGAACGCTCCGCAGGCGATGCTGGAAGGTAACAGCCGCGTTTGGCAAGCTGAAAGGCATGCGAACGTAGCTGTGAGGTGGATCCTCGCATCGGCCAATGCGCGAAGGCCAGAGGCGCTCCTGGGATGTGGCTCTGTTGAGCCCGGGGATGTTGACACAGACGCGCAGCTCGTCGTCCTCGCCAGGACAAGGAGCTGCACCAGGTGGTGGGCGACGGTCGCCACGCATGGCTCTCGCCTCTTGAAGCTCCTCGGTCGTCTTGGCGATGAACTCCTGAGCACCTAGCACCCCATGCCTCGTGCCCTCGTGAGGGAAGTGTGCGATGAAGCATGCCTCCATGTGGTGCCTGAGCGCCTCCCTCGTGACATTGGCTAGGTTGGAGGCCCTCCAGAAGAGAGCCCCCGAGCCCAGCGTGAGGAGGGCGCCGGGCGTTCCTTCCTATGCGAGAGAGGGAGGCGCCCCATCCGTGGGCGCAGGTCCTAAGGTGGTGCCGCTGGAGACACCGCTCTCCTGAGGCTCTCTTGACGGAGCAACTGCTTCTTCTTCTTGGGGACTGCCTTAGGAGGGTAGATGGCGCCTTCGTTGTCCGGGTCTTCAATCACCGCCGCCTGGTAGGCGTGCTCGAGGGAGCACACCGTGTCCTTCTCTTCCCAAGCGATCGTGATAATGTCGCGGTTCCCTGGCATCTTGAGGACATTGTAGCTGTGGTGGGTCACCGCCATGAACTTGGCCAGGGCCGGATACCCAAGGATGGCATTGTATGGCAGGTGGATGTGAGCGATGTCGAAGTCGATGAGCTCGGTGTGGTAGTTGTCGCGCTGGCCGAAGGTGACAGGGAGGCGGATTTGCCCTATCGGGGTGGTGGAGCCGTCGGGCACTCCTGAGAAGGGCTTGGTGGGCTGCAGCTGATCATATGGCACTTGGAGGTGGTCGAACGTCTCGATGGAAAGAACATTGAGCCCTGCACCGCCATCGATGAGGGTCTTGGTGACAAGGACGTTGCTGATGACGGGCGAGCAGAGCATCGGGAGGGCGTCGGCAGTTGCCGTGCACTTGAGCTGGTCGGACGAGCTGAAGGTGATGGTGCACTTGGACCACTTGAGCGGGTGCGTGGCCTCGATCCTAGGAAGGGCCGCGTTCACCTCATGAGCGAACTGCTTAAAGATGCGTTGGGAGGCTGGGGCCTGAGCGCCACCCAAGATGCAGGCGATGGCGCGAGGCTCCTGGAAGCCCCCAGCCCCCTCGTCCTAGTGGTGGTCGTCGTTCCTCCTTGGTGGTGGTGGCAGTGGAGGGAGGCTGGCGTTGCCCTGAGGCCGGTCCTCACAAGGCTGATCTCTCCAGGCACCCTCGCGAGACTGGCCTTGCCAGCGGTCCTCACGAGGCTGGTCGCGCCACTCCTAGCGAGGGTCGTGGTCGTCCCAGCATCCTCCGCTTTGTCGTCCTCCTTGGCCGTAGGCTGGTCGTTGCATTCAGGGCGTCGACCAAGGCGCCCATCACGAATGGCCTTGAGTTCCTCACAGTCGTTGGTGTTGTGGCTGTGTACATTGTGGAGGACGCAGAAAGGACGGCTACTCTTGGACGATTCTGGGTGGTCGCAGCCGTGTTTCATCTCTGGTTCTGCCGTGAGCATGGCAGCCCCCTTGTGCTACACGTCCTTGGTCTTGGCCTTCTTGTCCTCCAGGTCGGCAGCTGGGAGCTCGAGGAGGGAGAGGCGCCCTTCCTCAGCTCTCGCGCACTTGGTCGCCATGTTGAACATCTCTAGAGCTGTACACAGGTCCTCGTGGATGGCGAGCTCCTGCTTCATCTTGACATCACGGACACCATCAGAGAACACTGAGATGATGGCTTCGTCTGAAACCTTGGGGATCTTGAGGCGAACACTGTTGAAGCGCTGGATGTACTTCTGTAGGGTCTCCCCTGGCTGTTGCTTGATGCGCCGCAGGTCACCAGCAGCAGGCGGGCGGTCGCGCGTGCCGTGGAAGTTGGCGACGAAACGCTCGCGCATCTCGCCCGAGGAGGAGATCGATCCTGCGGGCAGATTCAGGAGCCACGAGCACGCGCCGTCCTTGAGGGCCATGGGAAACCAATTCGCCATGACCTTCTCGTCGCCGCTGGCCGCCTCGATGCTCAGCTCGTAGAGCTACATGAACTCCGCAGGGTCGGGGGTGCCGTCGTATCGTGGGGGCAGGTCAGGCTTGAACTTGCCCGGCCAAACGACGGTGCGTAGCTCCGGGGTGAAGGCGCGGTAGCCCGCTGTGGTCACTGGGGCCCATCGTGGAGGCGGAGCCTGGTCTTTGTACTCATGTGCCACCACCGTAGGTGGCGCGCGGTCTTGAGCGGTGGTACCGGGAGTGCAGGAGCATCCTCTCATGGCCACTGGACCTCCTGGCAGCTTTCTTCTTGACGTGTTGCCACCCTACGTGGTGGGTCGCGCTGCGGGGCAGCACGCCTTGGTCCGGGAACAACGTCTTGACGGGGAGGTGGTGGAGGTGCTCCATGGGCTACGTCGCCCGCAGCGGGAGGTGGGCGAGGTAGCGAGAGGGACGGTGCAGGAGAGCCAACAGTGGCGCTGACGAGCTCGGTGATGCGGTCCAACTAGTCTTCGTAGAGGTCGTCGACCGGGCGATAGCGCAGGAGCTCGCGCGCCATGAGCAGCGCAGCCTGCGCATTTGCCGGGCCGTGACGAGCGTGAAACGATGAGCCGACCGGAGTCAACGATGGGGTGGCGGCGCGTCCGTCCTGCCGCACGAAATGGTGCAGCGACAAGGCTTGCTACTCGCGCCCCACCGGGCCGGTGGCGGTGTTGGCGGCGGGTGATGGAGAGCGACGGGGAGGTCCGCCGACGGGCGCCGGCTAGGTGATGCGAGCGGCAAGGGCGGCTTGGCGCTCGGCACGGGCTCGACGAGCATCCGCCATGGAGACGGTGGAGCCGCGGCGCGGTCGACGGAAGAAATGCTTCGACGCACCCCTACCCGGCGCGCCAAATGTCGGATTCAGGGCTCCGCACACCCTTGAGAGGTTCGAACTCTGGGGTGTGCATGAAGAACACTCTCCCCCAAGTCTGCCCACTCAACGATCCCACGGCCTAGCTCGACGAACCCAAAGAACGACAGACACAGGGATTTATCCTAGTTCGGGCCACCTTGCGGTGTAATACCCTACTCCAACTTTGTGGTGGATTGCCTCGAGTGGCTGAGGATCAACTAGTACAGTGGATGAACAGCCTCAGGAGGTGAGGTGTTCTTGAGCTCGATGAGCTGGTGAAGTGGTCGGGGTAGAATGGCCCCGATTCGAGATGTCTCGCTATGGTGGTGGCTAAGTCCTATTTATAGTGGCCTTGGTCCTCTTCCCAAATGTAGGCGGGAAGGGATCCCACAATGGCCAAACTTCAAGGGAGACAACTAGTACAAGCTATCCTGACAAAAGTAGTATTCGCCTGCAAAAGGCTCTGGTGGTGACACTACCATGGGCTCCGCGATGACCTCCGTCCTGCCGTCCTGGCGGTCTTGGTCTTGTTGCACCGATATGGAAACCTTTGCCTGATGGCTCGGGACCCTGCGCCCGCGCTTGCCTCCTTAGCACCAAAGAGGAAACTGGTACACTACGCCCACTGGCGCCTGCCTGGCCTTGGTCGTCATGGCTCACGTCACGTGAACCTCGCGAGGTGCACCCTGCATTGATATCTCCGCTCCTTGGGAGCCAGCCTAGCGAGGCTGTCCCCAGGGAGGTCTTGGTGTCGTCCGCCTCGCGAGGCTTGGCCCCTCGCGAGGGTCTTGAGCTATTGCTACTGAAGCTGAGCCGTACGGGCCGCCGACGGAGCCACGCCACAGGCCGTAGGCAGGCATGTCTGGGCACCCCCATTCCCAGAACGCCGACAAACCCAGAGAAGATCAAAGCCATCACCTCACTTGCTAAGCCGGCGTGTGTCAATGACGTCCAGTGTCTGGCAAGTCGTATTGCGGCTTTGAGCCAGTTTATAAGCCGCCTAGGAGAGAAGGCAATCCCTTTATACGAGATGATGAAGCAGACCAATCACTTTATCTGGAGTGATGCTGCCAATGAGGCATTTGAGGTGCTCAAGAAACAGCCAACTGAGCCGCCCGTCCTTGCTGCTCCCGTTGAGACAGAGCCTTTGCTCCTGTATGTGGCGGCAAATAGTAAGGATGTCAGTGTGGCAATAGTTGTGGACCGCAAGGAAGCGGGTAAGGAGTTCAGTGGCCAGCTTATTATGTCAGTGAGGTGTTGATTGAGTCCAAGCAACGATATCCACATTGGCAGAAGCTGGTGTATGGGGTGTTCATGGCAAGTCGCAAGCTGAAGCATTATTTTCTTGTCCATCCTATTACTATTGTCAGTTCTGCTCCTTAAGGGGATATTATTCAGAACAGAGAAGCTACATGCTGGGTTACCAAGTGGGTAATTGAACTTGGACCTCATGGTTTGAAGTATGTGCCAAGGACAGCCATCAAATCTCAGGCTTTGGTGGATTTTATAAATGACTGGACCGAGTTACAGACACCTGAGGAGAAGCCTGATAACACATATTGGACAATCCACTTCGATGGGTCCAGGAAATTAGAGGGCTCGGAGGCTAGAGTTATTTTGACTTCCCCACGAGGTGAGAAATTTTGTTATGTGTTAAGGCTAATGTTTCCTTGTACTAATAATGCACCTGAGTATGAAGCTTTACTCCATGTCCTTTGTATGGCCAAAGAGATGAATTTAAGCTGGGTCAGGTGTGTGGGCGACTCAGATCTTGTGGCTCAGCAATTCTCTGGCAAGTGGGACTCTAAAGACCCGCTCATGGCGGCTTATCGCCGGGTGGTTAATAATATGGCTAGTCATTTGAACGGTTATCAGGTGGATCACCTTGACCGACGGAAGAATGAGGCTGCTGATGCCTTAAGCCGGCTTGGGTCTCAATGTAAGCCGATGCCTCCTAATGTGTTCCTGGATGTACTACACCATCCTTGTGTCAAGTTACAGTCTGAAGAAGACCTTGCTGTCCCTGACCCGGAGGTGCAGTTGGTGGCGGCTCTTCATTCTATTCCAGATTGTACTTTGCCTTATCTGGATTATATGACCCGGAGTGAGTTACCCAAGGATGAAACTTTGGTAAGCAAATAACCAGGAGGTCTAAGTCTATGACTATTGTCAACGGCGAGTTACACCGATGCAGTGTCACAGGTGTATTCCATCGTTGTGTTTCTCCTATGCAGGACCATGAAATCTTGCGAGAGATTCATGAAGGGTATTGTGGTCATCATGCCGGCTCAAAATCTTTGGTGGCTAAAGCTTTTCGTCATGAGTTTTATTGGTTGACATCTCATGCTGATGTAGAAGATATTGTTAGCAAGTGTGATGGGTGCCAGAAATTTTCTAGACGAGCTCATGTGCTGGCTCAAGAATTGCGGATGATTCCAATAACTTGGCAATTTGCAATCTGGGGGCTTGATATGGTTGGACCGTTCAAGAGGTCTAAAGATAAGAACACCCACGTTTTGGTGGCGGTTGACAAGTTTAGCAAGTGGATTGAGGCAGAGCCAGTTAGCAAGTGTGATGTAGCGACTGCAATTCAGTTTGTTAAAAAGCCGATCTTCCATTTTGGTTATCCTCATGGTATCATCACTGATAATGGCACTAATCGTCTAAAGGTGCTATGAAAGAATTCTGTCAAAGAGAGCACATTCTTCTTAATGTTTCTTCCGTGGCCATCCACAGTCTAATGGTCAAGCAGAAAGGGCTAACCAAGAAATTTTGAGAGGCATCAAGCCCAGCTTATGGTTCCTTTGGAACAAACGCCAGTTTGTTGGGTTGAGGAGGTACCTTCAGTGCTTTGGAGTATTAATACCACTCCCAATAGGTCAACAGGCTATATGCCTTTCTTCATGGTCTATGGTGCAAAGGCGGTTCTCCCAAGTGATATCCGTCATGACTCGCCTAGAGTGGCGGGTTATGTTGAAGCTAATAATGAGACGACACGTCGGAACACACTTGATGTTTTGGATGAAGAGCGCGACCTTGCGGTGGCTCGTTCGGCAATATACCAGCAAGACCTGCGTCGTTATCATAGTTGCGGAGTCAAAACTCGGGCATTTCAAGAAGGCGGCTTAGTGCTCCGACTGATTCGAGATCAGACAGACATGCATAAACTGTCCCCACATTGGGAAGGACCTTTTGTGGTCAGTAAGAATCTCAACAATGGCTCGTATTATCTCATTGATATCCGTGAGCACAAGAAATCACACACCTCTGAGCAGGAGACCAACAGGCCGTGGAACATTGCTCATCTTTGACCTTACCACACTTGAGCCACCGACTCTCACAATTGTACATACCTCTATGAATGTATATATCTTTTTATGATCAATATAATAAAGCTAGCATGCCTGAAATTCAGGACCTCTGTAGTTTCATTTTTGTGCACCTGAGTCTTTGTTAATTGATCATAAGGTCACTTGGGGGCTTCCAACCCACCGGGTTTAGCTTTCATACCCTCTTGACTTGCATGAGACGCCACATTATGGGTTACTCCTACCTGTTTGCAACTTGCTACTCCGCCAGGTGACCCGCCAAACTCTTGACAAGTCAATCTTTTTTAAGACCATGAACTTGTCAAGGTTAAAACGACGGTTTTGTGTCATGAGAGAGCCGACTTACAGTGAGCTAGGATAAACCTACCTGTCTGTTTAGTGCTACTCCGTTATATGGCCCGTCGTACTCTTAACAGTCAATCTTTTTTAAGACCCTGAACTTGTTAAGGTTAAAACGACGGATTTATGTCATGGGAGACCGGCTTACAGGATAAAAATGGCTATGTAGCATTGAAAGCGAACATGAGGCCTCTGAGCCAACCTTTTTTATTTTGAATTTTAAAATCTGATTTGCCAATGTTTGAGATTAGCATATTTTCTGTTTTGATGTTCTCAAGGTTTTTGCTTTTGTGCAAATTATGACTATCCGAGTCGTGAAGCTCCGTATTATGTTGCTCATGTTTGAGTATTTTGGGTTGTCACCCGCCTTGGCTTTTGACTTTAAGTCGCCAATATGTTTTGGCTTGAACAACTGCATTAATGATTTTTTCAGTAGCCGCACAAGGCTACAAATCTTTGGGTTGTCACCCGCCCTGGTTTTTTGGACTCTTTATGTCGCCAACATATATGTTGATCGGTCTTTTGCAAAATAGACAAGACTTCATGTCGGGGATATACCCCGCGGTGTAACCCGCCGGATGTATGACCCAGCTGGAGCTTGGCGACTCATTGGCGACCCGCCCGGACCTAGCGGTTTACGGGCATCCCGCCTGAACATTGTGACTCACTGGTGACCCGGCGGGCTGGTCAGACGAACGACAAGGCCCAAGGCCCAGTAGGCCAGTTCATGTGATGGTGGGTCGGCTTAAAGAGGAAATGCGTGAGGAATATTTTCCTTACAAGGAATCAAGACCCGGACTTGCATCCAGCTTGTATTAAAAGATAGACTAATCCTAATCCTACTAGGACTTCATATGTAACCCGCCCCTCCAACTTATATAAGGAGGGGCAGGGCACCCCAAGAGGGAGAGGCTGAATAATCTTGAAGGCTAGTCACAACTAGAGGAGAGCTGGTTTATGCGGCGACTCCCTCATGAGCATAATGAGACCTAGCTACAAACAACATGTAGGGTTATTACCGGATGATGTTTCCCGGGGCCCGAAGCTATCTAAATCTTGTCTCGTGTGTCAACTCACCTCGACGATCTCTTCGCATCTCTCGGTTCCGACCAACCCCTCTCAAGCTATTATATAGATGCGTTGGCCTCACGACTAAGTCCTTTTCACGAGGACATCTGTCGTGACAATTCCACGATAGTTGGTGCCCACCGTGGGGCTTGCTTACGATGGTGATGATCTCTTAGAGGGATCGAGAAGTTCATGATTTTCCGGATAAGAAGAGCCGGTTTTGAAAGATCTGCATCAACTTCAAATTCATCGGTTCAGATTAGATTTGAGTTTAAGAAAAAATTAGGGTTGGCTTACCCGAGGGCAGCTGTTCCCGCGGGGCTTTGTGCGCGTGGCTCAGATTTCGACTGGTCAAATTTTCTTCAATGAGCGTCAGTGACTTTGCTGCCGCACTGGAGGACAATAGAGATTCGGCGACTCAGAGCATAAAGCAGAAGCAATAACACCGAGCCGTACTGGAGTTGGACTCGGTCCCTTGCCCGTGTTGCGTACACAAACTGGATGATGCATACTGGATTGATCAAAAGGCGGGCGGTTTATCGCGTGCGGTCGGTCTAAACCGATTTATTTGGCAGCGATCAGGAGGGCTTTGATCTTCTAGATACTAGCAATCATATCGGCGATGACCAACGGGCGCAGGTGGACAGCAACAACAAAAAAAGTAATGAGCGGCAGCGAATCTGCTGTTATTGCTGTCGCCTACGACAAAAAACAAACTACAGTACTAACAGACACCCAAGACAAATATGTGCTTGATGCATGTGCTTGCTAGCCCTGCTTGATGATGCACGTACATACAGCGGCAGTCTGCGGAAGTCAAAGGCCGAAAGAAAAGAAGAATAAGAAAAGTACTACTAGTACATCTCACGGAGGATCTAGTACAGGTACTATTCATCAATTGATGTATGATGTGAGGCCAGAGGGTCATCAGTTACGTACCTCCAGATAAATACCAGACCAGATAAGGATAGGTGCCAGACATCACGTGGGCACTAAAGGAGTCAACATGACCCGTGACCCGGGTGCTCTGTTATAAACTGCCCGGTTCTAGGCTCTGTTACGGCCGCACTTCCAGCAGCAATCTCCGCCATCACCGTTGCGACCGCGCGCTGAGCCACCCCCATTGGCTTTATTCCGAGCTGTCGCGCGTCTGTTGCGAGCCACCTCTGCTTCATCATCCACGGTTTCGCCTCGAGCCGTTTTTACTGCTGTGGCGCGCCGTCTCCGTCGTGGCCTTGGGCGAGCGGTTAACTCGCTGTTGAAATTACTGGAGGTGATCTACGGACGGAATGGATGACTCCATCTATCATCCAGACGAATCAGGTCATATCCGTCTAAGCTTGTTTTATTAGCACATATTGTTTTTGTCAAAGAACAGTTTATCTTTGCCTTGGTCTGCAATATTGTTTATGCCGGACAATTGTTCACTGCAAGAGCGATGGTCGTGTCATGGATGTATAGCTCGCGTCACTATACGCTAGCATCTGACCGTGCCATGATGCTTGACAAATATATGTGCAAACCGCTGCTTGTACGGCCCAATTTTCATCAACACGATGTGGCTAACTCGCCCGTCCGCGTGGCTTACCGCACATGTGATTAACTCGCCCGTCCGCGCTGGCTTACAATGTCGCGGCTGGCTCATCTATCTGCTCCCTCGGCCGATTCGGCCGTGGTTGATTTCAGCTTTACTGTGGTGGTCATCAACTCCGCGATGGATAATTTCTGGCCTGATTTACCAGGTGAAATCCGTCCAGTATACTTTTATATTACGTAACGCTTTCTTTAAAAAGAGTAATTACTCTGTCTTGCAAATTCTCCAATGCAGGACAAGTTGTCTACTGCAGAAGGGACTATTATATCACTGAGCTGTTGAATGACTCATACCAGTTTATATCACGGTTAAATATGGAGAATCTCAAGCCAACTCCTCGAGTCGTCTTGAGACTCGAGGGCTACAATGACATGACTCGGCAGAATTGGCCGGTTTCAGTGAATTCAAGAACTCTGAGTAATTGGAGGGAAAAATAACCCGGCCCTGGAGGCTACTGCCTTATTGGCGAATATTTAAGGGCCGTCAGAAAATTTCTGGCTTAAAAAGAAGGATTCTAGTTCAAAGTCCGGCTCAAGGGAAATCTGTCTCCCACAAAGCGCTGAATCTCTCAATATCCGGTTTAAAATCTGGCTCAAGGTAAATCTATCTCTCACAAAGCTTTGAAGCTCTCAATATCCGGTTTGAAATTCCAGTTCAAAAAGAATTCCTCTCTCGCAAGTTCGAGTTCTCAGAAAAAATAAAGGTTGCCAAAGAGAACTTGCTGCCACCATGCGCGGTTCAAACATGGGTATCCTGCCTTATGGGCTCATCTTATTATGGTCACTTGGGGGCTTCCTGCTCACTGAGCATAGCTATGACTACCTCTTGATCCAGCTTGTACGCCATGATTGCAAAATACTTGGGGGTTTCCTGCTCATTGAGCATAGCTATGATTACCCTATTGATCCGGATTGTACGCTTGGAATGAAATAATACTTGGGGGCTCTTTGTTCAACGGACAAGAGTTTTTATGACCCTTGTGATAGGCTTGGAAGCCAGGCTTGGAAGCCAGGTGTATTCACCTAAAAACCCAGGTTATCTTGCCTTTTTAAGTCTGCCACTCCGCCCAAATTGACTGGAATGACTCGCCGTACTCTTGACAGTCAATCTTATACAGACCCTGAACTTGTCAAAATTAAAATGACGATTGGTCATGTGAGGCCCGGCTTATAAAGTTGCATGAAGGTTTAACTCAGCGGCTGTGCGGCCCTTTGAAAGCACTTGACTTGAAGGTTTGGCAGCATGTGAAAGCCTTGTTTTTTGTCTTTTGATTTATATTTGATTTGAGCATTTTTTGAGGTTTGTCTCTTGTGACATGTTAATACATGGTTGAAAACCGATGAGGGCTATGATGCCTTATGGTTCATATATGAATCTATCCGGAGTTTATTAACCCGGCCGGGCTTTGGACTATAAGTCGCCCGTGTATGATGATTTTTTATACTTGAAAGCGTTGTGCTCTAAGCTTTGGGCTGTTACCCTTACTGCATGCGGCATGATAAGCCGGCAGTATGATTTGTGGATAGGGCGCTATGCTCTACATCTTTGGGTTGTTACCCTTACTGCATGTGGCATGTTAAGCCAGCAGTATGAACTGATTTCACAGGCCATGTAGCCTTGATTATATGACTCATCATTGAGCATCTTTGGGTTTGATAACCCACCCTGATAGCAGACTTTAAGTCGCCAGGATATTTTTCCTTGAGCAGTTAAAATGATGATATTTCATGACTCCTGGTTGATACTGGCCCCGGATTATAATTATCAAGGCATCAGCATGATATCAATCTACAGGTATGTCTTTCAGTAATGGTATGAATATGTTGGGTTTGGTAAACCGCCCTGGTTTTGGACGTTAAGTCACCAGTATATTTTGGATTGCGCCATTGGAATCACGCGCTTATAAATCATTGGATTGTTACCTTCACTGGGTATGGCAATGTAAGCCAGCAGTATAAATCAATCCTACAGGTATGTTTTCCTGGTTATATGAATATGCGAGGTTTGATAACCCGCCCTGGTTTTTAACTTTAAAGTTGCCAGTATGTTTAGTCTTGAATGGCCTTAATGTTAGTCTTTTCCATAATTGCATAAAGACTATATTATGTTTGGGTTGTTACCCGCCCTGGCTTTTGACGTTAAGTCGCTAGGGCATATCTTGTTTGAACTCTGTGCAGGATTTGCAGAGCTATGACTTACATAAATGATTATCAAAAATTGAAATTGGTGTTTCAAAAGGGTTATCAATTATTGATTTTCACAAAGGCTATAAGCCGCCGGGTTACAAAAATCCTGGATTATAATGGATGCGCATTAAGTCGCCATCGGTCAAGAACCACTGAGTATTTAAACTCCGGATTTACTTGTCAACCGATAAGGTATTCAAATCTTTAATAGCCAAACTTGGCTGGATTGTCATGATGATATTGAATGATTGAGGTTTTCAAAGTCGCTTCAGCGCAATGGCTATTATTTTATCAATGGATATAATTTATTCTGCAATGGAAGGAATAGTCCTGAGTCGCTGCACCCTTACGACCCGGCACTTGGGGGCTACATTATTCAAAATTATGATTATACCAAATATGGAAGTCCCATGTCACTGCAAGCATGCACCATGACACTTGGGGGCTAATGCAAGGTCATTTTTTTACCTGCCTTATTGAAGACCCGACTCATCACATCGTAATGAGCCAGCCCTTGGGGGCTACTAATTACTCCTATAAAAAATTCAAAGTACACAAGCTAAATCCATTATATTGAAGGATCCATTGCTCAGTTGGTAGAGAACAAAGCTCTTAACCTTGTGGACGTGGGTTCAAGCCCTACGATGGAGGCTACATCATATGATGTTATTTTTAATAAAGTATATATAAAGTCCCAGCTCAGTATTATCTTACTGAGCTGGCCCTTGGGGGCTACACCAGTTGAAATTTTCATGAGTATAAGGCAATTACAAGTCCTAGGTTGCTGGAAGCATGACAACCCGACACTTGGGGGCTACATATGTGGAATATTTAGTTTTGACTAGTGATTGAGATGAATAACCTGGATTTCTTTAAGGTTGCAACATTTATATTGAAGCAAGTCTTAACTGTTACTACGCTCCCTTCTTAAGACTTGGGGGCTACAAGTGATATGCATACAAGAGGTACATTTTCAAAGCTTGATGTTAGCACAATTATGACCCGGTGCTATCAATATTTACAAACCGGCAATTGTGGCAAGGATAAACCGGCAAAGTTCTACATCCTCAAGCCGGCTAAAAATCAGATGAGTATTTCAAGACCAATATTTTTTAAGCCGGCGCTTTGAAAGCCGACTCAAGTGGATTATGTCTTACAATATTTCTCTACAAGAGACCAATGTCAGCAAATTGACTCTGAAGCTGGCCTATTGACCTGGATTTTGAAAAGAAGTATCTGGATTTTTTGCATTGACAAAGTTGAAACATGTCTGCTAAAGGAGATTTTCTATGAGATCATGGACATGTATATATCCACAAGGAAATGACAAGGACTTAAAAATGATCAAGTGCCGGCTCAGAAGAACCTTTGACCCGGCGTATAATCTATCAAAGTTGGTCTTGTTTTGCAGGATAAGTTTACCATGGATAAGTCCAAGCTAAACTGGGGGCTAATGTCGGGGACATCTGCCATGACAATTCCACGACACTTCAGGTGAAAACAAGAGTTGTGGCATGGCTCATATGACTAGTTAAATTAGCTATGCCACGGAGTTTTGCTAGATCCAAGGTTCAGATAAACATGCACGAAGGCATGATAGGGTGGACCACTGTTTTAAGCTACCCTATTACAAGGCCTTAAAATTTAGCCCAAAAGATCTCAAATCAAGTGTTTTTTGGAGCAGCACTCCTGTAACCCGGCATCAGAGCCGTCCGGCTCATGATCACCACAGTCAGTTCTGTTCTTGACGCCTTGAAGATTCCGGGTCATGCCACACCGGCTCTTCCTCTTCGACCATCTGGAGGTCAGCCGATGTCCAGTCAATGCCGGTTAAAGCCTCGAATGTGGCTTCATCATTAAGAATAATGGAAGGGTCAAGGTCAGAGGCGAAGATATGCTTATGCCTTGGAGGAACAAGGTCCATCACTTCATGCGTGAGCGGCTTAATCTTGTTGTTATTTTCATCGTAAGCCGGCTGGTACTTGTTTAGATCCAGCTCTTCTGTCAGCTTACATGCCAAGGGGCGGATTTCTCTGACGCATTTGTTGAAGTCCTCCTCTTCAAAGGTTGGCCCGTTGTCTTTGAATTTTGGGCATCCGGTGGCCATTTCCTCCGGGTCAAGTTCTAGTTGCCAAGCTTTAGTCCGGCTCAGAGCAACAATGGCTTCGGCATGGGCGGCTAATAATTTGATTTCTTCGATTTGAGCCTGGACAGTTGCTCTAGGACCGTCTTGATAAGAGTTGGAGGCTTCTTTCCACCTGACAAAGCTACAAGGCTGCACAGTGTTCTAGAATATAACTGCTCAGTCAATGAACAAGCCGCCTTCAGTTTGAGCAGCATATTCTGGCCAAGACTGGCACTTCTAGGCCTGTTCAATTTTTCCACGAGAATGTCAGGCGGGTTAAAGATTGTATATTATGAATCACCAGATGGATTAAAGAAATATCAATAGAGATGATGAGTTGCATGTTTAGCTTACTGAAGATGGCGGCTGACATTTGAGAGATGTGTTGCTTTAAGCCGGCTATCTCTTCCGATGCCGGCTTAAGCTTCGCCTCAACATCTTCTACCCTTTTTAACAATGTTGCCTTATTAGTTTTCCAGGCGGTTCTATCTATATCAAAACCTGCCTTGATCTTCTAATATTCTCCCATTGAAGTTTTCATCCTTGACTTGACCTTGGAAGTTTCTGCTTGTTGCAGTTCTATGTTTTTCCTTAAGTCGCCAAGCTGCGACTCTTTCACGTTCAACTTTTCCTGAAATTGGATATTGAAGCAATGGTCCTAAATAAGGAGCAAGTCTTTGTGATACAGTTAATCAAGTCCCAAAGCACATTGCAAGCAATATACTTGGCACTTGGGGGCTAATGTAGGTCATTTCAATTTCTATTAAGACCTGGCTCATCTTGTCAAAAGTTAAGCCGACCCTTGGGGGCTACATATTTGATTCTGTCAAGGGCATCAGGACCCGGCTCATCTTATCACTTTAACCGGCCCTTGGGGCTACACATTTGGTTTTCTTCAATGACTATTAGTCCCGGCTCATCTTCTTAAGTTAAGCCGACCATTGGGGACTACACTTTGGAAAATTTCAAAAGTCTAAAGCATATTCAATACTTTTCCTATACTCTAGACTTGGGGGCTAATATGGACATAAGTATATGCGTAAGGTTAAAGAGAGAGTGGATATCTTCATACCTCATATTTCTGCTTCATTAGTTGTACTGGCCTAGCCTCCATGTCTCGACTTGTGTTAAGACGACTCAGATAGCCCGCATACACGTCGACTGCACTGAGGAGGAGTAGCTCTCCAGGTCCAGTTTGGCCTTGCCTTTCTCCAAGGAAGGAGATTCTTCCTTGGTACTATGCTTGGCTAGGACAGTTGAGGCTCCTGGCGATGTGTAAGCCGTCCCAGTGATAGTCACATCATCGGAATTCTTATGAAGGGGGATCTCTTCAGTTAGCTTGGCAGGGCTGGGCGGCTTAGGGCTTGGCGGGTCATGACTAGCAGCTAGATTTATTTCACTATTCATCGCCTCAAAGACAGCAGTGTCAGTTGCGGAGGCGGGTCATTGGCAGGATCTTCAGGATTTTGGATTGAAGACTCAGGGGCCTATCGCACTTGCTTCTCCAGCTCAGCGGCTTTGGGGTCTTTTGAAGAACCACCCACCTTTTGCTTCTTACTCGCCTTTGCTACGCCTCTGGAAAAGAATACCAGAGTCTATGAGTATATCATTATAAATCACTTATGAGCAGATGAAGATACTTACCCATGGGCAATCTTGAAGGCAGGCATTTGAGTTCCGGTAGAGTCGCCAGATGATGGAGGTGTCCCCTGATAATTTGAGTCGGAAGGAATCTATTAAGAGGTTGACAAATGAGACCAACCTTTGGAAAGGAAAGAGTCGGGCTATGAGGCTCCTCATTCTGAGGCTTGCGAGGACCATGCGTGTTGGGTAAGCCAGAGATGAGATCTTGAGAGCCGCCACTACGGGTCGACCGTCGTGATTCGTGCTGCTGTTTCTTCAAAACAAAGTTGGGATCCAAGTGAGCAAGAGGATGAGAAAATTTCACTTTCCGGACAGCCCGCCGAGTTTTCTTTCTTGGTAAGGGTTCTGAGCCGGAGGAAATTATAGTTACCTCTGCTGCGTCGGCATGAGTGGTCTCTGCCTCTTCAGGAGAGGAATCAGCGTCAATAAGTTGCATAAAGAAAATACCAAGGGAGTCAAGTTCTACCTCTAACTCATCATCAAGTGTGAGCAATTCTTCAGTTGTTGGTTTCTTGCGGCGAGCCGGCGCGCGAGTGTTTCCTATAACCTTCTTAACAGGCACGGCGACTTGTAATTTCTTCTGCCAAAAAGAAGATACAGCCTGTATATGGATACCCATGTGCAATAAGTTAAGGATATAAAACACAAGAGATAGATATATAAGGTGAAGGCTCATCCAAGATACTTACAGCCGGAGGTTGATTAAGCGTGCAGAAAGGGTTCAATCCCACTTTACGGCAATTCTATAGAGGCTCCCCAAGCAATGATTTAACCATATCAGTGGTCTCCTTATCAGTCAAGCATGTCCAGTTATAGCGCTGAGGATCTTTCTTATCACCTGTGTATTCACACATTAAGCCGTTGCGTCGACTCAATGGCAAAATTCTCCAAGGGACCCAACAATGGACCAGATCAACTCTAGATAAACCGTTGGCTACCAGGGCCCTTATCTTTGAAAAGGTGGATGAATATCTAGCCCGCTCCGTAGCAGTAATACGATCTGGAAGTTCATGGCTAGAGCTGAGCCGGAAAGGGCGGAAACCCGGCAGGGAGTTCTCACTGACCGGAGAGGTGTCTTGACAATAGAACCAAGTGTAGTTCCAATCTTTGGGGTGACTAGGCAGTACAGCTGCAGGGAAAATGACGTCTCTTCTCCTCTGAATGGAAATTCCACCGAGTTCGAGATGGCCCGTCTGTCATCTCAGTTTGGCTGTTCAGATAAAAATATTCTCTGAATAGATCAACCTCACGCTCTTGTTGAAGGTATACTTGCGGAAAACATGAAAGTTGCATATATTGGAGACGGAGTTGGGGCTAATGTCTCGATGATGAAGGTTGTAAAAGTGCAGAACATCTCGAAAGAACTTTGACCCCGGGGGTGAGAAGCCACGGAGGAGGTGATCCGAAAAGACAATAACTTCACCAACTCGCGGTTGAGGAATAACTTCAGGGCCGGGAACACGCCAATGACTAACCTCTTTGGATGGTAAAACTCACATATCTACATACTCAGTTAATGTGAGCTTGGAGACTCTGGAAGCAGTCCAGTCACAAGAAGTGGGAGCCCTAGTCATTGTTGGCTGGTTAAAAGCCACGGTCTGGGAATGAAGGTATGACGGGTTAACATTACGGTGACCCTCAGGGTGATTGATATATGGCGGGTTACAATTTCATCATTAAGCCGACCAGGTACTGGCAGGTTACAACATCAATATTCAAGCCGCCCAAAGAAAGAATGGCGGGTCAATTGTCTATAAACTCAAAGTAGTTGAAATTTTTCTAAGTGTTGGATAAACAAGTTTCACAGGATGCAGCTATATTTATGGATCTACGGCAACTCAAAAAAGAAGAACTATTTCTAAACCTAAGAGGCAGCAGAGAAGAACTAGCGAGCTATGTATTGATTCAAAGAGAAGAAGATTTATCTAATATGCAAGATAGAGGTTGAAAACAACGACCGCTCTAGCTGTATATGATTTTTGGATTGACCTACGCTTTCTAAGCAAGAGATGGATAAACTTGGATGAACTACAACGAACTATGACAAACTCCGTAAACTAGGGCATCCTAATGTGGATCTGAGCAAAGGAAGGAGTATTACCTGAGGATTTGAGTGAAGAGCAGAGGGGCGTTGTAGTTCTCTGGTCTGAACAGGATGATGCAGCGGCCTCAATGGAGTGGTTGACGCAATTCAGCGGCGGCGGCGGAGCTCCGATAGCAACGGACGGCGCGAGGAAGAAGAAGAAGAGGGGGCGATGGGGGTAAAACTTAAAAAGGGTGCCGAGGTGCCTATTTATAAGGAAAAAGTGAAAGAGTGAAACAGTGAAATGGCATGCACGGAAATCAAGGAGGCGTCATGATTATCTAAACAAAGGAGGCACCTCGATTCTCGGAAAGCCAGTTAATGCAAAAAGATCCGTTGTGATGTCATGAGTTTTTTCCAGATTTATTTTGCATGACGTCATGGCGGGTTACAAGGATTCGTTAAAGGTTAAGTATTGGAAGGAATCAAAGAAGACTCGCCAACTAGAAACAATGAAGATTGACATGACCAAGTTCAAATCAATCTGGGGCCTAATGTTGGGGATGTAACCCCGCGGTGTGACCCGCCCAGGAGGGGCCGGGTTACACTATTGGCAACTCAATATAAAGGGCTTAAGTGGGCTTAAGAAGATGAGATATGAAGACAGGAGGCGGCTTACAAGGCGGGCCTATTAGAAGGCCCAAGACCCAGAGCGGAAGCTGTAACCCGGAGGTGTGAGCCGCCCGATGGCAACTTGTCTAGCAAGGCAAGGTGATTTAGAACCCAAGTCGGTCTTGGTGTGTGATTCGGCCTGGACTCTTGTAAGCCCAGGGCCTCAACCTGTGTATATAAAGGCGAGACCCTGTGGCGGGTTAACTCAAGTAACAATCAATCGATATCTAGGTCAACCGATTCCTCTCCCTTGTAAGTGGTATACAATCAATATAACATAAGCAAGACATAGGCTTTTACCTCACTATGAGGGGCCGAACCTAGGAAACCTTGTGTCTTTTGTCCCGCTCAACCCCTTCAAGCTAACCTACGTGGCGATGGCTCCACACCTAAGTCCTTTCACTAGGGCATCTGCCATGACAAAACCACGACAGAGGGCCTTACTGCTATCTTGACACATCCGGAGGAGATTGTGAATATTTCTGGAGTTCAGGTTTGTAGAGAGGCCCCTACTATCACAAATCTCCTTTTCATGGACGACTCGTTGATACGATGCGGAGACACTAAAATCAATCTTGGATCTATATTGTGCTGCATTGGGACAAATGGTGAGCGTTGAAAAATACAGCATATTTTTTAGTCCAAATATGAGTGGGGACACTAGAGAACAAATTTGTTCGATTTTGAATATCATGATCGAAGCTCCCAATGATAAGTATTTGGGTCTGCCTGCACATGTGGGGTTAGATAAGAATGATTGCTTCCAATATCTGATTGACCGTATTGTTTTGAGAATTAGCGGTTGGAAAGAAAAACTCTTATCCACTGGCGGCAAGGAAGTTCTTCTCAAATATGTTGTTCAAGCTATCCCAACACACGCTATGTTAGTCTTTAAAATTTCTAAAAAAAATTGTAAAGGAATAACAGACAAGAAGTCACATTTTTGGTGGGGTGGTGACGACAACCAGAGAAGGATGCATTGGATGGCGTAGTGGTAAATGTGTGTCCCAAAAAGCCAAGGCGGAATGGGTTTTCGTGATATATATTCTTTTAATTTGGCAATGCTGGCTAAGCAAGCTTGGCGAATCCAGATTTCGTGTGTGCCGCCATTTTGAGAACTAAGTATTTTTCTGATAGAGACTTATTGAATGCGAAGTTAAAAAAAGGATCCTCCTTCACATGGCAAAGTATCATGGTGGGTGTTAATACCTTAGAATTGTCTATATTTGGCGAGTGGGAAATGGTCAAAATATTGATATTTGGGAAGATGCTTGGACCCCAAACTATGCTAATAGAATGGTCATCACTCCAAAGGGGCAATATTTGTTGTCAAAAGTGTCGGATTTAATTGACCCATATTCAAACAGATGGGATGAGGATCTTATCAGAAAGACCTTGTGGCCCGCTGATGCACAACTGGTCCTTGCTATCCCTCTGCCTCAGTTTCATATGCGAGATTTTGTTGCCTGGAGTCATACTAAGAATGGGAGTTTTCCTGTTCGATCCGCATATTTTGTCGAATGGGATCATCAACATGGAAGGAAACTTCATCGTACAAATGGAATGGGTCGAACTAATTTTAATCCCATTTGGGGTAAGATTTGGAATTTATCTTGTCAAGCGAAGGTGAACTTTTTTATTTGGCGGACACTGCACGACACTCTCCCATGTCATGTTACGCTCGCCAATAAACACATGAAAGTTTCACCGTTGTGCCCCCCTTGTGCTTCGGGTTTAGAAGACACAAAACATTTGTTGTTTTAGTGCCAGAAAGCTAAGGATGTCTCGAGAAGGCCTGGTTTAGACAAGATTTGGTTAAAGCTTGTGAAGTTGATCGTGCTGGAGAGGCGGTTCTTGAATTTTTGTTACACATGCCTGACAAACATTTCTCTATTATGGGCCCGCAGAATATTCGGGAGATCATTGTCGTTACATCTTGGTATTTGTGGTGGGAAGATGTAAACTTGTGCACAAGGAGAGAATTCAAGATGCTAAACAGGTTTCAATGCGGATACAAGCTCTTACGACCAATTATGTTGGTGCCTCCAGTACAAAGGCTTCTATGAAAAGGGGGGTTGGACTCGTCCCTCGGTGGGATATGTGAAACTTAATGTTGATGCTTCTTTTGATCACGATCTTCCTAAAGGTATGGTTGGGGCAGTTCCGAGGAACGATAAAGGGAATTTTATTGCAAGGGGTTTCTGGATCATTGCATCGACGTTCTAATAGCGGAAGCTTGGGCTCTTAGATTTGGTCTATCACTAGCGCAACGGGCGGGATGCAACAACCTTGTTCTTAATTCTGATAATCTGGAGGTTATTCAAACCATGAATAATGGCGGACGATCAGCAGGAGCGGTGACTACATTTTTTTATGATTGCTATTTTTTGGCTTGTTATTTTTCTTTCTCTAGGTTTGAATACTGTAATAGGGAAGCCAATAAGGTCGCGCACGAGCTTGCGAGGTTGGCTAGATTTTCTTCAGCTATTGATTGGTTTGAGGATCCTTTGATTGAAATTGTACCTTTCCTCACAGACGATGTATCTGTTATTTCGGTTGAATAAAGTTCATATGTTGTTTAAAAAAATTATGGGCTTATTGCAGTGCATAAATGTGTATGGGTCTCGTGGGCCCAGGTTCATCATAGGTAACTAATGCGTGCAGTGTGTTCCAGATCTCTTCCATTCCTAGCATCACAGACTTCTTTTATGACAGTTGTGATTAGGTGTCCAAGCCTTCTTTTAGGGTTTAGTATTAGCTAGAGGGACACGCGCGCCTTGCCGTGCGGGTTTTCTTTCGCGCATGTTTTTTCTCAAACTGCTATGTTTGGCCTGTTTTTTATTGTTATAGTCCTGCATGGTGGGTTGCGGTTCGAGCTGCTTTGGTCCTTTTCTTTGTATGAGCCATATTCTTTATCGATCAATATCATTGCAAGAAAAGCAAAAACCCATATTCAAGGATTGAAAATACACGCACCAGCAATTTAAGCTTGGTTCCTAGCAACAAAAAAAGACCTATCGAATAGGCATTGATACAACCTGTCGGAAAATGGATTAGGACACATATTTAATAATAATCTAGATGGAGTGTGATCAATTCATCTAAGTAGTTGCCTGTTTTAGCAGAGGTAGTGGTTGTTTGGTGGTCTAGAGACTTCATTGGATTTCATTATAATTGAGGTGCTTTGTACTTCTGATAAACTTTTGTATTTGATCAGGATCTTTTTCACACACAAAATTAGTTATATTGTTAAATATAGAAACACTTCTTTTCTTATGTTATTTTCCCCTTTTTTATGGGACTTTCGTGGTAAAAGATCTGTTTTGTTGTACATGTATTTTTAATTGCCAAGTTTCACCGTGGGCCATTGTAATGCACATACTATAATTATTTGTTTAGTGGCCCGTTACGCTAAATTTGTTGACGGCTCATGAGCCTAATAAACGTTTCTTCTATAATTTTTTTCATACATCGACCATCTATCTTTTTTCTCGGGAAACCTATTTGGCGCGCGGGTTGCCAGTTAGCGACCGCGCCCCCAGGCACTGGTTTTTTGCATGGCACGGCTCATTGTTTCGGGTTACAACGAACCTTCCTTGAACCTTTTTTTTCTTCCTTTTTCTTTTTTCCCTTTTCCCTTTTTTATTTTACATTTCTTTTTCTGTTTTTTCGTTTTTTATTTTCTATTTTCCCTTTTCATTTTTATTCTTTGTTTTCTCAATTTGACAAATCTTTTAAATTCGTGAACATATTTTAAAACCGTGAACATTTTTTGAAAACATGAACATTTTAAAATTCACAAAAAATCAAAATAGTTAAAATTTGTTATTTTTACAAATTCGTGAACATTTTTTTGAAATACTGAACATTTTTTGAATTCGTGAACATTCTCTTTAGCCGTAACATTTTTTGAATTCGTGAAAATAGTTTTTGAAATCGTGATTTTTAAAAAAGTTATGAACATTTTTAAAATTTGTGAATATTTTTACAAATTGGTGAACACTCTCTAAAACCATAAATTGTTATGGAATTTCTGAACATTTTTTGAAATCGTGAACATTTTTGAAATCGTGAACATTTTTTGAATTCATGAACTTTTTTCAAAATCATGAACATTTTTTGAATCTGCAAACATTTTATGATTTCATGATTTTTTTAAATGCACATTTTTAAAAATTTCAGATCTTTTTTTGATCTAGAATTATTTAAATAGGAAATAGAAAATAAAAAATAAATTAAAAACAGAGTGCTCAGACATGGCCTGACCCAAACGGGCGCGCTGGGAAGCGAGGGGTGCGTGCTGCCGCTCCTCCCAGCGCGGGGAGCGCCGTATAAGACCTTCCCTGTTTTTTCCAAAGTGCTCCATCTATCTTGTTTCTCCACTTTGCTCCTTGCACGCGTACTCTTTGACTGTCGGTAGCATCGGTGAAATAGTCCCTTTTAATTTTTCTATTACAAAATGGTTTTTCCTGAATGAAAAAGTGGCATCCACAATGCGTTGGCTTTCTATAAGACGAATGATACGACAAATTTATTTTATAGAGAAATTGTGAATTGAGACCAGCAAATAAGTTTCTCTTTCAGCAAACCAAAAATACCAAGAAGTAATTTAGAGCAGTTCTTCAGGCGTATCTTTTGCCCTTGTTTACCAAGAATATTGCAATCTATATTTACTAACGCTAATCTAAATTGGAAAATAATTCGCAAAATAACTAAATAGGAAATTAGAGCAACCACGGGTGTTCTTATGATATCCATTCTATATTATGATAAAAACATCTACATGTTCCTAAACATATAACTGAATATAAGAAAACACACTGTACACCAAAGAACTTGCTGCTCTTTTATCATGTTTTATTTCATGACTAATGTGATCACATCTTCATGTTTATCATTGTGGTTCCTTGCCAACAGCAGCCTCGAGTCTCTCTCCAGACTTCTACACTGCCACTGCTGGTAGATTTCTTCTTCTGCAAGCACACTGTTAGAAACCGCAAATGGAGTGGGTACATCGACGCCATTGGTATGATGCACATCACATATAGTGGAACGATCATCAGAAACCAGCTCAGAGATATGTATTCCATATCCCCAAGATTATTACGCCAACCATCATTGCTCAACTCCTAGACTTTCTCCTTCAAGGCTTCAATTTCCTCCTTATTTAGAATACCATTATAGAATAGCATCTCAAAGTTCAAACTGCTATCAAATATATTTATCTAAGTCAATATGTAGGAGATCTACAAATCCTTCGCCGACCCATAAGATACAAGGCAGAGAAAAGAAAACATTAAAAACATGGCGAGAAAAGATTATGAGTTGCGGAATAAGTGATAAATAGCATGGAGTACCGGATTTGGCATATGAACTACTGTATAATCTATAATTTAAATTCAATGTACACCTATAGATTTGGGTACTATCATGATATGAGCAATTGGAGGCCGAGGTAAGAAAACTTTTTTGCATGCCAGCTATTATGCTGTAGCTAGAGTTTTGCAGCACAATGTACCTGTCGAATGGCCAATTATGACTGTCTCATTTTATTATCCAAATTCACACAATGAATAACTATGGCAGTTCTAGTTGCGACATCAAAAGCACGCAACATTAGGTTCAGATGGATACTAGATTACAACCTAAATACACTACTTGAATCAGGATCTTTGCCGCCAGCCGTCTCTTTGCCATCTGCCAGCTGATGGCAAAGATGGTCTTTGCCATCAGCTTACAGATAACTGACGGCAAAGAAGGAGCGGACGGCAAAGATCATGTTTGCCGTCAGTCGTCCCTTTGCCGTCTGCTAACAGACGGCATGGAAGTTTTGTCGTCAGCTAGCACACGGAAAAGAGGGTGGGTGGCCCAATAATGAGAAGAACTTAACGACCACTTTTTTGCCATCCGCTAGCGGACGACAAAGAAAGTGGCCCACCTAACGGCCGCCCCCCGCCCCACCCCACTACCTAGGCTATTTGTTGTCTGCTAGCAGACGGCAAAGAGATTTGACCTAACAAAAAAGGTCAGCGCCCGCACTTGCGTCATTCTCTTTCTCTCCCCTTTGTCTCTCTCCCCTCACCGCACCGTCCCCGTGCCCGAGCCGCCCCCGCCGCCACCGACCCCCACCGGCCCCGCCGCCGCTCCCGACCCCCACCGCCCTCGCTGCCCCTGACCCCCCTGCCGCCCCGCCGCGCCGGTCCACCACCCGCCACCCCGCGGTCCGCTGCGCCCCTGCGGCCCCTACAACCACCGCCCCGACGCCCTTGCCGCCCTTGCCATCCCGCGGTCTCTCACTCCACCGCCCCGACGCCATCGCCGCCTCGACAACCAGGTGCCCTAATGCCCCCGCCGCCCCGACGCCCTCATCGTCCTCGCCACCCTGCGGTCTCTCACTCCACCGCCCCGACAACCAGGTGCCCCGACACCCTCGCAGCCCCCGCCGCCCTCGCCGCCCCACCGCCCCCGCTGGCCCGGCGCCCCGCCGCCTTGACAACCAGGCGCACCGCCGTCCCGACACCCCGCCGCCCCGGCGCCCCGCCGACCCACTCCGGTGAGCTCCCCCCTATTTTTTTTCTATTGCTAGTAATTAGGTTAGTTAGTACTGTTAGTTTCTTTTTTTTCTACTGCTAGTAATTAGGTTAGTTAGTACTGTTAGTTAGGTTAGTTTGATTTTCTAGGTTAGTTTGATTTTCTAGGTTAATTAGTTTGATTTTCTAGGTTAGTTTGATTTTGTAGGTTAGTTATCTTTAGACTAGGTTAGTTAGGTTAGTTCTTGAAAAATTTTATTAGGAGAAGAATAAGAAGAAGAGGCGGGGGAGGAGAAGAAGAAAACAAAGAGGCTATGAATGGCCATAAAATTATTACACAATGCCACATCACATGAGGAGGATTTATTCATTAAAAAATAGTGGAGTCCAGCTTGTCTTCAGTAAACTCGCTAGGAGGCACTTGACAGAGTGTTGTGGTAATGGTTTGGTTGATCTTGACTAGAAGCTCAGGTGGGGGAGGGGCATCACCATTAAGAACTTCATGATCAAATGCAGAAGCTAAGTTGCTCTTGATAGCTGGCCCATTCTTCTTGCTTAAGGCTTTTGTGGCTGCCTCTTTGTTCTTAAATCCAACACTCACACCACCAAGTCTTCTACTTCTTCTAACATCTTGAATGTAAAGTGGGACTTGAGCATTCTTTCGCTTGCCAGTTGGAGCTACATCATTATGTAATGGGATAGTAGGAACTACTTCTAGAGGTTGAATGAGATTGGACTGGGTTACATAAGCAGATTCCGCAACATCAGTTTGATCAGAAAGTTCAGAGACAACACTAACATCAGGTTAATCCTGTGTAGTGTTGTTGTCATTTTAATTCCCTTTAGTAGGGCAAAGCAGAGTAGGGCTCAAGTAGGGGAGAGTGGGGCAGGGGGATGATGCAATAGGTGATGATCATCTCATTATCAATTCCATTCCATTCCTGTGAATGTGAATGTGATTGGGCACTGGCACTGTTGAGGTCAGCTGTATGAATGTTTCATGATTGGGCATCATCCTAGGACTACAACTCGATCATGTTGCAATGATTTTATTTTTCATCTTGAAGGAAGGAATGGATGGATGCAATGAGAGAAGATTCTGCTGCATGATTTCATTTCTGCATCATCCATTCCATTCCATGGTACAGTGCCACCACCACTGCATAAGTTAGTTAGTTATTTCCCAAGTTGGAAAGAAAGAAAGGGAGAGGAGCAGTAAAGTCATTCAGTCAGCCATCGATGCTTCTGCTGCTGTTTACTCTTTTACTTGCACTACCTAGCAAGGAAGGACTAGCAGGATCTAGCTAGCTATTGCGTGGCAGCATCGCTAGAAATGCTGGACAGATGCAGACTGTAGCAAGCAAAAGACGACAAGAGGGAGCTTGCTTGCTCATCCCTGTCTGCATCCATTCCATCCATACATCAAGCCTAGCTTTTGTCGCAGTAACAACAATCTTCTTTATTTGTGCACTGTTGCTATTGCATCCCTGCAGATTCAGTTCCTGGCTTCCTCCTCATCTGCTGGACTGCTGTGAACCCCCTTAACTTTTCTTCTTTCTTTTTTGCCAATGAACCCACTTAAACTGTTACCACTATGTAATACATTTACATAACTGGACTAGTATGATAAGTACGAGTACATATTAGTGCTGTCTCTAACACGACACCCTAACACGACACCCCGACCCTGCCTCGACACCCTGACACGACACCCCGATCCTGCCTCGACACCTCGACACCACGACCCCGACACAGCACCCCCCCGACCCCGACACAGCACCCCGACATGACATCACTGACACCCCGACCGCCGAAACATGTATTATTATTATGTACATATATATATTATTAATTAGTTCATGTTATTAGGTATTCAATTTTTTATTATGTTCATGATGATGGTACACACTTAAATATTTTATTATGTTTATGTTATACTAATTTCTGTTACTCTTTGTCATTGCAGGTGTTGACACATGGTGGGCGTGGGTCGAGAGCGCTCCGAGCCTCCTTCCTCGGCGCGTGGTGGGAGGGGTGCCTATATTCCACCCCAACACCTTCGGAGAGCGCTGGTAGACAGCATGACGACAACGGTGGGCGCTTCTTCTTCGGCCGGGAGAGGTCGTGGGAAGACGAAGAGGGGTGCAGCTAGAGGTGGACATGGTGGCGGGAGAGGTAGGAAGGTTGTTGCGCCTTCCTCGCAGCCACCCCCAGCTGAGTCTCCGGACCACCGGAGTGCTCCGTCTCAGGTGGACCGTCAGACTTGGACCCGTCTCGGACTCTAGTCCATGAGCCTCGGGCCGATGAGCCTCGGGTCACCGAGCCTTCGTCCCACAAGACTCGAGCCCCAGAGTCTTCGTCCCACGAGACTCCGGTCCACGAGCCTCGGGTCGCCGAGCCTTCGGACTCCGGTGCTCGGACCCAGAGTCTTCATCCCGCGTGACTCCGGAGACTAGTGGCCATGCTGATGGCGAGGACACCTGGTCTGATGATAGTTATAGCGAGGGCGAGCTGGTTGAGGGGGGCAAGAAGGTCTACCAGCATGGCGGTACGAAACTCCCGGCCGTGCCGGCGACCCGCGATCACAGGTGGTTGATTGAGCCTAACGGGGAGAAGTAAGTGCATTTACTCTTTTTTAACCTTTGTCCTTCATGTTTCTTCAAATTAATATCTAATGTGTTGGCCTTATCATACTGCAAGGGTTGGATACATGCCGATGGTGTCTGCAGGCCCAACCAGGTCCTTGGTGTGCTTTCCCGGCACCACTTCCCGGGGTGGGTCACATTGCCCGGTGAGGGTCAGGTTCCACAACTAGCACTGAGCTGGGAGTTGTACGTGGCTGCCCCGGCCCCGCCAGAGGAGAGGGATGACGGTGTCTTGTGCGAGACGGTGGCCGACATTTAGAGGCGGCGGTTTTGGGTAATTTCTCCTTTACAGAATTAAAAATCAACATTACCTAGTGATTGTACTAATCAGTGTTGTCTTGTTCGATTGCAGACCTTCTACACGTGTTCTGAGGAACACGAGGCGGAGGCGGCTAGGGTTCTCGAAGCCGAGTGCAAGCGCCTACTTCAGAACTTACGGCACGAGGCTAGGGTGCAGGCTGTTCGAGACTAATACGCCTCGACTAACATTAGGAGGGCCAAGAAGAAGTGTCGCGACAAGTATCTGAGTAAGGAGAAGTACATGAAGGTAATTACCTATTCTTGAGGCCTTGTTCTTAGTTTCCTTGATTTCATTCATAGGCGTATTGCTGAAATTTCTCTTTGCCTAACTTAGGTGCCCCCAGGAGTGCGGATAGGATGGACTGTGGGAGGCGATGGTGGATGAGTGGTGCTCTCCCCAATGGCTAGCCGTCCACAGCAAGGCCAGGGCTAAGCGTGCCCAAATGCAAGGTGTTCTACACCATCAAGGGAGCTCCAACCTGTTTGAGTATGGGGATCACTGGGTATGTGGTTTGAGCCCTTAATGATTCATGCAATTTCATTCTTCATGCTAGCTTGAGCCCTTAACTAATATGTTGTTCCTCTCTTTTAGGTGAAACACAACAAGAAGGATGTGCCACCGCTGTACGACCTCTATGCCATGGCCCATACTGCCCCTTACAAGAAGGCCAAGGCATTCTCTGAGGATGACCTCGATCATCCAGAGAGCTTCACCAACATCTCCTCCCACAACAAGCTCGTGAGGTACAGAGACGTTGGGAAGAAGAAGAAAGGGGAGGACTTCAACCCAAGCCAGAGTCCTTTTGATCCAGAGATCGTGATGCTATCTGGTGATGAGAGGTACCATTGCTCAGTAGCCATTGGGGATGGACTCATACGTTGTCCTAGAACTCTCCGGGAGATCAAGAAGCGCCAGACGAGCTCTGATCCTGAGATACCGCCTCGCCCACGGCCAATGGAGATCGCCATCGAGGCTAGGGCGCAGGAGCTTCTGGCGGAGGCAAATAGGCAGGCTAAGGAGAGTGAGAGGGAGTTGGACGAGAGGACGGCTAGTCTGTTGGAGGCGGAGAGGAACTGGAACAACGCGTCTCACCGGGCCCTATACGAGCTCCTCGTGGTAATTTTCTCCTGCATATTATCCAAATCATGCACGTAATGTTCGTTTCATTACTAACTAATATGACTGACTTGTGAAAACAAAATGCGCAGTCCGTGTGCGAGAAAAAATGGTCAGGCCCCTCCGCCGATGCCCCATATTGGTATAGCGGACACGGTGAGTTTCATTTGAATGGTCATTAGTTACTAGTATTCACATTTCAGTTGCATCATGCTAACGAGACATTGCAAATGATCTTTGGTGCAGCATGCCTCCCGACAAGCATCGACCGATCCTTCTCCGTCTCGCACCGGCGCAACCCCGACCCCAACCAGTCCTCCATCTGGCACTGGCGCAAACCCGACCTGTCATTCACCTCCATGACGACGGTAAGTTTTATCTAGTGTTTTGCTTACGAAATGCATAAAGACCTAGACTTAGCTTTATTTCCTCCAAAATGCTTACCATAATGGCCTAGACTTAGCTAATCTTCCTCCAAAATGACATAATTAGCTTACTTAGCTCCAAAATGATCTATACTTAGCTTTGTTTCCTCCGAAATGACCTAAGTTAGCTCTAATATGCTATGTTATCTGTAATATGCTTAGTTACCTAAGTTTGCTCAATAATGACATACACTTAGCTTACATATGTAAAAATGGCATAATTAGCTTACTTAGGTTTCAAATGGCATAACAATCTTGGTAACATCATATATGTCATATAGTTAGCTTATTTTCCTCGAAAATGACATAATAAGCCTAATTAGCTCCAAAATGATCAATTTTACCTAAGCTAGCTCCAAAATGACCTAAGTTAGCTCTAAAATGCTAAATTAGCTCTAATATGCTTAGTTACCTGGGTTAGCTCAATAAAGACCTATAATTAGCCTACTTATGTCAAAAATGGCATAATATGCTTAGTTAACTCAAAAATGGCATAATTAGCTAGGTTAGCTCCAAAATGACCAAGTTTACCTAGGTTAGCTCCAATATGATCCATTTTACCTAGGTTAGCTCCAAAATGACCTATTTTACCTAGCTTAGCTCTAAAATGACCTACACACTTAGCATGTTTACCTAGCTTAGCTAAAAATGGCATTTTTTCCTACCTTAGTTAGAAGAAGAAGAAGAAGAAGATAAAGAAGACGAGAGGAGAAAAATAAAGAGAAGATAAATTCTTCTTCTTATTTTTCTTCTTTTTCTTCTAGCTAGTCTTCTTCTTCTTCTTCTTCTAACTTTCATCTTTCCTAATTTGCAGATTTGCTTTAGATGAGGATCTTGCATTCATGGAGTCTACTCTTCTCCATGTGCTTCTTTTATGTTGTTGGAAACTTGTTGCAAACTTGTTGTTGGATATGTCTGTATGGATGAAACCATTTTATGTTGGATATGTTGTTGGAAACTTGTTATATATATGTTGTTGGAAACTTGTTATATATATGTTATTGCAAACTTGTTATATATATGTTGTTGGAAGCTTGTTATATATATGTTGTTGCAAACTTGTTATATATATGTTGTTGGAAACTTGTTATATATATGTTGTTGGAAACTTGTTATATATATCTGTGAAATTCTGTGAAACTGAATGAATCTAAGAAAAAACAGAAAAAACGGGGGTTGTACAGGCTCTTTGCCGTCCGCTGGCAGACGGCAAAGCAGCCACGTGGCAGCTACCTGTGCAACCTCGGGCACTGGGCTGGCCTATATGGTGGCTTGCCGTCTGCTGGCAGACGGCAAAGACCTTTGCATCTTTGCCATCTACCAGCAGACGGCATAGCATCCTACGTGGCAGCAACCTGGGCTGGCCTATATGGGCACTTTGCCATCTGCTGGCAGACGACAAAGATGCAAAGGTCTTTGCCACTCGCCATCAGATGGGAAAGCACGCCGTTAACCCCCTAACGGACCTAACCTGCCACGTGTGTCGTCCAGGCTCTTTGCCGTCTGCTGGCAGATGGCAAAGACCATTTCATCTTTTTTGTCTGCCAGCAGACGGCAAAGTGTCCTTTGCCGTAGCTTACTCAGTCGGACATGTTGCCGTCTCCTAGCTGAAGGCAAAGGCCTTTGTCATCCGCTAGGCATGCCTTTGCCGTCAGCCATGGCAGACGGCAAAGTGCTTGATTCCTGTAGTGATATGAGGAGAAGAGCATCTCAAAAACTACAATTTTTTTGAAATCTAGACTATGAAGTAGAATCGTTATCCCCAGAAAGGGACCACAACATAAATTTATAGCTAGGCTTTTAGTTGCTACAACTGCTGAAGCTAAAAAATAACTTTAAAGTTGTTGAAGCTTTTACGTAACTAAGGTGGATGCATAAATCACTAAGCTAGTGCACATATAGTAGAAGAAATGGCAATATTGATATCAACCCATTAGTTTGGAGAGAACTATTATTCCAAGCAACATCACACACTATCTTGTTTGCAATCACTCAATCAGGCGGATCATGCAAGGATTATTGCTAACATGAAGCATTCATTCTAATGAAAAATGGCGCATATCACGAAGGAAACTCGACAATAGAAAAGCATAAGTAGTAATTGAAAAAAGGAAAAAATGTGTTTCGGCAAAAAATTCAAGGTACTGGCAATTATTAGAAATGTCATGGCAATTGATAATTCATTCATTCATTATGGATGCACTGATAGCTATTTCACAATTAAGTATTATTGAAAATTATCAGCAATAGTAAATACTATGAGACTGACTAACCGGTTCTATCGGTGATCTTATTACTCGTTTAGTAATTTTGGCACCAAGCTTAATAAACTAACCCATGGTGTCTTCCTCTCACAGGCTCTCTACAATAATACCTGATTATAGAAAAAGAAATGAGAAGATACAGCACAACCAAGCAAAAAGGAAAAAAAGCAACAAGTTAATATCCTTTTCAGCACATTCAAGTGCCATTGCTAATATACAATTCAAGAAGATCATTGGCAAGTCCTTCAAAGAATAAACCAAATGAAATGAATAACAAAAACAAAAAGGACTTGTAGGAAATAAAGAGTGTACCTGCAACCAAAGGTAGCAAATAATATTCTGGTTCTAAATGTGAAACAATATATGAATGTATACATGGCATATGTTACAGAAGATACACATTATCTGTATGTTTCTTCTTTTGGCTGTGACCTGATCTGTTGGATTCATATGAATTTGCATTGTTTGGTGGTGTTTGCTTCCCTAATGCAACCTCAATTTAGAACTGCATGATAGTACTTAAAAAACTTGGCATGTTAGCCAGAATGTCATAGTCCTTTACTGTTCATATAAACGCATAATTTGGAATATGTTTGCTCTTGAGGATACCTGGAATGATTATATTTTCATCCTAGACTGAAAAATGTATCAAAATGGGCACAATGGTCTTTGGTTTTTGGTTACTACGGTCTAAAAATTCAAAGCAGAATAATGTATTGCTTCTAGGTGTATGAAGAGGAGTCACTAACAAAGAAGTCTTATCCTTTTAGCTAGAGCATCACCTGCAATGTGAACATCAGCAAAAGGAAAATCATGTAAACGATTTAGTATAGGAATCCTATCTGCAATTAGTATTTAATAAAGAAGATGCAATCAAAAATGGGTTCGAAATAGCAAACTGTAAATAAACACAAAATATGTTTGATACCTTTGTAGTAAGTGCCACCACATATTAGTTTTCAGGATTATCTTGTGTGCTAGTTACTTGAAATCATGCACATTTTTTTTAGTTTTTATATCTGTAAAAGACAACCTTATGAATTACACATCAGAAGCATCTATGATTAGGATAACATAAGAAGCTATGGAGTTTAAACTGCCCGCTCACAAATTATACATCACCATTCACGTCCAATGTACTCAAAGATTCAAATATATTCTCCTTTTATACATGTATCAGGAGAAAACCTTAAGTTATAGTTCCTATGAAGGCTCAAATTTATCTCCTTCCACTAGATGTACTGACATTACTATATATATATGGTGGGTCTATTATGATAACACCCCTTAATAGTCTTATTCTGATAACACCTAGCTTATTCTGCAGATCCCCCACCCGATTGCCGCCGCCACTCCCCTCCCCGCCTTCTATGGCAGCAGCGGCCTGGGATCGTCGCCGCCCCTCCCCTCCCGGCCTTCTTCCGCGGCAGCGGCCTGGGATCGCCGCCGCCCCTCCCCTTCCGACCTTCTCCCACGGTAGTGGCCTACGAGCGATGCCGCCCCTCCCCTCCCCGCTTTCTCCCACGGCGGTGGCCTGGGAGCACCGCCGCCACTCCCCTCCTTGCCTTCTCCCGCGGTGGCGGCTGGCAGCGACGCCTCCCCTCCCCTTGCGGCCTTCTTCCGCGGCAGCGGCCAAGCAGCGCCGCCGCCCATCGCCTCTCGGCCTTCTTCCGTGGCAGCAGCCAAGCAGCGCCTCCCCCACTCGCATATCGTCCTTCTTCCGCGGCAGCAGCTCGGTAGCGCCACAGCCGATCTCCTCCGGGCCTTGTTCCACGGTGTTGAGCGGTGCGTCTTTAGTTACTTGTCCTTCATTATATGTGGATTGGTGCTGCCTCGACATAACACCAATTTGAGGAAGGAGGACTGTGTGTTGGGTTCCTTCATCCACGGGAGCTTCTTGGATGAAGGTTGCGACGACCTTCAGCGCAAATGCTCCGTCTCCACTCATCTTGAGCAACGTCCAGAACACTCATGAACTTCTGAAGGGCAAGTGGACTGCACGGGTGAACGCAAAAGTGGTGTAGACGAACGAGAAGGGAACTTCCTCCTGGAAATGCAAGAAAGCACTGCAACACGGGGTAAGCAGTACACTTCCTCATCTCTCTCAGTTTACTAATTCCAGATAAAGCAGTACACGCTAGTACGCCTCCAAAAACGATGCAGTGCGGTTACTTCAGCCGTGATTAAAATTGCAGTGCAGTTGCTCCATTATGCAATATAGTTGTATAGGTTCACTATGGACAATGATGCAGTGCGGTTCCTTCAGTTCACCATGCGGGATGATGTAGTCCACGTGCATTAGTTCGCAGTACCCTTCCAAACACATTGCAGTTCATATGATTCAGTTCATTTTACCTGACAATGCAGCTCGGCCGTTTTGTGCAGGAAATGATGTTCAGCAGATACAAAATGCAGCGCATAATTGACAACCCAGGGACCATCAACTTTCAAAAGAGTCGAGCTTCTTCGGGAAGAGACACTGCCTGGGTTACCCCTGGGATTCCTCGAGGATTCTTCACGACAAACAAACAGCGTGCAATACTCTCCGGAAGAAGATTTTTCCCAGGAAGAAGAGGTAGTCGAAGATGGCGACAATGTCACCTTCATGTGGGAGGGCACTCACCGACAACATGATGTCGATGATGACAATGAAGATGAGCCAATAATAGTTCTCAACCCAGATTACAAGCACGAGTTCACTACATTTGGACAGCATGTCCGAACAGACAACAATGATGCTGTTGACCATGATGTTGCAGAAGATGATGATTATGATGATGTGTCGCCGCTCCACGAAAAACAAACAGGGTGCAATACTCTCCGGAAGAATATTTTTTCCAGGAAGAAGAGGTAGTCGAAGATGGCAACAATGTCACCTTCATGTGGGAGGGCACTCACCGACAACATGATGTCGATGATGACGATGAAGATGAGCCAATAATAGTTCTCAACCCAGATTACAAGCACGAGGTCACTACATTTGGACAGCATGTCCGAACAGACAATGATGATGCTGTTGACCATGATGTTGCAGAAGATGATGATTATGATGATGTGCCGCCGCTCCACGACAAAGAAACAGGGTGCAATACTCTCCGGAAGAAGATTTTTTCCAGGAAGAAGAGGTAGTCGAAGATGGCGACAATGTCACCTTCATGTGGGAGGGCACTCACCGACAACATGATGTCGATGATGATGAAGATGAGCCAATAATAGTTCTCAACCCAGATTACAAGCACGAGTTCACTACATTTGGACAGCATGTCCGAACAGACAACGATGATGCTATTGACCATGATGTTGCAGAAGATGATGAATATGATGATGTGCCGCCACTCCAACAATTTCAAACCATTCCAGTGAGACATCACCACAATACTGGATTACCACCATGTCCACCTGCTGCACCACAAAACAGAGCTCAACATCCACCTGCTTCACGACATAACAGAGCTCAGTGTGCACATGCTGCATCGAAAAGCAGAGCTCCGAGTGGACCTTCTGCATCATCTTCAACACTGAGACCACCAAGGGTGCCTCGGTCAGAAGTCAACGGCAGGTACAAGTCCTCCTCACTATTGCCACCGTGAGATCCTCAACTACACAGATCTGCTATAACCACTAGTAGAAAACGAGCCATTTGTCCCAGTTCCAGAGGCCCATTAGCCCCAGTTCTGGAACCGGGACTAAAGGGTCGGGACTAAACCCAAAACCTTTAGTCCCGGTTCGCTTACGAACGGGGACAGAAAGGGCTCCACATGGCCGCTGGGTGGCTCCCAGGCAAGAGCACCTTTAGTCCTGGTTGGTAACACCAACCGGAACCAAAAGGCATCCACGCGTCAGCAGCTGGCAGAAGCAGGGGTTTTTGTTTTTTAAAGGGGGTGTTAGGGGGTTTTGGAGGGTTAATTTAGGGGTTTCATATATTATGTTAGCTAGCAAATAGAGAGAAGTGACCTCTCTTATCTCCGTGCTTGGTCGACGCTAGCTACTATACGTATAGAGAGAACTCGACACGCTAGCTAGTAAGCAAATGAAGAAAGCATTAATTACACAAGATCGTCATGAACATATACACAGAGGAGTGCACCTCTCTTTCTCCGAGAGATTTGTAGAATAACAAGTTTTCGTATATCTATCCAATGCTACTAGCTACATATATACAATATAAGATATCTTACAATCCCTAACATCTAATGTCAATTTCCACATGGCATTCTCCGGCTTTATTGATGACGTGGTCAAGAAAGCACTACTGCAGGATGCTGCTAACGCGACACTACGATCAGAGACCCTTCGAGAAACTGTGTGCGATGCCATAATCGCAAACGGTGGTGTATGAAACCCGTCAGAAATGTATAGAACGTTTGCGATGACGGATGCATCAAACACGATTCAGATTTTAGTTGCTTGTGCGATGCAGGGCATACGGTTCAGTTTAATTAACTATTTTTGATGAGGAGCAACAAAAGAAACGGGCAGCCAGATGAAGGCATGTGCAATACACAACATACGGTTCACTCACATGAACTATTTGTGATTAGGCAACACAAAAGAAACGGACAGCCAGATGAAGGTGTGTCTCAGGACCCCAATCCTAAGTCACACCGATCTAGCATGTAACACATCATATCACTTTGCGGCCTCACGCACGGTATTCCCACGGGTGCCACCTTACCTGGCCCGGGACCGTTTGCGCCTTTTGGCTCACGTATATGATAGTGTCGCTAGCATCCATATGACAGAGAACCCGGGCCGACATGACTAGTCGTAAACCCAAAGTGGCACTAACTTACAGGGATAGGCATACAGGACCCAGCAACGAACGTGTCGGTCATCAGCGAGTGAATCTGGGCTATAGCAGCTGGGCTAACAAGACTCCGGAGAATCCGGGCTGTAGCAGGCTAACGGGACACCGGTAGACACCGCGTGAAATTTCCCCGAAGGGACAGACACAGGAACAAAGAAGGACACATGCCGGCCAACCTAAGTGTTCCGGAGCAGTAGCAAGCTACCATGGCTCAGTGGAAGCACTAGGAGGATTTCCCCATAAGAGAGGTTACCAAGAATAAACAACTAGGTTGTCGGATCCCACACATACGAAGCATTTCAATAACATACACACAATATGCTCGATATGTGCAAATACAACATCGCATCACAAAAAAATGTATGACTCAAAGTATTTATTCATTAGGCTCTGAGGAGCCAAGTATTACAAACATGGGTCTCATGACCCAACATACAGAGCATACAAGCAACAAGCGGAAGCATAAACATGTCTGAGTACAGACAACTACAAATGAAAAAGGCTGAGAAGCCTGACTATCTACAAGACCCTGCCGAGGATACAAGATCGTAGCTGAGGTAACAAGCTAAATGTAGAAGTCCATGCGGAACTGCTAGTGAGACTGAAGTCTCTCTGCAAAAACATAGATTAAGCAAACGTGAGTACAAATGTACCCAGCAAGACTTACATCAGAACTATCTACATATGCATCAGTATCAACAAAGTGGGTGGTGGAGTTTAACTGCAGCAAGCCAGCTTTGACTCAGTGGCTATCCTGAACTACGTCTGCAAGTAACTCTTTTGAGGTGGCGCACACGAGTCCACATATTCACCATATCAATACACCACTATGGATTCGCTCCTGTCTCCCTATGAGAACGCCATCAAGAGCACTCACGCTTATCTTGCGCATTTTAGAGTATCCACTTTCACTTGTCTATGAATTGTATGGGCAACCCAGAGGTCCTTTACCACAGACGCGGCTATTCGAATAGATGATGTTAACCCTGCAGGGGTGTACTTCTTCACACACGCTCTCACCACTTATCGTCGTTTACACGACATGTACTCGGCAACCTTCAAGCGGAAGCCCAGCGAGGGTGTCAGCCATGACCTGACTAACCACACAAGTCCCTAGTCCAGGTTTATCACCTATTCAGGTTCCATCCGCAGGGAGTCCGGCCGAGGTTTCCACATACGGCCCCGAACAATGTATACAGGGTTCCCGGGTCACCAAACGGGCGACTCGGTACACCGGGCCACATGCCTACTACATCACAGCCCACCCCTCGGGTCAGCGCTGCGCACGGCCTCTAGCATACTACAAACACCAGAAACTACTTGCAACTCCTGGACAGAGGACACGGGCGGTTAATAAGTCGAGAGGGTCCATTGGTTTCGGGCCCAACGCATGGTAGTAGCTGTTCATGGATCACAAACACAGAACTCAGTTCCTGAGGATGATTTCAATGAGACAACCCACCATGTACTCCTACATGGCCTCTCACCACTACCTTTACCAAATCGTGTTTAGACACTTAGCTCACACACAGTAGGACATGTTCATCACCATTCGAATTCATCCCCGATGAATCAAATCTGACTCAACTCTAAGCAGTAGCATGCATGACAAACAACCATGAATGAGTAGGCACATCAGGGCTCAAACAACTCCTACTCATGCTAGTGGGTTTCATCTATTAACTGTGGCAATGACAGGTCATGTAAAGGAAAGGGGTTCAACTACCGCAGCATGTAACAGTTGAATCATTGTTGCCCTAATGCAGTAAAAGAGAGCAGGAGCGAGAGAGTGGGATTGTATCGGAATGAACAAGGGGGTTTTGCTTGCCTGGCACTTCTGAAGATAGTAGAGTTCTTCATCGGTGTCATCGATCTCATCGTCGGAACCACGTCTACTGAGAGGGGGCAAATACCGGCAAACAAGGAAGAACACAATCAATTGAATGCAACAATTATGATGCATGATAATGACATGGCAATATGTTGTGATTGGTCTAATGCAACTACAAACAGAGGGGTTTGAGTTGTTTTGAACCAAAGGTACAACTTCAAACTCAACAAATGAATTTTCAACGTCCATTTAGTTGTTTTGAGCTAAACAACAAGCCTAACTTGTTTTGTCATGCATGAAAATAGTTCCATTGGATAGATTGAATTTTTCTGATAATTTTTCATATATAACTTATTTCATTTGGAGTTGCGGTTGATTTTATATGATTTTTAGAAGTTTAAAACATTTTCTAAAATAAATAAACCATTTAAGATTTATTTAAATTCCAGAAAAGAATTACTGCGTCAGCATGACGCCACTGTGATGTCAGCAGCCAACAGGGCCTGTCTAGGTCGAACCTGACCAGTGGGGCCCGCGTGTCAGTGTCAAACTAACTAACCTATTTTAATTAGTACTAATCTAGAAACTAGTTAGGGGCTGGCCCCACATGTCAGTGACTCGGAGGGGGGTCAAACTGGGTCAACCCGGGTCAAACTCGCCGGAGTTGACCCGGGGCTCGTTGCCGGCAAGGCCAGAGACGGCGGAGGGGCTCGGGATTCCTCCTCCGTCGACCAAATGGCCGGCGGAGGGAATCTATGTGACGCGGGCACTCGTTCGCGTCTAGTAGTGGCGGTGGTTGGGCCTGGGGTGGCCGGAGTCGTTGCCGGCGTCGACCTTGGCGGTCGTCGGAGCTCGGGTGAGCTCGGGGTCAATGCTACGGCGGCCGGGGTAGCTCGTGCGGGGCACCTACGTGTTCTACGCGGCGCGATGAGGAAACTGAGCACGACAGCCAGACCGTTAGACAGCCGGACCGTTAGATGGCCGGAGACACGGCGGCGACGAGCACAGGCGGCGGCGCGTGCGGGCGAGCAAGGTGCGGTGGCTACGGCGCACGAGTGCAAGAACGGAGAGGGAGAGAAGGGTCAGTGGCTCACGGCGAGTGCAGGGGAGCGAATGGCGAGCTCGGGGACGGGCTGGAGACGTCGTGAGCTCGCCGGCGATCTCGGCGGCCGAGCGGAGAAGACGGGTCGATGGCGAGGCGACAGGGCGTCCGGCGACGCTCGCGTTGAGGGGGAGCGTCAAGGCGTCGAGGAGGACGTCGGGGGTAGCACGGGGAGACGCTGGGATGGCTGTGGCTACCGCGGTGCTCGTCGGCGTGCAGCAGGGTGTTCGGACGCGCTGCAGAAAGGGAGCAGAGGCGGGGAAAGGACAAGGGAGTGGGAGAGAGGGACTGGGGTGGCGCGTGGCATCGTCCAGACGCGTTGGGGAGGGGGCAGGCAGGCAGGGAGGAGCTGGCCTCCTCGGCCGCGCGCGTGCAAGCACGCAGCTGCTCCTACTGGCAGGAGGAAGACGATAGGAGGCGCCAGGTGGGCTGGGCCAGCGAGCTGGGCCGGCTACATGTAGGTGGCCAGATAGTCCTTCTCTCTCTCTCTCTTTTATTTTCTGTTTTCTATTTTCTCTCTTTGTTTCTCGATTTAGTAAAAATACTAAATCTTTTCTAAAAATCCTGAAATAATTGTGGGCTCTGTTGAAATGTTTTTCAGCAGCCCTCAACCATTATCAGAATTATTTGGGCAAATAGAATATTTATAGCATTTAAATGCCCAATTCAAATACATTATGATTTAGTTCAAAAATCCATAATGGTCCTTGAAATATGTGCACCATTTTTGGCAGAGGTTTTCAACCTAATCCAAAAATGATGAACTTTTCTAAAGGGCATTTTGGGTTCATTGAGAATATTTTTATTTGAACCTAGTTGATTTGATCTGGTACTAGGGTTTGAACAATCCGCACTTCAACTTTCAAAATAAGTTTAGACATGATGCATGGATGCAAAAGCTAGCCTAGAGCACTACCAGTCTAGGGATGTGACAACTCACCCCCACTAAACAAGAATCTCGTCCCGAGATTCAAGATGTGAGGTAAGACGACAAAGGGGACACTGAATCTCACAAACTTCATGATCCAATTGCCCTTCTCAAAGATGTTGATCCATTCATCATCTTAGTCTTGACGTCTTGCTCTGGGGATTCCATTCAACAAGATAACGAGAAGGAAGGGTAACTCTAGAAGAATTGATCTCCTCAAAGATCGAGCAATTGATGATCAACTCACGGAATGAGACGTAGGAACATCTCTTGAGCTGAGATACAACACATATCGAGAGGGGTGGAAATAAACAGATGGAGAAGGTTCAATTTGGTAGGCAACAACTCCACGCTTGGGTAAGATGGTGTACGGTCTCAACGTAGCGAGGGGTTAACTGCCACGATTCCAAAACGGGGCACCTTAAGGGAGGTGACTCATGGGATTTTCCCTTAAGTGGCAAAAAGAATTACTTTTGATACAAAGATCATTGAAGTCCTCTATACCATCCTGAGGCAATTACAATCGATCATTTGAAGGAGTTCCAAAGAATGACATAGTCGGGCTAGGATGGATGATGTGGACTACCTTGTTGAAGACAATGCAATGAATGATTTTTGCCTATCATCGGAAATGGATGGGACCCATGGTAGGACCACTTTTGAAGATGATCCTGAACAACAATTGCTGAGAAGGGCAGCCCATGGGAAATTGGCACAAGGTGGTGCAAGCTGGGAACAAAATGCAAGTGTCGGGAATGTTCCAACCATCATATCTGCTTGAGATTCAGATCTGGTTGGTGTCAGGATATTCCAGAGTCATCAACTCTAGAAAGAAAAATGAAAGTTTGCAACACAAATTGATGAGATGACGTTGCGAGATTCTCGGGGAATGAACTACGATAGCAAGCTCCAAAACATGAGCTGGTTCTGCTACATACCTATGAACACGCTGTCTAAGACAAGCATGACCACATAGTAGTCTTACAACAAAACACTACCGGGTTCAGGTGGGGAACCATCATCGAGGATATTGGAATCTTGTGCATGAACTAGTATTCGCACAACAACTCCTTTTCCTCGAACAAATTAATCAGTGGCTTGGTGTGCTAGGAACACATATGGAGTGGAGGCGGCCAACCTATCAAACCATAGAGCACTTCGCACGTGCATGACTAACTTGGGATGATTCTAGAGGAGGCAAAAATAAACTTTCTCGAATTCACGGTGGCAACTTGCATCGAATGCACATGAATTAGAGGAAGTCACTTATTTCATCCAAACATATGCTTCATGAGCTAGCATGAAGAAATGCTTTCAAAAGTTTCCAACACTAGCTTAATGTTCAACATGAACCATGGAGCAGATAAAGACGTTGTCGATGGGCCCAACAACAATTTATCAATATTTCCATAAGATGGGGTTACATGGTTATGTGAACAAGATGATAGCATTGGTCAGACCAAAAGATATAATGATGTATGCTCGAGGGATCAACCATGAGTAAGACAAAATTACGAACATCGTTGGTACTGATTTGATTTGGTGATAGCCCATACTCAAATCAAAGTTTTGATAAGACAATAGGTCCAACAACTGATCACAGGGACCATTCGATGAAGATATCATCTTTCTTTAACTAACACACAAACACAAGGATATCCCTTTGGAACGAACGAACTAAGTTAGGCAAGCTTTTATCTTCCAACTCTCCAAGTTGTTGTTTAGCTTAACCAACTAGCTCAGCGGTATCCAACACAGATTCTTGAAAAAGGGGTGGCTATAAGAAACCAACTTGATCACGAACTCAACATAGCGGTCAGGTGACAACCTGGTAACACTTCGGAGAAGATATTCAGAAAATAACGAACCACCTATATGTTACTAAGCTCGAGAACAATCTTGCTTTTCAGGGCAAGACGATGTGACCAAGAGAGTGCTAGATTGACACAATCATATCTCATTGATCGAGGAGTGCACCAGGGAAAATGGACTAGGTAACACGATCAATCTTAGAATGATGGTTCAGTAACCAACACGCTAAGAATGGAATTATCGTCCATTAAGTGCCAAGCAACACAGTTGTTAGGGGTATTGATTTCACACATCACGATTCACTTGTCGGCATTCCGGTTACAATAACATGGGAACCGAGGAACGAACAATGATGGCAAGAAGTATCACTACGTCGAGAATTCATAAGAGGTGGTGCAATTCTCATGACATTCTTGACATAAGACGGTAATACTTCAGGGTAGAACAGAATCAAAAGCTGGGTTGGCATTTGATTTGCCGATTACAACTGCTTTGACCCAATCCTGGAGATGGATAAGGTACTGGAGTTTGTTTCTCCTAGTCATTCTGAGATAGAATGGCTTGACGGAACACAAGAATACTAGGCATCGATGAACAAATGCAAACATACTCCGGACTATCAATTGATAGACGAAGGTCAGAAAACAACTAAAGAGGGACAACTCAAAGGAGCATATAATTTTCTGAGTTGTGGACGCATAGATTAGCATGTCGAACGAGTTCAACATATTTCTTCCAGATAACCGATGTAGAAAGGTAGAACTGGCAGAGTCACAACATAGAATCGAGAACTCAACAATAGCACTCTGGTTGTGCTCTTTCGGTTCAACGAGGAACTTCTGCCATAAGTAGTTCATGGTATTTGGAAGAGGAAAATACCACGGGCCTCGAGGACTATCACAAAGGTTACTAATATCCTAAAGGAACTAGCAAGCACTATCAACACAAGGTAAGTAGAGTGAATCTCGGGTCCAAAAACCCAGAAATAGAATGCCTACTAACTAAATGGCATCACGGGATGCTTTCGAGAATAATGGCCAGAATCATCACCCGGAGGATATAAAGCATTGCTAGATTACTGAGTGGTTCTCTAAGACACCTAGGGTCATAATAATAGCTCCAACATATATGTCGAGGCAACAAAGTACCTCAACTCACCGATTAGTGTGGTTAAACTAGCCCAAAGAAACATCGGGAACGGAAAGAAGGGATTTGCAAATGCATCAGACTATTTAGAAACCTGGGATGACTCGGACAGCATAACGGCTGTAATTGCTCAAAAGATTGAGACATCCTGCAAAATGGTGGCACAACCACTCAACATCACAATATCAAGGTTCCGAGATCAACTATCAACACACAGAAGTAGTAGGAACGGTACTGAGGCTTGAATTGATCAATCTTACAAGTCAACGGATTAGTAACACGTGATCCTGATAGAAAGAAGAGAAAGCCTAGTTCCTTAACCCCGTAGAAAGATGAGATGACTCGGATCAGAAGGGCATAATGTATAAGAAGTAAAAAGAGCCTTACGTTCCCTTCCACAATCAATTCCCTTACATAACTAAAGAATTTCTAGACTCAACTTCGACCAGTTTGGCTTGGTACTCCTACAGGCAGTCAGGCTCTGATACCAAAGCTGTCAGGACCCCGATCCTAAGTCACAGCGATCTAGCATGTAACACATCATATCACTTTGCGGCCTCACGCACGGTATTCCCACGGGTGCCACCTTACCTGGCCCGGGACCGTTTACGCCTTTTGGCTCACGTATATGATAGTGTCGCTAGCATCCATATGATAGAGAACCCGGGCCGACATGACTAGTCGTAAACCAAAAGTGGCACTAACTTACAGGGATAGGCATACATGACCCAGCAACGAACGTGTCGGTCATCAGCGAGTGAATCCAGGCTGTAGCAGCTTGGCTAACAGGACTCCGGAGAATCCGGGCTGTAGCAGGCTAACAGGACTCCGGTAGACACCGCGTGACATTTCCCCGAAGGGACAGACACATGAACGAAGAAGGACACATGCCGGCCAACCTAAGTGTTCCGGAGCAGTAGCAAGCTACCATGGCTCAATGGAAGCACTAGGAGGCATTTCCCCATAAGAGAGGATACCAAGAATAAACAACTAGGTTGTCGGATCCCACACATACGAAGCATTTCAATAACATACACACAATATGCTCGGTATGTGCAAATACAACATGGCATCACAACATAGCTCTATGACTCAAAGTATTTATTCATTAGGCTCCGAGGAGCCAAGTATTACAAACATGGGTCTCATGACCCAACATACAGAGCATACAAGCAACAAGCAGAAGCATAAACATGTCTGAGTACAGACAACTACAAATGAAAAAGGCTGAGAAGCCTGACTATCTACAAGACCCTGTCGAGGGCACAAGATCGCAGCTGAGGTAACAAGCTAAACGTCGAAGTCCACGCGGAACTACTAGCGAGACTGAAGTCTCTCTGCAAAAACATAAATTAAGCAAATGTGAGTACAAATGTACCTAGCAAGACTTAACATCAAAACTATCTACATATGCATCAGTATCAACAAAGGGGGTGGTGGAGTTTAACTGCAGCAAGCCAGCTTTGACTCAGTGGCAATCCTGAACTACATTTGCAAGTAACTCTTTTGAGGTGGCGCACACGAGTCCACATATTCACCATATCAGTACACCACTATGGATTCGCTCCCGTCTCCCTACGAGAACGCCATCCATAGCACTCACGCTTATCTTGCGCATTTTAGAGTATCCACTTTCACTTGTCTATGAACTATATAGGCAACCCAGGGTTCTTTACCGCAGACGCGGCTATTCGAGTAGATGATGTTAACCTTGCAGGGGTGTACTTCTTCACACACGCTCTCACCACTTATCACCGTTTACACGACATGTACTCTGCAACCTTCAAGCGGCAGCCCAGCGAAGGTGTCGGCCACGACTTGACTAACCACACAAGTCCCTAGTCCAGGTTTATCGCCTATTCAGGTTCCATCCGCAGGGAGTCTAGCCGAGGTTTCCACACAAGGCCCCCAACGATGTGTACAGGGTTCCCGGGTCACCAAACGGGCGACTCGGTACACTGGGCAACGTGCCTACCACATCACAGCCCACCGCTCGGGTCAGCGCTGCGCACGGCCTCCAGCATACTACAAACACCAGAAACTACTTGCAACTCCCGGACAGAGGACACGGGCGGTTAATAAGTTGAGAGGGTCCATTGGGTTCGGGCCCAACGCATGGTAGTAGCTGTTCATGGATCACAAACACAGAACTTAGTTCCTGAGGACGGTTTCAATGAGACCACCCACCATGTACTCCTACATGGCCTCTCACCGCTGCCTTTACCAAATCGTGTTCACACACTTAGCTCACACACAGTAGGACATGTTCATCACCATTCCAATTCATCCCCAATGAATCAAATCTGACTCAACTCTAAGCAGTAGCAGGCATGACAAACAACCTTGAATGAGTAGGCACATCAAGGCTCAAACAAGTCCTACTCATGCTAGTGGGTTTCATATATTAACTGTGGCAGTGACAGGTCATGCAAAGGAAAGGGGTTCAACTACCGCAACATGTAACAATTGAATCCTTGTTTTCCTAATGCAGTAAAAGAGAGCAGGAGCGAGAGAGTGGGATTCTATCGGAATGAACAAGGGTTTTTTGCTTGCCTGGCACTTCTGAAGATAGTATAGTTCTTCATCGGTGTCATTGATCTCATCATCGGAACCACGTCTACTGAGAGGGGACAAATACCGCAAACAAGGAAGAACACAATCAATGCAATGCAACAATTATGATGCATGATAATGACATGGCAATATGTAGTGATTGGTCAAATGCAACTACAAACAGAGGGGTTTGAGTTGTTTTGAACCAAAGGTTCAACTTCAAACTCAACACATGAATTTTCAATGTCCATTTAGTTGTTTTGAGCTAAACAGCAAGCTTAACTTGTTTTGTCATGCATGAAACCAGTTCCATTGGGTAGATTGAATTTGTCTGACAATTTTTCATATATAACTTATTTCATTTGGAGTTACGGTTGATTTTATATGATTTTTAGAAGTTTAAAACATTTTCTGAAATAAATAAACCATTTAAGATTTATTTAAATTCCGGAAAAGAATTACTACGTCAGCATGCCGTCACTGTGATGTCAGCAGTCAACAGGGCCTATCCAGGTCAAACCTGACCAGTGGGCCCGCGTGTCAGTGTCAAACTAACTAACCTATTTTAATTAGTACTAATCTAGAAATTAGTTAGGGGCTGGCCCCACATGTCAGTGACTCGAAGGGGGGTCAAACTGGGTCAACCCGGGTCAAACTCGCCGGAGTTGACCCGGGGCTCATAGCCGGCAAGGCCAGAGACGGCGGAGGGGCTCCGGATTCCTCCTCGGGCGACCAAATGGCTGGCGGAGGGCATCTACGTGACGCGGGCACTTGTCCGCGTCGAGTGGTGGCGGTGGTTGGACCTGGGGTGGCCAGAGTCGTCGCCGGCGTCGACCTTGGCGGTCGCCGGAGCTCAGCTAAGCTCGGGGTCGACTCTATGGCGGCTGGGGCAGCTCGTGCGGGGCACCTACGTGCTCTATGATGCGCGGTGAGGAAGCTGAGCACGATAGCCGGTCCGTTAGATGGCCGGAGACACGTCGGCTACGAGCACAGGCGGCGGCACGTGCGGGCGAGCAAGGTGCGGTGGCTACGACGCACGAGAGAGAGAACGGAGATGGGAAGAATGGTAAGTGGCTCACGGCGAGTGCAGGGGAGCGAACGGCGAGCTCGGGGACGGGCTGGAGACGTCGTGAGGTCGTCGGCGATCTCGGCGGCCGAGCAGAGAAGATGGGTCGATGGCGAGGCGACAGGGTTTCCGGCGATGCTCGCGTTGAGGGGGAGTGCCAAGGCGTCGAGGCAGACGTCGGGGGCAGCACGGGGAGGCGCTGGGATGGTTGTGGCTACGGCGGTGCTCGTCGGCTTGCAGCAGGGTGTTCGGGCGCGCTGCACAGAGGGAGCAGAGGCGAGGAAAGGGCGAGGGATTGGGAGAGAGGGACCGGGGTGGCGTGTGGCATCGTCCAGACGCGTCGGGGAGGGAGCAGGTAGGCGGGTTGGAGATGGCCTCCTCGACCGCGCGCGTGCGAGCACGCAGCTGCTCCTACTGGCAGGAGGAAGACGACAGGAGGCGCCAGGTGGGCTGGGCCAGCTACAGGTAGGTGGCAAGGTAGTCCTTCTCTCTCTCTCTCTCTCTCTCTCTCTCTCTCTTATTTTATGTTTTCTATTTTTTGTCTTTGTTTCTAGATTTAGTAAAAATACTAAACCTTTTCTAAAATTCCTGAAATAAATTGTTGGCTCTGTTGAAATGTTTTTCAGCAGCCCTCAACCATTATCAGAATTATTTGGGCAAATAGAATATTTATAGCATTTAAATGCCCAAATTCAAATACATTATGATTTAGTTCAAAAATCCAGAATGGTCCTAGAAATATGTGCACCATTTTTGGCAGAGGTTTTCAATCTAATCCAAAAATGATGAACTATTCTAAAGGGCATTTTGGGTTCATTTAGAATATTTTTATTTGAACGTAGTTGATTTTATCTGGTACTAGGGTTTGAACAATCCCCATTTCAACTTTCAAAATAAGTTTAGACATGATGCATGGATGCAAAAGCTAGCCTAGAGCACTACCAGACTAGGGATGTGACAGTGTGTGCGATATACAGCATACGGTTCACTCGGATGAACTGTTTGTGATTAGGCAACACAAAAGAAACGGTCAGCCAGATCAAGGTGTGTGCGATATACGCATGCGCTTCCCTCGGCCCTTGCCGTCAGTGTGTGACCTCTGTGCCAACCGCTCACTCCCCAGGCGCCTCTTCGTGTACCGGGGCAAACGTCCACCGCCTCTTCGCCTTTCCCTCTCGATTTGGAACTGCTGTCGCACGCTCTTCCTCCCTCCATTTGCCTTCACCCTTCCTTCTGCCATTGTTCGATCATCTTCTCCATGGATGGAACAGGCCAGAAACGACCCCGTTATTCTTGCCCCGATCTAAAAGATGACGTGGTGGAGGAACTCATTGATCGGGGCGACGTCATCACCTCGGCTAGCATGGCAGGTTCGTTCAAGACCATTCTCGACTCAACTAATAGCATCATTACAAGGAACCCAAGGGTCCAGGAGTGGTTTGATCTCCCTATCTTCTTCGCCGTGACCCTGCTGACTGGCGCAGGGACGAGGGAAGCCTCGCCTTGCGCAAGTTGATGCCGATTGATAATGATACGTATGATGTTAAGATGCCATCGCTTGAGGGCAAGGCTTGGGCAGGCGCAAATGGAGATTGGGTTGTTTACATTGGGTACAACTGCGAGTGGGAACTTGTGAATGTGTACACTCGTCACCGGATTCCACTTCCAAAAATCTCAGACGATTGCCCAGAGGTTGAGTACACCGGTATTCTACGTGAGTTCAAATACGATCATGGTGACTGTCGTCTAAGGAAGATAGCAATTTGTCGAGTTCCCAACCGCTCATGGGATTACACGAACTATGAAGTTATTGCTATCTTCGACAAGCTTGTTGCCTTCCTTACTTCCACGCCTCGATGGATATTGCTCAAAAATAAATTTCTGTACACGGATGACTACTGTGATGCAATTCATTACGAGCGTCTTGTGTTTGCTGCCACCACTCGTGGCACTGTTTTTGCATGGAATCATCATGCTTTCGGTACGTTTGTCTTCCACCGTAATTATAATTGTTTCATCCATATGCATGCGGGTTAGCTAGTTTCACTTTACTAATTAATTAACCTTCTTGTGTTTCCAAGGTCCTGTGAACATTCCACCACCTATACTTGAAAATTTTTATAACTAAGGGGGAGATGACGATGCTGATAATCATGAGCATGAGGACGAGCAGGACCCATATACTCAGTGGCGTCTGGCAACTTATTCTGATGGATCACCTCTTCTTGTCTGTATACAGGGCACTGCTGATATTACTAAGGAAGTAGGTGTTGTCTTGCATGGTCGCACTCTCCGGACCTATTCCAACATTCGTTGCAGGGTATTCGGGATGGATACTAGTGTACTAGCGCCAACACCTTCTCCCTAGTTCAGTATTAAAAGTCTTGGAGGAAACTCGCTCTTCCTTGGACAAAACTATCCAATGATGGTGGAAGGCGATCCAGCTGCTGTTGACACAACGTTACTACCATTTATGAGAAGCAACTGTATCTATACCTCGGACACTGCTACGCTTCCCTACCGTCCCAATATGGGTCCTGACATAGGCCGCTTCAGCCTGGATGATCAGTCCTGCGTTGGCCTCGAGATTAACAGTAGCTGGCCCTTCCCAGAGAATCACTTCTGGTTCAAAGCAAGCGTTTCCAACGCCGACGAGTGGTTGAGCTGATCATTTCATCGCTTTGTTATTTGTTGTGTGAGAAAAATTTACTAGAATGTTTTGTTGGAAATGATCTATAATCCAATGTGTATCCTCGTTGTCATTGTGGCTGATGACTTGTTGTATGTAATCAATGGTACATTTGCATATGCGTCCATCAACTCACGCCTGCTAGTGGTGTCCATATGAACAATGCTAGTGATTTTAGTTGCAAAAATTAGATAGTTCTAGTGATTTTTAGCTGCATATTTTGACAAATCACAATGTTAACAAGGTTGACAAATGGCAATGTTACTAGATAAACAAATGTCAATCTTTCCAGTTTGACAAATGGCAACATACCCAAAATGATAGATATGCAAATCTTACCCAATTGTTTGTATGTGGTTGCACACGGGTCATGCAAAACAACCGTTTGCGTTGAAGGGATGCAGAAATCCTGCTCCACACATTTTCCCTTGGCTTCCTGGGGAAGCTGTCGGTTTGCATCCGGGTGTTCTAACTAAAATGTTTGCGATGAGTGTTTTATATTTAAAAACCATTGACGTTTTTTTAAAAGAAAATCGTTTGATAAGTCTGTACATTAAGAGAGAAAAACGCAAGTTTGTTCAAACCATATCTTTCATTCAGTCACACTGCGAATTTATATTATGATCGAGAATTCGAGATACAGCATTAAACCCCAAAAAACTATTTCCGGCGGCGGCGGAGGCGGCGTGCCGCGCCGTCGTTGTCGTTGTCGTCCTCCGGGACGCTGTTGTTGAAGTCTTCAAGGAAGCACAAAATGTTCTTCACTTGTAAATCAAACATCATGTCGTCGCGCGATCGACGGGCGAGGCGCGGGAGGATGGCAACTGGCGCCGCTGAGAGGTAGCGGTCGACGGCAGCGTCCCATGCCGCTGAGGGGGGCGCACGCACAGGCACGGGCGCGGTGGGTGCAGTTAAACGCATGGGCGCCGATGCCATGGTGGGTGGAGGGGCGCTCACGGGCACGGGCGCTGGCCCTGGCATGTACACGAGCTCGCGCGGGTTTGCGGAGACCTCGCTGACGCCCCGGCTTCCAGCTCTGCGATAGTGCTCGGTGACTAGCCCGTCACGCTATGGGGATGGTCGCTGGCGCGGGCGCGGGGATGGCTCCTGGGACGGGAGCTGGGGTAGCAACTGCCGCGGCCAACTCGTTCTGGACCATGTCCATGAGGCCCGATTCCTCCTTATTTTCTATCTCCTCCGGCTCAGAGTCGACTTCACCAAACTTGAAGACTAGTGGCAAATGATCGTTCTGCGCCATGGCATTGGTGGAGGTATGCGGGAGGGAGGGGAATTGGTGGCGAATAGTAAGGCCACCCGTATTAAAAAGCGGCTCGGGTGCCATTAATGGAGGAAGGCGGGCGGCCATGGAAGTCAAAGGGCTCACTTCCCAGTGAGCCTGCGCAGTGTGCAGCTCACACGCTTCCCTGTGAGCCTGCGCATTGGAGGACAGCTTGCACGCCTCTCAGTCAGCCTGCGCATCAGACTGTGCTCGCACGCCTCCCATTCAGTCAAGGTCAAGCAGCTATCCGCACGGCACCTCCTACAACCATTAAAACCAAGACACATGGCGTCACATGAATGGTTAATAGAACGCACATGGTTTGAATTCTACAAGCGTTTGAGATATTAAAGTGGCAGGTATTTTTTCAAAATGCCTTTGTTGGTTGTCATTATTCGAGTGCGCCTTCTCTCAAAATGGACACGAAAAATACCACAGCATGTCAGGTGCCATTCCATGATAGCATGCCAAGTTTCATGAATTTCAGACGAGTTTTGGATTTACTAGAATTTCAAAACCAGGCATCTCAATGTTTTGCCGGCAATCAATGGTGCCCTAGTGTTTGAAATTCATTCCCATTTCTTGCATGGGACCTAAGCATGCACCCAAGGACATAGATTTGATTTTTCAACCAATTTATATGCACTGGAGCACGTGCATGTAGTTCAAATTTGACTTATGCACATAAATGCATTGAAAACTCAGTTAATTAATAAAAATGTCCAAACGAACCCCGAAAAATCCCAAAAATTGACACAGCACTCCTGTTGTTTTATCTTGACACGATAAATTTTTTGAAAGCAATAAGAGGCAATGGATATCGTTTCGTCCCCAAAGGTGGGACGTTCCCTACCGAAACCATCATGCTTATTGTGAGAAGCTCTGATTTATAAGAAGCTCTGGTTTCTGAGAAGCATATACCCGAACCCGCCCCGAATGGGACAATTTTTTACCACGGCATGTTGATGCCGCTCCATGATAGCAAGCCAAGTTTCATGAATATCAGACGAGTTTTGGATTTACTAGAATTTAAAAACCAGGCATCTCAACGTTTTGCCAGCAATCAACAGTGCCCTAGTGTTTGAATTTCATTCTCATCTCTTGCATGGGACCTAGAAATTCACCCAAGAACACATATTAGATTTCTCAACCAACTTTAGTGCATTGGAGCATGTGCTTGTAGTTAAATTTGAATTATGCACATAAAATGCCTAGAAAAACCAGTTAATGCATAAAAATTTCCAAACGAACCCCAAAAAATCAAAAAAATTGACACAACACTCCTGTTGTTCTATGTTGACACTAGAAATTTTTTGAAATCAATAAGAGGCAATGCATATCGTTTCGTCCCAAAGGTGGGATGTTCCCTATCGAAACCATCATGCTTGTTGTGAGAAGCTCTGGTTTGTGAGATGCTTAGACCCGAACCTGCCCCAAGTAGGACAAAAGTTTTACAACGGCATGTTGATGCTGCTCCATGATAGCATGCCAAGTTTCATGAATTTCAGACGAGTTTTGGATTTACTAGAATTAAAAAGGGATAATTAGATTTATGCCCCTAGTTGTGTCCCACTCATCTGTTTTACCCCTAATTCTCAAAAGTCACCGGTTCTGTCCAAATCACTTTGCTCCTCTTATGCTTTTACCCTTTGACCGTTTGACCGTCAGTTTGAAAACTTCATAACTAATTCATACTAAATTAGAAAAATGCAAATAAGATACCAAAATATTCAGAAAAACATCACCTATATGTCAGTGTCATTTGCATTCATGAAAAAAGTGTTGGAAAGTGCCCATCCGAGTTTTAGCTCTTATGCTACCACCATTAATAGTAAAATCTAAAAAAATTCAAAAAAATTCAAAAATAATTTGGTGGCAAAGAATGACAAATGTTTTAAGTGCCTGCCAAGTTTCATCAGGGAATAACATTCGTGGGTGCCGCGGCAAAAAAAATAATCAGCACTCCAAAATAGATTATTTTTTGCCACGACTTCCACGAATGTCGTTCCCTAATGAAACTTGGCAAGCACTTAGAACACTTGTCGTTCTTTGCCACCATATGTTTTTTGAATTTTTTTAAATTTTTTTAGAGTTTACTATTCATGGTGGTATCAAAAGAGCTAAAACTCGGATGTGCACTTTCCAACACTTTTTTCATGAATGCAAATGACACTGACATATAGGTGATGTTTTTCTGAACATTTTCGTATCTTATTTGCATTTTTTTGATTTTGTATGAATTAGTTATGAAGTTTTCAAACTAACGGTCAAACGGTCAAAGGGCAAAAGCATAAGAGGATCAAAGTGACTTGGACAGAACCGGTGACTTTTGGGAATTAGGGGTAAAACAGATGAGTGGGACACAACTAGGGGCATAAATCTAATTATCCCAATTAAAAAACCAGGCATCTCAACGTTTTGCCCGCAATCAACAGTGCCCTGGTGTTTGAATTTCATTCCCATCTCTTGCATGGGACCTAAAATTTCACCCAAGGACACACATGTGATTTTTCAACCAACTTTGGTGCATTGGAGCTTGTGCTTGTAGTTCAAATTTGAATTATGCACATAAAATGCCTAGGAAACCCAGTTAATATATAAAAAAGGCCAAACAAACCACGAAAAATCCCAAAAATTGGCACAACACTCCTGTTGTTCTATGTTGACACGAGAAATTTTTTGAAATCAATAACAGGGAACGGATATCGTCCCGTCCCCAAAGGTGGTAGTTCCCTATCAAAACCATCATGCTTGTTGTGAGAAGCTCTGGTTTGTGAGAAGCTTATATCCAAACCTGTCCCAAATAGGACAAAATTTTCACCACGGCATGTTGATGCCGCTCCATGATAGCATGCCAAGTTTCATGAATTTCAGACGAGTTTTGGATTTACCAGAATTTAAAAACCAGGTATCTCAACGTTTTGCTCGCAATCAACAGTCCCTGGTGTTTGAAATTCATTCCCGTCCCTTGCATGGGACCTAAGCATGCACCCAAGGACACACATGTGATTTTTCAACCAATTTATACGCACTGGAGCATGTGCATGTAGTTCAAATTTGAACTATGCACATAAAATGCCTAGAAAACTCAGTTAATGCATAACAATGTCCAAACGAACCCCAAAAATCCCAAAAATTGACACAACACTCCTGTTGTTCTATGTTGACACGAGAAAATTTTTGAAAGCAATAAGAGGCAATGGATATCGTTTCGTCCCCAAAGGTTTGACGTACGTTCCCTACCAAAACCATCAGGCTTGTTGTGAGAAGCTCTAGTTTGTGAGAAGCGTATACCCAAACCTGCCCCAAATGGGACATTTTTTTACCACGACATGTTTATGCCGCTCCATGTTAGCATGCCAAGTTTCATGAATTTCAGACGAGTTTTGGATTTACTAGAATTTAAAAACCAGGCATCTCAATGTTTTGCCGGCAATCAACGGTGCCCTGGTGTTTGAAATTCATTCCCATTTCTTGCATGGGACCTAAGCATGCACCCAAGGACACAGATTTGATTTTCACCCAATTTATATGCACTAGAGCATCTGCATGTAGTTCAACTTTGGATTATGCACATAAATGCATTGAAAACTCAGTTAATGCATAAAAATGTCCAAACGAACTTGAAAAATCCCAAAAATTGACACAAAACTCCTGTTGTTCTATGTTGACACGAGAAAAAATTTGAAAGCAATAAGAGGCAATGGATATCGTTTCGTCCCCAAAGGTGGTACGTTCCCTATCGAAACCATCATGCTTGTTGTGAGAAGCTCTGGTTTGTGAGAAGCTTATACCCGAACCTGCCCCAAATGGGACAAATTTTTTACCACGGTATGTTGATGCTGCTCCATGATAGCATGCCAAGTTTCATGAATTTCAGACAATTTTTGGATTTACTAGAATTTAAAAACCAGGCTTCTCAACATTTTGCCGGCAATCAACAGTGCCCTGTGTTTTAATTTCATTCCCTTCTCTTGCATGGGACCTAGAAATTCACCCAAGGACATATATGTGATTTTTCAACCAACTTTAGTGCATTGGAGCATGTCCTTGTAGTTCAAATTTGAATTATGCACATAAAATGCCTAGAAAACCCAGTTATATGAAAAAGGCCAAACGAACCCCGAAAAAATCCAAGATTAAACACAACACTCCTGTTGTTCTATGTTGACACAACACTCCTGTTGTTCTATGTTGACACTAGAAAAACACAACACGCCAAGTTTCATGAATTTCAGATGAGTTTTGGATTTACTAGAATTCAAAAACCAGGTATATCAACGTTTTGCCGGCAATCAACAGTGCCCTGGTGTTTGAAATTTATTCCCATCTCTTGCATGGGACCTAGAAATTCACCCAAGGACACACATGTGATTTTTCAACCAACTTTGGTGCATCGGAGCATGTGCTTGTAGTTAAAATTTGAATTATGCACATAGAATGCCTAGAAAACCCCGTTAATGTATAAAAATGGCCAAACAAACCCCAAAAAATTCATTCCCATTTCTTGCATGGGACCTAAGCATGCACTGAAGGACACAAATTTGATTTTTCAACCAATTTGTATGCACCGGAGCATGTGCATGTGGTTTAATTTTGAATTGTGCACGTGAAATGGCTAGAAAACCAGTTTAATATATAAAATGTCCAAACAAACCCCGAATAATTCCAATTCTTTTACGACACACATATAGTTGCGTGTTCACTGCAGATAAAAGGTCTAGCAATTCAAACAACGTCCATTGCCGCTGTGACCCCATTTTGTAATTCAAATCAAGTAGATCCCACACAGTTTATTATCACCAACCATGTGAGATGTAGTACAAAATATCTTTTTTTAGGGATGTAGTAGAAAATATCTTGGAGCACCGTCAGTGTATAGTACGCCTATGGCTTACGCGAGAAGGTGCGTCGGCTACAGTCCACAGCCGGCGTGTCAAGCACACTAGCTCACTCCCCAAAAACTCCCGCCTCTGCATCCCTCACAATCTCGAAAATATCTACCGCCGGAAGATATAAATGTTTGATAGTACACGATTAGTATGTGCGGACTGTGTGTTATGTCTGTTACTCCTGCTGCTTGAGTCCCTTGATTCAAATTTTCGGTAGCACCGGCATTTTACTCCCGCCTTTGCATCCCTGGCAATCTCAAAATTATCTGCTCGCCCTTGATCCAAATTTTCAGTACCCCCGCCTTGTTACTCCTGCCTAGTAAAATTTTCAGTTGTCGCAGTATTTCCTCAAACACAACCTTGCCCCCCCACCCTCCTGCACACACACCCCAAAACCTCTGCTCACACAGACACACACAACCCTCGAAACCATTGGTAGGTCGCCGCCATCGCCGGCGCCTCCATCCTCAACCTCTGCCTGTGTGCCGGCGAGCTCGAGGAGCCAATGGCCAAAAAGAGGTTTATCGCGGCCTTTTCGCCCGACGTCGGTGAGGTGGCCTCCGAGGTGTCCCCGTCGTCCTCCGTGGGCCCGATCCGCCCTCGCCGATCCCCCGATCCGCCCGCCACCGCGCCCCTATGCCAGTCCGAGGACTTCCCCGTCCTCCCTCGGACCCGGCAGCTGACGAAGTCCTACCTCGGGGTCCGGCAGCGGCGGTGGGGGATGTGGGTCGCCGAGATTACAGACCGAGAGACCCACACCCGCCGGTGGCTCGGTAGCTTCCACACGGTCGAGCTCGCGGCCATGGAGTATGACCGCTGGCAGGTTCGCTACCACGGCGCGGCACCTAGGCTCAATTTCCCCTTCGGCACACGTCCGGTCCACCTTGTTCCACCGGAGCCAGGGGTGGTGAGCTCGGCTATGGCGTGGGAGGACCGCGAGGCGTGGGAGCGCCTCGAGGCTGAGGCTGCCGACGAGGCCTACATGCAAGAGCTCCGCCGGCAGCACCCGGAGCTCATGGAGGCAGAGCGGGCGATCTTTGCCGACGCGGAGGGCGCCGAGGTTATCGCGCTCTCCTCCGATGACGAGGTCGAATGCGGCAAGGACGGCGGCACGGAGGGCGGCGAGGTTATAGCTCTCCTCTGATGACGAGGTCGAAGGCGGCGGCGATAGCGGCGCGGAGGGCGTCGAGGTGGGGCCCGAGGACGATGAGATCGACGTCGACGAGTGGAGGAGTGCCTTCCCCAACGACCCCGATGACGGTACTGGCCCGGACCCGGCTCGCGGCACACCATACATGACGAGGAAGGATTGGCTCGACCTCTACTTCGACCAAAAGTAGTTTAGCTTAGTTTAAATTTATGTTTTATGTTCGGTTATGAAAAACTATCTATGTTTATGTTTGAATGCATGCTACTTTCGTGGAACCTGCTTTGAACTTGATCAAATTGAAGTTTACAACCTTAAGTTTAGGCGATTGACTAGAAAAGGCCAAAAATTGCTGGAGTATATATATATATCCACTAAGGGTTTTAGTCCTTTAACTTTTTAAGGATCGCCTAGAGATGTCCTTATGACTTGTTTATTTCAGTTCTTCACAATGTGATGCTCTATATGTGCAACTATTTGCCGTGCAGTTCAATTTCATCAATAACAGTTTCAACAATACCACTATGAATTACGATATTTGGTTGCTGTTAAGGATATTGCAGTTAACATGCCTTTTCATTTTTCAATTGTTGTTTAGCAACATGCACTGTACTGAATGACTAAATATGCAATCCCAGGCTACATAGCAACAAGGAAGAGTGTTACCTTAATGTTCTGATGATGTCTAGATATACATGTAATAAAATCTTATATAATGGGATGGATGGAGTGTTGTACTACATCATTTTTCAATTGTTGTTTAGCTTCTAATATTAACTTGGTGCTTTTAGGTACATATATCATTGCCAAAGATCCACACTTCGACCCTTCCTGCGTATGGGGCAATGAGATATTCATGAACCAGCATCAAGTGACGAAACTGATAAAGATTGTTATTAAAATGGGTCAAAAGATATCAATTGAACTATTTGTTTACACTTTATGCAAGACAACAGTGAACTGCAGGATGGTAAGTAAGAACCCTGTAGCCTTCCTTTTACTGCCCGTAATGAGTTGTGTTAGATGACAATATCTGAATCTTTTTTCTTTTGCAGTGGATCCTGAAGCGGTTTACTCACGATTACCTCTCAAACTACATGATTGGCGGCCAACCATCACAAGGGGTTGGACTAGAGTCCTGCATGCCTTCTGCATCCAGGAGAGCACAATAGGGCCATTCCGCTTCACCTTGTTCAGCAACTGGAATGTATGTCGCCTCTTTCTTTACCATCTGTAATAGTAAAAGTATACAACCCTGGTACATCATTCTTTATTTGGTGCTGATGTAATTCTTAAACATATGTACCTGTGAATCGAGTAATGCATTGGTTGTTTGAACCTGATGAATATGAATAAAGCTATAGCCTACTTTCAAGTTTAAATTAGGTACAATTTTAAATAGCAGCAATTAAATTAGGGTGAAATTACGTTGTGCATGTCATTACGGCACACACGGTTGGTAAAACACAAAAGTTTGCGATATACACCATAATCCGAGACGGTTCACAGAGAGGAAACGTGTGCAAGCATGCACACAGTTGCCGTTTGCAATGCGTGTGTGATGTCAGACACTATCACATACAGTGCGGGAAAACTAAATGTGTGTGATTGTCTACCCATCGTACACGGTTTATAATCATGAACTGTTTGTGATGTGCCAGGCATCGCAAAAACTCCCGTGCCTAGAATCTACCTGGAAAACTCCCGTGCCAGGAATCTGCCTGGTTTTAGGCAGAACCACAAAACTCCGACTGTTATGGCAATGCAAGCACAAATGAGTAGCAAGGATGAAGCATTTGGGATATTCGAGATATCGGAAACGGTTATATAGGGACAACTATATGCATCAAGGCTCCCTATCCCCGACGGTTTCTGGGTCGTGTGGGAAGGACCCCCTATCGCCCACACTCACTTGGCAATGGTTCCAAATGTCATCGCGTAAAGGGGTTAAAAACTGTTTGTTTAGGACCGACGCGTACCAGTGAAGAATCCCGCCAATTCCTCTTGAATTTCTCGTATGCTATCTTATGGTAGGAGTTCATCCCGCATCTGCCAGATCTAATTTGAATAAGAGGGTCAATATATGTATATGAATGAACTCAACACAATTGATGGTAATAAAATTAAATTGTGAATATTTTCTCTTACGTACTTCATATTGTTTTTCAGAGTAGCTCCGCTTAGAGGCCGTCGCATTGTAGACGAACTCGCAAACGTAGTATCCACAAAAATCATTCCCTGATTCCTGCCACAAGAACTTTACGAGAAATAGAGGTCAATCAAACTGATAAGCAAGCATGCTAAATGGTATTGATGAAACTAGCTAGAATCAATGGGAGATGCGTGGAACTAGGTAGTAGTACTTACTTTCGGGTGTGTAAATTGCAGCTCGCTCGGCAGTCCCGAAGTAATTACGATGAACTCTTTCCAAACCCTGTCAGACAAAGAAAATAATTACTTGGTATCAGGAAATGAACAAAGTTGCCGATATGGTGCGATAATGATCGATTGAACTTACTTCTGGAGCATTTGAGTCATGTCTGCGTAGTCCTCGGGATCTTTTTGTCTCGAGTCTAAGACGGTTAGTACTCCCCGCTCAAGCTTAATCTCTAGGAGAATAAAGTGGAAGCTGCGCACACACGCATAACTCATCAATTACATTACTATAACCTCGAGTAATAAGGGAAACCTAATATGCACAAGACAGTAACACTCACTTGAAGTTGTAAGGAAAGAGTATTTTATCTTTGTTTTGATTTTTGAGCAACGATTGTAGCAAGTTGTCCTCGGTTTCTGTGACATTCTTTTTAACCGTCCATTCATATATGACATTTGGGTTAATGAACCCAATGTCATAGATTTGTGTTTTTCTGCATTCGACGATCTTCAATCTGCATAATATAGTGAGGATAATTATATATACACATGCAATGAAAGAGTTGAGCTATATACAGAGACTTAATTACAGAAGTAGTACTTACAGACAGTAGCAAGTCACGAGTATTTTGTCGAGGGCCTTTTGATTGTATAACTGGAAGAACTCGTCAAATTCAACAGACAATAGATCCATTCCAACGAGGCCGTGCTCCTCTTTAATTCTCAGCGGCAAAGTATCCTTCCCAGACTCCCTGCAGGTTTTCAAGTACCATTCATGGAATCTTCACATCATCGTTGTTAGAGGATGACTTTCATCTTTGACGAGAGGCTTCCCGTACTGGTATCTGAATTCGTCCACCTCCATTGTATCAAATTCTACATCATCGCTCAGGTAGTCACCAGGATTGGTACCGGGCACCATCCCCAGCAGATTAGCGACGGTATCGCTAGACACCTTGAGTGGGGGCATGATTGGTTCGCATGTTCGCTGAGTTGGGGAATTTTTCCCACTTCTTCGTTCTGCTAACCTTTTATCACTGGAAGTAGTTCCCGACCGCCGTGCATCTTCATATGTCTTTTTAAGAGCGCGGACATAGTTGGAATCCGGCGGAGGCGATGGTGGTCGCTTTAGGGCATCGATACTGCTCTTCGCTTTCACCGGATCTATGGTCTTCTTTGGAGGTGGAGGTTTCTTTGCAAAATGGTTCCTCACTTAGGCAGCAGAGATATCCGCGTTTTCCTTCTCGGTCCTCTCGTACGGTAACTTTTCCAAAGTCTTGAGAGATGGACTGTATCTAAATTGCCGTCTCCCGCCTCTGCTTGTACTGCTAGCCGCCGGAGCGGCGGCGTCTCTCTTCCGTTGTTGCTTACGAGGTGGAGAAGGAGGCGGAGTGCTCCAACGCACCGGAGGAGCCGGAGCGGCGGCGTCTGTCTTCCGTCGTTGCTGACGAGGCGGAGGAGGAGGCAGACTGCTCCGACACGCTGGAGGAGGCAGAGTGCCCTCACGCGCCGGATGAGCCGTAGAAGGAGGCAGAGTGCCCTGATCACTCGCCGGAAAAGGAGGAGGAGGCGGAGTGCCCTGACTCGCCGGAGGAGGAGGAGACGAAGGCATCCAGTTTGGAAGCTTGATGTACTCCTTCCGCCATAGACATGTAGTCCTTAGAGCATAACCCAGCTGATTCTCCCCTTCACCTGTAGGGTGGTCAAGCTCGAGCTCCTCAAATCTCTCCATTACTTCATCCACCGTCACAACAGCATAGCTATGTAGAATCGGACGGCAGTGAAAAGTTCCATCGGGTTGAGGAGGTGCAACAGAGCTGATAGCCGCCTTCAAAGTGAGGTTCTGCCATTTTGTCATAAGGTGGCAATCTTGAGCCTCTGTGATAGTATCCACGGGGTAGCCAGGAGCCGTGAAGACAGGCTGAACGAGCTCCGTGGAAGCCACGCCGCTTCTTTGCTGAGATGGCGGGGTAGCTTCGTGCCGCTGAGATGGTTGGCTGGCAGCTTGCTGGCTCTCAAGTTGCTCTAGCTTTAGTAGTCATGCACCGAGCTTCTGCATTTTGCTCAGCTCCTGTTTCCTTTTCCTCTCCCGGCTTCTGTAACCGCCTGAGCCGGGAAACCCAACCACCCATGGAACGGGGCCTGGCGTGCCTCGTGTCCGTCCAGGGTGGTCAGGATTCCCGAGGGCCTCAGTCAGCTCGTCCTTCTCTCTGTCGGGAATGAACGTCCCTTCCTGCGCTGTGGTGATATACTTCTGAAGCTCCTTGACGGGTATTGCAAGTTGCTCATCCATCCAACGGCACTTCCCTGTTTCAGGGTCCAAAGTTCCCCCAACCCCGAAGAACCAAGTCCTTGAATGGTCTGGCAAGTTCAATGTCTCTGGTTCGACCCCTTCAGCAATCGGGTCATTCTCAACTTTGTCCCATAACGGCCGGGCTTTGAGGTAGCCACCTGACCCCGTGCGATGGTGATACAGCTTCTTTGCAGCATTTATCTTGTTTGTCTCTCACATTTTCTTACTCTTGTACGATGTCTTGTAGGCCATAAATGCGGGCCAGTGATCTCTTATCTTCCCAAATCGGCCGGTGAATTCTAGAGTCTTCCCTTTGTCGACAAATGTTGATTTCAACTCATTCTTCCACCTCCTGAATAGATCTGCCATCTTCTTAATAGCACACGCCTTGACCAGTAGCTCTATAACTAGCTTATTCGGATCCTCCTCTGGCGGTAGGGTGAAATTTTCCTTCAGCGAGGTCCAAAGATCATCTTTCTGTCTGTCGGTGACATAAGAAACTTCAGGGTCTTCATTCTTAGGCTTATTCTATAGCTGGATGTTGTTCGGGGTGCTGTCCCTAACAATAGCTCCGCACTGAGCAGAAAATGCTTCCTTGGTCCGCCTGGGTTCAATCGATTGACCATCGTCCGCGAGTGCTGTCATCGTGAACCTTTCATCCTGGCGCAACCTTTTCTTCAGGCCTCGTCTCGTTACCGAAGTTTGGCTCGATCCGGAGGGCTATAAAAGAAGAAAGAAGAGTTAATATACATATACCAAAACAATTAATGCATCAATTAGTCAGCACAGGCTTAATTAATATATATAGCTCGCCGAACTTTGCAACAGCTCCCTCCTCCGTTCGGTCACCGGAACCGTCATGCATCATGGTCTCCTTCCTCCGCTATTCGGTCACCGGAGCCATCATGATCATCTCCTTCCTCCTCCATTGTTCGATCACCGGCGCCGTCATCCTCTCCTTCCTGACCATCGGTGTCGTTGAGAAATGACAAGACATCACCTCCGCTGAAGATTATATCCCCCAACAACTGTTCTTGTTCCAAGTCTGTTTGTTGATCCATAGTTTTTGCAAATATTACAACATGGCAATTAATATAAAAACATGAGAGATGGATATATTAGTGGCAAACATAGACCTAGCTAGCTAAACATAGACTAGGAATCATATTAGTGGCCTTGGTGCTTCTACGGTTTGGGGTGGCCTCGACGACGCTTCTAGGGTTTGGGGTGGCCTCGACAACGCTCTTTTAACTTGGTAAATTTGGTTGACCTCGACTCTTCTAGGGTTTGGGGTGGCCTCGGCAATGCTTCTAAGGTTTGGGGTGGCCTCGACTCTTCTAGGGTTTGGTCGGGCGAGAGGGGGTTGATCGACGTCCCCCGGAGTTTTCTATGAACAAAAAAAAAATACTACCTATCACATGACATGTCCGGCGACTGGACCGGACCGCCTCTTTGATGAATGTACAACGTCCGGACAGAGTCTCTCATGAATGTCAAGCAAGGGATTCTCTTAACCTTTAAGAGATTTAACAAAATGGCGCCATTCTAGATGTGCAGAAAATGGTCCATACTTTTCCCGATCTCATCTACCCTTCTATATGTCACGTTGTCTAGTGACAAAGGATTCAAGAAAACCATGGTTTCATCACTAGCCGGAAGTAACAGGCGCATAATGGTACGAAGCTCTCCAAAATTGTTTTGGAACGGAGTACCGAATAGGATAATTAGCTTTTTGGTACCAAGTTTAGCAAGAGCCTTCTGAATATCGCTATTTGGAAGGCCTTTGCTGAAATTCGTACCAAAAAGCGAATTATTCTATCCGGAACTCTGTTCCAAAACAACTTTGAAGAGCTTCGTAGCATCATACGTCTGTTACTTCCGTCTAATGATGAAGCCATGGATTTCTTAAATACTTTGACACACAACGTGACATATAGAAGAATATATATATATATATATATATATATATATATATATATATATGAGATGAGAAAAAAATTGGATCAACTTGTGCACATCCATAATGGGGGCATTCTTGATAAATCTATGTCAAAAGTCAAACTTTGACATATGATCAAATATTGTTGCATGTGTCAAAACTCAAACTTTGACATATGATCAAATGTTGCATATGTCAAAATTCAAACTTTGACATATGATCAAACTTTCGTATATGATCAAATGTTGCATATGTCAAAATTCAAACTTTGACATATGATCAAACTTTGATATATGTCCACTGCGATATAAAATGATACATAGACTTGTTCGGGCAAGAGGGGGTTGATCGATGTCCCCCCACGTGTAGAAGTTACCGGAGTTTTCTTCTAGTGGTTTGGGTGGCCTCGAGAGTTTGTCAGGTAGGGGCATGAGGGGGTAGGAGATCGACAACGCTTTTTTCTAGGGTTTGGGTGGCCTCGAGAGTTGGTCGCCCGGTATATCGAGAGGGGGTGAACATTTTACCTTAGTAACTTAGAAAGAAAATGTTATTGGGGAGGGGGTATATCGACCCCCCCCCCGTCATGTCGAAGTTATCGGAGAGGGGGTATATCGACATCGACATACATACATGGAAAAAATGTTATCGGGGAGGGGGTATATCGACCCCCCTCATGTCGAAGTTATCGGGGAGGGGTATATCGACAATGACATACATAACTGGAAAAAAATGTTATCGGGGAGGGGGTATATCGACCCCTCCTCATGTCGAAGTTATCGGGGAGGGGGTATATCGACAACGACATGCATACATGGAAAAAAATGCTATCCAGCTATACATACATAGCCACATACATATATACATTGGAAAAAATGCTATGAAAAAAATGCATATATGAACAAAAAAATGCTATGAACAAAAAAATTAATACACATATGAACAAAAAAATACATATATGAACAAAAAAATGATCTGAACAAAAAATTTAATACATATATGAACATCCATGCAAACATATAACCACATACATACATATATACATTATATATATATATATATGAACAAAAAATTCATCATATAAAAATGAACAAAAAATGATATGAACAGAGCCAGGGTGGCGGCGGCTCACAGCGTGGGCGGCCGGCGAGGGCGAGGGCGGGACGGCGAGGGCGTCGGCGACGGCGATGGTGGGAGCCGGTCGGGGCAGCGGCGTGGCCGGGCACGCTCGGGGGCGGCGGACGGCGTAGGCTGGCGAGGGCGACGGCGGGGGCGGCGCGCGAGGGGCCCGGCGATGACGTCGACTGTGGGGGCGGGCCAGGGCGCAGGGGCGCGGCCGGGCGCGTGGATGGCAATGACGTGGGCGGCAGACAGCGTCAGCATGGGCTCGGGGGCGGGGCAGGGGCACAGGCGATGGCGATGCCGACAGCGTCGGGACAGCCTGGCGGCGTCGAGGAGGTCGGCGTCATCGGGGGAAACTGCGAGATGAAAATGAAAATTTTCACAAGTGTTTGCTTATATACATGAAGCATTGGTCCCGGTTTGAGGTAGGAACCGGGACCAATGCCCCCCTTTAGTCATGGTTCGTGCCACCAACCGGGACCAAAGGTCTCTTATCAGCAGCCCAAAGGGCGGGAAGCAGAGACCTTTGGTCTTGGTTGGTGGCACGAACCGGGACCAAAGGTGGGCATTGGTCCTGGTTGGTGCCACGAACCAGGACCAAAGGGGTGAATTGGTCCCGGTTCGTGGCACCAACCGGGACCAATGGCCTACGCATGGCACAGCCGCGGTGCGGTTGGATGTTTAGTCCCACCTTGCTAGCTGAGAGGCTTCGGCACTTGTTTCTAAGCTCGGCTGCGCCATCTCTCTCGAACTCCTTTAAACTGCAGGCCTACGGGCCTAATATCACATTGCGATGCCTGTAGGCCTACTGGGCCTGCTGCGGGCCTGAATCCTGGCACAACTAGCTGGGTTTCTAGTCGTATTCAGGCCGTGGTGGCCAGTAGGTGGCATTTTTTCTTCTTCTGTTTTTTTGTTTTCTTTTTTGCTTTATTATTTTTGTTTCTACTTACGGCTAAATACTTACAGTTTTTCAGTGATTCTTTTTGCTTTTAGGTCACAAAAATTATAAACTTTCTGTTAGTGCCATTAGTTTCAAATTTGAATATTATAAAATTGAATTCTTTTAAATTTGTGTGAATCACTAGTTTGTGAATAACTTTACTATAAAAATAGATTTTTGAGTGATTCTTTTTCCAGCTACTTAGTATTACTGTGTTTTATCATTATATTCAATTTGGTAAATTTTAGATTATTTTAAATGTCTGTTTTACTCAAAAACAGATTTTGTTATTTTAGTTTGCTACTAAAGTTTCTAACAAAAACATTCTTTATGAAAATTCTTTTTGCTATTAATGTTTTGAACCAAAAAATTCTTTGATAATTTTAGTTGCATAAATTTTATATAATTTTAGTTTCAAAAATACTAGAGATTTATAAAATCTTTTTAGTTGATTCCTTTTGCTATTAGAGTTTCATTAAAGTTTCTAGTTCATTCTTTTTGTATTAGAGTTTCATAAAAAATTTCTAGTTCATTCTTTTTGCTATTAGTTCATACTTTGAGCTAAATGACCCTGAAATTGAAAAGCACTTCAAATGAACTCTAAAGAGGTTGAAAGTTGGCATGGTATCATCATTTCACCCACATAGTATGTTCTAAAAAGTTGAGAGGGTTACGACAAAAACTGGATGCACTTCGTGTACACAATGGACAATCGCTTTCGAAGTATCAGGGTTTCGGACGAAAATGCACCTGTTACAAAGGGATTTCATTTTTTTGAACTTATTTGAACTCCAGACTTTTTGTGTGTTCAAAATGCACCATTCAAAGCCACACACTGGTACGCGTCGGTGATATACAAACGGTTTTTAACCCCTTTCCGCGACGACATTTGGAACCGTCGCCACGTGAGTGTGGGCGATAGGGGGGTCCTTCCCACATGACCCAGAAATCATCGAGGATAGGCCCTCCTGGGACACCAAATGAGCTCGTGTGCGATCGGGCGAGGCATCAAGACCCAATCATTTCCGTAGGTATGTACATCCCACACGGTGAATCCCAGAAAACATTTCCGTAGGTTATGTATATCACACACAGTCAATCCAAGGAATACGTTTCCGTTCTTATGTACATCTCACACAGTCAATCCAAGGAAAACGTTTCCGTTCTTATGTGCATCCCACACAGTCAATCGAGTGAAAACACTTCCGTTCGTATGTACATCCCACACAGTTTTATGTATACGCTCGTGTGTGAAAGGTGTAACTATCACACACGCTCTGCCTTGGTTAACTGTTTGCTTTTATGAACTACATCACACATGATTTGATGTAGAAAACTGTGTGGCATTGGGCTATCCATCACAATCGCTTTTACTGCCAGAACCATTTGCAAAGTTCCATGACCGTGTGTTCTCTTTTTACATCGCACACGCTGTTTTCTTTCTAACCGTGTGCACATTATTTTATTAGCTCCTGTATATTTTTATTTTTGCCTATAATTTATTATTCGAATTGGAAATTTTGAAATATGAAACGTTCAATTCAAATTCTCAGCACAAAGGTTCAACAACGAATCCATAAATAAAATTGCCAGTACAATATGTTTAGTAATTACAGGATTAGGCAGCAATTAACTATGACGAACCACAATATTTAATGGCGGTAAAGGTGAAGAGACAAGTGTAAATCATTTTGACTATCGATGGTGTTCAGGAAGCGGAATGCCCATAATGTGCCTTCCTGCATGCCATAGGCACGAACCACTTTTGTCCAACCCCTTGTGATGATCGCCCGCCCATCCTTCACCGCCTTCAGGAAGACTTCTAGAGCATTATCATGGTAGCATGAATTATATACTTTAACCTTAGTTGCCTCCACTCCGATCATGTAGATTGCAAGGTAATCATGAGTAAATAGCTTCGGAAACCACTGAAAAGAGAAAAATATCAGATACTGAGGTCTAATAGAGTAACTTGTTTTGGGCAGGGGGAAAAGGCAACACATTACATACCATCCTAAAGTTCACTGTTGTCTTGGACAAAGTGTAAATAAAGAGCTTAATTCCAATCACCCGTTTATTTCACCTAACAATCTTTCTTTGTTTCCTCACTTGACGCTTGTTCATGAATATCTCATTGCCCAATACGCAAAAGGGATCAAAGCGTGGGTCAGTACCACTCATATATGTACCTACAAGCAACCAGTAAATGTTAGAAGCTAAACTGAGATTGCACAAATGATGTAAAATACAACTACCTATGTTCCTAATACAAGTATTTTTTTGAGATTTCAATATGAACTACATAGGGATGTATATAGAATTATAGATATAGTTTAGATTATAATCTAGATTCACTCATTTTGCTCCTTATGTAGTCTATATTGGAATATCTAAAAATACTTATATTTAGGAATAGATGGTGTACAAGACATGGGATGCAGCTAACCTCGATGGCAAACAACAGCATCGCCCATTGTAGCCCTATGTAAGTACATGGAAAGCCAATGTTAACTACAACAGGGTTAACATCCACCAAAAATAGCAAATGGTAATAAAACGACAGCATCTGTAGTGATATCTTCATTGCGAAAGAGTAGCACGGTAGCAAAGGACCGGATTAAAAATGGATACAACTCTTAATTGCAACAGGCTTAACAACATCCTAATTCATGTTTTGTAAGTTTGTAGCCATTGAAATACAACTCTTTAAAAATGGATACAACGGTTAATTGCAACAGGCTTAATGGCCATTGAAACCGGTACTGATAAAAATGCAATTGGCAGAGTTAAACATCACAGGGCAGGTGCTGCCAGAGCAGATAATGGCCCAGTTGTCTATAAAAAGGCAGGGAAAAAATAGCTAAAACGTGTTAGGCATGTTTACTACAACATGCTTAATACGTCGACCGTACAAAACATAGCCGTTACTTGCAGCTGGTATTTGGCAAGATTGAACTGGTGAGTACATACTTGATAAGTCCTGAGAGGTGGTTGCTGGGGCACTTCTTCTTGGCCAGAGCCCGCCCAAAGTCAGCGCTGGCGGAGGTGAGCTGTTCCTCCGGGTCAAAGCGTGGATCAGTGACACTGACATGTGTACCTACATGCAACCAGTAAATGGTAGAAGTTAAACTGCAATTGCACAAATGATGTGAAATACTGTAAGACATGGGATGCAGCTAACCTCGACGGCAAACAATGGCATCGGCCGTTATGACCCTGCATAAGTACATGGACAGGCATGTTAAGTACAACAGGGTTAGCATCCACCAAAAAAAGCAAATGGGCAGCATCTCTAGTATATCTTCATTGCGGAGAGTTGCATGGTAGCAAATGGACAGATTAAGAAAATGGATACAACTGTTAATTGCAACAGGCTTAACAGCATCCTAAGTCATGTTTTGTAAGTTTGTAGCCATTGAAATACAACTGTTTAAAAATTGATTCAACTGTTAATAGCAACAGGCTTAATAGACATTGAAATTGGTACTAATAAAATGCAATTGGCATAGTTAAACATCACAAGGCAGGTGTTGCAAGATCAGAGAATGTCCCAGATGTCTATAAAAAGGTACGAAAAGTAGCAAAACGTGTTAGGCATGTTTACTAGAACATGCTTAATACATCGACAGTACAGAACATAGCCATTAATTGCAACTGGTATTGGTAAGATTGAACTGGTGACTACATACTTGGTAAGTCCTGGGAGGTAGTTGCTAGGGCACTGCATCTTGGCCAGAGCCTGCCCAAAGTCAGCGACGGCGGAGGCGAGCTATTCCTCCGGGTCGAAGCGTGGATCAGTGGCACTGACATGTGTACCTACAGGCAACCAGTAAATGGTAGAAGTTATACTGCAATTGCACAAATGATGTGAAATACTGTAAGACATGGGATGCAGCTAACCTCGACGGCAAACAACAACATCAGTCGTTATGACCCTACGTAAGTACATGGACAGGCATGTTAAGTACAACAGGGTTAGCATCCACTAAAAATAGCAAATGGGCGGCATCTCTAGTGATATCCTGAGTCATGTATTGTAAGTTTGTTGCTGGTATTGGTGAAATTGAGCTGCACACGGTAATATTTGAACATCACACAGTGTGCAGTACTGAAATAAACAAGGGACGAACACGCTTAATACATCAACCGTACAAATCATAGCCGTTGCAAGTGGTATTGGTAAGATTTAGCTGGTCAGATCTTACCTGTTAAGTCCTGGGGGGTAGTCGCTGGGGCACTTCATCTGGGCCAGAGCCTGCACCATGTCGGCGGCGGCGGTGGAGGCGAGGTGTTCCTCTGGGTCAACATGCACAGCGGCCATCGCGCCATGGACCGCCATCAGCTCTTGGCGTTGGAGATTTGGAGGCATGAGGATGTTTCGCAGGCGCCATTTAAGCAATCAGGCCGGGGCCGTGATAGAGATCAGTGGGTTACCTGACTGGATCCGAGCAGAATGTAGATGTGGTTAAATCTGTGGTTGCGGCAGCGACGCGAGGGGGGATACTAAGGGTGGGGATGTGGTTAGAGGAATAAATTCTGAAATCGCGCACCTAATGAAAATTTCGCTGCGAAACTTGAAACTTGGGCGGGGGAAACTAACAACACAGACGAAGCGCGTAAAATACTTGTGTGTGAGAAAAATAAAGTTGGCAGATCCAGTCTCCAAAAAAATGTACACGTGTAGTTGATTTTTTTCAGTCAATGGTACGCCTGGTTTATTAGGAAAGATCGCACAGGTAACTAACTTATGAATCACTAACGTAAAAAAACACAGACGGGTACGGCATAGAAATCGTGTGTTTGGTGATCTTCTAATGATTAATGCAAAAAAATGCACACGAGCGCACATGCTAATCAACGCTCAAAGCCCTCAAAGGATGCTCTTACCGACATTGTATGTTAATACTACAAACTTAAAGTACTACTGGTAATTTGCTCTAATACTACAAACTTAAACTACTTCTCACATGCTGCCATCGGTGCATGCTGGCTAGACGCCGGCGTTCTCCTTCCCGGCCTTGTAGGGGGCAGCCCACCGTGCTTCGATCTCCGCCAAGCTCTCCTCACCACGGCGTGCGGCCTCTTTTTTTCTTGCGGCGGAGGGACTCTCTTTTCTTGACTGCTTTCTGCCTTTTCCGCTCTTTCTATGCGGCTTTGGCCGCCTCTAGATCCACCACCCATTTGGCCATGGCAGCCGCAAAGTCTGTCCATGTAACTGTCTGGCCGGCGGCAGCGATGAACTCGGGGCGGTGAGATGCCATCGCTTCCTTACCATGTGTGCGGTTGCGGGCGGCGCGGCAGGATGCCATCGCTTCATTACCAGTTACTGTGCGTCGCGGTTCCATGGACGACTCCTGGAGAGAGCTCTGGGATGGAGGGGCTGGGCAGTCGTACAGTGCGGTGGTATTCAAGAGCTCAACGACAAACGTCAACAGAAATTTGGCTTCCCTTACAATTTTGCTCGTTCATTATCGCACACGGTTAATCTCCGTCGCTTCCGGAAACAGTGTGCGATGAGCCTATTGTGTGTTGCGTTATGATTGGCCAGAAACCCAGCCACGCGGATCGCGTGTGTGCACCGTAGGATGCGCCACGATCGAACGGCAATCCACGTCCCTCACATCACACCCGTGCACCTGTAGCTGGATTGGATTTATATGCGCTAAATGCCTAGAAAATGCACATAATCCCCTAAATATGGTAAATGAGCCCAGAAAAATGCCAAATTTGAACACGGCGATTTGCAGGGTGTATGTTCGTCGTAGAAAAAACTCCAAGGCAAAGAACGAAGAAAATTTGGATTCCCCTTCAATCTTGGTGATTTCCCTCTCGAAAGCATGGAACTTCCTCGGTGATGGTTCGATATATGAAGGGCGTGCATGACGACATAAGACAAACCTTCTCAAATTTTTACCAGGGCATGGTGAGGTCATACCATGGCATACCATGCCAGGCGTCATGTTTTTCAAGCATTTATATCATTTTTTCAATAGTTGAAAAACCAATAAACAAACATTTGTGGTTGACTATTGCCACACATTTCATTGAAATATCTGTCCCTTCCTTGTGAAAGGAATGAGAATTTACTAAATGGCACGAGCATGGTTTTCCAGGCCGTTCTTGTGCACCCTTTCATGCATCAATTGTTTGAACTTGAATTGTGTGCATTAATGCCTAGGAAATGCACACAATCCTCTAAATATGGCAAATGAACCCGGAAAAGTGCCAAATTTGAACATGGTGATTTGCAGGTTGTATGTTCATCGAAGAAAAAAAACTCGTGGACTCAGAACAAAGGAAAATTGGATCCCCCTTCAATCTTGGTGATTTCCCCCTCGAAATCATGAAATTTCCACGGTGATGGTTCGATTTATGAAAGGCGTGCATCATGACATAAGGAAAACATTCTCCAATTTTTACCAGGGCATGGTGAGGCCATACCATGGCACCACGCCAGGCGTCATGTTTTCCAACCCTGTGTTTCATTTTTTGTATAGTTGTTAACCCAGTAAACAATGCGTTTATGGTTGACTATTGCCACACATTTCCTTGAAATATTTGCCCATTCCTTGTAAAAGGCATGAGAATGTACTAAATAACACGAGCATGGTTTTCTAGACCATTCTTGTGCACCTTTTCATGCACCGATTGTTCGAATTTGAATACGTCCATTAATGACTAGAAAATGCACACAATCCCATAAATATGGTAAATGAGCCCGGAAAAATGTCAATTTTGAACACGTTGCATTTGAGGCGGTAGGTTGACCGTTGGAAAAAACCTGAATGACAAACTAGGACGGAAATTTGGATTCCCCTTCAATCTTGGGGATTTCCCTCTCGAAAGCATGGAACTTCCTCGGTGATGGTTCGATTTATGAAGGGCGTGCATGATGACATAAGCCAAACCTTCTAAACATTTTATCATGGCGCGGTGAGGTCATACCATGGCACCATGTCAGGCGTCATGTTTTTCAAGCATGTACTTCATTTTTTCTATAGTTGAAAGCCCAACAAACAAACATTTGTGGTTGACTATTGCCACACATTTCATCAAAATATCTGTCCATTCCCTGTAAAAGGCATGAGAATTTACTAAATGGCACGAGCATGGTTTTCCAGGCCGTTCTTGTGCACCCTTTCATGCACCGATTGTTTGAACTTGAATTGTGTGCATTAATGCCTAGGAAATATGGCTAATGAACCCGGAAAAGTGCCAAATTTGAACACGGTTATTTGCAGGTTGTATGTTCATCATAGGAAAAAAACTCGTGGACAAAGGACAAAGGAAATTTGGATCCCCCTTCAATCTTGGTGATTTCCTGCTCGAAACCATGAAACTTCCTCGGTGATGGTTCGATTTATGAAAGGCGTGCATGATGACATTTTTACCAGGGCACGGTGAGGCCATACCATGGCACCACACCAGCCGTCATGTTTTCCAAGCATGTATTTCATTTTTGTATAGTTGTTAACCCAGTAAACGATGCGTTTATGGTTGACTATTGCCACACATTTCCTTGAAATATCTGCCCGTTCCTTGTAAAAGGCATGAGAATGTACTAAATAGCACGAGCATGGTTTTCCAGACCGTTCTTGTGCACCTTTTCATGCACCGATTGTTCGAATTTGAATTATGTGCATAATTAATGTCTTGAAAATGCACATAATCCCCTAAATATGGTAAATGAGTTCAGAAAAATGTCAAATTTGAACACGTTGCATTTGAGGCGGTATGTTGATCGTTGGAAAAAAACTGAATGACAAACTAGGACGGAAATTTGGATTCCCCTTCAATCTTGGTGATTTCCCTCTCGAAAGCATTGAACTTCCTCGGTGATGGTTCGATTTATGAAGGGCGTGCATGACGACATAAATCAAACTTTCTCGGCTTTTAACCAGGGCACAGTGAGGCCATACCATGGCACCATGCCAGGCGTCATGTTTTTCAAGCACATATTTCATTGTTGTATAGTTGATAACCCAGTAAATGACGCATTTGTGGTTGACTATTGCCACGCATTCCATTGAAATATGTGCCCATTCCTTCTAAAAGGCTTGAGAAATTACTAAATACCACGAGTATGGTTTTTCCAGACCGTTCGTGTGCACCTTTTCAAGCACCAATATTTTGAATTTGAATTATGTGCATTAATGCCTACAAAATGCACATAATCCCCTAAATATTGTAAATGAACCCGGAAAAGTGTCAGATTTTAACACGGTGATTAGCAGGGTTTATGTTCATCGTAGAAAAAACTCATGGATGAAGGACAAAGGAAATTTGGATTCCCATTCAATCTCATTGATTTACTATCGCACACGATTCATCTCCGTCGCCTCTGCGAACCGTGTGTGTTCACTCACACATGCAAAAGGAAAAAAGAAAACCCTCGCCCACTTCGTCCCCACTCACTTGCTGCAGACTCCTCCCCAACTCTGCACCCTAAGCTCGGCGGCTGTTGGCGGCGGGCGTAGGTCGTGCTCCCAACGGCACGAGATTTCGCCCCTACCACTCTCCGCCGCCTATCTGCACCGACATTCTAGACTCTGGTCGACTGGGGTTTTCTACGGGATTAGGCCGGGGATTTTTCTCATGGAGAAGGTAATCATCTTAGCGAAATATTCACTCATCTCTTATCACAGTCCGTCCATCGCTATTAATCAACCGCCGAAAATCACCGTGGAATCATTTTTGTTCTAGCTGATTCGTGGGTGTTCATTCATGTGTCGACAGTGCGAGCACAAATCGGGCAACAGTGGTCGTGGCCAGTCGGAAACGAAGTTCTATCTCACCATTCCGGATGACTTCAGGGAGCGCTCGGTATGTTCAATCTCAACCTACCACGGTCGGCATGGCCTAAATTTGTGACCATATACCGTCTGTTGCTACATTATCTATATATTTGCATCAAATCTTTGTTACATTATCTATTTTGAATTCTATATTTTTGTACTTTGCTTTCATCTATATATTGATCTGTTCTATCAGTTACTCCCATATTTGCATCTTGCTCCGTTATTTCAGTATATCTAATTTACGATCTTAATTTTCATTTCAAGCATTACATCCCTTGCTTTGCAAGAACAGGAGTAGAAGGAAATCTTGGGCTTTACTTTGTTGCTGACTCCCAGGATGTCATATTGACAACGCAGCATGGATTTACAATGACGGTTAGCATAAACCTTGATAAAGATGGTCACTCCTATTTTAATGCGGACCTTTGGAGAAAAATGTCTAAGTGTTATGAACTGAAAGCTGGCAAAAAAATTCTAGTGCGTGCACCACATCCTGGTCTAATTAACATGGATGTTTACTTCCCCAACATATCGAGGTTAGTGTCCTTTCAACTTTCTCCATGCTGTCATATTACTTAGCAAAATCGAGGTATTTGTTCTGACTAATTGATCACTATTTAAGCAACCAATTGTGATATCATATTCTCACTCCGTTCCTAGGCAGTAACAAATTCTATTTACCAATTTATGCACACTATATATTCTTCTTCTATGTTCTGAATAAATAATACCTTTCCACCTTTTAAGCAAGATATGTTGGATGCATAGTGAACGATGTGTATGTTACTAAGTGCTACCCCTTGAGCATGCGTTGGTTTTCCCTTGAAGAGGAAAGGGTGATGCAGCAAAGTAGCGTAAGTATTTCCCTCGGTTTTTGAGAACCAAGGTATCAATCCAGTAGGAGACTACACGCAAATCGCCTAGTACCTACACAAACAGTCAAGAACGCTGCAACCAACGTGATAAAGGGGTTGTCAATCCCTTCACGGTCACTTGCAAAAGTGAGATCTAATAAAGATAATAAGATAAATATTTTTGGTATTTTTGTTGTATAGATTGGAAAGTAAAGATTGCAAAATAAATAGTAAACCTGAATTATAGGCCGGAAACTTATATGATGTAAAGTAGACCCGGGGGCCATAGGTTTCACTAGTGGCTTCTCTCAAGATAGCATATATTACGGTGGGTGAACAAATTACTGCCGAGCAATTGATAGAAAAGCGCATAGTTATGAGAATATCTAGGCATGATCATGAACATAGGCATCACGTCCGTGTCAAGTAGACCGAAATGATTCTGCATCTACTACTATTACTCCACACATCGACCACTATCCAGCATGCATCTAGAGTATTAAGTTCATAAGAACGGGGTAATGCATTAGGCAAGATGACATGATGTAGAGGGATAAACTTAAGCAATATGATATAAACCCCATCTTTTTCTCCTCGATGGCAACAATACAATACGTGTCAGTTCCCTTTCTGTCACTGGGATCGAGCACCGCAAGATTAAACCCAAAGCTAAGCACTTCTCCCATTGCAAGAAAGATCAATCTAGTAGGCCAAACTAAACCGATAATTCGAAGAGACTTGCAAAGATATTAAATCATGCATATAAGAATTCAAAGAAGAATCAAATATTGTTCATAGATAATCTTTATCATAAACCCACAATTCATCGGATCTCGGCAAACACACTGCAAAAAGAATAACATCGAATAGATCTCCAAGAAGATCGAGGAGAACTTTGTATTGAGATCCAAAGAGAGAGAAGAAGCCATCTAGCTAATAACTATGGACCCGAAGGTCTGTGGTAAACTACTCACAGATCATCGGAGAGTCTATGGTGTTGATGTAGAAGCCCTCCGTGATAGAATCCCCTCCGGCAGATCGCCGAAAAAGGCCCCAAGATGGGATCTCACGGGTACAGAAGGTTGCGGCGGTGGAAAAGTGGTTTCGTGGCTCCCAGGATGTTTTCAGGGTATAAGAGTATATATAGGCGAAAGAAGTAGGTCGGTGGAACTATGAGGGGCCCACGAGGGTGGGGGGCGCGCCTACCCCCTGGGCACGTCCTCCTACCTCGTGGCCGCCTCGTTGCTTCCTTGACTTCTACTCCAAGTCTCCTGGGTTGCGTTTGTTCCAAGAAAGATCCTCGCGAAGGTTTTGTTCTGTTTGGATTCCGTTTGATATTCCTTTTCTGCGAAACACTAAAATAGGCACAAAAAACAGCAATTTGCACTGGGCCTTCGGTTAATAGGTTAGTCCCAAAAATAATATAAAAGAGCATATTAAAGCCCATTAAACATCCAAAATAGATAATATAATACCATGGAACAATCAAAAATTATAGATACGTTGGAGACGTATCACTAAGCGTACCAAATTTCACAGGAAGGACTTGAAGCATGTCATAAACTTTGTTGATAATCTGACAGAGATAGCACAGCGTATGAATGCTGGATTTTGGATGGGATTAATTAGACCTATGGTGCACACACTCAACAAGACCAATTGTGTGCACAAAACGCTGGTAAAAAGTCTTATTTTAATGTTGATGCTCATAAACTATATATATCTTCAACGATATGTTACAATTGGTTTTTATTATACATGTCAACAGAAATTGCCCCCTGTAGTAGTTCCTGGATCAGTTTCCCGGCATGGTCGAATTACACTTGTGCCTGCTAATAATGCCAAAGTGATTGCAAGGCACTGCATTTCCCGCAGAAATGGAACCATTCAAATTAACAAGTTCTCGCTTCTCGTGGCAATGCATCCATATTGGAAAATTGGAGACACTGTTCTACTCATGCTCTACCAAGGCACAGGAGGGCTCTTCCTTTTCATTGACGAGATGCCAAGTCACCGTGATCAAGCTGCTTCCAGTGGATAGTTGTGGTTGTTGGCCCTCAGCCTCTTAAAATGTGCTAGTTGTTACTATATATGTTAAGTATGTAGATATGGACCATATGGTTGTTGGCCCTTAGCCTCTTAAAATGTGATAGTTGTTAATATGTTAAGTATGTAGATATGGACCATATGGTTGTCAAAACCGTGTTACGAAGATCCTCCTTTTGTCGAATAGTGTAACCACTATATATATGTTACTCAAATGCTGTTACCCAAGTTCATAAATTTTCATGGAAAGTATTAGTATCGTACACAGTTCATTGAGTTTAAGCGTGTGCCCGATGTCCAGAAGGCATTTGCATATTAACTGTCCATATTGCAAATTCACGCACATGTTAACATAAGGAAATGTATGTATAACATACTAATCATTGCACACGAGTACTCGCAGATGCATCGTGTGCGATACCTAGCCACCGCAAGCAACTAGTTTGCATTTTTCAAAGTTTTTTGTACACACAGAATCGCACATGAAGTAACTGTATTGACCGTCTGTGTTGTAATTTCTCATCGCAAACAGTTCATCCGAGTCGGCTATTTGCCACGTATCACATACGTCTTGTTTACATGACTCGTTTGTGTTCTTTTGGCTCATCGCAAACAGTTCATGCATGTGAACTATATGCCGCATATCACACATATCTTGTTAAGTTAAACCGTTTCTGTTGTGTTCCCTAGTCGAAAACAGTTCGTCCGAGTGAACCGTATGCCGTATATCGCACACACATCGGTATGGCTGCTCGTTTCTGTTGTTCTACCTCATCGCAAACAGTTCGAATGAATTAACCGTGTGTCCTGCATCGCACACACATTAATATGGCTGCCCGTTTCTGTTGTTCTGCCTCATCGCAAACAGTTGAAATGGATTAACTGTGTGCCCTGCATCGCACACGCAACTAAAATCTGAACCGTGTTTGATGGCTCTGCCATCGCAAACGTTTTGCACCTTTTTTGACGGGTTTTTTACACCACCGTTTCTGATTATTGCATCGCACACAGTTTCGTTAAAGGGTCTCTGATCGTAGTGTCGCATTAGCAGTATCCTGCAGTAGTGACATCATCAATTTTCAATCCTTTCTGACTTCATCTAGTATTTTTCATGCATTTACTGATTTTTAAGCTAAATGACCCTGAAATTGAAAAGCACTACAAATGAACTCTGAAAAGGTTGAAAGTTGGCATGGTATCATCATTTCACCCCCATACTATGTTATAAAAAGTTGAGAGGGTTATGGCAAAAACTGGATGCACTTCGTGTACAAAACGGACAATCTCTTTCGAAGTATCAGGGTTTCGGACGAAAACTCATCTGTTACAATGGTATTTCATTTTTTTGGACTTATTTGAACTCCAGACTTTTTGTGTGTTAAGAATAATGAACCATTCAAAGCCACATCATCAATTTTCAACCATTTCTAACTTCATCTGGTATTTTTCATGCATTTATTGATTTTTTAAGCTAAATGACCCTAAAATTGAAAAGCACTACAAATGAACTCTGAAAAGGTTGAAGGTTGGCATGGTATCATCATTTCACCCACATAGCATGTTATAAAAAGTTGAGAGGGTTACGGCAAAAACTGGATGCACTTCATGTACAAAACTGACAATCTCTTTCGAAGTATCAGGGTTTCATACGAAAACTCATCTGTTACAAAAGGCATTTCATTTCTTCACATGTAACTGCAATGATATTCTAGATCAAAGGCACCATCATAATAGTTGTGGAGAGAAAGTCTTCAGTTTTTCTTCGCTTGTGTCCTTTGCTTATTGCGCCGTAACCATGGATAATCTTCATTGTTTAACAGGGTGCTTGGGTCAGCCTTGACTTTGAAGGGAGGAATTTCATGAAACTTTTCATAATCTTCAGACATGTCTGTCTTGCCCTCCAATCCCACAACGTCTCTTTTTCCTGAAAGAACTATGTGGCGCTTTGGCTCATCGTATGATGTATTCGCTTCCTTATCTTTTCTTTTTCTCGATTTGGTAGACATGTCCTTCACATAGAAAACCTGCGCCACATCATTGGCTAGGACGAATGGTTCATCTGTGTATCCAAGACTGTTCAGATCCACTGTTGTCATTCCGTACTGTGGGTCTACCTATACCCCGCCTCCTGACAGATTGACCCATTTGCACTGAAACAAATGGACCTTAAAATCATGTCCATAGTCAAGTTCCCATACGACCATAATATGTGTCCTTTCCCCTCTTGGTTGCTCCATCAAAGCGGACACCGCTGTTTTGGTTGCTGCTCTTTTGATCTTGGACGATCGTGTAAAATGTATTCCCATTTATCTCGTACCCTTTGTAAGTCAATACAGTCGAAGATGGTCCCCTGGCCAACGAGCACAGCTCATTAGAAACAGTGTTGTCACCCATGAGACGTGTTTGCAACCAACTGCCGAAAGTCTTGATGTGTTCACATGTAATCTAGTCGTCACACTGCTCCGGGTGTTTGGAGCGCAGAATATTCTTGTGTTCATCGACATACGGGGTCACCAAGGTACAATTTTGTAGAACTGTGTAGTGTGCTTGAGACCAAGAATGCCCACCCCTACATATTATTGAGTCCGCTCTTAGCGTGCCTTTTCCAGTCAGTCTCCTCTCATACCACGATTGAGGGAGACCAATCTTCTTAAGGTCAGGAATGAAGTCAACACAAAACCCAATGGCATCCTCTGTTTGATGGCCCATGGAGACGCTTCCTTCTGGCCTAGCGCGGTTACAAACATATTTCTTTAGTACTCCCATGAACCTCAAAAAGGGGAACATATTGTGTATAAATACATGGCCCAGAACGACAATCTCGTCGACTAGATGAACTAGGACGTGCGTCATGATATTGAAGAAGGATGGTGGGAACACCAGCTCGAAACTAATAAGACATTGCGCCACATCACTCCTTAACCTTGGTAGGATTTCTGGATCGATCACCTTCTGAGAGATTGCATTGAGGAATGCACATAGCTTCATAATGGCTAATCGAACATTTTCTGGTAGAAGCCACCTCAATGCAACCGGAAGCAGTTGCGGCATAATCACGTGGCAGTCATGAAACTTTAGGTTCTGGAACTTTTTCTCTGGCATATTTATTATTCCCTTTATATTCGATGAGAAGCCAGACGGGACCTTCATACTGAGCAGGCATTCAAAGAAGATTTCCTTCTCTTCTTTGGTAAGAGCGTAGCTGGCAGGACCTTCATACTGCTTTGGAGGTGCTACGTCTCCAACATATCTATAATTTTTTATTGTTCCATGCTATTATATTATCCATCTAGGATGTTTTATATGCATTTATAGGCTATTTTATATGATTTTTGGGACTAACCTATTAACCTAGAGCCTAGTGCCAGTTTCTGTTTTTTTCTTGTTTTTGAGTTTTATAGAAAAGGAATACCAAACGGAGTCCAAATGACATGCCAATTTTTGATGATTTTTTATGGACCAAAAGAAGCCCCCAGAGTAAAAGAGTTGGGCCAGAAGAGTCCCGAGCCATCCATGAGGCTGGAGGCTGTGCCCTACCCCCTGGGCTTGCCCCCTGCCTCGTGGATGACTCGGAGACCCCCCTGACGTGAGACTGACGCCAAAAATTCCTATAAATACAGAAACCCCTGAAAAGAAACCTAGATCGGGAGTTCCGCCGCCGCAAGCCTCTGTAGCCACCAAAAACCAATTGGGGCCCTGTTCCGGCACCCTGCCGAAGGGGGGATCCATCACCGGTTGCCATCTTCATCATCCCGGCGCTCTCCATGACGAGGAGGGAGTAGTTCACCCTCGGGGCTGAGGGTATGTACCAGTAGCTATGTGTTTGATCTCTCTCTCTCTCTCTCTCTCTCGTGTTCTTGATTTGGCACGATCTTGATGTATCGCGAGCTTTGCTAGAATAGTTGGATCTTATGATGTTTCTCCCCCTCTATCTCTTGTAATGGATTGAGTTTTCCCTTTGAAGTTATCTTATCGGACTGAGTCTTTAAGGATTTGAGAACACTTGATGTATGTCTTGCATGTGCTTATCTGTGGTGACAATGGGATATTCACGTGATCCACTTGATGTATGTTTTGGCAATCAAGTTGCGAGTTATGTGACCTTGTGAACTTATGCATAGGGGTTGGCACACGTTTTCGTCTTGACTCTTCGGTAGAAACTTTGGGGCGCTCTTTGAAGTTCTTTGTGTTAGTTGAATAGATGAACCTGAGATTGTGTGATGCATATCGTATAATCATACCCGCGAATACTTGTGGTGGCATTGGAGTATCTAGGTGACATTAGGGTTTTGGTTCATTTGTGTATTAAGGTGTTATTTTACTACGAACTCTAGGGCTGTTTGTGACACTTATAGGAATAGCCCATTGGATTGATCGGAAAGAATAACTTTGAGGTGGTTTCGTACCCTACAATAATCTCTTCGTTTGTTCTCTGCTATTAGTGACTTTGGAGTGACTCTTTGTTGCATGTTGAGGGATAGTTATATGATGTAATTATGTTATCCTTGTTGAGAGAACTTGCACTAGTGAAAGTATGAACCCCAGGCCTTGTTTCAACGCATTGCAATATCATTTGTGCTCACTTTTATCATTAGTTACCTTGCTGTTTTTATATTTTCAGATTACAAAAACCTATATCTACCATCCATATTGCACTTGTATCACCATCTCTTCGCCGAACTAGTGCACCTATACAATTTACCATTGTATTGGGTGTGTTGGGGACACAAGAGACTCTTTGTTATTTGGTTGCAGGGTTGTTTGAGAGAGACCATCTTCATCCTACGCCTCCCAGAGATTGATAAACCTTACGTCATCCACTTGAGGGAAATTTGCTATTGTCCTACAAACCTCTGCACTTGGAGGCCCAACAACGTCTACAAGAAGAAGGTTGTGTAGTAGACATCAAGCTCTTTTCTGGCGCCGTTGCCAGGGAGGCTAGGTAAGCGGCACTAACACCCCGTCAACTAAGCTCTTTTCTGGCGCCGTTGCCGGGGAGGTGAGTGCTTGAAGGTATATCTTTAGATCTTGCAATCTAATCTTTTAGTTTCTTTTTTTATCACTAGTTTAGTTTATAAAAGAAAACTACAAATAAAATGGAATTGAGGGTGCCTCATATGCTTCATCTTTTTAATGTCTTTCGTGAAAATAAGGATTCCGATAATTGTGCCAAAGTGTTAGAAGAAGAATGCATTAAAATGTTTGGCACTAAATCTTTGAATGATGAGCATGTTGCAGTGTTGTTAGTATGAATTCTTTGAATATCCATGATGCTAATGATATGCAAAGCCACAAGCTTGGGGATGCTATGTTTGATGAAGATGATATTTTTAGTCCCCCAAGTTTTGATGAGCAAATTTATTATGATGATAGCATGCCTCCTATTTTATGATGATTATATTTATGAAAGTGGATTTGGAGAGGTCATGACTTTATTTAGTGATGAATCCACTATTTCGGAAGAGGTTCCAATTGATTATGAGAACAAAGTTGCTATCTATGATGATTATTGTGATGACATGTATGCTATAAAGAATAATGATAACCATGAAACTTGTCATCTTGATTTTATTTTCAATCACATGATAGTTATTTTGTTGAGTTTGCTCCCACCACTATTCATGAGAATAAATTTGCTTATGTGGAGAGTAATAAAATTTCTATGCTTGTGCATCATGAGAATAATGCTTTATGTGATGGTTATATTGTTGAATTCATTCATGATGCTACTGAAAATTATTATGAGGGAGGAATATATGCTTGTGGGAATTACAATAATATCAAGTTTCCTCTCTATGTGCTTAAAATCTTGAAGTTATGCTTGTTTTGCTTTCCTATGCTAGTTGATTCTTGTTCCCATAAATTGTTTGCTTACAAAATCCCTATGCATAGGAAGTGGGTTAGACTTAAATGTGCTAGTTATATTCTTCATGATGATCTCTTTATGTTTCAATTCTTATCTTTTATGTGAGCATCATTGAAATCATCATGCCTAGTTAGGGGCGTTAAACGTGGCGCTTGTTGGGGAGGCAACCCAATTTTATTTTTGTTCTTTGACTTTTGCTCCTGTTTAGTAATAAATAATCTATCTAGCCTCTGGTTATATGTGGTTTTATGTTTTAATTAGTGTTTGTGCCAAGTAGAACCTTTGGGAAGACTTGGGTGAAGTCTTTGCGATCTTGCTGTAAAAAATAGAAACTTTTGCGCTCACGAGATCAGATGTCATTTTTTACTAGAGAGTGAGTTTAGGTTGATTCTTTTTTCAGATGATTAATAGACAAATTCCTCACGTCCACCAATTTATTTCAGAATTTGTAGAGTTCCAGAAGTATTCGAAGAAAACACATTACTACAGACTGTTCCGTTTTTGACAGATTCTGTTTTCTATGTGTTGTTTGCTTATTTTGATGAATCTATGAGTAGTATCAGAGGGTATGAACCATAGAGAAGTTGGAATATAGTAGATATTACACCAATATGAATTTAGAATTAGTTCACAACAGTACCAAAAGTGGTGATTTATTTTCTTATACTAACGGAGCTTACGAGTTTTCTGTTGAGTTTTGTGTTGTGAAGTTTTCAAGTTATGGGTAAAGATTCGATGGACTATGGAATAAGGAGTGGCAAGAGCCTAAGCTTGGGGATGCTCAAGGCACCCCAAGGTAATATTCAAGGAAAACCAAGAGCCTAAGCTTGGGGATGCCCCGGAAGGAATCCCCTCTTTCGTCTTCGTTCATCGGTACCTTACTTGGAGCTATATTTTTATTGACCACATGATATGTGTTTTGCTTGGAGCGTCATTTTATTTTATTTTGTTTTGCTTTCTGTTTGAATAAAATACCAAGATCTGAAATTATGAAATGTTAGAGAGTTTTCACATAGTTGCATAATTATTCGACTACTCATTGATCTTCACTTATATCTTTTGGAGTAGTTTGTTGTTTGCTCTAGTGCTTCACTTATATCTTTTAGAGCACGACGGTAGTTTTATTTTGAAGAAATAGATGAACTCTCATGCTTCACTTATATTATTTTGAGAGTCTTTAGAACAGCATGGTAATTTGCTTTGGTTATAAATTTAGTCCTAATATGATAGACATCCAAGAGGGATATAATAAAAACTTTCATATAAAGTCCATTGAATACTATGTGAAGTTTGATTCCTTATGATTTTTTTGAGATATGAAGATGGTGATATTAGAGTCATGCTAGTGAGTAGTTGTGAATTTGAGAAATACTTGTGTTAAGGTTTGTGAGTCCGGTAGCAGGCAGGTATGGTGAACCATTATGTAACAAAGTTGGAGCATGAGATATTTTTGATTGTCTTCCTTATGAGTGTCGGTCGGGGACAAGCGATGGCCTTTTCCTACCAATCTATCCCCCTAGGAGCATGCGTGTGGTACTTTGTTTCGATGACTAATTGACTTTTGCAATAACTATGTGAGTTCTTTATGACTAATGTTGTATCCATGGATTATACGCACTCTCACCTTTCCGCCATTGCTAGCCTCTCTAGTACCGCCAACTTTCGCCGGTACCATAAACCCACCACATATCCTTCCTCAAAACAGCCACCATACCTACCTATCTTGGCATTTCCATAACCATTCCGGGATATATTGCCATGCAACTTTCCACCGTTCCGTTTATTATGACACGCTTCATCATTATCATATTGCTTTGCATGATCATGTAATTGACATCGTATTTGTGGCAAAGCCACCTTCATAATTCATTCATACATGTCACTCTTTATTCATTGCACATCTCGGTACACCACCGGAGGCATTCATATAGATTCATATTTTTGTTCTAGTATCGAGTTGTAATTTTTTTTGAGTTGTAAGTAAATAAAAGTGCGATGATCTTCATTATTAGAGCATTGTCCCATGTGAGGAAATAAAAAACAGAAAGGCCAAAAAAAGAGAGAAGGCCCAAAAAACAAAAAAATGAGAGAAAAAGAGAGAGGGGGCAATGCTACTATCCTTTTACCACACTTGTGCTTCAAAGTAGCACCGTGATCTTCATGATAGAGAGTCTCCTATGTTGTCACTTTCATATACTAGTGGGAATTTTTCATTATAGAACTTGGCTTGTATATTCCAACGATGGGCTTCCTCAAATGCCCTAGGTCTTCATGAGCAAGCAAGTTGGATGCACACCCACTTAGTTTCTTTTTGAGCTTTCATACACTTATAACTCTAGTGCATCCGTTGCATGGCAATCCCTACTCACTCACATTGATATCTATTGATGGGCATCTCCATAGCCCGTTGATATGCCTAGTTGATGTGAGACTATCTTCCTCCTTTTTGTCTTCTCCACAACCACCATATTCTATTCCACCTATAGTGCTATGTCCATGGCTCACGCTCATGTATTGCGTGAAGATTAAAAAAGTTTGAGAACATCAAAAGTATGAAACAATTGCTTCATTTGTCATCGGGGTTGTGCATGATTTGAATATTTTGTGTGATGAAGATGGAGCATAGCCAGACTATATGATTTTGTACGGATAAGCTTTCTTTGGCCATGTTATTTTGAGAAGACATGGTTACTTTGTTACTATGCTTGAAGTATTATTATTTTTATGTCAATATTAAACTTTTGTTTTCAATCTTATGGATCTGAATATTCTTGCCACAATAAAGAGAATTACATGGATAAATATGTTAGGTAGCATTCCACATAAAAAATTCTGTTTTTATCATTTACCTACTCGAGGACGAGCAGGAATTAAGCTTGGGGATGCTTGATACGTCTCCAACGTATCTATAATTTTTTATTGTTCCATGCTATTATATTATCCATCTAGGATGTTTTATATGCATTTATATGCTATTTATATGATTTTTGGGACTAACCTATTAACCTAGAGCCCAGCGCCAGCTTCTGTTTTTTCCTTGTTTTTGAGTTTTACAGAAAAGGAATACCAAACGGAGTCCAATTGACGTGCACATTTTTGATGATTTTTTATGGACCAAAAGAAGCCCCCGGAGTAAAAGAGTTGGGCCAGAAGAGTTCCGAGCCATCCACGAGGGTGGAGGGCGCGCCCTACCCTGCTGGGCTCGCCCCCTGCCTCGTGGATGACTCGAAGACCCCCCTGACGTGAGACCGACGCCAAAAATTCCTATAAATACAGAAACCCCCGAAAAGAAACCTAGATCGGGAGTTCTGCCGCCACAAGCCTCTATAGCCACCAAAAACCAATTGGGGCCCTGTTTCGGCACCCTGCCGGAGGGGGGATCCATCATCGGTGGCCATCTTCATCATCCCGGCGCTCTCCATGACGAGGAGGGAGTAGTTCACCCTCGGGGCTGAGGGTATTGATCTCTCTCCCTCTCTCTCGTGTTCATGATTTCGCACGATCTACATGTACTGCGAGCTTTGCTACTATAGTTGGATCTTATGATGTTTCTCCCCCTCTATCTCTTGTAAAGGATTGAGTTTTCCCTTTGAAGTTATCTTATCGGATTGAGTCTTTAAGGATTTGAGAACACTTGATGTATTTCTTGCATGTGCTTATCTGTGGTGACAATGGGATATTCACGTGATCCACTTGATGTATGTTTTGGTGATCAACTTGCGAGTTCTGTGACCTTGTGAACTTATGCATAGGGGTTGGCACACGTTTTTGTCTCGACTCTCCGGTAGAAACTTTGGGGCACTCTTTGAAGTTCTTTTGTGTTGATTGAATAGATGAATCTGAGATTGTGTGATGCATATCGTATAATCATACCCGCGGATGCTTGTGGTGACATTGGAGTATCTAGGTGACATTAGGGTTTTGGTTGATTTGTGTCTTAAGGTGTTATTTTACTACGAACTCTAGGGCTGTTTGTGACACTTATAGGAATAGCTCAATGGATTGATCAGAAAGAATAACTTTGAGGTGGTTTCGTACCCTACAATAATCTCTTCGTTTGTTCTCTGCTATTAGTGACTTTGGAGTGACTCTTTGTTGCATGTTGAGGGATTGTTATATGATCTAATTATGTTGTCCTTGTTGAGAGAACTTGCACTAGTGAAAGTATGAACCCTAGGCCTTGTTTCAACGCATTGCAATATCGTTTGTGTTCACTTTTATCATTAGTTACCTTGCTGTTTTTATATTTTCAGATTACAAAAACCTATATCTACCATCCATATTACACTTGTATCACCATCTCTTCGCCGAACTAGTGCACCTATACAATTTACCATTGTATTGGGTGTGTTGGGGACACAAGAGACTGTGTGTTATTTGGTTGCAGGGTTGTTTGAGAGAGACCATCTTCAACCTACGCCTCCCACGGATTGATAAACCTTAGGTCATCCACTTGAGGGAAATTTGCTGCTGTCCTACAAACCTGTGCACTTGGAGGCCCAACAACGTCTACAAGAAGAAGGTTGTGTAGTAGACATCAGTATCTATAATTTTTTATAGTTCCATGCTGTTTTATTATCAATCTTGGATGTTTTATAATCATTTTATAGTCATTTTATATCATTTTTTGGTACGAACCTATTGACATACTGCCAAGTGCCAGTTGTTGTTTTTTCATGTTTTTTACATCGCAGGAAATCAATATCAGACGGAGTCCAAATGCCACGAAACTCCACGATGATTTTTTATGGGCCAGAAGGAAGGCAATGGGCACTGGTTGCACCTGGGGGTGCCCAGAGGGGGGCACAGCACACCAGGGCGCGCCAGGAGGCCCAAGCCCGCCCTGGTGGGTTGTGCCCACCTCGGGTGCCCGCCGGACCGCCTCTTTGCCCTATAAATACCCCAAAAATACCAGAACCCTAAAGCCATCGACGAAATATTCATCCAGCCGCCACAAAGTCCAGAACCACCAGATCCAATCTAGACACCATCTCGGATGGGGTTCACCACCTCCATTGGTGCCTCTCCGATGATGCATGAGTAGTTCTTGTAAACCTTCGGGTCCATAGTTAGTAGCTAGATGGCTTTCTGTCTCTCGCTGAATTCTCAATACAATGGTCTCTTGGAGATCCATATGATGTAACTCTTTTTGCGGTGTGTTTGTTGGGATCTGATGAACTTTGAGTTTAAGATCAGTCATATCTTATTATATCCATGAAAGTTATTTGAGTTTCTTTGATCTCTTATATGCATGATCTCTTATAGCCTCGTATTTCTTCTCCGATATTTGGGTTTTGTTTGGCCAACTTGATCTATTTATCTTGCAATGGGAAGAGGTGCCCGGTAGTGGGTTCGATCTTACGGTGCTTGTTCCCAGTGACAGAAAGGGAACCGACACATATGTATCGTTGCTACTAAGGATAAAAAGACGAGATCTATATCTACCGCCATATAGATAAAAGGATCTTGTCTGCATCATGTCATCATTCCTATCGCATTACTCCATTTTTCCATGAACTTAATACACTAGATGCATGCTGGATAGCGGTCGATGTGTGGAGTAATAGTAGTAGATGCAGGCAGGAGTCGGTCTACTATTCTTTGACGTGATGCCTATGTAATGATCATTGCCTAGATATCGTCTTAATTATTCGAGGTTCTATCAATTGTCCAACATTAATTTGTTTACCCACCGTTTGCTATTTTTCTCGAGAGAAGCCACTAGTGAAACCTACGGCCCCCGGGTCTTCTTTCTCATATATTTGCTTTGCGATCTATTTTTTTGCACTTTTTATTCAGATCTTTGAAACCAAAAATATAAAAATACTTTGCTGCACTTTATTTTATTTGCGATCTATTATTTCAATCTATTACAACTTTCTCCCGTCCATGCACCGTTTCTAGCGCCGTACCCCGAATGGGATTGACAACCCCTTTAACACGTTGGCTTGCGAGGTGTTGTTATTTATGTGCGGGGGCTGTTTACGTTGTGTTGCTTGGTTCTCCTACTGGTTCGATAACCTTAGTTTCATTTCTGAGGGAAATACCTACCGCCGCTGTGCTGCATCATCCCTTCCTCTCTGGGGAAATGCCGACGTAGCTTCAAGCGACATCGAAAGGAATTTCTGGCGCCGTTGCCGGGGAGGATCTTCAACATATACCAGGTTCCTAATCACAGATCTCATCTCCTCGCAATTTACATTATTTGCCATTTGTCTCTCGTTTTCATCTCCCCCACTTCACAAAAAATTGCCGTTTTATTCGCCCTCTTTTTCGTTCACCTTTTTCTTGTCAGATCTTTTGTTTGCTTGTGTTGCCATGTGCCTTTTATATGCTTGCATCTTCGCTTGCTAAAAATCTATTGATATGGATCCCCATCCACTTGCTAATCTTTTTAAAAGATCCAATCATGTTGAACCAATTGCTAGTGAGTTGAGTGCACTAGATTATCTTTATGAAGTTTTGCTTGAGAATCGTGAATCTGGAAATTGTGATGAAGAAATTTATGAAGTGATTCATGATAGCTCCTTGAATGAAAAGGATGATTGCAATAATTTTACTATAAATTCTATTAATGTCAATTGAGCTAATAATATGCAAAACCCCAAGCTTGGGGATGCTTGTTTTGTCATGTCCGCTACTTATTGCAATGATCATGGTTGGGGTGATAATGTTTCTTATGATCTTGACAATTTATTTTGGCCTCATGATGAATATGTTTACGATAATATTAAAATTTGGTTTGGAACAGTGTCAACTTTAGCTAAAAATAATCCCACATATTTGGAGAGTGTTCAATCTTATGAATTTTTTGATGAAAGTGGGTTTGGAGAGGTCATGACTTTATTTGACGATAATCCCACTATTTTGGAAGAGTGTCAACTTTGCATGCATGTGGATCATAAAGATAAAATTTTATATGATAGTTATATTATTGAATTTGATTATGATCCTACATATAATTTTTTTGAGAGAGGAAAATATGGTTGTAGAAATTTTCATGTTATTAAATTTCCTCTCGTTGTGTTGAGATTGTCATTGTTTTACTCCTCTCCTTTGCATATGCTAGATTTTTCTTGTCTTGATAATTTGTTTTCCTATAAAATTCCTATGCATAGGAAGTATGTTAGACTTAATTGTGTTTGTCACATGTTTGATGGTGCTCTCTTCGTGTTTCAACTACTATCTTTCTTGTGAGCATCATTGAAATATTATGCCTAGCTAAGGGCGTAAAACTATAGCGCTTGTTGGGAGGCAACCCAATGAATAAAATTTATTTTTGCTTTTAGCTTTCTGTTCTTGTGTGTTTACACAATTATGATACTGTTTAGATTGTGTTTTTTGTGTTTTAGTTAGTGTTTGTGCCAAGTAGAACCAATAGGATCTTCTTGGGTGATAGTTGTTTGAACTTGCTGAAAAAGACAGAAACTTTGTGCTCACGAAAATAATTTTCAAAATTCACCAGAACGTGATAAAATGCTAATTATTTTTGCCTAAGATCAATATACAAATTATATAGGTTGTCTTAGTTTTTCAGAATTTTTGGAGTTCCAGAAGTATTCGAACAAATCAGATTGCTACAGACTGTTCTGTTTTGACATATTCTGTTTTCTTTGTGTTGTGTGCTAATTTTGATGGCTCTATGGTTTTCGTTGATGAGTTTCTGCCATAGAAAAGTTGGAATACAGTAGATATAATACAAAAACAAAATAATAATTGGTTTGATACAACACTTATAGTAGTGGTTTATTTTTCTTACACTAACGGATCTCACGAAGGTTTTGTTGAGTTTTGTGTGATTGAAGTTTCCAAGTTTTGGGTTAACTTACAATGGATGAAGGAAGGATGTAAGAGCCTAAGCTTGGGGATGCCCCGGCATCCCAAGCTATTATCCAAGAATGAGCAACCAACTAAGCTTGGGGATGCCCCCGAGTGGCATCCCCGCTTTCTTCCAACAACTATCGGTATTTTACTCGAGGCTATATTTTTATTCGTCACATGATATGTGTTTTGCTTGGAGCGTCTTGTATGATATGTGTCTTTGCTTGTTTTCTTTTGTGTTTTAATTCATCAATCCTTGCTGGACACACCTATTTGAGAGAGCCAAAATTATATCATGATTTGTTAGAATTGCTCTCTATGCTTCACTTAAATCTTTTATGAGCTAGACTAGCTCTATTGCTTCACTTATATCTTTTTGAGCACGGTGTGCTTAGTATTTTTTAAGAAATGCTCTCTTGCTTCACTTAGATTTATTTGAGACTTAGTAAAATTTTGAAGAAATTCTCTCTTGCTTCACTTAAATTATTTTGAGAGAAAAGAAATTTGTTATGCTCATGATCTTCACTTATATTTGTTTGAGCTTATGAAAAGCAACACATTAAAATTAGTCCCAAACTGATAGATATCCAAGAAGGATAAAGAAAAAGAAAATTTCATGAAGATCATTGGACAAAATAAACTTGATTCTTAGTAATAGTTTTGAGATATGATGGTGTGATATGTGAGTTATGTTGATGAGTAATTGTGCTCTAGTAAGAATATTGGTGTTAAGGTTGTGATTCCCTATGCATGCACGAAAGTCAATAATCATGCAATGAAAATTATATCCTACTTGTGGTGCATTATTCGGTGTTAATTATGCGTAATGCTTGCTTATGAGATTATTCGTTTCTTGGTTGGTCGCTTCCCAATATTTTGCTAGCCTTCATTTTGCACTAAGTATGATCTCTACTTGTGCATCCAAAATCCTTTAAACCAGTTTTGCCACATGAGTCCACTATATCTACCTATATGCGGTATTCTTTTGCTGTTCTAAGCAAATTTGCATGTGCCATCTCTAATTTTCAAAATAAACTTCTCTTTTGTGTGTTTGTTTCGCTCGCTGAACGGTAATGGGTGGCTAATATTTTCCATGCTAGATGTGTTATTCTCAAGATGAGTGTTTATTCACTTGTCATTGCACGAGAGTAAGGCAAAGGTTTTAGGGATGCCCAGTCCCGAAATGCAAAAATGAATTTACTTTATGTTGTCAAATAATAAATTTGTTGGAAAGTGTTGGTATGGAGGGCACCTGTGTATACGGTTAGCCATGGAAAGTGAAAGTATGGTGGAAAAGGACTAAACTTTATTTTCTGTTTGGGGACCGCCTACGGCATATCTGGCATGGAAAGTGTTCGGAAATCTAAGTCGTTTTCGTTGGTGGGATGGATACACCTCACAAAATGTTTTCTCTCTATTCTTTCGCTTTGAGCTCTGGCACCTCTACGAATCCCTACTTCCCTTTGTGAAGGGCCTTTCTTTTACTTTATGCAATTTTTTTATTTTGAAATTTGAGTCTCCATCTTCTCTCATAAAATGCACCAACTAGGAGGCAATATGATCGTGCTCAAGTATTGGGTGTAGTTAATATTCGAGTGTGTTACATGAATGGATCAATGTTTGAGCATGATGGGCTAGGGATAACTTATTTTAGCGTTGATATTTTGAAAGACGTGGTTAATTGTTGATATGCTTGAGTATCTAAATTATTATGTCAAAACTAGACTATTGCCTTGAATCGCATAAAATTCCAAATGTCCATGCTATAAAGAAAGGAATATGATATGACATGACGAACAACACTCCACATCAAAAATTCTGTTTTCATCACTTACCTACTCGAGGATGAGCAGGAGTTAAGCTTGGGGATGCTGATACGTCTCCAACGTATCTATAATTTTTTATAGTTCCATGTTGTTTTATTATCAATCTTGGATGTTTTATAATCATTTTATATCATTTTTTGGTACTAACCTATTGACATAGTGCCAAGTGCCAGTTGCTGTTTTTTTCGTTTTTTTACATCGCAAGAAATCAATATCAGACGAAGTCCAAATGCCACGAAACTCCACGATGATTTTTTATGGGCCGGAAGAAGGCAATGGGCCCTAGTTGCACCTGGGGGTTGCCCCGAGGGGAGCACAACCCACCAGGGCGCGCCAGGAGGCCCAGGCACGCCCTGGTGGGTTGTGCCCACCTCGGGTGCCCCCTGGACCGCCTCTTTGCTCTATAAATACCCCAAAAATACCAGAACCCTAAAGGCATCGATGAAATATTCATCCAGCTGCCGCAGAGTCCAGAACCACCAGATCCAATCTGGACACCATCTCGGATGGGGTTCACCACCTCCATTGGTGCCTCTCTGATGATGCGTGAGTAGTTCCTTGTAGACCTTCGAGTCCGTAGTTAGTAGCTAGATGGCTCTCCCTCTCTCGCTGAATTCTCAATGCAATGGGATCTTGGAGATCCATATGATGTAACTCTTTTTGCGGCGTGTTTGTTGGGATCTGATGAACTTTGAGTTTATGATCAATCATATCTTTTTATATCCATGAAAGTTATTTGAGTTTCTTTGATCTCTTATATGCATGATCTCTTATAGCCTCGCATTTCTTCTCCGATATTTGGGTTTTGTTTGGCCAACTTGATCTATTTATCTTGCAATGGGAAGAGGTGCCCGGTAGTGGGTTCGATCTTATGGTGCTTGATCCCAGTGACAGAAAGGGAACCGACACGTATGTATCGTTGCTACTAAGGATAAAAAGATGAGATCTATATCTACCGCCATATAGATAAACGGATCTTGTCTACATCATGTGATCGTTCTTATTGCATTACTCCATTTTTCCATGAACTTAATACACTAGATGCATGCTGGATAGCGGTCGATGTGTGGAGTAATAGTAGTAGATGCAGGTAGGAGTCGGTCTACTAATCTTGGACGTGATGCCTATGTAATGATCATTTCCTGGATATCGTCATAATTATTTGAGGTTCTATCTATTGCCCAACAGTAATTTGTTTACCCACCGTTTGCTATTTTTCTCGAGAGAAGCCACTAGTGAAACCTACGACCCCCGGGTCTTCTTTCTCATATATTTGCTTTGCGATCTATTTTATTTGCACTTTTTATTCAGATCTATTAAACCAAAAATACAAAAATACTTTGCTGCACTTTATTTTATTTGCGATCTATTATTTCAATCTATTTCAACTTTCTCCCGTCCATGCACCGTTTCTGGCGCCGTACCCCGAAAGGAATTGACAACCCCTTTAACACGTCGGGTTGTGAGGTGTTGTTATTTGTGTGCAGGGGCTGTTTACGTTGTGTTGCTTGGTTCTGCTATTGGTTCAATAACCTTGGTTTCATTTCTGAGGGAACTACCTACAGCCGCTGTGCTGCATCATCCCTTCCTCTTTGGGGAAATACCGACGTAGCTTCAAGCGACATCAGGAGGCATGCCGTCTTTTTTGTGCACACGTCGTTGGTCCTCCCGTGCATCCGGTGTATCTTTTGTCTTCCCATACACGCCCAAGAAGCCTAGCACGTTCACACAAAGATTCTTCGTCACGTGCATCACGTCAATTGCAGAGCGGACCTCTCGGTCTTTCCAATAGGGTAGGTCCCAAAATAAAGATTTCTTCTTCCACATGGGTGCGCGTCCATCAGCGTCATTCAGAACAAATAGTCCGCTGGGACCCTTTCCAAACGTTACTTGTAAATCATTGACCATAGCAAGTATGTGATCGCCGGTATGGACGGCGGGCTCCTTTCGGTGATCTGCATCGCCTTTGAAATGCTTGCCTTTCTTTCGACATTGATGGTTGGTCGGAAGAAATCAACGATGCCCCAGGTACACATTCTTCCTGCATTTGTCCGGATATATACTTTGGGTGTCATCTAAACAGTGCGTGCATGCGTGTTATCCCTTGTTTGTCTGTCCTGAAAGGTTACTGAGAGGAGGCCAATCATTGATGGTTACAAACAACAATGCATGTAGGTCAAATTACTGCTGTTTGTGCTCATCCCACACACGTACACCATTTCCATTCCACGGCTGTAAAAGTTCTTCAACTAATGGCCTTAGGTACACATCAATGTCGTTGCCGGGTTGCTTAGGGCCTTGGATGAGAACTGGCATCATAATAAACTTCCGCTTCATGCACAACCAAGGAGGAAGGTTATAGATACATAGAGTCACGGGCCAGGTGCTGTGATTGCTGCTCTGCTCCCCAAAAGGGTTAATGTCATCCACGCTTAAACCAAACCATACGTTCCTTGCGTCACCTGCAAAGTCCCCCCACTTTCTCTCGATTTTTCTCCACTATGACCCGTCAGCGGGTGCTCTCAACTTCCCGTCCTTCTTACGGTCCTCTTTGTGCCATCGCATCAACTTGGCATGCTCTTTGTTTCTGAACACACGTTTCAACCGTGGTATTATAGGAGCATACCACACCACCTTGGCAGGAACCCTCTTCCTGGGGCGCTCGCCGTCAACATCACCAGGGGCATCTCATCTGATCTTATACCGCAATGCACCGCATACTGGGCATGCATTCAAATCCTCATACGCAACACGGTAGAGGATGCAGTCATTAGGGCATGCATGTATCTTCTGCCCCTCCAATCGTAGAGGGCATACAACTTTCTTTGCTGCATACGTACTGTTGGGAAATTCGTTATCCTTTGGAAGCTTCTTCTTCAATATTTTCAGTAGCTTCTCAAATCCTTTGTCAGGTACACCATTCTCTACCATCCATTGCAGCAATTCCAGTGTGGTACCGAGCTTTGTGTTGCCATCTTTGCAATTGGGGTACAACCCTTTTTTGTGATCCTCTAACATGCGATCGAACTTCAGCTTCTCCTTTTCACTTCCACATTGTCTCTTTGCATCAACAATGACCCGGCGAAGATCATCATCGGGCACATCGTCTAGTTCCTCTTGATCTTCAGCTTCCCCCGTTGCAGCATCACCGTATTCAGGGGGCACATAGTTGTCATCATCCTCTTCTTCTTCGTTGTCTTCCATCATAACCCCTCATTCTCCGTGCTTGGTCCAAACATTATAGTGTGTCCTGAAGCCCCTATAAAGCAAGTGGCTGTGAAAGATTTTCCGGTCAGAGTAAGACTTCGTATTCCCACATATAGGGCATGGACAACACATAAAACCATTCTGCTTGTTTGCCACAGCCACTTCGAGAAAATTATGCACACCCTTAATGTACTCGGAGGTGCTTCTGTTACCGTACATCCATTGCCGTTCATCTGCGTGCATTATATATAATTAAGTGTGTCAAAAACCATTACAGAACATCATGAATACAGAAGTGACCAAATTAATAGAAGCTCATCATCACATTAAAACCAAAGTACATACATAGTTCTCATTGAGCAACATATAGCTCTCCAGAGCATCTAATTAGACCATACATTGAAACTATCTAAAACATTTCAATGCAACAACAAATGTGATCATAATCGCAACTAAGGTAACAATTGATCCAACGGCATAATGATACCAAACCTCGTTATGAATGGAATATTTTCTAATCTTTCTAATCTTCAAGCGCATTGCATCCATCTTGATGTTGTGATCATCAACGACATCTGCAACATGCAACTCCAATACCATCTTCTCCTCCTCAATTTTTTTCAATTTTTCCTTCAAGTAATTGTTTTCTTCTTCAACTAAATTTAACCTCTCGACAATATAGGGTTGGTTGGAATTTCCAGTTCACATACCTCCTAGACAAAAAAAATCTATGTCACGTTGGTTGGCATAATTTTCATAAACACCAAATGAAACAAATAGTTATAAAAGATAATATATACCACATCCGAATCATAGACAGGACGAGGGCCGACGGAGGCGGATACCAAAACCATCACACTATATAATAACAAACAATAATAAAAGTAAGAAGTTCACAAGTATCTATCTAAATCATACAAGTAAGAACTTTTTTCTTTTAGAAAGAAGATAAGAAGAAGAGGCTAACCACGGTGGTGCCGGCGACGAGATCGGTGCGGGCGATCGACGACGGTGAGGACGGGGACGGGACAGGACGGACCAGCAAACCTAGACAAATCTTGAGGAAAATGGAGCTTGGACAAGGAGCTTCGAGAGGAGAAAGCTTAAGTGTGACTCGGGCATTTCAACGAACACCTCATGTGCATAGGAGGTGAGCTAGAGCACCACAAAGCTCTCCCACGGCCGGCCAAAAAAACAAAGCAGTGCACTTCTCTGCTCGCGGGCAGGGGGTACATATAGGCTTACCTTTGGTCCCGGTTTGTGGCTGGAACCAGGACTAAAGGATCCCATTTGGTCCCGGTTCCAGCCACAAATGGGGACCAATGGTTGTGGGCCAGGAGCGTGGCCCATTGGTCCCGGTTCATGTCTGGAACCGGGACCAAAGGGCCCAGACGAACCAGGACCAATGGCCCTCGAGGCCCGACCGGCCCCCTGGCCTCACGAACCAGGACTGATGCCCCCATTGGTCCCGGTCATGAGTGAACCGGGATTAATGGGCTTACCCAGTCTGGACCAAAGCCCTGTTTTCTACAGTGTTAACCCCACCATATCCAATACAACCTGGCGAGCTGCAAATGCCATCGGATGAACGACATTACACACATGTAAGTTTATGTCCTGAAAAAAAAAATATTTGCAGTCCATTCAGATAACATTGCAGTGCACACTGAAATTTCTTGTGAAGTTTCGCCTAACATCTAATACAGTCGACTCTTCTGAAAACTTAGTAACATTGCAATGCTTTCTTAACTCGTATGCAGTCCTCGTATTTAAACATAACAATACACTTTGTCTAATATAGCATTGCACTTGATGCAGAATAAAACATGTCGCCGAACCTCATACCTGCCGCTGGAATGAAATTCACCGCGTACGATAATGCATGGGACTTTTACAACACTTATGCAAGATATGCAGGGTTTGGCATACGCAAGAGGGCAAAACACAAGACAAATGCCTACATTGTCTGCTCA